>NW_026947509.1:21515766-23915766 GCF_034190915.1 Cavia porcellus | reverse complement strand
TGACCCTCAAGGTAAACATCCACAATTTGGCGTTCCACTGCTATAGTGTCCTGTAATTTATTCTAGGGCAAAACTCTTTCATTTCCATCTTTTTATTGTTAGGAAAGGAGCAAAGAGTTCTCTTATTATTTTCTGTTGAAAGGGGGAGCCCTGCTGGGGTTTAGTAAGTTTGACAGGATGACAATTTGTGCCCATGTAGAAGCTGGTATCCAGTGTTTTAGCCAGGACAACTTTATCATTGGTGAACACCCACATCCTAGATTGGAGAAACAAAAAGACAAGGTGCTATGAGAAGGCAGGCCACTGTCATAATTAAAGGACACGAAGAGGTAGAAGGAAAGACGCCCTTGATCCAAATGCGTCGTTCCATCAGGACCATGGTGAGGTAGAACCAGAAAAATAAGTGTGGGGTTAGGAAGAGTTAAGTTATGAGAGGTAATTACTTTTATCTGATAGGGTAAAAGTTAGAAGTGTAGGTAGGTAGGGCTTGTCTTTGGTCCAGGAGTTAAGCTGGAAAGAATAAGCAGCATGAGAAATATAAAGCCTGACATTTGAATCATGTTTGGGAAATCATGGAGTACAGGTAGGGAGGGCTATGGCTGTGTCTCTATGAGGGAGATGAGAGATCCACAGGGATCTCATGTTTAACTAAACCGCTGAGGGTAGAGAGAACTAAGATAGTTGTCCTGTAGAACAGCATGAAGACAATTTTACGTATGGTGTGGGAGTCTTTAGGAAAGACTGCCAAGTGTACCATTGTAAAAAAAAAAAAAAAAAAAAAAAAAAAAAAAAAAAACAGAATGTAAAGAAAAAAAAAAAAAAAAAAAAACAGAATGTAAAGGATCAGGAACCAACTAGAATAACAAAAACATGATTTAACCTGAAAGTGGTGGCTACAGGCCTTGGTGAGACAGAGATGGGTGGGAGATAGAAGATAAGATAACCACTCAGGATGCTTAGATTTAGGATTAAGAGAGCACTGCTGAGTTTGAGTGATGTGGAACCAAGATGGTAGTGCATCAACCTTGATGACTGTGAAGGTTGTCAGGAAGACCAGGTAGGGATCACTCCACCTTGGTTGTAGTCCTTTGGATCTAGAAGACTTGAGATAAATTAGATCTCCTGGGGATATGGGAGGGTCTGGTTTGGTCCCATCAGAGGGTTGAGGAAGGCAGAGATCAGCATGTTGTCCTAACAAGTGTCAGAGGAAGGAGAGAGTTGGGATGTAGTCAGCAAGAGGAGGGAGAGTTTTGGGGTAGGAAGATTGTGGAGTAGAAAAGGTTGGCCATACATGAGTTCAAAAGGGCTTAAAAACGTAGGAGCCTGGAGAAGTGCTCTGAGCTTGGCTAAGGCTAGGGGCACAAGTTGAGGCCAAGGTGGGTGTGGTTCTAAAATGAGTTTTGTGAGGTGTGTTTTTATGAGGCCATTTGCTTTTTCTACTTTTCCAAGGATTGTGGATGGTATGGAATGTGTAGGTCCCAGGTGATTTGTAAGCGTGAGGATACCTCAGTTAGTAACAGCTTCATGTGACTTCTCTTCCCCCTGTCCCCTTCTGTAACAGCAGGCTCTTTCCTAGCAAATGTTAGTACAATAATTAAAACAGGATTTATATGCATCGTCCAATACTGCAGACAGATGGACAGAGTCCAGGCAAAAAGCATCCTGTAGAAAAACTTAGAGATAGAACTGGGGATTTAGCTCAGTGGGGTAAGTGCCTGTCTGGCAAGTGTCAGGTTGTGAGTTCCATCTCCAGCACAAAAACAAAACAAAACAAAACAAAAACAAACAAAATACCTCAAAAGCAAAAATATGAATAGAATGCAGAGCTGAGATAGGTGATGCAAGGCAGGAAAGGGTGGTGGAGACTGAGTGTTCACAAATGTCCCATGTCTGTGCTGGGTTCTGTGACTCCACAGAGAACTCACAAGCTCCTAAGAGAAGAAGTATGGGGCACTGGAGAAGAAGGACACAATGGAATCTCCCTGTTTCTCTCTGTCTTTCCTCATGAAGTATCCCCAGTTCACGTCTCTGCTGAATGAAGAATCCCCTAAAGCTCTTTCTACCTTGAGCTTCTCCTAATCCACATCAAAGTTGAAGGCATGGTGATCTGAGGTCACAGGTCCTACTGAAGATATGTCCCATTATCCCAGTGCTTCCTATGTTCTAAGATGTGAGGAAGTTGCACCCTGCTGTGCTCCTCTAGGGTGCTCCTCTCATCACCAGGAAAATGGACATTTTCAGCTCTGCTGGTACCAAACCATGGTCCTGTGTTTCCTGGAGTCAGCACTAAGCTCCCTCAGTCACAGCAGTGACCCCAGATCTTACAGCCCTCATAGCTCAGCAGTTCATCAAAACACAGACTAAGACATGTCATTTGCCTTCCAAAAAAACAAATTATAAGATCCAAGAACATCATTGTGACAAATAATATTTATGCCTCCCCCAGGAGAGTTATGTTTGTTTTTCTACTCATAAACCTGGAATAACACTGTATTTAATGGGTTTGTGTGGCCGATTCTAGCACGGAGAGTTTCTTTATAATCACACACGTAGTTCTGCTTCTGGAAGCAGAGCATCTGAACAGCTCTGACCTTTGGAATGTCATAAACATGGCTGCTTGACCAGGATCAATGGAACAGATGTTGCTCTTCAGTTCAAATCTTTGGCCTCGCTTTGGATGAGTTCACAGAGCCAGCAAGGACTTTCTCTAACAGCCCTGGGAGACTGACCCTATCATGTTCATCTGAGATTACCCCAAGTTCCCTGTGGGAAAAGTGTACAGAGGACATGAATTTGATAGTAATCCCCAACCCATGTCTTCTCTATCAACAAGGAGCAGAGGTCTCGATGTCTGCAAGCCAAAGAAAACAGAGAAATCAGAGGTCTTTCCTCTTTATTTTATGCTTTAACAGGAATAAGCACAATTGTAAGGAAGGGTCACCAGTTTGCCTATAGTG
This sequence comes from Cavia porcellus, assembly GCF_034190915.1. Lineage (NCBI taxonomy): Eukaryota > Metazoa > Chordata > Mammalia > Rodentia > Caviidae > Cavia > Cavia porcellus. Next base: position 23,912,809 of record NW_026947509.1, on the reverse strand, counting down.
GGTTTGAACTGGAGTAAAGAGAAGCAAGATGGAGGCTGCGCTTACTGACCTGAAGGGGAGCAGCCTGCGCATTTCAGCCTCACAGCCTGAGCCTCCACTCCGTGCCTCTGTGCTCTGTGTCCCTTTGGCACTGCACCTGTCTCAGTTCTTTTGTGGTTATAGCAACCAGTGTCAGGCAGCAAACTTGTTCTCAACAGGTGTGGTGTGAAACACAAGCTCAGTCAATCAGACATCTTTAGTATTATAACAAAGGTACAGAAATACAAATAATAAATAACATTCATAAATATTGTTCATAAACAACAGAGAATGTCATCAGTTTCCTCTGTGTTAGCCATGAAAACACTGGGTTCTGCCCTTATTTTTGACATTATATTGTACAAAACTCCACGGCAGCCCAATCTAAGCACTGGACTACAACAGTAGCTTTTCATACCTTCTGGCACCTACCCCCTAGTTATATGTTATGTGATTTCTTGCAGAAATGCATAATAGAAAGGGATCTAAGGGATCTTTCTGTACACACACACACACACACACACACACACACACACACACACATTTATACTTACATCTCAATCCCCACTACTAATGCCTACAAACTGATCTGTTTTTATGGTTACTTCTGTTTCAGTTTCTCCTGCTTCATTAATGCACACATTTTATTGTTTGTATTTTTTCATCGATTCCCCTCTCTGCCTCTCTGTTTCCCTGAGAGGACCAGGCAAGAGTAAACTGATTTTCAACATTTATCCACTCACATGTGCTCTGTGGTTAGTTAGGCTGGGCCTCATCCTCAGTTACCTAGAAATAATTTTGCCCACTCTCCCTCTCGTAAGATCACTCTAAATTTTCTTATAAAATAAATCGGTTTATCTATTACTTATTTAATAAAAAACCACCAAATAATTTTATAAATAATTTACTAAACTTCTGGAAGGAATCAAATGTGGGCTATTTATGAAATGCATTACACAACAGTTACAATTGATGAGGGATCTAATCACTAGAGAAGTAGTTATTTATATAAAACAGAATATATGGCAGTTGTTTTGATGAGTTAGCCAGGGACACAGACCAGCTGATGAATTTATAGAATTTATGAACAAGAAAGTTAAGCCTGAGATGTCAAAATTAAGCTATTGCTCTTAATACTTTTGACATTTAAAAAATAGAAATATGTAAAGTTATTAATTGGCTTGAATAAATCGACCAAGAAGTTTATCTTCGGAATCCATATGTGATCTCAGCCCTGGATAAAAGTGAGCAGAACAGATTTCCCTGTTGAGACAGCAGTGACCAATGGAGGTAAAAGCTGTCACCCAGCGTAAGAAATCATTGTTCTATTTGTTGACAACTCATTTTATTAAGTTTGGCAAATGTGTGAAAATAGGGAGGAAATGTTTCCCATCAAAGCAGAAACTACATGAACTCACAGAATGGTTAATAGTTATTCTTTTATTTTACTCCTTAACGTGCAGTAACCCATTGTCCAGAATGAAAAAGTCACTCACATAGTTGAGTTCAGTCCACTTACATCTAGTAAAAATCTCATTTATATAGATTTTATATTTGAACACAGATAATACCCAAGTGACAAAATTGATTCCTTGGGGCTGGAGGTTTAGCTCAGCGGCATAAGCTCCTGCCTTGCAAGCAGGCAGTCATGAGTTTGATCCCCGGTACAGATAAAAAGGAAAAAGACAAAAAAAAAAAAATGATTCCTTTCCACCACTATACCAATGTACTTACATGTGTGCCCATACATTAATTCAGTATTTACTAGCTGCATATTGAAATTTTTCTTCTTATTAATTGCTGGAGTTACATCAGTGAAAGAGTATAATCTTTTCTTGTTAACTCAAAAACTAAAATTTCAATGCAGCATGATGAGGGCTTTGCTTGATAGGAACCAGAGACGAAATGGCAGAGCAGTGCAGAATATCACTAATATTCACTAAATTAAATAATGTACAAGAGGAATATTCATGTTTAATTGTTCTGTCACAGGGCTCTCATACCAACCACAGGACCACAAACTAAAATATGGCTTTCTGCACCACACACATACACACACACGCACACACACACACACACACACACACACCCTCTATATTACACTATTCAACATGTTTATTAAAGTTACCAAAAATATTAAGTTGATTTTTCTATTATGTTCTGTTATTCTATTTTTCTGGCTTTAAGATGATCAGTTTTAAAGTGAAATAGTTTCGATTCTGAACGGGGTACCTTAGTGTCTCTTTTTCTTCAAAGTAGCTGTTCATTTTATCTTGACTATATAATCAATTCTCATAAACTGTTTAGAAGTTCTACACATGCATAAGTCTCTACATATATACCTATTCTTTCTGTATTAGAGGGAAAAACAAAGCAACACGAAACAAGACAAAAAAAAAACAAATTCCTAGAAAAATATAAAACAAAAAAGACATATAAACAACAATAACAAAGAGCTCAGAACAATGACAATATAGGCCTTCAAAGCAAGGTGGTATGAGGGTAACTGGTGTTGTTTTACTTAATGATCTTCAAGAGTTCCACAGATAACCATACAAAAATATGCACAATTCTTCCAATCCTATGCATTTTAACTATTTTGTTCCAAGAACATATAGAATTTGTAACACAATCATCTTAGCTATATTTTGTGTTTACACAATTTTATATTTTTTCTTTTCCTTTGCTTTTTCTTTTTTTTTTTTTTTTCATTTTCCCTGAGATATTATTCTTTCCCCTTTATGCACAAACTTTTCCTTTTACTGTGTTTATTGAGTTTTTGGATCTAATGTACTCTTACCATTTCTTACCCTAGGGAGACTAACGGTATTTACACATGTGAGTTTGATTTACTTCACTTATGAGTATCGTCTCCAGTTGCATCCATTTAGTTATGAATATTTCAGTGTGATCATTTGTTTTGCAAATCTTGATATGTAGGTTTACCAGATGAAATTAGAAAAAAAGAGAAACATTATTGAAAATAAATCATGTTTTTATTTCTCCACAGGAGGGCAGCATTTCCAAAGGCAAAATTCCAACATCAAAGCAAAATGTGGGGCTGGAGGAAGGGGAGGGTGCGAGGGTGAGTGATTTGATTGGTTGATGCTCAGGCTTCACAGCTTTTTGACAGACTGAAGGGGGTGGCCCCAAATGTTCTAGCCAAGAAAAAGCCTTTTTTAGAGCAGCAAAGACAGTGACTTTGGCCTCCATGTGACAGAAAGAAAAGATGTTCCTGAAATTCTCCTTGTGGTTCCTTTGGATTCAACTGACATGTGAGTTCAAGAGATAGTCAATTAAATTAACAGAAAGGCCCAAACAAAGGATAGGCAACTCCTAAATGCAAGTTATTTTGTGGCAAGGCATAAGAGGAATAATTAAAGAAGGACAGAAGAAAGAGAAAACAGAAAAGGAGAAAAGAGGGAGGAAAAATCACATTAAGAAAGAATCCCTAGTAGTCCTGCTTATTACTTTGTGTTTTGTTTTAAAACAGGGCTGAACACAGAGCAGCTGCAGCAGAGCCCTGGATTTACAGGCACTGAGGAGGGAAAATACGTCACCATGCACTGCAGCTCCTCAGTCATTTACACCTCCATGCAGTGGTACAGACAGGAGCCTGGAGGAAGCCCTGTCTTCTTGGTAACACTGGTCAGGGGTGGAGAAATGAAGGAACAGGAGAGACTGATTACTCAGTTTGGTAAAGAAAGAAAGAACAGTTCCCTGAGCATCACCAGGGTCCTACCTGAGGACACAGGGACCTACTTCTGTGCAGGGGCACAGCACTCTGGAGGCACCTGTTGCCTGCACCCAAACCCCTGAGGGCCCCAGGCTTACTGCTCTTCTGTGCTTCAGGTTCCCCTCGACTCTATTCATGGCATATATGATGACAACTAGGGCTTCTCACAAAGCCTTTTCTGTTGCATTTCCAGAAAACCTTCCCCTCACACTAGACAGTTATAAGAGAAATCTCTGGAGACATAGGCTATTGTTGATGTCAGTAACAATACACACACATGTCAACTTGGGGTAGTGCATGAGGAAGAGGTGGAGTTCATGTGGAGAAACAAATGCAAGATATCAGGCAAAGAATCATTGTTCTGAGTTTTCATTCCATCTTCCTAAATTCCACAGCCAGAAATATTTAATTCAAGGGTATGGGAGACCTGGCAAAACATCCTAATTGTATGAGTTAAGGGTACAATGAGAAAAATGAAACAGAGACAAGTTTAGTAATATATGAAAGGCTGGGAAGTCATTGGCTCCTGATGGGTCCTCCTCCTCACATTCCTAAACAGTCACTATTTATTATATACACAGAAATAGGTGGGCCAGTGATAGATTCCAATTCAGTTGAAGACTCAGAGATTCATGAACCAACACGCAAGTATAATCCTGGTTTGACTCAATAGGGCGCATAGGCGAACATATGCTAAGAAGGATTTTGCCCTGGAGTATAATCCTGGGATGACTCAACAGGGTGTAGATGGTTTTATGCTAAGAAGACTCAATGGGAAATCTCATATAAGTGGTACCAATGATCCCAAACCTCTGTTTCATCGCTTAGGGAAATACACAAAATTAGCCATTGTGAACTTGTGATGCCCAACCAACACAAAGGGACAGAAAACGCTGACCTCATAGCTTAATACTAATAAACAGAGAAGATGAAAATGTTCTGTTTGTTAAGTTGCAGCAAAAATTATAAGCATGATAAAAATAATTGAAACAGAATTATTTTTTCTGGGTAGAAAGATGCCCATAGTGTACATCAGTGACATCCAACTGTGTTTACAAAGTGATGTCCCTTCATTGTAATGGCCCGAGTTTACATAGCACTAGCAGTGGGTTCAATTTCGAAAGACAACTTCCCATAATTTCAAGTTTCTAAGACCTCACTGAAGAAAATAGAAGTTGAGCAATTATTATACTTGACAAGACTTCCACTGTTCTGTTTTTATACTTGAAAAATTCTTATTTGTTCTGTAATAATATACTGGAGTGCACATGAGGTTGGCGAGGCTGTGCAAGTTCAAACCTTACTTTGTAATTTCCCTCCTGTGTATTCTTTGGTAATGATTTATCTACATCTAAATAGCCTTATTAATAAATGTGAATGAAAAGAATCTCTGTTGTCAAGTTGCTGAGAATTAAATGAGATAAAATATATAAAGCTAGGTGATGTCACAATCTACATACTCAATAAATGTCCCAATAAATATTATTAGCACCCTTAAGTAATTGTGATCCCTACATAAAGTTTTCACTGTTTGTGCAAGAATTCATTTTCTGTCTCTCTGAGAGACAAGAAAGTAGTCACAGGGAGTGGCCCATCTATTCACTATTCTTTTCTGATTTCTTTTTAACAATTTTCATTTAAAATATATATGCCTTGTTTTTCCAGGTTATAAAAAATCCAATACCTTAGTTCATTCTCTGATAGCTAGGGGTTACTGTATAGGAGAGTTCTAAACATTGAGAAAGGATCAAAAATGAGCTAGGGATTTCCTGAAATTCTTTTACCTTCCTGGTGCAATTACCACATCATCCTCTTCCACCCCCTCCTCTTCCTCTTTTCTTCCTGAAACAAGAAAGTGATACTTTAATAGAAAGCACAGACATATTTCCCTCTCGAATTCTATGCAAATAACATCTCCTCTCAGAAGTATTTTAGGGTTAAAAATCTTTAACCAATCATTATGTGGATTGACTTTTTGCTTCCATAATTAACCCTAATCCTGATTGTGGTAGAATTAATTTAAAATGGCTGTTTTTTTTTTTTTTTTGGTTGTTGTTGTTGTTTTTGTACAAATACAGAAAAGGATATATGAAGTATTTTTTTTTCAAAAGAAAGACCTCCTTTTCTATGGAAGTCACATATTTCTGAAAGTGCTAATGTTCTTATAAGTCTTCCCAGTGTCACAAACAGTTTAGGATTTCATAAAAGAAAGTTAAAAAATGTTATTTTTGTACACAAATTATACGAAGTGTCATCTTGTCTTACCAACATAGCACTTTTTTAAAATCCCTATTATGAATCCCAACTACCTAGGTTATAGAATTTTTTGGCTGTATGGGTGCATAGATTTACTGTTCTTAGCTTGATGCTCTGGAGAAGGAATTGTAAAAACGATTCACTTTCTTTGTATACACATATGCACTTCATATTGATTTCATATAAAATAAAACAAAGTAATTTAATCCTATATCTTTTTGTGAATCTATGTTAATTGTACAGAATACTGTAGCATTTTCATACACACTTGTAATATATTTTTGCCATTTCCATGTGTCCTATACTCTCTCTTCCTTACTCTCTTACTCTCCTTACTCTCTTCCCTCCTGTCTTTCTCCTGCTAATCTTCTTCTTTTGTATAAAAGTCTCCTTTCTACTTTTATGCAATTTTTTCAGGATTCCCTAAGATTCCCTCTATGAGGGAAAATGTGTGATTATTCATGTTTCTGCATCTGGCTTATTTTCCTTAAATTTTTGAATTCCATTTTCATTCTTCTTCCACAAATGTTATGATTTCATTCTTCCTGTGGATGAAAAATGCTCCATTGGGTCTATGCACCGCTTTTTCTATGTCCTCTCATCTCCTGACAGACACAAAGGCTGATATAGTAAACTCGGGAATGCAAATGTGTCTACAGTACATGAACTTTAACTGCCCTGGGTACACACTGAAAATCAGTGTATCGGGATCACCTTGTGTTTCTCTTTTTAGGTTTTAAGGAAACTCTACACTAGTTTGCATGGTGGCTCAGTGAGTTTCCATTACAACCAAAAGTGTGCTGGGGTCACTCTCTCTTTGGATCCTCTGTAGTTATTATTTTTTGTATTCTTGATAATACCTTTTCTGACAGGATGAGATGAAAGCTCAAAGTAGTTTTGATTGCATATCCGTAATGAGTAGATATATGCAACATTTTTTCAAATAACTATAGGCCATCTGTACTTCTTTTGAGAAATGTTTGTGCAGTTGATTGTTCATCTATTGATGGGCTTACTTGTTCCTCTGGCATTATTCGAGCTCTTCATGTAGCAGAGTGGCTGACAGTGACTATTCCATTTCAAGAAGCCATCACTTTGCCGTGGAGGTTGCTTCCTTTCCTGTGCAGTGTTTTAAATTTGATGCAAATCCATTCTTTAATTCTTGCTGTTGATTCTTAAGCTATTAGAGTCCTATGCAGGCAATTGTTTCCTGTGTCTGTATCTTTTGTTGTTTCGTCTGTTTTCCTCAAACCAGAGTCAAATTTTCATGTCTTACATTTATGTGTTTGACTCATTTTGAGTTGATGATTTGATGAGGATAAGAATTGGGAACATATTTTCTGTCTTGTACATGTGATATCTGATTGTTTAAATGCCATTTGTTATAGGTGCTATATTTTTTCCAAAATGCCTTTATCCCGTTTGTCAAGAGTCACATGGCTGTAGATGCATGGGTTGTTCCTTGAACCTCTATTTCATTCCATTGGTTTACATGTCTGTTCTTATATAAGTAGCATTGTGTTTTTGTTTCTATGGCTTCATAATACATTTTGAGACGGGGTATTATAATATCTCCAATACTATTCATTTTGTTCAGGATTTGTTTGCATAATTAGGGTTTTCTATGCTTCCGTATGAGTTTTAGCATTGTTTTTTCTAGTTCTGTGAAGAATGTCATCGGTATTTTTATGAGGATTACATTGAATCTGTAGATTGCTTTTGTTAAAATGGACATATCAATAATATTCACTATTACAATCTATGAACATGAGAGCTCTTTGTATCTTCTAGTGCGTTCTTTAATTTTTCTTCAGTGTTTTGTAAATTTCCTCTTAGATATCTTTGTGTGTGCATTTTACATTATGCATTTTAAGTTTTTGTGAGTGGGACTGTTTTTCTGATTTTGGTTCTTGGATTGTTCATCACTGCCGAAAGCTTGTCTGTGTGTTGATTTTATTTCATGCTACTTTGCTTAGTCTGTTTATTGGTCATAACTGACATTTGGTAAACTCACAGAGTCAAATATAGAGCTATATCTTCTACAAATAGGGGAAATTTGACTATTTCCTATTTTTATCTTGTGCTTATTTTTTCCTTCCTTAATTGCTGTAGCTAAAATTTCAAGTGCTATATTGAGTAATAACTGATTAGAGTAGACACTTTTGTTCTATTCCGGATTTTAGCAGAAATATTTCAGTTTTGTCCCATTTGATAAGATATTGGCTATGGGTTTGTCATACACAGCTCCACTTCCGTTGTGATAAAATCCTTTTATACCTATTTCATTCATTGAGGTTTTTTTCCTCATTCAGGGTTTTTATCCTGAAGCAATATTGAATTTCTTTGAGGACTCTTCTTTGTCTACTGTGATAATCAGGTGATTTTTATTCTTGATTCTATTTACGTACCACAAGATTTTTATTAGCTGACATATGTTGGAATGAATCCAACTGGAACACAGTTGAACTTTTTAATGTGCTATGGAGATATTTGTGCAAGGATATTATTGAACATTTTTTTGAATTTATAATCACCAAGGATATTCATCTGTAGTTTTCTTCTTTTTTCTGTAGTTGTTGTGTCCTTTTCTATCTTTCATATCAAGATGAAACTGGCTTCATAAAATAAGTTTGGAAGGATCCCTGTCCTTTCTACTTCAAGTAACAATTTGAGGAACTTCAGTATTAGCTCTTTAAAATTCCGGTGAAATTCAGCAGTGAATGCATCTTGGACTGAGCTCTTTCTTGTTGGGTGATTTCAATACTGCTTTAATTATAGAAATCATTATTCTTCTGCTTAGGCTTTTGATGTTTGATTCAATTTTGGGAAGTTGTATCTGCCTAGAAATTTGTCTGTTTTATCAAGATTTGACAACATATTAGAATATGTTTTTCAAAATATTGCCTACTTATTCTTTGGCTTTCAATGGTAGCTGTTACAATATTCTCCTTTTTCATATCTTTCATATTTTGGAATTTGTCTTTCTCTAGGTAAGTTGACCTCTGAGTTTACCCATCTTGTTTTACTTTTCAAAGAACTAACTCATTGTTTCATCAATTATTTGTCTTGTTTGTTTTTTCTGATATCTGTCTTAGTCACACTCTGCATTTCTGGGATGGGAGAGCTGACACCCACCATTTAAAGGAGGAAAGCTTTATTTCGACTCCTAGTTTGTAGAGGTTTCTCTGGCTCTGAGGCATCTTTGTGTGGTAGACAGGCCTGGCAGAGGAGAGCTGCTCATAGCAGGGCTTCAGGGAAGCAGAGTGTGAAGGGAGGTCCAGAAAAGAGTTAGACCACTCTTTAAAAAGCCCTTAGAGACCCTCCTCTTCTCAAAAGATCCTGCATCCTTATCTCCACTCAACTATTGTTTTATTGCTGAGACAAAATACCAGACTTCTAAAACTGAGGGAGGAAATTTTACTTCACACAAGGTGAGAACTTTGAGGCAATTAAAATGACCTAAAATACTGAAACTGGTGCAAAAGGGAGGAGAGGAAAACAATTTTTGAATTAATAATCACTAGAAATCTCTAAACTTTGTGACAGTTTTCAGACTCAAGAGACTCAGCAAGCCCTGAACAGGTAAATTCAAAACAATTATAAATGAAACAAACAAGCAAAAAAGCCACCACAAACTGAAAAAGTAAAGCTTACTTACATTATGTTAAAACTACCAAAAACCAAGATAAAAGACAAACATCTCTAAACAGGCTTAATTTCTGTTTTTGCAAAGAGTAAATGGAATTACCCTGAAGATTTATTTTTTAATCATGGTTATGTGAGCCTAGCTGACAGCCCAGGCCTTCTGGAGTCAAGCAGCATATATGACCCAGCCGCTAGTTTGGGGCAGGTTGCTGCAGCCAGGAAAACTCTATGCATCTGCTGCACATAGGGACACTGTGAGTCACTGAGCTTGGAGACAGTGATGGGCAAAAGTAATATCACATTTTATTCTAGACAAGAAATGTCATGAACTCCTGCTACCAGCTAACCACCTGCAAATAAATACATTAATCATCTGCTGTAAGGAGAGTGAATTGCTACAATATAATGACATGAAGGAGAGCAGGTTTGGGTACCTCTAACTGTCTGCATGAATCCTGATAAAATGTAACAGAAAGCTGCAGGAACTCAATAGTTAAGACTATTACAGATAGACTTCCTTCCACTCCAATTGTCAAGAGAGTAACCATACTGAGGACGAAAAGAACAATGGGCAGGTAATGAAATAAAGAAATTATGCACAGTAGTACAACCGTACATCCAGGTTCAGAAAGAACTATCACAGTTATGGTCATTTATTCTTGCTCTGTCCCTCTGTGTCTCTATCTCTATCTCTGTCTCTCTGTCTCTCTGTCTCTCTGTCTCTCTGTCTCTCTGTCTCTCTGTCTCTCTCTGTCTCTGTCTGTCTCTCTCTCTCTCTCTCTCTCTCTCTCTCTCTCTCTCTCCTCTCTGTATGCATGTGATGACAAAATATTTTTCTTTCTTTTGATCTGTACTCTCAATGTCCTACATTCTACATTTTAAAATTTGTTATCTTTATATTTCATTATAAATTTACAAGGTATCAAAGTAGCAGTGTAACTCAGTGAAAAACAAAAATCACTCAACAATATGTTAAGCGACATGGGACTTTGTCCATCTTATGAGCAAAAAGTTTATTTTTAAAAAATTTCATGGAGATGAATTAGGCAGCAGCCTAATTTAATTATTATTTTATATGAAAATTAAATATGAATAAGTGAGCTATAACTCAGTATACAAGGGAATAGAACACAGGGGATAACATTACATTAAACTGTAATCAAGTTGCCAGGATTTCTTTCTCTGTACAGTACCAGATTAAAATCACTGGAAAAGAACATCTAGGAGATGTAGAAGGCAAAAGTAAAATAGCCATTGTTCTCTGAAGGTTATGACAGAGAAATATAACGTATACAGAAGTGTTCCACAGGTTCCTGTGTAAACCTCATGTCTGATTCTTCCTGTCACCCACCCTGTTGAACAAGCACCATCACCGGTCTGATAGTAGTCCCTAGAAACCCTGGCTGTGGAAAAATAGTAGCTTCCTGAGATTTCTCTGTGATCTGCTCTTTAACCGTAATTCAGCATTTAAAGCTGCTTGGCTTCAGAGATGGACTGGTTAGGGACACCTAGTATCCATGGATCCTCACCTCCATGACTCCTTTCACAACTGAGATCAGATCTCACAATGAAGACCCGATACCACCGACCTCATGGAGACTCCATTTCATGGACTGTTCCTTTACTGATAAGCTGGAAAAATATAAAATGATAATGATAGAAAATGTTCTGTTTTTAAAAAAGTACATGTATCCTCACAAATGGGAAGGAGATTAAAAGAGGAATGGAGATGTGTTAGGTACCTGTAACAGTTCCACACGAGGAATGTAAACATTATGTACTCCAGACATGGACTAATAGAAGGTGTAAAGTGTGGTGTGCAGGAAACTATTAGACGAGCGAACAATAAAGAAATTCTACCAGGATAAGTGTATCCCTCCAAAATATCTTTTTAGCAACATGAGGGTAGGAGAAAATAGACAGATAAAAGTGATGTGTTCTATGGTCTGTATTTTTGTTGGATGTGAGGAAATAAATTTATCCAAAATGAGAATCCAGATTAATGTGTTTTTCATGCAGATATTTATGAAAATATATTACCTGCATTATACTTTATTCTCAGCTTTAAAGCTGTCAGTCTAATCCTGCATTATTACATAAAGTACTCACTGTCGTTCCACCTCCATAAGAGGAGCCTCCTGCTTCAGTGAGGCTGAGCCACTATCAGTCCTTACAGAGATTATCATTTTCAGGATGAGAAAGTCCCTTTTATTCTAATTGTTTCTGATGTGATTTAGGATCACATTGTGAGACACACTGTAAATTGGCAGGACTTCTCCCTGTTTCATTACTGATGTCCCTGGAGGAGCAGAGTCTCAGCAGTTCCTCACCCCAAAGGCCAGCCTGCTTTCCCTGGTGGCAGGAGCATTTTTCACACTGAGTTTCAGGAACAACAGAAACAGCTCAGGAGTTTTCTCCACATCAACTACAGGGGGCAGCACTTCCTTTCCTAAGCATAGGTAACTTTAGATGAACACAGGGCTGCTCCCTGGTGAAATAAAAGATCTGTGTGTAAGGAAAGGAAGGCAGAGGAAGTTGATGTCAGACTTGCAGTTGCCTGGGCAGGAGACAGGACCATTTGGTGCTGCACAGAAGGCATGGCCACGCTCTTGGGGGCCTCAGTGCTGCTTCTGTGGCTTCAAGTAGACTGTGAGTTGTCAAATGGTTATTTGAATATATAAGGAAAACTCCAAGAAGTACAACAGGGGGGGCGGGGGATAAGATATTGGAGAGTTATGTTTGGTTCTGTGTTCTAACTACTGATGGCTTTCTGTACGGACATCACAAGTAAAATTTTAATTCTGTCATTTTCTTTCCTAACAGGGGTAAATAGTCAACAGAAGAACGATGGCCAGCAAGTTATGCAAAATCCTCCAGCCCTGACTGTTGATGCAGGAAATATTTCCATTCTGAATTGTGACTATAATAATAATTTGTTTGACTATTTTGCATGGTACAAAAAATACCCTGCTGAAGGTCCCACATTCCTGATGTCTATACGTTCAACTGCAGAAAACAGTAAAAATGGAAGATTCACCATCTTCCTCAGCAAAGCTGCCAAGCACCTCTCTCTGCATATTGCAGATTCCAGGCTTGAAGACTCAGCTACATATTTCTGTGCAGCAGATCCACAGTGCTGTTCAGGGACACGCAGCCTGCACACAAACCTGCAGCTGGTGCCAAGTCGACCCTGTTTTAGGATATTTTGGAGCCACCAAGGCTGCTTGCATTACACAGAGGACTATGAGAGAGAACGCGTTAAAGAACGTGAGACAAGTGAACTCCAAGGAAGGCTTTAGGAATAAATCAGGAGCGTTCCATGACATTGCGAGCACCAGTAAGTGACTGCTCTCTTTTCTCCTTTCAGAGAGAGAGGCTGCTAGCTTAGCCAAAGCAAACATCTCTAGTTATTCTTTGTTTTCACTCCTGAAATAAAGCCACCCTGTCATCCCTGCACCCAAGGAGAAGGAAATGTGGATCTGAAATAGAAAAACACAGACTCACTCTACTGTTACAAGTTCTTCTATATTATAGATTATTAATTTCTTCTCTTGATCGGACTTAAATCCTTCCCCATTTATCTTGCCAATCCTGTAACATATTGCTGCTATTATGAAATGTATGCACCTATATTAATAATCTTTAATATATATATTAATGAATAAACAACATTCATATACTACAGTAGTTTGGTGTGAGTGGAATAAAGTAATAATGTAATGAGATTTAAAATATATTATATTTTATAATGTGTTTATAAATTTACTGTGAATATAGTTGTATTTTTCTACATTTATATTTTTATTCATTATATAACATTATTTTTTACTGACTCAGTTTTCTCATGCTAACTTAAAATTGCACTAAGTGTTATTGGCTAAAGAGACAAAATTTGTTATAGTGCCATTTTCTGTCTCTCTCATCAAAATGAGAACATTTTATTAGCATTATTTTATAGATAAATATTTTTAAGTTCATAAAGATATTAAATTATATTGCAAATTACATGTCAATAGGCATTACTTCTTCCTTTTAAATTAAAGTATATCCTTAGATGTTATTTTAGCAATCTCTTTCTTAATATTTTTATGAAATTGGATTGTTTTTCTTTATATTATACCAATTTCACTAAATATCAGATTTCTCCATATTGTATAAAGGTAATTGTAAGTTTGAGTTTCATTTTTCCATAGATTATGTTGCTGCTCTTAAAAATGATTTTTAATTGGTGCTTCTCCATCTGCCTGTTGACTTTGATTTTTAAAATTTTCCAAGTGTATGCATACCACATTTCTCTGAACACGCATCAAGTGATGAACACAGATTATTTCTATTTCTTGGCTACCATGGATAATGCTATCTACACAGAAGGGACTGCACACATCTGTGACACACTGGTTTCATCTTCAATGGATACATGCCCAGTAGTGGTATTGGTGTTTCACATAGTAGGTGTACTTTCAATTTTCTTAGGGAATTTCCATAATGACTGTATTAATATACTTTCCTACCATCAATGTGTAAAGGTTCTTTTTTCTCAGCATCTCCCCTAGCATTTGTCTTTTGTATTTTTGGTAACAACCAATATTTTTGGATAGCAAATAAAGGTTTTTTAGAGGAACACTTAGTTTGACTCCAAGTTCTAACTACTATGAATAGAAAGGTTACAAAGACTTTTGTCTGTGTCTTTAGAGGAAAAGAGCATTCATCTCCTCTATGTATGATGGAATTGCCCAAGAGTGGACTTCTGTGTAGTAAGATGCACATATTTATCTTTAGTGCATACTGACATGCATTTCGCCTACTTGCTGTAACAATCCATAATTCCCACACTAACCTGTGAGTGTTTGCTGTTGTTAGACACTGACAGTTTGGCCTTTCTGATGGGATGTCATTGTTGGTGGATTTAATTCTATTTTTCATGAAGTGGATTTAATTCTATTTTTCATGAAGTAGTTCTTTTGCAAATTTGTTCAGTTTGATTATCATTTTTTATCTTCTTTTTATTGGGTTGTCTGTATTATTGAATTTTACAATGTTTTAGATGATAATTCTTTCAGATGAGGGTGTTTGGAACATCATGCCCAGTCTGAGACTTCAATTATTTTTAGTGTTTTGTGTTCCACAGCTCTCCATGCTTTATTTGTTTGGCGTGTGTGTGCATGTGTATGTGTATGTGTGTGTGTCTCTGTGTGTGCGTGTGTGTGTGTGTGTGTGCGTGCGTGCGTGTGTGTGTGTGTGTGTGTGTGTGTGCATGAGAGTGCTGGAAGAATTCTATTGACCTATCTTCATGATCACTAATTATTTCTTTTTTTTTTTCTTATCAGTACCTGGGATCGAATTCACAACCGTGCACTTGCAAATCAGGTATGCAGCTGAACTAAATCCCTAGCCCTATGACCACTGATTCTTTCTTTTGTTGAGTCTGTTTACTGAAAATCCCAGATTCTTTAGCATTCAGTTCTAGAATTCATCTTGATCACACTTTTTAATTGTTGAATGCTCTTTGAGAACATATAAACTTATCAGGGTATAATTATCTACTGTACGAACAGTGTTGTAGAGCAAATCTCCAGAACTTATTCACTTTTTCCAAGTGAACATTATGCCCATTAATTAGTAACTCCTTCTTTCTCCCACCACAGTCCCTAAGTACTAGCATTGTACAGTCTGCACATATTTGAGCATTTTGGACAGTTCTTATGGATGGAATCATGCCATATTTGTCTCTCTGTGGCGACCTTATTTCATGAAATATAATGCCCTGAACGTTCATTCATGTGGTCTTGTATTAGACAAGCTCCTTTTCTAAGGTTGAATTGTGTTCTGTTTTGTTTATATGTCTCATTTTCTTTATCCGTTCTTCTCTTGGTAGACATTTGAATTGTTTCTATGTCTTGGTTACTGTGATCAGTGACATAATGAACATGATAGTGTGCTATCTCTTTGAGATACTGATTTGAATTATTCTGTATAAGTAAGATTATCTTTTACTAAATTGCATTTTGAAAACATTGACTTTTAACCAACTGAGGGTTTTATGACAATCTTGCATTGAGCAAATCTATCAGTGCCATGTTTTCCAACAACATATGCTCACTTCATTTCTTTGGTCACATTTTCATAATTTAATAACATTTCAAACATTTTTAGGATTATTATATATTTTATGGTGCTCAGTGATTTTTGATGTTACCATTGTAATTGCCTAGGAGCCGCTAACTACAGCCATAGAAGATGGTGAACTTAACCCCATAAGTGGATGTGCTCTAACTGCACTAACGACCAGCACTTTCTATCTCTCTTTCTTTCTTTGCTTCCTTATTGCCTGTGACTCCATATGTTTATGTTACGTCAGTTAAAAGCTATTCAGTGGCTTCTAATTCTTCAAGTGAAAGAAAGAGATGGAAGTCTCTAGTGATGAATAAAAATGTAGATTTTTCCAGGCCAAAAGCCAAGATAGCCCACAATAAGTCATCTTCCTTCATTGGTTAACCATGTGGCGGACATAAAGAAAAAGGCCTTGAAGAAAATTTAAAGTGAACACTAATGAACTCAGTGCTAAAACAGAATAGCCTTTTTCTGATATGGAGAAAGACTGCAAGGTTTGAATACAAGATCAAAACAGCCACATTTCTTCATCTAAAGATTCATCTCTTCTGTCTATGTAGCCTGGTAAAAAGGGGGAAAAGCTTCAGCAGAAAACATTGAAGCTACCGGAGTTTGATTCACTAGATTTAATAAAATGAGCCATCTCTATAAATCAAAGTGCAAAATGAACGAGCATGTGCTGACCCAGAAGTTGCAGCAAATTATTTAGAAGATTTAGATAACACAACCAGCTATGCTAACCAACAGCACATTCATTATGTTAAAATAATCCTATACTGGAAAACTGAGCTCTCCAGGGCTTTCATTGATGGAGAGGAAAATCTGATGCCTGAATTCAGTGATTCAAAGAATAGATTCACTCTCCCCTCAGGACTAATGCAGCTAGGAATTTTTGGATGAATCTAATCCCCATTGCTTGTTTGTGTGCAACAGGGTGTCATTATGCAATTAAGTTTGATTTTAAGCTCAGTTTGAAGGCCAGGATGGTCTTAAAATTGCATCATGGGCCTGGCTTAGCCTCCTGAACTCTAGGATTACAGGTGTGAACCACTGGACCTGGATCCCCATTGTGTTTCATAGTGTCTGGGCTGTGCTATAGATTTTTAGTTAGATGTAGTCTCATTTCTTTGTTATTGCTTTTGTTGTTTATGCTTTGGGGATTATGATTTTTTAAAGTAAGTAAAATGATTTATTCAAATTTAATTGTGTAGAACTTTGCTCTAATGTTTTCTTTTATTATTTTTACAATTTCAGGTCTTGAATTTATGCTTCTCATCAATTTTAAGTTCATTTTTTATGATGTGGGATCAGAATCTAATTTCACTCTTCATTATATGGGTATCTATTTTCCAGCACCACATACAGCCAAGAATTTTCTTCCTCTATTGTATATTTTTGGCAGCTTAGTTGCAAATCAATTGATGATAGCACTAAGAAAAAAATATGTGATCATAACAAAATAAAATGCTTCTGCACAGCAAAAGGAAATGATCAATACAGTGAAAAGAAAACCTATATAATGGTAAAAAAAACTTTGACAGCTATTCCTAAGAGAGCACTGATATGTAGAATTTATGAAGAGTCCAGGGTGGGGGCACATGCTTTAATCCTAGCACTGGAGCTAGTGAGGCAGGAGGATTGCTGCAGGGATCAGACCTGTTTGGACTATGTAGTCAATTCACGGGCACCCTGGACTGAACACGGAGACTCTGTATCAAAGAAAGAAAGAAAGAAACCCTCAAAATCTAGTACTGCAAACATGAACTAATAAAAATAAACAAACTTCAACTTG
Organism: Cavia porcellus; assembly: GCF_034190915.1. Classification (NCBI taxonomy): domain Eukaryota; kingdom Metazoa; phylum Chordata; class Mammalia; order Rodentia; family Caviidae; genus Cavia; species Cavia porcellus. The sequence goes on along the minus strand of NW_026947509.1, from coordinate 23,895,251 downwards.
TGTGGATTTATTTGGTGGGTCTTTGTTATTCCGTTTTGTTGGAAAAAGAATATGTATTTTCCATGCAATACCATAGTGTTTAATTACTGTAGCTTAGTAATATATTTTAAAATAAGGACGTGTATTATTCCAGCTTTTTCCTTAAGACTCATTTGGCCAATTGTGGTCTTTTATGGTTCCATATGACCATACTTTTCTCCCTATTTCTGTTCAAGTACCATTGTGATTGTGGGAAGGAATTTTTATATCTGCATATCATTTTGGGTAGAATGAACATTTCAATAATACTATCTTCCAATCCATGACCATAGGATATCTCTCCATTTATTTGTGTCTCCTTTAATTTTTTAAATAAATATATTGTAGCTTTCAGTATATAAGTCTTTCACCTTCTTAAGATTTTAAGAGGGATTGTTTACCAAATTTCCTTTTCAGATAGTTAGTTGTTCATATATGGGAATGTTACTTTTTTAAAAAAATTTCATTTTAAAGAGAATAAAACCAAACAAAATAAAGCCAATCAAAGCAAAGCAGGGAAAAGTGATACAGATCTTCAAGACAGGAGAATAGGAAATCAACAATGGACACGATAATGCCTCTTATTATCTTCAAAATTGCTGCCCATATCATCAGACATAATAAAATCAGACAAAACAGAACAGAATAAAATCAATCAAAACAGAACATAGACTAAATTAAAACAATAAAAAGGAACAGAAAAAACAGAACAATATTGCGTTTCAGAAACAAGACAGGAGGAAATCTCCCATAGTTGCTATATTGTATATTGTTATTCTCCAAATAGATGCTCAGACTACCGGCTTTAGGTTTGCAAAGTCAATCAAATGATACATGCATTAAGTTGTTTTTGTACCTCGGTTGCTATCAACTCAGCCTGCATTTCTCCAAATCAGCTGGTTGCTTACTGAGTGTATGGTTGTAGCAGTTTCTTGTCTCCTAGCCCTCAGGCCAGCTTGCTCACAGAAAGGGTGAACTGGCTTCTGTTTGCAGTTACAATGGACATTTTTCACTCTAATTGCTGTTGTTCTACATCATGCGTGTTCACACCATGGTGCTGTAATTAGGGAATATATTGATGCCTCACCTACAGTTCAAAGGCTGCGCTGTTACACAGAAAGGAGAATGCTACATACATTTTTGTTTTATTTTGTAAGCATATTATGTGTAGTACATAATGTTTACATTCCTGTGGGAAGTTGGTATATGCACATTACACATTTGAATTCCTTTATTTCATCACCCATCCATTCTGTCCTTCGCTCATCCCCCTGTATCTTGGTCCCCAGCCTTTTTCTCTGCACGTTTGTGATACATATTGTTTACATTCCCTATGTGCAGTTGGCACATATCCGTAACACATTCCAGTTTCCTTTTATACCCTTTTAGCCCCTCTTCCTCTTCTTCACTCTTTGCTCCCGTTGATCACATTCACTCTCCTTTGAAAAAACTCGGTCTACTTCCTTCCTATTATCTATCTTTTATTGTGTTCTTTTTTACTCATCTTCTCTTGTTTCTCATAGAAGACAGACCATGTGATATTTAAGTTTGTGTGATTTATTTCTATTAATATTATAATCTCAGAACACATCCATTTTCTTAAAAATGATGCAAATTTATCTTTATGGCCAAATAGTACTTCATTGTGTGCAGATGGTAGACCTTCTTAATCCCTTTGCTATGGTTTGTGTCTAGAAGTCCCCTCCCCCAAGGCCTCATTTAGTCTAAGGTTGGGCTTTTCAGAGGTGGCTGTGGGTAGGTGGTGTCACACTGGGATAAAGAGTGTGATGATGGGGTAAAGGATGCTTGATTACTAAATTAGTTCAGTGATTGGACTGGCTAGCCTCGTTCTAGGTGTGGATAACGCGAAGGCCCACCCCAGGTGTGGGTGGCATCACACAAAGGCCCGGCAGCCTGGATGGGATGAAGGGAGAGGAAGGCTGCTGCTGGTGTTTGCTATTTGCTGCTTGCCGCCTTTTGCTTGGTGCACGTTGCTTCTCCTCTGCAGTGCGCCTCTGCCACCCCAGCCCACCCTGCCCACCAGATATGGACTGAAACTTCCACAAACTGTGAGCTACAACAAACCTTCCCTGCTTTAATTTTGGGTGTTAGGCATTTTGTCTCAACAACGAAACAAGAGAATAAGATGCAATTCACCTGCTGACCATTGAACAAGGCGGAAAGAAATGGTAATAGGAAAGACAAAATCGAGCATCTTAGGATTGTGTAATGGAACCATGGACAATATCTTAGCATTAAGGAAACTTATGTTACAGCTGAGCTCAGGAAAACCAGAAATCTAACATAATCAGGAAAGGGAAATTTCACAAATTTCCCTATGATCCACACCATACCAATTTTATATCTCAGACACTTGCCTGTCTAATATTCAGTAATTATAGGTAGAATTTCACATAAACTCCAGGCTCAAAGAATGATGACCTGTCCTAGAGACAGAGGTGCCACAATGTCATTTTCAGTGTATCATGAGCACTGCTGGTCTTTGTCTTCCTTGGTCAGGACAGTAAGTAGCAGTGAGGCCGAGTCTAATATCACTTTTACATAATCTTACACCAGGCAAATAAATAGCATGTGCTTAGAACTGCCTTCAAACATGAGAAGAAACCATCAAAAGTGTTTCAAAAATAGAATTCAAAAATAGAAAAAATATCACAGAATACTCACTACCCAAAGTGAGTAAAAACAATTTAATCTTAAAATACTATGATAGGGTATTCTTCTTCGAGGCTTTGAGGAAGGATGCCTCTAAAAATACCTAAAGAATGGGACCTCTGATCCTAGTTTTTTGAGAAATCTCCATACTAATTTCCATAGTAGCTGTACTAGTCTACTCTCCTACCAGCACTGGGCAAAGGTTCCTTTTTCCGCACAGCCCGTCCATCATTTGATATCAGTTGTTTTCTGATAACAGTCATTCTTTCAGGGGTGACATGGAATCTCAGTGTTGTTTTAATTTACATCTATTGAATGCCCAGTGGTGTTGAACATTTTTTTTCATATATTTATTTGCCATTTGAATATCTTCATCTGAGAACTGTGTATTCATCTCAGATGTCCACCTTTGGATTGGGTCTTTGAACTTGGCGCTCTGAGGTTTTTCAATTCTTTAAATTTTATAGACAGAAGTCCTTTGTCTGAGAGACAATTGACTAAAAATGTTTCCCGTTCTGTGGGCTAACTTTTCATTCTGTTGCTTTCTCTTGCTGTGTAAATTTTTTAATGAGGTCAGATCCCAGGTGTTGATTTTTTTGAAGTGTTCCCCATGCAATGTGGTTTTACTCATGAACTCTTTACCTACATCTGTGTCTTCAAGATTTCTATCTACTTTCCCTTCCAGATATAGTGTTTCTCTTTTAATATTTAGATCTCTGATTCATTTTGACTTTAATTTAGTGCACAGTGACAATCTTTGGCATGTAGAGAGCAAATTTTTCCAGCACTGTTTTTTAAAGAGACTTCTTTCTTCCACTGAACTTGTTTGGTTCCTTTGTCAGTTGGAAGGTGGCTGGGTGCCTTTGTAGTTGTGCCTGTGTCTTCCAACCTGTTTCACAGGTTCTCAGGTCTGCTTTTGTTTGCTTATTTGTTTGAGTTTGTTTTTTTGTTTTTTGTTTTTTTTGTTTGTTTGTTTGTTTTTTTGTTTGGTGCTTCTTTTTTTGCTATTATCATGCTGATTTAATCACACTATCTTTGTATTGTAATTTCAAGCCCAGCATTGTGTTGCCTCCTGCCTTGCCTTTGCTGCCCAGGATTGCCTTTGATATTCCAGATTCCTCTGGTTCCAGATGAATTTTAGTTCTATGAGATATGCTAATGATATTTCAATTGCTTTAAGTCTATGTAATGACTTTGGGAGTATGGCCATTTTCACTATGTTGGTTCTTCCTATCCATAAGCAAGAGCTATCCTTACATTTTCTGATAGTCTCTTCATCTCTTTTTCAGAGTACTGTACTTTTCAATATATAAATCATTTACTTCTTTTGTTAGATTGAGTCAGCCCAGCAATTCCCCTACTAGGTATCTTCCCAGAAGAATTAAAAACAGCATATCACAGAGATATATGTGCCGCCATGTTTATAGCTGCACTATTTGTAATAGTTAAACCTTGCAAGCAATCTAAATGCTCCTAACCAAGGAATGAATGCAGAAATGTGCTACTTTTTAAGAGGTGTAGTACTCAACCATAGAGTAGGATAAACATGAGACTTTTATAAGTAAATGGATGTAATTTGAGATCATATTTGATAGGTCTGTCTTCAAAGGATAAAAGATGCTTCCAAAAGTTGAGGAGTATAAGACAAAAGAGGCCTTTATTCCGGGAACACGGGAAAGGAGACCGGCGTACTGGCCACTGGAATCTGGAGGTCTCTCTCGGACACGTGGCGTGGGGGAATCTAAATAGCCTAAGCTTAGGGCAGTGCCCCAAAGACCATTAGAGATGCACAGGTATCTCATTGGCGCACAGGTCCTTAAGGATGGGGATATAGGATTACAATCAAATCCATAGGGGGCAGGGTGGGGGAGGAGTTTAGCTGCAGCCTTTTCTGGTTACAGTGTTCAGTTTGAGCCAGCAACTCTTTCAGTATTCATATATGAAATGTCAGACTTATATGTATAAACATCTCATTGTTTCCCTGATGTGGGAAACCGAAAGTGTGAATAAATTCTAAAATTTACAATAAATATTGTGATATTGGAAGAAATCATTCTAAAGGAAAAAGGAACTAGGATGGGTGAAAGGGGAAAAGGTAGTAGGGAAATGAGAGTCAGTTATACTATTAGTGTTTTTGCATTAAAAAGGAAGGTTTGTGCTAGTACTGATTGGAGAAATTTTTATGCCCATATCTTGTACCCTAAGCTACTACTTTAAAGATAAAAACATGTAACTTGTTGACTATTGCTATCCTCAAATTATTTTGTTTTGAAATTTTATCTTTTTTCCATAAAAACATCTGAAAAAGTGAAATGCACTTGGACAACTGCTGTGTTCATTTTCAGTTCTATGTAAAGAAGTTCAGTCCTTAGTTCACCATGAATGTCTGTCCTAGCCTCAAATGCAAGCTCCTTCTAGGGGAGGAGAAATATCAGTGAGTCGTACTTATGGTTTCCCACTTCCCATTTTCCATTTTATAGTGTCTTCTTAGGTATGTGCACAGATTCAGAGTCATGGGTAAGTCCATTTCCAAATGTAAATAAATATCTGAGACTCATTGAAATAAAGAGAGCTGCATGTTGTAGTAAACATTTACAGTCTCAGCCATTTGGAGAAATGAGAGGAGAGGGACATTAGAACCCACTGACCTGGGGTCAGCCCAGGAAGCACAGGAAAGCCCCAGCTAAAAATGTCTCACTTGGACTGGGTGTAGCTCAGTGATGGAGCACTTGGCTGTCATGGAGAAAGGTCTTGGATTCCATCCTTAGGGTTTTTCAAAGAAAGAAGGAAAGAAAGAAAGAGAGAGAGAGAGAGAGAGAGAGAGAGAGAGAGAGAGAGAGAGAGAGCAAAAAGGGAAGAAAGAAAGAAAGAAAGAAAGAAAGAAAGAAAGAAAGAAAGAAAGAAAGGAGAAAAGAGAGAAAGAAAAGAAAAGAGAGAAAAGAAAAGAAGGAAATCCTCATTCGGGTTAGAAAGTGCTCTACCATTGAGCTGCACCTCAATACATTTCTTCCCATTTCTTGGCTAATAGCTTTTGCAAAGAGCCACATAACTACTGTCATGTTAATTTCTACCTTTCTCGTCAAATGATATACTTTCATTTCCTTCTCTAAATCTTTTATCATCTCTCTTTTTTTCCTTTTTTCCCCTTATTCCTAAATGTACACCCCTCCTTGCAACAGGCTATAGATGAAAAAAAATACATGTTAAAAGGTCCCGTGTAAGGTAGGGATGGGTGTCATGCAACTCACGGGTGCCTCACTCAAGAGCAGAGACATCCAACAGAGTCCACCTAGAAGATGCTAGAGATACGATTTTGTTCTAGGCTCCAATGTGCAAGGCCTGATCCTCGGAAGAGTTAGTTTTTAGCCTGGTTCAAAGTTTACCTTCTGGACCGGGGATTTAGCTTAGTGGCGTAAGTGCTTGCCTGGCAAGAGCAAGAATGTGAGTTCTATCCAGAGTACCAAACAAACAAAAAGTTCATCTTCTTCCATCACACTGAACATGGCAATGTTAGATAATGATGAAATTATTTTTGCCCTATATATTACAGATATTCTCTTCCACCATTTGACCTGCTTTTAACATAATGGTAATTACGGTAATTATGCTTCCTTAAATTTATATGTACAAACAAAGATATTCTGAGTATGATTTTAATAGCACAGGATAGAATATGAATAATCAACAAGGTGAGCTATATCAAATTTAAAATTCTTGCACAGCAAGGGGAACAGCTGAAGAAGTGAAGAAAAAGCCTAAGGACAGGGGAATTTCTTTGCCAGCTGCTATTTCAACACAGGAGTGATATCTAGAATACATAAATCACTCAAAAAGCTCAGCACTAAAAGTCCAACAGACAACTAATCAATAGGCAAATGGATTGAGTAGACACTTCTTAAAACAAGAAGTATAAGGAACACTTCTCTACTGTTGGTGGGAGTGAAGACTGGTGCAACCACTGTGGAAATCAATAAATCAATATGGAGATTCTTCAAAAAACTAGGATTGGAAATTCCATTCAATCCAGCTATTTCCCTCCTGAGTATTTTCCCAGAAAATAATGTAGAGTCATGTAACAGAGATCTCTGTGCACCGATGTTCATAGTACTACAAATTTGTGACAGCTAAATCTTGGAAACAACCAAAATGCCCATCAACTGAAGAGTGTATGAATGAAAGGTTTTATTCATGAACTACTACTCAGCTGTAAAAAAGGATGATCTTGAGGGCTTTATAGGTAAAAGGAAGGCAACTTGAAAATACCATTAGTGAAATAAACAAGATTCACATCAATAAACATCACACTGTCTCTCTAGTATAAGAAACAATAAAAACTGACAGAATAATGGGATCCAAAAAGTATAACAGATACTGTGAGAAGGAAAATGCTCTAAAAGAGTATAACAATACGTATAGGGTGAAAGATAGATGATCATATTACTGAATTTCTGTTGGAACATTGAACAGGAGGATTTGCAATGTCAATATTTGAGTGTCTAGCCACTCTTTATGCTTTGATTTTGTGACTTTGGCAACTATTTGTTAGGATGACAATGAGAAATGTAACAACCAGTGATTCTACGATAATAATTTTTTAAATCCAGTATTGTTCTACCATTCCTTTCTGCTTTTCTATTTTCTTTAATTTTCTCCTCTTTATTTGAAGAAAGAGAACAATATGCAATATAACGACCACTGTTAAATTTCTTTCATTGTGTTTTGAAGACCTGTACGATTATTGTTTTGAACCTGCTGTTGTTGTTTATTCCTTTTGCTTTTTGTTTTTCTTTTCTGAATTTTTCTGTTTTAAATAAAACGAAGAGGTATAAATGGCCAATAAATACATTAAAATATTCAATATCTTTAGCCATTAAGTAAATGAAAATTAAAATTTCAGTGAAATTCCATTCCTGTCAGAATAGCTATTATCAAGAATATAAAAAACGATAAATTCAGGTGAGGAAGTGAGGGAAAAGGAACACTTGTACTCTGCTGATAGAGCTGTAAATTACTATAATCACAATGGAAATTCATCAAAACACTAAAAAATAGAAGTGCCATTTTATCTAGCTGTATCACTGCATGGTATTACTCAAATGGATTAAAGTCTGCATATATGGGGACACCTGCACATTTCAGAACAGCTGAGATATGAAACAGGGCTAGGGGTCCATTCATGGATGAATGGTTAGAGAAGATGTGTTCTATGCACACAGTGTAGGATTATCTACCCAGAAGGAGAATGACAAGTCATTTGTAGGAAAAGAGATGCAAGTAGAGATCATAATCCTAAGTGAAATAATCCAAACTCAGAAAGATCACATGCTCTACCTAATATATGCAACCTAAAAAGACCACATGTAAGAGAGGATTCTATTAATAACCAAGAAAAAGGAATATGGGGTGGAGAGGCAGGTATAAGAGGTGTTAATGGATGGAGACATGGGCAAAATATAGGTTAAACATCAAAACCCAATATTTTGCAAAATTAATAGGCACTAGTAAAAATCTGTGGAAAAAACAAAACGTAGGTGCACTCAGGAGAATACTGCTGCCACCTTCAAACCTCTGAAGGATGAAGCTGAAGAGAATAAAAGATGTGCTCGGGATCAAATGGGACCAATGAAAAGAAGTTTCTGGAAACCAGAGTTCAGCTTCAGTTATAACATTCATGTGAGACTTTCTGTGCTATTTATACACGACGATTCTTGTGATTTATCACACCTTGTACTGGTCACAACAAACTCGCAGATGAATTTTATTACTCCTGTTTTACCAGTGAGGAAATATACCAAGGTAAGTAAATTGTATAAATGGCAGGAATTTGATAAAAACTGAGAAAGCAGGTCAGAAATTATCTTGGGGTTGGGTATATTGGGGTGCGTTAATAGGAAGGGGCAGAAAGGACCAGGGGGACAGGGCCACAAGAGAACTTTGGGCGATGGTGCAGAGGTTCATCAGCTGGACTATGATTGTGATTTTGCATTTGTATGCCTATGTCAAAAATTATCAAGTTTTAGTTATCAAAAGCATGTATATTATGTCAAAGGTGCTTTAATAAAGTAATTTTCTCAAAGAAAAAAAAAAGAACTGAATATATAGAACCAAATAATCCATTATTCTGTTGTATAAAGATTTCTTTACTTTCTCTTAATTATAAAGGGGGTACTTTCTAAAGCCTGGCTGAATAATTGAATATTTTTTTTTTACTTTCACAATATATATAGATAACAAAAAGTCATCCATTACTCAGCATTTCTCTATCTACCCAAAAGGTGGAGCTGAAAGTAGGAAGTATCAGTAAAGTCAGGCAACCCTGGCAGCAGGTACTCAGCAGAGCTCTGATTGGAGCAGCCTCCTGGACCAATGAGCTCAAGGAATTCCACTGGGGGGGGGGGAGCCTGTCAGCACAATCAGATTCAGTGTCTCTATAGCAGAGCTGAGAGATGGAGACCCTCCTGCACGTTCTTCTGGGGATTCTCGGGTTGCAGGCAGCCTGTGAGTCTGTGCTTCCACTGGAGTTGTGAGATGACCACTGCTTCCCAAGGGCAGGCACGAAGTCATGTTCTGTCTGGGGAGGACCTTTCGAGAACTAGAACATGTTAAAAACAAATACAAAATAGTATTTTCTGGGTTGATGGGATGGTGTTTCTGCCCGGGGAATGTGAGAGGAGAAAGAGAGTCACCGTCTTACTATGATCGTGAAGATCTCATGGGGATTTCCTATGTTTCCTTACCCTGCCCTTTGAACAGGGGTCAGCAGCCAAGAACTGCGGCAGAGTCAGTCTCTGGTGATTCCAGAGGGAGAAGAGCTCACTATAAACTGCAGTTCATCAACAGCTTTATACACCTTACACTGGTACAGACAGACTGATGGAGGTCCTGTCTTCTTGATGATGTTACAGAAACGTGGAGATGAGAAAAGCCATGGAAAAATAACAGCTAACCTGGATGAGAAAATGCAGCAAAGCTCCCTGCGCATCACAGCCGCCCAGCCCAGCCACTCAGGCACATACTTCTGTGCAGGAAGTGCACAGTGATCTCCGTGCCTCTGAGGACTGTCCCCAACCCTGAAGCTGGGCACAGATGCTGTCCTGACATGGGGCTCTTGAGAGATGGCGGGTTCATTGCCAAAGGGAAGCCTGAAATAACAGCAGCCATCTCATTGGCAACAAAAAAGGGAAGGAAGTAGAAGATATAGGAATGATAAAAGGGGGAGATACATGTTTAAGCACAAATTTCATTTCATTTTATTGTGTTGATTATGCCACGTTTCAGTCACTACAACATCAAGTGAGGACAAGAATGGCATGAATTTCAGTAAGTTATATAATAATGGACATATATTGTGCTTCTGTTGTCCCAAGGAGCCTGATTCCTGTCTTATTTTTTCCCCTTTGGTTCATCAAAAAGCATTCTGACTCATTCTTAGGTTCTCTGCACACAGTTTAGACTGGGCCCTAACTGTTGGAGGAGGAATCCTGCTGCATGCTGGGAGAATTTAACAAGCACTTCTTTTTCTAACTTTATATTACAGATGAAGAATTAGAAAATAGGTGAATACATTGGGTGATATGAATAAATAACTAATCATAGCTTGGACTGACGTCCAGCTCTCACTGTGCTTTTGAGTGTGTTCTGTTCTCTGTTATTTCGAGTACCAGCTTGAAACTGGTTTCTATTTTGCCCTAATATGACGAGGTCAAGATGTCACCTCCATGCTCCGCTTCTACACCCTGTGTAGTTATTTGAAGAACTGACAAGACCACAGGATAAAGAGAAAGGTTAGCCTTTTTGTTAGAGAATCTAAAACACTTCAGGAACTAGCCCATTCTGGATTTTGCAAGATTTGTGATATTGAGCCAACATCACACCTATGTTCTAAGTCACCGTAGATCTCTAAGTCATTGCTCCCCTCTTAAACTTCTCCTCCGATTTGCAGTTGCCAGGTATTTCGTTCCAGTGATGAGAAAGTAACTAAGAAGCTGTTCCATCTTAAGCTGGATGCACTCACACTACTCTGACCATGTAAGGATGAAGCAAGGCTCTAGAATGCATGTGTTTTCTATCTGACTATGAGCCATGTTGTGATCCATCTGTATTTAAAATAGTATTTTTAGTATTAGTCAAATAATAATGTCAAGTCAACATAATTATAATCAGGGAAACTGACCATGATAGGCAAAAACAGGCAAATCTGGAATCACTAAAGGAAATTTTATCATCATTAGAAAAAGGATAATAACACCTACCTCAGCAAATAGTTTGAAGATCATAATGGTTCACGACTACTCTTTGTTGTTTACGTAAGGTCTGTAACTTATATTATGTTAACATGAGGTGAGTTGAGTGTATTTTCTATCTCATTTCCCTTACGCACTCTAAGACACAAATATTATTCACTTTTCAGATGAGTTTGATCTCACAGAGATTGAATCACGTACTCAAGGTCATTGAATTTGGAATTAGAAGACCTTATATTTGAGTTGACATGTGTGATCCTAACCACTTACTTTTTCTATTTTCCTGCCTCAATAATAGTGTGACTTTCAGTAACTTTCTAACAGACAAACTAGTTCCTCTGTTTCTTTTTTTAAATTTTTTTCGACACTGGGGATTGAACTCATGACCGCCTGCTTGCAGGGCGGGTGCTTATGCCACTGAGCTAAATACCCAGCCCCTCCTCTGTTTCTTTTTTCATAGAGAACTTTTGCTCATAGAATAAAACCTGAACCACATGGACCAGCAATTCCAATGCACATAATGTAAATAAGATTTAGTCCTGATGTCAGTCTGCCAGACACAAATGAAACGATCCCTAATTTAGCCTAGGAGTGTTCTAAAAACCCCTTGTGGGTACAGTTCTCAGATTCATGGAAGCAAGGAGAGTTAACACTGTATTGTAAAGGAAAAATCGTCTCTGAACTCATGAAGAAAATCTCTTTAAAACTGGAAATCTAGAGCAACCCCTGGAGTCCAGGACGGCTCTAGAGATACGAGGGGTGTGACACGTGCTCCCTCTACCTGCTTCTTTCAATGGTTGTCACTGAACAGGTTTCTCACAGTCCTGGTCACTCGCCGGAAGCCTGGGGCAGGTCTCACTTTTCATGACCTCTGCAAAGAAGCATGCAAAAAAGATGGAGCATAGACATTGTGAGCTGAACTTTACATGCTGAAGCCCTGACCCTAACGTGGCTGTTTCTGTAGAGAGGACCTAAAAGTAATTAAGCTGAAAGGAGTTCACAGGGATGAGGCCTGATCTGATAGGACTGAGGAATCCTGATAAAGAGGCACCAGGAACTCCACAAATAACTCTTCCCCGCCTGCCTCCACTGTGTCTCCCTCTCCCTGTCTCCCTCTCTCCTTCCCTCTTCTTTTCTTCTTTCTTTTTCCTCCCTTTTCTTACACTCACTTCTGTTAGAACTAAGAGAAACTGTGAGAAAATAAATCTCTGCTGTTAAAGCCACCCAGTCTGTGGTGTTTGTTATGGCCCCACAGGAAATCTAACACTGTAGATAATTCTGCTCCTGATGCTACAAAGTGATCTGTAAAGTTTTGGTCACCAAGTCTTCCTGAGACAATGTTTCAAGTCCTAGAACTATGTGCTGTTCTTGAAATTTTACTAAAAAATAGTGCTCCCAGATTTACTTTATATATTTTTGAGTTTCCTCATAGAAATGTATCTTTCTTCTCTTAGAAATTTAAATGGCAATAATCTTTTTAAGGCAGAATTTTCTTTCTGAATAGGATCACTAGAGTTTTTTGTTACCCTTGATTCTTTTAATTGCAATCAGCTGGACAATTAATTACCATGCACAACAACTATATCACTTAGGTTATTGTAGTTTACAGACACATACATGAGTTTCCCTAGTAGATTGAGTGTTTTTCAAAATTCCTAAAAATTGTAGCTCACCAGAGAAGAGACTCCGTATCCTCAGAGGACAGAGCTTATGGTCCCTTCTGTATGTGAAATTTCTCTGAACTCTCATATTCGATATGTAAAACCCATCCTGTAACACATCGTCATTTGTTTCTACACTCAAAATACGTTAAGTAGATGTCTGAACAATTATGCCATGTTCATTATAGCATTTAGTGTTACCCTCCATACCTTGCTACTTGTTCCAGTGCACTTTAGGGGATAGAAATGTCTCCCAGCAATCGCAGGGACAGGGACACAGGTGAGCTCTGAATGCAGACGCTGAAGCAGTGGGCCCAGCAGGAACTGGAGTGACAGCCACCATTGCTGGGAGGCAGGGGATATGGCGGGGGGGGGGCATATCTCGTGCCCTATAGGAGAGGACAGGGATCTCATGCCATGCAAGCTCCGTTAAGACAGTTTCAGAGTCGTTCAGATGCATTTCGTCTTAATGAAACAGTCCTCAGTTTTTATTATTTTAAATATATATATATATATATATATAATATATATATATATATATTTCTAATAACATACTGCAGTCATGAAAATGTAAAAGAAATGTAGAGAGAATACTGACTCACAATGCACAGTAGGAATAAAGCAGTAAGCAAAGTAAATACACATATGTGCACACACACACACACACACACACACACACACACACACACAGTAAAGTTTAGACAAACCCAGACAACTGAGAAAACTGACAAGGAAACTAGAGGAAAAGAAGGACACTCAGGGAATTGGATATAGATTTTCTGTTGCCCTAAACCTGAAGACCACAATGAAACACAGAACAGAGCGCTGGCCAGGATGCAGTGGGAGCTCACAGAATACAGATGAGGATGGAAGCAGGGACGCATTTATTTGTCCCTCAGCCACCTGGCAGGTGGAGCCCTGGGTTTAATCCCCAGGACTGGAAAAAAAAAAGGAGCAAAGGAGGAAGGAAGGGAATTCCTAAATTTTGTATTATTTTTATTCTTCCAAAAAATTCTCCAAAATTCTGTCCTTTGATACTGAGATGTTGCTACTATTTCATTTTATTTACTTTAAAAAGGCTGTGATACGCACATCCCAGTGTTAAAACACAGTGCTAAATTTCTTAGTGCATTACCCTGTTGATGTCCTTTTCTTTTCTTCTTGGCTCTACCCTTTATGTTAAGAGTTCTTTTTTTTTATGTCTAGTGATCCCGAGGTGCTCATTCGTAAATAATGAGATAGAAATCTACAGCAGAAGCAAAGGAAGACGGCTTCAGTCTCTCTAGCTTCAAATATTGGCCTCACAGCTAACTCTGGTATCTAAAATGCTGATGTTTCTCTACCTAGTGTCTCAGGGAAAATTTTCTTCCTTGAAAGTGATCTGGAAACACTGGATACCTGGATTTCCAGATCAGAATAAGAGCTGAGTCACTGCACTGTACATAACTGTATTTTCACTCCATTTGATGTTCTCAGCCTCCATGCTGTGCTCTGATTTTCTGAGGTATCAGGTGCCCTTTCTATTGATGCTGGCTGGGCACCTAAATTTCTGTTGTGTTTATTTAGTGCAACCTTGAGATCCATCTTTATAGTTCAACTTTTTTTTTATTTTTAAAGTTTTATTTTCATTTCACTGGGTTCTCAGAAAGGAACAAAGGAAAAACGTATATTCAATATACGTTTGTCAATCAGAATGATGACATAGTCAATCAGAATGATGTTTTAAACTGATTTTCCAGAGATACATAGGTGGCGGGGCAGAGTTCCTGTTTGTCTTGTTTATGTGTCTGTACTTCCCATGCATATTGTGGGTACATTTAAGTTTGTTTATCAAGTGGTGAAGAGAAACAGTAGGATTATGAAATGAAATTCTGACTGCAGGTCAGGAAATGATCAGAAGGTCAGAATGTACTGTCTTGCCCCAGGGCAACAGTGTCATAGTTAACTTTGGAGGGTAGCTAAACGCCCTGGAGAAAAACCCAGTAAGATGTGAAATTGTCTGATATACAAAACAGGTGTCTTGACACTACCATGGTATTCAAGTTACTGCTCCAAACCAAGAGGAGTTTCTTGCACCAGAAGACCCATTTAGGAGATCATTATTTGCTGATGGAAATGCTCCTTGAAGTTTTACTAATGATCTAGTAGATTCAACTATCATGGGAGTTTGGGGGGTTTCTGATTTTTTTCCTCAGAGAATTCTCAAGAAATGGGGGCTCTCTAAAGGCAAGAGGTAAGGCTTTTTCCCAAAGATACAAATATGAAAATATAGACAAGGGAGGAAAGGAGAAAGCATGGAGGCAGGGCTGGGGAGTTGAGGGATATAATCGTTATCTCTAAGACGTCTCAGAAAAGTCATTAAAACACATCCTAACCACCTTCATTTTCCTTCCTAAACAGCTGTGTGTGGTCAACAGCTGAATCAGAGTCCTCAGACTATAACCATCCAGGAAGCAAAGGATGTCTGCATGAACTGTGCTTCTCAAGCACATTTAACAACTTCTTATGGTACAAACAGAGCCCAGGAGAAGGCCCTGAGCTTTTGATAATCTTATGTAAGAGTGGTGAATTGATGAGAAATGGGAAATTGACTGCTCAATAGGTGGAACAAGGAAGGACAGTTTCCAGAGCATCTCAGACTCCAAACCTGCTGATATAGTAATCTACTTCTGTACTGGGTACCACTGTGTTCCCCAAGCACCTGCAGCCTGTACTCACACTTGCAAGTGTTGGCATGCAATGTGATCAATCATACAACCCATTGCACTACTGCAAACACTCCTCTACTCAAGTATTTATTTCTTTACTTGGTGAAATTTTCTCTTTGATTTATTTTTAAATGCATATAATATGCTTATTTATTTGTTTCTGTCAAAATATAAGGCAAAATATCATTATGTACAGTATGTGATGGTACCATATCTCTTCTAATGTTAGATAAATAATGATTTAATTCAAACGAGATTTCAGTAATAATCTCAAACATTTATGGCAAATTAGCTTTCAACAAGTGTGCCAAGACCAACAAATGGGAAAGGACTCATTATTTCCAAAAAATTTTGCTGAGTCAGTTAGCCACATAAAGAAGAATAACATTAAAACTCTACCTCACAAATTTGTGAATGGCATATCAAAAGAATTAAACAGGTAATAGAAGCATTTAAACTACAAATTTTTAAAAAGAAAACATTGATAAATATTGATGAAGTTGGGCCATGCAATGGTTTCTTGGATCTGTTCACATGGGAGTGTATTCACACACACACACGTCATGCGCACACACACTCATACACACATACACACACACACAAAGAAATAAATGAAGAAAGTAATGAAAAGCCTGTATCAATTTAAAAACTATCAAAGTACCTATAGAGTTATTGCTCTAAAGAATATAAACAAATGACCAAAAACAACATGAAAATATGTTCAACATCATCATTCATTAGAGAAACGCAAATTGAAGTCAAAATGTGATGTTACGTTACACTCACAAGGATGTCTATGACTATAATGGAGACCAGAGGAAGGGAAGAGGCAGAGGAGCAGGAGAAAAGTGAGAGAAGAGTTTGGCGAGAATGTGGGGAAATCAGAATCCTGACTCACTTCTGTTAGCATCCAATTTAGAAAGCAGTTTGACAGGTTTTCAAGCCATTAAACAGACAGGAGAAATTACGCTCTCAATTATCCACTGAAAAGAACTGAAAGTTTGTTCATGCAAAAAACGTACATGTGAATGTTATAGTAGGTTGAACCTAAAAAGCAGAAACAACCACAATGTCCATTCATCAATTGGACAAGCAAAATGAGTTATGTCTGAATTTTCACATTGTACCGTATATAAAGTAATAAATCAAACCCTCCATCCAACAATTAGAAAACAGAATTATTTTCAATTACTCATGAGATAATTTAGAAAAAAATTCCTTCTACACTTGTCCCAAAAGGGCACAAAACTAAATAACTTGCAAAAGTGATCTCTGGATATAATAAATAGAACTAGATAGAAACTACAAATGTGCAGAACTTCTTAGTCAAATATTTAAAATAATATTGTTATACAATGTGTAACCTTAAGACACTGTTATAATGAAACTCAAAATATTTTAATTTATAACAAGGAAGACATCACCTATCAAATCTTGTGAGCTAAAACTAAAACAGTTAAAAGAGCAACTTTAAAATTATTAATAGGTGTTACTGTACACTTTAATGTGGTTCTGAATGATATTTACATGCATGCACAGCCAGTGCTAATCAAAGCTAATCACCTTTCATCAGCTTCCCCACCACACTCTTCCCAATGTGTAGTAATCACTATTCTACTTTCATGCTGACTTCCTTTATCTTCCACATGTGATAAACAATATGCAGTGCTTCTCTTTCTGTTCCTGACTTATTTCATGTATTGTAATGTCTCAGTTGCATCTATTTTTCTGCAAATGACAAGACTGTCATTCTTTCTTTTGCCTGGAGAATGCTCCACTGTGATATGCAACACATTTTCTTATTTGTTGAAGGGGCCTGAGACTAATTCTTTATCTTTAAGTTCAGCGTGCATTGGGCATTACAGAGAGGAGTTAGGTGTTCAATATATTTTAACTGAATTGAATTACAACATATGTGACAATAGGAAATAAGACAGAAGAACAAATATTTTGCAACAATGTTTAGTATTGATAAAAACTAAATTGCTGTTACAGTATAAACACTGAGACTGAAAGAATACATATACATATCTTGTGAAAATCTGACATGATTACTCCAAAGCAATAATGGCATTGAGATATGTTATCTTTTTTCCAAATCCATTTTATTTCAAGAAAAATAAGAAGAAAAGTTACAATAAAATTTCAAAACATATCCCTGAGCCAATAATATTGATACATACACTGCACAGTTTCATCCCCAAATTATTTACTCAGAGCACAAGACATTTGTGTCTAGTTGTCCAAACATTACCAGCATAAATATTTCTCTTCAGTGAACTCAGATAAATCAGTAGTATAACTATCTTTGTTTTCTTTACAAACATATACATATACATATACATATACATATACATATACATATACATCATATACCTATGCATGACTTTTTTTCTTTTAGCTTCTCACACTAATGAGACAATGCAACCTTATACTTGTGAGCCTTATTTATTTCACTAATAAGTATGGTCTCAAGTTGCATCCAGTTTTAAGCTTCTGCATGTGTAGAGCCACCTTTTCCAGCACTGTTTGTTAAAGAGGCCATCTTCCTTCTACGGAACATGTTTGACACCTTTGTCAAGGATAAGGGGGCTTAGTGTGTCTGGAGTTGTTTCTGCATCTTCTAATCTGCTCCACTGATCTTGGGTCTGTGTTTTCTCAGTACCACACTGTCTTAACACAGTAGCTTTACAGTGTAATTCCAAGTCTGGGATTGTGATGGCCCCATCTTGTCTTTGTTGTCCAGGATTGACTTTGCTATTCTTGGTCTACTTTGTTTCCAGATGAATTTAGCCTTATGTTCTTTAATTCTGTGAGATATGGTATTGGAATTTTGATTGGGATTGCACTGAATCTGAACAACGGTTTTGGAAATATGGCGATTTTCACTATAATGGCCCTCCCACACTATACTGTGCTCTCCCTAACAAAGAACATGGGATATTTCTCTATTTTCTAATATCCTTTTCAGTCTTCTTTTGCAGATTACTGTATCTTTCAATGTAGAGGTCTTTTACATCTTTGTTAGGTTGATTCCTAGTATTTCATTTTTGAGGTGTTATCCTGAAAGGTGTTGTTTCTCTGATTTCTCTCTCAGCGAGTTTGTTATTTGTGTATAGGAAGGCTATTTTTTTAAACAGGGCCTCACTATGTAGTTTGAGTTGCCTTGGGCTTACTTTTAGCCCAGGCTGGTCTCAAACTTGTGGTGATCCTGCTGCGTTAGCCTACCAAGTGCTGGGGTTACAAGTGTGAGCCACCATGTCCAGTTTGAGGCTAGTGAGTATCCAGCTAGTGTTATTGAGTTTGCTTATTAAATCTAGTAGTATTTTGGTGGAGCTTTGAGGTCTTCTACGTTAATATCTACAAAGAATGCTATCTACATATAATGCTATCTACAAACAATGATAGATTAACTTCTTCCTTTCCTATCTTTATTCCTTTTATTTCTCTTGTCTGATTGCTCCAGCTAATGTTCCAAGACTATATTTCAACCTCACTTGCATGGTTCTTGGAAGTCAGCTCCCTTTCCTTTGGTTGGAGATCTCAGAACCTTGTCGTGTCCCTATGAAAAGCCCTCCCCAAACATCTGTGCTTTCCCTTTGTATTTCCTCTAGGTTTTGACTCAAAGGTCAACACCTTTTAAACCCTACACTTACACCTGTCTATTGTCTTCTTTATGAATCGGGCTCTAGTGAACTCCTTGTGTATAAAACTAAAGCAGGTCTTTGTAGAAGTGTGCCACCCTAGTATCCCACTTAAGTATTTTGTATCTTTTTTGTTGGTCTCCTTGCTGTCCCCTGTGCTCACATGTTAAACCCTGGGAAAGCCCAGTTGCCATAGGCGCTGCCACTGTGGACCAGTTAGTGGACTTCGCACTGCAAGATGTGATGCATTTTCTCACAACCAGTATAAACATAAGAAATACTTTTCTCCTGGGGGCAGTTTTCTGATTAAAGAAAACCCTGCCTGAGCTTCAGTTCCTCCTGACCCTTCTTGTCATTCACTGGTCAGCAGCCCGGGAGGGAGAACCCACTATGGAGAAAGTGACCCAGTGGAAGTCCAGCCTATGGTCACCAGAAACTGGGACGCTTATAGCAGGGTCAGAGCTGCTCAAGGGCTTCTCAGGTGAAATTCACATGCGTGCTTGCTGTGGGATAAAGGCTCACTAGGTTTATTTCTCAGTAGAAAAGCCTGTGGTACAGTGTCCACTACTGCAGAAACTTGGGACTGTGTATCAGAGCAGAGCTGTGTGCTCTGTCTCCGGGGAATTCCTAGGAGGGACTGAGAATCAGGGAGAGAGAAGCTGAGCTTTGCACAACAGACTCGCAATCTGATATTTCCCTGTGTGCACAGAGCAGGCTGTGCTACCTCTGCGCCCTTCTGGGGTGGGTTGAAGGGGAAAAGTGTGAATGATTTAGAATATGAACAATGTCATGATACACAGACTGGTGAAAAACTGAGGAAAATGGGTGCTAGTAATTTACAGTTTGGAAGAGGCAGGCTTTTAAAGTCAGGATTGGCTACCGCAGAATCCTTGTACACTGTTGATGGGAATGTAAACTAGTACAACCACTGTGGGTATTAGACATTTCTCAAGAAACTAAAACTAGAAATTCCATTTTACTCAGCTCTCCCCCTTTTAGGCATTTTCAGAAAGAGTCAAAGACATAATATTTCAGTGACACAGGGAGGCCCATATTTATAGCAACACAATTCACAGTAGCTGCATCTTGGAAGTGACCTATGTGCCCATCAACAGATGAACTGAAAGACAAAGTATCCTGTTTTATGTAACGTGGAGTACTTTTCTCCATTACAGGAAGATAAACTTGTGTCATTTGTGGGTAACGATTGTACCTTGAAGCCAAAATTTTAAGTGAAGCAAATCAAATATGTAAGATTACTATCACATTATTTCTCTTATATAAGGAATCCAAAATAAAAAATAAAAAGCAAACTAAAGAATAGACAATAGAAAGTAGAGCACTATCTCATTCTCAAAGGGCAGAGGATCAAGAGATGGAGGTAGGGGAAAAAGAGAGATAGGAAAGGGGATTTTAAAAAGAATTAAGTATGTTATGTACATCAACCAATTCTGCTCAAGGAGCTTAAGTGTGGTGTGTACTGCAAACAGGCACACACACAAAAGGAAGAGGACCAGGATGGTAGAAGGGGAGGGAGGGAAGGGAAAGGCAATGAAGAGAGGAATTAAGATGTGTTATGTACATTTTCCAACTTCCCACAGGGAATGTAAATAATATGCACAGTACACATGTACTAACAAACCAGATTTTTAAATCACCTAGTGGAAGACTTAGTCTCATTAACCCTGCTCAGAATGCTCCCTTCCGTTCACACAGATGCTTCTTCATTCCCACCACCTTCCAGTGCAGCTCTGGACAGCCTCTTTCATGACAGTCTTTTAAAACTGTGATAAAAATATAAAAACACTGCACAGTGAAGGCTGCCGCAGAGCACATTTAAGGAAAAGACCATGTAGGAAAACACTGCAGTGCGCCCCATCCACCTTCCTCACTGGGTCTGGCGCCCCGTGATAGATGGCTCTTTCCAAAGGCAGAATCACTAGACAGGGAAACATTCTGAATGGATTCAGGAATCAGAGCAACCACAATCACACAACTACAGGCACAAAATAAGCTGAACTTCCCAGACTGCTTCAGACAGTGGTGAAGACAATGAGAGGTGAACATTCAAAGCCAAGGAGATCAATGGCCATGTGTATTTTACTGTAATACTTTTTTTTGAATTTCAGTATCCACTGATTGTTTAATAAGCCTTGTATTATTATTTTCAGTAAACCAAAAAGAGCAAAACGGCTAAATAAGAAACTAACAGAAATCATTTGACATGGAATTTCTGAGTAAGACAATCTTCATGGGGAAATAAATTTATGAAAGTACCAACTGTTTTGAATTGCTAATAACTTTCTGAAAGTTAATAGGTATCTCAAAAAAAAAAAAAAAAAAGACATAGATGAAGACACAGCACTGACTTTCAGTGCAGAATGAACCAATAATCCACTGAGTTCACCGCTCTGCCCACCAGGGGGCGCGTCTTTCTAACTCATGCACAGCCCCCGTTTAATTCTAAGCTCACAGTCACCCTCTCACTGTAGGAGTAAACTGTTCTTACAGGAAGAGGCCCAGAGGCAGGGGCTCCAGAGACTGAAAATGAACTGTTTCTCGGGAATTATGATTGTGTTATTCTTGAAATTTGGTGAGTAAAATAACACATAAATCTTAAAGACTTTTGAACCAGCATGTTGAGACAATTTTTAAACAGTTTTCTGTGAGAAAACCCCACTTTAGTACCAAGGTAAGCGGCCACAAATTGTATTTTTTCTTTCTTTCTTTTTAGATGGAAGCGAGGAAGAGTCAGTGACACAAACCCAAGGCCAAGTGACCCTCTCCGAAAGAACTGCCCTCACTGTGAACTGCTCCTATGAAACCAAAACCACACAGTACGCAGTCCTATCCTGGTATGTCCAGTATCGCGAAGAAGGTCCACAGCTCCTCCTGAAAGCCACAAAGGACAAGGAGAAGGGAAGCAACAAAGGCTTTGAAGCCACATATGACAAAGGAAGCAGCTCCTTTCACTTGAAGAAAGCCTCAGTGCAGGCGTCAGACTCGGCTGTGTACTACTGTGCTCTGAGTGACACAGTGGCAGGAACCGCAGGGGGAGCTGAGCACAAACTCTGAGTGATGACGAGGGAACTGGCTGCAGCTGTCTGCCTTGGGTTTTATGGTTTAGGGGCCAGGAACATGTCTAACATGGTTGTTGCCTATCAACCACAGCTGGTGCTGTGATGGAGTAAAATCACACAATCCAAAGCTAAGAAAACTGCAGAAGAACAAGAGGTAAACGTGCCTCCCACAAGACAATTTCACTAATAAGCTTCCCTGATAAGCTGGTGATTTTAAGGCAAATTTCAGCCTAATAGATCATATGGTCTGAAGGAGAGGGAAAAAAAAAAACAAGAAAGTAGGAGAAGAATAATGTGCAGCCTTTGACCTCATATAGAGAAAGAGATGGTGCTCTTAATAGTTTCTGTCAGGAAAACTATGTGACATGAACACACTGACTTTCTCCAGATTAGGTTAGACAGGTGCACACCTGTAAAGGTTTCCGACCTCCATCATTTCTCAGTGAGTGGCTCTTAATCAGCAAGACAGTCCTTGAGAGAGACAGGCAGTGTCCCCACAGGCTGGGGAAGGAAGCCACTGAGATGACCCCTTTTCTGGACATTGGTGGGCAGGGAATCCCAGCACCCCAAACACCTCTCAGGCTGTTTCTCTTACTGAAGAGCAGTAACAGATGGAGTGGGAGCCATTGGTCAGAGTATGAGAGAGCAGGGCTGGCAAAGAAGGACAGTTTAACTGAGGATAAATCGGTGTCACTGCAAATATTGGAGATTTTGGGTTACTAGCTCTATTTTTTTAACATTTAGTTTACTGCTTAATTTATACCTCCGTAAAAGTTAAGATAATAACAGAAATTTAACAAATAGGAAACAAATACAATAAAATGAGAACTGAAGTACTAGATGTGAAAAAATAAACACATAAATATTGATAAATAAAAATTGCTATAATTAAATAATGTAGTAGCCTAAATAATGGCCACTAGCAGTGTCCAAGTCATAAGCACCAAAATCTGGCAATATGCTACCTTATATGGTGTGCTAGTTTGCTAGGGCTGTCATAGAAAAGGTCGCAGAGTGGATGAGTAACAGTAACAACATTTATTTCGTCACCATCTGGATGCCACAGGTTTGCCCCTTCTCTGAAACAATTTGAGAAGATGTGTTCCATCCTGTCTTTGTGCTCTGATAGTGGCTTGAAGGTGATCCATCCTCCCAGTGGCTTCTTCAAATCTCTCCCCTCTTTGTGCTTTGGCCTCTCAATATTGTTGTAGAATCCAAGATGCCAGAGAGCCTGATGGTGACAAGGAGGATAAATTTACGGGATGCTAGATGCACATCTGACCTCAGACCCAAAGTTCTGGGTGTTAGAACAAAGGAAAGGCTCTGGTTTTATATATTTGGCTGAGGGGGCTCCTCTTTAGCCACTGGAAGTGGGGTAGTGAAGCAAGACAAGGCAATTAACCACTTAGTCTTGAAAGAAGAAAGAGCCTTGTGAATTCTGCAAGATCAAGGTGATGTAAGCTCCGTTTCCAGGATGCAGCTGCCCAGCTTACCTTCACCAGAGCAGGAGGTTACAGCTACAGGGCGGGGTGGTGGAGAGTCCAAGGGGGACTGTCCTTTAAAGTCTGGCTCAGTGTGACGTTCATTTTATAAGTCCAGTCGTACTGGACAGAGGCCTCCCCTACTCAGCAAAACTTTAACTAAATATATCCGTGATGCCCATGTTTTCAAGGAATTCCGTATTCAAAAATGAGAGAAATTCAGTCATATGAATTTGAGGGGCATGATTCACCAGAATGCCTAAGGGGGAAAAGATTTTCCAAATGAAAATAATACAAAGATCTTGGGATAGAATGATTATCCTGGATTCTTCAGGAGGACAAATTAATCATAAGACCATCAGTAGAGTGAGAGTAAACAATTTGGTGTGACGTGGAAATGAGGAAAACCTCTAAAATCTGAAGACAAGACAACAGATGATTCCCTGTAAACACCACAAGGAAGCAGACGTGTTGGCTTCTAGAGTTTACATTAGGAAAACTAATTTTGAATTGGTGACTCCCCAGAATTGTAAGACAAAATCTGTGTTACTTTATGCTACTATGATTGCTGTAATTTCTTATGCAATAATCAGAAACTAGTAAAAGTAGAAATAAAAGTTGAAAAGTAGACATAGCTCAAGTATCAATAAAATTTTTTAAGGGAAATTGTATATAAATACTGCTGATAAAACTTAAAGTTCTTAGGAAATCAAGTGAATTCATAGAAAAAATATGTATCATCCAAAATAACTCAGTAATAAATAAAAATCTAAATAGATTTATAAGCATTTAAAATTGTTAGATAATTATAAAGAAATCTGGAGAGAATTTTCAACAAAACAGTACATTTTAATTGGCCTGTGTTTCTCATGACAAAATTAAGCAACATACATCCTAAAACTTAAGTCAGAGAAGGAACTGCTATGAAGAAATAAGAAAACAATCCAAAATAAAACAGGTAAGTATACAAAAATCAGCTCAAAAAGAAGAAACATAGAGGGTTAGTAAACACATAAAACATTGTCTATAGCTATCAGAAGAAATTAAAAATTTTTCATTATTTCTAGTAGAGAAGCAAAAATAAAGCCTGCTTACATTAAGTTTTGAGAAAACTATAGGAAGGTAGAACTGTTACACTTTGTCAAGTAGGAAAGAAAACCACACACAGAGAGAAAAATTTATATAACCATTTAGGAAACCACAATTGTTTGCTAAAAATGGTTAAAATTATGTACATGTGAAATTCAACAACTCCAAGTATTGGTATTTCTGTTTAAAATTTAAATATAGGAACAAGAAAGTATTTAAAAGATGCAATACTACTTTAAAAATAAACATAATCAGTCATCAGTGTAATGGGAAGCATAGTTTATTCCTACAATAAAATGCAAAGATATTTATAACAAATAAATGATTCCACGTGTATAGATGAACCCTAAACACATACTGCTGAGTATGAAAGGAAAATATCAGAATGGTACACGCTGCGTGACACCACAGATGAAAAGTCCAAAAATACAAACTGCATCATTTTGTGTTACCTGTCTATGAGGACAAAATATACCTGGAATTATTTGAATGAAATCTCCCTACCAGCAATTCTTTCTTTGGAAGGAGAGGAGAAGAACAGGGGGTGACTTCTTTATCTGTGTAATACTTTTTAAAAAGTGAAGGGGTGTGGGGAGGGAGAGAGATAAAAAACATACGATTAAAACAGCATAATTACTTTTTTCTGGCTGCTAACTTTTCTGCCATATAATTTTCTATACTTTTAGATGTGATAATTGTATAACACATTTAAAGTAATTTCTAAATAAATAGCAGCAAGTAGATTTTTATGATCTTCACCGATCCACAGAATGGAGAAAGAAACTTCTCCTTATTGCACTCTGTGAAGCACATTCCTGCTAAGCAACACAAATTCCAGGAGAAAATCTTTGATTTCCTAATGAATAAATGGGTGTCCAGTTAGGTAGCCCAGAGAAAGTTCATACACTCCCGGCTGCTCAGGGTGCCCAGCAGGAGGATGGACTGGGAGTAGGAGTCCAGGTCAGCCTGGGCAAGGCAGGGGACTCTGTCTCAAAAAACAAACATGCAAAACAACAGAAAAGGCACACGAGCAAGTAAACAGTATCCAACATCAAATATCCACTCCAGGCTCAGCCTTCCATGGCTACAATGCATCATTTTTACCACAGGAAAAGAGAAAGTGAAAGAAGAAAATCAAATCAGGTGGTTCTTAGCAATACGTACTCTACAAGACACCAGTGTATGAACTCCCTCTGGTTCTCAAATTTTTATCCCTTTTCTATTTGAAAAGTTAAATTACAAATTCAGAGTAGTATTTATATCTGACTGGAGGATCTTTCAGAGGACTGACATAGCCAAGAATAAAACAAGACACAGTCTCCCTGCTGGAGGTCAGCATGAGGTTAAAGGCATCCCCAGGGATGGAGGAGGCAGGGAACCTCCAGGAGCCTCAGTAGTGATATGCAGCTGCACATGGAATGTCACTTTAAAGGTTTTGCAAAGGGAGCAAGAGAAATCTGAAGGCAGATGGTCATGGAATAACTGAGTCCCATTTGGGTTTCTTTACATGAAACTCGCCTGAAAATACATTTTTGAAATCTGGAAATATGACATAAATTCCCTCAAGCTTAAAATGGAAGAGAATCTTCATTCATTCAAGGTTCAAAGGGGGAATTATTTTGAGAACATTTATATTATCAAAAGTTTTCCATGTTTTTATTAATCAAACAGCATTGGGAAGAAGTTTTGTCTTCCTGAAAGCAAGAGCAGGAATCAGAAAACCACTCCAAGCACTGCCTGTGGACTCGAGGCAAGAGAGAGCTGAGCACAGGAAAGCAGAAGGCCCTGGTCACCGCTTCCCGGGATTGCTAGTAAAATTCAGCAGAATCAGCTCACAAACTTGACTTCGCTGCTGCGTTAGCACACCAGTGCACAGCTGGAAAGGTGTCTGTGTGAGAAGCCGGCTTTAGTCTCCGCTTTCTGAGTAGATGCTCTGTGACTGTGAGATCTCCAGGTACCAGGGTGTGAGGGGAGCACAAAGAAAGGACAGGGGTCTCCTGGTTTGTCTCTGTAGGAAGCCAAGGACTGCACAGCATGTTTGGCATTAGGGTCACATTGGAGGCAAGAGAACAATGAAAGCTTCAGTGAGCACCCACACACAGCTGGCATTCACTGAGTTCACTTTCAGAAAGGGCCCCACCAGATAATTTAATAAGCTTGGAAGGATTCTGTGCTTTATCTCCTTTAAATATTTCCTTATATATTAAGCTTTCTCCTTTCCTAGATAGGATCACTTGTTACTTAGATGATGAAGAAGGGTAATACCTGGTGTTTGAGAAGCACCAATGTCATCAGCTGGACACTGCAGGAAATGCAAACTTAACCCAGCAAAAGCCCCGCCTTAGAGGCAGCTGCTATAACCCCTGAGGGAGCCTGCACCTAGTGTCAGCAGCAGGGAGCAGCCCATTCTACAGGAGGGAAACTCTGCCTCAGCGCTGCTCCTCAGGGTCTCCACCTGCGTAGGTAACAGTAACTGCAAAGCAGGACCTAGAGGTGAAAGTGGACAAAAAAGATATCTCAAATCCTTAAAGTTTCTGCCTACAGCATGGATCTGTTATTTAAAATTACATCACGAACTGGAAATATTTTAGAGGCTTTGAATGATTTGTAGCTCTCTATTTGTCTTTTGTTCACTTCATATTGTCATAAATTGAAGCAATAATCAAGAAAAGATTGACAATTATATTCCAAAAAATTATACAGCTGAACGGAAAATCAGCAACCACTTTCTGAGCCATTGATATGCCCTTAAGCGCTTTAACATTCCATTAAATAAAAATACAGAGTTTAGCAGTGAGCCTCAGCACTTTTGATCAATGGATGAGAAAATGTTTTAGTAGGACAAGGCTAGCACACTGCTCTAGTAACAGTAATTCTTTCTGCAAAGCCAACATCGCTAAATGACCTCAGACTCTAAAATCTAGTAAGTAGAACTAAGTCACTTTTTAAAAAAGAATAATAGTTTATTCTTGACATGTTTTTACAAAAAAACATAAATTAATAGCTTCTGAATTACATAAGAATTGACATTTATTAATTAATTTAGTTTTATAACCTACGAAACACAAATGTCATAGAACTGAATAAGGAAGATGTATATTAATGTTTTGTATACGTTTCCTTTCATCAAGGAATAAAAGGACCTATGGGGATCGAGTAAATAGTGTTAAATTAGGACAGGTAAGTGGGTCAGAGGGAAAGAGAGTGGCTCGAAATCAACTCCACCATACAAGCATCCCCCAAATTAGTCCGCCAGATAACAGCAATGAGCATCACCAGCTCAGTCTGCAGCCTCCTCAGCTCCACACCACAGCACTAACAGCTTTGCTTAGGCCCCGCCTTTTATAGAGACAAGGAGAGGAACAGGGTGGGGTGAGCCACATTTATTCTCATTTTGGTCTATAAACATAAACACCCCATTTCCTATTTGGGGTAGCAGCATAAAAACCCAGGATGTATTTATCTGAACGCTAGCAGACACTCAGAGACCCTGAACCCTGAGACTGGACAGAGGAAACCTGTGCAGGGGACACGGCCACATGCTGCTCTCCAGCCTGCTGTGGGCGTCCGCCATCTCCATCTTTTCTGGTACATGCGGTGCTCACATGGGCCAGAGTAGGAAGGCCGGGTGGAGGAAAAGAAAGCAAACTGCCTTAACTGTGATTTGTTCTTGTGTCCTAATTAACCTAAATCTTACAACATTTGATTCATCACATGGAGGATCAGCTCTGTTTTCTGATTGTTCCCCCAGGACTCACTGTGGCCCAGAAAGTAACCCAAGACCAGACACCCGTGACCAAGCGAGAAGGGGAAATAGTCATCCTGGACTGTTCCTATGAGACAAGCTGGAGCTCGTACTATATTTTTTGGTACCAGCAACGCTTGAGCGGAGAGATGATTTTCCTTATTCGTCAGAGTTCTTCAGGTTCCGGTGGAAGGAGCGGTCGCTATTCTATCAGAAAAGCAACTAACTCCATGAATCTTGTCATCTCAGCCTTAGAGATGGGAGACACTGGAACATTTTTCTGTGCTATTTGGGCTTTGGGAACTCACAGTGTTTGAAATGATAGTAAAGGCCGAACAAAAACTCAGGAGTTCTCTGAGAGACAGGCCCTGCTGCAGGAGCCCAGCTGAGACTCACAGCCCAGCTGCAGATCCCACAGGGAAGGGAGCACGGCGGTTGTTCCATCTGTGGTCTGGATCAGAAGATTAAGTTCTAAGTAAAACCCTTCTGTCTTATTTGAAATCAGGTGTCAGTTGTATGATGTCTTTTGCAGTATATTTTGTCTAGCATTTTGATTCCAGAATAAAACACTCAAAATATTCATGTAGTTGTCTAGTGTTGTCAGCTTGTCCCATAACAACGTAACCTATCGGTTTCACCTTAATATGCTTACAGCCCACTTTTAAGTGTAAGTACCTGAGAGAGCTGTGAAAGCCATTTTAAATCCCCTTTACCTTAGGCTTTTCTTAGGTAAAATCAGAGAAAGAAAACCACCAGTACTAATGTAAAGTAAGAGAAATTTAAAAAGTTAGATGGCATGCATCATCTTGAGCTAGAGGAGTGGCCTCTGGAGAGCTATTGTGTTTCCTTCTCATACTGAGCCTGAGTTGACTGAGAGTCAGTCACACCCAGATCTGGGAGAGGAAGGTGGGTGAGGACAAGCATGTGGAGGAACTGTGCTTGGGGGGCAGAGGAGGGCCCATGAGAACAACTGGATGCTACCAGGACAAATTAAAACGTTCTGCAGCTCAACTCCTTTGCTCTTAGTTGGCGTATAACCTTGAAGAGAAGCAGTATAGTTTGCCATCATTCTGTACACACACTTGGCCAAAGCCAAACACGGCTGAAGGAGATGCAGGCGGAGGTGAAAGAATTGTTAATGGGAAAATGGTCTGGCAGAAGGGCAGAAATCTGTGGAAAATGGCCCACAGTTTAGATCCCTGAACCTGCAAAGTATATAAGCAATGCTTGCTGCATCACTCTGGCCTCTCTAATCTTGTACCATTTCTTCTGTGGCCAAACCTGAAGCCGAACAACAGAGGGAAGCAAATTCTGGGAAGCATATTTTCTCAGCATTGAGAAAGTAAAAAGCTGCTACAGTTAACCATTCCCAGCTTGGCATATTCACCTCCTACACCAACACTTAAAATTAAAAACAAAAAACAAACAAACAAACAAAAAAACCAGAACAACCACACTGCTTGCTAAGATGATACAACTATTTCTAACTCTACCAAAACTGATAATCTCTCCTGAAGGCTGCACAGGTTTTGATTCATCTCCGTGTGTTTTCTAGCTGAGGTGCAGTCTCTCAAATATGCCTTAAGTACTGAGAGCCAACTAGATAGGAGATTACCTCTCATTTTTACATTTTATACTCTACATGCAGGCAGATGGAGAAAACCATGAATTTCTATAAATATAAATATAAATTTCCATAAATATAAATATGTTCCTATTAAATGAAGTGGAAGTTTCATAGCAGTTACTATTCTTGTTTCCACAAATGCTCATGAAATGCTGCACACAAAGCCATAAATTCGAAGCAGGAACTCTGTAAGTCAGCTACATTGTGTGGGCAAGAGTGTTTCAGGCAGGCAAGTGAAGGTAAATCCACATCTGAGATCAACAGCATTACGATCTTTGCAACACTCAAAGAAAATTCATACACTATGTTCACAAAACAACTTAAAAGTTAGTGTTTGGCTTTCACTAAAGAACAATAGGTCAATGGCCATCAATAAAGAAGAAATATTTTAAAGTACTCAGAAAAAATACTGTCACATTGTCTTTCCTATTTTTCTATGAATGTGAAGTATGCATTAAATTGGACTTATAAAAAGTAACTCAAGTCATGTACAGTGATGTAATTTCAGCTACTTGGAAAGTTGAGACTAAAGAGTTGAGTTCAAGATCAGCACTCAAAATTTAGCCAGGTCCTTTCTTCTTCCCCCAAAAAAAGTCTTAAAAATGTGGACAGTTCATCCAAAGATTAGAAAAGTATATTTGATATCTGTCTGTCTTTCTATCTGTCTGTTTATCTTTATTTCACTATTCTGAGGGTGTCCTGAAGCTCCTGAGCTCCCGAATCCTCATACCCCAGTTTTCTAAGTACCTGAGCCTACAGGCATGCAATACATATTTCTGAGAAAAGACTCAAAAGCAGAGTATATTAAAAGTTCACAAAATCAATAAGCAGCCACCAATAAAAAATTATGAAAATTTATCTGCTTCAGATATCTGGGAATAGCAAGTAAGCTCAGAAAAAAAGTATTTCATTTTAGCCTGAGGCTGCAAAGAGAATAATTCCTTACAGGACGCATAATTTATAGTTTTATTTATAATGATCACCCAAGGATTCAAAATTTAAAAAGTGCAGGAAATCTGTCTACAACACAAAAGACATAGAAAATCCAACTGAGGCCCTGGATCCCATGGCAATAACCTGCATGAGTTCAGCTGAAAACCTAGAGCCCAAGACAATCACTCATGCAAGTCTGTAACATAGATCTACACTAGGAAGGACACTACAGATCTACACTAAATCTACACTACATTACACTAGAGTAGATCTACACTACAAAGGACAGAGATTGGAAGTTAGAAAGTCTTTGCCAGCGGGGTGAAGTGTCTATGCCAGCAGGCCAAGGGTTCTGTACTACAACCAAGATGCGATTCTCAAAATAAGGACCAGGGCTCCTCTGAAAGGTACCACCTCCACTCTCAGTGACAGTGAGGTTCCCAGTTCCTTTGGCAATGAGAAAGGTCAAGTACATATCAGGAAGATAGTGTGACAAACTTGTGGAGATTAAACAGCACACACCTTCCCATCCAGAGCCAGAAAGCAATACTGAAAATAAGGACCAGAGCTCCCCTAAAGTGAACTGCAGCCATTCTCAGCAACAAGGTCCCCAGCTCCTCTGATGATAACAGCCAAGTGCATGTCCGGGAGCCAGCATGACAAGGTCCTCTAGGAGAACCTATGGCTCCAAACAACACTTAGGAGAACCCAGTGCTACCTTTCCGCTCCAGGTCTCCTTTGGATGCTGGCAACATTCGTGGGCCATCCGTGCTCAGCACCATGCTGATTCAGCTGAGCTTGTGTTTAAATTGGCCACCAGTTACCAATCCACTACAGACTTAATACCATTGCACACTAGGGAAATGAAAATAGAGACTCCATGAACATGGTCCATCTATGGTTTTTTAGCACGCTGAGTGAGATAATGTAGTCAGGAGGATATTATCATATGAAGATAGCCAAAATGAGTCACTTCCAGAAAAGGGGTGGTTAATATTTCTTGAAGCATTTAAGTCATGTGATAGGGAGAAAACTCAGTTGGAGGAAAGACAGACTTTACTATGAAAGTCAGAGTTGTGTTTATTTGAGTTTACTCTGTATGAAGCATAGTATTTCACATTTTAGACTCTTTTGACTTAAACATCAAAGACCTATGATACAGTTTTTATTGAACCCATCTTTAATGGTTGAAGAATGAAATGTAGCTGTCCTTGATTCTGAGGAGTTTCTCCTTCATTATTGTCAGCCTAGTCCAGCATCTGAGAGCCCTAAGGTGCAGGGATTTGCCTGTGGAGGGTCACAGCCCCAGGGCAAGTGACCATTGCCCCAGGGAAGGTGGTGTTACTGGGGTCAATTTGATCCCTCTGGGAACTGGAGACAATGATGACAGACAGACACAAGTGGCCCTAGCACCAGGAGATTAAAATCATCAAGTAACCATTTACCAATGAAAACTTAACTACTTCAGAAACACGATTCCAGGGTTTTAGCCAGTGTCCTCTACAACAATGTGCTGGGAAGTGTAAGTGGCTAGAAAAAGATATTCTTGAAATACTCTGAGCATCTTCCCACATCAGGGTCTTTGCTCCTTGCTTGTACCCTTCTCACTCTAAGAAATGATGACATAGGAGATGATCCCTCATCTGTGCATTTTAATGTTTTCCCCAAATATCTATGTGGTTTACCTGTGCACTTCTGCACACTTTTATTCTAATATCACCACTGTGTGACACCTGTTCTAAATCCACTTTTTTCTTGGAGATTCAGGCTCCAGTACACTTAGAATACATAAAACCTTAGTGGTTTTTGAATGAAGTGCTGCCTCCTGGTGTCCTGCTGAAATAATTTGTGACTTTCAGTCCTGTCCACATTGTTGCCCTGTAGTGTTCATGGGATAATTGTGACAACAGCCTGAAATGCAAGAGGACCTGCACGGTGAAGAACACTGAAAGGAAGACAATCTGACAAATCAGCAAGGAAGTAAAAGGTGGGTAGTTACAATGGCCCCCTTTTCCCTTCTTTCTTAAGTCTCTGCTAGAAAAACATGGGTAGACTTGATAAGAGAAAGGCATTTAGCAGTTTACTGCAGTGTTATGGGTCATTGTTGACTAACTGCAAACATTTTAAGAGTTGATCAGTGAAGACAAGGTTGTACAAAAAAAAATATGCCTGTACAAATGTCCAAGGTAGCCATGATCCATTTTCGTGATATCATAAAATTTAAAAATATATTAAGGAGTTTATAAAATCTGTTACATAAGGGTATTCCAGTGATGAGCATTTTGTATCAAGTAAAATGCTGTAGAAGAAACACTATGTTCTCTTGCTCCAAATACTTGGTGTATTACAAAGACTGTAAATGCCCTGAGATACCTATTAGCATAGCCTCCCAGGTTGGAATGAAGAAGGATAAGTTAAGGTGATGAATGATGGAAGGGCCAGAACTGGAAGGGGGACTCAGTGGGGATTCCGGATTATATGTGGTATTTTATTACTTTTGTTATTTGGTGCTGGATCTTGAGCCAGGACCTAAAGCCATGAATTTTTCTACCAAGCTGCATCCTCAACCCTAAAAGTGGTTCTTTTTTAAGCTTCATCCAACCCAGGCATTCCGATTTTTGAACACCTGCATTTCCACATCAGGAAACTCAGAGTAAAGAGAGCTGGTGGGTGAGGGCTGAGGATACTCCTGTCTGAAATGACCTGTGTTGATGGTTTCAGCTCACTAGGGGGCACTGCAGTGACTACTGCATTGTCTCACCTAACAGCTGTGGGTGGGTTTCCTGTTAAGAACCTGAAAATCATTCAGATGTCACTTGTGCTCAGTGAGTCCAAGGAACCTGCTTCTGTAAGAGAAAGTTAGGATGTATCACATGACTACATCTAGAGCTTGGAGAAGGAAACTCCAGGCAGTGGTCAGGAGCATGGAGAAGAAACTGGGAGCCCTACTGGGGCTTTTGTGGGTGCCACTTTGCTGTGAGTGGAGGGCTCCCACCTGAAATCTGCATACCTAACTGGGAGCAGAGAGGGGAGGACTGACACCAAGATGCTGGACTATTCTTCATTCTCATGAGCGTTTCCTGGGATATTGTCCAGGTTTGGAATCTTCTAAGTGATTCCCAATGCCAACATGCCTGTCTGCTTCTTTCTTTCCCAACAGGGGTGAGAGGGGTGCAGGTGGAGCAGAGCTCTTCAATCCTGAGTCTCCAGGAGGGAATGAACAAAACACTCAGGTACAATGCTTCTAGGACCACGAACACAGTGCATTGGTTCTGGCAAAATCCAAGAGGTGGCCTTGTCAGTCTGTTCCTCATGTCTTCAGGGACAAACTATGCAGGAAGGCTGGAGTCATCATTTAATTTCATAGAACGTTCTAGCACCTTACACAGAACAGCCTCCAAGCTGGGAGACTCCGGCTTCTACCTCTGTGTAGTAGAGGCATAGTGCTCACAGCTCACCTGCAGCCTGGTTCCAAACTGCAGCTGGGACTGAGCCACAGCCACTGCCTCAGGGGACTTACGCTGAAGCATGCATGGCTTTGGGCTTCCTTATTAACACTGTACCACTGTTACTTTTGCTAACATCAGGCTTTTTACCACAGACATGTCTTGTGCTTATATTTTTATATTTTCAGTCTTGGGATCCATAACAAGTATATTGGAAAGATCCTTCACATCACTGAGTGTCAGTCACTCTGAACAGGTGATTACATATGTTATCTAAGTCCTGAAAATATTTCTTCACTTTGCTAAGGAGTAAACTGAGGACTCTAGAGCAGAAAGCCCTGTTCTGAGCTCATGTGGTGGCTAACTAGTGAAGCCAGCAAGGATGCCCCACTTGGGTTGTCTGGCACCAGAGCTTCTGCCCTGAACTGGCCAGAGGAGGAGACTTCACCATGTGCATTGATGATCTGTACTAAGTGTTTATACACATTTTGGACTATAATTTGCTTTTTAGTGTTTTTTGAATAGTACCTTTCTTTAAAGACCTGCTTCAACTTTTCCTGTTCTGATAGTAACATTAACTGACCTTGCTTATGTTTTGAGTAACTGTATTGCCCCAGATTTCTCATTATTTATGTTATGGGAAGATGAGCAGAAAATTTCGCAACACCTGTACAAGCAAACCCAGGGTTTAAACTTGCATGAATGTCCCAGCCTTGGAAGGACTTTTATGGGAATGTATGGAATTTCCTGCAAAGGTATGGGACCCTGAGAACTAAGACAGGGACAAACAGTCAGCTCCAGAGAAGCTGAGTGCAGGCGCATCCTCCTGCAAGGTGGCCTATGAGGTCCAAAGGCTTGACCCCATAAGGCGGACCCCAGAAGTGGGCTTAATTTTCTGCTGTTATTGAAATCAACCTTTGAGCTTGTGCACTACAAAAATTGATAAGAAGATGGTGCAGGTACACGAGCATGTGAGAAACCAGGGACTTATGCAAGCTTGGATTTAAGGCACCGACAATAACCTCTATACTGAAGAGTTGGTTGTTCCATTCTGAGTGCATGTGCACACTAAGAGCTCTCTAATAATCTGAGACACATAAAAGTGGACAGTTTTAGAAATTATCTCAAATTGAAAGTAGGACAGATTATTACAGAATGTATGTGTATACATGTACAGTGCAATAAGCCTGTTTGGAAATGTATTAGCTATAAAGAACTGCAGGGATCAGAAACCAGCAGAGACTACCAGGCTAGTGTAAAGGCAACATGTCATGAGATTTATTGGGCCTAGGTTCAGGCAGAGAAAGTGTGAAAATGCCATCTGTGTAATACACACAAAAAAGTCAATAAAAGTGACTTTTAAGTCACTTTGTCCTTTATTGACTTTGGACAAAAAAAGTCAGGGACCTCAGGTGAGGAGATCTGAGCAAAACCAGTTCTCTGAATGTCCAGTGTCTCCTTGGTCAAAGCCCTTGAGATATCCAATGTCAGTGATCGGATGTCTGCAGATGTCCCCCTGCTTAAACAATTCCATGCTCTATTTTACCTTTTTAATAACATCCTGTGTTTGCTGCTAGCAATCCCAGTACCAAGCCGGTGCTTTGCTGAAAACAGAACCTTTTCTGGCAAACAGGGGAGAGTGGCACCCTAACCAAACCTGACATTATTATCTTGCAAAAAGTTTAGGAACTCTATTCTAAAATTAATGCCACAATTCAAAGTGGATTTCACAGGCTAAAAATTTAAATAGGAAGAAAAACACTTTTCACGTGAGCTTCTGAATAAACCAATATTAACACAAATCCTTATACTTGAAAATATGGTGATGAGATGTAAAAGCAAGATCTCTGAATTATGTACAAATTGCAAAGTCACTTTCAGTTACCAAGTTAAAGAGAATGGCAGAAGACACACTGGGATAATTTTGTGTAATTTACATTTAAGATAAAATTCAGGCTCAAATGAAACTGATGTTTATAAAGAGTATAGCATTTTAGGTAATTATTTGGCAAGAAAAACCATAAATTTACTAATATTTGTATTTCAAAGTACTTTATTAGGTATACATGCTAATATTTTACATCAGACAAAATATTCATATGATCTTTAATATCTGCTGTATAATTACTCACAATCAAAAATCAACAAAAATTCTGGTCACGATACTTCATTTACCAAAAGTACCTGGCATACTTCCTATAATCCTGCTATAAAATGAAGTTGCTAAAAGAATAACTTTTGAAACTCTAATAAATTAACTTACAGAAGATCAACTAGGAATACTACTATAAGTAATCAAGATATTCTACTTATAAAATGTTAGCCTTAGAAACATATTTTTGCTGTGAGAAAGTTTATGTTACATCTACATCATTATAAGGATCCTGTCTCTCCCTTTAGAAACCACAGGGTTGGTTAGTGTAATCTCAGGGACACTAAGTTACATGTGAACTTGAAAATGATCTTGGAATTCCATGGTACAGGACAATTTCTCTGCGCCCTCATATGCCTCTATATTTCATAAAGTCACCATTTAATAAACATTTTCTCTGTTATGGTATAAAATATTTTTATATCTGGAAGGATCTTTAGAGATCTTCTAGTCCCACTTTATTTTACAAAGGCAGAAACCATATGAAAAATTCAAGTATAAAACAATTAGCTAGTAAATGAGTGGGGACAGAAAGAACTCACTTCGGAGTCTGGAAGAACATGGCATATAGACAGCAGCAGCCTCAGAGGCTCTCTGAGAAACTGCACTTGAAATCTAGTAATGGTGCTGGGCAGGAAATCCTAGGCAAGGGGGAATATTTTTTGCCGACCCAGGAATGAACTAAATTAAGAGAAACCAACTGGAAACACAATCCCGGTGATACAGCAGGAATAGATAAGGTCGCAGCACGGAAGCTGGACCCGGCACTACTGGAAACTGTGATTTGAATTACCTGAAGCCACTGTTGCATCCCGGTCAGCACAGTATGGGGAGAGGCATGAAAGCTCGGAGAGTGGGAAGCATTGGAAG
This sequence comes from Cavia porcellus, assembly GCF_034190915.1. Lineage (NCBI taxonomy): Eukaryota > Metazoa > Chordata > Mammalia > Rodentia > Caviidae > Cavia > Cavia porcellus. Next base: position 23,857,881 of record NW_026947509.1, on the reverse strand, counting down.
GAGTTGGGAGCAGGACTGGCCGGGTGCCCTGCATCAACCTGCAGTGAGTGAGTGAATCGGGACCCTTCCATAGAGAAGGAGGCTTCAGTGGAGGACATACTTGGCCTGGGCAGACTTCCTGGAACAAGATGCTGCAGTGACTTCAGTCACATATCCCTTTCTCAAGCGGGATTGGTGGGGAGTGCCTGGCCTGCAAGATGCCGCTAGCTGAGACCCAATAGGCTAGCCCAACTCAGGTCCCAGCACCTGGAGGTGCACCCTAGTATTGAAGCCTTCGGTAGGTTGACCTGGAGGGGTGGGCCAGACATAGAATGCCCAGGTCTGTGTCTCCCTGGTGCATTGTGGTGGGTGGGAACACCTAGCTGATGTGATTCAAACGGACTGTGGTTAACAGGGAAGGAAGCTGGGCCTCCTATAAATGCTTAAATAAAAGTAAAAAGAATATGGGAAGAGGGAGCAACAAGAAAGGGTCCTTGGCCCCCAATCCTGAGAAACATTCAGTAGCAGACATGGCACCAATAGACATAAAGGGCTATCTCCAGAGCCTCATAGACAAGTTCAAGAATGAAGTTATTAATGACCTGAAACAAAACATAAGCAGAATAGTTAGAGAAATGACAAGCACTGCCCAAGAAAAAACAGATGGTGGAATGGAAGAACAGAAAAAAAGGGGAGAATTGTTTGATGGAGAAGATAGAGAAAACATAGAATACGTAAAGCAGGTTCAAAGAGATCTCTGTTGAAAACTGGCATAACAGCTTGAAAGAAACTAAAGACAGATTATCTGAACTGAAGAGCAGATTGGTAATATGGGAGCATGAAATGAAAAACTTCTTAAAAGTAACAACAAACAGCAACAATACAAATACTAGAGGATGATTAGAGGATCTATAACTTAAGAATTAAGAACATAAGAGAAGAAGTGGGGACATAAACAAATGGACTACAAAAGCTATTTACAGAAATAATCCAAGAGAATTTCCCTAATTTAGCAAATGGTAAAGATACTCAGATATATGAGGCATACAGGACTCCAGCCACCTACAACCCCAAAAGAGCTAACCCAGGCATAAAATAATCAAAATCCCCGAAATCCAATATAAGAACAGAATATTAAAAGCCGTCAGAGACAAGAAACAGATCAGTTACAAGGGAACACCCATCAGAAGTACAGCAGACTTCTTGGTACAAACCATCAAATAACGAAGAACGTGGGGGGAAATAATTCAAGCTTTGAAAGATAATAACCTCGATAGAGAGAACATGGCGGACAGACAACAGCAACTACTGAACGCTCTCTAACGGCTCGGCTCAGAGGCCAGGAATGATGCGGACTAAGGAGATACGAACCAGTAGAGATATGCTCTGCTGACTCAGGAACGAACTGGGCTGAGAGAATCCAACTTGGAATACAGTCCTGGCGCTAAAATAGGAACAGAAAAATCTCGGTGTGGAGGCTCGACTCCGCGCCATTGGAAACCGCGGTTTGGATTTCCCGCCACCCGACGGCCGGCGCCTCCACAGCGGCTCGGCAAGGAGAGACGCGACCGCCAAGCTCTGGGAACGGGAGTCTGGGAACGGAGTTCCCGCGCCATCGGAAACCGCGGTTTGGATTTCCCGCCGCCCGGCGGCCGGCTACCTCCATAGCGGCTCGGCAAGGAGAGACGCGCAGAGGCTTGGGAACGGGAGTCTGCGAACGGAGTCGGAAACGCGACGGACAGGGAGGAAGGCTGACTGGTGGCGAGGTGAGCGAGGAACTGACTCCCTACCGCAGTTTGACTCCAGCGGAGGTTTTTCTGGGCGCGGGCAGTCCTGTAAGAGCAGGGCGCGGTGGCAGCTGCAGCCGCACGTTTCCCTTTTGGACGGGATTGGTGAAAGGTGCCTGGCCGGAGGGACGCTGCTGGCGGACTCCCTAGGCTGGCCTAACCCAGATCCCAGAGCCTGACGGTGGCCCGGAGGAGCGACCGACTCCCACGTAGGCTGCCTCCTCCGCAACTCCCTGGGGCGCAGTGGTGAGCGGGAACAACTAACCAGCGCAATTTGATCAAGCTGTGGCTGACAGGCAGGGAAGCCGGGCCTCCTGTGTAAGATTACATTTTATAAGGAACAGAAAGTATGGGGAAGGGAAGCAACAAAAAAGGCTCCTCGACCCCCAATCCTGAGAATCAGGCAATAGTGGACACTCCACCAATATACATTAAGCGCCATTTAGAGAGCCTCATAGACCAATTCAGGAATGAAGTTATCAATGACCTGAAGCTAGAAGTATGCAGAATAGTTAGAGAAATGCTAAGCACCACCCAGGAAAAAGCAGATGGTGGAATGGAAGAACAGAAAAAGAGGGGAGAATTGCTTGATGGAGAAAACAGAGAAAGCATTGAGTATGTGAAGCAGGTGCAAAGGGACTATCAAGAAATCAAGAAGTCTACCCAAGACTGGCATAACAGCTTGAAAGAAACTAAGGACAGACTATCTGAATTGGAGGGCAGACTTGAAACATGGGAGAATGAAATGAAAAACTTCTTAAAAATAACAAAGAAACACACAGCAATAATACAAAGACAAGAAGATGATAAGAGGAGCCATAACTTAAGGATTAAGAACATAAAAGAAGAAGTAGGGACACAAACAAGTGAACTACAAAAGCTACTCACAGAAATAATCCAAGAGAATTTTCCTAATTTAGCAAAAGGTAAAGATACTCAAATGTATGAGGCATACAGGACCCCAGCTACCTACAACCCTAACAGAGAAACACCCAGGCATATAATAATAAAAATTCCAGAAATTCAATACAAGAACAGAATATTAAAAGCTGTAAGAGACAAGAAACAGATCACTTACAAGGGAAGACCCATCAGAATTACAGCAGATTTCTCTTCACAAACCATCAAATCACGAAGAGCTTGGGGAGAAATAATTCAAGCTTTGAAAGATAATAATCTACAGCCAAGATTGAGATATCCTGCACAACTGTCCCTGGAAATTGATGGAAAAACGAGGTGCTTCCAAGATAAAGAGGAACTGGGGGAATTTGCAACCACCAATTCAACCCTACAGAAAGTATTGCAGGATATTCTAAAAAAAGAAAAATACAAAGAACCCAGAAATAGGGGCGGGGAGGCCACAACGAATGGAGCAGAGAACAAAATGAAGAAGACAAACTGACAGCTACTGACAGAAAAAGAGCTCAACAGAAATGAGACAGAGAAGATTGGATGATAGGAACAGCTTTTTTTGGAGAAAATGACATCTTAATAGGTAATGCTGATTTAGTACCATCCTGTTTTGAAGTCTCATCTAGCTTTTGTTCTTCTGTTTCCAATGGTCTAAACAGGTTGTATCTTATTGGATTTTGCTATGTACGATAGTATAAGAAAAAACCTTTTAAAGACAAGGAGATTATACAGAGACCATTGTTCATTTTCCGTTAGTCGATTCTAAATACTCTATAATGCTGTCATTCTCTTAAATGGATTTACATTGTTTTGATATACTTAATGCTACAGTATATGAAGTTGTACTCAAGGACTTCAGGGAGGGAGTCAATATGGTAACTATTTTTGGGTCAGGATTAGCTGGTGGTGAAACACTATTCTGCTTAAATGGTTATGTTTTGATCTGCCCTGTTTCGCTGTTATACCCTCTTTTTTTCTCAATCTCCACTCCATTATTTACTTTTTTATTTTTATCTATTTAATTAAAGGGAAAAATATAGCAGGATATAATATAGTAACCCACTTTGACTTTCTATTATCTCGATTTGAAGCCCTGTATTACTCTCACCATCTTGTTTTTGACTGAGGTTCCTATATTCTGTTTTGCTGGATAGTATCAGGTTCGAAAGTTTAGGCATCAGCTGAGAAGATAATGAGATTCATTATAACGCCCATTCTCGTTGACTTTTATCTACTTTTGAAGACCTACAATATCTCCAATGTTTTGGTTTTGTCGGTTTTATTCTTTACGGTTTTGTTCAATTGTATTACAACTAATGATATAGGCAATTCTATTAGAAATAGCGGGAGGCATTATGGTAACCATTGTTGATCACCTTGTATTATGTTTTTATATTATCTATTATGTCCACCCTTTTGACTTGACCGATTCTGTTCTGTTATGTCACATTTGGTTTTACTCTCTTCCAAAAAAGCAACAAGAACCGTGGGAGCAATGAAACCCAAAATGTGTAATAGTCACTGTACAAAAGAGAGGAAAAGAAAGTGCTCTAAACTATATAACGGCATGTATATTTAAATGTATAAGATAGAAAATGATATCACAGAGTTTTATTGGATCATTGAACAGAACTGTTTGTAGTATCATTGTTGGAATGTCCACTCTACAAGCTTTAATTTTGTGACTTGAACAATTATTTCTAAGATGGCAATATGTAATCCATTAACTAGTGATTTCCTACTGCGCATTTTTTTATTCTGTAAATCTGTATAACTTGTACCCCTTCACTGTTTTTTTTTGCTTTCTTTTCTTTTCTCCTTAAATAAAAATTAAAAAAAAAAGAAAGATAATAACCTCCATCCAAGATTGATATATCCTGCACAACTGTCCCTAGAAATTGATGGAAAAACAAGGTGCTTCCAGGATAAAGAGGAACTAGGGGAATTTGCAACCACTAATTCAATTCTACAGAGAATACTGCAGGGTAGTCTAAAAAAGGAAAATACCAAGATTCCAGAAATAGTGGCAGAGAGGCCACAATGAATGGAGCAGAAAATGAAATGAAGAAGACAAACTGACAACAAACAACAGAAAAAGAGCTCAACAGAAATGAGGCAGAGAAGATCGGAAGGTAGGAACAGCTATTTTGGAGAAAACAAGACATCATAATAGCTAGTGCTGATTTAGTATCATCTTGAAGTCCCATTAAACTTGTGTTCTTCTGTCTCCATTGGTCTTAAAAGGTTGTATCTTATTGGATTTTATTATATATGATAATATAAGCAAAAACTTTTATAGACAAGGAGTTTATATAGAAATCATTGTTCATTTTCTGTTAATTGGTTCTAAATACCCTGTAATAATGTCATTTTCTTGAATGGTTTTATAGTGTCTTTATATCTTTGGTACTACAGTATACGAAGTTATACTCAAAAATTTCAAGGAAAGAGACACTATGGTGACTATTTTTATGTCAGAATATCTTGTGTTGAAACACTATTTTGCTTAAATGGTTATGTTTTGACATGTGCTGTTCTATTGTTATGCCCTCTTTTATCTCAATGCCTTTTTTTAAAATTATTTACTTTTTTCTTTTTATTTTTAAATTAAGGGAAAATAAAAAAGCAGGATACATTATAGTAACCTACTTTGATTTCCTATTAACTTGATTTGAAATCCTGTATTGCCCTCACCATCTTGTTTTGACTGAATTTCCTCTATTCTGCTTTGCTTGATAGTACCAAGTTCGAAAGTATAGGCAAAACTGTGAAGACAATAAGAATCATTATGACGCCCATTCTGGTTGACTATTATTTTCTTTTAAAATCCTGTAATGTCTTCAATTCTTTGGTTTTGTTCTTTGCTGTTTAGTTCAATTTTATTATAACTTCCAATTCTTCTTAAAATAGCAAGAGACAGTATGGTAACCATTGTTGATCACTTTATATTTTGTTTTTACATTATCTGTTATGTCCATCATTTTGATTTCACTGACTCTGTTCTGATATGTCACATTTGGTTTTATTCTCTTCAAAAAAGTAATAAGAACTGTGGGAGTAATAAAACCCAAAATGTGTAATTGTCACTGTACAAAAGAAAAGAAAAGAAAGTGCTCTAAAGGTTATAACTGCATATATGTTTAAGTGTATAAGACAGATAACCATATTACTGAGTGTTTTTTGGATCATTGAACAAAACTGTTTGCACTCTCACTGTTTGAAGGTCCACCTTATATGCTTCAGTTTTGTAACTTGAACAACTATTTCTAAGATGAGAATATGTAATCTATTAACTAGTGATATGGTTCTTTTTTTAAATTTTGTATTACTTGTACCCTTTTTTTTTTCTTTTTTCTCCTTAAACTAAAAAAAAAAAAAGGAAGAAAGAAAGAACTCACTTCCTCATTTCTTCTTTAGGAATCTGTCCCATGTCACACTCCTGAAGGATCAGATCGCTGAGCCAAGCGGAGACGCCTCGTCCAGGTGCTTTGAGCTCTACCCTTTTGCTCTGGGACAGCCTTGGTCTAAGCAATCTGACCTCCAGAAGCAAGTTTCAATTTATGTAAATAATGGGTACTTTGAACTGGAAGGAGACTGAGGCTGAAACTCTGTTGTTCTGCTAGCAAATTGGTCCACCCCTCAGGGAACCAAAGAGTGGTGGTGTCATCTCCAACATCCAGATGATCTCTAGACTTTCTTACAAGTAGTCACATGTAGTCACCATCCCAGGTGCACAGTCCCTGAAGGAAGGATTTCACCATAATATATTTCATTCATACACTGTTAGCAAAATGAGCATTGAAGTTGAGGGATTAGGGAAACGATGTTCTCCTGTATTTGACAGTCCTGACAGTGCTCGAAATACCCATTTCTGGGACCATTTCTCAAAAGAAAAATACTGACCCATTGGCTGTGTCCCCAACAAGGGACAATTTGCTCCATAAATTATTTGGGCATTCTATCTTATGGGCAATGGTGAGAAAATACAATAACATCAGAATTGAGAAATCTTAAATATATTGAAAGGTATTACTTATATAAAGAGCCCCCTCAAAAAATGTATAGACACTTCAGGAAAATAAAAAAAAGTATTTTTTTAAACAGATAATGATGCAGGACCACAGAGGATGTCATGCATTTCTGAAAACCTAATACACTGCTGGCCTTTAGAGAAGAAGTTGAAAATGTGTGTGCAGAAATCTCAGTGACCAAGGCTTCCTGAACAGCATTTTGCTGTGCTAATAATTTGAGCACCTTTTGTAACTGTAGAGGCCAAAGGTAACTTATATTAATGCACAATCTCTCAATAGATTTGTATTAAGATTTGCCTTTCCTGAAGTGTAGCGTGTATACATTTTTGCCCACCTGTCTCGCACACACATACACACTGAGTTGAGGCTGTCCTTAAGCCTTGAGAGACATGAGATATGAGTGAAGCCTTCATACTGTATAATTCCAAGGTACTAGTGAGTACAGATCACAGGAAAAGGGTGGCAAGATGTTTGCTTTTGGAAACGAGGTCATCTTGTTCAGCAGAAACCGCTTCTCATTGTGAGTTCTGTAGGGCAGTTCGCTATGTGTGCTGTCTCTATAGGAGACACAGGCAATGTTTAGACTTCCCTAGGTTTATTCTCATGGAAGAAGCTAGAAAATGTCAAGACATAATAGAAGCTTAAAATGCTTTTTGTTGGGGGAATAGTCCTGAAAATTCGGAGGAATGAAGAACCTCATCAGTATTTTGAGGCAAACCTTATAGTACATGTATTCTGGAGGAAAATCCGTGGTCCAGGAAGCAGGATTCCAAGAAGGCTGTGCAGAGAGAGAAACCCTGAGCGTCTGACCTGCAGGTCTCTCAGACTCTGCTCCTCCAGGTCCCATGGTTACCCACAATCCACCACGCCGCTTCTGTCAAATAAAACCTTACATGGAAACTTGTTACTTCTCTCAACCCCCATTTTTACAGCAGTGGCCTGGGTGGAATGTGAGTGACCAGCTGTTTTGGGGAAGAGCACTGTTCAAGGTAGGATGTGCTCTGGAGGAGCAGAGGCTGAGAGAACCACATCTCTAATACTCGGTGCTTTCCTCTCTTAGTCTGATCTTCAACTACACATTCTTTTAGAAGTGTTTTCACTAAAAAAGATAAATCTTGGCGGTACATTTGGCTGAAAAGAAAATTTTGCTTTTTGTTTTTATGAGAATATGGAAGTTTCCTTGATTTTAAATTCAGTCTGCTGCTAAAATTAATATTGCTTCAGAAGTACACATGAATATCAGCCTTGACCTTTTTGTCCTTACTGTGTATCTAGTCTGCAGTAAAGACATATATAGAGAACTGTACATGGCTGAGTCCTTAGTATAAAGTATGAGCTTTTACCCTGATTTCAGTAGTCAGGGAGCTGCCGCCAGATGGCAACACACGTCAACTAGTGCAGACTAAGGGGAGGGTTCACCATTTCTTGATTTTTGTTTTATTTTTAGAACCAGAAATCCAGCCCAGGACCTTGCGCTTGCCGGACACCCGCTTGTGCAGCTGAGCTGTGTCCTCGTCCCTCATTTTAGAAAATGCTAAATGGATAGGAAGCTGATGGCCTCAAGCTAATACTTTTCTTACCGCCTGGCCAGAAATCAGGAGAAGCCACCTTAACTGCTAAAGGAGAAATCACCTTAATCATAAATAAAAACCGGCGGACCTGTTAACAGGAGTAACTCTGCTGACAGGAAACTGTTAGATGAGACTGACCCTATTCGGGAAGAATAATGGAGACAGATAACGGCGCGCCATTGGAGTTCTTGTGCCTGCCGCTGTGGGCTGAGGATTTGGACCTGGAGAGTGCATCAGCAGGTTCTCTTATACACCCAGGGAAAAGACTAGTTTTATGTGGGCTTCTCTGTTAAGGTATGAAAAGTGATTTCTGGAGCATAACGACCTGGCACCTTACACCATTCCCTGCCATTCCTCTCCGCATGAGGGCAGCCCTGAAGAAAGGGAGGAGCAGAACCCGCCCACAGGTCCAGGCAGGAAGCAGCTCCATCAGGAGGACACTAACTCAGGCAGGTTCCATCCTGCTCTCCCAGGTGGGAACAAGGAGCTAGAAAAGATCCTCAGGTCCTTATGGACGGTCGTTTAAACATAGGTAGAAAGCAAAACTAAGGACTTTACTAAACCTTCAGCCAAGCAAACCCCGCATGCGGCAGCCACCCACTGCGCAAGTTCTGCTTAGTCCTTCAGGGCAGCAGAACATGCTTGCTGGCCAGACCTCTCTGGCACGGGAACACACCCGCCCCTGAGCTGAGCCCACCTCTATCCTTGGGCACAGACCTTCCAGGGTAGCGCCTGCTGTGTTTTTGTTTCTAATTAGAAATTAATATGCAGCCATTAAAAGCATGAAGGGTGAAAATAAAAGGTTAGGACGTTTTTCTAGCTGACTGTGTCTTCATAGATTATGTTGTCTTATTTTATTTGTCACTGTGTACATCTACCTGGTACAACATGAAGCTGTGGCATCTGTACACACGGTGAGTACGAACAGCTGGATGACCAGAATCAGGAGGCAGATAGGACAGCAAAGCAAGAACCCCGTGCCCTCTTAGGTGGCCCAAATCCAGGAGCCTCTCTGTTCAGCAGTCCTGAGGCAGCACTTACTGGGCTTTTAAAGGTAACTGGCCAGATTTCTGTCTTGAAATCATCTTTAAAGGTGAATTTACATTTGCTGTTCAGATGTCTCTCCTATAAATAGCCCTCAGTATCACAATCCTTTCCACATGAGGGATTCTAACTTCTTAGAAAATTGCATCCATTATTTTTTTGATTATAAAATGCTAAAAATCTAATATTAAAATATGTGATACACAAATTTTAAAATCAATAGTTCATTATCCTATGTACTGCTATACTGTGTCAAAAATTTAAAAACTTAGATATTTGGGACCAAGTCCAGAGATGTGATATGCTAAAGACTTTAGGAAAGAGAGACGGTTTTCTGTGCTGATTGGCCCAGGAGAGAGAACTGATCACACGTTGGAATTGAGAGGGTATTTTTACACTAACAGCTAAATCAAAAGAGCTGCAGTGATGGCTTCGGCGAACTTTGCTTTTTAGTGATTTCTCCTTTAGACTAAACAATGAGCATACACATGGGGATGCATGGTTACTGCACCTCACACTGTCTTCCTAATCCTCTGGACCCAGTGCCTTTAAATAGTTGCTGACCTCCGAGGCTCAGCACAGATGCAGTGAGGAAGGACAGTGGTTATTGGTTATTGTGATGAGTTTCTCTTTCAATAGACTCCTATGTATTATCAGGCTGGATGGGTACCATAACAATATTAACGTATCAGAACTGGTTGATTTAAAAGGAGGCTCAGGCTGGGTGAGACTGCCAGCCAGAACACAGAGCAGTGTGACAGGACTCAAGCTCACGCCTTTCACTAGGAAACTTCTGTTTCCTGCTTCTGAGCAACCTCAGCAGAGCTCAGCTATTCTCTCATCCCCCACCTCACCAGGCTCACATCACAGCTCAGAGCAGTGAATCTGAAGAAAACTTTCCTTCTGGGTAGTAAAAGCAAGCATGTCTCTCTCTGGGATGCTGAAGCTGCTCACGGCCTCCACATGGCTGGGTATGAAGCTGCAGTGGGATTGGGCCTCCTCTGTGACTTCAGGATGGTAGTACAGGAAGTGTCTTACAGCGAATATGGGAACAGCGATGACACAGTGTACACGGGGAAGGTTGTCCCAGTCTGCATAAAGCTAAACTGTCTGATTCTTTTATTCCTTCAGGATTCAGTATTGCCCAGAAGGTAACTCAAGCCCAGCCTCCAGTGTCAGTGGAGGAGATGGAGGCTGTGATCCTGCAATGCACCTATGACACCAGTGATACAGGTTACAGTCTCTTCTGGTACAAGCAGCCCAGCAGTGGGGAGATGGTCTTACTCATTCGCCAGAACTCTTATGACACACAGAATGCAACAGCAGGTCGCTACTCCTTGCATTTCCAGAAAGCAGGCAAATCCATCCACCTTATCATCTCGGCTTCACAGCTGGAGGACTCAGCAGTGTATTTCTGTGCACTGAGAGGAAACACAGTGTAAGGACTGTTGTGGGGAGGAGAACAAAAACCCCAGGTCTGCCTCAGACAGCCACCTGCTGCAGAGGCCAAGGAAGAGAGCCACCACCTCCCACAGGAAATAGCTAGGACTGAGGCAGCACAGGGTAGTGTTAGAGGGAGATGCTCGCTCAGCAAGCCCCTCTCTGGGCTCACGGCCATATCTTCAGGCATCAGTAATTACAGATGTCCACATCCCTGAAGCTCTAGCTGAAAGTTAGTTTTGATGAGAAATTGCAAAAACAGAACAGACACAGAGAACAGTTGCCCTTTGGTCATGACATCCATCTGGGGAAAAAGCTGGATGAATAATTTTAGAAGAAAATGACTGACAAAGCAGTGCATTTTTGGCTTTTTGTGTCAATTCATCCAGTTAGTATTTATTGAATAAATATTATGTTACATACTTTTTTTAAGTAAGGGAGACCTTGGAACCTCACCATTTCAGGCTTCAGCAAACTTGAGAGCAAGGAAGTGAAATTTTTCGTGTAAACCCGAAAAACTAATCCTGTAGCCTTCACTTTTACCAAAATTCTCAGCAGAGTAGTTTGCCTGCTGCAATGGTGACCCTGGTCTCACATGTCACGGTCACTCGAGGTTCACTGTTCATTTGAAATGTCATTTTTACGATTTCATGTCACATAGGTTTTGACAGAAATTAACGATTGTCACTCCATAGAATATCACACGGAGTATTTTTATTCTGTCACCATCCTCTGTGCTCTACCTACTCATCCCATTCTCACCCCAAAGCGTTCACAGTGATATATACAAAAGTGTTAGAATAGGTATCTCACTCCTCAGTTCTCCTTAGCCAAGGAGACACATAAAAATAATCATTTTAACCACTTTACTTCTACTAATTCTTTTTAAAAAGCTTGTTTTATCTTATGTGAGGATAATAAACAAGCTTTATTTTGATTTTTGACTGAAATATTTTTCTTCATTCTTTTGTTTTCTGTGTCTCTTTACATTTAATTATAAATATACAGCAACTCCCCATAAGATTACCTTTTCATTGGAGTTCTATTTTACTGAGAAAATATGAAGAATGAGATGAAAATTTTCACAGGAGTGAACTTTGAGAACTTTCCAGCATCTTAGCTCAAATATTGCACTGCTTTCAATGGAATCGGTTTCTGTGATCAAGGACTCTGCTTACCCTCAGCACATACTTTTGCCTGAGCAACAGCAGGCCTTTGAAAATTGTTCAATTCATAATTAACAAAGTACCACTATCCCCATGGGAGCAAAACTTCTCATTCATTCAGTAAGGATTGATTGTATGTCTACTTCTGAATGGATCACCTTGTAGAAACCAAAGATATGTTAGAGTAGAGCTGAAAAAACTTTCTATCTTAAAACAACACATATTTTAGTTGAAGTTGAAGGTTGCACCTGTCATAGGTCTTTTACATGAATTATCAGTTTTAAACGGTTCAAAATTGAGCAAGGCACATTACCTCAACTGTATTCTCCACAATCTGGGAAACTGAGGCAGAAGGATGACAAGTTGAGATCAGGCTGGAATATAGCAAGGTTCTTTCTGAAACTAACAAAAAGCAAATTACCGATTTTGCACTCACCGTATGCACTATTTGAAGAGAAAGCTAAAACATAAAAGTCCCATTCATATTATACATAGCTAAAATTCATTTCAGATCTTCAAATATACAACTGAATTAGTAATCTATTCTGCTTCTCCAGACATGTAGGGGCTTGTGTTCTATATCCCTTTGCAAATAATGAAGTGGAAGCCTAATAAAAGAACTTAGCAATTCTGAGCACCTGTAGATCAGGCCCCATGGTGGCAGTGTATGCTCTGGCCCTGGCCACAAAAGTAAGGACTGCATCTGTACTTGATCTGACATCTCACTGGCTGGGCATCCTCCTGATGAACCCTTTTTAAATGTTACTAGGAAGAGATGGTTTTCAATAGACAAGTCAGTCTTGGCGGAGGCACACCTTTGCAGAATAAGAATGGAGAAACATTTTAAGATCTCCTTGCTGGTTTTGTGGCTTTCTAATTGGTATAAGTTGTGTGGATTTCCAACCCTGACACAGAGGCAAGGAAGATATTCACAGGACCTGCACAGAGTGCATTACACTGGGATAGGAGGAAGGAAGACAGTGGGGCTACAGTTTGATTCAGCTGGGATTTCTGAACAGCACAGAAAGGATAGAAATTAGAAGGTATTGAAGCTAGACTGGTGATCTCTTATTTCCTGCTGCCTTCTGAATAGCTATGAATGGCAACCCTGTGGTGAAAGAGAGTCCTCAGTCCATGACTGTACTTCAGGGAGAGAACTGCAGCCTTCAATGTGATTACACCATGAGCCCTGTTAAAATGTCAGGTGGTACAGGCAGGACCCAGGGAGAGATCTTGTCCCCGTGATACTCATCACTTCCACCAAGAGCAAGACATTGGATGGAAGGTACACAGTGACTCCAGATGCATCTGCCAAACACAGTTCCTTGAACATCACAGCCTCTGGGCTCAGTGACTCTGCCTCCTACATCTGTGTAATAGGTGCCCCGTGCTCCCCAGGCACCTGCTGCCTGTCCCCAAACCTGCAGCTGGCAGCTGACATGAGACTTAGGAGGTGGCACAGCTTTCTCATCTGGTATTGGATATGGTTAGTGCGAAACTGGTAATTTATTCTTTGTTTGTTTTCTTGAGAAAGGGTCTTGCTCTGTAGCAGACTGATCTTAGCTCCTGCATTTTCTGCTCAGCTTCCCAGATTTCTAAGCTCACACCTGTGTCACCACACCTTGCTGAATTCTGTTTATTCATGTGGTTGCATTTAATTTCAATAGTGATGAGATCATGGCACAAATGAGATTTAACGTTTTTCTTGGGCGATCACCATGAAACAGACAAAATAAGAACTGGAAGAAGTTTTAGGGGGAAATCAAAATACAATTATCTATTGAAGAACAGACACACATTACATGTTTAATTGTACAATTATTTATCAAATATTTCAGAAATGACAGATATTTTCTAGGTATAAGTAGGAAGGAAGCAAACACACAAACACAAATACTGAAACAGCTTCACTCATGAGGCTTGATTATTGATTGACTTGGAGTGTTCCATTGCTTTTAGAGGAACATCCAATGCAGTTTGTGACCTAGCAGAGGCCTGTTCTCTCCTTCATGAATGACAGGTGTCATATGATAACTAAGAGTCACAGATTCGAAATGCTGTGTATCACTAAAGTCCTATGGACAGTGTTTCTTAGGTATAGAATACAAACAGGTGATTATCTATAATGATATCTTTTTCACTAAAAGGTGTATAGACTGAGTTAAATTAAACAGTTTTAATCAAGTGATTAAATGGTGTTATTAGAAAATGCTTTTTAAATAATGGTAGTTATTTCTGGATAATAGGTTGGAATGATGGAATGAATTTAAGAAAAGAAAATAATAGTGAATCTCAGGTATGGAGTAAGGGTTATCTTTCCATTTTCTGGTATGAATAGTATCACTATTATAGCATGGTTACTGCTGAGGTCACCCTTTACTCCGCACTGGGTTTATCCTATTCAATGAAAATATAATCCTTGCTTGTTTAGTTTACTAATCTCACACATTTTATGTATGGAATATGATGATCTTTTGTTTCTGATATAATTTACTGAAAATTCTAAGATGATTCTCCATAAACTTTGTGGAGCAAGGCACTTACATAAGATTGTTACACTGCATGGTATAATTATGCCAAAAATTAGATTAAAAAATGGGAGCTCAAACATAGATCTTTGCAATGGAAAGAAACAGAAAGGCTGGAAGTTTAGCAAAGAGGGGAAGAGAAGGGAAGGGAAGGGAAGGGAAAGGAGGGGAAGGGGTTAAAGGGAAGGGAAGGGAAAAGAAACAGAAAAGAAAATAAAGGGAGTTCTGAAGATGGCAGATTGATAGCTGGATAGAGAGCCTCTCTGAGACAAACAACGCAGTCACTAGAATTTAATAACATGGAGAAGACCAGACAAAAGGAGAGGGATTCTCATGACCCAGGAAGAAACTGAGGAAAAAGAAACAGAAAGAAAGGAAGGCAAAATGTGGATGAAACCAGATGCACTCCCTGGGACCAGTCCCAAGCTGTGTTGGACGCACCCTAGAGTTGAATGATTCAAGGTTGCACTGAAGCCATGCCTTCCAAAATTGGGAGTTGGTGGGTCCAGAGCCTTTGGCGGGAGGACACAGTACAGCATAGAGTGGAGCCAAGGTGGAGAACTGCATTAATTTGTGGTGAGTGCTGGAAATTGGGTCCTATGGTGGGTGGGGATGGCAGGACAACATATTTTAGTAGGGCAAGACAGGCCTGAACCCAAAACCACAGTGACATCAGTCAGCTGCCCCTGGCCCAAAGAGGACTGGTGAGATCTGCTTAGGCTGAGTCATGCCCCTGGTTGGGACCCAATAGCCACGGATGAAACTGTGCTGAACCTATGATGTCTGCAAAGCACAGAGTAATATACTGAAGTCACTCACTGGTTGACTGACTTAGAGAGGAGGGGCCAGCCCACAGTCCCTGTGTGTACCTCAAATGACAGTGAACTGGAGAAAACAGAAAGCCCTCAGCAAGCATGCTTCAGAAAAACCATAAGCAATACAGAGAGGGCCTGAGAACTCCACCATATACCTGTCTGAAAGAAACCAGAAACATGACAAGAGAAAGAAACAAGAAAAAGCCTCCAGCCACTGACCCTGGGGAAACAAGTCCAGGAGAGATAAATACAAAAGAGATTCAGGGTAGCAATCATGCAATATTGGCCACAACATCAGTGCACATAAAGAAATACCTTCATGACCTCATAGATGAACTTAAAACTGAAATTCTAATGCAAGTGAGGTTAGATATAAAAAGATTAATAAAAGAAATGAAGAAGGCACAAATGGAAGAATGGAGGAACCCAGAAAAAGGAGAAAAACCTTTGGTGAAGAATATAAACAAAGTCTAGAATACATGAAACAGATCCAAAGAGGTTACCAGGAAATTAAAAATTCCATTGAAAGCTGGCAAAATGCCTTGACAGAAACTAAAGTTAGCCTTGCAAAATTTGCAGATAGATTTGCAGTGTGTGATCCTGAAAGAAAAGACCTCTTAAAAATAACAAGGAACCAGGAAGTAACAATACAAAGGATAGAAGACAAGAGGATCTATAACTTAAGAATAAAAAAATGTGAGCAAAGATGTAGCAGTAACCACAAATGAATTACAAAGGCTATTCACAGAAATAATTAAGGAAAACTTCCCAAGCATAGGAAAAAGAAATTATATCCAAATAAATGAGGCATACAGAATTCTAACAAACTACAACCCAAACAGATCTACACCAATACATATAATAATCAAGATCCCAGAACAGAATATCAAAAGCGGTCAGAGAAAAGAAGCAGATTACCCATAAAGAAAAATCCTTCAAAATAACCACAGACTTCTCAGTACAAAATATCAAATCAAGAAGAGCTTTGAGTGGTGAAGTGGTCCAAGCCCTGAAAGAAAATAACCTCCAACCCAGATTGATGTACCCTGAAAAACCCTCTCTCAAAATTAATGGAGAAAAAAAGATGTTTCCAAGACAAGGAGGAACTGTGGGAGTTCATGGCCACCAGTGTGAGCCTACATAAAATATTGAAGGGCATTCTAGAGAGATAGAAAAAAAATACCATGATTCCAGCAACAGTGGCAGAGAGGCCTCAAGGAATGGAGCAGACAGGGGAATGAAGGAGAAAAGTGCACAAATAATAGTAGAAAAATAGAATAGCAGAGATGAGACAGAGAAAGTGGGCTATAATCTCTAATATAGATGGCTTTGATAGACTAACAAAAAGAAACAGGCAGAGTAGATCACGAGATAGCATCCATTGAGATGCACTAAATAGGAAATATACTCATCCTGAAAGAGGCTTAATAAACTGAAAGTCAAAAATGAGAAAATGATGCTTTATGTGACAGGGAACCAGAGAGAAATAGGGACAACTCATCCAGCAGCTTCAGATAAGTTGGAAAGTCATGACACTTTTGTGCAGTGGAGAACTACTCGGCTATAAGGAAGGAAAACCTTGACACTTTAGTAAGTAAAGGAATACAACTCAAGATCATGCTCAGAGGTTAAAAGATTCAACACCACATAGATAGATAATGGTTTGCCCCCCTAATCTAAAAAACTAAAGGAGTTAGTGTGACCCAAAATATACAAAGCACCCTGAAAATGGGAAAGGGGAGGAGTCATCTAAAAAAGCAAGGCAGAGGACATTATTAATAGTGTATCAGGATTTAAAAGCCACATTAGTCTTATTGCTGTGTTTAGTTTGATTTTATTTTGTTCCAGTATGTCTACTCATACTAGATTTGAGGGCACAGACAGCTATCCCCAAAATAGCAGGATATACTACAGTAAATATCCTTAATTCCCTATTAATTTAAAATAAAGCCCTCTATTACTTACACTGTCTTACTATGACTGATCTTATTTGATGCTGTTTTGTTAGATGGCTGTTTTGTCTTGACTTATTTTATTCAAATGTGATATGCTTGATAGTACCAAGTCTAAGAGTAGAGGCAACTACTCTGAAGATGACAAGATGTAATAAGACACCCATTCCAGTTTGATTCATAACTGCTTTTGAAGTCCTACAATATCTCCAATGTTGTGTTTTTATTAAAAATGCTATGTAATGCTATGTTCAGTTATATTATGTCTGATGATGTAGAGAATTCTATTGAAAATAACAAGAGATAGCATAGTAACTACTGTAGATCACTTAATACTGTGTTTTTATATTGTGGTAATATTGTGTGTCATTTGTGTTTTAGGTTATTCTAGGAATTTGTTTTATTATCTTATTTTGATCTGCTTTTCCCTACAATACAGAAAGGATAGGAATACATGTAGGTATTCACACATGTGTAGAATTTCTAAATAGTTTATGGGAGCAGATTATACAATACACAAAGTAACGAACAGATACTCTGAAGAAGAAGGTACACTAAGATACCCAGGTCTAATTCTGTAGCATTATGATATGAAATCTAGCAATATTACTATTCACTGTTCAGAGTGATATTAGTTTAGTCTCTTATGTTTAATTTCTGCATATGTAAAGATATGGACAGCTACTTCAAAGGGAACGAGAGAAATTATGGCAGCCATTGTTGACTTCCCTAATGTCTGGTCTTGAAGACCTAAAAAGCTTTCATCTGCTCTGATTGGTTTAGCACTATAATGTTCAGTATGTATTTCTTGTGTGTAAAGCTGCGGACAACTATTTGGAATAAAACAAGAGGCAATGTGATGGAGAGTGAAGATCTCAGGTGCCCTTGCTTTGAAATCCGTGTTTCTTAAAATAGTTTCCTTATGATCTGTTTTGCTCTGTTGTGTCCTTAATTTTACCCTCTTTAAAATAAAAGAGAAAGGGAAAGGAATAAAGAAGGGGAAAGGGAAGGAAAGAGCTCTCTCTGTGGGATGATTCCAATGAATGGTAACTGTTCTATAACTCCTATAAAAGAAAAAAAGACTAATCTAGGGTACAAACAGTATTTTAGGTCGGGCACATCCATGTTTGGGCCTGATGTGGTCCTTTACTGATTAGTTTTGCAGAAATCTGGGATGTGGACTGAGGGAAATGAGTCATTGAGGACTGGAGACTTCAATGGGCCTGACAGAAGGAGCAGCTCTTGAAGATTTCATTCATGAATTTTTCTTGGAAGATGTCCTTAGAGTTGCTGGCTTTGGATTTTTTAAATTCTCTATAGGCCTTGACATTACAGAAAGATGTTTAGAGGTCCTATTCTCATGTGTGGAGACTGTGAAAAGAGAGAATATCTTTGAAAAATAGGAAGCTTAGTGAATCTTCTCTGCATGAGCTTGAGTGTTTAAACTGGGGCAGCAGCCTGTGTGTGGGGGAGCAGAGCCCTCCTTCCTCAGTGTCCAGCAGAGAATGCAGACTGCTTATAACCCAGCTTCTCAGGGCAGAACAGCCCCTGACTGCCTCCATTCCCACAGTCTCCTGGAAAAGCACGTGTATTTGACCTTCACTCTTCCAGGTCAGAAAGAGAAGGCACACGTGACTGTGAAAAGAGATGGGGAAGAAGTTGTGCCACAGGTCCAGTCATCTGCTTCTGTGCTTTGGGACTCTCTCTCCCCAGCACCTGTGACAACATCACCACCTACATTGTGGGCCACAGCACAGAGCTGACTGCGAGAGGAGAAAGAGAGAAGGTTTCATATATATATATGAGTGTGTGTGTGTGTGTGTGTGTGTGTGTGTGTGTGTGTGTGTGTGATTTTCCTTAAAATCTCTGTTCCTGAACAGGTAGAGACCATACCATGTCCCACGTGTGATGAACTGAACTCAAATGGAGTTAAACTGAGTTATTGTTTGATTCCATGGAGCTGACTGTGATGATCCTGTGCCTGCTTTCCCACATATCTGTCCATTCCTTGGTCCTTTCATTGAGAGGACAGACCTTTCTTGGCTCAAGTTCCAAGTCGAGGAACCAAACTTTCATAAACCCAGCCCATCCCCATCAGAACTTTATCATGAGGTCCACAGTACTGTTAAACTGTATCTCCTTACAGCATTACAGTGATACTCAGTTGTCAAATGATTCTGAGCTCTAACTTTCCTCTACTCAAGCAGCAAAGTTCCCCCAGAATCTGCTCTGCTTGTAGCATTGCATGAACAAAAACTCCAACCTAAAGAAACCTGTACCTGCCAGGAGTCAGTCATGGTGTCTCACCATGGACATGAAGGGTGATGCTTCCACCTAAGCTCTTCTCCAGGCCAGACAACAGGTGGTGTGCATGGTAGGGGATTAAAACGGTTTGCACTGTGCTTTTTTAAGGCTTTACTTGCATAATTTATTGTAACCATGGCTCCAAAGAAAGTTAGCAATACTTCAGTAAAGATTAGAGAAAAACTGTTGAGAACAATAATAGGGTTAGAGAAAGAAATCAATGTGAAATTTGTTCAAGTCCTAGAAAAATGAATTTGTAAATGAATATTTGGACCTCAGAACCAATTATTTGGTTTTCCATTATTTTTTATGGCAAAACATTTGGTGTTTGAACACTAACATGGGGTAAGTTGATAACTGACAATAGAGCTATCACTGTATTCATTTAATTTAATATAAAATAACTTTTATTAATAAATATACATGGTTCTTTTAAAATTGATATTTTTATGAAAGTATATATTTGTTTTTCTGGTCATATATTTTCCTAATAGAAATTAAAATATTGGTCACTCATTTGGGGACTCTTCTGTCTTTCAGACAAAAGTTTTCTTCTCTCAATAAATATATTCTGCTCTTTAAAAATAAGTAAAATAAAACACAACAAAATACCACTATCCCTATAGCAAACTCCTCCTGGAAGAATCACCTACCTGCAGTGCTTGACATGACCTCCTGCCTCAAATGTGAGTTAAGAAAAGCTGACCCAGCTCTTCCCTGTGGTTTAATTGATGGGATAATCAGGGCACACAAACAGGTGTGACTCAGCCAGGGCATGACTTAAGAGAAGTGAGACTGCAAGCAGAACACAATCTTTCTCATTCCTTTGTGATTTTCCCCAAAATGTTCATAGTGCAAGCCAGAATCTAAAGAAAAGAGTTTGCTTTGTAAATTACACTACATACATTTTTTAGTTAAATGTGTTATTTTGGGTAACTTAGAAAATAGGAGGACTCAGATAACAGTAAAATCCTCCTACAATTATAAGGCCTAGTGTTGTACTAAAATGCTAAAAACTAAAATGCAAAGTTAAAAAGATAAAAAGATAGTTATTAGCAGAATTGTTATTTTGTGTTAGTAACCACATAACTGAAGTACCAATGACATAGTTATAGATTAACTGACCACGTCATCATGCTGTTCTGTATGTGCTGTTCCCCGAGTAAACTGTGTCAATCTTTGTTCCCTTTGTAAGAGGCAAATGATGCTGTGTCAACCATTGTTCCCTTTGTGAGAGACAAATGTTCCTGGAATTGGCATATCAAGGGCTATAAATTGGCTAACCACCTGCTGTGAAATGCCTCTGACCTCAAGCAAGGGGAACAAAGGCCCACTCTGTTTCTGTTTCTCATCTCTATGTACATAAGTGGTCAATGAGCTAATCATAAATGAACTAAAAATATCTGTCAAAATTCTAACCCAGTTGCATAGCTGTGCAAACTCCATCTGCACTGTGCCACTGGGTACCAGCTTAAATAAAAGTGCTCATTCTTAAAAGACATCTTACCTCCTTCTTGACAGCAGACAACATCATGAGACTTGTTTTAGGGGTACAACATTGGAGGGCTTGCCCAGGAGTGCATGGGGACCCCTCTCCACATTATTTTTCACCAATGGATCAGCTTGAAGCTTCTGTAAGTATTTGGGTCTTTTGTTCTTTGTAATTTCAGTGCACAGGTGTGAAGTTTCAGAGGAGGCTGGCTTGCTCCTGCACTGGAGTGGGACACCCTCTGTGAAAGGGCTTCTAGCCCATTTGTGATTTGGGATTTTTTGTTCATTTGGTTTTGTGCTTGGTATATTTTTTCTGTGGAGCCATTTGCTTGTTTGAATTTGTTACCTCAGTACTAACATTCAGGTTTCTTTTATTTTTCTTAAGCTACTCTTGCAAGTTCCATGCAGCTTATTGGACTCAAAGGTCATAATGAAACTTTATTTCCCTTTAGGTTGCTGAACCATGGACAGCAAAACTTTTGAGTCTTTAATGTTGATCTTGTCTTTTGTGGTGCCTGGTTTAATGTTTTAGTCCTCACCTGTTTTCTTACAACCCTGGCATGCCTTTAAAAAGTATTTTTTCTCCGGTTACAAAAATATATATGCATATATATTTACACACACACACACACACACACACACACACACACACACACACACATGTTTATGGTTATTAAAATCACATTAACTTTACCAAGTGAAATGAGGTCTTACTGTTATTGAGCCAGCTAAGAAAGTTACAGTTTTTTTTTAAAGTATAACATTTTAAGGTAGTAAAAAGACATAAAATGATTCAATATATTTTAGACTGCTAAGAAAGTCACTTCAAGGATTTTGTTAGAAGTTTTAATGTTTTCTAAAAAGCTAGAATAAAAAGTAATTGACTGGTAATAATTAAAATACAGAGAAAAACATATGTTCAGAATTTTACAGAATTGGATCAATGAGACCTTTACTGCAAAATGTTTCCATTAAATGAGATTATATTCCAAAAAGGGGAAGTACAAACTGGAGTCCTTTGTCATCCCAAGTGTATATAATGATAAAAAGTTAGTATTAACCATTATAGAAAATATATTTGCCAATGAAAGTAAAAATTAAAAAAAGGACTATAATTCTCAGTGCCATCCGGACTAGGAGCCATCAGTGTTCAGAACTGCCGGACTCCTATACCTCAACCCCTTTTTTGTAAGGACCCTCAGGGCCTTATTTCTCTTTTGAAATCTGCCTTCTCCACTCATTGCCCATTTCAGATGACTGCCAGCAGATTTTGCAGGTGTTGTTTATAGCAGCGGAGAGAATAAACATTCACACCATGAGATAAAAAGCAGTGTGCATCCCAGATGAAAACCTATTCTCTGATCCCAAATGCCAGAACACTGTTTTCCCTTTGTCCCGCCTTGATCGGGACAATCAGAGTTAAAGAGACTCTCCATCAGTATCACCAGTTGTTTTCAGAAACCCGCTGCCAGAAAACCCACCAATTTGTCCAAGGTAGCAGAGGTGAGACAATTGGCTGATGAGTCTCCTTCAGGGTTTCCGGAAAGATGGCTAGAGGCTGTTACATTAATACACCCAAGGATCCGGTAGTACCTAAAAAGCAAGGACCATTAATATTGCCTTTGTAACTGTGGGCCCCTGATATTAAGCAAAAATTGCAAAGGCTTGAGGGATTTGAGGAAATGCCCTCAGTTAGTTATTAGAGATTGCTTAAAAGATATTTGACAACCAGGAGGACATGAAAGACCAGAAGTGGACAAAGGTGCTGGGAATGTTAGCTGACAAAGTCACCCAGCAGAATGAGACGTCTCCTCCACCCCTAGATAAAAATCAATGTGCTTAATTGCAAAGTAAAGGGGAATTGGTGAAAGGACTGTCCCATATGGACTGTTCCATGGGTTTTAGATCTTTCCAAGGGGCTGGATAACGTGGCAACCGGATGGCCGCCTGTCTACAGGTGATTTCCTCAGTGGCCTGCATAGTAAAAGAGGCTCAAAAATTGAATTTTCAATGGAAACTCCTAATTGTCTCCTCCCATTCACTGGAGACTTTCATCAGTGCTCTGAGGGACCAATGGCTGCCTAACTCCTGAGTGATACACTCAGGTATTACAGGCATAACTTCTAGATCTGACTACCATCAGTTTCAAGGGGATAGCGTCTTTGAACTCAGCTACTCTACTGCCTGATGATGACCTCACCTTGCCCCTCTGATCATCTCATGGAGCATCGACCAGACTTGACAGATGAGCCACTATCCAGATTTCCATCATATTTCTCTGATGGAATCAGATACATCTATCAAGGTAAGTGGTTCATGGGAGCCACCGTCACTACTGACTCTCAGATTCTATGGGAACAAACCTCGGAGAGAAGAACATTGGCTCAATGGGCTGATTTCAATTGCCCTCACTGAGGCCCTCAAGTTGTCAGACTGATAGCAGATACGCATTTGCTACTGCCCATGTTCATGGGGCCATTTAACAGAAATGAGATTTATTGACTTTAGGGGGCCAAAAGCTCAAAAATGCTCCCCAAATTTTGGATTTGTTGTCTGCCATTTGGATGCCAAGGAAGGTGGCTTTTATTCACTGCACATCCAATCATGTGCGAAATGATCCTGTTACATGAGGGAACAATCTAGCAGATGCCACTTCCCAAAAAGCAGCCCCAAAATCAGTGGGGACTGAGACAGCCCCAGCATTGCTGTTGATTCCACCTACTCTGTCAGAGCCCTTTTACACTCAAAAAAACTTACATTTGGAAGCTCAACTCTGGGCAAAGCCTGATATCCCCAGGGGCTGGTACCAACTGCCTGATAAGTGAGTCCTCCTCCCCGAGGCCTTGGGATGAGAATTCATCCAACAAGATCATCAGTCCACTCACATGGGAGAATCAAAACTCGCTGCTCTTTTTTTGAGATCATTTTTTATCCCTCAGTTATCAAAGCTTACTCAGTCTGTGAGCCTTAGATGCCCTCAGCCCCAGTTGGTAAGCCCAAAGTAATCACAACAAATGGAAACCATTCATTATTGTGGGACTGTGCCTGGAGAACATTGGGAAGTAGACTTTACAGAAATGGGGAAGCCTGGATTTCAAATATATAAGTATTTGCTAGTAATGATTGGTACTTTCACTGCATGGGTTGAAGCCTTTCCTAGTAAATCTGATTCAATTCATCTTGGATGATAGTCAAAAAGGTTTTGTATGAGGTTATCCAAAGATTTGGCCTCCCTTTATGCATGGGGTCTGACAATGGCTCAGCTTTTATATCCCAGATAACTCAAAAACTAACCAAAGTCTTGCAGATCCATTGGAAACTCCATTGCACTTATTGGCCTCAAAGTTCAGGACAAGTAGAAAGGATGAACCAGACCTTAAAAACAGTAACAACTAAAATGGCATTGGAAACTGGTGAGAACTGGATGAGTTTCCTTCCTTTTTTCCTCTTGCACACACGATGTACCCCCTATGTTGCAGGTGTTTCCCCCTTTTGAAGCTCTATATGGGAGACCTCTTCCTCTTATTATTAAGATTTCTGAGGAAAAAATTAGCTAATCTGGCTAATCAAGATCTTGTTAAGTCCTTCCACACTCTTCAGCTAGTTGTGACTCTGACAACAATATCCTCCCCCTGCAGTCCACTCTGAAGAATGCCCTGCTGTGGAACCTGGGACACTAGTTTTCATCAAGAGACATTACCATGAATCTCTCAAACCATGGGTGGAAGGCCCTATACCACGGTCCTCAGCACTCCAGCTGCCATCAAAGTTGCTGGAAAGCCTACCTGGATTCATCATTCCCATTTCAAGCCGGTTCCAGCTCCAACAGTGATCAACCTACAGATAAAGGGACTGATGTTTCCTCCAAATGTATCTGGTAATCTTGTTCTTATGTGTTCTTCTTTAGGGAAATCCCAATGAGATACCTCATAACCCACTGTTTGGAACTTGGAAAATTACTATTTCATTAGTGAATTATTGGTAGCCAACAGTACTGTCCATGGGATAATTTAGATAGATTTATGTGCCCTGTTAGATAACATCCCAGCAAAAATTAGACATAAAATTAGACAGAATGTTATTGGGTCAGCATTTCTTACTGCATGATTGGTTGCTAATGAAACCAACAGGGTCTTGCAGGGACCTATGTAGTCCAAAGGAATTACACTAGTAGGTGTTCAGTCTGTAAAGACAGAATATTTTTGTAGACATTGGGGCTGTAAATCTGTATCTTCTTGGCAGGGAAACAAAGGGGGTTACCTTTTCCTTACATGGGAGACCCCATCTTCCTGCAACCTCAACCAGTGTAATCTTATGACTTTCAGACCCAAAATCCCAACTGATCCTGTTTGGAAAGCAGGATTACATTATGGTATTAGGTTATGGGTCTCTGGATATGACCCAGGGAGTGCCTTTACCATTCAGTTCATTGTTGGGCCTGTTTGGACAGCCCCTACCAGGCGCATAGGCCCTCAGCTTCCCCAGGCACCTCAGTCTCTTCCTGTGACTCATCTCCTGCCCTCCTACACTAGATTTCCTGCTCCTGAGACCTTTTTGCCCCTGCTATTTCTGTGCCATCCCTAGACCCCTTCTTGCCTCTGCACATTGCTTACCAGTTTCTCAATCTTAGTTCCCCAAACTTCACTGCTGATTGTTGGCTATGCCTTCCATCTCAACCTCCCTTCCATATGGGCACCCCTGTTACTATTATGGCAAATCAACTTTTAAATTCCTCTGCAGATGACACCACTTGTTGGTGGGGTACTAGGCCCCTGCTCACACTGGACAACATACAGGGTGCTCTAGGAACCTTTACTTACTCTGCCTCCTGCTCCTTGTACTCTTCCCCTTATGCTGCACTCTGTAATCTTACCTCTTCAGCTTTGATTCATAATTTTACCAATCCTGCTAATCAGCACCTTGTTCCTCCCAATGGAACCTGGTTTGCCTGTACTTCTGGTATAACTTCTTGTTCCATTCATCTCCTGTTCACCCAGAACCCTGAGCTTTGCATATTAGTCAATATCTTTCCCCAAGTATATTGATACTCTAGAGATAATGGTAGCTTTGACTTAAAGAGTCTGGTTCAAGTGAAGTGAAATCCTGTACTCTTACCTGTATTACTGGGAATTGGGATGGCAGAGTCAATAGGTTTAGGAGTGTCCAGCCTGATAGGTGGAGACCAAAATTGTAGACTCTTAAGTGCACTCCTTGACCAAGATCTAGCAACCCTTAGTGACTCCGTCTCCAAATTAGATAATTCTTTAAATTCACTGGATGAGATGATCTTAGAAAACCAGTACAGTCTAGATCTCCTGTTTCTATAGGAAGGAGGCCTCTGTCTGTCATTGGGAGAAAATTTGTGCTTGTATGCCTCATTCTGGGGTTATCCTACAAAGTATGGCCAGCCTTAAAAGGTGGCTACAGGAACAAGAACAAGCCACACAAGCTGAACAGAATTGGTTTAAACTATGGTTTTCTCTATCTCCCTGGGTGACAACATGAATCACAGCAGCCTCCAGACCTCTGTTAATCTTACTTACTTGTTTAACAATTGGACCTTGCATTATAAACAAATTGGTAAATTATGTCAAAGATTGGATTCAAAATATAAAACTCACGATTTTAAGGACAAATGTTTATGAACAGATAGCTCTGCTTAAAAACTCCGTGAGCCAATGATTTGGTTCACTGACAAAAATCAGTGGGGAATATGTACTAAAATGCTAAAAAACTAAAATTCAAAGTTAAAAAGACAGTTATTAGCAAAAATAGTTAAAAGATAGTTATTAGAAGAATTGTCATTTGTGCTAGTAACCACATAATTGAAGTACCAATGACATAGTTATAGATTAACTGACCACATAGTCATGTTATTCTCTATGCATTGTCCCATGAATAACCTGTTTGCTGTTTCAATCTTTGTTCCCTTTGTAAGAGACAAATGATGCTGTGTCAACTATTGTTCTCTTTGTGAGAGATAAATGTTCCTGGAATTGGCAGGCCAAGGGTTATAAATTGGCTAACCACCCACTGTGAAATTCCTCAAGCAAGGGGAACAAAAGTTCACCTTGTTTTTGTTTCTCATCACTATGTATTTAAGTGGTCAATGAGCTAATCCTAAATGAACTATAAAAATTTGTTAAAATTCTAACCCACCTGAACAACTTTGCAAACTCCATCTGTACTGTGCCACTGAGTACCAGCTTAAATAAAAGTGCTTCTTCTTAAAAGATGACTTGCCCCCCTTGTTGACAACAGACAACATCATAGGGCTTGCTTTGAGGGTACAGCACCTAGAAATTGAAAATTGTATCATTTAAAATCCTGGGAACACACATATGTGGCTGTATTTTATATTAAAATGGGTCATCACATATCCAGGATTTATTAACATGGTTGTCTTTCTCCACATTGTATTTATGCATTTCCATGCCAGAAAAAGGTATCAAGAGAATAATTTATCCTTTTTTTACTTTTTTCTTTTTTTGAGACAGGGTCTCGCTATGCAGTTCAGGCTGGCCTTGGGCTCACTGTGTAGCCCCACTGGTCTCAAACTTGCAATGATCCTCTTGCCACAGCCTCCTGTGTGCTGGGATTACAGGAGTGCACCATCACACCCAGATCAAAAGTATAATTTCCAGGAAGAAGACATACAAGCTGTGCTGCCTTCTTAACTGCATGCCTAAGAATAAAGGTAAAGGAGGTAAAAATAGACGCAGAGGAAAGAATGAGAATGACTCTGAAAAAAGAGAATTGGTGTTCAAAGAGGACACACAAGAATATGCTCAAGTAATCAAAATGCTGGGTAATGTACGATTAGAAGTGATGCATTTCAATGGTGTGAAGAGCCTGTGCTACATCAGAGGGAAGTTGAGAAAAAAGGTTTGGATAAATATCTCAGACATCATATTGGTTGGTCTCCATGACTATCAAGATAGCAAAGCTGATGTGATTCTAAAGTACAACGCGGATGAAGCAGGAAGTCTGAAGGTGTATGGTGAGCTTCCTGAGAATGCCAAGATCAATGAAACTGATACGTTTGGTCCTGGAGATGATGATGCAATTCAGTATGATGACATTGGAGATGATGACGAAGACATTGACGATATCTAGATTGAACCCACCACTTTATTACTATTTTTTGGAAGTTTGTCCTACAGTTTGGATTTTAGCCATAACCCTCCTAGAAGTTTTCATTAACATGACTGTGATTTATTAAGGCAGTTTGATTTGGTTCTGAGATATTTTTCTGTTAAAATTGTTAATGCTGAATAATCTTAAGTGAAATGTTATGCCCATTTTGTTCTTTTGATGTAATGGAGTTTATGGATAGAAGACCACGTGTATTTCAAAAAATAGTGCTTTACTGCCTTTCCTGCCATTTGCCGTGAGTAAATGGATGTTTTGAATAAACCATTTGCTATGGATTGTGATAAAAAAGTATAATTTCCAATGGTTGCTCTATCCCTTTACAAAGACTTTTTAAAAAAATACTAACTTATTGGTATTTTTTCTAATTATTATTGAATTTATTTCCTTTTGAGTTAGGGTGTCATTGTCTAACCCAGAGTGGTCTTGAATTCACTAATTACCCTAGGATAGCCTCAAGGTTGTAGAAATATTTTTAATGAACATCATTAAGTTACAGTTTTGTTGGAAAAAAATGTTGTCCAAATATGACAAAATCTGTGACACAGACTGATTGATTTCTTAATCAAAAGTTGCTGTCAACAGTGGCACACCAATGATGCTAATTTATCAGTACTTAATCATTTTGTACATCAATATTTTAAAGTAGTTACTATTTTACATGAAAGTTTTCACATAATTTTAATTTTATTTTTTACTTGCACATGAGATTATGCATTTTGGTCTTAAAAAATAAGACAAGATGAGAAAACATCAAAGTTCATCCCATAGGATCAGTATGAATTCCTACAATATGATATGTAAATAAACAAAAAGTTGAAATGTATTTTTCTGACCCAAGTTACCGTTTCACTGGCCATTTCCTCTCAAGGCATCAACTGCACACATCCATGGTCCTCAGAACCAGCAAGAGTGGTCACTCTGCCTGTGCACCATTTTGGCTCCTGACATCCCCTGCGTGCTCACAAGCCCCCCAGTCGGATTTTGTCACTTAAGAATTAGACAGTCATTAATCTGTCACTTGCCACAGTTCTTCTGAGAGTTTTAATCCAATCTACCTCTTTCTACAGTGCTTCGGGAGCTTTCTATTATTCCTATAGTGAAATACAATCCTTGAGCTATGAGATACAGAGCATACATAACTTTATATCTGGGTTGACCCTTCAATCTCAGTTCTTAATTCACCTTTCCCATCACTCGGTGACCAACAATCCTAGTCTCCTTCAGTTCACTGAATTGGTCATGTCGGTTCCCACATTTAGCCTTACTCTTTTATTGACCTAAAGTATTATTCTCTCAAATCTTGGCCAGCCTGACTCAGTCTCCCCTTCAAGTCTCAGTGCAAACACCACTACTCTAGAGAAATCCTCTCACTTCAGCAGATCTTGCTGCCCAGAGCAAATTATTTCCATAGCATAAGAACAGTAACAAGCATCTATTCTGTTGATTTGTGTGTAAGTATTTTGAGTGATTACTCACCTAGTTAGATTACAGGTTTTATGAGGCCAGGGAAACTGTTCAGTGCCCTGGTGTCTAGACTGATGCCCAGTTCACTGCAGTCAGTTCACAGATACCCACCGAAGGAATGAATCAGTGAGTGAGTGAGTGAGTGTGGCTGAATCCTTCTCTCCCTCATCCTTTCATTTCTCTCTTTCTCATCTCAGTGACTCCTGCTTAGTGTGTGAGCTCTGCTGCATGATGGGGTGAAGCTCAGTCCTCCCTGGCCCTTTCCCTGACACTCAGGACCTGGCCTTTCTGTACTCAGGGCACTCTGCTGAAAATTAACTCCACTCACACTCTCATCCTTCCCTCCCCCAGTGGAGCTCACCTCATCAGAAGGCCTGAGCCAGCGTGCTCTAAGGTGAGTAAACCCATAGAAAATGTTACAGAGAAGCCACAACTAAAAGGTATGGGAAAATAAAAAAACAACTTCTCAAGTCACATAGTTAAAATTTTATTTCAAAATACTGCAAGGGAAAATTTCACCAACAAATGAATTCAGATAATTAGCTCTTGTAGACATTTTGTAAGAGATTAGGTGTTAAAAGGGTGTGTTTAAATGAACTGGTTAATAATAGTCCAACTTCAATACCTCTTTTTTGGCTAAGAGGCTCTTCACAAGATTAGCAGTCATCTACCTCTATGACACTGATATTGTAGGAGTTTTTGTTCCATAAAACTATGTCAGAAAATTGCTCATTCATTTTACCAGACATGATTTGTAAACCCGTTAAGGGGCTACCTAGTATATCCTTCAAAAAGTACATTTTTGGAAAATCAGAATTTCCCAACATTAATTTAAAGGTAGGTAAGAGCATATTAGGACTCGCATTTTACCCTTTGCTGAGCTAACTTGACTGCTGCAGTAATACTGTCAATAAAGACACAGCTTCCAGGCCCAGAGAAAGGAATATACTGGCACTAGCACAGTAAACAGCATACGCACTTGTGCATCCTTTCAATGCCTCCATATCCGGTGTTTATAGAGGACACACAGTGGATGAACACGGATTCTGTGCCTAAGGTTATGTGTGCCAAGAGGAGGAAATCTGAGCTTGGTTACTCCCTGTCTTAACAGCAAACGGTGAGCAGACTTGTTCTTTGTCACAGAGGGAAAACTGTCTCAGCATTTAGAGTTGTTTGCTGTAAGCATAGTATTAAGAAATCCTTCAGTGTGTGAGCTCACAACTTATACGAAACACACACTTGGGAAACCATGTAGTAGTTAAAGGACTCATAGACACTGTCCTTCACTCTTACCCACTCTTTGTCCCCATGTGGTGACGTAGAAATTTGTCTCAGGACACCTGTGCTACCTTACCAGCCATTCAGATTGATCTGAGTGACATGGACCGCATCTAAATATCTTCAATTTGTGCCACACTGTTTTTAATTAAAGCTTCTTCAGTAGAATTCTAATATGATGAATCTAATTTGTGGTATTAACACAATCACATCTCCTGGGATCCCAGACTCAGACAGTTGTGAGCCATCCCAGGCCACAGAAAACTGGAGTACAGCATGTGATATACTATGACTCACATGTAGAAATTTAGACTGAAATTCTTATCATTGATTTTATTGTAAAAAAAAATAGACATAATGTCAATAATCATCATTTCCCCACAGAAAGACATTTGATGCCTCCCCAGAAAGAAGAATATAACCTTGAAGTGTTTTAATTCTGCTTTGGAATGAGTGTTAAATGTCATTCACATTGGAATTACATCACTTTGGTGAAGTATATTTGCAGTATTATTGAGTATTTTTTACTTTTATATGCAGTGATGAACTAAGCTAGGACTGTCCAAAGATTATTAAAAAAATATGTGTTTGTATAAGGAGTAAAGTTTGTGATTAGTCTGTTGTCATTTCATGTAAAATACATGCACATGTATGCATCCCACACATACATGGAGACCTACTCAGAGTAAATCTTTCCTAATCGTTAAATTTATCAGGATGTCAAGTTTGCATTTTACCATCTGAGAACACAAGAGGGCAGCATCTTCTCTCTACCTTGAGGAATTTTTTTTTTTTTTTTTTTTAATCTTTTTTGAGACAAGATCTCGCTATGCAGTTCAACCTGGCTTTGAGCTCACTTTGTAGCCCAGGCTGGTCTCAAACTCTCAAGGATCGATCTTCCCACCTCAGCCTCCGAGTGCTGGGATTACAGGCGTGAGCCACCAAACCGGGCTGAGGAACATTTTGAATTGAGGTGGGGGGGGGGGAGATCAGAAGGAGAAAGAGGTCTGGTGTAGCTGGATGGCTCAAAGAATATGTTCTAATTTTAAGAACAGTTACTTATATTTTTGTTTCCTAGAGCAAAACAATCAGAAGTATTTGAAACCTTTTTAGAGTTTAAAATCTGAGTCTTCATTGAGCAACACCAGAACAATGGGATTCTTCAATGTTTTCCTAGTGATCCTGTGGCTTCAGTTCATCTGTGAGTAGGGTCATTTCTTTGGGAACTTCAAGTACAGTACATAAAATTGTCATGTGTACCAGGAGTGTGGGATGAATATGGATGTGTTTATTCCACTAAAAAAGGAAATTGGGAAAGCACTGAAAAGATAAATTTTATCCTGGAGAGTAAGCACCCACTTGCCAACTGATCTTCTTTGCCTGTTGTCTTTTTGCACAGGGGTGAGCGGCCAACAGAAGGAGGTAGAGCAGAGTCCTGAGACCCTCAGTGTTTCAGAGGGAGACAGCATTGATCTCAACTGCAGTTACAGTGGCAGGAATTTTCAAACCTTTATTTGGTACCGACAGCATCCTGGGAAGGGTCCTGAGTTTCTGATTTCCTTGTTCTCCAGTGGTGACAGAAAGGAAGGAAGATTCACAGCGCAGCTCAGCACAGCCAGCCGGCATTTCTCCCTGCACATCACAGACTCCCAGCACCATGACTCAGCTGCCTACCTCTGTGCAATGAGCCCACAGTGCTCCACAGGCAGCTGCAGCCTGCACCAGAACCACAGAGTCTGGGCAGCCCTGAGGAGAGCAGAGAGCACAGGGCACAGGCTTTCTGTATCTGCTCCAAATGCAGAGGGGATTAAGAGCAACGCTAGAGATTAGGAGAGTATCTAATAATTCTGAAAATAAATGACCATGGAAGGGAAATAAGAGGCAAAATCTTTGTCTGATATAAATATTTTCCTTTTTTCCATTGCCACTGTAATTAAAAAATGTTTTTGAGATAGTGTATGTACAAAAGGTTCACATATGTAAGTTATAAATCTCTGTGCAATTGAAGGTCCATGTATCACCATGAATGTGTCACCATAAGCAATGCTATAAATGTGTCAGTCACCTGTGAAGCTTCCCTGACTCCTTTTTGCTTTAAAATTGAATTACAATTGTCAGAAATTGTGTACAGCACATACACCTTGATGTCTTCTTTAGTTTTAAGTCACAATTTTATACAGAGGATTAGTTTTGTGATGAGCTTTATCAATGAAGTAGCACATTTTGACATGACAGTGGATACTCCCTTGCAGTCTTCCTCTTTCTGTTCTGTGTCTCAAGTGGTCTGCTCCACTGCATTAGGAAAGTGTTGGTAACACAGAAATGCAAAGGAAAGGAAGGAGTCTTAAACCTCCACTTTCAGAAAGGCTTAGTTCATAACTACTTCATAGATCTACCACTTTTCCTCCACTTTCAGCTGCAACCTCACCCCTAGATTAGATAAAGACACAGCACGTGGGCAAAGTCACACCAGAGTCAGAGTGAGAACTGGCCAAACAAAGAGGTGGGATGCCTGCAGATATCAAGTATCTACACTGGTCTGTGTTCCTGTTTTTGAGTTCAGGCTGAAAAGTCTCTGATTTCTTTTCCAGAGCCGGTGCCCCTGGGGTGAGGTGTGGACCTAAGGGGCACTTCCTCCACAGCTATAAACTGCTCCAAGCACTAGTAGGGCACAGGAAGCAGCATGACCCCAGATATCTCAGGAAGGGTCTTCCAGAAGGCATTTAGAGGAGTTCTGGACACCAAGGTGCTTTGTTACCATTACTGAAGATCTGCCTGGATCTGCTACTACAGAACACCCTGTACCGGGGAGAATTTTAGCCAGTGTTGGTGAGGAGAGCTGGAAATGCTGAAGATGTAATGTGTGTTATCCTCAGCCCCACTTTTCTGACTTCTAGGCACAATGATCACGCCTTTGTTTTCCATGAAATCCAGGAAATATATGTGTGGCTTGATGAAAAGAAATCATTCATACAGTGTAATAGGCATTCAGATGAATTACAGGAATAAAAATTCAAACCACCTTTATTTGTAAAATGAATATTTTAGCCCATAAGCCATACCATTGTTTATATAAGCTAGGATCTAGAAGAATTTGGAAATGTGAAATTAAAATTTAGTAACCCAGCCCAGTCTGGATTTGTGTCACATTCTGAATCTGAAATTTGAAAGCACCTAACAAATGTTTCCAAAACACAGAAATAGAATTACATGGTGGTAAGGAAGACAGAATTTGTGCTGAAATCTAGACACATGCTGGCTCCAGGTTTCTAAGTTCATTCTGGAAGCACAGAATTGTGGAAGGAACCAAGGTCATGATAGTAGTTTGAACATCCATCATGGCACCAAACAGGCCATTTGATCATAAGCTGTAACCGTATATATATATTTGAGGATTGGTTTTATAAATAAATGAGATGACACATTAGTGTAGTTTGAATTTAAAAGAGCTTAAATTGAAATTGCTCTGCCTATAATTTATGGAGGAAAGAGGTTAAAAGGGTAGTTAAAGATATGGTTTAGCTGGAGTTTTGGTACAACCTCTGAGGAGCTTCAGGGCATGCACTGCCCCACAGAGCTGCCTCCCCCAACCTGAGGGAGGGGGCCAGGTTGTTCACCTTTGGTTCCTTATAATGAAGCACTGAAGTCACTTGCTGTGGCCCTTCTTGGGCTAAGGTGTACTCCGTGGAACAGTGGTGACCACAGTGGAGGAGCTCAGCTTTGTGAAGAGATCAGCTCTGTAAAGAAAGGCTCTCTGCACAGAGACACAACACCCTCAAGAGTTGGGTGCTGGCTACAGTGGTCAAGAAAAGGGACTTTGTGTGCTGACCATGTGTGAACTATGGCTGTGGGACCCTCTTGGCACCTGTGGAGCAGCATTTCTAATTGTTATATTCCCAAATTTTAATTTTTCCTTCCACTTAATGGGATATATGGAGAATATATATATATATATATATATATATATATAAAATCTCACAATCTTTAAAATTTGAAATAATTTTGGGCTAAAATGTATAAAAAGTTCTACATAGAGAGGCACCATCATCTATAATTATGAGTGGCTAACATAGTTTTGCTCTGGGTTTATATCTGAGAAAGGCAGACTGGCTGAGGGGATTTCACTGTGTCTTTCTCCTCAAAACCTTCCTCTTGAATGGCGCTGGCAGCAGCCCTGTCTGTGGGTGCACAGGTGGATGGGCAGCCTTCTCACTAGGATGGAAGTGTGAGAGACCAGCCACACAGCTGTTCCTCTCACTCCCTGTGCCCAGTGCCAGTCTGCAGATGGTGTAACAGTCACCTTTTCATGGAAATCTCAGCCAGCTTGCTTTCCAGGAGATGAACTTCAATTAGTGAGGATTAAAAACTTGAGGCATTTTGTTTCATTTTATTGTTGTTGTACTAAGATGCTGAAAAATTAAAATAATTGATTAAAAGATAAGTAGCAAAAATTGTTAGTTAAAAATATAGCTATTAGCAGTATTGTCATTCTGTACTGAGCTCATTACCCTAGTAACCAAGCACCAATCACAGTTATAAATTAACTGACCATGTCGTTATGCTGTTCTGTACACGTCACCCCCCAAGTAACCTGTGTGCTATGTCAACCTTTGTTCCCCCCTGTAAGAGACAAATTATGTTGTGTCAACCATTGTTCCCTTTATGAGAGAAGAATGTTCCTGGAATTGGCAGACCAAGGGCTATGAATTGGCTAACCACCCACTGTGAAATGGCTCTGACCTCAAACAAAGGGGAACAAAGGCCCACCTTATTTCTGTTTCTTATCACTATGTACTTAATGATCAATGAGCTAATCATAAATGAACCATAAAAATCAGTCAAAACTCTAACTCAGTTGCACAGCTTTCCAAATTCTATCTGCATTGTGTCTCTGGGCCAGCTAAAATAAAAGCGCTTCTTTTAAAAAAAAAGACATCTTGCCCCGTTTATCATCTCAGGGATCTTGCTCCTTTTTTCATCATGTGGCCTTCTTTTTGGGTGGGTTACAACAATTGTATTATTTTAGTTGGGATCTTAGGGAATATTACGGTTTTCTTTCTTAATTTCTTACTGTTTGTTGTTAGTTTCTCTAGCAACTATGTAGAGATTCATTTGTTTTTCAACTTGTGGCAATGAAAAACTTTAAATTGATCAAAGTTTTGATTATGAAACTGTTTTGTACAATTTAAAATATATTAATATGAAACTTAGTTTTCTTTCTTTCCAGGGCTGTACATGAAATCTGAGGATGTAAATAGAGCGGTGAGACATCCTGACATCTTGGCTGAGTTTACGCCTTCCTCATCCTCTCCTCACACCATCCAGATCTGCTCATTTCCTTGCAGTCTCCTGAGTCTTTAAGGTGAACCACTTTGACCAGGACAAAAAGAGGGTCAGAGAGGTGGAGTGCCAAAAGAAGCACAATGCTTGAAAAAAAAAATATTCAAATACACATACTCATCTCCTGACAAATCCCTCAGCCATCTACTTCCAGGTGGCTCCCGCCTTTCACACGTCTAGGTCCAGGTTAGAGGGAATACAGGTGTGGAATAGGAGTAGTTTTAATAATCTGGTCCCCATTTCGTTCAAAGCAATCTATATGGTTTACACTTTTGATAGAGCTTAACATATTGTAGGTAACCATCATTTCGTGGACTAAATGTGAGTTGGGGATTTCTGAGAATGCTTGAACAGTAGGAACAGCCAGTGTCTGCCCAGGAAAGAACCTTGTCAGCATAGTAACTGTAGTGTATGCTGTTGTTTTAGGGTGAGTTAAACAGTCTAATTCTATACTGACTGCTGTTCTCGGGTCCCCATTCTAAGTGCTGCTAACCTGTTACAGAAAGTCAAGTAGACCTGGCAATGCCTTGCAGTGAGCTACATTTATTCTCATGGGGGAACAGACCTTGTCTACGAACCTAAGAAACCCCACTTCCGGGTTGAAAGAGCTGCATAAAAACCCATGTTTACACAAACTGGGAGACAATCAGAGTCTGCATCTAGATATCCAGCGAAGGGAGAACACCCTGAACAGAGAACCACAGGCCACACCATGCTCTCCAGTCTGCTGTGGGTGTTCGGAGCCTTCGTCTCTTCTGGTATTGATGGTCCAAATATGGTCAGGAATATTAAAGATGAAAAGTCTGTGTACAGGCGTGAGATGCTTAACATGGGCCAGATGTGAAAAAAGGAATGAGGAAAAGAGCAAGCAAAGTGTCACTCCAGTTTGGCTTCTTGTTGGGTCCTGGATTAGTCTGAAATCTTCTGGTATTTTATTATTGTGTCAGAGAATCAGCTATGTTTTTTTTTTTATTGCTCCTACAGGACTCATTGTGGCTCAGAAAGTGACTCAAGGTCAGACCGCTCTTTCAAGGCCAGAGGGGACAGCAGTGGTTCTGGACTGTTCCTACAAGACAAATGTAGCCCTTTATGATTTGTACTGGTACAAGCAACTCTTCAGTGGAGAGATGGTTCTGCTCATTCACCAGAGTTACACTGGTAATAATGCAAATACTGGTCGCTATTCTGTCAGTTTCCAGAAAAGAGCTCAGACAATCAGCCTCACCATTTCACCCTTGCAAATGGAAGATTTTGCAACATACTTCTGTGTTTTTCGGGAACGCACTGTGCTTCAACTGACAGTAAAAGCTGAACAAAAACTCAGGAGTTCTCTGAGAGCCAGCAGCCCAGCTGAGACTGGCACCTGCAGATCCCAGACAGGAAGGGAGCATGGTGGTTGCTTTACTGTGGCCTGGATCAGTGAATTAAATTCTAAGTAAAACCTTTTTCTGACTCCTTGGGAAATTAGTGTCAGGAAAACTTTTTTCTAATGCATTTCCTTGAATACTTCAGTGAAAAATAGATCAAATCCAAAGTGAATAAAATTGTCTAAAGTTGGAATACTTGGCTCATAATTATTTTATGTGTCAATTTCCTTTACAGAGGCTCACAACAGAAATCTGGATCTAGTCATCTAGAACAGTAATGCTAAATATTTCCTAAGTCTGTTTCCTCTAGGTTTTAGATCAGTTGGGTACAATCTGAGATGCTGACCACCAGAGTGATTTAAATAATTCATGAAATCTACAGAGTAGAACTTCTGCAATTGCTGGAGCTGATGCGGGAGTCTCTGTGACATTTTGTCCTCATATCTGGTACTGAGCCTGATTGATTTAATGTCAGCTAGATTACAGTTTTATAAATATAACTGTGGAATATAAATTGGATGAGCATAAACATGTACAGAAACTATGACTTGTAAGAATATCATTGGACCTATGAAGACATTGAAAACTGTGCGAGAAAATTACTTGTGTGTCCCCCATCTCCTTCCTCTCACTTGTTGGATGATCTTCAAGAGGATAAAAGCCATTTGCCATCAAGGTACATACATACTTTAGCTAAGACAAAGAGAAAGTGAAGAGGTCATAATGGGAGGTAAAAGAGATTTGTTACCTGAAAATGAGCTGGCAGGTTTATGACCACATGTGGGAGCTACCCAAGAGCATATAGACCTGAAACCACAGACCTTACAGGAAACAGTTCCTGTATCACACTGACTTTTCACACCTTGTACCATATCTGTCATGGCCAATCTTAAGCCAGGAAAACACAGCCAACCAAATTCTAGGAAATATATTTCTAGAGGGTTGAACTGAGACAGTTCAAAGCTACTACAGTAATACTTAGCAGCTTGATACTCATATATACTTCCTTTAAAGACATTTAAAGTTTATATAAAGACAACAGAGCAATCATAGTTGCTACTAATAACATGCAACTACCCCTTAACAACTAAACCTGTGCCTACCCTGTCCCTCATAGAGTAAACAAATCCATGTACTATCGGGTTCCGACCTAGATCCCCAATCTTCCATATCAGTGTTCTTCAAAGGCTTAAATAAATGAGAGAAGTGATACGATTGTAGGGCTCCAGGAGGGTCAAAATGCTTTAGCTCAGTTTGAGGTGCCAAGGGCTAAGACAAAGAGCTTCTCTGGACTGCCCATATTTATTTCATCTCCAAACAAAAGTGTGGAAACTGAAGAAAGCATGGGAAATGAGCAGGACCTTGGGAGTCACTTCAGGAACATCTTCAACAAATAAATTATGCTGATTTAGGATTACCATATTATCTCCAAGATGACATTTATGGTAGGAGAGAAACTGCAGAGTGAAATTCCTTCAGCTGCAGTCTCTAGTTACTTTATTACTGTTTGAGCCAAGGTGTCTTCAGCTGTGGCCTTACTGTGCCTTTTGAGATATCTGTGGCTTCACAGGCCACTACAGGCCTCATCTAGGACCAGTGATTCATAGAGGTTCACTTACTATGAATCAGCTCCCATCACCAGGCAAGGAGCCTAGGCCTAGGCCAGACTCACAGATAAACATAGAAAGTCAATTAGTTCATTTTAAATCCTTCTCAGCGCTACTTTTCACTGGTTTCCAGCAATGTACCACCTCTGGGGGATGGTCCTATCTCTTCTAGGTGAGTCAACACACTCTTTCTTTAATGTACTGGCATTAATATGTAATATAGTAGAAGCCTAACCCTCATTGCCACACTTTATGTTACTATAAGAAGGCAAATTAGAAGAGAGTGAAGTATGGCCAATATAGAAATAAATATATTTATTTAAAAATGAAAATGCATTTCATAACTGTTATAGCTCTTTCCTCCATAAGAACCACGTCATTGTAGTTAGTTTTTATGACCACCTGATCTGTCACCCACTGCATAATAATAACAAATAGCATCACTCACTGGTGCACATTATGTTTTGTAAAACAAATTCTACCATCAATGCTCTGTGGAATCAAATAAAGTTGGATAAAGGACTCCAAGACCATCACTGTTTTGGCTGGAGTTACACACAGGTGACTAATAGCATCCACGTCTGATACACGTACTTCAGGAAGCAACAGCAACAACAACAGAGAAGCCTTAGGAATAATCAGAGAAATTTCACACACTCTGTTCTGAAAAACAACCTTAAGAATAATGGCTGAATTCTCATTGAGAGCGGTAGAAGTCTAGAAGGAAAATATTTTTAAAGGAATTAATGCAAAAATGAGGAAAGCTCTCATGTTCTCTTTCTATGAGCATAAATATATTTTGAACTATCTTTGTTTAAAAATCACTTGAAGCCAGGCATGTGGCAGAAATAGTCTACAGTCCATCTGCTTGGGAGGCTGAGACCTAGGATTGCAAATTTGATGTCAGCTATGGAAACGTAGTGAGAGCCTGTTTCAAGCCCTGCCAACCAACAAAAAACTCTTAAGAAGGTGATAAGTTCTTTCATATTCTGTATGCAATGTGTATTTATTTTTTAAAAATATTTTAAGAGAAAAGGTTTCACTGTGTTGCCCTGGTTGGTCCTGAACTTCTGGGTCCAGGGCTTCGGTGTTGCAGGGGTTAAAAGCATGCACCAGTGTAGCTGCTTTTGCAATGTGGATTCCTGGAAAAGAAATCACATGCAAAACACACAAATGAATTGTAAAATCAACAGGACAAAAAATAATCAATAACAAAATTGAAAAAGCCATTTGCAAGATATAATATTAAATAGCACATATGCAAACAAAACAACATTTGATATCATTATTCATTAAAAAATGATAATAAAAACCTGTGAATCTTTATCTTTAACCTTCAGCACCTTGAATGTAATAATGCATTCAAGAGTTATTGATCCCCAGAAGGCAGAGAAAACTAGGAACTACCTCCAGGGAGAGGGATGATTCATGTTTCTAAAAGGTCTCAGCTTTAAACCCTTAGTGGCTAGAAGAAAAAGTGTTAATTAAGGAACAACAGATCTGGTCATTGAAGGAATGGGAGGTTTTACCAAATAGTAAAAGTTGGTATTTATTAAGCTTACTATGCATTTCAAAATCCTTATCTAAATTTAAATAATAAAGTTCTATTACATGTTTGATTGTTCCCATTTTTAAGGTTTAGACTCTGGGACATGATTTTGTCTAATCTGAAGAACAACTATCATTTGTAGTGCTGTCTTCCAGGGTGCAGTATCTGAGAGGCTCTGAAGGAGCAGGATTTTCACCACAGAGAAGCAA
The DNA here is from genome assembly GCF_034190915.1 of Cavia porcellus. Classification (NCBI taxonomy): domain Eukaryota; kingdom Metazoa; phylum Chordata; class Mammalia; order Rodentia; family Caviidae; genus Cavia; species Cavia porcellus. The sequence continues at coordinate 23,816,892 of NW_026947509.1, read as the reverse complement.
GGGCCCATAGTGCACGCATGCTATCTCAGTGATGGTGATGCACAGAATCCAACAGGATTACAAAGGGAACTGTGAATAAAGACGCCAAAGTGAGGTACAAATCACCAGAGGATTAACAGTCATCAACCAGTTAGCAGTGCTGATGGCTTTTACTGAGTCTTTTCTCCTGAGGCCATGGTTATAGTGATTTATGGGAATGAAGCTCACAGCCTGCTAGATGTCCCTATGAGTTTGTGTTCTCTAAAATCAAAGAATGAATTTTAGTAACAATGGAGATCAAAGGTAGAATATATTTATTGAGTGAAACAGTCTGTCTGAGAGAGAGAGACAGAAAGGGTTGCCTAAGGCTCTGTCTTTTTACTGACTTTTATAGAGTGAAATCACTCTGTAATCAGGAGGTGAGAGGAGGCCAAGATTGGGAAAACAGGGGAACTCACAAGGTGGGCATGAGATGGAATTGAACTGTGATCAACCAATAAGATTAATTATTAAGGTAAAACTGACCAAATCAGGGACAAATGGGGAAGCGAGTCATGTAGCAAAGGGGCTGCTTACAGAGCAGTGCCTCTTCCCAAGGGGGCTGGGATGGTGCTTCCTCAAGGTGACCCACACCTATTTAGGTATCACTCCCTGATGTCTATCCTTAGACTATGGTTGTATTTGTTTTGCCTTTTGTCTTGAGACCTGTCCCACAGTGGGCAGTGCCGCTTTCCTCCAAGTCTGCAAGGTATCTGGTCTGTACTGGCTTTTAGGGCCCAGCCACGACTGTCTCCCTATACCATTTCCATCTAACTGGGCTGCCTGTAACAATGATAGAAAGATATTTCCGAAGTGCTCAGAGTAGGATTCCACATCAGCACCACTGCCCCTGGCCCATGCCCATTCTGCCTGTAATATCTGCATGATATTCCAAACACCTCCTCCAAATACCCATGTGGCTCACTTTGCACTTTATGTTATGAGTCAAATGTTACCACCTTGTAAACTTGTGTTTAAATCTAGTTTTCTTTCAAGAGATTCGGGATCTAACACATTCCATGCATCCCAGAATTGCAACTGTTCTTGGCCCCTGGGCTTTACCCCCTGCAATCAGTTACTTCGCCCTATCAAATTGGCTTCCTTGCTGCCTCTAGTGTTCACATCTGAAATTGCGGCAAAGTTTCCTTGCAGGAGGAGCCACTAAAGCTGAAGGGACATCAGCGAAACTCACGTTGTCAAATGTTCAGGGTTAGCTCTTAAGCACTATGAAGTATGCGAAATTCTGTTTCTCCTATGGCAAAGAGAATGGGATACCAATAAGAGCAAGTTCTGTGCTCTGTCCGAGGTGGCTTTCTAGGAAGGGCTATAAATCCAGGGGAAAGATTCTGAATGCAGTGAAAGAAACACATGGTCTAAAACATCCTTGTGCTTGTGAAGCAGATAGCACCATGTCTAAGGGCTACGGCTCTGCCTGAATCTCAGTGATGGAGCACACACCTAGTGTATTTCTAGGTCCAATCCCTAGTCTAGAGGAAAGTACCATAAATATATTGGGATCGCCTCTTCTTCAAGCAAATATGTTAGGGATGAATCAGATACCAAGGACTCAGACCCACGGCTTTCACATACGTTTCTCCAGTTCTGATGAATTCTGCTGTCCCTACATGTGATATGACAGAAACTCGTTCTTTAACTTTCTGCTTCCTTTGCAGTTGCTGAGAAGCTCATGGGGAAGGAAATCTTTCAGGAAAAAGCCTGGCTTGGTGCTTTTCTACATTCCTATTAAACAGTCAGTAAGGGTGGTGCCCTGCAGGAAAGGCAGTGAGGAAAACGTCCACTTGACTCTGCAGGTGACTCATAGCTAAACACTGTACATAGAAGTCCAGATTCTTCTTTTCAGATTCACTTACATCCCTGATAATTGAAGTAAAGGAAGCTTTTGGTTTAGATCATGCTTTTCCTGTGTGGTTTAGGAAGTCTATTCCTGGTTATTATTCGTTTCATTATATAGAATGAAAGCTGGATGCCTTCAAAATGTAAATCCCTTTAAAGAGCATGGAGTCAGAACTGCCTTTTGTAGTGATTGCCAAGTCAAGTGAATAAAACATAGCTGAAAATTCCCTACCTCCCCCAGCTAGTAGACCTCAGTTGCCCAGGTGAGAGTTCCTGTTGCAGTTTCAGTGGCTTCTGTTTCTTAGAAAACGTTGATCACTGTGACACACAGTGTAAAAACCAATCAAAGACAGCTAAGTACTCTACCTCTGTATCCTCCCCCACCTCCCTCCCTGGACTTTCAGGGCCTGACATTTTGAGGGTCATTTAACTCCCTCTTAGGGCCTGCTTGATATTGAGTAAATCGGCCTCCAAATCCTGGGTTTCATTTGTGTTTCTCCTTGCCATTGTTGGTTTTCTTATGTTCAGAAAGAGAGAAACAAGAGTCATGGTAAACTGAGCACACATTTTAGATTTCAGAAGAAACACTCAAGTACTCATTTTTTGTGCCACAACAATGTTCCTACCAGGCATATAACCTCACAAAGTTGCATTTGGAACAAAAAGACCGAAAATAATTTTTTCTAGCAATAGTATATATATATATATATATATATATATATATATATATATATATGCTGGGCAGAACCTAAATATTTACCAAAGTAGAGCAGACAAATAATAAGAAATTCATATAATGGAGCACTGTACAAATTTTCAAACTACTGCTAGATTCAGCAATTTATATGAATCTTGCTTACATACCTTTTAGTAAAAGAAGCCAGAGACAAAATCATAAGAACTGAGAGATGATTATCTATAATTAGACTGGAGATAAATGAAACAATTTAGAGGAATAGAGGTCAAAATATTGGTTACTCTTTATGAATAGATGTCTTGTAAAGGCATCCTGAAGAGTCCTGAGTTACTTTTTATAATATTGCAGACTGTGATCTGAGTACATTCACCTAAGAAAATTCACCAAGATGTGTACCTTGATTTACATACTTTGTTATTTTTAAACTTTTGTTTAATGTATGATAATATGTACATTAATGAAACATAAGACATTTCAAGGCATATGTGTGTGTCTGTGTGTGTATGTACTGACCTAATTCGTGTAATTATCATTTTTCCTCTTATCATTGCTTTGTGTGTGAAGGTTTCCAGCTCCTCTCTTCTCAGTCTTCACAAAACATTCCCAAGTGATTAACAGTCATCCCACTGTGCTGTGGAGCCCTGGAACTTTCTCCTTCCCTCAAACTCTGTGCTGATGTTTAATATTATAATTCCCTTTCTCCCATGCTGTCCAGCTTGTAGTAATTGTTATGTTCTATTTTTGTTATATTATAACGTTAGTATATTGTTTCTGGATTATTTTTTACTATATAACACACACTGTTTTACATTCACATTGACTTTCTGAAGTTATCACATATGAGACAGTGAGTACATTATTGATTTTTCTGTCTCTGGCTTATTTTATTGAACATACCCTACCTCATTTGATACGTTTTGTTGTAAATGTCAGAATTTCTTTCTTTTTTGTACTGATGACTAATTTTCCTCTGCACATATATACTATTTTCTCTCTAATCATCTATCAGTGGGCACCTAGATTGATTCCACACCTGAGCTATTGTGAACAGTGCTTTAATAAACATTAGAGTGCAGATACCTTTTTGCTGTACTGATTTCATTGATTTTTTTATATATATTTAGAGGTAAAAGAGTTGGATCTATGGTACACTTATTTTTAGTGGTTATTTTTAAGGAGGTCCTCAATCTCTTGTTTGTATTGGGCAGCTAACTCTTACAAACAAAGACATTTCACCCTTACTATGAGATCATTTTCCCATCTGTGAAAATATCTGTATCAATTCTGCGAGCCAAGATTGAGCTCATTCTTTAGTATCTTGAAGAAAATTCACATTCTGTGAGTATCCTGCTCTGTGATGACAGTAATGTTATTGTATTATGTTGATCAGTAATATTAGTAAAATAATATCATGCAGAGAGCTCAGTTGAGGCAAATTTCCAAGAAAAGTTCTGTATGAGAATAATAGATTAGTAATCACACACAGCAAAGAATTTGTCTAAGGCACATAGGTCAGTCACATTAATAGACATCATTAACAATCTAGGAAGAAGAAACAGGCTGGATAATTTTATAGGGCCTTAATAAATTTAATCGCTGAATTTCTTTAATACTAAGATGTAGGTTTCATAACCTTTCTCCTTATTTCAGCATGACTCAGGATTGAGTGAAAGATTCTTCTCCATGCTAGACAAGACTACCATTCAGCTACAGCCTCAGTGATTACTCTGTTTTTCACCATTGTACATAGATATTTTTATACTGATTTTTCTTTTTTATTGTAAAATATCTCATGGAATTTTTATTTTTTGTTATTGAAATCATAAAGATGAAGCAATATGGGTTAAGTAGTGGTTTTTCCTCAACCAAATACCATTTGCTCATTCACTTATGCACTTAAAATACGTTTGCTCAATACTTTTTAGATTTCTGACATTATTCTATGTGTAGGAACAGCACAATGAAACGAGTTTTCCTCTTCAATCTAAAGCTGTCCACTGATGACTAAGTGTGTGTTAATATTACTCTGATTTATCCTTATCCTCTGATTTTATCCCGATGATGCGATTTTTTAGGGGATGAGTGTGAGGCTAAAATGGATAAATAAGGAAAGCAACTTCGTAGGGTTGTCACGGCATGGAGTTTACAAATAAGACAGTTTGCAACATAAAAATACATTCATGTAAAATACCCGGTGCTGCTTCATATTGTTAATGCCCTTCTGAAGGGTAACAGGTGTCTCAGAAAAGACGCCAAAGGTAGAGAGACAGTGCTTTGACAGATGAGTGTTGGGGTCTCCTCCAGAAGGGGTGCATGTTCTTAACACAGGCACGTTTCTGCTTTATTTATGAGCTCATGTTCATTGTTTTCACTCTGAAGTTAAATTTTCTTACGTAAACAAGTCAAAACTCACAGATACCCGACACTCTGAGGATGAACTATTCACCAGACTCACGATGGCAATATTATTAATGCGAGGTGAGTAAACTGGCGCTTACACCTTAGTTTTCTTCCGTGTTGATGCCGTTTTTAACCCTGATTTTCTCTGGGAGGAACCCGTGTCACGACCAGGCTAAACCCCAGTGAACCACTGTTACTTTTCAGGAGGAGGCAACTGGCCAGTCAGTGACCCAGACAGGAGACCCCGTGGTCCTCTTGAAAGAGGCCTCCTGAGTGTGCATTGCTTCTAAGAAGCCACACAGTGCTCTGCCTTATTCTGCTGGGTCCAGTGTGCTCAATAAAGTCCACCTCTGTTCCTCAAAGCCATGATAGTTTCCTAAATCTTTCTGCCTTCTCTCCACGTCTTCAGATGTTCCTGATACTCTCTATCTCCAAATAGTGAAGACTGTTATACCATCTCCCACCAGCGATGAGTCTGAACTTATATAGAATTATATAGTAATAATACAATTAATTTACATGGAATTGTTTCTTTCCTTCCTGCAGACTGTGCTGGGGCTTGGGCCTATTTGTCCTTAGATTCTTCCCCTGCTCAGCACTTTCTCTAGGGAACAGATATTCCATGGCTCCTGCTTTGATTCTAGGAAAGAAGCTTCAGGAAGCTGGCATCTGGCCTGCAGCGCCTTCCCATTTGCTTATCATCTTCACACCACAGGGTTCTTTATCTGTGCACTGCTTATACGGCTACTAACTTAATTTAACATTAAATAAACTTTAAAACACTACTCAAAATAGCCTGATTTTAATTAATGCTATTTGCAAAAATATGCTGGTTATATTATTTTCTAATACTAATTAAAATGTCAATGTATTTATTACACTGATAAAGCTCTTCCTTGAACATTTTGATGTAACCTCCTTTATTAATCACTCTTTAAAAAAGATTGATCTGGCCCATCCTTGTCATTTTATCGATTAACAAATTAGGACACAGAATCATGGTATAGTATTGCACAAGAATAAAATTCATGATTCACATGAATAAAAGTAAGGCATAATGATCAGGCTTTATGACCCCATAATAGCTGTTTGCTTGTTTGTTTCACAAAAAACACAAACCAAGATCTAGAGTCTAAGGGAAGCAGTTATTTCATTGTTAATTATTTACTTTAACTAAATGATTTATTTTGGATGCATTAGTAGATCTAATCAGATAAAAGTCAGATAAAAGTCCTTTAATTCCATAGCCTACAAATGAGCTATTACCATCTAAAATTTTTGGCGTATCCTACAGATATATTTTTCTATTACAGGAGTTTGCTATCTAGTGTTTATTAACAGGCCTGCCTATCTCCACTGTATTTTTATTTATGTATTTCCAAAGCAGACAGCCTATTGATGGCACAATTTAAAACGTATACCTAGTTATTTTACATAGTTTTTTAAACTGATCACATTTTGATAATGGTTCTATTTATCCACTATCTTAAATAATATTTTTCTGAGCACCATACAAGTGTAGTTTTATTGGAAATAGAGTTCGTGAAGTACAGAAAAGACATGATACAAATGCTTACTTTCCATGACCATATTTTTCAAAATATATTTAAAATCCTGTATATAAATCATAAATATTACATATGCACACACACACACACACACACACACACACATATATATATATATATATATATATATATATATATATCACTATATTTTACAAGATAGGATAGGCCACCTGCAGCATGTGGACCAGTTCAAAAAGGCCATCTGTTTGTTGGAGACTCAGATGACCCACTTAAAACAGGGAGACCCAGAGCTCACTGCAGAGCCCCAGTGGTGGCCAGGGGTCTATGCTGTGAGGCTGAGAAGTCTGAGCTAAAAGGCTGCAGAGTCTGAGCTGGGAGACTGGGGACCTGCCCTGGAAACCTAGAGATGGATATCGAGGTGGGGGTGAAGACTGGAGTGCTCTGAAGAAACTGAGCTGAAACTCTCTTCCTCATTCCCCTTTTTATTCCATTCAGACTGCAGCCCTATTGGCTGGTGCCACTCACACCCAGGGTGGGTCTTCCATCTGCAGGAAATACCCCCAGCCACACCCAGAGCTGTGTTAATCCCATAGGCTGGGCATTTCTTATTCAAGGTGACATAACCATTAGCCATGACAGGGAATACTGAAGCCCTTGTTGTAATGTCTGAGAGCTGTGCTGCCTTAATTTTCATTCTTTTTATGTTGCTTTTTGAATCTGTTCTCTCTTTTATGTCTCTAAATTTTTATTTCTACTATAATACCCTTGCAACACGTAATGTTGCACAAGCACATGCACATGATACATCATAGTTCCTTTCATGTGCCCCTCCCGACACGTGGTCCTTTTCCCATTTACAAAAGCATACAGACCCTCCATCAATGCACACTAGATTCTTAACCTAGAATGAAGCATTACCTCTAGCATATCATCATGTTCTACCATGTGACACAGACAAATAAGTACACAAATATCTGCATTTCTAATCCTTTAAGCACAACACATAGTCAGTGAACATCTTGACTAATTCTTAATGAAATATTAAAAATTAAAGAGCAATTAGGCACAATCTTTTTTCAAGCAGTTTTTCCAGTGATTTCCACATCAAAAGTTCAAGGCACTTACCCCATAAACACATATAAACTAAATTATATGACAATATTGAAAATATCTTAGGCATAGCACTGTAAGACGTAACACTAATTCAAGATGCAGGATAAATTGCATATTATACAAACTTCTTTTTTCATTTTTTTAAAGCACATTAACAAAGTTAATAGAAAAATAAACCTCTCTTAGCAAAATTCACAATACAATTACATTAATTCTCATAGTGGTATCTAAGACCAGGAGCCATTTTTATTTACTGTAATATAAGTATACAAAAACAATATGTTTATGGTCTTTATATGTTATACTTATGACCAAATTTTGCATTAGTTATTTGGTTTACATGATAAGATTTTTTAAAAATCCCTGTACTTTTACATGTTAAAATGTTTATTCAAATACCTGGGTCTGAATTTGTGTTTTTAATGAACATCTATTTCATCACTTGGAGATTTGTTGAGCCTTTGCTCTCCATGTTTCTTAATACCAGAGAACATTTTCTTTTCATCCCTAGCACCAAGGTGCCTTGGATGCAAGGACCTGCATTGTCTCCTTTTCCTCCTTTCCATTCATTAACTTATTTAATACACTTCCTTCATTTTAGTCTCCCCAGGGACTCCTGATAATGAAGTAGCAAACTAACAAGAAAATATAGATTTAGTGAGTTCCAGTTTAGTCCATGGGTGTATTGGGGAGAATATGAAAACATTCCAGAGGAGTGGCAGGTTCCAGAAAACCATAGACCAACAGTCAAGGAGAAAAGCAGGCCCGTTGTTAGGTAAATAATCAGAGAAGCAGCTAAGCCTGTTTATGTAGGCATTTAGCTCTGCTTTGTTGGTATTCAAACAGCAGAGTGGAGTAGTCGCAATAGAAATCATAAGACCTCAAAGTCTAAGATGTTTAGTACAGACACTTTAAAGAAACTCCTAGAGGAAAATGCTCTTGGGTTAGTTAGATCACAAAACAGTCTGCTGAATCCCAGCCACGCATGCTATCACCCTGGTGTCCAGGATTAGTGGTTACGTTGATATTCTGTGAGGGACATATATTCAGAGTGACCCAGGTATGTTTTATTCCTTGGTTTTAGGGTCACCCTTCGCCCCTCAGAACAGGAGACTGTTCCTCTCTCAGTGACAAAGTAGCAAAGCATTTTGACACTGTAAGAGGAATCCCCAGTTATTGTGATACTGACATAAATTAATTTTTGTTTACACACTGCACACACAATGCATGCATATATTGATTTTTTTACCTGATGTTACCTGAAATGGACCATACTGTGAGGTGCTATGACTCAAAAGGCAAGATATGGATTCTTTTGTTAACAGTAATATATTTTTCATGAAATTTTCCTGAATTCCATGACTAGCAAGGTAGTAACAAGGACTGAGATTAAAACTTTTACAGTGTTTAGAAAGTCAAAATTCTGCAGTTACTCTTCACTTTTGCCCTGTCTGGAGTAAATGATGCACATGTAAGACCACAGGGTGAGTGATTATGCTCTCCCCTGCACTTACTAAAATTTAAAAGGGAAATTGTATGCCTCACACACTTGCTTTTTATATCAATAAAGACAATTTGAATGTGATTAGAGGTCATCATTTCGAGTCCACAAAGTTATTCTGAGACATACCAGGTGCTCAAGGCCGTCTGGCCTCCCCAACTGCACAGCAAGCATGTCACAGGTCACAGGCAAACGTGTCCCATCTCTCCCAAGTGCATTTCCTATTGAAGCAGATGCACCAAACAACCCAATAACATGTGTTTACCTCTGGGCATAAGACACAAGATTAAGGCTGAAATTTTACAGAGAGCACAGAGCATTGCCCTGGAGGGCAGAGCTACCACCATGCTGCTTGCCACACTGCTTGGAGCAGCCATCACCTCCCTCTCCTTTGGTAAGGATTCCACAGCAGAGGGCTCAGCTGCTTTCTAACTCTGAAGGTCACAGAAAGAGCAAACTATGGCTGAACAAGCTGATTGGAGAAAGAAATAATGGGCCATAGGCCCAGAGTGTTGGGACCTAGATCATTTTGTGCCTTCTTCTCCCATGGTTGTAGATAATGGATCCTCTTCATCCTCACCCTCTTTCTTAACAGGGACCAGCATGACCCAGAAAGTAGCTCAAACTCAGACTGCTGTTCCAGTGCTGCAGAAGAAGTCTGTGACCATGGATTGTGTGATCCTAGTTATTCCTTACTCTGGTACAAACAGCCACCAAAAAGGGAAATGATTTTCTTTGTTTGTCAGGACTCTTAGAGTGAGCACAGTCCAGCAGAATGCTGCTGTTCTATGAGCTTCCAGAAGTCAAGGAAGTCCATCAAGCTCACCATCTCAGCCTCCCAGCTCATGGACTCCACAGTGTTTTTCTCTCCTCTGAGGGAAGGCACAGTGAGAAGGAACCCTCAGAGGCCCTAGGAAAACCTCAGCAAGAGACAGGAAGAGACTCCTGGGAAGAGACTTCATCACAGACAGGGTGAACAAGCATAGTAACACAACTACATTCTGACCCACAAATTTGCAAGAGTTAAACAGATAAAGTTCATCAATTTAAGATAAATATTTTTCATAATTATTCTTTTTTTCAAGTGATTTTAGTGTTTTTACATTGCCCCTTGGGGGCTGTCACAGCTGTTTGGAGTTACAAAGACCTTGTGCTTTGAAAATGTTTATGTATGCATAGAAATACCTATTATTTTATTCCTACAATTATGATGTTTACCCTTAATTCATTAACTTGATTGGCTCAAGAAATGCACAGAAGATTAGTAAAGCAGGTTTCTGAATTTGTACGGGTGGGTGACAGAGGTGCAGACTTGGGTGTTAGGTATGTTTCCTATCCTACGTGTTCCTTCCAAGCCACCATGAACCGAGAAGCTTTCCTGCACCAGGTCCTTTCATCCTCAGTGCTTCTACCCTGGGGCATGATGATAATAGAGCAAACCCCCTAAAGCCATGAGTCCAGGTAACTCTCTCCACATGTAAATGTTGGGTGTCAGGGACTGTCTCAGTGATAGGAAAGCTAATAGGGAATTTTGGAAGGGGAGACTTTGCTGTGACTGTCTCTCTCTGACCATGTGGTTTAGAAGCTTTGAGAAATGGTTCACAAAGGAGGTTGGAAAAGTAGGATATGCAGGCTAGTGAAACTGAGAATGCTATAAGCAGAGTCTAATGAGTGATTCTAGTCAGTTCTCCAGGTATAGCAATGTTGACAGTATAGGACAGACAGTTATAGGTTGGGTTCAGGGGGTTTCAGGTGGGAACAAGGGCTACTAGGCTAGAGACCATGTGTATTCCACTCTTGAAAAAAATGTCTACATTTTCTCATACTCTAAGACTTTGTGGAACACTGAAATTAAGGGCAGTGGACTAATTGAGCTCATGGAAGAAACTCAAACACAACCCAATATTCAGACTGTCACATGGGTAGTGCTGTCTTCTCTTAGCTAAGTTTATAATGAAAACCCAATGCAAAAGGCAGACCAAAAACATTTTTAAATGCTTAAATTCCAACATAAAAGGAATCATGTACAATGCTGAATCCAGAGGCAGTGTGGCTGCTGAATGGATTAGAACCTTGAAAGAGAACCAGGTACTTTGTATAGGTATAAGAAGGAGGATGACTGGAGAGTGTCTCAGGGATTCATCCCCATCAAAGGCTCCGTAGTGCAAAAGCATAAATCTTTCACTTGAGAGGAGTCCCCTAGAACCCCCTTCTTAAGACAGGACACCTCAGAAATTTGTTCTCCAGTATTAATTTGACCATGCTCAGTCATCCAGGCACTCAGAGTTTGCAATCATGGTCCTAGGGGGCCTGGCTACATCTCCAGCCTGCAGCATCACATGTTCACGCAATACTAGTTTCACCAGCATGCACAATACAAGAGGTGTAAGGTGGAAAAGATTTCTACTCAGTTATTCACTAAAGGTCTGGGAGATCAGGCAAGGAGCTGCCAAGAGGGCTGTGTAGAAAGCTGTGGGAATGAAATGAAAGGTGCAGAGGAGACCCTGGATGTCAGAGATGCCAGGAATGTAGAATGCATGAGATAAGTAAGCAATAGGTTGTGAGTGAGCCTGGCCCAAGAATGATCTCACCTGCGCCATAGAGTAAGGCCATGGGCACAGCCATGTGGTCCAGATGCTAGATATGGAGCTACAGGACTCAATATTTGTTCTGCAGATTTTCAGAGTTGTTATTGTCCAATTATTTTCTGTCTTCCCCATTCCCTTATTTTGGAATGAAAATGTTTCCTCTTGCCATTGTGTTTTTTTAAAATTATGTTCATTCTTTTGCCTCACCACAGAGGGTTCATAGGTAAGAATCTCAGAAGACAATAATTTTGACTTCTGAAAAGTATGGAAACTGTTGGAACTTTGGGAAATGATTGTTGTGTTTTCTAATTATGTGCTGTGCCATGTTAGCTGGAATTATGGACATGCTATTATCTTTTTATTTAGATGTTAACTACTGGTTTAGATGTGAGGTGTTAAGCTGGAAACAGCTGGTATTGAGGGTTAACCTTAATTGTATCTCAGAAACACCCAAGGAATTAGTGAGGTACATTCTGGGTGTCTCAGACTTGGCCATGGCCTTGTACCTGTGGATGCTGTAGGTGGTTCCTGACTCCTTGCACTCTGGCACTTTCCCCTCATGCTGCTTCCCTTCCAAGGTTAAACTCTTGCTTCAGTTAAAACAATGGCAAGACAAAAAGTAAGCTGAGAGTATTTCAAAGATCATGCTAACTGAGTAAATTGTCCATCTGTCACTGAGCAAAATGAATGAGACTGTGATGAGCCACGTGTGATCCGCACCTTCTATGGAGAACTTTGCATGGGGCTTGGCATCTCAACACTGTTTGCATGATATCATTAATGCAGTATCTATTCATTTTGTGATACTGGTCTCACAGTTGAATATTTTTGAGGCTCTGCACAATGCGTGATAACAGCACAGTTCTGATCCTTGATGTAATTTCTATCTATGTCCCACATAGATAAAGACTCTTTGGAGGGCTTTGGGAGTGTTTTGTGAGACTGTACAGAGATTTTGAGACCCATGACTCTGAGAGCTGACAGTTCACAGAATGCATACTGAACATCACACTGTGATGTAAGTGATGGTCCTCACTGCACGCACAGTGAAGGGAGTGTATTTGTTGCCCTTCCATCCTTGTGCTATTATTGTCATGTATTTTAATGCTGCATATGTTACAAAATCTAGTCATGCATTTTTATAGCTTTTTCTTTAACCAATTTTAATATTGTCCCTCTTATTCCCTAGTGTTGTTCTGATACACAATATTCCCAATCAGATGTCAGCTGTCACTCTTAGTTCTGAGGTTCTGTGTGTAAATGTTCTGTGCCATTTTCATTCTCCATACCAACTGCTACTGAATTTTCTGAGAGCTGATTGTTGCTATGATGTGAACAGCCCTGTTCTCACTAAAACTCACGCTGAGGATCGCTTCTCAGAGTGGCAGTGATGGAAGATAGTGTCTTGTAGTCATGCAGAGATCACGTGGCACTGTACATGAGCTTAATTAATATTCTACCTAGTAGATTAGGTTTACTCCTTCTGTACTGGGTATCTATTGAAATCTATTTTATTCTCTTATTTTCTGTCTAGTTGATTTACTATGTTTAGAATCATGTCATGACTGATTAGTGGACTCTATCCTTATAAGTACATATATAAACATTCATATATATATATATATTACTGTCCTATATATGTGTGTATATATATATACATATATAAACATTCATATATATATATATATATTACTGTCCTATATATGTGTGTGTATATATATATATATAGGACAGTAATTTCAGAGTTTAACTAGCTGACAAACTACAGATTCCATGCATAAGTAAATAAAGTAATAAAAACAAAATCCACATCCACAAAAATCATAGTATGATTTTACCCCCTTCCTCTTTAGATCCTTTTCCTGGGGACTCATTTCATAGTACAGCTTTCCCCCTGCTGGCTACATGGGCCACCTTTTCACTTCTTTCTTAACTCTCTTCTAGAAGGACATGGGTAAAGTGAGTAAAAGAAATGTCTTATGCAGTTTACTCCAGTGTTATATGTCATTGGTAATTAATTGCAAACATTTTAAGAGTTTATCAATGAAGACACGGTGTAAGAAACTATGCCTATACAAAAGTCCAAGACAGCCATAAGCTATTTTTGTGATGCCATGAAATTTACAAATATATTAAGGAGTTTATAGTCTGTTACATAAGGGTATTCAAACGATGAGCCATTTTGTATCAAGTAAAATGCTGTAGCATAAATACTATGTTCTCTTGCTCCACATACTTGGTATATTGTAAAGAATGTAAACACTCTGAGATCCCTGTTAGCATAGCCTCTGAGACTGGAAAGAAGAAGGATGAATCAAGGTGATGAAGGATGGAAGGGACAAAATAGGAAGGAGGAATCATTGGGGATTTGGGATTATATGTGGTATTTTATTACTCGTTGTTATTTGGTGCTGGATTGTGAGCCAGGACCTAAAGCCACGAACTTTTCTACTAAGTGGCATCCCCAGCCTTAAAAGTGGTTCTTTTTAAATCTCCATCCAACCCAGGCATTCCAATTTTTGAGCACCTGCATTTCCTCATCAGGAAATTCAGAGTGAAGAGGGCTGGTGGGTGAGGGCTGAGGATATCTGGTCTGAAATGACATGTGTTAATGGTTTCATCTCACTAGGGGGCACTGTAGTGACTACTATGCATTCTCACCTAACAACTGTGGGTGGCTTTCCTTAAAAACCTGAAAAAGTTCAGATGTCACGTGAGCTCAGTGAGTCTAAGGAACCTGCTCCTGTAAGAGCAAGTTTGGGAGCATCACATGACTATACCCAGAGCCTGGAGAAAGAAACCCCAAGCACGGGTCAGGAGGCATGGAGAGGAAACTGGGAGCCCTGCTGGGGCTTTTGTGGATGCAAGCTTGCTGTGAGTTGAGGGCCCTCGCCTGATACCTGACTGTGAGCAAAGAGGGGAGGACTTACACCTAGATGCTGGAGTGTTCTTTATTCTCATGAGCATTTCCTGGGATATTGTCCAGGTTTGGAAACTTCTAAGTGATTCCCAGTGCCAACGTGCATGTCTGCTTCTCTCTTTCCAAACAGGGGTGAGAGGAGCACAGGTGGAGCAGAGCCCTTCAATCCTTAGTCTCCAGGAAGGAGCGAATATAACACTCAGGTGCAATTTTCTACCACCACAAACATGGTGCATTGGTTCCGGCAAAATGCAAGAGGCAGCCTTGTCAGTCTGTTCCTCATGTCTCCAGGGACAAAGCAGGCTGGAAGCCTGGAGTCAACATTTAATTTCAAAGAGCATTCTAGCACCTTACACATAACAGCCTCCGAGCTGGGAAACTCAGGCTTCTACCTCTGTGTGGGCGGAAGCACAGTGCTCACAGCTCACCTGTACCCTGGTTCCAAAGTGCAGCTGGGACTGAGCCACAGCCACTGCCTTGGGGGACTCACCCTGCAGCATGCACGGCTTTGGGTTTCCTCATTAACACTGTACCACTGTTACTTTTGCTAACATCAGACTTTTTACTTTAGACACGTCGTGTGGTTTTATTTTTATATTTTCAGTCTTGGAATCCATAACAAATATAAATAGAAAGATCCTTCATGACACTGAGTCAGTCACTCTGAACAGGTGATTACATATGTGATCTAAGTCCTGAAATTATTTCTTCACTTTGCTTAGGAGTAAACTGAGAACTCTAGACCAGAAAGCCCTGTTCTGAGCTCATGTGGTTGCTGACTAGTGAAGCCAGGAAGGATACCCCACTTGTGTCTGGCACCAGAGCTTTTACCCTGAGCTGGCCGGGGGAGGAGACTCCACAGTGTCATGAGATTTACTGGGTCTAGGCTCAGGAAGAAAGAAGGTAAAATGGCCATATGTGTAGTACACACAGAAAACAGAGTCTTTTATTGACCTTGGACAAAAAGAATCAGAGACTTCAGATGAGGAGATCTGAGCAAAAACCTGTTCTCTGAATGTCCAGTTCCTCCGTGGTCAAAGCCCTTGAGATATCCAGTGTCAGTGATTGGATGTCTACAGATGTCCCCCTGCTTGCACAATTCTATGCTCTATTTTACGTCTTTTACAACATCCTGTGTTTGTTGTGAGCAACCCCAGGACTTAGCCGGCTCTTTGCTGAGAAAAGCACCTCTTCTGGCAAACAGGTTAGGTGTGGGGAGAGTGGCGCCCTAACCAAATCTGACATTAGTATCTTGCAAAAAGTTTAGGAACTCTAGTCTGATAGTGATGCCACATTTCAGAGTGTATTTCACAGGTTTAGAAATTTAAATAGGAAGAAAACCTTTTCTTTGAACTTCTGAATGAACCAATCTTAACACAAAACCTTATACTGAAAAATACAGTGATGAGATGTAAAAGCAAGTACTCTGAATTATGTACAAATCACAAAACCACTTTCAGATATCAAGTTAAGAGATTTTCAGAGGACATGCTGGGATATTTTTGTGAAAGTGAAATTTAAAATAAAATTCAGGCACATATGAAACTGACCTTTATGAAGAGTAAAGCATTATAGTGTAATTATTTGACTTCAAAAAACCCTAGATTTACTAATACTTATATTTCAAAGTACTTAATTAGGTATCTATGCTAATATTCTTATATCAGATAAAATACTCATAGGATATTTAATATCTACTGTATAATGTTTCAAAATCAGAAATCAACAAAAATTCTGGTCGCACTTTCTACAATACTGCCATAAAACTAAGTTGCTAAAAGAATAACTTTTGAAACTCTAATAAATTAACTTACAGAAGATCAAGGAGGAATATTAGTATAAGGAACCAAGATATTCTACTTATAAAATGTTAGCATTAGAAACACACTTTTGCAGTAAGAAAGTTTATGTTACATCTATATCATTATAAGGATCTTGTCTCTCTCTTAAGAAACCACAGTATTGGTTAGTATAACCTCAGGGACACTAAATTACATGTGAACTTTAAAAATGGTCTTGGAATTCCATGGTATAGGACAATCTCTCCCCACTCTCATGTTGTCCACATTTCATAAAGTCACCATTTATTAAACATTTTCTCTGTTAATGGTATAAAATATTTTTATATCTGGAAGGATCTTTAGGGATCTTCTACTCCCATTTGATCTTACAAGGGCAGAAACCATATGAAAAATTCAAGTTTAAACAATTACCTAGTAAATGAGAGGGTAAAGAAAGATGCCACTTCCTCATTTCCTCTTAGGAATCTGTCCCGTGTCACACTCCGGAAGGATCAGATCGCTGAGCAAAGTGAGGAGATGCTTCGTGGAATCCAGGTGCTTTGGGCTCTACCCTTTGGCTCTGGGAGAGCTGTGGTCTAAGCAATCTGACTTCCAGAAGCAAGAGTTTCAGTTCATGTAAATGATGGACACTTTGAGCTGGAAGGAGACTCAGGCTGAACCTCTCTGTTGTTCTACTAGCAAACTGGTCCACCCTTCAGTGAACCAAAGAGAGGTGGCATCATCTCTAACACCCAGGTGATGTCTAGACATTCTTAAAAGTAGTCACATGTAATCACCATCCCAGGTGAACATTCCCTGAAGGAAGGATTTCACCGTAATGAATGTCACTCACACATTGTTAGCAAAACACTCATTGAAACTGAGAGATTAGGGAAAACAGTGTTCTCCTGTAATTGACAGTCATGAAGGGGCTAGAAATGTCTGTTTTTGGTGCCACTTTCTCAGAGGGGAAATATTGACTCATTGGCTGTGTCCCCACCAAAGGGAGAATTCACTCCATCAATTATTTGGGAATTGTATCTTATGGGCAATGGAGAGAAAATAGAGTAACTTTAGAATTGAGAAATCTTAAATATATTAAATATTAAATATATTAAAATGCATTATTTATATAAAGAATTTCCCCAAAAAAGTGTATAGACACTTCCGGAAAATAAAAATAGAAATTTTTAAACACATGTTACCATCATATGGGGAACCATAGTAGATGTCATGTATTTCTGAAAATTCTCTATACTGCTGGCCTTTAGAGGAGAAATTGAAAATGTGTATGCAGAAATCTCAGTGACCACGGTCTCCTGAACAAAAGTTTGCTGTGCTAATAATTTTGAGCACCTCTTGTAACTGTAGAGGGCAAAGGTGACTTCTATTAACGCCGTGATCTCTCAATAGAGTTAGTATTTTTTCCTGAAGTGTAGTGGGTATACATTTTTGCCCACATACCTCACACACACATACACACTGAGTTGAGGCTGATCAACACACCGGTCCTTAAGTCTTGAGAGACGTGAGATATGAGTGAAGCCTTCATTCTGTATAACTCCAAGGTACTAGTGAGTACGGATCACAGGAAAAGGGTAGCAGGGTGTTCACTTTTGGAAACGAGGTCATCTTCATTCAGCAGAAACCGCTTCTCATTGTGAATTCCTTAGGGCAGTTCCCTATGTGTGCTGCCCCTATAGCAGACACAGGCAATGTTTACACTTCCCTACATTTATTCTTATGGAAGTAGCTAGAAAATATCAAGACATTATAGAAGCTGAAAATGCTTTTTGTTGGGGGAAGAGTCCTGGAAATTCAGAGGGATGAAGAACCTCATCAGTATTTTGAGGCAAACCTTATAGTACATGTATTCTGGAGGAAAATCGACGGTCCAGGTAGAAGGAGTCGGTGCCAAGAGGGCTGCACAGAGAGAGAAGCCCTGAGCCTCTGACCTGCAGGTCTCTCAGACTCTGCTCCTCCAGGCCCCATGGTTACCCACAATCCACCACGCCGCTTCTGTCAAATAAAACCTTACCATGGAAACTTGCTCTTTACTTCTCTAAATCCACATTTATTCAGCAGTGGACTGGGTGGTTGTGGCAACCATCGGTTCTTTGGGAACAGCATGGTCACCAGCAGGATCCGCTCTGGAGGAACAGAGGCTGAGACAACCGCACCTCAGATACTCAGGGTTCTCTCTCCTACTTTTTTTTTTTTTTTTTTTTTTGTCTTTTTCATTTTTATCGGTTTCGGGGATCGAACTCAAGACCGCCTTCTTGCAAGGCAGGTGCTTATGCCACTGAGCTAAATCCCCAGCTCCCCTTTCTCCTACTCTTGACCTTCGGTTCACACGTTCCTTTCAGAAGGGTTTTCACTGTAAAAGATAAATCTTGAAGGCACATTTGGCTGAAAAGAAAGTTCTGCATTGTTTGTTTTTTTTTTTTTTTTCCTATTAGAATGTGAAAGTTTCCTTTGATTTTCTTGATTCAAGTGGCTGCTAAATAAAAACATTTATCTCATTCCAATTTGTTAATAATGACTCAGCAGTGCACATGAATATCAATCTTGACTTCTTCATACTGACTGAGTATCTAATCTCCTGTAAAGACCTATGTAGAGAACTGTGCATGGCTGAGTCCTTCATATAAAGAGAATTTTAGTTGGTAGGGAGCTGCCGCCAGATGGCAGCACAGGTCAACCAGTGCGGATAAAGGTAGGGTCCATGGGTTTGTTTTCTTTTTGGAAGGAGAAGTCCAATGGAGGACCTTGTGCTTGTCTGGCAGGCACTTGTGCCGCTGAACTGTATCCCCTGGACTCGTTTTAGCAAATTCTGATTGGATAGGAAGCTGATGAGCCCAAGCTGAGACTTTTCTGCGTCGGTAGAAAACAGGAGAAGCCACCATAACTGCTAAGTGACAAACTGCTTTAATGGTAAATAAAAACGGGTGGACCAGATAATAGGAATAACTCTGCTGCCTGGAGACTCCTAGATGAGACTGAGCCTGTTTGTGAAGAATAATGGAGAGGCAGACACTCACGCGTTATTAGAATTCACGTGCCTGCAGCTGTGTGCTGAGGATTTGGACCTGGAGAGTGTATCAGCAGGTTCCCTTACACACCCAGGGAAGAGACTAGTTTTCTGTAGGCTTCTCTGTTAGGGTAGGAAAAGTGAGTTCCAGAGCATAAGGACCTGGCACCTTGCACCTTTCCCTGTGTTTCCTTTCCACATAAGGACAGTCTAGGAGAAAGGAAGAAGCAGAACCCGTCCACTGGTCCAGGCAGGAAGCAGCTCTCTCAGGAGGGTACTGACCCTGGCAGGTTCCATCCGTTTTCTGTGGTGGGAACAAGGAGCTGGAAAAAGTCCTCAGCTCCTTATGGACCTTCCTTTAAACATGGGCGGAAAGCAAAGCCAAAGACTTGCTAAACAGTCAGCCAAGCAACCCCCACACCCTGCAGACACCCACTGTAGACTTTCAACGATGGCCTTAGGTGCAGTGGGATGCGCCTTGCCTGCCAGACCTCTCCTAGAAACACACACACTTGCCCTTGAGCTGAACCCGCCTCTGTCCTTGGGCACAGACCTTCCAGGATAGCGCTTGCTGTATTTTGGTTTGGAATTAGAAACTAATATATACCCATTAAAATAAGGAAATTCGTAGATGACTTAAAAAGCTTAGCATGTTTTGCCAGCTGACTGCAGCTTCATATATTGTTTTTGTCTTATTTGTCACTGTGTACATCTGCTGTGTGCAACATGATGCTGTGATATCTGTGCACACGGTGAATAGGAGCAGCTGGATGAGGAGAAGCATGAGGCAAGATGGAGGGCAAAGCAGGAGCTCCATGCCCTCTTCTGGAGCCCAAATCTAGGTGCCTCTCTCTGCTCAGCAGTCCTGAGGCAGCACTTACTTGACTTTTAAAGGAAGCTGGCAAGATTTCTGTCTTGAAATCGCTCTAAAGGTGGGTTTACATTTGCTATTCAGATGTCTCTCCTTTAAGGCTTACTTAGTATTTGTATCATAATCCTTTTCACACATGGGTTTATCACTTCTTAGAAAATCACATCCGTTATTTTCTGTGATTATAAAATGCTGCAAATATTGAAATATGTAAAGCACAAAATTTTAAAATTAATAATTCATTACCCTATGTTTTGCTCTTCTGTGTCAAAAATTAAAAAGCTTAGATATTAAGACTTTATGAAAGAGAGATGAGGTTTTCTGTGCTGCTTGGCCCAGGAGAGAGAACCGATCACACATTGGAAATGGGAGGGATATTTTCACACCAACAGCTAAATCAAAAGAGCTACAGTGATGGCTTCAGCGAACTTTGCTTTTCACTGATCCAGTGATTTCTCCTTTAGACTAAATGACGCGGCATTTCATGGGGATGCACGGTTACTCACAATGCCTTCCTAATCCTCTGTACACAGTGCCTTTAAATAGGTGCTGACCTCCTAGGCCCAGCACAGATGCAGTGAGGAAGGGCAGCCATTATTCTAATGAGTTTCCCTTTCAATAGACTCCTATGTATTTTCAGGCTGAATGGCTACCATGGCAATATTAACATATCAGAATTGGTTGATTTAAAAGGAGGCTCAAGCTAGGTGAGACTGCCAGCCAGAACACAGAGCAGTGTGACGGGACTCATGCCCACGCCTTTCACTAGGAAACTTCTGTTTCCTGCTTCTGAGCAACTCAGCAGAGCTCAGCTATTCTCTCATCCCCCCACCGCACCAGGCTCACATCACAGCTCAGAGCACTGAATGTGAAGAAGACAAACTGTACTTCTGGGTGGTAAAAGCAAGCATGTCTCTCTCTGGGGTGCTGAAGCTGCTCATGGCCTCCACATGGCTGGGTATGAAGCTGCAGTGGGATTGGGCCTCTTCTGTGACTTCACGATGGGAGCACAGGAAGTGTCTTACAGGGAATTGGGGAAAAGCGATGACAGTGTGTACACAGGGAAGGTTGTCCCACTCTGCGCATGCTAAACTTTCTGATTCTTTTATTCCTTCAGGATTCAGTATTGCCCAGAAGGTAACTCAAGCCCAGCTGCCAGTATCAGTGGAGGAGATGGAGGCTGTGATCCTGAAGTGCACCTATGACACAAGTTACAGTGATACAAGTTACAGTCTCTTTTGGTACAAGCAGCCCAGCAGCCAGGAGATGGTCTTACTCCTTCGCCAGAACTCTTATGATACACAGAATGCAACACAAGGTCGTTATTCCTTGCATTTCCAGAAAGCACACAAGTCCATCCACCTTATCATCTCGACTTCAAAACTGGAGGACTCAGCTGTGTATTTCTGTGCACTGAGTGATCCACAGTGTAAAGATTGTTTGGGGGAGGAGTACAAAAACCCCCATGTCTGCCTGAGGCAGCCACCTGCTGCAGAGAGGAAGGAAGCAAGTCACCACCTCCCACAGGAAGTAGCTAGGACTGAGGCAGCACAGGGTAGTGCTACAGGGAGAGTCTCGCTGAGCACGCCCCTCTCTGGGCTCATGGCCGTATCTACAGGCATCAGTAATTACAGACATCCACATCCATGAAGCTGTAGCTGGAAGTTAGAGACAGAATTTTGATGAAAAATTGAAAGGAAGAAGGGGCACAGAAAATAGTTGCCCTTTGGCTGTGAGATCCAGCTGGGAAAAAAAAGCTGGATGAAGAATTTTAGAAGCAAATGCCTGACAGAGCAGTAATTTTTTGGAGTTTTGTGTCAATTAATACAGTAAACATTTATTGAACAAATATTGTTACAAGCTTTTTTAAGTGAGGGAGGCCTTGGAACCTCACCATGCTGCCATGCTGATATTACACAATTTAGTAGATTAGTTTAACTAAGCTTTGCTTAGTTTCCTAAGGCAACTGCTATGTGACAAACTTTAACTATGAGCCCCCTTCATTTTCTTAACAGTCCTAGCATGGAAGAGTTCAGTCCCCATAGCAAAGATTTGCTCTTCATCAGCTACAACCATAAAATGACCCATAAGTCATGGCTCTGAAAATGGCATGTTTTGGTCTCAGGCATGGAGATATAAACTTTTTATGTGTGTATAACACATAAAGGATATGTTCTCCTAAAATAATCATCATTTTTATTAAACTCTATCTTTCCATTATAAAGTGTTCCCAATATTTTATTATTTCCATTGATATGTCTAACTCTGTATATGCAAATATCTGTTGCAAACCAGGCTATGTAAGAGTTAAGTTTTTGGCCATGAAGAGAGCTCTGGCTGTGTTAGAAAACAGTGCTATGAGTCAGGATAACACCACAGCTGAGGACATGGACTGCTGACTCTGCCCCTTCCAGAGTAATAAAACTGCCAGCCTTAGAGACTGAACAGGTCTCTTAAGTGGCAAAATCGGCTGCTTGGAGAATTCTCTGTACTAACTTGCCAAATTCCTGCTCAGTGCCTGGATTTGCCTTAGTGTCTCTTCCTTTGAAAGTTAAATAAACATTAGCTATCTAGTGAAGTTCCTACCTTTTTAACCAGAGTTTTGATCTTCTTGAAGCCCCCTCCCCAAACATACTACTTGTCTCTCTGCATTTAAGCCATTCATCTTACATTTGTTTTAGGAGACTGGAGTTACACAAGTCCCCAGTAAATATCTGTGAGAAGTTTGAATAAGTACTATCTTATAAATATTGTTGTAAATAATGAAGACATTACTATTTTTATGTTTTCTATTTTTCAGAAAAATCATGCTTATTTATAATATTTATAATCATGCTTTATTTATAATTTATAATATTTAATTTATAATATTTAATACAATATTTAAATCACTTTGATTTAGGTTTGTTTGCTGTGAGTAAATAATAGTTGAACCTATTTTCTGAAGATGTTAACAATGTGACAAACTTTGTACAAGAGCTCTTTCCATTTTGTGAACACCTCTAGAAAGGAAGAGCTCAATTTTCACACTGAAGTTTTATAGGTGTCTCACCTCTCACATCCCTGAAGTGATCAACAGTAGCAGATCTTAGAAGTGCTCGGGGAGAATCTCCCCCACGGGAAGAGACAACCTGAAACTTTTTCTATTTATTTATTTATTTATTTTTGGTGCCAGGCATCGAACTCATGATTGCCAGGCAGGCACTTGTGCCACTCAGTTCAATCCCTGGCCTCCTTCCGAATCTTTTTAATGTATTGAATTCACCCCTTCACTACAATATGTTTATACCTGCTTTATTTACAACCATTAATCTGCTTCTTTCATTCTGTGCGAATTGCAGAAAGCAGTTTCATGGTCATTTTATTATTTCTTATGGTAAATCATTTTTCTTCATATATATTTTTCATAACTCTTGTACTTTTATTTTCCAATCCAAATATTAAAAAGGCTGTTCCACTTTCCTTATATCCAGTATGCATTAAACACATAAGACAAATGACAAAATCATTTTCAAATGCTTGAAAACAAGATTGTAGGCATTACACTTTACATATATATATATATATATATATATATATGAAATGTTAACTTGTTATTTTTATTCAACAAAACTTATTTTTCTCAATTGATAAAATGTTTTAGTTCATTTATATTTTGAGGTTTCTTACCTTTATCATCAACTAAATTTCTCTTAGTTTATTCAAACATTTATTCAGGTGCATACATTTTGCAATTTTGGAGGAGGGTCTTAAAGACTAAATTTTTTTTAGTAGTTTCAGGCTGCAGCAAACTTGAAAGGAGAGTACTGAGATTTTTCATATAAACCTCAAAAAACTAATCCTGTAGCCTTCACTTTTAACCAAATTCTCAGCTGGAGTGGTCTGCCTGCTGCAATGGTGACCCTGCTCTCACATGTTATGGTCACTTGAAGTCCACTGTTGCTCTTAGATGTCGTTTTTACACTTTCATATCACATATGTTTTGATAGAAATTAATGACCCAGTAGAATGTCACACAGAGTATTTTCACTCTCTCACCATCCTCTGTGCTCTATCTAGTCATCTCATTCTCATCCCAAAGCATTCACAGTGACATCTACACAAGTGTTAGAGCAGGTTTCTCACTCCTCACTTCTCCTTAGCCAAGGAGACACACAAAACTAAACAACCTCTTTACCTTCACTAATTCTTTTTTTTTAAAAAAACTTATTTTATCTTATATGAGGATAATAAACAAGCTTTCTTTTGATTTTGACTGGAATATCTTTGTTCATTCTTTCATTTTCTGATTGTTTTATATTCAATTATAAATATACGGCAACTCCCTATTTGAAAGGTATGATTACCTTTTCGTTGGAATTCTATTGTACTGAGAAAATATGAGGAATGAGGTGAAAATTTTCACAAGATTCAACTTTAAGAACTTTCCAGTATCTGAGCTGAAATATCCCACTTCTTCTGTCAGTGTAATCTGTTTCTATGATCAAGGACCTGCTTACCCTCCGCACATACTTATGCCTGAGCAATAGCAGGCCTTTAATACTGGTTCAGCTCATAATTGATGACAAAGTACCACTATCTCCATGGGAACAAAACTTCCCATTCATTCGGGAAGGATTTATTATGTGTCTACCTCTGAATGAATCATATCCTAGAAACCAATGATATGTTAGAACAGAACTGCGAAAACCTCCTATCCTAAAACAACAAACATTTTAGTTGATGTTCCCTGTCATAGGTCTTTTACATGAATTGTCAGTTGTAAACACTTAAAAATTCAGCAAGACATGGTAGCTCAACTATGGCCTCCACCATCTGGGAAGCTGAGGCACAAGAATCAGAAGTTGAGATCAGGCTGGAGCTTAGCAAGACCCTGGTTTCAAACTAACTATATCCATTATAGAAGAGAAAGCTAAAACTTAAAAGCCCCCTTCATATCATATGTAGCTGGAATTCACTTGAGATCTTCAAATATATGACTGAATTAGTAATCTATTGTGTTTCTCAAGACATGTAGGAGCTTGTATTGTATATCCCTTTGCAAATAATGAAGAGGAAGCCTAGCAAAAGAACTTAGAGATTCTGATCAGCTATAGCTCAGGCCCCAGGGTGGCAGTGTATGCCCTGGCCCTGCCCACAAAAGTGAATAATGCATCTGCAGCTGACCTAACATCTCACTGGCTGGGCGTCCTCCCTGAGATCCCTTTTTTAATGTTACAAGGAATAGATGGTTTTTAATAGACGTCACTCTTGACAGGGCCAAATGTTTGCAGAATAAGAATGGAGAAGCATCTGAGGACCTCTTTGCTGGTTCTGTGGTTTTCTATTTGGTGTAAGTTATATGCAGACTTCCAACCCTGACACAGAGGCAGGGAAGATGTTCACAGGACGCGGACAGAGTTTTACACTGGGATTCCTTGGGAGGAAGGAAGACAGCGTGCAGTGGGTTGCATTCTGGTTCACCTGGGATTTCTGTATGGCAGAGAAAGGTTGGAAATTAGAAGGTATTGAATCTAGATTATTGATCTTTTATTTCCTGTTTCCTTCTGAATAGGTGTGAGTGGCAACCCTGTAGTGCAGCAGAGTCCTCAGTCTCTAACTGTGCTCCAGGGAGAGGACTGCAGCCTTCAAAGTGATTACACCATGAGCCCCACTAACAATGTCAGGTGGTACAGGCAGGACACAGGGAGAGGTTCTGTCCCTGTGATACTCATCACTTCCACCAAAAAAAAGACATCGGATGGAAGGTACACAATGACTCTGGATGCAGCCACCAAACACAGCTCCTTGCACATCACAGCCTCCCAGCTGAGTGACTCTTCCTCCTAAATCTGTGTGGTAGGTGTACTGTGCTCCCCTGTCTGTCCTCAAACCTGTAGCTGGAGACTCACATGAGGCTTTGGAGTTGGTGCAGCTTTTTAATCTGATTCTGGATATGGTTAGCATGAAACTGATAATTTAGTCTCTGTTTGTTTTCCTGAGAAAGGGCATTGCTCTGGTCCAGGCTGATCTCAGCTCCTGCACCTTCTGCTCAGCTTCCCAGATTGCTGAGATAAGACTGTGTCACCATGCCTTGCTGACTTCTGAGCTGTTTATTCACTTGGTTGCGTATAATTTCACAAGTGATGAAGTCATGGCACAAATGAGATCTAAAATTATTCTCAGGAGAACACTGTGAGACACAGTCAAAATAAAGACTGGAAGAAGTTTTACTGGGAAATCAACACAATTGTCTATTGAAGAACAGACACATATTACATGTTTTAATTGTACAATTATATATCAAATATTTCATAAATGACAGGTATTTTCTAGAAAGGAAGGAAACAGATTCAAATACCAAAAGAGCTTCATTCATGAGTCTGGGTTCTTGATTGCTTTGTACTGTTCAATTTCTTTTACAGGAGTTCATGTCCTAGCCTGTTTCCTGCTTCTTTTCCTGACTGACAGATGTCATATGGTAATTAAGAGTCACAGCTTTGAAATACTATGTGTATCACTAAAGGACTATGGACAGCATTTATTAGGTATAGAATACAAATGTTTAATTATCTGTAATAATATCTTTTCACCACAAGGTATAGGGGCTGAATTAAATTAAATAGTTTAATCAAGTGATTAAATGGTGTTGTTAGAAAATGATTTTTAATAATAGTAGTAATTTCTGGATAATAGATGAAATGATGTAATGAATTTAAGCAAAAAATTAATATTGAATCTTAAGTATGGAGTAAGGGTTATCTTTCCATTCTCTGGTATGAACTGTATCATTATTATAGCATGGTTATGGCTGAGGTCACACTTTACTGCATACTGGGTTTATACTATTCAACTAAACTATAATCCTTGCTTGTTTAGTTTATTAATATCATAATTTTATGTTTGAAATATGATGATCTTCTGCTTCTGATGTAACTTATTGTAAATTCTAAGATGATTCACCATAAACTTTGTGGAGCAAGGCTCATACATAAGATTGTTAAACTACACAGTGTAACAGTGCCAAAAACTAGATTAATTACTGGGACCTCACCCATAGATCTTTGAACTGGAAATGAAAGGGATGGGAAAGGACGGGAGGGGAAGAGAAGGGAAGGGGAAAAAGGGGAGGAAAGGGAAAAAAGGGAAGGGAAGGGAAAGGAAGGGAAGAGAAGGGAAGGGAAGGGAAGGGAAGGGAAGGGGAAAAAGGGGAGGAAAGGGAAAAAAGGGAAGGGAAGGGAAAGGAAGGGAAGAGAAGGGAAGGGAAGGGAAGGGGAAAAAGGGGAGGAAAGGGAAAAAAGGGAAGGGAAGGGAAAGGAAGGGAAGGGAAGGGAAGGGAAGGGAAGGGAAGGAGAAGGGAGGGAAGGGAAGGGGAAAAGAAAAACAAAAGAAGGGAAAGGAAAAAAGAAGCAGAAAATGAGGAAAAGAACTTTCTAGGATTGGTAGCTGCTCGATAATTCCTATAAAAGGAAAAGATTAATCTAGGGCACAAACAGTGTTTTAGGTCTGGCATATTCATGCCTGGTCCTTATCTGGCCCTTTACTGGTTATTGTGCAGAAATCTAGGGTATCTGAGTGCCCTGAGCACAGCTGGAGAAATCTGGTTTCTGGTTCACAGAGGAGATGCTCGGCTCACTGTGTGGCAGAACTGGGAATGTGCACTCAGGGGAATGAGCCATTGAGGACTGGAGTCTTCAGTGGGTCTGACAGATGGAGCAGCTCTTGGACATTTCATTCATGACTTTTTCCTAGAAGCTGTCCTGTGAGTTGTTGGCTTTGGATTTAGTAAATCTCCATAGGCCTTGAAGTTACAGAAAGTTGTTTAGAGGTTCTATTCCCATGTGTGGAGACTGTGAAGAGAGTGAATATATTTGAAAAATAGTAAGCTTAATGAATCTCTGAGTGAGCTTGTGTGTTTAAACAAAGTCCCCCCAGAATCTGCTCAGTGTTCTTAACTTTGCTTGAACCAAAACTCGAGCCTGAAGAAACCTGTACCCACCAGGAGACAGTCATGGTGTCTCACCATGGAAGTGAGGGGTGACTCTTCTGCCTAAGCTTCTCTCCAGGCCAGACAACACATGGTGTGCATTCTAGAGGCTTAAAATGGTCTTCACTGTGCTCTTTTTGGCTTTATTTGCATAAAGTATCATAATCGTGGTTCCAAAGAAAGTTAGCCATACCAGCAGTAAGGAAAGAGAAAAACTGTTGAGAACTGCAGTAGTGTTAGAGAAAGAAATCAATGTGAAATTTGTTCAAGTCCTAGGAAAATGAATTATTTTTGAGTGGAATTTTGGTCCTCAGAAACAATTATTTGGTTTTTCATGATTTCTTATGGCAAAAGTACATTCATTTCTTGAACTTTTGGTGTTTGAGCACTAACATGGAATAAATTAACAACTGATAACCAAGATATTACTGTATTTATTAAATTTAATACTAAATAACTTTTATTAATAATTAAATAAACATGGTTCTTTTAAAATGGTATTATTTATGAAGCTATATATTTGATGTGCTGGTCATATATTTTCCTAATACAAAGTAAAATACCAGTCAACTCACTTAGGACCCCTTCTGTCTTTCAGATAGAAGCTTTTTTCTCCCAATAAATATATTCTGCTCTTAAAAAATAAGTAAAATAAAATCAAATAAAGGCTAACGGCTCCTTCTGCCCCCATCTTTGTTTTCTTTATTTTTCTCATCCTCTAGCAATCCTTAACCCCAAGATCCTCAGGAGCTGCACTGGGTCATGGCAGTTCTTACTGCAATCCCTGACTAATCAACCTGCCACTAGAAGTACAAAAAATCTATGAGAAACAAGGCATACAAGTATGCAAATAAGGAAGACGGGAAAGAACGCATCCTGCGCACAAGAAAGGGAAACTTCTGAAAATCATTTAGTTTACTTTCTAAAATAAGAATTTAGAAATTTGTCTGTCATCAATGAACTGAAATAAGTGGTAGCTGTAAAATGTAAAGTGGAAATCTGAGAATAGATCAGAGACTTAACTAAAAGCTAGTATAGCAAATCAATAAATAGAGATCATTGATAAAATATTATGATGAAGACTAATATATCTAAATTGAAACACATCTGAACTAAGGATAAATGATGGAGTGGTTAGTGAACAGAATTCAATACACTGTCATATGTTAAACGTGTATATTGGTCTCCAGCTGACACCATATGCATGTAGCAGTTTAGTTAGAGAAGGTATATGAGTACAAGGATAAGATACAAATCTGATAGGAGAAAATACAATATCCTTTATTTTTTATTAGATGATTATTGCTTAAACAGTATATAAAAAGTCTTAAATATCAAAACTGAAATATATTAAAAATTGACACAAAAACTGAGTTTGTAGATTTACAAAGCTAGTCGGTAAGCCGAAGATACTTGCAGCCTATACCACTGACAAAGGGCCTGTTTTGATTTTTAAAAGGAGACCTCCTTAAAGCCAGTGAGAAAACAAGTAACTATTAGGAGGGTAAATGGCTTGAGAAGATATACACCTGGCCAAATACACACCCCACTCCTGTAAAACAGAGACACAGGTAATCTATTACAAAAAGGAGAACAGTGTTGTCCATGATACTGGACACCTGGAAGAGCTCATAGAGGGGCTCAGAAGTGCTAGCAGAGTCCTATTTCCTGATCTTTGTGCTGACTAGAAGGCTGTGCTCACTTCGTGATCACTTACCAAGCCACACACTTTCCTATTTATATTTGTATATGTATATCATACTACAATAAAAGCTTTAAAATGATGCAGTGGTTTCATGTTAATTAAAAAGTAATCTGTGAGGTAAAAGTAAATTTTCAGCTGTTTTTCCAGTAGTTTTCCCTTCTTATTCTGGAGCTATTAAAGAAAGAATGCATCACTTAAAAACCACAAACTCAGAATATGGGTAAGTGTCGGTTCTCTATTACAGCACCATTGATGAGAAATATGACAACCTCTGTTTTCCTGTATCTGGTATATGAAAAAAGATTTTGACCCTTGTCATATGGTACAGCACATGTTAATGACGGGCATTTTAGATTATTATGAAAGCTGAAAATGTACTGAATAGAAAGTGATAATAGTAGCTCATAATACACTTTATTATTCAGGACAGGATACATGATAATTGAAATGTGTAGAAATCTGAAGAACATGCATATTTTTATTAAAGACATTACCCACTAAAAGAAATATTCTCTTAGTAAAAAAGAAAAAATCAACACTTGTAGAAAAACAATATCTGTTATAATTCTAAATGATAAAGGGCTTGCTAATATTGAGGCAAATTATATCAACATGATTTGTAAAAAGCACTTGGAAATTATTGACATAACCTCACCGTCAAGGATATGTTCTAGTTTGGCATAACAGTGCATGTGAATAATACTGAGCTTTCAGATTTTTCAAGCTGGAAAAACATTAAGATAGAAAGAGAAGCGTGTGGATTAGTGACATTTAAAAGAAGAACTTTGCAATGACTGACATTGGAGCTCATATTAGAAAAGAAGATGAGAGAGTGGCTGTTCGGGAAAGAGTGGAGGCATCAGCACTAAGTTATGAACAGATAGTAAAGAAAGAGAGAAGATCCTGCGCAGCCTGAGTGAGCATCCCAAAGCCTCTGCTACATGCAGCGCTGTCTCAGGCAGTGAGTGCAGCAGTGTCTCAGAACCAGAGCGGGTTTTCTCAGAGTGCTCTCTGTCAGGATTTCAGTGTGATGTGCACATTTCTCCTTCAATGTTCCTATCTGCAAATAGCAAAGGTTAAAAACCTTTTTAGTGTTTCCTGGAGGAGAGCTGTGCCTTTGTGGAAAGCCTGAAACTTGGTATTTATACAATCTGCATGGAAAACAGCACAAATAGCTTCCCAATAAACAAGCCTCTCCACACCAGGACCTTGGGAAGTACTTGTGGTCCTACAGGACTGAATTCCTTGAGAATCATTCACCAGGGGACCTGAGGGTTCTTCTGTTTTCAACACTGACCAGGCTTTCAGATTTCCATTTTATCAAAAGCAAAATATTGGCATACATTTCAGGGGTACGTGGTGATTTCCTAGCATGGAAGAGTCTCTGGGTTTTATCTCCAGCACTGAAAAAAAGCCACATTTTAGAGTCTTTGTGAGAATTGTTTCCATGTGTCTCAGCTGAATGCAATTCTCTGTGTGCAATGATTTTCTTCCCCTTGTGCTCCTTGTTCCACCACAGCTACAACACCCCAGACTGAAAGGCAGCATATTTATACACGTTACCAGTAAACCCAGGCATTATCTGTGCAGTTCTGAGATTTTGGCCTGATTCCCCTGCTCTGTTGTTATTATCATCTTCCCAGTCAAGACACTTCATACACTGAAGGGCTTAACAAAATTTAGGAATTTCCACTGTAAACTCAATACCATGCTGCTTAAATGTTGGCCTGGGACATTTAGAAAATGTCAGAACTCAGCAATTTTGAAAACTATTAATTTGAAGCCCCTAACTATTAACTCCTATTTCCATACTCCAGAAAGATCCTATAATAATTCTCCAATCAGATGCTGCTCCACCAAATCTTCCACCCAGGCTAAATCCACCCATATTTATGTTCTCACACAGCTCCTTACAGTGAATTTGTGTTTTGAGTACATCTGATCACTTATATGTCGTCACATCTAATCCACTGAAATAGCCAGTAGTCCACACTTTACAAATTCACCCATGATCTAGCTGCTGCTACATCCTAGATCCCCGCTTTTTTGTTATATTATTTTCTAAAGGTATCTTATATGGTCTTACCAATAACTTCAATGCACAGCTTTCTACTTAAACTCTTTTGTCACTCACTGCATTATCCCTAATGCAATTCTGCACTGAGTGATGACTGTCTTAATCCCCAATCACTCATAAATATCATCTTTATGCTGCATACTTTGTCTGATGCAGAAGGTTCAAAATAAAGACAGAGGGATGTAGGCTGGTGTTGCTGAGATTTGTTACTGTCAGCATTAACTTGATTTATAGTGGTGCCTGGCAAGCCCTTGTTCTCTCTTTAATTGGTTGTCACTGCCCATCCTTACAGGGCTATTTCAAAGTTTATCACACAACTCAAAATTCATAACCCGAGTGATGCCATTCAGTTTTTTGGTAAACACTTAATCTCTCTTTATGAGAAATAATAAATTCCATTAGAAAATAATAGGTGAGTCAAACTTCTTCCTTCATATCCAAAACAATTACTGAAACACAAACGGATCCTTTCCTCCTTTATTTCAATAAAACTAGAAATATCTGTCCCTCCTGCCAAAACTCAATCTTCTGATCCGTGATCATAGGTCAATTCTATTTATCATATCTGAACTCTGATTCATGGTTATTTCCAAATCATGTAAATACTGCCTGTGTTAACAACCTCATCTAGTTGACATCATATATTTTTATTCTCATTTACATAATCTAAATATCCAAAAATATATTGCAAATTTTCATTGTTTTTTGCGTCATTCAAGTGCAGCTGAAAAGACCAACCTTGACCTTTGTGTTGTTAAACTATCGACAGATATTGAAAAGCCATCTTTCTCTTCTACTTTCTTTAGCTTTTGCTCTGTGATCACACATTTCTCCTTAAAACTCTTTTTCCCAGATCCTCATCCCCTCCAGAATGGCTACTTCACACTCTGGCTGTGCTCTGGGGTTCCTTTAGTAGCTCCTCCACTTACTATTCCTTCAGTGTTCGGTCTTGTAAAGAGTGTCTTCAGTCCCTACTCTTTTTGAATTTTCTCTGAACATCTTTCTTGGACAGCTTTCATCTTCTATTTTATAATAGCCCTATGTCCTGAAACTTCTGTGTCCTTCGCATGTTAACTCTGTAAATACTTGGGTTTCCAGAGGTTAAGTAAGGAAAATGTCTACTCTAAAAGGCCACAGTGAAAAACTTTCAGTCGTCAGCCTTGGCGAATACCGTGGATACTCAGTTCATCTTAGTGGGACCAAGTCTAGTTTTCTCACATGATACTGGACCAATTACATTATTTCTCCCATGTTTCAGTTTTCTTACTTTTTAAGTGAGCATGGTAATATTATTTACTTCATATGACTTAATGATGTTATTTTGTTCATGTGATTAAAATACCCTCTCAAAAACAGACCCTTGAAAATATTTTTCACCACAATGAACTAACAAAATCTAGCACAAAAACCTTGAGGCTCACTTTGTTTCTGTACTCTACCACCAGGGGGCAGTGTTTGCCTGCACGGAAATGTCGGTTTCCTCTTGGGGGCTTCTTTTTGCCTTCTGGCACACCAAGTGCACAGTCTGAGCAGGACAGACAGCAGAGTACTGGTGACAGAGTTCGTGCTGTCATGGTTCAGACAGCATCTCTTAGCGTTAGTCTCTAGGTTGTGCCTGAACAAGGACCTCTCGGATGTGAGATTCCCATTAGAGAGACTCCATTCCTTCTGAGGGACCTCTCCCAGAGTAGCACTCTTGGACTCCTGATGACCAGCCATGCTCTCAGTGACCCTCCTCCTGCTTGGAATGCCTCTCACCTTGAGTAAGTATGCTGTGTTCCCTGTTCCTACCTCCCCAGAGGAATGAAACCAGAGAGGGACACTGTGTCATTATGGTGGGTCTGTCCTGGTCTCACTAATACAGACTTGATGTTGCAGGAGGAAGCAGAGCTCAGTCAGTGGCCCAGCCTGACCACCATGTCACTGTCGCTGAAGGACACGCTCTGTTGCTGAAGTGCAATTATACCTATAGTGCAACACCTTACCTCTTCTGGTATGTCCAGCGACCTGGCCAAGGCCTCCAGCTCCTCCTCAAGTATTTCGGAGGGTCATCTGTGGTTACAGGCAACAGAGGTTTCAAGGCTGAGTTTAAGAAGAGTGAAACCTCCTTTCACCTGCAGAAATCCTCAGCCCAGGGGAGCGACGCGGCCATGTACTTCTGTGCTCTGAGTGACACAGTGCCTGAGACTGCAGGGGGAGCCGAACACAAACTTCTAGAAACACAGAAATTTCTGTGAGGTGAAGACAAGACCTGACCCGTTTTTAGCAAGCTCTCTGATGTGATGAAAGTGAGCAGGTGGAGGAGCAGCCTCTGCAGCCTTCTGTGCCTGTCGCCCAGTGCTCCATTCTTAGTACAGCAGCCTGGAAGTACCCGTGAGGTCTCTCACTCATAAAACTCCTGCACTGGCTTCCTGTCACCCTCAGAATAAAACCAAAGCCTGTGCACTGGGCAGGGAGCCACGATCTCCTCCCATTGCACTTTTACAAAGCTGACAGAAGTAAACATTCATCCACAATGAGTTCTTAAGAAGGGAAAATACTTTTAATAATTATGATAAATTAAGAAATTTTCAAATACAGGGAAATTGAGAAAATTCATTATGAGGAGACTTGTTCTAAAATTAATCAAAAGAAAATTTGTTTAAGCTGAAGGGAAAGATAAGGGAGGAAATACTACAATCTCAAGATCAAAAGAAGAAGGCCTGCGGTGTAGCTCAGTGGTATAAGCGCCTCCCTGGGCAAGCGAAAGGTCCTGAGTTTGATACCTGGTACCAAAAAAAAAAAAAAAAAAAAGTACAAGAATAATGGAAGAACAACATAAATAATAAATATAAAATATGAGAGATTACTAATTTTTGTAAAAAGCTTTGAGGTAGAATTGTTGTACAAAAACTGCTCATATTTGACATATTAAACTTCATGATCTTGGAATTTACAATCATCCTTGTAACCACCATCACAACCAACAAAATGGACAATATCTGCCACCTCTCTGCATTTCCTGTTTCTTTCCTTCTGTTTCATTTGGATTTGTTTTTGGTGTTACTTTTGTAGGATCCTTAACCTGCTCTCGTTTTAAACAGCTTGTTAAGTGTGTACTTGACTTATTTTTTATTTACTTGACTTATTTAAAATGCTCTCAAGTACTGAAATCAGTGGATATAATATTCTCTGATGAGGTTTTCAGAACCTGAGTGTGGAAGACAATTGAGGAGCATAACATAAAGGGCAGAGGGAAGATAATCGACCCAGTGGCATCTATTTTTCTTGAACTAGCCAAATAATACTAAACAGAACATGAAATATTAGATTGTAAGTACCATGTACACCTTAAAAAGACATTAAAATCATAACATAGAAAGGAATAATTATATACACCAATTTAAAGCAGAGGGTAAATGAGGAAAAACTTTGGCAGGAAAATGAGGAAAATAGAAACAGGAGTTAGTGAAGAAGCATTGGAAGAATATGTAGTTATATTTGTAAAAGGGCACTGGGTTTTTTTTTTTTTTTTTGCATGATGACACACGTTCATTATGGAAAAATAAAATCATCTATATTCTACAGTCCAATAAAAACCTATGCTAAACTTCTATGTACAGGTCATTTTATGAACAAAATATGTTCAACTCTGTGACTGTAACCCACTTTGTTATCTTCTACAGAGGAGCTTCAGTCTTCTGGTCCCATACAAAGAGCCAAAAATATACATTTAACAAGCTGTGCTGGGAACTGGATATCCACTTATACAAGACTGAAACTGTATGTCAGCTGTGCAAAGGTCAGAGACCTCGGCATCTGGATGTCAAACTTTGGAAGAGCTAACAGAAAACAGGGGAAACACTTGATGCCAGAGACACTGACAGTGATTTCCTCAATAAGATACTAATACCACTGAAAATAATAATAAGAATCAACAAATAGGGGCTGGGGATTTAGCTCAGCAGCATAAGCCCCTGCCTTGCCAGCAAGCAGTCATGAGTTCCATCCCCGGTACTGATAAAAAGGAAAAAGACAAAAAAAAAAAAAAAAAAAAAAAATTCAACAAATAGTACGCAATTGCATTTTAAAATTTCTGCACACCAAAGAAAACTAACAGAGTGAAGACAGCACCTACAAAATGGAGGAAAATCATTACCAGCTATTCTTCAAATGCAGGTTTTATATCTAGAATATGTGAAGAACTCAGGAGTGTAACATAAAAAATAGCTCCATAAATAAATTAGAAAAAGAATTCAACAGATATCTCTCAAAGGCAGAAGTACAAATGGCCAACAGGAACACACACAAAGAAAAAATGTTCAAAATCTTTGACTAATAAAGAAATGCAAATTGAAAGTAAGGAGATTCCACTTCCTTGCAACCAGCATGTATCTCATCCAGAATACAAATGGCAATAAATGCTGGTGAGGATGCCCGGTTCCTGCTGAGAATACAAATTAATAGAGCCACCATGGAAATCAGTACAGAAATTCCTCAGAGGAATAAAAATAGGGCTCCCCCTGGGCCCAGCAGCACTGCTCCCCGGCACACACCTGAGTGAAGTAAGTCAGCGGAGTGTAAGGATGTGTGCACACCCAGGGGGAGTCAGCCCAGCTCACAGTGGTCAGGATATAGACACACATAAGTCCCCACCAACAGGTGACAAAAGAAAACATGACATTATGTATACAATGGGGCAGTACTACGTGCTAAGGAAGAATGAAATTCTGTGATTTTCAGGAAATTGAGGGACCTGGAGACCATCATTTTGAATAAACAAGTCCGATTCAGAAAGACAAGTGCAATTATTCTAGTATGTAGAATATTTAAAAATACCAAGAAAGTACAAGAGAATTTATTTTTATTACTGAATAGAAAGGAAATAACAGGAAGGAGTGTGAGGGCCAGCAATAAGGGTTATGGATACAAGCACAAAACTTACCTCATGTTAGAACTCCCCAAAATGTAAAGCTTGTGAGGAGAGAGAGGAAGCGGCTGAAGGAGGAATTAAACGATATGTGCATGAATGAACCTTTTAAAGTGAACCTATTGAGATTAATGAACATATTAATAAACCTGTTAATTTTCGGAACAAACACAAACAACTCATTTCTCAGAAGTCTTTATTTATTACTCTCGGGTTGCAAAGCAATGGAGCCATCGCTGACAGTAACCCAGGGTCAGCCTCACGTGGCGCTGCCCATAGACTCACCCAGGTGTCCACACTGCTTCTTGAGAACACTGTCATTTCTCAGCTGGGCTGTCTTGCATATTCCTTCAAAATTAATTGGACATGGATGTATATCTGAGTCTATTTTTGTAATACCTATTTTTCTACTTTGATACAATACCTGCTTAACTTACGTCTTTTATGTTCACCAATATCAAATTCTATGGAGTACTGTACTTTACAATAAGGTTGAAGGTTGAATCCTCCAGTGTTGCTGAGTTGGGATTATTTGAACGTGTTTCCTTGCCATATAATTGTGGAGTTGTTTCTTCAATTCATATGAAGAATTAGAGTTTTAATTCACAGCTCATTGAATTTATGTCAGAATTTGAGAGGTTTACATCTATTGAGTTTTTTCATTCATGAACATAACATATTTCCATTTACTAAATTTTTAAAAATTTCTTTTAGCAATGTTTTGGGCTTTTCAGGACAGAAGTCTTAGAAACATTTAATAATATAGAAAGCATGTAGATGTGAATAAAGGCATATATAAGCTCTTAAAATTCAATAAAAGATTGAATATTAGGATGAAAAAAATATTTGTGCAGGGCTTTCAAAATAAAGTCCATGAACATGAAAAGATGCTCTTCCTCAGGGTTCATCAAAGTACAGCCTATGACCCAGCGGCAGTCATGAGTCAGCTTTTATGAAGTTCAATTAAAGCAGTGCCATTTGCTAATCAAGGACGTGTCACATGCTTCAGTGGAGGAAATAAGAAGTTGCAGTAGAGAATGAATTACCATCCAAGATTAGAGTTTGGTGCTTACTACTCTGGATAAAGGTTGCTAGTACATATTTTACATCATTTCATCAGAAAAATGTCAGTAAACACCATAGTAAGATATCACTACAGAACCATTATGTTCAAACTTTTAAAGAGCGACTAAAAAAAAAAAATGGCTCCCCAGGCTCCTAGCTGTCTAATTTCAAGGCTGTGTAAGGGAGCATGTATTTCAATGTGGAGTTTTAAACCTGACTTGACATGGGTAAGGGAGGCCAGGACAGGGGTGTCAGGCAGTAGCTCAGCCCAAGGCCCAGCACGTGCCTCTGAAGTAAGTGCCCACAGGGTGCATGAGATGCACATTTCACATCCCAGTAACCCTGCTTTTTCCTGGCCTAGCTGACACCCTAAGCAACTCCTCCAGATGTCACTGGGAAATGCCTCGGTTGAGGGCAGCAGATATTTCTAATAGACTCAACAAGGCAATCTTCTCTCCTCTACAGTAATTCTTGGTCCAGAAGAAGAAGCAGCCATCACTCAGTTCAGGGATGCAGGGTTCGATAAACAGAAGTCTGCGTGCCCGGCATCATGTGAATGAATAAAGAATAAACAGGTTTCACACATTTATCACAGCAGAGTACTGCTCAGCCATGGGTGTACAGCAAGTACTAAGCAGACATAAAATATAAATTTGAGTCATTTGTAGGAAATTTGATGCACCTAGACTCCATAACGCTAAGTGAAATGAACCAGACACAGGTTTTATATCACATGAGTTCTCTTATATGAGAAACCCAAACTATATGAGTATATCATTGCTCATTCAAGAGATGCAAATTAAAACAACACTGAGATTGCATGTCACTCTAGAAAGAATGACTGTCATCAAAAAATCAACCAATAACAAATGCTGGCAGGGCTGTGGGGAAAAGAAACACTTCTCCACTGTTAGTGGGAGTGTAGGTGGTGTCGCCACTGTGAAATCAATGTGGAGATTCATTCAAATTTAGGGTAGGAGATCCCTTTTGATCCAGTTATTCCTCTTATGGGTATCTTTCAAGAATTGAAATCATCACACCACAGTGATAAACGTGCACCCATGTTTTGAGCAGCACAATTGGTAAAAGCTAAATCTTCGAAATAAACCAAATTCCCTTTAACTGAGAAAAGGATAAAAAAGATGTGATTTTATATATAATGGATTACTACTCAGTCACAAAGAAGGATAAACTTGAGACTTTTACAGGTAAATTGGATGCAACTTGATACCATTCTTGTAAGTGAAGTAAATCAGACCCATATGTGTAAACATCATATTGTCTTGCTAATGTGAGAAACAAAATGAGTAAATAAGTTTCAAAATGTACAACAGATATTGTGAATTGGGAGGAAACTATTCAAAAGAAAAGACAAACTGTAATAGTGAAAAGGGGAATAAGAAAGAGAAAGTTATCTTTACACATAAGATAGTTAAGACATTTATACAACTATTCTCTTAGGTCACTGAAAAAGAAGATGTGCACTAATATTGTTTGGACAAGATAGCATGCTTGTATCTTATAATGTGAATAACTACTATGAAGATACAATACACAATGTATTAATTTTGGTAACTCTCTTAATAACCTGTTTTTAAACGCTGTTTTTTTTCTTATTATTATTTTTTTCTCTTTAAAGTAAAAAGGGATATTCTACTCTTAGGTGCTTATTAGAAATGAAATCATCTCCCTATAACAAGGATTTTTGCTTTTAGCAATTTAATTAAGTTTAATGGTATAATTTATATACGCATAATAATCAAATATATGATGGGGACTTTGTACCTGAACATGATACATGTGGAGAGACAGGAACCTGAACCAATGGAGATAAAGGTTAATAAAAACAGACTCATAGAACGCCGAAATGTTGGAATTATCAAATATGGGATTGTAAATACTTATATCAAATAAGTTAAGGGACATGCAGGAAACCAATATTATAAAAAAGGAAAAGATGTAGGAATATGAAGAGAAATATGAAAACATTATGAAAAGAAACTCTAGACTTAAAAATCCACAATATGAACCAACAGAACATTATGTGTGAGTGTGAGAGCACACAGAGCACTGGGAAAATCACTAAGGGAATTGGATGTGAGTAAACAGAAACCATTCAAACAGAGACACAGAGAAAGTTATTTAAAGGACAGTGAACCCTGTCCTGCATCACATCGTCATTTGAGAAGGGCCCATAAATTTCAGATGCACCATGCTGTGTACACTTTCCAGCCTCCTAAATGATGGGCCAAATAATTATCTTTTCCTTAAAATGTACTTTGCTTCAGGAATTTTAGCATAACACAAAATGGACTAAGGCAGTTACAGTGAGCCGTGGAGCAGATGTCTTTCCATTTGTCCCATACTGGTAGGTTTATAGTTAAGCCTTGATTTTCTCGGTCCTTATTTAACTATCTTTCCTTCTGTATTCTTCTGAAGTTTCTATCACATGCACATTAGATTTCTTGGGTTTGCCCCACAGCTCAGGGACTGTTCCTTTCAACTTACTTTGTCTTTCTTCAGTTTGAACCATTTCTATTGTTCTTCAAGTCTGCTGAGATTTTTCTTACATTTTCTCATCTGATACTAATCCTACCTAATTTATTCTCATCTCTAGAAGTTCTATTTGACTCTTGTGTCTTTTTCTACTCTTCATGTCCCTACAGTTCTTTGGAGATTTAATATATTTTATGCATAATTTTAATGATTTATAATTATTTCTGTTCATAATGATAATCCTATCATCTGTGTAATTTCTTGATCCCTTTCTACTGTTTTGTTTCCTCTTGGCTATAGATGATATTTATCTGCTTGTTCATATGTCTGACAATTCTGATGATGCTACATCTATGAATGTTATGTCATTGGATAGAGACTTGTTTTGTGGGACACATGCACATTTGTTCTGAACTGCACATTTATTCAGAAGAATAAAAAGGAGAGTCCCCCCCGCCCATTATTGAGCAGAGGGTTTCCAAAAGGCAGAAAACCACACATGTTCTAGTTCAGGGGTTTTCACACAAGTTTTGGCCAGGTGAACCCGACAGAAAGCATGGACACTGCTACCTGCTGCCAGGCCTTTGGTGTCCAGAAAGGAGGCCGTCTGACTTGTACTCCACCCCTCCAAGGTTCCTCCTAGTCTGTTTAGGAACTTGCCCACCTTCTACCTGACAGCCTACACCACAGGACTTCTTTAGCCCACTGTTAACACATCACTTTCTGGATGATTCTGGTGTCTGCTCACGTGCTACAAGGTCTGTTTAATGTTGGTTGCTGTGCCTGGCCCTGTATGAGCTCAGGAAATTATTCAGGCTATCACTTTTTCTTTCCCTCAGACAGTTTCCTCCACAGGTATGTAAACCAGGCAAAGATTAAAACTAAAATTTAAGGTCAGTTGCTATAGCCAGAATAATTTATTCCATTGTATTTCACAAATGCACAAGCCAGTGAGAAATCATGGTCCTTCAGAGCAATTTTCTGGCAAGCACTGAACTGGATGATGTAGGCGGCCTGGTGCTTGGGACTCAGAGAGGGACAGGGATAATTAGGTGATGTTCTGATGGAGAGGAGCGAGGGTTTTCTACACAGAGATGTCCTTCTTTAACCATAGGAATCAAGGACCGTAGAATAGTCCACATAGAAGCCGTGGCTGGGGTTATTTGGGGGAAGATCTCTACACCATGAGAGTGCACTGGAAGTAGCAGTAATTAAATGTCGTCCAAATACAGTTGTGGTTGTACAAAGCGAATCCATTGTGGTTTCTTCTTACAGGGATATTTATGGTTTTTATCAAACTTTCTCACAAGCCATTTTGTAACAGTGCCTGATACTTAATTTTTTCTTTGTTTTTGTTACATCCTCGCCCCTGTCATCTGAAAGTAGTAAATGGAAAATAACAGACATGAAAAATCCATGAATTTCAGATAAACCATCTGAGCAGTGCGATGAAATCTTGCATGGCTGAGCTCCATTCTTCCAGCAAGAGAGCCATCCCTGTATCCAGCATATTCGTGGTATACAGGCACCCACACTTTAGTCCTCCTTCTTTTTGTCACTTTTTCTACCACACCTGGAATTGGACAAAAGTTACAGCCCCAGTGCATGATAAGTGCTTAGTTAGGATATAAAAGCCACAGTACTTGTGAGTAGGAGACATGAACCCAAAGGTGTTTCAGTTGTCAGCAACGTGTTGCATCAGAAAGCACTGTGCTCACTGTATGTGCAAACGTCATTATACATGTGTGTGTAGGGAACGGTGGTCCGCTTAGTATTCAGTGCTGCAGGAGATTTCAGGCACACTGTGGGGGTCTTGGAGCAGATCTTCTGTGGCCAAGGGCGAGGGAGGACAAAGGCATCATATGTATTTAAAACAAGGTCAGAGGTAGAGTGCAAGTTTGAGAACTACCAGTAGATGGCGATACTTCTTCATGTGTGGTCCAGGTTTGCAGAGTGGCGTTCCTTCAACAGATCTAATAGGTTTGTAGTAACCAGATAGGCTGCTGTTGTGCAGAACAAAGCTCAGGTTTCTTCTAGTGAGGTGTTTGGATTATATCACAAACATCAAGGATCCTTTCCTTCTATTAACATGCTTTCTGTCATCTGCTCTCTTCTTGTGATACTCTTAACATCTAGTAAGTAACATTTTTTTCTTAAGTACTAATATTTC
Source organism: Cavia porcellus (assembly GCF_034190915.1). Lineage (NCBI taxonomy): Eukaryota > Metazoa > Chordata > Mammalia > Rodentia > Caviidae > Cavia > Cavia porcellus. The sequence goes on along the minus strand of NW_026947509.1, from coordinate 23,774,201 downwards.
AGTTTCCTACAATTACAACAATTTTAGCTTTCTTCTCTATATAACAGAATATTTTTCTGTTTCTTTAGAGCGGAGCTATGGAGACTCAGTGACCCAGACAGAAGGCCCGGTCATTCTCCCAGAGAGGTCCCAGCTGACCCTGAACTGCACTTACCAGACTACTTACTCGGTTACTTTCCTTTACTGGTATGTGCAGTATTCCAGCACAGCTCCTCGGCTCCTCCTCAGGAGCGCCACAGAAAACCAGCCGGCAGAGAACCGAGGTTTTCAGGCCACTCTGGCCAAGAGTCAGCGCTCCTTCCCCCTGCAGAAACCCTCCCTCCAGCTGTCAGACTCTGCCACGTACTACTGCGCCCTGGGGACACAGTGAGGAGAGCTGCAGGGGGAGCACAGCAAAAACCACGAGGGGGCTGGAGGCTGAGGGGAGAAGCCCTGACAGGGGATGGCTGTGTCCCTCCCTTCTGTGAGAGTGTTCACTCAGTTTCCGCAGGAACATGATGAGCCCATCTCAGGTCAAATTCCAAGAACCCTCAGAGGTCATGAGCTATGCTGATGTAGGAAGGGATGGAAGTAAAATTAAAGAGAACAGTTTCGCTGCCTGGAAGTACCCGTGCTCGGCCTGAAAGGTTTCTTTCTCTTTCAGATTCAGGACCCTCTCACTGCTGGCATTTCCTGAAAATGCTGATGAGCAATTTTTCTCTACCAGCATTTTAGCTGCTATTTAAAATCTCCTGGAATATTAGGTTCTTCATGCAAACACTTCTGTTTACTCACATCCAATTCCCTTAGTGATTTTTCTGCAACTAGAACATGTGTGGTTTTCTGCCTTTTGGAAACCCTCTGCAAAGAAAACTGAATCTGTTTTATTATTCTGCATCGTTCTCCACAACTAAGTGAGGCTCCGCTGGTCCTTAACCCCTGCTGCAGGATATCCCACACAGCCCCACACCAGCCTGTGCTTCATGCAGCTGCTCAGGAAGAATGACTTTAGAGGACCCTCAAGACCAAGCAGTGGGCACAGTTCCCTGCCAGGCCCTCATAAGACTACAGAAGAGACGGGAGGCAGCCTGGTCAGGAAAGGCCGTGTCCAGTGAGTCCTCCCTCTTCATGTGAAGTGTCCTCTGCTATCACCGTAGCCTTAAGGCCCCAATCACATGGTGGGGCTGCTCACCTGAGGTTGGGCTTTCATTCTCTGATAATGCATCTTAAATAGTAGAAAAGAGTCCAGGATTTTGGCCAAATAATTCCTTTAAGCAAGTATTATCTTAAAGTACACCAGTATGCTTACATATTCCTCTGTAAAGCCAGTGACATGTGAATACCACGGATGCCGCTCACAGAAAGACTTCTCTTCCTCTGTGTGTTGTAAAGGGCTGAAAAGGTATAAGCTGGGTTACCAGCTAGAAAGGCAAACGAAATGTCTTATTTCCCATTTCTGAAGTTGAGCTGTAACAGCCCTAGATAGACCAATGATTTCCTATCACTTGGAACTCAGCAGACTTCAGACCTCTGATGAATTCTCAGTTTCTGTAGGAAACCCGGGCGTCTGTCTGGGGCCTCACCATTCACTGCCTTCATGACCTCAATGGCTCTGTGTGCTGTAGATGCGGTCACCGGGACAGGAACGAGAAAACTGGGGCCGAGCCCTCATTGGGCCCTCTTCGGGTCACTCTTGGGTTTTCCCTTTTACCCAAACTCCTGCTTCTCCCTACCCTCCCTGTTCTCTACTGTAGGAGTTCAGTCCTGAGGACTGGATCTCCCAGGCTCCCACCTCAAAGTAATTTCAGTTTTATTCTAAAATTTCTTGGTGTCATTTTAATTCATATTTTTATCTTTTCAAAGCACAGTTTTAAGTTTTGGGGCTTACAAAACCATAAACCCTCCCTCTGTGTGATTCTAAAGCTTGAATTTCAACCCTGGAAAGGCTGGAAGGAAGTGAGGAAAGTTCAACACCTCCAGAGCTTCTCCTTGGCGCTCACTTGGGCCCCTAGAGGGCGCTGTTACCCAATCTGGAAATGACTTTCCATCCAATGGAATGGACACACAAACACCTTCCTTCCTTCCCCTACAGTTTAGTGAGGAGTGATCTGAGCACAAGAGGTAGAAATTGGTAAAACGGGAGGTTATTGTGTATGAGGACAAATGAATCCTTATTGGCACCTACAGTCTCTTTTGCTAATTAAGCCTTTCAGTGGACAGCTCTGCTGTGTAAATGTGAGCTGATGACACCATAATATGGACACTTTCCTAAGTCCTTAACGACCATCTCGCACATATCTACATACATTGTTATCATGACTTCTATGTGCATCACTACCTGTATCTCACATAAACTCCTGGAGCAGAGAAACATATACAGAAAAAGCAAGGCTGAAAATTCCAGAGAAGAGGAAGCAGATTTCTAAAACAAATTCTTGCTTAGATTTTATATACCAGAGGAAAATCTGAGTTTTATTTTACATATTCCAAATGATATCAGAACCATTTAATGCTATCATTTCTTTAATATTTTTTGCCTTTTTCTGGTAGCTAGAAGAAAGAGAAGGTAAGAAGAAAGGGGACAAGTTAAAGACAGAGATACAATGAGAAGACAAAATGGAAGGGGGGAAAATTAATCATAATGAACAGAGGGGCTTTATCAAATGCAAGCATGAGACACAGGCAGTTACTATAAGAATCAGGAAAAAAAAAAGCCCCATCTCCCAAACAAGGTAATATGTAACTCTTGTCTGAATTGAAACTATGTTTGTCCTCACAATTAAGGATTTTGCTACTATCGCTTGTTTTACATAGCCTGTAGTTATTCTTAAATAATACATACATATAAAATTATCGATATTAATAGATTATATGATATTTAGATGCATATATTCTTTGATTTTTAAATTAGGCAAGAAGCATCTTCTTAAACTTTTATAATTTAAAAAATTATTTATTTGATCTGAGGTCTTGGTACCCTGGAACTCTGGCTTAAATATCTGCCCTTCTCAGCTTCTTGAGTAGCAGGGTTTGTAGGCACGGGTCACCATGTGTGGCTAAACATTTATTATTTCCTTAGGGTGTTAAATTTTACACTCCTTACTCCAGTCTTGTGAAGATTACAGTGCATTATCATTATTTTTAGTCACCCTAATGTGCAACAGTACTCTTGAACTTCTTGCTCCTAAGTGTAATTTAGTACACACTGGTTAAACTCTCCCTCACCCTCCATCTCCTCAAGTTGTAATTCATTACAATAATGTTTACCACAACTCTTGGTTATTCCGGAAGAATCCCAATCTACAAAGTCCAATAAGAAGGCAGTATTATGTGTTACAGTATTAGAGGTGTTACAACTTTTTTACTTAGTATGCCTGGAGTGATTCTCAAGTAAATTAATTTAGAGGTTAATAAGAACTCATTAGAACACACATTTCTTTTCTGGGTTTCAATACACGTACATACATGTCCTTTCTGTGATGATCCCCAGACGCATTAATGTGGTTGAGCTGTTCTCCTTTGCAGAAGTGCCTCCCCTTCCTGCTCACATGCACCCTCACACTCCTCACAGCTCAGGGATTGCAAGAAAATGTTCCTCTAATTATATTTGTCTCTGTCCTCTCTCCCCACCAAGCTCCACCCAGATTCTCAAAGGTTTGAGTACAGGAGAGGCTTCCTGCACAGAGCTGTGGAAGACTCAGTGTCTGGGCCTGAGCAAGTTCTTTAGTGGAGCCAGTTGGCTGCAGGAGCAGTTCCAGAACCAGGAACTGACAGCAGTGACCCTGAGTTGACTATGTGCATCTGACTGATGCACCTAGGCCAAGAAGGATCATGAAGAGGATCTTGAGCTCTCTGCTGGGGTTTCTGTGCACCCAGCTCTGTGAGTTGAACTGTTTCAAATTTGGGGAATTTAAAGCACTTTTGCAGGTGCAGTGGAGGGGTTAGGCTAGGAGCTCACAAATCTTGCAGACTGTCCTCCCCATCATGATCCATGGGGGCATTATCAGGGCTGTGTACACACTGAAGTGACATCACCTGTGACCATTTCTCCATTCCTACTCAGGTGTCAGAGGGATGCAGGTGAAGCAGAGTCCTCCAGCCCAGATACTCCAGGAAGGAACTGGGTCCACTCTGTCATGCAATTTTTCTAACACAGTGAGCACTGTGCAGTGGTTTCGCCAAGATCCTGGAGGACACCTGGTCAACCTGTTTTACATTTCTTCAGGGACAAAGCAGAGTAGAAGACTAAAGGCCACAAAAGTACCTAAAGAAGACCACAGCTCACTGTCCATCTCCTTTTCCAGCCTCATAGACTCAGCCTCTTATTTCTGTGCTGCAGCCCACAGCGCTCCCCAGGCGCCTGCAGCTGGTGCACACATCCTCAGCTGAGCTCAGCCCTGTGCCAACCACAGTGCATCACAGGGCCACTGAAGCAGCGTCTTCACAGGTTCATATGTTTCATCTGAACTGGTAGAGTGTCAAGTACACACACTTTTAGACTTCATAGATTTGTTTGTTTTTTTGTTTCTTTTTTTTTTTCATCCTAAATTTTACCTCCCCTTACACAGAGGCCTAACTTAGAACTAGCAGTGTAGTTCATAGGAGGACTGGGTCAAAATAAATATTAAATTCCAGTGTTCTGAGTTCCCAGAGAATAAAAAAGAAAATGAATAAAAAGAAAAGAAAGTTATACAAAATAAAGGTGTTCTTAGTGAGGATGTATCTTATCTGTGCCCGTCTCAAGCTCATTTGGTTCTGTCTTAGCACAGGGTGCTCCCGCAGGCAAGTGCAAATACTTTGCTTTCAAACAATAATAGAAGGGCAACAGAAAAAAGAAAAAAAAAGTTCAGTGAATGCTCATATACAATAACTAGATGTCAGAGAAGATGTGAAGCTACACGTTCCATTCATCTAAGTCCCACCAAGTTCTTGAAGCTTGTTGTGTGGCTTAGGACTCGCTCTATGCTGGAGTGTCCCTAGCAGGACTGAGAGCACTGTGTGTCTGCTGGAGGATGTCTTCAGGCCAAGCTGTTTTATGGGGTTGCTCTAGTCTTTTATTTCCTTGCAGTTATCCTGCTCAGTTGTATCCATTACTGGAAGAAATCTCCCAACTGTTGTTACTGAATTTCTGTTTCTCTGGGTAGTTTCTTTCAGGTTTTGTTACATGTATTTTGGGAATCTGTTGTTAGGTGTCTGTACATTTTAGCTACTGTAGTTTCCTAAATGACTTACTTGTGATCATGATAAACATCCCTCTTTATCTTTGGTAACTCTGGTTCCCGTTATGGGAACATTATAGCAACTCTCTTTCTCTTAAGGCTGCTGTTAACATGATTCAACTTTTACTGTTAAGCTTATTGATACCTGCTATAATTTGTATCTTGAATGTTCTCCAAAGGCCCATAACTGAGGCTATTTGGCACTGTGGTGAGGTGGGTCCCAGTGGGAGAATTTAGCTTATCGCTTCCCTGCCCTTGATGAGTGAGGGATGCTGGTTCTTCCTGTCTGTGTCCGGGTTGCTGGAGGTGAGTGCCTTCCTGTGCTGTGTGTGTCCACCATGGTCCACAGCCTTGACAGATGAAGAGGCAAAGAGGCTGTTTGCTATGCACTGAAACCTTGCAAATGGGTGATTTCAGTCATTATGTAGGTGACAGAAACAGACTAACACAAAAATACTGACGGTAAGATGACCCACATATCACAGCATTCAGGATGTGAAAAAATTTAGATTAAATTTTACATTACATACTTTTACACATTCTAGGTTAAAACTCAGTAAACCAAGGATGTGCTTAAAGAATCATTTACTCATAAGTCTGAAATATGAAAAAATACAAAATTATCTTTTTTGTAAAATCTTTTCTTGTCACTCCGAAATCTTAGGAGAATGGAAGGGATGTGAGTAGTAAAGGAGATTTAGACCCACTGGGCATTGTCAGGAGACAGAGCTGGGTGATCAACGTGATTTCCTGGAAACACTTTTATGTTCTCATTATCTCTATTTTACTTTTCATTAATGAGCGTGTGATACATAATAAACACAGAATGGGACACGGCATAGACACATCACTTCTGGGTCTCTCTTACTTCCTCTTCCTTTCTCAGTGCTCCCATCTCAGCCCGTACTCAGACTGTCTTGATCTCTGCTAAAATTGAGTATGTGTGTGTGAACCCATTTCTGTGTCACAGTACATGTATCAATCTCTGTGCCTCTCTTTCACCATTACCAAACTCTGTAGATTGCTGTTCTGTACAGTAAGTGTTGCTAGCATCTCTCCTTAATGTTCCTTTTCATAACTGTTTTGGTTACTCAAGCAGATTTTCACATGCATGTAAATTATGCATTCAGTTCGCAATATATACAAGTATAATGTAATTTTGAGTACTACCTTATTACAAATTTTTGAAAAGGTGAATTTATAATTTTTGAGTCTTCCAATTCATGAACATATTTCCTGATTTAGTAAGCTTTCTTTATGTTCATTGGTAAGAGATTTTGGTTATTTTTAAGAAAAAAAAAGCCAGAAACTGGAAAAAAACTGTTTGAAACACAAATGTTATTCAAAGAATTTTACATATAATGTGTGAAGAGTTCTTGAAAATCAATCAAAGTATAAATTTTAAAATGAACAAAATTAGTATAGCCTTTATACATAAGCTATGCAAATGAGAAATAAGCAAATAAAAGAACGTACTTCATCAGAGGCTAACAAAACATGATCCATGAGCCAAATGTAAGGATTCACTTATTTTATCAGTTTTAATTGCTATAAAGAAAAGTCATTTGTTTATGTATTGTGAATTGCTTCTTACATGTTATACATAGAGAGCTAAGAACCTGCAACAGAGACTGAAAACAGAAAATCTGCAGTACCCAATCCTCTATGCCAAAAATTTAACCACTATTTGGCATCCATAATTATCACAGAAACAGTGTCATCGAAGCTAAGTGCGGTAGGAATAGATCAGCAATGAGATGGGCTGGGCCCTCCAGGGAGTCAGTGCTGAAGATGAGAAGGCATCAGGGCTATGGCCACAGGTGCATCTGAAGAAGACTAAAAGTGCTAGGGTGTGATTTCATACTTTCCTAAGTAACTCTTAGGATACTTAGCAGAAGCTCGGGAGTATTGGTGTCACCTCTTTGAGAATTGCCATCACCTTATTAAGGGTGGATCATCATCTCCCACCCACCAAGATTAAGCCTAAAACCACTAGGGATAAACTAGGACTACCAAGACTAAGACTATAGATACTGACCAAGTTTAATGATGGCACCCATATGCCCATATACCAGTAGATCAGTCTCATCTAAGTGACTATATTTGCAATCATATTGGTTAATCATAATTTCAATCCCTGTTGTGCCCGCCTCATGATTTTACTCTATAAAACTTCATTTAAGAAGTGGTCTCACTGGCAACCCATTTAAGACCCCTGCTTTTAATATAAGTAAAGAAACTCTCAGCCTGCTAGATGTCCAGTAGAAGTTCATATTCTCTACAAATGAAGAATGGATTTTAGGAACAATGGAAATTAAGAGCAGAATATATTTATTGAGAGAAAGAAAGCTTCTGTTCAAGAGAGTGATAGAAGGAGTCCTAAGTGGATTGCTGAGGATCCTGCCTTTTCTAGAGAATTTTACACAGCATAACCACAAAGCGAAGTGGGTTCAAGGTGGGGAAAAATGGGAAGTGAGCTGGGACAGAACTATGGCCAAACAATAAGACTATGAGTGTAATTGTGGGTAAAGCTGATTAAATCAGAATCAAATTGAGAAGCAAGTCACATAGCAAGCAGATATGAATAGAGAACAGGGCCTTTGCCTGTAGGGCTTTGGATTAGTGGCTCCTTCTGGCTTCTTCAAAGTGAGCAGACAGACTCCCCAACTCAGCAGTCACGGCACATTCAATCTTGGCCCCCCAGAAACCACCTCTTGGAGGCAGGCACTACTTGCTGCTGAGGTATTCTGCACCTGGACTGTCAGGAGCACAGGCAGGCAACTCACCAGGAGGGAAATTCCTTTACCATCTGCTCCCGGGGTGCTGCGCACACCCATGGTCTCCATCTGCTAAACAGCAAATAAATGCAAACTGGAATATTGGCTGTCTGTCACCACTCAGGAGAAATGGGATGAAGAGAGAAACTCAAAATAATTATTAGCCCATTTTTACAACACTCATTGATCTGTTATTACAACTTGTATCATGAACTAGAACTGTCTTAGGGACTTCATATGTGCTTTTCTTGGTTTCTAATTGCCTTTTGGTCACTTTAGTTTAATTCGTCTTTTGAAATGAAGAAGGAAAAGGAAGAGCAGCAAGACCCCACGTGATCACATAATGGGATGCAAAAACTCAGTCTCCATTGTTAGTAATATTCACGTGTCCTGTGTGTTTTCAGGAGAAGATAATAGTGTGTATCACAGAAATACCTGGCATTCTCTTCATGAGGTTATTCAAAAGAGAACAATAAGACTCAGTATTTGAGTCAATAGTATAGAAAATGTGGTAGAATAAATCTAACATATATGTCTAAAAAGTATAATTAGTTTTGCGGAGGCAGTAGGTCTGATTATACTCATACTATTAAAATCTAGTAAATAAAACTTGCTATCCTGTTGAGAGACGAGCATTTTATTATGCTTATAATTAAATAAAAACCCAAGATAGTTTCACCTCCAAAGACTATGGGATGGAATTTTATCACATGATTTGGATATAGTGTTGTCATTTGTAAAACTGAAATAGATCCTAAAGCTCAGGAAAGGAGAAGCCGCAATGATTGTATTGACATGACTGCCTTTCACAGAAAAGAAAAGACCTATGTGGAGAAGAGTAAACATTTGTCAGTTTAGTGACCAGGCAGAGGATTAAAAGGACAGTGTAGGGTTCAGAGTCAATATTACTATAAATGTGTCCCTCAAATTAATCTATTGAGTAGCATCTCCATGCGTAACCCAGCTCAGTGTGCAGTTCCTTTCAGCTCCAGCTCTCAAAATAACTGCTTTTCTCAGTGTCACTTCTAAGAACTCCTAACTGAGCTCCAGTGGAAACAAGGGTAGACAGAAGATCAGTTGTTTCTCACATGTGTGCAGGCCTTGTGGTGTATGAACCTAAAAACCCATTTCCTGTTTGGGGGAGTCACCTAGGAGCTCAAGAATTACTTATATGTGCACTGCCAGGGACTGAGGGGCCCTGAAGCCCAAGTGTGAGGCAGAAAAAAACACACTGTACAGAGGGACAAGGACACATGCCACTCTTCAGCCTGCTGTGGGTGTTCCTGGTCTTCATATGCTCTGGTATGGATGGTGCAAATAGATTGCTAAGGGTGGTAGTCATAAACATAGACAAGTGCTTCAACAGTCTGGGAGAGGAAATTGGAATAGGGAAAAAGCAAGGAAATCGTGACTTCACTTTTGTTTGTGGGTCCTAAATTAGTCTAATTCTCACAATATTTCATTCGTTATGTCATGGAATCAGCTGTCTCTGATTGTTCCCACAGGATCCAGTGTGGCCCAGAAAGTGACTCAAGTCCAGCCACTCACATCCAGACCAGAAGGGGAAATGGTCACTCTGGACTGCTCCTATGAGACAACCTGGAGCTCGTACTATCTTTATTGGTACAAGGAACTTCCCAGTGGAGAGATGGTTTTTGTCATTAAACAACATTCTTCATATTCCAATGCAATCAGTGGTCGCTATTCTGTCAACTTTCAGAGAGAAGCTAAGTCCATCAGCCTCACCATTTCAGCCTTACAGATGGAAGATTCAGCTAAGTATTTCTGTGCTATCTTGGAACCCACAGTGTTTGAACCGATGGTAAAAGCTGAACAAAAATTCAGGAGTTCTCTGAGAGCCAGGCCCTGCTGCAGGAGCCCAGCTGAGACTTGCACCTGCAGATCCCAGCAGGAAGGAAGCACAGCAGTTGCTTCACTGCTGTCTTTATTAGAAGATTAAGTTCTAAATAAAACCTGCTTCTTTCTCATTTCGAAACAGGTGTCAGAAGCAACTTTTCTGTGGTACATTGTGTCTTCGATTTCTGAATCAAAAATAGTTCATCAGAACACCCATCTGTGGTTGACATTTGTGCCTTTTCTAGCTGAAGCACACTCTACCATTGATATCCTACAGCTTAACTGCTGAGACACAATGAAACATGGTTGAACCTGCATTGGATGCCTTACGCCTCCATCTGCAGATGAATGAACAGAGACTAAGTGACGGTTATTATGAGATGTACCTGAACATGTTCATATCAAAGGATATTTCATAGCTTTTGCAGTTCAGGTCTCTCCAAGTGAACACATAGTTGCAGCTGGCTTTTAAAGCCACCTCTCCCCAATGCTCTACCCACTGTGCCCGCAGGTGCCCTTAAGTTTCTATAAAATAAGCTGCTCAACCAAGGACAGTGCTGCCTGAATGCCATAAACTCAGCAACAAAATTCTGTGACTCCATGACTCTGGTTTCAGCAGGAATCACAGACAAGTGAGTGAAAGCAAATCATACTTGAGAACAGCTGTAAAATCTTTGTAACACCCAGAGGAAGCTCATATGGTACATTCTGAGAAACAACATCAAGGATAAGGCCTCAGTTTTCTTTAAGGGTAACACAGTTGAAAGTAGATCATTTTAAAAGTGCTTACAGTGAAATAAGGTTTCCAGGTATTTCTCTATGAACATAAAATGTATTTAAAATTTTCCTTGTTGAAAATCACTCTTAAGCCACGTCCATTGGATGCGCTGTGATCTCTGCTGCTGGGGAGTGTGAGGCAGAGGCACTGGGCATTCTAGGCCAGTCAGGGAGAACTTAGCCAGACTATGTCTCAACAAAAGAAAGAAAGAATAAAAAAGAAAAGTCATGGTTAAGCTTGTGGAAAGTCCATTCAGATAATGAAAAACTTTATTTTCAGTGTGTATTTCCTTTCTTAATTATTATTATTTTAAGGCACGAGGTCACTGTGATATCCAGGCTTCCTTCACACTCCTGGGCTTAAGGCACTCTCCTGCCTCAGTCTTCTGACCAGACTGGACTACAGGCATGCACCAGAACACTGAGCTCTGCCGTGCATATTTCTGAGAAAGGACTTGTGCAGAATATACACAGATTTTATAAAATTAGTAGAAAAATAACCATCAGTCAACATTTTGAGAAATATATCCTTCAGATTTAAAATGTTTAAGAGCAAATATCCCTAAAGGCACTTAATATCATTACACATTAGAACACTGAAGAAAATGAATACTTTACCAAGAAACTGAAATCTGACGTTTGCTGAGGTTACTGTATGTGAGGCCTGGTACTATACATTCAGACTTACCTAATTTAAACACTGAGAGGTAGGTTTTGTTGTTTTCATTTACAACGTTCAGAAACAAGGTAATGCTTTCCCTAGTGTGGAGGAGCACTCTGACTTAGCATTAACTCATGTGCAGCACGAGGAAGGTTCTAACATGCAGAGTTCTGCTTATAAAGAAAAAAGGACCTGTGAGCAGGGTTGCTGATGTCTCTGTATTGGTGATATTACTGGGTCTCCCTAGGCTGGGGAAATAGTTGTCAAACTTTGGAACAAACTGACCAAGGCCCAGTGCATTTAAAAGCCACCCACTAACCAATCAGGAATGCTGAACGCATTGCAAATCTTTCCTACCACAGTGTATCAGTGAGTGGCAGGAGCTGGAGGAAAGCTAGTTCTGAGACACTGTGGGCACACTCCCCCATCAGGACCTTTGTCCCTTGTCTCTGCCCTGCCTGGGATTCTTTACCCCAGGTGTCTCTATGGCTCGTCTCTGTGCTTTCTCTTCATCCTCATTCAGCTGTAACCTCCCTTTGAAATCTTTGCCTAGCTGTATCTAATTCTCTTCTCTGAGAATCAGGCTCTAGCCTGTGTGTCCAAACCTGAAGCAGTTCTGGCTAAAACTCTGCCACCTGGTGTCCAGATAAAGTATTTTGAGGCAGTCAAGCTCACTTCCTTGTTGTCCTCTAGAATTCACAAGTTAGACTGTGGTGAAACTTTTCTCAAAAGGAGCCGCCTTTGTTCAACCAACCAGTGTAACTCTGAGGGCAGTAATCACGTGGGACAGGACTCAGAAGAACTAGCTGGTGGCTGATTTATTATGACTCCAGATGTGAAAATGATAAATTAAAAAATGGGGTAACTTGGGGTGGAGAGTAGAAGGATACTCTGACTCCAAAGCTCCCACTGCAATACCAAAGTGCGTTAATATTTCATTAATAGTAAGAACCATAATAGGGTATGAAATGTACGTGGTGAATTGTAAAATGCACCCCAGAAGAATACTGTGAACTTCATTTTGTGGGTGAACTCTGGGTATTAGAGGGCAAGAGGGGACATGGGATTTTAAGGGAGACAGGAAAAGAAAATCAGTGCCTCCTTCTTGGTTTCAATATAAAACTGTGCCAGATCATGAGGATAATGTGAGTTATCACTTGGATACTCACTTGCACCTGCACAGTTTGGGATGTATCCCCAGCCACTCCAAAAGGAGATGATGTCAGGCAGAATGAGCTCATACCCTTCAGTTGAGAGAGAGAGAGAGAGAGAGAGAGAGAGAGAGAGAGAGAGAGAGAGATTAAAGGAACAGATTAGAGGAATTCATTTTATCTAAAGTGTTAGGACCCAAAATTCTGAATGAGGTGTCACTCTGAGGCTGTCTTCTCTACTGGGTCTCAGGAGCAGGCTCCCCATATTTGCTGGAGACACTGCGTGGGTCCCTGTTTGTGTCTCTGGTGAGCAAGTTTGAGTTCCATTTGACCTGGAGTGGGGTACAGCGACCTGAAGGAAACATTCTGTGGTCAGTGCTCACTGTCCCGTGTACAGCTCCACACTTCCTTCTATTTCTGATTTGGAGGACCTGGAACCCCTTATTTCCAAGGCTTTCATATGTAAGCACTGATTTTCTAGTTACTCAGAACTCTAACAGCTGAAAAGACAAAGCTAAAAGTTGGTATGTTTCAGAGAGCGAGGGATTGGGGCAGTGGGAAAAGTATGAAAAGCTTTTTGATAGACTTAAAAAGTGAAGGTGCCAGTGCAGCAGGATTTGCCAAGGAAAATGTCACTACAGGATCCTAGTTCACAGGTGTACAGGTTCACAGTGCAGACATGCGGAACTCTAATCCAGCCTAACTGTAGAATCAATCTGCAGGTTTACTGATTGCCATCACAGAAAAACAATTTTCTGGAGATGTCAGAAAGTGGCATAAAACAGATTTTTAGGCAGAATTTTGAAAGTACATACTCACATAAATAAAGCATGGGCATTCAAGAGAGAGGGATATAATTTTTGGAAAAGGGAACATTTATATTTCTCTTGAGGTAGAAGTATATAGTATATATATGCTATCATATTATAGAACAATAGATGTTATATTATATGAGACCACATTAGAATATGTACAATATTGACACTCATATTCTGATAATATAGATACATGTGGAGTGTATCGGTGGAAGTATAATTTGAATTATGAGCAATTGCAAATTAAATTCAACAATAAAAACAATAATTAATATTAAAAATTATTATCCCCATCTATAATCCAAACAATTTAAGAAATTCTGCAGACACCTTAACACCTCTGAAAATATTACAATACAATGAGATAGTTGACTCTCTGCTAGGAGTCTCATGTAATAAAAGTATCCTAATGTTGTGAATCGCACACCAAGTCCTAGATAAAGTGAGTCCACCTTGCAGTGAGTCAGTCTTTAGCTGCCCCGTGGGTCCACGCTGAAGCACTGAAGCCCTGTGTCACACTGCAGCACAAGGTCAGCCACTGTCAGGCTAAAGATTGCTTGCAGAGAGTGGCAGAGTTTCTTTATTAGGATGGAATATGAGAAGAATGCACAAATTTCCAAGTTCCCTTCTTACTTTTGATCTTGCTTTTCTGTTTTAAATTGTGCCTACAATCCTAGTAGCCTAGCACAATGTTTGGCAACACTGATGGTACTGCACCCTGTAAATAAACACACTCACTCACCAAGCTGGGCTTGTCTGAGCAATCATATGGAGCTTGGGCTTTTCCTCAGCTCAGAGGCTGACATTTCTTTTACTTCTCTCCAGGACACCCATACCACATAAATTAGTCAGTCTTTTGAAAAAAAAAAATGGAGGTGGGCAAGGTGGGCAGATCAGTGAATTAGTTCATACAATTTTTGAGGCTGAGAAGTCACACAATTTCCCATCTGCAACTGGAGGCCCAAAAAAATCGGTTCGGTGTGTTCTGTACAAAGATGTAAGAACCATGAGTGACAGTGTCCAAGTCCATGGAAGACAGATGTCCCAGCTTAGGCAGGGAGAGTGGGGCAATCCCACCTCTAACTTCCGTTCTCCTCAACCTCCACGGATTGCAAGATGTCCACCACACTGGAAAGGTGCATCGCCTTTACTAAGCTTACAGATTCACACACTAATGTCTCCCAGAAACTCTCACAACAGCCTTAAATAATGGTTCATCAGCTCCCTGAGTGTCTTTTAGCTTAGACAACTTGATGTGTACAGTTAACTGTAATAGCCTACTGTTTGTAAAAACTCAACCCAAAAACCACCAGCAAGAAAATGTTATTATTTTACCACCTATAATTTTATCTTATACAAAAAATATGAAGTATATCATGGAATAATGCAAACCAAAAACTATTGATTAAACTCTTTAGGTACTAGTGTATACCCAGCACATTTCCTGATATTGTTACTCTAATTCTGTTTTGTGGTAAGTCCTACTAAAACTACAAAGAAAACAGAATTAGAATGTGGTTGAATACAAAAGTCTTCAGGGTTGCACAGGTAGAACACTAAGACCTTGAGAAAGATTTGCTGAGCAGCACAAAAACTCCTTAAAATACTTTGGAGTTTTAGAAAGCACAGTTTATGTATTCTATAAAGGATATAAAAGGACAAGAGTTTTTCCAGTAATGCAGTGGGTATGGTTCTAGAAAGCAAAGCAATCTCCCTAACAACCAAATGGCCAGCAGCAGGCTGTAAGTGGAAGAAGAAGGCATCCACAGTTAGGGCAGAGACAGCTCTGGTTTTCAGATGTGAATGGAGCATCAGAACTTTTCCAGGAGTGACCCACCAAGATTCATTGACAAAAACTATCTTCTTCCAGGGTCAATTCTTGTATTTACAAATTTTCATTATCCCATAAAAGTATATACTTTGTATATTCCAAAAAAAGGAATTCAGTAAGTTGTAACATTTACATTCAGATTACTTCATAGTTTCTTAGTGAATTTCACATAAATTAGCTCCCAGATCAGGAAAGCACTTAGGGTCAAACATACCTGTAGTACCCCCTTCAGTACCAATATCACATTTTCTTTGCCCATTCCTCTGCTAATGGACATATAGTTTTCTTCAAAGATTTATCTGTTATGAATTGTGCTGCTATAGAGATACATACACATTTATCACTGTAGTGTGATGTTTTTAGCTCTACAGCAGAGTACTACTGTGTTATAAAGAAGAATGCACTTGAGTCAGTTGCAGGAAAATGGATGCACTTAAGACCAAAATTTTAAGTGAAATAAATCAGACACAGAAGCTTAATTATTGCATGGTTTCTCTTACATGAGAAACTCAAAATTTAAATAAAGAGAAAAATGAAAGGTAGATAACAGGAAGTAGGACAACAGTTTTTTTTTTTTTTTAAATGGGAAAGAGATCAAGAGATGGAAGGAGAGAGGAGAAAGTGGAGGGAAAGGGGACCAAAGTAGGATTGAAATGTGTTATACACATGGACCAACTCCCCACAGAGAATGGAATTATTATGTAATGCAAACATGTACTAATAAAACACACACACCCACACACAAGGTTTCTGGGTTTAAATATGAGGATGCTATTTCTCTGATGCTCTTGCAGGCTTTGATTAGCACATTGAGACTTTTCTTTTTGGAGAAGCATCTCCCCATCCTCCTCACAATTCCAGGATTGTCAGATGTCCTTCTGCTAATATAATAATAAACTCTCTCTCCTCTCTCTAGCAGGCTCCACCCAGATTCAAAGCTCTAGTTGGGGGAGGGGCTTCCATCAGGGAGGCTGTGGAGGACTCAGTCTGGGCTGGGCAGGGTCATCAGTGAAGCTGATTGGCTCTGGTACAAACAGATGTGAAATCTGTCCGTCTGCCACAATCAGGAAAAACATCATGAAGAAGGTCTCATGTTCTCTGCTCTGGCTTTTATGCTCCCAGATTTGCTGTAAGTTTAGTTGTCCCTAATTCAAGAAAACTGAAAGCATTTTGCAGTTGCAGCATCTGAAAAGAAGGGGAAAATGAATGTACAAATCTTGTGGGCTTTCTTCCCACTCATGATCCATGGGGGCATTTTCAGGGCTGTGTAGATGTTGCAATGACATCACCTGTGACTGTGTCTCCTTCCTACTCAGATATGAGAGGGATGCAGGTGGAGCAGAATCCTCCAGCCCAGATCCTCCAGCAAGGAGCCAGTTCTACATTATGGTGCAATTTTTCTGCCACTCCTCAAAATGTGCAGTGGTTTCGCCAAGATCCTGGGGGCCACCTGGTCAACCTGTTCTCCGTTCCTTCAGGAACAAAGCAGAATGGAAGACTAAAGACCATGACAGTCCCTAAAGAATGCCAAAGCTCACTGTCCATCTCCTCTTCCCAGCTCACAGACTCAGCCACTTATTTCTGTGCTGCAGCACTCCCCAGGCACCTCAGCTGGTGCACAAACCCTCAGCTGAGCTCAGCTTTGCATTAGCCACAGGCACATCATGGGGCCACCGCAGTAGCATCTTGACAGCTTGACAGTGTTTCTGACCTACATTGGTAGAGTCTGAAGCACACACATTTTCAAGGCCCATAGTCTTGGACTATGATTTTTATCTTACTTTCTCCAATTATAAATCCCGGTTTGCAGAAATCTAATTTAGGAGATAAGACTTTCTAATAAGAGGACTGAATCAAAATGTGCTGGCTTCCCAAAAAGCAAAAATTAAAACTAATAAAAAATAAACTATGTTTGAATGAAGAAGTTATTGACGATGACACAGGTTAGCTGTGTGTCTGAAGTGCATTTGAGTTTGCACCATGGCAGTAGAGAAAAGAAAAAGTTCACTGGATGTTCATATACGAGGAATAGATGTGGGAGAAAATGTTAACATGTGTGTTCCATTCCTCTAAGTTCTATTCACAGTCCGGAGACTTGCTGCGGGGGCTGGGACCTGACATGCACATCAGTGGGCGCCTGGAGGCTGGAGGACATCGTGTTGAGCCATGTCCACAAGATTCACTGCTTAACAGCATTACTCAGGTTCTCTGCTTCCTTGCAGTTATTCTGTTGTTTTCCTATTATTGACAATGAAATGTTAAAATCACCAAATATTATCATTGAATGTTCTTCTCCTGAAATTCTGTCAGCTTTTGCTGCATTATTTTGGGGCCTATTATTAGGTGCATATGTAACTGTTTTTTTTTTCCAGATTGATCAAATATTTGAATTATTATCAGTAATCCACTTTATCTCTAATTACTTTTTATTTTAATGTACATATTATCAGGAACTTAGCTTAGCCTCTAATCTCCCAAAAATTAATCGGGTAAAGAGTTAAATAAAAAAAGACAAGCCGTGTGGTTTGGGAGCAGTCTAGGAAGGTCACAAATCTCTCAGGAGTGAAGATAAGGATGCTTCTGGGTCACTGTGTTTATTGGGCGTCCGTAGATTTGAGGTGTGCAAGAAGAGGGCACCTCCGAGGCAAAAACCCATGTAAAGGACCCTGAGGACAAAGGCAGTAAATCTTGTCAGTTAAGGGGAATAGTGTGGTCTCTAAAGCTGGCAGTCTTATTGCTCTGGAGTGGACAGTGTCAGCAGCTGTGTTCACGGAGGCCTCAGTCATGGTGTTATCTTGACCTAAGAGCACTGTGAATATGAGCTTTTCCAACATAGCCAGAGGGTCCTTCACAGTTAGCATTTATCCCTTCCATAGCCCGGTCTCCTGCAGCATAGATTGAGTCCAGCGATGGAAACAAATTCCAACCCTGTTACAGCTGTTATTAATATGACACAGCTTTTCTATCCATTTAATTTGCATATTCTGTGAAAATTTATATCCTGGGTGTCTTGGAAAGGGTCACACGTTAAAGGCTTAGTCTCTAGCTTAGCACAAGAGGAAGGCAGGGCCTCGCTGAGAGCCTAGTTCACTGGGGGTGGACCCTTGAGGGGGACTTTGGTACACCAGGTTCCTCTGCTGTTTGCTTCCTGGCTGCCTTGAATGAGCAGCTTCCTCTGTCCCTCACCCCGGTGTGATGAGCAGACTCACTGAGGACAAGAGCAATGAGGTTCATCTGCTATGGCTGAGATCCACAGGACTGTGATCAAAGTAAGCTTTCTAGTTTATTATCACAGGCATTTTGTTATAGTGAGAGAAAACTGACTAACATACACAGACTCACAACTTATTTTTTTAATTAGGTTTTCTACTCCCGAACTTTATAAATTCTAACTTACATCCAGACAAGAAAGGTCATTTGAAATAAGACAACTTAGTTATACATTTGGGTTATGAAAAACCAAAAATCAGTTTTCTCATAAATCTCTTTCTTTATCACTCTCTCACCACAGAATAATGTAAGGGATGGTGAGCCTCTTGCCATAGCCTCCTAAGGGCTGGGGATAATCACCATTTCCTGAGAACACTTTTCGTATTGGCTGTGCCTTGCACTATTTTGAAAATTAATTTGAACTTATTTTTTAACTCTTTTCAGGTTGCTACATTATTTTCCTGAACTGTGTGTCTTATTTTCACCAATACCAGATTGTCTGGGTTACTGTTCTTTGTTGTAAGGCTTGGTCAGATGACTAATATATTTGCATAAATTATGAACTAACTTCACCAGTTTATACAAAATATAGAATTTTGGTTGACTTTTTTATTGAATTTCTAAAAGAATTTGGGAAATTTAAAGCTAGTAAGTCTTCTCATTCATTAGTATTGCTTGTCTTCTGTTTATTTAGCTTTTTAAAATTTAAACCATTCCTTATAACTTTATTAAGCAGAGGATTTGGACATTTTCAGAAAAAAAACAATGAACAGTAAGTGAGAAAGATTATCAGAAGCATATATACATTGTTCAAAGTATTTTTATATATAAAATACATTGAGATATTACAACTTAAAGAGACAATAAATTTTAAAATGAACAAAACACTTAAGCATCCTCTTCATAATAGAAAATATATTAACATGAAAAGATGCTTTTCCTGAATGTTTAACAAAACCTGACCTATGAGAGAAAGCCAGCCGTTTACCTATTTTTATAAAATTTAACTCCAGCAAATCAATGTCACTTGCTTAGCAATGGCTGCTTTCATGCTGCAGTGGCAGAGCTTTAGTAGTTGAAAACAGTCTGAATGACACTAGAAGTAGAGATATTTACTATTCTACCATGTGTGGGAAACAAGGTTTAGGCCATATTCTGTATCAAGTCATAAGGTAATTGCAAACAACTGCCAAAATAAAATTGCACTACAAATCCATTATGTAGGCTAAAATGATCCTGTCAGGCGTTGACCTGCTGCTATTTAAGTTAGAGTCTATTTAAAGGTGTGTTCTCTTCAGTGTGAGGAGCTCCCCTGATCTGAGAGGCATATGGAGGGAAGGAGATTCTGCAGTCTGATAGCCACTGTCTGCCTGTGAAGGGAGCCCAGGTCACCTGTGATGTGAAGCTACTGTGTGTTTCACTGCCCCTGTTCTCTCCTAGTGTGGCCAGCACCAGTGTTTCTGTGCTCTCTGGATATGCACAGCATTTGTATTAATAGTGAAAGGTGAAGAAAAACTTCTGGATAACCTGCAGGCAAGCAGAGCTGTCGCACTATTCTGCATGCAGACTTGGCCCAAGGCAAAGAGACACTGAAAGCAGTGTGGTGGGACAAGTGGGAGTTGTGAGTCAACAACCTGAGGATGTGGGAGGCCTGGGACATAGCTCAGTGGCCGAGAGCTTGCCTAGCATTATGCACAAGACGCTGGGCTTATTCCTCAGCACTGGAGAAACAGTGTTTAAAAAGAGGAGCTGGCAGATCAGCACAGGTGAGCTTCCCCAGTGCCTTCAATCTTGAACCTGCAGATACAACACAGGTGCACATCACAGCCACAGGCTACATCTCACAAAATTTCTCAGGTGACCAATCCCCCTTTATGTGGGAAATATATTTCCAGATAGTTAAACTGAGTAAACACAAATCCATCTGATCATGAAATTTGCATCCCTATGCACCTCTTGTGACAACACACAGTGTTCAGATCCAAACAATAGAAAGACTGCACTTTCTGGTAATGCGATGATTGTTCTTCACTCTACCAAGACAATGTTAGCACTTTTGCCCATAGAGGACATAAACCCTCTTCTCAGTCACACTCCTCATTTGACCTCCTGTGCATTAACTTTGGAGATACAATCAGGTATAAGAATAATTTTCATTACATAAATTTTGTCGCTACATGATGCTCATATCAAAATGAAAACGAAATGACTTAACCACTAAAGTTCTTATTTCTATGAATAGTTCCATAATTGCAGTTTTAAGTGATTTTTTTCTAACATACTCATTAATGAAACTTCATACAAAATCTTAGTTTGAAGCTAACACCTCCACTCACATATACACTAGGTTTTCTATACAAGAAGCCCCTCAGTCTGCAACAGTCTCCATGGAGAACCACAGTGCCAACTAAAGAATTCTACAAGTCCATCACTCTAGTTTTAGCAGATGTATACCAAGAATGGAAGAAAAAGTCCATATTCCAGTGTTTATTTAAAGGAAAACATCACTAAAACACACAGAAACACTAGGCACAGCCAGCTCATTTTTAATTTCACAAGGCAGCTTTGAAATTGTGATCCTCAAGACCAGCTTGGGATACAGGATGGAGGTCATATCATGCAGGAAGAATTGAGAGGTGCAGAGGTTGAGGCAAAGTCCTGACATGGCACTTATGTGCCTAAAACTCATAGGAATATAGTTTCCCTTAGGACAGATAATAAGGAAAAAAGCTGTGGTCCTCCTGTGTGGTGAACGAATAACAAGAAGAAAGTTGTCATCCCAAAAGCAGACCTTTGAAGACAAACTTCAGGTTCTGAGACTAAGTATTAAGACTGATGGGGGGGGGGGGATAATTGTAGAGAAGGAAAGAAATTTTAACAAAATTTTGAAAAGACATGTCTTCATAAGAGGAATAAGCAGAAGGTTTGTATTAAGAAAAGGCTCACATTATCCAAAGAAGTGTTATCCAAAGAACATCAGCAAATGCTGGGCTTATACCTAGAGTACCTTTACAGAGATATTTTAATTCCAAGAAAATGAAGTTTTTGGTAGCTCATGATACAGTTGTGACAGGATATGAAGGAATAGTTCTCCCACAGTGTCCTTCAGAAATTAGTGAGATTAATCAGGTTCTAAGCAAACCATTTCAGAGGAAGGAATAGTGTGATTTCAGTAGATATGAACAAAGTGAGGAAGTTTTTGAAGACAAAGATTTGGGAAGCGGAACTGCAACTGATATCACACTTGTGGAGCAAATACCCCAGCTTCCTAGAGGTCTTCCTGCTGGATTAAAACCGGAGAGTATGACTGCACCAGCAGAACTATGCTTGGATTCTTAACTTATACAAGGAAGCGTGCAAATACCAGAAGGAAAGTTAAAGCTGAATAATGCAAGTATCACTGCCTTTCTTGTTTCTGAAAGTCCAGATATTGTCATTGATCAGACTTGTGCAGACTTTGATGTTGGGAGCCACTGAAACTAGAAATTGAACACACGTGGAATCTGCAGCATTACCAGGGGCTGGGTGACCCAAGAAAAAAGAGAGGCCTCAAGGGGCTGGTCAAGGTAGCAACTGAGGACACCTGGACTCAACTCCAGTGAACCAATTAAAGACTATAGCTGCAGATGTTTCACTTCTGTGGTGAAATGCAGCATGGAGATCTCCTAAGATACTTCTCCTAGATTGACATAAGCTAGTACTCCTCAGTTAAACATAATCTGTCACTTGGGAAAGTCCTGGAACCACTCCCAAAGTCTGTTCAGTTTTGTGCATTTTCCACTCTAACCTCTTCCTTGCTTGAAAACTAAATAAATGCAGGCCACCCAGAGACATTCCCTGTCTTAGCCCCCAGAGTCTTGAACTCTGCAGAGGGCTTTGACCCTTCTGGAGGCCTAAAATCATACTACTTGTCTCATTTATTTAGGCCTTCAATTACAGTTATTTGGGAGACGGGGGATCTAGACCAGGTCCCCAATACTTTAAATTGAGCGTGTAGGTTATATAACCAATGGTACAGCTTTCATCTTGGGTCAGAAAGGAATAGACAGCATTCCACAGACAATGGCTCACATAACTCATAAATTGATGATGGACAGAAAAGTTGAGCATGCAAGTGGCATTATTGATCCAACAATGATTAGAGGATTCGAGGAGAATGACGGCACTTCTGATAAGTTATGTGGAAAGCATAAAGCTTATGATACTGCTGTCCTTGCTCATAAAATAGATAACTGAGCTGCGAGTGTGGATGACATTACCAGTAAGCCATGTGTGATGGAGTTTACAGGTGCTATGTGTGATCATGTGACTGTAGGTAGCCCTTGTGTAGTCCAACCAGATGATACTTGTACTAAGTAGTTTCTCAATATACATAGAAATGAATGCAAAACACAGTCACTCCTCATGCAGTTAGGAGTGAGGATGACTCTGAAAATTCAGCAACCTACCTGCTTGCTCAGATACTTATGCTGAAAGTATTTCATCTAGTTTTACAGAATCCACAGGAAAGTTGGTAGAGTGCATGTCAGACTGTACTTCCTCCTTATCCATTAAGAAGATTTCTGGTAATAATTATAACACTTTTTTGGACTCTGAACTGTATATATTGAATGGGACAAAAGACCTTTGAGAGAGTACCTTGGGCAGTGATCTGGGTATTACCAGTGAGATAATAGAGGTATTACACGACTAAGAACTGCTAAAGTGTTCAAAACAAAAGAACAAAATGTCTTAAAGAATACAGAATTTGG
Source organism: Cavia porcellus (assembly GCF_034190915.1). Lineage (NCBI taxonomy): Eukaryota > Metazoa > Chordata > Mammalia > Rodentia > Caviidae > Cavia > Cavia porcellus. Next base: position 23,751,173 of record NW_026947509.1, on the reverse strand, counting down.
TGTATCATTTCCTGTTAGAGAACTTTACACAATGAAAAGAGAAACTCCATGAATTATTTTCTAATACATATTTCCCTATCCTCAGATAAGAGGATCCTTCCAGAGCTGTGTACATAGGGACATGGATGGTAAAGAAAGAGAATAAGCTGTCAAGACAAAGATGGACCAAGCAGAAAAAAAAAATAGCCATTTGTCTTCATTCATAAGTGTAGTTCTCTGTTATTACCCTGCTGTGGTAGGGATAAAAGGCAATTGTCAGCCAGGGGGAAAAAAAACATGAACAATGCAACTTGCAAGAGTCCTGTGGACAGACAGGTCATGTTAGCGTGGATCTCACTTCCTAAAATGTCTAAAGCAAATGAAAAGCAGAGAAGAGGATTCAAACCTGCAGCGATGGGAGATTCAGGCCCTGCACAGGCAGAGCATTCTTTCTTACCTGACAAACCTGAAGATAGAAATATGGGAGACAGGAATGGTGGACATTTACAGAGCAATTAAGACAAACAGACAGACTAGAGCTATGCTTGACACCCACACCACCTACAGTGCCAGGCCCAGAGCTCCGAAGTTGATGAACTGCCACAGATGTAGGCATCTGGATCTAGAGCTGATACTGAACTCCACACCTGGGGCCACTCCAGCTGCACAGCAGCCAGGTACCTGCCAGCTGCCTTCCTCCAGCCAGTCTGGAGGAGTTATGTGCCATTTCTACTTTACACAGCAGTGTGCTGTGAGAGGGAAACGTTAAAGGCCATTTATGAAATAAAAAAGAATCACTGCTAAGATGGTAAAAGTCAGTACACAGGGTTAAAACCTACATTAGCAGTGTCTACTTCTAAAAAAGACCACATGCTCATGTAAATGTATAAGAAAATGAATAATAAATAGGATAAAAACCTAGCTACTTCAGAAATATGATACTCATTAGATAACAAGCATATAAAAACATTTAGTATCATATTCAGGAAACAAAAGAAAGTCCATTTGAGAGTCTCAGCAACCCAAGTGTATTACTATAGGAAATAACCCAAAGAAGATGGGGAAAGAATCGCTATCTTCAGACAAGTAATGATTAATTTTCTAGAAGCTTCCTTCATGCAACCTATGAGAAGAGGAGAAAAAACATCAGTGAGTCCTACAATGAGTGCTGAAGCAAAAGTGGGTGTAGTGGTTGGTTGATGGTGGGAATCTGAGACATTTGGAAGCTTAACTAAATGGATTTAGCAACCATACACCCTCGGGTGTAGAAGACCCACCCTAGTGTGGCTCATCACCATGAGGTATAAAAGGGAAGGAGGAAGGACAGATGCATTCCATTCTTGGGAGAAGCTCCAGTCTTTGCCTTTGGTTTAGAGCTGGTCTCCTGGCTTCCAGTGTAGACTCTTTAGCTTTCCAGCATAGACTCTTCAGCCATTTATTGTAGAGGCTTCGGCCTTCTGTCACAGACCCATCATCCTGCTGGTGTGACTTGCACAAGACACTAGGGTGAACTCCACACCTTGGGTTGACTTCTTTGGCCTCCATTGTGTAGACACTCTCTGCACACTTCCTATCCAACTCTGTAGTTTACCATCGTAAGCCAATCTTGTGGTTTCTTATACATCTGTATATCTTGTGTTATCTGTTTTCTTTAGTAAAACCCTGAGTAATACAGTGGGTTTTTACCAAAAAGAGAAAGCTAATATAATTGTGCACAATACATGTGAAGCACTGTATTACACACTTCAGAATTGTCATATAATTTAATCATAAAAGTACTATAGTGTAAGTTTTATTTTCCCATTTATCAATGTTTGGAAGATGCCATCAAACTTTCTTCATCCTAAAGAACATTTTTGACTTGTATTTTGAGGGAGGGTGAAACAGCAGCGCAGGTCCTAAGGAGCAGAGTTTTGGCTGCAGAGAAGGAATGTTACCGGCGCAGGGTGACCAGGGTGTCAGTGATGGTGAAATTTCTGCCAAACCTGAGTATAAATTACGAGAAAATCAATGGGTTAGCCAGGCATGGTGGCTCACACCTGTAATAAAAAACTCCAGAGGTTGAGGCAAGAGGATCTTTGTGAGTGCAAGACCAGCCTATGCTACAAAGTGAGCTCAAGGTCAGCCTGAACTGCATAGCGAGACACTGTCTCAAAAAGACAAAAAAAAAGTTTAAAAAAAAAAAAGATCAATGGGTTAGGAAAATAAACAAACCAGTTGACAGTGGTGGCTGCCTTAGCAAGTTCCTTGTAAAACACGTGTGCTGGGAAGTGTGAGGGTCTAAGGAGTGGGGCAGACTCAGAGTGAGACACTCTGAGCGGGATGGCACAGCAAGACATTTGTCCTTTCCCTTTGCCCCTCCTACCTGTAATGTTCTCCCTCAAACACCTGCACGGTGCACTCTGTATTTCCTACTGCTGTAGGCAAATGTCACCATCTTGTAAAACTTAGGTATAAATATGTTTTTCTTTTCGAGAAGCTGCAGAACTGAAGCAGTTGTTCAGTGAGTGTTGCCACTCAGTGTCCAGCTAAACTATTTTGACATTTACTTGCTGTCCTCTATTGTGTCTAGGTTAAGTTAGGGTGAAGCCTTGTCACAGTGAGAGTCATCACTGCCCAACCGAGGCCAGTGAATTTCCCATTGTACTGATTATGAGGAAGAGGACTCAGAAGGCCCGGGTGTTGCTGATGTGCTGCCCCACCAGATGTGAAGGTAGCTGAGCTTGAAGTGACAAACACAATACATGATTAATTCAGGCTGGAGAATAGTACCTACCTGGACATTGCTTTGCAAAACGGGGAGATTTTTCTCTACTAAGGGAACTGGATCGATTTTCTACTCTTTGCTGTATAATAGAAGTATCCTTAGAAGTAGGAGGAAGACCTCTTGATGGAGAAAAATGAGCCATTTTAGGGAAACTATCCATACTTAATTATGGCTACAATCCCCCAATGCAACACCACATGCACTTTATTTCTCATTAACATTTAATAAACGTAATGAGTCCTAAATTTCTATCATCATCCATGAACTGGAATATTGTGAGCTTTATTGTGAATATTGTGAATAGATTCCACTACACTCTAGCATTGTTTCCCAGCCTCCCAGTATTTTATACATTGTGCAAATTCCCAAGATAGAGAAGGCATTGTATTGGGTGACTTGCATAGATGCCCTTGCTTTATTTTTATTGTTAAGTCTTCAAAGTTAGTGGAATTTGAATCTCCATTGTGAGAATGATGTTTTGAGGTGGGGCTTTTGGGAGGTGTCTAACACTAGATAAGGTGCCCAAGGTAACACTCATGAAAGAATATTATTGGCTTTAGCAGAACAGGGAGAGAGAGATCAGAAAATCTACACCCCTGAACTCTCTGTCTCTTGCCATGAGATCTCTGCTCCACCTCAAGCTTCCTCTCTTTATAAAGCACTTGTTGGGGGAATTGTGTTATTAGCAGACAGATTAAGTCAGGCAGACCAGGCAGTAAGTGGTAGACAGCAGCCCTCATCTGGTTTTCCAGATCGTGTTAGACAGCCCATTATTGGAACTGTTTTGGACAGGCTGCCTTAACAATCCCATGCTTCAGTGTTCTTACCTGTCTCACACAGGTATTGGAAACACACACCACACATGGTTATTATGAGAATTAGGAATGATGATGAGAGCTGATGCTTAGAACAGGACCCAGAGAAGTCTGCTGGTTACTTACAGAAAAGAGAATTGAACATGCACATGATTAACACCTAACCCATTGTTACAGAGCCCCAGAGTGGAGCCTTCTCTCCTGTCTACCTCACTCCAAGTGTGACTTTCACCCAGTGCAGTGTCATATTAGCTGTGTGTAGTACTTATCACAATGCAAAATAATCACACTTTTTAAATTCATTTTTCCTTTTCCCAATGGTTAATTTTCCTTTTTCTGTCTCCTTCACTACTGCATCCCAGCCTAACACACAGCAGGGAAACCAACATGTAATTGTTGATTGCACAAAAGATGAAATTATTTCTAGAGCTTTGGTCACACAAACACTGCTATCAGAAATTAAAAGAGATTGCTATTTGCTGCATTTATCTAGGACGGGTCTTAACTCAATGCCAACTGTCCTTTTACCAGACACAGAGATGTCACATGGAGACAGAGCTAGAAATGGGACTTAGGTGGTCTTGGGTAAGAATGCTTGGACCCACCAGAAGCCAGAAGCAGCCCAGAAGGATTCTCTCCTAAAGCTTTGAGAGGCAGAGTGGCCTCCACCTCTTTATATCAGGCTCTTGGCCTCCAGTAATGGAGAAAAACAAGTCTTGAGACATTTAAGCTATTGAATTGGTTAATTTCCTAGGGCAATGCCAGTAAATTAATGTAATTTCCAAGATAAATAGTTAAATATTTAACTGTGATTGTTTGGATTCCTGAAAGGGTACATTGTAAGCAGAATTATTTGATTTGGTCCTTGGGATATTCGGAGTACAAAGCCTCACATACTTTAATACAACATTCAGTAAGTATTTTTGAGCAGCTGCGATTTATTGGGTGTACATTAGTTAATGAGGACATTTTGGTAAAAATTGGACTTTGTTATTAAGTGCTTGCTACTTACTAAGGAGTGCACTTGGGATACATTAACAAATATGCATATGAATTTAATTCTACAGACTCTGTATCCACTAGCAGTAGTATTTTTCAGGAGAACTGGTAAGGTGTTACATCTTCATGACCCAAAAGACAGTAAATCATGTGCCAGTATTATGAATTTTAAATATGACCAATATGAATGAGAAACTAAATTTTAAATTAAGTGTAATGATCCTTATGCAGCTGGCTACTACCACAAAAGAGAGCACATTCTTGGGGATGGTAATAGTGTACACCCTCAAGGTGTAGGAGACCAAGCCAGCAAATTAACAGGAAGTTGTAATACAGGGCTACCAGTACTGTGATAAGCCTGGTCAGATTTCTGTGACAGCCCATGGCTTTTTTCTAAATTTCTACACTCAGCTGCTAGTTTAAAGCACATAATAGAAAAACAGAACATACCATACAGAACAGGAAAAGATTCTGTCCCAGGGTTTTGTTTAAAGATAAGGTTCACATGAGAAATGACATCTAATGAATGATAATTTCCTAATATTTCATATTAATGTGCTCTCACAGCTGGGTCCCACAAGTAAAATAATAAGAAAGTAATGGACTGCTGTTAACTGAATGATTTTCAAGGGGAAATTTAGGTCACAAAGGAAAATTTGTAGTTTTGATTTTCTTTTAGAGGGGATTTGCTGTTTAGAGGGGATTAGCTTGTGAGTTTTTTCACACTTACTGAAATATTTAACCCAGTGCCTTGCGTGAGCACATGTATGGGCACAGCTTGATCCTTGAAACAGAAATGGAAAAGTAAGACTTTCTTACCCCTAGCTTTAAACAAAAGAGTGTATTTTACAAGGCAAATCGTTTCTTGCTGAGCAATTATTAGTATCAATGGACTCTTTCCAATCCTTCACACATACACCTGCCTCCTAAATTTGAAAGCAACTTTAAGGAAATTAGTGATCACATAAGACATTTTCAAGAGCAGTCACCAGGGGGAAGCACGTGCAAGCACAGCCTCTTTCAGTGAGTGGGGAAAATAGATGCTTCAAACTGAAGAGATGCCCTACTGTATTTCTCTTCCATTCCAGCACAGACACAGAGACTTTGCAACACAGACTAAAATCGCTTTTCTGGAGCTGAAGTCAGTCTTTGTAGGGAAATCCACAGAGCAGCAGTCGGAGTCAGAAGCTCTTTGTTAAGAAGGAGCCGGGATGCTACTCATGGCGACAGTGCTGATCTCATGGATGCAATTTTCAGGTGAGTTCTAGATTCCCTGGTTGCTTCCAGAACTTTCAGCATGGTGGAAACTTACTTGTAAGACACAAGTAGACTTTGTTTTTCTTTTTCTTTTTTTTTTTTTTTTTTGAAAGAACAACTCAATAAAAGGTGAGGAAGGAAATATGGAAAGGAGAAAAAAGGGCGTGATAAATGAAAAAGACCAAGGCCACCGTAGCTTAGGGAATAGGGACCTGACCTATTCAGTATGATGCCTTTTATTGTCTTTCCCCACAGAAATAAGTGGACAACAGGTAAAGCAAATTCCTCAATTCTGGTGCATCTGGGAAGGAGAGAATTTCACTGCGTACTGCAATTCTTCAGGCACTTTCAACACCTTGCTGTGGTACAAGCAGAAGCCTGGGGGACACCCAGTCCTCTTGGTGAGGCTTGTGAAGGGTGGAGAAGTGAAGGAGCAGGACAGACTGACAACTCAATTTGGAGAAAGAAGACAGGACGGCTCCCTGCACATCACAGCCACCCGGGGAAGTGACGTAGGAACCTATTTCTGTGCAACGACACAGTGCTCCCCAAGCACCTGCTGCCTGTACCCAAACCACGACCTGAGAATCCACAAAGAGCATCTCATCCCTAGTATAGCTCCGACACTAGAGAAAGCTAAACTCACACTGTCTGCAAAGAGACGGTGCACTTCCTCCTCATGGCAATAGGGATGCGTGTAGAAATTTACTCAATGAGACATGGTAATTTAATTCCTAATATGTAGTTATTGGTTTTCTTCTACAGAGATGTCTAGGGAATTCCAATTATTCCAAGAAGAATCAGTGTATTCTGAGGGCATCTTTCTGTGATGTCACAGATCCCCAAGCAGCTTCTTTCAGATTTCAATGCTAGAAAAAATATTGTTGAAAGGTTTCTCTTTAAACAAACTGTAAAAATAATAAGCCACTAAAAGATTAAAGGAATATATAGATAGATTTAAGCATTATTCAGGATTATTTGGACCCTCACTGATACATACTACATCCATAGTTGTGTGTATGGTTTACTTTTCAATAAAACATAACTAGAGCTCCCCTGAGCTCGAATGGTCCCCTTAGCAGCGGGCTGCTTTCTCACCACTCCTTCCCCGAGGCCCTGATGTGCTCTCCTCTCTTGGCCATTCTCTCCTGGAAGCTGCTTGTCTGACAAAGTGGCTCAGGGCTTCCAAAAGTGTTGAAGTGGAGCTCCCAGGCCATGTTAATATTTAGGCAAATAATTACCATGACGTTAGTTTTGCTTCACATTGTGTATTAAAGTGAGCATGGAGTTAGACTACAGTAAGTTTGGTAGAGAACTACAGGAGGCTGTGAGTGTCACTGGGAGCCTTTTAGACACTTTCTGAAACAAGTATTAGAGCACACACACTCCCTGTGCCAGGAAGACACTAGAGGGCTAATAAAGCACAGTTCATACCCAGGGGTTACCAAACCCTGGGACTTTACCTCTCAAACACAACTCACATTCATTTCCTTGTACCTGCACACCTTGCTGTTCTCATATTACAGGCGTTCAGCGAGATTTTGAACGCTTGTATTTACCTCTTAATTTTCTTCCGACCTCTCATCTTACTTCCTTGAATCCAACAGTAAAAGCAAGACATTTACAACTGACTCAACAAGTAAAACTTTTGCATCATTTTCATGAAATATTTTTGTTTTGGAAACAATTATGATGAATGCATGATAACCCTGGAACTAGTTAATATATTAAAATAATAAAGAGAAAAATATTAGTAAACTACTTGTAAAACTGAATAGAATATCATATACTACATAAAGAAAAATAGTGATATTAAAGTACTTGTAAAACTAAATAAAATAGCGTGTATACTACTTTAAGAAAAATATTCACACATGTATAGTGTTTAAGAGAATTTTAAGAGTACCTTTATTATTTGCTAAATTTCCATTTGTTATAAAATTTAAGAGGTATTATAGAGTTGTTGTAAAATTATTTTTCTGTAAAAGTGACATTTTTGAGATAAATTTACATTTATACCATTCAGAAAAACGTGAATAACAGATTTTTAAAATTTTTAATTCACATAATATCTGTATCTCCATAGCCACATCTGTATGTATAGCTATCTATAGTTTAATAGCTAAATTGATAAATACATTGTGTAATGAGCAAAGTAGGGTAAATTGCTTATGTAAACTTGAGATGTTTAGAAGTTTAACTAAATCAAGTTACATTATGGTAGCCATTTTGAATTTACTATCTTGTTCAGAAGTGCTTTACTGCATTCGTTGTTTTGTTTTTATTGGTTCCTCTCTGGGTTTTTTTTTTTTTTTTTTTTTTTTGCTGTTGTTGTTTGTTTGATTTTTACTACGTCTGAAACTAAATGCAGCTATTTTGAAGACAAGAAAAGGCATTATGGTAACCATTGTTGATTTCGTATTGTTTTGAAGTTCTTTGTCACTTACACTGGTTTGTGTTGATTGGTTTTATTTTGCTTGATTTTATTCTCTTTAAAATAAAAAACATTTTTGCAGTTTCAACAAAGAGTGCATGAAATGTCGGGACCTGAGAAACGTGGTTGCTGAAAAGAGCAGCATTAAAGAAGAGAAGTGTTTTGCTTCAAGACATCAGGAAAGATGAACTGAAGGTGCTTCAGGAACTGGGAAGGTGTCAGCTGCACGGGCTCAAGAGCATAAAGAGATAAATAATGCTGAAAGGCTTTGCTTTGAGAAGAAAGCCCCAAAGGCCTGGCATATTCAGGGCTGCCTGGGAAGTGTTTCTTAGAAGTCAAACGCCAGGCCAGCAGATGAGGGGCCCTAGGACAAGAGGCCAGGCTTCTGCTCCAACTGGCAGCAGATCCTGGGATCACCCATATGGTGCAGGTTTCTCAAATTGCAGAATCCAACAATAGTGAGATCAGGAGGCTTCTGTAAGATTTCAGAAGAAGGCCTGAGAGGCCAGGTGGTGCAGCCCTGATATGGCAGTGCATGGAGCTGTGAGAGTGAACTGAAAGCACTCTCACACCAGAGACCACAGAAAGTTAGATACCAAAAATATGGAACTTCTGCTGAGGAAAACTGGAGGGAATGGCTGAAGCCACCTCAGCAGACAGGCCATGCGGGCTGTAGCTGCTTAGCAAAGTTGCAAGAGTCGGGGCTGGCAAGTGCTTTGGGGCTCACAGCTCACCTCACTGCCCTGGCTCCTGACAGAAATAAGATTTAGTGTTTGTGCTATGATATTTTATAATGTTTTGTTCTAATTTCTGGCTGTATTATTCTATCACCTCCCTTAGGGAATGGGAATGTTTTTGTTTGTTTGTTGTTCAGGGGCTCACAACTATGACTTTAGGTTGAGTCTCTGGGGTGACTTTGGACTTGGACTTTTCAGGAATGATGAACTTGTTAAGAATTTTGCAACTCTTACAGAGGGACTAAATGCATTTCTAAATAATAAGATGGATATGAACCATTTGAAGGCCAAAGGCAGAATATCATGATTCAGACCTAAAATTTCCCCAAATTTTCATATTTGGAAGGTAATTAGATCATCAGGATGCTACATGCATGTTAGTTTGTCAGTGGATGAACTCAGTAGCTGAGTATACTCTGAGGAGATCAGGCCTGGTAACAGATGGGTCACTAAGAGCATGGACTAGAAAAGTGTGTTCTGGACTATGGCTCCTCCCTTTCCTTTCTGCACATGGCTTCCTGGGTTGGAACAGTGTTTCTCCACCATGCCGTGTGCCTTGAAGACCAACAATCACAGACTGTGTCTTCTGAAAACTCTTTTCATTTAAATTGTGTGTGACAGGTATTTTTCCAGTGATGAAATAGTTGAATAATAGGACTTACATTTATTTTCATCTCATGGGGCTTCTAGGCAGTGCTAGTATAGTGCTCAAAAAGCATCTAAGACTACTTGGCAATTTGTGCCACCAGGAAACAGTCTGTGCCTATCCAGCTTTAAACAGGATTTTCAAAAATCACTTTCCTTATCTTATTGTTTTTTTTCATACCTGTGTTTCTGTTCAGAAATAATCCTTTACCATTAAAAAAAACCTGACCTTTCACTAAACATTTTCTGCTTTAAAATATTGTTCCAAATTTATCTTCATAAATTGCATAGTTGAATATTGGTTCTTACAGATGTGATCAGTCCTACCACTCTTTCCACCATTAGGGCTTCCCGTGAGTAAAGCTGTTTTTGCACTGATTAAGCAGCATAATGACACAAAAAATAAGAATTGAGAATGCAGAAAAACAATGGCGAGTTTTTCTTTTTGCATTATCTCCCCACTTACAATAACCTGGGTAAATGTACATAGTGAGGATTTTAATATTTTAAGAACTCTGTTAAGCATATTTGAAAGGCCACTCCAAAGTAGATACTCAAATTCTTCCCTCAAAATTTTACAAACCAGATGATACATTGAGGATTTTTAACTTGTTTGATGGATTGATAACTGGTGGCCAACTTGTAACACCAGCTGAACTGAATCAGCGTGGTGCTGAGCATGGATGGCCCATCTGGGGCTGTTGACAAATAAAGAGGAGAACTGGAGAGGAAGAGTTAAGTATTGTTGGTTCTCCATGGTGTTGTTGGTTTTCCTGTTGCTGTGGGTTCTCCTGGAAGAGCTTGTCCAGCTTTTTTCCTGATATGTGCTTGGCTGTTCTCATCATCAGAGGTGCTCTGGACCTCATTGTCACTGAGAAAGGCTGTGGTTCATTTTGAAGGAACTCTGATCTTTAGTGCTTCCTGGCTCTGGAGGAGAAAATGATGTCCTGTTCAGTCTCCAGGAAAAGCTTGTCATGCTGGTTTCGTAATATGAACCCAACTGTTCTGATCATCAGAGGATCTCAGGACCTCGTTGTCTATGAGGATGGCTATGGTACTTTTCTGAGGAGCCCTGCTTCTTACCATGAGTGTTGCTTCCTGGCTCTGGTGCAGAACCCTCAACCTACTGGCCCAGACTTTCTAGCTTCCACCATTGAACTTCAGGCCTTCCCTAGCACAGATCTGTGAAACAGACTTGCATGAGACATTGTCCTGGGCTCTAAGCTTCCAGTTGGATTCGTGGGGAACATTGTCATGGTCTCTAGGTCTTCAGCTGAATATGTATAGAACATTGCTGTGGAATCCAGAAACCTAGCTCGATACATTGGTCTTAATATTGTAGACAGATTTCCTACACTTCTAGTATTTAACTATTGATAGTCCATGAAATAGTTTTGTAAATTATGTGTCCTCCTATTGTCTTATTCTCTTGCAATCCTTGACTACATCAACCCGCCACTAGAAGTACGCACGATTTTGTGAGAAACAAAGCATACAAGTAAGACGGGAAAGAACACATTCTGGACACCAAAAAGGAAAACTTCTGAAAATCACTTGCTTTACTGTCTAGAAAAAGAATTTAGAAATCTGTCTGTCATCAATGAAGTGAAATAAGTAGTAGCTATAAAACATAAAGAGAATAGATCAGAGACTTAAATGAAAGCTAGTATAGTAAGACAATGCTAGAGATCACAGTTAAACACATTGTGATGAAGACTAATGTCAAAGTAGATTAAAATCTAAATCGGAACACATCCAAACTAAGGCTAAATGATGGAATGTTTAGTCAGCAGAATTCAATACATTTTCATATGGAAAATATGTATATTGGCCTCCAGCTGACACCATATGCAAGTAGCAGTTTAGTTAGAGGAGGTTTATGAACATAAGGATAAGATACAAATCTGTTAGGAGAAGGTACAATTTCCTTTACTTTTTATTACTTCTTAATCAGGATACCAAATACAAAATTGAAATACATTAAAATTGGAAAAAGAATCGAGTTTATCGACTTACAAAGCTAGTTGGTAAGGTGAAGATATTTGCATCCTATACCATTGACAAAGGGCCTGTTTTGATTTTTAAAAAGGAGACCTCCTTAAAACCAGTGAGCAAACAAGTAAACTATTAGGAAGGTAAATGGCTTGAGAAGATACATACCTTGCTGAATAAAGACCTCATTTCTGTAAAACATAGACACAGGTAATCTATATCCCTAAAAGTCAGAACAATGTTGTCCAAGGTACAGGACACCTGAAAGAGCTCTTAGAGGGGCTCTAAAGTGCTAGCAGTGTCCTATTTCCTGATCTGCAGGCTGAATACAAGGCTATACTCACTTTGTGACCACTTACCAATCCATATACTTATATATTTATATTTCTATATGTATATTATACTTCAGTAAAAGCTATAAAATGATACAGTGGTTTCATACTAATTAAAAAGTAATATGTGAGCTAAAAGTAAATTTTAGGTGTTTTCTAGTAGTTTTCCTTTCTTGTTTTGGAGCTATGTAAGAAAGAATGCATGTCTTAAAAATCACAAGTTCATACAGTGATTAAGTGTGGGACCTCTATTAAAGCACCATTGATGAGCAATATGACAATCTCTGTTGTCCTTTATCTCATATACGAAAAAGGATTTTGACCCTTGTTATATGGTACAACATATGTTAATCATGGGCATTTTATATTATTAGGAAAGCTGATAATATACTGAATAGAAAGTAATAATAGTAGCTCATGATACTTATACTTTATTAATCAGGACAGGATACATGATAATTGAAATTTGTAGAAATCTGAAGAACATGCATATTTTTATTAAAGAAATTACCCACTAAACGAAATCAAGATTATCTTAATATGAAAGAAAAGAGTTCACCATTTGAGGAAAAAAGTTTGTTATAGTTCTAAATGATAAAGGGCTCCCTAGTATTGAGGCAAATTATATCAATATGATTTGTTAAAAGTACTTGGAAATTAGTGACATAACCTCACCGTCAAGGCCATGTTTCTAGATTGGCATAATAGTGGGTGAGAATAATACTGAGCTTTCAGATTTTGCAAGCTGGAAAAATGTAAGAGAGAAAGAGCAGTGTGTGGATTAGTGACACTTACAAGAACAACATTAGAGCACCTGACATTGGAGCTCATATTAGAAAAGAAAGGAAAGGAAGATGAGAGAGTGGCTGTGCAGGAAAGAGTGGAGGCATCAGCACTAAATTATGAACAGATAGTAAAGAAAGAGAGAAGATCCGTGCTCAGCCTGAGTGAGCATCCCAAAGCCTCTGCTGCAGGCAGGCGCTGTCTCAGGCAGTGAGTGCAGCAGTGTCTCAGAGCCAGAGCGGGTTTTCTCAGCGTGCTCTCTGTCAGGATTTCAGTGTGATTGCGCATTTCTCCTTCAGTGCTCCTATCTGCAAATAGAAAATTTTGAAGACCTGTTTAGTGTTTCCTGGAGGAGAGCTGTGCCTTTCTGAAAAGCCTGAAACTTGGTATTTACACCATCCACATGAAAAACAGCACGAATAGCTATACTGCAAACAAGCTTCTCCCCACCTAGACCTGGGGAAGCACCTGTAGTCCTACAGGGATGACTTTTGTAAGAGTAATCATTCACCAGGGGACCTGATAGTTCTTCTGTTTTCAATACTGACCTGGCTTTCAGATTTCCATTTTACCACAAGCAAAATATAGGTGCCTATTTCAGTGGTACATGGTGCTTTTCTAGCATGCAAGAGGCCCTGGGTTTGATCTCCAGCACTGAAAAAAGCTGTATTTCATAGTGTTTGTTAGATTTCTTTCCATGTGTCTCAATCGAAATGCAATTCTCTGTGCAGAATAATTATCTTTCCATTGTGTTCCTTGTTCTACCACAGCTAAAATACCCAAAGACTTACAGGTAGCATACTTATACATTTTACCACTAAAACCCAGGCCTTATCTTTGCAATTTTGAGATTTTCACCTCATCTTCCCCTACTCTTTTGTAATTATCTTCCCAGTCAAGACAATTCATAACATTGAAGGGTTTAACAAAGTTTAGGAGTTTCCACTGTAAACTGAATACTATGCTATTTAAATGTTGACCTGAGACATTTAGAAAAAAGTCAAATTTTTTAAACACCATTAATTTAAATCCCCAAGCCATTGACTTCCAATTCCACAATCCAGAAAGACCTTGTAATAGTTCTCCAATCAGATGCTGCTCCAGCTAAAATCTTCCACCAAGTCTAAATTCACCCATGCTTATGTTATCACACACAGCTCCTTACATTGCATTTTCTTTTTGAGGATATATTATCACGTATATGTCATCACATCTAATTCATCGAGACAACCAGGAGTCCCTGCTTCACAAGTTCACTCATGATCTAGCTGCTGCTACATCCTAGTCCCCCCCCCCTTTTTATTACCTTATTGTCCAAGGACTTCTTATATGATCTTACCAATAATTTCATTCTATAGGTTTTCACTTGAAATGCTTTGTCACTCCCTAATGCTAAGTGATTCCCATTCCAACTCTGCACCATAGTGATGATTGTACTAATCCCCAGTCATTCATAAATATCATCCTTATGATGCACACTTTTTCTGATGCAGAGGGTTCAAAATAATGACAGAGGGATGTAGGCTGGTGTTGCTGAAATTTGTTGCTGCAACATTAACTTGATTTATAGTGGTGCCAGGCAAGGAATTGTTCTCTCTTTATTATTTGTCTTTGCTGTTTCTTACAGGGGCTATTTCAAAATTTCCCCCACAACTCAAAATCCCTAGCCCAGAGTAACCTCCATTCAACTGTTTGGTAAACACTTAATTTCTTTTTATAAGAAATAATAAATTTCATTAGAGAATAATAGGTGAGTCAAACTTCTTCCTTCATATACCAGAGAATTACTTAAATATAGTTTCTTTCCTCCTTTATTTCAATAAAACCAGAAATATCTGTTTTTCTTGCCAAAACTTGATCTTCTGATCTGTGGTCATATTTCAATTCTATTTATCCTCTCTGAATGCTGATACATGTTTTTTTCCAAAATCGTGTAAACATTACCCAAGTGTTAACAATCTCATCTAGTTGACACCATATATTTTTCTTTACATTTATATAATCCAAATATATTGCAAATTTTTGTTTTGTCTCATCCTTTTGCCTCATTCAAGTACAATTTATCTTCTGCTGAAGACCAACCTTCATCTTTGTGTTTTTAAAAGATCAACAGACATTGAAAAACAACTTTTCTCTTACACTTTCTTTAGTTTTTGCTCTGTGATCATCCATTGCTTCTTAAAACTCCTTTTTCAGAGTCTAATCTACTTCAGAATTGCTATTTCACTCTCAGACTATGCTGAGATTCCTTTAGTGGTTCCTCCACTTCCTATTCCTGCAGTGTTCGGTCTTGTAAAGAGTGTCTTCATTCCCTACTCTCTTTTGAATTTGCTCTGAGCGTGTGTCTTGGTCAGCTTTCACCTTCTCTTTTATAATAGCCCTAGGTCCTGAAAATTCTGTGTCCTTGGGCATATTATCTCTATGAATAGTTAGTTGGGTTTCCACACATTAAGTAAAGAAAATGTGTATTCTAAAAGCCAACAGTGAAAAACTTGTAATGGTCAGCCCGTATTAGTGGGACTAAGTCTAGTTTTCTCACGTGATACTGGACCAATTGCGTTATTTCTTTCATCCTTCAGTTTTCTTATTTTTAAGTGAGAATAATAATATTATTTACTTCACGTGACTTAATGATGTTATTTTGTTCATGATATCAAAATATCCTGTCAAAAAGCAGATCCTTGAAAAAACATTTTCACCAAACTGAACTAAGAAAATCTAGCACAAAAACCTTGAGGCTCACCCTGTTTCTGTATTCTACCACCAGGGGCAGTGTTTGCCCGCATGGAAATGTCTGCTCACTCTTTTTTTTTTTTTTTTTTTTTTTTTTTTTTTTTTTTTTTTTTTTTTTTTTTTTGTGGTCTGTTCCCTCTTAGGGGCTTCTTTTTGCCTTCTGGCACACTGAGTGCACACTCTGAGCAAGACAGTCACCAGAGTACTGGTGACAGAGTAAGTGCTGTCATCGTTAAGACAGCATCTCTTAGCATTAGTCTCTCAGTTGTGCCTAAACAAGGAACTCTGGGATGTGAGATTCCCATTAGAGACACTCCATTCCTTCTGAGGGACTCTCCCAGCCTAGCACTCTGGGCCTCCTGCTGACCAGCCATGCTCTCAGTGACCCTCCTCCTGCTTGGAATGCCTCTCACCTTGAGTAAGTATGCTGTGTTCCCTGGTCCTGACTTCCCAGAGGAATGAAACCGGAGAGGGACACTGTGTCATTGTGGTGGTTCTGTCCTGGCCTTGCTGATGCAGATTTGATGTTGCAGGAGGAAGCGGAGCCCAGTCAGTGGCCCAGCCTGACCGCCATGTCACTGTCCCTGAAGGACACGCTCTGCTGCTGAAGTGCAACTATACCTATGGTGGAGCACCTTACCTCTTCTGGTACTTCCAGCGACCTGGCCAAGGCCTCCAGCTCCTCCTCAAATATTTAGGAGGATCATCTGTGGTTACAGGCAACAGAGGTTTCAAGGCTGAATTTAAGAAGAATGAAGCCTCCTTTCACCTGCAGAAATCCTCAGTCCAGGGGAGCGACGCAGCCATGTACTTCTGTGCTGTGAGTGACACAGTGCCTGAGACTGCAGGGGGAGCCGAACACAAACTTCTAGAAACACAGGACTTTCTGTGAGGTGCGGGCAAGACCTGACCTGTTTTTAGCAAGCTCTCTGATGTGATGAAAGTGAGCAGGGGAGCAGCAGAGACACGGAAATGTTAAACACCTGCAAAGAAATGGAGTATCTGTTAAGTTCCCTCTCTCACTACTGAGTCATGTCAGACAAGATGCAGGACAGAGAAGCTCACACGGGTGTTCTTTGTGGGTAATGACCCTGAACTCTAGGTCAGTGTACTGGTTCTGTGTAACAGCTACTGACCTCCTCGTCTGTTCCCACTGCCATCGATAGTGCTTTTCTACTACCGTTTGCTTTTCAGTTGATAGTGACTCCATTCAGGATTTTTAGCTATTGATTCTCAAATTTATTTCTGACTCAGTTTCCCCTTACTGCTAATGTCTTAATTCATCCTGTTATCCAGTAGTCCTCACCTCACAAGTGAACCCATGATCTAGCTACTTCTCCTTCTGGGTCTAACTCTGCATCCTTCTAAATGATCCCTGTGCTTGTTGCCAAGTTCTCCATTCTTATTATAGCAGCTTTGAAATACCAGTGAGGTCACTCAGGCATAAAACTCCTGCACTGTCTTCCTGTTGCCCTCAGAATAAAACCAAAGTCCGTGCAACAGCCAGGGAGCCATGGTCTCCTCCCATTGCACTTTTAAACAGCTCACAGCTCACAGAAGCAATCAACCATCCACCATGAGTTCTGTAAGTAGGAAAAATATTCTATAATAATTGTGATAAAAATCAAGAAATTTTCAAATTAAGGAAAATTGATAAAATTCATTTTGAGCAGACTTGTTCTAAAAGGAATAAAGAGGAAGTTGTTTTAAACTAAAAGAAAAGATACCAGAGGAAATACTACAACCTCTAGAACAAAAGAAGAAGGCCTGGGGAGTAGCTCAGTGGCATAAGCGCCTCCCTGGTGAGCAAAAGGTCCTGAGTTTGGTACCTGGTTCCCCAAAAAAGTACAAGAATAATGGAAGAACAACATAAATAATAAATATAAAATATGAGAGTTTAATTTTTTTAAAAAAAAAAGCATTATTGAGGTAGAATTGTTGTACAAAAACCACTCATATTTGATAGATTCAAGTTCATGATCTTGGAATTTACATTCACCCTTGTAACCACCAGCACAAACAGCAAAATGGACAATATCTACCACCTCTCTGCATTTCCTGTTTCTTTGCTTCGTTTTCATTTCGATTTGTTTTTGGTGCTACTGTTGTAGGACATTTAACCTGCTATCTTTTAAAACAGCTTTTAAAGGTCTGGACTTGACATATTTATTTACTTACTTGACTTATTTAAAATGCATACAAGTATTGAAATTGGGTATAATATTGTCTAATGAGGATTTCAGAATCTGAGTGTAGAAGACAACTGACAGATAAAACATAAAGGGGAGACAGAAGAGAACCGATGCAGTTTCATTCTTTTTTTTTTTTTTTTGATGTAGCCAAATAATACTAGATAGAACATAAAGTATTATATTGTAGGTACAATGTAAACCATATAAAAGCCATTAAAAGGATAACATAGAAAGAAGTAATTATATATACATTTATGTATATAAAGGCATCAAAAGCATAACATAGAATTAAGTATTTATCTATATTTTATACATATTATATATAATTTTAAAAACAGAGGTTATATGAAGAAAAACTTTGGTGGGAAAATGGTGGGAAACAAGAGTTAGTGAGGAAACGTTGGAAGCATATGTAGTTATATTTTTAAAAAGAGCACTGGATTTTTATTTGCCTAATGACACATGTTCATTATTGAGAATAAAATCCCCTATATTCTACTGTCCAATAAACACCTATGCTAAACCTCTATGTATAGATTATTTTATGAACAAAATTTCATTCAGTTCTGCTACTGTTACCCACTTTGTTGTCTTCTACAGAGTAGCTTCAGCCTTCTGTTTCCACACAGCCAGCCAAAATACACACTATTAAACAAGCCCTGCTGGGAACTGGATATCCACTTGTAGAAGACTGAAACTCTGTATCTCAGCTGTTCAAAGGTCACAGACCTGAGCATCTAGGTCTCAAACTTTGAAAGAGTTAACAGAAAACAGGAGAACACTTAAGCCAAAGACACTGACAGTGACTTCCTGGATAAGATACTAATAGCACTGAAAATAATAAGAATCAACAAATACTATATACAGGTTAAACCACATTTTAAAATTTCTGCAAGGCAAGGAAACCAACAGAGTGAAGACACCACCTACAGAGTGGAGGAAAGTCGTTAGGAGCTATTCTTCCAATGCAGGGTCTATATCTAGAACATATAAAGACTCAGGAGTGTAACATCACAAATAGCTCCATAAATAAATGAGAAAAATAATTCAACAGATATCTCTCAAAGGCAGAAGTGCAAATGGCCAACAGGAGAACAAAAAAAAAATGTTCAACATCTTTGACTAATTAAGAAAAGCAAATTGAAAGTAAGGAGATTCCACCTCGTTGCAGCCAGCATGTATCTCATCAAGAATACAAATGGTAATAAATGCTGGTGAAGATGCACAGTTCCTGCTGAGAATGCAAATTAATAGAGCCACCGTGGAAATCACTACGGAAGTTCCTCAGAGCAATAAAAATAGGGCTCCCCTGGGCCCAGCAGTACTGCTCCCCGGCACACACCTGAGTGAAGTAAGTCAGTGGAGTGTAAGGATGTGTGCACACCCAGGCGGAGTGCAGCCCAGCTCACAGTGGTCAGGATATAGAGCTGCATAAGTCCCCACCAGCAGGTGAAAAACAAAAGGAAAAATGAAATTCTGTCATTTTTAGAAAAATGAGTGACTAGAGACCATAATTGTGCATGAAATAATGTGGATACCGAAAGAAGAGTGTCAAATATTCTAATATGTAGAATGTTAAAAAATCACAAGAAAGTGGAAAATAGTTTATTTTCATTAGTCAAGAGAAAGGAAAGAATAGGAAAGGGTGTGAGGGCCAGTAATCAGGTGTACGGATCCGAGCACAACACATAATATATGTTAGAACTCCCCAAAATGTAAAGCTTGTGAGGAGAGGGGCAGCGGGTGAAGGAGGAATTAGACGATTATATGTGCGTGTATGAAACTTTCAAAGTGAACCTATTAATGAGATTTTGGTAGGATCAAAAATGACTCTTTCTCAGAAGTCTTTGTTTATTTATTACTCTCGGGTTGCAAAGCAATGGAGCCCTCACTGACAGTAACCAGGGTCAGCCTCATGTGGCTCTGCCCATAGACTCCCCAGGTGTCCGCACCGCTTCGTGAGAACACTTTCATTTCCCCCACTGCGCTGTCTTGCATATTTTCTTGAAATTAATTGAACATGGATGTACAACTGAACATATTTTTTATTACTCATTTTTCTACTTTGATACCATACCTACTTAACTTACATGTCTGGTTTTCACCAGTATTAAACTCTGTGGAGTCCTGTGCTTTACAATAAGTTTGTAGGTTGAATTCTCCAATGTTGCTCAGTTTGGATTATTTGAACATCTTTTACTTTCCAAATAATTAGAGAGTTGTTTCTTGAATTCATATGAAGAATTAGAATTTATTTGATAGCTCATTGAATTTATGGAAGAATTTGGGAGGTTTAAAGTTATTGAATCTTTTCATTCATGACCATAATACATGTTTCCATTTACTAAACTTTCTTTAATGTCTATAGGCAATATTTTGTGCTTTTTGGGACAGAGGCCTTAGAAATATTTAATAATGTATAAAGCATATATATGTGAATAAACACATATGTAAGCTCTTAAAATTCAATAAAACATTGCATATTAAAATGTACAATACATTTGAGCATAGTTTTCAACAAGAAAATATATGAACATGAAAAGATGCTCTTCCTCAGGGTTCAACAAAACACAGCCTATGAGGTGGATGCAGTCATATGCCTGTTTTAATGAGTTTCAATTAAAGCAGTGCCATTTGCTAATCAAGGATGTGTCACTTGATTCAGTGGCAGAAATGAGAAATTTTAATAGAGAATGAATGACCGTCCAAGCTCCGAATTTGTTATTTACTACCCAACCCTCTCTGGACATTTGCTGATACATGTTTTGCATCACATTCATTGGAAAAGTGCAAGTAAAACCAACAAAAAGTTATCACTGCATAACCATCATGTACAAAAGTAAAAACAAACAAACAAACAAACAACAACAAAAAAAAAACTGACTGAAAAACAAAGATGGCTCTCCAGGGTCCTAGCTATCTAAATTAGAGGCTGTGTAAGGGCGCATGCACTTCAGCATGGAGGTTTCGCCGCAACTTGACATGGGTAAAGGAGGTCGGGCCAGGGGAGTCAGGCAGTAACTCAGCCCAAGGCCCAGTGCGTGCCTCTGAAGTAAGGGCCCACAGGGCGTGTGAGACGCACGTTTCATATCCCAGTAACCCTGCTTTTTCCTGGCCTAGCTGACACCCTAACCGACTCCTCCAGATGTCACTGGGAAACGCCTCAGTTGAGGGTGGCAGATATTTCTAACAGACCCAACAGGGCAATCTTCTCTCCTCTACAGTAATTCCTGGTCCAGAAGAAGAAGCAGCCATCACTCAGCTCAGCGAGCAGGGCTTGGTGAACAGAAGAAGTCTCTGTACCAATCATTGTGTGAATGAATAAAGAATATACATATTTCACACATTTATCACAGCAGAATACTGCTCAGCCATGGGTGTGCAGCGAGTGCTATGCAGACTTAAAGTGTAAATTTGAGTCATTCATAGGAAAATTGAGGCACCTTGAATCCATAATGCTAAGTGAAATGAACAAGACACAGGTTATATGTCACATGGTTTCTCTTATAGGAGAAACCCAACCTGTAAATAATTCAGAGAGCAAAATCAAAGATAAATGAGAGGACATGGCCAGACAGACTTTGTGGAGATCGAAAGGGGGTCCAAACATGGAAGTCACGAAGAAGCAAAATAGATCAAATGTGATGTGTGTACATACACACACACTCCACAATTAAGTTATTTATTATGTGTTGCAAATGGAAACAATACAAAATTGAAAAACTACAATCAGATCCATTAATAAAAGTGAAGTCACAGGGGATTGTTCACAGGCGTCTGTGATCTCCCTGCATAGCCACAGAGGGGCAGTGCTGACTCAGATCAGAGTAAGGTCTACACACACTCAGCCAGACATGAGCTCTTTAAAAAGTATAAAATTATTCTCTACTCCTCTGTTTCAGCATATTTTTTATATCAAATGTGAGTTCATGTGTGTATCCACTCACCCACCTAAATAATGTCTATGATCAGAGGGTTGAAAAATCCGACTTTATAAGGCAAAAGTTCTCTGAAGACACAGGATATTTTTCAAGGTCAGGGCTACATTAACATTTCTGAGCACAAAATGACCTCAAGCATGTATGGCTGAATCTGGAGCCATGCTGATTAAACTGAACTAGAATTTTCTTCTACATGCTTTTTCCTGGGAAATCCGTTCATAGTTTTAGGCAGAGTTTAAGCATATTTTCTGACCAAAGTTTTCAGTGACATGGTCCAGAAACAGAGATCATCTCTGTCTTGGTGACCTATTCTAAGCACTGAACTCTCTCATAGATTTCACCTTGCTGTCCCTGAGTGCTGGGTTTTTCTGATAGACTGGGACTCACCTGTCACAGTGAGAACCAGATACTGGCCGTTTGGCAGGTGTTTGGTGGAAACACAGTATGGATACACCAGTCCCTATTTAGCCTCAGGATCTCTTTCTAGGTATTGAGCAAGTTGTGATCTGAAAATAGTAAGTGGAAAATTCATTAGTAAATAATTCACGAGTTTTTAAAGTTACACATTTTTCCAGCAGCATGGTAGAATCTCTTGCTGTCCTTCTCTACCTGCCCTTGGACGTGAATCGTCATTTTGTACAGGGTGGACATGCTATGTGATCATTGGTCACTTCATAGACATCTCATTATAAAAGTGTCTATCCTCACTGTTTGTATTTAAGTAACGCTAATTTTACTTAACAAACCTCCCAAAGTACAAAAGAAAAGGTGCCGGTAATGTGGATCTGGTAAAGAGATCATGAATCGCTTCCTTTAGGTGAAAAAAAATGAAAATTTTAGTATAGGAAAAATGTATAGGCAATAATGGTATAGGAAAAATATAGGAAAAGCATAATCCACTGGGTTTTGTTACCTCCAGTGGGTGTGGGTTCTAGGAGTTTCCAGATTCACTAGACCCAGGCAGTGACAGCCATTTCAGTGAAGAGTGAAAGAGTGGGGTACTTAGAATCTGGGGTGTCCTATTTGATGGGGTAGGAGTAAGTCTCCACCCCTGGGAGGGGCAACACTTGATTGACTGGACATTGGGCTTGTTGCTAGGGGTTTAAACTTGTGGGCTGATGGGGGAATTGGGTGAGGATGGCAAAGTGCAGTAGGGTGGACAGTGCTATTGGCCTGGAGGCAGCCATCAAACCATAGCCCTCAAACCATGGTGTGAAGCTGCTAGAAAATCTTTTGCTGTCACAGCCATACAGAGGGAGTTTTTTCTGTTCTCTACAAAGGGTCTGGATCTTCCCTATGGTTTGATGCTATTTGTGGCTTAGACATTTATTTGAGGTCTTGGAATGTAATAACCACAGATAAGAGAGGACACGATAAACACAGAAAAACCTTAAGCAATTAAAACACTTTCTATCTGACACAGCCACAGAATGGGACTGGACAGACTGAGGGATCTGCACCATTTTCTCCTACTGGATTATGATGATGGTTTTCACTGACTGGAGCTGAGATGATCTATAATACACAAACAAAAATCTATTGTGCTCTTCATGAAAACAACCTGCACTTTGTCCTTTTAACTTCTATTATTTATAACCGATGCCTTTCCTCCTCTTTGGGTTGACTTTAGAATTTATCAATTTTTGTCACTACTTCCTAATGGAGTAAACAACTATAGCAAATTAATTCTTTTTTTTTTTATTGGTACCGGGGATCAAACTCACGATCATGCACTTGCAAGGCAGGAGTTAAGCTGCCGAGCTAAATCCCCAACCCCTAGCAAATTAATTCTTTGTGTTTTCATTTACATCCCTGAGAATAAAGAAAATATTGAATGCCTATTCAAACTCAGAATCAGAGACCAAAAATGCTTTACTTCTGAACAGCCAAGTCCTCATATCTTCTGAAGTCAGCAAAATGTTCTCTTCTTATTATTAGAAGGTCAGAGCTTCTCTACCATAGACTGTTTCAGAACATTCTAATTATTTTCATCAGATATTCTTTGAAATATTTAATTTACATAAAAGAAATTTAGAATTTCTTTGCATTTTATAAAAACTGCAAAGAAACTTGCTTTGACTTAATTGTTTTCTATCATTTCCTAATCATGAAATAAAAGCACATCTAAAAGATGCTTAAAAATTGAAGTTCTCTGAGTGCAAAAAAAGACAAAGCATGTATATTCCACGACTTTAGATTTTAATGTAATATTTTGTCAATTGTGTGATGTCAGAAACTTTAAGATTTATATGAAAAGTTAAATGCCTTATATGTGTTCATCTTTTGCTTCCTGGGATTCCTTCTCTTTCATTTTTGTATAATGAGATGATTTTTATTGACATAGCTGTTACCACATATGAGATTTAATATTCTAGGAACCTGAAAATGTAGAAAGAGATCAACAGACAACAATTTTAAATGAATACTCCATCTCTATAGAGTGGATTTCTCCTTTCAAAAGACAAAACCTGGCCCTAGTTGGAAAGTGCTTCCTGTGACAGGGACTAAGTGAAAACCCCTGCAGGGGTGGAGCCTGCTGACAGAACTAAAGTGGGTGTGAGTCAGGCAGAGCTCCAGCCACCTGGGAGACCACAGACCACGGGGTTGGCACTGAGCCCTGGCTGCAGCAGGAATGGACAGGATTCTGGGAGCATCAATTCTGATTCTCGGCCTTCAGAGGGCATGTGAGTGTAGAGGAGAAACTCCGGGGTATGGTGTTAAATGAGGGAATGAGAACATTGGAGAACAGAAAACAACACACAGGGAGAAACTTTAAAAGGGAAATACAATTTTAGGGCCTAATGACTTTTTTTTTTTTTTAATTTTCCTAAGCAGGGGTGAGTGGCCAACAGAAGGATAAAGGTGACCAGCAACAGGTGAAGCAAAATCCTCTGTATTTAACAGTCCAGGAAGGAGAGACTTCAATTCTGAACTGCACATATGAGAACAGTGCATTTAACTATTTTGCATGGTACAGGCACCTCCCTAGGGGTAAAGGTCTTGAACTTCTGATAGCCATTCGATCAGTTGTGAATGAAAATGAAGACGGAAGATTCAAAGTACTGCTCAAGAAAAATGACCAAGAGCTCTCTTTGCATATCAGGACTTCTCAGCTAGGAGACTCAGCCACCTACTTCTGTGCAGCAGGAGCACAGTGCTCCCCAGACAGCTGCAGCCTGTGCACAAACCTGCCCTCGCTGCTCTAGCAAGACCTGCCCCAGACTTGGGCTCTGAGTGATAGAGGATAGCTTTTCTCTATACAAACAGTTAAAAATGGATATCCATAAATTCACTAGTGTGGTAGTACCATAGGGTGGTCTCTGAACTAAATAAAATAAAATTAGCTGCATGAATGATCAGACTATAACACTGGAATTCCATCTTAGTCCAAAAAGAATGGCTATTGTCAAGAAATCAACCAATAACAAATGCTGGTGGGGTGTGGAAAAAGGAAACTTCCTCTGCTGTTGATGGTAATGTAGGTGCAACCAACGTGAATATCAGTGTAGAGATGCCTTAAAAAACTGAAAGTAGAGATTCCCTCTATTATTCTCCTTCTTGACATTCTTCCAAAAGAATTAAAAGCATCACACCACAGCAGTACATGTGCACCCACATTTCTAGTAACAGTTCTTAGTAGCTATATCTTGGAAATAACCCGAATGCCAAATGCCCATCAACCAACAGATGGATAACAGAGACACATTTTTAATACAGTGGAGTACTACTTGGTCATAAAGAAAGGTAAACTGGAGACTTCTGGAGGTAAATGGACGCAACTCGAGACCACACTCTTAAGTGATGTAAATTGGACAGAAGTGTGAATAATGCATAGTCTCACAGATATGAGAACCTGAAAGTGTAAATAAGAAGTAAATTACATAATAGATATTGTGAAATAAGAATTATTCAAAAGAAAAGTGGAGAAAGGGAGGGGGAGGGGGAAGGAAGAAAGGCAAAAGAAAAAAGTGTAAAATGGAAACAATGTAAAAAGGAAGAGAAGAGGGCTTGAAGGGAGGGGAGGGTGGGGAGAAAGAGGGCTCAGGATCCATTAGGCACATTACAAATTCCCTATGATAACATGTATTATACAGGGAAATTTAACAATGAAAAACTAAGTGCTTTGAGATTGTCATAAACACCCACATATTCGTGTTGCAAATGGACTTTTTTTTTTTTTTTTGTCTTTTTCGTTTTTATCAGTACTGGCGATCGATCTCACGACTGCCTGCTTTCAAGGCAGGTGCTTATGCCGCTGAGCTAAGGGTACAAATTTTCATGCCCCATTGGGATATCTCTTAGCAGTTTCTTATTAAATGACCTTAGCTAAGGGACAGAAATTCCACTCCCAGAATGACGAGGATATCAAAACATGTCTTTTGCTCTTGGATAGGAAGAACCAACAGCATAGTTAAAATAGTCGTAATCCGAAAACTGCTATACAGATGAGATGTAATCCCAGTCAAGATATCATTAGCACACCTCACACATCTAGAGAAAAACATTGCTAACTTTGGACAAGCGTTGGAACCAGAAGAGACCTAGCAAAAGAAATTCTGGGCAACAAAGACAAGACAGGAGGCATCACAATACCATACTTAACATTCTACTACAAAGCTACTGTAATAAAATCAGCATGGTACTAGAAAAAACAAACAAACAAAGAAAACAGGCCTTAATCTCAGTGGAGCAGATTAGAATATGCAGACACATCTACAAACACAGTCACTCACCTTATTTTGACGGAGGGGTCAAACATGTTCATTGGAGAAAAAAAAAATGTGATTCACATGTGATGCTGCAAAAACTGGCTTTCCATATGCCAAAGAATAAAACAAGGCCCATGTCTATCACCATGCACCATACAATTGATTCAAAATGAATAAAAATCTAAATATTAAATTAGAAATGATTTATTAGAAGAGAAGATAGAATTCTCAAAGACATATGTGTAGGCAGAAAATTCATGAACAAAAACCTAGACTGTAAAGGAAATACTACCCAGAATCAACAAATGGATCTCACTTTTTGAAAATGTTGTACACAACAAAAGAAATCACCAGCACAGTGAAAAGACAACCCACAGAGTGAAAAAAAATTAACACTCGGGTTTCCCTCCAATAAAGTATTTGTATCTAGAACATATAAAGAATTGAAAAAAAATCAGACTTCCCCAAATTAAAAGACACAGTCCAAAATGTGCATCTGAGATGATCATGAACTTCTCAGGTGAAGAAAAACAAATGGCAAATGAATACATGAAAAAGTGTTCACCAACATTGGTCATTCAAGAGATGCAAATTAAAACAACACTGAGATTCCATGTCACTCTAGAAAGAAGGACTATCATCAAAAATTCAACCAATAACAAATGCTGACAGGGCTGTGGGGAAAAAGAAACACTTCTCCACTGTTAGTGGGAGTTTAGGCTGGTGTAGCCACTGTGAAATCAATGTGGAGATTCCTCCAAAAATTAGGGTAGGAGGTCCCTTTTGACCCAGGTATTCCTCTTATGGGTATCTTTCCAGAATTGCAATCATCATGCCACAGTGACATATGTGCACCCATGTTTTGAGTAGCACAATTTGTAGTAGCTAAATCTGGGAAATAATCCAAATTCTCATTAACTGAGAAAAGGATAAAAAAGATGTGATTTTTATATATAATGGAGTACTCCTCAGTCACTGAGACTTTTATAGTAAATGGATACAACTTGATACCATTCTCCTAAGTGAAATAAATCAGGCCCATATGTATAACCATCATATGGTTTTGCTACTGTGAGAAACTAAATGAGAACATAGAATTCAAAATGTACAATAGATATTGTGAATTGAGAAATAACTATTCAGAAGAAAAGACAAACTGTGATAGTGAAAGGGGAAAAAGAAAGGGAAAGATATATTTATACACAAGATAGTTAAGACAGTTATATGACTAGTTTCTCTTGGGTCATTGAAAAAGAAGATTCATACTAATACTGTTTGGGCAAGATAGCATGAACCTTGTACTAGTGAAAAACTATTATGAAGATAACAATACGCAATGTATTAATTCTGATAACTCTCTTACTAACCTGTTTTTAAACTCTGTTTTATTCTTATTCTTATTTTTTCTCTTTAAAGTAAAAAAGGAAATTCCAATCTTAGATGGTTATTAAAAATGAAATCATCTCCCTATACAAGGATTTTTGCTTTTAACAATTCAATTAAGTTTAATGGTAAAATTTATATACACATAATAATCATTTTTATGATGGGAACTTTGTACATGTACATGATACATGTGAAGAGACAGGAACCTGAACCAAAGGAGATAAAAGGTTAATAAAAACAGACTCATACAAGGCCAAAATGTTGGAATTATCAAACAAGGGGTTGTAAGCACTTATATCAAATAAGTTAAGGGACATACAGGAAACCAATGTTATAAAAAGGAAAAAAGGTAGGGAATATGAATAGAGACATGAAAACATTATAAAAAGAAACTCTAGACTTAAAAATCCATGATATGAACCAACAGACACTATGGATGAGAGTTAAAGCAGATAGATCATTGCAGAAAAAGTGTTAAGGAAATTGAATGTGAGTAAACAGAAACCATTCAAATAGTGACACAGAGAAAATTATTTAAAGGAAAGTGAACCCCTGTCCTGCATCACATTGTCATCTGAGAAGTGCACATAAATTTCAGATGCACCATGCTGTGTGAACTTTCCAGCCTCCTAAATGATGGGCCAAATATTTATCTTTTCCTTAAAAAGTACTTTGCCTCAGGAATTTTAGCATAACACAAAATGGACTAAGGCAGTTACAGTGAGCCGTGGAGTAGATATCTTTCCGTTTGTCTCATATTGGTAGGTTTATAGTTAAGCCTTGATTTTCTCCGTCCTTATTAACAATCTTTCCTCTATATTCTTCTGAGGTTTCTATCAACATGCACATTAGATCTCTTGGGTTTGCCCCACAGCTCAGGGACTGTTCCTTTCAACTTACTTTATCTTTCTTCAGTTTTAACCATTTCTATTGCTCTTCCTTCAAGTCTGCTGAGATTTTTCTTACATTTTCTCATCTGATACTAATCCTATCTAATTTATTCTCATCTCTAGAAGTTCTGTTTGACTCTTGTGTCTTTTTCAACTCTTCATGTCCCTATAGTTCTTTGGAGATTTAATATATTTTATGCATAATTTTAATGATTTATAATTATTTCCTTTCATAATGATAATCTTATCATCTGTGTAATTTCTTGGTATCTTTCTACTGTTTGTTTTCTCTTGGCTATAGATGATATTTATCTGCTTGTTTACATGTCTGACAATTCTGATGATGCTACATCTATGAATGCTATGTCATTAGATGGAGAATTGTTTTGAAGGAGGATGACCAAGTGCCCATTTAATCAGAAGAAGAAAAAAAGGAGAGTCCCCCCATTAATGGGGAGAGGGTTTCCAAAAAGTAGAAAACCACAGATTTTCATGTTCAGGGGCTTTCATACAGGTGAACCGGACAGAAAGCATGGACAGAAAGAGTGGCCAGAAAGCGTGGACACTGCCAGTTGCTGCCAGACTTTTGGTGTCCAGAAAGGAGGCTGTCTGACTTGTACTCCACCCCTCCAAGGTTCCTCCTATTCTGTTTAGGAACTTGCCCAGCTTCTACCTGACAGCCTACACCAGAGAACTTCCTTATCCCATTGTTAATGCATCAGTTTCTGGAGGATTCTGGTGTCTGCCTCACGTGCTACAATGTCAGTTGAATCTTGGTTGTTGTGAATAAACACGGTGCCTATGCCTGTGTGGGCTCAGGAAATTACTCAGCCTATTGTTTTCTCTTTACCTCAGAGAGTTTCCTCCATGTGTATGCAAATCAGCCCAAGGATTAAAAGTACACTTGGAGGTCAGTTCCTAGAGTCAGAGGAATATATTTCATTGTATTTCACAAATGTACCAGCCTGTGAATAAAAACACTGGTCCTTCAAAGCAGATTGTCTGGCAAGCACTGAACTGGATGATTGAGGCAGACTTCTGCTTGTTACTCAGGGAAGGACAGGGATAATTAAGTGATGTACTGGTGGGGAGGAGAGAGGGCTTTCTACACAGAGACCTCCTTGTTTATCTGTAGGAATCAAGGGACCCTACACTAGTCCACTTAGAAGTTGTGCCTGTGGTTATTTGGGGGAAGATCTCTGTACTGTGAGTATACTACAAGTAGTAGTAATTAAATATCGTCCAAATACAGTTGTGGTTGTGTAAAGCAAAAGCATTGTGGTTTCGTCTTACAGGGATATTTATTCTTCTTATCTAACTGTCTCACAAGCCATTGTGTAATAGTGACTATTACTTAATTTTCCTTTGTTTTTAGTTACACTCTGTCACCTGAAAAAATTATATGGAAAAAACCAGATATGAACAATCTATGAGCTTCAGATAAATCATCTGAGTAGTGCGATGAAATCTTACAGAGCTGTGCTCCATTCTTCCATCATGAGAACCATTCTCGTATCCAGTTGAACTCTACAAGAAATTTAGAGAAGATTTGAACTCTTTAATGAAATTCAAAGGAAACTAACTCTCTTTAACTCATTCCTGTAGACATGCGTTACCCTGAAAATAAACCAGAGAAAGATGTAACAAATAAAGAAAGAAAGATAGAAAGAAAGAAAGAAAAAAAGAGGACAAACTCTCTCATGAACATAGAGGCAAAAATCCTCCGTAAGATACTGGAAAACAGATTGCAGCAAATGATCAAGAAGATTATAGGACATGCCCAAGTGGGATTCAGCCCAGGAATGCAGGGATGCTCCAACATATGCAAATCAACATATGAAATGCATAATTATCAACACAACCAAAGACAAAAATCACATAATCATTTCAATACACCCTGAAGGAATTTTTGGTAAGGTCTAGGACTTGTACATGATTTAAAAATCATACAGAATATCAGAATAGATGGTATTTACTGTAATCTGCTAGAAGCTATCTGTGACAAACCAGCAGCCAGCATCACACTAAATGGAAAAGGCTGGAGGCCTTCACTCTAAAATCAGGAGCAGGGCAAAGATGTAACTACTAGCACTTTCATTAATATAGTTCTGAAAATATTAGTCAGAAAATAGGACAATGAGAGATATAAACAGTATGAGGATAGGAAAGGAAAAGTGAAACTATCATTATTCACAGGTGACATGACACTCTACATAGAAGACCCCAAAAACTCCAACAAAAGACTCCTAAAGTTGATAACCAAATTCAGTTGCACAGCTGGATACAAAGTCAACAATCAAAAATCAATAGCATTTCTGTACACAAACAACAAACTCACTGAGAAAGAAATTAGAAAAACTAAACCCTTCACAATAACATTCAAAACAATGAAATACTTAGGAATGAATATAGTCTAGGAAGTAAAGGATCTATATATTGAAAATTACAGTGCTTTGAAAAAGGAGATTAAATTGGGTATCAGAAAATGGAATGATTCACTTGCTCATGGGTAGGAAGAGCCACCTTAGTGAAAATGGTCATTTTGTCAAAACTGTTACACAGATTTAATGCAATCCCGATCAAACTACCATTAACATAGCTCACGGAACTATATAGAAAACAGTCATAAAATTCATCTGGACGAGAGCTAGAATAGCAAAGGCAATCTTGGAGAAAAAAGGCAAGGCAAGAGGCAGCACAATCCCTGACTTGAAATTATACTACAAGCTACTGTGGTAAAATCAGCATGGTACTGGCAATGGAATATGCCACTGAGAAAGAGTGTAAAGATCTTCTTTACACAACTTGTTGTGCAGACACAACTATGAACACAGTCAACCCCCTATTTTTGACAAAGGTGCCAAACATGTTCACTGGAAGAAAAAAGCCTCTTTAGTAAATGATGCTGGGCCCCTGTCTATCGCCATGCACTAAACAGAAGTCGGAATGAATCAAGAAGCTCAATGTAAAAAAAAAAAATCTACATTTACCAAAAGAAAATAGGTCCCGAAGATAGGGAGTAGACAGAGACCTCATGCACACAACCCAAAAACAAACAGCATGGGAAATTCTTCACAGAATCAACAACTAGAATCTTACATTTGATTGAAAAGCTTTTGCACAACAAAGGAAATCACAAACAGAATGAAAAGGCAACCCACAAAGTAGGAAAAGTCTCTCAAAGCACTTCTGCCTAGAACATATAAAGAGTTGAATAAAAATCAGACCCAAATTCAAAGACACAATTCAAACATGGGCTGCTGCTGTAAGCACACGCTTCTCAGATGCATAAATACAAATATCAAATAAAATATGTAAAAACATTTAATATTACTGGTCATTTGAGAAAATCAAAACAACACCGGGGTTTCATCTCACCTCAGTGAGGATGACTATTATTAAGAAATCAACCAATAACTAGTGCGGGAAGAGCTGTGAGGAGAAAGGAATCTTTTTCCCCTGTTGGTGGGAGTGCAGACTGGTGCAACCACTGTGGAAACCAGTGTGAAGATTCCTGAAAAAAAAAATAGCATTAGATGTTCCATTCATCTCAGCTATTCCTTGTCTAGACATTTTATCAGAAGAATTACAAGCATCATACCACAGTAATATCTGTGCCCATGTATTTATAGCAGCACAATTTGTAATAGCCAAGCCTTGGAAACAAGCTAAAGGCACATAAAAGAGGAATGGATTAAAAAAGATGTATTTTATAGAGTATCACTTATCTAGGAAGAAGGGTGAACTTGAGACATTTATAGGGGAATAGATGCAACTAGAGGTCATACTCATTAGTGAAATAAATCAGACTCACATCTGTAAACACCATATTGTCTCCATAATGTAAGAAGCTGAAAGAGTAAACATGATCCAAAATGTACAGTAGATACTGTGAAATGGAAAGACAGTTTTCAAAAGGAAAGAGAAACTGGGATGGGGAAAGGAGAAAAGAAGGAAGAGATAAGGAAAAAATACATATAAAAATGTACAACTGTTAGGATAGTTATACAACTAATTACTATTAGTTCATTGAAAAGATTTGTGCCTATATTGTCTGATCAATTTTTCATGCACTTATCTTGTAGTATGTACAACTATTTTGAAACAAACAATATACAATAATGCCATTTTTCTGCTACCATCTTGTTTTTTAAATTTTGTACCATTGTTTTTATTATTTTTTGCTTAAAAATTATCATATATTTCTCTGTAAAGCAAGTGATATGTGAATCCAAACACCATGGAAGCCTCTCTAAAGAAAGACTCCTTTTCCTCTGTGTGTATAAAGGGAGGGAAAGGTAAAAATTCTCTTACTGACTAGACTGGAAAATAGAATGTCTAATTTCATGTTTCTGAAGGTGAAGTGTAGCAGCACTAGACAAATGATTCTCTGTCACCTGAAACTTGGCCAAACTTCAGACTTCAGAATAAACTCTCAGTTTTTATAAGAAACCAGGCTTCTTTCCCACCTTTTCCATTCTTTGCTATAACAGTTCGATCCTGTGAACTGAATCACCCAGGCTCCACCCCAACATAATTTCATGTAATTTTATTGCTCATCATAAAAATTATTTTGTGCTCATTTTAACTCATATTTTTGTCTTTTTGTAACAAACTCAGGGTAGTGTCCTTAAAAAAACTTAAATTGTCCTTCGTATGTTATCATAAAGCTTTGAATTTCAACCCTAGAAAGGCCAGAAGGAAATGAGGAAAGTTCAAAGCCTTTAAATCTTCTCTTCAGCTCTCTTTCTGGACCCTGGAGGGCGCTGTTCCCTAACCTGTCTAATGCAATAGATTCACACTTTTCTTCCTCTGAAGTTTAAGGAGTGATCTGAACATGGAGGGCAGTAATAGTTAAAATGGACGATTACGGTGCACAAGGAAAATGAATCATTATTAGCGCTTAAAAACCCTGTTTGCTGAATATGTCTTTCATTCAACAGCTCTGCCTTCTAAATTTTAATTGATGACACCATAATATGAATTGGAGACCTTTCCTTAAGTCCTCAACATTTGCAGCTGTCACATATGTATACATTGTTATCGTGACTCTTGTCTGCGTCATCACCTGTCTCTCTCACAGAATACTCCTGGGTCAGAGAAACATAGAGAGAGAAAGCAAGACTGAGGTTCCAAAGCACAAGAGGCAGGATTTTTGTTGTTGTTGTTGTTTTTGTTTTTCTCAGAAAACTATTGCTTAGTATTTTATATACCAGAGAAAAATCTGAGGTTTATTTTATATGTTCAAAGTGATATCAAAACCATTTAATGCTATCATTTCTTTAATATGTTTCTGCCTCTTTCTGGTAGCGTAAAGAAAGATAAGGTAACAAGAAAATAGGAAACGTAATGGGAGAGATACAGTGAGAAGAGAAAGTGGGGGAAGGAGAGGAATCATAAAGAACAGAGATTTTATCAGTTGCAGGCATGAGACGCAGGCAGTTACTAAAAGCTAAGAATCATTAAAAAACTCATATTGCCCAGGCAAGGTAATATGTAACTCTTGCCTGAAGTGACACTATTTTCTCCTCACATTTAACATTTTTTACTAGTATGTTATTTCATATAACTTGTATTTTCAAATGACACACACAAATACAAATATAGATATTAATGGAATATTATGTGACATTTAGATGCATATATGCTTAAATCAGTTTAAACAATATTTTCTTAAATTTTTATCATTTAAAAATTATTTATTTGAGCTGAGGTCTTGCTGTGTTGCTCAGGCTTACCTGGAACTCTTGGGTTTAAGTGATCTGCCCATCCTAGCCTTTCAATTAGCATGGGTTGTAGTCATGGATTATCATGTCCTGCTAAACATTTATCATTTCCTTAGGGGGGGTAAATTTTACACTCCTTACTCCAGCCTGGTGAAAATTACAGTGCATTATCATTATTTTTAGTCACCCTAATGTTCAACAACACACCTGAACTTCTTTCTCTGAAGGGTGATTTAGTACACACTGATTAAACTCTCCCCAACCCTCCATCTCCTCAAGGTATAATTCCTTGTGATAATATTTACTACAATTCTTGGTTATTTCAGGAGAATCTCAATCAACATACTCCAATAAGAAGGAAACAGTATGCATATATTTTAGAGGTGTTACAATTTTTTACTTAGTATGCCTGGAGTGACCCTCGTGTAAATTAAATCACAAGTTAATAAGGACCCATTAGAACACAAGTTTCTTTTTGGGGTTTCAATACACATACATTGATGTCCTTTCTGTGATGACTCATGGACTCATTAATATAGTGAGCTGTTTTATCTTAGAGAAGTACCTCCCCTTTCTCCTCACATGCCTCCTCACACTCCTCACAACTCAGAGATTACCAGAAAATTCTCCTATAATGACCTTTCTCTCTCCTCTCTATCCCCACCAGACTCCCTCTGACATACAGATTCTAAAAGGTCTCAGTGCGGGAGGGGTTTTCTGCACAGAGGCTGTGGAGGACTCACAGTGTCTGGGCCTGGGCAGGTTCTTCAGTAGAGCTGACTGGCTGCAGGAGCAGAGCAGTTCCAGAACCAGGAACTGACAGCAGTGCCTCTGAGATGACTAAGTGCATGTGACTGATGCACCCAGGCCAAGAAGGGTCATGAAGAGGATCCTGAGGTCTCTGCTGGGGTTTTTGTGCATCTAGCTCTGTGAGTTGAGCTGTTTCAAATTTGGGGAATATAAAGTACTTTTGCAGTTGCAGTAGAGGGGTAGGCATTAGGAACTCACAAATCTTGCAGACTTTCCTTTCCCTCATGATCTATGGGGGCATTTTCAGGGTTGTGTAGATGCTGGAGTGACATCACCTGTGACCATTTCTCCATTCCCACTCAGGTATGAGAAGGATGCAGGTGGAACAGAATCCTTCAGCCCAGATACCCCAGGAGGGAACCAGGTCCACTCTGTCATGCAATTTTTCTAAGTCAGTGACCAATTTTGCCAAGATCCTGGGGGCCACCTGGTCAACCTGTTCTATGTCCCTTCAAGGACAAAGCAAAGTGGAAGACTAAAGGCCACGACAGTCCCTAAAGAACGCCACAGCTCACTGTCCATCTCCTCTTCCCGGCTCACAGACTCAACCACTTATTTCTGTGCTGCAGCCCACAGCACTCCCCAGGAGCCTGCAGCTGGTGCACAAACCCTCGGCTGAGTTCAGCCCCACACCAGCCACAGGCATATCATGGGGCCACCGCGGCAGCGTCTTCACAGGTTCATATGTTTTATCTGTACTGACAGAGTCTCAAGTACACACACTGTTTGACTTCATAGATTTGGTCTTTTTTTTTTTTTTTGCATCCTAAATTATACTTCCCCCTACACAGAGGCCTAACTAGCAAGGTACTTCATAGGAGGACTGAATCAAAATAAGTATTAAATTCCAGTGTTCTGGATTCCCAGAGAATAAAAATAAATAAAAAGAAAAGAAAGTTATACAAAATAAAGGTATTCTTAGTGAGAATGTATTTTAACTGTGTGTCCCAAGCTCATTTGGTTCTGTCTTACCACAGGGTGTTCCCACAGGCAAGTACAAATATTTTGCTTACGATCAATAATAGCAGGGCAACAGAAAAAAGAAAAAAATCAGTAAATGCTCATGTATAATAAATAGAGGTCACTGAAGACGTGAAGATACGCTTTCCCTTCACCTAAGTCCCTCCATATTCACAAAGCTTGGTGTGTGGCTTAGGACTCGCTCTACCCTGGAGTGTCCCCAGCAGGTCTGAGAGCACTGTGTGATGCTGGAGGATGTCTTCAGGTCACTCTGTTCTGTGGTGTTGCTCAAGTCTTTTATGTCCTTGCAGTCATGCTGCTCAGGTGTATCTATTACTGGAAGTCTCCCAACTGTTATTATTGTATTTCTGTTTCTCCCTGTAGTTCTTTCAGCTTTTGCTGCATGTATTTTTGGGTCTGCACATTTTAGCTTCTGTAGTTTTCCTAATTAACTTACTTTGTACCATGATAAATTATCCCTCTTTATCTTTAGTAACTTTGTTGAAGCATGTAGGAACATTATAGCAACTCTGATTCTCTTAAGGCTGCTGTTAACATGTCACAATTTTTTCTAAGGTAAACATATTTCTGCCTGCTATAATTTGTATCTGAAATGTTCTCCAAAGGCCCTTTGAGGCTGTTTGCCATTGTGGTGAGGTGGGTCCCAGTGGGAGAATTTAGCTCACAGCATGCCTGCCCTTGATGAGTGAGGGATGCTGGTTCTTCCTGTCTGTGTCCGGCTTGCCAGGAGGTGAGCGTCTTCCTGTGCTGTGTGTGTCCACCATGGTCCACGGCCTCACCACAGACCAAGAGGCAAAGAGGCTGTTTGCTGTGCACTGAAACCTTCCAAATGGGTGACTTCAGTCATTTTGTAGGTGACAGAAGCAGACTAACACAAAAATTCTGACAATAAGAGGACCCACATATCACAGCAAAAAGGATGTGAAAAAAATTAGATTAGATTAAATTTTATAAAGCATACTTTTACACATTCTAGGTTAAAGCTCAGTAAAGCAAGAACGTGTTTAATGAATCATTTACTCATAAATTTGAAATATGAAAAAAACACAAAAATGTATTTTCTCTAAACTCTTTTCTGTCACTCACAAGCCCTAGGAGAATGAAACGGATGTTAATAGTAAAGGAAATTTAGATCCATTAGGCATTGTCAGGAGTCGGAGATGGGTGACCAGCATGATTTCCTGGAAACACTTTTAAGTTCTCCCTGGATTATCATTGCTTTGCTTTTCATTAGTGAGGTGGTGGTACATAATAAACATACTATGGGAAAAGGCACGGACACCACACTTCTGGTTCTTTCTTACTTCCTTTTCCTGTCTCCTCGCTCTCCCCTCTGCCCATCCTCAGGTTGTCTTGATCTCTGCTGAAAATTAATTGAACACACGTGTGTGAACCCATTTCTGTGTCACAGTACATATATGGATCTCCGTGTCTCTCTTTCACCATTTCCACACTCTGTAGATTGCTGTTCTGTACACTAAGTCTTGGTAGGATCTCTCCCCGGTGTTCCTTTTATTTTTTCTTTTTTTCTTTTTATTTAAGGAGAAAAAGAAAAAAAAAACAGAAAAAGGGTACAAGTAATACAAAATTTAAAAAATAAACAGTAAGAAATCACTAGTTAATAGATTGCACATTCTCATCTTACAAACTGTTGTTCAAGTTACAAAATTGAAGCATATAAAGTGGACTTTCAAACAGTGAGAGTGCAAACAGTTTTGTTCAATGATCCAAAAAACACTAAGTAATATGGTTATCCATCCTACACACTCAAACATATATGCAGTTATAACCTGTAGAGTACTTTCTTTTCTTTTCTGCCAGTTCCTTTTCATAACTGTCTTGGTTAATCAAGGAGATTTGCACTTAGGTATCAGTTATGAATTCAGTTCAACAATATATGCAAGAGTAATGGAATTCTGAGTAATGTCTTATAACAATTTTTTAAAAGGGGAATTTAAAACTATTGAGTCTTCCGGTTCATGAGCGTATCTCCTAGTTTATTAAGCTTTTTTATGCTTATTGATCATAGGTTTGGGATATTTTTAAGAAAAAAAAAAGCCAGGAACTGGCAAAAACTATTTGAAACACAACATGAATTCAAAGAACTTTACATATAATACATAAAGAGTTCTTGAAAAACAATCAAAGTATAAATTTTAAAATGAACAAAATGAGCATAGCATTTGTACATAAAATACACAAATGAGAAATGAACAAATAAAAGAATGTTTTTCATCAGAGGCTAACAGAACATGGCCCATGAACCAAATCTAAGGATTCATTTATTTTCATCAGTTTTAATTGGAACAAAGAAATGTCATTTGTTTATTTTGAATTGCTTCTTATACGTGGTATATACAGAGCTAAGTATCTGAAACAGAGACTGAAAACCCCGAAAACGGAAAAGCTGCAGTACCCAATTCTCTATGCAAAGAACTTAACCACTATTCTGCATCAGTAATTATCACAGAAACAGTGTCATCAAAGCTAAGTTGGGTAGGAATAGCTCAGCAGGAAGACAGGGCTGGGCCCTCCAGTGAGTCAGTGCTGACGATGAGAAAGCATCAGGGCTGTGGCCAGAGGCGCATCTGAAGAAGACTAAAAATGCATGGGTGAAATTTACTACTTCCCTAAGTGACTCTTAGGATACTTAGCAAAATCCCGGGTTTACTGATGTCACCATTTTGAGAATTCCCATCAATTTATTAGGGGTGGATCATCTTCTCCCACCCACCAACAATAAGACTAAAACCACTAGGGCTAAACTAGGACTACCAAGACTAAGACTATAGATTGCTGACCAAGGTTGATGATGTCACCCATGTGCCCATACAACAGTGGATCAGTCTCTCCTAAGTAACTATACTTGTAATCGTGCGGGTTAATCATACAATTCATGTTGTACCTGGTTCAATCCATGTTGTACCTGCCTCATGATTTTATTCTATAAAACTTCATTTGAGAAGTTCCATGGGTAACCCATCCAATACCCCTCCTATTGATATGGGGAAAGAAACCCCAGGCTGCTAGGTGACCAGTATGAGTTAATATTCTCTATGAATGAATAATGGATTTTAGGAACAAAAGAAGTTAATAGCAGAATATATTTATTGCGAGAAAGAAAGCTTCTGTCCAAGAAAGTGAGAGACGGGGTCCTAAGTGGGTATTTGAGGATCCTACCTTTCCTAGGGAATTTTATAGGGCGAAACCACAAAAATAAGTGGGTTCAAGCTGAGGAAAAATGGAAAAACATGGGCATGAGGTGGGACAGAACCATGGCCAATCAATAAAATTATGAATATAATTGTGGGAAAAAGTGATTAAGTCAGGATCAAATGGGGAAGTGAGTCACACAGCAAACAGGTGAATACAGAATGGGCCCTTTTCCTGTAAGGGGTTGGATTAGTGGCTCCTTCTGTCTTCTTCAAAGTGATCACACTGACTCCCCAATTCAGTGGTCATAGTGCATTCAATCTTGACCTCCAGAAACCACATCTCGGAGGCAGACACTATCTGTTGCTACAGGGTCTGCACCTGGCCTGTCAGGGGCCCAAGCAGGCAACTCACCAGGAGGAAAATGCCATCACCACGCTGTTCCCAGGGTGCTATGTGCACTTACAGTCTCCATCTGCTAAAGTACAAATAATTGCAAACAAGAATATTGACTGCCTGCCACCACTTAGGTTCCACAGGATGGAGAAGAAACTCAAAATAATTATATGCCCTTCTCTACAACATGCATTGATCTGTTTTTAGGACCTGTATCAAGAACTGGAACTGTCTTTGAGACTTCATATGTGCTTTTCTTGTTTCTAATTGCCTTTTGGTCACTTTAATTTAATTCACCTACTAAAATAAGGAAGGAATAGGAAGGGCAGCTAGGTCCCACATGATCACATAGTAGGGTACACAAACTCAGCCTCCATTATCAATAGTGTTCACATGTCATGTGTACATTACAGAGCAGATAATAGCATGTATCACAGAAAGACCTGGCAGTCTCTTCATGAGGTTATTAATAAGAGAAGAATTTGGATCAATATTTGACTCACTAGTATAGAAAATGTGGAAGAATAAATCTAACATACATGACCTAAGAAGTATAGTTTATGGAGCCAGTAGGTCTCATTATACTTATACTATTAAAATCTAGTAAATAAAACTTTTTATCCAGTTTTGAAAGAATAGCATTTATTATGCTTATAATTCCCCCCCAAAACCAAAACAGTTTAACCTCCAAAGAATGTGGAATGGAATTGTATCACATGATATTGATATGGTTTTATTATGTGTAAAATTGAAATAGATTTTATTATGTGTAAAATTGAAATAGATCCTAAAGCTCAGTAAGGAAGGAGGAGATACAATAATTGTGTTGCACATGATTGCCTTTCACAGAAAAGAAAAGACCTATGTGGAGAAGAGTAAACACTTGTCAGTTTAGTGACAAGTCAGATGATTAGGAGACTCTGTGGCTTCTGGACAATATCACTATAAATGTGTCCCTCAAACTAATCTATTGAGTAGCATCTCTTAGCCAGCTCAATCTGCAGTTCTTTTCAGCTCCAATTCAAATTAACTGATTTTCTCAGAGTCATTTCTAAGAAATTCCTATCTCAGCTCCAGAAGAAACAAGGGTAATAAGAACATCAGTTGTTTCTTGTGAGTTCACAGACCTTGTGGTGTATGAACCTGAGAACCTATTTCCTGTTTGGGGGAGTCACCTAGGAGATCAAGAATTACTTATATGTGCACTGCCAGACTCTGATAGGCCCTGAAGCCCAAGGATGAGGCACAACAAAACACACTGTGCGGAGGGACAAAGACACATGCCACTCTCCAACCTGCTGTGGGTGTCCTTGGTCTTCATCTGCTCTGGTACGGATGGTGCAAATAAGTTCAAGATTGTTAAGAATGAAAGGCATAAACACAGATGTGTGCTTCACACACTCTGGGTGAGGAAAGGGGAATCAGGAAAAAGCAAGCAAATCATGACTTCACCTTTGTCTGTGGGTCCTAAATTAGTCTAAGTCTCACAATATTTCATTCATTATGTCATGGAATCAGCTGTC
Source organism: Cavia porcellus (assembly GCF_034190915.1). NCBI lineage: Eukaryota > Metazoa > Chordata > Mammalia > Rodentia > Caviidae > Cavia > Cavia porcellus. The sequence continues at coordinate 23,709,993 of NW_026947509.1, read as the reverse complement.
TCTGATTGTTCCCACAGGATTCAGTGTGGCCCAGAAAGTGACTCAAGTCCAGCCACTCACATCCAGACCAGAAGGGGAAACAGCCACCCTGGACTGCTCCTATGAGACAACCCAGGACTCATACTTTCTTCACTGGTACAAGCAACTGCCCAGTGGAGAGATGGTTTTTCTTATTATGCAGTATTCTTCGCATTCCAATGCAAAGAGTGGTCGCTATTCTATCAACTTCCAGAGCACAGCTAAGTTCATCAGCCTCACCATTTCAGCCTTACAGATGGAAGATTCGGCTAAGTATTTCTGTGCTATCGAGGAACTCACGGTGTTTGAAATGATAGTAAAAGCTGAACAAAAACTCAGGAGCTGCTGCAGGAGCCCAGCTGCAACTGGCACCTGCAGATCCCAAAGGAGAAGGGAGCATAGCCGTTGCTTCACTGTGGTCTGGATCAGACACTTAATTCTAAGTAAAACCTACTTGCTTTCGCATTTGGAAACAGGTGTCAGGAGCAACTTTTCTGTGAATCAAAAATAGATCATCAGAACATATGTAAAGATGTTTAATGTTCAATGCTTGCCCCATAATGACTGAAAGTGTCAGTTTTACTTTAAAATACGCACAGTCCAAATTTAGGTTTAATGATCTGAAACAGCAAGAACATAATTTTGTTAATCTTTTTAGGCTCCCTGTTTGGTACACGGAGCAGAGTCACCATGAACGATGCTGAATGAGAATAATTATAAGGATGAGACATCACACATTAGCTTGATCTGGAAGGGAGCCTCTATGAAGCTATTGTTTGTATAACCACAGTGAGCCTGAATTGAGTGAAGGCCAACTAGATTCACATTTAGGAAGAAAATTTGAGTAAGCACAAGTACTGGAGTTAAATGTGACTTGTGAGGAAGTACTGGGACCTGTGACGTCAAGTGGAACCTTCAACCTAAGACTTGGCTCTCTCCCTACTCCTTCAGTGTCAGTGGGTGTCCATCAAGAGAAGCCATGACATTTACAATGAAGCCATGTACACACCTGGGTCCAGATAGAGGTGCTGGAGGAGGAGCTGTGGTGGGAGGCGGAGCTGTGTCAACAATAAGATAAGTCAGCAAATCATTACCAGCTCAGGAGCACTGAACAGGGTCCTGAGCACACAAGGAGTGGCCTTAGCATCTCACCCACCTTGCACGTGCAGCACCATTTCCTTCATAACCAACCTTAGAGCAGCAAAGCACAGGGAAGCAAACTCTTAAGAAATCCATTTCTAGAGAGTTAAGTTGAGGCAGTGCAATGCTACCCTAAGTACCCCCTATCAGCTTGGGGTAAGCACCTCTTACAAAAACATTTAAAAGTTCAGACAAACACAACAAAACAATCATACTCACATGATGCAACTCCTCCTCTATCGACCACAAACAAACTAACAATTCCTAGTCAGCATAAGAAGTTTGCTTACCCATCTGTGGTGACATTTGTGGCTTTTCTAGTTGAAGCACACTGTACCATTGATATCCTATAGCTTAACTGCAGGGACACAATGAAATATGAGATGAACCTGCATCAGACATCTTATGCCTCTATCTTCAGATGAGTGAGTAGAGACTAAATCATGGTTATTATGGGATGTACCTAAATATGTTCATATCAAAATAGTGTTTCATAACCTTTGCAGTCTATGTTTCTCCAAGTGGACACTCAGTTGCAGCTGGCTTTTACAGCTGTCTCTCCCCAATGCTCTGCCCGCTGTTCCCACAGGTGCCCCCGACTCTCTATAAAATAAGTTGCTCATCAAGGGGCAGTGCTGCCTGAACGCCATAAAGTCAGCTAATACATGCTGTTACTCCGTAACTTTGATTTCAGCAGGAATCACAGATAAGCAAGCGAAAGCAAATCACACTTAAGAACAGCAATAAAATCTTTGAAATACCCAAAGGAAGCTCATACGGTGCTTTCTGAAAAACAACATTAAGGATAAGGCCTCAGTTCTCCTTATGCATAACATAGTTCAAAGATGAAAAAGCATTTTAAAAGTACTTAAAATTAAATAAACTTTCAAGGTGTTTCTCTATGAACATAACATATTTAAATTTTTCGTTGTTGAAAATCATTCTTAAGCCATGTCCATTGCATGTGCTGTGATCTCTGCTGCTCGGAGTGTGAGGCTGAGGCACTGTGCATTCGAAGCCAGTCAGAGAGAAATTAGCCAGACTCTGTCTCAAAAAAAGAAAGAAAGAAAGAAAAAAAAGAAAAATCACAGTTAATCCTGCGGAAAGTCCATTCAGATAATGAAAAAAATGTATTTTCAATGTGTATTTCTTAATTACTATTATTTTAAGGAATGAGATCACTGTGATATCCAGGCTTCTTTCACACTCCTGGGCTAAAGGCACTCCCTTGCCCCAGTCTCCTGACTAGGCTGGACTACGGGCACACACCAAAAAAACAAGCTTTGCTGTGCTATTTCTGAAAAAGGAATTATGCACAGATCTTATACACACATTTTATAAAATTAGTAGAAAAATAACCATCAGTCAGCATTCTGAAAAATATACTACTTCAGATTTAAATACTTCATAACAAATTTACTTAAAAGCACTTAATACCATTATACATTAGAACACTGAAGAAAATGAAAACTTAATCAACAAAATGAAATCTGATACTTGCTGAGGTTACTGTATGTGAGGCCTGGTATTATAAATTTTAGACTTTTCTAATTTAAACAGCCTGACATAGGTTTTGTTGTTTTCATTTACAATGTTGGGAAATGAGATAATGCTTTCCTTAGTGTTGACAAGCATCTCTGATTCAGTGTTATCTTGCATCCAGCATCTGGAGGCTCCTACATTGCAGAGTTCTGGTTATGGAGAAGCAAGGACCTCATAGCACGGTTGCTGCTGTCTGTTATGGTAATATTACTGTGTCTCTCCAAATCCCTAAGAGACTGGAGAAAACTTTCCCAAACTTAGATACAAACTGTCCAAAGCTCAGTACATTCAAAAGCCACCCACTGAGGAATGCGTGCCGCCCTCGGACCTTGGCCTGAGCTGCCGCGCGCTTCCTGCATGACTCCCGCCAGCCTGGATGAATGCCGCCCCAAGGACTGCTGCCCTCCACAACGCAACCCTCTGCATGTCCTAAACCAAGTACTTGATCTTTGGCTCCCACTCCTCCTCCCAGAACCTTGAACTGCAGTAGGTTAACCGTGCTGAGTTGAGGGGAGACTCAGTGACCTCTCACCCAAACAGAAGACCTCAGCAGGCTCCAATCCCTATACTCGTGTGCTTCTCCTGGCATTCATCCTACAACTTCAACAACCCGTTGAAGTTACAGCTTCTTCAACTAGAATGGGACCAAACAGGGTGACACAGAGGGAAGACACTCAGAACAAAACCATGAAAGTGATATAGAACTTCAAAACCAGATAGCACCTCATGGATGCCTGGACTGATGCCACTGGCCCACTCCTCAGCCCAGGACCACATACACTGCTGCACTGTGCTTCCTGTGTGCCCCGCGGATGCCCAGATGGATGCCACCGATCTGTCTCTTGGCCCAGGACTGTGTATGTCACCGCACTACACTTCCTGCAAGCCCCAAAGACACCCTGACTGACACCACCAGTCTGCCACTGCACTCGGCCCAGGACCACCTACCCTGCAGTGCCTCACTTCCTGTATGCCCAGCAGACTGCTGGACTGAGAGCACCCGCTGGCCCCTCAAGAACATTTCCTAACTCCTGGACCTAATGCTGCTGTTGATCTTCAGCTTCCACCCTTTCTGCCAGAACCTTGGACTACAGAGGATTCACTGTGCTAGCTTGTAGATTCAATAACTGCCTCACCCAAACAGAAGCAGGCTCCAGTCAGTGTGGTGAGTATGCCCCTAAAATAGAGGGCTACAGTGGGTAAATAGGGTCAGTAGTAAAGCTCCCTCCAACTAACTGTAAGACCTTGGTGAGTCTGACAAGAGTGTAGGTGACTCCTTCCTGCACACGGAGAACATCAGGCAGGGTGAGGAGTGTGCCAATAAGGATTCCCCCAACTTGGAGAAAATTAAAGGGGCTTATGAGACACACACAGGCAAACAGTAGGGACACAGGATAGCTACAGCTGATACACTATAACCAGAGATATTTGGTCACCTGGAATACCCTGAAAATAAAGTAAAAGCAGGAACTAAAAGTTGACCTACATCAATATTACCAGGCTTGTCAGCCCAGGAAGAATATGCAACTCACCCAACAGGCCTTGCAGGGGGAAGTCAGGTGACTGGCCCTCCTCTTCATTGTGGGACCCAGCAATTGGACAAACATCAACCTTACAGTAGGACCCCAAGATACACGCTACCAACAGTTGACACTAGTGGAACTGAAGGACCAAACATTAACTCGAAAGGGGAAAATGGCAAAATGAAAAAGCAAAATGCAACCTCAAACATCGACGTTTGTGTCCCCCAGGAGCACATACAGGGGACACTGAAATAGAGGACTTCAAAAGTAACGCACCAAAAATCTCTGAAAAGATAGTGAGTGAAATAAAAAAACTCCACGATGCTACAGAGGAAATCAAATTAGATGTAAGTTCTCATGTAAAAACAGAAATAGCAGTCTTAGTAAAGTAGTTGCTGAGCACAGCTAAAGAAGAAATAGAGAAAAAAAGTACAGGAGCATGGGAAACTGATTGAAACCTTGAATAAACAATATAGAAACAAGCAGAATTCATGAAACAAACTCAAAGAGACATCCAAGTAACAAAAAATTCCATTCAAAACTGGCAAAATCATTTAAATGAAGCTGAGGATAGGATTTCGGACCTTAAGGGCAGGATCAAAATTAGTGATCATGAAAGGATAGAACTTTTAAAAATAACAAGCATCATGAAATGACAATCCAGCAACTTTAAGATGATACCAAGAGCAAAAATATAATATTAATAGGCATAAGCAAAGATGCAGGAGTAAATGCAAATGACAGAACTAAACTATTCACAGAAGTAAAAGCAAAAAATTTCCCACACGTGGGGAAAAATCTGACATGCAGTTAAGTGAGGTATATAGACTGCCAAGACACAATCAACATAAATTTGCTCCCAGACATATAATAATTACGATCTTAGGCATACAGCATAAAAACAGAGTACTAAAAGCTATTAGAGAAAGGTCACAACTCACCTATCAAGGAAAGCCCTTGAACCATGGCAGACTTTTGAGCACAAACCATCAAGTCAAGATGAGCTTGGAGTCAGGTATTTCAAGCCCTGAAAAAAAACAACTTTCAACCCAGAAGGATGTACTCAGAAAAACTTTCATTCAGATTTAATAGAGAAAAAAGATACTTCCATGACAAAGAACAACTGAAGAAATTTATGGCCCCCCAACCAACCCTAGAAAGAATGTTGAAAGACTTATTATATAGAGATAAAAATGATCACAATCTCCAGAAAAACAAAAGAAAGAAACCACACGGCAGGACCAGCATTAAACACGATGGAAAAACAGAAAGCAAACAACTGGAACATAACATGGCAAAGTCGAGCCAGTACATATCAGTGATATTTATAAATGTAAATGGCCTCAATTCACATATCAAAAGAAATAGGTTGACAGAATGGATCAAGAAACAGGATCCCTAAAGAAGCTGTTTGGGTCAAGAAACACATCTGACCCAAAAGGAAACTCATAGACTAAAAATCAAAGGATGGAAAACAGTATTCCATACAACATGAACCCAGAAAAAAGCAGGGGTACCTATTCTGTTTGCAGACAAAGTGAACTTCAAACCTAAAATGATTAAAAGAGATAAAGAATGTCACTACATACTCATTACTGGAAAAATTCAAGAGGAAGAACTAATAATTATAAATATGTATGCAGCAAACACAGGAGCACACAACTATATAAGACAAATACTAATGGACATGAAAAACCAAGTACACAAGAACACAGTTATAACAGAGGACCTTAACACCCCATTGTCACAAAGAGATAGATCAACTAGACAAAAAGTCAGCAAAGAAATAATAGAACTGAATCACACCTGTGAGCAATTGGAGTCAAGCTCGCCTCCTTGTTGTCCTCCAGCATTTACACATTAGAGTAAGGTGAAACCTTTCTCAAAAGAGCTGCCGGTTTTCAATCATTCGGTGCAATTCTGAGGGCAGTAATCATGTGGAAGAGTCTCAGGACAGCAGGACTAGATGGTTGTTAATTTATTATGCCTGCAGATGCAAAAATGATAAATTAAATATATAAGGTGATTTTTTTTTCAGAGAATTTTAAAACACACCCAAAAAGGATATTGTGAGCTTCGCCTTGTCGGTAAACTCGGGGTATTAGAGGCCAAGAGAAGAAATGAGTTTTTAGTGGGGAGAGGAAAAGAAAAGCAGTGCCCTCTTTCTAGGTTTGAGTATATAAACTCTGCCAGGTCATGAGAATAATATGAATTACCACCTGGATACCCATTTGCACCTGCAAAATTTGGGACATTTTCCCAGCCACCGCAAAAGGCAATGATGTCAGGCAGAATGAGCTCATGATCTTCAGTTCTGAGAGCAAGAGAGCTGGAGGAGAGAGAGAGACAGAGAGATAGACAGACAGGCAGACAGGCAGACAAGACAGACAGATAGACAGAGACACAGAGAGTTACAGATGGGGAGAGATAGAGAGACTAAAGGAACAGATTACAAGATTTCTTTTTATCTAAAGTGTTAGGATCCAAAGATCTGAATGAGGTGAAGTGTCGCACTGAGTCCCTTCTCTCTACTGGGTCTCAGGTCCAGGCTTCCCACACTGGCTCCAGGAGAAACTTTTCTGGATGGATCTCTATTTGTGTCTCCATGGTGAGCAAGTTTTAGTTCAGTCTGACCTGGAGTGGGGTACAGCGACCCGAAGGAAACCTGCTGAGGTCTATGCTCACTGTCCTGTGCACAGCTCCACACTTTCCCGATGTCTGATTAGAAGGACCTGGAACCCCTTGTCTCCAGGGCTTTCATATGTAAGCTCGGATTTTCTAGTTACTCAGAACTCGAACAGCTGAAAAGACAAAGCTAAAGGTTGATATGTTTCAGAGGGCAAAGGATTGGGGAAGTGGGAAAGAAAACTATGAAAAGGTTTTTGCTAGACTTTAAAAGTCAAAGTGCCAGAGCAGCAGGCTTTGCCAGGAGCAATGTCACTGGGCAGGATTCTAAAAAGTTCACAAAGCACAGACATGGACCCAAATCCATCCTAGCTGTAGAATCAATTTGCAGCTTTATTGACCACCATCACAAAAAACAATTTTCCAGGAATGTCAGGAAGAGGCATAAACAGGATTTTAAGCAGAATTTTGAAAGTACATGCTCACATAAATAAACCATGGGCCTTCAAGGAGAGAGATATTATTTTTGGAACTGGGAACTTCTATGTTTCTCTTGAGTTGGAAACCTATGGAAAAGATGGCCAACCCCTTAAAAGCACAACGACTCATTTTACAGGTCAAAGAGATTTTTATAGATGGCTATTTTAACCACTGTTTGTATTATCTCACTCTCTTTGTTTATCTTAACATCAGGATTCCGTTCTTTACTTTCTCAACCTGACCTATTTTACTGCACTTACAGTATCTCGAAGGAGTATTGGGGATCACGGGTCTGGGAGGAAAGAGGCATGAATTAACCAAGGAACTGCCAATGTAGGTAACTTTGGGTAATTCTGACCATGTCTTGAAAACTGCAGTCTTCTTAAAAGTATAGTTTTTTAAAATTATGATTGTCCTTATCTTTTTTCTACCTATCTTATTTCTTCTATTTTACCTTATATCTGATAAATTTACTGCCTTTGACTGGTACTTTGCTCTTCCCCAAGTGTTGTTCAAATCCCTAGAAGTGCGCTCTGGAGAGAAACCTATTTGATCCACTTAGCTGGGCTTCGTGTTAAGTCACCTCTTCAGGGTCACAGTACTCTTCTGTCTCCTTCCACTGCGGGTCCTCTCGAGGTGATTCTTCTCAGGCCGCCCTGCTAGTGTGACACTAGCAGACAGTCACCTTAAGGCAACACAATGACTGGTCCAAGATCTTCAACTGTTGCTGTTCCAGAAAAGACATTTAAGTAGAAGAACGTCTTACATGTGACTGTGAACAGTCATCCACAAAATTTAACTGAGAAGTTCCTTTTTGGGACAGTTATAAAACTTTAAATATAGCTGGAAAATTAGAAAAAATAAGTTTTTAAGTGAAAAGCAGATATCCATTGAGAAAGACAGATTCTCAGCTATTTAAAAGTTCATTTTCAAGACTTACTCAGTTGGTAATGTTATGTTGTATGCTTATCGCCCTAGTAACCATGTACCTAGAGCACTAACCACATTGCTATAAATTAGTTATAAATTAACTGACCATGTCGTCATGCTGTTCTGTATGCGTTGCCCCCCTACCCCAGTAACCTGTTTGCTGTGTCAACTTTGTTCCCCTTGTAAGAGAGGAATAATGCTGTCAACCATTGTTCCCTCAGGAGACACAAATGTTCCTGGAATTGGCAGACCAAGGGCTCTGAATTGGCTAACCACCCACTGTGAAATGTCTCTCACCTCAAGCAAAGGGGAACAAGGCCCACCTTGTTTCTGTTTCTCATCACTATGTACTCAGTGATCAATGAGCTAATCATAAATGAAGTATTAAAAGTCAGTCAAAATTGTGACTCAGTTGCACAGCTTTGCAAATTACATCTGCACTGTGTCGCTGGGCCAGCTAAAATAACAGCCCTTCTTTTAAAAAGTCATTGTCTTGCCCCATTTTTCACCTTGGGGGTCTTGCCCCATTTTTTATCTCGAGGGGCCTTTTTTGGGGAGTACAACAGGTAACTCATGAATAAATGAAACGAAGCCTTTGAATGTTCATTGTGATGTATCTGGAGAACACTCAATGCTAATACTGCAAAACTGCTTTCAATTCTGGAGCTCAAAACAAATCCACATGTGTCCAGACAGTGCTGTCTGTCCTGACTTACATTTCAAATCTTTTAGCACAAACAAATTAAGAGGATGGATTTCCTTTATAGCAGAAATGTATAAATGACTATTTGTCAAAACATATGAAGGGACATGGAAAAACAACTTTAAGCAGGTACTTGTGCACTGACATACTAGAAGAAAGAGAAATGCTTTCCTCCAGTACAGTTTAGCTGAAAATGTAATTTCCAGTCCTTCCTGTGCAACTGTGGAGGATGCACCACAACCAAGCTGCCCTCTCACTGGCCACAGGTCCATTAGCTTCCCTTGTCAGAGCACTTGCTTCTCCTCAGGCTTGGGAGTCTCTGAGGACAGCACAGCAAGTGTGGGTATCTCTTCCGTCAGTCACTCCATACCAACTCATCACCGGGGATGTGCACTGGATGCTGGCCACCAGAGTGTCCACACCGGCTTTGGCTGGGAAGAAGCATCGGGTGCCCCAGACCATGTCCTCCCACCTCGCTCAGCAACAGGAGCTCAGCTGTGCATGTTGGGATGCATGACTCCGAGAACTCTGGTTTTGTAACTGTGGATGCTAACTGAGTTAAACTGGGTGTTTATCAGGGCTGAAAGGGTCTGTTGGATGCTTTCTTTGAAGGGCTCAGCAATGCTTTCCAAAATAGCACATGAAAATATGGTTAAATGGCACTGAAGACCTTTTTCTCTTGTAAGTGTGCTGAAATTATTGTTTTAGATTTCCCTCTGTTATCTTAAAGTTTTAAAACTTTAGACGTCCCCCAAATCAATTATTTTACCATCTGTGCAAAAATGTCCTCCACATTTATTAATATATAAGATATTATAAATTCCTGGAATATTGGGACACCAAATCATCTGATTTTCCAGCAACGAGTCATAGAGGAAAATAAACAATTAGAGCAAATGGCAATTGAGTGAATTATCTATGTTTCCTCTGACAGGAGGAGTCACAGCAGTTGATATTCAGAACGAAGACAGCTCTAATCAGTGTGTCTTTGGTATTCTTTCCCTCAGATTTTATCCCATCCTCTGCTGGAAGCTCCTAAGGACAGAGGGTACAGATATATCTTTTCCCTCAGGGTACTAGAGCTTGGGCGCCAGGTCAGAGGCTTGAATCTGGGGCCTATCTGGATGATTTTGCTTTCTTTCCCTGAAAAGTAGGAGAAAAGCTCATAGGGGCAGAATAAAAAGTTTATTCATGATTTCACTAAATTGGAAAGGGAGCTTGTCCACCACTCTAAGATGTATAGAAGACTCCAGTTCATCAGAGGGGTAGGACAAGATCAGAAAATATGACTGTGCAGATTCAAGCTTTAGTTCCTCATGAGGAACCTGAGAAATAGCTCTGTTTAAAATAATCTTAATGTTTAAAGCCCATGTCTTTTTTGTTTCCCCCAGCATGATATCATCTATTCCTCTGTCTTGAGGGACGACGCCGAGTGCTGAATTATCCGGGTAGCTGTTTAGTGCTTGCTTTATGTGTAGATTTCATCAAAAGCAGATAAGATCTAAGTAAGTAAGAGACATCTGGTGCTTGAATTAAAAAAAAAAGAAAGAAAGAAAGAAAGAAAGAAAGAAAGAAAGAAAGAAAGAAAGAAAAGAAAAGAAAACTGCACCGTCTTAAATCCTGGAACAAAATATTGCACAAGAGGGAACCTACATCAGAAATTTACCTAATAGTGCCACCTTCTGGAGGGTTTTTTGCTTTTAGGAAATTTTGCCTAAGAACTGCCTCTATGTACTTCGGTGATCCTGTTTAATTTTTGGTAACGTTGACTTTTTTTAGTCCCGAAAATTTCCTCACCCTGACTCCAAGCTCAGTTGTCTTCTCTGAAGCACTGCTAATTCACCATCTGATGCTGAGTCCTTCCCTGGGATTCTAACTTTTCTGGTCAGACTCCTTGCGGGAGAAGCGATTGATGATTGGCGTCATCCTTTTTAGACAAATTTGAGAAACAGTAGAGGTTGAGACAGAGTGGCCCTCAGGCTGTGTTTACCTTTTATTAAATTTGATATCATTTATTTGGTAGGGGAGAGCTCCCAAGAGGTTTAGAATTTTTACAATTTCAAGGAAGTACCTGCCTATCCATCTATCTACATGTCCTTTACACTGTGACATAGATTTTAGGTTTCTATATATGACGATGAAAGATAAAAATTAAAATTTTAAATAGAGGACTGCCGGAATGCCCGCCAAGAGGCATAGGGACACACCTGGAAAGAGAACCTTGCCCTCTCTGTGTGAGCCTGTCTGGCAGGCAAGCTTGTCTTACAGTGCAACCCCAAAGTGTCTTTTGCTTAACCTCCACCTTCACTGCCTGTTTAACTGGTGCTAATGGCCTTGTAATGTAACAAAATGTAACAGAACAGTTCTCCTCTGTATAATCCATAGTTTGTATAACTGCTAGCCTTATGGTGTAACCCAAAATGTTTAATCTCCCTTAGCAACCGATGCTGTCACCCATCCCACCAATCATAGGAGCCAAATTTGTCTGTAAACCTCCGTGCTTACTTGCTGGTTAAAAGCCCTAAGCCTTGCCAGGCAGGGCTCTGACCATCATGGACAAATCCTGGTCAGGAGCCCTCGGGTGTAGTAAACTGTCTCCCACAACTTCTGGTGCTGTTTTCCGGTTTGACCTGCTTTCTGCAACATTTTTAAATAGCAGGTGTTTGACTGTCTCACATTGAAATCTTGGTTCTCAATATCTTTTGAGGTGAAGATGGGCAAAGGAAGATTGCCCAATTCCAACTGAAAAGGACACAGCTCTTGCTGATTAAGTAACTATAAACCTTACACAAGGCATCATTTGTACCCTGAATTAGTAATTCAGGGTTTTAGTAATTTGGTTAAATAATTTAGCTACTTTTATAGAATGTTAAGACAACAATCATGATTGTATTACCTCAGGAGAGTTAGACTTCTTTAAAAATTTTGTAAAAGGTTAGAGTATTTGTGTAAATAAGGCATATTACAGCTCTGTAAATATAATAGCAGTTTATTTAGCTAGCATTGTAGGCCAAACTTTATAAACAGACTTTAAGTGGGTGCTTAATAAACACATCTCTCTTAGATTTAGTTTTTGTGAACAATCAAAGTCTAAAAAACACAGTGGCAAACACAAGAAATTATTCTGATGAAAGTAAAGCCTTTGCACTTTATTTCTTTTATGAATTTTATCAATATTTTAAGAGTTGTGTTTTAAACTTAAACATTTCATGATTCTGACTTTATCCCTGTGTGTTACACTTTGACTTCAGAATAAACCCCCTCCCCTCTCCTCCTTCTTGGAGGGTGACAAAGTCAAAGTGTCTGGGCTTCGGCTTCTCTCAGTGAACTCATTCCCCTGGTGTCCGTGAGACCAAATAGTACAGGGCTGCTGAGCTCACTCTGTGACTCCATGACAAATAGGTCTTCTTTACCCAAACCCATCAACCTCTCACCTATGGCAAATGTGCCCTTCTATCGTGTGTTCATGCAACAAAAATGAGAAGTTTAAAGAAGTAACTGGGAGCGAGGACTTGGGGGCCAGATGGCCAGCATTGGAATCTGATCTTGAATGTCTCTGTGTTCACCAACTTCTCTGATTCCAGTTGTAGTGGGGATTAAATTAATTAATGCATATGAAATTGTGCCCCCTTGTAGTAGCCAATATGTTTTAGCTGGCAAGAACAAATTGTATAAAAGTTTGTAAAATAGTAAAAAACTGAGAAATCACTTTTGTTCAGGAAGCAAAGATGTATCCTTAAATTGGTTATCTGTTTAGTAAGTAAAGAAAGACAACAGATATATATTCAGCATGATTATGATCATATGTAAAATGTCTTACATCAGGAGCTCTGGTTCAACTAATGTAAAATATTGGTTTTGCACAGGTCATACTATCTTGAGATGCTTGAAATTTGAAAAGCAAGACAAAATACTATGAATTTAATCAATAGCTACAATTCAAAAAGCATAGAACAAATAGATTTCATTATTGTTAACTCATTTGTTGTGCACAGTGATGGGCTTATTGTAAATTTTCTTACACACAAAAAATGTGCTTTGACTGTCTTCTTGCCAATCAGTCTCTTTCATTCCCCGATCCCTACTGCTCTTCTGCTTTCCTGATAGTGCACTTTCCACTCTTATGGTATTCAAAAATTAGATTCCATCTTTTACTTTTATGAATCTGACATATTTTGCCTGAGCATGAATTTCATCCATTTTCCTGAAAAGGATGATTTTGTTTTTCTTTATATTTGAATAAAATTCCATTATGCAGCCATTTATATATACACACACATTCTCTCTCTCTCTCCCTCTCTCTCTCTCTCTCTCTCTCTCTCTCTCTCTCTCTCTCTCTCTCCTCTCTCTCTCTCTCCTCTATCTCCTCTCTCTCTCTCTCTCTCTCTCTCTCTCTCTCTCTCTCTCTCTCTGTTTACTCATTGGCAGGAGTCTAGACTCATTCTTTATCATGGCCATTGTGAACTGTGCCGAGGTAAACACTGATATGAAGGTGTCTTTATAATAAGATGACACTGATTCCTTTGCGTATGCACAAAGTGTATATATTAAGAAGCATGTTCCTGGATAATATGTCAGGTCCATTTTGATTTTTTAACACACCTTCATGCTGATTTATGTAATGCTGTGCTAATTTACATTTCCATGAATAAGGATTCCTTTCCGCCTGATCCTTGCCAGCAAGTTAAGTTTTGTTTTTTGATAATGGGCATTGGGGTGGTGCCAAATATCTGTGCACTTTAAAATTTCTTTTTATTTTATAGGTGTATGTTTGCAGTATTCCATTCATCTTGGAGTGTAGCTACCTGTACATAACACACAGTTTCTTCTTTTCAATTCCCGTCCTCTCCCATTTCATTCCATTTGTAGTTATTTCTAACTCATATTTATGACAGTCAGTGTTTTACACTTATTGAGGATGTTAGGCTCCTATACCTGGCACAGTTTAATCTTTCTTACCTCCCCTTCCCGTCCCCTCTCTCCTCCGTTCCACCCCCTTGACCCCTTTCCATTGGAAGAGATCTGTCCTGGTTCCTTTCATCCATCCTGACCTGCCCTTTATTTTTCCCTTGCCTAACTCAGTGAGAGATGACACATGTAAGCTTGTGGGTTTGATTTGACATGTGTTTCCATAATGACTAAAAATGTTAAACATTTTTGTCATATTTGTCAAACCACTTATATCTTTTAGTTTGAGAATTGTTGGTTCAGCTCACTTGTCTATTTTGATTGATGTACTTGTTCTATTGGTGTTTTGCTTTTAGTTCCTTAAATGCACTGGATATTAATCCCCTCTAAAAGAAGTTACTGGCAAAGACTTTCTCTTATTCTCTTTCCTTCACTGTTTACTTTCTGTGCAGAAACTTTTCAATTTGAAGTAACCTTGCTTTTCAATTCCTAGTGACATTTGTGAATCTTTGGGAGTCCTGCACAGAAGATTTTTGGCTATGCCAAAATTTTAAAGTATATCACCTGTTTTCATGTAATGGTGTCACAGTTCGAGGGCTTATATTGATGTTTTAAATCTATTTTGAATGATTTTTTTGTTGTTGCTATACTAAGTGTGACAGATGGATCTGGCTGCAGTCCTCTTATTTGTGCATAGACATTTTTCCCAGCACCATTTGTTGAAGAGGCTGCCTTTCCTCTAACATACACTTTTGGTTTCTTTAACAATTAGAATGGCTGCAATTGCATGGGTTTGTTCCTACCTCTCTGTTCCAGTGGTGTGCCTGGGTGTTCGTGTGTGTGTGTGTGTGTGTGTGTGTGTGTGTGTGTGTGTGTGTGTGTATTTATGCCAGCTTTGTCCTTCAGTACACTTGCTTCTGGTCCTGACCTGGTCTTTCCTTTGTTACCTCTGTGGAGAGGAAATCAGCAGTGTAATCTGGCCCAGAGGGCGGATCTAGTGGCTGGTTGGCTGGGGAGATTCTCAGCTCTCTGCAGTGACACTCAGGAATATAAGCTATTAGGCTTGCTTGTGTTTGTGGACACTCAGACAGTGATCTATGTTCTCAGTGAGTGTGATGAACACAAAAATGGAGAAACTCTTGAGAGTTTCATTCATAATTTTGTCTTGGATCCTATGGCTGTGAGTTTGGTGCACTTGGGAAATGTCAATAATAATAACATAGTCAACAAATTCTTTCTATAAGCCTGAAATTTGTAAGGGCTATTTGAGCATCTGTGATCATTGGTAGGGACAGTGAAAAGATTGTATTTCTTTAAAAAAGTAGTCAATATCACTGAATGACTACGTCTGTGCCTCTCCCTATTCCACAGTGGTGAGCAGCCTGCATGTGCTGGAGCAGAGTCCTTCCTTGCTGAGTGTCTAGGAGAGGACAATCACCATTCTGAACTGCACTACTGAGGGGAGAACCCACCTCAATTTCCACTGGTTCCGACAGAACCCTGGGAAGGAGCTTGTGTCTTTGACCTCCATTCAGTCTGATCAGAAAGAGCAGATTGACAGATACTTTAAAGATCAGCTTGGGAAGAGCAAGGTATACAGCATTCTGAACCTCCCCAGCCCCCAGCTTGGTGACTCAGCCACGTACTTCTGTGCCTTGCGGCACTGTGCTCCTCCAGCATCTGTGGCCCACACCACAACCTGCAGCGGGGCTGCTTGACACAGGTCCAGCCTGTGTGACCAAGAGAGGGGCTTTCTTTACTCTTGGGTGCTCTGCTTTACACTCTCTGTCTCCCAGTAGGGAAGGCTGATGCACCATCTCCTGTGTGAGGAATCGGAATTTACATGGAGTTAAATTTTTTTCTTCATGGTTTCATTCTTCAGTGCCCATTATACTGGTCCTGGGCCTGTTTGCCCACAGAGCCCTCCACTGTGTGCACTTTTCTCTGCAAGGTCGAAACCCTTTGTGGCTCAGGCTCTGAGCCCAGGCAACAAGTTTCACCAGCTGGCTGCTTAACAGGAGTAATTGGTGAATTTGTTGATGATCTTCATAATATTTCTGGATTTGTGTGCTACCTATGTCATTGGTAGCACTGTTTACTTACTTTAATATTGAGCTGATTTTAAAAACAACTGCATTAAAATTACTCATGTTGTAAGGGATTCTATCTGTGAAATGATGTCACATATGCTGACATTACAGATAAAATTTTCCCAATACAAATAAAAGCACATTTTTATATAACATTTAAGAAACTCAACTCTGTATTGCTTGATTTTCCCTCTTATATCAATGATGCTTTAGGAAACACTCAGTGTGGGACATTCATTTAATTTATGAAATAATCAGGACACAGAGAAATGGTGTGATGTAAGGCATAACCTAAAGAACTAGAACCCGGGAGTAGAAGCTGGGTGTTCTCACCGGACATGTGCTAATTCCCTGAAAAATGCAAACACGTCCAGAGTCTGAAGGAAGGTTCCTGTAATGTGTTGCAAATTAAACTAAATTAAACTATCTTTTAATTGTACTTTTATTTTGGATAAGTTAGAAGATATAAATACTCAGATATAAATAGAATACTCCGTAATCTGTGGCCTAAAAATGCCAACTAATATGATTTTATGATTTTAAAGGTTAGGGGTACAGATATACAATGTTATTTTTCATGAAAGGGGATTATTGTACATCCAGTATTTCTTACATGCTCGTCTTTCTGTATAATATATTTAGATACTCCCATGACAACACTCTGTGCTGTGACAGCACTGGTCTCCTTCAGGTTGTTGAAGTCCTTTCCCAAGTTTCGCTTTACTCTTTCCTTCATCTGAAATGTTCTTGCCCCAAATCCTGGCCAGCCTGACTCACTGTCACCCTTCAAGTCACAGCTCTAATATCAGTCACTTTAGAGAAATCCTCTGACTTCTGCTGATCTTTCCACCCGCAGTGACTGTTCACAGCACTCCCTAAATCTCCACAGCACACTGGCTACTTCTTTTTCAGAAGGAGCTGTAACATCAGGTACATTGCTGATTTATGTGTCAAACTGTGGAGTGCTTATTCCTTCAGTCAGAATACAAGATTTAGAGCATCAAGGGTATTTGCTTCATGGCTTTATCTTTAGTGTCCAGAGTAATGCCTGTAGCAATCAGTACAGAACTATCTGCCAAAAGAATTAATGGGTGGATGAAGGACCGAGTGTTGCTTGGCTCTTCCCTTTCTCTTCATTTTCCTTTTGCTCATTCCACAGCAAGTCCCCTTTATAATTTCTGTTTCACTATAGGAACAGCCCAGTTCTCCCTGGCCTGCTCCCCAGATTCTGATTCCTGCTTTCTTTCATTCTAGGGGCTCTGGGAAGTAGATTATCTCAGGATCTCGGCCTTTCCTCATCCAACCAAATTTATCTTTATCAGAACGACTGACTCAGCTGTAAGGTGAATAAACTCATGACTCAACAAAAAGAAGAGACAGTCTCAATTAGAAGTTCCGAAGAAACACAAATCAATATCTCACAGAAAATAATTACATGCATGTGCCAAAGCTTTAGTTTAAACTATTATGAGCTGAAAAGTTCCTCAGGAAACAAATCCAAATAATTTTTGTGGACAGTTTATTGGAAGATTATATTTTAAAAAGCTACTGTTAACTTTACCATCTATGAAATGGCCCAGTGGAAAAAAAGTAGTCTTTTCTTGTTGGGAGCCACCACATTGCCGAGCCGCCGCATATAGCGATCATGCGGCCTGTGGTAAAGAGTAAAGCCTGAGTTAGATTACCCCTCCCATCGAGCACGTTAGTTTCCTGCTTACCGCGTAAACAACCCGCTCAATAATATGTTAGCCAATCAGCTTGCCTTGCTTACTTTAATATGATTGGACACTGTATCCGTATATATACTGGTGCCACCCCTGGGGGGAAGTAGAAGCCCGGAAGGAGCCGCGGAGAGCGGACCGGTAGAGGCTTCGGAGCGAAGCCCGAAAGGAGCCGCAGAGAGCGGACCGGTAGAGGCTTCGGAGCGAAGCACAAAAGGAGCCACGGGGAGCGGACCAGAGGAGGCTTCGGCTGGGAGCGATCCCAGGGCAGGCTATACAGAGAAAAAATTAAAAAAAAGGTTGTCCACTGCCAGACTTTGTCGTGTGTCCTTCCTGCCGGCCAAGAGCGACATCAACATTTTCTGTCAAAAGAGATACCTCAATTTTATGAAAATCCTTATTTTTGTTCAATCTTATTTTTGTGAAATGTACTTGTTTCAGCATTTCTTAAAAAGCTGAAACAAAAGGCTATGTGCCTGTCAACCTGGTGTAAAACTTTCTAACAAAGGGCTTTCCAGATCACAGAACCAAGCCTACCTAACAACTATGATCTCATGGGACAGTCATTGGGGTTACGTTGTAAGGCCACACTCCTGCCAACAGAGTGAGACACAGTGGCCACCGAGCTTCAGAGATAAAACCTGAGCAGATGCCTGCTCAGCGTGCTTGCTCTGTTAGTGATACAGCCTTCAGCAGAAATAGTTTGTCTTGTTGAGACACTTTCAAAAGTTTGTAGTTTGCTACGTCCTGTTTGCAGCACCAAACAATTTGTGCCCAGCAACTGTTAGACTACTAAAAGATTTATATTTATGGGCACATAGAACACTAATTTTGCTGAAGGAGTATTTATTTCATTAAATCACATCAGAAAATAACTCAGCTATAAAGAAAGATTGCGTGGAGGCTTTTTACAAGTAAATGAATGCTACTTGAGAGCGTACTTACAAGGGAAACAAAACAAACTCTCATGTGTAAATACCATATTGTCTCCCTACTAGAGAAATATGAGTAAATATGATCCAAAAGAGTAAATATGACCCAAAATCTACAATAAATGTTGTGTAAGGGTAAGAAACTGTTCAAAGGGGAAAAGTAACTGGGATGGGAAAGAAGGAAAAAAGGAAGGAAAAAGGAAAGCACGTAAATTTGTGTTTATATGCATCAGTTAGCTAAAGTGACTATAATACTAATTCTATTAGGTCTTGAAAAAAACACTCAGTACTCATATGATTAGATCAGTTTGGTGTGTCCATATCTGGTAATCAAAGTAACCCTTTTGAGGGTAAAATTATACAGTGTTACAATGATC
This sequence comes from Cavia porcellus, assembly GCF_034190915.1. NCBI lineage: Eukaryota > Metazoa > Chordata > Mammalia > Rodentia > Caviidae > Cavia > Cavia porcellus. The sequence continues at coordinate 23,691,004 of NW_026947509.1, read as the reverse complement.
GCTGAGTTCCTATCATCTTGTTTTGAAAACACACACTGTCACTGTTTTGGGTTTGTTGTTGTCTCTTTTGCTCTTTGTTTTTCTTTTCTGTCTTTTTTTCTCTTAAATAAATAAATAAATAGCTTATGTACTTTATTAGAAGTGACATTTAATTCCTGTTTTTTTTTTTTTCCTTATTCTGGGGTTTCTTTGCCAGTTTTTTTTTTTATTATTCACAATAGCTTTATAGTATATTTTCAGATCAGGGATTATGATGTCACCTGTCTTCTTTGTTGCCCAGGATTGCCTTTGCTGTTCTAGGTCTCTTCTGGCTGAAGATGAATTTTATGAATGTTTTCTCTAAGTCTGTGAGATATGCTGTTGGAATTTTGATTGGGCTTACATGGATTCTGTGTAAAAGTATTGGATATATGTCCATTTTTACTACGTTATTTCTTCCTACTCAAAAGCATGGGATATCTCTCTATTTTCTAATATCTGCTCCAATCTCCTTTTTCAGATTACTGTAATTTTCAGTGTAGAGGTCTCATATCTTTCATTAAATTGATTTATTGGTATTTCATTTTTTGAATGCTATTTTGAAAATTATTGATTCTCTGACTTCTCTTTCAATGAGTTTGTTATTCATGTACAGAAAGGCTATTGATTTTTCAGTGTTGACTTTGTAACTAGCTATATTACTTAATTTGTTTGTTAAATCTAGAAGTCTTCTGGTGGAGTTTTTGAGGTCTTCTAAGTAGAGTATCTTATCATCTGCAAACAATGATAGTTTAAGTTCTTCCTTTCCTACTTATTCCCTTTATTTCTCTCTCTTGTCTAATTGTGCTTGATGAGGTCTCTAGGGCTATGTTGAATAAGAGCAGAGACAGTGGACATCCTTGTCTTGTTCCTGATTTTAGTATGAAAGCTTTCCATTTCTGAAAATTTAGTATACTGGAGGTTCATCAGCCATTTTGATTTATCCAGCAAAGGCTGAGACAAAATACACTGAGTTTATCTGAAGCAGAATTTAATTAAAGTTGCTTTTGCAGAGTTCTAAGCAGAAGCATAAAAGCAACATGTAGTAATAACCAAAATCCTATCTCCTGTACCCATGTCAGAAGTATGCGATAAATCTCAGAGTAAAGACAATTAGTATACACAGTTTCATGCATTGTAGCCCACATGAGGAGTTTGAACTCACATGCTATTCTCTGGTTTATCAAAGAGAGGCCAAAGTTCCGCTATTATTCCCAAAGGAAATATATTCTGTGTTCTCTTTCCCCAGACCTGAAGGGAATTTTAATTCTGCTTTGGAGTTAGTGTGGAACTACTTACTTTGGCATTGCACCACTTTGTTAAGACACACTGTACACAAGGAGATAATATAGTAAACATTGTTCCTTTTCTGTTAGTTGGTTCCAAATACCCTGTAATACTTTCATTCTCTTGCATGGTTTTACACTGTCATGTTGTGTTTGGTACTATAATATACAAAGTCATACTCAAATATTACAAGGAAAGAGATACTGTGGTAGCTGAAACACTATGTTGCTTAAATTTATTCTGTTCTGACCTGTGTTATCATGTTGCTATGTCCTCTTTTATCTTAATCTCATTCATTTAAAAAACTTTTTAATAAAAAAAGATACGCTATCAGTTTTGAGTATTGGAAACTTTTTTTTTTTTTGTATTGGGGAAAGAGAGATTACAAGAGAGGCAGTGGAGTCATAAGTGAATGGCCCCATTTGTAAGCTTTACATGCATTCATAGACTACCCCAGCACTACTGAGGCATAATGGGAAATGTATTTGTATCCACACATGAAGATTGACTTGGAACAAATACTTCTTAATTGTTCTTAAGTAAAGTGTTTGTGTTTGTATTTAACAGTTCCCACTGGGGGCATTTTCCATATTTTATCTACCACTATTCTGAATCCACAAGATGGCAGCATCTTGTTAGGTACCCTGAGGATGGTTTCAACTGTTTCTTTGATGTTGTGTGTGTGTGTTACAGAAAGAAAAAAAAGGAAGAAAGAGAGAGAGATAAAGGGGAGGAGACACACAGATAGCGAGAGGGAGGGGGGAAGTGATCAGAGGAGGGGTCTGGTGTAGCTGGGTGACTAAGAAATCATCTTCTAATTTTGAGAACAGACACTTATATTCTTTGTTTCCTACAGCAAAATAATCAGAAATATTTGAAGAAGCTTTTTACAGTTTAAAACCTTCAGTGAAGAAGAACAGAACAATGGGATCCTTCAGTGTTTTCCTAGTGATCTTATGGCTTCAGTTCATCTGTAAGTAGAGTCATTTCTTTGGGAACTTTCAAGGACATTATGTAAAATTGTCATATGTACCAGGACTGTGGGATGAATATGAATGTTATCAATCTGCGGAAAAACAGAGACTGGGAAAGCACTGAAGAGATAATTTTTATCCTAAAGAGTATGCACCCGCTCCCCCAGTCAATCTGCTTTGCCTGTTGACTTTTTGAACAGGGGTGAGCAGCCAGCAGAAGGAGGTGGAGCAGAGTCCTGAGACCCTCAGTGTTCCAGAGGGAGACACGGCAGATCTCAACTGCACTTACAGGGACAGCAATTCTAACATATTTAGGTGGTACCGACAGTACCCAGGGAAAGGCCCTGAGCTGCTGATATCCATATTCTCCAATGGTGAACAAGAAGATGGAAGATTTAAAGCACAGCTCAACAGAGCCAACCGACATATTTCCCTGCACATTGGGGCCTCTCAGTCCCTTGACTCAGCCACCTACTTCTGTGCAGTGAGCACACAGTGCTCCCCAGGCACCTGCAGCCTGCACTGAAACCCAGCCAAGCCTGAGGGCAGAGAAGTCCTCTTCCTGCTCCAGAAGCACTGGGAATGATGAACAATAATGTGGGGTAACCTGTGGGTGGACAGGAAACTATTTTAATAATTCTGTGAATACTCACCTTTAAAGGGAAACTGTAGGCAAATATTAGCTGGTACAGATAGTTTTTAGTTTTCTATTATTATTCTAAAAATTTTATTGAAGGGTGGACAAACACCTACACATATTTAATATGTATCTTTAGAAGACTGAAACTAAATAGACAGCCATGAAATTGTCGTTATGTAGATAGAACCATTCCTTACAAGTTTCACTATTTTTGTTCTTTAAAACTGACATGGGATTGTTATACAGAAAGGTGCACATAGGGCATACATCTTGATATGGACTCTAGCTTTACATCACAGCTTCACACAAAGGATTACCGGGTGATAGATTTTATATATGAAGGAAAATGTTTTAATATGACAGGTATTTACTTATAGGCAATAAACTTTTTTCTGCTCAGTTGTTATACCAGTTTAATACACTACCTTTGGAATACATTGACAAAGCAGAAATCTAAAGAGAAGAAAGATGTCATAAAAAAATTCACAAATTTTAAGCCATAAATTCTTTTAGTGACAGATCTCCCACATCATCTCCACTCTCAGCTCCACCCTCAGCCGTGGGTTAGGTAAGGACCTCGGGTGGGCAGAAGGAAGGGTCGTAGAGTCAGATGGTGAGAATTGGTGAAAACTGAAATGCTCAGGACTCTTTTCAGAGATTTAAAATTAGAGAGTTTCCATGGTCTTGCTCTTGAGTCCTGGATGATCAGGTCTCAGAGTTTCTGGCCTGAGTCTTGCTTTCTGAGCCCTGGTATGTTGCATGAACATCAACCACAGCCACACGGAGACCCACACTCCAGGAGCGCATGAGGGCACAGAGTGACTCCAGGCCTCTTAGAATCTCTGAGAATGTGTCTGGAGTAGCTCTAGATATCAGAGGATTCTGTTCTGTTGACTAGAGACCTGCTTAGAGGAGCTAAGGTAGACTATATGGTACTGAGAGCCTTCTAGATAATGTTCCTTAGGAGAGCTGGAATTGGTGAGGCCATATGTTTGTCACCTAGCCTCGCCCCTCTGACTTTTGGGCAATATGGATTTGCACTCTTGCTTCCATGTGCTCAGGAAAAAATGTTTGTTGATTGATGCAAATAAGACATTATAAAAGATATTAAATTGAGTGATAGGAAATAAAAGTAAAGCTGCAGTGACTATGAAGCTGGTGTGGAGGCCTGTTACTCATGATGCTGTCTGTGTAGTTCATTTGTCCAAAGCTTATGGAAGTAGAAAATTAAGATTCAACCCAATCAGGGCTGACTTCAAATGTTCAGTATAGATTTTGAAGATTCTTAAATATTTATTTCCCAGTTTTGGAAAATACTTGAAGTTTGTTATACTGCAGTGGAGACTTGAAGGGAAATGAGGAAGAACAGATGTTTATGCTGAAGTCAAGATATTTATCTTTCAGTTCCACTTTTCTTAAGTGCATTTTATCATAATGATATTATGGAAGAAACCAAGGTAGTGATACCAGTTTCAACAAGTGTCACGTCATTTATGTCGTTTATTGATTTATTATTTATTCATCTTTTGAGACAAAGTCTCACATTATAGTGTAGGCTGGCCTAGAACTCATTCTGTAGCCCAGACTGGCCTTAAACTCACTTGGATCCTCCTGCCTGAACCTCCCCAGTGCTGAGATTACAGGTGTGCTCCACCATACCTGGGAAGCCACTTGATCTTGGGCAGTGCTATTATACATATATTTGAGGATTGGTTTCACAGATAAATGAAGCAACACATTGACATAGGTTTAGTCCCTTAAACAAACTCTAAAACTGAAATCCTTTTTCCCATGATATATCAAGTAAAACAGGTTGAGACGGAATCAGCCAGAATCTTGATTCAACCTGATTCTTGTGCACTGCCCCACTGGGCTGGTCCTTCTAAACTTGAGGTGGGTAATAAATTGTTCACTTTCTGAACATTAGAATCAAATGCTGGAGTCTCTCTTGCGGAGAAGGTGTACAGCACAATAGTGACTAACACTGGAAGAAAACAGCTTTACAGAGAAGATTGTCAGCTGAGAGTCACAAGTAACCAACCCTCCCAGCAGCTGGGTACAGATCACACTGGCCTGGGAAAAAGATTTCGGTTGAGGTCAGCAGTGTCCACTGTTAACATGAAGCTCCCTTACCACACTTATCATGTACTTCCTTACTACTGTGTTTATATTTTAATTTCTTCACTCACTTAATGGGGATGCGTAATTAATCACACTATTCACGGGGAATGGGAATAGTTTCAAGTACTTGTTAACAGAAAGAATGCAGGTGAATATAAGACCTTGCTATTCAAAGCTGAATTCCAGAAGTTTTTGAGGGTAAGGGCCTAACATATTGTTTCATTTCAGTGGAGAACAATGCTATGACACCGTGCCTGTGGCCTCCATCCCAGTAGAAATTGTTTTTGATGATCCATGATTGGTAATTTTGGGTTTCTTTGTATAGAGAGTCATAGGAAAACAGACACCATCTTGCATAGTCATGAATAGAAAACATTATTTTGTTCTTGGATTTTATGTAGGAATGTCAGACTGGATAGAAGAATATCGGTGTGTCCCAGGTCCCCACAGGTTCCTCTTGGATGGGGCTGGCCAGCGGTGTGGGTGTGCTGCATCCACATGAAAGGGGAGAGTTTTTATAGGGTGAAAAGGAGAGGGTGTCTGGAAACTCATTGTCTCCTTTTCTTCCCTGAACCATGTGGGTGTGAAGACAGTTTAACTCTGGCAACTGTCACTGGAATCTTTAGCTTTTCCACGAGACTCCTTGTATTTTGTGGTTTTGAAATTCAGTATAATACTACCTAAAATATATCAATATAAAATTACCATTTCTTCCTAAGTAGAGACAATATGAAACACTAGGCAGCAGACACCTTAAACCTGGAGCTCTGGGCTTTAGATACAACTAGGATTAAGAGAGGAGCAGGAAGAAGAAAGGACAAAAACAACCTAAATACTGAAGAGTAGATAACCAAATAGTCCTCCCTCACCTTGGAATAAATCCATCAGCAGTCTCCTTCCAGTGTGGCCTCATCTTCTACCTGCCTGTGCTAGGAAACATGGATGGAAAGAAGCAAAGGCTTCTTTGAGCTCAGCTGGACACACCCCAGAGGAACTGCTCTGGCAACAGAGCCCAGACTGGTCACTCTTACACAAGTGATGGGGTCTTTTAGGGTGACAAGGAGAGGCTGTGGCTAACTGCAAAGGACGAGGCTTGAGGAATGCTTACCCACGGATGAGGCTTGGGAAAATCCAGGGTGTAGTGTTTGCTGTCAGAACCAGGGCTGAGTAAGTACAGGATTCGACTGTGCTGGGGTAGGGCAGGGGTTACAGTGGTCTTAGTGAGCCTAGAATGGCAGTAGTTGGATTTCTTTATTCCAGAATCTATGGTTAAACAGGAAAAATGGGCAGCATGTCGGTTGCTTAACTGCTGCCTGCCAATTCGGGACAGCAACAGTCAAGATTTTGGTTTTAGCAACTGCCTGGGAAATGATGGCGGTCTCATTGGTGGGATCTCATTGAAATAGTTTGATTAGGCATGGTAATAATAAAAAAGGCAAATAAAACAAGAACCCAGGAGATTAAAGCCCATATGACCAAAGCAGGAGCTTTTTTTGAAGGCTGTGCTAGGCTGGAGTAGCCATGGTAACCAGCTCGCTCATAGATCTTTAGCTGGAAACTGCCAGCAGGGGCCAGTGACTGGAGGCTATATTACTTCTACTTTTTATTGTGAGGCTATATTGCTATTAATTTTATATCCCTTTGGTTTTACTTTTCTTTTGGGTGTTCTGTGTTAATCAAAACCAACCTCTTGGTACCTATTGAGGTCATGGCTGTGCGTGTTCCTGTGGATTCCAATGAACGCATGGGAGAGGTTTCTCTCTGATGACTGTCCTTTTCAGTGCACTGTACTCTGGTTAACCCCTGTTCTCTGGAATTCAATAATCTACCTGCTCAGGAGGTAGAGGGTCTCATAAAAATGTAGGATCCTGTAGAAAAGTACCCTCATGTCCATGACCCTTGTTGACCTTGGAGGACCAGGGTCAAAGCATTGGCTATTTTAGCTCTCGCCTCCAAACCTCAGTTGTTGAACACTGAAGACCTCATTTAATAGTCAGTATTTTAGTGGGGGCAGTGGGTTTAATATTATAATTTTATCTAGGCAACAAGCACCTTGACATATAAACGTGACCAGAGAGTTGTTATTAACTTACCAACAGAAGCTGAATCCCTGCAGAATGTTAGCAGGTAATAATTGCAAAGCTTTGTACAGAGGACTTGGGATCAAGGACAAAATAACTTTTGTGTAACAATCATGATGAACTCCTCACAGGCTTCTCCTTCTCTCCCTCCATTTTTGGTCTCAGATTGTTATATTTTAAATGTGACTGACTGCCAATAACTCTTCAAAAAACTTTGAATCAGGTCTCTTTACTTAAGCAGCAGATGACTGAATTAACCCCCTAATTGTAGTCTAAGAATTTACAAGTCACAAGAAATGTTTAAGTGTATTAATTAAACAAAAATACCCATAAAGCTTTGTTTATCATTTTTGTTTCCTTGAGCCTAGAATTTGTATTTTCCACTTTGATCTGGCAGTGGAAGGACTAAAAGAGTGGTGGGGCCTGCACAGGAGCCAGTTACTGGCAGAGAGGGCAAGTTTAGGTTGCTTTTACAGCTCTCTGGGATGCATCTGCAGGAGGAGGCAGTGCTGTTCAGAGGGGCAGAGCAGGTAAGCTGCTGTGATGCAGGCTCAGCTCCCAGGTCAGGGTGAGAGTTTAAGGGGTTTCAGGTGGGCAGAATGAGTTCTGCAGAGAGCGGGGCAAGAGGAGGGAGCAGAGAAAGCTTGAGCATAAGGAACTTCCTGCCATTTGCCATTTCTCTGCAGGTAGTTACTAAAGTATTGAAGAATTTGGAAATCAAACCTGCCAAATTCAGGCCATCAGCTGTTACTGTGCCAAGTTATGTGAACCAAATATCCTCATTTAAATTGAAGAATGAAATACATTTTAAGAGGCATCCCAAATGGAAATCTGCTGGAATCTGAGAAATTTTGGAGCCCAGAGTGACAAGAGAATGGCCAGGAGTCTATAGCCTTGTGTAGGGGCATCCCTCAAACAGAACTGGAGGTCTAGAGATTCTCTAGTGTGTGTGGCCTGGCTACATGAAATAAGTTTTTTTCTGAGAGATGGGGCAAATGTTCGTGCTCCAGGTTCTGTGGGAGTTTACCACAGAACCCAACCCTGTGGGTCCCCACTCTCCCACAGGTTTGCAATGGATTCATGCTTCCCAAAATGCCTGAGGAAGTGAGAGGGAAGGGATCTTATCAGTGTGGCTGGATCATGAAGTATTGGTATTGATCATTGAAGTCTGGTATTGAGTGGAGGGCTAACAGGAAACAGCAAAAGACTTGCTGGAGTCATGAAGAAAAGAAGGACAAAGGGAGAGAAAGAGAAAGAAGGAGAGAGAGAGAGACAGAGAGAAAGAGAGAGAGAGGTCAGAGAGAAGAGGTAACAGAAGGAAGAGGCAGAGGACATTGGAGCAGTCCCCTTGACCATTTTACTTTTAGGGGCCACCAAAATGTTAGGGAAACAGGAGAAAAGAAACAGAGGTCCGAACGTTGCAGGAGAGCTTTATTTCAGAACAGAGCTGAGAGGGACTCCTCTGTCACTAGAGACCAGACAAGTCAGTCACTCTTCACCGGAATAAGTGCAGTGAGGGGAGGAGTGGCTGCCAGCCAAGGCTGAGGCTTCATTAAGGCTCACCATTGATGGGGACTGGAAAGCACAGTGAGTAGTACTGTTGTCTGTCAGGGGCAAGACTAAGTAATAATAGGGGCCCTAGGGGCCCTGCTCAGCCTCGGGTGGTGCAGTCAGTGTCCTTCAGGCTGATCCCGGGCTAACACAGCACCAGTGTGGAGCAGAATTTGTTTTTCTTCTCTGCTCCTTGCTTCATGGAAAGCAACTGCTTTTGCTTTATGAATTTCTTAGACCTCTGGAAATGGTGTATAATTGTCAGTTTCTGGACCAAATTCCTGGGTTAGTGCATTACTGATCATAGATGATGGTGTAAGAGCAGCTAGGTGATCTGTCTATTAGAAAATCTTGATGACATACAGTCTGGACCCTGGAGTAAATTATGGTAAGAGGTAAACATGCTAAGTTATTAATTGTGTCGAAACTATTTAGCATAAATCTTTTTCAGCTGAAGCTTGTTTTTACATTCAGCTGATTTTAGTTATGGCCACTGCTCTCCTATGGACAGTGCTGTTCCTCAGATCTTTGGAAGAAAATACACTTGACTGCACATATGGTTTATGATATCTCAGTGTTGACTTTGTATCTAGCCATGAAAATAAATTTGTTATTAAATCTGGACATCTTGAGTCTGGGAACCAGTGCCATGCATGGGTCCCCACTGGACTGAAAGAGACAGATCCAGCCTCTCCCCATGAGTCAGCGCCATTTGTGGACAAGGAGTTGACAGAACAAAGCCACACCAGCAAGCAAGTCCAGTCTGGGAACCAGTGCCATAAATGAGCTGCCACTGGACTGGAACATATGGACCTCAGCCCCTTCTGGCTCACAGGATGGCAAATAAGATGTACCAACTCCTCCCCTACCTACCACCATAACCATCCAACTTATCCAGAGAAACACAGCTTGTGATGATAGCAATGGAGGTAAAACACAATTGGATGCCTGTGGTGCTTTGGTATTCCACTAACACTGAGGGTATATGGCCAGACAGTCATAGGTTCAGAGAATAGTTGTACATAGTGTGACATCTAGGGGGGATCTCCTTTTGAGTGTTGTAACCATTGTTCATTCCCTATGGTATTGTTTTGGGATTCTTATATCATTTCCATTGTTTTGTTGGCTTGGGTTTTATTCTCCTTTGTTTTGTTTGATTATGTCAAATTGGATGGCAGGAGCAGCTGTTTCAAAGATAACAAGATACCACATTTCAAAGATACTACACTATGGTAGTAATTTTCGATTTCCTATAGGCTTGCTTTGTAGTCCTTTATTGCATCTATTGCTTTATTTTTATTGATTCTATTCTGTTCTGTTCTGTTTGATTTTTACTATTTCTGAACTTATCTTCACCTATTTTGAAAACATCAAAAGGCATTATGGTTACCATTGTTGATTTTGTAATGTGTTGAAGTCCTGTATCTCTTACACTGGTTTGATTTGATTGATTTTATATTGTTTTATCCTCTTTAAAATAAAGAAAAATAAATCTGGACATCTTTTGGTGAAAACTTTGGGATTTTCTGAGGGCCATGTCATCTGCAAATAATGATAATTATTAATTCTTGCTGCCCTATATTTGTTCATTTTATTTATTTCTCTTGTCTAATTGCTCCAGCTAATGTATCTAGAACTATATTGAATAGGAATGATGATAATGGACACCCTTGTCTTGTTCCTAATTTAAGAGTGGAAGCTTCCAGTTTTTGTTTGTTTAGTACGCTGTTGACTATTGATTTGTCATTGGTGGTTTTTATGAGATTGAGATAAAGACCATCTATTCCAGTCTTCTGGAGGGACTTTATAATGAATGAGTTTTGGATTTTGTCAGAAGCTTTGTCTGCATCTATTGCTATGATCATATGATTTTTGTCTTACTCCCAGCGATCCACCTCTTCCAATAAGGCCTCACTCCTAACAGTGCACACAGCTATGAACTCATCAATGGGCTAATACTCAGATGAGTGCACTTCCACTTTCCAAAAGCCCAACGTCCCAACCCAAATCTTCTGGAGGACAAATTTCCTATAATTTCCAGTTTCTAAGATTGCACTGAAGAAAACAGAAGTTGAGAAATTACACACGACAAACCTTCCACTGTTCTGTTTTTAAACTTCAACAATTCCTGCTCCTCCGTAATAATATACTGGAGCGCACATGAGATTTGCCAGGCTATGCAAGTTCAAACCTTACTTTGTAATTTCCTTACTGTGTATTCTTTGGTAATTATTCATTTATATCTAAATTGCCTCATTAATAAATGTGAATGAAAAAAATTTCTATTGTCAAGTTTCTGAGAATTAAATGAGATAAAATATATAAAAGTACATGGTGTCACAACCTATGTACTCCATAAATGTCCCAATAAATGTCATTAACATCGCTAAGTAATTGTGATCCCTACATAAAGTTTTCACTGGTTGTGCAAGATTTCATTTTCTGTCTCTCTTACAGACAGAAATGTAGACACATGGTTTGGCCCATCTATTCATCATTCTTTTCTGCTTTCTAATTAACAAAACTTTCAATTTTAATTTAAATTATATACATCTTGATTTTCCAGGTTATAAAAAACCCAATACCTTAGTTCATACTCTGTTAGCTAGGGATTGTCATATAGAAGAGTTCTAAACAATGAGAAAGGATCAAAAATGAGTTAGGGATTTCCTAAAATTCTTTTGCTTTCCTGGTACAATTACCACATCATCCTCGTCCACCTCATCCTCTTCTTTTCTTCCTGAAACAAGCAAGTGATAATTTAACGGAAAGCATAGACATACTTCCCTGTCCAACTCTATGCCAAGTAAAATCTCCCCTCAGAAGTATTTTAGGGTTAAAAAAAAACTTTAAAAAATCATTATTTGGAATGATTTTTCACTTCTATAATTATCCCTAATCTTGATTGTGGTAGGACTAATGGAAAATGGCTGTTTTTTTCTTTTTTTTTGTTTCAGTGTACAAATACAGAAAAGGATATATGAAGAATTTTTTTTTCAAAAAAAAACACCTCCTTTTCTATGGAAGTGACATATTTCTGAAAGTGCTAATGTTCCTATAATTCTTCCCAGTGTCACAAAAACTTTAGGATTCCATAAAACAAAGATGAAAGAGTTATTTTACATGCAAATTACACAAAGTATCATCTTGTCTGAGAAGAGTACCACTTTCTTATCTCCAGTAAGAGTCCCACCTACCTAGCTGGGACTGTATGGGTGTTGTATGGGTGTATAGACTTATTGTTCTTAGCTTGATGCTCTGGAGAGGAAATTTTAAAAATGATTCACTTCTTTGTATATGCATACACATGTATTCATGTTGATTTCAGATAAAATAAAATAATTTTATTCTACATGTTTTCAATTAATCTATATTAATTATGTGGACTACTGTAGCATTTTCATACACATGTAATGTACCTTTATCATTTCCACGTATACTTACTCCCTCCTACCTTCCTGTCTTTCTCCCACTAATCTCCTTCTTTTGTATAATAGACCATTTCTACTTTTATGTATTTTTTTCAGGATTCCCTAGGATTCCTTATATGAGAGAAAATGTTTGATTATGTGATTTTCTGCATCTGACTTATTTTACTTAAATAAGTCACTGGGCTCACTCTTTTTTTGGATCCTCTATAGTTATTATTTTCTGTATTCTTGATAATAGATTTCTGTATTCTTGATAATAGCTTTTCTGACAGGGTGAATTCTTTATGCAAGGAACAAAGTAGTTTTGGTTGTGTTTCCCTAATGACTAAACATACTCAACATTTTTTTGAATAATTATAGGCCATCTGGACTTCTTTTGAGAAATGTTTGTTTAGTTGATTTCTTCATCTACTGATGGGCTTACTTGTTCTTCTGGCATTATTTGGGTTCTTCATATAGAAGTGTGGCTGACAATGACTTCTCCATTTCAAGAAGCTTTCACTTTGCCATGGACGTTTCTTCTTTTACTGTGCAGTGTTTAATCTGATGTGATTCCATTCTTTAATCCTTGCTGTTGTTTCTTGAGCTATTGGAGTCCTATGCAGGCAGTTATTTCCTGTGTCGTACGTTTGCTGTTTCCTCTATGTTTTCCTCAAAACAGAGTCAAATTTTCATGTCCTACATTTGTGTCTTTGACTCATTTTGAGTTGACGTTTTGATGAGGATAAGCAGTGGGAATATATTTTCAGTCTTGTACATGGATATTTGATTTTCTAAATACCGTTTGTTACAGGTGCTATATTTTTTCCAATATGCCTGTATCCCTTTTGTCAAGAATTACATGGCTGTAAATGCATGAGTTTATTTCTGGAACCTCTATTTTGTTCCATAGATTTACATGTCAGTTCTTGTATTTGTAGCATTGTGTTTTTGTTACTATGGCTTCATAATTCATTTTGAAATCGGGAATCATAATACTTCCAATATTATTCACTTTGTTCAGAATTTCTTTGACTAATAAGGTTTTTCTGTGCTTCCATGTGAATTTTAGGATTGTTTTTTCTAGTTCTGTGAAGAACGCAATTGGTATTTTTTACGAGGATTACATTGAATCTGTAGTTTTGTTTTGTTAAAAAGTTTATATCAATGCTATTCACGCTTCCAATCTATGAACATGAGAGTTCTTTATATCTTCTAGTGCATTCCTTAATTTTTTCCTCAATGTTTTGTAATTTTCCTCTTCGATATCTTTGTCAAAGAATGCTAAGCTATTGTGCATTTTAAATTATGAATTTTAAATTTTTGTGAATGGGATTATTTTTCTGATTTTGGTTCTTGGATTGTTCATCACTGCTGAAAGCTCCTCTGTATATCAATTTTTATCTCATGCTACTTTGCTGAATTTGTTTATTGGTCATAACTGATATTTGATAAACTCATTGGTCTTTTTAAGTATAGAGAAATGTCATCTACAAACATGGAAAATTTGACTATTTCCTACTTTTATCCTGTTCTTATTTTTTCCTTCCCTAATTTCTGTGGCTAAAATTTGAAGTGCTATGTTGATGAATAACTAATTAGAGTGGACACTTTTGTCCTTTTCCTGATTTTAGGAAAGAAATCATTTCTTTCAGTTGTGCCCCATTTGGTAAGACATTGGCTGTGGTTTTGTCATACAGAGCTATATTTCTGTTGTGATAAAATCCTTCTAGACCTGTTTCATTAATTCAAGTTTTTTTTCCCCATTCAGAGTTTTTATCCCAATGCAATGTTGAATTTCTTTGAGGACATTTCTTTGTCTGCTGTTATAATCAGGTGATTTTTATTCATGATTTAATTTATGTATCACATAGTTTTTATTATGTATGTTTACGTATGTTGGAATGAATCCAACTGGAACACAGATGAACTTTTTAATGTGCCGTGGAATTCTTTATGCAAGGATCTTATTGAGGGCTTTATTTTTGAGTTTATATACATCAAGGATATTTGTCTATACTTTTTTTTTTTTTTTTTTGGCTGTTGCTGTGTCTTTTTCTACCTTTCATATCAGGATGAAACCGGTTTCATAAAATGAGTTTGCAAGGATTTCTCACCTTTCTATTTCATGTAACAATTTGAGGAATTTCAGTATTAGATCTTCTTTAAAATTCTGGTAAAATTTAGCAGTGAATGCATCTTGGACTGAGCTCTTTCTTGTTCAGTGATTTCTGCTTTAATTATAGACCTCATTATAGGGCATATAATTTATCTGTTTAGGTTTTGGATAAGTTTGTTTCAATTTTGGGAGGTCATACCTATCTAGAAATTTGTCTGTTTTATTAAGCTTTGACAATATATTAGAATATGTTTTTCAAAATAATGCCTAAATCACTCTTGGGCTTTCAATGTTATCTGTTACAATGGTCTCCTTTTTTATATCTACTTTTATAAATTTTGGAATTTCCCCTTTCTTTCCATAAGTTGGGCTCAGGGTTCACCCATCTTGTCTTTGTTTTCAAAGAACTAACTCTTTGTTTCATCAGTTCTTTGTCTTGTTTGTTCTTTTTGATGTCTGTCTTACTCACATTCTGCATTGCTGGGGTAGGATAGCTGATACCCACAATTTAAAGGAGGAAAGCTTCATTTTTGACTCCTAGTTTCTAGAGGTTTCGGTTCGTAGTCCTCTGGCTCCTAGGCAGGTTAGTGTGGTAGACAGGCCTGGCAGAGGAGAACTGCTCACAGAGGGCTGCAGAGAGAAGCAGAGTGTGAAGGGAGGTCCAGAGAAGAGTTAGACCACTTTTTAAGAAGCCCTTAGAGACCCTCCTCTTCTCGAAAGATCCTGCATCCTTATCTCCACTCAGCTATTGTCTTATTGCTGGGACAAAAATACCAGACTTCTAAAGCTGAGGGAGGAAAAGTTTACTTCACACAAGGTGAGAGCTTTGAGGGAGTTAAAATGACCTAAAACTGGTGCAAAAGGGAGGAGAGGGGTTGAATAATCACTAGATATCGCTAAACTTTGTGAAAGTTTTCACAGACTCAAGAGACTCAGCAAGCCCTGAACAACTAAATTCAAAGCAATTATAAATGAAACAAAACAAACAGAAACTGAAAAAGTAAAGCTTACTTACATTATGTTAAAAACACCAAAAAGCCAAGATGAAAGACAAAAATTTCCAAACAGGCTTAATTTTTGTTTTTGCAAAGGGTAAATTAAATTACCCTGTAGATTTGTTTTTAAATCTTGGATATATGAACCCAGCAGGTGGTTCAGGCCTTCCAGAGTCAAGCAGCATATGTGATCCAGCCGCATGTTTGGGGACAAACTGCAGCAGCCAGAAAAACTCTATGCTAAAATATAATGACATAAAGGAGAACACCTGTGGGTACCTCTCAGTGTTTCCATGAATCACGATAAGATGTAACAGAAAGTTGCAGTAACCCAATAGTTAAGACACACATCCTTGGATCATCACCCCATAGACAAGAGAGTAGCCATACCGAGGGCAAAAAGAATAATGAACAAGCAATGAGATAAAGAAATTATGCAGTAATACAAGCTCACGTGTAGGCTCAGAAAGAACTATCACAATTATGGTTATTTATTCTCTCTCTCTTTCTTCTCTGTATGCATGTGATAACAAATTATTTTTTTGTTTATTTTGGTCTGTACTATCTATGTCCTACTCCCTACTTTTAAAAATTACTTAGCTTTATATTTCAATATAAAAGTTACAAGATATCAAAGGAGCAGTGTAACTCAGTGAAAAACAAAGAACTTCACTCAACAAAGTGTTAAGTGACATATGGGATTTCATACATCTATTTAAGAAAAAGGTTAATTTGTTTTAAATTTCATAGAGATGAATTGCATCATGTTTGGTAACAGCCTAATTTCATTATTATTTTATATGAAAATTCTTCCTGTCACCCACCCTGTTGAATAAGCACCATCATCTGCCTGGTAGTAGTCCCTAGAAATCCTGGCTATGGAAAGATAGTAGCTTCCTGAGACTTCTCTGTGAACTACTGTTTAACCATAATTGAGCAACTAAAGATGCTTGGCTTCAGAGACTGACTAGTCAGGGCCCCCTCTGGGACCACCAGGTACCCATGTGTGCTCACCTCCATGACTCCTTTTACAACTGAGACCAGTTCTCACAATGAGGATCCTGTACGACTGAACTCATGGAGATTCTGATTCATGGGCAGTTCCTTGACTGATAAACTGTAAAAATATAAAATTAAAGGATATTTTCTGCCTTACATACATCTATCTTCTCAAATAGGAAGGAGGTCAAGAGATGGGGTGGAGGGGATGGAAAGAGGATTAAAAGAGGAATGAAGATGTGTTAGGTTCCTGTACCAGTTCCACACAAAGAATGCAAACAGTATGTACTGCAGACATGGCTAATAGAAGGTGTAAAGTGTTGTGTGAGGAAACTATTAGATGAGCAAACAATAAGAAATTCTACCAGGGTAAGTGTATCCCTCCAAAAGATGTTTTTAGCTACATGAGTGTAGGAGAAAATAGATAAAAGTGATGTGTTCTATTGTCTTTTTGTTGGATGTGAGGAAATAAATTTATCCAAAGTGAGAATCCAGATTAATGTGTTTTTAATGCAGATACTTATGAAAATAAATTGCCTGCATTATAATTTATTCTCAGCTTTAAAGCTGTCAGTCTAATCCTGCATTATTACATAAAGCACTCACTGCCATTCCACCTCCATAAGAGGAGCCTCCTGCTTCAGTGTGGCTGAGCACTATCAGTCCTTACAGTGATGATCATTCTTGGGATGAGAAAGTTCCTTTTTATTTTAGGTGTCTGACCGATGTAGGGTCACTTTGTGACACACACTCTACAGTGGCAGGACTCTCCCTGTTTCATTACTGATGTTCCTGGAGGAGCAGAATCTCCTTAGCAGTTCCTCAGCCCAAATGCCAGCCTGGCTTTCCCTGGTTGCAGGCACTCATACACATTTTTTAACATTGAGTTTCAGGAACCATAGAGACAGTGCAGGAGTTTTCTCCACATCAACTAAATGGGTAACACTTCCTTTGTTAAGCATAGGTAACTTTAGATGAACACAGGGCTGCTCCTTGGTGAAATAAAAGGTCTCCGCGTAAGTAAAGAAGGCAGAGGAAGTTGAAGTCAGAGTTGCAGTTGCCTGGGCAGGAGATGGGACCACCTGGGATTGCACAGAAGGCATGACCAGGCTCCTGGGGGCCTCAGTGCTGGTTATGTTGTTTCAGGCAGACTGTGAGTTGTCAAGCGGTTATTTGACTATATAAGGAAAACTCCAAGAAATACAACCAAGAGGGGAAATAAGATATTGGGGAGTTATGTTTGGTTCTGTGTTCTAACTCCTGATGGTTTTCTGTAGGGGGATCAAAAGTAAAATTTTAAGTCTGTCATTTTCTTTTTAAACAGGGGTACATGGTGAACAGAAGAATGATGGCCAGCATGTTTTGCAAAATCCTTCACCAATGACTGGTGATGCAGGAAATATTTCCATTCTGAATTGTGACTACAATAATAATTTGTTTGAGTATTTTGCGTGGTACTAAAAATACCCTGTCAATGGTACCACATTCCTGGTATCTGTACCTTCAAAAGTGGAAGATTCACGGTCTTCCTCAGCAAAGCTGCTAAGCGCCTCTCTCTGCAAATTGCAGTTTTGCGGCTTGAAGACTCAGCTATATACTTCTGGGAAGCAAGTACACAGTGCTGTAGAGGGACACCCAGCCTGCACCCAAGCCTGCAACTGGGACCAAGCCAACCCTGTTTTAGGACTTCAGAGGTGGATCCACCAAACCTGCTTCCATTACTCATAGGAGTAGGGGAGAGAATTTCTTAAAGAATGTGAGACAAGTTGAGCTCCAAGGGATGCTTCACAAATAAATCAGGACAGTTCCTTGAGATTCAGAGTATCAGTTAAGTGACTGTTCTCCTTTCAGAGAGAGAAAGAGGCTGCTGGTTTAGCCAAAGCACAAATCTCTAATTATTCTTTGTTTTCACTCCTAAAATAAGGACACCCTGTGGTCTGCACCTAAGGAGAAGGAAATCTGGGTCAGAAATGGAAAAACATAAGCTCACTCTACTGCTGCAAAGTTCTCCTACTGCATGATTTTGCATTTTCCAGAGTGCTGACATCCACGTCTCAATTTTGTAGCTTGGTGGGAAAATTAAACTAGAATTTATCTTGCTTGTTAAATTTGTCTGATTGGACTTATGCCTGGTTTTCTGGTTTGGGCCTGGCATACAGTTCAGTCTTCAAATCTTAAAGTGTATTCATACTTGTATTTCACTTTAGCCTTTAATTGATAATTTTATTATTTTTACATTGTCTTCTATGATTGATACATTCTAAACTTATTTCTCTTACATCATCTTGGGTTTTTTATTCACTCAGAGTTTTAAAATTTCTTCTCTTGATTGGACTGAAATCCTTCCCCATCTCTCTTTTCAATCTTGCAAAATAGTGTTGCTATTATAAAATATATGTATCTATAATAATAATCTTTAATATATATTAATAAATAAAAGGCATGCATATGCTACAATAGTGTTATTTGAATAAAGTAATAGCTAACAAGCTTTAACATATATTATATTTTATAATATCTCAAAATTTACTGTGAATATATTTCTTTTTTGATTATTTCTATATTTCTATTTTATTCATTATGTAACATTAGCTTTTACTGACTCAATTTTCTAATGCTAACTTAAAATTGCATTACATGTTGTTGGTTAAAGAGACAAAATTTGTTGTAGTGCTATCTTCTGTTTCTCTTGTTAAAATGAGAACATTTTATTAGTGATATTTTATAGATACATATTTTATAAGTTCATAACAATGTTAAACTGTATTGCAAATTCCATTTCAATAGGCAGTATTACTTCCTTTTAAATTAACGTAAATCCTTAGGGATTATTTTAGCAATTTCTTTCTTAATATTTTTAGGAAACTGAATTCTTTTTCTTTATATTAAAAGAATTTCACTAAATTTCAGATTTGTCCATTTTGTGTAAAAATACTTTGAAGGTTATATTTCATTTTTCCATAGATTGTATGCTGCTTTCAAAAATAGTTTTTAGTTGGTGCTTTTCCATCTGCGTATTGACTCTGATTTTTAAGTTTTCCATGTGTATATTTACCACATTTCTTTAAACACTCATCAGCTGATGAACACAGATTCTTTCTATTTCTCAGCTCCCATGGGTAACGCTTTCCACAACATGGGACTACACACATCTGTGACACACTGGTTTCATCTTCATTGGATATATGCCCAGAAGTGGTATTGGTGTTTCACATAGTAGGTGTATTTTCAAATTTTTAGGAAACTCCCATACCATTTTCATAATGACTGTACTAATATACTTTCCTACATAAA
Organism: Cavia porcellus; assembly: GCF_034190915.1. NCBI lineage: Eukaryota > Metazoa > Chordata > Mammalia > Rodentia > Caviidae > Cavia > Cavia porcellus. Next base: position 23,671,515 of record NW_026947509.1, on the reverse strand, counting down.
GATTCTTTCTTCTCCACATCTTCATTAGCATTTGTCTTTTGTATTTTTGGTAACAATAATTTTTTTTGGATAGCAGATAATTTTTTTTTAGGGGCACACTTAGTTTACCCCTGAGTTCTAACTACTGTGAATAGAAAGATTATAAAGACTTTTGTCCCTGTCTTTAGAGGAAGTGAGCATTCATTTCCACTATGTATGATGGAATTCCCCAAGAGTGGAATTCTGGGTCATGAGATGTGCATATTTATCTTTAATGCATGCTAACTTACCTTTCTCATAATAGCTTTAAGAATTCATAAATCCCACACTAACCTGGGAGTGTTTCCTGTTGTTAGACATTGAAAATTTGACCTTTCTTATGGGATGTCATTGTTTGTGAGTTTAATTTATCTATTCTTCATGAAGAGTGATGTGGGGTAGTTCTTTTGTCAATTTATTCACTGATTAATTATCATTTTGACTATCTTTTTATTGGTTTGTATTCCTGATTTTTACAATGTTTTAGATACTAATTCTTTCAGATAAGGGTGTTGGGGACATCATGCCCAGTCTGAGATTTCAATTATATATTTAGTTGTTTGTATTCCACAGCTCTTGATGTTTTTTTGGCGTGTGTGTGTGTGTGTGTGTGTGTGTGTGTGTGTGTGTGCTGAAAGAATTCTATTGACTTAACCTTCATGAGCACTGATTATTTTTTTGTTGTTGTTGTTGAGTCTAAAGACCAGATTTTTTATCATTCAGTTCTAGAATTCATCTTGTTTGGCCTTTTTATTTGTTGCATTCTTTTTTGATTTTATATCATTATCAGGATATAATTATCTACTATACAGACAATGTTGTGGCATAAACCTCTAAACTTATTCATTTTTTCCCAGTGCACATTATACCCATTAATTAGTAACTCCATTTTCTCCCACTCTCTCCCCTGACTAACATTCCATTCTTTGTTCATAGCTGAGTGTTTTGGACACTTAGTATGAATGGAATCAAGCACTATTTGTCTCTCTGTGGCTAGCTTACTTCATTTGACATAATGCCTGGAAAGTTCATTCATGTGATCCCATATTAGACAAGTTCCTTTTTAAAGGTTGAATTGTGTTCTATTTTGTGTGTGCACCTCATTTTCTTTATCCATTTATCTGTTGGTGTCACTTGAATTGATTTTATGACTCAGTTACTGTGATGAGCTACATAATGAACATGGAAGTGTGACTGTCTCTTTGAGATGCTGATTTCAATTATTTTGGATAAGTAAGATTATATTTTACTTCATTGCATTTTGAAAGCATTGAATTTTAAACAATTGAAGATTTTGTGGCAATCTGACATTGAGCACATATATCAGTGCCATGTTTTCCAACAACATATGCTCATTGAGCTATATGCTCAATTCGTTTCTTTGTATCACATTTTCATAATTTAATAACATTTCAAACATTTTATTACTATTATATGTTTTATGGTGATCAGTGATTTTTTGATGTTACCGTTGTAACTGTCGGAGAAGCCGTTAACTATAACCATATAAAATGGTGAACTTAACCCGTAAGGGGACGTGGCACTACTATCCAGTACTTTCTATGTCTCTCTCTTTCTCTGACTTCCTTATTGCCTGTGACTCCATATGTTGATGTTAGATCAATTAAAAGCTATTCAGTGGCTTTTAATTCTTCAAGTGAAAGAAAGAGTTGGAAGACTCTAACAAAAGATGAAAAGATAGATTTTTTCCAGGCCAAAAGCCAAGACAGGCCAATATAAGTCAACTTCTTGCACTGGTTAATGGTATGGAGAATGTAAAGAAAAAAGTCTTGAAGGAAATTTAAAGTGAACACCAGTGAACTCAGTGCTAAAGTGGAACCTTTTTCTTTTCTGATATGCAGCCTTTTTCTGATATGGAGAAAGACTGAGTGGTTTGATCTTCTGATCAAAACAGCCACATTTCTTTTTCTAAGGATTAATCTAGAGCAAGGTCTGAACTCTTTTCTGTCTATGAAGCCTGGTAAAAAGGCAAAAAGCTTCAGATGAAAAGATTGAAGTTACCAGAGTTTGATTCCCTAGATTTAATGAAATGAGCCATCTGTATAAATCAAAATGCGAGATGAATAGCACGTGCTGATCCAGAAGTTGCAGCAAATTATCCAGAAGATGTAGATAATACAGCCACCTACATTAAACAACTGCAAATTCACTATGTTCAAAATAATCCTATACTGGAAGAGTGTGCTCTCCGGGGCTTTCATTGATAGAGAGGAGAATCTGATGCCTTACTTCAATGATGCAAAGAATAGGCTCACTCTCCCCTCGGGACTAATGCAGCTAAGAATTTTTGGATGAATCTAATCCTCATTGTTTGTTTGTTTGTTTGAAACAAGGTCTCACTATGAAGTTCAGTTTGAACTCAAGCTCACCTTGTAGCCCAGGTTGGTCTTAAACTGGCACCTATCTGCCTGGCTCAGTCTCCTGAATTCTAGGATTACAGGTGTGCACCACTGCACCTGGATTCCCATTGTGTTTCATAGTGTCTGGGCTGTGCTATAGATTTTTAGTTAGATGTAGTCTCAATTCTCTGTCATTGCTTTTGTTGTTTATGCTTTGGGGATTATGATTTTTAAAAGTAAATAAAATGATTTATTCAAAGCTAATTGTGTAGAACTTTGCTCTGCTTTCTTTCATTAGTTTTACAATTTCAGATCTTGAATTTATGTCTTTCATCATTTTTGAGTAGATTTTTTATGATATAGGATCAGAACCTAATTTCACTCTTCATTATACAGATATCTGCATTTCAGCACCATTTAATGCCAAGAATTTTCTTCCTCCATTGTATATTCTTGGCAGCTCAGCAGCAAGTCAATTGATGAGAGCACTAAGAAAAAAAGATGTAATCATAATAAACTAAAAAGCTCTGCACAGCAAAAGGAAATAACCAACACAGTGAAAAGAAAACCTACAGAATGGTAAAAAAAAATTGACAGCTGCTCTTCAGATACATAAATAATATCTAGAATGTATAAAGAAACAAGGTTGGTGGCACATGATTTTAACCCTAGCACTGGAGAGAATGAGGCAGGAAGATTGCTACAGGGACCAGACAAGCTTGGACAATGTAGTAAGTTCAAGGGCAGCCTGGATTATACATGACCCTGTATCAAAGAAAGGAAGAAAGAAATAAAGGAAAGGAAGGAAGGAAGGAAGGAAGGAAGGAAGAAAGAAAGAAAGAAAGAAAGAAAGAAAGAAAGAAAGAAAGAAAGAAAGAAAGAAAGAAAGAAAGAAAGAAAGAAAGAAAGAAAGGAAAGAAGGAAAGAAAGAAAGAAAGAAAGAAAGAAAGAAAGAAAGAAAGAAAGAAAGACCTCAAAAAATTAGTACTATAAACATGAACTAATAAACTTCAAATTGTGTCAACTTATTTGGTGGCTCTTTGTTATTCTGTTTCATTGGAAAAAGAATATGTATATTTCCATGTAACACCATAGTGTTTAATTACTGTAGCTTGATAATAAATTTTAAAATTAGGAAGTGTTACTATTCCAGCTTTTTTCTTAAGACTGACTTGGCTAATTGTGGTCTTTTATGGCTCTATATGCCTGTACTTTTCTCCCTATTTCTGTTCAAGTGCCATTGTGATTGTGGGAAGGATTACATTAAATCTGCATATCATTTTGGGTAGCATGAACATTTGAGTAATACTAACTTTCAATCCATGACCATAAAAGTCCTTCCATTTATTTGTGTCTCCTTTAGTCTTATTAATAAATATATTGTAGCTTTCAGTATATAAGTCTTTCAACTTCGCATTTAAGATTTTAAGAGGGATTGATTACAAAATTTACCTTTCAGATAGTTAATTGTTCATATATGAGAATGTTACTTTTTAAAATTTCATTTTAAAAAGAATAAAACCAAACCAAACAAACCAAAACAAAACAAAGCACAGAAAGTGATACAGGTCTTTAAGACAGGATAACAGGAAATCAACAATGGACACCATCATGCCTCTTGTTATCTTCAAAATTGCTGCCCATATCATCAGACATAATAAAATTGAACAAAACTGAACAGAATAAAACCAATCAAAACAGAACATGGAATAAAATAAAACAAGAAAAAGGAACAGAACAAAACAAAACAATGAGAACTATACTGAATTTCAGAAACAAGACAAGAGGAAATCTCCCATAGTTGCTATATTGCATATTGTTATTCTCCAAATAGATGCTCAGACTACAGGCTTTAGGCTTGCAAAGTCAATCATATTAGACATGCATTAAGTTGATTTTATGCCTCAGTTTCTGTCAACTCAGCCTGCGTTCCTCCAAATCAGCTGGTTGCTTAGGAGTGTATGTGTGGGGGGTTTCTTGTCTCCTAGCCCTTATGCCAGCTGGCTCACAGGAAGGGGCATTGGCTTCTGTTTTCAGTTACAATGGACATTTTTTGCTCTGATTGCTGTTGCTCTCTATCATGCCTGATCATACCACAGTGCTGTATTTAGGGAATATGTTGAGGCTCATCTCACTTCAAAGGCTGCAGTGTTACACAGAAAGTGGATGCCAGGTACATTTTTGTTTTATTTTATCAGTATATTTTGTGTAGCACTTAATGTTTACATTCCTGTGGGAAGCTGGTATATGCACATTACATATTTTAATTCCCTTATTTCATCCCCTGTTCCTTCTTTCCTTCACTCTTTCACCCACATCTTGGTCCCCAGCCTTTTTCTCTACACGTTTGTGATACATAATGTTTACATTCCCTGAGTGGAGTTGGCACATACCCATAGCACAATCCAGATTCCTTTGACCCCCTCTTCCTCTTTTCCTTCATCCTCTGTTCCCTTCGATCACATTCATTCCCCCATGAAGAAATCCATCTAGCTCCTTCCTATTTTCTATCTTTAATTTTGCTCTTTACTTTTGCTCATTTTCTCTTCTATTTCTCATAGAAGAGAGATCATATGATATTCAAGCCTGTGTGTGACTTATTTAAATTAACATTATAATCTCAGAACACATTTGTTTTCCTACAAATGACTCAAGTTTGTCCTTATGGCAAAATGATTCTTCACTGTATGCCAACAGTGGACTTTATTTATCCCTTCGCCATGGTGTGTATCTAGATGTCCCCTCCCACAAGGCCTCATTTAATCTTAAGTGGGTCATTTCAGAGGTGGCTAGGTATGATTGTGTGATGCTGGGATTCAGGGTGTGACGATGGGATTAATGATGCTTGATTATTAAATTAGCTCAGTGATTGGTTTAGTGCAGTTCTAGGTGAGGACAATGAGAAGGTCCACCCTGGGTGTGGCCTGGCAGCATGGATGGGATGAAGGGTGAGAAAGGTTGCTACTGGTGTTTTGCTACTTTGCTACTTGATACGCTTTGCTTAGCATGCATTGCTTCTCCTCTGCAGTGAGCCTCTGCCACCCCCGCCAACCAGATATGGATTGAAACTTCCACAAACTATGAGCTAAAACAAACCTTTCCTACTTTAATTTTGGGTGTTAGGTATTTTTGGCTTTGTTCACAGTTTATCTTCTGGGCCAGGGATTTAGCTCAGTGGCATAAGTGCCTGCCTGGCAAGTGCGAAGATATCAGTCTAATCCCTCGTGCCAAAAAATAAAGTGTATTTCCTTCCATAACACTGAGCATGGAAATGTTAAACAATGATGAAGTTATTTTTGCTGTATGTATTACAGATATTCTCTTCCTCCATTTTACCTGCATTTAGCATAATAGTAATTATTGTGATTTTTGACCAAGCTATATGGTTGCTTCAGTTCATATACACAAGCAAAGATATTCTGAGTACAACTTTAATAGCACAGGATACATTATCAAGAATCAACAAGTGGAGCTATATCAAATTTAAATTTCTTACACAAGGGGAACAACTAAAGAAGTCAAGAAAAAGTCTATAGGAAAGGGGGATTTTTTTGGTAAATACTGTTCCAACAAAAGAGTGACATCTAGAATATATAAATCACTCAACAAACTCAGCACCAAAAATCCAGCATCCCAGTTAATAAAGAGTCAAAGGGATTGAGTAGACACTTCTTTTATTAAATTTTATTTAAAGAGGAAAAAAAAAAACCAAGACCGAAAAAGGGTACAAGTAATGTAGAATTTCAAAAAAATAAACAGTAAGAAATCACTAGTTAATAAATTATATATTGTCATCTAAGAAATAGTTGTTCAAGTTACAAAATTAAAGCATAAAGAGTGGATATTCAAATAGTGAGACTGCAAACAGTCGTGTTCAATGATCCAACAAAAACTTAATAATATGGTTATCTATCTTATACACTTAAATATACATGCAGTTATATCCTTTAGAGCACATTCTTTTTCTCTTTTTTACAATAACAATTATAAATTTTGGGTTTTATTACTCCCATATTTTTATTACTTTTTTTTGAAGAGACTAAAACCAAATGTGACAAAACAAAACAGAGTCAGTCAAATCAAAAGGATGGGCATAGTACATGATTAAAAAAAAAAAAACAGAATACAAGGTGATCCTACAGTGGTTACCATGCATCTTGCTATCCTAAAAAGAATTGCCTATATCATAAGTTATAATAAAATTGAACAAAACAGTACAGAACAAAACCAATAAAACTGAAACACTGGAGACATTACAGGACTTCAAAAGAAGGTAATAGTCAAACCAGAATGGGCATCATCGTGAATCTTATTGTCTTCAAAGTAGTTGCCGATACCCTCAAACTTGTATTATCAAGCAAAAGAGAATAGAGTAAAATCAGTCAAAACAAGATGATGAGAGCAATACAGGGCTTCGAATCAAGTTAACAGGAATTCAAATTGTTAATATAATATATCCTGCTATTTTAATTTATTTTTCCATTAATTAATTAATTAAAAGGAGGTTGAGATAAAAGAGGACATAACAACACAACAGCACAGGTCAGAACAGAACAAAATAAGGAACGTAGGGTTCACCACCAGATATCCCAACATAATAGTAGTTACCATAGTGTCTCTTTCCTTGAAATACTTGAGTATAACTTCGTATACTACAGCATGAAACATATCAAGACAGTGTAAAACCATTCAAGAAAATAACAACATTACAGGTATCTAGAACCAACTAACAGAAAACAAACAATGGTTTCTATATTATCTCCTTGTCTATAAAGTTTTTGTTTGTACTATCACATATAATAAAATCCAGTAAGATACAATATGATAAGACCGATGGAGACAGAAGAACAAAAGCTTGATGGGACTTCAAAACAAGATGATATTAAACCAGCACTAGCTATTATGATTTTTTTCTTCAGAATAGCTGTTAATACCATCATAGACAATAAAATCAAAGAACCCAGAATAAAACCATTCCAATTAATGAATGAAAACATTATAAGGCTTCAAAGCAATATAATGGGGAATCATGATTACCACATACTTTAGTGTATTCTTATCATTTCTTACACTAGGGAAACTCTTCGGTATTTATACATTTGAATTTGATTTATTTCACTTTTGAGTATGGTCTTAAGCTGAACCCATTTATTTATAAATGTCTCAATGTGATCATTCTTTATACCTGAGTAGCACTCCATTTCTATAAAAGTACAACAACTTTTTTATCCATTCCTCAGCAGATTGACACTTAGATTGTTTCCAAGATCTGACTATTATATATTGTGCTGCGATAAACATGGGTGTCCATATACAACAATGATATGATGCTTTCAGTGCTTCTGGGAATATACCTGGAAGTGGAATAGCTGGAAAAAGTGGGAATTCCAATCCCAGCTTTTTGAGAAATCTCCAGACTGACCTCCACAATGGTAGCACCAATCTACATTCCCACCAACAGTGCAGGAGAATTCCTTTTTCCCCACAGCCTTTCCACCATATTTGTTGGTGGTTTTCTTGATCTTGGCCATTCTTTCAGGCATGAGATGGAATCTGTATGGTTTTAATTTGCATTTCTCTAATGAGTAATGATGATGAACATTTTTTCATGTACTTATTTGCCATTTGTATTTCTTCATCTGAGAAGTGTGTATTCATCTCAGATGCCCATTTTTGGATTGGATCTTTGTATTTTGGGAGTCTAATTTTTTTTAATTCTTTGTATGTTTTAGACAGAAGTCCTTTGTCAGAGGGAGAGTTCACTAAGATTTTTTTTCCCAGTTTGTGGGTTTTCTTTTCACTATGCTAGAGATTTCTTTTGACATGCAGAAACTTTTTAATAAGAGGTGATCCTAGTTATTGATTCTGGGAAGTATTTCCCATGTGGTTTGAGTCCTGTTCATGAATTCTCTACCTACTCCTATGTCTTCAAGATTTTTACCCAATTTGTCTTCCAATAGATTTAGTGTTTCTGTTTTAATATTCAGATATTTGATCCATTTAGATTTTAATTTAGTACATGGTGATAGGGGCATGGGTCTAGTTTTAGGTTTCGGCATATGGAGAGCCAGTTTTTCCTGCACCATTTATTAAAGAGACTGTCCTTCTTCTAGTGAACATATTTGGCCCCTTTATCAAAGATAAGGACAAATCTTTTTAAGGAAACAAGAGACAACGTTGATAACTATTGTTAATAACCGTATACTCTGTTCTACATCATGTGCTAAGTCTATCCTTGGTTTTCACTGACAGCTTTGTTCTGCCATATTTGACTTTATTCTCCCCCCCCCAAAAAAGTAATAAGAACTAAGGAGTAATAAAATCTAAAATGTGTAAATTTTGTTGTAAAAAGAGAGGAAGGGGAAAAAAGAGCTCTAACGGATATAACAGCAAGTGTGTATAGGGATGTTGAATAGCTGACTATATTAATGTTTTTGGATCATTGAACACAGCTGTTTGTAGTCTCTCTGTTTGAATGTCTACTTTGTATTCTTTGATACTGTGATTTGAGCAACTATTTCCAAGATGATAATATGTAATCTATTAACAGGTGATTTCTTACTGTTATGCTTTTTTTTGTAGTTCTGTATTATATGTAACCTTACACTGCTTTGTTTTGTTTTGTGTTTTTCTCTTTTTCCTCTTAAATAAAAAAAAAAAAAGATAAGGTGGTTGAGTGTGTTGGTAGTTGTTTTTGTATCTTCTCATCTATTCCATTGATCTTCAGCTCTGTTTTGATTCCAGTGCCATGTTGATTTTACTACAGTTATTTTGTAGTAAAACTTCAAGTCAGGGATTTTGATGCCTCTTGCCTTGCCTTCATTGCTTACAGCTGTCTTTGCTATTCTCGGCCTCTTCTCGCTCCAGATAAATTTTAGGAGTGATTTCTCAAGATCTACGTGATATGTTAATGGCATTTTTATTGGGATTGCACTGGGAGAATGGCCATTTTGTCAATAATTATTCTTCCTATCCATGAGCAAGGGATGTCTTTTCACTTTCTGAAATCCTCTTCAGTTTCTTTTTTCTGTGTATTATAATTTTCCTTGTATAGGTCTTTCACTTCTTTCCTGAGAGTAATTCACAAATATTTCATTTTTTTGGTTGCTAGTGTGAAGGGTGTGGTTTCCCTTACTTCTCTTTCAGTGATTTTGTTATTAGTGTATAGGAATACAATTGATTTTTGAGTATTGATTTCGTATCCAGCTATATTGCGGAATTTATTATATCTAAGAGTCTTTCAATGAAGTTTTGGGGGTCTTCTTTGTAGAGTATCATGTCATCTGGAAATAAACATAATTAAACTTTTTCTTTTCCTATCTTTGCTTCTTTTATTTCTCTCTCTTGTCTAATTGCTCTGGCTAGTATTTCCAGTACTATATTAAATTGGAGTGGTGATAAGGGGCATCCTTGTCTTGTGACTGATTTCAAAGTAAAGTCTTCAATTTTTGGTATGATACTGGCTGTTGGTTTGTCATAGATGGTCTTTATTATATTGTGGTAAAGACCATCTATTCCAATTTTCTGTAAGCTTTTTATCATAAATGAATGTTGGACTTTATCAAAAGCTTTTTCTGCATTTATACAAATGATCATGTGATTCTTACTTTTGTTTTTATTGATATGGTGGATTACATTTATTGATTTATGTATGTTGAACCATCCCTGTATGCTTGGGATGAATCCCACTTGGTCATGGTGTATAATCTTCTTGATGATGCACCCTATTTGCCAATATTTTACTGAGGATTTTTGCATCTGTGTTTATGAGGGAGATTGGTCTGTAGTTGGATCTTTCTCTGGTTTTGTGAGTTGAGTAATATTTGCTTCAAGGAGTGACTTAGGAAGAATTGCTTAGTTTTCAATTTCATTGAAGAGTTTGAGGAGTGTCAGCATTAAGTCTGCTTTGTACTTCTTGTAGAATTCTGCATTGAATCTGTCTGGGCCTGGGCTCTTCTTTATAGGTAAGGACTTAATTACGTTTTTAATTTCATTAATAGAGATTGGGTTATTCAGCAGTTTTAAATCTTCTTGACCTAGCTTTGGTACTCCATATGTTTCTAGGAATCTGTCTATTTCTTCTGTGTTATCAAACCTATGAGAGTAGAGGATTTTGAAATAGGTGTTTATGACCTTCTGTATTTCTATAGAGTTTGTAATGTTTTCACCTTTTTCATTCCTTATTGCATGAATTTGAGCTTTTTCTTCCCTTTTTTAAAATAAGGCTGGCTAGGGGCTTATCAATTTTATTTATTCTTTCAAAGAACCAACCCTTTGATTCATTGATTCTTTGGATTGTTTTCTTAGTCTCTACTGCATTAATTTCTGCTCTGATTTTTATAATTTCCTCTCTTCTTTTTGTTTTGGGCTTCACTTGCTCTTCTTTTTCTAGATGTTTGAGGTGTAACATCAGGTTATTTATTTGTATTCAATCTGTTTTCCTGATATGGGAACTCAGTGCAATAAATTTTCCTTTGAGGACAGCTTTCATTGCATCCTACAGATTCCAGTAAGTTGTATTTGTATTTTTGTTTGCTTGTAGGTATTGTTTAATTTCTGCTTTAATTTCCTCTGTGGCCCACTGATTACTCAAGAACGTGTTATTCAGTTTCAATGTGTTTGTGGGATTTTTGCAGTATCTTTTATCATAAATTTCTAATTTCATGGTGCTATGATCCAATAACATGTAAAGGATAATTTCAACTCGTTTGCATTTATTTAAATTTGTTCTGTGAGCTAATATATGGTCTATTTTAGAGAATGACCCAGGTACTGCTGAGAAGAATGTGTATTCTGATGTTTTTGGATGGAACACTCTGTATATGTCTATTAAGTCCATTTGTTCACAGGTGTGGTTCAGTTCTGTTATTTCTTTGCTGATTTTCTGTTTGTTGATCTGTCCCTTGGTGTCAATGGTGTGTTAAGGTCTCATGTTATAATTGTGTTATTGCTAATTTGGTTTTTCGTTTCTGTTAATACTTGTTCTATATAATTGGGTGCTCTGGAATTTGGTGCATATGTATTTAAGATTGTTATCTCTTCCTCTTGAAGTTTTCCCTTGACCAGTGTATAATGACCTTCTTTATCTCTTTTGGTTGTTATTGGTTTGAAATTCACATTTTCTATAAACAGAATAGATACCCCTACTTTTTTTGGGGGGGGTTCCTGTTTCATAAAATATTTTTTCCATCCTTTGACTTTCAGTCCGTGAGTATCCTTTTGGGTTTAGATGAGTTTCATGTAGATAGCATATGGTTGGATGCTATTTCTTGATACATTCTGCCAGTGTGTTTCTTTTAATTGGTGCATTGAGACCATTTACATTAATGGTTATAAAAATTATTTGTTGGTTTATTGTTGACATGTTATCTTTCTGCTGTTGCATCTTTATCTTTCTGTTCCATTTAATTGTCTGCTTTGCTTAGAGGTTTTTTTTCCTAAGTGTATCTAAACTGTCTTTCAGTATTCTTTGCAGGGTTGGCTTGGTGATCATGAAGTTCTTCAGCTGTTCTTTGTCATGGAAGTATCTTATTGTCCATCCATTTTGAAGGACAGTTTTTCAGGGTACATCAGTCTAGGTTGAAAATCATTTTCCTTTAGGATCTGAAATACTTCACTCCATGTTCTTCTTGAATTCATTGTTTGTGTTGAGAAGTCTGTTGTGATTCTGATAGGCTTTCCTTTATAGGTGATCTGTCTTTTCTGTCTGATAGGTTTTAGTATTCTATTCTTATGTTGGATTCCTGGGATGGTGATTATTATATGCCTGGGTGTAGTTTTATTTTGGTTATTGCTGTTTGGAGTTCGGTACGTTTCACTAACCCTAATGTCAGTTTCCAGTCTCATGTTTGGGAAATTTTCAGCTATGACTTCTGTGAATAGCCTTTTGATAACATTTGTGCTGTTCCCTTTTGTTTCATTTATACCTATTAATCTTATGTTGTTTTTCTTCGGATCATCTTGCAGGTGTTCAATTATTATTTCCTGATTTCTTGTTATTTTTAAAGATCTTTCCTTTCCTGTTCACTAGCTGAAATCTTGCCTTTGAGGTCTGGAATTCTATCTTCTATCTTCACTTTCACTGAGGCAGTTTTTTTACAACTTTCAATGGAATTTTTGATTTCCTGTATATCTCTTTGCATCAGCTTTATGTATTCTGTTTGTTTCTTATATTCTTCATCCAAGGATTCTGCCTTTTTTTAGTTCCTTCTGTTTTTTAACTGTGTCTTCTTTAGATATGTTCAGCATCTCTTTCATTTCTTTTATCATTTCTTTTTTTAGCTGGGAGATTATTTCTAGTTTGAATTCCTTTAAAGCTTCCTGGAGTTGCTTCTTTATTTCAGTTGCTATTTTATCTGATATTTCAGATGTATAGCATATATTTTCTTCTATGTACATAGCTCGTAAGGTTTCTTGGGATGGGCTGGAGATTTGAGATTGTAATTTGGTCTTTGATTTTGTCATTTTCCTATATTTGTGTGTTTCAAGTGTTATTCCAAAGCTTCCCCAGGGCCTGATGGAAATCCTCTTCCATGCCCTCAGCTCCTGGCACTCTGGCCATCCTGTTCCCCAGACTGAGAGTAGTTCACTGGGGGTGTGTCAGGCTGGCTCAAGACCGGCCTAGCTGGTCCAGTGCAACAGGAAGCCACAATGTTCCCAGTTCAGGGCAAGCAAGAGTTTCAAACTAGCTGTGCTCAGGGGATGGTGAGGGGACACTCAACCCAGGCCACCCAGCCTCTAGAACTGATAGTGCTGGCAGGCCCATAACTCCAGAGTTCGTCATGCCCAGCTGGAAGCAGTGAGCCCTGTGCAGGCCAGTACAAGACCCACCAAGCTGGTCCAGTGCTGAATAGACACTTCTTAAAAGAAGAGGTATAAATGGCCAACAAATACATTAAAATATTCAATATCTATAGACATTAAGTAAATGAAATTTAAAGTTTCACTGAAATTTCATTGCTGTCAAAATGACTATTATCAAGAATATGAAAAATGGGGATGGGGGTTTAGCTCAGCGGCATAAGCACCTGCCTTGCAAGCAGGCAGTTGTGAGTTCGATCCCCGGTACCGATAAAAACAAAAAAGATTAAAAAAAAAAAAGAATATGAAAAATGACAAATGCAGATGAGGAGGGGAAAGGAACTCTTGTTCTCTGCTGCTGGAGTTGTAAATTACTGTAGCAACAATGAAAATTCATCAAAAAAGTAAAAAAATAGAACTGCCATTTTATCTAGTTATATCACTCCATGGTAAACACTCAAATGGATTAAGTCAGCATATACAGGGACACCTGCACAGTTCAGAACAGCTGAGATACTGAACCGGGCTAGGAGTCCATCTGTGGATGTTAGAGAACATGTGGTCTATGCACACAGTGGAGGATTATCCACCCAGAAGGAGAATGACAAGTCATTTTCAGGAAAAGAGATGCAAGTAGAGATCATCATGCTAAGTAAAACAATCCAAACTCAGAAAGGTCACATGCTCTATCTAATATGTTGAACTTAAAAGATGACATGAGAGAAAGCAAGGAGTTTATTATTAAACAATACAAAGGAATATGAGAGCAGAGTGGATGGTATAAGGGTTGTAAATGGTCAGAGACGTAGGTAAAATATAGCTTAAACATTGAAAATCAATATTTTGTAAAATTAATAGGCATTAATAAAAATTTGTGAAACAAACAAAAAGTAGCATGCACTCAGGAGAATATTGCTGTCATCTTCAAACTTCTGAAGGACCAAGCTGTGAAGAATAAAAGATGTGCTCTGGATCAAATGGGACCAATCAAAAGAAGTTTCTGGAAACAAGAATTCAGCTTCAGTTATAACATCCATTAGTGACTCTCTGTGCTATTTATATGCCACGATTCTCATGATATATAAAATCTTGGAACAGTCACAACAAACCTGCAGGTGAATTTCTTTACTCCTATTTTACATGGGAGGAAATAGACCAAGATAAATAAATTGCATAAATGGGAAGGGTCAGAAATGAGCCCGGGGACAGGGCCACGAGAAAACTTTGGGGGATGTGGCAGAGGTTCCTCAGCTGGATTTTGATGATGGTTTTGCATTTGTATGCCTATGTCAAAAATTATCAAGTTTTAGTTATCCTATATATGCATATATATTATATAAAACTGCTTTAATAAAGTAATTTTCTAAGAAAAAAAGAACTGAAAAACACATTGAACCAAATGAGCAATTATTCTGCAGTATAAGGGACAGAATTCTTTACATTTTCTTAATTATAAAGGGAAACTTTTTCAAGCCTGGCAGAATAACCGAACATTTTTTACTATATATATATATAAAATCTCCCAGAAGTCATCCATTACTCATCACTTCTCTGCTTAGCCAAATGGTGGCACTTTTAACCACAAGTATCAGAGTGAGATCAGGGGACTCTGATAGCAGACACTGAGGAAAGCTCTGATTGGTGCAGCCTCCTGGACCAATGAGCTCAAGGAAGTGCTCTTGGGGAAGCCTCTCAGTAAAATCAGATTCAGAGTCTCTACAGCAGAGCAGAAAGATGGAGACCCTCCCGCACATTCTCCTGGGGATTCTCGGCTTGCAGGAAGCCTGTGAGTCTGTGCTTCCTCTAGGAGCTGTGAAATGATGGCTGCTTACCAAGGGCAGGTACGAAGTCATCTGCTGTCTTGGGAGGGCCTTTTGATAACTAGAACATGTTAAAAACAAAAAAAATACAAACAGTATTTTCTGGGTTGCTGTGACTGTGTTTGTGCCTAGGGAATGTAAGAGGAGGAAGAGCCACCTTCTTACTATGATCGTGAAGATCTTATGGGGGGTTTCCTTACCCTGCCCTTTGAACAGGGGTCAGCAGCCAAGAACTGCAGCAGAGTCAGTCCCTGATGATTCCAGAGGGAGAAGAGCTCACCACAAACTTAAGTTCATCAACAACTTTATACGCCTTACACTGGTACAGACAAGTCTGTACTGCCAGAGGTCCTGTCTTCTTGATGATGTTACACAAAGATGGAGATGAGAAAAGCTATGGAAAAATAACTGCCAAGCTGGATGAGAAAATGCAGCAAAGCTCCCTGTGTATCACAGCTGCCTGGCCCAGTCACTCAGGCACCTATTTCTGTGCAGGAAGTGCACAGTGATCTCCGTGCCTCTGAGGGCTGTCCCCAAACCTGCAGCTGGGCACAGATACTGTCCTGACATGAGGCTCCTGAGAGATGGCAGGTTCATTGCCAAAAGGAAGCCTGAAACAATGGCAGTTGTCTCGTTGACAACAAAAAAGGGAAGGAAGTAGAAGAAGGAATGATAAAAGGGGGAGATACGTGTTTAGGCACAAATTTCATTTCATTTTATTGTGTTGATTATGCCACATTTAAGTCAATACAACATCAAGTGAGGATGAGAATGGCATGGATTTCAGTAACTTATGTAATAATGCACTTATTTTGTGCCTCTGTTGTCCCAAGGAGCCTGATTCTTGTGTTATTTTTTCCTCTAGGTTGATCAAAAAGTACTCTGACTCATTCTTAGGTTCTCTGCCTCCTGTTAAGACTGTGCCCTTAGTGTTGGAGTACGGATCCTGCTGCCCACTGGGAGAATTTACAGGAAATTTTTTATCTAAGTTTATATGGCAGATGTGGAATTAGGAACTAGGTAAACAGATCGGGTGATATAAATAAACACCTAATCATAGCTTGGATTGACCTTGAGCTCTCACTCTGCTTTCGTTTGTGTTCTGTTCTCCGTTATTTCTTCGAGTACCAGCTGGAAACTGGTTTCTATTTTGTCCTAATATGACGAGGTCAAGATGTGACCTTCATGCTCCTCTTCTACACCCTGTGTAGTTATCTGAAGAACTGGCGAGATCACAGGATAAAGAGAAATGTTAACTTTTTTTTTTTTTTTGGGGGGGGGGGGATCTAAAACACTCCAGGAACTAGCCCATTCTGGATTTTGCAGGATTTGTGACACTGAACCAACATCACACCTATGTTCTAAGTCACTGTAGATCTCTAAATCATTGCTCCCTTCTTAAACCTCTCCTCCTTTGAATTGTGGTTGCCAGGTATTCTGTCCCAGTGATGAGAAGGTAACTAAGAAGCTGTCCCATCTTAAACTGGATGCACTCACGCTACTCTGCCATGTCAGGATGAAGCAAGGCTATAGACTGTGTGTTTTCTGTCTGACTATGAGCCATGTCGTGATCCATCTGCATTTAAAATAGTATTTTCAGTGTTAGTAAAAAATAATATAAAGTCAACCTAATTCTTTAAATAAATCAGGAAAACTGATCATGATAGGGCTCCACTCTAATTTTACGACAAAACAGGCAAATTTGAAATCATTGAAGACAATTTTCTCATGAGTAGAAAAAAGGATAATAACACCTCCCTCAAAAAAAGTAATTTTAAAATCACAAATGGTTCATGATTACTTGGTATTCTTTGTGGATTACATAAGGCCTGTAACTCATGCTAACATGAGGTGGGTTGGGTATATTGTTTATCTCGTTGCTCTCAGGCACTCTACGAAATAGATATTATTCACTTTTCAGATGAATTTGATCTCTCAGAGATTGACTCACATGCTCAAGGTCATTGAATTTGGAATTAGAAGATCTTATATTTGGGGCTGGAGATTTAGCTCAGTGGCATAAGTGCCTGCCTTACAAGCAGGCAGTCATGAGTTCGATCCCCAGTACTGATAAAAAGGAAAAAGAAAAAAAAGAAGATCTTATGTTTGAGTTGACATGCGTGATCCTAAGCATTTACTTTTTCTATTCTCCTGCCTCAATAATAGCGTAACTTTCACTAACTTTCTAGCACGACAAACTAGTTCCTCTGTCTCTTTTTTTCATGGAGAACTGTGGCTCATAGAATAAAACCTGAACCACATGGACTACTGCTCAATGATTCCGGTGCACATAATGTAAATAACATTTAGTCCTGATGTCAGCCTACCAGACACAAATGAAACCTCCCTCAACTTAGTCCAAGAAGGTTCTAAAAACCCAGGTGGGTTAACTCTCAGATTCATGGGAGCAAAGAAAATTACACTGTGTTGGAGAGGAAAAATCATCTCTGAACTCATGAAAGAAAACTGTAGGAAACTGGAAATCTAGAGCAACCTCTTGGTGACCAGAACCACTCTAGAGATAGGATAGATGTGACATAGCACTCTCTCTCCTTGCTTCTTCTAATACTGTAGATAATTCTGCTCCTGATGGTACAAAGTGATCTCTAACTTTTGGTCACCAAGTCTTCCTGAGACACTGCTTACAGTCCTAGAACTATTTGATTTTCTTGAAATTATATTAAAAATAGTACTTTCACATGTACTTCATATTTTTATTGAGGTTCCTGGTAGAAATTATTATTCTCCTAGAAGTTTAAATGAAAATAATCTTCTTTTTAAGGCAGGATTTTCTTTCTGAATAGAATCACTAGAATAATTTGTTACCCTTGATTTTTTAATTACAATTAAACAATTAGTTAATCAATTAATTAGCATGCACAATTGTATCACTTTGGATATTGTAGTTTACAAAGACATACATGAGTTTCCCTAGTAGATTCAGTGTTTTTTTAAAACTCTTACAAATTGCAGCTCATAACTGAGGAGACTCAGTCTTCTCAGAGGACTGGGGGTTAAAGTCCTTTGTATATGTGAAATTTCTCCTGTCATATTTCATATGTAAAAACTGTCCTGTAACATATTCTCATTTGTTTCTACACTCAAAATACCGTAAGTAGATGTTTGATAAATTATGCCATGTTCATTCTAGAGCTTAATTTACCCTTCACACAATGCTACTGATTTCAGTGTGCTTTAGGGGTTAGAGATGTCTCCCCAGCATTTTACCAACATACGTGTGCTTTGAATGTGATGCTGAAGCACTGGGCACCATGAGGAACTGGAGCAACAGTCATCATTGCTGAGGCAGCTGGGAGACAGTGGGTGCAGTGTTTCCCCCTGTAGGAGGGGACAGGGACCTCAGGCCTGGCATCTCTATGTCATCCGAGTTCCATAAAGACAGTTTCAGAGTTGTGCGGGTGCATTTCATCTTAATGAAGCAGTCCTGAGGTTTTATTGTTTTAAAAATACATACTTTTCTAATAAAGTACTGCAGTCATTAAAATGGAAAAAAATGTAAAACTGTTTATTTTTACTTGGGAGAGAGCAGTGATTCACATTGCACAGTAGGAACAAAGCAGTAAGCAAGGTAAACACACACACACACACACACACACACACACACACACACACACACGTAAGTGACATTTAGACAAACCCAGACAACTGAGAAAACTGACAATGAAACTAGAGGAAAAGAAGGACATTCAGGGAATTGAATATAGCTCTTCTGCTCCCTTAAATCTGAAGACCGGAAACACAGAATGGAAGTGCTGGCCAGGAGGCAGTGGGAGCTCATGGATACAGATGGAAGCAGTGACGCATTTATTTGTCCCTCAGCCACGTGCAGGTGGAGCCCTGGGTTTAATCCCCAGGACTGGAGAAAATAATCGCAAGGGGGGAAGGAAGGGAATTGCTAAATTCTGTAGTATTTTTATTCTTCCAAAAAATCCTCTAAAATTCCATCCTTTGATACTGATATTTTGTACTATTTCATTTTATTTACTTTAAAAAGGCCATGATACAACCCTGTGTTAAAAAAAAAAAACAGTGCTAAGTTTCTTAGTGCATTACCCTGTTGAAGTCTTTTTCTTTTTGCTTGTCTTTACCATTTATGTGGTGTTCTTTTTTTTAATGTCTAGTGATCCTGGGGTGCTCATTCATAAATAATGAGATAGGAATCTGCAGTGGAAACAAAGGAAGATATCTAGCTTCAAATATTTGCCTCAGTTCATTCTCAGCTAACTCTAGTATCTAAAATGCTTATGTTTCTCTACCTAGCATCACAGGGAAAAGTTTATTCCAAAAAAGTGCTCAGGAAGCACTGGATACCTGGTTTTCCAGATCAGAATGGAAGGTATAAATGTCATTTCACTTCCCATAACTGTATTTTCACTCTCCCCCCTCCATTTAATGTTCTCAGCCTCCATCCTCTGCTCTGATTTTCTGAGGCAACAGGTGCCCTTACTATTGACACTGGCAGGACGCCTGCATTTCTGTTGTTTTTACTTAGTGGAACCTTGAGATTCATCTTTATAGATCAACTGTTTAATTTTTTTGAAGTTTTATTCTCATTTCAGTTGGTTTTCAGGGAGGAACAGGGGAAAAACTGTATCTTCAATTCACCATACTCAATCAGAATGGGGTTCTAAACTGACTTTCCAGAGATATATAGGTAGCGGGGCAGAGGTCCTGTTTGTCTTATTTATGTGTCTGTACTTCCCAAGCATATCATGACTACTGGATAGCTGTGTTCATCAAATGATTAAGCGAATAAAGAGGATTATGAAATGAAACTCTGAAAGCGGGTCAGGAAAGGATCCGAAGATCAGAATCCACTGTCTTGCTATAGGGAAACAGTGTCTCCATGCATAGTTAACTTTAGAAGGTAGCTCAAAACCCTGGTGAAAACTCAATAAAAGACGAAATCCACTGATACACGAAACAGGTATCTTGACACTACCTGGGTATTCAAGTCAGTGCTCCAACCAAGAGGAGCTTCTCGCAGCAGAAGACCAATTTAGGAGATAATTCTTGGCTGCTGGAAACTCTCCTTGAAATTTTATTAATGATTCTGTGTATTCAACTATCATGGAAGTTTTAGGAGTTTCTGATTTTTTTCTTAGAGAATTCTCAAGAAATGGGTAAGTCGAGAGGTAATGTTGTATCCCAAAGACACAAATATGAAAATCTACAGGAGGGAGGAAAGGAAAAAGCACGGAGGCAGGGCTGGGGAGTTGGGGGATATAGTCATTATCTCTAAGAGGTCTCCGAAAAGCCATTAAAACAAGTCTTAACCACCTTCATTTGTCTTCCTACCCAGCAGAATGTGGTTAGCAGCTGAATCAGAGTCATCAGGCTATCCTCATCTAGGAAGGAAAGGAAGTCTACATGAACTGCAGCTCTTCAAGCACATTCAAGCCTCCTCCCAGTGACTTCTTTCAATCTTTCCCCTCTGTGTGCTTTAGCCTCTTAATATTGTTATAGAATCCAAGAGGTCAGAGAGCCTGATGGTGACAAGGACGATTGATTTCCAGGATGCTAGACGCACATCTGACCTCAGACCCAAAGTGCTGGGTGTTAGAACAAGGGAAAGGTTCTAGTTTTATATATTTGGCTGAGGGGACTCCTCTTTAGACACTAGAAGAGGGGTAGAGAAGCAAGACAAGGCAATTAGCAACTTAGTCTTGAAAGAAGACAGAGCCTTGTGAATCCTGCAAGATCAAGGTGACATAAGCTCTGTTTCCAGAATGTAGCTGCCCGGCTTATCTGAACCAGAGCAGGAGGTTACAGCTACAGGGCGGGGCGGTGGAGAGTCCCAGGGGAACTGTCCTTTAAATCCTGGTTCAATGTGACATTCATTTTATAAGTCCAGTTTTACTGGACAGAGGCCTCGCCTACTCTAACAAGACTTTACCTAAATATATCTGTGATGACCATGTTTCCAAAGAATTTCATACTCAGAAATGAGAGAAATTCACTCTTTATCATATGAATTTGAGGAGCACAATTCATCAACATAGTTTAGGGGGAAAAGATTTTGCAAATGAGAATAATATAAAGATCTTGTGATAGAATGATTATCCTGGATTGTTCAGGAGGACCAAATTAATCATAAGACCATCAGGAGAGTGAGAGTGAAACATGTGGTGTGATGTGGATATGAGGAAAAACTCTAAAATCTGAGAAGACAAGAAAATAGATGATTCCCTGTAAATACCACAAGGAAGCAGACTTGATGGCTTCTAGATTTTACATTAGGGAAACTAATATTGAATTTGTGACTCCCCTAATTGTAAGACAAAATCTGTGTTGCTTTTTGCCACTATGGTTGCTGTAATTTCTTAAGCAATAATCAGAAACTAGTAAAAATAGAAATAAAAGACTAAAAGTAGACATCGCTCAAGTAGCAATAAAATTTTTTGTGGGGAAATTGCGTGTAAATTGTGATGATAAAACTTAAAGTTCGTAGGAAAGCAAATGAATTCATAAAAAAGTATATATCTTCCAAAATAACTCAGTAATAAATAAAAATCTAACTAGATTTATAAGCATTTGAAGTTGTTAGATAATTATAAACAAATCTATAGAGATTTTTCAATAAAATAGTACATTTTACTTGGCATGTGTTTCTTATGACAAAATTAAGCAACATACATCCTAAAACTAAAGTCAGAGAAGAAATTGCTATGAGGAAATCAGAAAACAATCCAAAATAAAAACAGGTAAGTATACAAAAATCAGCTCAAAAAGAAGAAACAGAGAGGGTTAATAATCACATAAAACATTGTCTACAGCTATCAGAAGAAAATAAATAAAAAATTTACATGATTTCTAGTAGAGAAGCAAAATTAAAGTCTGCTTACATTCAGTGTTGAGAAAAATATAGGGAGACAGAACTGTTACACTTTTTCAAGTAAGAAAGAAAACCACACACAGAGAGAAAAATTTATATAACCATTTAGGAAACTACGTTAGTTTGCTAAAACTGGTTAAAATTATGTATATGTGAAATTCAACGAGTCCAATTATTGGTATTTATATTTAAATATAAGAACAAGAAAGCATTCAAAAGATGTAGCACTAATTTAAAAATAAACGTAATCAGTCATCAGTGTAATGGAATCAGTGTAATGAGAAGCCTAGTTTATTCCTACAATAAAATGCAAAGATTTATAACAAATAAATGATTCCATATGCATAGATGAATCCTAAACAGATACTGCTGAGTGTGAAAGGAGAATCTCAGAATGGTACACATTGCATAACACCACAGAAGGGAAATCTCAAATTTCAAACTCCATCATTTTGTGGTACATTTCTACAAGGACAAAATTTGGAATTATTTGAATGAAGTCTTCCTGCCAGCAATTCTTTCTTTGGAAGGAGAGGAGAAAGAACAGAGTGACTTCTTTATCTGTGTAATGCTTTTTTAAAAGAGGAAGGAGACAGAGCAAGAAATACTATTAAAACAACACAATTACATTTTTTCTGGCTGCTAATTTTTCTGCCATATAATTTTCTATACTTTTAGATGTGATAATTGTATAATATATTTAAAATAATTTCTAAATAAATAGCGGCAAGTAGATTTTTACGATCTGCACTGATCCACAGAATGGAGAAAGAAACTTCTCCGTACAGCACGCTGTGAAGCACTTTCCTGCTAAGCCACAGAAATTACAGGAGAAAATCTTTGGTTTCTTAATGAATGAAAGGGTGTGCAGTTAGGGGGTGCAGAGGATTCATATGCTCCTGGCTGCTCAGGGTGCCAAGCAGGAGGATGGACTGGGATTAGGAGTCCAGGTCAGACTGGGCAACAGGAGGCAGGAGTCTCTGTCTCAAAAAACAAACATGCAAAACAGTAGAAAACGCACGCAAGCAAGTAAACACTATTCAGCATCAAATATCCACTCCTGGTTCTACCTTCCATGGCCCACAATGCGTAAGTTTTACCACAGGAAAAGAGAAGGTGAAAGAAGAAAATCAAATCAGGTGGTTCTTAGCAGTACATACTCTACAAGACACCCGTGTATGAACTCCCTCTGGTCCTCAAATGTTTATCTATTTTTTATTTGAAAAGTTAAATTAGAAATTCAGAATAGTATTTATATCTGACTAGAGGATCTTTCAGAGGACTGACATAGCCAAGAATAAAACAAAACACAGTCTCCCTGCTGGAGGTCAGCATGAGGTTAAAGGCATCCCCAGGGATGGAGGAGGCGGGGAACCTCCAGGAGTGTCAGTAGTGACTATGCAGCTGCACTTTAAAGGTTTTGCAAAGGGAGCAAGAGAAATCTGAAGGCAGATGGTCATGGCATAACTGAGTTAGTCCCATTTGGATTTCTTTAGATGTAACTCACCTGAAAACACATTTTGGAAATCTGGAAATTTGTCATAAATTCCCTCACCAGATACATTTCAAGGTTAAAGTGGAAGAGAATCTTCATTCATTCAAGGTCCAAAGAGGGAATTCTTTTGAGAACATTTATATTATCAGAAGTTTTCCACATTTTTATTGATAAGATAGCACTGGGGAGATTTGTCTTCCTGAAAGTGAGAGCAGGAATCAGAGAACTTCTCCCAACACTACTGTGCACTCAGGGCAGCGAGAGAGCTGAGCATAGAAAGGAAAGTGGGCCTGGTCACCCCTTCCTGGGTAGAATTCAGCAGAATCAGCTCATAAACTTGACTTCGCTGCCGCCCTTGGCATGCCGGTGCACGGCTGGAAAGGTGTCTGAGTGAGAAGCCTGCTTTAGTTTCCTTTGTGAGCAGATGCTCTGCGACTGTGACATCTCCAGGTACCAGGGTGTGAGGGGAGCACAAAGGAAGGACACGGGGTCTTCTGGTTTGTCTCTGTAGGAAGCCAAGGACAGTGCAGCTTGTTTGCATTAGCGTCAGATTGGAGGCAAAAGAACAATGAAAACTTTAGTGAGCACCTACACACACAGCTGGAATTCACTGTGTTCATTTTCAGAAAGGGCCCCACCGGATAATTTAATAAGCTTGGACAGACTCAGCACTTTATCTCCTTTGAATACTTCCTTACATATTAAGCTTTCCCCTTTCCTAGGATTGCTTGTTACTTAGATGATGAAGAAGGGCAACACATGGTGTTTGAGAAGCACCAATGTCATCAGCTGGACACTGAAGGAAATGCAAACTTAGACCAGCCAGAAGCCCGGCCTAAGAGGCAGCTGCTACAACCCCTGTGAGGTCCTGCATCTGGAGTGTCAGGAGCAGGGAGCAGCCCTTTCTAAGGAGGGAAACTCTGTCACAGTGCTGCTCCCCAAGGTGCAGTGGGCACCCGTGGTCTCCACCTGCATGGGTAAAAGTAACTGCAAACCAGGACCCAAAGGCAAAAGTGAACAAAAAAGATATCTCAAATCCTTAAGCTTTCTCCCTGCACCATTTATTTGTTATTTAAAATTACATCAAGAACTGGGACTATTTTAATACTTTGGATGATTTGTAGTTCTCTACTTGTCTTTTGTTCACTTTATATTGTCATAAGTTGAAACAATAATCAAAGAAAAGGTTCAAAGTTATATTTCACACAATTATACTGCAGAACAGAAAATCAGCCACCACTTCCTGAGCCATTCATGTGCCTTTAAATGCTTTCACAATCTATTAAATAAAAATACAGAGTTCAACAGTGAGCCTCAGCACTTTTGATCAATGGATGAGAAAATGTTTTAGCAGGACAATTCTAGCACACTGCTCTGGTAATAGTAATTCTTTCTGCAAAGTCAACATCGCTAAATGACCTCAGATTCCAAAATCTAGTAAGTAGAACTCCGTCACTTTTTTAAAAAGTATAATAGTTTATTCTTGACATGTTTTTACAAAAAACGTAAATTAATAGCTTCTGAAGTACATAAGAATTGAGATTTATTAATTAATTTAGTTTTACAACCTATGAAATACAAATGTCCTAGAACTGAATAAGGAAGATGTGTATTAATGGTTTTGGGGACTTTTACTTTCATAGAGGAATAAAAGGACCTATGGGGATCGACTAAATAGTGTTAAATTAGTGACAAGTAAGTGGATCAGAAGGAAAGAGAGTGGCTTGTAATCACCTCTACTATACAAGCATCTCCCAAATTTGTCTGCCAGATAACAGCAGTATGCATCACCAACTCAGTCTGTAGCCTCCTCAGCTCCAAACCACACAACCAATAGCTTTGATCAGGCCCCACCTTTTACAGAGACAAGGAGAGGAACAAGGTGGGGTGAGCCACATTTACTCCCACTTGGTCTACAAACCTAAAAACCCCATTTCCTATTTGGGGGAGCAGCATAAATACCCAGGATGTACATGTATGAACGCTGCCAGACTCTCAGTGTCCCTGAACCCTGAGACTGGACAGAGGAAACCTGTGCAGCAGACACAGCCACATGCTGCTCTCCAGCCTGCTGTGGGCATCTGCTGTCTCCATCTTCTCTGGTACATGCGGTGCTCACACGGGCCACAGTAGCAAGGCCAGGGGCAGGGGGAAAGAAAGCAAACTGCCTTAAGTGTCATTTGTCCTTGTGTCCCAATTAAGCTAAATTTTGCAACATGTGATTCATCACGTGGAGGATCAGTTCTGGTTTCTGATTGTTCCCACAGGACTCACTGTGGCCCAGAAAGTAAACCAAGACGAGACTCCCATGACCAAGTGAGAAGAGGAAACAGTCACCCTGGACTGTTCCTATGAGACAAGCTGGAGCTCGTACTATATTTTTTGGTACAAGCAGTGTTTGAGCAGAGAAATGATTTTCCTTATTCGTCAGAGTTCTTCAGCTGCCAATGGAAGGAGCGCTCACTATTCTATCAGAAAAGCAACTAACTCCGTGAATCTCGGCATCACAGACTTACAGATGGGAGACACTGGAAAGTATTTCTGTGCTCTTTGGGCTTTGGGAACTCACAGTGTTTGAAGCGATAGTAAAAGCTGTGCAAATACTCAGGAGTTCTCTGAGAGACAGGCCCTGCTGCAGGAGCCCAGCTGAAACTTCCACCTGCAGATCCCGCAGGGAAGGGAGCACGGCGATTTTTCCATCTGTGGTCGGGATCAGAAGATTAAGTGCTAAGTAAAACCCTTCTGTCTTATTTGGAATCAGGTGTCAGTGGCATGTCAGGTGTAAGATGTCTTTTGCATTATATTTTGTTTAGCATTTTGAGCCCAGACTAAAACACTAAAAATATTCATGTAGTTGTCTACTGTTGTCAGCTTGCCCCATAACAATGTAACCTATCAGTTTCACCATAATATGCTTACAGCCCAATTTTAAGTGTAGGTATCTGAGATAGCAGTGAAAGCCATTTCCTTAGCCCTTTTCCCTTCAGCTTTTTGTTAGGTACAATCAGAGAAAGAAAACCACCAGGACTAATGTAAAATAAGAGCAATTTAAAATATTAGATGGCGTGCATCGTCTGGAGCTAGAGGAGTAGCCTCTGGAGAGCTATTGTATTTCCTTCTCATTCTGAGCCTGAGTTGACTGACAGTCAGTCACACCCAGATCTGGGAGAGGAAGGTGGGTGAGGACAAGTATGTGGAGGAACTGTGACTTGGGAGCAGAGGAGGGCCCATGAGAGGAATTGCGACTTACCAGGACAAATTAAAATTTTCTGTATCTCAACTCTTTGCTCTTAGTTGGCAAATGACCTTAAAGAGAAACATGTAATTTCCATCATTCTGTACACACACTTGGTCAAAGCCAAAGACAAGCTGAAAGAGATGTTGTAGAAGGTAGAATAATTAATAGGAAAATGGGCTGGCAGAAGGGCAGAAATCTGTGGAAAGTGGCCCAGGGTTTGGAGCCCGGAACCTGCAAAGTGTGTAAGCAATGCTTGCTGCGTCACACTGACCTCTCAAATCGTGTACCATTTCTTCTGTGGCTGACATGGAAGCAGCACAATATAGGGAAGCAAATGCCAGGAAGCATATTTTCAGAGCATTGAGAAACTAAAAAGCTACCACAGTCAACATTCCCAGCTTGTCATAGGCATTTCTTCACCAACACTTAAAAGTCAAAAAGCCCAGAACAATCACACTGCTTGCTAAGATGGTCCAACTATTTCTGACTCTACCAAAAATGTGCTAAACTCTGCTGAAGGCTACACAGGTTTTGATTCATCTCTGTGTCTAGCTGAGGTGCAATCTCTCAAAGATGCTCTATTCCTTAAGTACTGAGAGCCAAGAGAAAGGAGATTATCTCTCATTTGTATGTTTTATACTCTACATGCAGGCAGGTGGGAGAAGAGTAAACCATGGTTTCTGTAAGTATAAATATGTTTGTATTAAATAAAGTGGAAGTTTCATAGCAATTACTCTACTTGTTTCCACAAATGGTCATGAAATGCTGTACGCAAAGCCATAAATTAGGAGCAGGAACTCTGTAAGTCAGCTACATTGTGTTGGCAGGAGAGTTTCAGGCAGGCAAGTGAAGATAAATCCAGATCTGAGATCAACAGCATTAAGATCTTTGCAACACCCAGAGAAAATTCATATGCTATGTTCACAAAACAATGTAAAAGTTAGTGCCTAGCTTTCATTAAAGACAGTAGCTTACTGGCCATCAATAAAGAAGAAAGATTTTAAAGTTCTCAGGAAAAATAGTTTCACATTGTCTTTCTTATTTTTCTATGAATGTGAACTATGTATTAAATTAGACCTATAAAAAGTCACTCAAGACCTGCACAGTGACTTGTAATTTCAGCTATTGGGAAACTGAGACTAAAGAGCTGAGTTCAAGATCAGCACAGGAAATTTAGGCTGGTCCTTTCCTCTTCCCCCCAAAAATTCTTAAAAATGTGGAAAGTTGAACCAAAGATTGGAAAAGTATATTTGACATCTGTCTGCCTGTCTTTATTTATTTCACGATTCTTAGGGTTTCCTGAAGCTCATGAGCTCAGGGAATCCTCGTGCCCCAGTGTTCTAAGTACCTGAGCCTACAGGCATGCACGATGGCGTATGGCTCTGCAGTGCATATTTCTGAGAAAAGACTCAAATGCAGAGTATTTTAAAAGTTCACAAATCAGTAAGCAAGACCAGTAAAAATTGTGAACATTCATTTGCTTCAGATATGTGAGAATATCAAGCTTAGAAAAAAGAATTTTGTTGTAGTCAAAGGTTGCAAGGAGAACAATTCCATTCAGGACACATAATTTATAGTATTAATTACAATGATCACCCAAGGAGTTAAAATAAAAAAAGTGCAGGAAATCTGTCCATGACACTGCAGACCTAGACAATCCAGCCGAGGGCCTGGATCCCACATCCATAACCTGCATGAGTTCAGCTAAAATCCTCCAGCCCAGGACAATGACTCATGCAAATCTATATCACATATCTGCACTAGGAAGACCCAGAGGTCAGCAATTGGAAGCTAGAATGTCTATGCCAGCAGGGTGAAGGATCTGTGCCAGCAGCCTGTGGGTTCTGTACCACAGTCAAGAAGCGATGCTCAAAATAAGGACCAGGGCTCCTCTGAAAAGTACCAAAGCTATCCTCAGTGACAGTGAGGTCCCGAATTCCTCTGGCAGTGAGAAGAGCCAAGTACACTTCAGAAGGACAGCGTGACAAATTTCTCCTGCAGATTAAACAGCACACATCTTCCCCTCCAGAGCCAGGAAGCAATACTCAAAATAAGGACCAGAGCTCCCCCAAAGTGAACCACAGCCATTCTCAGCACAAGGTCCTGAGCTCCTCTGATGATAATAGCCAAGTTCATGACAGGGAACTAGCATGACAAGCTCTTTTAAAGAACTGATGGCTCCAAACAACACTTAGGAGAACCCACAATACTGCTCTTCCTTTCCAGGTATTCTTTTGAGGCTGGCAACAGTCCTCAGGTGGGCCATCCATGCCCAGCACTATGCTGATTCATCTGAACTGGTGTTTAAATTACCACCAGTTACCAGTCCACCACAGTCTTAATACCATTACACACCAGGGAAATGAAAATAGAGACTCCATGCACACGTTCCATCTATGGTTTTTAGCATCCTGAGTGAGACAGTGTAGTCAGGAGGAAATTATCGAATGAGGAGAGCAAATATGAGTGACTACTTCCAGAGAAAGGGGTGATTAAAATTTCTGGAAGCATTTAATTCAGGTGGTAGAGAGAAAATTCAGTTGAAGGAAAGGCAGACTTTACTAAGAAAATGAGAGTGTATTTATTGAGTTTTCTATATATGAGCCACAGTTTTTCACATTTTAGACTCATCTGACTTAAACATCAAAGACCCAGTTTTTATTGTTCCCAACTTTATAATTTTTGAGGAATGAGATGTATCTGTCCCTGATTCTGAAGAGCTTCAAGGTCATTATTGTTAGCCCGAGTCCGGCATCTGAAAGACCCTAAGGTGCAGGGCTTTGCCTGTGGAGAGTAATGGTACCAGGGCAAGTGACCACTGCCCCAGGGAAGGTGGTGTTTCTGGGTCCATCGACTCCAGTAGGAACTGGAGACAACAATGACAGACAGACACAAGTGGCCCCAGCACCAGTAGATTAAAGTCATCAAGTAACCATTTACCAATGAAAACTTAACTACTTCAGAAGCACGATTCCAGCGTCTCAGCCAGTGTCCTCCACAACATTGTGCTGGGAAGTGTAAGTGGCTAGAAAAAATATTCTGGAAATACTCTGAGCTTCTTTCCACATCAGGATCTTTGCTCCTTGCTTTTGCCCTCCTCACCCTGAGAAACAACGAGATAGGAGATGATCCCTCATCTGTGCATTTTAATGTTTTAATGTTTCACCCCAAATATCTGTGTGGTTCACTCATGCTCTTTTCCACACCTTTATTCAAATATCACCACTGTATGAAACCTGTCTCTAAATCCACTTTTCTCCTGGAGAGTCAGGCTCCAGTACACTTAGTGTACACTTAGTATACCTTTAGTGGTTCTTGACTGAAGTGCTGCCCCCTGGTGTCCTGCTGAAATACTTTGTGACATTCAGTGATGTTTGCCTTACTGTCCTGCAGTGGTCATGGGATAATTGTGACAACAGCCTGAAATGCAAGAGGACCTGCATGGTGAAGGACACTGAAAGGCAGAGAACTGACAGACCAGCAAGGAAGTAAAAGATGGCTCAGCAGGACTGGCTGGGGTGGATCTGTTGCTCAGCCGCATATAAAGCCGAGTGACCTTGAGAGTTAAAAACACATGGAGTGATTTGGGTTTGTGAGACCTCCTGGGAACAACGCTTGGCACTGTTGTACAAGGTGGGAGGTTTCCTCTACTAACTGAAACTGTGTCCCCTCTGCTGCCTTTTGGTGTAATGTAGAAAAATCCTGACACATGGGAGTGAAACTTAGCAATAGAAAAAATAAACCAGTTGTAGGGAAAATTGACTGGTAAATTGTTTTCACAAAATACTGTAGTTTCTATTCCCCACTATACCATCAAAATGCACAGATTTCTAGTTAATGGAAAAACCATTATGTACCATGGGTGTCTATGATAATTCATCATACCTGCTTTACAAATCACAAAATCCTCCTTAGGAGAATATTGTAAGCTTTATCATGTAAATAGACTCCACTACAATTTCAGATTGTCTTCCCAGTTCCTTTATATTTTATCCATCAAGTGGATTTGACTGAGTGCCTGACAAAGGGAAGTTATTCTCCTAGATGATCAGACATAGGTTTTATTTAATTATTATTAAAGGTCTTCAAGGTGGTAGCATTTGTATGAAGCACATAGAGCAGAGTTCCTGACACTAGAATTGGGCATCAGAGTCTTCAACCTATGACAGAATAGTTGAATAATATTAGACAATGATTTACATAAATTTATCCTTAGTTTCCTCATCCCTATAATACTCTGTATATGGATATTAGTAATGTCTACTACGGTAATTTTAAGAAATAAATGAGATAGTATGTGCCAGTGCCTAATACCAGTGCCAACTGACAGTAGGAAGTTTCTTAAAGAAAATGAAATTAAATGTGTCTGAGCCCAGAGTCCAGTGTCACCACATAAGCAGTATAGCACAGGCCTCCTTTCATACCAATTAGAGAAAACTGTTCTATTTTATTGGATGACATCTATCTGCTGGCCTGATACATCAATGGACCTTTAAATTATTGTCATTTATTTTATAATATCACTTAGTAGAATTCCACAGGAAGAATTTGAATTATTGACCCTTTAGTGTCTGGTGAAGGGTCCTTTAAAAGGGAGATTTAGTAATGCATTCTCTTCAAATTCTTGCTTCTAGAATTTTTGGTAATATATATGAATTTCATAGTAAAATTCAAAATTTGTTAATCTTCAATATAAATACATTTTAGTATTTTCAAGTAATATTATTGTGACTATGAAATAAATCAAAAATTAAGTAAAACGTAAATCTTAGATGTAAAAAATTTGTGAATTCTGGGAAATCAAAGAGAAGGAAATATCAAGTGTTTTTTTCATATTTTAAGAAAAGTATTGGAATTTGCAGTAAATTTCAGCAGATTACTGCTCAGTCACATAACTAAAGCTTAATTTACAAAGATGCGTGAGTACTGTATGCTCCTGATTTAGGCTCACTTCCGTGTATTGCTGGTATTTACTCACATCAGTTATGTTCTTCTACCATGCTTGCTGATTGCTGTTCCCTGGAAAACGGCACACCCTGCCTGGGTGGAGCAGTGGAGAAGCCTGGGCCTGGAGGCCTCAGTGAGTCCCCTCACATCTCATCCTGACAGCAGCACACACTCATTGGGAGTGGAGAGACCCTCTTTCATCTCATTTATCTATTTTATCAGCTAAACTTGAAAACAGCACATGCTAATATAACTTCTCTTTTGGAAAACATACGATACAATCTCATTTCCCTTTGGAAAACAATTTCAGTTTCCACTTTAAAAAAACCTGATTATGTAAGGTCACTTAACCAAGGAACCAACTAACACCAAGACATCCTTGAGAGGTGCTCTGACGCCTCCTGGCAGGAATCTGTGTGAAGCAGCAATCCTGGCCAGTCGGCCGGGGATGATCGTCCCATCCTGAGACCCAGAGTGGTCAGCCGAGCTACTGCCTGCTGTTGGCAGTGATCCTACAACCAGGCTTTGTGACAAACTTGTAACACACTGACAGGAACGAGAACAGTCTCCTTGTCATTAACCTTTCAGTAACTTACTACATCCATGACATTGGGGTCTATTTCTTCACAGCCCCAGATGATTCACCCATTGGATTAGGGCCACAGCATCACCTTCTTTGGTTTGAAATGGTTAGGAGAAGCCTGACCCTCGAAATTCTGCTAAACTTTGTTGGATTCAAAAGAACAAATCAGGAGATCTTGATGAAACTGAGAGATCACATGGGTGAGGCCACTATGAGACTCAGTTCTCAACTGTTAGTCTGGTCTTCTGATGAAAATATAGGGCAAAGTCCTTTGGGTGCTGAATTCAAGGGCCCGAGCCCAGGATAAAGCTGCACTGCAGGCTGTCAGAGAGCAGATAGAAGACCTCATGGTTTGCTTCTTCCCAGCTGTCTGCCATGGTCCTGTCTGCCTACAGGACTTTCTGGCTCACAGGAATGCCCCTCCCATGGCCAGTCTTCCAGTGCAACTTCTAAAATCATATAGTGGATGATAGGTAGCAATCATTGCCCTGAATGGCTTTTGCCCGGTTTGTTGGAATTGGGTCTGGTTGGGTAGATCTTCTTCAGACAAACACTCCCTTCTTTTTAGATGTAGCAGCTTTAATATGGACAGAAAATGTGCCATACTTGTGGCCCACACCTGTAATACCAGGACTTGGGAGGCTGAGTCAGGAAGATTGCCACGAGTTCAAGATCAACCTGGGCTATGTAGGTAGTTCAAGGTCTTCCAGGACTACACAGAGATCCTACCTCAAAAAGCAGGACAGTAGACAGAATGTAACAAAATTCAGTGATTATTTTGGTTAAGAAAAGCAGAGCACTATAGTGCACCCCACAAAACTCTGAACAAGCCTCTCAATTTTTGTAAGGAATGTGAAATACTGTTTAAATTGGGAAGCAACTTGGGGATTAATTACGTCTATGTGTATCATAGCTTCTTCTGTTCACAGCCTTCCTCTATTCCATCTAGTGATTTACTGCCCAACAGCCTGGGAGTTTTTGGTCCTGTTCAACAGTGACCCATTACAACCCAGTCTCTAAATAACCAAGATGTATAACAGAAGTAGATTTAAAAATAGACTTGGAATTCTTCTGTCACTGTTTAAGAAATTTTTCTTTGAGCTTATGGTGGAATAAAGCATCATTTTTATCATGCTGTATTTTGTGGTGGACAGCAGATATTAAAGATGTCCAGTGGATCAGAGCACATGCCCTGGTTGACTTTCAAGGTGGGTTGTGGATCTAGGTAGAAAGAGATGTTGAGCCAAGACAGAAAACACACAACACATAATTCGCCTATTAAAATGAGCCAGGTGGTGCCAGTCATGTGCCCTTTTAGGGTGTCGGGGGGAGGATTACATTGTAAGTGAGTCCGCATTTGGTTGACACTCAGGTTCAGCCTGGTTTGAGTAACTGATGAAAGCACTACTAACAGTTTCATATTTGCAAGATGAGCTTCTGACAGCAGCGTCTGGGTGAGAGGAGGAAGTAGAAGAAAGCATAAAATCAGATCTCTTTAGAACTATAAAGACTGCAGTGGTTAAAACTTACCTAGGAAAAACAGATGGAAGATGTGAATGTGGCTGCTATTCTAAACTGTATTTTTACTTGTCTCGGAGAAGAGAAGAAGCAGTGTAAGTTGTGTGTGAGGCTTCTGACTTCTCTCTGTCCCACATTCGCTCACTTGTTCATTGCTGAGGAGCCCCTGCATCGTCATTTGTCTTGGGTTCTCAGCTGGTGTCCTCCTTTTGGTGCTGTCACTTTAACTTCTCCTTGTTTAAAAGGTGAAATATTTTTGCTCTGCACACATGGTGTCTGAGACAGTGTGAGCAGCCCTGTTACACAACAAGAAGGCGCTTAGAAAATTCTTCGGGGCAGGAGCACTGGAGCCC
Source organism: Cavia porcellus (assembly GCF_034190915.1). NCBI lineage: Eukaryota > Metazoa > Chordata > Mammalia > Rodentia > Caviidae > Cavia > Cavia porcellus. Next base: position 23,637,527 of record NW_026947509.1, on the reverse strand, counting down.
ATGGCGTTTCCAGAGCTCTCCTCCTGCTGTTCTGCCCACTTGCTTTCTGGTTGAGCTGCTGATAATCCCCCTCAGTGCAATGACAAATGTGCTGTGGGGTCCTCCGTGGCTCATGTCACAGAGGAAACTCAGTTTTTAAGTTCTCATTCTGTAGGATTTGATCCTCTTTCCAATAGAGACTGAGTTTTGTCTTCTTGTGTGATGTCATGTGCTCACCTTTATGCCCCATGCTTTCCTATTGCAGTGAGTTTTTAATTGTCTATTTAGTGAGATTCCTACTAGAGGTAAAGGACTTAAATCACCAAAAAGTATAAATTCTTCTGAATATATTATTAATTCAATTATAAAACATTATTAGAACTGGATTATTTGACGTCTATGTCTGATCTGTAGTTCTTGTTATGGTTTTTATGTTGAAGAAGCACAGATCAACATGAAGTTGATTGTTTAACAGATGAAATGCAATGAAACTTATCTTACTGAATCTGCATGCATTTAAAATTACTGGGAAAGTGAAACTACTCTGTTGTGTCATGTTTTAAGTGGAAACTGTCCACTGTACCAGCTACTCATTTGTGGTCTGTCTATCCAATTGATTACCTTTTACAAGAGCAGATAGTGGTTTCAAGTAAACACAAAGACAGTGCAGTGAAAATGTTATGAACACAGATCTAGGAATTACATTCTATGACAAATGAGTGAAAGAATTACAACTTTAAAATGCAAAAATAAATAACTGCATGGAATGCATTTACATTATTTTTTTTGTCTTTTTCCTTTTTTTTTTATCAGTACCGGGAATCGAACTCACGACTGCCTGCTTGCAAGGCAAGCACTTATGCTGCTTATCTAAATCCCTAGCCCCTACATATATTTTTATATGTAAATATTTTTATAACCTGTCTGTCTACTATGTACCTGTCTTTCTACTATGAATATTATGGTATGTGCTTGAGATTGATGGGTGCAGTGGGGGAGAGGGACCAGAGTGATTCTCAGTGTGGCCTGGAACTATGTTAGCATGGGTCACCAGGAGGGACTTCTATTTGTAATAAATAGGCTAGACGCCCTGAGAATCAGTCATTCAAGCCCCATTCCCATGGGAACTGCAGTTGCTAACTGTCATTGACCTAACCTTGCCTAGGTTCATCCCTAAAGAAGTAGATAAGAAAGATCCCGGGTACTAAAGAAATTATGAAGAATTTAGAATGAGTGTTTAAAGGACTGAAGGGCTTTATCAGTAATTTAAGTCACCAAGCATAAAAACCTAGGAAAGTGTTTGGATCTGGAATCTGAGTTGGCAGTAGCCTGGCAATTTGAGGAGAGATTTTACCAAAGGGAATCATTCAATAATCACATTGAAGACAAGCCCCTCCCCTTTACCTGATGGCTGAAGTATATCTGAGAGAGATGTGTCATCATTTCCTTTCAGCAGTGAGTAGCCTCACATGTCCTGAGGGTTTCTACACTTTTATGTCCAGGCTTTGAATAAGCAGACTCCATGTCCATGATCTCAGAACATTTGTTCTTCCTGAGAAAAAGCTCTGAATGCTTGTCAGTGTTCTCCTGATAACTAAGGACTCCTTATTTTCCTCAGTTATGCTAATATTATTAATTTACAGAAGCCTTTGTTCCTCCTGTTCTGTGCTCTGTGACTCAGTCCCCTGTCCTGAAGGAACCGCTATGGTCTAACCAGTCACCCCTTTCTGGGAACAGCAGTGTTAAGAGCAAGCAGGAGGAGACTTGGAGGAGCAGAGCCTGACACAGCAGGGCCTGACCCACCTAGGGAGTCTCTGTCCCTCGCTGAAATTTCACCTGCCCAAAGAGTTCTCTCAGCAGAGGAGAAGCTGGGCAGATCTGGGGTGCCCTCATCGGCCTCTCTGTGTGTCTGGAGGACTGTGGATATCTCTGCCCAGACTGTTGGAGTCTCCCCAGGCTTCCAGGTTCAGTGAAGGGGAGAGGTGGGTTTGAGGCTTCTACATCAGCCTCCCCATCCCGGTTCCACTTGGAGAACTGCTGAGCTCCCGACGGGTGGGCGGGCCCACACTATCAGCCGAGCCCAGCCTGTTTTGCTGCCGCGCCTGGCCATCGGTGTGCAGAGGAGGAGCTGGGCGGATCTGGGGTGCCTGCATCGGCCTCTCTGTGTGTCTGGAGGACTGTGGATATCTCTGCAAGCAGGGAGGGATGACAGGTTCCTGAGGCACCACAGCCTGTGGTGAGTACCCTAACCCGGCTGTGATTGAAGAACTGTGGAGCTTCCAAGGGGCAGGTGGGCGCACAGTGTCCCTGAGGCCCAGCTTGTCTGGAACTGCGGAGTTCTGAGCAGGCAGAGGAGGGCCACTGGTTCTGCAGGCCCAATGGCTTGGGGTAGTGTGGTGCCAGAGTCTCAGTAGCTGTAAACATAGAAGGGGATTTTCAACAGATCCTGAGGAAGCTTTCAAATAACACTGGAAACACAGAAATATAGGAAAATGACAAAATGAAAGACCAAATTACAACCTCAAACCTCCAGCCCATCTCAAGAAACCATAGGAGCAATGTATATAGAAGAAAATATATCCCATCCACCTCATATATCGGACACAATAGCTACTGAAATTGACAAGCAACTCCAGGAAGCTTTAAAGAAATTCAAACTCGAAATAATCTCCCAGATAAAAGAAGAAATGATAAAAGAAATGAAAGAGATTCTAAATATATCTAAAGAAAACACAGATAAAAATTGGAGGAACTAAACAAAAAGATAGAATCCCTAGACGAGCAATATAAGAAACAAACAGAATACATAATGCAGATGCACAGAGATATACAGGAAATAAAAAACTCCACTGAAAGTTGTAAAAACCACCTTAATGAAAGTGAAGATAGAATTTCAGACCTTGAAGACAGGATTGCAGCTAGTGAACAGGAAAGGAAAGATCTTTTGAAAATAACAAGGAATCAGGAAACAACAATTCAACAACTGCAAGATGATGCAAAGAAGAATAACATAAGAATGATAGGGATTAATGAAAGAGAGGGAGACAACATGAAGGATGTCAGGAGGATATTTAGAGAAGTAATAGCTGAAAATTTCCCAAGCATGAGATCAGAAACTGACATCAGGAGCAGTGAAGCGTATAGAACTCCAAATAGTCATAACCAAAATAAAACTACACCCAGACATATAATAATCACCATCCCAGAAATCCAACACAAGAATAGATTATTAAAAGCTGTCAGAGAGAAAAGACAGATCACTTATGAAGGAAAACCTATCAGAATCACAGCAGACTTCTCAGCACAAACAATAAAGTCAAGAAGAGCATGGAGTGAAGTATTCCAGATCCTAAAGCAAAATGATTTCCAACCTAGACTGCTGTATCCTGCAAAACTATCACTCAAAATTGATGGTGAAATATGATATTTCCATGACAAAGAACAGCTGAAGAACTTCATGAACACCAAACCAACCCTGCAAAAAATATTGAAAGACAGTTTAGATACACAAAGGAAAAAACCACTAAGCAAAGCAAATAATTAAACAGAACAGAAAGTTAAAGATGCAACAGCAGAGAGATAACATTCCTACAATTAACCAGCATTTAACAGTAATAACCATTAATGTAAATGGCCTCAATGCACCAATCAAAAGAAACAGACTAGCAGAATGGATCAAGAAACAAAATCCAACCATATGCTGTTTACAGGAAACCCATCTAACCCAGAAGGATACTCACAGACTGAAAGTCAAAGGATGGAAAACAATTCTTCATGCAGCAGGAATCCAAAAAAAGGCAGGAGTAGCCAACAATGACCATAAAGATCAAAGAAGGTCACTACATACTCATAAGGGGAAAACTCCAAGAGGAAGCGATAACTATCTTAAATATGTACACACCAAACTCCAGAGCACCCAGTTATATAAAACAATTATTAACAGAAATGAAAACTCAAATTATCAGTAACACAATTGTAACAGGAGACCTTATACGCCATTGACACCAAGGGACAGATCAACCAGACAGAAAATGAGCAAAGAAATAACAGAACTGAATCACACCTGTAAACAAATGGGTTTGATAGACATATACAGAATGTTCCACCCAACAACATCAGAATACACATTCTTCTCAGCAGTACATGGATCATTTTCTAAAATAGACCATATATTAGCTCACAGAACATATTTAAGCAAATGCAAAAGAGTTGAAATCATCCCTTGCATGTTATCAGATCATAGTGCTCTGAAATTAGAAATTGATGATAAAAGATACTGCAAAAATCCCACAAACACGTGGAAACTGAATAACACACTCTTGAGTAATCAGTGGGTCACAGAAGAAATTAAAGAAGAAATTAAACAATACCTAAAAGAAAATGAAAATGCAGATACAACTTACCGGAATCTGTGGGATGCAATGAAAGCCGTCCTGAGAGGAAAATTTATTGCACTGAGTTCCCACATCAGGAAAACAGAACTAATGCAAATAAATACCTTGATGCTACACCTCAAACAGTTAGAAAAAGAAGAGCAAGTCAAGCCCAAAGCCAAAAGAAGAGAGGAAATTATAAAAATCAGAGCAGAAACCAATACAATAGAGACTAAGAAAACAATCCAAAGAATCAACGAATCAAAGAGTTGGTTCTTTGAAAGGATAAATAAAATCGATAAGCCCCTAGCCAACCTTATTTTAAAAAGGGAAGAAAAAGCTCAAATTCATGCAATAAGAAATGAAAAAGGAGAAATCATTACAAACCCAATAGAAATACAGAAGATCATCAACACCTATTTCGAAAACCTCTACTCTTAAAAGTTTGATAACACAGAAGAAATAGACAGATTCTTAAGAAGCATATGAAGTACCAAAGCTAGATCAAGAGGATGTAAACTGTTGAATAACCCAATCTCTGCTAATGAAATTGAAAATGTAATTAAGTCCTTACCCACCAAGAAGAGCCCAGGCCCAGATGGATTCACTGCAGAATTCTACCAGAAATACAAAGAAGACCTAATGCCAACACTCCTCAAACTATTCAATGAAATTGAAAGGGAAGCAATCCTTCCTAAGTCATTCCTGGAAGCAAATATTACTCTAGTACCAAAACCTGAGAAAGACCCAACTATAAAAGAGAACTATAGACCGATCTCCCTAATGAACACAGATGCAAAAATCCTCAATAAAATATTGGCAAATAGGATGCAGCAAATCATCAAGAAGATTATACACCATGACCAAGTCGGATTCATCCCAGGAATGCAAGGATGGTTCAACATACACAAATCAGTAAATGTAATCCACCATATCAATAAAGCAAAAAATAAGAATCACATGATCATTTCTATAGATGCAGAAAAAGCCTTCGATAAGGTCCAACACTTATTCATGATAAGAACTTTACAGAAAATTGGAATAAATGGTCTTTACCTGAATATAATAAAGGCCATTTATGACAAACCAACAACCAGCATCATACTAAATGGCCAAAAATTGAAAGCCTTTACTTTAAAATCAGGCACAAGACAAGGATGTCCTTTATCACCACTCCTATTTAATATAGTACTGGAAGTACTAGCCAGAGCTATTAGGCAAGAAAGAGAAATAAAAGTGGTAAAGATAGGAAAAGAAGAAGTTAAATTATCATTGTTTGCAGATGACATGATACTCTACATAGAAGACCCCCTAAACTCCATTGAAAGACTCTTAGATACAATAAATAAATTCAGTAATGTGGCTGGATACAAAATCAATACTCAGAAATCAATAGCATTCCTATACACGAACAACAAGATCACAGAGAGGGAAATAAGAGAAACTGGACTATTCACATTAGCAACCAATAAAATGAAATATTTAGGAATTACTCTTATGAAAGAAGTGAAAGACTTATACAGTGAAAATTATAATACACTGAAAAAGGAAATTGAAGATGATCTCCAAAAATGGAAAGACATCCCTTGCTCATGGATAGGAAGAACAAACATTGTGAAAATGGCCATTCTCCCAAAACTGTTATACAGATTCAATGCAATCCCAATAGAAATACCATCAACATACCTTATAGATCTAGAGAAATCACTCCTAAATTTCATCTGGAACCAGAAGGACCTAGAATTGCAAAGGCAATTCTAAGCAGCAAAGACAAAGCAGGAGGCATCACAGTCCCTTGACTTGAAGTTATACTACAAAGCAACAGTAGTAAAATCAACATGGTATTGGAATCAAAACAGAGCCCAAGATCAATGGAATAGATTAGAAGATACAACCACAACTGCAAACACACTCAACCACCTTATCTTTGATAAAGGAGCCAAGCAGGTTCACTGGAAGAATGACAGTCTCTTTAATAAATGGTGCTGGAAAAACTGGCTCTCCATTTGCCAAAAACTAAAGCTAGACCCATGTCTATCACCATGTACTAAATTTAAATCTAAATGGGTCAAAGATCTGAATATTAAAACAGAAACACTAAATCTATTGGAAGACAAATTAGGTAGAAACCTTGGAGACATAGGAGTAGGTAAAGAATTCATGAACAGGACTCAAACCGCACAGGAAATACTTCCCAGAATCAATAACTGGGACCACTTCTTATTAAAAAGTTTCTGCATGTCAAAAGAAATCTCCAGCATAGTGAAAAGAAAACCCACAAACTGGGAAAAGATTTTAGTGAACTCTCTCTCAGACAAGGGACTCTTGTCTAAAACATATAAAGAATTAAAAAACTCAGACTCCCAAAATTCAAAGATCCAATCCAAAAATGGGCATCTGAGATGAATACGCAATTCTCAGATGAAGAAATGCAAATGGCAAATAAATACATGAAAAAATGCTCATCATCATTGGTCATTAGAGAAATGCAAATTAAAACCACACTGAAATACCATCTCACTCCTGAAAGAATGGCCAGGATCAAGAAAACCAACAACAAATGCTGGAGAGGCTGTGGGGAAAAAGGAACTCTCCTGCACTGTTGGTGGGAGTGTAGACTGGTACAGCCTTTGTGGAGATCTGTCTGGAGATTTCTCAAAAAGTTGGGATTGGAAATCCCATTTATTCCAGCTATTCCACTTCTAGGCATATTCCCAGAAGAACTGAAAGCATCATACCACAGTGATATATGTGCACCTATGTTTATAGCAGCACAATTTGTAATCGCCAGATCTTGGAAACAACCCAAGTGTCCATCAACTGAGGAATGGATAAAAAAGTTGTGGTATTTCTATACGATGGAGTATTATTCAGCTATAAAGAAGGATCACATTGAAATATTTATCAATAAATGGGCGCAGCTTGAGACCATACTCATAAGTGAAATAAATCAATCTCGCATGTGTGAATACCGAATAGTTTCCCTAATGTAAGTAATGATTCAAATAAATAAAAATATGTGGTAATCATGATTCCCCATTATGTGGCCTTGAAGCCTTATAAAGTTTTCACTCATTAATTAGAAAGGCTTTATTCTGGGCTTCTTGATATGGAAATATTTGAAGCTAGAGTATATGAAGTTTTATCCAAATATTTCAAGGAAAAAGACAGACACTATGGTAACTATTAAGTCAGGTTATTTGGTGGTGAAGCACTAGGTTGCTGAAACAGTCATGCTTTGACCTGTATTGTTATATTGTTATGTCCTGTTTTATCTCAATCTCCCCCTTATTCTTTAAAAAAATTATTTAGCTATTTCTTATGTTTGTCTTAATTAAGGGAAATAATTTAAAATATTAGGATATATAATAGTAATTCTTTTTGATTTCCCATTAACTTGTTTTGAAGTGCTGTAATACTCCCACGATCTTGTTTTGACTGATTAGACTCTGTTCCATTCTGTATGATAGTATCAAGTTTGAGGATATAGGCAACTACTTTGAAGGCAATAAGATTCACTAAGATGCCCATTCTGGTTTGACTATTGTCTTCTTTGGAAGTCCTGTAATGCTTACAATGCCTAAGTTTTATTGGTCTTGTTCTCTACTGTTTTGTCCAACTTTATAATATCTAATGAGATACACAATTCTTTTTAAGGAAACAAGAGACAACGTTGATAACCATTGTTGATAACCTTGTACTCTGTTCTACACCGTGTGCTATGTCTATCCTTGGTTTTGACTGACAGCTTTATTATGCCATATTTGACTGTATTCTCTCCCCCCCAAAAAAGTAATAAGAACTAAGGAGTAATAAAATCCAAAATGTGTAAATGTTGTTTTAAAAATAGAGGGGAAAAAAAAAAAGAACTCTAACGGATATAACAGCAAGTTTGTTTAGGGGTGTTAAATAGCTGACTATATCAATGTTTTTGGATCATTGAACTCAGCTGTTTGCAGTCTCCCTGTTTGAATGTCCACTTTGTATTCTTTGATACTGTGATTTGATCAACTATTTTCAAGATGATAATATGTAATCTATTAACAGGTGATTTCTTACTGTTATGTTTTTTTTTTTTTTTGTAGTTCTGTATTACGTGTACCCTTACACCTCTTTGTTTTGTTTTGTGTTTTTCTCTTTTTCCTCTTAAATAAAATTTAAAAAAAAAAGAGTTCTCTCTGTGGGAACTGACGCCTGACTATTGATCTGGCTGAATGAGTCTCTCTTGGACAAGTTAAAGAGGAGGAGAAGGATACGCAGGAAGAAATTCACTTTTGCATTGCGAAACTATCTCAGTAGCACTCTTTCTGATCTTTTTAGGTTAATCTGTTGTTAAATAAACATGAAGAAAGTAAAATTTAAAGTTAATTTTAAGTTTCTCAGCATGTTTGAGAGCATGCAATGTAAACTGAGTTCTTTTTTTTTTTTTTTTTTTTACTATGTCTGCTTCTGGCTAACATGACTGAATGTGAACATATTTTGAACTTATTTTGTATGAACTTTTGTTAGGGCTAACATGATTGACTGTGAACATATTTTAACTTGGTTTTCACGTCAGGGTATCTTGTAAATAGAGGGCAAAAGAGATATGGTTGCTAGATCTTTTGGTAACTATGGCATCATCTGGAAACAGGATTGAATTGGAGATAATGTATACTGTTGGAAAATACACCAAAGGGGCAAGTCACTTCCTATGGCCTTTAAAATTACCTACTCGGGATTAAATGAAGTAAAGGGCCTCTTATGCAAGACAGAGATGATGGGGATAGGGAAAACCAGACCAATGAGCTTATTAGAAGGATGAACTAAGGTATCCATCATGGTATTATGGTAATCTGATCAGTGGATAAAAAGTGCTCAAAAAAATAAAAAAGGACCTGGTTGACTGGTTTAGAAGTTGAACATCTGTTCACAGATGACTGACCATCTTTGTTGCAGCAGAAATCATAGAAGGTTCTATGTGGTCGCCTTCTGACAGAAGGCGCACGCTATAGACAGAAGCAGGGATCTGTGCAGACAGTTTTAAAAAAACTATTGTACCTTGGAGGAAAGGAAGAAACAAGCGAATAATAGAAGAGTCTCTCTTGGCTAAAGCTTCTAGTCCTGGTGAGGAAAGTAATGAGGTACTGTGGACCCTGATCCTGTGCTGTGATTGCACTGTGAATTGTGAACCTTTTAGAATTAAGGTGTTTACCAACATTCACTGGAAGCTCAAGGAGGAGACTAGCTAGTTCCCTACGGCCTGAAAGTCCTGTAGGGGAAAAGTGCAGATCTGCAGAGTAATGGCTTGGTATCCTGTGTAACTTTTCTTTTTGCCTGGGAAATGAGTAGAGAAGAGCAGGTGGAGCAGGGCTGCTCTTTCCTGGGTGTCCAGAAAGACACAGTTCAGCCATAAACTGCACGTAAATAGACGTGCAGTCTATTGCAGCACACTGCCTCCTTCTTCTATTGGCATAGTCAAGGGCCTGACAGAGGGTTCTAGTTTCTTCTTCATATACCTTCAAATATGGACAAGAAGCAAACCCATAGACTCAATGCCTTTCTGAAAAATAGAGACAAACATCTCTTTCTATACCTCACTGCTGCTCACCCTGAGAACTTAGCCATCTATTTCTATTTAGCCAGGGCACTGTACTCCCCAGCATCGATCGCCCAGACCCAAAGCTGGAAGAGAAGGGGAGACCAAAAGTTCAATTGTGACAAGTCAAGTCTGAGGTGTTACTGGCTGGAGTCCAGTAGAAAGGGTCAGGCCAAAGATACAGAAATAGTTAAAATTTTGAATTCCTTAGTTTTTGGATTGTACTAATTATGAGAGTCCCACATATAATAAACTTTTTTTTTGAAATAATCCTTGAAAATTTCAGCTTGCAATAATCCTTGAGAAATACAGTCATTGACTCAAAGGTGAGGCAGCAGAGCAGGTGGGCATCACAGAGGAAAAACAGCTCATAGCAGGCAAGAGGTGATTTCAAGCCCAGTGCTTTAAGACCAGTGTTTCATTAAGGCTAAGATTAATGTAATTGGGCACTGAAGAGGCCTACACTGAATAAGGAAGAAAAAAATACTCCATGAAAGCTTTTGCTACATCTGAGTGAAAGGAAAGCACACCTCAGTTTCCTTCGGGGACACTGAATCTTCTGTTCTTTACTTGGCCTCCAGAAAGCGCTGGTCACCAACAGGCGTCCATTGGTCATCAGGCCTTTCCACTCAGCCTTGATTTAATCTCTCCTTGCAGATGACCCAGGCTCCCAGACCAAGGCCTTAGAAAATGTGTCAAGGGAGGAGAATCAGAGGTCAGAAACACAGGCACATCCTGTACTTCTGTATTCTATCTAACCAGAGTATGAAGTTAGCCTAACATCGATGTGTAACAAGATTTTTAATTTTGATGCAATCAAATGATTTTTGTTGTGATTCAATTTTAATATTTTGGTGTTGAAATAACCTTGATTTTTTTGTTCCTTGGTAGATTTCTGTTGCATTGAAAAATGTTCATTTTCTTTTATTGTTTTAGAAAATTTGTAGTACAGCTCCATTCTTGTGAAAAAATTTCTTAAATTATATATAAATATATATGTAATTCTGTGTATGTTTCATATTTTTCCATGTGTGATGCTACTAATTTTTTGTGTACACCATATCATTTTCCTTGTGTATCTACTTTCTTCTTTTATTTTCTCTCTAGTTGATTTATTATGTTCAGAATCATCTCATGACTGATTAGTGGACCCTATGCATGTAAATACATGTATATGCTCATATTTATGTATTTTAAGTAATTTCAGAGTTTATTTAATAGGCTGACAAACTAAAGATTCCATATATAAATAAATAAAGTAATAAAAACAAAATCAATTTTCACAAAACTCATAGCTTGATTTCACTTCCTTCTTCAGATCCTTTTCACTGGGACCAATTTCAAGGTACAGTATTCCCCCTGCTGGCTACATGGGTCATCTTTTCACTTCTTAACTCACTTCTAGAAAAACCTTGGTAGACTAAATAAAAGAAATGTGTTAAGCAGTTTACTGCAATATTACGTGTCATTCTTAGTTAACTGCAAACATATTAAGAGTTGATCCATGAAGACACGGTTGTAAGAAATAAACCATGCCTATACAAAAGTCCAAGGGAGCCATGGGCCATGTTTGTGAAACCAAAAGATTTACAAATATATTAAGGAGTTTATAGTCTGTTGCATAAGGGTATTCAAATAATGAACCATTTTTCATCAAGTAAAATGCTGTAGATCAAATACTATGTTCTCTTGCTCCACATACTTGGTGTATTGTAAAGACTGTAAATACTCTGAGATACCTATTAGCACAGCCTCCCAGGTTGGAAAAAATAGGATGAGTTAAGTTGATGAATGATGTAAGGACAGAATTGGACTCTGTGGGGATTCGGGATTATATGCGTATTTCATTACTCTTGTTGTTATTTGGTTCTGGATCTTCAGCTAGCGCTAAATACATGAATTTTTCTACTAAGCTGAATCCTCAAGCCTAAAAGTGGTGCTTTGTTAACCTCTATCCAATCCAGGCATTCCAACTTTTGACCACTTGCATTTCTGCATTAGGAAACTCAGAGTGAAGAAGGTTGTTGTTTGAGTGTGAGGGCTAAGTATCACTGGTCTGAAATGACCTGTGTTGATGATTTCAGCTCACTAGAGGGCACTGCAGTTACTACTGAGTATTCTCCCCTCACAACTGTGGGTGGGTTTCCTGTTAACAACCTGGAAAAAAAATTCAGATGTCTCTTGTGCTCAGTGAGTCCAAGGCACCTGCTCCTGTAGGAGCAAGTTTGGGAGCTTCTCGGGACTACACCCAGAGCCTGGAGAAAGAAACCGCAGGCGGGTCAGGAGGCATGGAGAGGAAACTGGCAGCCCTGCTGGGGCTTTTGTGGGTGCAAGCTTGCTGTGAGTTGAGCCCCCCCTCCCCCGCCCCTGGGCTCTGCATATCTGACTGGGAGCAGAGAGGGGAGGAATAACACCAAGATGCTGGACTGTTCTTCATTCTCACGAGCGTTTCCTGGGATATTGCCCAGGTTTGGAAACTCCTAATTGATTCCCCAGTGCCAATGTGCATGTCTGTTTCTCTCTTTCCAAACAGGCGTGAGAGGGGAACAGGTGGAACAGAGCCCTTCAACCCTGAGTCTCCAGGAGGGAGCAAACATAACACTCAGGTGCAATGTTTCTACCACCACGAATGTGATGCATTGGTTCCGGCAAAACCCAAGAGGCGGCCTTGTCAGTCTGTTCTTCATGTCTCCAGGGACAAAGCAAGCTGGAAGGCTGCAGTCAACATTTAATTTCAAAGAACGTTCTGGCACCCTACACATAGCAAAAGCATCCAAGCCAGGAGACTCTGGCTTCTACCTCTGTGCGGTAGACGCACAGTGCTCATTGCTCACCTACAGCCTGGTTCCAAACTGCAGCTGGGACTGAGCCACAGCCACTGCCTCAGGGGAGTCACCCTGCAGCATGCACGGCTTTGGGTTTCCACATTAACACTGCACCGCTGTTATTTTCGCTAACATCAGACTTTTTACTGCAGACAAATCCTTTGATTGTATTTTTATATTTTCAGTCTTGGAATCCATAACAAATATGATGGAAAGATCCTTCATGGCACTGAGTGTCAGTCACTCTGAATAGGTGATTACATATGTGATCTAAGTACTGAAATTATTTCTTCACTTTGCTTGGGAGTAAACTGAGGACTCTAGAGCAGAAAGCCCGGTTCTGAGCTCATGTGGTTGCTAACTAGTGAAGCCACAGAGGATGCCCCACTTGGGGTGTTTGGCACCAGGGCTTGTGCCCTGAGCTGGCCAGAGGAGGGGACTCCACAATGCAAATGATGTGCATTGATGATCTGTAATAAGTGTTCATACACGTCATGGACTATAATTTGCTTTTTAGTGTTTTCTAAACAGCACCCTTTATTAAAGAGCTTCTTGAACTTCTCCTTTTCTGGTGCAAACATTGACTGATCTTGCTTATGTTTTGAGTAACTGTGTTACTCCAGATGTTCTACTATTTATGTTATGGTAAGATGAGCAGAAAACTTCACAACAACATGTTGACAAGCAAAGCCAAGGTTTTTATATGTGCATCCAGCCTTGCAAGGACTTTTATGGGAATGTACAGGATTTCCTGCAAAAGATTGTGACCCTGAGAACTAGGAAGAGGGCAGTTGGGCAGCTCCAGGGGAGCTGGGAGCAAGCATAGCCTCTTGGGTGGTGGCCTGTGAGGTCTGCAGGCTTGGCCCTATATGGACAACTATACGGATCCCGGAAGTGGACTTAATTTTCTGCTGTTGCTGTTGTGACATTCCTAATAAATTGGCCTTTGAGCTTGTGCACTGCAAGTGAAAACTGATAAGATGATGGAGCATGTTACAGGAGCATGTGAGAAACACGGACTTATGCAAGCTTGGATCCAAGAGTACCACCAGTTACCTCTATACTGAAGAGCTGGTTGTTCCATTCCTAGTGCATGTGCATACTAAGAGCTCTCTAGTAGTCTGAAACACATGAAAGTGGTTGTCAATGGACACTTTTAGGAATTACAAAAACTGAAAGTCATACAGGTTATTAAAGAATGTGTGTGTATGCATATGTAGTGCAATAAGCCATTTTGGAAGTTTATTAGCTACAAGGAACTTCAGGGATCAGAAACCAGCAGAGACTACCAGGCTTGTGTAAAAGCAACATGCCACAAAATTTATCATGTCTGAGTGCAGGCAAAGAGAGAATGAAAAGGCCATCTCTGTAGTACACACAAAAACTGGAGACTTTTACTAATCTTGTTCAATAAAGGTCAGAGTTTTCAGGTGAGGAGATCTGAGCACAAATCCATGGTCAAAGTTCTCTGAATGTCCAGTGCCTCCGTGGTCAAAGACCCTGAGGTATCCGGCGTCAGTGTTTGGATATCTTCAGATGTCCCCCTCATTGCAGAATTCCATGCTCTATTCTACCTCTTTTACAGCATCCTGTGTTTGCTGAGAGCAACCCAGTACTGAGCCACTTCCTTGTTGAGATCAGCACCTCTTCTGTCAAGCAGGTTAGTTGTGGGGAAGGTGGCACTCTCATCAAACTTCACATTAGTACCTTGCAAAAAGGTTAGGAACTCTAAAAGTGATGCCACATTTCAGAGAGGATTTCGAAGCTTAGAAATTTAAATATGAAAAACACTTTTCATCTGAGCTTCTGAATGAACTAATTTTAAAGCAAATCCTTATACTTGAAAATACCATGATATTATGGATAAAAAACTGGTGGTCAACTTAAAGCCAGCTGGATTACATCACTATGGTGCTGAGTGTGGATATCCCACCTGAGGAAAGTTGCCAGCATAAATAGAGAGGTGAAGAAGTGGGTGTTAGGGCATTAAGGCATTATTGCGTTGAGGCATTGTGGGTTCTCCTAGGAGTTGCCATTTGAGCCATTGGTTCTCCTGGAGAAGCTTTGGTCCTCACATTGTGCATTGCTTCCTGGCTCCAGAGGCGAAGATGTGCGCCACTTGGTCTCCAGGAGGAACTTGTCATGCTGGCTTCCTGGCATGTACCTGACTGTGCTTGACATCGGAGGAGCTCAGGGCCTCCATGTCACTGAGGATGGCTGAGGTCTTTTCAGGACAGCCCTGGTCTTTGTTGTGAGTGTGACTCCCAGGCTCCAGCGTAGAACCCTCAACCTATCAGCACAGCTCCTTCACCCCACTTGCATGGACTTTCTGGCTTCCCCCACTGAGCTTCGGGCCTTCCAGGCATGGATCCATAGAAGAGGCTGGCGTGAGTCCTTCTTGTGGGCTCTGCACCTCTAGTTGGACTCGTGGAAGGTGTTGTTATGAACTCTGGGTTTTCATCTGGACTCTTGTGAGACATTGCTGTGGGATTTAGGCCTTGACTAAATATTCTATGTTTTTGGTGTTGTGGATAGATTTCCTGCATTTTCTTGTGTTAACTCCCAGTGACCATTATAAAAATAATATTATAAAATCCATGTCCTGATTCTAATTGTTCTCTGCAAAACCCCTAACTACAATAAATGATGAGATGTAAAAGCAAGTATTCTGAGTTATGTACAAGTCACGAAACAACTTTCAGTTATCAAGTTACAGAAAATATCAGAGGACACACTGGGACATTTTTGTGTAATTTACATTTAAAATAAAATTCAGACTCACATGAAACTGACCTTTATGAAGAGTAAATTATTTTAGGGTAATTATTTGACTGGAAAAAACCATAGATTTACTAGTATTTATATTTCAAAGTACTTCATTAGGTCTCCATGTTAATATTCTTGTATCAGTAAAATACTCTTATGATCTTTAACATCTACTGTATAAAATCTCAAAACTAGAAATCAACAAAAATTCTGGTCGCAATACTTCATTTACTGGAAGAACCCATGATACTTTCTACAATCCTGCTATAAAATGAAGTTGCTAAAAGAATAACTTCTGAAACTCTAATAAATTAACTTACAGAAGAGTGAGGAGGAATACTAGCATAAGGAATCAAGATATTCTCCTTATAAAATGTTAGTGTTAGAAATACATTTTTGTAGTGTGAAAGTTTATGTTACATCTGCATCATTGTAAGGATCCTGTGTCTCTCTTAAGAAACCACAGGACTGACTACATAACCTTGGGGACACTAAATTACCTGTGAACTTAAAAATGGTCTTAGAATTCCATGGTACAGGACAATTTCTCCCCACTGTCATATGCCTCCATATTTTATAAAGCCACCATTTAATAAACATTTTCTGTTCATGGTATAAAATCTTCTTATATCTAGAAGGATCTTTAGAGATCTTCTAGTGCCACTTTATTTTTACAAAGGCAGAAACCACATGAAAAACTCAAGTATAAAACAACTAGCTAGTAAATAAGTGAGTGGGAATAGAAAGAACCAACTTTCTCATTTCTTCTTTAGGAATCTGCTCCCTGTCACTCTCCTGAAGGATCGGATCCCTGAGCAAAGGGGAGCAGCCTCAGGGGTCCAGGTGCTTGGGCTCTAGCCTTTGGCTCTGGGAGAGCTATGGTCTAAGCAAGCTGACTGCCAGAATCAAGAGTTTCAGTTCATGTAAATGATGGACACTTCGAGCTGGAACTTAAACTTGTTCTTTACTGCTCTCAACCCCCAGTTTTACAGAAGTGGCCTGGGTGGGCTGTGAGCGATCATCTGTTCTTTGCGAAGAGCATGGTGGCTGGCTGGATCAGCCTTGGAGAAGCAGAGGCTGAGAGAACCGCAACTCAGATACTCGGAGCTCCTCTCTCTTACTCTGATCTTTGGCTCACACGTTTCTTTTAAGAAGTGTTTTCACTGTAAAAGGTAAATCTTGAAGGTATATTAAGCTGAAAAGAAGATTGCTTTTTCTTTTTTAATGAGAATGTGGAAGTTTCCTTGATTTTAAATTTAGTCTGCTGATAAATAAACATTTATCTCATTCCAGTTTATTAATAATGACTCATTAGTGCACATGAATATCCACCTTGACCTCTTCATGCTGACTGTGCATCTAATCTCCAGTAAAGACCTATGTAGAGAACTGTACAAGGCTGAGGCCTTAGTATGAAGTATCAGCTTTTAACCTGATTTCAGTAGTTAGGGAGCTGCCGCCAGATGGCAGCACACATCAACTAGTGTGGACTAAGGGCAGAGTTCATCTTTTTTTGATTTTTGTTTTATTTTTATAACCAAAAATCCAGCCCAGGACCTTGCGCTTGCCCGGCACCTGCTTGTGCAGCTGAGCTGTGTCCCCAACCCTCATTTTAGCAAATTCTAAATGGATAGGAAGCTGATGGCCTCAAGCTGAGACATTTTTTACTGCGTAGGTAGAAAACAGGAGAAGCCACTCTGCGAAGTGAGAAACCACTTTAATCGTAAATAAAAACAGGCTTACCTGATCATAGGAATAACTCTGCTGGCTGGAGACTTCTAGATAAGAATGACCCTGTTGGGGAGGAATAATGGAGAGGGACACTCGCGCATTATTGGAGTTCCCCTGGCTGCGACTGGGGGCTGAGGATTTGTACCTGGACAGTGTATCAGCAGGTTCTCTTACACACACAGGGAGATTAGTTTTATGTAGGCTTCTCTGTTATGGTAGGAAAAGTGAGTTCTGCAGCATAACGACCTGGCACCTTGCACCATTCCCTGCCTTTCGTCTAGGCATGAGGGCAGCCCAGGAGAACTGGAGGAGCAGAACCCGCTCACAGGTCCCGGCTCAAAGCAGCTCTCGCAGGAGGGCACTGACTCAGGCAGGCTCCATCCTGCTCTCCATGGTGGGAGCAAAGAGCTAAAAAGGTCCTCAACTCCTTATGCACGCTCGTTTAGACACGGGCAGAAAGCAAAGCCAAGGACTTTACTAAACAATCAGTCACACAACCCTCAAATGCTGCAGCCGCCCACTGTGGACTTTCAGTTGCGTTCTTCAGGGCAGCAGGACATGGGTTGCAGGCCCGACCTCTCCGGAATGCCAACACACTCGCCCCTGAGCTGAGCCCATCCTCTGTTCTTGGGTACACACCTATCAGGGTAGTGTTTGCCGTGTTTTGCTTTTTAAGTAGAAACTAATATGCGGCCATTAAAAGCATGAAATATGAAAGTAAAAAGCTTAGAATGTTTTGCTAGCTGACGGTGGCTTCATAGATTATGTTGTGTCTTTCATTTGTCACTGTGCACATCTGCCGTGTACAACATCTGTGCAACCGGTAAATAGGAGCAACTGGGTAAGAAGCAGGAGGCAGAATGCCCTCCTAGGGTGCCCAAATCCAGGAGCCTTTCTGTTTTCAGCAGTCCTGAGGCAGCAGTTAGTTGGCTTTTAAGGGAACTGACAAGATTTTTGTAATGAAATCCTCTTTAAAGGTGAGTTTACGTTTGCTACTCAGACCTCTCTCGTATAAATAATGCTCAGGATTTGTATCACAATCCTATTCACACATGGATTTCTGACTTCTTAGAAAATTGCATCCAATATTGTTATTATAAAATGCTAAAAATTAAATATTAAAATATTAAAATATGTAAAACACAAATTTTAAAATTAAGAGTTCATTACCCTATGTATTGCGATACTGTATCAAAAATTTAAAAACTTAGATATTTGGCAACAAGTCCAGAGATGTAATATGCCAAAGACTGGGAAAGAGAGATGAGGTTTCCGTGCTGATTGACCCAGGAGAGAGGACAGATCACATGTTGGAAGTGAGAGAGATATTTTCACACCAATAGCTAAATCAAAAAAGCTGCAGTGATGGCTTCAGTGAACTTTGCTTTTCACTGATCCAGTGATTTCTCCTTTAGACTAAATGACACGCATACACATGGAGATGCGTGGTTACTGCACCTCACACTGTCTTCCTAATCCTCTGTACACAGGGCCTTTAAATACGTGCTGACCTCCGAGGCCCAGCACAGATGCAGGAAGGAAGAGCAGAGGTTATTTTAATGAGTTTCCTTTCAATAGACTCCTATGTATTATCAGGCTGAATGGAATATTAACCTATCAGAATTGGTTGATTTAAAAGGAGGCTCAGGCTGGGTGAGACTGCCAGCCAGAACACAGAGCAGTGTGACAGGACTCATGCCCACGCCTTTCACTAGGAAACTTCTGTTTCCTGCTTCTGAGCAACCTCAGCAGAGCTCAGCTATTCTCCCATCCCCCACTCCATCAGGCTCACATCACAGCTCAGAGCAGTGAATTTGAAGAAGACAAACTGTATTTCTGGTTGGTAAATGCAAGCATGTCTCTCTTTGGTGTGATGAAGCTGCTCATGGCCTCCACATGGCTGGGTATGAAGCTGCAGTGGGATTGGGCCTCCTCTGTGACTTCAGGATGGGAGCACAGGAATTGTCTTACATCGAATATGGGAAAAGCAATGACAGGGAATGTTGTCCCACTCTGCATATGCTAAACACTCTGATTCTTTTATTCCTTCAGGATCCAGTATTGCCCAGAAGATAACTCAAGCCCAGCTGCCAGTATCAGCGGAGGAGATGGAGGCTGTGATCCTGCAGTGCACCTATGACACCAGTGAACCAAGTTACAGTCTCTTCTGGTACAAGCAGCCCAGCAGCGGGGAGATGGTCTTACTCCTTCGCCAGAACTCTTATGACACACAGAATGCAACAGAAGGTCGCTACTCCTCGAATTTCCAGAAAGCAGGCAAATCCATCCACCTTATCATCTCGGCTTCACAGCTGGAGGACTCAGCAGTGTATTTCTGTGCACTGAGAGAGCCACAGTGTAAGGACTGTTGGGGGAGGAGTATAAAAACCCCCAAATCTGCCTGAGACAGCCACCTGCTGCAGAGGCCAAGGAAACTTGTCACCACTTCCCACAGGAAGTAGCTAGGTCTGAGGCAGCACAGGGGTAGTGTTAGAGAGAGAGGCTTGCTAAGCAAGCCCCTCTTGGGCTCACGGCCATATCTGCAAGCATCAGTAACTACAGACATCCACATCCATGAAGCTGTAGCTGGAAGTTACAGACAGAATTTTGATGGGAAGTTGCAAAAGAAGAACAGACAGAGAACAGTGGCTCCTCGGCCATGAGATCCAGCTAGGAAAAAGCTGGATGAAGAATTTTAGAAGCAAGTGACTAACAAAGCAGTACATTTTTGGATTGTCGTGTTAATTGATCCTTAAGTATTTACTGAATGAATATTATGTTACAAACTTTTTAAGTAAGGGAGGCCTTGGAACCTCACCATTTCAGCCTTCAGCAAACTTGAGAGGAAGACAGTAAGATTTTTGATATAAACCCAAAAAACTAATCTTGTAGCCTTCACTTTTACCAAAATTCTCAGCTGGAGTGCTCTGCTGGCTGCAAATGGTGACCCTGGTCTCACAGGTCACAGTCACTCGAGCTTCATTGTTCATCTTAGATGTCATTTTTATGATTTCACATCACATAGGTTTTGATAGAAATTAATTACTATGTCACCCTGTACAATGTCACACAGAATATTTTTACTCTCTCACCATCCTCTGTGCTCTATCTTCTCATCGCATTCTCATCCCAAAGCTTTCACAGTGACATCTACACAACTGTTAGAACAGGTATCTCATGACTCACTTCTCCTTGACCAGAGAGACACACAAAAATAATCACTACAACACTGTTACCCCTGCCAATTCTTTTTAAAAAGCTCATTTTATCTTATATAAGGATAATAAACAAGCTTTATTTTGATTTTTGACTGGAATACTTTTGTGCATTCTTTTGTTTTCTGTGTCTCTTTACATTCAATTATAAATATACAGCGACTCCCCATATGATTACCTTTTCATTGGGGTGCTATTTTACTGAGCTAAAATTTTTCACAGGATTCAAATTTGAGAAATTTCCAGCATCTAAACTCTTACAATGGAATCTGTTTCCATGATCAAGGATTCTGCTTATCCTCAGGACATACTTATGCCTGAGCAACAGCAAACCTTTGAAAATTGTTCAATTCATAATTATAATGACAAAGTACTACTATCCCCATGGGAGCAAATCTTCTCATTCATTCAGTAAGGATTTGTTATGTGTCTACTTCTGCATGGATCACTTCCTAGAAACCAAATATATGGTAGAGTAGAGCTGAGAAAACCTCCTACCCTAAAACAACAAATACATTAGTTGAAGTTCAAGTTAGTCCCTGTTATAGGTCTTTTACCTGAATTGTCAGTTTTAAACAGTTCAAAATCCACCAAGATATGATTCATCAACTGTATCTCCTCAATCTGGGAAACTGAGGCAGAAGGACTAGGAGTTGAGATCAGGCTGGAGTATAGCAAGACCCTTTCTCAAACTAACAAAAACAAAATTACTAGTTTTGCATTCACCATATCCATTATCAGAAGAGAAATCTTAAACTTAAAAGTCCTATTCATATCATAGGTAGCGAGAATTGACTTCAGATCTTCAAATAAACAACTGAATTAGTAATCTGTTGTGCTTCTTGAGACATATAGGCGCTTGTATTCTATGTCCCTTTGAAAACCATAAAGAGGAAGCTTAGCAAAAGAACAGCAATTCTGAGCAACTGTAGCTCAGGCTCCAGGCTGGCAGTGTAGCCCTGGCCCTGCCCACAAAAGTGAATACTGAGTCTACAAATGAATATGACATCTTACTGACTGGGTGTCCAACTGGAGAACCCTTTTTTTAATGTTATAAGGAAGAGATGGTTTTGAAAGACAAGTCAGTCTTGGCAGGGGCACACCTTTGCAGAATAAGAATGGAGAAGCATCTGAAGACCTCCTTGCTGGTTTTGTGGCTTTCTGTTTGGTGTAAGTTGTGTGGACTTCCAGCCCTGACACACAGAGTCAGGGAAGATGTTCACAGGACTCGGACAGAGTGTATTACACTGGGATAGGAGGAAGAAAGACGGTGGGCCTACATTCTAGTTCAGCTGGGATTCCTATCAGCATAGAAAGGATGGAGATTAGAGGTTGTTAAAACTAGATTGTTGATCTCTTATTTTCTGCTTCTGAATAGGTGTGAATGGAAACCCTGTAGTGGAGCAGAGTCCTCAGTCTCTGACTGTGCTTCAGGGAGAGAGCTGCAGCCTTCAATGTGATTACACTGTGAGCCCCGTTAACAATGTCAGGTGGTACAGGCAGGACCCAGGGAGAGGTCCTGTCCTGGTGATAATCATCGCTTCCACCAAGAGCAAGACATCAAGTGGAAGGTACACAGTGACTCTGGATGCAGCCGCCAAACACAGCTCCTTGCATATCACAGCATCCCAGCTCAGCAACTCTGCCTTGTACATCTGTGTGGTAGGGGCACGATGCTCACCAGGCACCTGCTGCCTGTCCCCAAACCTGCAGCTGGAGACTGACATGAGGCTTAGGAGGTGGTGCAGCTTCCTCGTCTGGTATTGGATATGGTTAGTGTGAACCTGATAATTTATTCTTTGTTTGTTTGCTTGAGAAATGGACTTGCTTTGTTCCAGACTGACCTCAGCTCCTGTACCTTCTGCTCAGCTTCCCAGATTGCTAAGCTCACACCTGTGTCACCATGCCTTACTGAATTCTGAGATGCTTTTCACGTGGTTGATTTTAATTTCACAAGTGATGAGATCATGGCCCAAATGAGATTTAAAATTTTTCTCAGGATATCACCATGGAACACAGACAAAATAAAGACTGGAAGACGTTTTATGGTGAAATCAAAATACAATTTTCTATTGAAGAACAGCCACACATTACATGTTTTAATTGAATAATTATTTATCAAATATTTTATAAATGACAGATATTTTCTAGGTATAAGGAATAAGGAAGCAAACAGACAAACACAAATACCAAAACAGCTTCATTCATGAGGCTTGATTCTTGATTGACTTGCAGAGTTCCATTGCTTTTACAGGAATATCCAGTGCAGTTTGTGACTTAGCAGAGGCCTGTTCCCTCCTTCTTTTCATGACTGATACGTGTCATATAATAATTAAGAGTTACAGATTTGAAATGCTGTGTCTATCATTAAAGTCCTGTGGACAGTGTTTCTTAGGTACAGAATACAAATATGTGATTATCTGTAATGATATCTTTTCACCACAAGGTGTACAGACTGAATTAAATTAAACAGTTGTAATCAACTGACTAAATAGCATTATTAGCTTTTTAAATAATGGTAGGTATTTTTGGATGATAGATGGAATGATGGAATGAACTTAAGCAAAAAAAAAAATATTGAACCTTAAGTATGTTGTAAGGCTGATCTTTCCATTCTCTGGTGTGAATTGTATCAGTGTTATAGCGTGGTTACTTCTGAGATCACCCTTTACTCCACACTGGGTTTATCCTATTCAATGAAACTATAATCCTTGCTTGTTTAGTTTATTAATCTCGTGCATTTTATGTATGCAATATGATGATCTTTTGCTTCTGATGTAATTTATTGTAAATTCTAAGATAATTCCCCATAAACTTTGCAGAGCAAGGCTCATACATAAGAATGTTATACTGTATGGTGTAACAGTGTCAAAAACTAGATTCATAACTGGGAGCTCACCCATAGATCTTTGCACTGGAAAAGAAAGTTAAGGAAGGGGAAGGGAGGGAAAAGAGGGGAAGAGAAGGGAAGGCAAGGGAAGAGAAAGAAGGGGAAGGGGTAAAGGGAAGAGAAAAAGAAATAGCAAAAGAAAAGAAATGGAGTGGAATTCTGAAGATGGCGGTTTGATAGGTAGCAGGGTAAAGAGCCTCTCTGAGAAAAACAACTCAGATGCTAGAATTTAACACTGTGAAGAAGACTAGATGAAAGGAGAGGGATTCTCATGACCCAGGAAGAAACTGAGGAAAAAGAAAAAGAAAGGAAGGAAGGAAAAACCTGAATGAAAGCCTGGAACCAAACATGCTTCCTGGATCCCGTCCCTACCATGCTGGGAGTGTCCTGGAGTCTGATAATTTATGGCCTCCTGAAGCCGCAGCTGTGGAAATTGGGAGTTGGTAAATCCAGGGCCTTTGGCAGGAGGACGCAATGCAGCGTAGAGTGGAGTCAAGTTAGAGAACTGCATTAATTCACGGTGAGTGCTGGACATTGGGTCCCGTGGCAGGTAAGGTTTGCTGGAGGACATATTGGAGTTGGACAGGACAGACCCCAACCTGGAATCACAATGGTGTCCGTCAGTTACCCCTGGCCCAAGGAGGGTTGGTGGGATCTGCTTGGGTTGAGTCATGCGCCGCGTTGGGACCCAATAGCCAGGGACAAAACTGTCCTAAACCTGTGACATCTCAAAGCACAGACTAACATGCTGAAGGCACTCGCCAGTTGAATGGCTCAGAGAAGATGGCCAGCACACATCATCCCTGCATGCACCTCAGATAACAGTAAACTGGAGAAGGCAGCAAGCCCCCAGCCAGCACACTTTAGAAAAATCGTAAGCAACATGGAGAGAGCCTGAGACCTCCTCCATATACCTGTCTGAAGGAAACCAGAAACATGACAAGAGAATGAAATAAGACAAAGTCTCCAGCCACTGATCCTGGGAAAATAAGTCCAGGAAAGGTAAGTACAGAAGAGATCCAGTGCAGCAGTCATGCAAAATTGGCCACAACATCAGTGGACATAAAGAAATGCCTTCATGACCTCAAAAATGAACTTAAAACTGAAATTCTAATCCAAGTGAGGCAAGATATAAAAAGAGTAATAAAAAAAAATGCGAAGCTCCTCTCAAGAAGATACAGATGGAAGAATGGAGGAACCAGAAAAAGAAGAGAAACCTTTGGTGAAGAATATTTAAAAATCTAGAAATAATGAAACAGATACAAAGAGATTGCCAGGAAATTAAAATCTCCGTTGAAAGCTGCCAAAATACCTTGACAGAAACTAAAATTAGCCTTTAGAAATCTGAAGATAGATTTGCAATGTGTGATCATGAAAGAAAAGAGCTCTTACAAATAACAAGGAACCAGGAAGTAACAATACAAATGCTAGAAGATGACAAGACAATCTATAACTTAAGAATATAAATGTGAGCGAAGAAGCACGAGTAACCATAAATGAATTACAAAGACTATTCACAGAAGTAATTAAGGAAAACTTCTCAAGCATAGGAAAAAGAAATGATATCCAGATAAATGAGGCATACAGAACTCCAGTCACCTACAACCAAAAGAGATCTACACCGAGACATATAATAATCAGGATCCCAGAAATTTGCCACAAGAATAGAATATTAACAGTGGTCAGAGAAAAGAAGTAGATTACCTATAAAGGAAAATCCATCAAAATAATGACAGACTTCTCAACACAAATTATCAAATCAAAAAGAGCTTGGAGTGAAGTAGTCCAAGCGCTGAAAGTAAATATTCTCCAAACCATATTGATGTACCCTGAAAAACTCTCTTTCAAAATTAATGGAGAAACAAGATGTTTCCAAGACAAGGAGGAATTGTGGGAGTTTGTGGCCACCAATCCAACCCTAAAAAAAATACTGAAGGACATTCTAGAGTGATAGAAAAAAAATTAGGATTCCAGCAACAGTGACAGAGAGGCCTCAATGAATGGGGCAGACAGTGGAATGAAGGAGAAAAGTAGACAAATAATAGCAGAAAAATAGAATAGCAGAGTTGAGGCAGAGAAGGTGGCTATCTAATATAGATCAAAAATAAACACAGCCAGAGTAGATCAAGAGATAGGATCCATTGAGATGCTCTGAATAGGAAATATACTTAACTTGAAATAGGGTTAATAAACTGAAAGTCAAAGATGAGAAAACGATGCTCTATGTGACAGAGAACCAAAGAGAAATAGGGACAACTTGTCCCGCAGCTGCAGATAGGTGGGGAAGTCATGACACTTTGGTGCAGTAGAGAACTACTCAGCTATAAGGAAGGAAAACCTTGGGTAAAAAGTTTCAACACACTTAGATAGATATTGGGTTGCCCCCTAATCTAAAAAATGTAAAGGAGTTAATGCTACCCAAAATATACAAAGCACCCTGAGAAAGGGAAAGGGGAGGAATTGTCTAGAAAAGTAAGACAGAGGACGTTGTCAATAGTGTATCAGGATTTAAATGTCACATTAGTCTTATCACTCTGTTTAGTTCAGTTTTATTTTGTTCTAGTCTGTCTACTCATACTAGATTTGAGGGCACAGAGAGCTATTCCCAAAAATAGCAGGATATATGACAGTAAATATCGTTAATTCCCCATTAACTTAAACTGAAGCCCTGTATTATTTACATTGTCTTTCTATGACAGATCTTATTTGAAGCTTGTTTGTTAGACCACTGTTTTGTCTTGACTGATTTTATTCAACTTTGGTATGCTTGATAGTATCAAGTCTAAGAGTAGAGGCAACTACTCTGAAGATGACAAGATATAATAAGATACCCATTCCAGTTTGATTATTAATTGCTTTTGAAGTCCTACAATATCTCCAATGTTGTGTTTTTTTATTAAAAATACTATGTAATGCTATGTTTAATTATATTATGTCTGATGATGTAGACAGTTCTATTGAAAATAAGAAGAGACAACATAGTAACTACTGTAGATCACCTAACATTGTAGTTTTATATGTCTTCTTCATTTTACGTTTTTCTAGGAATTTGTTTTGTTGTCTTGTTTTGATCTGATTTTCCCTATAATATATATAGGATAGGTATACATGTAGAGATTCACACATATGGAGAATTTCTAAACAGTTTACAGTAACAGATTATATAATGCATGATGTAATGAACAGATACTCTAAACAAGAAGAGACACTAAGACACCCAGTGCTAATTATGTAGCATTATGATATAAAATCTAGCAATACTATTATTCACTGTTCAGAGTGATATTAGTCTAGTCTCTTATGTTTAATTTCAGCATACTTAAAGATATGGACAGCTACTTTGAAGAAAACAAGAGACATTATGGTAGCCATTGTTGACTTCCTTAATGTCTGCTCTTGAAGACCTAAAAAGCCTTCATCATCCTGTTCTGATTAGTTTAGCACTATAATGTTCAGCATATTTTCACTGTGTGTGAAGATGCGGACAACTATTTGGAAGAAAACAAGAGACAATATGATAGACAGTGAAGATCTCCAGTGGTCTTGCTTTGAAATCCATATTTTTTAAATTGTTTCCTTATGATCTGTTTTGTTCTGTTTACTTTTACGCTCTTTAAAATAAAAAAAGAAAAGAAGGGAAAGGAATAAAGAAGTGGAAAGGGAAGGAAAGAGCTTTCTTGGTGGGATGATTCTAGTTAATGGGAGCTGCTCTATAATTCCTACAAAAGGAAAAGATAATATAGAACACAAACAGTGTTTTAGGTCTGGCACATCCATATCTGGTCCTGATCTAGCCCTTTACTGGGTATTCTGAAGAAATCTGGGGTATCTGAGTGACCTGAGCACAGGTAGAGAAATTCAGTTTCTGGTTCACAGAGAAGACACTCAGCTCACTACAGGGGCAGAATTGTAAATATGCACTCAGAGGAATGAGCCATTGAGGACTGGAGTCTTCAGTGGGTCTGACAGATTTCATTCATGACTTTTTCCTGGAAGCTGTCCCCTGAGTTGTTGGCTTTGGATTTATTAAATCTCCATAGGCCTTGAAGTTACAGAAAGATGTTTAGAGGTCCTATTTCCATGTGTGGAGACAGGGAAGAGAATTAATATCTTTGAAAAATAGTAAACTTAGTGCATCTCCTCTGCATGAGGTTGGGTGTTTAAACAGGGGCATCAGCCTGAGTGTGGGGGGGCAGAGCCCTCCTTTCTCAAGTGTCCAGCAGAGAACGCAGGCCACTCATAACCCAGCTTTTCAGGGAAGAATGGCCCTTGACTTCCTCCATTCCCTCAGTCTCCTGGGAAAGCACTGATGTCTTGCACCTTCACTGTTCCTGGTCAGAAAGTGAAAGTACACAAAGTCCGTGAAAATGCTGGGGAAGAAGTTGTGCCACAGGTCCGGTCATCTGCTTCTGTGCTTCGGGGCCCTCTCTCCCCAGCATCTGCGACAACATCGCCACCTGCAATGTAGACCACAGCAGAGAGCTGACAGTGAAGAGGAGAAAGAGAGAAGGTATTTTCCTTAAAATCTCTGTCCCTAACAGGGAGAAACAATACCATGTCCCATGTGTAATGAATTTGACCTCATATGGATTTAAATTTGAGTTATTGTTTGATTCCCTGGAGCTGACTCTCATGATCCTGTGCCTGCTTTTGCACATATCTGTCCATTCCTTGGTCCTTTCTCTGAGAGGACAGAGCCTTCTTGGCTCAAGTTCCAAGTCCAGGAAACAATGCTTCATAAATCCAGCCCTTCTCCATCAGAACTTTACCATGAGGTCCACAGTACTATTGAACTGTAATCTCCTTACACAATTAAAGTGGTAGCTCAGTTGTCAAATAATTCCGAGCTCTAACTTTCCTCTACACAAATAGCAAAGTCACCACAGAATCTGCTCAGTGTTCATAACTTTGCTTGAACCAAAACTCCAGCCTGAAGAAACCTGTACCTGCCATGAATCAGTCATGGCGTCTCACTGTGAACGTGAGGGGTGAGGCTTCCACCTAAGCTCCTCTCCAGGCCAGACAACACGTGGTGTGCATGTTAGGGGCTTAAAACAGTCTCCACTGTCCTCCTTTTGGACTTTATTTGCATAATTTATTGTAACCATGGCTCCAAAGAAAGTTAGTGATACCAGCAGTAAAGATAAGAGAAAAACTGTTGAGAACAATAATAATGTTAGAGAAAGAAATCATTACATTGATTTTTTTGAACAAATTTTACATAATTTGTTCAAGTCCTAGAAAAAATGAATTTGTAAGTGAAAATTTGGACCTCAGAACCAATTAATTGGTTTCCATGTTTTTTTAAGGCAAAACTTTTGGTGTTTAAACACTAATGTGGAATAAGTTTACAATTGACAACCAAGGTATCACTGTATTTATTAAATTTAATACTAAGTAACTTTTATTAATAATTAAATAAACATGGTTCTTTTGAAAATGATATTATTTATGAAGCTATGTATTTGATATGCTGGTCATATATTTTCCTAATACAAAGGAAAACACTGGTCAACTCATTTGATATCCTTTTTGTCTCTTAGACAAAAGCTTTCTTCTCTCAACAAATATATTATGCTCTTAAAAATAAGTAAAATAAAATAAAATAAAATACCATTATACCTATAACAAACTCCTCTAGGAAGAAATTCTTCCCTGCACTGCTTGACATGACTTCCTGCCTCAACTGTGAGTTAAGAAAAGCTGACCCAGCTCTTCCCTGTGGTTTAACTGATGGCCTAATTAGGACACAGGCAGGTGTAACTCAGCCAGGGCATGACTTAGAGAAGTGGGAACTGGGAGCAGAACACAAGCTTTCTCACTCCTTTGTGATTTTCCCCAAAAGGTCCATAGCATGAGCCAGAATCTGAAGAAGGGAGTTTGTGTTGTAAATGACACTAAATGTATTTCTTAGTTAAATGTGTTATTTTGGGTAACTTAGAAGATAGGACTCAGATAACAATAAAAGCCTCCTGTAATTATTAGGCCTAGAAATGTCAACTTATATCATTTAAAATGCTGGGAACACACATATCCAGCTTTTTTTTTTTTTTATTAACGTAGTCATCACATATCCAAGATTTATCAGCATGGTTGTCTTTCTCCACATTATATATATGCATTTCTATGTCAGAAAAAGGTATCCAGAGAATAATTTCTTTTTTTCTTTTTTTTTTTTTTTTTTTTTTTTTTTTTTTTTTTTTTTTTTGAGACAAGATATCACTATGCAGTTCAGGCTGGACTTGGCCTCACTTTGTAGCCCACGCTGAGTCTCAAACTTGCAATAATCCTCCCACCTCAGCCTCCTGTGTGGTGGGACTACAGGTGTGCACCATCACACCCAGATTAAGAATATAATTTTAAATGGTTGCTCTACAACTTTACATAGATTTTTTTTAAAAAAAATACTAACTTCTTGACATTTTTTCTAATTATTATTGAGTTTATTATCTTTTGAGATAGAGTGTCACTATATAACCCAGAGTGGTCTTGAATTCACTAGTTATCCTATGATAGCCTCAAGATTGCTGAAATCCTTTTAATGAACATCATTAAGTTATAGTTTTGTTGGAAATAATGTTGTACAAATATGACAAAATCCATGACACTGAGTGTCTGATTCCTTAAAGATTTATTCATCAAAACGTGATGTCAACAGTTGCACACCAATAATGCTAAATTACCACTAGTTAATCATTTTGTACATTAATATTTTAAAGTAGTTACTATTTTGTATGAAAGTTTTCACAGCATTTTAATTTGACTTTTTATTTGCACATAAGATTATGCATTTTGGTCTTAAAAAAAAACAAGACATGATGAGTAAACATCAAAGCCCATCATGTAGGATCTACTGATCCTACAGTAAGAAATGTATAAAACAAAAGGCAGAAATGTGTTTTCTGAACCAAGTTACCATCTCATTGGCCTTTTCCTCTCAAGGCGTGAACTGCACACATCTGTGCTCCTCAGAACCAGCAAGAGCGGTCACTTTGCCTGTGCACTATTTTTGGCCCCCACATCCCCTGTGTGCTCACAAGCCCCTCATCACTTAACAGCTAGACAGTCATTAATCTGCCAGTTGCCACAGTGCTTGTTAGAAGTTTGATTCAATCAACCCCTGTCTGCTGTGCTTCAGGAGCTTTCCAATATTCTTATAATGAAAGAAAATCTTTGAGTTGTGAGATAAAAAGTGTACAGAATTTTTACCTGAGTTGAACCTTCAATCTCAGCTCTTAATTCTCCTTTTCCATCTCTGGGTAACCCAACAATCTTAGTCTCCTTCAGTGCACTGAATTGGCCATGTTCATTCCTACAGTTAGCCTTACTCTTTTATCCACCTAGAGTATTATTCCCTCAAATCTTGGCCAGCCTGACTCAGTCTCCCCTTCAAGTCTCAATGCAAGCACCACTACTGTAGAGAAATTCTCTTGCTTCTGCAGATCTTCCTGTCCAAAGCTAATTATTCCCATAGGGTAAGAACAGTAACAAGCAGTTATGCTGTTGATTTGTGTGCCAGTATTTTGAGTGATTATTCACCTAATTAGATTACAGGTTTTATGAGACCAGGGAAACTGTTCAGTCCCCAGCTTTATCCCTGGTGTCCAGACCGACGACCAGTTCACTGCAGTCAGTTCACAGACACCCACCCAAGGAATGAATCAGTGAGTGAGTGAGTGAGTGTGGCTGAGTCCTTCTCTCCCTTGTCCTTTCATCTCTCTCTTTCTCATCTCAGTGACTCCTGCTTAGTGTGTGAGCTCTGCTGCATTATGGGGCACAGCTCAGTCCTCCCTAGCCCTATCTTGGACACTCAGGCCCTGGCCTGTCTGTGCTCAGGGAGCTCTGCTGAAAATTAGCTCCAATCATGCTCTCATCCTTCCCTCACCCAACGGAACTCACCTCATTAGAAGGCCTGAGCCAGCGTGCTCTAAGGTGAGTAAACCCATACAAAATGTTACAGAGAAGAAAACCACAACTAAAAGGTATGGGAGGATAAAAAGTAACTTCTCAAGTCACATAGTTAAAATTTTATTTCAAAATACTACAAGGAGAAATTTCTCCAACAAACAAATTTAGACAAGTAGCCTTAGTAGACCTTTTAAAAGAGATTAGGTGTTAAAAGGATATGGTTACATGAGTTGGTTAATAATAGTCCAACTTCACCACCTCTTTTGTGGCTGTTTCTTCACAAGATTAATAATCATCTACATCTATAGCACTGACATTGTAGCAGTTCTTATTTCATAAAACTGTCAGAAAATTTCTCATTCATTTTACCAGATGTGATGTGTAAAATCCCATAAGGGGCTAAATATTATATCCTTCAAAAAGTCCATTTTTGGAAACGCTATTTTTCCCAAAAGTAATTCAGAGGTAGCTAAGGGCCTATTAGGGCTTGCATTTTACCCTTTGCTGAGCTAACTTGACTGCTGCAGTAATGTTGTCAATAAAGACACAGCTTCTAGGCCTGGGGAAAGAAATATGCTGGCACTAGCACAGCAAACAGCGTAAGCAGTGGTGCATCCTTTTAATGCCTCTATATCTGGTGTCTATTGAGGGCACACAACGGGTGAATATGGATGCTGTGCCTAAGGTTATGTGTGCCCTGGAGGAGGAAATCTGAGCTTGGGAACTCCCTGCCTTAACAGCAAACAGTGATCAGACTTGCTCTTTGTCTCAAAGGAAAAACTGCCTCAGCTTTCAGGGTTGTTTGCTGTAAGCATAGCACTACAAAAGAACTCAGTATGTGAGATCACAGCTTATATTAAACACACTTGGGTAGACATGTAGTAGTTAAAGGGCTCATAGACACCATCTTTCACTCTTACCCACTCTTGGTCCCATATTGTGATGCAAAACTTAGTTTCATGACAGCTGTGCTACCCACCAGCCATTCTGATTGATCTGAACAACAGGGACGGAGTCTAAATGCCTTCAACTTGTGCCACACTGTGTTTCACTAAAGTTTCTTCAGTAGAATTCTAATAGGATGAATCTAATTTGTGGTATTAACACAATCATGTCTCCTGTGATCCCAGATTCAGACAATTGTGAGCTATCCCAGGGTACAGACAACTGTGGTACAGTGTGTGATCCACTATGATTCACACATGGAAATTTAGATTTATGTTTGGTTTTATTGTAAAAAAAAAAAAAATAGACGAGGCATCAACCACCATTCCACCCAGAGAAAGACATTTTATGTCTCCCCAGAAAGATGCATACAACAAAGATGAAGTGTTTTAATTTTGCTTTGGAATGAGTGTTAAATTTTAGTCATGTTAGAATTACATCACTTTGGTGAAGTACATTATCAGTGTTACTGAGTGCTTGTAACTTTTATATACAATCATGGACTAAGCTAGGACTGTCCAAATATGAGAAAAATATGCGGTTCTATTAGGAGTAAAATTTGTGATTAGTCTGTTTTCATATAAAGCTCAAGCTCATCATATAAAATACATGCATATGTATGCATCCCACACATACATGGAGAATGACTTGGAGTAAATCTTTCCTAATTGTTAAATGTATCAAGAGTGTCAGGAGTTGGCATATTGCCATCTGAGTCCACAACAGGGCAGCCTCTTGTCAGGTACCCTGAGGAACATTTTAATTGGGATGAGGGAAGCAAGGGAGCGAGGGAAGGAAGGAGAGAGAAAAAGAGAGAGAGAGGAGAGGGATCACACAAGGGGCTTGATGTAGCTGATGGCTAAAAAACATCTTTTAATTTTGAGAACAGATACTTGTATTCTTTGTTTCCGAAAGCAAATGACTCAGAAGTATTTGAAGAAGCTTTTTAGACTTTAAATCCTGAATCCTCATTGAACAAGAGCAGAATGATGGGATCCTTTAGTGTTTTCCTAGTGATCTTGTGGCTTCAGTTCATCTGTGAGTAGGGTCATTTCTTTGGGAATTTCAAGTACAGTACATAAATTTGTCATAAGTACCAGGACTGTGGGATCAATATGAATGCTTTTAATCCGCTAAAAAAAAAAAAAAAAAAAAGGAGACTGGGAAAGCACCAAAAAGATAAAGATAAATTTTATCCTAGAGGGTAAGCACCCTCTCCCCAGCCGATTTTCTTTGCCTGTTGTCTTTTTGCACAGGGGTGAACAGCCAGCAGGAGGTAGAGCAGAGTCCTGAGACCCTCAGGGTTCCAGAGGGAGACAGGGTTGATCTCAACTGCACTTATAGAGAGAGTACTTCTTGAACCTTTATTTGGCACCGACAGTACACTGGGAAAGGTCCTGAGTTTCTGATGTCCTTGTACTGGAGTGGTGACAGAAAGGAAGGAGGATTCACAGTGTGGCTCAGCACAGCCCGCTGGCATTTCTCCCTGCACATCACAGGCTGCCAGCACCATGACTCAGTTGCCTATCTCTATGCAGTGAGCCCACAGTGCTCCACAGACTTCTGCAGCCTGCACCGGAACCACAGAGGCTTGGGCAGTCCTGAGGCAGAAGAGAGAGCACAGGGCAGAAGGTTTCTGCATCTGCTCCAGAGGCAGTATAGATTAAGAGCAAAGGCAGAGACTGGGAAAGTATCAAAAATAATTCTGAAAATTAATGACCATAGAAGGGAAATGAGAGGCAAAATCTTTGTCTGATGTAAATATTTACCTTCTTTCCGTTGCCACTGTAATTAAAAAAAAAAAAAAAAGTTTTGAGATAGTGTATGTACAAAAGTTGCACATGTGTAAGTTATAAACCTCTGTGCAATTGAAGATCCATGTATCACCATAAACAATGCTATAAATGTGTCAGTCACCTCTGAAGTTTCCCTTCCTCCTTTTTGCTTTGAAATTGAATTACAATTGACAAAAATTGTGTACAACACATACACCTTGATGTCTTCTCAACTTTATCAAGAGCATTAGGTTTGTGATGATATTTATAAATGAAGTAGCACATTTTGATGTAACAGTGACTACTCCTTCCCAGTTTTTAATGTTCTTTCTCTTCCTATTCAGTTTCACAAGCAGTCTAATCCACTGCATTAGGACAGACTGATAAAACAGAAATGCAAGGGAACTAAAGGAGTCCTAAACCGGTACTCTCAGAAAGGCTTAGTTCATAACTACTTCATAGACCTCTCACTTTTCCTCAACCTTCAGCTGCAACCTCAGCCCTAGATTAGATAAAGACACAGCGGGTGGGCAAAGTCACAACAGGGCCAGAGTGAGAACTGGCCAAAACAAAGAGCTGGGATGACTGCAGAGATCAAATATCTGAAATGGTGTGTGTTCCTGTTTTTGAGATCAGGCTAAGAGGTCTCAGAATTCTTTTCCAGGGCCTGACTCCTGTGCCCTTGGGGTGAGGTGTGGACCTAAGGGTCTGGTCCTCCACAGCTATAAAGTGCTCCAAGCACTAGTGGGACACAGGAAAGCAGAACCCCAGCTATCTCAGGAAGGGTCTTCTACAAGGCATTTAGAGGAGTTCTGGACACCAAGATGCTTTGTTCTCATCCCTGAAGATCTGCCTGGATCTTCTAAGGCAGGTGAGGAGAGTTTTAGCAGGTGTTGGGGAGGAGAGCTGGAGACACTGAAGATGTGACTTGCGTCATCCTCAGCCCCTCTTTTCTGACTTCTAGGTACAGTGGATCACGCCTTCCCTTTCCATCAAGTCCAGGAAATACATGTGTGGCCTGATGAAAATAAATCCTTAATACAGTACAGTGTAATAGGTATTAGGATGAATTACAAGAATAAAAATTCAAATCACCTTTATTTTTAAAATAAATATTTTAGCCTAAAAGCCATGACACTGTTTATGTAGGCTAGGATCTAGAAGAATTTGGGAATGTGCAACTAAGATTTAGTAATCCAACCCAATCTGGATTTGTGTAACATTCTGAATCTGAAATTTGAAACCTCTAACAGATGTTTCCATGTAGGGAGCCATTGAAGCTGGAGATTGATCACATGTGTGGGGCTGAAGCAAGGCCAGTCCAGAAAAAACAGAAAGACTAAAACAACCTGTGTAAACAAGCTGTTCCAGCACCAAGAAGGCAAAGTGCCCAGGCCTGCCAAGCAATAGGTTGCTAGGCAGAGGGGCTGAAATTGACATCATCTTCCCCACTATATAAATAAAGGTGCTACAGTGGTTGAGCAGTTCCTTTCCTCCCATCAGGAGGACAAGGGCCCCACCTGACCCCAGCTTCATCTTTGTCTTTCTCATCTTCTCTTAGGTCCTTAGCCCCAAGATCCTCAGGAGCCACATTGGGTCATGGCATATGATGCCAGAACACGGACAGGGTAAGAGATTCAGGGTGAGGTGACACTTCTTATGTGTGTGCAATTTAGGGGGATAACTGCATTGGTATATGTCAATAGTAGTCACTGGAGTGTATTGATGTTGGTTTCATCTGGTGTAAAGAGTGGGGCATTGAAACCCCATTATTCTCTAGGGCCAGTAATAAATGGGCCTGAGAGAAACCCCTTCCCCTGAAAAGGGAAAAAAAAAAAAAGGAGGGGATGGTATATTGATTTTATCAGCTGTCTAACTATGGGAAAAACTTATGCAAAATAATCACAAAGGTATAAGGGACTATTTGTTGTATGCTTGATTCCAGTATTTATGTTCCTTCTGTGGATCTGGATTAGATAGGTTCTTAATAATCTTAAGCTTCTTGAGACAATTACAAGGGAACTGGCTCAAGGCACTGCTTCAGAATCAGGTCCTGAACAGGGAAAAGATGGCAGCATGACCACCACCCTGACAACACTGATTGAGCTGCTGTCCAAAGTGTAGACGACAGTATCATTGGGCCCCTCGAAGTAAAAACTTCCAGTAGGGCCTGTGGCAGGACTGCCAAAGAGTAGGGGTGTGATGGCTCAGACAGCTCCCCCAAGACGGCCTGGCCCTGCTTGGCCCAGCAGGCTTCTGATGGTTGGGGGGTAATATGGTCCTGATTTGTGGTTTGCTGATTCCTGTTTACAAAATGATCTTACAGAAGACAATTTCAAATAACCAATAGGACAACAACTAACCTTTAAAACTTCTAAAAATTCAACATTTGGCTTTTACTTGCTGATAACAGGCTGGCTCCAGCATATCACTGCCTCACTGTGGCTTTGTGGTGGGTCTAGATATCTGGTAATGTAAATTCTCAAACTCCATTGTTTTTTTAAAATTACTTACAAGAGAGGTACTTGTTTCAGATTCACAATTAATGTAACTCTACATTTACTTAGGGCCTTAGGGCCTTAGGGCCTTTCTGCTTTCTTAAGTCAATTTTAGTTGTCAGTAGACTGACATACACAGCTTGCTAAATTTCTTGAGTTTGTCACCAGAAGAAGAAATTGTAAATTTACATACTTGGGAGGAAACTGAAAAACACCTTAGAGCAAGGCTAGGGAAAACACAAACCAACAGAAGTCAGCTGGCCCTCTATGGATTTTAAAGGGTTATTTAATAAAACTGCTGCTTTCTGCTCCTCTCACTACTTCTCACAGACCCCTTGACAGGGAAGGGCACCAAATCCTCCCCTGAGCCTGGAGTTTGGCCCAGACAAGGCAGGTAAAGAAACAATGTTGCTTGTTTCAGCTGCAAGGAGAAATCAGGGTTATGGTTCAATTTACGCAAAACACGGTTCAAATATCCTAGATTACTGTATTGCTCAATTGGTTATTCTTCCCTGACAAAAATTGAAAAATCTGTAAATAAAGAAAGGTTACCTAAGATTTTTGATTTTCTGATATTTATTAGAAAGGTGGGACATGGCTCTGGCCTGCCCATGCTACCCTGGTTTTTCCTATCACCTCTGCACATGCTTTGTCAATTAAAAGTTTACACTTCACTGATCCTCAGATCCCCAACAACAGTGAGGCCTCCAGCCCAGAGCAGGAGCACCACCTTCTTGTCACAGTAGAGCCCAAGGTACCTAAATATAAAATGCAGTTTCCATTTTCTTTATTCTTTACCACAAAAATTCTGTATAATCTTCAGGTCTAAAAGTAAGCTAAATGTGCTTACAATTTAAATTTAAAAAAAAAAAAAGGGAAAGTTCACCTCATAATAGATTTCACTTGACAGTATATACCATTTAAAATATTTAAATTCTAATAAAGATGTAACTATGTCAGCAGATAGATAACATAATCAAATAAATCAAAGCTAAAAGGAGTCCATTGGAATGAACTTCATACTGGACAATAAAAGCATCCAGTCAAGTGCTCATGTAGGGTCAAGGGTATGCTTGTGTATTTCCAGGAAAAGCTAAATGACCTATCTGGGTGCCAGTGTGTGCTGTCCAGCTCTATATGAACCCAGAGAAAGAATTAACTCCACCTCTCAAAAGCAGATGCTCAATCCTATGCAGTGATGCCTCCAAGACCACATCACAACCCAAAGAAAAGAATAAAGTTAGAACCAACCTTAATTGACCCAAGATGCCCAGGAAATGGTAACCAAAAATAAAAAAGGTCCAAATAGATGATAGAAGTACATACTAAATCTTATGACAAAAATATGTTAATTATAGAAAAGATTTTGTCTTTTCAAATTCTTTGATAAGAGATCTCTGCTAACTGACCTACAACAAATGTGACTAGTCTATTGAAAATTAAAAATTCTACAATTGTAAAAAGTTTCTGTAATTCAATTTGGCTAAAATATATTTGAGTAACACTTGGATTGTGAAAAATGTTTATAAATCT
Organism: Cavia porcellus; assembly: GCF_034190915.1. Lineage (NCBI taxonomy): Eukaryota > Metazoa > Chordata > Mammalia > Rodentia > Caviidae > Cavia > Cavia porcellus. The sequence goes on along the minus strand of NW_026947509.1, from coordinate 23,599,511 downwards.
GTGTATCCGTTTTTATGTTTGTCCAGTCTCTTAAGTTGTTGCTGGAAGTCGCTGAGCTAGTGATTGCTCACACAAGTGGAGCCAATAGCACAGTGCTTGTACAGGAGTGCCCAAGTGGCATGGGGTGCCTGAGAAACATCCTGAGGGCACGGTGCTAGAGCTAACAGGTGTTTCAACCCTGAGAACACAGGGTGTAAGAAGCGAGTTAGTTCAGGAAAGAGGTGTGAAATAGCCCCCAAGAACTTGGAGACTTCTTATGGACACTGACAACTCTGCATTTGTTTCTACATCTGTTTGAATCTGTACAGCTCATCTGTCCATGTTTGTTCATTTGTCCATTTGTGAACAGCTGTTATTTTTATTTTGAGCTCAACAATTTTCCTTTTTCCTTTTTCTTTTGCATTTATAGATCATTTAATCAGGTTTATTTGAGTTATAGAATTACAAAACATACTTCCACCTGAGTTTCCAGTTAGTCAAAATGATGCTAAAGTCAGTTATGTAAATTTAATGTACACTATTGATTATCATAACTTGAGAGTCTCTCATTGTTGAGAAATAATATGTTAAATGTTGTGACTTGAGTTTTCTTTAAAAAATATTATATAATTATTAATCAAAAATCCCTTGGCATTGGTACTGTTGGACAGGACTTCAATTGATGAATAACCAAGTTGCCACCTGAAACATTTTACAGCTCTTGTTCATTGACTGGAGACCCCATGATCTCTATATCTTTATCTATCACAAATGAAGTTATATAAATATTATTTTAATATGTTCATGTTGGTCATCATCAAAAGAAGTAATACAAAAGGTTCTTGATTTTAAAAATTCCCATACAAAGGTTTTCATATGGTTATGACAAATGATTGTTGTTAACCTCAAGGTGTATTCATGTATTTATGCCTCCATATGTACAAGTCTTAGAAAATGTAAAAACAGATTGTTTATGTTGACAAACTTTTGTTTCAGATTCAGAGCTCTGTCTCTAAAAAATGCTTATGAGATGTATACCCTACTAAAAGTCAACAAGTTAGGTAAATGCTTTTATGAAAGAGACTGCAGGAGTGAGATGCTTACAGCTGCAATATCTACTTAATTGGCGTTGGAGCCAGGTGTCCTCAGCTGTGGCCTTATCTTGTCTTTTGAGGTATCTCTGGCATCACAGGCCACTACAGGTCTCAGCCAGGACCAGTAATTCATAGAGACTCACTTACTATGAATCAGCTCCTGCTGCCAGGCAAGGGACCTAGGCCTAGGACAGACTCACAGATAAACACAGGAAGTCAATTAGTTAAGTTTAAATCTTGCTCAAAAGGGTGATGCTCCTGTTTCTCCTAGGTGAGTCACTCACACTCTTTCATTAATGTACTGGCACTAAGATGTATTGCATAGAAGATTAACCCTCACTGTCACATTTTATGCTACTACATGAAGGAAAATTAGAAGAGAGCAAAGTATGGCAAATATAGAAATAAATATATTCTTTTAAAAATGAAAATATATTCCACAACTGTGATAGCCCTGGCCTCCATAAACAACCATGTTATTGCAGTTGGTTTTTCTGATCACCCTATCTGTCACCCACTGCATAAGAGTAACAAACACTGTCACTCACTGGTGCACATGATGCTTTATTTTTAATTTATTACTTTATTTGTTAATATTAAGAAGAAAAGGTAAAACAAATTTTCACAACAAAGTAATGAAAAAGTTACAATTGTTGATAAATTGCACAACATTATCTTTAGTCACTCAAGTACAAAATATGGGCATAAAAATTACTTCAATCAATATTAGCACAACCTTTCCTATTCAGTGAACTAAGTGACACTAATGGTATAACTAACTTGCATTTTTTTCTTTTCCCTTCTATTCTTTCTCTTTTACCCTCTTAGTTTCTTCTTTTTATTGAACAGTTTCCTTCCATTTCACAGTGACTATTGTATATTTTGAACATTATGGTTTCACATATGTCACTGTGGTGTGATGTTTTTCAATCCTTCTGGGAAGATACACAGAAGGGGAATACCTGGGTTGAATGGGACCTCTAATCCTAATTTTTTGAGGAATCTCCACACTGATTTCCACAGTGTTTGTACTAGTCTACTCTCTAACCAACAGTTGTAAATGGTTTCTTTTTACCTACAAAACCAGGAGCATTTTTTATTGATTGATATACTTTTTTAAAAAATTAAATGATTTTTTAATGAATATGGGAGAGGATGAGATAAAAGAGGGCATAACAACATAACAATACAGGTTAAAGCATAACACTTTCAGCAACCTAGTGCCTCACCACCAAATAACCCGACTTAATAGTAGTTACCATAGTGTCTTTTTCTTTGAAATATTTGAATATAACTTCATATGCTATAGCATCAAACATATCAAGGCTGTGTAACACCATTCAAGTGGATGAAAGCATTGTAGAGTATTTAGAACCAGCTAACAGAAAAAATGATCAATGGTTTCAATATTATCTCTTTGCCTATAACAATTTTTGTTTATACTACCACATATGATAAAGTCCAGCAAGTTACAACATAATAAAATCAATGGAGACAGAAGAACCATAATTTGGAACGGCTTTAAGACAAGATGTTATTAAATCAGCACTAGCTGTTATTATGTCTTATTTTCTTCAAAGTGGCTGTTCATTGCATCACTGGCCATGATATCAAACAGCCCAGAATAAAGCCATTCCAAGTAATGAGTGACAATTTTATAAGGCTTCAAGGCCATATAATGGGGAATCATGGTTATCACGTACTTTTATATATTTGGTTCATTTCCTACACTAGGGAAACTATTCAGAGTTCACAGATGCGAGTTTGATTTAGTTCACTTATGAGTATGGTTTCAAGCTGCGCCCATTTATTGATAAATACCTCAATGTGATCCTTCTTTATAGCTGAGTAGTACTCCATTATATAGAAGTACCACAGCTTTTTTATCCATTCCTCACTTGATGGACATTTGGGTTGTTTCCATGATCTAGCAATTACAAATTGGGCTGCTGTAAACATAGGTGTGCATATGTCACTTTGGTATGATGCTTTCAGTTCTTCTGGGAAGATGCTTAGTAGTGGAATAGCTGGAATAAATGGGACTTCCAATCCCAGCTTTTTGAGAAATATCCAGACTGACCTCCACAAAGGTTGTACCAGTCTACACTCCCACCAACAGTGTAGGAGAGTTCATTTTTCCCCACAGCCTCTCCAGCATTTGTTGTTTTTGGTTTTCTTGATCCTGGCCATTCTTTCAGGAGTGAGATGGTATCTCAGTGTGGTTTTAATTTGCATTTCCCTAATAACCAATGATGATGAACATTTTTTCATGTATTTATTTGTCATTTGTATTTCTTCCTCTGAGAAGTGTGTATTCATCTCAGATGCCCATTTTTGGATTGGGTCTTTGAGTTTTGGGGGTCTGATTTTTTTTTAATTCTTTATATATTTTAGACAAAAGTCCTTTATCTGAGGGGGACTTCACTAAGATCTTTTCCCAGTTTGTGGGTTTTCTTTTCACTATGCTGGAGATTTTTTTGACTTACAAAAACTTTTTAATAAGAGGTAGTCCCAATTATTGATTCTGGGAAGTATTTCCCATGCAGTTTGAGTCCTGTTCATGAATTTCCTACCTATCCCTATTTCTTCAAGGTGTCTACCTAATTTGTCTTACAATAGATTTAGTGTTTCTGTTTTAATATTCAGATCTTTAATCCATTTAGATTTTAATTTAGTACATGGTGATAGGCTTGGGTCGAGTTTTAGTTTTCAGCAAATGTAGAGCCAGTTTTTCCAACACCATTTATTAAAAAGACTGTCGTTCTTCCAGTGAACCTGCTTGGCTCCTTTATCGAAGATAAGGTGGTTGAGTGTGTTTGTAGTTGTGGTTGTATCTTATAATCTATTCCATTGATCCTCTGCTCTGTTTTGATTCCAGTACCATGTTGATTTTACTACTGTTGCTTTGTAGTATAACTTCAAGTCAGGGATTGTGATGCCTCCTGCCTTGCCTTTGTTGCTTAAAATTGCCTTTGATATTCTAGGTCTCTTCTGGTTCCAGATGAACCTTAGGAGTGATTTCTTTAGATCTATAAGGTATGTTGATGGTATTTTTATTGGGATTGCATTGAATCTGTATAACAGTTTTGGGAGAATGGCCATTTTCACAATGTTTATTCTTCCTATCCATGAACATGGGATGTCTTTCCATTTTCTGAGATAATCTTCAATTTCTTCCTTCAGTGTATTATAATTTTCCCTGTATAAGTCTTTCACTTCTTTTGTAAGAGTAATTCCTAAATATTTCATTTTTTTTGGTTGCTAGTGTGAAGAGTGTGGCTTCTCTTTTTTCTCTCTCTGTGATTTTGTTGTTAGTATATAAGAATGCTATTGACTTCTGAGTATTAATTTTGTAGCCAGCTACATTACTGAATTTATTTATTATATCTAAGAGTCTTTCAATGGAGTTTAGGGGGTCTTCCATGTAGAGTATCATGTCATCTGCAAATAATGACAATTTAACTTCTTCTTTTCCTATCTTTATTCCTTTTATTTTTCTCTCTTGTCTAATTGCTCTGGCTAGTACTTCCAGTACTATATTAAATAGGAGAGGTGATAAAGGACATCCTTGTTTTGTGCCTGATTTTAAAGTAAAGGCTTTCAATTTTTGGCCATTTAGTATGATACTGGCTGTTGGTTTGTCATAGACAGCCTTTATTATATTGAGGTAAAGACCATCTATTCCAATTTTCTGTAGAGTTCTTATCATGAAAGAATGTTGCACCTTATCGAAGGCTTTTTTGGCATCTATGGAAATGATCATGTGATTGTTACTTTTGGCTTTATTGATATGATGGATTACATTTATTGATTTACGTATGTTGAACCATCCCTGCATGCCTGGGATAAATCTCACTTGGTCATGGTGTATAATCTTCTTGATGATTTGCTGCATCCTGTTTGCCAATATTTTATTGAGGATTTTTGCATCTGTGTTCTTTAGGGAGATTAGTCTGTAGTTCTCTTTTTCGGTTGAGTCTTTCCCGGGTTTTGGTACTAGAGTAATATTTGCTTCCAGGAATGACTGGGGAAGAATTGCTTCCCTTTCAATTTCATTGAAGAGTTTAAGGAGTGTCGGTATTAGGTCTTGTTTGTGTTTCTTGTAGAATTCTGCAGTAAATCCATCTGAGCCTTGGCTCTTCTTTGTACATAAGGAATTAATTACATGTTCAATTTCATTGATAGAGATTGGGTAACATCCAAGAGCAGTTTTACATCCTCTTGATCTAGCTTTGGTACTTCATATGTTTCTAAGAATCTATTTCTTCTGTGTTATCAAACCTTTGAGAGTAGAGGTTTTTGAAATAGGTGTTGGTGATCTGCTGTATTTCTATTGAGTCTGTAGTGACTTCACCTTTTTCATTTCTTATTGCACGGATTTGAGCTCTTTCTTCCCTTCTTTTAATAAGGTTGGTGAGAGGCTTATTGATTTTATTTATTCTTTCAAAGAACCAACTTTTTGATTCGTGGATTCTTTGGATTGTTTTCTTAGTCTCTATTGCATTGATTTCTGCTCCGATTTTTATAATTTCCTCTCTTCTTTTGGCTTTGGGCTTGACTTGCTCTTCTTTTTCTAGCTGTTTGAGGTGTAGCATCATGTTATTTATTTGGATTCGTTCTGTTTTCCTGATGTGGGAGCTCAGTGCAATAAATTTTCCTCTGAGGACGGCTTTCATTGCATCCCATAGATTCCGTTAAGTTGTATCTGAATTTTCATTTGTTTGTAGGTATTGCTTAATTTCTTTCTTAATTTTCTCTGTGACCCACTGATTACTCAAGAGTGTGTTATTCAGTTTCCATGTGTTTGTGGGATTTGTGCAACATCTTTTATCATTGATTACTAATTTCATGACACTATGGTCTGATAGCATGCGAGGGATAATTTCAACCCTTTTGCATTTATTTAAATATGTTCTGTGAATTAATATATGGTCTATTTTAGAGAATGACCCATGTACTGCTGAGAAGAATGTGTATTCTGTTGTTGTTGGGTGGAATACTCTGTATATATCTATTAAGTCCATTTTTTCACAGGTTCAGTTCAGTTCTTTTATTTCTTTGTTGATTTTCTTTTTGGTTGATCTGTCCATTGGTGTCAGTGGTGTGTTAAGATCTCCTGTCAGAATTGTATTACTACTGATTTTGTTTTTCATTTCTGTTAGTACTTGTTTTATGTAACTGGGTGCTCTGGAGTTTGGTGCATATATATTCAAGATATTTATATATTCCTCTTGGAGTTTTCCCCTAACCAGTATGTAATGACCTTCTTTATCCTTTCTAATCATTATTGGCTTGAAGTTGACTTTGTCTGCAAACAGAATAGCTACCCCAGCTTTTTTGGGGGTTCCTGTTGCATGGAATGTTGTTTTCCATCCTTTGACTTTGAGTCTGTGAATATCCTTTTGAGTTAAGTAGGTTTCTTGTAAACAGCATATGGTTGGATTTTGTTTCTTGATCCATTCTGCCAGTCTGATTCTTTTAATTGGTGTATTGAGACCATTTACATTAATAGTAAGAACTGTTATAAATTGGTTTATTGTTGACATATTATCTTTCTGGCATTGCGTATTTATCTTTCTGCTCTGTTCAACTGTCTGCTTTGTTTAGTGGTTTTTTCCTAAATGTATCTAGGCTATCTTTCAGTATTCTTAGCAGGGTTGGCTTGGTGATCATGAAGTTTTTCAGCTGATCTTTGTCATGGAAGTATCGTATTTCTCCATCAAATTTGAAGGACAATTTTGCAGGGAACATCAGCCTAGATTGAAAATCATTTTCTTTTAGGATCTGAAATACATCACTCCATGCTCTTCTTGACTTTATTGTTTGTGCTGAGAAGTCTGCTGTAATTCTGATAGGTTTTCCTTTATAGTTGATCTGTCTTCTCTCTGACAGCCTTTAATATTCTATTCTTTTGTTCAGTTTCTGAGATGGTCATTATTATATGCCTGGGTGTAGATTTATTTTGGTTGTGACTATTTGGAGATCTATATGCTTCATTGATCTTGATATCAGTTTCCAATCTCATGTTTGGGAAATTTTCAGCTATTACTTCTCTAAATATCCTCTTTATGTTGTCATCCTTTATGTTGTCCCCTTCTTTTTCATTTATCCTTATCAATCTTATGTTGTTTCTCTTTGCATTGTCCTGTAGGTGTTGAATTGTTATTTCTTGATTTCTTGTTATTTTTAAAAGATCTTTTCTTTCCTGTTCACTTGTTGCAATCTTGTCTTCAAGGTCTGAGATTCTATCTTTACATTCATTGAAGCGGTTTTTACAACTTTCAGTGGAGTTTTTGATTTCCTGTATATCTCTTTGCATCTGTTTTATGTATTCTGTTTGCTTCCTATACTGTTCATCGAGGGATTCTATCCTTCTGTTTAGTTCCTCTAATTTTTTAACTGCCTCTTCTTTAGCTATGTTTAGCATCTGCTTCATTTCTTTTATCAATTCTTCTTTCATCTGAGAGAATATTTCTAGTTTGAATTCCTTCAGGGCTTCCTATACTTGCTTCTTTATTTCAGTTACCATTATTTCAGGCATTTCAGTCATGTGGCATGTGTTTTCTTCTATGCACATGGCTCCTGGGCTTTCTTGGGATGGGCTGGATGTTTGAGATTACATTTTAGACTTTCGTTTTGTCATTTTCCTGTATTTGGTAGCTTCAAGTGTTGTTCCAGGTGTGGGAGAGAGATCCACCAGCCTGGGATGGGCTACCCTCGATGGCCCCACTCACTGGACCCAGCAGGGAACTATGGCCTGCTCCTCAGGCCAGGAAGAGTGTCTCAGGCTGGGTGGAGCTCCCAGCTGCTGCTGCCACGGTCTCTGATCTGGCCTGGTCCCCGGGTCTGGTGGGAAACCAGCCTGGGTCCCCAGGTCAGGGCGAAAGTTCCTGCAGGCTGGGCGGAGCTCTCAGCCGCAGCTGTTACTCACCCTTCCAGCCTGGTCTCTGGTCCAGTGGGGAGCCGGTCTGGTCCCCCAAGTCAGGTAGAAAGTTCCCACAGGTGGTGGTACAAGCGCCTCCGTCACTGCTTTCGTGGCCGGGATCTTGCTGGAGTTTTATTCTCTCCCCCAAGTAACACACCGCGTCAAACTACACCTCTGCCACGTCACTCACCAACCCTCCGCTTCTCCCATTTGCCCGGGCCACAGGCAGCAGCAGCCGCTGCCGACTAAGGAGCCGCAGCCCTGTTTTATTGTTAAATGTACTCAGCCTTCAGTTAGTAAGATGTTGAGTAGCAAGCTTCTCCAGCAAACGAGCTTTGAAGATCAGGAGAGCTTCCCAGCGGAGATCGCTTTAGGTTATTCACCAACTGCTGCCACCGCCTCTGGGCCACACTCCGGGGTGCCAGGCTCGCCTGCGACCATGGCAGAGCCGCCGCGGCCTCCCCTGCTGCTCGGGCCGGCGCCTGGCCTCTGGGGCCCAGGCGGCCGCCCCCGCGGCTCTGCGGCCCACTCCTCCGGAGCAGGGGTCTCCCTCAGAGGGGTGCAGCATGACCCCGACCGGGCTGTGTCCGAGACAACAGCAGCGAACAGGCAGCCGAGGTGCTCCAGGTCAGGGTCCAACATTCGGAGGACAGTGCTGGACGAATTGCGTCAATCTCCGGCTCGGTGGGCCTGAAGAACAGGCATTTCAGCGGCTCTCCGCAGCCGCCCAGAGGTAGATCGCACATGACGCTTTGTAAAACAAATTCTACCATCAGTGCTATGTGGGATCCCATAAAGTTGGATACAGAACTCTCTAAGGTCACCATTCTGTTTTGGCTGGGAGTTATACACAGGGAGCATCCACATCTGACGTGCTTACCTAAATGAAGCAACAGCAACAACAACAGAGAAACTTTAGGAATAATCAAAGAAATTTCACTCATTCTGTGCTGAGAAACACATTAAAAATAATGGCTGAATACTCATGGAGAGAATTAGAAGCCAAGAAGAAAAATATCTTTAAGGGAATTAATACAAAAATGAGCAAAGCTCCCATGATCTTTTTTTTTAATGAATGTAATCATTTTTCAAACTACCTTTGTTTAAAAATCACTGGAAGCCAAGCACGTGGCTAAGGTCTACAGTCACATCTGCTTGGGAGGCTGAGACCCTAGGATTGCCAATTTGATGTCAGCTATGGAAATGTAGTGAAAACCCTTTTCAAATCTGGCCAACCAATAAAAACTCTTAAGAAGGTGGCAAGGCCTTTCACAGTCTGTTTGCAATGTGTTTTTACTGTGCGGCCCAGGCTGGCCCTGAACTTCCAGGTCCAGGGCTTCTGAGTTGCAGGGTTTAAAGTCCTGCACCAGTGCAGCCAGCTTTGCAATACAGATTCCTGGAAAAAGACTCACATGAAGAACACACAAATGAATTGTAAAATCAACAGGAAAAAATTATCAACAACAATATTGAAAAAGCCATTTCCAAGATATGATACTGAATAACACATATGTACAAAAAACATTTAATATCATTACTCAGAAAGAAAATGATAATAAAACCCTGTGAATCTTTGTGTGTCCTCTCAGCACCTTGAGTGTAATAATGCATTTAAGAATTATTGATCCCCAGAGGCCAGAGAAAAATAAAAAACTAACTCCAGGGAAGGTATAGGAGTTGAACTGGGAAGAATAAAAAGCATGAGAAATATAAGACCTGATCGAATCATATTTGGGAAATTACAGAGTAGATTAGGAGAGAGCCATGGCTGTGTCACCATAAGGGAACTAAGAGCCTAGGCCCATGGGGATCACACGTTTAACTAAGCAGCTGAGAGTAGAGAGAACTAAGACAGTTGTTACACAGAACAACATGAAGAAGATTTTATGCATGATCTGGGAGTCTTTAGGAAAGACCATCAAGAGTCCTGCCGTAAAAACTAATTAATTAATAGAATATAAGAAACTAGGAAGCAAATTGGATAGCAAAACATGACTTAGCCTGAGAGTTGTGGCTGTGAAGCCTTGGTGAGACGGAGGTGGGTAGGAGATAGATGAGATGACCTGCCCGAATGTGTAGGGTCAGGGGAGATAGGGTTAGGAGGGCACTGCTTAACTTGAGTGATGTGGAACCAGAAAGGCAGTCCAGCAACCTTGACCACTGTTGAAGTTCTGAGGAAGACCCAATAGGGGCCCCTCTATTTTAGTTATAGTCCCTGGGATGATTTTCTGTAACAAGACTTCAGTAACTACATTAGCAGTCTCGCTGGTTGTGGGAAAGGCTTTTATCTATCTTGAAAAAGTACAAACAAAGATGAGAAGATATTTGAGAATTTTGTGGCAGGGCATGTGTGTAAATTTTACCTGCCAGTCCTGACCAGGGTTGTTTCTGAAAAATTGATGAATAGGAAAGGAAGGGGCTGCTATGTGTCCCTGAGATGAGGTTTTACAATAGAAATGACAGGTGTAAGTTATTGAGACCTCAGAGTGTCTGGATCAGTCTGCATAAACACAAAGGAATAAAAAAGTCATTTTCAAGATCTGAGTGGTGCAGGGAGGGATATGAGAGAGCATGGTATAAGGGTTTGGCATCATTGGGTGGATGGTGATAATGGCATTATTGATTACCCTAAGGTTCTGCACTAGATGATAAGACCCATCAGGCTTGACTTTCGGGAGAACAGGAGTATTTTTTTCCTCTTTCCTTATTTTTTAATTTTTATTTTTATTTAAAAAAAAGATTAAGATAAAAGAGGACATAACAACATGGGTCAGACATAACAATTTAAGCAACATAGTGTTTCACCACAAAACAACCCAATATAACAGTAGCTACCATAGTAGTGTTTCACCACAAAACAGCCTGACATAATAGTAGCTACCATAGTTGCTCTTTCCTTGAAATATTTAAGTATACCTTCATATACTATAGTATCAAACATAACAAGACAGTGTAAAAACATTCAAGAGAATGAAAGTGTTACCGGGTATTCAGAACCAACTAACAGAAAACCAACAATAGATGCTATATCATCTCCTTGTCCATAAAAATTTTGTTTATACTATCACAAAATCCAATAAGATACAATATGATAAAACCCATGGAGGCAGAAGAATAAAAGCTTGGTGGGACTTCAAAATTAGATGATATTAAATCATCACTAGCTATTATAATGTCTTGTTTTCTTCAAGATAGCTGGTCATACCATCACAGACAATAAAGTTAAAAAACCCAGAATAAAATCATTCCAACTAATGAATGAAAACATTATAAGGGTTCAAAGCAATATAATAGGGAATCATGATTACCACATACTTTTATGTATTCTTACATTAGGGAAACTATTTGGAATTTATACATGTGAGTTTGATTTATTTCACTTATGAGTATGATCTCAAGCTGTGTCCATTTTTTAATAAATATCTCAATGTGACCATTCTTTATAGCTGAGTAGTACTCCATTGTATAAAAATACATCTTTTTTATCCATTGCTCAGTTTATGGATACTTAGGTTTTTTCCAAGATCTGGCTATTAAAAATTGTGCTACAATAAATATGGATGCACATATATCACTGTGGTATGATGTTTTCAGTTCTTCTGGGACTATGCCTAGAAGTGGAATAGCTGGAACAAATGGGATTTCCAATTCCAGCTTTTTGATAAATCTCCAGACTGACCTCCACAATGGTTGCACCAGTCTACACTCCCTCCAACAGTGCAGGAGAGTTCCTTTTTCACCACAGCCCCTCCAGTATTTGTTGTTGGTAATTTTCTTGATCTTGGCCAGAGAACAGGAGTATTATAAGCTGAATGAGTAGGTTTAAGAAAACCATTGTCTAAAAGGCACAGGTTTAAGTCCCTGTAAATGTTTGGGAGCTATGGGATATTGTGGAATGCAAGGAAAAATTGAAAGATCCCTGAGGCATGTCATTGGTAGTGCAGGTGGAATTGGAGATATCAAATTGTGGGATCAACCAGAAAAGAATGGAATCTGGAACCTGCATGGAATAGGCCCTGTCTGTAAAGGCTGTGCATATTGGCCATCAACACCCACTACAGAGGCTGAGGACTTAATACAGTGGCCTGAAAACTCAGGAAGAACACTGTACATAGCCTCTATGTCCACAAGTACAGAGAAAGCCTTATCTGAGATCTCCAGTGGGACTTGGGGCTCTGAGAAGGATATCTTAATAGAGGGCTATGGGCCCCAAACCCCATCAGTCTTCAGCAGCAAGTCTGAATAGATCAATCAGTGATGAATCCGGAGGTGATGAGATCTCTCATGAGGGCAAGGAGTTAGAGGATATATTTCCTACTCTCTGGCTGCTAGAATAATTGCTCTTCCAATGGCCCTTGAGATGGTAATAGGGGCAAGGCCCCAGAAGAATGCCAGGGTTGGGGCACTCTCTTGCCCAGTGTCCTTGTTTGTTGCTCTTGAAGCATAGTCCAAGAGGGGCTCAGGCAGCCCCACTTTGTCTCAGTTTACCTGCCTCAGATCCCCAAGTGCCACTGCTAAAAGATCAGGTTGTTGTCTTTCCTTTTGATTTTTATCTCTGTTGTTGAAAACAGAAAAGTCAGATTCGGAAGATCTCCCTGTGGGGTATGAGGGCCAATGTTAGCCTTTTGTCTTGGTATCTGGCCCACAGTGGAAGGTATTTGTCTCCTTCAGAGTCACAAGACATCTGGTTTTGATCTTGGGTAGTTGTATAGCTTTAAGTCTAAAAGAGACAAAGGCAAAGAGTCAATTAAGTATGCAGGAGTCAAATAATAGAATCAACAGGGTATTTATGATTATAACCTTAGTGATGGCTTTCCATAAGGAAGACAAGGATAAGGTCCAGGGAATTTTAGGAACTGACATGTCCTTTATTTGTCATTACACACATTTAGGTTTTACAACTGTATAAGTATCCTTTGTGCTATTAGAATGTCTAATGCCATCTGATTTTTGGAGGATGGCATATTTTATTAATTTTACCTTTTTATTTAGGAGAGAGTTCAGCTGTGGTGTCATTGAATGCCAGTTGAGCATAGTTAATTATGGCCCCAATATGCTTCATACAATCTTTTTTGGAAAAGATCTGGTGAATCCCAGCAAAAGGAACCCAAAAGGAATTTGTAATTATCTCTTAGTATTAGTTGTTGAGCATCCAGAAGATTGATAACAGTACAGTGCAGTGAAGACAGTAACCTTAAAATAGAACACTAAATGAAACTATTATTTTTTATTAACTATGGGTGTTTTAACATTTGAGCACTGAAGAAATTTGTGACTTTGTTTAGACTGCTCATTATTTAAGCATCTCTAAGTATAACATATACATTCCATAAATTTTAGTTTAAAAATTATTATTTGATTGGTGACCTCATGTTGGTCTGACCTGAATTTCCTGGCTGGAAAACAAGAAAAAGGCAGACATCTGGATCTGAAAGAAAACACTTGTCACCATGAACAATCCCAATTTTACATTTGAAGGCATGAATATATCACCAGATTAGCAACATTATATTGTCTTAGTCAATGTATTGTGTTTAGTTGAAGTCTCTCTCATAAGGCTATGGAGATTATTGAGGCCTTCAATTAATGAAAAATAGTTGGTTAAAGTTAGCAGGTGGCCACTTTCTTGTTTATCAACTGAAGTCCTGTCCAGTGTTTTCTCACCCCAAGGCACTTTGTTTAACCAACTTTAGCATCATTTTGACATAGCTGGCAACCTACGTGGAAGCATGTTTTTAAAATCTATAACCCAAGTAAACCTTGATTAAATTATCTGAAAATGTAAAAGAGGAAAGAAATTGTTGAGTTCAAATAAAAAGAAACAACTATTCACAGAGAAGGCAAATGGACAAACAGAGAGCAGATATATATATACTGGCAGTCAGCTTATAAAATCAGAGTGCAATCAAATACATTTGGCCAATTTGAACTATAATAAATAAACTAGTGTGAACTTTTTTGTAGATCAATTAAGAGAGACCACTTAAAATAAGAATACCAGAAAAGGAACCTCATTTATGGCTAATCTGAGATAGGTCAGAAAAGAAAAAAGGAACATAAACAACTAGTCTCTTGGGACCAGAGCAGGAGTAGAGCCTGTCCCGAAGCAGGAGCAGAGCCTGAGGCTGAGAAGGCTGTGGAGTAGATGGCCATAGAGCAGCCAACCGTCCAGCAGGAAAGTGTGGGCAATTACTTGATGGTTGGCTATAAAACAGCCAACTCATCGCCATGCAACAAGGAAAAATGCAGGCTGTTCACGAGTCACCATGTAACCCACAGCAGCTTAGCTGCTGCTGGTAATGCAGTGAGATGCATAAGGTGGCTGCTAGTCATCATATGACGCGCAGCTGGATAGATGCTGCTTATCACACGAGGGGCCCCAGGGGCTCAGCCATTGACCCTGAGACCCATCTCAAGATGGCAGCACACTGCCACATGGTGGAGGGCCTCAAGATGGTGACTGTCCTCCATGCGAGCTGTAGCAAGATGGCTACAGACAACCATGTGGCCTGCCAGAAGGGTGGAATGCATAAGACCATCCGAGAATATGGCGACACAGGGGAAGGGGACAAAGAACCCTCAGATAGAACAGATGGCTCCACTTGGGGGCATTGAGAAGTTGGAGACTGGGGAAAGACACAAAGAGAAGGAATACAGGCAGCTGTGGGTGAGGAATGGGGAGAGGATGGTGCATGGAGCAAAGAAACTTCTGGCTGAGAAGGCTGCGGGGTTTGGTATGAGAGATACAGGGGAGGAGCCATAAAGACAGAAGCTGTATCATCTGAAGGGGTCTGGTAGGGAGGGAGGGAGAGATCCTGGTGGAGCAGAGCAAGCCAGAAGTATTTGGGCCATCAGAGAAGACAGAGTGAGAGAAAGACATGTCCTTAAAGTGAAAAAGGCCTAAAGAAGGGTTTCTGCCAACTTGCCACCATTATGGAAAAAACATAAATAAAAGACCAGCTTTTTGGTTTTTATAGCCTTTTAGAGGCCAAGAGCACCAAAGTTATGAATCGGGCACCACAGGTGTGTTTTTTTAGGAGTCAGGAAGTGGCTCCCCTGACTGAATTACAAGTGATCTGAGAGAACAACTTCACCTCAGGATGTAAGAGCTATAGCTCCCCCCAAGGAACAAGGAAGCTATCCTGTGTCATGCTTAACAAAAGAGACCCTCACCTTATTTTGAAGGTGCGACAGAGTCATCATAAGAGCATGGTGTGGAGGCCCAGGAAGAAAAATAGCGGTTTTGCCTCAAGCCATATGGCCTAAGGAACGTGAAAACTGATATACCTGTTTGGGACAGCAGGATGGGTTTTCTGTCTCAAGCTTGCTAAGGAACAGAAGCAAAAAACCCTGGAAGGTAGCTCACCTGTGTGGAATGAGGAAGATCACTGTTGCATGTGGATTAGCGGTGGCAAGTGAACAGTCCCAGAGAAAGAAAACCCCGGTTCTTAGGCAGAGGGACTCAAACTGGGAGGGATCCCCAGAAGCCACTCTGCCATCTGAGTCAGGGCACCATTATGAAAGAGTTTAATAAAAGAGAGAAAATAAAGTAAAAACAGCCTTTATTCCAAGGATGTGGAGAAAGTCCATGACTGCTGGTGGGCTGGCTTTCTCTGGCTGGAATGTGGGCATGGGATATACATATAACCTCTGACCAGGGGTAGCGCTTAGGGCGGCCATTGATGAAGCATGAGGAACTGATTAGAATTTTCTTTGTGTGAAAACAGGAAGAGGAGTTGCAGTTAAGGCTGAGGAAGAAGCAGGAAGTGGTAGTGTTCCTGCTTTGGACGTCCGCCATGTTAGACCACCTCCATAATTTCTACTAAGGCAAGAACCTTTCAATATCTACATGATATTCCAAACACCTCCTCCAAATACCCATGTGGCTCACCTTCCCACTTTTCTATGTTGTGAATCAAATACCACCTTGTAAATCTGCGTTTAAATCTAGTTTTTTTTTTTTTTTCACAAGATTCAGGATCTAATACATTCCATTTATCCAAGAACTGCGCAACCATTATAGGCAGCAGGGTTTCCACTTGGTGCCATCATGGTTTCTTTGTGGCAACAAACTGACTTCCTTGCTGCCCTTTAGTGCTCACATCTGAATTGCAAAGTCTCCTTGCAGTAGGAGCCACCACTGCTGAACCAAGGTCAGTGAACCTCCCAATGTAAGATGTTCTGAGTTAGCTCTTAAACATTGTGAAGTGTGCGAAATTATTTTTCTTCTATGGAAAAGACAATGGGATGTGTATTGGACCAAATGCTGTGCTCTGTCTGAGATTGCTTTCTAGGAAGGGCTATAAACACAGGGGGGGGGGAATTTTTTAAATGCAATGAAAGAGATGATCTAAAATATCCTTGTGCTTATGAAGCAGATGGCACCATGTCTAAGTACCACGGCTCTGCATGAATCTCAGTGGTAGAGCACATACCTGGTATATGTGTACTTACAAGTTCAATCCCTAGTCTAGCGAAAAATACCATAAATATATTAGGATCTCCTATTCTTTAAGCAAACATCCTAGGATGAATGAGACACCAAGGACTCAGTGCCACGGCTTCCACATGTTTCTCCAATTCTGATGCATTCTGCTGTCCCTACTTGTGATATGACAGAAACTCATTCTTCAACTTCAAGGTCTTCATTTATTTCTCTTGCTCTTTTCTGCTTCCTTTGAAGTTGCTCAGAAACCAGAGGGGAAGGAAGCCTTTTAGGAAAAAGGCCTGGCTTGAAGTTTTTCTGCATTCCTGTTAAACAGTCAGTAAGGGTGATATCTGGCAGGAAAGTCAGTGAGGAAAACATCCATGTGACTCTGCAGGTGACTCATCAGTAAGTGCTGTACACAAAAGTCCAGATTCTTCACTTTAGATGCAGTTATATTCCTGATGATTGAAATGCAGGAAGCTTTTGGCTTAGATCAAGCTTTTGCTGTGTAGTTTAGGATAGTCTATTCATGGTTATTATTCATTTCATTATATAGAATTAAACCTGGATCACTTTAAAATGTAAATCCCTTTAAAGAACATGGATACAGAACTGCCTATTTTAGTGATTCCCAAGTAGAGTGAATAAAATGTAACTGAACATTCACCACCTCCCCCAGCCAGTAGACCTCAGTTGCCCAGGAGACAGTTCCTATTGCAGTTCTAGTGTCTTCTGTTTCTTAGAAAATGTTGATCACTGTGACACATATTGTAAAAACCAATCAAAGACAGCTAAGTACTCTACCTGTGTATACTCCCAACCCCATAAAAACCTCCCTCTCTGGGCCTGCAGAGCCTGCCATTTTGAGGGCCAGTTAATTCCCTGTTAGTGTCTGCTCAATGTTAAATAAATCTGCCTCCAAATCCTGGGTTTCACTTCAGTGTTTCTGCATCCTGTTGTATCAGTGATGATGTTTTTCCTATTTTCAGAAAGAGAATAGTAAGAGTCACAGTAAACTGAGTGCACATTTTAGATTTCAGAACAGGCACTCTAATTCATTTCAGGACTATCAGGGAAAATCCTGTCAGCTTCAGAAGTACCCGATAACTTTAGTTGGATTATGAAATTTTGCAAAGAGAAATGTGAAAAAACTC
Organism: Cavia porcellus; assembly: GCF_034190915.1. Taxonomy (NCBI): domain Eukaryota; kingdom Metazoa; phylum Chordata; class Mammalia; order Rodentia; family Caviidae; genus Cavia; species Cavia porcellus. Next base: position 23,581,931 of record NW_026947509.1, on the reverse strand, counting down.
AAGAAATAATGCCCATGGTGTTTGCAGAGGTGAGTAAGACTGCATGACACCTTTTAGAGTCCTAGCAACAATGGAGTAAGTCTCATTGAGGAGGATGTGAAACAACTAGAATTCTCATAAGGTACAGATGGGAATGTAAATTATGGAAGACCTCCTCTCTTTGAGCTAAAGTACACATTTTCTATGACACAACAATGTTGGTTCCAGGCATATAACCTCACAGATTTGCATATAGAGTAAAAAGATATGGAAAATAAGTTTTCTAGCAATATTCTTTGTAATAGATGAGTATTGGGCAGAACTTAAATATTTACCAGAGTAGAACAGATAAACAATAACAAATTCATATAAAGTAACACTGTACAAATTATCAAATTACTGCTACACTCATCAATTTGTATGAATCTCGATTGCATATGTCTTGGTAAAAGAAGCCAGACACAAAATCATAGATATTGAGAGATTATCTATAGTTAGACTGAAGATACACCAAACAATTTAGAGGAATGGAGGTCAAAATATTGGTTACCTTTTGTGAATGGATGACCCCCCCCCCTTTTTTTCCCCAGTACTGGGGATTGAACTCACGACCACCTGCTTGAAGGCAGGTGCTTATGCCGCTGAGCTAAATCCAGCCCCAAATGGATGACTTTTGAAGGCATCCTGAAGAGTCTTGAGATTTTTAAAATAATATTACAGACTGTAATCTGAGTACATTCACTTAAGGAAATTCACCAGGTGTGCACATCGATTTACATACTTTATTATTTTTAAACTTTTGTTTAGTATATGATAATAGTATACATTAATGAAACATAACACATTTCAAGGCATATGTGTGTGTGTGTGTGTGTGTGTGTGTGTGTGTCTGGCAAGGTAAGAAAATGAGACTCTGAGAAAGGAAAGATGTGCACTGTGGGAACTAACTCTTCTAACTAATCCTTTTCAAGCAGGAGCTGAATCTTCTGAGAGTCCGGCCAAAAAGAATGAAGAGAACCCTGGGGATGTCTTCGGTAACCCTGTGGTTTCAACTGTCCAATGAGTTTGGTTACTGTGAGCAGAACAGGGACAGAAAATTTCAGAACCTATGTGACTGAAAGGCGAAATCCTGCAAATCTGGAAATACATCTGGAGATGTAGCAACTGACCCCCTACCGGTGGCCTGTGTTTCTGTCTAGGAGTAAACAGGTAGCAAGGAGAGTGGGTTTTTCAGGCCCTGACCATCTGTGAAGGTGAAAACACTGCTGTGAACTGCAGTTCCCAAACTACTCTAAACGGCCTGCAGTGGTACTGGCAGGAAGCAGTGGAAGTCCTACCTTGCTCATGTTAATCTGATCAAATGAGAGAGAGAAGCTCAGTGCAAGACTAAGAGCCACCCTTTACATTGTTGCCAAAAACAGCTTCCTGCCCATCCCAGATCTCCAGGCCACAGATGCTGCTGCTTACTCCTGTACCACAGATGCACAATGGGCAGCAGACACAGACCCCAACACAGAATCCCCACAAGCTGTGTCATGAGACTCACAATGGGAAATAAACTCCAGGCTTGGTTGTGCATCCTGACTGTATATACTCAGGCTCATCTTCACTGCAGCAGCCTCTGATTTGTGTCATGAGAAATAGAAGATTTGAATCTTTTAGCACAAAAAAGCTTCATGCTCTGATTCTATCAGAAACAGATAATTCCTGGGCTCTTACAGAGGATTAAGAACTACTGAGTATCAGTGTTGTACCCCCAAAAATAAGGCCCCAAGATATTAACCAAAAACAGGGCAAGATGTCTTTTTTAAATGAAAAGAGAACATTTATTTAAGGTGGCACCAGCGACACAATGCAGATGGAGTTTGCAAAGCTGTGCAACTGGGTTAGAATTTTGACAGATTTTTATAGTGATTAAACTGCAAAGTAAGGAGTGATGTGAAGTGAACAAGAATGTGGAAGGCCTTTGTTCCCCTTTGCTTGGGGTAGGGTTGTTTTGCAGTTGGTGGTTACCTCTTTTGTTTCCTTAATTTACTGCCCTTGATCTGCTAATTTCGGGAATATTTCTTACTCATAAAGGGAACAAAGTTTGAGACAGGAAATAGGTTACTAGGGTGATGACGCATGCAAAACAGTATGATGACTCATCAGTTAATTTATAACTGTGTGGTTGGTGTTCCAGTCAATCTTTTTAACTTTACATTTTAGTTTTTTAGCATTTTAGTACCACATTCCCTACTGATTTTTGTCAGTGATGCAAATCATTGGCTCATGGAGTTTTCAAACAGAGGTATCCTTTATAACCTTGTATCCTTAAAATCATGAGTTTTATAGTTTGAACTCAATCTTTGATATAATTTACCAATTTATTTATAATACAAGGCCCAATTGTTTAACAAGTAAGTAAGACTAACAGAGGTCCAGAGGCTCCCCATTGTCAACCCAGGAAATAGAGATAATCATCATTCAAACCAGTTCTGTTCAGCTTGTCTGGCTTGTTCTCATTCCTGTAGCTGCCTTTTAAGGCTGGCCATACTTAGTCGTATAACCCCTGAATAATTGGCATACAAGGAACAATTTTCTCCTAATGCCAGACAGAGGCCCCCTTCTTTTAGGAACAGGAGATCTACACCCCACCAGTTTTGTAAAACCATCTCAGCCAGTGAACTTAAAGAATCATCTAATTTGGAAACAGGGTCACTAAGGGCTGTTAGATCTTGGTCGATGAATGCACTTAAGTGTCTATAATTTTGGTCTGCAACTATTAGGCTGGACACTCCTAAACCTATTGACCCTGCCATTCTAATTCCCAGTAATACAGGTATGAGTATGGGATTTCTCTTCATTCAGATCAGACTCTTTAAGTCAAAGGTAGGGAACAAATGACTCCTACCATTATCTTCAGAGTACCAATACAATTGAGGAAAGATATGAACCAATATGCAAAGCTCAGGGTGTTGGGTGAACAGGTGAAGCATGGAGCAAGGAATTTTACCAGAAGTACAGGCAAACAATGTTCTGTTGGGAGCAACAAGGTGCAGATTAGCAGGATAGGAAAAATTATGAATCAAAACTGAAGAGGTAAGATTACAGATTGCAAGCATAAGGGGAAGTGTGCAGGGAATAGGAGGCAGTGCAAACACAGGTTCGTGGAGCACCCTGTACGTTTTCCAGTGTGAGCAGGGGCCTAGCACCCCACCAATAAGTGGTTTCATCTGCAGAGGAATTTAAAAGTTGATTGTCCATAGTAGTCATAGGGGTGCCCATATAGAAGGGAGGTCAAGATGGAAGGCATAGCCAGCAGTCAGCAGTGAGGTTTTGGGCACTAAGATTGAGAAACTGATAAGCAATGTCAAGAGGCAAGAAGGGGTTTATGGATGGAACACAAATGGCAGAAGGCAAAAAGTTCTCAGGAACAGGAAGCCTACTAGAGGAGGGTGGAAGATGAGTAACAGGAAGAAATCGAGTTGGCTGGGTTGGCTGAGGGCCTATGGGTCTGGTGGGGGCTATTCAAACAGTCTCAGGAACAAACTGAATGGTAAAGGCACTCCCTGGATCATATCTGGAGACCCATAACCTAATACCATAATGTAATCCTACACTCCAAACAGGATTGATTGGGATTTTTGGTCTGAAAGTCATAAGATTACACCAGTTGAGGGTGCAGGAAAATTGAGGTCTCCTGCATAAGGAAAAGGTAACAATCCCCTTTGTTTCCCTGCCAAGGAGATATAGATTCACAACCCTAATGTCTACCAAAATGTTCTTTCTTTACAGACTGTGGGCACTTACTAGTGTAATTCCTTTTGACCAAGTAGGTCCATGCAAAGCCTGGTTGGTTTCCTTCCCATTAGCAACTAATCATGCAGCATAAAATGCTGACCCAACAACATTCTCTTCTGTCTAATTTTTGCCGGGATGTTATTTAATAGGGCACATAAATCTATCTTAATTTTCCCATGGACAGTACCATTCACCAGTGAAACAGTCAGTAATTTTCCAAGTTCCAAACAGTGCATTATGAGGTAACTCCTTGAGGTCTCCATAAGGAAGAACACATAAGAACAAGATTATCTGAGACATTTGGCAATTTTAAGCTTTAAGGAGTCCTTGGAGCAAACAAGAGTCCACTTACCTGTAAGTTGATCACTGTCAGAGGCTGGAACCAGCTTGAAGTGGGAATGATGAATCCAGGCAGGCTTTCCAGTGACTTTGACAGCAGTTGGAGTACTGAGGACCATGGTGTAGGGACCTTCTCACCATGGTCTGAGAGATTCATGGTGATGTCTCTTGATGAGGACTAGTGTCCCAGGTTCCACTGCAGGGCATTCATCTTCAGAGTGGACTACAGGTGGAGGATGTGGTTGTCGGAATAATTGATGGATGGAAGTTAGTACTGGCTGGAGGGCCTGAAGGGACTTAATGAGATCTTGATTAGCCAGATCAGCTAATTTTTCCTCTGAAATCTTAGGAATAAGAGGAGGAGGTCTCCCATATACAGCTTCAAAAGGGGAAACACCTGCAACATAGGGGGAACATTGCACATGCAAGAGGGCAAAAGGAAGGAGACTTACTCAGTTTTCACCAGTTACCACTTTTAAGGTCTGGTTCATCCTTTCTATTTGTCCGGAACTTTGAGGCTGGTAAGCACAATGGCGTTTCCAACTGATCTGCAAAGCTTGGATTAGTTTTCAAGTTTTCTGGGCTATAAAAGACAGACCATTGTTGGACCCCATGGATAAAAGTAGGCTAAATTGTGGGACAACCTCATATAAAAGCTTTTTGACTACTATCTGAGCTGATTCACATTTAGTGGGAAAGGCTTTGATCCATTCAGTGAAAGTATCAATCATTACTAGCAAATACGTATACCCTTGAAGTCCAGGCTTCCCCATTTCTGTAAAGTCTATTTCCCAATATTTTTCAGAAATAGTCCCATGATAATGAGTGGTTTCCATTTGATTCAGTCATTTTGAAGGCACTGAAGGCATCTAAGACTCACAGACTGAGTAAGTTTTGATAACTGAGGGATAAAGAAACAATCTCACAAAAGAGCAGCAAGTTTTGATCCTCCCATGTGATTGGACCGATGAGCTTGTTGGATGAGTTCTCATCCCAAGGCCTTGGAGAGGACTCGCTTATCAGGCAGTTTCCCTGGGAATATCAGACTTAGCTTGGAGTTGAGCTAAGTCTTTTTGAGAAAAGGCCTCTGACAGAGTAGGTGGAATGAGCAGCAATATTGGGGCTGTCTCAATCCCCACTGATTTTGTGTCCACTTTTCGGGCAGTGGTGTTTGCTAGATTGTTTAATAGCCACCTTTCTTGGCATCCAAGTGGCAGCTAACAAATCCAAAATTGGGAGAGCATTTTTAATCTTTTGGCCTCCTGAAGTCAGTAAACCCTGTTCTTGATAAATGGCCCCATGAACATGGGCAGTAGCAAATAAGTCCTTACTGAAGGTGGCTCCCATGACCCACTTACCTTGATAGATGTAACTGCTTCCATCGGAGAAATACAATGGAACTCCGGACAGTGGCTCATCTGTCATGTCCGTTCAAAACACTCTGAGATGACCAATAATCTACAGGCAGCATAGTAGCTGGATTTAAAGCCAATGTCCCCTTGAAACTGATGGTAGTCAGATCCAGAAGTAATGCTTGATAGTGCATGACTGGGGAGTTAGGCAGCCATCGGTCTGGCAGAGACTTAATGAGGGTCTCTAGCAAATGAGAGGAGACAGTTGATGAGAGTCTTCAGCGAATGGGAGGAGATAATTAAATGTTTCCATCCAAAACTCAATTTTTTTAACCCCTTTGCCACTGGGCCACCAAGGAAATCACAAGCAAACAAACTGACCAACTGGCTGCCACGTTATCAAGCCCCTTGGAAAGATCTAAAGCCCATAGAAGAGCTTGGGATAGTCCTTTCATCAATGCCCCTTCTCCTTGCAATAAGCTCATTGATTTTTATCTAGGGGTAGATGAGACTTCGTATCGGGCTGGGTGACTTTGTCCTCCTGGTTGTCAAATATATTTTAAGCAATATCTAATAACTAACTGAGGGGCATTCCCTCAACTTCCTCAAGCTTTTGCAATTTTTGCTTACTATCAGGGGCCAACAGTTACAAAGGCAATATTAATGGCCCTTGCTTTTTAGGTGCTACCAGATCTATGGGTGGATAAATGTAATAGGCTTCTAGTAATCTTTCCAGAAACCCTAAGGGGGGCTCATCAGCCAATTGTCTCACCTCTGCAACCTTGGAAAAATTGGTGTAATTTTTGGCAGTGCCTTTAAGGGCTTCTAGGAACAACTGGCAATACTGAACAAAGAGCCTCCTTACCTCTGGTTGTCCAATCAGGTTGGGACAAAGGAAAAACATGATTCTGACATTCAGGATCAGAGGACGTGTTTTTACCTGGAGTGCACACTGCTTTTTATCCCACAGTATGAATGTTTTCTCTCTCTTCTGCTGTAAACAAAACCTGCAAAATCTGCTGGCAGTCATCCCAAGTGGGGCTATGAGTGGAGAAGACAGATTCCGAAAGAGAAATAAGGCCCTGAGGAGCTTTAGAAAAATGGGATTGAGGAAGAGGAGTCCAGCGATTCTGAATGCTGATGGCTCCTAATCCAGATGGGACTGAGAATTACAGTCCTTTTTAATTTTTATTTTCATTGGAAAATATATTCTATATAATGGTCAACACTGACTTATCATCATTATATAAACTTGGGATGACAAAGAGCTCCAGTTTTTCTTCCTTTTTTAATATCTCATTTTAATGGAAACATTTTGCAGTAAAGGTTTACTGATCCAATTATATCAAATCCTGAACACATTTGTTTTTCTCTGTATTTTACTTATTACAAGTCAATTACCTTTTCTCTAGATTTTTAGACAACATTAAAACTTTTAAGAAAATCCTTGAAGTGACTTTCTTTTAGTTGACGAAATTATATTGAGTCATTTTATGTCCTTTTACCACCTTAAAATGCTACACTTTGAAATCTGTAATTTTTTAACTGGCTCAATAACAGTATGACCTGGTTTTATAGAAGACAAGGCCAACATTAAAGATGCAAAGGTTTTTCTGTCTGTGGTTCAGTGACATAAAGGGAAATAAACTTTCATTATGACCCTTGAGTCCAATAAGCCGTATGGAACTTGCAACAGTAGTTTAAGAGAAATAAAAACAACCCTGAATGTTAGTACTGAGGTAACAGATTCAAGCAAGCAAATGGCTCCACAGTAAAAATATATCAAGCACAAAACCAAATGGACAAACAATCCCAAATCACAAATGGGCTAAAAGCCCTTCCCAGAAGGTATCCCACTCTGGTGCAGAAGGAGCACTAGGATCCTCTGCAACTTCAACCATGTGCACTCAAATTACAAAGAAGAAAAGACCCAAATAGTTACAGATGGTTCAAGCCAATTTATTGGTGAAAAATAATGTTGGGAGGGGTCCCCATATAATCCTGGAAAGGCCCCCAAATGTTGTACCCCCAAAACAAGGCCCCAAGATATTAATAAAAAATCGGGAAAGATGTCTTTTTTAAAAAGAGCACTTTTATTTAAACCTGCACCAGCTACACAATGCAGATGGACTTTGCAAAGCTGTGCAAATGGGTTAGAATTTTGACAGATCTTTATAGCAATTAAATCACAAAATAAGGAGTGATTTGAAGCAAGCAATAATGTGGAAGGCTTTTGTTCCCTTTTGCTTGGGGTCAGAGACATTTTGCAGTTGGTGGCTACCTCTTTTTTCCTTAATTTACTGCCCTTGGTCTGCTAATTCCAGGAACATTTGTTTCTCATAAAAGGAACAAAGTTTGACATAGCATCACTTTTCTCACACAAAGGGAACAAAGGTTGACACAGCAAACAGGTTACTAGTGTGATGACACATACAGAACAGAATGATGACACATCAGTTAATCTATAAATGTGTGGTTGATGTTCCAGGCAATCTTTTTAACTTTGCATTTTAGTTTTTTAGCATTTTAGTACAACAATTAGAAGGTATTTTCTGTCCTTAGCCAGAAGGTCTGAGATATGTAGGGACCATTGTGGTGGCAAAGTGTCAGGACACAAAGCTAGGATAAAAAAATAAACTCTTAAGCTTCTCTTTGCAGTATTACATGCTCCACTTGGCCCACATTGGTGCCTGATAAAAGTTTAAAAGCAACATTATTACTTAAAAAATAAAAAAAAAACAAGAAATGGTGTTAGAAAGTAAATTAGCTTCACTTGCTCTTAGTCAACTTAAAATGACTAATTGTGGAGTCCCACAACCAGCCAATACATTACTAGTTTTCCTTTATGTTGGTAAGGACAGTACCTCTATCTTGTGGATTGTGCTGGGTTGCTTCTTATGGGGCTGCTTTTGAGGCTGCTTTTGCTTGGAACCTTGACTCCTGTTGAGAAACTAAAGTGGGGCAAAAGCCTTGGCATCTGAATTATGCCTGTTCTCTTTGCTTTTTAAACTGCTGAATCAGATTCTCCTCAGCTTTGTATGCAGACATGTTGATTGTTTAGGTAATCAATCAACATGTCTGCATACAAAGACATACCAGCGCAAATGGGCAACAGACCAAATTAACTTGCATTGCACCATACTTTTTCTCAGCATCTCAAATACTAAAAGTCCTTCAGGCCCATGGCAAAGGCAGGTCACTTACAGAAAATGATGACACCATCTGTGAGAGTAACTGAGCTGTTCCTGAACAAACTTGATTGCCTGTTGTCCAGTATCAGACTTGGTAGGTCTCTGAGTTGCATAAGAGGTTCTTGCATTCCCTCAGTTCCAAGAATTAGTAACTCAGACTTGCAAATCTTCTGCCTAACCCTCCCAGAATTCTGGAATTACTCATATGCACCCGGATACCTGGCTCTGAATTTCTGTTTTTAATGAACATCATTTTCATTACTTAGAGATTTTCTGAGCCTTTGCTATCTGTCTCTTAATGTCAGAGAACATCATCTTTTCATCCCTAGCACCAAAGTACCTTGGATGCAAGCATCTGCATTGTTTCCTTTCCCTCCTTTCCATTCCTTAACTTATTTAATACACTTCTTTCATTTTAGTCTCCCCAGAGACTCCTGATAATGAAGTAGAAAGCTAACAAGAAAATAAGGTTTAGTGAGTTCCAGTTAAATCCATGGATGTATTCGGGGGGGATATGAAGACATTCTGAAATAGTGACAGGTTCCAGAAAACCATAGACCAGAAGTCAAGGAGAAAATCAGGTCCCTTGTTTTGTAAATAGAGAAGCAGACAAGCCTGTTTATTTATGCATTTAGCTCTGCTGTGTTGGTACTCAAACAGCAGAGCGGGGTAGTTGCAATAGAAATCGTAAGACCTCAAAGTCTGAGATATTTACTACTGACCCTTTAAAAAACACCTAGAGGAAAGATGCTCTTGCTTTGGTTGTATCCCTCTATAAAACAGTCTGCTGAATCGCAGCCACCCAGGCTGTCAGCCTGGTGTCCAGGGTTAGTGATTGCATTGATATTCTGTGAGTCATATTTATTCAGTGACTAAGATGTTTTATTCCTTGGTTTTAGGGTGATCCTTCCCACTCAGAACTGGAAACTGTTCCTCTCTCAGTGTCAAGGTAACAAAGCATTTACTACTTGTAAGAGGGATCCACAGATAGTGTGACACTGAGCTAAATTAATTTTTGTTTACTCACTGCACATACATATATGTATTTATTTGTTTTCCTGATGTTACCTGACATGGCTCATACTGTGAGCTGCTGTGACTCAAGAGGCATGATATGAATTCATTTGTTAGCAAAAATATCTTTTTCATGAAACATTTCCTGAATTCCATGATTTCCAAGGTAGGAACAAGGACTGAGACTAAACCTTTTACACTGTTGTTAGAGAGTCAAAATTCTGTGGTTACTTTTCACTTTTGTTCTGCCTGGGATAAAGGAGGCACATGCAAGACTACAGGGTTTGTAATTATGCTCTCCTATGCACTTACTAAAATTCATAAGGGAAATTGCACGTCTAACATACTTCCTTTTTCTATCAATAAATTGTGATTTGAATGTGATTCCATTTTAGAGGTCATCATTTTGAGTACACTAAGTTACCCTGAGACACATCAGGTGCTCAAGGCAGTCTGGAAGTGAGCACAGGAAGTGTGTCTGTCACATGTCACAGGCAAACGTGTCCCATCTCTCCCAACTGCATTTCCTATTGAGGCAGATGCACCAAACAACCCAATAGCATTCATTTAGCTCTTAGCACAAGACACAAGAGTAAGGCTGAGATATTACAGAGAACATAGAGCATTGCATTAGAGGGCAGAGCTACCATCACACTGCTTGCCAGGCTCCTTGGAGCATCCATCACCTCCCTCTGCCTTGGTAAGGATTCCACAGCACAGGGCTCAGATGCTTCCTAACCATGAAGATCACAGGAAGAGCAAGCTGTTGGCTGAACAAGCTGTTCAAAGAAAGAGATAATGGGCAACAGACCAGAGTGCTGGAACCTAAACCATTCCATGTTTTGTCCTCCCATGATTATAGATAATGGATCACATTCATCCTTACCCTCTTTCTAACAGTGACCAGCATGACCCAGAAGGTAGCCCAAACTCAGTCTACAGTTCCAGTGCTGGAGATGAAGGCTGCAACCACGAATTGTGTGTATGAAACCAGTGATCATAATTATTCCTTATTCTGGTATGAGCAATCACCACATGGGGAAATGATTTTCCTTGTGTGTCAGAACTCTTATAGTGAGTACAATGCAACAGAAGGCCTTTACTCTGTGAGCTTCCAGAAGGCAGCCAAGTCTATCAAGCTCAGTATCACAGCCCCCCAGATCACTGACTCAGCTGTGTTTTTCTGTGCTCTGAGAGAGGACACAGTGAGAAGGGACCTGCAGGGGACCTAAGAAAACCTCAGCAGAAGACAGGGCCCTGGGGAAACACTTCATCACAAAGAGGGAAGAGCATACGTATCACAATTCTATTCTGACCCATAAATTTGCAAGAGTTAAACGGATAAAGTTCATATATTTAAGATAAATAATTTTCATTGAATAATTATTTTTCTTTCAAGTGACTTTAACGTTTTTACATTGTACCGCGGAGTGTGTGTAAGACAATACCACAGTTGTCTGGAGTTACAAAGACCTTGTGCTTTGAAAATGCATGTGCATGCATAGAAATACCTATTTTCTTTCTCTTATGATACAATTCTGATGGTTATCCTTAATTTCATTAATTTGCTTTGCTTAAGAAATACACAGATAGTAGTATAGCACACTTCTGAATTTGTACCAATGTGTCACAGAAGTATAGACTCGGGTGTTACATATGTTTCCTATCCTATCTGGCACTACTCTGTGTTCCTTCTGAGCCCCCATGAACCGAGAAGCTTTACTGAACATCTTTTCATCCTTCATGCTTCTGCTTTGGGGTATGCTGATCACAGAGTGAAACCCCTAAAGCCATGAGTCAAATTAACCCTTTCCACATGTAAACATTGGGTGTCAGGGACTTCTCAGTGATAGGAAAGGTAATATGGAATTTTGGAAGTGGAAACTCTGCTGTGACTCTCTCTCTGTCTCTTTCTGACCATATGATTTAGAACATTGGGAAATGGTCCACAAAGAAGGCTGGAAAAGTTGGAAATGCAGGCTACAGAAAATAAAAATGCTGTAAGCAGAGCCTAATGAGCAATTTCAGTTGGTTCTCTGGGTATAGTAATGTTGATAGTATAGGACAGACAGTATAGGCTGGTTCTGGAGGTTTCAGGTGGGAACAAGGGCTACACTGGCAACTAGGCTAGAGACCATGTGTGTTACACCCTTGCAAAAGAAAATCTACATTTCTCATGTTCTAAGAGACATGGAGGAGCTTTGTGGGATGCTGAAACAGAGAACTGAAATAAAGAGACATGCAGGAGCTTTGTGGAATGCTGAAATAAAGAGCAGAGGACTAATTGAGCTCATAGAAGAAACTCAAAACAACCCAATATTAAGACAGTGGCATGGGTACTGCTCTCTTCTTTTAGCTAAGTTTATAATGACAATCCAGTGCAAAAGGCAGACCAAAAATTTTTAAATGCTTAAATTCCAACCCAAAAGGAATCATGTACAGTGCAGAAGCCAAAGGAGTTGTGGCTGCTGAATGGATTAGTACCTTTAAAGCAAACCAAGTACTTTGTATAGGTATAAGAAGGAGGATGACTGAAGAGCATCTCAGGGATTCTCAAGACTCCATCAAAGGCTGCACAGTGAAAATGTATAAATCTTTCACTTGAAAGAAGTCCTCCTGGGCCCCCTTCTTAGGACACAACACCTCAGAAAGTTGTTCTCTAGTGTTAATTTGACCACGCTCAGTCATCCAGACACTCAGAGTTTGCAATCATGGTCCAAGGGGGCCTGGCTACATTTCCAGCCTGCAGCATCACATATTCATGTGACACTAGTTTCACCAGCATGCACAATGCAAGAGACATAAGGTGGAGAAAATTTCTACTCAGTTTCAACTAAAGGTCTTGGAAATCAGGCAAGGAGCTGCTGAGAGGGCAGTGCGGGAAGCTGTAGAAATGAAATGAAAGGTACAGAGGAGACCCTGGGAGTCAGAAATGCCAGGAATGCAGAACATATAAGTAAGCTATAGGTTATGAGTGAACCTGGCTCAAGAATGATGTCACCTGTGCTGTAGAGTAAGGTCATGGGCACAGCCATGTGGTCCAGATGCTGGATATGGAGCTACAGGATGCAATTTGCTTTGCAGAACTTCAGAGTTGTTTTGGTCCATTTATTTTTGATCTTCCTCATTCCCCCATTTTGGAATGAAAATCTTCCCTCTTGCCATTGTGGTTTTAAATTAGGTTCATTCTTTTTCCTTATCACAGAGGTTCATAGGTAAGAATATCAGAAGACAAAAATTTTGACTTTTAAAAAACATGGAAACTGTTGGAACTTTGGGAAATGATTGTTGTGTTTTCTAATTATGTGCTGTGCCCATATTATTAGCTGGAATTGTGGGCTTACTATTGTCTTTTATTTAGATATTATCTATTGGTTTAGGATGCCTTTAGCTGCCAAGCTTGCAATAGCTGGATACTGAGGGTTAACCTTAATCATATTACAGAAACACCCAAGGGATTAGTGAGGCACATTTCCGGGTGTCTTGGACTGGGTCATGGACCTTTACCTGTGGATGCTGTAGCTGATCCCTGACTCCTTCCACTCTGGCACTTTCACCTCATGCTGATTCCCTTTCAGGAGAAAAAATTTGTTTCATTTAAAGCAATGGCATGACAAAAGTAAACCAAGAATGTTTTGGGGATCATACTAACTGAGTAATGTTGTCTGGCACTGAGCTAAAGAAATAAGACTGCAGTGAGCCACATGTGATACCTACCTCCTAGGGGAAGTCTTGCATGGGGCTTGGCATCTCAACACTGTTTGCATAACGTCACTAAAACAGTATCTGTTTATTTCACAATAATGGTCTTACAGTTGTATATGCACGTTTTTGAGGGTCTGCACAATGTGTGATAACAGCACTGTTCTGATCCTTGATGTAACTTCTGTCTATAGAAATAGATAGAAAAAGACTCTCTGGAGTGCTTTGGGAATGTTTTGTGAGACTATGCAGAGACTTTGAGACCCATGAGTCTGAGAGCTGACAGTTCACAGAATGCACGTGGAACATCACACTGTGACTTAAATGGTATTGCACACTGCACACACAGTGAAGGGAGTATATTTGTTGTCCCTCCATCCTTGTGCTATTATTGTAATGTGTTTTAATGCTGCATATGTTACAAAATCTAATAGCGCACTTTTATAGCTTTTTCTTTAACCAATTTTAATATTGTCCCTCTTATCCCCTAGCGTTGTTCTGATACACACTGTTCCCAGTGAGACGTCAGCTTCACTCTTAGTTCTGAGTCTCTGTGTGTAACTGCTCTGTCCAGTTCTCATTCTCCACACCAGTTGCTGCTGAGTTTTCCAAAAACTGTTTGCTGCTATGGTTTGAACAGCTCTGTCCCCACTAAAACTTACACTAAGTCTGGCTTCTCAGTGTGGCAGTGATGGGGAATGGTGCCTCGTAGACACACGAAGATCACTGTGGCACTGCACATGGGCTTGATTAATATTCTACCTAGGAAATTGGGTTCCTTCCTTCTGTACTGGGTTAGACTATACCCAGTCTCTTTACCATGAGTTTGGTTTCATGGAACTGGAATAAATAATTATGAGTGGGCTCATATAAAGAAAATTTGGCTATATCAAAGTGTTCACTCACTTCTTCATTTGACAAACTCTGCTTTGTATAAAACTGTCCTTGTGAGGTGTGGTGCTGATTGGGACTAGGGCATAAAAAGGGACAGTTCAGGATATAGACTGGAGGGAAGGAGAAAGAATTATCTATTCTGATGGATCCTTTTTACCCACAGGAACCTCAACAGCATGTACAAGGAAAAAGCCTCACACGGGGTACACAGAAGATGTGCAAAAATATAATTGGGGAATTAGAGAACTCAGCATGGAGAAAATGTTGTAAATAATTATTGACTACTATCCTAATTATAGCTGTAATTCTATAGACAAATGTTTAGTGCTTTCTTCAAAAGTGCTATTTCATGCTATTTATTTATCTTCTTCCTCTCAAATGATTTCATAAGACTCCACTGTCAAATATTTCTCTCTCCAAGGTTCCTGTTATGTGCTATAAACTTCACTTGAAACATTAAATGAAAAAATTCCTGAAATGAAGAATTCATGCTTCACATTTATTCCATGTCACCCTGAGCATTTTGATGAAATCTTCCAGGCCCACAACACATCCTGGGAGGATCAATGCTTTGTCCATCATCTCCGTGGTGCACAGCTACTTCCTTCCCAGCCTGTAGTGTTTGTTTTTGTTCATAATCAGCTAGTGCTAGTTTTGAAGCCTCACCTCAATCTGGACAAGGTACAACAACTGTACACCAGTGTTTAGCTGAAGTCTTCAAGGAAGACCTGAACTTTCAGCTTGTTCCAGTTGACGGCAATGTGTTACACCAGAAAGCACTGTGCCTACCTCACAAGCAGATGCTATCATAGGACTATATGGATAGGAGACGACACAGGGTGTAGGGGTAAGTGATCTCCATGGTTTCAGGCATTTAGAGAAGTACTAGGAAGCATTTTCTGTGAATTTGCACGACTGATATTAAGTAAAGGTGACAAGGCTTGGAGCAACTCAAGGAAACCACCAGTGGGTGCTGCTTTCTCATACATAGCTCACATGAGCAGCTGGCTGGTGACTCTGTAGTGTTATCTTTGTAACCACAAGTCAGACTACCAGAAGAGGCACTTGACTCCTTTTTCTAGAAGATCCTGTTGGGGCCAAGCTCTGTAAGATTTTGTGTAATGCAAGTAGTGAAGGCTCTTTGATAACAACATGCTGTCTGTCACCTGCTCAGTACTTCTGATTCTCTTAATGTTCAGTAAGTAACATTTTATTGTAATCACTGATGTTTTTATTTGCCTTAAATTATGATCATCTTTGCTCTTCTTCCATATTTAAACAAATGTTGTCCTTGTCCTCTTGCTCCTCTTCCTTTTCCCCTTCCTCCTGCTCCTCCTCTCTCTTTTCTCTTATCAGGGAAAAACCATGGAGACTCAGTGACCCAGACAGAAGGCCCGGTTACTCTCACAGAGTTAGAAACTCTGATCTTGAACTGCACTTATCAGACGACTTATTCAGGTCCTGTCCTTTTCTGGTATGTCAAGTATATGGACAAAGCTCCTCAGCTCCTCCTGAGAAGTGCAACAGAAACCAAGACTGAGAACCAAGGTTTTCAGGCTACTCTCATCAAGAGCCGCAGCTCCTTCCATCTGCAGAAACCCTCACTTGAGCTTTCAGACTCTGCTGTGTACTACTGTGCTCTGGGGACACAGTGAGGCAAGCTACAGGGGGAGCCAAGCACAAATCCAGAGGGTGCAGGAGGCTGAGGACAGAGCCCTGACCAGAGACTGCTGTGTTCTCTACCTAGGAACACTCAGTTTCCCCAGTAACCTAAGCCAGTCTCTGGTGAGTTTCTACAAAAGTTGGGAGTCCTGAGCTACTTTAAGGTATTATGGGGTGGATGATAGATTAAAGAGATCCCAGGGTTTGCTCTCCAAAAGTTTTACCTCTCAGCTGCAAAGTCTTCTCTCTCTTTCAGACTGGAAAATTTTGCAGAACAAGTATTTCCAGGAAAACCATGGCACAGGGTTAATTTCTGCCAAGATGACTTGTATGTTTTGTGATATGAAATTTTGAGGGATTGTGTTTTCCATGCAAGTATTTATGTACCATAAAAGGGACACAAAACCTGCCTTAATTATCTCACTTTAGTCTCTACAGCTAAGTTGGTCTCTGCTTCTCCTTAGTCTCTGCTGGAAATGTTCAGGTCAACGCCCCACCAACCTTCAGCTTGATGAAGCTGCTCAGGAGGCACAGCTGTGGGGGTCCCTCAGTCTAGGATGCTGAAGGGTAGCTCCATCATAGGCCCTCACTACAGAGATGGTGAAAGTCAGGGCAGTTAGGAAAGACTGTGTCAAGAAGTCCTCTTTCTTCTTGTCCAGGTTCCTCTGTCATTGCCCTCACCTTTAAATGACAAGCATCTGAGATTCAGTGTGAGGTTTTCTGAGAATTCACCTGAAACAGAAGAAAGAAGACCCCTTTTAAACATCTCAACTCTCCTAATAAAATGGCATTTAAACTCAAATACTTAATTGTCTTGTATATTTCTGTATAAAGCAAGAGAGATCTGAATAAAAAGGAAGATGCATCTCATAAGACACACTCATTTTGGTCTGTGTTTACAGAAAACAGAAAAGATACACACTGTATTTTACAGACCAGAGAGTATTATGGAAAAATCTGATCCTCTATTTCAGAGCAGTAGCTCAAATTCTGTGAAACAGATTACTCAGACCCTTCTGCTTGCCAGCATTTTACTTGATTTAGCCTTTGCATAGATACTGTCAAGAGATCTCTCAGTGGGAGAGAGAGGTTGAATCTTTCTTTCCTCCTCATCTGCTGAAACACAGTGATTTAGTCCACATTCCTTTGTAACTTCAGATCTATCGATAAATCTCTCTTCCACAGTGTTGCTTCCCATGAGTTTGTCTTTACACTTCGCTCCTTCAGATTGCGGGTTCTCATGACTCTCCAGTGTCACCAGGCAGTGCTGGAAGCATCCTTTTTTGGTTCCCTAACCCCATTCACACCCTTCTTGCTATGATATGCTCTGAATTATCTTCATTTTCCTGGGAGTGCTTTCTGTTTTCCTAACTGCAGCCTGAATGGTGCACCTGAGAGTGACTTTTTGCTTGGTCACCTGTGGTCTCTCAGCGTTCCTCGATTAGTGTCCTTGACCTTAGATCCTTCCATTTAACATTATAGGGAATCTTTAACTTCACTTGGTCTCCGTGTATGCTATGATCCTGACTCTTACTCCACTCAGCCTCTGACCCTGGCCTGTTTTATGCTGTGACCAGGATCCTTAATGCTGTGGAGCTGTGTGAGCTTTGTCCATTCTGTGTCTACTTTATGTACTTTCTTAGATTACAAGTGCATTCTTCAGGGATGTGATTCTAGAGGAGTGTGCCTTTAATTAGTAGTTCCTCTGACAGCAGCAACATTTCTGAATTTTTCTCTAACAGTTATAGAAACCTTTTTTAATGTTATTAGCTTGTTACTTTCCAATATGTACACAAAGACATTTACTATATTTACATAGTGTGTATATAGTATATGCATGCTATCATATTATGGAATAATAGATGTTAAAATACATTAGACCACATTAGAGTATGTACAATATATACACTCATATTCTGATAATATAGATATATATAGAGTATATAGGTGGAAGTATAATTTGAATTAAAACAATTGTCAAATTAAATTCAACAGTAAACACACAGTAATTAATTTTAAATATTATTATCCCCATCTATAATCCAAACAAATTTAAGAAATTCTGTAGACAGACACCTTAACACCTCTGAAAATATTACAACACAATGAGATAGTTGACTCTCTGCTAGGCGTCTCTTGTAAAAAAGTATCCTAATGTTGTGAATCGCACACCAAGTCTTAGCTAAAGTGAGTCCACCTTGCAGTGAGTCAGTCTTTAGCTGCCCTGTGGGTCCACCGCTGAAGCGCTGAGGCCCTGTGTCACACTGCAGCACAAGGTCATGCACTGTCAGGCTAAAGCATGCTTGCGGAGAGTGGCAGAGTTTCTTTATTAGGATTGGATGTGGGCAGAATGCAAAAATTTCCAAGTTCCCTTCCTCTTTTTGATCTTGCTTTTCTGTTCTAAATTGTGCCTACAATCCTAGTAGACTAGCACAATGTTTGGCAACACTGATGGCGCTGGAGCCTGTCAATCATCTTTTGTGCTGGAAGGAAGCCTTAGTAAACACACTCACTCACTAAGCTGGACTTGTCTAAGCAGTCATATGGACTGTGGGCTTTTTCTCAGCCCAGAGGCTTATATTTCTTTTATGTCTCTCCAGGACACCCATACAACACAAATTAGTCAGTCTTTTGAAAAAAAAAAAAAATGGAGGTGGGAGATCAGTGAATTAGTTCATAAAATTTTTGAGGCTGAGAAATCACACAATTTCTCTTCTGCAACTGGAGGCCCAAGAAAATCAGTTACGTGTGTTCTGTGCAAAGATGTAAGAACCACGAGGGATAGTGTCCAAGTCCATGGAAGACAGATGTCCCAGCTTAGGCAGGGAGAGTAGAACAATTGTGCCTCTAACTTCTGTTCTCCTCAATCTCCATGGATTGTAAGACACCCACCA
Organism: Cavia porcellus; assembly: GCF_034190915.1. NCBI lineage: Eukaryota > Metazoa > Chordata > Mammalia > Rodentia > Caviidae > Cavia > Cavia porcellus. The sequence continues at coordinate 23,563,121 of NW_026947509.1, read as the reverse complement.
CACTGGGGAAGATGCATTGCCTTTACTAAGCTTACGGATTCACACACTAATCTCTCCCAGAAACACCCTCACAGCAGCCAGAAATAATGGTTCAACAGCTCCCTGGGTGTCTCTTAACTTAGTCAACTTGATGCATACAGTTGAACTTAATGGTCTGTTTGGAAAAACTCAACCCAAACATCTCCAGCAAGAAAATGTTATTATTTTACCACCTATAGTTTTTATCTTATACAAAAAATATGAAATATATTATGGAATAATACAAACCAAAATTGGTTGATTAAACTCTTTAGGCACTAGTGTATACCCAGCAAAAAGTCCTGACACTGTTACTTTAGTTCCATTTTTGTAAGTTTTACTAAAATTTACAAAGAAAACAGAATTAGAATGTTGTGTGTGGCTAAAAACACATGTCTTCAGGGTTGCACAGGTGGGACACTAAGACCTTGAGAAAGATTTGCTGAGCAGAACAAAAACTCCTTAAAGGCTATAAGAGGACAGGAGTTCGTCCAGTAAAGCAGTGGGTGTGATTCTAGAAAGCGAAGCAATCTCTCTAACAACCAAATGGCCAGCAGCAAGCTGTAAGTGGAAGAAGAAGGTATCCCCAGTTAGGGCGGAGGCAGCTGTGGTTGTCAGATGTGAATAGATCCTCAGAACTTTCCACATAGTGCCCCACCAAGATTCATTGACAAAAACTATCTTCTTCCAGGCTCAAATCTTATATTTACAAATTTTCATTATTCCATAAGAGTGTATATTTTGCATATTCTAAAAAAGGAATTCAGTAAGTTTACAGTGTGTAATATTTACATTCAGATTATCTCATAGTCTCTTAATGACTTTCACTTAAATTAGCTCCCAGATCTGGAAAGCACTTAGAGTCAAACATACCTGTAGTACCCCCTTCAGTACCAATGTCACATTTTCTTTGCCCATTCCTCTGCTGATGGACATATAGTTTTCTTCAAAGATTTATCTGTTATGAATTGTGCTGCTATAGAAATAGGTAAGCATTTATTACTGTAGTGTGATGTCTTTAGCTCTACAGCAGAGTACTACTGTGTTATAAAGAAGAATGCACTTGAGTCCGCTGCAGGAAAATCTATGCACTTAAAACCACAATTTCAAGTAAACAAATCAGATACAGAAGCTTAAATACTGCATGGTTTCTCTTATATGAAAAATTTAAAATGTAAATAAAGAGCAAAATGAAAGGTAGATAACAGGAAGTAGGAAAACAGATTTTTTTAAATGGGATAGGGATCAAGAGATGGAAGTAGAGAGGAGAAAGTGGAAGGAAAGAGGACAAAAACATAATTGAAATGTGTTATGCACATGGACCAACTCCCCACAGTGAACGGAATTATTATGTAATGCAAACATGGACTAATAAAACACACACACACACACACACACACACACACCAGATTTCTGGGATTAAATATAAGGATATTATTTCTCTGATGCTCTCCCAGGCTTGATTAGAACATTGAGACTTTTCTCTTTGGAGAAGCACCTCCCCATCCTCCTCACAATTCCAGAATTGTCAGAAGATGTTTTTCTGCTAATGTAATCATAAACTTTCTCTCCTCTCTCTCTCCATACAGGGCTCCACCCACATTCAAAGGTAAGGGGCTTCCTGCAGGGAGGCTGTGGAGGACTCAGTCTGGGCTGGGTAGGCTCATCAGTGAAGCTGATTGGCTCTGGTACAAAGCAGCTGCAAAAGCAAGTCTGACTCCACTCTGCAGATATGAAATCTGTCTCTCTGCCACAATCAGGAAAAACATCATGAAGAAGCTCTCAAGTTCTCTGCTCTGGCTTTTATGCTTCCACATTTGTTGTAAGTTTAGTTGTCTCAAATTCAAGAAAACTGAAAGCATTTTGCAATTGCAGCATCTGAAAAGAAGGGGAAATGAATGCACAAATCTTGCGGGCTTTCTTCCCACTCATGATCCATGGGGGCATTTTTAGGGCTGTGTAGACGTTGTAGTAACATCACTGGTGACTGTGTCTCCATTCTTACTCAGGTGTGAGAGGGATGCAGGTGGAGCAGAGTCCTCCAGCCCAGATTCTCCAGGAAGGAGCCAACTGTACACTATGGTGCAACTTTTCTGCCACTCCTCAAAATGTGCAGTGGTTTCGCCAAGATCCTGGGGGCCACCTGGTCAACCTGTTCTACATTCCTTCAGGGACAAAGCAGAATGGAAGACTAACGGCCACGACAGTCCCTAAAGAACGCCACAGCTCACTGTTCATCTCCTCTTCCCGGCTCACAGACTCAGCTTCTTATTTCTGTGCTGCAGCCCACAGTGCTCTCCAGGCGCCTGCAGCTGGTGCACAAACCCTCAGCTGAGCTCAGCCCCACACCAGCCACAGGCACATCATGGGCCCACTGCAGCAGCGTCTTCACAGCTCAGTGTTTCTGACCTACATTGGTAGAGTCTGAAACACACACACTTTTAAGCTCATAGACTTAGTCTATGATTTTTTTTCTTAGTTTCTCAAATTATAAATCTTGATTTGCAGAAATGTAATTTAGAAGATTAGAGTTTCTAATAAGAGCACCGAATCAAAATGTGCTGGCTTTCCAAAAAGCAAAAATTAAAACTAATAAAAAATACAATATGTTTGGATGAAGAAGTTATTGGCGATGATGCAGGTTAGCTGGGTATCTCAAGTGCATTTAAGTCTGCACCACGGAAGCAGAGAGAAGAAAAAGTTCACTGGATGTTCATATATGAGGAATAGATGTGGGAGAAAATGCTAATGTCTGTGTTCCGTTCCACTAAGTTCTATTCACAGTCTGGAGACTGGCTTCGGGGGAGAGGACCTGACATGCCCAGCAGAGGACGCGTGAAGGCTGCAGGACACCATATTGGGTGATGTCTACAAAAGTGACTTGCTTAACAGCATTGCTCAAGTTCTCTGTTTCCTTGCAGTCCTTCTGTCCTTTTCCTATTGTTGACAGTGAAATGCTGAAATCACCAATTATTATCATTGAATTATTTTTCTCTTAAAATTCTGTCAGCTTTTGCTGCATGTATTTTGGTGTCTATTATTAGGTGCATCTGTAACTGTTTTGTTTTCCAATTGATCGAATCTTTGAATTATTATAAATAATCCCACTTTATCTCTAATTACTTTTTTATTTTAATGTACATATTATCAGAGACTTAGCTTAGCCTTTAATATCCCAAAAATTAAGTAGGTAAAGACTTAAATAAAAACAAGCAGTGTGGTTTGGGAGCAGTCTAGGAAGGTCACAACTCTCTCAGGAATGAAGACTGGGAGTAAAGACAAGGATGCTTCTGGCTCACTGTGTTTATTGGGTTTCCACAGATTTGAAAGGTGCTAGAAGAACTCACCTCCAATGCAAAAGCCCATGTAAATGACCCTGAGAATAAAGGCAGTAATCTTGCCAATTAAGGGGAATTGTGTGGTCTCTAAGGCTGGCAGCCTTATTGCTCTGGAGTGGAGAGTGTCAGCAGCTGTGTTCTCCGAGGCCTCAGCCATGGTGTAATCTTCACCATGTCCTTCACAATCAGCATGTATCCCTTCCATAGCCTGGTCTTCTACAACATAGACTGATTCCAGCGATGGAAACTAATTCCAACCCTGTTACTGCTTTTGTTGGTGTGACACAGCTTTTCAATCCACTTACATTGCATATTCTGCTAGAACTTATATCTGGGGTGTCCTGGAAACAGTCAAACATTAAAGGCTTAGTCTCCAGCTCAGCACAAGAGGAAGGTAGGGACTTATTGAGAACTTTGTTCACTGGAGATGGACCCTTGAAGGGGATTGTGGGATACCAGGTGCCTCTGCTCTTTGCATTCTTGCTGCCGTGAATGAGCAGTATCCTCTGCGCCTCACCACAGCATTATGAGCAGCCTCACCGCAGACAACAGCAGTGAGGTTCATCTGCCATGACTGAGAGTCACAGAACTGTGCTCAAAATAAGCTTTCAAGTTTATTATCATGGGCATTTTGTTATAGTGAGAAAAAATAGACTAACATACACAGACTCACTATTTTTTATTAAATTAGGTTTTCTACTCCCAAACTTTATAAATTCTAATTTACATCCAGACAAGCAAGGCCATTTGAAATAGTTATAAATTTGGGTTATTAAAAACCAAAAATTAGTTTTGTCATAAATCTCTTTCTTTATCACTCTCACACCACAGAATAGTGTAAGGCATGGTGAGCCTCTTGCCATGGCCTCCTAAGGGCTGGGGATAAGCACCATTTCCTGAGAACACATTTCTTATTGGCTGTGCCTTGCACTATTTTGAAAATTAATTGAAATTATTTTTTAACTATTTTAAGGTTGCTACATTATTTTCCGGAACTGTGTCTTATTTTCACCAATACCTGATTCCCTGGGTTACTCTTCTTTGATGTAAGCCTTGGTCAGATCAGTTATCTAATACTATTTTTGGTCTATTAAGTATATTTACATTTACATGAATTATGAACTTACTTCACCAGTTTATACAAAATATAGAATTTTGGTTGATCTTTTATTGAATTTCTAAAAGGATTTGGGAAATTTAAAGCTAGTGTCTTCTCATTCATCAGTATTATCTGTCTTCTGATTATTTAGCTTTTTAAAATTTCAACCATTCCTTTTAACTTTTTTAAGCAGAGGATTTGGACATTTTTCAGAAAACAAAACAATGAGCTGTAAGTAAGAAAACTTATCTGAAACATATACATTGTTCAAAGTATTTTCTATATAAAATACATAGAGATCTTACAAGTTAAAGAGACAATAAATTTAAAAAAAAAACCAAAACACGTATGCATCCTCTTCATAATAGAAAATATACGAATATGAAAAGATGCTCTTCCTGAAAGTTTAACAAAACATGGCCTATGAGAGAAAGCCAGCAATTTACATATTTTTATAAAATTCAACTCCAGCAAATCAATGTCACTTGCTTAGCAATGGCTGTTTTCATGCAGCAGTGGCAGAGCTTAGTAGTTGAAAACAGTCCGAAAGACACTAGAAGTAGAGATATTTACTATTCTACCATGTGTGGGAAACAAGTTTTAGACCATATTCTGTATCAAGTCATAAGATAATTGGAAACAACTGCCAAAATAAAATTTCATTGCGCTTCCATTATGTAGGCTAAAGTGACCCTATCAGGCTTTAACCAAGGCATAGAACTGGTATTTAAGTTAGAGTCTGTTTAAAGGTGTGTCCTCTTCAGTGTGAGGAGCTCCCTGATCTGAGAGAGGTATGGAGGGAAGAAGAAGACACTGTCTTCCTGTGAAGGGAGCCCAGGTCACCTGTGATGTGAAGCTACTGTGTTTCAGTGCCCCTGTTCTCTCCTAGCATGGCCAGCACTGGTGTTTCTGTGCTCTCTGGATACACACAGTGTTGGTACTAATAGTGAAAGGTGAAGAAAAACTTCTTCCCTGGATGACCTGCTGTGAAGCAGAGCTGTCACACTATTCTGCATGCGGACTTGGCCGAAGACAAAGAGACACTGAAAGCAGTGTGGTGGGACAAGAGGGAGTTGTGAGTCAACAACCCGAGGATCTGGGAGGCCAGGGACACAGTTCAGTGGTGGAGAGCTTGCCTAGCATTATGCACAAGGCCCTGGGCTTGTTCCTCAGCACTGGAGAAACAATGTTTAAAAAGAGGACCTGGCAGATCAGCACAGGTGAGCTGCCCCTGTGCCTTTAGTCTTGAATCTGCAGATACAATACAAGTGCACAGCCAAAGGCCACGTCTCACACAATTTCTCAGGTGACCAATCCTCACCCTTTATGTGGGAAATATATTTCCTGATAGTTAAATTGAGTCAAGACAAATCCACCAGAGTCACCGCTCATCAACCTGGCTTCCATAGGCACCTCTTGTGACAACACACAGTGTTCAGATCCAAACAATAGAAAGACTGCACTTTCTGGTAATGCAATGATTGTCCTTCATGCTACCAAGACAGTGATAGCACTTTTGCCCATAGAGGATGCAAACCCTCTTCTCAGTCACACTCTTCCATTGGCATCCTGTGCCATAACTTCTTAGATACAATCAGGTATAATAACAATTTTCATTAACATAAATTTTGCTACTACATGATGCTCATATCAAAATGAAAAAAAAATGACTTAACTATTATAGTTCTTATTTCTATGAATAGTTCAATTGCAGTTTTCAGAGATTTTTTTCTAACATACTCATTCACTGAACTTCATGCAAAATATTATTTTGAAGCTAACACCTCCACTCACATATACACTAGGTTTTCTATACAAGAAGTCCCTCAGTCTGCAACAGTGCTCCATGGAGAGCCACAGTGCCAAGTAAAGAATTCTACAAGTCCACTACTCTAGTTTTATCAGATGTATTCCAAGAATGAAAGAAAAAGTCCATATTCTAGTGTTTTTTTAAAGGAAAACATTGCAAAAACAAACAGAAACACTAGGCACAGCCAGCTCATTTTTAATTTCACAAGGCAGCTTTGAAATTGTGATCCTCAAGAGCAGCCCAGCTGGAGATACAGGATGGAGGTGATGCCATGCAGGAAGAAGTGAGAGGTGCAGAGGTCGAGCTAGAAGGCCTGACATGGCTCTGTATGTGCCTAAAACTCATAGGAATATAGTTTCCCTTAGACAGGTAATAAAGAAAGCTGTGGTCCTCCCACTGTGGTGAAAGAACAACAAAAGGAAGTTGTCTTACCAAAACAGATCTTTGAAGGCAAACTTCAGGTTCTGAGACTAAGTATTAACACTGATGAAGGGAAGAATAATTGTAGAGAAGGAAAGAAATTTTTAATAAAATTTTAAAAAGACACGTTTTCAAAAAAGGAATAAACACAAGGTTTGTATTAAGAAAAGGGTCACATCATCCAAAGAAGTGTCATCCAAAGAATATCAGCAAATGCTGGGCTTATGCCTACAGTACCTTTACAGAGATATTTTAATTCAAAGAAAATGAAGTGTTTGCTGGCTCATCATACAGTTGTGACAGGATATGAAGGAATACTTCTTAAATAGTCTTCTTCAGAAATTAGTGAGATTAGTCAGGTTCTAAGCAAACTATTTCAGAGGAAGGAATTGTGTGATTTCAGTAGACATGAACAAAGTGAGGAAGTTTTTGAAGACAAAGATCTGGGAAGTGGAACTTCAACTGGTGTCACACTTGTGGAGCAAATACCCCAGCTTCCTAGAGGTCTTACTGCTGGATTAAAACCGGAGAGTGTGATGGCATGAGCAGAACCATGCTTGGATTCTGAACTTATACAAGGAAGCCTGTGAACATCAGATAGAAAGTTGAAGCTGAACAATGCAAGCATCACTGCCTTTCCTGTTTCTGTTAAGTCCAGATGTTGTCATTGGTCAGACTTGTGCAGACTCTGATGTTGGGAGCCACTGAAACTGGAAATTGAACACACATGCAGAAGGCTACAGCATTGCCAGGGGCTGGGTGACCTGAGAACAACGAGAGGCCTCAAAGGGCAAGACAAGATTCCATCTGAGCACACCTGGCCCCAACTCCAATGAACCAAATAAAGACTATAGCTGTAGATGTTTCACTTCTGTGGTGAAATGCAGCATGGAGATCTCCTAAGATACTTCTCCTAGATTAACATGAGCTAGTACTCCTCAGTTAAGCATAATCTGTTACTTGGGAAAGCCATGGAACCACTCCCAAAATTTGTTCAGTTTCCTGCATTTTCCACTTTAACCTCTTCCTTGTTTGAAAACTAAATAAATGCAGGCCATCCAAAGACATTCTTGTCTTAGCCCCTAGAGTCTTGAACTCTGCAGAGGGCTTTGATCTTCCTGGAACCCTAAAATCATACTACTTGTCTCATTTATTTAGGCCTTTACTTTAATGTTATTTGGGAGATTGGGGATCTATATCAGGCCCCCAAAACTTTAAATTGAGCATGTAGGTTATATAACCAACTGTACAGTTTTCATCTTAGGTCAGAAAGTAATAGACTGTATTCCTCAGATGATGGCTCACATCACTCATAAATTGATGATGGTAAGAAAATTTAAGCATGCAAGTGGCATTATTGATCCAACAGTGCTTAGAGGAATGAAGAGAATGACAGCACTGCTGAGGAGTTATGTGGAAAGCTTCCAATACTGCTGTCCTTGCTCATGAAATAAATAATGAAGCTGAGAGTGTAGATGACATTACCAGTTAGGCATGTGTGATGGACCTTTTAGTGCCACATGTGATCATGTGAATCTAGCTAGCCCTTGTGTAGTTCAACCAGATGATACTTGTGCTAAGTAGATTCTCAATATACATAGACATGAATGGAGATATAGCCTCTCCTCATGCAGTTAGAAGTGAGAATGACTCTGAAAATCCAGCAACCTACCTACTTGCTCAGATTCTTATGCTGAAAGTATTTCATCTAGTTTAACAGAATCCAAAGGAAAGTTAGTATAGAGCATGTCAGATTGTACTTCCTCCATATCCATTAAGAAGATTGCTGGTAATAATCATAAAACTTTTTTGGACTCTGAACTGCATATGTCGGATGGGACAAAAGAACTTTCAGAGAGTGCCTTGGACATTACTGGGTATTACTGGTGACATAATAGAGGCATTACATGAACTAAGAACTGCTGAAGAGTTCAAAACTAAAAAACAAGATGCCTCAGAGAATACAAAATTTGGTGTATCACTTCCTGTTAAAGAATTACCAATGGGAACATCCACAAAATTAAAATGAACTGAGAGGTCTCACATAAGAGGAAGCGTTGCTATGGAAGAGAGCTTGGAGTCTGTGTTTAGTGATGACAGTGACTGCATAGACTCTGCGTAGTGATTCTTCTACAAGAGTCACCAGGGATTATGAAGAAAAAAGGAAACCTCCAGGACCCTGGATTTGATTATTACAGCCATGGCTTTCCTGATATTGATCTCCATGAATGTGAGTTCCCACATGTCACTGATATTTATGACTCCCCCCAAGAATTTTATACAGGAGAACTTCTAAGGCTTTTCTGAATTTACCAGAAGAAAGCATTTGATCTTAAATTGGTGGGTAATACACACGCTCTAGGCGTATTCTCCAGTCTGATTACAGCTCGCAATACTTTGAGTGTTAAACACATCATGGTGAAGATACAGCCCTTGTCATAGGCCACAAGAGAAGCCAGGCCAAAGCTAGAGTTTATGCTGAATTCCTTCAGTCAGCAAAGCAATGGCCTGTGACTTCAGCAGCCATAGCCAGGAGGTCAGTAATCTGTGCCCTTTGGTCAAAGCCAGTAAAGCAAAGCAGCATGGGAAGCAGAGCTCATGAAACTGCCAGAAGCCAGAGACAGAAACCATTTGGAAGCCAAGCAGTGAGAAGCTATCTGGGAAGGCAGAGAACAGTCTGTTGCTTGAACATCACCAATGAAAAGAGAAACTCCATGAAATAGAAAAATATTTCTCTAGCCTCAGATAAGAGGATCCTTCCATAGTTGTGTACACAGGGACATGTTTGGTAAAGAAAGAGAATTAACTGTCAAAACAAAGATTGACCAAGTAGAAAGAAACTAGCCATTTGTCTTCACTCCTAAATGCAGTTCTCTGTTATCACCCTGCTATGGTAGGGATAAAAGGCAATTGTCAGCTGAGAAAAAAACATGAAAAAATACAACTTCCAAGAGTCCTGTGGACAGACAGGTGATGTTAGCGTGGATCTCACTTCCCAAAATACCTAAATCAAATGCAAAGCAGAGCAAGGGATTCAAAGCTGCAGCGATGGGAGATTCAGGCCCTGCACAGGCAGAGCGTTCTTTCTTACCTGACAAACCTTAACAATATGGGAGACAGGAATGGTGGACATTTAGGGAGCAATTAAGACAGACAGACTAGAGCTATGCTTGACACCCACACCACCTACAGTGCCAGACAAAGAGCTCCAAAGCTGATGAACTGCCACAGATGTAGGCATCTGGATCTAGAGCTGGTACTGAACCCTGTGCCTGGGGCCACTCCAGGTGCACAGCAGCCAGGTACCTGCCAGCTGCCTTCCTCCAGCCAGTCTGGAGGAGTTAGGTGCCATTTCTACTTTACACAGCAGTGTGCTGTGAGAGGGAAACGTTAAAGGCCATTTTATGAAATAAAAAAGAATTACTGCTAAGATGGTAAAAGTCAGTGCACAGGGTTAAAACCTGTATTAGCAGTGTCTACTTCTAAAAAAGACCACATGCTCATATAAATGTATAAGAAAATGAACAATAAATAGAATAAAAACCTAGCTACTTCAGAAATATGATACTCTTTAGATAACAAGCATGTAAAAACATTTAGTATCTTATTCAGGAAACAAAAGAAAGTCCATTTGAGAGTCTCAGCAACCTGAGTGTATTATTTAGAAAATAACATAAGAAGACAGGGAAAGAATGGCTATCTTCAGACAAGTAGTGATTAAACTTTCTAGAAGCTTGCTTCATTAAGCCTATGAGAAGAGGAGAAAAAACATCAGTGAGCTCTAAAATGAGTGCTGAAGCAAAGGTGGGTGTAGTGGTTGGTTGATTGTGGGAATCTGAGACAATTTGGAAGCTTAACTAAATGGATTTAGCAACTCTACACCCTCTGGTGTAGAAGACCCACCCTAGGGTGGCTCATCACCAGGAGGTATAAAAGGGAAGGAGGAAGGACAGATGCATTCCATTCTTGGGAGAAGCTCCACTCTTTGCCTTTGGTTTAGAGCTGGTCCCCTGGCTTCCAGTGTAGACTCTTTAGCTTTCCAGCATAGACTCTTCAGCCATTTATTGTAGAGGCTTTGGCCTTCTGTCACAGACCCATCATCCTGCTGGTGTGACTTGCACAAGACACTAGGGTGAACTCCACACCTTGGGTTGAATCCTTTGGCCTCCATTGTGTAGACACTCTCTGCACACTTGCTATCCAACTCTGTAGTTTACCATCGTAAGCCAATCTTGTCATTTCTTTTACATCTATATGTCTTTGTGTTATCTGTTTTCTCTAGGAAAACCCTGAATAATACAGTAGGTTTTTACCAAAAAGAGAAAATTGATATTTATTGTACAAAATACATGTGAAGCACTGTATTACACACTTCAGAATTATTATATAATTTAATCATAAAAGTACTATAGTGAAGGTTTTATTTTCCCAATTATGAATGTTTGGAAGATGACACCAAACTTTCCTTAGTCCTGAAGAGCATTTCTGACTTGCATTTGCAGTGAGGGTGGAACATCAGAGCAGGTTCTAAGGAGCAGTTTTGGCTGCAGAGAAGGAATGTTACCATCGCACTGTGACCCGGGTGTCAGTGATGGTGAAATTTCTGCCAACATGGGTATAAATTGCAGAAGATCAGTGGATTAGCCAGGCATGGTGGCTCACATCTATAATCCCAGCACTCAGGAGGCTGAGACAGGAGAATCCTTGGGAGTTCGAGACCAGCCTAGGCTACAAAGTGAGCTCAGGGTCAGCCTGAAATGCATAGCGAGACACTGTCTCAAAAAGACCAAAAAAAAAAAAAAAAAAAGTAAAAACAAAAAAGATGAGTGGGTTAGGAAAATAAAAAAATCAGTTTACAGTGATGGCTGCCTTAGTGAGTTCCTTGTAAAACACGTGTGCTGGGAAGTGTGAGGGTTTAAGGAGTGGGGCAGACTCAGAGTGAGACACTCTGAGTGGGATGGCACAGCAAGACATTTGTCCTTTCCCTTTGCCCATCCTACCTGTAATGTTCTCCCTCAAACAACTGCACAGTGCACTCTGTATTTCCTACTGCTGTATGCAAATGTCACCATCTTGTAAAACTTAGGTCTAACTCTTTTTTTCTTTTTGAGAAGCTCCAGAATTGAAGTAGTTGTTGTGTGAGCATTGCCACTTGGTGTCCAGCTAAAGTATTTTGACATTCACTTGCTGTCCTCTACTGTGCCTAGATTAAATTAGGGTGAAGCCTTGTCACAGGGAGAGTCACCATTGCCCAACCAAGGCCAGTGAATTTCCCGTTGTACTGATTATGAGGAAGAGGACTCAGAAACACAGGGTGCTTGTTGATGTGCTGCCCCGCCGGATGTGAAGGTGACTGAGCTTGAGATGACAAACACAATACATGGTTAATTCAGGCTGGAGAATAGTATCCACCTGGACATTTGTGCACAATATAGGAAGGTTTTTCTCTGCTAAGTGAACTGGATCAATTTTCTACCCTTTGCTGTGTAATAGAAGTATCTTTAGAAGTAGGAGAAAGACATCTTGATGGTGAAAAATGAGCCATTTCAGGGAAAATTTCCATGTCTGATTATGGCTCCAATCCCCCAATGTAACATCACAATGCACTTATTTCTCATTAACAGTTAAGAAACATAATGATCATCACCCATGAACTGGAACATTGTGAGCTTTGTGGTGTGAATAGATTCCACTACACTTATCGTTGTGTTTCTCAACCTCTCAATATTTTATACATCATGCAAATTCCTAAGATAGAGAAGTTATTATATTGGGTGACTTGCATAAATGTCTTTCCTTTATTTTTATTGTTAAGTCTGCAAAGTCAGTGAAATTTGAATGTCCACTGTGAGATAGGGATAGAAACTCAATCTGACTTTGATGTTCTGAGGTGGAGCTTTTGGGAAGTGATTAACACTAGATAAGCTGACCAAGGTAACACTCATAAGAATGAATATTAGTGGCTTTAGCAGAACAGGCAGAGAGATCAGATACATCTCTGCACTGTCTGTCTCTCGCCATGAGATGTTCTGTGCCATCTCAGCCTTCCTCTCTTTATAAAGCACTTGTTCAGGGGGAAATGTGATATTAGCAGACAGATTAAGGCAGGAAGGTGGGACAGTAAATAGAAGGCAGCCCTCTTTTGGATTTCCAGATCGTGTTAGACAACTCATTATTGGAACAGTTTTGGACAGGCTGTCTTAACAAACCTGCTTCAGTGTCCTTACCCGTCTTACACAGGTACTGAAAACATGCACCACACATGGTTATTATAAGAAGTAGGAAGGAGGAAGGATAATAGACCAGGATCCAGAGAAGTCTGCTGGCTACTTACAGAAAAGAGAATTGAACAGCACACAGTTAATACCTAACCCATTGTTACAGAGCTTCAGAGGGGAGTCTTCTCTCCATGTCTAATTCACTCCAAGTGTGACTCTCAGTGCAGTATCATATTGGCTATGTGTAGTACTTATTAAAGTAATCACACTTTTTAATTTTTTTTTCCTTCTCCCACTGGTTAATTTGCCATTTTCTGTCTCCTTCACTATCACATCCTTGTTTGGCACATAGCCAAGCACACAGCAGAGAAACCAGCATGTAATTGTTGATTGCACAAAAGATGAAATTATTTCTAGAGCCTTGGTTACACAAATACTGCTATCAGAAATTAAAAGAGACTTACATTTGCTGCATTTAGCTAGGGTGGGTCTTAACTCAATGCCAACTGTCCTTTTATCAGACACAGAGATGAGGTCACATAGAGACAGAGCTAGAGATGGGACTTAGGTGGTCACGGGTAAGAATGGCTGAACCCACCAGGAGCCAGAAGCAGCCAGGAGGGATTCTCTCCTAGAGCTCTCAGAGGCAGTTTGGCCTCCACCTCTTTATTTCAGGCTCCTGGCCTCCAGTAATGCAGAAAAACAAGTTGTGAGACATTTAAGCTATCAAATTGTGTTAATTTCCCAGGGCAACATCAGTAAATTAATATAATTTCCAAGATAAATAGTTAAATATTTAACTGTGATTGGTCAGATTCAGGAAAGGGAACATTGTAAGCAGAAGTTATTTAACTGGTCCTTGGGATATTCTGAGTACAAATCTTCACATACTTTATTAAAAATATATTTTAATACAACATCTAGCAAGTATTTTTGAGTAGCTTCAATTTATTGGGTGCAATTAGTTAATGAGGACAGTTTGGTAAATAAATTGGACTTTGTTATTAAGTGCTTGCCTCTTACTAAGGAGTGCACTTGGGATATATTAGCAAAAAAATGCATATAAATTTAATTCCATAGATCCTGTATCCAAGAGCAGTATTATTTTTTAGTAGAGTTTTCTGAGATGCTAATGTTATATCTGTGGGACCCAAAAGACAATAAACCATATGCTGGAATTATGGATTTTAAGTATGAACACTATGAATGAGAATCTGAATTTTAATCCAAGTGTCACAATCCTTATTCGGCTAGTTACTACCACAAAGGAGAGCACATTCTTGGGAATGATACAGTGTACACCCTCAAGGTGTAGGAGACCAAGTCAACAAATTAACAGGAAGTTATAATACAGGGCTTCAAGTGCTGTGATAAGCCTGGGCAGAGTTCTGTGACAGCACATAGCTTTTGTCTAAATTTCGACACTCGGCCTCTAGTTTACAGCACATGATAGAACAGCAGCACGTATCATACAGAACAGGAAAATACTCTGTCCCAGGATTTTAAGATAAGGTTCACAGGAGAAATGACATCTACTGAATAATAATTTCCGTATAACTTTATATTAATGTGCTCCCACAGCTGAGTCCCACAAGTAAAATAGTAAGAAAATAATGGACTGCTGTTAACTGAATAATTCTCAACGGAAATCTATGTCACAAAGCAAAATTTGTACTTTTCATTTTCTTTTAGAGGGGATTTGCTGTTGGACATTAGCTTATGAGTTCTTCTCACTTATTGAAATATTTAACCCCAATGCCTTGCGTGAGCACATGTGCAGGCACAGCTTGATCCGTGATACTGAAATGGGAAAGTAAGACTTTCTGATTTTTTTCTGATCCCCTAGCTTTAAACAGAAGAGTGTATTTTACAATGAAAATCGTTCCTTGTTGAACAATATTAGTATCAATGGACTCTTTCCAATCCTTGACACATACACCCGCCACCAAAATTTGTAAGCAACTTTAAGGAAATTGGTGATCAAACAAGTAATTTTCAAGAGCAGTCACCAGGGGGCAGCACCTGCAAGCACAGCCTCTTCAAGTATGTGGGGAAAACAGAAGCCTCAAACTGAAGACGCCCTACTATATTTCTCTTCCTTTCCAGCACAGACACACAGCCTTTGCAAAACAGACTACAATCATTTTTCTGGAGCTCAAGTCACCCTTTGTAGGGCAGTCCACGGAGGAGCAGTCAGAGTCAGAAGCTCTTTATTAATAAGGAAGAGCTAGGATGCTACTCGTGACAGTGCTAATCTCATGGATGCAATTTTCAGGTGAGTTCCAGACTCCTTGGTTGTTTCCAGAAATTGCAGTTAGTAGAAAATTATCTGCAGGCAAAAAATTGACTTTATGGTTTTTGGGTTTTTTGAAAGAAGAACTTGGTAAGAGGGGAGGAAGGAAATATGGGAAGGAGAAAAATGGACGTGATAAATGACCAGTGCCAGTGTAGCTTAGGGAATAGGAACCTGGTCTACTTTGTATGGTGGCTTTCATTGTGTTTCCCGCAGAAATGAGAGGACAACAGATAAAGCAAATTCCTCGATTCTGGCATGTCTGGGAAGGAGAGAACTTCACTGCGTACTGCAATTCTTCAGGCACATTAAACAGCTTACAGTGGTACAAGCAGAAGCCTGGGGGACGCCCAGTCCTCTTGGTGAGACTAATGACGGGTGGAGAAGTGAAGGAGCAGGACAGACTGATCACCCGATTTGGAGAAAGAAGACAGGACGGCTCCCTGCACATCACAGCCACCCGGGGAACTGACGTAGGAACCTATTTCTGTGCAGCGACACAGTGCTCCCCAAGCACCAGCTGCCTGTACCCAAACCTCGCCCTGAGAATCCACAAAGAGCGTCTCATCCCTAGTGTAGCTCAGAAGCTGGAGAAAGCTAAAGTCACACTGTCAGCAAAGAGACGGTGCACCTCCTCCTCATGGCAATAGGGATGCGTGTAGAAATTCACGCAACGAGACACGATAATTTAATTCCTAATATGCAGCTATTGGTTTTCTTCTACACAGATTTTTCGGGAAATTCCAATTAATCCAGGAAGAATCAGTGGATTCTGAGGGCATCTTTCAGTGATGCCACAGATCCCCAAGCAGCTTCTTTCAGATTTCAACTCTACAGGAAATGTTAAAATGTTTCTCCTTAAAGAAATCATAAAGATACTGTCACTAAAAGATTGAAGGGGTAGGTACGTTTAACCTGATTTAAGCATTATTTAGTGTGTAAATCAAGTGTGTATCAAAGATTATTTGGAGTTTCATTGATATATACTACTTCCATGTTTGTATGTATGTTTTATTCTTAAAATAAAAAAAAGATTATAGCTCGCCTGAGATGGAATGGTCTCCTAAGCAGCCAGCTCCTTTCTCACCACTCCTTCCCTGAGGTCCTGATGTGGTGTCTCTCATGGCCATTCTCTCCTGGAAGCTGCTTGTCTTACTGGTGCTCCCTGGCCATTTTAATATTTAGGCAAATAATTATCATGATGTTAATTTTGCTTCACTTTGTATATTAAAGTGAGCCATGCAGTTAGACTACAATAAGTTTGGTAGGGAACTACAGGAGGGTGTGAGTGTCACTGGGGCCCTTTGGATACTTTCTGAAACAAGTATTAGAGCACACACACTCCCTGTGCCAGGCAGACACTAGAGGTCATTTACAACTGAATGACCAAGTAAAGCTTTTGCATTTTTTTTCATGAACTATTTTTAGTTTTGGAAGCAATTATGAGGAAAATATGATAATACTGGTACTAGTACAATATACTAAAATAACGAAGACAAAACTTTACTAAATTACTTGTAAGATTGTATGAACTGTCATATACTACATAAGGAAAAACATTCATACTAAACTACTTGTAAAACTAAATAAAACAGCATGTATATTACATGAAGAAAAATGTTCACATGCATACAGTATTTAAGTGAATTTTTAAGAGTATCTTAACTATTTGCTAAATTTCTACCTGTTATGAAATTGCAAAGTATTATAGAGTTTTGATATAAAAGACATTATTTTTCCGTAAAAATGACATTTTGCTGAGATAAATTTACATATATACCATTTAGCCAAAAGTGTACAACTTTTTAAAAATTTTTAATTCACATAATATCTGTATCTTTGTATCCATATGTATATCTATCTATAACATCCTAGCTAAATTCACATATACATTGAGTAATGATCAAATTAGAGTAAATAGCTGTAATGGTGAATTGCTTATGTCAACTTGAAATGTTTAGAAGTTTAAATCAAGATATATTATGGCTGCCATTTTGAATTTACTACTATCTTGCTTTGAAGTCCTTTATTGTTTTGTTTTTATTGGTTCTATTATGTTCTATTTTGTTTGATTTTTACTGTGTCTGAAGGGATGTGCAGCAATTTTGAAGACAAGAAGAGACATTTATGGTAACCACTGTTGATTTGAAGTTTTGGGTCACAGTAATTTATTTTGATTGGCTTTATTCTATTTTATTTTGCTTGATTTTATTCTCTTTAAGATAAAAAAAAATTGCAGTTGCAACAAAGAGTACTTGAAATGTTGGGACCCGAGAAAGTGTGGTTGCTGAAAAAAGCAGCATTAAAAGAAGACAATGCTTTGCTTCAGGACAACAGGAAAGATGAACTGAAGGTGCTCGAGGAATTGAGAAGGTGTCAGCTGCACGGGCTCAAGAGCAGAAAGAGACAAATAATGCTGAAGGGCTTTGCTTTGAGAAGCAAGCCTCAAGGGCCTGGCATATTCAGGGCTGCCTGGGAAGTGTTTCCTAGAATTCAAACACCAGGCCAACAGGTGGGGGGCCCTAGGACAAGAGGCCAGGCCTCTGCTCCAACTGGCAGCAGATCTTGGAGTCACCCAAATAGTGCAGGTTTTTGAAAATGCGGAATCCAAGAGCAGTGAGATCAGGAGGCTTCTGTAAGATTTCAGAAGAATGCTTGAGAGGCCAGGTGGTGCAGCCATGATAGGGCAGTGCATGGAGCTGGGAGAGTGAACTGAAAGTGCGGTGTAGACCACAGACAGTTAGATACCCAAAATATGGAACTTCTGCTGAGGAAAACTGTAGGGAATGGCTGTAGCCACCTCAGCAGACAGGCCATGCGGGCTGCGGCTGCTTAGCAAGGCTGCATGAGTGTGGCTGGCAAGTGCTTTGGGGCTCACATCTCACCGCAATCTGCCCTAACTGCTGACAGAGAGATGTAAGATTTAGTGTTTGCACTGTGGGATTCTATAATGTTTTAATCTAATTTCTGCTTATATTATTCTATTATCTTGTTTAGGAATGGAAATGTTTTTGCTTGATTTTTTGTTTGTTTGTTGCATAGGAGCTCACAACTAAGACTTTACTTAGAGTCTCTGAAGAGACTTTGGACTTGGACTTTTCATCAATGATGAGCTTGTTAAGAATTTTACAACTCTTACAGAGGGGCTAAATGCATTTCTGCATAATGAGATAGACAGGAGCTATTTGAAGGCCAGAGGCAGAGTATCATGACTAAGACCTAAAATTTCACCCAAATTTTCATAATTAGAAGGTAATTAGAACATCATGATGCTACATGCATGTTAGTTTGTCAGTGGATGAACTCAATAGCTGAGCATGCTCTCAGGAGATCAGGCCTGGTGACAGGTGGGTCACTAAGAGCATGGACTAGAAAAGTGTGCTCTGGACTCTGGCTCCTCCCTTTCCTCGCTGCATCCAGCTTCCTGGGTGGGGGCAGTGTTCCCCTTCATGGCTTTCTACCATGCCGTGTGTCTTGGAGCCCAACAATCCCAGACTGAGTCCTCTGAAAACTCTTGTCATTTAAATTGTGTTTGACAGATATTTTTCCAGTGATGAAATAGCTGAGTATAAGACTTACATTTATTTTCACCTTATGGGATTTCTATGTAGTGACAGGATAGTGTGCGAAAGGCATCTATGACTACTTGGCAATCCAGGTTCCACAAGGAAACAATGTCTACCTATCCAACATTAAACAAGATTTTCAAAAATCATTTTGTTTTTCTTAATGTTTTTTTGATACCTGTGTTTCTGTTCAGAAATAATCCTTTACCATTAAAAAAATCTGACCTTTTACTGAATGTTTTCTGCTTTAAAATATTGTTCCAAATGTATCTTTATAAATTGCACAGTTGATGATTGCTTTTTACAGAAATGTGACAGTACTGCCACTCTTTCCATCACTAGGACTTTCCATGAGTAAAGCTGTTTTTGCACTAAGTAGTATAATGACACAAGCAGTAAGACTTCAGAATGAAGAAAAATACTGGTGTGTTTTTTCCTTTTTCTTTATCTCCCCATTTATAATAACGTGGATAAATGTACATACTGAGGATTCTAATATCTTAAGAACTCTGTTAAGCATATTTGAAATGCTGATGCAAATCAGCAACTCCAAAGTAGATAGCTAATTTGTTCCCTCAAAATTTCACAAACTAGATGATACATTGATGATTTTTAACTTGTGTGATGGATTGATAACTGGCGGCCAACTTGTAACACCAGCTGAACTGAGTCAGCCTGGTGCTGAGCATTGATGGCCCACCTGGGGATGTTGCCAAGATAAAGAGGAGAACTGGAGAGGAAGAGTTAAGTATTGTTGGTTCTCCATGGCATTGTTGATTCTCCTGTTGCTGTGGGTTCTCCTGGAGGAGCTTGTCCAGGTTCTTTCCTGAGGTTGGCTGTTCTCATCATCAGAGGCTTTTCTGGACCTCACTGTCACTGAGAAAGGCTGTGGTAAATTTTGAAAGAAGCTCTGGTCTTTACTGCTTCCTTGCTCTAGAGGGGAAAATGGTGTGCTGTTCAGCCTCCAGGAAAAGCTTGTCATGCTGGTTTCCTGATAGGAACCCTGCTGTTCTGATCATCAGAGGAGCTCAGGTCCTCGTTGTCACTGAGGATGTCTATGGCACTTTTCAGAGGAGCCCTGCTTCTTACTATGAGTGTTGCTTCCTGGCTCTGGTGCACAACCCTCACCCTATGGGCACAGACTTTATAGCTTCCACCACTGGTCTTTGGGGGTTCCACATTGCAGATCTGTGAAACAGACATGCATGAGACATTGTCATGGGCACTAGGCCTCCAGCTGGACTCATGGCCATTGTCTGGGTCTCTAGGTCTTCAACTGGACACATGCAGGACACTCCTGTGGGATACAGATGCTCAGCTGGATTCCTTTGTATTAGTGTATGGACAGATTTCCTGCACTTCCAGTATTTAAATATTTGGGTGACACATATTCTGTATATATGTGTCCTGTATTGTCTTGTTCTCCTTGCAATCCCTGAATGCATCAACCTGCCAATAGGAGTACATAAAATTTTATGAGAAACAAAGTGTACAGGTATACAAATAAGGGGCATGGGCAAGGACATATCCTGGGCACAGAAAAGGGAAACTTCTGAAAATCACTTACTTTACTTTCTAGAATAAAAATTTAGAAATCTGTCATCAATGAAATGAAATAACTGGTAGCTGTAAAACGTAAAATGAAAACCTGAGAATAGCTCAGAGGCTTACATGAAACGTAGTAGAGTAAGACAGTACTAGAAATCACTGATAAAACATTGTGATGAAGACTAATGGTGAAGTAGATTAAATCTAAATTGGAGCACATCTGAGCTAAGGCTAAATAATGGACTGTTTAGTGAATAGAATTAAATACACTGTCATACAGAAAATGTGTATATTGGCCTCCAGCTGACACCATATGCAAGTAGCAGTTCAGTTAGAGAAGCTGTATGAGTATAAGGATAGGATACACATCTGTTAGGAGAAAATACAATTTCCATTACATTTTATTATAGAATTCTTTCACAAACAGGATATAAAAAGCCTTAAATATAAGAATTGAAATACATTAAAATTGGCACAAAATTGGGTTTATAGATTTAAAAACTAGTATGTAAGCAGAAGATATTTGCAGCATACACCATTGACAAGGGGCCTGTTTTGATTTTTAAAAAGGAGACCTCCTTAAAGCCAGTGAGCAAACAAGTAAACTATTAGGAAGGTAAATGACCTGAGAAGATATACACCTGGCCAAATACACACCCCACTTCTATAAAACAGAGACATATTAGTCTATATTACAAAAAAGAGGACAATGTTGTCCAAGGTACAGGACACCTGCAAGAGCTCATAGAGGGGCTCAGAAGTGCTAGCAGTGTCCTGCTTCCTGATCTGCATGCTGACTACAAGGCTATGCTCACTTTGTGATCACTTATCAAGCCACACTTATATATTTATATTTGTGTATGTATATTATACTTGAATAAAAGCTTTAAAATGATGCAGTGGTTTCATACTAATTAAAAAGTAATCTGTGAGCTCAAAGTAAATTTTCAGCTGTTTTTCCAGTAGTTTTCCTTTCTTGTTTTGGAGCTACTTAAGAAAGAATGCATCTCTTAAAACACCACATGTACAAACTATGGTTAAGTGTTGGTTCTCTATTAAAGCACCATTGATGAGAAGTATGACAACCTCTGTTTTCCCGTATTTGATGTACAAAAAAAGATTTTTACCCTTGTTATATGATACAACACATGTTAATTATGGGCATTTTAGATTATTAGGAAAACTGAAAATGTACTGAATAGAAAGTAATAATAGTGGGATTTCCGGGAGAACATGGTGGACAAATAACAGCAGCCACGGAGGCTCTCTGAGATTACCAGTTTAGAATCCAGGAGCGGTGCCGTGTGAGGAGTCCTACGTGAGGGGAGATGTACCCTGCCGACCCAGGAATGAACTAAGCTGAGAGAAACCAACTGGAAATGCAATCCTGATGCTATAACAGGGACAGATAAAATCTCAGTGCAAAAGCTAGATCCCGCGCCATTGGAAGCCACGATTTGAATTTCTTGCTGCCACTACTGCCTTCCAATCCACATGGCAGGGAGAGAGAAGCACGAAAGCTCAGAGAGCTGGAATCGGCGAACCAAACAGCATTGAGAGTGGGACTGGCAGAGAGCCCTGCATCGACCTGCAGTGAGTGCGAGAAATGGGGACCCTTTCCTAGACCAGGAGGCTCCAACAGAGGGCATTCTGGGAACGGGCAGACTAGCAGGGCCCTGCAGTGACTTTAGTCACATACTCTCCTCTCAAACGGGAGTGGTGAGAAGCACTTGGCCTGGTGATGCCGCAGACTAAGATCCAGTAGGCTAGCCAAAATCAGGTCCCTGCACCTGGGGTGCACCCTAGCAGTGAAGTATTCAGTAGGTTGACCTGGAAGGGCAGGCCCAGCAGAGGCTGCCCAGGTCTGTGTCTCCCTAGTACACTGCAGTGGGTGGGAACACCTAGCCGGCAAATTCAAACAAACTGTAACAAAGAGAAAAAAAAAAAAACTGGGCCCCCCACATACACTTGTATGGAAGGAACAAAAAGTATGGGAAAACGGAGCAACAAGAAAGGGTCCTCAGTCCCCAATCCTGAGAACACTGATCCAGGAAAGGTAAATGTAAAAGAGAATGAAGACAGAAAACATGCAGTATCCAGCATGGCACCTATAGACATAAAGCGGAATCTCCGGAGCCTCATAGGCGAGTTCAAAAATGAAGTATTTAATGAAATAAAGCAAGAAATAAGTAGAATAGTTAGAGAAATGCTAAGCACCACCCAAGAAAAAACAGATGGTGGAATGGAAGAACACAAAAAAAGGGGAGAATTGTTTGATGGAGAAAACAGAGAAAACATAGGATACATGAAGCAGGTTCAAAGAGACTAGCAGGAAACTAAAAACTCTATTGAAAGCTGGCATAACAGCTTGAAAGAAACTAAGGATAGATTACCAGAACTGGAGGGCAGATTTGTAAGGTGGAAGCATAAAATGAAAAACTTCTTAAAAATAACAAGAAAACAAACAGCAATAATACAAAGGCTAGAATATGATAAGAGGATCTATAACTTAAGAATTAAGAATATAAAAGAAGAGGTAGGGACACAAACAAATGAACTACAAAAGCTATTAACAGAAATAATTCAGGAGAATTTCCCTAATTTAGCAAAAGGTAAAGCTACTCAGATGTATGAGGCATACAGGACCCCAGCCACCTACAACCCAAACAGAGCTACACCCAGGAATATAATAATCAAAATTTCAGAAATCCAATATAAGAACAGAATATTAAAAGCCGTCAGAAACAGGAAACAGATCACTTACAAGGGAACACCCATCAGAATTGAAGCAGACCTCTCAGCACAAACCATCAAATCTCAAAGAGCATGGGGGGAAATAATTCAAGCTTTGAAAGATAATAACCTCCAGCCAAGATTGATATATCCTGCCCAACTGTCCCTAGAAATTGATGGAAAAACAAGGTGCTTCCAGGATGAAGAGGAGCTAGGGGAATTTGCAACCACCAATTCAACTCTATAGAGAATACTGCAGGATATTCTAAAAATGAAAAATATCAAGATTCCAGAAACAGTGGCAGAATGGCCCACAATGAATGGAGCAGAAAGCAAAATCAAGAAGACAAACTGACAACTAATGACAGAAAAAGACCTCAACAGAAAAGAGGTAGAGAAGGTTGGATGGTAGAAACAGCTATTTTGGAGAAAACAAGACATCATAATAGGTAGTGCTGATTTAACATCTTCTTGTTTTGAAGTCCCATCAAGCTTTTGTTCTTCTATCTCAATCAGTTTTAACATGTTGTATCTTATTGGATTTTATTATATGTGATAATATAAACAAAAACTTTTATAGACAAGGAGATTATACAGAAACTATTGTTCATTTTCTGTTATTTGATTCTAAATACCCTGTAATACTGTCATTCTCTTGAACAGTTTTACATTGTCTTGATACTTTTGATGCTACAGTATACAAAGTTATACCCAAAGATTTTAAGGGAAGAGACACTATGGTAACTATGGTAACTACTATTATGTCGAGATTATTTTGTGGTGAAACACTATTTTGCTTAAATGGCTATGGTTTGACCTGCACTGTTTTGTTGTTATGCCCTCTTTTTTTATCTCAATTTCCTTTTTATTATCTACTTTTTCATTTTTATCCTTTTAATTAAGGGAAAAATAAATAAATAATAGCAGAATATATTATAATAACCCACTTTGATTTCCTATTAACTTGATTTGAAACTCTGTATTGCTCTCACCATCTTGTTTTGACTGATTTTCCTCTATTCTGTTATGCTTGATAGTACCGAGTTCGAAAGTATAGGCAACAACTATGAAGACAATAAGATTCATTGTGACACCCACTCTGGTTGACTATTATCTTCTTCTGAAGCCCTCTAATGTCTCCAATGTTTTGGTTTTATTGGTCTTATTCATTACTGTTTTGTACAATTTTATTATAACTGATGATATAGGTAATTTTTTTTAAGATAACAAGAGGCATTATGGTAACCATTGTTGATCACCTTGTATTTTGTTTTAACATTATGTATTATGTCCATCCTTTTGATTTGACTGACTCTGTCCTGATATGTCACATTTGGTTTTACTTTCTTCAAAAAAAAAAAGTAGTAAGAACTGTGGGAGTAATAAAACCCAAAATGTGTAATTGTCATTGTACAAAAGAAAGGAAAAGAAAGTTCTCTAAAAGATATAACTGCATATATATTCAAGTGTATAAGATAGATAACCATATTACTGAGTTTTTTTGGATCATTGAACAAAACTGTTTGCAGTCTCACTGTTTGAAAGTCCCCTCTATCTGCTTTAATTTTGTAACTTCAACAACTATTTCTAAGATGACAATATGTAATTAACTAGTGATTTCCTACTGTTTACTTTTTCTGATATTCTGTATAACTTGTACCCTGTTTCTGTTTTTTTTCTCTTTTTTCTCCTTAAATAAAATTTAAAAAAAGAAAGAAAATAATAATAGTAACTCATGATACTTGCACTTTATTATTCAGAACAGGATACATGATCATTGAAATTTGTGGAAGTCTGAAGAACATGCGTATTTTTATTAAAGACATTACTCACTAAAAGAAATCAAGATTCTCTTAGTATAAAAGAAAAGAATTCACCAGTTGTAGAAAAAAAACAGTATCTGATATAGTTCTAAATGATAAAGGGCTCCCTAGTAATGAGACAAATTATATCAATATGATTTATAAAATGCACTCTGGCAATTATTGACATAACCTCACGGTCAAGGACATGTTTCTAGGTTGGCATAATAGTGGGTCAGAGTAATACTGAGCTTTCAGATTTTGCAAGCTGGGTAAATGTAAGAAAGGAAGAGAAGTGTGTGAATTAGTGACATTTAAAAGAACAACTTTGGAGTGACTGACATTGGAGCTCAT
Source organism: Cavia porcellus (assembly GCF_034190915.1). Classification (NCBI taxonomy): domain Eukaryota; kingdom Metazoa; phylum Chordata; class Mammalia; order Rodentia; family Caviidae; genus Cavia; species Cavia porcellus. The sequence goes on along the minus strand of NW_026947509.1, from coordinate 23,537,922 downwards.
ATTAGAAAAGAAAGGAAAGGAAGATGAGAGAGTGACTATTCAGGAAAGAGTGAAGACATCAGCACTAAATTATGAACAGATATTAAAGAAAGAAGATCCTGTGCAGCCTGAGTGAGCATCCCAAAGCCTCTGCTGCAGGCAGGCGCTGTCTCAGGCAGTGAGTGCAGCAGTGTCTCAGAGCCAGAGCGGGTTTTCTCAGCGTGCTCTCTGTCAGGATTTCAGTGTGATGTGCGCATTTCTCCTTCAGTGCTCCTACCTGCAAACAGAAAAACTTGAAGACTTTATCTGTGTTTCTTTGGAGAAGAGCGGTGCCTTTTTGGAGAGCCTGAAACTTGATATCTATTCAATCTGCGTGAAAAACTCAGCCCAAATTGCTTTCCTGCAAACAAGTTTCTCCACACTAGGACCTTGGGAAGTACTTGTTGTCCTACAGGACTGACTTTTCTGAGAATAATCGTTCACCAGGGGACCTGACGGTTCTTCTGTTTTCAATACTGACTTGGCTTTCAGATTTCCATTTTATCAAAAACAAAATATTGGCATATATTTCAGTGGTATGTGGTACTTTCCTAGCATGCAAGAGGCCCTGGGTTTGATCTTCAGCACTGACAAAAAGCCACATTTCATAGTCTTTGTGAGAATTGTTTCCATGTGGCTGAACTGAAATGCAATTCTCTGTGTGGAATAATTGTCTTTCCATTGTGTTCCTTGTTCTACCACAGCTAAAACACCCCAGTCTTAAGTACCGTATTTATACATGTCATTACCTGTAAAACCTAGGCACTATCTTGGAAATTTTGAGATTTTGGCCTGATTTTCCTCTACTGTTTTCTTATTATCATCTTCTCAGTCAAGACATTTCACATACTGAAGAATTTAACCAAGTTTAATATTTTCCACTGTAAACTGAATACAATGCAACTTTACTGTTGGCCTGGGGCATTTCGAAAAAAGTCAGAACTCGGCAATTTCAAATACCATTAATTTGAATCCCCTAGCCATACACTTGCCTTTACACAATCCAGAAAGATTTTGCCATAATTCTCCAATCAGATGCTGGTCCACCTAAAATCTTACACCCAGCCTAAATCCACCCATGCTTATGTAGTCATGCACAGATCCTTACAGTGCATCTGTTTTTTGAATTTATATTATCATTTGTATGTTATCACATCTAATCCATCAACATATCCAGGAGTCCCTACTTGACAAATTCACCCAGATCTAGTTGCTGCTTCATCCTATATTCCCTCCTTTTTTGTTTTCTTATTTTCCAAAGGCTTGTTCTGTGGTCTTACCAAAAACTTCATTCTAGAGCTTTTTACTCGAACTCTTTGGTCACTGATTACATTATTCCCATTGCAATTCTGCACCATAGTGATGATTGTATTAATCCCCAATCATTCATAAATATCATCCTTATAATGCCAACTTTGTCTGATGCAGAAGGTTCACAATAATGATAGAGAGGTGTAGGCTGGTGTTGCTGAGATTTGTTACTGTCAGCATTAACTTGATTTATAGTGGTTCCAGGCAAGTACTTGTTAACCCTTTAATTATTTCTTAATGCCCTTCCTTACAGGTGTTATTTCAAAATTTTTCACACAACTCAAAATTCCTAACCGAGAGTGATCTCCATTCGATTTTTTAGTAAATAGTTAATTTCTCTTCATAAGAAATAATAAATTCTATTAGAAAATAATAGGTGAGTCAAACTTCTCCCTTCATATTCCAAAGAATTGCTTAAACACGAACAGATCCTATCCTCTTTTATTTCAATAAAACTAGAAATATCTGTTCCTCCTGCCAAAACTTGATCTTTTGATCTGTGATCTTATTTCTATTCTATTTATCATCTCTGAATTCTCATTCATGGCTTTTTTCAAACCATGCTAATATTGCCCAAGTGTTAAAAACCAAAGCTAGTTGACATCACATATTTTTCTTCTCCTTTATGTAACCCAAATATCCCAAAATATACTGCAAATTTTTATCTTCTACTGGAAAGACCAACAGACATTGAAAAACAATCTTCTCTTGTGCTTTCTTTATCTTTTGCTCTGTGATCACACAGTTCTTCTTAAAACTCCTTCTCGCAGAACCTCATCCACTCTGGAATTCCCACTTCACTCTCTGACGGTGCTGAGGTTCTTTAGTAGCCCCTCCACTTATTTTTCCTACAATGTTTGGTCTTGGAAACAGTTTATTCAGTCCGCATTGCCTTTTGAATTTTTTCTGAGGGTCTGTGTTGTCAGCTTTCACCTTGTTTTTTATAATAGCCTGAAACTTATGTGTCCTTGGGCACATTATTGCTATAGTAGTTGGGTTTCCGAGTGTGAAGTAAGGAAAATGTTTATTCTAAAAGGCAACAGTGAAAAACTTGCAATGGTCAACCCTGGCCAATACCGTGGACTCTTAACCCGTATTAGTAGGACCAAGTCCATTTTTCTCATTGTGATACTGGACAAATGGCATTATTTCTTCCATACGTCAATGTTCTTATTTTTTAAGTGAGCATGATAATATAATTCACTTCATATAACTTAATGTTGTTATTTTGTCCGTGAGATTAAAATATCCTCTCAAAATGTAGACCCTTGAAAATATTTTCACCAGATTAAACTAAGAAAATCTAGCACAAAAAACTTGAGGTTCACACTGTTTCTGTACTCTACCACCAGGGGGCAGTGTTTGCATGCACGGAATTGTGTGTTCCCTCTTAGGGGCTTCTTTTTGCCTTCTGGCACACTGAGTGCAGTCTTAGCAGGACAAACACCAGAGTACTGGTGACAGAGTACATGCTGTCATCGTTAAGACAGCATCTCTTAGCATTAGTCTCTCGGTTGTGCCTGAAAAAGGAACTCTCGGATGTGAGATTCCTATTAGAGAGACTCCATTCCTTCTGAAGGACCTCTCAGACTTGCACTCTCGGCCTCCTGTTGACCAGCCATGCTCTCAGTGACCCTCCTCCTGCTTGGAATGCCTCTCACCTTGAGTAAGTATGCAGTGTTCCCTGTTCCTGCCTCCTTAAAGTAATGAAAATGGAGTGGGACATTGTGCCATTACGGTGGGTCTGTCCTGGTCTCACTGATGCAGACTTGATGTTGCAGGAGAAGGTGGAGCCCAGTCAGTGGCCCAGCCTGACCGCCATGTCACTGTCACTGAAGGACACGCTCTCGTGCTGAAATGCAACTATACCTATGGTGCAACACCTTACCTCTTCTGGTACATCCAGCAACCTGAAAAAGACCTCCAGCTCCTCCTGAAATATGTTCCAGGGTCATCTGTGGTTATAAGCAACAGAGATTTTAAGGCTGAGTTTAAGAAGAGTGAAACCTCCTTTCACCTGCAGAAATCCTCAGCCCAGTGGAGCGACGCGGCCATGTACTTCTGTGCTCTGAGTGACACAGTGCCTGAGACTGCAGGGGGAGCCGAACACAAACTTCTAGAAACACAGGACTTTCTGTGAGGTGCAGGCAAGACCTGACCTGTTTTTAGCAAGCTCTCTGATGTGATGAAAGTGAGCAGGGGGAGCAGCGGAGACCTGGGAGACGTTAGACTCCTGCGAAGAACTGGAATTTCTGTAAGTTCTTTCTCTCACTACTGAGTCATGTCAGACAAGACACCGGACAGAGGAGCTCACACGGGTGTTCCCTGTGTGGGTAAAGACCCTGCACTCTAGGTCAGTGCACTGATTCTGCATAATGGTTACTGACCTCCTGGTCTTTCCCCACTCCCAATCATACCGCTTGCCTACTACCACTTGCTTTCCAGTTGATAGAGACTCCATTCAGGATCTTTAGGTGTACAATCTCAGATTTATTTCTGACTCAGTTTCCCCTTACTGCTAACATCTAATCCATCATGTTATCCAGGAGTCCTCACCTCTCAAGTGAACCCAGGGCCTGGCTACTTCGTCTTCTGGGTCTAACTCATCTAGGTCTAGCCTTGTAATGTTCCCTGTGCCTGTCTCCCAGTTCTCCATTCTTAGTACAGCAGCCATGAAGTACCAGTAAGGTCACTCATGGATAAAACTCCTGCACTGGCTTCCTGTCGCCCTCAGAATAAAACCAAATTCTGTGCAATGGCCAGGGAGCCATGATCTCCTCCCACTGCATTTTTAAACAGCTGACAGAAGCAAACAACCATCCACAATGAGTTCTGTAAGTGGTGAAAACATTCTATAATAATTATGATAAAATCAAGAGATTTTCAAATAAAGCAAAATTGAGAAAATTTATTATGAGCACACTTGTTCTAAAAGGAAGAAAAAGGAAGTATGCTTAAGCTGAAAGCAAAGACACCAGGGGAAATACTACAACCTCAAGAGCAAAAGAAGGAGGTCTGGGGGTACAGCTCAGTGGTATAAGCACCTCCCTGGCAAGCGAAAGGTCCTGAGTTCAATACCCGGTACCAAAAAAACCTACAAGAATAATGGAAGAACAGCATAATAAATATAAAATGTGAGAGATTACTAAGTTTTTTAAAGCATTATTGAAGTAGAATTATTGTACAAAACTACTCATATTTGATAGATTCAACTTCATGATCTTGGAATTTACATTCTCCCTTGTAACCACCATCACAACCAACAAAATGGACAATATCTACCACCTCTCTGCATTTCCTGTTTCTTCCTTTTTTTTTTCATTTTGATTTGTTTTGGTGCTACTGCTGTAGGACACTTAATCAGCTCTCTTGTAAAACAGTTTTCTAAGTGCTGTATTTCACTTATTTGTTTATTTACTTGACTTATTTAAAATGCACACAAATCCTGAAATCAGTGGTATATTATCACCTGATGAGGTTTTCAGAATCTGAGCATGGAAGACAACTAACAAGTACATAACATGAAGAGGAGAGGGAAGATGACCGACCCAGTGTCATCTACTTTTCTTGAAGTAGCCAAGTAGTACTAAATAGAACACGAAATATCAGTTTGTGGGTACAATGTAAACCTTAGAAAAGCCATTGAAAACATAACATAGAAAGAAATAATTACATATACTAATTTAAAAAACAGGGTAAAGAAGGGAAAACTGTAGTGGGAAAATGAGGAGAAATGAAACAAGAGCTAGTTAGGAAGTGTTGGAAGCATATGTAGTTACAGTTTTTAAAAGGGCACTGGGTTTTTTATTCGCATGACGGCACATGTTCATTATTGAAAATAAAATCCCCTATGTTCTACCATCCAATAAAAACCTATGCTAAACTTCGATGTACAGGTCATTTTATGAACAAAATTTTTTTCAACTCTGTTACTATAACCCACTTTTTTACCTTCTCAGACTAGCTTCACCCATCTGGTTCTGTACAGAGAACCAAAACTACACACCGGATCAAATGCAGTCTCTTTAACAAGCCCTGCTAAGGAACTGTATATCCACTTGTAGAAGACTGAAACTCTGTATCTTGGATGTGCAAAGGTCAGAGATCCTGGCATCTAGGTCTCAAACTTTGAAAGAGCTAACAGAAAACAGGGGAAACGTTTGAGGCTAAAGGCACTGACAGTGAATTCTTGAATAAGATACTAATAGCACTAAAAATAATAATAAGAATCAACAAATAGTATGCAATCAAATTTTAAAATTTCTTCACACCAAAAGAAACTAACAGAGCAAAGATGCCACCTACAGAATGGAGGAAAATCATTACCAGCTATTCTCCCAGTCCAGGGTTTATATCTAGAATATATGAAGAACTCAGGAGTGTAACATAAAAAAAAAAAAAATAGTTCCATAAATAAATGAGAAAAAGAATTCAACAAATATCTCTCAAAGCTAGAAGTACAAATGGCCAATAGGAACATGAAATAATGTTCAACATCTTTGACTAATGAAAAAATGCAAATTGAAAGTAAGGAGATTCCACTTCCTTGCAGCCAGCGTGTATCTCATAAAGAATACAAATAGCAATAAATGCTGGTGAGGATGCCTGGTTCCTGCTGAGAATACAAATTAATAGAGTCACCATGGAAATCAATCTGGAAGTTTCTCAGAGCAATAAAAAAAGGCCCCCCCTGGGTCCAGCAGTACTGCTCCAGGCACACACCTACCTGAGTGAAGTAAGTCAGCGGAGTGTAAGGATGTGTGCACACCCAGGGGGAGTGCAGCCCAGCTCACAGTGGTCAGGATACGGACACACATAAGTCCCCACCAACAGGTGACAAAAGAAAACATGACATTATATATAGAGTGTGGCAGTACTAAGTCCTAAGGAAGAATGAAATTGTGTCTTTTTCAGGAAAATGAGTGAACTGGAGACCGTCATTTTGAATAAATAAGTCAGATTCAGAAAAACAAGTGTCAAATATTCTAATATGTAGAATGTTAAAAAAAACAGAAAGTAGAAGAGAATATATTTTTATTAGTCAAGAGAAAGGAAATAACAGAAAGGGGTGCAAGGGCCAGTAATAAGGGGTACAGATACGAGCACAACACACAATATATGTTAGAACTCCCCAAAACATAAAACTGGTGAGGAGAGAGAGGCAGTGTGTGAAGGAGGAATTAAATGATTATATGTGCCTGTATGAACTTTTCAAAATGAATCTATTAATGGGATTAATGAACCTATTAATTTTTGGAAGAAAAACAATTCCTTTCTCAGAAGTCTCTGTTTATTTATTACTCTCGGGTTGCAAAGCAATGGAGCCGTCACTGACAGTCACCCAGGCTCAGCCTCATGTGGCGCTGCCCACGGACTCATCCAGCTTCTTGAGAACACTTTCATTTCCCCCACTGGGCTGTCTTGCATATTCCTTGAAATTGATTCAACATGGATGTACAACTGAACATATTTTTTATTACTCATTTTTCTACTTTGATACAATACCTACTTAACTTACATCTCCGATTTTCACCAGTATTAAACTCTGTGGAGTCCTGTGCTTTACAATAAATTTGTAGGTTGAATTCTCCAGTGTTGCTCAGCTTGGATTATTTGACCATCTTTTACTTTCCAAATAATTACAGAGTTGTTTCTTGAATTCATATGAAGAATTAGAATTTATTTGATAGCTCATTGAATTTATGGAAGAATTTGGGAGGTTTAAAGTTATTGAATCTTTCCATTCATGCCCATAATACATATTTCCATTTACTAAACTTTCTTTAATGTCTATAGGCAATATTTTGTGCTTTTTGGGACAGAGATCTTAGAAATATTTAATAATGTATAAAGCATATATATGTGAAAAAAGACATATATAGCTCTTAAAATTCAATAAAAGTTTGGATATTAAAATGAACAATATATTTGAGCATAGTTTTCAAGAAGAAAATATATGAACATGAAAAGATGAATTCTCCTATGTTGCTCAGTTTGGATTATTTGAACATCTTTTACTTTCCAAATAATTACAGAGTTTTTCTTCAATTCATATGAAGAATTAGAATTTTAATTCATAGCTCATTGAATTCATGTCAGAATTTGGGAAGTTTAAAGTTATTGAGTCTTCTCATTCATGAACATAACATATATTTCTGTTTATTAAACTTTCTTTAATTTCTATAAGCAATATATTGTGCTTGTTGGGACAGAGGTCTTAGAAATATTTAATAATACAAAAGGCACATATATATGAGAAAAAGGCATATATATATATATATATATATATGAGCTTTTAAAACTCAATAAAAGATTGAATTTTAAGATGAACAAAATATTTGCACATAGTTCTCAAAAAGAAAATATATGAACATGAGAAGATGCTCTTCCTCAGGGTTCCATAAAACATGACCCATGAGGTAGATGCAGTCATGTATGTGTTTTTATGAAGTTCGATTAAAGCAGTGCCTTTTGCTAATCAAGGTTGTGTTGCATGTTTCAGTGGCAGAAACGAGAAGTTGTAATAGAGAATGAATGACCGTCTAAGCTGAGAATTTGGTATTTACTACTTGACTCTCTCTGGACAAAGTTTGCTGATACATGTTTACATCACATTCATTGGAAAAATGCAATTAAAAACCACAGTAAGATATCACTACAATACCATTATATACAAAAGTAAAAAAACTGACTGAAAAACAAAGATGGCCCTCCAGGGTCCCAGCTGTCTAATTTAGAGGGCATGTAAGGGTGCATGCATTTCAGTGTGGAGGTTTCACCTCGACTTGCCATGGGTAAGGGAAGCCGGGACAGGGGAGTCAGGCAGTAACTCAGACCAATGCCCAGCCCAGGCCTCTGAAGTAACTGCCCACATGGCACTGAGGTGCACATTTCACATCCTGGTAACCCTGCTTTTTCCTGACCTAGCTGACACCCTAATCACCACAAGGGGACAGTGCTGACTCAGACCACAGTAAGGGTTCACACACCCTCAGACAGGTATGATCTCTTTAAAAAGTAGAAAATCATTCTCCCCTCCTTTGCTTCAGCTTTTTAAATATCAGATGTCAGTTCGTGTATGTATCCACCCATCTACCTAAATAATGTCTAGGCTCAGAGGGTTGAAAAATACAACGTGGGAAGAGAAGAGTTCTCTAAAGACACAGGTCATTTTCAAGGTCAGGGCTACATTAACTTTTCTGAGCACAAAATGACCTCATCCATGTATCACTGAATCTGCTGCTCTGCTGATTAAACTGAACTAGAATTGTCTTCTAGACTCTTTTTACTGGGAAATCCATTCATGGTTTAAGGCATACTCCAAACATATTTTCTCTCCAGACTCTTCAGTGACATGGTCCAGAAACAGAGCTCATCTCTCTGTTGTGGTCACCTTTTCTAGGCACTGAATTCTCTTATAGATTTCACCTTGCTGTCCCTGAGTACTGGGCTGACCTGTAGACTGGGACTCGCCTTTCACAATGAGACCCAGATACTGCCCGTGTGGCAGGTGTTTGGCCAGTACATATGCACCAGTCCCTCCTTAGCCTCAACCTTAACCTCTGAAAATATTAAGTGGAAAGTTCATAGATAAATAATTGACAAGTTTTTAAAATTGCACATCGTTCATAGCAGCATGGTAGAATCTCCTGCCATCCTTCTCTACCTGTCCTGGGACGTGAACCCTAATTTTTAATGGGGTAGACATGTTATGTGCTATGTGGGCATTGGTCACTTCATAGGCATCTCATTATCAGACTGACTATCATCACTGTTTGTGTGTAAGTAATTCTTATTTTACTTAGCAAAGGTCCAAAGTACAAAAGTAAGGGTGCTAGTAATTGGAATATGGTAAAGAGAGATCAAGAATTGCTTCCTTTAGGTGATAGAATGAAAATGATAGCATAGAAAAAACATATAGGAAATAATAGTATAGGAAAAAATTTAGGAAAAACATAAAATATTGGGTTTTGCTACTTTCAGTCGGTCTGGGGTCTAGGAGTTCCTAGATTCATTAGAGCCAGGCAGTAAAACCCATTTTGATGGAAGTGTGGGGCGCTCAGAATCTGGGGTGTCCTATTGGATGGGGTAAGAGTAAGGCTCCACCCCCTAGGAGGAGCAATACTTGATTGACTGGACATTGGGCTTGTTGCTAGGGGTTTAAAGTTGTGGGCTGATGGGGGAATAGGGTGGGAATGCCACCCTGCACTAGGAGGGACAGTGCTGTCTGCCTGGAGGCAGCCATCAACACCATAGCTCCTCAGCTTTACACCCTGAAGCTGCTGGAAAATCTCTGGTGTCACGCCACACGGAGGGAGCATTTTCTACTCTCTAAAGAGGGTCTGGATCTTCCCTGTAGTTTGATGCAATTTGTGTGTTAGACATTTACTTGAGGTCTTGGAACGTAATAACCACAGATAAGGGAGGATATCCTAAACACACAAAAACCTTAAGCAATTAAACCACTTCCTATATGACAGGGCCACAGAATGGGACTGCATAGACTGAGGGATATGCAACACTTTCTTCTATTGGATTATGATGATCTTTTTCACTGACTGGAGCTGAGGTACTATATAATACGCAGAAAAAATCCATCCTGCACTTCATGAAAACAACCTGCACTTTGTCCTTTTAACTTCTGTTATTCGTAACTGAGACCATTCCTCCTTTTGGGGCTGCTTTAGAATTGTCAGTTTTTGCCACTACTCTCTCATGGTGTAAACATCTATAGCTAATTAATTCTTTATATTTTCATTTTCATCCATGAGAATAAAGAAAATATTCACTGCCTATTCAAACTCAGAATCAGAGATACCATTTACCAAAAATGCTTTATTTCTGAAGAGCCAAGTTCTCATATCTTCTGAAGTCAGCAAAATGTTCTCTTCCTCTTGTTAGAAAGTCAGAGCTTCTCCAGGATAGATTGTTACAGGATATTCTAATATTTTTCATCAGATATTCTTTGAAATATTTAATGCACATGAGATGAATTTTATAAAAACTGCAAGGAAACTGGCTTTGACTTGTTTTCTATCATTTCTTAGCCATGAAATAGGAGCACACATAAAAGACTGTAAAAAAGTGAAGTTTCCAGAAAACAAAAAAGACAAAGCATATATATTCCATGACTTTAGATTATAATGTCATATTTTGTCAATTGTGTGTTGTCAGAAACTTTAAGATTTATAGGAAAAGTGAAATGTCCTTGTAGGTGTTAACCTTTAGGTATCATGGGATACCTTCTCTTTCATTATTGTATAATGAGATGATTTTTATTGGCATAGCTCTTACAACATATTAAATTTAATATTCTAGGAACTGGAAAGTGTAGAAAGAGATCAACAAAGAAAAATGTTAAATGAATACTCCATATAAACAGAGTGGATTTCTGATTTCAAAAGACTAAAATTGGCCCAAGTTGGAAAGTGCTTCCTGTGACAGAGATTAAGTGAAAACCCCTGCAGGGGGTGGAGCCTGCTGACAGAACTAAACTGGGTGTGAGTCAGGCAGAGCTCCAGCCACCTGGGCAGACCAAAGACCACGGGGTTTGCACTGAGCCCTGGCTGCAGGAGGCATGAACAAGATTCTGGGAGCATCAGTTCTAATTCTCGTCCTTCAGAGGGCATGTGAGTGTAGAGGAGAAACCCCGGGGTATGTGTTAAATGAGGGAATGAAAACATTGGAGAACAGAACAAAGCATACAAATAGAAACTTTAAAAGGGAAATAAAATTTTAGGGCCTAATGACTTTTTAAAAAATCTTCCTAAGCAGGGGTGAGCAGCCAACAGAAGGATAAAAGTGACCAACAACAGGTGAAACAAAATCCTTCATATTTGACAGTCCAGGAAGGAGAGACTTCAATTCTGAACTGCACATATGAGAACAGTGCATTTGACTACTTCCTGTGGTACCGGCAGCTCCCTGGTAAAGGTCTTGAACTGCTGATCACCATACGATTAATTTCAAATGAGAAGGAAGATGGAAGATTCAAAGTACTGCTCAAGAAGAGTGACAAAGAGCTTTCTTTGCATATCAGGACTTCTCAGGTTGGAGACTCAGCCACCTACTTCTGCGCAGCAAGAGCACAGTGCTCCTCAGACAGCTGCAGCCTGTGCACAAACCTGCCCTTGTTGCTGTAGCAACATTTGGCCAAGACTTAGGCTGGAAGTGATATAAGCTAGCTTTCATTTATACAAATAGTTAAAAACATACATGTGTAAACTCAGTAATAGCTATATTTTGGAAATAACTAAAATTCCCATCAATCAAGAGATTGATTTAAAAAAAAGACATATTTTTGATACAACTGAGTACTACTTGGTCAAAAAAGGATACACCAGAGACTTCTATAGGTAAATGGATGCAACTCTAGACTACACTATTTTTTTTTTATTTTAAAGAGGGTATAACTGAACGCAATAGAACACAACATGAGAAAGCAATGTAAGAGACATTAATTTCAAAGCAAGACAATCAGAGATCTTCTCTATCATATTGTCTGTTTTCTTCCAAATAGTTGTCCATATCTTTACATACAGAGAATTCACATGAAACAACATAGTATAGAACTTATCTGAACGAGATGAGGAAGGTATTTTAGGTCTTCAAGATCGGACAACAGGAAAGTCAACAATGGCTGTCATTGTGTCTCTCATTCTCTTCAAAATAGCTGTCCATACCTTCATGCATGTTAAAATTAAACAAAACAAATCAGGCTAAAATCACTCTGAATAAATAATAATAGTACTGCTGGATTTCACATCATGATGCTACGGGATAAACATTGGGTACTGTAGTATCTCTTTTTCTTCAAAGTAGCTTTTCATTCAATCAAGAGTTACATGATCAGTTCTTATAAATTGTTTATAGGTTTATGCATGTATGAGGCTCTACATGTATTTCTATCCATTCTGTATTAGAGGGAGAAACAAAATAAAGCAAGACAAAACAAAACATATTCCTATAAAAACATAAAATGAAAAAGTCATGTAAAACCTCAGTACAAGGTGTTCTACAGTGCTTACTGAAGATAATGGTTCTTGTTATCTTCAATAGAATTGTTTATATCATCAGGCATGGTACAATTGTATATAGCAGTGCATAACAATATTGATAAAAACAAAATATTGTAAATAGTATAAAAATTCAAAAGCATGTGATAATCAAACCAGAATGGGAATCCTAGTGAATTTTGTTATTTTTAGTATAGTTGCCTATACTCGCAGGTTTGATACTATCAATTATAACCGATTTGAATAAAATCTGTTGATACCAAACAATAATCTAACAAACCAGATTCAAATAAAGTCAGTCATGGTAAAACAGTATAAGTTACACAGGGCTTCAGATTAAGTTAATAGGAAATTAAGGATGATTACCATACTCTATCCTGCTATTTTTGGGATAGCTGTTTGTGCCCTCAAATCTAGTGCAAGTAGACAAACTTGAACAGAATATAATATATCTAAGCAGAATGGTGTGAGTAATGTGGGTTTAAATTCTGATACATTATTAAAAATATCCTCTGCCTTCTTTTTTTTATACTATGCCTCCCCCTTCACACTCACAGGGTGCACTGTGCCATTTTGGTCCCACCAATTCCTTCAGTTTTTAGATTGTGGAACAACCTGATATTTACCCAAGTGGTTCTAAACCTTCTCACTCTTGCACTCAAGTTGTATGTTTTTATCTACAAAAGCCTGACTTTCCAACCTATCTGCAGGTACTGATTGAGTTGTTCCCTGTCACACAGAGAGGATTGTTTTCTCATATTTGATTTTCAGTCCAAAAACCCTTTTTCAGGTTAATTATATCTCCTATATAGAGCATCTGGGTGGACCATACCTCTGGATCTATTCTGCCTGTGTTTATTCCTTTTTTTTTCCCAGTGTGTCAAGGCCATCTGTATTGGAGATTATAGCCAACCTTCTCTGCCTCATTCCTGCTATTCTATATTTCTGCCATTAGTTCTCTGCCTTTCTCCTTCATTCCACATTCTGCCCCATTCATTGAGGCCTCTCTACCACTGTTCCTGAACTCCTGGTAATTTTTTTTCTCTCTCTAGAAAAATCAATATTCTCTGTAATGTTGGATTTGTGGTCAGGAATACCCCCAGTTCCTCTTTGTCTTGGAAGCATCCGTTTCTACATTACTTTTAGAGACACTTTTTCAGGGTACATCCATCTGGACTGGAGGTTGTTTTCTTTCAGGGCTTAGAATACTTCACTCCTAGATCTTCTTGATTTGATGGTCTGTGTTGAGAAGTCTGTTAGATTTTGATGGGTTTTCCTTATAAGTGACTTGTTTCTTTTCTATGATGGCTTTTAATATTCTATTCTCATATTGAGTTTCTGGGATCTTGACTATTATATGTCTGAGTGAAGCACTGTTTTGGTTATAGGTGGCAGGAGTTCTGTATGCCACATACATCTGAATATCATTTCCTCTTCCTATGCTTGGGAAGATTTCCTTAATTATTTCTATAAATACCCTCTGTATTTCCTTTTTCACTGCTGTTTCTTCATACACATTCTTTATTCTTAAGTTACAGAACCTCTTATTATCTTCTAGCCTTTGTATTGCTACTGCCTGTTTCCTTGTTATTTTTTTAAAAGATCTTTCTTTTCATGATCACACCTATCTTCCAGTTTTGATAGTTTATCCTTAGTTTCTTTCAAGCAGTTTTGCCAGCTTTCAATGGAGTTTTTAATTTCCTAGTAATCTCTTTGAATCTGCTTCACATATTGTAAGTTTTCTTTATATTTTTCATCAAACATTTCTCTCCTTTTTTTGTGTTCCTCCATTTTTCCATCTGTATCTTTTTTTTCAGAAAGGAACAATTTAAGCAACATAGTGCTTCACCACAAGACAACCCGACATAACAGTAGCTACCATAGTGTCTCTTTACTTGAAATATTTGAGTATACCTTCATATACTATAGTATCAAACATAACAAGACAGTATAAAACCATTCAAAAGAATGAAAGTATTGTAGGGTATTCAAAATCAACTTACAAAAAATGAACAATGTTTACTCTATTATCTCCTTTTCCATAAAAAATTTTGATTATATTATCACATATAATAAAATTCAACAAGTTACAACATGATAAAACTGATTGAGACAGAAGAATAAAAGCTAGGTTGGACTTCAAAACAAGATGATATTAAATCAGCACTAGCTATTTTAATGTCTTGATTTCTTCAAAATAGCTGTTCATATCATTACAGAGAATAAAATCAAACAACCTAGAATAAAACCATTCCAGCTAATTTATGAAAACATTATGAGGCTCCAAAGAAATATAATGGGGAATCATGATTACCATGTACTTTTATGTGTTCTTACCATTTCTTACACTAAGGCAACTATTCGGTATTTATACATGTGAGTTTGATTTATTTCCCTTATGAACATGATCTCAAGCTGCGTGCATTTATTTGTAAACATCTCAATGTGATCATTCTTTATAGCTGAGAGGTACTCCGTTGTATAAAAATACCACAACTTTTCCATCCATTTCTCAGTTGATGGACACTTAGGTTGTTTCCAAGATCTGGCTACTACAAATTGTGCTGCTATAAACATGGGTATCACATTGATATATATCACAGTGGTAGGATATTTTCAGTTCCTCTGGGAATATGACTAGAAATGGAATAGCTGGAACAAATGGGACTTCCAACCCCAGCTTTTTGAGAAATCTCTAGATTGACCTCCACAATGGTTGCACCAGTCTACACTACCACCAACAGTGCAGGAGAGTTCCTTTTCCCTACAGCCTCTCCACCATTTGTTTTTGGTGGTTTTCTTGATCCTGGCCATTCTTTCAGGAGTGAGATGGAATCTCAGTGTGGTTTTAATTTGCATTTCTCTAATGAGTAACGACGATGAACATTTTTTCACGTATTTATATGTCATTTGTATTTCTTCATCTGAGAACTGTGTATTCATCTGAGATGCCTATTTTTGGATTGGGTATTTGAATTTCAGGGGTCTGATTTTTTTTAATTCTTTAAATGTTTTAGGCAGAAGTCCTTTGTCTGATGGACAGTTCACTAAGACTTTTTTTCTGAATTTGTGGGTTTTCTTTTCTGTATACTGGAGATTTCTTTTGACATGCAGAAACTTTTTAATAAGACATGATCCCAGTTATTGATTACAGGAAGTATTTCCTGTGAAGTTGGATTCCTGTTCATGAATTCTCTACCTACCAATATGTCTTCAAGGTTTTTACAAAATTTATAGATTTAGTGTTTCTGTTTTAATATTCAGATCTTTGATCCATTTAGATTTAGCTTAGTACATGGTGATAGGCACGGGTCTAGTTTTAGTTTTCAGCATATGGGGAGCCAGTTTTTCGAACACCATTTATTAAAGAGACTGTCATTCTTCCAGTTAACATGTTTGGCTCCTTTATCAAGTTAAGGTGGTTGAATGTGTTTGTAGTTGTGGTTTTATCTTATGATCTATTCCATTGAATTTCAGCTCTCTTTTTATTCCTGTACCCTGTTGATTTTATTACATTTGCTTTGTAGCATAACTTCAAGTCAGGGATTTTGATACCTCCTGTCTTGCCTTTGCTGCTTAGAATTGTCTTTGATATTCTAGTTTTCTTCTGGATCCAGATGAATTTTAGGAGTGATTTCTTGAGACCTATGAGCTATGTTGATGGATGGTATTTTTATTGGAATTGCATTGAATCTGTGTAACAGTTTTTGGGAGAATGGCCATTTTCACAATATTTATTTTTCCTATCCATGAGCAAGGAATGTCTTTCGTTTTTCTGAGATCTTCTTCAATTTCTTTTTTCTCAGTTATAATTATAATACTGATTTTGCCTATATAGATCTTTCACTTCTTTCATGAGAATAATTCCTAAGTATTTCATTTATTTGGATGCTACTGTGAAGGGTGTGGCTTCCCTTATTTCTCTGTCAGTGATTCTGTTGTTAATGTATAGGGATGCTATTGATTTTTTAGTATTGATTTTGTATCCAGCTACATTGATTAATTTATTTATTATATCTAGAAGTGTTTCAATGGAGTTTTGAGGGTCTTCTATGTAGAGTATCATGTCATCCACAAATAATGATAATTTAACATCCTTTTTTCCTATCTATTACCCCTTTTATTTGTCTCTCTTGTCTCACTGCTCTGGCTAGCATCTCCAGTACTATCTTGAATATGAGCAGTGATAAGGGACATTCTTATCTTGTGCCTGATTTTAAGGTAAAGGCCTTCAGGCTTTGGCCATTTAATATGATGCTGGCTGTTGGTTTGTCCTAGATGGCCTTTATCATACTGAAGTAAATACCATCTATTTCAATTTTAAGTAAGGTTCTTATCATGAATGAATGTTGGACCTTATTAAATGCTTTTTCTGCACCTATAAAAATGATTGTGTGATTCTTACTTTTGGCTTTATTGATGTGGTAGATACACTTATTGAACCATCCCTGCATGCCTGAGATGAATCCCATTTGGTCTTGGTACATAATCTTCTTTTTTAAAATTTATTTAAAAATATTAAGACAAAAGAAGACAGAACAACACAGGTCAGAACAGAAAAATTTAAACAACATCATGTTTCACCACAAGAAAAACTGACATAACAGTAACTACCATAGTGTCTCTTTCCTTGAAATATTTCAGCGGTATACAATCTTCTTGATGATTTGCTGCATCCTGTTTGCAAATATTTTATTGAAGATTTTTGCATCTGTGTTCATTAGGGAAATTGGCCTTAGTTCTCTTTTTTAGTTGGGTCTTTCTCAAGTTTTGGTACTAGAGTAATATTTGTTTCCAGGAATGACTTAGGAAGAATTGCTTCCCTTTCAATTTCATTGAAGAGTTTGAGGAGTGTCAACATTAAGTCCTCTTTGTATTTCTTGTAGAATTCTGCAGTGAATCCGTCTCGGCCTGGGCTCTTCTTTGTAGGTAAGGACTTAATTACATTTTCAATTTCATTAATAGAAATAGGGTTATTCAGCAGTTTTACATCTTCTTGACCCAGCTTTGGTACTTCATATGCTTCTAGGAATCTGTCCATTTCTTCTATGTTATCAAACCTATGAGAGTAGAGGTTTTGAAATAGGTGTTGATGATCTTTATTTCTACAGAATCTGTAGTGATTTTGCCTTTTTCATTCCTTATTGCATGAATTTGAGCTTTTTCTTTCCTTTTTTAAAATTAGGTTGGCTAGGGCTTATCAATTTTATTCATTCTTTCAAAGAACCAACTTTTTGATTCATTGATTCTTTGGATTGTTTTCTTAATCTCTATTGCATTAATTTCTGTTCTGATTTTTATAGTTTCCTCCCTTCTTTTGGCTTTGGGCTTGACTTGCTCTTCTTTTTCTAGATGTTTGAGGTGTAGCATCAGGTTATTTATTTGCATTCATTCTGTTTTCCTTTTGTGGGAATTCACTGCAATAAATTTTCCTCTGAGGACTGAGTTCATTGCATCCTACAGGTTGTATTTTCTTTTTTGTTTTCTTGTATGTATTTTTTAATTTCTTCTTTATTTTTCCTGTGACCAACTTATTGGTCAGGAATGTATTATTCAATTTCCATATGTTTGTGGGTTTTTGCAGTTTCTTTTAGCATTAATTTCTAGTATCATGGTGCTATGATCTGATAATATGTATGGTATAATTTCATTTCTTTTGCATTTATTTAAATATGTTCTGTGGGCTCGTATGTGGTCTATTTTAGAGAATGTCCTATGTACTGCTGAAAAGAATGTGTGTTCTGTTGTTGAGGGATGGAACACTCTGTGAATGTTTATTGAGTCCATTTGTTCACAGGTGTGATTCAATTCTGTTATTGCTTTGCTGATTTTCTGTCTGGTTTATCTGTCCCTTGATGTCAATGGTGTGTTAAGGTCTCCTGTTATAATTGTGTTATTGCTTTTTTGATTTTTCATTTCTATTAATATTTGCTTTGTATAACTAAATCTCCTCTGGGATTTTGTGCATATATATTTAAGATAGTTATCTCTTCCTCTTGAAGTTTTCCCCATCCAGTATGCAGTGACTTTATCTCTTTGAATGATTCTTGGTTTGAAGTTCACATTGTCTGCAAATAGGATAGGTACCCTCACTTTCTTTCAGTTCCCGGAGCATGACGTATTGTTTTCCATCCTTTGACTTTCGGTCTGTGAGTTTCCTTTTAGATTAGATGGGTTTCTTGCATACAGCATGTGTTTGAATGTTGTTTCTTAATCCATTCTGCCAGTCTGTTTCTCTTGATTGGTGGATTAAGGCCATTTACATTAATGGTTATAACTGTTACATATCGGTTTATTGTTGAAATGTTATCTTTCTGCTGTTGCATCTTTATCTTTCAATTCTGTTTAATTGTCTGCCTTCCTTAGTGGTTTTTTCCTATGTGTATCTAGACTGTCTTTCAGTATTGTTTGCAGGTTTGGCTTGGTGACCATGAACTTTTTCAGCTCTTCTTTGTTATGGAAGTATCTGATTTCTTCATCCATTTTGAAGGACAGTTTTGCAGGTACATCAGTCTAGGTTGGAAATCATTTTCCTTTAGAATCTGAAATACTTCAATCTGTGCTCTTCTTGACCTTACTGTTTGTACTGAGAAGCCTCCTGTGATTTTCATTGGTTTTCCTTTATAGGTGATCTGTCTTTTCTCTCTGACAGCTTTTAATATTATATTCTTATGTTGGGTTTCTGGGATGGTGATTGTTATATTTATGGGTGTAGTTTTATTTTGATTATGGCTATTTGGGATTCCATATGCTTCACTAATCTTAATGTCAGTTTCCATTCTAACGTTTGGGAAATTTTCAACTGTTACTTTTGTAAATAGCTTCCTGATATCATTTTTGTTATCCCCTTATTTTTCATACATCCCAAAGTTATGTTGTTTTTCTTTGCATCACCTTGCAGCTGTTGAATTGTTATTTCCTGATTCCTTGTTATTTTTAAAAGATCTTTCCTTTCTTTTTTGCTAGTTTCTATCTTGTCTTTGAGGTCTGAAATTCTATCTTCAGTTTCATTGAGGCAATTTTGACTACTGTCAATGGAACTTTTGATTTCCTGTATATCTCTTTGAATTGCTTTGTGTATTCTTTTCATTTCTTATATTGTCCATCCAGGGTTTCTGTCTTTTTGTTTTGTTCCTCTAATTTTTTAACTGTGTCTTCTTTAGATGTGTTCAGCATTTCTTTCCTTACTTTTATCATTTCTTCTTTTACTTGAGAGATTATTTCTAGTTTGAATTCCTTCAAGTTTCCTGGTCTTGCTTCTTTATTTCAGTTGCTATTATGTCAGGTATTTCAGATGTATGGCATATATTTTCCTAAGTTTTCTTGGGATGGGCTGAAGGTTTGATATTGCATTTTGGTCTTTCATTTTGTCAATTTCCTATATTTCCATGTTTTAAGTATTGTGCCAAGCTTCCCCTAGGCATGTTGGAAATTGTCTCTTATTCCCTCAGCTCCTGGGACTGAATGGAGATTGCTGAACATGGTCTAGTCCGGTCCACAAGTCCCCCCCCCCATGCCACGTCCAGTGTTCCAGGAAGCTGGGCGGCCCCAAACCACTGTGGATAATGGTCCAAAGCTCTCACCAGGCAAGGACCGTTGTGTTGGAACTCATCTCATGTCTCCTTAACTCCCCTTATTGAAGAAGGTCGCTGAGCATAATCTAGTTGGGTTACAAAATCTCCCAAGCCTAGTCTAGTGTGGCTGGAAGCAGGGCAATTCCTTGACCACTGGAACCAATGATCTTAAAGTTTCCCAGGCTGGAAATGGTGTGCAGGAACTCACCTCCTCCTGCAGCCCAGTTTCCTGGATTGAAAGAAGGTCATTGGGCATGGCACAGGCCCAAAACCTGCAGAGACCAGCCTAGTGTGGCTGGAAGCTGAGCAGTTCCTTGGCCAGTGGGAGCGATGATGTCAAACTCTCTCAGAGCTCAGGATGGTGTAGGTTAATTACATTTCTTATATAGAGCATCTTGACGGGCCCTAGGTCCTCATCCACTCTGCATGTGTTACTTTTTATTAGTGTATCCAGGTCATCCAAGTCAGAAGTTATGAACAACTTTCTGTGCCATGCTATTTTTGTTATTGTTTGTCTACTTTTCTTCTTCATTCCACTGTCTGTCCCACTCAGTGATCTGCCTCTGCTGCTATTCCTGAAACCATGGTCTTTTTTCTCTCTCTAGAATGTCCTTCAGTATTTTTATAGGGTTGAATTGCTGGTCATGAACTCTGTGCCATGGAAACATCTTTTTACTCCATTAATTTTGAGAGACAGTTTTTCAGGGTACATCAATCTGGGTTGGAAGTTGTTTTCTTTTAAAGCTTGGAATATTTCACTCCAAGCTCTTCTGGATTTGATTGTTTGTGTTGAGGAGTCTGTCATGATTCCGATGGATTTTACTTTATATTTTCCAGTGCAGTTCTCTGATCTACTGCTCCACCCATGGCCACATCATCCCACGGCAGCCCTTGGGATTGCCAACCCCCAGTTTAGTCATGACTGTGTGTCTTTGCATTCCAGTGGCATTTTGAACACAGTGGGATTATCTCCAGCAAAAGCATGTGTGGCTACCATGCTTTCCTTTTTCTTGGAGAACCAGAATTTCCTGGTTCTTTTTATTTAAATATATCTTTCCTTTAATGATTGCAAGTTGCAAACCTGCCCTCAAGGTTCGATAGTCTGTCTTTTGTCTCTTTCAAGCAGTTTTGCCAGCTTTCAATGGAGTTTTTCATTTCCAGGCAATATTTTTGAATTCGTTTCATGTATTCTAAATTTTCTAAATTTTTTATATTCTTCATTAAAGATGTCCTTCCTTTTTCTGTGCTCTTCTATTCTTCCATCTGTGTCTTATTGAGAGGTGCTTGGCATATCTTTTTTTATTTTTCTTATATCTTCCTTTACTTGTGTTAGTATTTCTGTTTAAAGTTCTTTTATAATTTAACAAGATATTTATTTATGTCAGATGCTGTTTCTTCAGAAACTGCAGGTGTGCAACTCCTGATGTCTTCTGTTTGCCTCTCCTGGGCCAATATTATTGGGTTGGAGACTAGAGGCTTCCTTTTGTTTCTTCTTCTCATCATGTTTCTGGTTTCTTCCAGACAAGTGGATAGTGGGGGTCCCTGGCACATCCTGCATTGGTTACAATTACTCTGAAGCATGCCCACCAGGGATCTCTGCCCTCCCCAGTCTGCTGGTGACCACTGGACTACAAGCAAGGGTGGGGTAGGCTGGCCCCTCCTTTCTGAGCTGGTCAACCACTGGGAGTCTTCACCATGTTAGTGCCACACAGTCAGGGCTGGTTAGGGATAGATTTAGGAAAGCCTCATCCTTGGCTAATGGATTGTGCACAGCAGTGGGACACAGCCCAAGAAATTCCCTCCAATCTGCTCTGCACTAGGAGTGGCTAACTGTAGCTGCTGTAGTTCTGATTCCAGGTTCATCCTTCCCAACTCAAAAATGTCACCCAGCCAATTGCTCACTCCCACTGGAGGACTGAGTCCCAAACACTCACTGTGAGCCAGTGCAGTTCTCTGATCTACTGCTCCACCCATGGCCACATCACCCCACTGCAGCCCTTGGGATTGCCAACCCCCAGTTTAATCATGACTGTGTGTCTTTGCATTCCAGTGGCATTTTGCACACAGTGGGATCATCTCCAGCAAAAGCATGTGTGGCTACCACCTTCTATCCAAGTTTTTCTTTTCTTTTGTTTTTTGTTTGTTTGTTTTGTTTTTTTGCTTTAGCTTCTTCCTGGGTCCAGAGGATCCATCTCCTACCATCTGATCTTCTCCATAATGCTATATTCCAGCATCTGAGCTGTTTCTCTCAGGCTTTTTACTTTGCTGGTTTTGGATCTGATGTCTTCCCACCTTCTCTTCTAAGAACTGTTTGAAATTTCCAATTATCAATGGTTTTGATTTGTTATTACTCTGTACATAAATAGTAACATCAATGCACATGATGTTATTTTCCCAGATCCTTTGGAACACAAAAAGTGACAGGCAAAGTAGGATATACGTATTAAGAGAATTCACCGCAGCATAGAGTTAATAGGAGGTATGGTCACACCTGTGTGTTTGCTTAAAATAGGGTCTGACTCTGTCTTAGTTAATTTTTACACCTTGCTGAGACAAAATAACTGAAGCCCAAGTTGGGAAAGGAAAGATTTATTTCTTACAGTTTTTGGAGGTTTCAGTCAACACTCAGTTGGCTCCAAGGCAGGTGGGCATGGCTGGGCCGCAGTTCATGGTGGCTGCAAAGAGCAAGCAGGAACCAGCAAAGAGCAAGACACACTTTCTTACTGCCATTATATCACATCCTAGCTCCACCCCTTTGTGGGTGTAGCACTGACATCATCAATCCAAGCACTAAACAATGAAACATCACAAATGCACAATGCAAACTCATGAGGCCTGGGGGCCACAGACATAAACCACGACATTCCACCCTTGGCCCCCAGGACTCATGTAAAGACATTTAGTCCACCTCCAAGAGTTTCCAAAGTCCTAAGTTTCAGCACTGCTGAAAAGTCCAAGTCCCAAGTCTCCTCTAAGATCTATGGCAAACTCTTACCTTTAACCCCTGTACAAATGAAACAAGGTTAATCATTTCTGAAATGCAAAGGCACAAGATAAACATTACCATTCCTAAAGTTACAAGCAGGGGAATATAAAGCATTGGAAAGAAAGCAAGTCCAATGTCCAGCAGGGCAAACATTAAGCCCTACAGTTCCATGCTCAGCATCTGAAGAAAACTGGTTGCAAGCTCCAAAAAGCTTGGGTGATTACAGAACCCCCATGGCAGTTCTGGTGATTTCAACTCCTGCAGCATTTCTCTTAAATCTTCTCTGCTTGCTTTTTGCAGCTTCCTTTGGATCATCCACATTCCTGGCTTTTCCAAACTTCTCTGGGTCTCCACTGCTCCTTTGACTTCACCTCTACATCTTCACAAATTGCCCTCTCAGGGGCACACTGCTTGGCTTCCCAGGCCCTTTGCAATCGAGGTGGAAGCCTTCATACCGTTAGAATTTGTGCATTTTCCTTGCACCTAAAATCAGCACCTTGTGGATGCTGCCATGGTTTGCTGCCAGCTGAAGCAGTAGCCAGGCTTTTCTGTCTCTTGGCTGTAGGGGTCAGTTGCCTGGATTGCAGGGCTCTGTTTACCTGATTGTGAGGAAAAGCTTGTTTGTGTTGCCACCATTCTGGAACCTCATGTGGTCTCTGTCGCCATTCTGGAGCATGGTGCTCTGCAGCTTTCTCCTCTGAGTAAATTCTTTCACCTTTGCAGTGAGGCTGCAAAGGGAGGGGACCCACTTCCTGGGATGCCACAGGATTATCATTCTTATCTCTCTGTTTCTCCTCTGCTATCAAAATCTCAACTCTGTCTTTACAATCCACAGCCTTGCTGGCATTTTCCTTCTGGCCAAACTCACAGTAGTGCAGATTATCCTGCTGAGCAATTTGCTCTTGATTTGCAACATCAAGCTGGCTAAAATCCCCCAACAATAGCCATGCAAGACTCAACATTCAATTGCTTTTTAATTTCCTTTTCAAGATTAATCAGTCCATTGCCCTTTGTCTCAGTCTCAGGCAAAGTCTCTGGGAATGAGCAAAATGCAGACAAACTTTCTGCCAATCCATAACACACATCATAGGGAGTCCCACAACCAGTGCAGTCCTTCTTCCCAGCAGAAACCTCCCAAGCCTGATCTTTACCATCTGGCTTTCTACCAGCTTTTTGGTCGCCTGAGCTCTGACCTCTACAGAACAGCCTAAGCTGCTCCAGCAATATGCATCCAGGTGACATATCCAAATCTTTGCAAACTCTGTCTACAAGCCATTTCCAAAGCCTCTCGAGAAAGATGGTCAGGTATAGTCACAGCAAATGACCCCACTTTCAGTACCAAATTCTGTCTTAGCTACTTTTTATTCCTTGCTGAGACAAAATACCTGAAGCCCAAGTTAGGAAAGGAAATATTTATTTCTTACAGTTTTTGGAGGTCTCAGTCCACCCTCAGTTGGCTCCAAGGCTGGCGGGCATGCCTGGTCCGAAGTTCATGGCAGCTGCAAGTAGAAACCAGCAAAGAGAAAGATCCACATTATTCCTGCCATTACATAACATCCTAGCTCCACCCCTTTGTGGGTGTAGCACTGACACCATCAATCCAAGCACTAGACAATGAACCATCACAAATGCACAATGCAAACTCATGAGGCTTGGGGGCCACAGACATAAACCATGACAGACTCGATGTTACGAAGGCCAGAAAATTAGGAGACCAGTGCCATTCAGTCATTCAGTCATTCATCTAATATAGTCCATTGCCAAAGACTTAACTTGAGTCCTAAGACAAGAGAACATGTTTGTGTGTGTGTGTGTGTGTGTGTGTGTGTGTTAGGACTCTAACACACTTTTTTGTGGTTGTGAGAACATAATATATTCTGTAACAGATCACAACTATTAGCAATACTTACATTCTCCAGGCTCAGGCATAGACAACTTCTGCTGTTCCTTCTTCCAGCTGCTTGGCCTCAGCCATAGTTCCTACCTGAGATAATAGGTGGCCACACAGCAACACCAGGTTCCCCCTGCTGTTTTTAAATTTAGGATCATTTTGGTCTTGTGATGTAACTCTCATTTAACACAGTTTTTATTTATTTTATTTATTTTTATTTTTGTTTTTTGGTATCAGGAACTGAGCTCAGGACTTCTCACTTGCCTGGCAGGCGCTGTGCTGCTGAGCTTTTCCCTCTGCCCCATAGTCTTTATCTTATTTATTTATTTTTTTGGTACTGAGGATCAAACTTGCACTGACCTTGCACTGGTTAGGCAGACACTTATTCTCTGAGCTAAATCTCTATTTTTATACAGTAGTTGAGTTTAGAAAAAGCTTACTTATACTCATTTAGATGATCCTTATAATCTCTCTTAAGGATGAAGAAACTGCCTCTGAGAGGGAGACTTGTGTGAAATCAGAAGCTATCAAGGGTGGAGATACAGTGCAAGTGCCTGATTCCTCACTGGATTCCTCTTATACTATACAAAGTATACTCCACATTCCATAAAACCAAGCCAGGCTACTGTCTACCCTAACCCAGCAAAGAAATACTGCACATTTCATACTACGGGTCCCACTTTGGGAAACATTGCTTCTGTCCAAGCGCTGTTACCACTGGGGGGCGCTGCTGCAAAGAGTTGAATCTGGCGTGTAACCCTTGCTTTTCATTTCCATGCAAAGTATACTCTCATCTTTAGCTCCCTCTAACTTCTTTTCTCCTCTACTTTAACCTGAGGCAAATAAGTTATTTCATAACTTGTGATATTTTTGCCAAACATTCCAAGAAGTGCTTTTTTAAAATCGGGAAATGAGATTTTGTTTGTTTTTTAAATTCAGCATACTGCGGGCAAATCTTGACCTAAAAAGAGGCATCTCCCAAATAGCTTCCAGTGTGTTTTCCCATTTCTACACTATGTGGTCAAAGAATTCAGAAGCTTCTTTTCTACATTAATATGGGTATCTAGCATGTTTATTACAGCACTTGGCTGACTCCTTAACAGATCGGTGTCTTTTGGATGTGGCTTTTCACTGAATGCCTGGATTTTAAAAAAATTACTTTTTTGTATTGTTTAGTTTGTAATGTATTTTTTAAAGAAAATGTTTTATTAGTACATATTTGCAATATATAATGATTGCATCCGTTTGGAAAGTTGTGGATATAGATTAAACATATTATTTTTATACCCTTTTTGAACTTAAATTGTTTTCAGTTGATGCATTACCATGATAAAATATACCCTATATAGAGACCCTGTGATGCTTTGATACAGGAATAAATAGTGTGATATTTAATTAAATCAAAGTAAACATATTCCTCTTTAAACATTTATTATTTCTTTATGGTGAAAATATTCAAAATCTTTTCCTTTAGCTTTCTAAAATGTATTCTGTGCGTATTTTTTAGTTTCACATAAGTATTTGCCTGTTGTTAGTTTATGTTTGTGATGCATAATGAATACATAGTCATAGTGAGGGCTTGCTGCATATGCATGTTGCATCCTGAATCTTTTTACTTTTCTTCTCCTCTCTTCGTTTCTGTCTCCCATATCCCATATCTCTTTCCCATCTCCACAGGGTCTCTGTGTTTCTTATCATTTCTCTTTTATTTTGCTCTTTAAATTATTTATACTTTCTCATAGAAGTCAAACCACATGACATTTAATTGTCAGTGTCTGATTAATTTAACTCAGAATTATGGTCTCAAGATACATGCATTTTCCTATAAATGACTCAAATTTATCCTTCTCTCTATTTGAGATATGTATACATCAATCAATCAATCAATCAATCTGTATATTTATGTATGTATATACCTTTATATCTTTGTCTATCTATCTATCTATCTATCTATCTATCTATCTATTTTTCTACCTGCCATCTGCCAAATGTCTAAGTGGTTAGACCTCAGAAAAGATCTCAAATGAAATATGGGCACCCGGGCCCTTTTACTGGCAAATTTCAGCCCCTGTTTCACCTGGGCAGCAGCTGAGTCTTGCAGGGAAGCTGCACTCTGCTGCTCTGCTGCCTGGTGGGTGGTGCTCTCCTAGGGACAGCCCCAGCTGACAGCTGCTAGAGTGAGCCAGGGCAGTGGCTGCCATGCTTTGTCCCTGGTTCCCTTTTCAGATCAGGGCTGGGATCAGTGAAACAGCATAGAACTTCAACCCTGGTATTTGCCTAAAATATGGAGCAGATGGTAAGAGTGACTGTGCTCCTGATCCTGGGTAAGTTATTTTGGACTAAGTGGAATTTGGATCTGAATGTAAGGATGTTGAACAGAAGTGTTTATTCTGTCCTGCTTCCGATTGCTTACCCATCTTGTTTGTCCAAGATGTTGAGGGAAAGCTTGGAGTCCTATTTTTCTCCTCGCAGCTTCTAAGTCTTTATATGAGAGCTGTTTCAGGCCAGTAAAGTTACTCTGGACTACTGATCCATGGGTTCACTCACGGGAGGGAGAAAGCAAGCTCCTTACTCTGTGTAGGTAACCCTGAGCCCTCCTGGAATAAATATAAAGTATGTTTCTATACTGGAGCACAAATAAGAAGTAAACCGTGTGTGTGTGTGTGTGTGTGTGTGTGTGTGTGTGTGTGTGTGTGTGTGTGATGGGGAAATCACTGGTTGGGTGGATTCAACTGTGAGAGAGAAACACTGGGAAGGGGAGTAGGGGGCTTTTAATCCACCTCATTCCAGCACAGGCACCAGCATTGTGTTTATTCCCACAGGTACTGGCAGCCTTGCTAAGACCACACAGCCCTTCTCCATGGACTCCTACGAGGGACAAGAGGTGAACTTGTCCTGTACCCACCCCGACATTGCTACAAGTGAATACATCTTCTGGTACCGACAAGTCCACCACCAGGGACCACAATTTATTATTCAAGGGTATAAGACAGACGTGGCCAATGAAGTGGCATCTCTGTTTATCCCTAAAGACAGGAAGTCCAACACCCTGAGCCTGCCCCGGGTTGCTCTGAGAGACACTGCTGTGTACTACTGCATCGTGGCTGAGGCACAGTGAGACATCTGGCCCTGCACCTGTGCAGTATCCCTCTGTTGGGTGACAGTCATGCCTGGGAAGAAGCCCTAACACAGGGCTTTCTGAAACATTCTTTTTCCATTTTTTGAGAGTGTTTGTAAAATAATTCTTATACTATTTAAACTTTCCTGTTATTTATTTTTAAATAGATATTTCACTTACATGAAAAATGGCAAAAGTATCATAAAATTAAGAAGTATAGTGCAGTGTGTTTATTCCACCATTGTCCCTTAACACTCTCCTATGCTAAATGAGAGAATTAGTGGTTTTTACACACTTTCTCTTTATTGTGCTGGTGTGCCTCCTTTTACATAGACACACATCCATGCACACCTACATGTACTTCATATCCACTCCACACACAATGAAAAATATATATTCTTAGATTTTGAAAAATTTTGCCTGTCACATTATTATTTATTATACACAAATTTTGAACATTTCTGCGGCCATTTTCAAGCATCTACAAATTGGATTTCATGTGTCCTCTTAGATTTCTCTGCTGCTTGTCTTTCTCTGTCCTTCTGTCTCACTGCCCATTTGTGGATGATGTGGAAGGGGTGATGGTAGAGGAGACTGGATTCTGATTATGATGGGTTAACTAATGGCCAGCTTGTAACACAGAGCTGAATCAATGTGATGCTGGGTGTGGAAGGCCCACCTGGGAATTGTTGGCAACAGCATGAAAAGAGAACTGGAGAGAAAGTTGGTGCACTGTTGATTTTCCTGGAGAAGGTTGTTGTGCTGGTTTTCTTTTTTTCTCTTTTTTATTTAAGAAAGAAAGAAAAAAACAAAATAGAAAAGAAGGATGTGATAATACAGAATTCAACCAAAGATTAAAGAATTGATAGTTGATACATTACCTGTTATCATCTTAGAAATAATTGCTCAAATTACAAAATCAAAGCATAAAAAGTGGATAGGTACTCAATCATTGACAGTACAAAACCGTTCTTTTCAATGATCCAACAAAAAATTTACTAATATGATCATCTGTCTTACACACTTACACATAGAGTTATATACTTTAGAGCACTTTCCTTCCCAGTCATTTTTAAAATATCTCTTATGCATTTTGGGTCTTATTACCTTTTTAGTTTTTATTATTCTTTACACTGGAGAGACAACGTGATATCTACTAATGTGATTTTTGTTTATTTCACTTATGAAGAACATCTCAAGTTGCCTCCATTTACCTACAAAGGCCTCAAGATCATCTTTGTGTATGTCAAACCACATCCCACTTGGTCATGATGTATAATTTACTTGATGATTTGCTACATTTTATTTGCCAGTATTTTATTGAGAATCTTGGCATCAATGTTCATTAGTGAGATTGGCCTATACTTCTCATTTTTGGTTGAGTTTTTCTCTGGTTTTAGTATTAGTGTGATACTTACCTCCAGGAATGATTTAGGGAGGATTGCTTCTCTTTCAATATCATTGAAGATTTTAAGGCATATTGCCATCAAGGTGTCTCTCAGTTTCTTATAGAATTCAGCCATGAATCCATCAGGGCCTTGGCTTTTCTTTTTTGGTAAGTTTTTAATAATATTTTCCATTTGGTAGCTGATATTGGGTTATTCAAAATTGTTATATCTTCTTGATTAAGCTTTGGTGGTTTGTATGTTTCTAGAAATCTGTCCATTTCCTCTGTTTTCCACTGTATGTGAGTAGAGATTTTTAAAGAGGTGTTTTTGTGATATTTTGAATTTCCATGGAATCTGTAGTAATTTCCCTCTTTTCAGTCCTTATTGTGTGAGTTTGAGTTTTTTCTTTCTTTTTCTTGATAAGGTTGGGTAGAGGTTTATCAGTTTTGTTTATTCTCTCAAAAAATCAGCTCTTTGACTTGGTAATTCTTTTTATTGTCTTTTTAGTTTCAATTGCACTGATTTCTGCTCTGATCTTTAAAATTTCCTCTCTTCTATGAGCTTGTGGTTTATGCTCTCTTTTCTAGAAGCTTGAGATGTAGCATTAGGTCACTTTTCTGTGCTCTATCTACTTTCTTGATGTGACAATTTATTGCTATATATTTCCCTCTTAAGACTCTTTTCATTGCACAGGTTACAGTATGTTGTATCTGCATTTTGTTTGAATTGTAGCTACTGTTTCATTTCTTCTTTAATTTCATCTGTAACCCACTGGTTGTTCATGAGAGTGTTATTTAATTACCATGTATTACTGCAGGTTTTGCAAATTTTTTTACTATTGATTTCTAATTTTAGTGTTCTATGATCAGATACTGTGTATTGGATAATTTTAATTCCTTTTCATTTGCTTAAGAATGTTTCATGGGTTAATAAATGGCCTGTTTTGGAGAATGTACCATGTGCAGCTGAGAACAATGTGTATTCTAATGTGATTGGGTGTAACACACTGTAAATAACTACTAAGTCCATTTGCTCACAACCATGATTTAGTTCTGTTATTTCTTTGCTCAATTTTTGTCTAGTTGATCTATCTCTTTGAGACAGGTGTTAAGGTCTCCCATTACAATTGTGTTCTTGTGTACATGGTTTTTCATGTCCATTAGTATTTGTCTTTTATAGTTGGGTGCTCCTGTATTTGGTGCATATAAATGTATAATTGTTAGTTCTTCCTGTTCAGTTTTTCCACTAATCAGTATGTAGTGGTCTTTTTTATCTCTTTTAGTTATTTTAGATTTGAAGTTCACTTTGTCTGCAAACCAAATAGCTATCCCTGCTTTTTTCAAGGGTTCCTGTTGCATGGAATAGTGTTTTCCATCCTTTGACTTTTAATCTGTGAGTTTCCTTTTGAGTTAGATGTGTTTCTTGTGTACAGCATATTGTGGGATCCTATTTCTTCATCCATTCTGTCAACCTGTTTCTTTTGATAGGTGAATTGAGGCCATTTACTTGTATGGCTATAACTGATATGTAGTAGCTCATCTGTGCTATGTTATGCTCCTGTGTGTTTTCTGCTTTTCCCCCATGTTGAATTTCTTGCCTCACCTGGTGGTTTCTTTCTGTTGTTGTTCTAGAGATTGTGGTAATTTTTCTCCCTATCTAGTATGTCTTTCAGTACTCTTTCTAGTGTTGTTTTGGTGGACATGAATGTCTTCAGTTGTTCTTTGTCATGGGAGTATCTTGTTTCTCCATAAAGTGTGAAAGACAGTTTTTCTGGGTACATCAGTCTAGGATGAAAATCGTTTTCTTTTATAGCTTGATATACCTCACTCCAAGCTGATCTTAACTTCAAGGTTTGCACTGAAAAGTCTGCTGTGATTCTAATGGGTTTTCATTGATAAATTAGTTGTATCTTTTCTCTAACAGATTTCCGTATTCTATTTTTATTCTGTACATCTGAGATCTTAATTATTATATATCTGGGTGTAGATTTGTGTTGGTTGTGACTTTGGCATTGTATATGCCTCACTTATCTGCATATCAGATTTTTCCCCATGTTTGGGAAATTTTCTTTTATTACTTCTGTGAATAGTTTATGGATCTCCTTCATGTTGATGCCTGCATCTTCATTGAGGCCTATTACATTGTTTCTCTTGCATCATATTGAAGCTTCTGGATTGTTGTTTCATGCTGTTTGTTGTTTTTAAAAGCTCTACTCTTTCATGATCATTAACTGCGATCCTGTCCTCAAAGTCCAAAATTCTATCCTCAGCTTCATTTAAACAGTTTTGCCAGATTTCAATAGAATCTTTTTTGTTTCTTGGATATCTCTTTGAATTGTTTTCTTGGATTATGCTTGTTTTCTCTAATGATCATTCAAGGTTTCAATCAATTTCCCAAGCTCCTGTATTTTTTTTATCTATTTCTTCTCTAGCTATGCTGAGCAACTTGTTTACTAAGGTTGTTATTTCTGTTTTTATGTAAGCATTATTTCTAATTTGATTTCCTCTATAGCTATTGTTTCAGATGTTTCTGGTGTATGACTTGTAAAGTTCTCTATTTCACTATTACATGTTCTTGCTCCTGATGGACTAGACGTTTGAGATTGCATTTTGCTTTTTCGTTTTGTCATTTTCAACTTTTGGGCTAATGTTTGGTTTTCCAATCCCAATAGTCACAAATATTTCAGTAGTGTATATCTTAGGGTCCTCCTATGTGGTTAATGTTTGTCCATTTGCTGGATACCATGTTGAAGAGGATGGCCAGCCTCCTGAATTGCTCCTGTGGGTCCTGTTGGTTGAGTCTTATATTCTTCCTGGGCTGACTAGCCTCGGGGTTTTGACGTAAGTCAAACCTTAGTTACTTCTGTTGTTATGTCTTCAGGATATTACAGGTCATCAGATCTCCCTGTCTAGTGCTTTTGTCTCCACTGAGATCCTAATGTGTCTCTAGGTCTCTCATAAGCCCTTTTAATTTTCTTCAGTTTGGGGGGTGCTTATTGGCATTCTTCTCAATCTGCCTGATGTTCTCTGTGTGGAGAATGGAGTCAGCTACACCCTTGCTCAGCTCTCCAAGGTCTTACAGCTGGAAGGAGTTTCACTACTGCTCCTATTTACCCTCTGAGGACGTCTGTTTTAGGGGCAAACTCACCTTACTGACTGGAGCCTGCTGAGGCCTTCTGTTTGGGTAAGGAGTTACTGAGTGTCTTATCAACCCAGTACAGTGAATCTACTGCAGTTCAATGTTCTGGAAGAAAGAGTGAGAGTGAAACATCAATAGCAGTACTTTGTTCAGCAGATGGGGAGAGTCTCCAATGGCAGTAGGCCAGGAGCACGCAGTGGCCCATCTACCACATGGCACACAACAAGAGTGCACCTGCTACAAGGAAGGTCCAAGGTCAGCAGGCAACAGTCTATTCTGGCATGCAGTGTACAGCTTTGTTTTCTTGATATGAACTTGGTTATTCAAAATTTGAGGAACTCCGCTTGTCACTGTCACTGAAGATGACTATGGCTCTCTTTAGGGGAGCTCATGTCCTTACTTGAAGTATCACTTCCTGGCTCAGGGCAGACCTTTTAGCCTGCTCACACATATCATCCTCCTGATGCAGATTTTTTAGCTTCCAACACTGACACTTGGGCCTTCCCAGTGAAGATCCTTCATACAGACTTGCATGATACCTTGTCATGGACTCTAGGCCTCCAGATGGACTCACGGAGGTTATTGGCATGGGCTCTAGTTCTTCAGCTGGATTCCTGTACTATGTTGTGGTGGGGTCCAGGACCTTAGCTAGATTCTGTGGGTCTGTACTGTGTGCACGGATCTCCTGAACTCTTTTCCATTTGTCTCTTTGAGTGAATATTGTAAATAATATATAAGTTGTGTGTCCTGTATTAAACATTTTCCCTTGTTAAACCCTGGTTGGATGATGTGATGGTTATGGTCTAGAATAGGTTAAAGTTAAGGCCCAGGTTCTTTCAAGCAGTGAAGATACAGAACATGTTTTGTTTTAGGATTAATTTTTATGAGTAGAAATTTGCATTTTAGTCACTGTGGAAGAAAAAATTACTAGAGCTGAGTAGTGTGGAAAAGGCACAGGAATTAATAGTAGAAAACCCAGGTTGTACTTGTGCCTCACGCTTGTTGCAGGCCCAAGGTCATAAAACATGAAGAAAACAACTAGCTTTGGAGCAGCTATTGTTGAGTTTGAATTTGAGATCTGTGACTCTACAGAATTTGATCTGTAGCTCAGTGCAAACATCTCAATGCCCAGCATACAAAACACATACAAAAGTAGTAATGAATAAAATGGATAAAGAAATTGAAGTATCCTCAAATCTCAACATTCTTAGATAACCATAGATTACATTTTGGTATCTTTTCACAGTATAGGAAGATATTAATTATGTATAGGTAATAAAGTAATATATGTGAAGTCAGAATTGTCGGTGTCGCTGCCGGCCGGCAGGAAAGACACACGACAAGGTCTGGCGGTGGCGAAGTATTCTATTTTATTTCTCTCCTCCTTCACAGTCTACCCCGGGACTCGTCCTGGCCGAAGCCTCTGTTGGTCCGCTCCCCGCGGCTCCTTCCGTGCTTCGCTCCGAAGCCTCTACCGGTCCGCTCTCCGCGGCTCCTTCCGTGCTTCTCTCCGAAGCCTCTACCGGTCCGCTCTCCGCGGCTCCTTCCGTGCTTCTCTCTTCCAGGGGTGGAGGTACTGGCTATATATAGGATTGTGGCCTCCAATCAAATCAAGGCGGATCACATAAGCTGATTGGCTAGCAACATTAGTAGCTAGGCAGACTACCCTGCGAGGCGGGAACTTAGTGGGGTGATAGGGATCAGGAAGCAGGAAACAGACGCCACACAGGCGGGCTCGATGAGAGGGGTAATCTAGCTCAGGCTTTTGTACTTTCCTACAGGCCTCGCAATCACCGCGTCTGATGACTTGACAGTGCCACGGCTCCCAACACACAATTACAGGCCTTTTCAGTCAAGATTTCAGAGAGCTTTGGATGATTGCTATTAATTGTCAGATTACATTTTCTGGGTAGTTAATTTTCAAAGCTGAAAATCAATAGTATGGTGGGAATAATAGTAGAATATAGCAAGCCACACCTAAACAGTATATAATACCGCAATTAAAGTCCTTTCTTGTACAGTTTTTCTGTTTCTGTAGAATTTCTAATTGCTTCCTATCCACCTTTTTTTATCCTTATATCGATCTCTTAACAAATTTCTCAGGATAGATGGTTGTATCAGATTCTCTGTCTTTCTGAAGACCTCTTAGTAAAAGTCCAATTATACTCTTGTTCCAACATAGTCTGATAGTTTAGTGATTTTTTTAGAGACCAAAAATTTAGAATTTTAATAGTTTTATTTCCATTCATTGAATTATACCTGTTGTTTTAGCATCACTGAAAACTCATTTATTTATTTATTTAATTTTAAAGAAAATCAGCAACAAGATACAGAGTAACCAGTTAGTACACAGTATAGTGTTATCTGCAAATCACTGACTCAGAGTAAAAGATACATGCATTTAATTGTCCAAACAAGATTAGCATAAACTTTACTTTTCAATAAAGTAAGAGAAATCAGTAGTATAACTATCTTAACTATCCTGTATGCTGGTAGTTTCTTTTTCTATTCCTTCTTTTCTGCTTTCCCCCATCCCAGTTTCTCCTTCCTTTTGAACAGTTGCTTCCTATTTCACAATGTCTATTGTACATTTTCGATCTTCTTTACTCTTTCAGCATCTCAATATGATGTTTACAATATGATGTTTACACATGTAAATCTGGTTTATTTCACTTATGAATATGGTCTCAAGTGGCATCCATTTATCCATAAAAGTCGCAAACTTATTCTCCTTTATAGCTGAGTAGTAGTACTGTATTGTATAAAAAGACCACACCTTTTTCTACTTTCCTCTGTTGCTGGGCATTTGGATTAAATCCAACATGTAGCTATTACAAATTGTGCTGCTATAAACATGGGTGCATATATATTGCTGTGTTATGATGTTTTTATTTTTTCCAGGAAGATACCTTGAAGGGGAATAACTAAATCAAATGGGACCTCTAATTGTAGATTTTAAGGAATCTCCACACTGATTTCCAAACTGGTTGCACCAGTCTACAGTCTCACCAACAGTGAAGAAGGGTTCCTTTTCCCCACAGCCTCACCAGCATGTTATTCGTTGATTTCTTGATAGCCATTGTTTCTGGAGTGAGATGGAATCTAATGGTTATTTTAATTTGGATCTCTTAAATGATCAAGGATATTGACCACTTTTCATGGATTCATTTGTTGTTCATATTTCTTCTTCTGAGAAGTGCATATTCATCTCAGATGCCTATTTTTGAATTGGGTCTTTGAATTTGGGTGTTCTGATTTTTCAGTCCTTTATATGTTCTAGATATGTCCTTTACTGAGGGACAGGGGGTTGGGTATAATTTTTTCCACCCTCTCGGTTGTCTTTCACTCTGTTGATGATTTCTTTTGTTGTGCAAAAGTTACTTTTTTATTAAGGTGAGCTATCAGTTGTTGATTCTTTGTAGTATTTCTCATGTGATCTAAGTTTTGTTCCTGAAGTTTCTGCCTGACTTCAAGATTTCTACCTTTTTTCTCTTCCAGTAGATCTATTGTTTCTGTTTTAATATTTAGATCTTTGATCCTTTTTGCCTTTAGTTCAGTACATGATGGTAGGCATGGGTTTAATTTTAATCTTTGGCATGTGGAAAGCTTATTTTTCCAGCGCCATTTTTCAAAGAGACTATCTCCGTTCCAGTGAACATGTTTGTCCCATTTGTCAAAGATAAGGTGGCTGCATGTGTTTGGAGTTGTGTCTGCATCTTCTAATCTGTTCTCCTGATTATCAGGCCTATTTTTTTTCTAATGTCATGTTGAGCTTTGTAGTATAATTTTGAGCCAGGGATTGTGATGCCCCTGACTTGCCTTTGTTTCCCAGGATTGCTTTTGCTATTCTAAGTCTCTTCTGGTCTCAAATGAATTTTAGGAATCTTTTCTATAGTTTTGTGAGGTATGCTAATAGCTTTTGATTAGGATTGCATTAAATCTGCGTAACAATATGGGAGCATGGCCATTTTCATGATGCTTGCTCTTCCTATCCATGAACAAGTGGTATATTTGCATTTTCTGATATCCTCTTTGGTCTCCTTATTCAGAGTACTGTAAAATTCAATATGTAGATCTTTTACTTCCTTTGTTGCATTGATTCTTAAGTATTTCACTTTTGGGGATGCTATTGTGAGGGGGTGTGGTGTCCGCAATTTCTATCTCTCTGAGTTCTTTGCTTGTGTACAAGAATGCTATTAATCTTCAAGTGTTGATTTTGTATGCAGCTATGCTTCTGAGTTTGCTTATTACATCTGAAAGTCTTTGGTGGAGGTTTTGGGATTTTCTATGTATCATGTTATCTTCAAATAATGATAATTAAACTTCTTTCCTTCTTGTCTTTATTCCTTTTGTTTCTTTTTTCTTGCCCAATTGCTCTGCCTAATATTTTTAGGTCTATATTGAATAGAAGTGGCAATAGTGGCTATCCTTGTCTTGTTCCTGATTTTAGAGTCAATGCTTTCAGTTTTTGATCATTTAGTATAATGTTGGATGTTTGTTAGTCATAGACGTCTTTTATTAGATGGAGACACAGAACATCTATCCCAATATTTTGTAAGATTTTTAACATGAATAGATGTTGGACTTCCTAAATACTGTTTCTGCATCTGTTGAGATGATCATGTTTTTTGTCTTTGGTTCTGTTAATATGGTGTGTTATGTTTATTGATTTGTGTATGTTGAACCATCCATGAATCCCTCCTCAATTTTCCTGTCTGTCTGTCTGTCTGTCTGTCCATCTGTCTGTCTG
Source organism: Cavia porcellus (assembly GCF_034190915.1). Taxonomy (NCBI): domain Eukaryota; kingdom Metazoa; phylum Chordata; class Mammalia; order Rodentia; family Caviidae; genus Cavia; species Cavia porcellus. The sequence goes on along the minus strand of NW_026947509.1, from coordinate 23,500,733 downwards.
TCTGTTTGATTTGAGATAGGGCCTCACTATGTAGTTCAGGCTGGCTTTGAACTTGCAGTGATGCTCATGCCTCAGCCTCCTGAGTACTAGGATTGCAAGTGTGAACCATCAAATCTGGATTACCTCTCATTTTTAAATTATATTTGATTATGTTCTTGTATTAGATAGCTTTTCTATTGCTATTATATAGTACCTAACTTAGAGGAGAAGAGGTTTAACTTGACTCATGGTTTCCAGGGATTCTCTTTATAGTCTGCTCATGGTGGAAGTGGCAGTGCAACAATGCTTAGCTGAAAGCAGCGGGGAGGAAGAAAGAGGAACAGTGCCAGAGGAGCAGGTGCCAGGTCTGAGACATAGACCTCAGAGTCCTGCCCCCATGATACACCAGGCACTGAAAAGTGTGCTTGATTAATTTCCTCAGCAGCTCCCAAGCCAACCGAGTTGACAGCTACTTTAATGCTCACAGATTCATTCCCTCCCCATAAGAAGAGTAGACATTGCATCTCCTTGTAATTTCTGTTCTTTGTATGTTTTATGTGATATTTGATGGTTATGTAATTGAAAGGACAAATTTGAAGTTGAAGTTAGGTTTTTTTTTTTTCCTTTTAGAGAGTCAGTGTTTCCAAACTTTGTCCTTCTGAGTACCTAACTAATGCTCCCCCTTCTCCTCAGTCTTAACCTGCCCCAGGAGGTCAGGACCCAGTTTCCTTGTACAATGAAACTGAAAATGGTTGAGAATGAGAAAGCAAGGCTTGAGAGGTGTATTGACTCATAGTATTTGCCCTCTCCTCTGTTCTTTGCTGACTTTCACTGAATCCAGATTGTTAAGTTCCTAGGGCTTTATAAAAGTCTGCATTTTCCCACAGCGTGGATTGTGGATTGTGAGGTTTCTAGAGCTTTATAAGTGTGCTATATTCCACAGTGTGGGCATGCCCTGGTGGCACCCACTGTGAGGCCTGTGCCCATCAGACAGACTATGGTGAGGGCTGAGAAAGGAAAGGAGGATACGGCTCAAACACTCTCACCCTCCACATAAATGGCCAGCTCACTCCAGCCTCATCGGAGCAGTCATGTGTTGTTTACCACTGTTTTCAACATGGAAATGCACTTTCTATTTCATGACAATAATGAAAAACTTTACTTAGGATCTTACACTTATGAATATAAGGATAATCACACATAGTGAAAGGCAACAATGATCAGCAGAAAGTGAATATTGCTTATGCACAGTGAAGCTAATGCCAGTATGAGAAAACAAAGCAATTCCATAGCACTGTTTTTGATAAATACCTAAGAATTAATGACAAATTCACATGACTTATAACTTTTTCAGGAATATTTATTCTCAGATTTTAATAAATATGTAGAACTGTGTGTCACAGATCACATTCAACTGTCTTCAATTCTGAATTCTCTACTCAAATAGTGACTTACACTGGCCAGAAAGATACAGGAAAAATGCAACCAATAAAAATTACGACAGATTTAAGAATTATATTCTTTTTTTAAAGAGCATAATACATTTATTGAAAGAAAGAAAGCTTCTGTCTGAGAGAGAGAGAGAGAGACAGAGACAGAGACAGAGACAGAGACAGAGACAGACAGAGGAGATCCCAAGTGGGTTGCCAATGACTCTGTCTTTTCTAGGGACTTTTATAGAGTAAAACCACAAAGTGAGTCAGGTCTAAGGTGGGGAAAACAAGGGAACTCACAACCTGGGCATGAGGGAGGTGAAGGAGTTGTGCCAACAACAAGCTAAGCTGGTAGAAGATCAGCAGCTTGCAGGAGCTGCCCCAGGCCTGAAGCCTGAATCTACAGAGGAGATAAGAAACAGCAGTTGTGTCTCATCCACTTCCAGCATGTTGTACCTCTCTGGTGTCAGTGCTAAACTGTAGGGAAGGAAATCACATGAAATATACTCCCAGAAAGTTCAGTTGAGACAGTTCAAAGGTAAAACCTAGAAGAGTCATGTGTCCTGCTAATATGACACAATTCCTTACTGTATCAAAGACACATTAACAGTCTCCCTCAAAGAACAAAAAATAAATCCTTCAGTCAATCTGGGAGGTATTTTATTGTTTTTTCTAGTTTAGACACAAACTCCCACTGATATCTTGCAACTTAAATAATGATATACAAGGTAAACCTTCATTAGCACAACTGGTGCCCCTACATGCAGGCAAACAGAAAGATTCTAAACCATATTTATTCTCTGTATAAGTATATTTATATCAAAATGGAAAGGAACTTCTCTATATCTTGTGGTCCTTGTTTCCAAAAATGGTCATGTGATTGCAGCTCATTGTTTATAACAGTCCGTTTCATAATCTCTTTGCTGATAGCAAGCACCACCCTCCACAAGTGCCCTTGACTTTCTGTACCACAAGCTCCTCAATCAAGACAGTGCTACATGGAGTACCATAAATAAGTCCTTCCCTTTCTTTTGGCCTGAGAGTCATAAGCAGGGAAATGAATGCATGCTCATATTTGAACATATTTGCACAAAAACAATGACATCTTTGGAATCAAAGTTTTATGATCTTATTTCACATAAGCACCATTCTTAGAAATGTTTGAAATAATGTATAACTTGCCATTAAAAGCAACAGACATCAACACAAAAAAATATTTTAAAAGATAGTTAAATAAAACAATAAAATTTCCAAGATATCTTTCTGTAAATATGAAACATATTTTAAACGTTTATCAGTCCAATCATCTAAATACAAGATGACCAAATATTATGTACTTTGCTAATTTGATAATATAACAGGAGATATAAAAATGACAATTTTACTAGATAATTTTTCTGTGTATAGTATATTTTAAAACATTCATTACACAACGTTATAATCATCACAGTAGTATCTGGTCTTTTCTGAATTCTTTGTGCATTGTCTTTCTTTGAATCATACACTTTACACTGTCCTGTTGGCCTCTCCTATTTTTCTGGGGGGGGGGGTTATAATTTCAATAAAACATGTAATCACTAAACATAATGGTGACGATGTCAATAATTGATCTTCTGGCCAGCATTCCATAATCTCATATTTTACAAGTATTTGGTTGTTGGACCTAATCTAAATTGTTAATGACATTTTGGATTCCCTTGTTTTGAATAAGTAATGAATTCCATACTTTTTGGTCCAGAAGTTGCATAAATATTTTACAATAATATTTTCTTCACCATTTAATTACAGACTAGCTTGTTAAGTGTTGGTCAAGTCAGTCGACACTGCTTATCGAATTATTATAACCCACTCATCACTATGGAAATTTTTAAAAAAATTAAACTTTTTAAAGTTTCAAGTCTTCTTTCTAATTCTAGTATTTGTGTACTAAGAATAATTTTCAATAAGGAGATCTATTTTTTGTGTTTCCATTACATAACAGAGTTTTCTTCTGTTATGATAATGTTTCTCTATCAGTTTTTTCTTTTGCACATCTTATGGTACTTCCTTCTTAGTAAGACTCAGTGTTCCACAAGTGTCTATTTTGTGTTGTAAGAAACATCATTGCATTCTAGAGAAGTTTAAACAATAGAGCTAATGTACTTAACACTAAAGTTTTTATAGAGCATAGCATAAAATTATTGGTTATTTTTAGCAAATAAAATAAACACAAATTAGTAGAAAAAATACCCACTACTTATTGTTAGATTTCACTAGAAACAAACATTAGGGGTAAATAAAATGTTCTAAATAAAACTATTCAAAATAGTTGGCATAAAACAATGTAAAAGTGCATCTCATGCAAAGAACTGTCTGACTAATATCCGACACCTACCTGTCTGACACCTGCCTGAGCAGCCCCCAGGCTAGTCAATAAGTAAGCCAACACACTACCCAGGTGGTTCTTCAGGGTAAACTGCTAAGTGGTCAAATTGTTCTTGTTGAAAGAAACTCTTAAAGCAGGCATACTGACACATATCTGTGTCTCAGACACTTGGAGATTAGTCTTGGATTGTGAGTTCAAGATCATCCCAGGAAACTTAGACCCTATCTTAAATAGACATAGAAAGATACAGAGAGAAGGAACAGGAAAAAAGAGAGAAGAGGAAGACTAGGGGGAAAAGAAGGGTAAGGAGAAGAGGAGCAGAGGGGATGAAATAGAACATTTAAAAATGTGAAAAGTGCACTCTAGAACCTAAGATAGGAGACACAAGTTCAAACCAAGCATAGAATCTACCTCAAAAATAAAAATAAAAAAGTTAGAATGGAAGACCCAGGAACTCCAGCAAGACTGCACATGAGGTCAGGTTAGTCCAAAGGCCCCTCCTGTGACTCCCGCAGTCTCCACAGACCACCTCGCGGGATGTGGAAACACCAGCCAGAGAACCTTAGCCTGCAGTGAATTAACCATGCAGTTTTGAGGGGAGTCTCAGTGAGAACTCAGCAGGCATCCATCAGTGAGGTGAGTTTGCCCCTAAAATAGGAATAGAGTTTGCCACCTTAAGTGAGTAAACAGGAGCAACAGAGAAGCCCTCTCCAGAAGTAGGCCATGGGTGAGCTTGGCAAGTGCGGGGGTGGGGGGTAAGTTCTTCCTCCACACAGAGAATATCAATTAACTTGAGCAGGGTGCAACAAGGCCTCTCCCAACCTGAAGAAAATTAAAAGGGCCTGTGGGACACCCAGAGACACACTAGGGTCCCACCTGAGACAAGCACTATAAATAAGGAGATCTGGTGACTCTGAAAAACCAGAAGACATAATAACAGCAGGAACTAGGGATTGATTTCCCTAGGCTTGTAAGCCTAGGAAGAACATAGGACTCACCCAACAGGCTCTGGAGGGGGAATTCAGGTAACTGACCTACTTGTCAAATTGTTTCCATGGTATACTGTGAATCTCAAACTTTCAAAACAACATCGCGGTACATTAACGTATCATTAAAAGTAAGAAACATGACAGCACATGGATGCCCATGATAATTTGTAAAATTTGCTATACTGTATGTGTTACAAGATGCATCCCTTAAGAATATTGTGAGCTTCATCTTACGGATAGTTTCCCATACTATTTCATATCCTGTTTCCTAATCTCAGAATAGATGAGGTGGATCTGGCTGAGTACTTGAGTTATGCTACTAAATAATATGCATATGTTCTCATTTAATTCTTAAGGAAATTCTTCAAGATGAGTAACATATTTTCTCTATGACAAAGATCTTGATATTATAAAGATAGTTTGAATTTCTAGACCCCACTACTCATTTGCTGAATGATATTGGAGAGGTGACTGACAGATTTTATGCATAGTAAACTTATTTCTATATTTAGAGTTGAGAACATGTAGCAAGAAGTGAATGAAATGGTGCAAGTCTATAACAGTAACATAACAAGTCTATAACAATACATTACTTAAAGAAAAGGAAACTGACTATGTGAGAAGTTAAATAGTTTCCAAAGCAAGTGTGGCAGGAGTGACCTGCTCCTCTATAGAGCTTAGGCAGAGAATAAAGTGCTTTTTTTGGATCTGGAATCAAACTCAGGACCTTGCACTTGCCAGGCAGGTACTGAGCCACAGAGCTGTATCTCCAGCTGAAGAGTGAAGTCCCTTTATAGAGGATGATGTGAGTCTTATCTTTTTAAATCATATGCATGTATTGACCTAACTCAGCAATGGACTTTTAAATCACATTTCCTTTTTCATAATCCATTTAGTAGAATTTCAACAAGTAAAAGAGTTTGGATTAGAAAAATTCAAACAACATCTTTTTGATCTTAAAATTGACCTTAGTTATAGAAAATTTTAAGTTCTAGGAAAGTAACAAGAAGAAAAAATATCATTTGTCCATTCAGATGTGAGGAAAAGTAGAGTTCTGCAGTATATTCCTATTGGATTGCTGTTTAGTCACATGTAAGGAAAGCAGAATTTACCAAGCTGCGAGTACACTCAGTATTGTGTGTCTAACCTTTCTTTTCATTCCTGTGTCTTGCTGATATTTCATGTCAGTCATTTTTGTCTACCACTTTTGTCCTGTTATAAACATTGTCTCCTTGAAAACTGATGCACACACCACTTTGGTGGCACAGCAGAAAATGCTGGGTCTGGAGGCCCCAGCAAGAAGTTTCCCCTACATCTGTCACCCAAGAGCAGCACCAATTCATGCAACATCCTTTCCCATCTACTCTATCTTGGTAGGTAACTTGAAAATGATACACTAACCCAACAATTCAGAAAACTTATAATGCAATCTTTTTCCCTTGGAAAAAAATCCAATTTCCACTTTAACAAAGACCTAGACCAACGACCAACTAACACCCCTCCAGAGCACTCCATGAGGAGCCTTAGAAAGCCCAATGATCTGAGATTGGTGCAAAACAACAGTACAGGTCACCCAACCTAGGAGATCACCCCAGGATCCAGGGTGGACAGAAAAGCTACAATGTGGTATTAGGAGAGACTGGTAGAAAGGAACACATGATTTATTACTATTAGCCTTTAAGTCACTTTCCAGGAATATGACCTTATATAACTATTCTCCTAGAATTCAAATTGATTCTGCTGTTAGATGATTCCCACAGGCTTATTTTCTTTAGAAGGAAGTAAAGGTTAAAAGAAGTAAATGGGTCACATGCCAGGCCCCAAACCTGGTAAAATATGTTGGAATTTAAATAACTGCAGTGGTACAGGCAAGATCTTGTGAGAGATCGCAGACTCATCTTGCACTTAACAAGGGTAGAGAGAAGAGGAAAAAGAGTCATTAAAATGTTGTTAAATGTTCTCTGCACATCACTGCTCATAAGTCTGCAGCTGTGGCTATTTTTTTATGTGCTTTGAATGCCCAGTGTTCTCCATTTACTTACAATCTGTGCTGAAATCCTGCAGCTGGGGCCCTCGAGATAGGGAAGAGTCATCTCCTGTTCATTTATCGCTCAAGACCCCTTTCCAAAGCTTCTTGTGCAAAATGAAGCTGTGTGACATAGGAGAGAGGGAAATATTGCTATCTGTTATGTCCAACTCTACTGGACAGTTACATGTGCAAGTTCAGGGGTCAGTCTGTCTTTTACAGCAACCCAGAACTACCTCATATAAATCTCAGAAAAACAGATGTAAAATGAGAAAACATGATATTTAGTCTTTAGTCAGTTGGAAAGACACTGAGCAGGTCTGCAAATTTTGTTCAAAATGTTATTTTTGTTTGTTCTCTCATAAAATATCTTGTCACAAGGTTGTAAGTAAAATGTTTCATTTTAATACATTCCTTTTGAATCCATCCTAGTCACTACCCCATCTCTAATTCATTACCTAATTAAAGTAGTTTTTCTCTACCCTTTCCTCAATTTCCCCTCCTCATCCCTACTCAAACCCAGCCTCTGTTAGCATCACCCCCAGGGAAGATAGCATGGTAACACCAGCAGATTTGGGCTGATAATGTCAACACGTATTTTCCAATGCGCATCTTGTCTGAGACTCAGCAGTCTTCCCTCCACTATTTTTTTAGGGGTTTGTGTACCAGGGATTGAGCTCATGACTTCCTGCTTGCCAGGTAAGCACTGTTCCACTCAGCTATATCCCCGGCCCCCTCTATTACTTTTAAAGTTCCATTTTTACATACAATGTGTCCAGACCTTTCCAAAGTTAAATGAGTGTTCATATTTTCTTGCCTGACCTGTACATACCCAGTCAGACCTTCCTGATGGTGGAACTGTTTTCAATTCTGAGATAATAGTTCTGATATTATTCTTTGTCGATGTCGCTCCCGGCCGGCAGGAAGGACACACGACAAAGTCTGGCAGTGGACAACCTTTTCTTTTATTTTCTCTCCGTACAGCCTGCCCTGGGATCGCTCCCAGCCGAAGCCTCCTCTGGTCCGCTCCCCGCGGCTCCTTCCGTGCTTCGCTCCGAAGCCTCTACCGGTCCGCTCTCCGCGGCTCCTTCCGGGCTTCGCTCCGAAGCCTCTACCGGTCCGCTCTCCGCGGCTCCTTCCGGGCTTCTACTTCCCCCCAGGGGTGGCACCAGTATATATACGGATACAGTGTCCAATCATATTAAAGTAAGCAAGGCAAGCTGATTGGCTTAACATATTATTGAGCAGGTTGTTTACGCGGTAAGCAGGAAACTAACGTGCTCGATGGGAGGGGTAATCTAACTCAGGCTTTACTCTTTACCACAGGCCGCATGATCGCTATATGCGGCGGCTCGGCAATGTGGTGGCTCCCAACAATTCTTAATGTTTATAAAGCTGTTTCTTTGCTTTTCATCTGCTATTTATAATGAGGAATAAAGCATATAACAAATTACACAAAAGTTACACCTGAATCTCAATGAAATGTAAGACCACATGATCTACATGTTGAAAATTTCCAATACTCAAGCAAATTTCCTTGTGTTATTTCCAATTCAACAGCCCATCTCCCACGGCACAACTAAGACCACTCTGCTGACTTTCATTACCTACCCCTGAAGTTTATGCCAGGGGACTTAGACTGGAATACTGTTCACATTTCCACGTCGGACTATATCCACTCAGTGTACTCTGCCTTTCATTTATGTTGCTGTGCATTTTAGTTGCCTGCACTTTTTCATTGATGGGCAGAGCTTCTTTATAAGAATAAGGAAATCCATTGCCATTGAAATAGATTTTTAAGGTGTTCAGATTATTTACAGTTGGATGCCATACAAAAGGAGTAGCTACAAACATCAATTTCAATGTCTCCCCTAAGCCCTCAAATAGTCTCTTTCCTTTTGTAGCAGAAGTATGACTCTAAAGTTTCCTGAAGTCAAATGCAGTCTTATGTGCCAGAGTCAGGCATGTGAAGGAACACTTTCCTGGAGACTGAAAGGTGTTGGTACAGTAGCAGTCCAAGCTTACAAACTATAAAACTGAGTGACAGAGAAAACCATGTTCTTTATATGTGTGTGTGTGTGTGTGTGTGTGTGTGTGTGTGTGTGTCTATGTATTTGGTTGGCTTTGTAAAATACAGAACTGTGAACTGTGGGGAAGGGCTCTCAGAGTGTAATGATGATACTGTGTTGTCTACATATTTGATCATATTCTCTGTTTATTGTATTCAAATATAGGATGACTTTTCAAATAGTTCACTTTTGCTATCGTTACTGTTTGCCCATGTCACCTGCACACAAAGTCTTCAGCACCAGATCCTAGACTGAGTCTCATCCTGATGGAAAAGCCTAAAGAAACTCTCCTGCTGTGGAGCTCAGGGGGTGCTGGTGGCGTGCACTTACCACAGCATCTCTAGACATTTATTGGGTTTACAGAGGTATTTGTCTGTCCACCACATCACAAGATCTCTGAAGGAAGATATAGTATCCCATTCATTTTGTGTTTGCCAAGATCAACAATGTATCTGTTAAACCATGATGATGTATAATGGGAGGTTCACATTTTTAAGTTCATAGTTAACAATATAAAGGATTGTTTCTGCATCACTACATAAAAGAGGTGCATTCTCATAAAAAGAAACAATGGAGATAAAGGGTCCTCATGCTCCTGCCCATCCAAAAGACCCTTCTTGCCTTCCCGATAATCTACAGGTATAATCCTGAATAGAAAAGCTGGGCTAAGAGCTCTAACTCAGGTCAAAGAAGATTGTCTTTTCTTTAGGTTTAAGCCAACCGGGAGACACTAAAGCTTTTAAACTTCAGGCTGTCCTGAGGGATCTGGTAAGGAATAGCTGTTGAAAGATTTGAGAAATTTCCTGATCTTTGAGGAGAGGATCAGTAATAGAAAATAGGGGAACATTACTGTGTATGAGAGCAAACTAATCATCATCATTTCAGAAACCTCTATTTTAAAATCACCTCTTTAAATAATAGCTCTGCTTTCTAAAAGAAGGAATAATGTCTCAAATGGAGGGGGTACTTTTGGCCAAATTTGAGGTCCTCGGACATTGCATCCATAATGAATATATCTAAGTGTACAGTTATCAAAATATTTATCTACATTATTATTCGTGTACCAAACAGAAAGATTCCTGTTGGAAAATGAGCAATAACAGTACACGAGCTTCCTGCTCCTGTAACTGACACAGAACCACTTCTCAGTGTTTCACACACCCCCTCCCTCTTATGAAGTCATTTCCTATAGTATTGATTATTCCAAGTGAGTCCCAACATGCACGTTGCATATATTCCAATCATAAGAATCCAATACCTATGCATGCATATTATGTATGCCTTTACACTTTGTATTCCTAGACTGATTAACCTAGATTAATTCTCAGACTACTAATTCTAAAGATCAGAATCCATGCCTGTTTTCTGGGTTTAACTACTTGCACCCCATCTTTCTGACTATTTTCTAATTAACGCAATTGAAGCACTTTTTCTTTGGAGGAAGCTCTCCCCCTCCCCGCACGTCTTGTGATTTAGATAAATAGAAAATATCCCTTTGATAATAAAATAATGAACTTTGCTTCCCCACAGATTCTCAACCAGTCTAGGTGGGCCTGACTTTCCTGCTCACAGGGCTGTGGAGGCCTCTGTAGTGCCTGGTTCGATTCTTCAGTGAAACTAAAGGAAAGGTACTAGGTGCAAGTCCTGAAGCCTCTGCCCCAGGATTAGTGAAATGTAGCTGTTTGAAAACACCAGGCAGTGCATCCTGACTAGGCCCTTGGGCACTCACCTGGGACTTGTGTGCACCCAGGTTTGTTGTCAGTAGATCTGCCCCAAATTCAGAATATCTGAGAGGATTTTGCAAATGCAAGTGGAAAGGACACAGTCACAATTACTATGAACTTTATCCTTCTCACGATACAAGAGGGTGTTCTCAGGGTTGTGTAGGCATTACAGTGACATCACCTTTGACTTTCTCCATTCCTACCCAGGCATGAGAGGAACACAGGTGAAGCAGTGCTCCAGACCTGATCCCCCAGGAGGGGACCGGTTCCACTCTGTAGCACAACTTTTCTACCACAATGATCACTGTGCAGTGGTTTTGCCAAAATCCTGGCAGAAACTGCATATACATTTTTTGCATCACTGCAGGGAAAAAGTAGGTTGGAAGTCTAAAGGCAGTAACTGTAGCTGAAGTTTGCCAGTTCATTGTCCATTTCTCTTGCTAGACTAAAGATGTAGCCATTTATTCCTTAGCTGAGGTCCACAGCGCTCCCCAGGCATCCACAGCTGGTGCACTAACCCTGGGCTGGGCTCAATCCCGCCCCTGCCACAGTGACCTCACTGGGCCACCACCTCAGCATTTGCACAGCTGACTGTTTCTTACCTGTGCTGGGAAACATTCACACACATACTTTTTAGTCCTGTAGAGTTGGGGCCATCATTTTTCTCTTTCCTTCTCAATAATGCATTATGCATTACAGATCTTTAAATTATAACTACCAGAGTAGTTGATAAAAGGACTGAATAAAATAAATGTTAAGCTACAGCATTCTGGATTCTCAAAAGGTGAATAAGGGGGAAGATTTTAGGTTAAGGTGTTATTGATCATTCTGAGGCTCAGCTACCCATCTAAAGCACGTTTGTGTCTGCTGTACCACAGCAAGACCTCCTGCGCTTGCAACCCCTTAAACAAGGAAGAGGAAAAGTAAAGTTTCACTGAGTGCTTTTGTAGGAAAAATAGATGTGGGAAAAACATTAACATGTGTATTTTACTTATCGTAAGTCCCTTTCGTGTTCTGGAGGTGTGATATGTGTCCTGGCCCCTAAAGAGGATACCTGCGTGCTGGGGAAGACTCTGTACTTCTTCAAGAGGTGTGTGTGGTCAGCATGCTTTACAGCATTGCTCCATATTCTTGTTACCCAGTAATCCTGCTATTAGTGGTGAGGTAATGAAGTCTCCAACAATTGTTTCTGCCCGCAATTTTGTCATTTCCTGTTACAAGTATTTTGGACGTATTTTTCTCTTACTAAGTGCCTGTATATTCATATTTTCCTAAATGATTGAACTTTTATTATTACAGTGTCCTTATTTATCTGTAGTATCCTCTTTGGTCTAAAGTATATTTTGTCTAGTAAGAGTACAGCAAGTCTATCTACCTTATAATTGCTGTTACCAAGGTACAATTTTTTCAATCCTTTCAACTTATTTGCATCTACTATGATTTTTATGTGGCATGTTCTGCATAGTCCTCTACCTGGCACTGTGGAGAGACTGGGTCTGGGTGATGGACTTAGTTCAATGGGGAAATTCTGTTCTAAAGTGACTGTAGGAGACTGGTTTCTTCTCTGTGTTTGGATCGAGGTGAGATGAACAGTTTCCTGCACTTTGTGTGTTCACCATGATGCCCTGCCTCATCACAGGCCCAAAGGCAGCAAGACTCTCCGCTCATGGCCTAAACCTCCCAAACTATGAACCCAAATAAGCCTTTCCCTTTTGAAGTAGATCATTCCAGGTAGTGTAGAGTAGCGACAGAAAGCTGGCTAACACAGAGGCTTGTGGTGGAATGCAGGTAACACACCATGGCACTCGCAACTTCAAAAATCCATTTGACTCGTAGGGGCTGGGGATTTAGCTCAGCGGCATAAGCACCTGCCTTGCAAGCAGGTGGTCGTGAGTTCGATTCCTAGTACCAATAAAAAGTTTAAAAAAAAAAAAGAGCAAACAAAAAAAAATCCATTTGACTCTGTATTTCTAATGCATCAGATGAAGCAGGGTCATGTTTAATGGGACGAGTTACTTATAAATTTGAATTATACAAAAATCAAAACTCTCTTCTCAGATATCACTATTGTTATTCACAAACTACAGGAAAATGCGAGTGAATACCCGCACTGGAAAATTAACCTCATTAGTTAATGTCAGCTGATAGAACTCAAGGATTAGTACCATTCTATGAAAGCATCCCCCACTACACTGTCATGCCATTTTGGTGAAAATTAATTGAACATATACATGTGGCCTATTTCTGTCATGCATATGTTTCTTCCTTTGATACAATGTTTGTATGAATCCACATATCTTATTTCACCAGTACCAAACTGTTGGGTTAGTGTTCTTTACTCTGAGTCTTGCTTGGTAAGTTGAGTTTTCTAATAACATTCCTTTCAAAAATCTCAGTGGGATATTCAAGGAGGCTCCCACTGTCATATAAATTATAAACCCATCACAATTTTATATGAAAAGACTGCTTAATTGTGAATGATATTTAAGTGAATTTACAAAAGGATTTGGAGAAGTAACTTTATTGTCCTCTAATTCATGAACTAAAATCTTTCCATTTATTAAGGTTTTTAATTCATGTCAGTTTGCTTTAAAATTTCAGAGGCAGAAAGTTAGATATCTTTAAGGAAAATAAAGGACAAACAGCAACTAGAAGAAACTATTTGAAACACATATGCTGTTCAAAGGAATTTTATATAAAATACTTCAAGAGCTTGTAAAATTCAGTGAAAGAGGTGTTTTAAAATAAAAAATGAAAATACTCTTTAAAAACAAAATATATAAATTACCTCCAACAACACATAAAGGTGTTCTCTATGAGTAAATTGTTATTTCATTTGTAGGAAATGAGTGGTTCTGGAGATCATAACATTGAGCAAAATGAGCTAGACATGGAAAGATATTCATCAAAAGTCAACAAAGTACAACCATGAATAGGATCCAATCATTACCTAGTTTTGTTGTTTCACTGAAATGAAGCAATAACATTTGTGTATGTATAACAAATGTCATTCTACTGCTTCAGAAAAAGATATGAGTACCAGACAGAAACTGAACGACTTCAAAATCGAAAGTATTTACCATGTCGCCCTTTATGGAAAAAAGATTTTTTTTTTTTAGTGTACTATTTTTTTTTTATTTTATTTAAGGAGAAAAAAGAAAAAAAAACAGAAAAGGGGTACAAGTTGTACAGACTTTCAGAAAAAATAAACAGTAGGTAATCACTAGTTAATTACATATTGTTATGTTAGAAATATTTGTTGAAGTTACAAAATTAAAGCATATAGAGGGGACTTTCAAACAGTGAGACTGAAAACAGTTTTGTTCAATGATCCGACAAAACTCAGTAATATGGTTATCTATCTTATACACTTAAATATATATGCAGTTATATCTTTTAGAGAACTTTCTTTTCCTGTCTTTTGTACAATGACAATTATACATTTTGCATTTTATTAATCCCACAGTTCTTATTACTTTTGTTTTGAAGAAAGTAAAAACAAATGTGACATACCAGGACAGAGTCAGTCAAATCAAAAGGATGTACATAATAGATAATGTAAAAACAAAATACAAGGTGATCAACAATGGTTACCATACTGCCTCTTGCTATCTTAAGAAGAATTGCCTAAATCATCAGTTATAATAAAATTGAACAAAACAGTAAAGAATAAGACCAATAAAACCAAAACATTGGAGACATTAGATGACTTCAAAAGAAGATAATAGTCGTCCAGAATGGGTGTCACAATGAATTTTATTGTCTTCATAGTTGTTGCCTATACTTTGAAACTTGGTACTATCAAGCATAACAGAATAGAGGAAAATCAGTCAAAACAAGATGGTGAGAGCAATACAGAGATTCAAATCAAGTTAATAGGAAATCAAAGTGGGTTACTATAATATATCCTGCTATTTTTTTATTTATTATTCCCTTAATTAAAAGGATAAAAATGAAGAAATAGATAATAAAAAGGAGATTGAGATTTAAAAAAAGAGGGCAAAACAACAAAACAGCACAGGTCAAAACATAGCTCTTTAAGCAAAATAGTGTTTCATCACAAGATAATCTCGACATAATAGTAGTTACCATAGTGTCTCTTCCCTTAAAATCTTTTAGTATAACTTCATATACTGTAGGATCAAATGTATCAAGACAATGTAAAACCGTTCAAGAGAATGACAGTATTACAGGGTATTTAGAATCAACTAACAGAATATGAACAATTGTTTCTGTATAATCTCCTTGTCTATAAAAGTTTTTGTTTATATTATCACATACAATAAAATCCAGTAAGATACAACACATTACAACCGATGGAGATAGAACAACAAAAGCTTGATGGGACTTCAAAACAAGAGGATATTAAATCAGCACTACCTATTATGATGTCTTGTTTTCTCCAAAATGGCTGTTCCTACCATCCAACCTTCTCTGCCTCGTTTCTGTTGAGCTCTTTTTCTGTCATTAGTTGTCAGTTTGTCCTCTTCATTTCACTTTCTGCTCCACTCATTGTAGCCACTCTGCCACTGTTTCTGGAATCTTGGTATTTTTCATTTTTAAGAATATCCTGCAGTAACCTCTGTAGAGTTGAATTGGTGGTTGCAAATTCCCCTAGTCCCTCTTTATCCTGGAAGCACCTTGTTTTTTCAACAATTTCTAAGGACAGTTGTGCAGGATATATCAATCTTGGCTGGAGATTATTATCTTTCAAAGCTTGAATTATTTCCCCCCATGCTCTTCGTGATTTGATGGTTTGTGCCGAGAAGTCTGCTGTAATTCTAATGGGTGTTCCCTTGTAAGTGATCTGTTTCTTGTCTTTGATGGCTTTTAA
Organism: Cavia porcellus; assembly: GCF_034190915.1. Lineage (NCBI taxonomy): Eukaryota > Metazoa > Chordata > Mammalia > Rodentia > Caviidae > Cavia > Cavia porcellus. The sequence goes on along the minus strand of NW_026947509.1, from coordinate 23,485,314 downwards.
TATTCTGTTCTTATATTGGATTTCTGGAATTTTGATTATTATATGCCTGGGTGTAGCTCTGTTTGGGTTGTAGGTGGCTGGGGTGCTGTATACCTCATACATCTGAGTATCTTTACCTTTTGCTAAATTAGGGAAATTCTCCTGGATTATTTCGGTGGATAGCTTTTGTAGTTCATTTGTTTGAGTCCCTACTTCTTCTTTTATTTTCTTAATTCTTAAGTTATAGATCCTCTTATCACCTTCTAGTCTTTGTATTATTGCTGTTTGTTTTCTTGTTATTTTTAAGAAGTTTTTCATTTCATGGTCCCACCTTACAAATCTTCCCTCCAGTTCTGATAATCTATCCTTAGTTTCTTTCAAGCTGTTATGCCAGCTTTCAATGGAGTTTTTAGTTTCCTGGTAATCTCTTTGAACCTGCTTTCTGTATTCTATGTTTTCTCTATTTTCTCCATCAAACAATTTTCCCCTTTTTTGCTGTTCTTCCATTCCACCGTCTGTTTTTTCTTGGGTGGTGCTTAGCATTTCTCTAACTATTCTACTTATTTCTTGATTTATTTCATTAAATACTTCATTTTTGAACTTGTCTATGAGGCTCCGGAGATACCACTTTATGTCTATAGGTGCCATGTTTCATACTGCATGTTTTCTGTCTTCATTCTCTTTTGCATTTACCTTTCCTGCATCGGTGTTCTCAGGGTTGGGCACTGAGGACCCTTTCTTGTTGCTCCCTTTTCCCATACATTTTGTTCCTTCCATACAAGCATATGTAGGAGGCCTAGTTTTTTTTTTTTTTTTTTTTCTCTTTTTCTGTTACAATTTCTTTGAATCTGCCAGCTAGGTGTCCCCGCCCACTGCAGTGTACTAGAGAGACATAGACCTGGGCAGCCTCTGCTGGGCCCACCCCTCCAGGTCAACCTACTGAATGCTTCCCTGCGAAGGTGCACCACCAGGTGCAGGGACCTGATTTGGGCTAGCCTACTGGATCTTAGTCCGCGGCATCACCAGGCTAAGTGCCCCCCACCACTCCTGCTTGAGAGGGGAATATGCAACTAAAGTCACTGCAGGGCCCTGTTCTGGCTAGTCTGTTCATTCCCCGAATGTCCTCTGTTGGAGCCTCCTAGTCTATGAAAGGGACCCCACTTCTCTCACTAACCGCAGGTTGATGCAGGGCTCCCTGCCAGTCCCGCCCTTAATGCCATTTGGTTCACCAATTTCAGCTCTCAGAGCTTTCGCACATCTTTCTTCCTGCCATGTGGACTGGGACACAGTATCGGCAGCAGGAAATTCAAATCCCGGCTTCCAATGGCGCGGGATCCAGCTTCCACACTGAGATTTTATCTCTTCCTGTTATATCATCAGGATTGCTTTTCCAGTTGGTTTCTCTCAGCTTAGTTCGTTCCTGGGTCAGCAGGGTACATCTCCCCTCGCGTAGGACTCCTCACATGGCACCGCTCCTGGATTCTAAACTGATAATCTCAGAGAGCCTCCATGGCTGCTGTTATTTGTCTGCCATGTTCTTGCAGAAGTTGGAAAAAAGATTTAAGACATACTATACATTTTTAATTATCAATGCATGACCCTCAAAGCTGAAAATATTTACTATTTGATCTTTTATAGAAAAAGGATTTTTCAATGAATTATGAGTAAATGTCATTAGATACCACTATATGTCCATTATGTTAGCTAAAGACATGGAGTTTTGACAGAGGCATAGAATAGTTATCTAACTTCAACGTTATTTCAGGATAAATTTCCCTCATTGTGAAGAACTCACAGGATCTGAAGTGGATAGGGGAGGGAGGAGATCATGCAACCTGAGGGTCAGTGGTTGCCTCTGAAGGGACCACAGGCAGGTGTTGTAATCCTGTTTTCACATTACTATAAGCCTGTTTTTTTTTCTTGGTATTTCCAGTGCCAACCAATTCTTCCAGAACCTAGAGTGACACACCTGAGTGCAAGGCTGCAAACGTTTCATAACTGACTTCAACAAGGGCAAAACCTTCCAACAGAAGCAACCAATGACCACACAGGAACACTCGCTAATTTAGTGTTCTAACTGAGTCAGAGTTTGCTGAATAAAAACAATCAAAAACTCTAAGGAAACTGTCCAGTGGAACTTTCTTACATGACCACAAGGGGGAAATGCTGCTTTAGAGAACATTAAAGTCTGTCTCTTCCGCTCATATTCATCAAATGGCCAGAGGTTATCATTTTAAGATCTAATAAATTATTCTACCCAAGTCTTCAATTTATTTAGGTAACAAATGTGTCTATGCATCTATCCATCTAACTAGTCCACCAAACTAAACAGTGTCTGTTTATCCTCATTTCAGTGGGCTGAAGAATTGAAGCCATCCTTTGTAGGCTGTGCCACATTAACTTCTCACTCATACATAGCCCAGTAGGCAGCCATACTGATTTAACTGATTCTATAATTTCCTGCCCCATTCTTTTCACTAGGAAAGTCCTCTCATGGCTTAAGAGCCAGTGCAAGGACGTCTTCCATTATGACCCTTCTCTAAGTGAGTCGAGAAGCAGACTTGATCTTTCATTCTCAAACACCAACACATCTGGGTATTCAGACCTCTGCTAGGATGCCTCTTGCTGTCCATGAATATGGAAACTAGGTTGGAAACAGCGTTTCTCAAGGATGTCATACAAGAACTGCTTAGCTAACAGGCATTTAGTGGACACTCAGAACATGTGAACCATTATCTCATATCCTCAGTTCCACTACTCAGGGGTGCAAGCTCCTTAACCAGTCATAGTCTGGAAGTAATGAATGGAAAAAAATCAGAAATAAGCAATTAATTCCAAACTGAATAACTTTCTGCAATGTATGATTAAATTCCCTGCCATCCTGCTCCAACCCAGCTTATGATACATCTCTGTGTACAGAGTGTCCATGCTCTGTATACTGCCTGACCACTTATCAGTTAGTGGCCATCTCACTGTAAGAATTACTTTCAAGGTGTTGTAGAGAGTGTGTTTAGCAATCCTTATTTTACTTAATAAAATTCCCAAAGTGCAAGATCATTGTGTTAGTAATGTGGATGTGCCAGAAAAAGGCTATGAAGTGCTTTTTGTAGGTAAAAAAAAGAGGCAAGCTTATCATACTATGTAAGTATAGCAAAAAAAAAAAAAAAACAAGCATAGTGTACATATGGTTTCAGACATTCTTTGGGAGCTTTGTAATGTACCTAGCACATATAAAGCTACTAGGGAAAGGCATGCTCTACCAAATGCGTGTCTAACTGAATGAGTAAATGAACAGCAAAAGCACCAACACTTGGATAAAAAATAGAAATCACACCATTCAGGGGTGGCATAAAATGGGATGGAGCAGAATCTCCTATTGAATTGTGATGGTGTTTTCAGTTGAATATGAGACAGTATCAAATACAGGTACAACAAAAACCACTCTGTGCTTCAGGGAAAAAAAAAAAAAACCTTTGTTTGTTTGGTTGGTTGGTTGGTTGTGGTCTTTTTTTCTTTTTTTTTTTTCTTTTTGTTTCAGGAATTGAACTCATGACCTCAAGCTTTCCAGGTAGGCTATTATGCCACTGAGCTAAAGTCCCAGTCCCCAAAAAGCTGCCTTTATATTCCTTTATGTTTTACAATTTATACTACAGACTTTCCTATTACATACTTGTTGTGTTGGGCTACTGGAACCAGGCAAGGTGAACCCAAGAAGGTTTGGAGTGAATAGCTTTATTTACACTGGTGGACCTGACCAGGACCACTCCCAAAAGAAGTCAGGTCCCAAAGGCTCAGGGAGGGAAGCTTTTAGGCTTTTAGGGTGTCGCAAGCAGAAGTACAAGGCAAAGTGGCCTGCCACTTGTGGATTGGTTTTTACAATGTGCCTCATAGTGACCATTTCTGGGAAACAGAGTGACAGAAACTATAACAGGAACTAAAGTAAACTGCAGGTTACCTGATGTTCCAATGTGGGGGTGGCATTTTCTGCCATAGTTGTAGTCAGGGTTTATAAGGGAATAGATTTAATACTAGACACATAATTTATAGGATTGTTTTATAGTATTCACAAAAAGAGTCAAATGCAGAAAAGTGCAAGAGATCTGTTCATACACTAGAGAGCCAAAGAATCCACCTGAGAGCCTGTATCCTGATAATGTCCTCCAGGAGACCAGCTCAAGGCCTACAGCCCACAAGGTCTCATGCAAGTCTGTATCAAAGATCTACACTGCAAAGGCTCAAAAGCCTATGTTGGAAGTCAGAAAGTCTGCACCAGTGCCAGCAGACTGAAGTATCTACCCTAGAGACAGAAGGCTCAGTTCAAAGTAAGGTTAAGAACTCCCCAAAGAGAACTGCAGTCATCCTCAACCACAAGAAGTATCTGAGCTCCTTTGACAGTGAAAACAGCTGAACTCATAGCAGGAAAACCAGCACGTCAAGCTCCTCCAGCAGCTGTGTACCATCTCTCCTCCCGTTCTCCGTGTATGCTGTTGGCAGCAATCCTCAAGTGAGCCTTCCACACCCAGAATCATGCTGACTCAGTTCAGCTGGCTGTTACATGTTGTCCATTTGATAATTGACCACAGTTTTGTAGTTAGTTTGCTTTGGAATTTTTCAGATTCTGCCATTATTTGTCAGAATTAATTGCTCATATTTTCATATTCCATGAAAATGAAGTGTGAAGAAAATATTGAATGCTTATTTAAACACAGAATGAGAGCTACCAAAAATGTTCTTTTTCCAGGTGACCAAACCTCATATCTTCTCGAGTCCTCAGAAAGTTTTCTTCATTTTCTAATTATTAGATCAAAGCTCTCCAAAATGAATTATTCCAGGATTTCCTAATTTTTCTCTGTAGATTTTTAGAGATACAAATTTGCCTGATCTGTATAAAAAGACAGGGAAACTGCTCAATGATTTAATGACTTTCTATCATTTCCTAAGATTATTTAAAATATGGATACCTCTGAAAGACTGAAATAAAGTTGAGGACATTAATCTTTATGTTCTCTTTTTTTCTGATCCATGACCTTAGCCTGTAATGAAACATTATCCCCACCGTGTGTCCTTATTTAACATTAATAGTATTTGTAAAAACACTGAAATGTCCTCATAGGTTTTAATCTTCTGGCTTCATGAGATCCCCTCTCTTCTACTATCAAAAAATAATCTGATTACTAGTGAGCTGCACAACTGTTACAGCATATGATATTTAATATTCTAGGAGGTGTGAGGAGATTAGGAGAGAGAATTTTGAAATGAATCTTATCTACATTTAGAAAAGGGATTGCAAAGGACTATGTTTTCAACAATTCTAAATTTGGAAAGAATAGAGAAGTGTTTCCTTTGCCACTAAGAGATTTAAGAGCAAGCACTTGTGAAAGGGTAGTGCCCGTTGAAAGATTAAAAATCAGTGTGAAGTTAGAGTCAGTCCCAGCCATCTGGGAAGAATCAAAAAGCCACTTTGTGTTTGCACTGAGCCCCAGTTTCTGGAGAAATAGGCAAGATTATGGGCCCATCATTTTTAGTTTTAGAATCTGACTTCACATGTGAGTTGTAGAAAAGAAACCCCAAGATATGCTGCTAATTTGGAGGAATAAGAAAATTGTATTAAAGACAAAATCATGCAAGTAGAAATCCTTTCAATTTTACATTAGTGAAACTTAATTTGAACCTGTAACCTCCAGGACATCAAGAGAAAACATTATGCTGCTTTATGCCACCATGTTTGTTATAATTCCTTACAGCAATAATCAGAAAATACAAAAACAAAAATAAGGACTAATCAACTAACATAGCTCATTTAGTGGTAAAAATTTGTTAACCTGCATGCAATTCACACCAATAAGTTTTAAAACTTTTGTGAAAAGAAACAACTTAATGAAACTACATATTGTTCAAAATAGCTCAAGAAGAAATAGAAAAACTAAATAGAACTATAATCATTAAAATTGGCTGGCAATAATAATCATAAATGCCTAGATAATTTTACATGAAGCAGTATTTTTAGTATGTCTTATCCATGAAAACATTAAGCAAGACACTTTACAGGATGAATTCTTAAAGGATGAAATCAATAAATAGGGCCTCCTGGCTCCTGGCCATGCTTGGTGGACTCTGGAGTTCTAAGCAAGCAAGTGGGTGCCATCATTTCCAGAGGCTGGGCGGCCTGGTATAAGTGCCCTGTGCACTTTCTCCTCAGTACAGCTAGTTTGGGACCCTCGCTCAGCCCCACACAGCGAACTTTGTGGCTTCTGGGTGCACTGGAACAGAGCGATGGATTCTGAGCAGGCTTACAACAGCCTCAGTGCTCCCGGCCATGGTTGGTGGACTCTGGAGTTCTAAGAAAGCAAGCAGGAACCAACAGTTCCAGAGGTTGGGCTTGAGCAGGCCTGGCCCACACCAGTGACTCTCTTTCGATCCAGGGAACTGGGTGGCCAGAGTCCCAGGAGGGGAGGGCATAGAAGAGGATATCAAGAGACACTGGGGAAGCCTTGGAATAACACTTGAAACACTTGGAACACAAAAATATAGGAAAACGACAAAATGAAAGACCAAATTACAATCTCAAACCTCGAGCTCATCCAGAGAAACCTTAGGAGTGATGTACATAGAAGAAAATATATGCCATACACCCGAAATATCAGAAATTATAGCAACTGAAATAAAGCAGCAACTCTGGGAACCTTTAAAGGAATTCAAACTAGAAGTAATTTTCCAGATAAAAGAAGAAATGATGGAGATGCTGAACATATCTAAAGAAGACACAGCTAAAAAATTGGAGGAACTAAACAAAAAGATAGAATCCATGTATGAACAATATAAGAAACAAACATAATACATAAAGCAGATGCAAAGAGATGTATAGGAAATCAAAAATTCCATCGAAAGCTGTAAAAACTGCCTCAGTGAAAGTGAAGATAGAATTTCAGACCTCAAAGACAAAATTGCAGCTAGTGAACAGGAAAGGAAAGATCTTTTAAAAATAACAAGGAATCAGGAAATAACAATTCAACAACTGCAAGATGATGCAAAGAAAAACAACATAAGATTGATAGGGATTAACAAAAAAGAAGGGATAACATAAAGGCTGTCAAGAGGATATTTAAAGAAGTAATAGTTGAAAATTTCCCAAACATGAGATTGGAAACTGACATTAGGATCAGTGTAGTATATAGAACTCCAAATAGTCATAAGCAAAATAAAATTACACCCAGACATATAATAATCACCATCCCAGAAATCCAACATAAGAATATAATATTAAAAGCTGTCAGAGGGAAAAGACAGATCACTTATAAAGGAAAACCTATCAGAGTCACAGCAGAATTCTCAGCACAAAAAATAAAGTCAAGAAGAGAATAGAGTGAAGTACTCCAGATGCTAAAGGAAAATGATTTCCAACCTAGACTGATACACCCTGCGAAACTGTCCCTCAAAATCGATGGAGAAATAAGATACCTCCATGGCAAAGAACAGCTGAAGAACTTCATGATCACCAAGCCAACCCTGCAAAGAATATTGAAAGACAGTTTAGATACATTAAACAAAGCAGACAATTAAGCAGAACAGAAAGACAGAGATGCAACAGCAGAAAGATAGCATGTCCACAATAACCAGCATATAACAGTTATAATCTTTAATGTAAATATTTCCATCCAATTAAAAGAAACTGTCAGAATGGCTCAAGAAACAAAATCCACCCATATGCTGTCTACAAGAAACCCATCTAACCCAAAATTATACTCACAGACTAAAAGTCAAAGGATGGAAAACAATAGTTCAAACAACAGAAACCACCCCCCAAAAAGTGGGAGTAGCCATTCTGTTTGCAGACAACGTGAACTTTAAACCAATAATAATCAGAAGAGATAAAGAAGGTCACTACATGCTGGTTAGGGGAAAATTTCAAGAGGAAGAGATAACTATCTTAAATATATATGCACCAAATTCCAGAGTACCCAGTTATATAAAACAACTATTAACAGAAAGGAAAAACCAAATTATCAATAACACAATTATAACCGGAGACCTTCACACACCATTGGCACCATGGGACAGATCAACTAGACAGAAAATCAGCAAAGAAATAACAGAAATATATCACACCTGTGAACAAATGGACTTGATAGACGTACACAGAGTGTTTCATCCAACAACAGCAAAATACACATTCTTCCCAGTAGTACATGGGTCATTCTCTAAAATAGACCATATATTAGCTCACAGAACATATTTAAACAAATGCAAAAGAGTTGAAATTATCTCTTGGATGTTATCAGATCACAGTGTTGTGAAATTAGAAGTTAATTATAAAAGATACTGCAAAAATCCCACAAATACATGCAAACAATAACACACTCTTAAGTAATCAGTCGATCACAGGGAAAATTAAAGAAGAAATTAAACAATACATACAGCAAATAAAAATAAAAAATAACTTAACTGGAATCTGTGAGATGCAATGAAAGCTGTCCTCAGAGTAAAATTTATTGCACTGAGTTCCGACATTAGGAAAACAGAATGAATACAAATAAATAACCTGATTTTACACTACAAACATCTAGAAATAGAAGAGGAAGTCAAGCGCAAAGACAAAAGAAGGGAGGAAATTATAAAATTCAGAGCAGAAATCCACGCAATAGAGACTAAGAAAACAATCCAAAGAATCAGAATCAAAGAGTTGGTACTTTGAAAGAATAAATGAAATTGATAAGCCCTAGCCAACCTTATTTTAAAAAGGGAAGAAAATGCTCAAATTCATGCAATAAAGAATGAAAATGGCAAAATCACTAAAGACTCTATAGAAATACAGATGATCATCAACACCTATTTCAAAAACCTCTGCTCTCAAAGGTTTGATAACACAGAAGAATAGACAGATTCCTAGAAATATATGAAGTACCAAAGCTAGGTCAAGAAGATGTAAAACTGCTGAGTAACCCAATTTCTATTAATGAAATTGAAAATGTAATTAACTTCTTACCTACAAAGAAGAGCCCAGGCTCAGACGGATTCACTGCAGAATTCTTCAAGAAATACAAGGAAGACCTAATGCCGACACTCCTCAAACTCTTCAGTGAAATTGAAGAGAAGCAATTCTTCCTCAGCCATTCCTGGAAGCAAATATTAGCCTAGTATCAAAACTTGAGAAAGACCCAACTAATAAAGAGAACTATACACCAATATCCCTAATAAACACAGATGCAAAAATCCTTAATAAAATATTGGCAAATAGGATGCAGCAAATCATCAAGAAGATTATACACTATGACCAAGTGAGATTCATCCCACGCATGCAAGGACTGTTCAACATATGTAAACCAATAAATGGAATCCACATCAATAAAGCCAAAAGTAACAATCACGAGATCATTTCTATAGATGCAGAAAAAGCTTTTGATAAGGTCCAACATTCATTTATGATAAGAACTTTACAGAAAATTGGAATAGCTGGTCTTTACTTCAATATACTAAAGGTCATCTATGACCAACCAACAGCCAGTATCATACTAAATGGCCAAAAATCAAAGGCCTTTACTTTAAAATCAGGCACAAGACAAGGAAGCCCCTTATCACTGCTCCTATTTAATACAGTACTGGAAATACTAGCCAGAGCAATTAGACAAGCAAGAGAAATAAAAGGGGTAAAGATAGGAAAAGAAGAAGTTAACTACAATGGTTTGCAGATGACATGACACACTACATAGAAGACCTCCAAAACTCCATTGCAAGACTCTTAGATATAATACATAAATTCAGTAGTATAGCTGGATACAAAATCAATACCCCAAAATCAATAGCATTCCTATATACTAACAACAAAATCACTGACAGATAAATAAGGGGAGCCATACCCTTCACAGTAACAACCAAAAAAAAATGAAATATTTAGGAATTACTTTCAAAAAAGAAGTGAAAGACCTATAGAGGGAAAATTATAATACACTGAAACAGAAATTGAAGATAATCACAGAAAATGGTAAGACATCCCTTGCTCATGGATAGTAAGAATAAATATTGTGAAAATGGCCATTCTCCCAAAACTCTTATACACATTCAATGCAATCCCAATAAAAATACATCAACATACCTCACGGATCTTGGGAAATTACTCCTAAAATTCATCTGGAGCGAGAAGAGACCTAGAATAGCAAAGACAATTCGAAGCAGCAAAGGCAAAGCAGGAGGCATCACAATCCTTGACTTGTAGTTATACTACAAAGCAACTGTAGTAAAATCAACACTGTACTGGAATCAAAACAGAGCCTAAAATCAATGGAATGGATCAGAAGATAGAGCCACAACTACAAACACACTCACCACCTTATCTTTGATAAAGGGGCCAAACATGTTAACTGGAAGAACGACAATCTCTTTAATAAATGGTGTTGGAAAAACTGGCTTTCCATATGCCTAAAACTAAAACTTGACCCATGCCTATCACCATGTACTAAATTAAAAACTAAATGGATCAAAGATCTGAATATTAAAACAGAAATACTAAATCAATTGGAAGACAAATTCGGTAAAAACCTTAAAGACATAAAATAGGTAGAGAATTCATGAACAGGACTCAAACTGTGCAGGAAATACTTCCCAGTATTTTCTGGGATCATCCCTTATTAAAATTCCTTATTAAAAACTTTCTGTATGTCAAAAGAAATTTCCAGTATAGTTAAAAGAAAACCCATAAACTGGGAAAAAATCTTAGTGAACTGTCCTTGAGACACAGGACTTCTGTCTAAAACGTAGAAAGAATTTTTAAAAAAATGAGACCTGCAAAATTCAAATATCCAATCCAAAAATGGGCAACTGAGATGAATACAAAGTTCTCAGATGAAGAAATACAAATGGCAAGTAAATACATGAAAAAATGTTCATCATCATTACTCATTAGAGAAATGCAAATTAAAATCACACTGAGATTCCATCTCACGCCTGAAAGGATGTCCAGGATCAAGAAAACCATCAAAAACAAATGGTGGAGAGGGTGTGGGGACAAAGGAATTCTTCTGCACTGTTGGTGAGGGTGTAGACTGGGGCAACCATTGTGAAGGTCAATATGGAGATTTCTCAGAAATCTGGGATTGGAAATCCCATTTGTTCCAGCTATTCCACTTCTAGGAATATTCCCAGGAGAACTGAAAGCATCATACCACAGAGATATGTGTGCATCCATGTTTATAGCAGCACAATTTGTAATAGCCAGATCTTGGAAACAACCTAAGTGTCCATCAACTGAGGAATGGATAAAAAAGTTGTAGTATTTTTATACAATGGAGTGCTACTCAGCTATAAAGAAGGATCACAGTGGTATATTTATAAATAAATAGGCGCAGCTTGAAACCATACTCATAAGTGAGATAAATCAAACTCACATGTATGAATACCAAATAGTTTCCCTAATGTAAGAAATGATACAAATGCATAAAAATATGTGGTAACCATGATTCCCCATTATTATGGCTTTGAAGCCTTATAAAGTTTTCATTCATTAATTGGAATGGTTTTATTCTGGGATGTTTAATATTATTGTCTATGATGACATGAACAGTTATTTTGAATAAAACAAGGCATCATAATAGCTAGTGCTGATTTAATATCATCTTATTTTTGAGTCCCATCAAACTGTTGTTCTTCTGTCTCCATTGCTTTTATCGTGTTGTATCTTATTGGATTTTATTATATGTGATATTATAAATAAAATTTTTTGTAGGCAAAGAGATAATATAGAAACCATTGTTCATTTTCTTTTGGCTGGTTCTAAATACCCTGTAATACTTTCATTCTATTGAATGGTTTCACATTGTCTTGATATGATTGAGTTATAGTATATGAAGTTATACTCAAATATTTCAAGAAAAGAGACATTATGGTAACTACGATTAAGTAGGGTTATCTTGTGGTCAAACACTGTGTTGCTTAAATTGTTCTGTTCTGATATGTATTGTTATGTTGTTATGTCCTATTTTATCTCAGTCTCAACCTTTTTAAAAATTTATCTTTTTATCATTTTTTAATTAAGGGAATTTTTTTAAATTATCAGGATATATTATATTAACTTTTTTATTTCCTATTAACTTGATTTGAAGCCCCGTATTGCTCTCACAATCTTGTTTTGACTGATTTTACTCTAATCTGTTCTGTTTGATAGTATTAAGTTTGACGGTATAGGCAACTACTTTGAAGGCAATAAGATTCACTCTGATGCCCATTCTGGTTTGACTATTATCTTCTTTTGAAGTCCTGTAATGTCTCCAATGTTTAGGTTTTATTGGTCTTGTTCTGTACTGTTTTGTTCAATTTTATTATGCCTAATGATATAGGCAATTCTTTTTAAGATAGCAAGATACATTATGGTAACCATTGTTGATTACCTTGTATTCTGTTTTTACATCATGTACTATGGCCATCCTTTGTTTTGACTGACTGCTTTGTTTTGTCACATTTGGTTTTACTCTCTTCCAAAAAAAAGTAATAAGAACTGTGGGAGTAATAAAACCCAAAATGTGTAAATGTTATTGTAAAAAGAGAGGAAAAAAAGTGCTCTAAAGGATACAACTGCAAGTGTGTTTAGGTGTGTAAGATAGATGACCGTATTACTAAGTTTTTGTTGGATCATTGAACACAACTGTTTGCAATCTCACTGTTTGAATGTCCACTTTGTATGCTTTAATTTTATAACTTGAACAACTATTTCTAAGATGACAATATGTAATCTACTAACTAGTGATTTCTTTTTTTTTTTTTTTTTTTTTTTTAATTAGTACCAGGGATCGAACTCACGACTGCCTGCTTGCAAGGCAGGAGCTTATGCCACTGAGCTAAATCCCCAACTCCAACTAGTGATTTCTTACTGCTTTTTTTTTAAATTCTGTTTTACTTGTACCATTTTACTGTTTTGGTTTTTTCTAAATAAAATTTTAAAAAAGAAATCAATACATATTAAAAGGTAAGGTTAGAGAGGGGACTGCTATGAAGGAATAAAAAAAACTCCAAAATAAAAAGAGGTAAGTATAAAAAAGATAATTCAAAGAAGAGACAGACATAATTAGTGAAAATAAAAAGTATAAATACCCAGAGTTATCAGAGTAAATCAAGGTAAAAGTTCTCATGTTATTTTTATCAAACGAACAACATTAAAACTGATAACATTAAGTTATAACAAGAATTTAAAGAGATGGCACTGTTAGGCTTCACAAGATGGAAAAAAACTATACAGAGGAAAATTTATGTAACTTGGGAGAGCAATTGGCTTATACTGTTCAAAAATATAAATATCCACAAATTCAGCCATTGCAATTTCTGATGTCTATGTTAAAAATTCAAACATATGAACGTAGCATAATTTACAATAATGAAACTTTATTTAAAAAATAAATATAATTGACCAACAGTGTAATGGAAAAGGTAGTTTATCTATACCCTAAAATGCAAAGCTATTTTCAGAAAAGAAGTGATAACACAAGTTTTAGTAGAAAAATTCTAAGAATATAAGGTTGACCATAAAAAGCAAATACTGAGTCATTTATGAGAAATCTGACAATTGAAAAAAAATATGCTGTTTTGTGATACATAAGTACAAAATCTGAAAAGATCCGTAGGAAACTCCCTAGCAGCAAGCAATGTGCCCAAAGAGATCAGGCTATGAATTTCTCTGGCTGTCAAACAGTATTGTCTGCCCTATTATTTTGAAGAATTAAATGAGAAGTATCATAAAGTATTTATGTCTGAGTAAAGAAGCTTTCAAGGACATGAGTATATACGAATAAAACAGAAGACCGTGTTTGGGATGGAGGTCAGTGTCAGAGCAGAGGTTGTCAAGGATGAAGGAGGGAGCCAGAACTGGGAGTGCCAGGGACATCGGGAGGGTCCATGCAGTTTCATATGGAATGTGATTTCAGGGATTTTACAGAAGAACCCTGGAGAAGGATAGAAAAGTTATAAGTAACATGACATTGCTGCTGCCATTGGCCTTACATGAAGTCTGACTGTAATGGTCTGACTGTGGAAGCCTTTTTGGTCTCACTTTCATTGTAAAGCTTGCTCTTGTCAAGTTGTGAGGTGAGTGGGGAGAAGAAAGAGAAGGACTTCTGGTTTAGCTCTATTAGGGAGACAATAGGGGGGTCAGTGTGTTTCACATTAGGATGAGTTGGAGACAAGAGAACAATCACAAATAGGTATATGTGGATACAGCACGAATTCATGTGTATTTCTGATATGCCAATCAAGTCATAACAAAATGACTTACTAAACTTGGACATTTTCAGTGATTATTTCTTACAACTATTTTCTTAAATATTAATTTTTATCCTCTACTAGACAATATCATTTGTAACTTAACTCATGGGGAATGACAAAACAGTGCTTAGGAAGGGACAAATTTTCTGTTCTAAATATCAGAGAGGATTCAGATTGGACCATCACAAAAGTCACATTGCACAGTCCGCTGCTACTTGCTGTGAAGGGTGCTGCACACAGGGAGGGCATCACAAGCACAGGGCACCTTTTCAACAGGAGGGAAGCCAGTCACCCTGCAGCTTTCCAGGACACTGCAGGCATCTGTGATCTCGATCTGCTTAGGTGCGAGTAATTGCAAGCCAGCACACAGAGATGAAATAAGACAGCAAAGAATTCTCAAATACTTTGAAGCTCTTCCCAGCACCACTCATTGACCTGTTATTTATAACTGCACCAAGAATTAGAACTTGGGTGGAGACTTTCTATGCTTCTTTCTAGCTGTCCATGCTTTTCTTGGTTGCATTAAATTAATTCATAAAGAGAAGCAACTGCCATATGTAAAATTAATAGCTACATAATCACATAGCAGTACACAAAATCTCGGCCACCAATTTCTGTGGTGCTCATATGCTTTTAAGTGGATTCAGCATTCAAATAAAAAAAACACAGAATTCAACAAGTGAATCTCAATACATGTTTGGACCAATGGAATAGAGCAATTCTTTATGTGAAAGCAATAATATTAAATATCCTGCTCCAGAAAACTAGTAAGTAAAACTCAGTGTTACTTTTTGAAAGAGCAACATTTTATTCTTGTTAAATTTTCACAAAAACACAATAGGCTAGAAACATTAGAATGGATATCCCTGGGGGTGGGAGCACAATGTGCCCAAGGTGTCCTATCCCATACCCTAAATCACAGTCAATAAAAACAAGTCACAAAACAATAAATTAAATAAATAATAGGCTTGGAAAGATCTAAGTATTGACTTTTATCATTTGATTTAGCACCGTTTTATGATTGATGAATTATAAATATATCCTAGGACTAAGAAGGAAGAAATATAGTAATTGTCTTTCATAAAGGCAAAATGTTACATGGTAAAGAGTAAATACTCATTAAATAGTAACCAGTAGGTAGACTCGAGGGAAAGTCAGTGGGTCAAAATCAATTTTACTGAATTATGCATCAGTGTGTCTCAAATAGCTCCATTGCAGATCTCCTGAGCTCAAAGCTCAATACGAACTGCCAGTCTTGTCTGCCTGTTTAGGCCCAGATATCGACAGTAGGCCAGTAGACAGACGAGAGTTCAGTGTGAGCTGCATTTTTTCTCATCTCTACATTGCCTCTGTGGTCTGTGTACCCAAGCAACCTCATTTCCGGTTTAGAGAAGCACCATAAAAACCCAGCAGATACTCACCTCCATGGCCAGGCAGTCAGAGACCGTGAACGCTGATTCTGCAGAGGAGTGTGGGCCACATGCTGCTCTCCAGCCTGCTGAGGGTGTCTGTGGCCTTCATCTACTTCGGTATGGACGGTCCAAACACAGCCAAGAACGATAACAGAAATAGGACCGCAGAGTGGCCTGCGGTGCTTCCCCTGGACTAGAGGAAAGAGGGATAAAGGAAAGAAATGGACTCTGACATTAGTTTGCTTTTAACTTAGGATCCTAAATTAGTCTAATGTTTGTAATATTGTATTCACCATATGATAAAATCAGCCCTGTTTTCTGATTGACTCTACAGGATCCAGTGCGGCCCAGACAGTTACTCAAGCTCAGTTAGCCCTGTGGAGGCCGGAGGGGGAAGCTGTCACCCTGAACTGCTCCTACGACACTAGTCAGAGTTCGTACTCACTTTATTGGTATAAGCAGCTTCCTAGTGGAGACATGATTTTCCTGATCCTTCAGAATTCTTTCGAACAGAGCACACAGAGTGGTCGCTATTCTGTCAACTTCCAGAGAAAAGCTAAGTCCATGAGCCTCACCATTTCAGCCTTACAGATGGGAGATTCTGCGAAGTACTTCTGTGCTTTAAAAGACCACGGTGTTCAAAGTGGTAGTAAGAGCTGAACAAAAACTCAGGAGCTCCGTGAGAACGAGGCCCTGCAGTGGGAGGTCAGCAGGGACTCACACCTGCAGACCCCAGATGAGAAGAGGGTACTGTGGTCGCCTCATTTGTGGTTTAGATCAGGTTAAACTGTGAGTAAGATCTGTTTCCCTCTCAGTTGGGAACTGGTGAAGTGTCTTCTTTCTGTTTCCTTCTCCCTTTCCCTCTCCTCCCTTCCTCTTCCTTCTCTTTGTTGATTTAAATAGCCCATCTAGGTTTTTTCTTTTTTCTTTTTTTGGTACCAGGGAACAAATGTTATTTTTGTTTGATGAAAAAATAAAGCAAAATTTGATAACAAAATAAGATAATAGCAATAGTTAATACACAGTATATCAATAGTATTTTCCTTGAATTTTTTATTCTAAAGTCGATCATATAAAATGTGTATAAAGTCATCTAACATTGTAAAATTGCCCTATAGTAGGTTAATGTGTCACTTTCCCTTGATCACATGCAAAGCCTAATTCTATGTATACTGATCTGGAAGAGAAGGGAATGTCTTCTGCTTAGCCCTGTTTGCATGGGCTTTGTGTTGGCTACGTGCAATCCAAGAGTCAGAACCACCAAGACTGATGTACAGTTAGAGAAAAACCATACAGATTAAAGCTCAGGAATTTGTTGAAGCTTGAGGAGTCTCTGCAAAGCCATTATCTTTCCATCTGATACTGATTCTGAGCTGACTGAAATCCCACTAGATGCAGATCTGGGAAGGTGAGCTGGGTGAGGGTAAGCGTGTGGGTGACCTGTGACATGTGAGAACATACTGGGCTCATGAGAACAACGGGAACATGCAAGGACAGACTGAAACTTGCCTGTCCCTCAAGTCCTTCTATATGAGCTGCTTGGTGATTTTCAAAAGAAGCACTGTCATTTGCCAACAAGCTACACACACTTGTGTCCCAAGCTGAGGAGAAGCTGAATCAGGGATGTGTTGGGAGCCTGAGAAGTTGTATCAACAGGAACATTATCTGGCAGTTGAACCAACTGTGGGGGAGGGGTCCAGAGCCTGGAGCCACAAACCTGCAGAACATGTGAGAGGTGACTTTCCCATCACACTTACCTCCCACAACTTGAACCCTTTCTTTTGTGGCAAACTCTAAAGCAGAACAATGTGGGAAATCAGATTCTGGGAAATACACTGTCAGAGAGCCAAGACAGTACAAAACTACCAGTGCATACTTCTGAAACTTGACACAACCTGCTTTCACAACACTTACAAGTTGAAAAGAAACAATAGAACAATCATGCTGCCTATTACTGTGGCACAATTATTTATCATCCCACCAAAAGAAGCTAATCTAGTGTCCCAAAGGGTATGCAAAGGCTTCTTTAGGCATCCAGGGGGATGTTCATCCCTGTTCTAGCTGAGATACACTCTCCTGTTGATGTCCTCCTATAGTTTAATTACAGTATGGAGATACAGTGAGATATAAGATTCTCTGTCATGAGCACATCTTTTGCTTCTACATGAAAATAAATGGGAGGAGAGTAAACCATTCTTACTGTATATATGAACTTATATATGTTAAATTGAAATGCAAATTCCACAACTATTATTGTCCTTGTTTGCACGAATGATCACAAAATTGTAGCTGGTTTGCACAAGTAACGGTTCCATCATCCCCTTGTTCATAACAAACACTCAACCAACTGGTATACCTGACATTTTATAAAACAAGCTCCCATCAGGAGCAGAGCTGAATAGCATACTATGACTCTGAATAAGTAACTCCTTCAGCCCTCCACACTCTTTCGCCAGGAAAGTTACAAGTAGGTAACTAAAAGTAAGTCCATATTTGATTATTGTAGGTGAATTTAAAAAATACAATTTTAGCAGGACTTAGAGAAAATTCAAATACTGAGTTCTGAGAAAAAACATTAAAGATTATGTCTGATGTCTCATGATGACCAACAGAGGCCCACAGGAAAAAAGCATTCAAAAAGTGCATAATAAAAAATAAACTCTTAAGCTATCTTCCTATAGACATGAAAGATATGTTAAATTGGCTTCACTAAAAACTCACAAGGATGCGTGCCTATAGTTTCAGCTACTCCCAAATTTTAGCTACTTGAGAAGCTGAAGCTGAAGCAATGTAAATTCAAAGAGATCATAAGAAACTTTAGTCGGTCTCTTTCTTTAAAACAAAAGCAAAAAAAATCTCTTTATGATGTAGAAAGTCCATTCAGAGATTGGAAATTTATATTTGTAAGGTGTTTCTTTTCTTCATTATTATCATTTTAAGCTGTATAGTTTCATTGTATTGTCCAAAGTTAGCTAAAGTTCCTGAACTCAAAGAATCCTTCCATCTCAGTGACTAGAGCTACAACCGTGCATGATGGCACCTGACTCTGAGATGCATATTTCTGAAAAAAGACTCCATTGCAGAAAACGCCAACCATTCACAAAAATCTAAGAAACCATCAATCAAAATGATGAAAGCTTAGCTGATTCAGACATATGAGAACGGCTAGCAAGCATAAAAAAGGGCAATAATTACACATTTGGGACATGAAAACAGAAACATCATAGTGAGACAGTGCACTCAGGAGGAAATGATCACAAAAGCATAACAAAAACTAATGAGCACCTGAGCAATGATTAGGGAAAGGGACAGTTAAGTGTTCTAGAAGCTTCCCTCTCCTAACACATCTGAAGAGAAGAAAACCCAGTAATGAGCCAGGAACCAGACACTGAACTGAAGCAAGGGAGGTTTTACCAAGAAAGTGAAAGTCAGTATTGATCGTGCTACACATGAGACACAGCGTTACACATTTTTTCATTAATTTAAACATCAAATTCCTGTGATACAGATTTAAATGTTCCTATTTTTAATGTTTGGGAAATGAGACACAACTTTTACTGATTTTGAAATGATTTTCTGTCTTTGTCGTCGGCCAGGGTGCAGCATCTGAGAGGTTCCTAAGGGCCAGGGTTTGACTACGGAAAAACACTGGACAGAGAGCAAATGACCAGCATTCAGGGATGGTGACATTACTGGGTTAAACTGGGTCCCTAATGGAGGAGAAAAAATGCCAAACACAGGTTCCAATTGCCTACTGATCAATGGATTAAAATCAACTACGCAGTTACCACTGAAAACTTTGCTACTTCGCTACTATGAGACTAATGCCTTAACCAGTCTCTCCTACAGCAGTGCGCTGGGAAGCATGAGGACTGGAGGAGGAGGTGTCTCCGAAACACTGAGATGATATGAGGACATCGCCCTTGATTTGCCGCCCTCTCTGCCTGTAATGCTTTCCCCAAATATTTGTGTGGTTCACCCTTGCTCTTTATGCCTTTGCACGAATCTCACGTTTTATAAAACTGTGCCTATATTTATTTTCCTTCCTTGAGAATCAGGCTGCAACATAGGCCATGTGTTCAGAATTTTATCAGACCTTGGCTGAAGTGCTGCCCCCTGGTGTCCTAATAAAATATTTCATGACGTTCACGCAGATGATGCTGTCCTCCGGAGATCATGAGTTAAGTTGTGGCTAAACCTAAGCCTAATAGAAGCAGGTGATGCTGAACCAAGGTCAGTGATTTAGAAGAGCAGCAATGGTGCGAGACAGAATTCGAGAGTACTGGCTCATTGCTGATCTATTGCTCTTCCAGATGTGAAGGTGACTGATTTTGAAATGAAAACAAAACACATAGGGTGGTTTGGGCTACAAAGTATCCCTGAGAAATAAAGTTTAGGATTGTTGTACAAGTTGGGACCTTTTTCTCTGCTAAGTGAAATTGTGTCTAATTTTCTACCTGTTAATATATTGTAGAAATATCCTGAAACGTAACAGACGACTTGCTGATAGAGAAAAATGAGCCATCCTAGGGAACAGTGAGTGGTAAAAACTCTTTTCATCCTCTGCTAGGATCCCAGTCTCCACCACAGCTTCAGGGTTAACTCTTCATTGATTGTAAGAAACATGACAGACCATGTGAATCCATGATAACGTCTAAATTGCAGTGTATACCTCAGAGAATTGTGAGCTTTATCTCATAGATACACTACACTAGAAGTCCCAGTTGTATTTCCCAGTCCCATAATACTTTATGCATGAGGTAGGTTTGACTGAATGCCTAACAGGATTTATTGTCCTAAATAATTTGGATAGGTTCTCTTTTTTATTGGAGTTCTTCAAGTGGATACCATTTTTAAAGAGCTCGTGTAGCAAAGTTTGTGGTACTATAAACTGGAGATGAAGTTTAAGCTGACCACTCATTAACTGACTAATGTTGAGCAGATAGCTTAATAATTGTTATGCTTAGTTTCTTCACTCCCTTCTGTGGGTATTAATAACGTCCACCATAGTAGTTAATAGAAGACGTAAATGAGAAGGTGAATGTCAATTCCAAGAACAGAAGCAGAGTGGCAAGTTGCTTAAAGAAAAGGAAATTGAATTAATATAAAGTTAAATATTTTCCCCAGTGCCACCTATGTAAGCATCACAATAGAGTCTTTCTTTCATAACCCATGAAGAGAAAGAAAGTCTATTATCAGAAAACTGTGAGTTTTGTCATATTGAATGAAATCCATGTGTTGGTCTGATGGGTTGTTCATAATCCATTTACTAAAATTCTTACAAAAATATTTTGAACTACTAAAAATAACAATTTTAATAATAATAGTATTCTAGTTTGTTATTATTATTGGAATATAATAGTATATACATATATATATATATATATATTATATAATAGTGTTGTTATTGGAATAACAATTCCAATAACAATAATATTCTTTTGATTGTAAAAGACATCATAGACACAGAAATATTTAAACTGTGGAAAACAAACAGAAGGAAGTATTTGTTCATATGTTAAGAAACATAGCATAAGGATTCGTAGTGCGTTTCTGTTGCTTGTCTGCTTAGTTAAGTGATTAAAACATAATTTTAAAAGATTTTTTCCCAGTTTGTGCGTTTTCTTTTCACTGTGGTAATCATGATTCCCTGTTACATTGCTTTGAAGCCTTATAATTCTTTCATTCATTAGTTGGAATGCCTTTATTCTGGTTTGTTTGATTTTATTATCTGTGATGGTATGAGCAGATATTTCGAAGAAAACAAGACATTATAATAGCCATTGCTGATTTAATATCATGTTGATTTGAAGTCCTACCAGGCTTTTGTTCTTCTGTTTCTATTGGTTCTATCATGTTGTATCATATTGGATTTTATTACATGTGATAGTATAAATGAATTTTTATGGAAAATGAGATAATTTAGTAACAACTGTTCATTTTCAATTACTTAGTTCTAAGTGTCCTGTAATACTTTCATTCTCTTGAATGGTTTTATACTATTTTGTTATGTTTGTATATGAAGCTATGCTCAAATATTTCAAAGAAAGAGACATGGTAGCTACTATTAATATTGGATTGTCTTGTGGTGAAGTACTGTATTGCTTACATTTTTCTTTTCTGATCTTCTTTACTCCCTCCTCTTTGTCTTAATCTCTTTAAAATATAAAAATTTAAAAAGAGTAAAACAGAAGATCTAGGTGAAAATTCATCACAAGTCTTGATATCCAGTTCTCAGGGGTAGAATCTGGTCTAACCAGAGTTCTAGGAAGAGATATCTATTCTTTGGGAGTTTGATGCAAAAGCAAAGCTGCCTCGCAGGCTGTGAAAGGGCAGAAGGAAGACCGTGTGTCCTGGTTCTGCTCTCCTGGCGATCTGTAGGCCTTTCTGCAGACTCTACCTTACAGGTCTGTTCTCCCACCTTCAGCTTTCCCTGAAAAAGACTGACAATCATCTAATGGGGGTGAGAATAGAACAAAGTGGTATCTCCCCTGGTTTGAAAATTCTGGTGGTATTTGATTGGGTGGGATGATGTGCTTCAGACACACATGGTCTCCCCCCCTCCTTAACTATTACAGCTTTCAGAAAGGTAGCAGACAAGCATCTATTAAATGCAGCAGTCAACTTGGTTAAAACAAGTAGCAGAGGATGAGAACCGAAAATCATAGATTAGTAATAAGCAGTGAAATGCAGCTTCTCTGGAAACCAGAATGTAGAAACCTGGAGAACAATAACTTGATAAAGAGAACAAAATTAGATCTCTAGGAATCAGGAGATAACTGAAAGGAAAATCAAGATAGAGAGAAATGGGATAAATGGACCACAATGCAGAGAAAAGAATAAAGCAACCTGGAAGTGTACCCAGGCTCCCAAGAAAGGAACATGTCCTGTAAAACACAAGATAAGCCTCAGGGTTGGGAATTCCAGGGAGAAACTACAGACTGGCCAGCAGAGCTAGAAAACCCCAAGCCGTTGGAAGCAGTAGAGATGGCCTAGGTTTTTACTCCCAGAGTGACTCCTTCCACACAGCAGACAACAGTTGGGGAAGAAACCCAGTGCAGCACCTACTGTTTTAACCACGAGTGCATGCCATCTTGGGAAGGGATTGATTATTTAGGACTGAGTCTCAGAACAACTGAAAAACAATTTCAGGGCTTGAAGTACTCTCCCCCAGTCACTAGGAAAGAGACAGCCATGGGAGACAGTTCACGAAAGGATTCAGGTTAGAAAACTTTTGAGAAATCAAGCACAGGCTGAAAAGGACATGGAGGTCCCATACTCTGGGGTAGAAGCCAGAATTTGCAAGTGTGGCTTTTGAAATAAACCAGTCAGAAGATGCTGGCATTAAGTACAACAGTCTGCTGGAACCCCTCCCTTACTGTCTATAATCAGGTCACAGGTCTGATTGTTTCCCCTTCTACCAACAAGGCAAGGATGTATTTGGCTTGGACAGTTGCCACAACCTACAGAGAACAGGGGGTCAGCTCATAAATTCATAGTCTATAAAGCCAGGCAGAGAAAACCATAGATCTTGAAAGTGACCATTCCTTCAAAGAAAATAGGAAAAAATATTTTTGGTCTCTTTCTTCTTCACTGTGAGGAGCTTGAGGGCTTTTTCTCACTTCTTTTCTTTCCTTTTTATTTTTAATTTTTTGCCTATTATTATTTTTCATTTCTTTTTTTTCTTTTCTTCATCAAATTGTGTTATCTTCTTTTTACTCTGTAATAGAATCTTTCACTTTTCTCTCCTACTCATATTACACTCTTTATTTGAAATTTTTGTTTAGTTTTTATTTTCTGGTTTGGTTTGAGACAAGGTCACACTATGTAATTCAGACCAGCTTTGAAATTACTGTGTAGCGGAGACTGACCTCAAACTCATGACAATCCTCCTGCCTCAGCTTCCTGAGTACTGAGATCACAGGTATGTATCACCAAACACAGTACATTGATTACATTTTCAAAATTTTCTTCTTTAATTCTCCTATTCCTCACCCCCTATCTGCACCAGTATCACTAGTAAGGTCTATTAATCATTTAGTAGTTATTTATTGTATGTCAGCATTTGGTTTATCTTAATGTGCACGCTGTAATTATAGACCTCTTTTCTATGGCCATAGATGATACATCATTGGTTTTTGTGGTGTGAATCTATTTTGTCTTTGATGTTACTAACGTTACTGTTGAGCTGGCATTGCCACGAAGACATGGTTTTATTTGTCATCACTTCACTGTGGAAGCCAATATCCAGATTACACTGTGTTCTCAACAGTACCCCTTTCCCAGAGAGCTGTGCTCTGTGCCAATTACACTGTATCATTACCTCCTGAATGAGCAGAGATGGTTGGATATTGTAACAGAGGCAAAGGCATCCAGCTAACCACACCAAGAGTACACCACTGACATCTGGATGCTAACTAATGGGCAGACTCCATACTAAAAACAGAGACGCTCCCATATAAACACCTCCAAACTGAAGAATAAGGAGAAGAAGAAGAAGAAGAAGAAGAAGAAGAAGAGGAGGAGGAGGAGGAGGAGGAGGAGGAGGAGGAGGAGGAGGAGGAGGAACAGGAGGAAGTGAATAAAGGAGAGGAGGAAGGGGAGGATGAAGAAGAAGGAGAAGGAAAAGAAGGTACATGAGAAGACAGTAAGAAAATGCATCCCGAAACTTCCCAACTCCCTAAAGGATGATCCATGGGTCAGTGAAGGCAAGAAAATCAAAACTCTCTCAGATAAATTATTTGAAAGAAAGAGCTACAGGTGTATAAAACATGAATGAGCAACATTTTTGTTAAAAAAAAAAAAAACCTTACTTTGTAAAAACAAAAGAAGTAGAGTCCATGAAATGTACTAAATAAAACTAACAAGAATAGAAATTCTGTTGAAAAAATGGAAAGAAGAAGTGACGAATATGAGAACCTAAGAAGGTCCTAGCAAAACAATAAATATCCAAATCCAAGGCAAGTAGGAGAAAGAAAATTATAATCATCAGAGCAGAAATTAATGAAATTGATACTAAAAGATATAAAGAATCAACAAAGACTTGGTTATTCAAATGGGTAAATACAATAGACAAACCCTTAGCCAATATCACAAAAGGAAAGAAAAGACCCAAATCAACTCAATTAATAATGAAAAAAGTAAAATCACAATGAGCACCATTAATATCCAGGTTATTAGAACTATTTTGAGAATCTGTCATACAATAAACTGGATAATTCAGACAAAATAGGATCTTAGACATATTAATTACCAACACTGAGCCAAGAAAATGTAA
The DNA here is from genome assembly GCF_034190915.1 of Cavia porcellus. Lineage (NCBI taxonomy): Eukaryota > Metazoa > Chordata > Mammalia > Rodentia > Caviidae > Cavia > Cavia porcellus. The sequence continues at coordinate 23,460,405 of NW_026947509.1, read as the reverse complement.
AATCCTTGAATAATTCAATAACTGGTAATGAAAGTAAAGCAGTAATATGAAAATTGCCAACAAGAAAAGCTCCTGACTTGATGGAATCAAGATAAAATTTACAAGAACTGTTAGGAAGACCTAATGCCAACACTCCTCAAACTCTTCAATTAAATTAAAGAAGAGTGCTCCCAAAGTCATTCCTGGAAGCTAACATCACCTTGATGCCATAACCAGAAAAAGAAAACTACAGCAAATTTCTTTAAATAACACAAGTGCAGAAATCCTTAACATGCTACAGGCCAACAGAATGCAATAAACCATCAAAGAGATTATACAACACGACCAACTAGTCTTCATCCCGGGCATTCAAGGATCATTCAACATAGGCAAATCAATAGATATAATCCTTCACAAAAACAGGAGAAAGTACAAAAATCAGATGGTCATCTCAGTATATGCAGCAAAAGCCTTTGACAAATCTAACATCCATTCATGATTTTAAACCTGAAGAAAATATTATAGGCAGGCATTACCTCAAACTGATAAAAGCTGTTTATCACAAACCTACTGCCAATATCATATTAGTTAGAGAAAAGCTAAAAGCTTTCCTTCTAAAATCAGGAACAAAATGAGGTCACTCACTAACACCACTTCAGTTCAAAGGAATGCTCAAAACATTAGCCAAATCAACCAGGTGAGAGAAAGAAATAAAAAGGTTATGCAAGGGGCTGGGGATTTAGCTCAGCGGCATAAGAACCTGCCTTGCAAGCAGGCGGTCGTGAGTTACCGATAAAAATGAAAAAGACAAAAAAAAAAAAAAAAAAGGCTCTGCATAAAAAAGGAAGAAATAAACACTCTATTTGCAGATAACGTGATCTACAAAACCCAAAATAGTCCACTAACACACTGCTAGAATTAACAACCAAATTTAGCAGGATAGCAGGACACACAATCAACACACAAAGATCAAGAGCATTCTGTGCAGCAATACTGAGATTACTGATTTTATTCTTTGATTTTGGGCCTTGCAACTTACTGAATTTATCAGTTATAATATCAAGAGAGTATAGGCTTTTATTTTTGTACATACAGAATAATGTTATTTTTAAATTGTGATAATTTTCTTCCTCCCTTTGTATTTGTATGCTTCTTTATGTCTGTGTGTTTAATTGCTCTGTCTGAATCACTTATTTCTATCTTAAACAAAAGTGAATGAAATGGTCACATTTGTCAGGTTCCAGATGAATGGAAACAGTTTAGACTTTCCCCTTTTCAATATGATGTTGGCTTCAGGTTAATAATGTAAAGCATTTACTATGTTGAGGCACATTTACCTTTACTCTGTTGTTCAGTTCTGCAAACATTATTTTGTCATCTTGTGCAGTGCTATCATCGGTTAGCCTCGCTTCATCAGCACACACTTGAGTCTTCTCACGCTCCCATCATGGTGCAGTATTCAGAACTGGCTGATACTCCAGCATGTCAGAGAAGAGGGCAATGACCTTTGCCTATGTTATCTAAATACTGCATTTCACTATTGTTGATCTGAAGACACTGAATCTCCATAATCCTGCTTGAAATAGACAAAGTCAATCTCTCTTCATTGTCCTAAATAAGCACCCCATTATAGATTAATATTGCGTATACCTCACCAAACGCATCGGTGTGCACATGGGCAAGCTAGGGTCTTGCTATGTTGTCCAGCATGATCTCATGTTCTTAATTAAGCTCAAGAGATTTTCTTGTCTCAGCCTCTCAAGCCATCTGAGACTCCAATTACTACACTCAGCCACATTGGATCCTGTTTTTAATGTCAGCAGCTAAGATATTTTTTCCCTCCTATCGCACCCTCAGTGGACTGGAAGCTCACTGTCAGCAAGATTATCCAAAGCTCCTCTGAGAGAAGTTGATAGCATGTGTCTACTTAAAAAACTATAACACTGCTTTTCCAGTCATATACAGATGGACTTCCAAATCTAACAGTTGTATTGTGTGTTCATATTCTCTAGAGTAAATTACTCCATTATTTTACAGGCCCTATATTTCATTAAGAACAAGATTAATGTAATTGGTTATAGAAGCTTACATTACTGATTAGGAAAGAAAGAAAAACATTCAGTGAGAGTTTCTGTTATGTCTCTGGACAGAGGGAAAGCACAGATTAACTTCCTGTGGGGCATCCTTTGTTGACTTCTAGACGGTGTGATTTCACAAACCACAGTCCACTTATCACAGCACCTTTAGGCATTTTCACCACAGCTGACCCTGGCTGCTTTGCTGAGGTCTTTGAAGATGCGGCAAGCAAATAAGATCAGAGGTCAGAAAGTCCTAGAGCATCTCAGTAACCCTGCATTTTGCCGCAGCATGGTACACACTTAGTCCAACTTCAGTATGAAACATGATTTTTAATTTTGATCTGGTGAGATCATTTATTTTAATGTATGTTTTGAGTGTTGATATATTTGGGTTGTTTTGATGATGTTTGAGGTAGTCCTGCTATTTTTTTAATCTGTCTTCTGCTGCATTGTTCCATTTTTCCCTTTAGTGTTTTATGAGATGAGTAGCATATTCCTGTATTTATGATACGTATTCTTAAATTATAGACATATATAAATACACGAAATGTGTATAATTTTGTATATAGTTTAAATTGCTTCCATGCCAAATGCTATTCGTTTTTTATTTACATAGTGTTTTTCTGTTTTTTCCTTGCGCATCCCTCTCTTCCCTTTGGGGATGCTGCCCATTTAGTGATCTACTATTTTTAGATCCATTTCAAGGTTGGCTGGTAGACTCTGTGCTGCAGTTATATGCAAGACAATCATTTCAGAGTTCATGAAATTAGCATATAAATTACAGGCACAATATGCAAATTACCAAAGTGATTAAAACAAAAGTCATCTTGCAGTAATCAGAACATGAATTCACTCCTGTAGTCCTCAGAGCTTTTTCCCTTTGCGTGGAGAGGCACCCGCATCCTTTCAGTTCTTCACGTCTGCCTTAGAGAAACTCAAGTACACATGAATAAATTGAATGCCTTAAGCAGTGTACTGCCATGTTATGTGTCATATTTAATTAACCACAAACACTTTAAGTGTTAATAACAAAGGAATGGTTCTCTAAACTAAACTATGCCCATAATTCCATGCAAGAGAAAAGTGGGCCTTATGTGTGGTGTCACAAAACCTACAAGACTTATTATGAAGTTCATAAAACATATTCCAAAGAGATGTGCACATGATGCAATATTTTGTATTAAGTAAAATGCTGTAGAACAAACACTGTTTTCTCTTGTTTCATACATTAATTATATGATTGACACCAAATTGGAGCTTCTCTCCAAATTGAACAGAAGGGTGATAAATGATGAAAGGGCCAGAATTCACAGGTGGAGTCAGCAGGGAATTTGGTCTATATGTAGTATTTTATTACTGTTACTCATTTACTCAGAAACTTTTCCTAATATTGAATGTAACAAAAATCCATAAAAGTCATGATAAATATTTACCTAGGAATATTACCATTATGTATTGTCTTAGGTATATTTCTTGTCGCTGAGACAAAATACATAACACCCAGAGCTAAAGGAGGAAAGTTTTCTTTCAGCTCACAGGTTATAGAATTTCCATTCCATAGTTCACTAGCTCCAAAGCAGGGTGGCCTGTCAGAGAGCATCACAGAGGAGGCAGAGTCCAGGCAGCACAGGCAGGAGCCAGCAAAGCAGCAGAGGCAGCAGCAGCCTGCCTTCTTTCTGACCCTTGGTGTTCCATCCAGGACACAAATCTACAGATTGATGCCACTTTTACCTAGGGTGGGGGCTTCCGTTTTCTACCCTCTTAATGCCAGTGTCACACCCTTGATCCACATTCACATCCCCTAATCCAGTGACTCAGCACCCACCCGGGACCACATGAAGCTTTGGGGGGGGGGAGACCTAATACAAGGCATAAATGTACTAATAAAGTACATTAAATTTAAACAAAATGTTTAAAATTCAAAAAGGGTAGAGTGAGGGGAGCATCCACATTCCTCGCAAGTTTTTGTTTAACTATACTATGGGCAGTATTTTCCTGCCTATGGGACCACATAGCTTTCAGTTTTCATTCCTTCCAGATTTCTACTCTGATTTTCATCATAGCTCTATGTAAACTATCAACTATTGTCTCTTCTCACTTCATATATTCATGTTACCCATTTCAAGTGAAATGCTCATAAAGTTTTCTGATTTATTTCAATCTAAAGAAATCTACTGAATAGCTCAAGATGATTGCTGATTTATTTTAAAATTTAATTTTATATAACAATGTTTTATAAATTTATTGTTTTTGTTCAGTGCTGGATATTGAAGCCATGACTTGAAGCCATGCAGTCTACCACTGAGATGCATTCCCAGCCCTAAAAATGGTTTTCTTAGTTACATTTCTCTTGTTGCTGAGATGAAATATCCAACACTCAAAGTTAAAGACAGGAGCTACTTATTTAGCTCACAGTTTGTAGAGGTTTCAGTCCGTAATCTGCTGGCTCCAAAGCAGTGTGGTACATGGCAAAGGGGCACCAGTTCATGGCAATGGAAGACAGCAAAAAGCACCGGGGGAGAGGCAGAGGTTCTTTCTGTCCCTTATATTGCATGCAAGCTACCTGCCCTAAAGTGGGTTTAGCACCTTAATCCCAGCATTTGACCATGAATCAATCATATAATAGATTCACCCACCTCTGAAAAGCATGTGCCCCATAATGTACAAGTCTTTGGGGGGCATATAGACACAAGCCATAACAGGAGCTCTTCTCTTTAAACCTCAGTCCAATCCAGGCATTTTGATGTCTGGCCCTCTAAGTTGCCTTCACCAGGAAAACTAAGGTTGGTGTTGTGTAAGGGCTGGGGACCCAGTCCTGCTGGCCGGAAATGGCCTGTATTAATGGTTTCTATCCTCTAGAGGCCACTGTAGTGATTATTGTGCATTCTGTCTGGCAGCTGTTTGTGGGTTTCCTGTTAAGAAGCTGCAGTGTTCAAATGAGGCTTGTGCTTAGTGAATCTAGGGAACCTGATGCTTTAAGAACAGGTTTGGGCGCAGGACTTGACGGCCTCTAGAGCCTGAAGAAAGGTGCCCAGGCACGAGGACAGGAGCCATGGCAAGGAAACTGGGAGCCCTGCTGGGGCTTTTGTGCATGCAGGTTTGCTGTGAGTGGAGGGCCCTGCCTGGAATCTGGGGCTTGCAGGCTTGACAGTGGAAAGATGGAAAAGGAGGACTGGCTCAGGGGCCCTGCGCTCTTCTCTGTCGCCATGGGCGTTTCCTAGGATATTGTTCAGGTTTTTCTAAGTGCTCAGTGATTCCTCAGTGCCAACATATGTGTCTGCTTCTCTCTTTCCAAACAGGGGTGAGAGGGGTGCAGGTGGAACAGAGCCCTTTGACCCTGAGTCTCCAGGAGGGAGCCCGCCATGCCTTGAGGTGCAATTTTTCTACCACCATGAGGACTGTGCAATGGTTTCTGCAAAATCAAGAAGGCAGGCTCCTCAATCTGTTCTTCCTGACTTCTGGGACAAAGAAGAATGGAAGGCTAGAGTCGACGTTCAATTCCAAAGAGCGTTTCAGTACCCTGCAAATTACAGCCTCTGAGCTGGGAGACACAGGCTCCTACTTCTGTGCAGGAGAAGCACAGTGCTCCCCGTCACCTGCAGCCTGGCCCCAAACTGCAGCTGGGGCTGAGCCACAGCCATTGCCTCAGGTGTCTCACTGTGCTGCAGACATGGCTTTAGATTTCCTGGTTCATACTATACCAGTTTGACTCCAACTAACATCACTTTTCAGGGAAGTCACATTATATGGTTCATATATTTTCTCTTCCAGAAATTGTTTCAAAGGGAAAAAGAACCACTGAAACAGAGGGAAGGACCCAAGGCACTTGTGAAGAGGATCCTCTCTCAGAGCACATCAATTGCTTATAAGTCACTGTGATGAAAAAGGCTGGGATAAATTCATAATTTTCAACAAATTGAAAAGAGATAAGTTGATATTCTAGATATTTCTGTATTATTCCATTTTCATGGAAATGCAATGAGAGTATGTGAATATATATATATATATATATATATATATATATATATATATATTCACTCTTGGAATGTGTAAAAATATTTAAAAATGAATCTTTCATGTCATTGAGTGTCGGTCACTTTGTCTAGGTGATTACATATATGATATAAGAACTGACAATATATTTCCACTTCACTCAGGAGTAAACTGAGGGTTGCAGAGCAGAAGTGCTCTTTGAAGCTCACATGGTTGCTAACCAGTGAAGCAAGAGAGGATTTCCCACCCAGGATATCTGATACTAGAGAGTGTACTCTGAATTATTCAGAGCAGAGTCCCCAAGGCCAATGACACCTATTGATAGATTTGTACGTTGTGTTCACATACAACAAGGGCAACAATATGCACTGTAGTCTTTTCCAAATAGCACCCTTCCAGAAGAACTCATTGGACTTTTCCTGTTTTTGATGTTAACATCCACTGGCCTTACTTGCATTTTGAGTGAATGTATTACTCCAGATTTCCCTACATCATTTGTGGTATGCAAAACTGAACAAAAAGTTTGGAGCACCGCCTTGAAAAGTGAACTCAAAGTCTAAACGTGGGAGTGCACCAATGGAAAGGCAAATTGAATTTCCTCCTTGCAAGGTCATGTGTGTGAATGTGTGGGATTACTTGGGAAGGAGTGAAATCCTGAGAACTAAGGTGAGGACAAACAGGCACCTCCAGGAAAGGTGGGAACAAGAGCAGCCTCCTGAGCAGGTGACTCATAAAATCCACAGGCTTGGCTCATAAACAGCCTAGATGGTCTGTTACTGTTGTGGTGATAATCCTAATGCCTTTGTCCTTGAGCTTGTGCTCTGTAAGTGAAATCTTTAACAGGTTGCAACATGTAAATGAGCACATGAGAAACACTGGGCTTCAGGACAGGAATCTTTGGAGGCTTGGGTTCAAGGACACAGCTGGTTGCCCCATTCCAAGTGTATTGCACGCTAGGAGCTCTCTAGTAATCCAAGGCACCTAAAAGTAGATGCTAATAAATATTATTAGTAAATTATTACAAAATGAAAGCATATACATAATGAAATACACTATTTGGAAATACTAGAATCTTTCGAAAGTTCAGAAACTCTAGTCTCAAACTGATGTCACATTGCAGACTGAATTTCATAGACTTAGAAATTAAAATTAAATATAAAAAATAGCTTTATGAAGAAAATATTTTGATAAGAATTTGAGAATGAACCAATTATTAACAAGAGAGATGATTTGAACATTAACATTCCTTATAATTGAAGTTATATAATAACATTGTGATGTAAAAGCATGCACTTAAATTATATGAAAGTCACAAAATCATTTGCAGATATTGAGTTATAGAAAATATTAGAGGGCACAAACATTATTGTGTATACTACATTTAAATGAAAATTCAGGGTCACATGAAGTAGCTTGTATGAGGGTGAATCATCTTTGAATAATTGTTTCACTAGAAACATCCATCCTAGATTTATTAAAATTTTCATTTCAAACTATTTCATCAGCTATATATGCAAATATTGTCACAGTCAATAAAATATTCCCAAGATCTTGAACAACTGCTACATCATTTCTCAAAATTGAATATTATCAAAAATTCTGATTGCAAACTTGTCTTTATCAAGAGCATCACTTTCAGTTATACTGCTTCAAAATGAAGTTGCTGGAAGAATAACTTTTGAAAATTTAATAAGAAAAGGAAGAAAAAACTTATGATTAATTGAGACATTCTATTCATAAGGCAATGTTTTTAATTTAAACTATTTTTCAAGTAGGACACTAATTTTTCAGTTAATATTATTATAGTGGTTATATATGTAGATATAAGTATTATGTATTTTATAAGCAACAAATTATTTTGTAAAGAGAGCTTTATATTCCTTGTTAGCAATTATTCTGCTTTTTGAACAAGAGACCTCAATTTTCACTTTGTATGAGTATCACAAAGTTGATAACCATCCCTGGCTGGGATGTTCACACCCCAAGCTTCACTTGGATGGAAATCATGTATCACAGTCATATGATCTCCTTAATTCTCTCGTGAGATTATCTAGAATGGAAAGATACAAGTAAAAAGCAAAATAAAAAAATAATAGGAAACAGGAGATAGGTCTTTTGCAAAAGGAAGGGGATCAAAAGACAGAGGAAAGTAGTATGGAGGAGAAGGGAAGGGCAGAAAAAGAATTAAGATGTTTTCTGTACATGTACCAACTCCCCGTGATGAATGTGATCACTATGTACTGAAAACATGCATTGACACAAATAAAAATGTGAAACATATATAAAAAGGATAAAAAACAAAGAACCACTGTTGAGAGTATGGCTTTTAATTATTCGATCATCTAGAGAGCTGTGATAGCTGAGGACCCACTGCCTCCCTCATGTAAGGACATGCATTTCAGGGATCATAAATCAGTGCTCATCTTCTGTGGATTGGCTTCTTATGGTAACTCTGGAAAAGCTGAGTTAAAATCTTATACTGCTCACTTTCCATTTTCTATCATTTAAGGATGGGTGATGTCGTATCAGGTGATGAAAGTCAGCATGACATAAAACATAGCATCTTAGCATTTGTAAGTGTGCAGTTCCATTGTGTTCACTTGATTCAAGTGCTGTTCAACCAGTCATTTATAGAACACAGCACTTACAAAACAGCCACATGTAAAACTGAACTCTCTCTGTTACTGCCTTTTACAAACCAGTAAGGCTCCCAACATATTTCTCACTGAAGCCATTTACCAGACGAGGATTTTGTAGATGACTTTTCAAACTTCCTTGCTATCATAGTTCTGTGTTGGGTTCTGTCAATAAGATTGGGAAGGTAAAGAGAGAAAGAAGACACAGACCCAAACAATATCTGAGTCTGTTTTCTTAATCCATGTCTAAGAAGGTACTGATACATTGACTCTGGATTTAAGGGCACCTTTAACTGAAACTGAGGAAACTGAACTCCAAGAAACAATTGGTCTAAGCCTCCCTCAATGTGAAAAGTATCCCTGAGGCTTTCCCATGAGAGGCCTGCATTAGCACTTGCCAGATTCATACGGATGGTCCACTTGCTTGGAGCAAGTAAAATAGTTGGAGGAAATAAACAATCTCAAACTACTCAAAAGAGACTCAGTCATCTTAATGATTCACAATTCTAGCTTGCCAGTCACACTGAAATCCAGGACTATCTGAGTATTGTTTACACAGTGTGAATTTTTCTCCAGAAAAGCTTCTCTTAAAATGATAGTATATCTAAGAAGGATAAACTTGAGATACTTTTAGGTAAATGAATGAACTTTGAGCACATAATTTAACATAATTTAAAATAAATTGGACACACAAACTCTGAGCAGGACCAGATGATGTTTAAATATCATACTGCTTTTCTTGTGTGAGAAAATAAAAGGCTAAATAAGAAGGAAATGGTGAATAAGATTTTAGAACCTGAGGAGAAAATGTTCAAAGAGGAAGGGGAACAGGGAGGGAGAAGGGAGAAAGGAAGGAAGGGAAGGGAGATAGAAAAGAACTGAAGGAAAACAACAGGTACAGAGCCTTGTAAATGAGAATGAGGTCTGAAGGGCAGAGAGGGGAATGGAAAAAGGAGTAAGTCACACAGTGGCAGGAGCATATTCTCCATGGTGAGTGTGACCATGTGTATGTCAAAAGTGTGCCAGTAAGATTTTTAAAGACAATATCGCTAAATTGATATTAATTTAGAACATACAAAATATTTCTGTGGATGTAGCAATGATTCCTCAACCAGAGACTAGTAATCATTATTTTAATTTTATGTAACACAATTGGATATCTAGTACCCATCAGTCACTGCTGTAATGTGAGCGACAGTGCTGAAAACAAAAGTATATGATAACGGTGTGACAAGTCACTTTTATACCTTTTATGAATCTTAGCCTGTTTCACAATGCACACGTAAGAATATGAAGTCCAGTGTTAAAAAGTCCAGGGTAACTGCTATCTTCTGACAGACACTAAACAAATAGCTGATACCCTCGGGGTCGCTAATGACACATTTTCATGCCAGGTGGTACCATGTGAACAAAAAGACCTTCGAGGTTACAGTGACTGTCTGACAAGTTGACACAGGCCACCCGAAAATTGACACATTCTTGTAAATGAGAACAGAGATGAGATCTTATTTCTGACTTGAAAAAGTCCAGGAAAACATTTACTGCGGTCAGTCCCTGTCCAGAGGAGGCGCAGCTTCCTCACACAAACTCGTTTCTGGTCCTGGTTGTGAGTTTAGGCTCTCATCCTTTCATTAGGATTCCAATAGTTCTTCATGTAGAGTCAAGAAATTTAATTAGGCGCTATCCTAAAGATGAACGCTTCTCCCGCCTTGGTGATGGTGATAGTCTTAATAGTAGGTAAGTAAATTGTCTTTGCAATGCTGAGTCCTTTGTGTATGATATCACAAAACCTTTCAGTTTCTCTAAGAGTTTAGGCCTTAAATGACACAAATACGTTTTTCTCCAGGAAGGATATGCGGACAGTCGGTGACACAGATGGGAGGCCAAGTGACCACCACAGAAGAGACTCTTCTGACCATAAACTGCACTTATACAGCCTCAGACTACTCTGAGTTTCTCTGGCATGTCCAGTACCCTGGAAAAGGTCCGCAGCTCCTCCTAAAAGCTGTGAAAGCCAACCAAAGGGAAATAAGCAAAGGCTTCGAAGCCATCTATGATAAAGAAACCAGCTCCTTCCACTTGAAGAAAGCCTCAGTGCAGGAGTCAGACTTGGCTGTGTACTACTGTGCACTGAGTGACACAGTTCTAGGAACCTCAGGGGGAGCTGAGCACAGACTCTGAGCAGGGCCAGGAGCCTGGTTGCTAGGTGTCTGCCTTTGGGATCCGCTGTGGTTTCAGCACAGTCTGTGCTGTGTGACTGACGAAAAATTCTATAAAATCCACAATAGAATAAACAAAGGACATCTCCAAGTTCGCTTTTCACCAGTGAAGTTGAAAGTGGAATTTTAAAGTGATAAGCCTTTACTCAGGGCTAAAATGCCTTCAAGATAAAACCCAGGAAACCAGCACTGTAACCTCTGTACTTATTTGCAGATTTGCAGACAAAGTTCAACCCTGACAAGTGGGTTGTGCCGGCAGATACTGATATCTTATTATTAGAAGGCAAATATGAAATCTTAATTTTGTCTCCCTAACAAAATGTTGGAGGACAAGTGACCGCAAAGCTATGGCATCCCAAAAGCCTAACATTACTAATAGAGACAGTGGGGAAAAGAGGAAACGAAGGTGAACATAAGCTCAATGCTAAGAAAGATGCAGGAATTTGAAAGAGGTTTTCCTCATGAAGAATAAGGATTTATTTGGGGGGAAATCATAAGGTAGACATGACCGATGTTCAAGAGAATGGAAAAGCTGTGTGTAGTGGTATATGCCTGTAATCGCTGCACTCAAGAGGCTGAGGTCAGAGAACTGGCATGAGTTCAAGCCAGCCTGGACTATGTAGTGAGACACTCTCTCAAGAATTAAGAGGAGTGGGGAATCCAAACACAGTGGAAGAAATCACTTCTGTCTAAATGATGAATGACCCAGGTTAGTGGCACAGATGATGTGACTTTCTAACAGCACTTCAAATGAGTCAGTCCCAGTGAAAGTGAAGCATACATGTTTTCTTATTTCACCATGAAGCTCTTAAGAAGGCGGTAAAAATAGTGAATGAGGCATGAAACCACAAAGTACAGCAAAAAGATGACAACAGTGAGAACAACACAATGTTAGTGATTGATATAGAAAAATAAAAGGTCACATGTACAGAAAAGGAAGCTTGCTGTCAGACCAAGTAAAGATGAAACCTGAGCCTAATGAAAGAGATGATCACAGCACATCAAATGTGTGCAGTACCCTCGTGTGAAGGTGTGGGAATCAAATCACAAGTCATCCTCAGATCATCAAGAAAAATGGTGCTAGGTGTGGATGTGTGTGTGTGTGTGTGTGTGTGTGTGTGTGTGTGTCTGTCTGTCTGTCTGTCTGTGTTTTGCTGTTGTTCAAAGAGAAAAGGATGATGAGAGAGAATCCAGCTGGAAAATATGTAACAGACCAACCATTCTATCCACTAAAAACTGCAAAGCAAACAGTGATTACTTGTGAAGCCCAGCAATTTGAAAATCCTGCTATAAGATGAGGAGCAGTGTATTAAAAGCAAGACATTTAAAAATATGCAAATAAAATAGTAGACTAGAATAGTCAGTTACTCAATATAGGAAAATTAAATCAGGCTTTTAAGGTCAGGAGAAGCTACGGGGAACACCTGTCACTATTGGTGGGAATGTACACTAGTACAACCACTGTGGAATTTAGTTTGAGATTTCTCAAGAAACTAAAAACAGAAATTCCATTTTACTCAGCTCTCCCTCTTCTAGGCATTTTCAGAAAGAGTGAAAGACATCATATTTCAGTGATACACGGATGCCCGTATTTATAGCAACATGATTCATAGTAGCTGCATCTTGGAAGTGGCCTGTGTGTCCATCAAGAGATGGACTGAAAGACAAAGTATTCTCTTTTATGCACATGGAGTACTTTTCTGCATTAAAGGCAGGTAAGCTTGAGTCACTTATAGGTAATGATTGCACCTTGAGACCATACATTTTAACTGAAATGTATCAAATATGGAGGATTTCTATCACATTGTTTCTCTTGTATGAGGAACCTAAAATAAAAAAAAAAAGATTAGACAGTAGAAAGTAGAGTACTATCTCATTCTCAAAGGGAAGAGGATCAAGAGATGGAGGAAGGGGAAAAGAGGGATAGGAAAGAGGACAAAAAAGGAATTAAATATGTTGTCTCCATGAACCAATTCTGCTCAAGGAGCTTAAGTGTGGTGTGTACTGCAAACAGGCACACACACAAAAGGAAGAGGACCAGGATGGTAGAAGGGGAAGGAGGGAAGGGAAAGAGCATGAAAAAGGAATTAGTGTGTGTTATGTACATTTTCCAACTTCCCCCAGCGAATGTAAACATTATGCACAGTATACATGTACTAGCAAACTAAAATTTTAACCACCTAGTGGAAGGCTTAGTCTCATTAACCTGCTCAGAATGCGGCCTTCCGTTCACACAGGTGCTTCATCATTCCCACCGCCTTCCTGTGCCGCTCTGGACACCCTCTTCATGAGTGTCTTTTTAAAGTGTGATAAAAATATGAAAATACTGCACAGTGAAGGCTGCTGCTGAACCTATTTAATGAAAAGTCCACCTAGACAAACACGGAGGTGTGCCCCATCCGCCTTCCTCACTGGGTCTGGCACCCCGTAACAGCTGGCTCTTTTCCAAAGGCAAAATCACTAGACAGGGAAACATTCTGAATGGATCAGGGATCACAGCAGCCACGATCACACAACTACAGACACAAAATTAACTGAACTTCCCAGACAGCTGAGACAGTAGCGAAGACAATGAAAGGTGAACACTCAAAGCCAAGGAGATCAATGGCCCTGTGTATTTTACTGAAACACTTTTTTTTTAAATTTCAGTATCCACTGATTGTTTAATAAAGCTTGTGTAATTGTCTTCGGTAAATCACAAAGAGCCAAAATGGCTAAACAAGAAACTAACAGAAATCATGTGACATGGAATTTCAGAACAAGACAATCTGCATGGGAAAATAAATTTATGAAAACACCAAATTTTGAATTGTTCATAACCTTCCGAAGACTAACAGGAATCTGAAAAAAAAAATAAAATAAAAAATAAGAGACATGGATGAAGATGGCACTGAGAGGACAATGAACCAATCCACTGAGTTCACCGCTCTGCCCACCAGGGGGCGCATCTTCCTAACTCATGCACAGCCCCTGTCTACTTCTAAGCTCATAGTCACCCTCTCATTGTAACAGTAAATTTTTCTTACAGGAAGAGGCCCAGAGGCAGGGGCTCCAGAGACTGAAAATGAACTGTTTCTCGGGAATTATGATTGTGTTATGCTTGACATTTGGTGAGTAAAATAACACATAAATCTTAAAGTCTTTTGAACCAGAATGTTGAGACAATTTTTAACCAGTTTTCTGTGAGAAAACCCCACTTTAGGACCAAGGTAAGCTGCCACAAATTGTATTTTTTTCTTTCTTTCTTTTTAGGAGGAAGCGAGGAAGAGTCAGTGACACAGACCCAAGGCCAAGTGACCCTCTCAGAGAGAACTGCCCTGACTGTGAACTGCTCCTATGAAACTGCAGTGTATCCGGGCCTGTTCTGGTATGTCCAGTATCCCGGAGAAGGTCCACAGCTCCTCCTGAAAGCCACAAAGGACAAAGAGAAGGGAAGCAACAAAGGCTTTGAAGCCACGTATGACAGAGAAACCGGCTCCTTCCATTTGAAGAAAGCCTCAGTGCAGGCATCAGACTCGGCTGTGTACTACTGTGCTCTGAGTGACACAGTGGCAGGAACCGCAGGGGGAGCTGAGCACAAACTCTGAGTGATGACGAGGGAACTGGCTGCAGCTGTCTGCCTTGGGTTTTATGGTTTAGGGGCCAGGAACGTGTCTAACATGGCTGTTGCCTATCAACCAGTGCTGGTGCTATTATAGTGTAAAATCACTGGAACTAAAACTAACAAAACTGCATAAAAACAGGAGGTAAACGTGTCTCCCACAAGACACTTTCATGGTGAGAGTGAAACACACTGTCATAATGGATTCTCAGTCAGGCAGGCGATTCATGATTCTAAAAGCGGAAACTTTATGATGAATGCAATGGTTTATGCTTTCATGTAATTTTATCTTCATGTCATTGTCCCTAGATACCAAAATAATAATATATTTATTCACAGCTGTGGCATAGGTAGGTGAAGATGCTTACTGTCTCCCTGATAAGCTGGTGATTTTAAGGGAAACTACAGCCTCATGGATAATATGCTCTGAAGGAGAGAAAAAAAATGCAAGAAAGGAAGGGGAAGAATAACGTGCTGCCTTTGACCTCACATAAGGAAAGAGATGGTGCTTTTATTAGTTTCTGTCAGGAAAACTATGTGGCATGAACACACTGACTTTCTCCAGACTAGGTTAGACAGGTGCACACCTGTAAAGGCTTCCGACCTCCATCATTTCTCAGTGAGTGGCTCTTAATCAGCAAGACAGTCCTTGAGAGAGACAGGCAGTGTCCACAGGCTGGGGAAGGAAGCCACTGAGATGACCCCTTTTCTGGACATTGGTGGGCAGGGAATCCCAGCACCCCAAACACCTCTCAGGCCGTTTCTCTGACTGAAGAGCAGTAACAGATGGAGTGGGAGCCAGTGGTCAGAGTATGAGAGAGCAGGGGTGGCAAAGAAGGACAGTTTAACTGAGGATACATTGGTGTCACTGCAAATATTGGAGAGTTTGCTTTTCTATTTCTATTCTTTTTAACCTTAATTTACTGCTCCATTTATACTTCAATAAAAGTAAAGATAATTATAGAAATTTAACAAATAGGAAACAAACACAGTAAAATGAGAACTGAAGTACAGATGTGAAAAAATAAACACAGAAATTTTGATAAAGCAAAAATTACTCTTATTAAATAGTGCAGTAGCCTGAATAATAGCTACTAACTGAGTCCATATCGTAAGCACCAGAATCTGGCAATATGGTACCTTACAAGGTATTTTAGCTTCCTAGAGCTGTCATAGAAAAAGTCAGAGTGGACAGGTAACAGTAACAAAATTTATTGTGTCACCATCTGGATGCCACAAGTGTATCCTCTCTCTGAAAGAATTTGAGAGGATGTGTTCCAACTCGTCTTCCTGCTCTGACTGTCAGAGACTTGAAATGATTGCACCTTCCCTATGGCTTCCTTCAACATAGCCCCTCTGTGTGCTTGGGCTTCTTAATATTGTTGCAGAATACAAGAGGTCAGAGAGCCTGATGGTGACAAGGAGGACTGACTTCCAGGATTCCAGATGCACATCTGATCTCATACCCAAAGTGCTGGGTGTTAGAATAAAGGAAAGGCTCTAGTTGTATATATTTGGCTCAGGGGATTCATCTTTAGACACTGGAAGTGGGGTACAGAAGCAAGACAAGGCAATTAACAACTTAGTCTTTAAAGAAGATAGAGCCTTGTGAATCCTGTAGGATCAAGATGACACAAGCCCTGATTCCAGGTTGCTGTTGCCCAGCTTATCTGCACCAGAACAGGAAGTTACAGCTACAGAGCCGGGTGGTAGGGAGTTCCAGGGGGGTGTTCTTTAAATCCAAGTTCAATGTGACATTGATTTTATAAGCCCAGTCATACTGGACAGGAGCCTTGCCTACTCTAGCACGGCTTTAACTGAATATGTCCATCATGACCATGTTTACCATATTTTCATGATTACTATATTTCAAAACAATTTCATATTCAAAAATGTGAGAAATTTGAACTTCATTATATGAATTTGAGGGGCATGATTCATCAGAATGGCTTATGGCAGAACGGATTTTGCAGATGAGATGAATATAAAGATCTTGGTACAGAATGTTTGTCCTGAATTGCTCAGCATGGCTGAATTAATCATAAGACAGTCAGTAGAGTGAGAATGAAAAACGTGGTGTGCCGTGGAAATGAGGAAAACCTCTAAGATCTGAAAGGCAAGAAAACAGATGATTCCCTCTGAGTATTGGAAAACATTGGAAAAAGGAAACATACTTGTTGGCTTCTTGGTTTTACATTAGGGAAACCAATTTTGAATTTGTGGCTCCCAGAATTGTAGGACAAAGTCTGTGTTGCTTTATGCCAATATGGCTGCTGTAATTTCTTAAGCAATAATCAGAAACTAGTAAAAATAGAAATAAAAGACTGAGAAGTAGACATCGCTCAAGTAGAAAAAAAAAAAAAAAAAAAAAAAAAAAAAAACTGTTAAGTGGAAACTACATATAAATAGCACTGTTAAAATTTAAAAATTTTAGGAAAGCGAATCACTTCATACAAAAATATATATCATCCAAAATAACACAATAATAAATAAAAATCTGTATACATTTAACCATTCATTTAATAATTATAAAAAGAAATATCTAGATAATTTTTAATAAATTTTAATTGACGTGTTCCTCATGGCAAAATTAAGCAACATACATCCTAAAACTAAAGCTAGGGAATAAACTGCTATGAAAAATAAGAAAGCAATCCAAAATAAAAGCAGGTAAGTATACAAAAATCAGCTCAAGAAGAAGAAATAGAATGGGTGAGTAAACACATAAAACATTGGCTGTACCTATCAGAAGAAATTAAAGTAAAAAATTTACGTTATTTCTAGTAGAGAAGCAAAATAAATTCTGCTTACATTGACTGTTGAGAAAAATATAGAGATATAGAACAGTTATACTTTTTCAGGTTAGAAAGAAAACCATACAGACAGAACAATTTATATAACCATTTAGGAGACTACAATAGTTTGCTTAAACTGGTTAAAATTAGGTACTTGTGAAATTCAACAAATCCAATTATTGGTATCTAAATTTAAAATTTAAGTACCTGAACAACAAATAATTTACAAAGATGCAGCACATTTTAAAAATAAATATAACCAGCCATCAGTGTAATGGAACCAGTGTCATGGGAAGCATAGTTTATTCCTAGAATACAATGTGTAGATATTTATAACAAATAAGTGGTTCCACATGTGTAGATGAATCCTAAACACATAGTGTTGAGTATAAAAGGAAAATATCAGAATGGTACACACTGCATGACACCACTGATGAGAAATCTCAAAATATAAACTACATCGTTTTGTGCTACCTGTCTATGAGGGCAAAATTTTGAATTATTTGAATGAAATCTTCCTACCAGCAATTCTTTCTTTGGAAGGAGAGGAGAAAAAACAGGGGTGACTTGTTTATCTGCGTAATACTTTTTAAAAAGAAGAGGGTCATGGAGAGGGAAAGAGAGCAAGAAATACAATTAAAACAACACAATCACTTTTTTCTGCCTGGTAAGTTTTCTGCCATATAATTTTCTATATTTTTTAAATGTGATAATTGTATAATACATTTAAAATAATTTCTAAATAAATAGCAGCAAGTAGATTTTTAGGATCTCCACTGATCCACAGAATGGAGAAAGAAACTTCTCCTTACAGAACTCTATGAAACACATGCCTGCTACACTGCAGAAATTCCAGGACAGAATCTGTGATTTCCTAATGAATGAAAAGGTGTGCAGTTAGGTGGTGCAGAGAGGGTTCATACACTCACGGCTGCTCAGGATGCGGAGCAGGAGGATGGACTGGGAGTAGGAGTCCAGGTCAGCCTGGGCAACCCAAGGGTCTCTGTCTCAAAAAAACAAATATTCAAAACAATAGAAAAGGCACAATAGCAAGTAAACAGTATATAAGAAATGCTTGCTGTGTCACATTGACCTCTCAAATCTTGTGCCATTTCTTCTGTGACCAATTCTAAAGCAGAACAACATATGGAAGCAAATGCTGGGAAGCGTATTTTCAGAGCATTCAGAAAATAAGAAGCTACCACAGTTAACCCTTTCACCTTGGCATATTCATCTCCTTCACCAACACTTAAAAGTTTAAAAAAAAAAAACGGAACAATCACACTTCTTGCTGAGATGATACAACTATTTCTGGCTTTACCCAAAATGTTCTCATCTTGTCTGCCCAACATTACACAGGTTTTGCTTCATCTCGGTGGGCTTTCTATGTGAGGCACAATCTCTTAAAGATGTCTTGTAGCTTAAGTACTGAGAGACAATGAGATAGGAGATTATCCCTCATTTGTACGTTTTATACTGTACATGCATGCAGATGGGAGAAGAGTAAACCATGGATTCTATACATATAAATATGTTCATATTAGATAAAGGGCAAGTTTCATAGCAGTTACTGTGCTTGGTTCCACAAATAGTCATGAAATGCTGTATGCAAAGCCATAAATTTGGAGCAGGAACTGTGAGTCAGCTACATTGTGTTGGCAGCAGAGTTTCAGGCAGGCAAGTGAAGGTAAATCTAGATCTGCAGTCAAGAGCAATAAAATCTTTCCAACACCCAGAGAGAATTCATACACTTTACAAAACAACCTAAATAATAGCACTTTTGCTTTCAACAAAGAATAGTAGCACAATGGCCATCAATAAAGAAGAAAAATTTTAAAGTCCTCAGAAAAAGTACTTTCACAGTCTTTCCTATTTTTCTATGAATGTCAATCCTGCACAGTAACTTGTAATTTCATCTACTTGAGAAGTTGAGACTAAAGAGCTGAGGTCAAGATCAACACAGAAAATTTAGCCTGGTCCTTTCCTCCTCCCCTCAAAAAAACTTGAAAATGCCAAAAGTTCATCCAAAAATTGGAAAAGTATATTTGATATCTGTTTATCTATCTACCTATCTATCTATGTATCTATCTATCTATCTATGTATCTATCTATCTGTATATCTATCTATCTACCCATCTATCTATCAACTATATTTATCTCTTTGTTCTTAGGGTGTCCTGAAGCACCTGAGAGCTCAGGGAACCCTCAGGCCCCAGTGTTCTAAGTACCTGAGCCCACAGGCATGCACGAGGGCATATGGCTCTGCAGTGCACATTTCTGAGAAAAGATTCGAATGCAGAGTATGTTGAAAGTTCACAAATCAATAAGCAGCCACCAATAAAAGTTATGAAAGTTCATCTGCTTCAGATATGTGAGAATAGCAAATAAGCTTAGAAAAAAGAACTTGATTGTAGTCAAGGGTGCAAAGAGAACAATTTCATACAGGACATTTAATTTAGAGTATTATTTATAATGATGATGTAAGGAATCCAATACAAAAAGTACAGGAAATCTGTCCATGACAGTGAAGACCTAGAAAATCCAGCCAACGGCCTGGATCCCATGGCCATAACCTGCATGAGTTCAGCTGAAAATCTAGAGCCCACAACAATGACTCATACAAGTCTACTTCACAGATCTGCACTAGGAAGACCCAAAGGTCAGCGATTGGAAGCTAGAAAGTCTATGCCAGTGGGGTGAAGGATCTGTGCCAGCATTCTGAAGGTTCTGTTGGACAGCCAAGAAGCGATGCTCAAAATAAGGACCAGGGCTCAAAATAAGGACCATAGCCATCCTCAGTGACAATGACATCCTGAGTTCCTCTGACAATGAGAAGAGCCAAGTACACTTCAGAATGACAGCATGACAAATCTGTCCTGTAGCTTAAACAGCACACATCTTCCGTTCCAGGGCCAGGAAGCAATACTCAAAATAAGGACCAGAGCTCCCCAAAAGTGAACTGCAGCCATTCTCAACAAGAAGGACCCAAGCTCCTCTGACGATAACAGCCAAATTCATGTCAGGGAGCCAGCATGACAAGCTCCTCTAGGAGAACTAATGGCTCCAAACAACACTTATTAGAACCCACAACGCTACTCTTCCTCTGCAGGTCTCCTTTTCATGCGGGCACCAGTCCTTAGGAGGGCAATCCATGCTCAGCACCATGCTGATTCAGTTGATCTGGTGTTTAAATTGATCACCAGTTAACAATCCATACAGACTTAATACCATTGCACATCAGGGAAATGAAAATAGAGACTCCATGCATATGGTCTGTCTATCGTTTTTAGCACCCTGAGTGAGATAGTGTAGTCAGGAGGAAATTATCATACAAGGAGAGCAAAAATGAGTGACTACTTCCAGAGAAAGGGGTGGTTAACATTTCTGGAAGCATTTAATTCATGGGGTAGGGAGAAAACTCAGTTGAAGGAGAGGCAGACTTTCTTAAGAAAATGAGAGCTGAATTTATTGAGTTTGCTATGTATGAGGCACAGTATTTCACATTTTGGACTCATCTGACTTAAACATAAAACACCCATGATACAGTTTTTAATATTCCCATTTTTTTAATGCTTGAGGAATGAGATGTAGCTGTCCCTAATTCTGAGAAGTTTCTTGGTCATTATTGTCAGCCCAAGTCCGGCATCTGAGAGGCCCTAAGGTGCAGGGCTTTGCCTGTGGAGAGTAATGACCCCAGGGCAAGTGACCACTGCCCCAGGGAAGGTGGTGTTAACGGGGTCAATTTGACCCAATAGGAACTGGAGACAACAATGACAGACAGACACAAGTGGCCCTGGCACCAGTAGATTAAAGTCATCAAGTAACCATTTACCAATGAAAACTTAACTACTTCAGAAACACGATTACAGCATCTCAGCCAGTGTCCTCCACAACAGTGTGCTGGGAAGTGTAAGTGGCTAGAAAATATATTCTGGAAATACTCTGAGCATTTTTCCACATCAGGATCTTTGCTCCTTGCTTTTGCCCTTCTCCCCCTGAGAAACAACGAGATAGGAGATGATCCCTCATCTGTGCATTTAATGTTTTAATGTTTCACCCCAAATATCTGTGTGGTTCACTCGTGCTTTTTTCCACACCTTTATTCGAATATCACCACTGTATGAAACCTGTCTCTAAATCCACTTTTCTCCTGGAGAGTCAGGCTCCAGTACACTTAGTATACACTTAGTGTTTGTTTAGTGGTTCTTGACTGAAGTGCTGCCCCCTGGTGTCCTGCTGAAATACTTTGTGACATTCAATGCTGTTTGCCTTACTATCCTGCATTGGTCATGGGGTAATTGACAACAGCCTGAAATGCAAGAGGACCTGCATGGGAAGGACACTGAAGGGCAGAGAACTAACAGACCAGCAAGGAAGTAAAAGATGGCTCAGGAGGACTGGCTGGGGTGGATCTGTTGCTCTGCCGCATATAAAGCCGAGTGACCTTGAGAGTTAAAAACACATGGAGTGAGTTGGGTTTGTGAGTCCTCCTGGGAACAACGCTTGGCACTGTTGTACAAGGTGGGAGGTTTCCTCTACTAACTGAAACTGTGTCCCCTCTTCTGCCTTTTGGTGTAATGTAGAAATATCCTGACACATGGGAGCGAAACTTAGCAATAGAAAAAATGAACCAGTTGTAGGGAAAATTGAATGGTAAATTATTTCCACGAAATATTGTAATTTTTAATCCCCACTATACCATCAAAATGCACAGATTTCTAGTTAATAGAAGTACCATATGGACCGTAGGTGTCTATGATAATTTATCATACCTGCTTTATGAATTACAAAATCCACCTCAGGAGAATATTGTAAGCTTTATCATATATATTGACTCCACTACAATTTCAGATTGTGTTCCCAGTCCTTTTAATTTTTATTCATTGAGTGGATTTAATTGAGTGCCTGACAAAGGAAAGTTATTCCCCTCGATGATCAGACATAGGTTCTCATATAATCTTTATTAGAGGCCTCCAAGGTGGTAGAATTTTTATGGAGCACACAGAGCAGAGTTCCTGACACTAGAATTGGGCATCGGAGTTTTCAACCTATGACAGAATAGTTGAATAATATTAGACAATGATTTACTTATATTTATCCTTAGTTTCCTCATCCCTATAAATACTCTGTATATGGATATTAGTAATGTCTACTACGGTAATTTTAAGAAATAAATGAGGTAGTATGTGCCAGTGCCTACCTATACCAGTGCCAACTGACAGTAGCAAGGGTCTTAAAGAAAATGAAATTAAATGTGTTTGAGCCCAGAGTCCAGTGTCACCACGTAAGCAGTATAGCACAGGCCTCCTTTCATACCAATTAGAGAAAATTGTTCTATTTTATTGAATGATATCTATCTGCTAGCCTGATACATCAATGGACTTTAAGTTATTGTCACTTATTTTATAGTATGACTTAGTAGAATTCCACAAGAAGAATTTGAATTATTGACCCTTCAGTGCCTGGTGATCCAGTTTTAGAATGCCCATAAAAAGGGAGCTTAAGAAATGCATTCTCTTCAAATTCTTGCTTCTAGAACTTCTGGTAACATATATGAATTTCACAGTAAAACTCAAAAATTTTAATCTTCAATATAAATACATTTAAACATTTTCAAGTAATATTATTTTGATTATAAAATAAATCTAGGGGCTGGGGATTTAGCTCAGCGGCAAAAGCACCTGCCTTGCAAGCAGGCAGTCATGAGTTTGATCCCCGGTACTGATAAAAAGGAAAAAGACAAAATAAAATAAAATAAAATAAAAAATAAAATAAATCTTAGATATAGAAAATTTGTGATTTCTAGGAAATCAAAGAGAAAAAAATATTAGGTTTTTTTATTTTTAGAAAAGTATTGGAATTTGCAGTAAATTTCAGCAGATTTCTGCTCATTCGCATAACTAAAGCATAATTTACAAAGATGTGTGAGTACTGTACGCTCCTGATTTAGTCTCCCTTCCGTGCATTGTTGGTATTTATTCAAGTCAGTCGTGTTCCTCTACTGTGTTTGTTGATGGCTGTTTCCTGGAAAACAGCACACACTGCCTGGGTGGAGCAGTTGAGGAGCCTGGGCTTGGAGTCCTCAGCGAGTCCCCCCGTGTCTCCCCCCAAGGGAAGCACACACTCACTGGGAGTGGAGAGACCCTCTTTCATCTCATTTATCTATTTTATTGCCTAAATTTGAAAATAGTGTACACTAACATAACTCTTTTTGGGAATTTATGACCCAATCTCATTTTACCTTTGGAAAACAATTTCAGTTTCCATATTAAAAAAAACCATATTAAGAAAACCATATTAAGAAAATGGTAAGGTCACTTAACCGAGTAACCAACTAACACCAAGACATCCTTGAGAGGTGCTCTGATGCCTTCTGGCTGGGATCTGTGTGAAGCAGCAATCCTGACCAGTCAGCTTGGGATGATCCCCCCATCCTGAGACCCAGAGTGGTCAGCAGAGCTACTCCCCCTGTTTACAGTGATCCTGCAACCAGGCTTTGTGACAAACTTGTAACAGGCTGACAGGAATGAGCACAGTCTCCTTGTCATTAACCTTTCAGTTACTTACTAGATCCGTGACATTGGGGTCTGTTTCTCACACCCCCAGATGATTCACCCATGGGATTAGAGCCACAGCATCACCCTCTTTGTTTTGAAATGGTTCGGAGAACCTTGACCCTTGAAGTTCCGCTAAACTTCTTTGGATTCAAAGGGCAAATCAAGAGATCTTGAAGAAACTGAGGGATGACACAGGTAAGGCCACAATGAGACTCATTTCTTGGCTGCTAGAGTCCGGTCTGATGAGAACTCAGCTCAAAGACATCCATTCTTTGGGTGCTGATTGCAAGGGTCCGAGCCTAAGATAAATCTGCACTGCAGGCTGTCAGAGAGTAGACAGAAGCGGTTTGCTTCTTCCCAGCTGGCTGCCATGGTCCTGTCTGGGGATTTAGCTCAGCGGCATAAGCGCCTGCCTTTCAAGCCAGCAGTTGTGAGTTTGATTCCTGGTACCAATAAAAACGAAAAAGACAAAAAAAAAAAAAAAAAAAAAAAAAAGAATCAAGGTCTTTACCAACATTCACTGGAAGCTCAAGGAGGAGACTGGCTATTTCCCTACTGTCTGGAAGTCCTGTAGGGGGAAAGTGCAGATCTGAGGAGCAATGGCTTGGTAATCCTGTGTAACTTTTCTTTTTGCCTGGGAAATGAGTGGAGAATAGCAGGTAGAGCAGGGCTGCTCTTTCCTGGGCATCCAGGAAGACACAGTTCACTTAAATTACACTTAAGTAGACAGTTCTGCCTCCTTCTTCTACTGGCATAGTCAGGGGCCTGACAGAAGGTTCTAATTTCTGTTTCATAGTCCTTCAGATATGGACAAGAAACAAATCCAAAGATCCAATGTGTTTCTGAATAATAGGGGGAAACTCTTCTGAACAATAGGGACAACTCTTTCTATACCTCATGGCTGCTCACCCTGAGAACTTAACCATCTATTTCTGTGTAGCCAGGGCACCATACTCCAAGACATATATCACCCAGACCAAAGCTGGCACCCAGAAGAGAAGAGGAGACCAAGATTTTAGCTGTGACAAGTCAAGTCTGATGTTTTATTGGCTGGAGTCCAGTGGAAAGGGTCAGGCCAAAGATACATAAATAGGTAAAGAAGTTGGAGTTTCCAAGTTTTTGGATGGTATTAATCATCAGAGTCTCATATATAACAAACTTTTGATTGAAATAATCCTTGAAAATTTCAGCTTGCAATAATCCTTGAGAAATATAGTCTACGGACTCAAAGGTGAGGCAGCAGGGCAGATGGGCGTCACAGAGGAGAAACAGCTCATAGCAGGCAAGAGGTGACTTCAAGGCCAGTGTTTCAAGACCAGTGTTTCATTAAGGCTAAGATTAATGGAATTCGCCACCGAGGAGGCCATATACTGATTAAGTAAGAAAATAATACTCCATGAAAGTTTTTGCTATATCTCTGAGTGAAAGGAAAGCACACCTCAGTTTCCTTCGGGGACACTGAATCTTCTGTTCTTTATTTAGGCTCCAGAGAGCGCTGGTCACAAAGAGGAGTCCATTGGTCATCAGGCCTTTCCACTCAGCCCTGGTTTAATCTCTCCTTGCAAATGACCCAGGCTCCTAGACTAAGGCCTTAGAAAATGTGTCAAGGGAGGAGAATCAGATGTCAGAAACACCAGGTACATCCTGTAGTTCTGTATTCTATCTAACCATAGTATTTAGTTAGCCTAACATTGTTATGTAACAAGATTTTTAATTTTGATGCAATCAGATTATTTTTGTTTGGATTCAATTTTAATGTTTGGTGTTGAAATAACATTGATTTTTGTTCCTTTTTAGACTTCTGT
The DNA here is from genome assembly GCF_034190915.1 of Cavia porcellus. Taxonomy (NCBI): domain Eukaryota; kingdom Metazoa; phylum Chordata; class Mammalia; order Rodentia; family Caviidae; genus Cavia; species Cavia porcellus. The sequence goes on along the minus strand of NW_026947509.1, from coordinate 23,434,742 downwards.
TGGGTTGAAAAACGTTTGTTTTCCTTTATTGTTTTAGAAAATTTGTAATACATTTCTGTTCTGGTGACAAAATTCTTAAATTATATATGTATATATATACATATATAGTTCTGTGTATGTTTCATATTTTTCCATGTGTGATGCTACTAATTTTTTGTGTACACCATATCATTTTCCTTGTGTATCTACTTTCTTCTTTTATTTTCTCTCTAGTTGATTTATTATGTTCAGAATCATCTCATGACTGATTAGTGGACTCTATGCATATATATATATATATATATATATATATACATATAATGCATATATATGTATTTTAAGTAATTTCAGAGTTTATTTAATTAACTGACAAACTACAGATTCCATATATAAATAAATTAATTAATAAAAACAAAATCCATTTCCACAAAAATCATAGCATGATTTCATTTCCTTCCTCTTCAGATCCTTTTCACTGGGATCAGTTTCACGGTAGAGCTTTCCCCCTGATGGCTACATGGGTCGTCTTTTCACTTCTTTCTTAACTCTCTTCTAGAAAAACCTCGGTAGAATGAATAAAAGAAATGCCTTAAGCAGATTACTGCAGTGTTATGTGTCATTGTTAATTAACTGCAAACATTTTAAGAGTTGATCGATGAAGACACGGTTATAAGAAATAAACTATGCCTATAAAAAGTCCAAGGGAACCATAGGCCATGTTTGTGTTATCATAAAATTTGCAAATATATTAAGGAGTTTATAGTCTGTTATGTAAGGGTATTCCAATGATGAACCATTTTGTATCAAGTAAAATGCTGTAGAACAAACACTATGTTCTCTTGCTCCACATACTTGGTGTATTGTAAAGACTGTAAATACTCTGAGATACCGATTAGCACAGCTTTCCCAGGTTGGAAAGAAGAAGGATGAGTTAAGGTGATGAAGGATGGAAGGGCAGAACTGGAAGGGGGAGTCCATGGGGATTCGGGATAATGTGTGGTATTTTATTACTCTTGTTATTATTTGGAGCTGGATCTTCAGCCAGAGCTAAAGACATGAACTTTTCCACTAAGCTGAATCTTCAACCCTAAAAGTGGTTCTTTTATAACCTCCATCCACCCTGGGAATTCTGATTTTTGAGCACCTGCATTTCCGCATCAGGAAACTCAGAGTGAAGAGTGTGTGGTGTGTGAGGGCTGAGGATCACGGGTCTGAAATGACCTGTGTTGATGGTTTCAGCCCACTAGAGGACACTGCAGTGACTACTGAGTATTCTCCCCTCACAACTGTGGGTGGGTTTCCTGTTAAGAACCTGAAAAAAGCTCAGATGTCACTTGTGCTCAGTAAGTCCAAGGAACCTGCTCCTGTAAGAGCAAGTTTGGGAGCTTTCGTGACTACACCCAGAGCCTGGAGAAAGAACCCCCTGGCAGAGGTCAGAAGGCATGGAGAGGAAACTGGGAGCCCTGCTGGGGCTTTTGTGGGTGCAAGTTTGCTGTGAGTTGAGGACCCCCGCCTGGGATCTGCATACCTGACTGGGAGCAGGGAGGGGAGGACTGACACCAAGATGCTGGGCTTTTCTTCATCCTCATGAGCGTTTCCTGGGATATTGTCCAGGTTTGGAAACTCCTAAGTGATTCCCCAGTGCCAACATGCATGTCTATTTCTCTCTTTCCAAACAGGGATAAGAGGAGCACAGGTGGAGCAGAGCCCTTCAACCCTGAGTCTCCAGGAGGGAGCGAATATAACACTCAGGTGCACTGCTTCTACTACCCAGAACACGGTGCATTGGTTCCTGCAAAATGCAAGAGGCGGCCTTGTCAGTCTGTTCGTCATGTCTCCAGGGACAAAGCAGGCTGGAAGGCTGCAGTCAACATTTAATTTCAAAGAACGTTCTAGCACCCTACACATGACAGCCGCTGAGCCAGGAGACTCTGGCTTCTACCTCTGTGCAGTAGGGGCACAGTGCTCACTGCTCACCTGCAGCCTGGTTCCAAACTGCAGCTGGGACTGAGCCACAGCTCCTGCCTCAGGGGACTCACCCTGCAGCATGCATGGCTTTGGGTTTCCTCATTAACACTGTACCACTGTTACTTGTGCTAACATCAGACTTTTTACTGCAGACCCATCCTGTGGTTGTATTTTTATATTTTCAGTCTTGGAAACCATAACAAATATAATGGAAATGTCCTTCATGTCACTGAGTGTCATTCACTCTGAGTAGGTGATTACATATGTGATCTAAGTACTGAAATTATTTCTTCAATTTGCTTAGGAGTAAACGGAGGACTCTGGAGCAGAAAGCCCTGTTCTGAGCTTGTGTGGTTGCTAACTAGTGAAGCCAGGGAAGACGCCCCACTTGGGGTATCTGGCACCAGAGCTTGTTCCCTGACCCGGCCAAAGGAGGAGACTCCACAATGTAAATGATGCGCATTGATGATCTGTACTAAGTGTTCATACACATCATGGATTATAATTTGCTTTTTAGTGTTTTCTAAACATCACCCTTTATTAAAGAGCTGCTTGAACTTTTCTTCTTCTGATGCTAACATTGGCTGACCTTGCTTATGTTTTGAGTATCTGTATTGCTCCAGATGTTCTACTATTTATGTTATGGGAAGATGAGCAGAAAACTTCGCAACAACACCTTGACAAGCAAAGCCAAGGTTTAAATGTGTATGTGTGCCCACCCTTGCACGGATTTTACGGGAATGTACAGGATTTCCTGCAAAAGAGTGAGACCCTGAGAACTAGGACAAGGGCCACTGGGCAGCTCTAGGGAAGCTGGGAGAAAGCTCAGCCTCCTGGTTGGTGGCCTGTGAGGTCTGCAGGCGTGGCCCCATACAGAGCCCAGAAGTGGACTTAATTTTCTGCTGTTGCTGTTGTGACATTCCTAATAAATCAGCCTTTGAGCTTGTGCACTCCAAGTGAAAACTGATAAGAGAATGGAGCATGTACAGGAGCGTGTAAGGAACACAGGGACTTATGCATGTTTGGGTCCAAGGGCATCGCCAGTAACCTCTATACTGAAGAGCTGGTTATTCCATTCTGAGTGCATGTGCATACTAAGAGCTCTCTAGTAGTCCGAGACACATAAAAGTGGTTGTCAGTGAACACTTCTATGAAATTATCAGAAACTGAAAGTAGGACAGATTATTACAGAATGTATGTGTATGCATATGTAGTGCAATAAGCTGTTTTGGAAGTATATTAGCTGCAAGGAACTGCAGGGATCAGAGACCAGCAGAAACTACCAGGTTTGTGTAAAGGTAACATGCCACAAAATTTATCATGTCTGAGTACAGGCAGAGAGAGAATGAAAAGTCCATCTTGGTAGCACACACAAACCATAGACTTTTATTGATCTTGGATAATAAATGTCAGAGATCTCAGGTGAGGAGATCTGAGCAAAAATCCGTGGTCAAAGTTCTCTGAATGTCCAGTGCCTCTGTGGTCAAAGACCTTGAAGTATCCAGTGTCAGTGATCGGATGTCTACAGACGTCCCCCTGCTTGCAGAATTCCATGCTCTGTTTTACCTCTTTTACAGCATCCTGTGTTTGCTGAAAGCAACCCCAGTACTGAGCCACCTCTTTGCTGAGAACAGCACTTCTTCTGGCAAACAGGTTAGGTGTGGGGAAAGTGGCGCCCTCCCCAAACTTCACATTAGTGCCTTGCAAAAAGTTTAGGAACTCTAAAAGTGATGCCATATGTCAGATTGGATTTCACAGCATAGAAATTTAAATATATGAAAAATGCTTTGCATGTGAACTTCTGAATGAACCAATTTTAATACATCCTTATACTTGAAAATATAGTGATGTGATGGATTAAAAGCTGGTGATCAAATTAATGCCAGCTGGATTACATCAGTTTGGTGCTGAGTGTAGATATCTCACCTGATGATAGTTGCCAGCATAACTAGAGAGATGGAGAAGGAGAAGGTGAGCGTTAGGGCGTTAATGCATTATTGCATTGAGGCATTGTGGGTTCTCCTAGGACTTGCTGTTTGAGCCATTGGTGCTCCTGGAGAAGCTTTGGTCCTCACATCGAGCATTGCTTCCTGGCTCTGGAGGGGAAGATGTGTGCTGCTTGGTTTCCAGGATGAACTAGTCACGCTGGCTGCCTGGCATGTACCTGACTGTGCTTGGCATCGGAGATCAAGACCTCCGTGTCGCTGAGGAAGGTTGTGGTTCTTTTCAGGAGAGCCCTGGTCTTTGTTGTGAGTGTGACTTCTTGGTTCCTGAGTAGAATGCACAACCTACCAGCACAGCTCCTTCATGCTGCTGGCATAGACTTTCTGGCTTCCACTGATGACATTTGGGCCTTCCTAGCACAGGTCCATAAAAGACACTGGCGTGAGTCGTTCTTGTGGGCTCTGGACCTCCATTTGGACTTGTGGGAGGCATTGTCGTGAACTCTGAGTTTTCATCTGGACTTATATGAGACATTGCTGTGGGATTTGGGCCTTGACCCAATATTCTGTGTTTTTGGTGTTGTGGATAGATTTCCTGAGTTTTCTTGTGTTAACTCCCAGTGAGCATTCTAAAAATAATATTATAAAATACATGCCATGTCCTGATTCTAATTTTTCTCTGCACAATCCATAACTACAATAATTGATGAGATATAAAAACAAATATTCTGAATTATGTACAAATCACAAAACCACTTTCATTTATCAAGTTATAGAAAATGTCAGAGGATACACTGGGATGTTTTTATATAAATTACATTGAAAATAAAATTCAGACTCACATGAAATTGATCTTTATGAAGAGTAAATTATCTTATGGTAATTATTTGACTGGGAAAAATATATTTACTAATATCTATATTTTAAAGTACTTCATTAAGTATCCATGCTAATATTCTTATATCAGTAAAATACTCTAATGATCTTTAATATCAACTGTATAATGTCTCAAAATCAGAAAAAAACAAAAATTCTGGTCTCAATACTTCATTTACTGAAGGTACCCAAGATACTTTTTATAATCCTGCTATAAAATGAAGTTGCTAAAACAATAACTTTTGAAACTCTAATAAATTAAGTTACAGAAGAGTGGGGAGAAATATTAGTATAAGGAATCAATGTATTCTACTTATAAAATATTAGCATTAGAAACACATTTTTTTAGTGTGAAACTTTATGCTACATCTACATCATTATAAAGATTCTATCTCTCTCTTAAGAAACCACAGGACTGCTTAGTATAACCTCAAGGACACTAAATTACATGTGAACTTAAAAATGATCTTGTAATTCCATGGTACCGGATAATTTCTCCGCACCCTCATATGCCTCTATATTTCATAAAGCCACCATATAATAAACATTTTCTCTGTTAATGGTATAAAATATTTTTACATCTAGAAGGATCTTTAGAGATCTTCTAGTCCCACTTTATTTTACAAAGGAAGAAACCACATGAAAAATTCAAGTATAAAACAATTAGCTATTAAATGAGTGGGAATAGAAAGAACCCACTTCCTCATTTCTTTTTTTAGGAATCTGTCCCTTGTCACACTCCTGAAGGATCAGATCTCCGAGCAAAGAGCAGCAGCCTCAGGGGTCCAGGTGCTTTGAGCTCTACCCTTTGGCTCTGGGAGAGCTGTGGTCTAAGCAATCTGACTGCCAGAAGCAAGAGTTTCACTTCACGTAAATGAGGGACACTTTGAGCTGGAACTTGTTCTTTAATGCTCTCAACCCCCAGTTTTACAGAAGTGGCCTGGGTGGGCTGTGTGCGACCATTTGTTCTTTGGGAAGAGCACAGTGGCTGGCTGGATCAGCCTGGAGAAGCAGAGGCTGAGAGAACCGCATCTCAGATACTCAGAGCTTCTCTCTCTTTCTCTGATCTTTGGCTCACACGTGCCTTTTAAGAAGTGTTTTCACTGTAAAAGATAAATCTTGAAGGTAGATTTGGCTGAAAAGAAAATTTTGCTTTTTTTTAATGAGAATGTGGAAGTTCCCTTGATTTTAAATTCAGTCTGCTGCTAAATAAACATTTATCTCATTCCAGTTATTAACAATGACTCAGCAGTGAACATGAATATCGGACTTGACCTCTTCATACTAACTGTGCATCTATTCTCCAGTAAAGACCTATGTAGAGAACTGTACATGGCTGAGCCCTTAGTATAAAGTATAAGCTTTTAACCCAATTTCAGTAGTTAGGAAGCTGCTGCCAGATGGCAGAACACATTTTGTGCTTGTCGGGCACCTGCTTGCGCAGCTGAGCTGTGTCCCGGCCCTCATTTCAGCTAATTCTGAATGGATAGGAAGCTGATGGCCCCAAGCAGAGACTCTTCTTCCTGCCTGTGTAGAAATCAGAAGAAGCCACCTTAACCGCTAAGTGAGAAACCACTTTAATCATAAATAAAAACGGGCGGACTTGATAATAGGAATAACTCTGTAACTCTGTGGGCTGAAGACTGCTAGATGAGACTGATCCTATTCCAGAAGAATAATGAAGACCGACACCCACACGCTATTGGAGTTCCTGTGGCTGTGGCTGTGGGCTAAGGTTTTGGACCTGGAGAGTGTATCAGCAGGTTCCCTTACACACCCAGAGAGAAGAATAGTTTTATGTGGGTCTCTCTGTTATGGTATGAAAGGTGAATTCTGGAGCATAAGGACCTGGCACCTTGCACCATTCCTTGCCTTTCTTCTTCCCATAGGGCAGCCCAGGAGAACAGGAGGAGCAGAACCCGCCCACAGGTCCAGGCAGGACTCAGCTCTCTCAGGAAGGCACTGACTCAGGCAGGCTCCATCCTGTACTCCAAAGTGCAAGCAAGGAGCTAGAAAAGGTCCTGAGCTCCTTATGGACGTTCATTTAAACATCAGCAAAAAGCAAAGAAAGGACTTTCAGTCAGCCAATCAATCCCCGAATGCCACAGCCACTCACTACAGAAGTTCAGCTGCATCCTTTAGGGCAGCAGGACAGGTGTTGCCGGCCAGACCTCTCCGGGATGGGAACACACCCTCCCCTGAGCTGAGCCCACCTCTTTCCTTGGACACAGACCTTCCAGGGTAGCGACTGTCGTGGTTTTTTTTTTTTTTTTTTAATTAGTAACTAATATGAAGCCATCAAAAGCATGAAATGTGAAAATAAAAAGCTTAGGACGTTTTGCTAGCTGACTGTGGCTTCATAGATTATGTTGTCTGTTTTATTTGTCACTGCGTACATCTACCATGTCAAACATGATGCTGTGGCATCTGTGCGCATTGGGAGTAAGAGCCGCTGGATGATGAGAAGCAGGAGGCAGAATGGACTGCAAAGCAAGAACCCCATGCCCTCTTAGGGGGTCCAAAGCCAGGAGCCTCTCTGTGTTCAGCAGTCCTGAGGCTTTTAAAGGGAACTGGCGAGATCTTTGTCTTGAAATCATCTTTAAAGGTGAGTTTACATTTTCTACTCAGATGTCTCTCCTATAATGTTCAGAATTTGTATTACAATCCTTATCACACATGGGTTTCTGACTTCTTAGAAAACTGCATCCATTATTTTTATTATAAAATGTAAAAAAAATATTAAAATATGCAAAACACAAATGTTAAAATTAATAGTTCATTACCCTATGTACTGCTATACTGTGTCAGAAATTTAAAAACTTAGATGTAATATGCTAAAGAGTTTGGGAAAGACAGCTGAGGCTTTCTGTGCTGATTAGCCCAGGAGGGAAAACCAATCACACGTTGGAAGTGAGAGGGATATTTTTACACCAACAGCTAAATCAAAAGAGCTGCAGTGATGGCTTCAGTGAACTTTGCTTTTCACTGATCCAGTGATTTCTCCTTTAGACTAAATCACAGGCATACACATGGGGATGCATGACTACTGCACCTCACACTGTCTTCCTAATCCTCTGTACACAGTGCCTTTAAATACGTGCTGACCTCTGAGGCCCACCACAGATGCAGTGAGGAAGGACAGAGGTTATTCTAATGAGTTTCCCTTTCAATAGGCTCCTATGTATTATCAAGCTGAATAGCTACCATAGCAATATTAATGTATCAGAATTGGTTGATTTAAAAGGAGGCTCAGGCTGGGTGAGACAGCCAGCCAGAACACAGAGCAGTGTGACTGGACTCACGCCCACACCTTTCACTAGGAAACTTCTGTTTCCTGCTTCTGAGAAACCTCAGCAGAGCTCAGCTATTCTCCCATCCCCCACCCCACCAGGCTCACATCACAGTGCAGAGCACTGAATGTGAAGAAGACACACTTCCCTTGTGGGTGGTAAAGGCAAGCATGTCTCTCTCTGGGGTGCTGAAGCTGCTCATGGCCTCGACATGGGTAGGTATGAAAATCCAGTGGGACTAGGCCTCCTCTGTGACTTCAGTGAATAGGGAACAGCGATGACAGTGTACACACAGGGAAAGTTGTGCCACTCTGCATACAGCTAAACTCTCTGATTCTTTTATTCCTTCAGGATCCAGTATTGCCCAGAAGGTAACTCAAGCCCAGTCGCCAGTGTCAGCAGAGGAGATGGAGGCTGTGATCCTATACTGCACCTATGACACCAGTGAACCAAGTTACAATCTCTTCTGGTACAAGCAGCCCAGCAGTGGGGAGATGGTCTTACTCATTCGCCAGAACTCTTATGACACACAGAATGCAACAGAAGGTCGCTACTCCTTGCGTTTCCAAAAAGCAGGCAAATCCATCCACCTTATCATCTCGGCTTCACAGCTGGAGGACTCAGCAGTGTATTTCTGTGCACTGAGGGAAACCACAGTGTAAGGACTGTTGGGGGAGGAGAACAAAAACCCCAGCTCTGCCTCACACAGCCACCTGCTGCAGAGGCCAAGGAAGAGAGCCACCACCTCCCACAGGAAATAGCTAGGACTGAGGCAGCACAGGGTAGTGTTATAGTGAGATGCTCACTGAGAAAGCCCCTTTCTGAGCTCATGGTCATATCCACAGGCATCAGTAATTACACACATCCACATCCATGAAGCTGTAGCTGCAAGTTACAGACAGAATTTTGATGGGAAATTGCAAAAGAACAGACACAGAGAACAGTTACCCTTTGGCCGTGGCATCCAGTGGGGAAAAACGCTGGATGAAGAATTTTAGAAGCAAATGACTGACAAAGCAGTAAATTTTTGGATTTTTGTGTCAATTCATCCAGCAAGTATTTATTGAACAAATATTATGTTAAAAACTTTTTAAGTAAGGGAGTCCTTGGAACCTCACTATTTCAGGCTTCAGCAAACTTGAGAGGAAAGTAGTGAGATTTTTCATATAAATCCAAAAATCAAATCCTGTAGCCTTCACTTTTACCAAAATTCTCAGCCAGAGTCGTCTGCCTGCTGCAAATGGTGACCCTGCTCTCACATGTCACAGTCACTCGTCTACTGTTCATCTTGGATGTCATTTTTACAATTTCATATCACATAGGTTTTGACAGAAATTAATGACTATATCATCCCATAGAATGTCACACAGAGTATTTTTACTCTCTCACCATTCTCTGTGCTCTGTCTACTCATCCCATTCTCATCCCAAAGCATTCACAGCAATATCTACACAAGTGTTAGAGCAAGTCTCTCCCTCCTCAGTTCTCCTTAGCCAAGGAGACACACAAAACTAATCATTGTAACCCCTTTACCTCTACTAATTCTTTTTAAAAAGCTTATTTTATCTTATATGAGAATAATAAACAAGCTTTCTTTTGATTTTTAACTGGAATACTTTTGTTCATTCTTTTGTTTTCTGTGTCTCTTTACAATCAGTTATAAATACACAGCAACTCCCCACATGATTACCTTTTCATTGGAGTTCTATTTTACTGAGAAAATATGAAGAATGAAGTGAAAATTTTCACAGGTTTCGACTTTGAGAACTTTCCAGCATCTGAGCTCAAATATCCCACTTCTCTTTCAAAAGAATCTGTTTCTACAATCAAGGACTCTGCTTATCCTCAGCAAATACTTCTGCCTGAGCAACAGCACGCTTTGAAAACTGTTCAGTTCATAATTAATGGCAAAGTACTACTATCGCCATGGCAGCAAAACTTCTCATTCATTAAAGAAGGGTTTATTATTTGCCTACTTCTGGATGGATCACTTTTTAGAAAGCAAACATATATTAGAATAGAGCTAAGAAAACCTCCTATCCTAATACAACACTTATTTTAGTTGAAGTTCAAGGTAGTCCTGTCATAGGTCTTTTACATGAATTGTCAGTTTTAAACAGTTCAAAATCCATCAAGACATGGTAGCTCAACTGTATTCTCCACAATCTGGGAACCTGAGGCAGAAGGATTAAGAGTTGAAATCAGGCTGGAGTACAGCAAGACCCTTTGTCAAACTAACAAAAAACAAATTACTGGCTTTGCACTAACCGTATCCATTATCAGGAGAGAAAGCTAAAACTTAAAAGGCCCATTCATATCGTATGCAGCTAGAATTCACTTCAGATCGTCAAATACACAACTGTATTTGTAATCTATTGTGCTCCTCAAGACATGTAGAAGCTTGTATTCTATATCCCTTTGCAAATAATGAAGAGGAAGTCTAACAAAAGAACTTAGCAATTCTGAGCAACTATAGCTCAGGCCCCGGGGTGGCAGTGTAGCCCTGGGCCTGCCCACAAAGTAAGTACTGTGTCTGCAGATGAATATGACATCTCACTGGCTGGGAATCCTCCCAGAGAACCTTTTTTAAATGTTATAATGAAGAGACGATTTTGTACAGACAAGTCAGTCTTGGCAGAGGTGCACCTTGCATAATAATAATAATGGAGAAGCGTGTGAGGACATCCTTGCTGGTGTTGTGGCCTTGTATTTGGTGTAAGTTGCGAGGACTTCCAATCCTGAAACACAGGCAGGGAAGATGTTCACAGGACTCAGATCGAGTGTATTACACTGGGGTAGGAGGAAGGAAAACAGTGGGGTTACAGTCTGATCCAGCTGGGATTTCTGTACAGCACAGAAAGAATGGAAATTAGAAGGTGTTGAAGCTAGATTGTTGGTCTCTTATTTCCTGCTGCCTTCTGAATAGGTGTGAATGGCAGCCCTGTAGTGCAGCAGAGTCTTCAGTCTCTGACTGTGCTTCAGGGAGAGAACTGCAGCCTTCAAGTGATTGAGCCCCGCTAACAATGTCAGGTGGTACAGGCAGGACCCAGGGAGAGGTCCCGTCCCCTTGGTACTCATGGCTACCACCAAGAACAAAACATCGGATGAAAGGTACACAGTGACTCTGGATGGAGCCACCAAACACAGCTCCTTGCACATCACAGCTCCTGGATCAGCAACTCTGCCTCCTACATCTGTGTGGTAGGCACACCATGCTCCCCAAGCACCAGCTGCCTGTCCCCAACCTGAAGCTGAAGACTGACATGAGACTTAGAAGGTGGTTCATCTTTCTCATCTGGTATTGGATATGGTTAGTGTGAAACTGATAATTTAGTATTTGGTTGCTTGAGAAAGGGTCGTGCTCTGTTCCAGACTGACTTCAGCTCCTGGGCCTTCCGCTCAGCTTCCCAGATTGCTAAGCTCACACCTGTGTCACCATGCCTTGCTGAATTCTGAGATGTTGATTTACTTGGTTGCATTTAATTTCACAAGTGATGAGATCATTGCACAAATGAGATTGAAAATTTTTCTCAGGAGATCACCCGGAACACAGACAAAATAAAGACTGGAAAAAGTGTTATGCTGAAATCAAAATACAATTATCTCCTGAAGAACAGACACACATTATATGTTTTAATTGTACAATTATTTATCAGATATTTTAGAAATGACAGATATTTTCTAGGTATAAGGAAGAAGGAAGCAAAACAGATAAACACAAATAACAAAACAGCTTCATTCATGAGGTTTGATTCTTGATTGACTTGCAGTGTTCCATTGCTTTTACAGGAATATCCAGTGCAGTTTGGGACCTAGCAGAGGCCTGTTCTCTCCTTCATGACTGACAGGTGTCATATGATAATTAAGAGTCACAGATTTGAAATGCTGTGTCTATCACTGAAGTCTTATGTACAGTATTTCTTAGATAAATACAAATGTGATTATCTGTAATGATATCTTTTCACCACAAGGTGTACAGACTGAGTTAAATTAAACAGTTTTAAGCAATTGATTATATAGCATTATTTGAAAAAGCTTTTAAAATAATGGTAATTATTTCTGTAATACAGATGGAATGATGTAATGAATTTAAGCAAAGAAAAATAATATTGAATCTTAGGTATGGAGTAAGGGTTATCTTTTCATTCTCTGGTATGAATTGTATCACTATTATAGCATGGTTACTGCTGAGGTCACCCTTTACTCCACACTGGTTTTATCCTATTCAATGAAGCTATAATCCTTGATTGTTTAGTTTATTAATCTCACACATTTTACATGTGGAATATGATGATCTTTTGCTTCTGATATACTTTATTGTAAATTCTAAGATAACTTCCCATAAACTTTGTGGAGCAAGGCTTATACATAAGATTATTACACTGCATGGTGTAACAGTGCCAAACACTAGATTCATAACTGTGAGCTCACCCATAGATCTTTACACTGGAAAAGAAACAGAAGAGAGGGGAAGGAAAGGGAAGAGGGGAAGGGAAAGGAAGAAAGGGAAGGGAATGCGGGAAAGGGAATCGAAGGGAAGGGAAGGGAATCGAAGGGAAGGGAAGGGGAGGGAAGGGAAGGGAAGGGAAGGGAAGGGAAGGGAAGGGAAGGGAAGGGAAGGGAATCGAAGGGAAGGGAAGGGAAGGGAAGGGAAGGGAAGGGAAGGGAAGGGAAAAAGAAACAGCAAAAGAAAAGAAAGGGAGTGGAGTTTTGAAGATGGTGGCTTGATAGGTAGCTGGGTAGAGAGCCTCTGTGGGAAAAACAACACAGACACTAGAATTTAACAACATGGAGGAGAACAGATGAAAGGTGAGGGATTCTCATGACCCAGGAAGAAACTGTGGGGAAAAAAAAGAAGGAAAAATGTGGATGAAAGACTGGACCTAGACACACTTACTGGGACGGGTCCCCGCCATGCTGGGTGTGCCATGGAGTCATACGATTTACAGTCCCACTGAGGACATGGCCTCCAAAATCAGGAGTTGGTGAGTCTGGGGGCTTTGGCATGAGGACGCAGCATAGTGCAGAGTGGCGCCAAGGTGGAAAACTGAATTAACTCACGGTGAGTGCTTGAAATTGTGTCCCACTGTGGATGGGGCCTGTTGGAGGACATATTAGAGTTGGGCAGGACAGGCCTCAACCTGGAATTGCAGTGGTGTCAGTCAGTCACCCCTGGCCCAAAGAGGACTGGTGGGATCTGCTTGGGCTGAGTCATGCACCTGGTTGGGACCCAATAGCCAGGGATGAAACTGTCCTGAACCTGTGATGTCTGCACAGCACAGACTAACACGCTGAAGGCATTTGCTGGTTGACTGGCTCAGAGAAGAGGACTAGCCCAAATCATCCCTACTTGCACCTCAGATAACAGCAAACTTGAGAGAGCATCAAAACCCCAACCAGCACATTTTAGAAAAACCATAAGAAATATGGAGAGGGCCTGAGATCTCCACCATACATTTGTCTGAAAGAAACCAGAAACATAACAAGAGAAAGAAATAATAAAAAGCTTCCAGGCACTGGCCGTGGGAAAATAAGTACAGGAGAGTAAATACAGAAGAAAACCAGTGCAGCAAACATGCAATATTGGCCACAACATCAGTGGACATAAAGAAATACCTTCATGATCTCATAGGTGAACTTAAAACTGAAATTCTAATCCAAGTGAGGCAAGATATAAAAAGATTAATAAAAGAAATTCTAAGCCACTCTCAAGAAGGTACAGATGGAAGAATTGAGGAATCCAGAAAAGAAAGAGAAAAATTGGTGAAGTATATAAACAAAATCTAGAATACATGAAACAGATCCAAAGAGATTACCAGGAAATTAAAAACTCCATTGAAAGCCGGCAAAATGCCTTGACAGAAACTAAAGTTAGCCTTTCAAAATTTGAAGATATATTTTCAATGTGTGATCATGAAAGAAAAGACCTCTTAAAAATAACAAGGAACCAGGAAGTAATAACACAAGGCTAGAAGATGACAAGAGTCTTAAGACAAGAGTCTTAACTTAAGAATAAAAATGTGAGTGAAGAAGCAGCAGTAACCACAAATGAATTACAAAGGCTATTCACAGACATAATTAAGGAAAGTTTCCCAAGCATAGGAAATAAAAATGATATCCAAATGAGGCATACAGAACTCCAACGAACTACAACCAAAACAGATCTACATCCAGACATATAATAATCAATATCCCAGAAATTTACCACAAAAACAGAATATTAAAAGTGGTCAGAGAAAAGAAGCAGATTTCTTAAAAAGGAAAATTCATCAAAATAATGATAGACTTCTCAACACAAACTATCAAATCAAGAAGAGCTTGGAGTGAAGTAGTCCAAATCCTGAAAGAAAATAATCTCCAACCCAGATTGATATACCCTTAAAAACTCTCTCTCTCAAAATTAGAGGAGAAACAAGATGCTTCCAAGACAAGGAGGAACTGTGGGAGTTCGTGGCCGCCAATCCAACCCTACATAAAATATGGAAGGACATTTTAGAGAGATAGAAAAAAATACCAGGATTCCAGTAACAGTAGCAGAGAGGCCTCAATGAATGTGGCAGACAGTGGAATGAAGGAGAAAAGTGGACAAATAATAGCAAAAAAAACAGAGTAGCAGAGATGAGATGAGAAGGTGGGCTATAATCACTAATATAGATAACCTTGGTACACTAACTAAAAGAAACACAGGCAGAATAGATCAGGAGATAGGATCCACTGAGATGCTCTGAACAGGAAATATACTCAACCTGAAAGAGGGTTAATAAACTGAAAGTCACAGATGAGAAAATGATGCTCTATGTGACAGGGAAACAGAAAGAAATAGGGACAACTCGCCCAGCAGCTGCAGATATAAGAAAGGAAAACTCAGCTATAAGAAAGGAAAACCTTGTGGCTTTAGTAAGTAAAGGAATACAGCTCAAGATCAAGCTCAGGGGTAAAAATGTTCAGCACAACTTAGATGATGGGTTGCCCCCTAATCTGAAAGACTAAAGGAGTTAGTGTGACCCAAAATATACAAAGCATCCTGAAAGGGAAAGGAATTGTCTAAAAAAGGAAGGCAGATGATATTGTTAATAGTGTATCAGGATTTAAAAGCCATATTAGTCTTATCAATCTGTTTAGTTTGATTTTATTTTGTTCCAGTCTGTCTACTCATACTAGATTTGACGACGCAGACAGCTATCCCAAAAATAGCAGGATGTCCTATGGTAAATATCCTTAATTCCCTTTTAACTTAAACCAAAGTCCTGTATTACTTACATTGCCTTACTACGACTGATCTTATCTGAAGCTGGTTTGCTAGACTGCTGTTGTGCCTTGAATGATTTTATTTGAATTTGGTATGCTTGATAGTATCAAGTCTAAGAGTAGAGGCAACTACTCTGAAGATGACAAGATGTAATAAGATACCCATTCCAGTTTGATTATTAACTGCTTTTGAAGTCCTACAATATCTCTAATGTTGTGTTTTTATTAAAAATGCTATGTAATTCTATGTTCAATTATATTATGTCTGATGATGTAGATAATTCTATTGAAAATAACAGGAGACAGCATAGTAACTGCAGTAGATTATCTAATATTGTGGTTTTATATGTCCTTTTTCATTTCATGATTTTCTAGGAATTTTTTTGTCTTGTTTTGATCTGTTTTTCCCTATAATACAGAAAAGATAGGTACACATGGAGACATTCTCACATGTGTAGAATTTCTAAACAGTTTATGGGAAGAGATTATATAATGCACAATGTAATGAATAGACACTCTGAATAAGAGACACTAAGATATCCAGTGCTAATTCTGTAGCAGTATGATATAAAATCTAGCAATACTATTATTAACTGTTCAGAGTGATATTAGTCTAGTCACTTATGTTTAATTTCAGCAAACATAAAGATATGGACAGTTATTTCGAAGAGATTGAGAGACATTATGGCAGCCATTGTTGACTTCTCTAATGTCTGCTCTTGAAGACCTAAAAAGCCTTCATCATCCTGTTCTGATTAGTATGTATTCACTGTGTGTGAAGATGTGAACATCTGTTTGGAAAAAAACAAGAGGCAATGTGATAGACAGTGAAATCTCCAGTGTTCTTACTTTGAAATCCATGTTTCTGAAATTTTTTCCTTATGGTCTGTTGTGTTCTGTTTAATTTTACGATCTTTAAAATAAAAAAATAAATAAATAAAGGGAAAGAAATAAAAAAAGGGAAAGGGAAGGAAAGAGCTTTCTCAGAGGGATGATTCTAATGAATGGTATCTACTCTATAATTCCTATAAAAGAAAAAGATTAATCTAGGGCACACACAGTATTTTAGGTCTGGCACATCCATGCCTGGTCCTGATGTGGCCATTTACTGGTTATTCTGCAGAAATCTGGGGTATCTGAATGACCTGAGCACAGCTGGAGAAATCCGGTTTCTGGTGCATAGAGGAGACGCTCAGCTCTCTGCAGTGGCAGAACTGCAAATGTGCAGTCAGGGGCATGAGCCATTGAGAACTGGAGTCTTCAGTGGGTCTGACAGATGGAGCAGCTCTTGGACATTTCATTCATGACTTTTTCCTGGATGCTGTGCTGTGAGTTGTTGGTTTTGGATTTAGTAAATTTCCATTGGTCTTGAAGTTATAGAAAGATGTTTTTTGGTCCTGTTCCCAATTGTGGAGACTGTGAAGAGTGAATATCCTTCAAAAATAGTAAGCTTAGTGAATCTCCTCTGTATGCGCTTGTGTGTTTAAACAAGGGGTAGCAGCCTGCATGTGGGGGAGCAGAGCCCTTTTTCTTCGAGTGTCCAGCAGAGAATGTAGGCTGCTCATAACCGGGCTTCTCAGGGCAGAATAGCCCCTGACTTCCTCCATTCCCACAGTCTCCTGGGAAAGCACTGGTGTCTTTGACCTTCACTCTTCCCAGTCAGAAAGAGAAGGCACACACGACTGTGAAAAGATCTGGGGAAGAAGTTGTGTCACAGGTCCAGTCATCTGCTTCTGTGCTTCCCGTCCTGCTGTCCCCAGCATCAGCAGCCTCACCCCCACCTGCAACTTGACCACAGCACAGGCCTGACTGCAAGAAGAGAAAGACAGAAGGCTTTGTGCTTTATATCTAGAGGTGGTTTGCCTTAAAATCTCTGCCCCTGAACAGGTAGAAAGGATACCATGTCCCACGTGTGATGAATTGAACTCAAATGGAATTAAGTTTGAGTTATTGTTTGATTCCCTGGAGCTGACCATGATGATCCTGTGCCGGCTTTCCCACATATCTGTCCATTCCTTGTTCCTTTCTCTGAGATGAAGACCCCTCTTGGCTCAGGTTCCAAGTCCAGGAAAGAAACTTTCATAAACCCAGCTCTTCACCACCAGGAAACAAACTTTCATAAACCCAGCTCTTCACCAGAACTTTACCATGAGGTCCATAGTACTGTTAAACTGTATCTCCTTACACCATTACAGTGACAGCTCAGTTGTCAAATCATTCCGAGCTCTAACTTTCCTCTACTCAAATAGAAAAGTCACCCCAGAATCTGCTCAGTGTTCACAACTTTGCTTGAACCAAAACTCCAGCCTGAAGAAACCTGTAACCGCCAGGAATCAGTCATGGCATCTCACTGCGGACGTGAGGGGTGAAGCTTCCTCCTGAGCTCCTCTCCAGGCCAGACAACACGTAATGTGTGTGTTAGGAGCTTAAAACAGTCTTCACTGTGCTCTTTTTGGACATTATTTGCATAATTTATTGTAACCATGGCTCTAAACAATGTTACCGATACCAGCAGTAAAGATAAGAGAAAAACTGTTGAGGACAATAATAGTGTTAGAGAAAGAAATCAATGTGAAATTTGTTCAAGTCCTAGAAAAATGAATTTGTAAGTGAAAATTTGGACCTCAGAACCAATTATTTGGTTTCCATGATTTCTTAAGGCAAAACTTTTGGTGTTTGAACACTAATTTGGAATAAGTTGACAACTGACAACAAAGGTATCACTGTATTTATTTAATTTAATACTAAATAACTTGTATTAATAGTTAAATAAACATGGTTCTTTTTAAAATTATATTATTTATGAAGCTATATACTTGATATGCTGGTCATATATTTTCTTAATACAAATTAAAACACTCATTTGGGACCCCTTTTGTCTCTCAGACAAAAACTTTCTTCTCTCAATAAATATATTCAGCTCTTAAAAAATAATTAAAATAAAATAAAATACCACTATACTTAGATTCTTCCTGGAAGAAACTCCTCCCTGCATTGCTTGACAGGACCTCCTGCCTCAATTTTGAGTTAAAAAAAGCTGATCCAGTTCTTCTCTGTGGTTTAATTGATGGACTAATTAATACACACAGGCAGGTGTGACTAAGTCAGGGACTTAGAGAAATGAGAACTAGGAGCAGAACACATGGCTGCTTACTCCTGTGTGATTTTCCCCAAAATGTCCATAGCAGAAATCAGAATCAGAAGAAGGGAGTTTGCATTGTAAATTACACTAAATGAATTTCTTAGTTAAATGTGTTATTTTGGGTGACTTAGAAGATAGGAGGACTCAGATAACAATAAAAGACTCCTACATTTATAAGACCTAGAAGTGGCAGCTTATATCATTTAAAATGCTGGAAGCATACATGTTTGGCTGTATTTTTTATTAAAGGGGGTCATTACATACAGTATTTCTTAGCATGGTTGTCTTTCTCCACATTATATTTATGAATTTCCATGACAGCAAAAGGTATTGAGAGAATAATTTTTTCTTCTTTTTTTATTATTATTTTTTTTTTTTTGAGACAGGCTCTTGCTATGCAGTTCAGGCTGGACTTGGGCTCACTTTGTAGCCCAGGCTGGCCTCAAACTTGCAGTAATCCTCCTACCTCAGCCTCCTGTGTGCTGGGATTACAGGAGTGCACCATCACACCCAGATCAAGAGTATAATTTCAAATGGTTGCTCTATAAATTTACATAGATTTTTTTTAAAAAATTCTAACTTCTTGATATTTGTTTCTATTTCTTAGTGAGTTTCTTATCTTTTGAGATATGGTGTCACTATATAGCCCAGAGTGGTCTTGAATTCACTAGTTACCCTTGAATAGCCTCAAAATTGCAGAAATATTTTTAATGAACATCATTAAGTTATAGTTTTGTTGGAAAAAATGTTCAAATATGACAAAATCCATGACACTGAATGACTGATTCCTTAAAGATTTTTTCATCAAAAGGTGATGTCAACAGTGGCACAACAATGATGCTAATTTATCACTACTTAATCATTTTGTACATTAATATTTTAAAGTAGTTACTATTTTGCATGAAAGTTTTCACAGCATTTTAATTTTACTTTTTATTTGCAATGAGATTATGCATTTTGGTCTTAAAAAACAAGACATGATGAGAAAACATCAAAGTCCGTCACATAGGATCAGCATGCTTTCCTACAGTAAGATACATAAAAAACAAAAACGTAGAAATGTGTTGTTCTGACCCAAGTTACCATCTTACTGGCCTTTCCCTCTCCGGGCATCAACTAAACACATCAGCACTCCTCATAACTAGCAAGAGTGGTCACTTTGCCTGTGCACCATTTTGGACTCCCCACATCCCCTGTGTGCTCACAAGCCCCCCAGTAGGATTTGTCACTTAACAGCTAGATAGTCATTCATCTGTCAGTTGTTACAGTGCTTGTTAGAAGTTTGATCCAATCTACCCATGTCTGCAGTGCTTCAGGAGTTTCTATTATTCCTATAATGAAATACAATCTTTGAGCTGTGAGATACAAAGTGTACAGAATTTTTACCTTGATTGACCCTTCAATCTCAGCTCTTAATTCTCCTTTCCCATCTCTGGGTGACCCAACAATCTTAGTCTCCCTCATTTCACTGAATTGGCCATGTCCATTCCCACATTTATCCTTACTCTGTTATCTTCCTGAAGTATTATTCCCTCAAATCTTGGTCAGCCTGACTTATTCTCCCCTTCAAGTCTCATTGCAAACACCACTACTTAGAGAAATCCTCTTGCTTCTGCAGATCTTCCTGTCCAAAACTATTTATTTCCATAGGATAAGAACAAAAACAAGCAGCTATGTTGTTGATTTGTGTGCCAGTATTTTGAGTGATTATTTATCTAGTTAGATTACAGGTTTTATGAGGCCAGGGAAACTGTTCAGTCCCCAGCTTTATCCCTGGTGTCTAGATGATGCCCAGTTCACTGCAGTCAGCTCACAGACACCCACGGAAGGAATGAATCAGGGAGTGAGTGAGTGAGTGAGTGTGGCTGAGTCCTTCTCACCTTTGTCCTTTCATTTCTCTATTTCTCATCTCAGTGACTCCTGCTTAGTGTGTGAGTTCTGCTGCATGATGGGGTGCAGCTCAGTCCTCCCTGGCCCTTTGCCCGACACTCAGGCCCTGGCCTTTCTGCACTCAGGGCACTATGCCGAAAATTAACTCCACTCATGCTCTCATCCTTTCCTCCCCCAATGAAGATCATCTCATCAGAAGACCTGAGCCAGTGTGCTCTAAGGTGACTGAACCCATAGAAAATGTTACAGAGCAAAAAGCCACAACTAAAAGGTATGGGAAAATAAAAAATAAATTCTCAAGTCACAGAGTTAAAATTTTATTTCAAAATACAGGGGAAAATTTCCCCAACAAATGAATTCAGATAACTAACCTTTGTAGTCATTTTATAAGAGATTAGGTGTTAAAAGGATATGCTCACATGAATTGGTTAATAATAGTCCAACTTCAATACCTGTTTTGTGGCTATGTGGTTCTTCATAAGATTAGTAGTCATCTACATCTATGGCACTGATATTTTAGTAGTTTTTATTGCATAAAACTATGTCAGAACATTGCTCATATGTTTTACCAGACTGTGATGTGCAAATCCCACAAATGGCTACATATTATATCCTTCAAAAAATGCATTTTTGGAAAAATTATTTTTCTCAAAAGTAATTTAAAGGTAAAAAAGGGCCTATTAGGACTTGAATTTTACCTTTTTCTGAGCTAACTTGACTGCTGCAGTAATGCTGTCAATAAAGACACAGCTTCCAGGCCCGGGGAAAGGAATATACTGGCACTAGCACAGCAAACAGCGTAAACACTGGTGTATCCTTTCAAGGTCTCCATATCGGATGTCTATCAAGGGCACACAGGGGGTGAATATGGATGCTGTGCCTAAGGTTATGTGTGCCTCAGAGGAGAAAGTCTGAGCTTGGGAACTCCCCTCCTTAACAGCAAATGGTAAGCAGACTTGCTCTTTGTCTCAGAGGAAAAACTGCCTCAACTTTAATGGTTGTTTGCTGTGAACATAGCACTAAGAAAACACTCAGTGTGTGAGATCACAGCTTATATTAAACACATTTGGGAAGACACAGAGTAGTTAAAGGACTCATACACACTGTCTTTACTCTTACCCAATCTTGACCCCATATTGTGATGTAGAAATTTGTCTCATGACAGCTATACTACCTCACCATCCATTCTGATTAATCCGAGTGACAGGGACTGAGACTAAATGCCTTCAATTTGTGCCACACTTTGTTTAATTAAAGCTTCTTGAGTAGAGACAGTTGTGAGTCATCCCAGGGCACAGAAAACTGGAGTACACCATGTGATATACTATGACTCACATGTAGAAATTTAGACTGAAATGCTTATCATTGATTTTATTGTAAAAAAATAGGCATAATGTCAATAATCATCATTTCCCCACAGAAAGACATTTGATGTCTCCCCATAAAGAAGCATACAACCTTGAATTGTTGTAATTCTGCTTCAAAATGAGTGTTAAATTTTATTCACATAGGAATTACATCACTTTGGTGAACTATATTAGTGGTGTTATTGAGTGTTTGAAACTTTTACATGCAGTCATGGACTAAGCTAGGACTGTCCCTATGTCATGAGAAAAACACATATGATAGCTCAGACCCCAGAATAAAATCCAAGGAAGCAAGAAATTAAAATTGAGGGATCAAAGGCTTTATTTTAGGCCAGGCCTGGTGACCCAGCCTCCAGGAGCCAATATGGAAGACTGCACCTTACAGCTAAAGAGTTGGGCTTTTAAAACCGAAAACCCCAGGAATGTTGCGAACTTTGACACAGTTTGATAACATCTGGGCTTCTTGGTATCTCTTGTAAATTCCTTGCAGTTACAGGTCTCTTAAGTAACAGCACAATTTATTACAGATAGGCTGAAGGGGGTGGGGGGAATACAAGAAACTGACTCTTAAGGCTTTCACAGGAAATCGAGACTTAACCTAAAAAGAATGGGGAGGGGAGAGGAGATTTAAAAGGAGCTCAGACTTAAGTCTTTACTGGAAATGGAATTTTAATCTCTATTGAAACAGTGCATGGGATGAGTAAATCCAGCAGAGGTGCGGAACCCCATCCCAGGCTGGCGGAACTCTCTTCCTCGCCTGGGGGCCAGGCCAAATCTTCCTGTCGGGATCAGTAAGTCCATCGGAGGCAGGGAATCCCATTCCAGCCTGCTGGAGCTCTCTTCCTTGCCTGAGGGCTAGGCCTCCATTTCCAGTTGGGACAAGTAAGTCCAGCAGAGGCAGGGAACCCCATTCCAGCACGGCGGAACTCTCTTCCTTGCCTGGGGGCCAGGCCAAATCTTCCTGTTGGAATCAGTGAGTTAGCAGGGGCAGGGAATCCCTTCCCAGCCTGTTGGAACTCTCTCCCTTGCCTGGGGGACAGACTGCAGGTTCCTGCTGGGAACAGTGAGTCCTGCCAAGCCACAGAACCCTTCCCAGCCTGGCTGACCTCTCTCCCTAACTTGGAACAACACTTGAAGCTTGAAAATATAAGAAAATGACAAAACGAAAGACCAAAATGCAATCTCAAACATCCAGCCCATCCCAAGAAAGCCAAGGAGCTATGTGCATAGAATAAAATATATGCCACATACCTGAAATACCTGAAATAATAATAATTGAAATAAAGAGGCAACTCTGGGAAGCCTGAAAGGAATTCAAACTAGAAATAATCACTCAGGTAAAAGAAGAAATGAAAACAGAAATGAAGGAGATGCTGAACACATCTAAATAAGACACAGTTAAAAAATTGGAGGAACAAAACAAAAAGATAGAATCCTCAGATGAACATTATAAGAAATAAACAGAATATATAAAACAGATGCAAAGAGATATATAGGAAATCAAAAACTCCATCGAAAGTTATAAAAACGGCCTCAACGAATGTGAAGATAGAATTTCACACCTCGAAGACAAGACTGCAGCCAGTGAACAGGAAAGGAAAGACCTTTTAAAAATCACAAGAAATCAAGAAATAACAATTCAACACCTGCAAGTTGATGCAAAGAGGAACAACATAAGGTCGATAGGGATAAATGAAAAAGAAGGGGACAACATAAAGGATGTCAAGAAGATAGTTAGAGGAGTAATAGCTGAAAATTTCCCAAACATGAGATTGGAAATCAATATCAAGATCAATGAAGCATATAGAGCTCCAAATAGCCATAACCAAAATAAAACTACACCCAGACACATAATAATCACCATCCCAGAAATCAAATAAAAGAATAGATTATTAAAAACTGTCAGAGAGAAAAGACAGATCACCTATAAAGGAAAACCTATCAGAATCACAGCAGACTTCTCAGCACAAACAATAAAGTCAAGAAGAACATGGAGTGAAGTATTTCAGATCCTAAAGGAAAATGATTTCCAACCTAGACTGATGTACCCTGAAACACTGTCCTTCAAAATGTAGGGAGAAATAAGATACTTCCATGACAAAGAACAGCTCAAAAACTACATGATAACCAAGCCAACCATGCAAAGAATATTGAAAGACAGCCTAGATTGATATAGGAATAAACCACTAAACAAAGAGACAATTAAACAGAACCAAAAGACAAAGATGCAGCAGCAGAAAGATAGCATGTAAACAATTGACCAACATATAACAGTTATAAGCATTACTGTAAATGGTCTCAATGCGCCAATTAAAAGAAACAGACTGGCAGAATGGATCAAGAAACAAAATCCAACCATATGTTCTCTACAAGAAACCCATCTAACACAAAAGTATACTCACCGACTGAAAGTCAAAGGATGGAAAACAATACTTCATGTAACAGGAACTCAAAAAAAAAGTGGGGGTGGCTATTCTGCTTGCAGACAATGAGAACTTCAAGCAAATAATGATCAGAAGGGATAAAGAAGGTCACTACATACTGGTTAGGGGAAAATTCCAAGAGGAATAGATAACTATCTTAAATATATATGCACCAAATACCAGAGCATCCAGTTATATAAAACAAGTACTATCAGAAATGAAAACCAAATTAACAGTAACACATATGAACAAATGGATTTAATAGACATATAAAGAGTATTCCACCCCAAAACAACAGAATACACATTCTTCTCAGCAGTGCCTGGGTCATTCTCTAAAATAGACCATATATTAATTCACAAAACATATCTAAATAAATGCAAAAGGGTTGAAATTACCCCTTGCATGCTATCAGATCATAGCACTATGAAATTAGAAATCACTGATAAAAGATACTGCAAAATTCCCACAAACACATGGAAACAGAATAACACACTCTTGAGTAATCAGGGGGTCACAGAGGAAATTAAAGAAGAAATTAAACAATACCTACCAGAAAATGAAAACACAAAAACAACTTAGCAGAATCTGTGGAATGCAATGAAAGCTGTCCTCAGAGGAAAATTTATTGCACTGAGTTCACACATCAGGAAAACAGAACGAATACAAATAAATAACCTGATGTTATACCTGAAACATCTAGAAAAACAAGAGCAAGTCAAGCCCAAAGCCAAAAGAAGAGAAGAAATTATAAAAATCAGAGCAGAAATCAATGCAATAGAGACTAAAAAAACCCAAAAAAATCAATGAATCAGAGTTGGTTCTTTGAAAGAATAAATAAAATTGACAAGCCCCTGGCCAACCTTATTTTAAAAAGGGAAGAAAAAGCTCAAATTCATGCAATAAGGAATGAAAGAGCAGAAATCACTACAGACCTAATAGAAATACAGAAAATCATCAATACCTATTTCAAAAACCTCTGTTCTCAAAGGTTTGATAACACAGAGAAAATAGAGAGATTCCTAGAAGCATACAAAGTATGAAAGCCTAGATCATGAAGATGTAAAACTGCTGAATAACCCAAATTTTATTAATGAAATCAAAAATACAATTAAATCCTTACATACAAAGGGGAGCCCAGGCCCAGACGGATTCACTGCAGAATTCTACAAGAAATACAAAGAAGACTTAATGCCAACACTCCTCAAACTCTTCAATGAAATTGAAAGGGAAGCGATCCTTCCTAAATCATTCCTAGAAGGAATTACTCTAGTACCAAAACCTGAAGGACCCAACTAAAAAAGAGAACTACAGACCAATCTCCCTAATGAACACAGATGCAAAAATCCTCAATAAAATATTGTCAAATAGGGAATCAGGGACTCCCGCACCTAGCCATCAGTGTGCAGAGGAGGGGCTGGGTGGATCTGGGGCACCTGCATCAGCCTCCCCGTATGTCTGGAGGACTGTGGATATCTCAGCAAGCAGGGAAGGATCATAGGTTCCAGAGGCACCGTGGCCTGTGGTGAGTGCTCAGCGCACTCTGCCCAAATCCCAGACTGTTCAGGACCCTCCAGGCTTCCGGGTGCAGTGAAGTGGAGAAGTGGGTTTGAGTCCTCTACATCCGCCTCCCCATCCCGGCTGCACTTGAAGAACTGCTGAGCTTCCAACGGGTGGGCAGGCCCAGGCTATCCCTGGAGCCCAGCCTGTTTGGGACTCCCACACCTAGCCATCAGTGTGCAGAGGAGGGTTTGGGTGGATCTGGGGCACCTGCATCAGCCTCCCCATGTGTCTGGAGGACTGTGGATGTCTCAGCAGGCAGTGGAGCATCACAGGTTCCAGAGGCCCTGCAGCCTGTGGTGAGTGCTCAGCACACTCTGCCCAAAGCCCAGACTGTTCGAGTCCCTCCAGGCTTCCGGGTCCAGTGAAGTGGAGATGTGGGTTTGAGGTGTCTACATCCGCCTCCACATCCCGGCTGCTATAGGAGAGCTGTGGAGCTTCCAACGGGCAGGTGGGCGCACAGTGTCCCTGAGGCCCAACTTATCTGGAACTGCAGAGTTGTGAACAGGCAGAGGAGCACCATTGGTTCTGCAGGCCCAGTGGCTTGGGGTAAGTGGTGCCAGAGTCTCAGTAGCTGCAAACATAGAAGGGGATTTCCAACAGATCCTGAGGAAGCTTTCAAATAACACTTGAAACACAGAAATATAGGAAAATGACAAAACGAAAGACCAAATTACAACCTCAAACCTCCAGCCCATTTCAAGAAACCCTAGGAGCAATGTATATAGAAGAAAATATATGCCATTCACCTAAAATATTGGACACAATAGTTACTGAAATTAACAAGCAAATCCAGGAAGCTCTAAAGAAATTCAAAATTGAAATAATCTCCCAGGTAAAAGAAGAAATGATAAAACAAATGAAAGAGATTCTGAATATATCTAAAGAAAACACAGATAAAAAATTGGAGGAACTAAAATAAGATAGAATCCCTAGATGAGCAATATAAAAAACAAACAGAATACATAATGCAGATGCACAGAGATATACAGGAAATAAAAAAAAATTCCACTGAAAGTTGTAAAAACCGCCTTAATGAAAGTGAAGATAGAATTTCAGACCTTGAAGACAGGATTGCAGTTAGTGAACAGGAAAGGAAAGATCTTTTAAAAATAACAAGGAATCAGGAAACAACAATTCAACAACTCAAGACAATGCAAAGAAAAATAACATAAGAATGATAGGGATTAATGAAAAAGAAGGAGACAACATAAAGGATGACAAGAGGATATTTAGAGAAGTAATAGTTGAAAATTTCCCAAGCAAGAGATTAGAAACCAACATCAGGATCAGTGAAGCATATAGAACTCCAAATAGTCATAACCAAAATAAAACTACACCCAGACATATAATAATCACCATCCCAGAAATCCAACACAAGAATAGATTATTAAAAGCTGTCAGAGAGAAAAGACAGATCACTTATAAAGAAAACCCTATCAGAATCACAGCAGACTTCTCAGCACAAACAATAAAGTCAAGAAGAGCATGGAGTGAAGTATTTCAGATCCTAAAGCAAAATGATTTCCAACTTAGACTGATGTATCCTACAAAACTATCATTCAAAATTGACTATACTTCCATGACAAAGAACAGCTGAAGAACTTCATGAACACCAAACCAACCCTGCAAAAAATATTGAAAGACAGTTTAGATATACAAAGGAAAAAAACCACTAAGCAAAGCAGATAATTAAACTGAACAGAAAGATACAGATGCAACAGCAGAGAGATAACATGTCAACAATAAACCAGCATTTAACAGTAATAACCATTAATGTAAATGGTCTGAATGCACCAATGAAAAGAAACAGACTAGCAGAATGGATCAAGAAACAAAATCCAACCATATGCTGTTTACAGGAAACCCATCTAACCCAGAAGGATACTCACAGACTGAAAGTCAAAGGATGGAAAACAATACTTCATGCAGCAGGAATACAAGAAAAGGCAGGAGTAGCCATTCTGTTTGCAGACAACTTGAACTTTAAACCAACAATGACCGTAAAGGACAAAGAAGGTCACTACATACTCATAAGGGGAAAACTCCAAGAGGAAGAGATAACTATCTTAAATATATACGCACCAAACTCCAGAGCACCCAGTTATATAAAACAATTATTAACAGAAATGAAAACTCAAATTATCAGTAACACAATTGTAACAGGAGACCTTAATACACCACTGACATCAAGGGACAGATCAACCAGACAGAAAATGAGCAAAGAAATAACAGAACTGAATCACACCTGCAAACAAATGGATTTGATAGACATATACAGAATGTTCCACCCAACAACATCAGAATACACATTCTTCTCTGCAGTACATGGATCATTCTCTAAAATAGACCATATATTAGCTCACAGAATATATTTAAACAAATGCAAAAGAGTTGAAATCATCCCTTGCATGTTATCGGATCATAGCGCTCTGAAATTAGAAATTAGTGATAAAAGATACTGCAAAAATTCAGCAAACACATGGAAACTGAATAACACACTCTTGAGTAATCAGTTGGTCGCAGAAGAAATTAAACAATACCTAAAAGAAAATGAAAATGCAGATACAACTTACCGGAATTTGTGGGATGCAATGAAAGCTGTCCTGAAAGGAAAATTTATTGCACTGAGTTCCCACATCAGGAAAACAGAACAAATACAAACAAATAACTTGATGCTACACCTCAAACAGCTAGAAAAAGAAGAGCAAGTCAAGCCCAAAGCCAAAAGAAGAGAGGAAATTATAAAAATCAGAGCAGAAATCAATGCAATAGAGACTAAGAAAACAATCCAAAGAATCAACGAATCAAAGAGTTGGTTCTTTGAAAGAATAAATAAAATCGATAAGCCCCTAGCCAACCTTATTTAAAAAAGGGAAGAAAAAGCTCAAATTCATGCAATAAGAAATGAAAAAAGAGAAATCACTACAGACCCAATAGAAATACAGAAGATCATCAACACCTATTTCGAAAACCTCTACTCTCAAAAGTATGATAACACAGAAGAAATGGACAGATCCTTAGAAACATATGAAGTACCAAAGCTAGATCAAGAGGATGTAAAACTGTTGAATAACCCAACCTCTGTTAATGAAATTGAAAATGTAATTAAGTCCTTACCTACAATGAAGAGCCCAGGCCCAGATGGATTCACTGCAGAATTCTACAAGAAATACAAAGAAGACCTAATGACGACACTCCTCAAACTATTCAATGAAATTGAAAGGGAAGCAATCCTTCCTAAGTCATTCCTGGAAGCAAATATTACTCTAGTACCAAAACCTGAGAAAGACCCAACTAAAAAAGAGAACTATAGACCGATCTCCCTAATGAACACAGATGCAAAAATCATCAATAAAATATTGGCAAATAGGATGCAGCAAATCATCAAGAAGATTATACACCATGACCAAGTGGGATTCATCCCAGGAATGCAAGGATGGTTCAACATACATAAATCAATAAATGTAATCCACCATATCAATAAAGCCAAAAATAAGAATCACATGATCATTTCTATAGATGCAGAAAAAGCCTTCGATAAGGTCCAACATTTATTCATGATAAGAACTTTACAGAAAATTGGAATAAATGGTCTTTACCTCAATATAATAAAGGCCATTTACGACAAACCAACAGTCAGCATCATACTAAATGGCCAAAAATTGAAAGCCTTTACTTTAAAATCAGGCACAAGACAAGGATGTCCTTTATCACCACTCCTATTTAATATAGTACTGGAAGTACTAGCCAGAGCAATTAGGCAAGAGAGAGAAATAAAAGTTGTAAAGATAGGAAAAGAAGAAGTTAAATTATCATTGTTTGCAGATGACATGATACTCTACATAGAAAACCCCCTAAACGCCATTGAAAGACTCCTAGATACAATGAATAAATTCACTAATGTGGCTGGATACAAAATCAATACTCAGAAATCGATAGCATTCCTATACACGAATAACAAAATCACAGAGAGGGAAATAAGAGAAACTAAAATCTTCACATTAGCAAGCAAAAAAATGAAATATTTAGGAATTACTCTTACGAAAGACATGAAAGACTTATACAGTGAAAATTACAATACACTGAAAAAAGAAATTGAAGATGATCTCAGAAAATGGAAAGCCATCCCTTGCTCATGGATAGGAAGAACAAACATTGTGAAAATGGCCATTCTCCCAAAACTGTTATACAGATTCAATGCAATCCAAATAAAAATACCATCAACATACCTTATAGATCTAGAGAAATCACTCCTAAATTTCATCTGGAACCAAAAGAGACCTAGAATAGTAAAGGCAATTCTAAGCAGCAAAGACAAAGCAGGAGGCATCACAATCCCTGACTTGAAGTTATACTACAAAGCAACAGTAGTAAAATCAGCATGGTATTGGAATCAAAACAGAGCCGAAGATCAATGGAATAGATTAGAAGATACAACCACAACTACAAACACACTCAACCACCTTATCTTTGATAATGTAGCCAAGCAGGTTCACTGGAAGAACGACAGTCTCTTTAATAAATGGTGCTGGAAAAACTGGCTCTCCATTTGCCGAAAACTAAAGCTAGACCCATGTCTATCACCATGTACTAAATTAAAATCCAAATGAGTCAAAAATCTGAATATTAAAACAGAAACACTAAATCTATTGGAAGACAAATTGGGTAGAAACCTTGAAGATATAGGAGTAGGTAGAGAATTCATGAACAGGACTCAAACCGCACAGGAAATACTTCCCAGAATCAATAACTGGGGCCACTTCTTATTAAGAAGTTTCTGCATGTCAAAAGAAATCTCCAGTATAGTGAAAAGAAAACCCACAAACTGGGAAAAGATTTTAGTGAACTCTTTCTCAGACAAGGGACTCTTGTCTAAAACATATAAAGAATTAAAAAAACTCAGACCCCCAAAATTCAAAGATCCAATCCAAAAATGGGCATCTGAGATGAATATGCACTTCTCAGATGAAGAAATGCAAATGGCAAATAAATACATGAAAAAATGTTCATCATCACTGGTCATTGAGTCATTAGAGAAATGCAAATTAAAACCACACTGAGATACCATCTCACTCCTGAAAGAATGGCCAGGATCAAGAAAACCAACAACAACAAATGCTGTGGGGATAAAGGAACTCTCCTACACTGTTGGTGGGAGTGTAGACTGGTGCAGCCTTTGTGGAGGTCAGTCTGGAGATTTCTCAAAAAGCTGGGATTGAAAGTCCCATTTATTCCAGCTATTCCACTTCTAGGCATATTCCCAGAAGAACTGAAAGCATCATACCACAGTGATATATGTGCACCTATGTTTATAGCAGCACAATTTGTAATCGCCAGATCTTGGAAACAACCGAAGTGTCCATCAGCTGAGGAATGGATAAAAAAGTTGTGGTACTTCTATACAATGGAGTATTATTCAGCTATAAAGAAGGATCTTATTGAGATATTTATCAATAAATGGGCGCAGCTTGAGACCATACTCATAAGTGAAATAAATCAATCTCACATGTGTGAATACCGAATAGTTTCCCTAATGTAAGTAATGATTCAAATATATAAAAATATGTAGTAATCATGATTCCCATTATGTGGCCTTGAAGCCTTATAAAGTTTTCACTTATTAATTGGAAAGGCTTTATTCTGGGCTTCTTGATATGGAAATATTTGAAGCTATAGTATATGAAGTTTTATTCAAATATTTCAAGGAAAAAGACAGACACTATGGTAACTACTATTAAGTCGGGTTATTTGGTGGTGAAGCACTAGGTTGCTGAAACAGTCATGCTTTGACCTGTATTGTTATATTGTTATGTCCTATTTTATCTCAATCTCTCCCTTATTCATTAAAAAATGTTTTAGTTATTTCTTATGTTTGTTTTAATTAAGGGGAAAAATTTAAAAAAATAGCAGGATATATAATAGTAACTTTTTTTGATTTCCTATTATCTTGCTTTGAAGTCCTGTAATACTCCCACGATCTTGTTTTGACTGATTAGACTCTGTTCCATTCTGTATGATGGTATCAGGTTTGAGGGTTTAGGCAACTACTTTGAAGGCAATAAGATTCACTAAGATGCCCATGCTGGTTTGACTATTGTCTCCTTTGGAAGTCCTGTAATGTTTACAATGCTTAAGTTTTATTGGTCTTGTTTTCTACTGTTTTGTTCAACTTTATAATATCTAATTAGATAGACAATACTTTTTAAGGAAACAAGAGACATTGTTGATAACCTTGTACTCTGTTTTACATCATGTGCTATGTCTATCCTTGGTTTTGACTGACAGCTTTGTTTTGCCATATTTGACTTTATTCTCTCTCCCCCAAAAAAGTAAGAAGAACTAAGGAGTAATAAAACCCAAAATGTGTAAATTTTGTTGTAAAAAAGAGAGCGAAAAAAGAGCTCTCTCTTTTTAAATCTGTGTTTAAATCTTTGAAGAAACCTCCATATGCCCATTATCAGACAAATGGGCAAAGAAAATGTGGTATTGGTACTGAAGGGGGTACTACAGGGTATGTTTTGACTCTACGTGCTTTCCTGATCTGGGAGCTAATTTACGTCAAAGTCATTATGAGACTACGAAATAATATGAATGTAAATGTTACATACTATAAACTTACTGAATTCCTTTTATTGGAATATACAAATATATACTCTTAGGGAATAATGAAAATTTGTAGGTATAAGAATTGACCCTGGAAGAAGATAGGTTTGATCTTGGTTGGGCACTACTGGAAAAGTTCTGATGCTCTATTCACATCTGACAACCAGAGCTGCCTCCAACATAACTGGGGATGCCTTCTTCTTCCATGTAGAGTCTGATGACCTGCAGTGAAGCAGAGCTATTGGCCACTATTCAGCATGCGGACTTCTCCCAAGACAAAGAGACCCTGAATGCAGTGTGGTGGGACAAGCGGAAGTTGTAAGTCAACAATCCAAGCACCCTGGAGGCCAGGGACACAGCTCAGTGGTGGAGAGCTTGCCTAGCATTATGCACGAAGCCCTGGGCTTGTTCCTCAGCACTTGAGAAACAGTGTTTAAAAAAGGGGGCTGGCAGATCAGCACAGGTGAGCTGCCCCAGTGTCTTAAGTCTTGAACCTGCAGATACAACACAGCTGCACATTACAACAACAAGCTACGTCTCACACAGTTTCTCTGGTGACCAATCCTCACCCTGAATGATACAGTAAATTGTGGGAAATACATTTCCACACAGTTAAATTGGGTCAACACAAATCCACCAGGGTATCCGCTCACCAACCTGGCATCCATTTGCACCTCTTGTGACAACACACAGTGTTCAGATTGAAATAATGGAAAGACTACACTTCATGGAAATGAAATGATTGTTCTTCACTCTACCAAAACACTGTTAGCACTTTTGCCTATAGAAGATGGAAACACTCTTGGGTCACATTCTTCCACTGATATCCTGTGCCTTAATGTCTGAGATAAAATCAGGTATAAGAATGACTCTCATTAACATAATTTTTGCTATCAGATGATGTTCATATCAAACGGAAAAGGAAATTACTGAAGTATTATAGTTCTTATTTCTATGAATAACTCCATAACTGCAGCTGGCAGTGATTTTTTTCTAACATATTCAATAATTAAATTTCACACAATGCCTTAGTTTGAAGCTAACACCTCCACTCACTCACACACTAGGTTTTCTATAAAAGAGGCCTGCATTCTGCAACAATGCCCCATAGAGAGTCACAGCGACAAACAAAGAATTCTACAAGTTCACTACTCTAGTTTTAGCAGATGTATTCAATAAGGGAAGAAAAAGTCCATATTCTCGAGTTTATTTAAAGAAAAGCATCACTAAAATAAACAAAAACACTAGGCACAGCCAGCTCATGTTTAATTTCACTAGGCGGGCTTTGAAGTTGTGATCCTCTTGCCTCAGCCTATCAGAATGCTAAGATGGCAGGAATGTGTTACCCCACCTGGCCAGAATGAAATAATTAAACTATCTGTCCACCAATGTGAAACACATCTTCAATAGTTCTTATTAAGAATCACTACTCATTGGTGTGAGCCCCAGGGGTGCCAGCAAAGAGATAGAGCTCTTGGGAGGCAGCAGGAGAGGCTGTTGACTTCAACCAGATGAAGCTGCTGCTCGTCAGAAGGAAACGTTTTGTAAAATTTACCTTCAGACACAATCTTCCTGCATGTTGGAGAGTAGAGTCTTAATAAGAGATTTATTATTCAAAGAAGATAATGTGAGCCAGACTTGGTGGTGAGCACCTGTAATCCCAAGTGCTTGGCAGCTGAAACAACTGTATTCAAGCAAGCGTGGGCTACAGGATGGAGGTGGCGCCATGCAGGAAGAAGTGAGAGGTGCAGAGGTCGAGCCAGAAGGCCTCACATGATGCTTTATGTGCCTAAGGCTCATAGGAACACAGTTCTCCGTAGGACAGATAACAATGAAAGCTGTGGTCCTCCTAAATCTGCGGTAAAAGAACAACAAAAAGAAAATTACCTTCCCAAAAACAGATCTTTGTAAGCAAACCTGAGGATCTGAGACTTAGAATTAACACTGCTGAGGGGAGAATAATTGTAGAGAAGGAAAGAAATCTTTAACAAAATCAAGGAAAGACACATGTTTTCATAAAAGGAATAAAGACAAGGATTGTACTAAGGTCTCACCTTATCCACAGAAGCATTGTCCAAAGAACAGCAGCAAAGAGTCTCAAATGCTGGGCTTACGTCTAGAATAACCTTACAGAGATATTTTAAAACAGAGGCAGTGGAGTGTTTGGAGGCTCATCGTACAGATGTGACAAGATATGAAGGAATACTTCTCTCACAGTCTCATTCAAAAATTAGTGAGATTAATCAGGTTCTAAGCAGACCATTTCAGAGAAAGGAATTATGAGATTTCAGTAGACATGAACTAAGTGGGGAAATTTTTGAAGACAAAGGTTTGGAAAGCGATACTGAAACTGATGCCACAGTTGTGCAGCTGATACCTTGACTTCCTAGAGGTCTTACTGCTGGATTAAAACCTGAGAGCGTGTTTGCACCAGCAGAGCAATGCTTGGATTCTTAACTTACACAAGGAAGCATGTGAATACCAGATTGTCCGGCGCCGCGTCTGTCCCGCAGAATGAGGCACACGAACACTCTGTCTCTGCAGGCTCCTTTATTGACTGGGCTACAACCTCAATACACGTCCGTCCTTGACGGCTTCCTACGTGTTGTGCGTCGGGCACTTCCTATACGTGGGCTTATATAGCTAATGTTATCCAGTCATGGGATTACACGTGGGGACAGGCGATTGGGCGGCAACAAGGAAGCATTCAATCATTACCATATATGGCGGGGACAGTAAGCCGAGCAAGAACCAGGAAGCAGGATGTGTGCGCCATCTTGGGCACACGATGGGCGGGGGAGCAGCAAGGCGGTAGGCGGACGCCATCTTGTGGCTATATTCTCATGGGTAATACGGCAGGCTCCCAACACCAGATGGAACAACGAAGCTCAGCAATGGAAGCATCTCTGCCTTTTCTGTTTCTGGAAGTGCAGATATTTTCATTGATCAGACTTGTACATATGGCTTTGACATTGGGAGCCACTGAAACTGGAAATTGAACACACGTGCAAGACTGCAGCACGGCCAGGGCATTGCTGACCCAAGAAAAAAGAGAGGCCTCAAAGGGCAAGGCAAGGTCACAACTGAGGACACCAACTCCAATGAACTAAATAAAGACTGTAGCTGCAGGTGTTTCACTCCTGTGGTGAAACACTGCATGGAGATCTCCTAAGATACTTCTCCTAAATTTACCGAGCTAGTGCTCCTCAATGAAACATAACCTGTCACTTGGGAAAGTCCTGGAACCACTCCCATGGTCTGTTCAGTTTTCTGCGTTTTCTACTCTAACCCCTTCGTTGTTTGAAAACTAAATAAATACAGGCCACCCAGAGACATTCCTTGTCTTATCCCCCAGAGTCTTGAACTCTGCAGAGGGCTTTGATCCTCATGGTGCCCTAAAATCATATTACTTGTCTCATTTATTTAGGCCTTCACTTTACAGTAATTTGGGATATTGGGGATCTAGACCAGGCCCCCAAAACTTTGAAGTTGAGAATGTAGATGATACAGCCAACTGTACAGGTTTCATCTTGGATCAGAAAGGTATAGATTCTATTCCTGAGATGATGGCTCACATCACTCATCAATTGACTATGGTCAGCAAGTTAAAGCGTGTAAGTGGCATTATTGATCCAACAATGATTAGAAGAGTAAGGAGAATGACAGCACTGCAGAGTCATGTGGAAAGCATAAACCTTCTGATACTGCTGTCTTTGCTCATGAAATAGATGATGGAGCTGAGAGTGTAGATGACATTACCAGTAAGGCATGTGTTGCGGACTTTACAGGTGCTACATGTGATCATGTGGCTGTAGGTAGGCCTTGTGTAGTCCAATCAGATGATACTTGTACTAGATAGATTCTCAATATACATGGAAATGAATGCAGATACAGCCCCTCCTCATGCAGTTAGAAGTGAGAATGACTCTGAAAATTCAGCAACCTGCCTGCTTGCTCAGATACTTAAGCTGAAGGTATTTCATCTAGTTTAACAGAATCAACAGGAAAGTTGGTAGAGACCAGGTCAGAGTGTACTTCCCCCATATCTATTAAGAAGACTGCTGGTAGTCATTATACCACTTTATTGGACTCTGAACTGCATACATAAAATGGGACAAAAGAACTTTCAGAGAATGCCTTGGGCAGTGCCCTGGGTATTACTGTGACACAACAGAGGCATTACATGAACTAAGAACTGCTAAAGAGTTCAAAACAAAAGAACAAAATGTCTTAGAGAATACAGAATTTGGTGTATCATTTCCTGTTAAAGAACTTCACCTAATGAAAAGAAAAACTCCATGAATTAGAAAAATATTTCTCTATCCTCAGATAAGAGGATCCTTCCAGAGCTGTGTACACAGGGACATAGATGGTGAAGAAAGAGAATAAGCTGTCAAGACAAAGATGGACCAAGTAGAAAAAAAAGTAGCCATTTGTCTTCATTCATAAGTGTAGTTCTCTGTTATTTCCCTGCTGTGGTAGGGATAAAAGGCAATTGTCAGCCCAGAAAAATCATGGAAAACACAACTTACAAGAGTCCAGTGGACAGACAAGTCATGTTAGTGTGGATCTCACTTCCCAAAATGTCCAAAGCAAATGCAAATTAGAACAGGGGATTCAAACCTGCAGCCATGGGAGATTCAGGCCCTGCACAGGCAGAGTGTTCTTTCTTTCCTGACAAACCTGAAGAGAGCAATATTGGAGACAGGAATGGTGGACATTTAGGGAGCAATTAAGACAGACAGACTAGAGCTATGCTTGGCACCCATACCACGTACAGTGCCAGGCCCAGAGCTCCGAAACTGGTGAACTGCCACAGATGTAGGCATCTGGATCTAGAGCTGGCACTGAACCTCCTGCCTGGGGTCACTCCAGCTGCACAGCAGCCGGGTACCTGCCAGCTTCCTTCCTCCAGCCGGTCTGGAGGAGTTACACGCTGTTTCTACTTTACACAGCAGTGTACTGTGAGAGGGAAACGTTAAAGGCCATTTTATGACATAAAAAAATCACTGTGAAGATGATAAAAGTCAGTGCACAGGGTTAAAACCAATATTAGCAATGCCTACTTCTAAAAAAGGCCACATGCTCATGTAAATCGATAAGACAGTAAACAATAAATAGGATAAACACATAGCTACTTCAGAAATATGAAATTCATTAGATAGCAAGCAGTTAAAACATTTAGTATCATTATATTCAGGAAAGAAAATAAAGTCCATTGGAGAGTCTCACCAACCCGAGTGTATTACTACAGGTGTTGGAAATGACCCCAGGAAGACAGGGGAAAGAATGGCTATCCTCAGACTAGCAATGATTAATTTTTCTAGAAGCATCCTTGATTAAGCTTATGAGAAAAGGAGAAAAAACATTAAAGAGCCCTAGAATGAATGCTGAAGCAAAGGTGGGTGTAGTGGTTGGTTGATTGTGTCAATTTGAGACATTTGGAAGCTTAAATAAATAGGTTTAGCAACACTACACCCCAAGATGTAGAAGACCCACCCTAGGGTGGCTCATCACCAGGAGGTATAAAAGGGAAGGAGGAAGGACAGATGCATGCCATTCTTTGGAGAAGCACCGGTCTTTGCCTTTGGTTTAGACTTCATCTCCTGGCTTCCAGTGTAGACTCTTCAACTTTTTAGCAGAGACTCTTCAGCCTTTCATCATAGAGGCTTCCGCCTTCTGTCACAGACCCATCAGCCAGCTGGTGAGGACTTGCACAAGACACTAAGGTGAACTCCAGACCTGGGTTGAATCCTTCAGCCTCCATTGTGTAGAGACCCTCTGCATGCTTCATATTCGACTCTGTGGCTCACAATCTTCAGTCAATCTTGTCATTTCTCAAACATCTGTATATCTCATGTTATATCTGTTTTCTCTATAAAACCCTGAATAATACATTGGGTTTTTAATCAAGAAAAGAAAGTTTATATTATTTTGCACAATACATGTGAAGCACTGTGTTACACACTTCAGAATTATTATGTAATTTAATCATAAAAACACTATAGTGTAGGTATTATTTTCCCATTTATGAATGTTTGGGAGATGATACTAAACTTTCCTTAGTGCTGAAGAGCATTTCTCACTTGTATTTTCAGTGAGGGTGAAACAGCAGAGCAGGTCCTAAGGAGCAGTTTTGGCTGCAGGGAAGGAATGTTACCAGCGCAGGGTGACCGGGTGTCAGTGATAATGAAATTCCACCAAACCTCCATAAATTATATGAAGATCAACGGGTTAAAAAACAACATACCAGGTGTCAGTGGTGGCTGCCTTAGCGAGTTCCTTCCAAAACACTTGTGCTGGGAAGTGTGAGGGTCTAAGGAGTGGGGCAGACATTTCTGAGACACGCTGAGCGGGATGGCACAGCAAGACATTTGTCCTTTTCCTTTGCCCGTCCTACCTGTAATGTTCTCCCTCAAACACCTGCACTGTGCACTCTGTATTTCCTACTGCTGTGTGCAAGTGTCACCATCTTGTAAAACTTAGGTCTAACTCTGTTTTTCTTCTTGAGAAGCTCCACAATTGAAGCAGTTGTTGGGTGAGTGTTGCCACTTGGTGTCCAGCAAAAGTATTTTGACATTCACTTGCTGTCCTCTATTGTGCCTAGATTAAACTAGGGTTAAGCCTTGTCACAGGGAGAGTCACCACTG
Organism: Cavia porcellus; assembly: GCF_034190915.1. NCBI lineage: Eukaryota > Metazoa > Chordata > Mammalia > Rodentia > Caviidae > Cavia > Cavia porcellus. Next base: position 23,395,800 of record NW_026947509.1, on the reverse strand, counting down.
CCCAACTAAGGCCAGTGAATTTCCCGTTGTACTGATTATGAGGAAGAGGACTCAGAAACACAGGGTGCTTGTTGATGTGCTGCCCCACTGGATGTGAAGGTGACTGAACTTGAAATGTCAAACATAATACATGGTTAATTCAGGCTGGAGAACAGTATCTACCTGGACATTGCTGCACAAAGTAGGAAGATTTTTCTCTGCTAAGTGAACTGGATCAGTTTTCTACTCTTTGCTGTATAATAGAAGTATCCTTAGAAGTAGGAGGAAGACCTCTTGATGGAGAAAAATGAGACATTTTAGGGAAAATTTCCATGTCTGATTATGGCTCCAATCCCCCATGAAACATCACAATGCACTTATTTCTCATTAACAGTTAAGAAACATAATGACCATCACCCGTGAACTGGAATATTGTGAGCTTTGTGGTGTGAATAGATTCCACTACACTAATGTTGTGTTTCCCAGCCTCTCAATATTTTATATATCATGCAAATTCCTAAGTTAGAGACGTTATTATATTGCATGACTTGCATAGATATCCTTGCTTTATTTTTATTGTTAAGTCTTCAGAGTTAGTGAAATTTGAATCTCCATTGTGAGATAGGGATAGAAACTCAATCTGACTTTGATGTTTTGAGGTAGGGCTTTTGGGAGGTGACTAACACTAGATAAGGTGCCCAAGGTAACACTGATGAATGAATATCAGTGGCTTTAGCAGAACAGAGAGAGAGAGATCAAAAAATCTACACCCATGCACTCTCTGTCTCTTGCCATGAGATCTCTGCTCCACCTCATGCTTCCTCTCTTTATAAAACACTTGTTGGGGGAAATGTGTCATTAGCAGACAGATTAAGGCAGGAAGGCAGCACAGTAAGGGGTAGACAGCAGCCCTCATTTGGATTTCCAGACCATGTTAGACAGCTCATTATTGGAACTGTTTTGGACAGGCTGTCTTAACAACCCCATGCCTCAGTGTCCTTATCCGTCTCACACAGTTATTGGAAACACGCACCACACATGGTTATTATGAGATGTAGGAAGGATTATGAGTGCTGATGCTTAGATCAGGACCCAGAGAAGTCTGCTGGCAACTTACAGAAAAGAGAATTGAACACGCACGTGGTAAATACAAGTAATAGAAAAATAGTAAACTGCTGTTAACTGAGTAATTCTCAAGGGAAATTTAGATCACAAAGCAAAAGTTGTAGTTTTCATTTTCTTTTACAGGGGATTTGCTGTTTAACATGAGCTGGTGAGTCTTTTACACTTATTGAAATATTTGCCTTCCGCGAGCACATGTACGGGCACAGCATGATTCTTGATTCAGAAATGAAAAAATAAGATTCTCTGATTCTTTCTGATCCCCTAGCTTTAAACATAAGAGTGTATTTTTCAAGGTAAATCATTCCTTGCTGAACAATATTAGTATTAATGGACTCTTTCTAATCATTGACACATACAACTGCTACCTAAATTTGAAAGCAACTTTAAGGAAATTGGTGATCAAACGAGTAATTTTCAAGAGCAGTCACCAGGGGGCAGCACCTGCAAGCACAGCCTCCTCAAGTGAGTGGGGAAAATAGATGCCTCAAACTGAAGACGCCCTACTACTATATTTCTCTTCCTTTCCAGCACAGACACAGACTTTGCAAGACAGACTACAATCACTTTTCTGGAGCTGAAGTCAGCTTTGGTAGGGAAATCCACGGAGGAGCAGTTAGAGTCAGAAGCTCTTTGTTAAGAAGGGGAAGCCGGGATGCTACTCGTGGCAACAATGCTGATCTCACGGATGCAATTTTCACGTGAGTTTCAGACTCCCTGGTTGTTTCCAGAAACTGTAGAATGGTAGAAAATTATCTGCAGGAAAAACATTGACTTTATGGTTTTTTGGGCTTTTTTGAAATAAGAACTCAGTAAGAGGGGAGGAAGGAAATATGGAAAGAAGGAGAAAAATGGTAGTGATAAATGAGAAAGACCAGTGACAGTGTAGCTTAGGGAATAGAAACCTGGTCTGTTCTGTATGATGCCTTTCATTGTCTTTCCCCGCAGAAATGAGCGGACAACAGGTAAAGCAAAGTCCTCGATTCTGGCACATCTGGGAGGAGGAGAGAACTTCACCACGTACTGCAATTCTTCAGGCACCTTAAACAGCTTACAGTGGTACAAGCAGAAGGCCAGGGGACGCCCAGTCCTCTTGGTGAGGCTAGTGAAGGGTGGAGAAGTGAAGGGGCAGGACAGATTGACAAGCTGGTTTGGACAAAGAAGACAGGACGGCTCCCTGCACATCACAGCCACCCGGGGAACTGACGTAGGAACCTATTTCTGCGCAGCGACACAGTGCTCCCCAAGCACCTGCTGCCTGTGCCCAAACCTCGCCCTGAGAATCCACAAAGAGGTTATGATCCCTAGTGTAGCTCAGAAGCTGGAGAAAGCTGAAATCACACTGTCTGCAAAGAGACGGTGCACCCACCTCCTCCTCATGGCAATAGGGATGCGTGTAGAAATTCACTCATTGAGACACGATAATTTAATTCCTATTACACAGCTACTGGTTTTCTTCTACAGAGATGTCTCGGGGAATTCCAATTAATCCAGGAAGAATCAGTGGATTCTGAGGGCATCTTTCCGTGATGTCACAGGTCCCCAAGAAGCTTCTCTCAGATTTCAGCGCTACAGGAAATGTTGTTGATAGGTTTCTCCTTAAAGAAACCATAAAAATAATGTCACTAAAAGATTGTAGGAGTACCCACGTTTAACCTGATTTAAGCATTATTCAGTGGGTAAATGTATCAAGGATTACTTGGAGCCTCATTGATATATACTACTTCCATGTTTGTATGTATGTTTTATTCTTAAAAAGAAAATGACTAGAGCTCCCCTGAGCTGGAATGGTCCCCTAAGCAGCGGGCTCCTTTCTCACCACTCCTTCCCCGAGGCCCTGACGTGGTCTCCTCTCATGGCCATTCTCTCCTGGAAGCTGCTTGTTTGACAAAGTGGCTCAGGGCTTCCAAAAGTGTTGAAGTGGAGCTCCCAGGCCATGTTAATATTTAGGCACATAATTGCCATGATGTTAGTTTTGCTTCACTATGTATTAAAGTGAGCCATGGAGTTAGACTACAGTAATTTTGGTAGGGAACTACATGAGGGTGTAAGTGTCACTGGGGCCCTTTGGATACTTCATGAAACAAGTGTTAGAGCACACACACTCCCTGTGCCAGGCAGACACTAGAGGGCTAATAAAGCACAATGCATACCCAGGGGTTACCAAACCCTGGGACTTTACCCCTCAAACACAACTCACATTCATTTCCTTACACCTACACGCCTTGCCGTTCTCCATTTATAGGCATTCAGCAAGCTTTTGAACACTGATAGTTACCTCTTAATTCTCTTCCTACCTCTCATCTTACTTCCTTGAATCTAACTTTAAAATCAAGGCATTTAGAACTGAATGACCAAGTAAAGCCTTTGCATCTTTTTCATGAACTATTTTTAGTTTTGGAAGCAATTATGAGGAAAATATGATAATACTGGAACTAGTGCAATATATTGAAATAATGGAGACAAAACATTACTAAACTACTTGTAAGACTGAATGAACTATCACATACTACATAAGGAAAAAAATTCATACTAAACTACTTGTAAAACTAAATAAAACAGCATGTATATTACATGAAGAAAAATGTTCACATGCATACAGTATTTAAGTGAATTTTTAAGAGTATCTTAAGTTCTACCTGTTATGGAATTGCCTAAATATTATAGAGTTTTGATATAAAGACATTATTTTTCTGTAAAAATGACATTTTGCTGAGATAAATTGACATATATACCATTTAGCCAAAACTGTAAACTTTTTAAAATTTTTAATTCACGTAATATCTATACCTCTGTATCCACATCTATATGTACATCTAACTATAACATCCTAGCTAAATTCATATATACATTGTGTAATGATCAAATTAGGGTAAACAGCTGTAATGGTGAATTGCTTATGTCAACTTGAGATGTTTAGAAGTTTAATTAAATCAAGATTTATACATTATGGCTGCCATTTTGGATTTACTACTGTCTTGCTTGAAGTCCTTTATTATTTGTTTTTATGGTTCTATTATGTTCTATGTTGTTTGATTTTTACTGTGTCTGAAGGGATCTGCAGCAATTTTGAAAACAAGAAGAGGCCTTATGGTAACCACTCTTGATTTCTTATGGTTTTGAAGTTCTGTGTTACTTACACTGATTTCTTTTGATTGGCTTTATTCTGTTTTATTTTGCTTGATTTTATTCTCTTTAAGATAAAAAAAAAATTGCAAGTGCAACAAAGAGTACCTGAAATGTTGGGACCCGAGAAAACGTGGTTGCTGAAAAGAGCAGCATTAAAGGAAGACAATGCTTTGCTTCAGGAGAACAGGAAAGATGAACTGAAAGTGCTTCAGGAATTGAGAAGGCGTCAGCTGCACGGGCTCAAGAGCATAAAGAGATAAATAATGCTGAAAGGTTTTGCTTTGAGAAGAAAGCCCCAAGGGCCTGGCATATTCAGGGTTGCCTGGGAAGTGTTTTCTAGAATTCAAACACCAGGCCATCAGGTGAGGGGCCCTAGGACAAGAGGCCAGGCTTCTGCTCCAACTGGCAGCAGAACTGGGAGTCACCCATATGGTGCAGGTTTTTCAAATTACAGAATCCAAGAGCAGTGAGATCAGGAGGCTTCTGTAAGATTTCAGAAGAAGGCCTGAGAGGCCAGGTGGTGCAGCCCTGATACGGCAGTGCATGGAGCTGTGAGAGTGAACTGAAAGCACTCTCACACCAGAGACCACAGAAAGTTAGATACCAAAAATATGGAACTTCTGCTGAGGAAAACTGTAGGGAATGGCTGTAGCCACCTCAGCAGACAGGCCATGGGGGCTGCAGCTGCTTAGCAAGGCTGCATGAGTCGGGCTCCCACGTGCTTTGGAGCTCACATCTCACCTCACCGCAGGCTGCCCTAGCTGCTGACAGAGATGTAAGGTTTAGTGTTTATGCTGTGAGATTTTATAATGTTTTGCTCTAATTTCTGCCTGTATTATTCTACCATCTTCCTTAGGGGATAGGAATGTTTTTGTTTGTTTGTTTGCTGTGCAGGGACTCAAAACTAAGACTTTACCTAGAGTCTCAGAAGAGACTTTGGACTTGGACTTTTCAGCAATGATAAACATGTTAAAAATTTTGCAACTGTTACAGAGGGACTAAATGCATTCCTGCATAATGAGATGCACAGAAGACATTTGAAGGCCACAGGAAGAATATCATGACTTAGACCTAAAATTTCCCCAAATTTTCATATTTGGAAGGTAATTAGATCATCAGGATGCTACATGCATCAGTTAATTTGTCAGTGAATGAACTCAGTGGCTGAGTATGCTCTCAGGAGATCAGGCCTGGTGACAGGTGGGCCCCTAAGAGCATGGACTAGAAAAGTGTGCTCTAGACTCTGGCTCCTCCCTTTCCTTTCTGCATCCAGCTTCCTGGGTGGGAGCAGTGTTTCTCCACCAGGGCCTTCTACCATGCCGTATGCCTTGGAGCCCAACAATCCCAGACTGAGTCCTCTGAAAACTCTTTTCATTTAAATTGTGTGTGACAGGTATTTTTCCAGTCATGAAATAGTTGAGTAATAGGACTTACATTTATTTTCATCTTATGGGGTTTCTAGACAGTGCTCGGATAGTATTCAAAAGGCATCTAAAAATACTTGGCAATCTGTGCTACCAGCAAACAGTTAGTGTCTGCCTATCCAACATTAAACAGGATTTTCAAAAAACATTTTCCTTATCTTAGTGTCTTTTTCATACCTGTGTTTCTGTTCAGAAATAACCCTTTACTATTAAAAAATCTGACCTTTCCCTGAATGTTTTCTGCTGTAAAATATTGCTCCAAATCTATCTTTATAAATTGCACAGTTGCTGATTGGTTTTAAGAACTGTGATCAGTCCTACCACACTTTCCATCCCCAAGGGCTTTCCATGAGTAAAGCTGTTTCTGCACTGTTAAGTGGTATAATGACACAAGAAATAAGAATTCAGAATGAAGAAAAATTTTGGTGTATTTTTTCTTTGTCTCCCAACTTATAATAATGTGGGTAAATGTACATATTGAGAATTCTAATATTTTAAGAACTCTGTTAAGGATATTTGAAATGCTGATGCAAATCAGCCACTCCAAAGTAGATAGCTAATTTGTTCACTCAAAGTTTCACAAACCAGATAATACACTGATGATTTTTAACTTGTGTGGTGAATTGATAAATGGTGGGCAATTTGTAACAGCAGCTGAACTGAATCAGCGTGGTGCTGAGCATGGAGGGCCCACCTGGGACTGTTGCCAAGATAAACAGGAGAACTGGAGAGCAAGAATTAAGTATTGTTGGTTCTCCATGGTGTTGTTGGTTCTCCTGTTGCCATGGGTTCTTGTGGAAGAGCTTGTCAGGCTTCTTTCCTGACATGAGCTTGGCTGTTCTCATCATCAGAGGAGCTCTGGACCTCACTGTCACTGAGAAAGGCTGTGGTTCATTTTGAAGGAACTCTGGTCTTTACTGCTTCCTGGCTCTGGAGGGGAAAATGGTGTGCTGTTCAGTCTCCAAGAAAAGCTTGTCATGCTGGTTTCCTGATAGCAACCTGGCTATTCTGATCATCAGAGTAGCTCAGTATCTCGTTGTCACTGAGGATGGCTAGTACTTTTCAGAGGAGTCCTGCTTCTTACTATGAATGTTGCTTCCTGGCTCTGGTGTACAACCCTCACCCTACTGGCACAGATTTTCCAGCTTCCACCACTGAACTTTGGGGCTTCCCCAATGCAGATCTGTGAAACAAACTTGCATGAGACACTGCCATGGGCACTAGGCCTCCAGCTGGACTCGTGGGGACACTGTCATGGTATCTAGGTCTTCAGCTGGAAACATGTAGGACATTAGTGTAGGATCCAAACCCTCAGCTGGATTCCTTGGTCTTAGTGTATGGACAGATTTCCTGTACTTCTAATATTTAACTATTTGGGTGATTATTATAAAATAATTCTGTAAATTATGTGTTCTGTATTGTCTTGTTCTCCTTGAAATCCCTGACTACATCAACCTTACACTAAAAATACATAAAATTTTATTAGAAACAAAGCACACAAGTATACAAATAAGGGACATGGGAAAGGACACATCCTGGGCACAAAAATGGGAAACATTTGAAAATCACATAGTTTACTTTCTAGAATAAGAATTCAGAAATCTGTCTGTCATCAATGAAGTGAAATAACTGGCAGCTGCAAAAGTAAAGTGAGCTAATTTCATACCGTCAAGATTCTCTTAGTACAAAAGAAAAGAATTCACCAATTGTAGGGAAAAAAAAGTGTCTGTTATAGTTCTAAATGATAAAGGGCTCCCTTGTATTATATCAATACGATTTGTAAAAAGCACTCTGGCAATTATTGACATAACCTCACGGTCAAGGACATGTTTCTAGGTTGGCATGATAGTGGGTCAGAGTAATACTGAGCTTTCAGATTTTGCAAGCTGGGTAAATGTAAGAAAGAAAGAGAAGCGTGTAGATTAGTGACATTTAAAAGAACAACTTTGGAGTGACTGACATTGGAGCTCATGTTAGAAAAGAAAGGAAAGGAAGATGAGAGAGCAGCTTTTCAGGAAAGAGTGGAGACATCTGCACTAAGTTATGAACAAATAGTAAAGAGAGAAGATCCGTGCGCAGCCTGAGTGAGCATCCCAAAGCCTCTGCTGCAGGCAGGCGCTGTCTCAGGCAGTGAGTGCAGCAGTGTCTCAGAGCCAGAGCCGGTTTTCTCAGTGTGCTCTCTGTCAGGATTTCAGTGTGATTGCGCATTTCTCCTTCAGTGCTCCTATCTGCAAACAGAAAACCTTGAAGACTTTATCTGTGTTTCCTTGGAGAAGAGCTGTGCCTTTCTGGAGAGCCTGAAACTTGCTATCTATTTACTCTGCATGAAAAACTCAGCACAAATTGCTTTCCTGCAAACAAGTTTCTCCACACTAGGACCTTGGAAAGCACTTGTTGTCCTACAGGACTGACTTTTCTGAGAATAATCATTCACCAGGGGACCTGACGGTTCTTCTGTTTTCAATACTGACTTGGCTTTCAGATTTCCATTTTATCAAAAACAAAATATTGGCATATATTTATGTCGTACGTGGTACTTTCCTAGCATGCAAGAGGCCCTCGGTTTGATCTTCAGCACTGACAAAAAGCCACATTTCATAGTCTTTGTGAGAATTATTTCCATGTGTCTGAATAAAAATGCAATTCTCTGTGAGAAATAATTATCTTTCCATTGTGTTCCTTGTTCTACCACAGCTAAAACACGCCAGACTTATAGGTACCGTATTTATACAGGTCGTTACCCGTAAAACCTAGGCACTATTCATGCAATTTTGAGATTCTGGCCTGATTTTCCTCTACTGTTTTCTTATTATCATCTTCTCATTCAAGACACTTCACATACTGAAGAATTTAACCAAGTTTAATAGTTTCCACTGCAAACTGAATACAATCCAACTTTACTGTTGGCCTGGGGCATTTTGATAAAAGAACTCAGCAATTTCAAATACCATTAATTTGAATCCCCTAGCCATAAACTTGCCTTTCCACAATCCAGAACGATCTTACAATAATTCTCCAATCAGATGCTGGTCCACCTAAAATCTTACACCCAGTCTAAATCCACCCATGCTTATGTAGCCATGCACAGATCCTTACAGTGCATCTGTTTTTTGAATTTATATTATCACTTATATGTTATCACATCTAATCCATCAACATATCCAGGAGTCCCTACTTGACAAATTCACTCAGATCTAGTTGCTGCTTCATCCTATATTCCCTCCTTTTTTGTTTTCTTATTTTCCAAAGGCTTCTTCTGTGGTCTTACCAACAACTTCATTCCAGAGCTTTTTACTCAAACTCTTTGGTCACTGACTACATTATTCACATTGCAATTCTGCACCATAGTGATGATTGTATTAATCCCCAATCATTCATAAATGTCATCCTTATGATACGAACTTTTTCTGATGCAGAGGGTTCAAAATAATGACAGAGAGGTGTAGGCTGGTGTTGCTGAGATTTGTTACCATCAGCATTAACTTGATATATATTGGTGCCAGGCAAGCACTTGTTATCTCTTTAATTATTTCTCCCTGCCCTTCCTTGCAGGTGTTATTTCAAAACTTTTTACACAACTCAAAATTTCTAACCCAGAGTGATCTCCATTTGATTTTTTGTAAATAATTTCTCTTCATAAGAAATAATAAATTCTGTTAGAAAATAATAGGTGCATCAAACTTCTTCCTTCATATTCCAAAGAATTACTTAAACACAAACAGATCCTTTCCTCTTTTATTTCAATAAAACTAGAAATATCTGTTCCTCCTGCCAATACGTGATCTTTTGATCTGTGATCTTATTTCTATTCTATTTATCATCTCTGAACTCTGATTCATTGTTTTTTCCAAATCATGCAAACATTGCCCAAGTGCTAAAAACCAAATCTAGTTGATATCATGTATTTTTCTTCTCCTTTATGTAACCCAAATATCCCAAAATATACTGCAAATTTATTTTGTCTCATGTTTTTGCTACATTCAATAGTTTATCTTCTAATGAAAAGACCAATGTTCACTTTTATGTTGTTAAAAGATCAACAGACATTGAAAAACAATCTTTCTCTTGTGCATTCTTCATCTTTTGCTCTGTGATCACACAGTTTTTCTTAAAACTGCTTCTCTCAGAACCTCATCCACTCCGGAATTCCCACTTCACTCTCTGACGATGCTGAGGTTCTTTAGTAGCTCCTCCACTTATTTTTCCTGCAGTGTTTGGTCTTGGAAAGAGTTTATTCAGTCCGCATTGCCTTTTGGATTTTTTCTGAGCATCTGTATTGGTCAGCTTTCACCCTCTTTTTTATAATAGCCTGAAACTTGTGTGTCCTTGGGCACATTATTGCTATAGTAGTTGGGTTTCTGGGTGTGAATTTAGGAAAATGTCTATTCTAAAAGGCAGCACTGAAAAACTTGTCATGGTCAACCCTGGCCAATACTGTGGACTCTTAACACATATTAGTAGGACCAAGTCCATTTTTCTCATCGTGATACTGGACAAATGGCATTATTTCTTCAATATATCAGTTTTCTTTTCTTTTCTTTTTTCTTTTTTGTCTTTTTATCCATACCAGGGATTGAATTCATGACTGCCTGCTTGCAAGGCAAGCGCTTATGCCACTGAGCTAAATCCCCAGCCCCCAGTTTTCTTATTTTTTAAGCGAGCATGATAATATAATTTATTTAATATAACTTAATGGTGTTATTTTGTTCGTGAAATTAAAATATCCTCTCAAAATATAGACCCTTGAAAACATTTTCACCATATTAAACTAAGAAAATCTAGCACATAAACCTTAATGCTCACCTTGTTTCTGTACTCTACCACCAGGGGGCAGTGTTTGCCTGCACGGAAATGTCTGTTCCTCTTAGGGGCTTCTTTTTGCCTTCTGGCACACTGAGTGCACAGCCTGAGCAAGACAAACACCAAACAGAGTACTGCTGACAGTACATGCTGTCATCGTTAAGACAGCATCTCTTAGCATTAGTCTCGGTTGTGCCTGAAGAAGGAACTTTTAGATGTGAGATTCCCATTAGAGAGACTCCAATTCCTTTTGAGGGACTCTCCCAGCCTAGCACTCTGGGACTCCTGTTGACCAGCTATGCTCTCAGTGACCCTCCTCTTGCTTGGAATGCCTCTCACCTTGAGTAAGTATGCAGTGTTCCCTGTTCCTGCCTCCCTGAAGTAATGAAAATGGAGAGGGACATTGTGCCATTACGGTGGGTCTGTCCCGGTCTCACTGATGCAGACTTGATGTTGCAGGAGGAGGTGGAGCCCAGTCAGTGGCCCAGCCTGACCATCATGTCACTGTCGCTGAAGGACACGCTCTGCTGCTGAAGTGCAATTATACCCATAGTGTAACACCTTACCTCTTCTGGTATGTCCAGCGACCTGAAAAAGACCTCCAGCTCCTCCTGAAATATGTACCAGGGTCATCTGTAGTTACAGGCACCAGAGGTTTCAAGGCTGAGTTTAAGAAGAGTGAAACCTCCTTTCACCTGCAGAAATCCTCAGCCCAGGGGAGCGACGCGGCCATGTACTTCTGTGCCCTGAGTGACACAGTGCCTGAGACTGCAGGGGGAGCCGAACACAAACTTCTAGAAACACAGGACTTTCTGTGAGGCGAGAGCAAGACGTGATCTGTTTTTAGCAAGCTCTCTGAAGTGATGAAAGTGAGCAGGGGAGCAGCGGAGACCTGGGAGATGCTAGACTCCTGCGAAGAACTGGAATTTCTGTAAGTTCTTTCTCTCCCTACTGTGTCATGTCAGACAAGACACCGGGCAGAGGAGCTCACACGGGTGTTCCCTGTGTGGGTGAAGACCCTGCACTCTAGGTCAGTGCACTGATTCTGCATAATGGTTACTGACCTGGTCTTTCCCCACTCCCAATCATAACGCTTGCCTACTACCACTTGCTTTCCAGTTGATAGAGACTCCATTCAGGATCTTTAGGTGTACAATCTCAGATTTATTTCTGACTCAGTTTCCCCTTACTGCTAACATCTAATCCATCATGTTATCCAGTAGTCCTCACCTCTCAACTGAACCCACGGCCTGGCTACTTCGTCTTCTGGGTCTAACTCATCTAGGTCCAGCCTTATAATGTTCCCTGTGCCTGTCTCCCTGTTCTCCATTCTTAGTACAGCAGCCGTGAAGTACCAGTAAGGTCACTCATGGATAAAACTCCTGCACTGGCTTCCTGTAGCCCTCAGAATAAAACCAAATTCTGTGCAATGGCCAGGGAGCCATGATCTCCTCCCACTGCACTTTTAAACAGCTGACAGAAGCAAACAACCATCCACAATGAGTTCTGTAAGTGGTGAAAATATTCTAAAATAATTATGATAAAATTAAGACATTTTCAAATAAAGCAAAATTGAGAAAATTTATTATGAGCACATTTGTTCTAAAAGGAATAAAAAGGAAGTTTGCTTAAGCTGAAGGCAAAGACACCAGGGCTTGAAATACTACAATCTCAAGAGCACAAGAAGGAGGTCTGGGGGTATAGCTCAGTGGTATAAGCACCTCCCTGGCAAGCGAAAGGTCCTGAGTTCAATACCTGGTACCAAAAAAAGTATAAGAATAATGGAAGAACAACATAATAAATATAAAATGTGAGAGATTACTAAGTTTTTTAAAGCATTATTGAAGTAGAATTATTGTACAAAACTACTCATATTTGATAGATTCAACTTCATGATTTTGGAATTCACATTCACCCTTGTAACCACCATCACAACCAACAAAATGGACAATATCTGCCACCTCTCTGCATTTCCTGTTTCTTTCCTTTTTTTTTCATTTGGATTTGTTTTTGGTGCTACTGCTGTAGGACACTTAACCTGCTCTCTTTTTAAACAGCTTGTTAAGTGCTGTACTTGAATTATTTATTTACTTGACTTATTTAAAATGCCCACAAGCATTGAAATCAATGAGTATAATATCACCTGATGAGGTTTTCAGAATCTGAGTATGAAAGACAACTAACAAGTATATAACATAACGAGGAGAGGGAAGATGACTGACCCAGTGTCAGCTATTTTTCTTGAAGTAGCCAAGTAATACTAAATAGAACGTGAAATATTAGTTTGTAGATACAATATAAACCTTAGAAAAGCCATTGAAAACATAATATAAAAGAAATAATTACCTATACTAATTTAGAAAACAGGGTAAATAAGGAAAACTGTAGTGGGAAAATGAGAAATGAAACAAGAGTCAGTGAGGAAACGTTGGAAGCATATGTAGTTACAGTTTTAAAAAGGGCACTAGATTTTTATTCGCATAATGACACATGTTCATTATTAAAAATAAAATCCCCTATGTTCTACCATCCAATAAAAACCTATGCTAAATTTCTATGTATAAGTCATCTTATGAACAAAATTGTGTGCAACTATTACTGTAACCCACTTTGTTACCTGCTACAGATTAGCTTCATCCCTCTGGTCAGGAAGCCAAAACTACACACTGGACCAAATGCAGTCTCTTTAACAAGCCCTCCTGGGAACCGGATATCCACTTGTAGAAGACTGAAACTCTGTTTCTCAGCTGTTCAAAGTCAGAGGCCTGGGCCTCTCTGTCTCAAACTTTGAAAGAGCTAACAGAAAACAGGGGAATACTTGAAGCCAAAGGAATGACAGTGACTTCCTGGATAAGATACTAATAGCATTGAAAATAATAATAAGAGTCAACAAATAGTATACACATTTTTAAATTTCTGCACAGCAAAGGAAACTAACACAGTGAAGACAGCACCTACAAAATGGAGGAAAATCATTACCAGCTGTTCTTCAAATGCAGATTTTATATCTAGAATATGTGAAGAACTCAGGAGTGTAACATAAAAAATAGCTCCATAAAAATGAGAAAAAGAATTCAACGGATATCTCTCAAAGGCAGAAGTACAAATGGCCAACAGGAACACAAAAAATGTTCAACATCTTTGACTAATAAAGAAACACAAATTGAAAGTAAGGAGATTCCACCTCATTGCAGCCAGCTTGTATCTCATCAAGAATACAAATGGCAATAAATGCAGGTGAGGATGCCCGGTTCCTGCTGAGAATACAAATAAACACAGCCACCGTGGAAATCAGTACGGAAATTCCTCAGAGGAATAAAAATAGGGCTCCCCCTGGGTCCAGCAGCACTGCTCCCCGCACACACCTGAGTGAAGTAAGTCAGAGGAGTGTAAGGATGTGTGCACACCCAGGGGGAGTGCAGCCCAGCTCACAGTGGTCAGGATATGGACACTCATAAGTCCCCATCAACAGGTGACAAAACATGACATTATGTATACAGTGGGGCAGTACTACGTGCTAAGGAAGAATGAAATTCTGTCCTTTTCAGGAAAATGAGGGAACTGGAGACCATCATTTTGAATAAATAAGTCAGATTCAGAAAAACAAGTGTCAAATATTCTAATATGTAGAATATTAAAAAATACCAAGAAAGTATGAGAGATTTTATTTTTATTAGTCAACAGAAAAGAAATAACAGAAAGAAGTGTGAGGGCCAGTAATAAGGGGTATGGATATACACACAAAACATAACACATGTTAGAACTCCCTGCAAGGTAAAGCTTGTGAGGAGAGAGAGGAAGCAGGTGAAGGAGAAATTAAACTATTATATGTGCGTGCATGAACCTTTCAAAGTGAACCAATTGATATTAATGAACATATTAATAAACATATTAATTTTTGGTACAAACACAAACAGCTCCTTTCTCAGAAGTCTTTATTTATTACTCTCGGCTTGCAAAGCAATGGAGCCGTCGCTGACAGTCACCCAGGGTCAGCCTCATGTGGCGCTGCCCAGAGACTCACCCAGGTGTCCGCACCGCTTCTTGAGAACACTTTCATTTCCCCCACTGGGCTGTCTTGCATATTCCTTGAAAATTATTGAACATGGATGTATATCTGAGTCTATTTTTATAATACCTATTTTTCTACTTTGATACAATAGCTGCTTAACTTATGTCTTTTACGTTCACCAATATCAAATTCCATGGCGTACTATACTTCCCAAAAATTTGAAGGTTGACTCCTCCAGTGTTGCTGAGTTGAGATTATTTGAACATCTTTACTTTCCATATAATTATGGAGTTGTTTCTTCAATTCATATGAAGAATTAAGAGTTTTAATTCACAGCTCATTGAATTTATGTCAGAATTTGGGAGGTTTATATCTATTGAATCTTTTCATTCATGAACGTAACATATATTTTCATTTACTAAACCTTTCTTTAATTTCTATAAGTGATATTTTGGGCTTTTCAGGACAGAAGTCTTAGAAATATTTTATAATATAGAAAACATGTAGAAGTGAAAAAAGGCATATATAAGCTCTCAAAATTCAACAAAAGACTGAATATTAGAATGAGCAAAATATTTGTGCAGAGTTTTTAAAAATAAAATACATGAACATGAAAAGATACTCTTCTTCAGGGTTCAACAAAGTACAGCCTATGACCCAGAGGCAGTCATGAGTCGGCTTTTATGAAGTTCAATTAAAGCAGTGCCATTTGCTAATCAAGGACGTGTCACATGCTTCAGTGGAGGAAATGAGAAGTTGTGATAGGGAATGAATGACCACCCAAGCCCAGAATTTGATATTTACTACTTGACCCTTTGTGGACAAAGTTTGCTGATACATGTTTTACATTACGTTTATAAGAAAAATCCTAATGAAAACCACAGTAAACTATCACTATATAACCATCAGGTACAAAAGTAAAAAATTACTAAAAAAACAAAGATGGCTCCCCAGGTTCCTAGCTGTCTAATTTAGAGGCTACGTAAGGGTGCATGCATTTCAGCTTGGAGGTTTCCCCCCGACATGACATGGGTAAGGGAGGCTGGGACAGGGGAGTCAGGCAGTAGCTCAGCCCAAGGCCCAGCACGTGCCTCTGAATTAAGGGCCCACAGGACGCATGAGATGCACAGTTCACAGCCCAGTAGCCCTGCTTTTTCCTGGCCTAGCTGACACCCTAACCAACTCTTCCAGATGTCACTGGGAAATGCCTCGGTTGAGGGCGGCAGATATTTCTAAGAGACCCAACAGGGCAATCTTCTCTCCTCTACAGTAATTCTAGAATAAGAAGCAGCCATCACTCAGCTCAGCGAGCAAGGTTTGGTGAACAGAAGAACCCAGTGTTCCAATCATCGTGTGAACGGATAAAGAATACACATATCTCACACATTTGTCACAGCAGAGTACTGCCCAGCCATGGGTGTGCAGCGAGTACTATGCAGACATAAAGTATAAACTTGAGTCATTCATAGGAAAATTGATACACCTCGAATCCATAATGCTAAGTGAAATGAACCAAACACAGGTTGTTTATCACAAGGTTTCTTTTATGTGAGAAACATGAACTATAAATAATTTAAAGAGCAAAGTAAAAGACAGATGATAGGACATGGCCAGACAGGTTTCCTGGAGGTGGAAAGGGGGTCCAAATAAGGAAGACACGAAGAAGCAAAGTGGATCAAGGTGTGATGTGTATAGACACAAACACTCCACAATGAAGTTACTTATTATGTGTCTCAAATGGAAACAATACAAAATTGAAAAACTAAAATCAGATCCATTAATAAAAATGAAGTCACAGGGAATTGTTCACAGGAGTCTGTGATCTCCCTGCACAGCCACAGAGGGGCAGTGCTGACTCAGATCAGAGTAATGTCTCTCACACACTCAGCCAGAGATGAGCTCTTTAAAAATCATTCTCAACCTCCTCTGCTTTGGCTTAGTTTTATATCAGCTGTCAATTCATGTGTGTATCCACCCATCCACCTAAATAATGTGTAGGCTCTGAGGGTTGAAGAATCCAACTTTGGAAGGGAAGAGTTCTCTGAAGACACAGGATATTTTTCAAGGTGAAGGCCACATTAACTTTCGTGAGCACAAAGTGACCTACGCATGTATTACTGAATCCACAACCATGCTGATTAAACTGAACTGGAATTTTCTTCTATATTCTTTTTACTGGGAAATCCACTCATGGTTTAAAACAGATTTCAAGCACAATTTCTGTCCAATCTCTTCAGTGACATGGTCAAGAAAAAGAGCTCATCTCTCCATCTTGGTGACCTTTTCTAAGCAATCAACTATCTCAGAGATTTCACCTTGCTGTCCCTGAGTCCTGGCTGATCTGAGAGCCTGGGACTAGCCTTTCACAGGTGAGACCCAGATACTGTCCATACGCAGGTTTTTGGTGGATGTCCTGTACATAAGCACCAGTGCCTCCTTATCTTCAGGTTCTCTTTTTAGATACTGAGCAAGTTGTGGTCTGAAAATATTAAGTGGAAAATTCATAAATAAATGATTCATGAATTTTTAAAATTACACATTGTTCAAAGCAGCATGGAAGAATTTCCTGCCCTCCTTCTCTACCTGTCCTGGGACATGAACCCTCATTTTTTATGGGGTAGACATGTTATGTACTCTGTGGTCATTGGTCACTTTATAGGCACCTCACTATCAGAGTGACTGTTCATAATGTTTGCGTGTAAGTAATTCTTATTTTACTTAACAAAGGTCCCAAAGTGCAAAAGTAAAGGTGCTGGTAATGTGGATATGGTAACGAAAGACCATGAATTGCTTTCTTTAGGTGAAAAAAATGAAAATTATAGTATAGGAAATACACGTAGGAAATTATAGTTTACAAAAAAAGTATAGGAAAAGCAGAATATATTGGATTTTGTTACATCCAGTGGGTCTGGAGTCTAGGAGTTCCCAGATTCACCAGAGCCAGGCAGTAACAGTCATTTCGGTGGAAGAATGGGGCACTCAGAGTCCTGGATGTCCTGTTTGATGAGTTGGGAGTAAGTCTCCACACCTGGGATGGGTAACACTTTATTGACTGGACACTGGGCTTGTTGGTAAACTTGTGGACTGAAGGGGGAAATGGGTGAGGATGGCAACCTGCACTAGGGTGGACAGTGCTATAGGCCTGGAGGATGCTATCAAACCACAGCCCTCAAACCATGGTGTGAAGCTGCTGGAAAATCTCTTGCCGTCACAGCCACACAGAGGGAGCATTTTCTGCTGTCTAAAAAGGTTCTGGATCTGCCCTATAGTTTGATGCTATTTGGGGCTTAGACATTTATTTGAGGTCTTGAAATGTAATAACCACAGATAAGGGAGGATACACTAAACATATAGAAAAACCTTAAGCAATTAAAGCACTTCTTATCTGATACGGCCTCAGAATGGGACTAGACAGACTGAGGGATCTGCACCACTTTCTCCTACTGGATTATTATGATGGTTTTCCCTGATTGGAGCTGAGATAACATATAATACACAGAAAAAAATCCATCCTGCACTTCATGAAAACAACCTGTATTTTGTTCTTTTGACTTCTGTTATTTATAACTGAGACCATTCCTCCTTTTCAGGTTGCTTTAGAATTTATCAGTTGTTGCCACTACTCCCTCATGGTACAAAAATCTATAGCAACTTATTTCTTTATATTTTCGTTTTCATCCATGAGAATAGATAAAATATTCAATGCCTATTCAAACTCAGAATCAGAGTTACCAGTTACCAAAAATGCTTTATTTCTGAACAGCCAAGTTGTCATATCTTCTGAAGTCAGCAAAATGTTCTCTTCCTCTTATTAGAAGGTCAGAGCTCCTCCAGGATAGATTGTTACAGGATATTCCAATTTTTTCACCAGATATTCTTTGAAATATTTAATTTACCTGAGAGGCATTTTATAGAAACTGCAAAGCAACTGGCTTGGACTTGTTTTCTATCATTTCTTAGTCATGAAATAGGAGCACACTTATAAGACTGTAAGAAAATTGAGGGGTTGGGAATTTAGCTCAGCAGCATAAGCGCCTATCTTGCAAGCAGGCAGTCGTGAGTTCGATCCCTGGTACCCATAAAAAGGAAAAAGACAAAAAAAAAAAAAAAAGAAAAGAAAAGAAAAGAGAAGAAAAGAAAATTGAAGTTCCTTGAGATCAAAAAAGACAAAGCATATAAATCCCACGATGTTAGATTAAAATGTAGTATTTTGTCAACTGTGATGTCAAAAACTTTAAGATTAATATGAAAAGTGTAATGCCTTATAAGTGTTAATCTTTTGCTTCCTGGGATTCCTTCTCTTTCATTGTTGTATAATGAGATGATTTTTATTGACATAGCTGTTACAACATATGAGGTTTAATATTCTAGGAACTGGAAAGTATAGAAAGACATCAACAGAGAACAATTTTAAACAAATACTCTATGTATACAGAGTAGATTTCTGATTTCAAAGACAAAAATTGGCCCAAGTTGGAAAGTGCTTCCTGTGACAGAGATTAAGTGAAAACACCTGCAGGGGTGGAGCCTGCTGACAGAACTAAAGTGGGTGTGAGTCAGGCAGAGCTCCAGCCACCTGGAGACCTCAGACCACGGGGCTGGCACTGAGCCCTGGCTGCAGGAGGAATGGACAGGATTCTGGGAGCGTCAATTCTGATTCTCAGCCTTCAGAGGGGATGTGAGTGTAGAGGAGAAACCCTGGGGTATGGTATCAAGTTGAGGGAATGAGAACATTGGAGAACAGAAAACAACACACAAGTAGAAACTTTAAAAGGGAAATACAATTTTAGGGCTTAATGACTTTTTTTTTTAATTTTCCTAAGCAGGGGTGAGCGGCCAAGAGAAGGATAAAGGTGACCAGCAACAGGTGAAACAAAATCCTCCGTATTTGACAGTCCAGGAAGGAGATACTTCAATTCTAAACTGCACATATGAGAACAGTGCATTTGACTACTTCCCATGGTACCGGCAGCTCCCTGGTAAAAGCCTTGAACTTCTGATAGCCATACGATCTGTTCTAAATGAAAAGGAAGACGGAAGATTCAAAGTATTTCTCAAGAAGAGTGACCAAGAGCTCTCTTTGCATATCAGGACTTCTCAGCTTGGAGACTCAGCCACCTACTTCTGCGCAGCACAAACACAGTGCTCTCCAGACACCTGCAGCCTGTGCACAAACCTGCCCTCGCTGCTCTAGCAGGACCTGCCCAACACTTAGGCTGGGAGTGATAGAAGCTAGCCTTCATTCGTACCAACAGTTGAAAACATATATGCATAAACTCAGTAATAGCTATATTTTGGAAACAACCGAAATTCCCATCAACCAAGAGATGGATTTTTAAAAAGACATATTTTTAATACAATGGAGTACTACTTGGTCAAAAAAGGATAAACCAGAGACTTCTATAGAGAAATGGATGCAACTTGAGACCACACTCTTTTTTTATTTTAAAAGGGTAAAACTGAACACAGTTGAACAGAACAAACAGAACATAAGAAAGCAATGTAAGAGACATTAATTTCAAAGCATGACAATCAGAGATCTTCTCAATCCTGTTGTCTGTTTTCTTCCAAATAGCTGTCCATACCTTCACATACAATGAATGCACGTGAAACAACATAGTATAGGACTGATCTGACAAAGATGAGGAAGGAATTTTAAGTCTTTAAGATCAGACAATAGGAAATTTAACAATGGCTGTCATTGTGTCTCTCATTCTCTTCAAAATAGCTGTCCACACCTTCATGTATGTTAAGATCAAACAAAACAAAGCAAGCTAAAATCACTCTGAACAAATAATAATATTGCTGGATTTCACATTATGACACTATGGGATCGTTACTGGGGTACTGAGGTGTCTCTTTTTCTTCAAAGTAATTGTTCATTTTATCATGCATTATATGATCACTTCTCACAAACTGTTTATAGAGTCTACACATGCATGAGTTTCTACATGTATTTCTATTCATTCTGTATTAGAGGGAGAAACAAAACAAAGCAAGGCAAAATAAACGTATTCTTATAAAAACATGACATGAAAAAGTCATACAAAACCCCGTTACAAGGTGTTCTACAATGGTTACTGGGTTGTCTCTTGTTATCTTCAATAGAATTGTCTATATCATCAGGCATAGCATAATAATATAATGTATATATCAGTAATAACAATATTGATAAAAATAAAACATTGCAATAGTATAAAACTTCAAAAGGAGGTAATAATCAAAGCAGAATGGGGATCCTAGTGAATCGTGTCATCTTCAGTGTAGTTGCCTGAACTTTCAGGCTTGACACTATCAATCATAACAGATTTGAAAATCTGTCAATGTGAAACAGCAGCCTAACAAACTAGACTCAACTAAGATCTGTCATGGTAAAACAGTATATGCTATACAGGCCTTTAGATTAAATTAATAGGAAATTAAGGATGATTACCATACTATATCCTGCTATTTTTGGGATAGCTATCTGTGCCCTCAAATCCAGTGCAAGTAGACAAACTGGAATATAATATAATCTGTCTAAACAGAATGGTATGACTAATGTGGGTTTTAAATCCTGACACACTATTAACAATATCTTCTGCCTTCGTTTTTTGACTATTACTCCCCTTTCTCTTCCACAGGGTGCACTGTGCCTTTTGGGTCCCACCAACTCCCTCAGTTTTTAGATGGAGGTGCAAACTACTATTTACCAAAGTGGTTCTGAATCTTTTCACTTCTGGACTTGATGTCAAGTTGTATTCCTTTACCTACAGAAGCCTGTCTTTCCAACCTATTGGCAGCTATTGGTCAAGATGCTCCTGTTACTCTCTGATTCCCTGTCACATAGAGCATTGTTTTCTCATATTTGATTTGCAGTCCATAAATCCTTTTTCAAGTTAATTATATTTCTTATACAGAGCATCTTTGTGGACCCTACCTCCTGTCTGCCTATGTTTCTTTTTTTTTTTACAGTATCAAGGCCATCTACATTAGAGATTATAGCCAACCTTCTCTGCCTCATTTCTGTTATGCTGTTTTTCTGCCATGCTAATTTTTCTGCCACTAGTTGTCTGCTTTTCTCCTTCATTGCACATTCTGCCCCATTCATTGAGACCTCTTTGCCACTGTCCCTGAAATACTGGTACTTTTTTCCTCTCTCTAGATTTTCCTTCAGTATTATCTGTAGAGTTGGATTGGTGGTTGCGAATTCGCCCAGTTCCTCTTTGTCTTGGAAGCATCTTGTTTCTCCATTAATTTCTAGAGACAGTTTTTCAGGGTACATTAATCTTGGCTGGAGGTTATTTTCTTTCAAGCCTTGGGAATACTTTGCTCCAAGCTCTTCTTGATTTGATGGTCTGTGTCCAGAAGTCTGCTGTGATTTTGATGGGTTTTCCTTTACCGGTGATCTGTTTCTTTTCTCAGATGGCTTTTAATTTTCTGTTCTTATATTGAATTTCTAGGATCTTGATTATTATATGCCTGGGTGTAGCTCTGTTATGGTTGTAGATGTCTGGAGTTCTGTATGCCTCATAAATCTGAATATCATTTATTTTTCCTATGCTTGGGAAGTTTTCCTTAATTATTTCTGTGAATAGCCTTTGTATTTCCTTTTTATTTCCTTGTTATTTTTTTAAGAGATCTTTCCTTTCATGATCACATATTGAAAACTTATCTTCAAGTTTTAATAGTCTAAACCATAGTTGCTTTCAAGCAGTTTTGCCAACTTTCAATGGAATTTTTAATTTCCTGGTAATCTCTTTGAATTTGCTTCATGTATTCTAGGTTTTCTTTATATTCTTCGTTAAACATTTCTCTCCTTTCTTGTGTTCCTCCATTTTTGTGTCTGTGTCTTCTTGAGAGGTGCTTAGTAATTCTTTTATTAATCTACTTATATATTGCTATACTTGATTGAATATTTCACTTTTGAGCTCATCTATGAGGTCCCAAAGGTATCTCTTTATGTCCACTGATGCCGTGTCTGATATTGCATGTTTGCTGCCCTCAATTTCTTTTGCAATTACCTCTCCTGGATCAATACTTTCAGGGGTGGGGGCTAGGGACTTTTTCTTATTTCTTTCTCTTGTCATGCTTTTAGTTTATTCCATACAGGTCTATAGAGGAGATCCCAGCCCCTTTCCTTGTTGGTTATGGTTCTTCTGAAGTGTGCTGGCTATGGATTTCTGCCCTCTCCAATTTGCTGTTGGTCATTGATGTGCAAACAGGGGCGGCATATGCTGGTCCCTCCCCTCTGGGTCAGTCAACTTGCTGGGGCCTTCACTGTTGTTAGTATGTTTCGCATACACAGAGTTGGTTTGGAACGACTTATTGGGTCCCAACCAGGGGAGTGATCCAGGCCAAGCAGATCCCACCAATCTGGTCTAGGAAGGGAACAACCAACTGAAGTCACTCCTATTCCTTGTTACTGCCTGTCCTGCATAATTCCTCCATTTTGTACAGTTGGTTGCCCCTTTCCCATGGGAGGGTCTTATTTCCAGCACTCTCTGTGGGTCAATGCAGATCTCTTGCTGGCTCTGTGCTCCCTTGGCTCACTGACCTCCAACTTCAGTGTCATGGTGGCTGCAGTGAATCACAGTGGCAGAGTTCATGCAGCTGGGGCAAGTCCAACAGTGGGAGTTCTGGTGGCTGGGATGAGTTGTAGTGGCAGGTGTGAGTCCCAGAAGGGGGAGTTTGGGCACTCCGATGAGAGCACTGTGCCTGCTAATCTTCACTGCTTGAGTGATAGCCCTGGGACTGCATGTTTGACCAGCTCTTTTCCTTTTAGTTTCTTCCTGGGTGGAGAGTATCCATCTCCCTCTGTCTGGACCTCTCTACTATGTTTTATTCTGGCATCTGAGTTGTCTCAGGGAGCTTCTGTATTCTGCTGTGTATTGATCTGCCATCATTTGCTCCTCCATGAGACCATACTCTTAAGTGATATAAATTGGAAAAATGTGTCAATATTGCACTACTTCACAGATGTGAGAAACTAAAAGTGTAATTAAGAACCAAATTGTATAATAGATATTGCAAAATAAGAATTATTCAAAAGGAAAGGAAAAAAGAAAAAATTAAAAAAAAGATAAAATGGCAACAATGATTTGCACATAAGGAAGGGAAGAGGGGTTGAAGGAACAGGAGGGGAATTGGGAAAAAAGAGAACCCAAGATGCATTACGTACAGTACAAATTCCCTATGATAACATATATTATAGCTGTATATTTAATAATAAAAACTAAATGCTTTGAGATTGTCACAAACACCCCCACAATTGTGTTGCAAATGAGGCTTTTACACATTGCTAATAGGGTGCAAATTTTCAGGACCCTATTGGGAAATCTCTTAGCAGTTTCTTGTTAAATGATCTTATCTAAGGAATAGAAATTCCACTTCTAGATCAAAGGGAATATTTAAAAATAGAAAGATATCCCTTGCTCTTGAGAGGAAGAACCAACATAGTGAAAATGGCCATATGCTCAAACTGCTCTAAAGATATGATACAATTCCAGTGGAAATATTATTAGCATACCTCACAAATCTAGAGAAAAGCATTCCTACAAGTCATTTGGAACCAGAAGAGACCTAGCAAAAGAAATTCTGGGCAACAAGGCAAGACAAGGGGCATCACAATACTGGACCTGTGTTATACTACAAAGCTACTCTAATAAAATCAACAACACACTGAGAAAAAAAAGAAACAAAACAAAACAGGCCTGAGGCTCAGTGGAGCAGATTAAAAGATGCAGAAACAACTACAAACATACTCAGTTGCCTTATTTTTGACAAAGGAACCAAACATGTTCATTGGAAAAAAAAAAAAAAAAAAAAACCTTCATAAATGGTTCTGCAAAAACTGGCTATTCATATGCCAAAGACTAAAACTAAACCTATGTCTATCACCATGTGCTAAACTAAAGTCAAAATGAATGAAAATCCAATATTAAAACAGAAACAATTTATTAGAATAGAAATCTCAAAGACACAGGTGCAGGAAGAAAATTCATGAACAAACCCAGACTGCAAAGGAACTGCTACACAGAATCAACAGATAAGATCTCACTTTATTGAAAATGTTTTGCACAAAAAATAAATCACCAACAGGCTGAAAAGACAACCTACAGAGTGTGAAAAATTATGGTCAGCTTTACCTCAAATAAAGGATTTGAATCTAGAACATATAAAGAATCAAAAAATATCAGACTCACCCCACATCCAAAAATGGGCATCTGAGATGATTGTGAACTTCTCAGATGAAGAAATACAAATGACAAATAAATATTTGAAAAAAAATATTCAATGTTGTTGGTCATTCAAGAGATGCAAATTAAAACAACACTGAGATTTCCATCTCACTCTAGAAAGAATGACTATCATCAAAAAAATCAACCAATAACTAATGCTGGTAGCACTATGGGGAAAAAGAAACACTTGTCCACTGATAGCGGGAGTGTAGACTGGTACAGCTACTGTAGAAATCAGTGTGGAGATTCGGCAAAAAAAATTAGAATATGAAGTCCTTTTTGACCCAGTTATTCCTCTTATGGGTATCTTCCTAGAATTAAAAACATCATTTCATAGCAATATATGTGCACCCATGTTTTGAGTAGCACAATTTGTAATAACTAAATCTTGGAAATAATGCAAATACCCACTAACCAAGGAAAGAACAAAAAAAGTATCCTTTTTAAAAATATATAATGGCCACAAAAAAGGATAGACTTGACACTGTTATATGTAAATGGTTGCATCATGATACTATGCTCATAAGTGAAATAAACCAGACCCATATGTGTAAACACCATATTGTCTTGCCAGTGTGACAAACTAAATGAGTAAATAGACCTCCAGTGACACAGTAGGGCCTCAGCTATCACAAACAATATAGACAGGGAATCCTGGTGACCTACAACAACCTGAAGACATAGCAAAAGCAGGAACTAAGAATGGACCTACATCAGTACTTCTAGGCTAGTTAGCCCAGAAAAAAATATGGTACTCACCCAAGAGGCCCTGTAGGAGGAATTCAGATGACTCCTCATTGTGGTACCTAGAAACTGGACAAACATCAACCACACAGTAGGACCCTAAAATTTACAGTATGGACAGATGAGACTGTTGGGGTTGAAAGACAAAATATTTACCCAAAAGGTGAAAATGACAAAACAAAAAGGCAAAATGCAATCTCAAACATCTAATCCATCAGGAGAAAGTACAGCTGACATTGAAATAGAGGACTCTAAAAGTCATACACAAGAAATCTCTGAAAAGATAGCAAATGAAGTAAAGAAACAAATCCATGAATCTATGGAGGAAATCAAATTAGAAATAATGTTTTATGTAAAGATAGAAATAAAAAACTTAGTAAATATGTTGCTTGAGAAGAAATAGACAAAAATACAGGATCATGGGAAATTGATTGAAACTTTGAATGAACAATGCAGAAACAAGCAGAATCCATGAAACAAATTCAAAGAGACATCCAAGAAACAAAAAAAAATTCTATTGAAAGCTGGCAAAGCATTTAAATGAAGCTGAAGATAGAATTTCAAACCTTGAGGACAAGATTGCAGACAGTGACAATGAAAGGGTAGAATTTATGAAAACAACAAAGTAGCATGAAATGACAATCCAGAAGCTTCAAGATGATGCCAAGAAACATAATATGAGATTAATAGGCATCAGTGAAAATGCAAGAGATAATGCAAATGACATAACTAAACTATTCACAGAAGTAATACAGAATATTTCCCACATATGGGAAAAATTTGTTATATAAATGAGTGAGGCATACAGCATGCCAAAAAGTCACAACCAACATAAATCTACACTCACATGTATAATAATTAAGATCCTAGACATGCAGTAAAAAGCAAAATACTAAAAGCTGTTAGAGAAAAGACACAACTCAACTTTCAGAGAAAGCCCATTAGAATCATGGCAGAATTTTCAGCATAAACCTTTAAGTTAAGATGAGCTTGGAACTTGGAGCTTGGAGCTTTTTAAGCCCTAAAAGAACCCAGACTCGTGTACCCAGAAAAACTATCTTTCAAATTTAATGGAGAAAGACGATACTTCCATGACAAAGAACAACTGAAGAAATTCATGTCCACCAAACCAACCCTAGAAAGATTGTTGGGAAGACACACTAGATAGAGATAAAAATGACCACAATGTTCAGAACAATAATAGAAGGGAAACACCAGGTAGCAGTTAAGCAGTTAAACAAAGGGGAAAAGCAGAAAGCAAACAACTGAAACATAACATGGCAAAGTCAAGCCAGTATATATCAGTTATGTCCATAAATGTAAATGGCTTTAATTCACCTGTCAAAAGAAATAGGTTGAAAGAATGGATCAAAAAAAAATATCCAACAATATGGTGTACACAAGAAACACATCTGACCCAAAAGGAAACTCACAGATTAAAAGTCAGAGAATGGAAAACAGTATTCCATGCAACAGGAACCAAGAAAAAAAAGCAGGGGTAGCTATTCTATCTGCAGACAATGTGAACTTCAAACCTAAAATGATTAAAAGAGATAAAGAAAGTCACTACATACTTGATAGTGGAAAAATTCAAAAGGAAGAATTACCAATTATAAATATATATGCACCAAATACAGGAGCACCCAACTATATATGACAAATAATAATGGACTGAAAAACCACATACACAAGAACACAACTATAATGGGGATATTAACACCCCATTGTCACAAAAAGATAGATCAACTAGACAAATATCGGCAATGAAATAGTACAACTGAATCATATCTGTGAGCATTTGGACTTAATAGATGTTTACAGAGTGTCCCACCCAACTACATCAGGATATACATTCTTCTCAGCTGCACACGGGGAATTCTCCAAAATAGACCACATATTATCCCATAAAACATTCTTAAGTAAATGCAAAGGTATTGAAATTATCCCGTGTGTAATATCTGACAATTGCTCACTTAAATTGGAAATTAATGACAAAATAAATTGCAAAAACTGCATAAATACATGGAAATTAAATAACAACCTTCTGATCAAGCAGTGGGCTACAGATAAATTAAAGAAGAAATAAAGCGATACCTACAAGTCAATTAGAATGCATTTACAACATACAGGGGTGCAATGAAAGCAGTCCTAAGAGGGAAATATACAGCAAAAAACAGTCACATCAAGCAAATGGAATGAACACACACAAAAAAACCCCAATGCTACATCTCAGCTTCTAGCAAAGAAAGAACAAGTCAAACCCAAAGCTCACAGAAGAGACGAAATTGTAAAGATTAGAGCAGAAAATTAATACAATTGAAACTTTAAAAAATGCAAAGCATTGATGAATCAAAGAGCTGTTTTATTGAGAGAATAAACAAAACTGATAAACTCCTCACCAAACTTATCAAGAACAAGACACAAAAACTCAAATCCACTCAATAAAGACTGAAAAGAAGGAAATTACTGTAGATCCCATGGAAATTCAAAAAATCATGAATAACTACTTTGAACATCTCTATTCACATAGGGTAGAAACACAGAGGAAATGGACAGATTTCTAGGAAAACATGAACTACCAAAGATCAATCAAGAAGATATAATAATTTTGAATAATGCAATTTCAGCAACTGAAATCAAAATCATGATTCAAAACTTACTGACAAAGAAAAGCTCAGGTCCTGATGGATTCACAGCTGAATTCTATAAGAAATTTAAATTGAGAAGATTTAATGCCAATACTCCTTAAGCTCTTCAAATGAATTGAAAAAGAAGCAGTCCTCCCTCCCTCATTCTTGGAGGTAAGCATCACTCTGATACCAAAACCAGGTAAGGACCCAAACAAAAAGGAGAACTATAGACCAATCTCAGTAATGAACATTGGTGCAAAGATTCTCAATAAAATATTTGCAAATAGAATGCAGCAAATCATCAAGAAGATGATACACCACAACCAGGTTGGATTTATTCCAGGAATGCAGGGATGGTTCAACATACGCAGATCAATAAATGTCATACACCATACCAAAAATAAAAACGACATGATCATCTCAATAGATGCAGAAAAAGCATTTAATAAAGTCTAATACCTATTCATGATAAAAAAAAAAAAAACTTACAGAAACTCAGAATTGATGGTATGTACCTCAATCTCATAAAGGCCATCTTTGACAAACCAATAGCCAACATTATACTAAATGAACAAAAACTAAAAGCCTTCATTCTAAAATCAGGAATAAAACAAGGATTTCCACTATCACCACTTCTGTTCAATGTAGTTTTGGAAATATTATCCGGAGCAATCAGACAAGAGGGATAAATAAAAGTAATAAAAATAAGAAAAAAAAGTTAAATTACCATTATTTGCAGATGACATGATACTCTACATAGAAGACCACAAAAACTCCATTAAAACACTACTAGAGGTAATAAACAAATTCAACAATGCAGCTGAATACAAAGTTAACACTCAAAAATCAAGAGCATTACTGTACACAAACAAAAAACCCATGATAGAGAAATTATGGATATATTGCCTTTTGCAATAGGATCTAAATAATGAAATACTTAGGAATAAACCTAATCAAGAATGTAAAAGATCTATATGCTGAAAATTATACTACTCTATAAAAGTAGATGGAAGAGAGTATTAGAATATGGAAGGATATTCCTTGTTCTTGGCTAGGAAGAGCCAACATTGTGAAAATGGCCATAGTGCCAAAACTGTTATACAGATTTAATGCAATCCCAATCAAAATACCATTAATCTACCTTAAAGATTAGAAAAAATATTCCTAAAATTCGTCTGGAAACAGAAGAAACCTAGAACAGCAAAGGCAATTCTGGGCAACAAAAGTAAGACAGAAGGCATCTCAATTCCTGACTTGAAACTATACTACAATGCCACGTAATAAAATCAGCATGATACTTACAAAGAAATAGACCTGAGGATCAATGGAACGGATTAGAAGATGAAAGCACTACTACAAAGACACTCAGCCACCTTACATTTGATTAAGAGGCTAAACACGTTCCTTGGAAAAAAGATAGTCTCTTTAATTAATGGTGTTGGAAAAACTGGCTTTCCACATGCCAGACTAAACATAGACCCGTGCCTATCACCATACGCTAAACTAAAGTTAATACGGATCAAGTATCTAAATATTAATACAGAAACACTAAATCTACTGGAGGACAAGGTAGGTAAAATTATTGGAGACATGGGGTAGGAAGGAATTCATGAATAAAATGCAAACGGTATGGGAAATACTTCAAAGAATCAACAACTGGGATCTCATATTACTAAAAAGTTTTTGCACTTCAAAAGACATCACCACAAAGTTAAAAGAAAACCAACAAAATGGGAAAGAATTTTAGCCAACAATCCCTCAGCCGAAGGACATATATCCAGACCATATAAAGAATTGAAAAACATCAAGCCCCCCAAATTCAAAGGCCCTCTCCAAAAATGGACATTGGAGATGAAGATATACAAATGGCAAATAAATATATGAAGCAATATTCACCATCACTGGTTATTTGAGAAATGCAAATTAAAACAGCATTGAGATTTCATCTCATCCCAGAAAGAATGGCTACCATCAAGAAATCAACTGATAACAAATGTTGGCGATGATGCAGGAAAAAGGAACACTTCTCCACTGTTGGTGGGATTGCAGACTAATGCAACCACTGTGGAAATCAGTATGGAGACTCCTCAAAAAACTAGGATTGGAAGTTCCATTCAATCCACCTATTCCCCTATTGGGTATTTTCCCAGAAAAATTTGAAAAGGTCATGTCACATGACACATGTGATACACTCATGTTCATAGCAACCCAGTTTGTGATAGCTAAATCTTGGAAACAACCAAAATGTCCATCAACCACAGAGAGGATGAAAAACGTATGGTGTTTTTATACAATGGAATATTATTCAGCTATTAAAATGGATGCTCTTGAGGCCTTTATAGGTAAATAGAGGAAACTTGAGAATATGTTCATTAATGAAATAAACATGACTCACATTAGTAAGTATCACATTGTCCCTGTAGTGTAAAAAATAATAAGAATTGACAGAAAAAGGATGATATAATACAGAATTTAACTTAAATTCAATCCTTCAGTTGATAACATTATAGAGTTGTTTATGAGATCAGTGATCTCCTAGGTTTGTAGGTGGGACGGTGTATGCAGGAAGGGTGTGTGGGCAATAGAACATTTCTATGTCAGTGACTATGGCAGCTACACTTACCCATGCAATGGGAGATTTTCAATGAATTTACACACACACTCTCACAAGTGCTCACAAAATTTGGTGAGCCACATTGTACAGTAATGTATAATGATATATAAGTACGAAGGTACCAGTGGTACATACTATGATAATGCAACCTGTTAACAGTGGAGAAAACAATGTGCAAGAGAAAGCAATGTTAGTTTTCTGTTTCTGTGATTCTACAACAACTACTTAAATATAAAAACTAATCAAGGGAAACAATCATATTCTGATGCATTACTAGGCTGAAGTCAAACTGGGCAATAAATTCAGCAGATTCTTATAAAACCAAACATAAATCTACTGTGACCTGTATTTCTGCTCATTTACCCAAAATATACATCCATGAAAAGACTGTATGAGAAGACTTCCAGTACATTTATTTATAACAGCAATAAAGTACAGAAAATGTTCTACAGAGATTAAATTGATTAAGCTATAAAATTTAATAGAATGTTAATCATCCATAAAATGGACTGAAACACTAATAATTACAAGGAAAATAAACCTATTGCATGTTATGTGTCACACAGTAGTCATCCATAAAGTGCTCTACATTTATATGAAATTCTAAAATAGGCAAACTAACCCACAGTGATATAGAGCAGAACCATGTTACATTGTGGTTTGGAGATGTTATGAGTGAGGCACAAGGGATTGTGCAGGAGTAAAGAAAGGAAATTTTCTTATTTCTTGATTTAGGTGGGATTTACGAGGCTGTTTGCAGTTTTCAAATTTCCTCCAAATCTAATCTTCATAACACTTTCATTCATAATTTTTACTAGAATAAAAAAATACAAAAATAAATCAAATAGGAAACAAAACCATGGCAATAAAATGTTTAACGTGACAATGGACAAGTTTGAAGAAATAAAGCATATGCACTTGGTAATGTTGTTAATAGAAAAACAGACAACAAGTAAGCAGAGCTAAATGTCCCTGAAGGTCTCTATGATGGAATTGTCTCTGAACACGTTATCTCACACAGTGCATTCATGTCCTAGGGCTTCCAGGGCAGAGAACCGCGGATCTGACGGCTGACAGTGTCAGCCATTCACCGCCTCCCAGTCCCAGAGGCGCTCAGTGAGATCAGCTGTTGGCTCCCTGTGCCCACCCTGAGGGCTCTAAGGAGGAGCTCTTCTGAACCGTCTCCTCTCTCTAGGAGTCTTATGCTCCTAGATGGTCACGTCAACTCTGTGTCACCTTTGAGTGTCACCCCTCTGTGTGTGTCCCTGCCTGTTCACATTGCGTTCCTTTTACAAGCCCAGCCTTATTGTAGGAACAACTGAGCCCCACCCCCCCAGCCTTAACTAGTGCACCTGTGGCAACTGTGTTTCCAAAAAATGATCACATTCAAATATTCTAGAAAGTCAGCATATTAATTTGAGAAACAAAATTTGACAGAATAGCTTGTGGTTAAACAGAATTTATAGATCAAATTAATATAAAGATGTAGACACGGATAGTCTATCCTGAACCATCCTGATGGATCAAAGCAACAAAAGATAAAAAGTGTAATGAGACATAGAAATGAAGAAAGCCTGTAAAAGCTAGTAGGATAAGAAATCTGATTATTCACCCGGTGTGGTGGCTCATGCCTGTAATCCCAGCACTTGGGAGGCTGAGGCAGGAGGATCTTGGTGAGTTCGAGACCAGCCTAGGCTACAAAGTGAGCTCAAGGCCAGCCTGAACTGCACAGTGAAACCCTGTCTCAAAAAGAATAAAACATAATAAATCTGATTATTCTCTGCAGGGATAAAAGGAAGTAAACCGACTGCACATTAGTGAAACTGATGTGCAGATTCATGATCCCCAGAATTCTCAGAGAATTGTTTGCATTGATTTGTGAGACCATTTGTATAATTTATTGAGGCAAAATAAGCAACTGATAAAAAAAAAAGTAATAGGAAACACTGAAAAGTAAATATATCCAAAATATCAATTAATATAGGTTAAGATAAAATTACATACAATTTTCAGCATGAATTTTAAAGATATTAAGTAAGGAAACAATTTTAAAGAAACAGCGTATTGTCTAAAATAACCCAACATATAATAGAAAAACAGGGGTTGGGGATTTAGCACAGTGGCATAAGTGCCTGCCTTGCAAGCACACAGTTGTGAGTTCAATCCCTGTACCAGAAAAAAAAAAAAAAGAAAAAGAAAAACAGTAGATTTATAACCACTAAATGTACCTGATAATCACAATTAACAATTCTACAGAATTTGTAGTAAAACTATTTTTAACAGGCATGTGGTTCCCTGTTACAAAATTTAAACTAAGGTACTTTATATAAGATGTATTTGTAAACTATTTAGGAAATAAAATATTAGGAATTAAGATTAGAGGAGAAATTGATATACAGAAAAAATACCAAAATAAAAACATAGAAAGACCCAAAGGCATTTTAGAGAGGAAATAAAAATGATCAGTGAACATATTTGACATCAACACATTTTTAACACTTGTCAGAGAAAATTTGGGTGAAACAAAATTGCTATTATTTCTATCATTAGAATCAAACTCTGATAACATTATTTATTTACAATACCATAGGGATAAAACACTGTCTGTTTTCCAAATAAAAATAATAACACATTAAACAACTTATGTAATTATTTAGGAGAACAGTTTAGCTAAAATAGTTTAAAAGATATATCTAAAATTGCAGCCCCATTAATTTCTGATATCTGCATTTTAAACTTTCAAGCTAGGTGTGGTGGAGCCCACCTATAATTCCAGCACTCAGGAGACGGGGTGGGAATACTGCCATGAGTTCAAGGCCAGCCTGGGCCACAGAGTGAGTTCAAGAGACCCTGTTTAAAAAATCAGCACAAATATTTATGTATATGAATAAGGAGGCATTTTCTGGTATACAGCATTACTTTAAAATGTAACAATAATCAGCAGTGAATGAAAAAATTGCGTATTTATATTAAAAAATGTGGAACTTTTTCAAGCAAAAAGGGATTCCACGCATGCTGTATTTTCTCTTTTAAAATATAATGTTCAATACAAAAAAATCTTGGAATGATATGTACTGAATCTCCAAATATACATAAAATACATTATTTTGTGCTTCATATCTATAATGACAAAATCTGAAGAGGTCCGTATGGAATCTTCCCAGCAGCAATTCTTCCTTCGGAAAGACAAGAGAAAGAACAGGGGCGACTACTTCATCTGTCTTTTTTGTACCAGAGATGGAACTCACAACCTTGCTCTTGCCAGGCAGGCACTGTACCACTGAGCTAAATCTTCTGTATCTGTAATATTTGAACCAAGGAGAAGTGGAGAGAGGCAGGTCTGAAAAGAACACTGTAGAATTAAAATCCATTTATTCATTTATTTCTGGGTACAAAGATACCTGCTTCATAACTTTATCTACTTTTGTATGTGACAGATATGTGATACACTTAAAAATTGATATTTAAATGAGTATTAACTACAATAGTTTTGTGATTTCCCCCAGTCCCCAGGAAGGAAAATGGATCCTTACTACCTTGTAAAACAATCCCTGTACATCACATCAATGCCAATGAAAATTCCAAAAAAACATTTTTTTTGGTCTTTTTCCTTTTTATCGGTACTGGGGATCAAGCTCACGACTGCCTGCTTGCAAGGCAGGCGCTTATGCTGCTGAGCTAAATCCCCAGACCCCTGAAAAACAATTTTTTAATTTATTTATGAACTTAAAATTTTCAGTTCTTAGGAGGCTGTTGCACCAGAATCACTTAATCTCACAAATTTCAGGCCATCTCAGACAAACAGACACATACACACCAAAAGAATATAAATGTCAGCATAAAATCCAGTTTAGAAATCCCTTCCCCAGTCTAAAATGCCCAAAAGAGACACAAAAAGAGAAAGAAAAAAGAGAAAAAAGAAAAGAAAATGAAATCAATTTGCTCTTAGCATTAGATGAACCACCAGAGATCAGTGTGTGAACTTTCTCTGGAATTCCAAGAGTGCTTTACTTCCCTTCCAAATAGTTTTAAAAGTTCAATCAGAAATCTGGAATAACGCTCAGAGAGTAGTTTTCTCTGGAGTGAAAATTGCAAGAGCAACACAGAATACAATGTCCAGGTTGGATGTCATAACCACAACTTTGTGTTGTCCAGGGTAACCCTGAACTTTTGTGCCCAAAGAATATTTTTGCCTCAACCTTCTGAGAAGCTGGGACTATAGGTATGTACCAGGGTCCCCAGCCCTAAAATGCATGTTTCTAAAGATGGATTCAAATGTAGAATACATTGATAGTTTATACATCGATAATAAACACATCATCAATCAAAATGATAAAATTTACTGCTTCAGAAATGTGATGCTCCATAGCAAGTAAGCCTCCAAAGTGAGTTTTATATCATTGCATATTAGGGAAATAAAAATAAAACCCCTTGTAAGAGCTTCATCTGTGCTCTTTTAGCACACTGAACATGATAATATAGGTAATCATAAGGAAACGTCAATCAAAGTGTAGGTAAAGATAGAGAGGAACTCCAGAAAAGGTGATGACTGAAGTTTTTAGAAGTTTTCATCCCTGAACCCATGTGGAGAGAAGAAAACATAGCCATAGATGGAGACCTGGACCCATGCCATGCATGCTGCAGAGAGCTGTTTGTTATCACTGTAAGTTCTAAAATTGTTCATCATCAGTGACCTAGACATTGAATGAAAGGCGTGTTTTACCAAAAAATCAAAGTTGATATTTATTGCTATATGAAGGCACTGGGTTATACAGTTCAGAATCATTATTTAATTTAAACATCAAATCACTATGATATGGCTTTGATTGTTTCCATGTGTCATATTTGGTACATGACACATGACTTTTCCTAATGTTAGCAAGCACCTTTGACTTGCATTGTCATCCATGGTGCGGCGTCTGTGAGAACCCCAAAGAACAGGGTCTTTGCTAGGGAAAAACAGTGGCCCAAAGCACATGGTTTATGTCTCAGTGACGGTGACATTGCAGGGTTCAAATGGATCCTAAAGGAAATGGAGATAAAATGGCAAAATTAGGTGCAATTAACAAGGAATAGTAGATGGGAAAAAAATCATCAACTCACCAGCTAACAGTGCTGAACACTTTGATGAGTGTCTTCTACAAGTCTGCTGGGAAGCGTAAGATGCTAGAGAAAGTATTCCTGAAACATTCCAGTCATGTTTCCAATGCCTTAAAGTTTGCTAGATTCCATTGAGTAAAAAGAGAGGTCTGAGAAAATAGAGTTCACCACAGGTCAAGGCCTCTGTGAGATCCCACTTCTCAGCTCCTGAACTTTGCTCTGACCAGACACTCATTTCCTTGGGTTCCAGGCTGTCAGACTCAGTGAAAAGAGTGTGATGTGTCCTGATTCTTCCATGCTGGTTGCCTCTGGATGAGTCTTCTGACAATCAGGACTCTGAAGCTTATAGATCTGCCCCTATCGCCTCCAACTCTCCTTGGGAGAGGTGATTATCCAAAGCGGCATTGTCCAAAGTGGCAGTCCACCCTAGTTTGGGGAGCTCTGTTTGGAAGAGGTTGTGTGCAAGGAAATACCCAGATACATAGCCTCCAGCTCCTCCTCAGCTGCTGCAGCCTTAGAGAGCCAACAGACAAGGGGAAAAGGAGTACAGTTACTTTGGGTAAGCAGAAGTAGTGGAATACTGCAGGGCAACACATGATATTCTGGGTGAGCCTCTCAGTCATTATAAAAAATTTGAATCCTGTTCACCTGGAGAGCAGCACAGTAGTCAATACAATTCTTCCTATGCTCTGGCATGTTTCACCTTTCTCATCTCATCTAGTCACTTACTGACCAACAACCTGGGGAAATTTGGTAGTAGCTTACATGCACTATACTGCAGTATTACAGTGCAAGCAACAGTCAAAGAAAAAAGAACACAAGAATTTTGATTAAGGGGAAACATAAGAACATACCGTGTTCAGTAAAACCTTGGTTTTTTTTGTTCCAGAAACATGCTTGTAATCCAAGTGTCATGGTTTATGTAGGTGGCCCACAAGCCTCATGCATTTGCATTATGCATTTGTGATTGGTTCATTGTCTAGAGCTTAGATTGATGGTGTCAGTACTACACCCACCAGGGGTGGAGCCAGGATGTGATGTAATGGCAGGAAGAAGGTGGCTCTCTCTCTTGCCAGTTTCTGCCTTGCTGTTTGCAGCCACCATGAACAGCGACCCCACCATGCCACCCTGTCTTGGAGCCGACTGAATACTGAAACCTCCAAAAACTGTAAGAGAGAAACCTTTCCTTTCCCAACTTTAGGCATCAGGTATTTTGTCTCAGCCATGAGTAAAAAGTAACTAAGACACCAAGCAAATTTACCATAAGAAATAATGAAACAGGTGTTTTGTTGCACAATCCAAAAATATTCATTAAAAGTATCTCATGATTCATGAACTGCAGGGGAGAGAGAACAAGTCCCCACCAGGAAGCAAGCCCACCTGGAAACCAACGCCATGCATGGGTTCCTGCCAGAGCGGGGACAGCCAGACTCAAGCCTTTCCCCATGCATCAGTGCCATTTGCAGATTGTGGGGGGAGAGAACAAGGCCACACCAGAAAGCAAGTGCCATGTGGGAACCAACACCATATGTGTGTTGCTGCCAAAGTGCAGACAGCCACACTTCCAGCACGATGGCTGTCAAACAAGAAATACAAACAACCCAACCCCCCAACACCTCCATAAGTGACTGATAAAGAGGAGCACAGACTGTGATGATAGCTACAGAGGTGAAATACAATTGGTCACCTGTGGTGCTTTGGTGTTTCACTGACCTTGCAGATCTAGGGCCAGTGGTATCACCATCTGGTCAAAGGATAGGGGTACACAGTATGGCATCTAGGAGGGATCTCCTTCTTATAGTGGTAGCAATTGTTGATTACCTATGGTCTTGCTTTGAAGTCCTGTATTTTTTTCACTGTTTTGTTGGGTTGGATTTTAATTTCTTTTATTTTGTTTAATTATGTTAAATCCATTGGCATGAGCAGTGATTTCAAAGATAACAAAGTACACTATGGTAGTCATTTTGGATTTACTATAGTCTTGTTGTGAAGTCCTTTATTACATTCATTGTTTTGTTTTTATTTCTACTCTGTTCTCTTGTTGGTTTTTATTATGTCTAAAGCTATCTGCAGCTATGTTGAAGACATCAAAAAGCATTATGGTAACTATTGTTGATTTTATGTTTTGAAGTTCCGTACCACTTACACTGGTTTGTTTTGATTGGTTTTATTCTGTTTTGTTTTCCTTGGTTTTATCCTCTTTAAAATTAAAAAATGATCACACTATTGTAATATAATAGTAAATAATAAAGAAAATATAAAACATAAAGAAAAATAAACTCACTGCACTTTCATTCAAAACCTTTCATGGCTGGTATGATGAAGACAAGAAAAAGCAGGTTTATTATGTAGGATGAGTTTCACTATCACTAGCAGAATCATCACTACCTATTGGCTCAGTGGAATCCTTTTCTTTTTGTGCAACATTAAAGAGGAATCTTTCCAATGATGTTTACTTTTGCCCCCTCTTAAGAATTTTGTGGAAATAGGACATTGCATTTTTTAAACAGATTAATCACATGCACTGTTTCAGCCTTATTAGGGGATAATTTTCTACAAAATTTTTCCCTGTTTCCTACATTTTACACATCATCCCACTCTCATATCAAGGAAAGGATTCCTCCGCTTTATTCTTCTCCTCTGTAGATTGAATCTCCTCCATAACATTTTCCTGTTGGGAAATGATCACCCTCCATTCCATAAGGAGATGGAGAGTGATCTATTGGCTCAGGTGTGATCATGTGAGATTCAGCATCACGTACTATTCATATTCCAAGACATCATTCATTTATCAAGTTAAATTTTATTAGAAATATTTGCTTCTCTTGTAGAACACTTGCAGACCGAGTTACTTGCAAACAAATGTTCATTCTATTTAAATTTTGTTTTTGAAGTTCTTTATGGTTTTGTTCAGGCAAGGTTAGATGGGTTCCTGGTGAAGAGCAAAGCATCATTCAGTTCAGATGAAAACTCTCTGGTAATGTACTCACTGAAATGTACAAAGTGGGATTCTAGACCAGAACAGGTGCTATAGGCTCTATCCCATTTGAATTTTTAAGCAAATTTCCAGATCTTGGAAGAAAGAAATGTAGAATTCAACACCAAGAACACACAATCTAATAATTACCTGAGAAACCAAAATAGGTGCTTTTGGGGGTGGGGTAGAAGGATAGCAGTGTAAATGATGCAGCATTTAGTTGACGTTTCTGAGTGGATGGTCTCAGGAGTGAATGAAAATGTTGACTCTAGTGACTACATACATGGGAAACATGGACTTCTGGTAGAATTTGGAAGGATGGAGGAATCAGGAGCAAACTAGAGGATCAGAGTGTCTTAGAACTGGAAATGATTGACAAGGTCAAATCTATCTAAACACATGTTGAAAAACTTCACGCAATGTGAATCCGTACAATTCAAACTTTCTTTCTTGGAGAAAAAGAAAACAACACCAGCATATGTATGTGTGAAGTGCATTTTCTTTCCTGAACATTTTCACCCAGTCATTGTCACAGGGCCCCAGCACTGTCTTTCATTTGCAGAAATGAGGGGCTCTCAGGTCTCCACCCCAAGGGGAAACCCTTCCGATGTCCTCCTCCTGGGTTTGGCCCATTTCTTTAACTTCTTTTAAAGTGTGATGAGCTTTTGCCTTAATGACATGGCTTTCCTGAGAGTGTGTAAGCACCATTTATTCCTCATTAGAAGCAAGGAATTAGGAAACTGGCTGTCATAGTAAACATGGCAGCCCATAGTGTTTCCAGAGCTTTACTTTAGCTGTGGTTACTTATCTTTCTCACTGGCTGCTTGTTTTTCTCACTGGCTGCTTTTCAGAGACGTCCTTCTTTGTCAAATGGCAGGGTGGTGTCCTTTTTGTAGTTCATCCTACAAGAGAAATTTCATTATTCCTATGTTTATTCTGTACAATTACAGTGTATTCTCAGTAGAAATATAGTTCTCCGTCTTCTTTCATGATCTCATGTGCTGGTCTGTTACAGAAATGGTGTCCCAACACAATGCTTTTTAGATTGTGAATGTAGTAGAATTCTTACCAAAGAAAAATTACTTGAATTACTAAACAAACAATAAAGCACTATGCATTTTTCAAATCCTCTTGTGCATCTTGTGCTCTTTGTTGAAAGTTCAGAAGGACCATGCTGTATGATTTAATATAATATCTTTGTCCTAAATGCTAAACACTTGTAAATGTAAAATAAATCCAACTCTATAAAGCCTAAACAAATTCTCCACAAGGTCAAGGCAATTCAGTAGTAATTTAAGTGCCTGATAGGAATACAAGTCAAGATCCTTTTGAATAAAATACCAAAACTTATGATTTTAATACACTATCTATAGCATCTTATATGTTAAAACAAATTATTAGAGATGTGGAGAGACAGGAAATTGAACCAAAGAAATGACAAAGGTTAATAAAATCAGGCTCATAGATTGTCCATATGTTGAAATTATCAAGCAAAGGGTTGCAAGTACTTATATTAAATATGTTAAGGGACATACAGGGAACAAATATTATTTTAAAAAGGAAGGGAATGGGAAGAAAGATATACAAACACTATCAAAAGAAATTATAGACTTAAAAATACATGGTATGAACCAAAATAATATTTTGGATGATAGTAAGAGCAGATAGAATATTAAAGAAAACGTATTCAGGAAATTGAATGTGAGTAAACAGAAACCATTCAAACAGTAACACAGAGAAAATTATTTGAAAGACAGTGAACCCCTGTCCTGCATCACTTCATCATCTGAGAAGGACACATAAATTTCAGATGCCCATTTTTGGATCAGGTCTTTAAATTTGGGGATATTTGATTTTTATTAATTCTTTATATATTCTAAATAGTAGTCCTTTGAGGTACAGCTGACAAACACTTTTTCCTACACTGTATATTTTCTCTTCACCCTGTTGGTAGTTCCTCTTGCTGTGAAAAATATTTTTAGTAAACTGAGATCCCAGATATTGATTCTTTTAAGATTATCTGTGAGACTAGGGTTTTGTTCATGAAGTCTTTGCCTACACAAATATTTTCAACAGTTCTACCTACTCTATCTTACAGCAAATTTCATGTTTCTGTTTTAGTATTTAGATCTTTGATCCATTTAGATTTTACTTTAGTACATGGTGAAAGATATGTGTCTGGTTTTAATCTTCAGCATGTGGAGAGCCAGTTTTTCCAACACCATTTATTAAAGAATTTATCTTTCTTTCAGTGTAGGTAACAAAAAGAAAGAAAGAAAATTTTTTAAATGTCCACTTCAAGGTGTGTATCTCCTCTAATTGGTAGACATTGCAGGTACATAGAGTCCAATATCAAAGAAACAACAAGCCACAAGTTACAACAGTAACTCTAGACCCAGCCACCTCTGAAAACCCCGCCCATAAACATATGAGGCTTTGGGGAGACATCTGGACATAACTCATAACATGAATCTTAAAAGTAAAGTGTATATACAAAAAGAATAAGACATACTGATGATGACAGCGTTTATGAGAAACCTCAAAATACAAATACAATCCAATGTTACTCTTTTCCCTGGGTGCAAAGGTGTTTATGATAATTCTCTATACTTTCACAATAGCTGTATATGTAACAATAATTTTTCAGTGATAGCCACAATTACAATTTTATGATGAGCATGGTTGTACGGTATGAAGAAACAATCTCTAATTACTTTCTAAAATATATTAACCATTATACCACATAAATCTGCCATTCCATTGAGAAAAATCCATTAATGTGATTATGAATTAAAGAATGTTCAGCTGAGTGAGGTGGGACACGCTGCAGTCAAGCGGATGAGACAAGAGGATCTGATTGCATGAACTGGATGCTGGATGCTGTCTCAAAAGCAAAAAACAGGGGAGAAAAAGGTCTTCTGCACATGGGAAGAATATCAAAAGGTAGACGCAAGGGTGGGAGGCATAAAAAGAATTAAGATGTTTCATGCACATGTGCAGAATCATGAATCATTATGTATCACAAACATGTATGAATAAAAAAGCAAACAAGCAAAATCAAAATAACGATAATAAGCCAATGCACAAATAAAGGATGTTTAATATGAAATACACAACTCAGAAGTTCACTTCCCTAATCTACAATGCCTAATTTTTCAGTATACAGAAAGAGAAAGTGAAAAAATTGAATCAGATCTACTTGCTGTTGGCAATAGGAGCTGTGCCAGCAGAGGTCAGTGTGTGAACGCCCTCCTGCTCTCAGAGTTTGTGTTTCTTTCTTCTTGTTTTCTAGTAGTTTGAAGGGTTGCATCAGAAACTTGGGATAGTACTTATATCTGATTGGAGCAGTTGAACAGGACTGAAACATGAGAAGATAAATTAGAATGCAGTGTCCAGTGTGGAGGCCAGCATTACTAAGGGCATAAGAGGGAGGAAGAATTAGGAACCTCAGTAACTTATGCTGTGATTTCATTTCTCATGTGGATTCAGAATTTTACAAAGAATACAGGGAACGTCTGAGGACAGAGGCCCACAGAAAAGCTCAGTTATTCCCCTTTGGGCTTCCTTATTAATAACTTTTTGGAATTTGGAAGTTTGATTTTAACTCCTTCACCAGATGCAATTTTAGCATAAACTAGAATAAAATCTTAACTTGTTGAATGTCCAATCAGAAAAAAAATTTGTTTTGGACATCATTTTTACTATTATTAGATTGGATGTTTGAATTGATGGAACAGCCATTTGAATAAAGTTTTCTTTTTCTGAATCCAAAATAAGAATTATAGCTTTGCTCCAAACTATATACACATCTTTATGGTAAAAGCATGGTTGAATTTTGGAATTAAGAAGGTCAATGATTCTCCCTCCTAAGAATTTATAACAAAATTAAACTCAAGAGTTTCCGGTGCTGCTGTTACTGACACTCCTATACACTCCTGGAGAGATTTCAGAACTGTTCTGTCTTACCTTTCTGAGCAAGTGAGGTGAACTTTTCTGAGTTTTCTCTGTAGGGAAGTAAGGAATGCCCAGCATATTTCACACTAGCATCAGTTTAGGAGCAAGAAAGCAATCAAAATACAGAATGCATATCTGCTTTCATACAAGCCCACAGATTTTTATCACAGATTATGTTACTCAATTGGGAAATGTCTAACACTTGCTTTGACTACTTCCTTAAATATTGTATTGAGTTTTATCTTTTATCAGAAGTCTTCATTTGTCAATTTAATCACAAGAAAGGATAAACAAATATGTAGGAAGGCAAAAGCTTCCCAACCTGGGGATCACGGTACATTCACCCTTGACCCATGTGGAACCCACACTTCCATTGCAACTGCTGCCTTCTCCTGCGGAATCCTCCCCTGGACTAATAGGGGCATGGAGCATCTGTTTCCACAAAGGGGAATCCTGTCCCCATGGTGTCCCCCAGGCTGCCAGGTGAAGTCACGGTCTCCATCTCCCTAGATACAAATAACTACAACCCAGGTCACTGATTGCTGCTCAAGCCCTCAGAGGAGACTTGTCAAATACTTAGCAGTTCTTTGATATACCACCCTTTGATCTGCTGTTTAAACCTATAGCGAGGAATGGAGTTGTTTTAGAGAATCTGACTGTGTGTTCTTTTCTTGTGTGTTCTTTTCTTGTGTGTTCTTGTCTATTTGCTTTTTGGCTACTTTACAGTAAATCATCCACTAAATGACTGAAGCAAATGGAAGCTTGCTATGTACATTACACATGACCACATGACAGCAAATATGTAACGAAACTCAGCTTCCACTTTCTGTAGTAGTTAGATGTAGTGGTTATATGACCTTGTCTAAATGGAAAAATAGAATAGAAAATGTGATAGAGGGACAAATTTAGAATGCATGATATAATAAGCATATTTCTGTTTTTGCAAGAAAAAGAAATGAACAACTCAGCCTCTTATTACCTACCAAATAAAATTTCAAGTTGAATTTTAAAGAAATAATTTTACAGAAACACACTCAGCAACTTCTGAAAGATTTTACTTTTATCATTTAACTTTGAAGTAGTCATAGTAATTATAAAATTTAAATAGGTCATAATCCTGAGTAAATAAGAAGGAAGAGATTCTATAATTGTTTTGGATATGATTTGTCTTTCACAGAGTCAAAGACCTAATGGCAAAGTATTTGCTAAATTCGTGACCAGTAACTAGATTAAAAAAGAGTCCACAGATCATCATGAAGTCTGCTCTAAATGGATTCCCAAAAATACTCCACTGAGGAATGTAAGTGTGTGTCAGTTAGCTTAATCTGTAGCTCCCTTCAGCTCCCAGCTTAATTCCACCACTGTCAGGCCTTCTTTTGAGGTGCTGGCTAAGGTATCAGAGAAAGACAAGTAGACAGTGGGATGAGCCACAGAC
This sequence comes from Cavia porcellus, assembly GCF_034190915.1. Lineage (NCBI taxonomy): Eukaryota > Metazoa > Chordata > Mammalia > Rodentia > Caviidae > Cavia > Cavia porcellus. The sequence continues at coordinate 23,351,660 of NW_026947509.1, read as the reverse complement.
CTCATGGCCTATAAGCCTAAGAAACCCCATTTCCTGTTTGGAGGAGTAACTAAGAACCCAGCCAGTAGTTAAATTTGAGGCACTCACAGACCATAAACTCTAAGCCTGAGGCACAGCAAAGCAGCCTGTGCAGAGGGATACCAGCCCCATGCTGCTCTCCAGCCTGCTGTGGGTGACTGTGGCCTTCATCTACTCGGGTACGGATGGTGCAAATACGAAGGCTGAACGCAGGCATGTGGTGCTTCATATGGGGAAGAGAAGGACAAGAGGATGGGAGAAAAGCAAGCCGCCTATGACTTCACTTTTGCTTAAGTCCTAAATTATTCTCTTTTGATATTTTATTCAGTACATCCGAAGATCAGCTCATTTTTCTGTTTGTTTCTACAGGACCCAGTGTCGCCCAGAAAGTGACTCAAGTCCAGCCAGTCACATCTGGGAGACAAGGAGAAACAGCCACTCTGGACTGTGAATATGAGACACAGTGGAGCTCAGACACTCTTTCATGGTACAAGCAACTTCCCAGTGGAGAGATGGTGCTGCTTATTTGGAGTACTTCTGGTCAGACCAAAAAAGCTGGTCGCTATTCTGTCGAATTCCCAAAAGCTAACTCGATGAGCTTCATCATTTCTGGTTTACAGATAGAAGATTCAGCCAAGTATTTTTGTGCTACTAGGGAAGGCACAGTGCTTGAAGTGACAGTAAAAGCTGAACAAAACTCAGGTGCTTCATGAGACAGGCTCTGCTGTGGGAGCCCAGCGGAGGCTCACACCTGCAGATCTCAGACCAGAAAAGGGCACTGTGGTTCCTTAGTCTGTGATCTGGATTAGAAGATTAAGTTCTAAATAAAACTCTTTTCTGTCTCATTTGGAAACATGTCAGGGACATGTTTTGGTGCGTTCTGTTATGTGTTTTTGAGTAGGTAAAAGAGGATAGAGAACATGTAAAAAGTCGACTAAGATTGTAAACTGGCCAAATAATAATTTGAAGTCTTAATTTCACTTTAAAATATTAACCATGCATATGTAAATGTAGATATAGGGAACAACAGTGGGAATCTATTTCTAGACTCTCTTTAGATTTTGGGTCAGGTGCAACCACAGGAAGAGAAGCAACAGAAGTAATGTAGCATCGGAGGGTAATGACGGGTTCTGCCTTATGCATTTGCTTGATCCGGAGACAGGGCTTCTGCAGAGCAAGGCCTTTGGATCTGCACTGGCCTGAACTGATGGGAGCTCAGAGAGACTCACACTGGAGAGAGGAATTAGGATGAGGACCTGAAAACAACTGAACTCCACAAGGACAAACTAGAACTTGTCTGCTTCTCATCTCACCTCCTTGCAATTTATTTGCTGGGTGAACCTCAAGCAGAATCACTGTCCTTTGCCATCCTGCTACATACATCCTTGTCCCAGGACAAAAGGAAACTGAGGATGCTGCAGTGGGAGGGGAAGGAGTCATGCCAACAACGAGCTAAGCTGGCAGAGCATCAGCAGCCTACGGGAGGTGCCCCAGGCCTGGAGCCTGAACCTACAGAGGTGGTAAGAAACAGCAGTTGTGGCACAACCACCTCCACTGTGTTGTACCGTTCTGCGGACAGTGCTATATCACAGGGAAGGAAGTCACATAAAATACACTCCCAGAGAGTTCAGCTGAGACAATTCAAAGGTAAACCTAGTACAGTCATGTGTCCTGCTAATGTAACACAATTCCTTACTTTACCAAAGTTAGTACACGTTAACAGTCTCCCCGCAAGAACATAAAAATAAATCCTTGTGTCCATCTGTGAGGAATTTTTATGCCTTTTTTTAGCTTAGATGCAAGCTCCTTGCAACTTAAATAGTGAAACACAAGGTTAATTTTCATTAGCACATCTAGTATCTCTGCATGCAGGCAAATGGAAAGACACTAAAATATTTTTATTCAAATATAAATATATTTATATCAAAATGAAAAGGAACTTCTATATCTCTGTGGTCTTTGTTTCCACAAATGGTCACATGATTGCAGTTCATTGTTTATAACTGTCTGTTTCATAATCTCTTTGCTGATAGCAAGCACCACCCTTCGTGGGTGCCCTCGACTTTCTGTACAACAAGCCCTCAGTCAGCACAGTGCCATGCAGAGTAATGTAAATAAGTCTTTCCCTTTCTTTTGGCCTGAGAGTTATAGGCAGACAACTGAGTATATTTGAACACATTTGTACAAAAAACAATGACCTCTTGTAACACCCAGACAAAGTTCTATGATCTTATTCCAGATAAATACTATTCTTAGAAATGTTTGAAATAATGTATAACTTCCCATTAAAAGCAATAGAAGTCAACAAGAAAAAAATAGTTTTAAAAATAATTAAATAAAACAAAATTTTCAAGCTATCATTCTGTGGACATGAAACATAGTTTAACCATTTATCAGTCCAATCATCTAAATACAAGAAGATTAAAAATTGTATACTTTGTTAATTTGATAATATAACAGAAAATATAAAAATGACAATTTTATTTCATAACTTTTCTGTGTATAGTATATTTTAAAACATTCACTACACAGTGTTACAATCTTCATGGTACTATCTTATCTTTTTCTGAATTCTTTTTGCATTGTCTTTCTTTGAATAATACACCTTACACTGTCCTTCTAGCCTTTCTTTTTTTTTTCTGTGAGAGGTATAATTTAAATAAAACATGTAACCACTAAACGTAATGGTGAAGATGTCAATAATTGATCTCCTGGCTGGCATTCAATAGTCTGATGTTTTTCAGTTATTTGGTTTATTAAACCTAATCTAAATTGTTAATGACTTTTTGAATTCCCTTGTTTTGAATAAATAATGAGTTCCATATTATTTGATCCAGAAGGTGCATCAATATTTTACAATAATATTTTCTTTGCCTTTTGATTACAGGATACCTTGTTAAATGTTGGTCAATTCTGTCAGCACCACTTATCAAATTATTATAATCACTGACCACTATGGAAATTTTGAAAAATATTTTAAACATTATTAAGTTTCAAGTCTTCTTTCTAGTTCTAGAATTTGTGTGCTAAGAATAACTTCCAGGGCTGGGTATGGTGGCTCATGCCTGTAGTCCCAGCACTCAGGAGGCTGAGGTGAGAGGATCACTGCGATTTTGAGACCAGCCTAAACTACAAAGTGAGTTCAAGGCCAGCCTGAACTGCATAGTGAGACCCCATCTCAAAAAAGACAAAAAAAAAAAATAAGAATAACTTCCAATAAGGAGATGTATGTTTTTGTTTTTCCATTTCATAACAGAGTTTTCTTCTGTTATGCTAATGTTTCTCTCTTTATCAGCTTTTTTTCTTTTGCAGATCTTTTGGCACTTCCCTCCTATTAAGACTCAGTGTTCCAAAAGTATCTATTATGTGTTGTAATAATATTGCATTCTAGAGAAGTATAAACAATAATGTCTAATGCACTTACTATTAGAGCTTTTATAGAGAGTAGCAGAAAATTACTGGTTATTTCTAGGAAATAAAATAAACACAAATTAGTAGAAAAAATAACCACTACTTATTGTTAGCTTTCACTAGAAACAAATACTAAGGGCAAATACAATGTTCTAAATAAAAATATGCAAAAATAACTGGTATAAAACAATAAACAATATAAAAGACATATCTCATACAAAGTATCATCTGACTGAAATGACACCTGCTGAGCAACCCCAGGCTAGTCAGTAAACCAACACACTGCTCAGGTGTTTCTGCAGGGTAAACTGTTCAGTGGTTAAACTGTTCTTGTTGAAAGTCACTCTTAAACCAGGCATACTGATACATATCTGTAGTCTCAGGTACTCAGAGATTAGTCCTGAATTGCGAGTTCAAGATCAGCCCAGGGAACTTAGGCCCTATCTTAGATAGACAGGTAGAAAGATACAGGGAGAAGGAACAGGAAAGAAAGAGGGAAGAAGAAGACCAGGGGAAAAAGAAGGGTAAGAAGAAGGAGAAAGGGAGGGGATGAAATAGAACATCTAAAAATGTGAAAAGTGCCCTCTGGAACCCTGAGATAGGAGATACAAGTTTAAACCAAGCATAGAATCTACCTCAAAAGTAAAAAAAGGTAGAGTGGGTGACCCGGGAACTCCAGCCAGAGGCATGCACAGGGCCAAGCCAAACCCAGGCACGTGCTGTGACTTCCACTATCTGTGCAGACCACCTTGCGGTACCCATGAACTCCAGCCAGAGAACCTTGGACTGCATGGATTAACCATACAGTATCAATGGGAGACTCCATAAGAAGAACTCAGCAGGCTTCCATCAGTGAGGTGAGTTTGCCCCTAAAATAAGAATAGAGTTTGCCACCTTAAATGAGTAAACAGAAGCAACAGAGAGGCTCCCTCCAGAAGTAGGCCATGGGTGAGCTTGGCAAGTGGGTGGTGAGTCCTTCCTCCATACAGACACTATCAGATAGCTTGAGGACAGTGCTTAGGGTTAGGATTAGGGTTACAGTTAGGGTTAGGGTTAGGGTTAGGGTTAGGCCTCTCCCAATCTGGAGAAAGTTGAAGGGGCCTGTGGGACACCCAGAGACATAGTAGGGTCCCACCTGAAACAAACACTATAAACAGGGAGATCTGGTGACTCTGAACAACGCAAAGTCATAATAACAGCAGGAACTAAGGCTTGATTTCCATCAGTCCTTCTAGGCTTGTAAGCCTAGGAAGAACATAGAACTCACACAAAAGGCCTTGCAGGGGGAATTTAGGTGACTGGCCCACCTCTTCACTGTGGGACTCAGCAACTGGACAAACATCAACTTTACAGTAGGACCCCAAGATACACACTTCCAACAGTTGACATTAGTGGGAGTGAAGGACCAAATATTAACCCAAAAGGGGAAAATGGCAAAACGAAAAACCAAAATGCAATCTCAAACATCTAGTCCACCAGGAGCAAGTACAGGAGAAACTAAAATAGTGGACTTCAAAAGTAACACACCAGAAATCTCTGGAAAGATAGCAAGTGAAATAAAAATAACTCCATGAAGCTATAGAGGAAATCAAACAAGAAGTACTCTCCCATGTGAAGACAGCAATAATAAGGGAATCACTCAGTGTAGCTAAAGAAAAAATAGAGAAAAATGTACAGGAGCATGGGAAACTGATTGAAACATTGAATGAACACTATAGGAAGCAAGCAGAATTCATGAAACAAACATAAGGAGGCATCCAGGAAACAAAACAGTGTATTCAAAGCTGGCAAAAACATTTAAATGAAGCTTAGGATAGGATTTCAGACCTTGAAGATAGGATCACAATTAGTGATCATGAAAGGATATAACTTTTAAAAATAACAAAACAGTGCAAAATGACAATCCAGTACCTTCAAAGTGATGCCAAGAGAAATAGTATAAGATTAATAGGCATTAGTGAAGATGCAGGAGTCAATACAAATGACATAACTAAAATATTCACAGAAATGATAGCAGAAAATTGCCCAAACATGGGGAAAAATATGATATGCAGATAAGTGAGGTATATAGAACACCAAACAATCACAACCAACATAAATCTACACCAAGACATATAATAATTAAGATCCCAGACATGCAGTAAAAAACAGAATACTAAAAGCTGTTAGAGAAAAGACACAACTCACCTATCAGAGAAAGCCCATTAGAATCATGGCAGACTTTTCAGTACAAATACATCAAGACAAGGTTGGAGTGAGGTATTTCAAGTCCTAAAAGAAAACAACTTTCAACCCAGACTGATGTGCCCAGAAAACTTTCATTCAAACTTAAAGGAGAAATAAGACATTCCCATGATAAAGAACAACTGAAGAAATTCATGTCCACCAAACCAACCCTAGAAAGACTGTTGAAAGACACACTAGATAGAGATAAAAATGAGCACAATCTCCAAAACAACAACAGAAAGAAAACACAAGGAAGGACAAGCAATTAAACAAAGGGGAAAAGCAGAAAGCAAGCAACTGGAACATAACATGGCAAAGTCAAGCCAGTACATATCAGTTATATACATAAATGTAAATGGCCTCAATTCACCTATCAAAAGAAACAGGTTCACAGAATGTATCAAGAAACACAATCCCACAAACTGCTGTATACAAGAAACTCATCTGACCCAAAAGGCAACTCATAGATTAAAAGTCAGAGGATGGAAAATAGTATTCCATGCAACAGGAACTCAGAAAAAAGCAAGGGTAACTATTCTATTCACAGACAACATGAATGCCAAACCTAAAATGATTAAAAGAGATAAAGAAGGTCACTACGTACTCATTAGTGGAAAAATTCAAGAGGAAGTATTAAGAATTATAAATATACATGCACAAAATACAGGAGCACCCAACTATATAAAACAAATGCTAATGGATATAAAAAAAAAAAACCAAATGCACAAGAACACAATTATAACAGGGGATCTTAATACGCCATTGTCACAAAGAGATAGATCAACTAGACAAAAAGTTGGCAAAGAAACAATAGAGCTGAATTATGCCTGTGAGCAATGGGCCTTAACACATGTTTACAGATTTTTCCACCAAACCGCAGCAGAATACACATTCTTCTCAGCTGCACATGGGACATTATCCAAAATAGATCATATATTATCCCATAAAACATTATTAAATAACTGCAAAAGTATTGTAATTATCCCATGCACAATATCTGACATAGTGCACTGAAATTGGAAATTAATAGCAAAAGAAATTGCAAAACCTGATAAATACATAGAAATTAAAAAATAACTTTTAACAGCCAATGGGCTACAGATGAAATTAAAGAAGTAGGTTTAGGATCCTTGCTGGAACCTGGCCAAGGAACTTTGTGGATTCTTCCTGCACTAGAACAGCTCAGCAGCTCTTAAGCCCACTGCAACAACTGCCTGTGCGGCTCCCTGCCATGATTGGTGGATTGTGGGGTCCCTGGCCTGCTAGCGTCCTCAGGTCCAGAGGGTGAGCAGCCTGTGGTGAGTGTCCCTGCACCATCCCCCAAACCAAGGGAATTTGGGATCCTTGCTGGGGCCCAGCCAGGAAACTTTGCTGCTTCTTGCTACACTGGAATAGCTCAGCCAGTCTTGATCCCGCCTGAAACAACTGCCCAGCTCCCTGCTATGGTTGGTGAACTCTAGGGTCCCTGGCCTGCAGGAATCCTCAGTTCCAGAGGCTGAGCAGCCTGCAATGAGTGTCCCTGCACCATTCCCTGAACCAGGGAATTTGGGATCATTGTTCCCACCAGTGAAGGAACTTCACAGCTTCCAGCCAAACCCAACCTGCACCATAGGGCTTGGGCCTGCCTTCTCCACCCCCAGTGATCCTCTCTCAACTTGGGGAACTGGGCAGCCAGAGTCCCAGGAGCTAAGGGCATAGAAGAGGATTTCCAACAGGCCCTGGGGAAGCCTTGGAATAACACTTGAAATATGGATATATAGGCAAATGACCAAACAAAAGACCAAAATACAATCTCAAACCACCAGCCCATCCCAAGAAACCCTAGGAGCTATGTACACAGAAGAAAATATATTCCCTACACCTGAAATACCTGACATAATAGCAACTGAAATAAAGAAGCAACTGCAGGACACTTTAAAGGAATTCAAACTAGAAATAATCTCCCAAGTGAAAGAAGAAATGATAAAACAAATGAAAGAAATACTGAAAATATCTAAAGAAGACACAGTTAAAAAATTGGAGGAACTGAACAAAAAGGTAGAACCCTGAAAGAACAATATAAGAAACAAACAGAATGAATAGAGCAAATGCAAAGAGATATACAGAAAATCAAAAATGCCACTGAAAGTTGTAAAAACCACCTCTATGAAAGTGAAGATAGAATTTCAGACCTCAAAGACAAGATTGCAGCTAGTGAACAGGAAAGGAAAGATCTTTTAAAAATAACAAGGTATCAGGAATTAACAATTCAACAGCTACAAGATGATGCAAAGAAAAAGAAAATATGATTGATAGGGATGAATGAAAAAGAAGGGGACAACTTGAAGGATGTCAAGAGGATATTTAGAGAAGTAATAGCTGAAAATTTCCCAAACATGAGAATGGAAACTCATATCAGGATCAGTGAAGCATATAGAACTCTAGATAGCCATAACCAAAATAAAAGTACACCCAGACATACAATGATCACCATCCCTGAAATCTATAAGAATAGAATATTAAAAGCTGTCAGAGAGAAAAGACAGATCACCTATAAAGGAAAACCTATCAGAATCACATCAGACTTCTCACCACAGACAAGAAAGTCAAGAACCGAATGAAGTGAAGTATTTCAGATCCTAAAGGAAACTGATTTCCAACCTAGACCAACGTACCCTGAAAAACTTGTCCTTCAAAATTGATGGGGAAATAAGATACTTCCATGACAAAGAAAAGCTGAAGAACTTCATGATCACCAAGCCAACCCTGCAAAGAATACTGAAAGACAGATTAGATACACTTAGGAAAAAAAAATACTAAGCAAAGCAGACAATTAAACAGAATGGAAAGATAAACATGCACCAGCAGCAAGATAACATGTCAACAATAAACCAACATGTAACAGTTAAAACCATTAATGTAAATGGTCTCAATGAACCAATTAAAAGAAACAGACTGACAGAATGGATCAAGAAACAATATCCAACCATATGCTGTCTACAAGAAACCCATCTAACCAAAAAGGATACTCACAGACTGAAAGTCAAAGAATGGAAAACAATAGTTCATGCAACAGGAATCCAAAAAAAGTGGGGGTGGCTATTCTGTTTGCAGACAATGTGAACTTTAAAGAAAGTGATTACATACTGGTTAGGGGAAAACTTCAAGAGGAAGAGACAACAATCTTAAATATATATGCACCTAATTTTAGAGCACCCAGCTATATAAAGCAAGTATTAACAGAAATGAAAAAACAAATTAGCAGTAACACACTTATAACAGGAGACCTTAACACACCATTAACACCAAGGGACAGATCAACCAAACAGAAAATCAGCAAAGAAATAACAGAACTGAACCACACCCGAGAACAAATGGACTTGATAGACATATACAGAGTGTTCCATTCAATGACATTAGAATACATATTCTTCTCAGCAGTACATGGGACATTCTCTAAAATAGACCATATATTAGCCCACAGAAGGTACTTAAATAAATGCAAAAGAATTGAAATTATCCCATACATGTTATCGGATCATAGTACCATGAAATAAGAAATTAATGATAAAAGATACTGCAAAATTCCCAAAACACATGGAAACTGAATAACACTCTCTTGAGTAATCAGTAGGTCACAGGGGAAATTATAGAAGAAATTAAGCAATACCTACAAGCAAACAAAATACAAATACAAATGGCCAGAATGTGTGGGATGGAATGAAAGCTGTCCTCAGAGGAAAATTTATTGCACTGAGTTCCCACATCAGGAAAACAGAATGAATACAAGTAAATAACCTGATGGTACACCGCAAACAAATAGAAAAAGAAGAACAAGTCAAACCCAAAGCCAAAAGAAGGGAGGAAATTATAAAAATCAGAGCAGAAATCAATGCAATAGAGACTAAGAAAACAATCCAAAGAGTCAATGAATCAAAGAGTTGGTTCTTTGAAACAATGCATAAAATTGATAAGCCCCTAGCCAACCTTATTTTTAAACAAGGGAAGAAAAAGCTCAAATTCATGCAATAAGGGAATGAAAAAGACAAAATCACTACAGACTCTGTAGAACTACAGAATATCTTCAACACCTATTTGAAAAAAATCTGTTCTAATAGGTTTGATAGTACAGAAGAAATACACAGGTTCCTAGAAACATATGAAGTACCAAGGCTAGGTCAAGAAGATGTAAAACTGCTGAACAACCCAATTTCTATTAATGAAATTGCAAATGTAATTAAGTCCTTACCTACAAAGAAGAGCCCAGGCCCAGATGGATTCACTGCAGAATTCTACAAGAAGTACAAAGAAGACTTAATGCCGACACTTCTCAAACTCTTCAATGAAACTGAAAAGAAAGTAATCCTTCCTAAGTCATTCTTGGAAGCAAATATTACTCTAGTACCACAACCTGAGAAAGACCCAACTAAAAAAGAGAACTACAGGCCAATCTCCCTAAAGAACACAGATGCAAAAATCCTCAATAAAATATTGGCAAATAGAATACAGCAAATCATCACGAAAATTATATACCATGACCAAGTGGGATTCATCCCAGGCATGCAGGGATGGTTCAACATAGGTAAATCAATAAATGTAAACCACCATATCAATAAAGCCAAAAGTAAGAATCACATGATCATCTCTATAGATGCAGAAGAAGCTTTTGACAAGGTCCAACATTCATTTATGATAAGAAACTTACAGAAAATTGGAATAGATGGTCTTTACCTCAATGTAATAAGGGCCATCTATGACAAACCAACAGTCAATATCATACTAAATGGCCAAAAAATAATGCTTTTACCTTAAAATCAGGCCCAAGACAAGGATATCCCTCATCACCACTCCTATTTAATATAGTACTGGAAATATTAGCCAGAGCAATAAGACAAGAGAGAGAAATAAAAGAGGTAAAGATAGGAAAAGAAGAAGTGAAATTATCATTATTTGTGGATGACATGATACTCTACATAGAAGACCCCCAGAACTCCATTGAAAGACTCCTAGATATAATAAATAAATTCAGCAATGTAGCTGGATACAAAATCAATACACAAAAATCAATAGCATTTCTATACCCTAGCAAAAAAAAATCACAGAGAGAGAAATAAGAGAAGCCACACCCTTCACACTAGCAACCAAAAAAATGAAATATTTAGGAATTATTCTCATGAAAGAAGTGAAAGCCCTATTTAGAGAAAAATTATAATACACTAAAAAAATAAATTGAAGAGGATCTCAGAAAATGGAAAGACATCCTTTGCTCATGGATCGGAAGAATAAATATTGTGAAAATCACCATTCTCTCATAACTATTATACAGATTCAATGCAATCCCAACAAAAATACCATCAACATATCTCATAGATGTAGACAAATCACTCATAAAATTCATCTGGAACCAGAAAAGACCTGGAATAGCAAGAACAATTCTAAGCAGCAAAGGCAAGGCAGGAAGCATCACGATCCCTGACTTGAAGTTATTCTACAAAACAGCTGTAGTAAAGTCAAAATGGTACTGGAATAAAAACAGAGCCGAAGATCAATGGAATAGATTAGAAGATTCAACCACAACTACAAACACACTCACCACCTTATCTTTGATAAAGGGGACAAACATGTTCACTGGAAGAACAACAGTCTCTTTAATAAATGGTGTTGGAAATACTGGCTCTCCATGTGCTGAAAACTAAAACTAGACCCATGCCTATCACCATGTACTAAATTAAAATCTAAATGGATCCAAGATCTGAACATTAAAACAGAAACACTAAATTTATTGGAAGACAAATTGGGTAAAAATCTTGAAGACATGGGGGTTAGGTTGTGAGTTCATGAACAGGAATCAAACTTCACAGGAAATACTTCCCAGAATCAATAATTGGGATCACCTCTTATTAAAAAGTTTTTGCATATCAAAAGCAATCTCCAGTATAGTGAAAAGAAAACCCACAAACTGGGAAAAAAATTTAGTGACTTGTCTCTCAGACAAAAGACTTCTGTCTAAAACATATAAATAATTTTAAAAAATCAGACCACCAAAATTCAGATCCAATTCAAAAATGGGCATCTGAGATACACAATTCTCAGTTGAAGAAATACCAATGGCAAATAAATATATGAAAAAATGTTCTTCATCATTAGTCATTAGAGAAATGCTGATTAAAACCACATTGAGGGGCTGGAGGTTTAGCTCAGTGGCATAAGTGCCTGCCTTGCAAGCAGGGAGTCGTGAGTTTGATCCCCGATACCGATAAAAATGAAAAAGCAAAAAAAAAAAAAAAAAAAAAAAAAAAAAAAAACACTTTGAGATTCCATCTCACTCCTGAAAGATTGGCCAGGATCAAGAAAACTAACAAAAACAAATGCTGGAGAGGCTGAGGGGAAAAAGGAACTGTCCTGCACTTTTGGTGGAACTATAGACTGGTGCAACCATTGTGGAGGTCATTTTGGAGATTTTTCAAAAAGCTGGGATTGTAAGTCCCATTTGTTCCAGCTATTCCACTTCTAGGCATATTCCCAGAAGAACTAAAAACCTCATACCACAGTGATATATGTGCACCCAGCATATATCAGCACAATTTGTAATAGCCAGACCTTGGGAAGAATGTAAGTGTACATCAACTAAGAAATGGATAAAAAGTTGTAGCATTTTTATGCAGTGGACTACTATTCAGCTATAAAGAATGATCACATTGAGATATTTATAAATAAGTTGGTGTACATATATAAATACCATATATATATATATATATATATATATATATATATACCAAATAGTTTCCCTAGTGTAAGAAATGGTAAGAATACATAAAAGTATGTGGTAATCATGATTTCCTATTATATTGTTTGAAGCCTTATAATGTTTTCATTCATTAATTGGAATGGTTTTATTCTTGGGTGTTTGATTTTATTGTCTGTGATGGTATGCACAGTTATTCACAAGACATTATAATATAAATGCTGATATAATATCATTTTGTTTTGAAGCCCCACCAAGCTTTTGTTCTTCTGTCTCCATCGGTTTTATCATGTTGTATCTTATTGGATTTTATTATATGTGATAGAATAAACAATTTTTTATAGTCAAGGAGATAATATAGAAGCTGTTGTTCATTTTATGTTAGTTGGTTCTAAATACCCTGTAATACTTTTACCCTCTTGAATGGTTTTACACTGTCTTGTTATGTTTGATAGTATATGAAGGCCTACTCAAATATTTCAAGGAAAGAGACACTATGGTGACTACTGTTACGTCAGGTTATCCTGTGGTGAAACACTATGTTGCTTAAATTGTTCCATAATGACCTGTGTTTCATCTTAATCCCCCCTTTATATATACTTTTTTAAATAAAAAATAATAATTATATAAAAAAGAAGTAAAGCAATACCTACAATTCAATGAGAATGCAGAAACAACAAACTGTAATCTGTGGGATGCAATGAAAGTGGTCCTAAGAGGGAAATATATAGCAATAAATTGTCATCCCAACAAAGCAGAATGAGCACAAATAAACAACCTAATGCTTCATCTCAAGCTTCTAGGAAAGGAAGAGCAAGTTAAACCCAAATCTCATAGAAGAGAGCAAATTGTAATGATTAGAACAGAAATCAATGCAATTGAAACTAAAAACAAAATACAAAGAAATAGTGAATCAAAAAGTTGGTTTTTTAAGAGAATAAACAAAATTGACAAACCTCTAGCTAACCTTATCAAGCAAAACAAAGAAAAAACCAAATCCATGCAATAAGAACTAAAAAGAGGGAAATTCCTACAGATCTCGTGGAAATTTAAAAGATCATGAATACCTGCATTGAAAATCTCTACTCACATAGAGTGGAAACAGAGGAAATGGACAGATTTCTAGAAACATATAAACTACCAAAGCTCAACCAAGAAGATATAGCAATTTTGAATAACCCAGTATGAGCTCTTGAAATTGAAAATGTAATATTAAACTTACCAACAAAGAAAAGCCCAGGATCCAGTGGATTCCCAGCTGAATTCTACAAGAAATTTAGAGGAGATTTGATGATAATACTCCTTAAACTCGTCAAAGAAATTGAAAAGTAAGCAGTCCTCCCTGAGTCATTCCTGGAGGCAAGTATTACTTTGATACCATAACCACAGAAAGAACCAATCAAAAAGAAGGACTATTGGCCAATCTCATTAATGAGTATTGATGCAAAAATTCTCAATAAATACTGGCAAATAGAATGCAGCAAATCATCAAGAAGATTATAAATCATGACCAAGTGGGATTCATTCCAGGAATGCAGGGATGGTTTAACATATGCAAATCAATAAATGTAATACACAACATCAACAGAGCCAAATACAAAAGCCACATGATCATCTCAATAGATGCAGAAAAAAATTGATAAAATCCAACACATGTTCATGATAAAAATCAGAACACTCAGAACACATGGTGTCTCCCTCAATCTCATATAAAGGCCATCTGTGACAAACCAACAGCCAACATTATATTAAATGGACAAAAACTAAAAGCTTTTGCACTAAAATCACAAATAAAACAAGGATGTCCACTATCACCACTCCTACTCAATATAGTTCTGGAAATACTAGCCAGAGCATCAGACAAGAAAGAGAAACAAAATGAATAAATATAGGAAAGGAAGATGTTAAACGATCACTATTTGCAGATGATATGATACTGTACATAGAAGACCCAAAAAATCCATTAAAAGAATACTAAGGATAATAAACAAATTCTGCAGTGTAGCCTGATAAAAGTCAGTGCTCAAAAATCAATAGCATTCATGTACACAAACAAAAAACTCCATGAGAGAGAAATTATGGAAATATTTCCTTTCACAATAGCATGTAAAAAAAATGAAATACTTAGGAATCAACTTAACCATGAATGTAAAGGACCTATATGCTGAAATTTATACTACTCTATAAAAGGAGATTGAAGAGGATATTAGAAAATGGAAGGATATTCCTTGCTCTTGGCTAGGAAGAACCAACATTGTGAAAATGGCCATACTGCCAAAACTGTTATACATTGACGTACCTCACACATCTAGAGAAAACACTCCTAAAATTCATTTGGAAACAGAAGAGACCTAGAATAGCAAAGGTAATTCTGGGCAACAAGGCAAGGTAGGAGGCATCTCAATTCCTGACTTGAAACTATATTACAAAGCCACAATGATAAAATCAGCATGGTTCTGGCAAAGAAACAGACCTGAGGATCAATGGAGTAGATCAGAAGATGGAAACACAACTACAAAGACATTCAGCCACCTTATATTTGACTAAGGGGCTAACCATGTTCACTGGAAAAAAGACAGGCTCTTTAATAAATGGTGTTGGAAAAATTGGCTCTCCACATGCCGCAGACTGAAACTATGCCCATGTATATCACCATGCACAAAACTAAAGTCAAAATGGATCAAATATTAAAACAGGAACACTAAATCTACTGGAATACAAGGTAGGTAGAAAACTTGGAGACATAGGGGTAGGCAGAAAATTCATGAACTAAATGCAAACTACATGGGAAACACTTCCAAGAATCAACAACTGGGATCTCATATTAGTGAAAAGTTTCTGCACTTCAAAAGAATTCATCAATAAAGTGAAAAGAAAACCCACAGAATGGCAAAGAATTACAGCAAGAAACCCCTCAGATAAAGGACTTATATCCAGAACATATAAAGAACTGAAAAACATCAAGCCCCGAAATTCAAAGACCCTCTCCAAAAATGGGCATCTGAGACGAACACACATTTCTCAAATGAAGATATACAAATAGCAAATAGATACATGAAGAAATGTTCACCATCACTGGTCATTTGAGAAATGCAAATTAAAACAGCACTGAGATTCCATCTCTCCTCAAAAAGAATAGCTGCCATCAGGAAAACAACTGATAAGAAACTGGCAAGGCTGTGGGGAAAAAGGAACATTGCTCTATTGTTGGTGGGAGTGCGGACTGGTGCAGCCACTATGGAAATCAGTATGGAGATTTCCTAGAAGTCTTCCTAGAAGACTAGGATTGGAAGTTCCATTCCACCCAGCTATTCCTCTCCTAGGTATTTTCCCAGAAAATCTGAAAAATTCATGTAACAGTGATATATGTGCACCTATGTTCGCAGCAGCCCAGTTTGTGATCACTAAATCTTGGAAACAACCAAAATGCCCATCAACTTCAGAGTGGATGAAAAAGATGTGATATTTTTATACAACAAAATATTACTCAGCTATAAAAATATTACTCAGGCTTCAAATGATCTTGAGGCTTACACAGATAAATTCAGGCAACTTGAGACTATCCTCATAAGTGAAATAAATAAGAATATTTATAAATATCACATTGTATCTCTAGTGTATAATTAATAAAAACCGTAGCAGTAATAAAACCCAAATTGTGTAACTGATATTGTAAAACAGAGAGGAAAAGAAAGTACTCTAAAGAATATAAATATATGTATGCTTAAGTGTGTAAGATATACGACAATATTACTAAGTTTTTGTTGGACCCTTGAGCAGAACTGCTTGCAGTCTCACTGTTTTAATGTCCACTTTGTATGCTTTAATTTTGTAACTTGAACAACTATTTCTAAGATGACACTATGTATTTTGTCAATTAGTGATTTCTTAGTGTTTTTTCCCCCCCTTTGGAATTTTGTATTATTGTTACCCTCTTTTGTCTTTTGCTTTTTTTCTCTTTAAATAAAATTTTTTGAAAAAGAATGTGTGTTTCTTTTGCTCATTAATTCTTTTCTTTTTATTTTTATTATTGCATGTTTGAAGTATATACTCATTGTACTCCACATGGGGAGTTGGTGCACATAGATAACAGATCTTAATTATCTTTTCTTGCCTTTTCCCTCCCTTCCTCTCCACCCTGTCTCTTGTTCCCCTTCTCTTTTACAAAAGATCAATTTTTCTTTTCCTTATTATCTATTTTTTGTTTTGTTCTTTATGTTAGGCTTCTCATGAAAGAAAAATCATGCAATATCTTGCTTATTTTTCTTAATAATTTCACTTAACATTGTAGTCTCAAAGTGCACTATTTACTTGCAAATGATTCAAGTGTACTCTTACCCAGGTTTCACTGTGCTGCTCAGGGTGACCTTGAACTCCTGGTTTCTAGAGATTTTCCTCACTCAATCTCTCAAGTAGGTTGGAGTACAGATATCCACTAGCGCATATTTGAGAGAATGTTTCTGAAACATGACTCAGAATACGACTTGAATTTCAAAAGTAACAAAGCAGCATATTTAAAAAGCAGTTAATTCTTCTACTTAATAGGAAAATGAAAAAAAAAATTTTTGAGTGCTCCATTTGTTTTCCTTAAGCATCCCAGAAAAATACTGTAGTCAGGTGGATGTGACTCCTGGAGCACAGGGGCAACTAATGACTAACACCAAGGAAGTGGATGTTACACCTTCGAAAAGCTTCCAATGCAGCAATGAGCTGAAGACCTAGACTCTGAAAGAGAAGCAGGTTTTACCAAGAAAATGAAGTTTGATATCTTTTGAGTTTACTATAAGTGAGGCATATTATTACACATTTCAGAATCATTGTTAAACATAAATATCAAAACTTCTATGATACAGGTTTTGTACATTTTTAGTCTTTGGAAAATGAGACACAGCTTTCCTTACTCTGTCAGCCTGGGTGCATCATCTGAAGGCATCCTGAAGAGCGGGGTTTGGGCTCTGAAGAAGCGCTGACAGCAGGGAGCTCATGTTTCAGTAATGATGACATTACTGGGTTCAGCTAAGCAAACTGGAGAAAATGATATGAAATTCCCACGGAAAACAGAATCAAAACGCATTGTCCAATCAGTTATCACTGCTGACTGCCGTATTTACTTCATCGCATCTCTTCGATAGCATTGGGCTGGGAAGTGTAAGAAGTCAGAGAAGAAGATGCTCCTGAAACACTCTGACAGTTCCCTTATCGGGACTTTCACCACTTGTCTTTGTTCTTCACTTTGTAATGCTTTTCCTTCGCATGGTGTAGCGCTGAACGTACTCTATATCTTTACTTAAACGTCAACATAGTATGAAACCTGTTTCTAAACAGAATCAGCCTCCAGCAACTTCAGGTGTCCAGAACTCAAGCAGTTTTGGGCGAAGCACTTGATGTCCAGCTAAAATGTGATTTTTGTGCTGGCTTCTTTGCTGCCCTCTACCGTTCGTGTGTGAAACTGTGGCGAAGCTTGTAACAGGAACTGCAGGGCTGAACCAGCCAGCCCGCGTGAATTTCCTATTGCAGTAATCTTATGGAGAAGACTCAGGAGTGGCTGGTTGTTGACCTGCTCCCTTGCCAGATGTGAAGGTGACTGACCTGAAAATGAAAATACATGAAGTGATCTGGACTGCAGGGTGTCTGTGCAACAAAACTTCACACTGTTACACAAGTTGGGAGGTTTTTCTCTGCTAGGTGAAATTTTATTTTCTATCTTGTCATTTATTGCATTTTGGAAATATCCTGAGAATGGATGGCAAAAAATAAGACATTTTATGCAATACTGCTTGGCAAACTTTCCATGGTGTACTGTGAATACAAAACTTTCAAAACAACCTTAATGTATCATTAAAAGTAAAAAACACGACAGCTCATGGATGCCTATGATAATTCATAAAATCTGCTATACCGTATGCATTACAAGATGCACCCCTTAAGATACTGTGAGATTCATCTTATGGATAGTTTCCCATACCATTTCATACCCTGCTTCCTAATCCCTGAATATACTATGTATCACCAAGTGGATTTGGCTGAGTATTTGAGTTACCTTGTAAATGATATGCATGTGTTCTCATTTAATTCTTATGTAAATTCTTCAAGATGAGTAACATATTTCCTATATGACAAAGATCTTGATATTATAAAGATAGATTGAATTTCTAGACCCCACTACTCATTTGCTGAGTGATATCGGAGAGGTGACTCACAGATTTTAAGCTTAGTAAATTTATTTCTGCATCTAGTGTTGAAAACATATAGCAAAAAGTGAATGAAATGGTGCATGTCAATGATGACAGACAACAATGCATTAGTTAAAGAAAAGGAAATTGAATATGTGAGAAGCTAAATAATTTCCTCAGTGTCACAAAGCGAGGGTGGCAGGAGAGACCTGCTCCTCTGCTTATGCAAAAAATAAAGTGCTTTTGTTTGGATCTGGAATCGAACTCCAGACCTTGCACCTGCCAGGCAGATTACTGAGCCGTAGAGCTGTATCTCCAGCTCAAGAGTGAAGTCCCTTTATAGAGGATGATGTGAGTCTTGTCTCATTAAATCACATGAATGTGTTGAACTAACTCACCAATGAACTTTTTAATCACAATCCATTTTTCATAATCAATTAAGTAGTATTTCCACAAAGAAAAGTGTTTAGATTAGAAAAATGCAAATATC
Organism: Cavia porcellus; assembly: GCF_034190915.1. Lineage (NCBI taxonomy): Eukaryota > Metazoa > Chordata > Mammalia > Rodentia > Caviidae > Cavia > Cavia porcellus. The sequence continues at coordinate 23,332,618 of NW_026947509.1, read as the reverse complement.
TTTTTTATTTTAAAATTGACCTTAATCGTAGAAAATTGTAAATTCTAGGAAAGTAACAAGAAGAAAAAAATCATTTGTCCATTCAGATGTGAGGAAAAGTAGAGTTCTGCAGTATATTCCTATTGGATTTCTGTTTAGTCACATGTAAGGCAAGCAGAATTTACCAGGCTGCGAGTATACTCGGTATTGTGTGTCTTTTCATTCCTATGTCTTGCTGATATTTCATGTCAGTCATTTTTGTCTACCCCTTTTGCCCTGTTATATATATTGTCTCCTTGAAAACTGGTACACACACCACTTGGGTGGCACAGCAGAAAATGCCTAGGTCTGGAGGCCCCAACAAGCAGTTTCCCCTACATCTGTCACCCAAGAGCTGCACAATTCATGCAATATTCTTTCTCATCTAGTCTGTCTTGGTAGGTAACTAGGTAACTTGAAAACGAGACACTAACCCAACAATTCAGAAAACTTAAAATGCAAGCTTTTCCCCTTGGAAAAAATTCCAATTTCCACTTTAACAAAGACCTAGACCAATGACCAACTAACACCCCTCCAGAGCACTCCATGAGGAGCCTCCTGAAGCCCAATGATCTGGGATTGGTGCAAAACAACAGTACAGGTCACCCAGCCTAGGAGATCACCCCAGGATCCAGGGTGGACAGAAGAGATACAATGTGCTATTAGGAGAGACTGCTAGAAAGGAACATGCTATTACAGTTAGCCTTTTAGTCACTTCCCAGCAATGTGACCTTATATAACTATTCTCCTAAAATACAAATTGATTCTGCTGTTAGATGATTCCCATAAGCCTATTTTCTTTAGAGGGTTAAAAGAAGTAAATGGGTCACATGCCTGGCCCCAAACCTGGTAAAATTTGTTGGAATTTAAATAACTGCAGTGGTACAGGCAAGATCTTGTGAAAGATCGCAGACTCATCTTGCACTTAACAAGGGTAGAGAGAAGAGGAAAAAGAGTCATTAAAATGTTGTTAAATGTTCTCTGCACATCACTGCTGGTAAGTCGGCAGCTGTGGCTATTTTTTTATGGGCTTTGAATGCCCAGTGTTCTCCATGTACTTACAATCTGTGCTGAAATCCTGCAGCGGGGGGCCTGGAGATAGGGAAGAGTCATCTCCTGTTCATTTATCACTCAAGACTCCTTTCCAAAGCTTCTTGTGCAGAATGAAGCTGTGTGACATAGGAGAGAGGGAAATATTGCTATCTGTTATGTCCAACTCTACTGGACAGTTATATGTGCAAGTTCAGGGGTCAGTCTGTCTTTTACAACAACCCAGAACTACCTCATATAAATCTCAGAAGAGCAGATGTAAAATGAGAAAACAGGATATTTAGTCTTTAGTCAGTTGGAAAGACACTGAGCAGGTCTTCAAACTTTGTTCAAAATGCTATATTTGTTTGTTCTCTCATAAAATATCTGGTCACAATGTTGTAAATAAAATGTTTCATTTTAATACATTCCTTTGGAATCCATCCTAGTCACTACTCCATCTCTAATTCATTATCTAATTAAAGTAGTTTTTCTCTACTCTTTCCTCAATTCCCCCTCCTCATCCCTATTCAAATCCAGCCTCTGTTAGCATCACCCCCGGGGAAGATAGCATGGTAACACCAGCAGATTTGGGACTGATAATGTCAACACGTATTTTCCAATGTGCATCTTGTCTGAGACTCAGCAGTCTTCCCTCCACTATTTTTTAGGGTTTTGGGTACCAGGGATTGAGCTCATGACTTCCTGCTTGCCAGGTAGGCACTGTTCCACTCAGCTATATCCCCGGCCCCTTCTATTACTTTTAAAGTTCCATTTTTATATGTACAACATGCCCAGACCTTTCCAAAGTTAAATGAGTGTGCATATTTTTTCCCTGACCTGTACATACCCAGTCAGGCCTCCCTGATGGTGGAAATAACTTTAAATTCGGAGATAATGGTTATAATATTAATCTTAATGTTTATAAAGCTGTTTCTTTGCTTTTCACCTGCTATTTAAAATGAGGAATAAGGCACATAACAAATTATACAAAAGTTACACCTGAATCTCAATGAAATGTAAGACCACATGATCTACATGTTGAAAATTCCATTACTCAAGCGAATTTGTTTGTTTTATTTCCAATACAATAGCCCATCTCCCACGGCACACCTTAGACCACTCTGCTGACTTTCATTACCTACCCCTGGAGTTCATGGAACTGGACTGAGACTGGAATTCTGTTCACATTTCCAGGTCTGACTACATTCACTCAGTGTACTCTGCCATTCATTTATGTTGCTGTGCATTTTAGTTGTTTGCAGTTTTTCATTGTTGGGCACAGCTTCTCTCTATGAATATGCAAATCCATTGCCATTGAAATAGATTTTTGGGGTATTCAGAGTATTTACAGTTTGATGCCATACAAAAGGAGTAGCTACAAACATCAATTTCAATGCCTCCCCTAAGCCCTCAAATAGTCTGTTTCCTATTGTATCAGAATTATGATGCAAAGTTCCTGACAGTCAAATGCAGTCTCATGTGCCAGAGGCAGGCATGTGAAGGAACACTTTCCTGGAGACTGAAAGGTGTTGGTACAGCAGCTGTGCAAGCTTACAAACTACAAAACTGAGTGACAGAAACACCCATGTTCTTTAGTATATATATATATGTGTGTGTGTGTGTGTGTGTGTGTGTGTGTGTGTGTGTGTGTGTGTATTTGGTTGGCTTTGTAAAATACGGAACTGTGGGGAAGGGCTCTCTTTATTAGAGTGTAATGATGATACTGTGCTGTCTAGGTACTTGATCATATTCTCCATTTATTGTATTCAAATATAGGATTACTTTTCAAATAATTCACTTTCACTATTGTTACTGTTTGCCCATGTCACCTGCACACAAAACCTTCAGCACCGGATCCTATACTGAGTCCCATATTGGTGGAAAAGCCTGAAGCAACTCGCCTGCTGTGGAGCTCAGGTAGTGCTGGTGGCGTGCACTTACCACGGCATCTCTAGACCTTTATTGGGTTTACAGAGGTATTTGTCTGTCCACCACATCGCAAGATCTCTGAAGGAAGATACAGTATCCCATTCATTTTGTGTTTGCCAAGATCAACAATGTATCTGTTAAACCATGATGATGTATAATGGGAGGTTCACATTTTTAAGTTCACAGTTAACAATAAAAAGGATTGTTTTTGCATCACTACATAAAAGAGGTGCATTCTTACAAAAAGAAACAATGGCGATAAAGGGTCCTCATGCTCCTGCTTATCCAACAGACCCTTCTTGCCTTCCAGATAATCTACATGTATAATCCTGAAAAGAAAAGCTGGGTTGAGAGCTCTAACTCAAGTCAAAGAGGATTGTCTTTCCTTTAGAGTTAAGCCAACCAGAAGACACTAAAGCTTTTAAATTTCAGGCTCTCCTGAGGGATCTCTTAGGGAATAGCTATTGAAAGATTTGAGAAATTTCCTGAGCTTTGAGATGAGGGTCAGTAATAGCAATTAGGAGAAAGTGATTATTTATGAGAGCAAACTAATCATCATCATTTCAGAAACCTCTATTTTAAAAACACCTCTTTAAATAATAGCTCTGCTTTCTAAAACAAGGAGTAATGTCTCGAATGGAGGGGGTACTTTTGGCCAAATTTGAGGTCCTCAGACATTGCAACCATAATGAATATATCCAAGTGTACAGTGTTATGAAAATATTTATCTACATTATTATTCGTGTAACAAACAGAAAGATTCCTGTTGGAAAATGAGCAATAACAGCACACGAGCTTCCTGCTCCTGTAACTGACACAGAACCACTTCTCAGTGTTTCCCACACCCCCTCCCTCTTACAAAGTCATTTCCTATAGTATTGATTATTCCAGGTGAGTCCCAATATGCACGTTGCATATATTCCAATCATAAGAATCCAATACCTATCCATGCATATTATGTATGCCTTTACACTTTGTATTCCTAGACTGACTAACCTAGATTAATTCTCAGCCTACTAAAGATTCTTTGATCAGAATCCATGCCTGTTTTCTGGGTTTAACTACTTGCACCCCATCTTTCTGACTATTCTCTAATTCATGCAATTGAGGCACTTTTTCTTTGGAGGAGGCTCTCCCCCTCCTCGAACTACTTGTGATTTAGATAAAGAGAAAATATCCCTCTGATAATAAAATAATAAACTTTCCTTCCCCACAGATTCTCAGCCAATCTAGGTGGGGGAGGAGCTTCCTGCATAAAGGGCTGTGGAGGCCTGTGTAGTGCCTGGCTTAGTTAGATTCTTCAGTGAAACTAAAGGAAAGGTACCAGATGCAAGTCCTGAAGCCTCAGCCCCAGGATTAGTGAAACGTAGCTGTTTGAAACCACCAGGCAATGCATCCTGACTAGGCCCTTGGGCACTCACCTTGGGCTTGTGTATACCCTCATTTGCTGTCAGTGGATCTGTCCCAAATTCAGAAAATCTGAGAGGATTTTGCAATTGCAGGTGGGAAGAACACAGTCACAATTCCTGTGAACTTTCATCCTTCTTACGGTATATGAGGGCATTCTCAGGGTTGTGTATGTGTTACACTGACATCACCTTTGACTTTCTCCATTCCTACCCAGGGGTGAGAGGAACTCCCCTGGAGGTGAAGCAGTCCTCCAGACTTGATCTCCCAGGAGGGAACCGGTGCCACTCTGTAGCGCAATTTTTCTACCACAATAATCACCGTGCAGTGGTTTTGCCAAAATCCTGGCAGAAGCTGCATGAACATTTTGCACATCACTTGAGGGAAAAAGTAGGTTAGAAGACTAAAGCCCGTAACTGTAGCTGAAGTTTGCCAGTTCATTGTCCGTTTCTCTTGCTAGACTAAAGATGTAGCCATTTATCCTTATCTGAGGTCCACAGCGCTCCCCAGGCACCCGCAGCTAGTGCACTAACCCTGGGCTGGACTCAATCCCAACCGCTACCACAGTGACCTCACTGGGCCACCACCTCAGCATTTGCACAGCTGACTGTTTCTTACCTGTGCTGGCAAACACTCACACACATACTTTTTAGTCCTTAGATTTGGAGCCTGTAGATTTAGTCCTGTAGATTTTTCTCTTTCCTTCTCAATAATGTGTTCTGCATTACAAATCTTTAAATTATAACTACCAGAACAGTTGATAAAAGGACTGAACAAAAATAAATGTTAAGCTACAATATACTGGATTCTCAAATGGTAAAAAAGGGGTAAGTTCCAGGTTTAGGTGTTCCTGATCATTCTGAGGCTCAGAGGCACATCTAAAGCAGATTTGTGTCTGTTGCATCACAGCAAGACCTCTTGGGCAAGGGCGAATACTGCAATTGCAACCCTTCAAACAACAAAGAGAAAAAGTAAGGTTTCACTGACTTATTTTGTAGGAAAAATAGATGTCAGAAAAATATTAACATGTGTATTTTACTCATCTTAAGTCCCTTTCGTGTTCTGGAGGCTTGATGTGTGTCAGGGCCCTAAGGAAGGTGCCTGTGTGCTGGAGAAGACTCTGTACTTATTCGAGAGGGGTGTGTGGTCAGCAGGCTTTACAGCATTGCTCAAGTGCTCCATTTTCTTGTTGTTGTCTTACCCAGTCGTCCTGCTCTTAGTGGTGAGATAGTAAAGTCTCCAACAATTGTTTCTGCCCGCAATTCTGTCAGCTCCTGCTACAAGTATTTTGGATGTATTTTAGGTTCTGTTACTAAGTGCCTGTATATTTATATTTTCCTAAATGATTAAACCTGTATTATTACAGTGTCCTTATTTATCTGTAGTACCCATTTTGGTCTAAAGTGTATTTTGTCTAGTAAGAGTACAGCAAGTCCATATACCTTATAATTGCTGTTACCAAGGTACAACTTTTTCCATCCTTTCAACTTACTTGCATCTACTATGATTTTTATGTGGCATGTTCTGCATGCTCCGCCTGGCACCGTGGAGAGACTGGGGCTGGTTGATGGACTTAGTTCAATGGAGGAATGCTGTTCAAAAGTGACTGTAGGAGACTGGTTTCTTCTCTCTGTTTTGATCAAGGTGAGATGACCAGGTTCCTCCACTATGTGTGGTCACCATGATGCCCTGCCTCACCATAGGCCCAAAGGCAGCAAGACTCTCCAGTCATGGCCTAAACCTCCCAAACTATGAACTCAAATAAACCTTTCCCCTTTGAAGTAGATCATTCAAGGTAGTGTGGAGTAGTGACAGACAGCTGGTAACACAGAGGTTTGTGGTGGAATGCAGGTAACACACCATGGCACTCGCAGCATCAAAAATCCACTTGACTCTGTATTTCTAATGAATCAGGTGAAGTAGTCATGTTTAATGGGATGAGTTACTTATCAACTTGAATTATGCAAAAATCAAAGCTCTCTTCTCAGAAATCACTGTTGTTATTCACAAACTACAGGAAAATGGGAGTGAATACCAGAACTGGAAAATTAGCCTCATTAGTTAATGTCAGCTGGTAGAACTCAAAGACTAGTAACATTCTGTGAAAACATGTATTACACTGTCGTGCAATTTTGTTGAAAAATAATTGAACATATACATGTGGCCTATTTCTGTCATACATATGTTTCTTCCTTTGATACAACATTTGTATGAATCCACATGTCTTATTTCACCAGTAACAAACTTTTGGGTTAGTGTTCTTTACTCTGAGTCTTGGTAAGATGAGTTTTCCAGTAAAGTTCCTTTCAAAAATCTCAATGGGTTATTCAAGCAGGTTTCCGCTGTCATATAAATTATAAACTCATCACAATTTTATATGAAAAGACTGCTGAATTGTAAATGATATTTAAGTGAATTTATAAAAGGATTTGGAGAAGTAAGCTTATTGTCCTCTAATTCATGAACTGAAATCTTTCCATTTATTAAGGATTTTAATTCATGTCAGCCTTGCTTTAAAGTTTCCCAGGCAGAGAATTAGATATCTTAAGGGAAAGAAAGGACAAACAGCAACCAGAAGATACTATTTGAAACACATACGCTGCTCAAAGGATTTTTATATAAAATATTTCAAGAGTTCCTAAAATTCAATGAAAAAGGAGTTTTTTTTTTTAAAAAAAGTGAGAATACTCTTTAAAAACAAGGTATATAAATTACCTGTAATAACACATAAAGGTGTTCTCCATGAGTATTTTTTTTTCATTTGCAGGAAATGAGTGGTTCTAGAGATCATAATGTTGAGCAAAATGAACTAGGCACAGAAAGGTATTCATCAAAAGTCAACAAAATGCAACCACGAGTCAGATCCAGCCATTACCTAGTTTTATTGTTTCATTGAAATAAAACAATACCATTTGTTTATGTATTATGAATGGCTTTTTAATGCTTCAGAGAAAGAGATGAGTACCAGACAGAGACTGAATGACTTTCAAAACTGAAACTATTTACCATGTGACCCTTTAAGGAAAAAAAGATTTAAGTCATACTATACATTTTTAATTATCAGTGAATGACCCATAAAGATAAAAATATTTAATATTTGACCTTCTATAGAAAAAGGATTAAAGGATTTATCAATGAATTGTGAGTAAATGTCATTAGATACTATTACATGTCCATTATGTTAGCTAAAGATATTGAGTTTTGACAGAGGCATAGAATAGTTATCTAACTTAGACATTCTTTCAGGGTATATTCCCGTCATTGTGAAGAGCTTGCAGGATCTGACGTGGATAGGGGAAGAAGGAGACCATGCAACCTGAGGGCCAGTGGTTGCCTCTGAAGGAACCGCAGGCACGGTTGTAACACTGTTTTCACTTTATTATAAGCCTGGGTTTTTTTTTCCTGGTATTTCCAGTGCCAACCAATTCTTCCAGAACCTAGAGTGACACACCTGAGTGCAAGGCTGCAAACGTTTCATAACTGACTTCAACAAGGGCAAAACCTCCCAGCAGAAGCAACCAATGACCATACACTCACCAACTTAGTGTTCTGACTGAGTCAGAGTTTGCTGAATAAAAACAACCAAAATCTCTAAGGAAATTGTCCAGTGGAACTTCCTTACATGACCACAGCGGGGAATGCTGCTTTAGAGAACATTAAAGTCTGTCTCTTCTGCCCATATTCATCAAATGGCCAGAGGTTATCCTTGTAAGATCTAATAGATTATTCTCCCCTAACCTTCAATTTATTTAGGTTACAAATGTGTCTATGCATCTATCCATCTAACTAGTCCATCAAACTAAACCGTCTCTGTTTATCCTCATTTCAGAGGGCTGAAGAATTCAAGCCATCTTTGGTAGGCTGAACCACCGTAACTTCTTGCTCATACATAGCACAGTAGGCAGCCATATAGATTTAACTGAGCCTATAATTTCCTGGCCCATTCTTTTCACTAGGAAGTCCATTCATGGCTTAAGAACCAGTTCAAGCACCTCTCCCATTACGACTCTTCTCTAAGTGAGTCAAGAAGCAGACTTGATCTTTCATTCGCAAGTATCAAGTCATCTAGGTATTCAGATCTCTGCTAGGATGCCTCTTGCAGTCCATGGAAATAGGATCTAGGTTGGAGACCTAGAGAGCATTTCTCATGGATGGCATCCAAGAACTGCTTAGCTAGCAGGTATTTAGAGGTCACTCAGAACATGTGAACCAGTATCTCATATCCTCAGTTCCACTACTCAGGGGATCAACTTCCTTAACCAGTCATAGTCTGGAAATTTTAAATGGAAAATTCATAAATAAGCAATTAATTCCAAACTGAATAATCTTCTGCATCATATGACTATATCCCCTGCCATCCTGCTGCAACCCAGCAATTGATACAGCCCTTTGTCCAGAGTGTCCATGCTCTGTATGCTGCCTGACCAATTATCAGTTAGTGGCGGTCTCACTGTAAGAATGACTATCAAAGTATTGTAGACAGTGTGTTTAGCAATCCTTATTTTACTTAATAAAATTCCCAAAGTGCAAGGCCATTGTGTTAGCAAAGTGGATATGCCAGAGAAAGGCTATAAAGTGCTTTCCATAGTTTAAAAAAAAAGAGGCAAGCTTATTATACTATGTAAGTATAGCACACACACAAAAAAAAGGCATAGTGTACATATGGTTTCAGACACTTTGGGAGCTTTGGAATGTACCTATAAAGAGACTAGGGAAGTACGTGCTCTAGCAAATGCATGTGTAACTGAATGAGTAAATGAAGAGTAAAAATACCAACACTTAGGAAAAAAATAGAAATCACACCATTCAGTGATGGCATAAAATGGGATGGAGCAGAATCTCCTATTGAAATGTAATGGTGTTTTCAGTTGAATATGAGACAGCATCAAATACAGGTACTACAAAAACCTCTCTTTGCTGTTGTTGTTGTTGTTTGTTTGTTTGGGGGAGGTTTTTTATACCAGGAATTAAATTCATGACCTCAAGCTTGCCAGGCAGACAATTATACCACTGAGCTAAATTCTCAACCCTAAAAAAGCTATCTTTATGCTCCTTTATTTTTTACAACTTATAATACAGGCTTTCCTAATACATACTTGTTGCGTTGGGCAAACTGGAACCAGGCAAGGTGAAACACCCAAGAAGGTTTGGAGGCAGTGAATCACTTTATTTATACTGGTGGACCTGACCAGGACCACTCCCAAAAGAAGTCAGGTCCCAAAGGCCCTGGGAGGGAAGCTTTTAGGCTTTTATGGTGTCACAAGCAAAAGTACAAGGTAAAGCGGCTTGTCAGTTGTAGATTGGTTTTTACAATGTGCCTCATAGTGACCATTTCTGGGAAACAGAAGTGACAAAACTATAACAGGAACTAAAGTAACTGCAGGTTACCTGATGTTCCAATGTGGGGGTGGTGGGGTGGCACTTTCTGCCATAGTTGCAGTCAGGGTTTATAAGGGAATAGATTTAATAATAGACATATAATTTATAGGATTGTTTTATAATATTCACAAAAAGAGTCAAATGCAGAAAAGTACAAGAGATCTATTTACACATTAGAGAGCCAAAGAATCCACCTGAGGGCCTGGATCCTGATAATGTCCTGTAGGAGACCAGCTAGAGGCCTATAACCCACAAGGTCTCTTGCAAGTCTGTTTCAAAGATCTGCACTGGGAAGTCTCAAAAGCCTGTGTTGGAAGCTAGGAAGTTTGCACAAGTGTGATGAAAGATCCATGCCAGCAGGCTGAGGGATCTGTACTGGAGAGAGAAAGTGGACCTTAAGTTAAGGACAAAAGCTCCCCAGAGAACTGCAGCCATCCTCAGCAACAGGGGATATCTGAGCTCCTTTGACAGTGAAAATGGCTGAACTCGTAGCAGGAAAACCAGCGTGTCAAGCTCCTCCAGCAGCACTATACCATCTCACCTCCAGTTCTCCTTCTATGCTGTTGGCAACAATCCTCAGGTGAGCTCTCCACACCCAGAACAACGCTGACTCAGTTCAGCTGGCAGTTACAAGTTGACTATTTGAAAACCCACCAAGTTTTGTAGTTAGTTTGCTTTGAAATTTTTCAATTTCTGACTCTATGCCTGACCCACATAAATATTTAAATCAAATATTTTCATATTTCAGCTATGAAAATGAAGTGTGAGAAAATATTGAGAGCTACCAAAAATGCTCTTTTCCACATGGCCAAACCTCATATCTTCTGGAGTCCTCAGAAAGTTTTCTTCATTTTCTAGTTACTAGATCAAGGCTCTCCAAAATGAATAATTCTAGGATTTCCTAATTTTCCTCTGTTTATTTTTAGAGATAAAAATTTAGCTGATCTATGTAAAAAGACAGAAAACCTGTTCAATGATTTAATCACTTTCTATCATTTTCTAAGATTATTTGAAATATGGACACATCTGAAAGACTGAAATAAAATTGAGGACAATAACCTTTATGTTCTCTTTTTTTCTGATCCATGACCTTAGCCTGTAATGAAACATTATGCCCATTGTGTGTCCTTATTTAACGTTATCAATATTTGTAATAACACTGAAATGTCCTCATAGGTTTTAATCTTCTGGCTTCATGAAATTCCCTCTCTTCTACTATCGAAAAATAGCCTGATTACTAGTGAGCTGCACAACTGTTACAGCATATGAAATTTAATATTCTAGGAGGTATAAGGAAATCATACAAGGAGATTAGGAGAGAGAAATTTGAAATGAATCTTATCTACATTTAGAAAAGGGATTGCCAAGGACTATATTCTCAGAAATTCTAAATTTGGACAAAATAGAGAAGTGTTTCCTTTGCCTCTAAGAGATCTAAGAGAAAGCACCTGTGAAAGGGTAGAGACTATTGGAAGGTTAAAAATGGGTGTAAAGTTAGAGTCAGAGTCCCAGCCATCTGGGAAGAATAAAAGGCCACTTTGTGTTTGCACTGAGCCCTGGTTTCTGGAGAAAAAGGTAAGAATCTGGGCCCATCATTTTTAGTTTTAGAATTGGCGAAATAAAAAAATTGGATTAAAGTCAAAATCATGCAGATAGAAATCCTTTTGACTCCACATTAGTGAAACTTAATTTGGACCTGTAACCTCCAGGACGCCAAGAGAAAACATTGTACTGCCTTATGCCACCATGTTTGTTATAATTTCTTACAGCAATAATCAGAAATTACAAAAACAAAAATAAAGACTAATCAACTAACATAGCTCATTTAGCAGTAAAAGTTTGTTAAGAGAACTTGCATGCAATTCACACCAATAAGTTTTAAAACGTTTGTGAAAAGAAACAAGTTAATGGAAAATATGTATTGTTCAAAATAGCTCAAGAAGAAATAGAAAAACTAAACAGAAATATAATCATTGAAGTTGACTGGTAATAGTAATCATAAATCCCTAGATAATTTTAAATGAAGCAGGACTTTTCAGTATGTCTTATCCATGACAACATTAAGCAAGACAGATTATAGGATGTATTCCTAAAGGTTGAAATCAATAAATATTAGAAGTCAAGGTTAGAGAAAGAACTTCTATGAAGAAATAAGAAAAACTCCAAAATAGAAAGCGCTAAGAATAAAACAGATAATTCAAAAATGAGACAGACATAATAAGTGAAAATAAAAAGTATCAACACCCCGAGTTATCAGAGTAAATCAAGGTAAAAAATTCCCATGTTATTTTTATCAAATAAAATTAAAACTGATTAAATTATAACAAGAACTTAAAGAGTTGGCACTGTTATGCTTTATAAGATGGAAAAAAAACTATACAGAGAAAAATTTGTGTAATTGGGAGAGCAATTTGTTTACACTGTTCAAAAATATAAATATCCACAAATACAGCCATTGCAATTCCTGATGTCTATGTTAAAAATTCAAACATATGAATGTATAGTATAATTTACAAGAATGAAGCTTAATTTTAAAAAAAAATATAATCGATCAACAGTGTAATGCAAAAGGTAGTTCATTAATACCCTAAAATCCAAAGCTATTTTCAGAAAAGAACTGATAACACATGTTTTAGCATAAAAATTCTAATAATATAATGTTGACTATAAAAAGCAAATATTGGGTTAATGCATATTACATAGTAACATTTATGATAAAACTAAACATACAAACAAAATATGCTGTTTTGTGATACATAAGTACAAAATCTGAAAAGATCTGTAGGGGAAAATCCCTAGCAGCAAGCAATGTGCCCAAAAAGGTCAGGCTATGAATTTCTCTGGCTGTCAAACAGTATTGTCTGCCCTATTATTTTGAATAATTGAATGAGAAGTTTCATAAAGTATTTATGTCTGAGTAAAGAAGCTTTCAAGGACATGAGTATATACGAATACAACAGAAGACCATGTTTGGGATAGAAGTCAGTATCAGAGCACAGGTTGTCAAGGATGAAGGAGGGAGCCAGAACTGGGGATCGCCAGGGACATCGGGAGGGTCCATGCAGTTTCATATGGAATGTGATTTCAGGGATTTTACAGAAGAACCCTGGAGAAGGATAGAAAAGTTATAAGTAACATGACATTGCTGCTGCCATTGGCCTTACATGAGGTCTGACTGTAATGGTCTGACTGTGGAAGCCTGTTTTGGTCTCACTTTCATTGTAAAGCTTGCTCTTGTCAAGCTTTGAGGTGAGTGGGAAGAAGAAAGAGAAGGACTTCTGGTTTAACTCTATTAGGGAGACAATAGGGGGGGTCAGTGGGCTTCACATTAGGATGAGATTGGAGACAAGAGAACAATCACAAATAGATATATGTGGATACAGCACAAATTCATGTGTATTTCTGATATGCCAATCAAGTCATAACAAACTGACTTACTAAACTTGGACATTTTCAGTGATTATCTCTTACGACTATTTTCTTAAATATTAATGTTTATCCTCTACTGGATAATATCATTTGTAACTTAACTCATGAGGAAGGACAAAATAGTGCTTAGGAAGGGACAAATTTCCTGATCTAAATATCAGAGAGGATTCAGATTGGACTATCACAAAAGTTACATTCAATGGGCAGCTGCTACCTGCTGCTGAAGGGTGCTGCACACAGGGAGGGCATCACAAGCACAGGGAAGCTTTTCAACAGTAGGAAGCTGGTTACCCTGCAACTTCCCAGGACGTGGCATGCATCTGTGATCTCATCTGCTTAGGTGCGAGTAATTACAAGCCAGCACACAGAGATGAAATAAACAAGCAAAGAATTCTCAAATACTTTGAAGCTCTTCCAAGCACCACTCATTGATCTGTTATTTATAAGTGCACCAAGAATTAGAACTTGGGTAGAGACTTTCTATGCTTTTTTCTAGCTGCCCATGCTTCTCTTGGTTACATTAAATTAATTCATAAAGAGAAACAACTGTCATATGTAAAATTAATAGCTACACTCCACACAATCACATAGCAGTACACAAAATCTTGGCCACCAATTTCCGTGGTGATCATATGCTTTTAAGTGGATTCAACATTCAAATAAATAAAAACACAGAATTCAACAAGTGATTCTCAGTACATTTTTGGACCAATGGCATAGAGTAATTCTTTATATGAAAGCAATAAAATTAAATATCCTCCTCCAGATAACTAGTAAGTAAAACTCAGTGTCACTTTTTGAAAGAGCAACATTTTATTCTTGTTAAATTTTTACAAGAACATAATAGGCTAGAAATATTACAATGGACATTCCTGCGGGTGGTAGAACAGTGTGCCCAAGGTGTCCCATCCAACACCCTGAACCCCAGTCAATAAAAACAAATCGCAAAACAATAAACTAAATAAATAATAGGCTTGGAAAGATCTAAGTATTGACTTTTATCATTTGATTTAGAACTGTTTTATGATTGATGAATTATAAATATATCCTAGGACTAAGAAGGAAGAAATACAGTAATTGTCTTTCATAAAGGCAAAATATTACATGGTAAAGAGTAAATACTTATTAAATAGTAACCAGTAGGTAGACTGGAGAGAAAGTCAGTGGGTCAAAATCAATTTTACTGAATTATGCATCAGTGTGTCTCAAATAGCTCGACTGCAGATCTCCTGAGATCCAAAGCTCAATACCAACTGCCAGTCTTTGTCTGCCTTTTTAGGCCTAGATATCGACAGCAGATAAATAGACAGATGACAGTTTGATGTGAGCTGTACTTTTTCTCATCTCTACATGGACTCTGTGGTCTTTTTACCCAAACAGCCTCATTTCCGGTTTAGAGAAACACCATAGAAACCCAGCAGGTACTCACCTCCGTGGCCAGGCAGTCAGAGACCGAGAAGGCTGAGTCTGCAGAGGAGTGTGGGCCACATGTTGCTCTCCAGCCTGCTGAGGGTGTCTGTGGCCTTCATCTACTTCGGTATGGACGGTCCAAACACAGCCAAGAATGATAACAGTAAAGGGACCACAGAGTGGCCTGCAGTGCTTCCCCTGGACTAGAGGAAAGAGGGATAGAAGAAAAGAAATGGACTCTGACATTAGTTTGCTTTAACTTAGCACCCTAAATTAGCCTAATGTTTGTAATATTGTATTCACCATATGATAAAATCAGCCCTGTTTTCTGATTGACTCTACAGGATCCAGTGCGGCCCAGACAGTTACTCAAGCTCAGTCAGCCCTGTGGAGGCCGGAGGGGGAAGCTGTCACCCTGGACTGCTCCTATGACACTAGTCAGAGCTCGTACTCACTTTATTGGTATAAGCAGCTTCCTAGTGGAGACATGATTTCCCTGATTCGTCAGCATTCTTTCGAACAGAGCACACAGAGTGATCGCTATTCTGTCAACTTCCAGAGAAAAGCTAAGTCCATGAGCCTCACCATTTCAGCCTTACAGATGGGAGATTCTGCGAAGTACTTCTGTGCTTTAAAAGACCACGGTGTTTAAAGTGATAGTAAGAGCTGAACAAAAACTCAGGAGCTCCGTGAGAACCAGGCCCTGCAGTGGGAGGTCAGCAGGGACTCACACCTGCAGACCCCAGATGAGAAGAGGGTACTGTGGTCGCCTCATTTGTGGTCTAGATCAGAAGGTTAAAGTGTGAATAAGACCTGTTTCCCTCTCAGTTGGGAACTGGTGGAATGTCTTCTTTCTCTGTTTCCCTCTCCCTTTCCCACTCCTCCCTTCCTCTTCCTCCTCCTTCTCTATGTTGATTTAAATAGCCCATCTACATTTTTTCTTTTTTGTTTTTTTTTTTTGGTACCAGGGATCAAATGTTATTATTGTTCTAAGAAAAAATAAAACAAAATTTCATAACAAAATAAGATAAGAGCAATAGTTAATACACAGTGTATCAGTATTTTCCTTGAATTTTTTATTCTAAAGTCAATCATATAAAATGTGTATAAAGTCATCTAATGTTGTAAAATTGCCCTGTAATAGGTTAATGTGTCACTTTCCCTTGATCACATGCAAAGCCTAATTCTATGTATACTGATCTGGAAGAGAAGCGAATGTCTTTGCTTAGCCATGTTTGCATGAGCTTTGTGTTGGCTACGTGCAATCCAAGAAGCAGAACCACCAAGACTGATGTACAGTTAGAGAAAAACCATACAGATTAAAGCTCAGGAATTTGTTGAAGCTTGAGGAGTCTCTGCAAAGCCATTGTCTTTCCATCTGATACTGATTCTGAGCTGACTGAAATCCCACTAGATGCAGATCTGGGAAGGTGAGCTGGGTGAGGGTAAGCGTGTGGGTGAACTGTGACATCTGAGAACATACTGGGCTCATGAGAACAACGGGAACATGCAAGGACAGACTGAAACTTGCCTGTCCCTCAAGTCCTTCTATATGAGCTGCTTGGTGATTTTCAAAAGAAGCACTGTCATTTGCCAACAAGCTACACACACTTGTGTCCCAAGCTGAGGAGAAGCTGAATCAGGGATGTGTTGGGAGCCTGAGAAGTTGTATCAACAGGAACATTATCTGGCAGTTGAACCAACTGTGGGGGAGGGGTCCAGAGCCTGGAGCCAGGAACCTGCAAAACATGTGAGAGGTGACTTTCCCATCACACTTACCTCCCATGTCTCAAACCTTTTTCTTTTGTGGCAAACTCTAAAGCAGAACAATGTGGGAAATCAGATTCTGGGAAATACACTGTCAGAGAGCCGAGGCAGTGCAAAGCTACCAAGTGCGTGCTTCTCAAACTTGATGCAATCTCCTTTCACAACACTTAAAAATTGAAAAGAAACAATAGACCAATCATGCTGCCGACTACTGTGGCATAATTATTTATCACCCCACCAAAAGAAGCTAACCTAAAGTCCCAAAGGGCATGCAAAGGCTTCTTTAGGCATCCAGGGGGATGCTCATCCCTGCTCTAGCTGAGACACACTCTCCTGTTGAAGTCCTACAGTTTAAGTACAGTACTGAGATACAGTGAGATATAAGATTCTCTCTCATGAGCACATCTTTTGCTACTACATGAAAATAAATGGGAGGAGAGTAAACCATTGTTACTGTATATATGAACTTGTATATGTTATATTGAAATGCAAATTCCACAACTATTATTGTCCTTGTTTGCACAAATGATCACAAATTTGTAGCTGGTTTGCACAAGTAACTGTTCCATCATCGCCTTGTTCATAAAAAACACTCAACCAACTGATGTACCTGACATTTTATAAAACAAGCTCCCCAGTCAGGAGCAGAGCTGAATAGCATACTATGATTCTGAATAAGTAACTCCATCAGCCCTCCACACTCTTTCGCCAGGAAAGTTACAAGCAGGTAACTAAAAGTAAGTCCGTATTTGATTATTGTAGGTGAATAAAAAAACAATAAAATTTTAGCAGGACTTAGAGAAAACTCAAGTACTGAGTTCTGAGAAACAACATTAAAGATTATGCCTGACGTCTCATGATGAGCAACAGAGGCCAACAGGGAAAAAGCATTTGAAAATTGCATAACAAAAAGTAAACTTTTAAGCTATCTTCCTATTAACATGAAAGATATGTTAAATTGGCTTTACTAAAAACTCACGTGGATGTGTGCCTATAGTTTCAGCTACTCCCAAATTTTAGCTACTTGGGAAGCTGAGGCAGAAACATTGTAAAATCAAAGACAGGAAAAGAAAATTTAGTCAGTGTCTTTCTTAAAAACAAAAACAAAAACAAAAACAAAATCTCTTTATGATGTAGAAAGTCCATTCAGAGATTGGAAAACTGTATTTGTAATATGTGTTTCTTTTCTTCATTGTTATCATTTTAAGCTATGTAGTTTCACTGTGTTGTCCAAAGTGTACTAAAGTTCCTGACATCAAGGAATCCTTCCATCTCAGCCTCCCAAGTGACTAGAGCTACAACCATGCGTGATGGCACCTGGCTCTGCGATGCATGTTTCTGAAAAAAAGACTCCATTGCAGAATATGCCAAACATTCACAAAAATCTTAGAAACCATCAATCAAAATGATGAAAGCTTAGCTGATTCAGACATATGACAATGGCTAGCAAGCATAAAAAAGGGCAATAATTACACATTTGGGACATGAAAACAGAAACATAGTGAGACAGTGCACTCAGCAGGAAATGATCACAAAAGCATAACAAAAACTAATGAGTACCTGAGCAATGATTAGGGAAAAGGACAGTTAAGTGTTCTAGAAGCTTCCCTCTCTTAACACATCTGAAGAGAAGAAAACCCAGTAATGAGCCACGAACCAGACACTGAACTGAAGGAAGGGAGGTTTTACCAAGAAAATGAAATTCAGTATTGATCGTGCTACACATGAGACACAGTGTTATACATTTTTTCATTAATTTAAACATCAAGTTCCTGTGATACAGATTTAAATGTTCCTATTTTTAATGTTTGGGAAATGAGACACAACTTTTACTGATTTTGAAATGATTTTCTGTCTTTGTTGTCGGCCAGGGTGCAGCATCTGAGAGGTTCCTAAGGGTTTGACTACGGAAAAACACTGGACAGAGAGCAAGTGACCAGCATCCAGGGAAGGTGACACTACTGGGTTAAACTGGGTCCCTAATGGAGGAGAAAAAATGCCAAACACAGGTCCCAATTGCCTAATGATCAGTGGATTAAAATCAACTACGCAGTTACCACAGAAAACTTTGCTACTTCGCTACTATGAGACTAATGCCTTAACCAGTCTCTCCTACAGCAGGGCGCTGGGAAGCATGAGGACTGGAGGAGGAGGTGTCCCCGAAACACTGAGATGATATGAGGACCATCGCACTTGATTTGCCCGCTCTGCCTGTAATGCTTTCCTCAAATATCTGTGTGGTTCACCCTTGCTCTTTATGTCTTTGCATGAATGTCACCTCTTTATGAAATCTGTCCTACATTTATTTTCCTTCCTTAAGAACCATGCTGCAGCACACTCCCTGTGTCCAGTATTCTATCAGCACTTGGCTGAAGTGCTGCCCCCTGGTGTCCTACTAAAATATTCCATGACCTTCATGCAGATGGTGCAGTCCTCCGGAAGTCATGAGTTAAATTGTGGCTAAACCTAAGCCTAATAGAAGCAGGGGATGGTGAACCAAGGTCTCTGGATTTAGGAGAGCAGTAATGGTGCGAAACAGAATTCGAGAGTACTGGCTCATTGCTGATCTATTGCTCAGATGTGAAGGTGACTAATCTTGAAAAATAAAACACATGGGGTGGTTTTGGCTACAAACTATCCCTTAGTTTGTATTGTTGTACAAGTTTCTCTGCTAAGTGAAATTGTGTCTAATTTTCTGCCTGTTAATCTATTATACAAGTATCCTTAAAGATAACAGAGGACTTACTGATAGAGAAAAGTGAGCCATCCTAGGGAACAGTGAGTGGTAAAAACTCTTTCCACGTTCTGATGGGACTCCAGTCTCCACCATAGCTTCAGGGTGAACATTTCATTGATCGTAAGAAATATGACAGACCATGTGTATCTATGATAATACAGGAAATCTAGTATCTAAATTTCAGTGTACACCTCAGAGAATTGTGAGCTTTATCTTGCAGATAGACTACACTCAAAGTTCAGATTGCATTTCCAGATCTCATATTACTTTATGCACGAAGTGGATGTGACTGAATGCCTAACAGGAGTTACTGTCCCAGATAATTCGGACAAGTGTTCTCATTTTTATTGGAGTTCTTCAAGTTGATGCCTTCTTTAAGAACCTTGTGTAGCAAAGTTCGTGATACTATAAACTGGAGATGAAGTTTAAAGCAGTCACTCATTATTTGTCTAATGTTGGGAAGAGAGCTTAATAATTCTTATGCTTAGTTTCTTCACTCCCTTCTGTGGGTATTAATAACGTCCACCATAGTAGTTAATAGAAGAAGTAAATGAGAAGGTAAATGCCAGTGCCAAGAGCACTGCAGAGTGACAAGTTGTTAAAGAAAAGGAAATTGAATTCATATAAAGTTAAATATTTTCCCCAGTGTCACTATGTAAGCATCACAATAGAGTCTTTCTTTCATAAACTATGAAGAGAAAGAAAGTCTATTATCAGAAAACTGTGAGTTTTGTCATACTGAATGAAATCCATGTGTTGGTCTGATATTCTAGTGGGCTCTTCATAATCCATTTAGTAAAATTCTCACAAAAAGGATATTTTGAACTACTAAAAATAACAATTTCAATAACAATAGTATTCCAACAATAACAATAATATTCTTTTGACTGTAAAAGACATCTTAGACACAGAAATGTTTAAACTGTGGAAAACAAACAAGAAAATGTTCATATATTAAGAAACATAATACAAGAGTTTTCAATGTATGTCTGTTGTTTGTCTGCTTAGTTAAGTGATTAAAACACAATTTTAAAAGATGCGAGAGCACTATATGTTTCTCATATAATCTTCTTTCTCACTTCTATGTGCTAGTAGCGCTCACGGAAGTCAGTCATCTTCCTCTATGAGGCTTTTTCTGATTTGAACAATGCTTTCCAGGAACCAGAACAAATTACCCTGCAGGAACAATGGCAGAGCCTGCCTGGTGCCTCCTGTAAAGTCCTCCCCCATTTCTACCAGAGATCAGCACAATCTCAATGGAGGTGAGGATGTCCTCTTTCATCTAGTGTTTACTCACTAGCTAATTTGAAAATAACATGCACTTATATAAGCTCTCTTTTAAAATATATTAAATGATTTTATTTTAAACTTTAAAAAATTTAAATTTTCATTTTAAGAAAGAACATGTTATCTAAGTTCATTTGACCAAGTGACCAGTTAGTTCCTCCTAAAAGTTCTCCTTGAAGAGTCCATTAAAGCCTAATGTCTTGAGATTGTGTAAAGCAGTGATCCTTGTCAACTGGTCCAAGATGGTTATTCTGACGCCCAAGTCCAGGAGGACAAGAGAACTAACAGCAGGCTGATGGCACTGAATTCCAGAGGGGCCTCCTGTGATCATCAGTAATGATGGACTTTGTGGCAATCTCAGGACAGATGATAGGAAACAATTCATGATCTCCTCACCATTAGACTTTTAGCCACTCACTGTGTCTGCGACCTTCTGTGATTACTTATTCATAGTGCCCAATGATTCAGTATGAAATTAGGGCCACAAGTCTTTTTTCATAGAACAGTAAAGGTTAAGAAAAGTAATGTGTCAGATACTTGCCCCCAGTGCTGCTAAACTTTGTTGGATTCAAAAGAGTAAAACAGAAGATGTAGGTGAAAATTCATCACAAGTCTGAGACCCAGTTCTCAGGGGGCAGAATCTGGTCTAACCGGAGCTCTAGGGAAAGACATCTATTCTTTGGGAGTCTGATGCAAGGATCAGTTTGGGAGCAAACCTGCCTCAGAGGCTGTGAAAGGGCAGAAGGATGACCATGTGTCCTGGTTCTTCTCTCTGGCTACCTGTAGCCCTTTCTGCAGACTCTGCACCTTACAGGTCTGTCCCCCCCCCAACCTTCAGCTTTCCCTGAGAAGGACTGAGAATCATCTAATGGGTGTGGGCATAGAACAAAGTGATATCTTCCCTGGTTTGATAACCCTGGTGGTAAAAGATTCAATGGGATGGTGTGCTTCAGATCCACACGTTCTCCCCCTCCTCCTTAACTATTACAGCTTTCAAAAATGTAGCAGACAAGCATCTATTAAATGCAGTAGTTACCTTGGTTAAAACAAGTAGCAAAGGGTGAGAACTCAAATCATAGAATAGTAATAAGCAGTGAAATACAACTTCTCTGGAAGCCAGAATCTAGAAACCTCGAGACAACTTGGTATCAACACCTTGATAACAGAGAACAAAATTAGATCTCTAGGAATCAGGAGATAACTGACAGGAAAATCAAGATACAGAGAAGTTGGATAAATGGACCTCAATGCAGAGAAAAGAATAAAGCAACCTGGAAGTGTACCCAGGCTCCCAGGAAAGCAACCTGTCTCTTTAAACACAAGATAAGCGCCAGGGTTGGGAACTCCAGGGAGATACAACAGATTGTCCAGCAGAGCTAGCCCCAAGAAAACCCCCAGCTATTGTAAGCAGTAGAGACGGCATAGGATTTTACTCCCAAAGTGACTCCTTCCACACAGCAGGCAATGGTTGGGGAGCAGCAACCTACCATTTTGACCACAAGTGCACACCATCTTGGGAAGGGATTGATTATTTAGGACTGAGTCTCAGAACAACTGAAAAACAATTTCAGGGCTTCGAGTACTCTCCTCAGTCTCTAGGAAAGAGACAGCCATGGGAGACAGTTCAGGAAAGGATGCAGGCTAGAAAACTACCTCCTGAAAAATCAAGCACAGGCTGAAAAGGACATGGAGGTCCCACACTCTGGGGTAGAAGCCAGAATTTGCAAGTGTGGCTTTTGAAATAAACTGGTCAGAAGATGCTGGCATTAAGTACAACAGTCTGCTGGAGCCCCTCCCCTACTGTCTATAACCAGTACAGGTCACAGTTCTGATTGCTTCCCCTTCTACCAACAAGGCAAGGATGCATTTGGCTTGGACAGTTGTCACAACCTACAGAGAACAGGGGTCAGCTCATAAATGCATAGTCTATAAAGCCAGGTGGAGAAAACCTTGGCTTAAAAAACCATACATCCTGGAATGTGACCATTCTTTCAAAGAAAATAGGATAAAAATATTTTTGATCTCTTTCTTCTTCACTGTGAGGAGCTTGCGGGCTTTTTCTATCTTCTTTTCTTTCCTTTTTATTTTTAAATTTTTTCTTAATATTCTTTTATCTTTTTTTCTTCATCAAATTCTGTTATCTTCTTTTTACTCCTTAACAGAATGTTTCACTTTTCTCTCCTCCTCATATCACAATGTTTACTTGAGATTTTTGTTGGTTTTTCTTGTTTTATTTTGTTATCCTTTGAGACAGGATCACACTATGCAATTCAGACTGGCTTTGAACTTACTGTGTAGCAGAGGCTGCCCTCAAACTCATAACAATCCTCCTGGCTCTGCCTCCTGAGTTCCGAGATCACAGATATGCATTGCCACCCTCGGCACTTGATTAAATTTTCAAAATTTTCATCTTTAATTCTCCTATTCCCCACCCCAATATCTTCAATAGAATAACTAGTAAGGTCTATTAATCTTTAGTTAGTTAACTGTATGTTATTGCTGTTGGGTTCTTTTCTATTACTATTGGAGGTATACTTACAATATTTAGTAGTTATTTATTGTATGTCAGTATTTGGTTTATCTTAATGTGTGTGCTGTAATTATAGACCTCTTTTATATGGTCATGGATGGTACATCATTGCTTTTTGTGGTGTGTCAGTATCTATTTTGTCTTTGATGTTTCTAATGTTACTGATTATTTGGTGTTGCCAGGCAGACATGAGTTTGTTTTTCATAGCTTCACTCTGGAAGCCAGTATCCAGATTTCATTGTGTTCCCAACAGTACTGTGGTCCTTTCCCAGAGAACTGTGCTCTGGGCCAATACACTGCATCATTCCCTCCCAAATGAGTGAAAATGGTTGGATATTGTAACAGAGACAAAGGTGTCCTGCTAACCACAATGAGTACACCACTGACAGCCAGATGCTAACTAAGGAGCAGACTCCATACTAAAAACTCAGACTGTCTACTGTAAGCACCCTCAAACCTAAAAAGAAGAAGGAGGAGGAGGAGGAGGAGGAGGAGGAGGAGGAGGAGGAGGAGGAGGAGGAGGAGGAGGAGGAGAAGGAGAAGGAGAACAAGGAACATGAGGAGACAAAGCAAGAAAATCCATCTCAAAACTTCCCAACTCCTTAAAATATTATCAATGGGCATTGAAGGCAAGAAAATCAAAGCTCTCTCAGACAAATTATTCAAAAGAGTGAGCTACACACAAGGGTATAAAACATGAATGAGCAACACTGTTGTTAAAAAATATTTATTTTGTAATAACAAAAGAAGTAGAGTCCATGAAAATGTACTAAATAAAACTAAGAAGAATATGAACTCTGTTCAAAGAATGGAAAGTAGAAGTGACCAATATGAGAAAATAATTAGATCCTAGAAAAACAATAAATATCCAAATCTAAAGCAAGTAGAAGAAAGAAAATTATAATGATTAGTGCAGAAATTAATGAAATTGACACTAAAAGATATAAAGAATCAATCAGTCAAAGACTTGGTTAATCAAAAAGGTAAATATAATAGACAAACTCTTAGCCAATATCACAAAAAGGGAAAGAAAAGAACCAAATCACCTCAATTAATAATAGAAAAAGTAAAATCATAATCAGTACCGTTAATATCCAGGTTATTAGAACTATTTTGAGAATCTGTCCTCCAACAAGTTGGATAATTCAGGCAAAATAGATTCTTAGACATGTTAATTGCCAACACTGAGCCAAGAAAATGTAAAATCATTGAATAATTCAATAACTGGTAATGAAAGTAAAGCAGTAATATGAAAACTGCCAACAAGAAAAGCTTCTGACTTGATGGATAAAATTTATAAGATAAAATTTATAAGAACTGTTAGGAAGGCCTAATGCCAATGCTCCTCAAACTCTTTAAAGAAATTAAAGAAGAGTGCTCCCAAAGTCATTCCTGGAAGCTAGCATCACCCTGATTCCATAACCAGAAAAAGAAAACTACAGCCAATTTCTTTAAATAGCACAAGTGCGGAAATCCTTAACATGCTACAGGCAAACAGAATGCAAGAAACCATCAAAGAGATTATACAACATGACCAAGTAGTCTTCATCCCGGGCATTCAAGGATCATTCAACATTAGGCAAATCAATAGATAAAATCCCTCAAATAAACAGGAGAAAGTACAAATGTCAGACGATCATCTCAGAACGTGCAGCAAAAGCCTTAACAAATCTAACACCCATTCATGATTTTAAAAACCTGAAAAAAATATTATAGGCAGACATTATCTCAAACTGATAAAAGCTGTTTATCACAAACCTACTGCCTATATCGTATTAGAGAAAAGTTGAAAGCTTTCCTTCTAAAATCCGGAACAAAATGAGGTCGCTCACTGTCACTGCTTCAGTTCAAAGGAATGCTGAAACCATTAGCCAAATCAACCAGGTGAGAGAAAGAAATAAAAAGGCATAAGAAAGGAAGAAATAAACACATTATTTTCAGATGACACAATCTGCAAGACCCAAAATAGTCCACTAACACACTGCTAGAATTAACAACCAAATTTAGCAGGATAGCAAGACACACAATCAACACACAAAAATCAACAGCGTCCCTGTGCAGCAATACCGAGATTACTCATTGTATTCTTTGATTTTGTGCCTTGCAGCTTTACTGAATTTATCAGTTATAATATCAAGAGAGTATAGGCTTTTGTTTTTGTATATACAGAATAATGCTATCTTCAAATTGTGATAATTTTCTTCCTCCCTTTGTATTTGTATGCTTCTTTACGTCTGTGTGTTTCTTAATTGCTCTGGCTGAAACACTTATTTCTATCTTAAACAAAAGTGGATGAAATGGTCACATTTTTCAGGTTCCAGATGAATGGAAACAGTTTAGACTTCCCCCTTTCCAATATGATGTTGGCTGCAGGTTAATAATGTAAAGCATTTACTATGTTGAGGCATGTTGACCTTTACTCTGTCGTTCAGTTCTTCAAACATTATTTTGTCATCTTGTGCAGTGCTATCATCGGTTAGCCTCGCTTCATCAGCACACACATGAGTCTTCTCACGCTCCCATCATGGTGCAGTATTCAGAACTGGCTGATACTCCAGCATGTCAGAGAAGAGGGCAATGACCTTTGCCTATGTTATCTAAATACTGCATTTCACTGTTGTTGATCTGAAGACACTGAATCTCCATAATCCTGCTTGAAATAGACAAAGTCAATCTCTCTTCATTGTCCTAAATAAGCATCCCATTCTAGACTTATATTTTGTACACCTCACCAAACACACAAACACATGGGTGTACACATGGCAAGCTTGAGTCTTGCTATGTTGCCCAACGTGACTTCATTTTCTTAATTAAGCTCAAGAGATTTTCTTGCCTCAGCTTCCCGAGCCATCTGGGACTCCGATGACTACACTCAGCCACATTGGAACTTGTTTTTTAATGTCAGTGGCTAAGATAATTTTTTCTCCTCCTATTCATCCTCAGTAGACTGGCAGCCCGCTGTCAGCAAGGTCATCCAAAGACTGGCTGAGAGAAGTTGATCGCATGTGCCTGCTTAAAAAATATAACACTGCTTTTCTAGTCCTATACAGATGGACCCCCAAATCTAACAGTCGTATTGTGTGTTCATGTTCTCTAGAGTAAATTACTTCATTATTTTAGAGGCCCTATGTTTCATTAAGAACAAGATTAGTGTAATTGGTTATAAAGGCTTACAAAGTACTAGCTACGAAAGAAAGAAAAAATATTCAGTGACAGTTTCTGTTATGTCTCTGGACAGGTGGAAAGCACAGATTAACTTCCTGTAGGGCATACTTCATTTGACTTCTAGAAGGTGTGATTTCACAAACCACAGTCCACTGATCACAGCACCTTTAGGCATTTTCACCAGGGCTGACCCTGGATTCTTTGCTGAGGTCTTTGAAGATGGGGTAAGAAAAGAGGATCAGAGGCCAGAAATTCCTAGAGCATCTCAATAACCCTGCATTTTACCTCAGCATGGTATGTACTTAGTCCAACTTCAGTATGTAACATGATTTTTAATTTTGATCTGGTGAGATCATTTATTTTAATGTATGTTTTCATTGCTGATATGTTTGGATTGTTTTGATGATGTTTGAGGTAGTCCACCTATTTTTTTAGTGTCTCTTCTGTTGTATTGTCCCATTTTTCCCTCTAGTGTTTTAGAAAATGTGTAGCATGTTCCTGTACTTATTGTAGGTATTCATAAATATTAGACATATATAAAAACATATAATTTTTATATAGTTCAATTTGTTTCCATGACAAATGCTATTCATTTTTTATTTATATAGTGTTTTTCTACATTTTTTCCTTCTGCATCCCTCTCTTCTCTTTGGATATGCTGCCCTTTAGTGAACTACTACTTTTAGAATCATTTCATGGTTGGCTGGTGAACTCTGCAGCAGTTATATGTAAGACAATCACTTCAGAGTTTATCAAATTAGCCTACAAATTACAGGCACAGTATGCAAATTATCAAAGTGATCAAAACAAAAGCCATTCTTGCAATAATCAGAGCATGATTTCACTCCTTTGGTCCTCAGAGCTTTTTCCCTTTGCCTGGAGAGGCACCACATGCCAGCCACTTGGTTCATCCCTTCACTTCTTCACGTCTGCCTTAGAGAAACACATGTACACATGAATAAAATGAATGTCTTAAGCAGTTTGCTGCCATGTTGCATGTCATATTTAATTAACCACACTTTAAGTGTTAATAACAAAGGAAGGGTTCTGTAAACTAAACTATGCCCATAATACTATGCAAGAGAAAAGTGGGCCTTATGTGTGGTGTCACAAGACCTATGAGATTTATTATGAAGTTCGTAAAACATATTCCGAAGAGATGTACACACGATGCAATATTTTGTTTTAAGTAAAATGCTATAGAACAAATATTGTTTTCTCTTGTTTCATACATTAGTTATATGATTGACAGCAAATTGGAGCATCCCCTCCAAACTGGAAAGAAGGGCAATAAATGATGAAAGGGCCAGAATTCACACATGGAGTCAGCAGGGATTTTGGTCTATATATAGTATTTTATTACTGTTACTCATTTACTCAGAAACTTTTCTAAAATTAAATGTAATAAAAATCATGATAAAAATTTACCTAGGAATGTAATTGTTACATATTGTCTTAGTTATATTTCTTGTTGCTGAGACAAAATACATAACACCCAGAGTTAAAGGAGGAAAGTTTTATTTCAGCTCACAGGTTATAGAAGTTCCATTCCATAGTTTGCTGGCTCCAAAGTAGGGTGGCGTGGCAGAGGGCAACACAGAGGAGGCAGAGTCCAGGCAGCGCAGGCAGGAGCCAGCAAAGCAGCAGAGGCAGCAGCAGCCTGCCTTCTTTCTGACCCTTGGTGTTCCATCCAGGACACAAATCTATCGATTGATGCCACTTTTACCTAGGGTGGGGGCTTCCATTTTCCATCTTCTTAATGCCAATGTGGCACCCGTGACCACATGAAGCTTTGGGGGGGACACCTAATACAAGGCATAAATGTACTAATAAAGTACATTAAAATTTAAACAAAACTTTTAAAATTCAAAAAGGGTAGAGTGAGGGGAGTATCCACATTCCTCACAAGTTTTTGTTTAACTATACCATGGGTAGTATTTTCCTGCCTATGGGACCACATAGCTTTCAGTTTCATTCCTTCCAGATTTCTACTCTGATTTTCATCATAGCTCTATGTAAACTATAAACTACTGTCTCTTCTCACTTCATATACTCATTTTACCCATTCCAAGTGAAATGCTCATAAAGTTTTCTGATTTATTTCAATCTAAAGAAATCAACTGAATAACACAAGATGATTGCTGACCTATTTTAAAATTTAATTTTATACAACAATGTTTTATAAATTTATTGTTTTCGTTCAGTGCTGGATATTGAAGCCATGACTTGAAGCCATGCAGTCTACAACTGAGTTGCATTCCCAGCCCTAAAAATGGTTTCCTTAGTTACATTTCTCTTATTGCTGAGATGAAATACCCAACACTTAAAGACAGGAGCTACTTATTTAGCTCACAGTTTGTAGAGGTTTGAGTCCATAATCTGCTGGCTCCAAAGCAGTGTGGCACATGGCAAAGGGGCACCAGTTCATGGCAATGGAAGACAGCAAAAAGCACCGGGGGAGAGGCAGAGGTTCTTTCTGTCCCTTATATTGCATGCAAGCTACCTTCCCTAAAGTGGATTTAGCACCTTAATCCCAGCATTTGACCATGAATCAATCACATAATAGATTCACCCACCTCTGAAAAGCGTGTGCCCCATAATGTACAAGGCTTTGGGGGACATACAGACACAAGCAATAACAGGAGCTCTTCTCTTTAAACCTCAGTCCAATCCAGGCATTTTGATGTCTGACCTTCTAAGTTGCCTTCACCAGGAAAACTAAGGTTGGTGTTGTGTGAGCGCTGGGGAGTCCTGCTGGCCTGAAATGGCCTGTATTAATGGTTTCTATCCACTAGAGGCCACTGTAGTGATTATTGTGCATTCTGCCTGGCAGCTGTGTGTGGGTTTCTTGTTAAGAAGCTGCAGAGTTCAAATGAGGCTTGTGCTTAGTGAATCTAGGGAACCTGATGCTTTAAGAACAGGTTTGGGCGCAGGACTTAACAGACTCTAGAGCCTGAAGAAAGGTGCCCAGGCACGAGGACAGGAGCCATGGCAAGGAAACTGGGAGCCCTGCTGGGGCTTTTGTGCATGCAGGTTTGCTGTGAGTGGAGGGCCCTGCCTGGAATCTGGGGCTTGCAGGCTTGACAGTGGAAAGATGGAAAAGGAGGACTGGCACGGGGGCCCTGCGCTCTTCTCTGTCGCCATGGGCGTTTCCTAGGATATTGTTCAGGTTTTTCTAAGTGCTCAGTGATTCCTCAGTGCCAACATATGTGTCTGCTTCTCTCTTTCCAAACAGGGGTGAGAGGGGTGCGGGTGGAACAGAGCCCTTTGACCCTGAGTCTCCAGGAGGGAGCCCGCCATGCCTTGAGGTGCAATTTTTCTACCACCATGAGGACTGTGCAATGGTTTCTGCAAAATGAAGAAGGCAGGCTCCTCAATCTGTTCTTCCTGACTTCTGGGACAAAGAAGAATGGAAGGCTAGAGTCGACATTCAATTCCAAAGAGCGTTTCAGTACCCTGCAAATTACAGCCTCTGATCTGGGAGATGCAGGCTCCTACTTCTGTGCAGGAGAAGCACAGTGCTCCCCTGTCACCTGCAGCCTGGCCCCAAACTGCAGCTGGGGCTGAGCCACAGCCATTGCCTCAGGGGGACTCACCCTGCAGCAGACACGGCTTTACATTTCCTGGTTCATACTATACCAGTTTGACTCCTACTAACATCACTTTTCAGGGCAGTCACATTATATGGTTCATATATTTTCTTTTCCAGAAATTGTTTTAAGTGTAAAAAGAACCACTGAAACAGAGGGCAGGACCCAAGGCACTTGTGAAGAGGATCCTCTCTCAGAGTGTATCAATTGCTTATAAGTCACTGTGATGAAAAAGGCTGGGATAAATTCATGATTTTCAACAAACTGAGAAGAGATGAGTTGATATTCTAGATATTTCTGTATTATTCCATTTTCATGGAAATGCAATGAGAGTATGTGAATATATATATATATATATATATATATATATATATATATATTTCACTCGTGGAATGTGTAAAAATATTTAAAAAATGAAACTTTCATGTCATTGAATGTCGGTCACTCTGTCTAGGTGATTACATATATGATATAAGAACTGACAATATATTTCCACTTCACTCAGGAGTAAACTGAAAGTTGCAGAGCAGAAGTGCTCTTTGGAGCTCACATGGTTGCTAACCAGTGAAGCAAGAGAGGATTTCCCACCCAGGATATCTGACACTAGAGACTGTACTCTGGAGTATCCAGAGCAGAGTCCCCAAGGCCTATGACACCTATTGATAAATTTGTATGTTATGTTCACATACAACAAGGTCAACAATATGCACTGTAGTCTTTTCCAAATAGCACCCTTCCAGAAGAACTCATTGGACTTTTTTCTGTTTTTGATGTTAACATCCACTGGCCTTACTTACATTTTGAGTGAATCTATTACTCCAGATTTCCCTACATCTTTGGTGGTACGCAAAACTGAACAAAAAGTTTGGAGCAACACCTTGAAGACCAAACTCAAGGTCTAAACTTGCATCAATGGCAAAGCAAATTGAATTTCTGCCTTGCAAGGTCATGAGTGTGAGTGTGTAGGATTACCTGGGGAGGGATGAAATCCTGAGAACTAAGGTAAGGACAAACAGGCAACTCCAGGAAAGCTGGGAACAAGAGCAGCCTCCTGAGCAGGTGACTCAAAATCCACAGACCTGGCCCACAAATGGCCTAGATGTTCTGTTATTGCTGTGGTGACAATCCTAATGCCTTTGTCCTTGAGCTTGTGCTCTGTATGTGAAATCTTTAACAGCTGGGAATTGTAAATGAACACATGAGAAACACTGGGCTTCAGGACAGGAATCCTTGGAGACTTGGGTTCAAGGACAAAGCTGGTTGCCCCATTCCAAGTGCATTGCACACTAGGAGCTCTTTAGTAATGCAAGGCACCTAAAAGTAAGTACTAATAAACATTATTAGTAAATTATTACAAAATAAGCATATACATAATGAAATACACTGTTTTGGAAATACTAGAATCTTTCAAAAGGTTCATAAACTCTGGTCAAAAACTGATGTCATATTGCAGACTGAATTTTATAGACTTAGAAATTAAAATTAAATATAAAAATATATCTTTATGAAGAAAAACTATTTTGATAAGAATCTGAGAAGGAACCAATTATTAACAATGAAATGATTTTGATATTGATTTTCCTTAGAAGTTATATAATAGCAATGTGATATAAAAGCATGCACTTTGAGTTATATGAAAGTCAAAAAACCATTTTAAGATACTGAGTTATAGAAAATATTAGAGGACACAAAGCATTATTGTGTACACTACATTTAAATCAAAATTCAGTGTCACATGAACTATCTTGTATGAGGGTGAATCATCTTAGGATAATTGTTTCACTAGAAACATCCATCCTAGATTTATTAAAATTTTCATTTCAAACTACTTCATCAGATATTTATGCTAATGTTGTCACAGTCAATAAAATATTCCCAAGATCTTTA
Source organism: Cavia porcellus (assembly GCF_034190915.1). Classification (NCBI taxonomy): domain Eukaryota; kingdom Metazoa; phylum Chordata; class Mammalia; order Rodentia; family Caviidae; genus Cavia; species Cavia porcellus. The sequence goes on along the minus strand of NW_026947509.1, from coordinate 23,301,051 downwards.
GCATCTGCTACATCATTTCTCAAAATTGGAAATTATCAAAGATTCTGATTGCAACCTTGCTTTTATCAAGAGCATCTGACATCACTTTCAGTTGTACTGCTTCAAAATGAAGTTGTTGAAAGAATAACTTTTGAAAATCTAATAAGAAAAGGAAGAAAAACCTTATGATTAATCAAGACATCCTATTCATAAGGCAATGTTATTTGTTTTTAATTTAAACTGTTTTTCATGTAGACACCAATTATTTTGCATCTAATATTATTATAGTGGTTATGTATATGTAGGTATAAGTCTTATGTGTTTTATAAGTAACAAACTATTTTATAAAGACAGCTTTATATTCCTTGTTAGAGATTTTTCTGCTTTTTGAACAAGGGACCTCAAATTTTCACTTTGTATGAGTATCACAAAGTTGATAACCAGCCCTGGCTGGGATGTTAACACCCCAAGCGTCACTTGGATGGAAATCATGTATCACAGTCATATGATCTGCTTAATTCTCTCATGAGATTATCTAGAATAGGAAGATACAAGTATAGAGCAAAATAAAAAAATAATAGGAAACAGAAGATAGGTCTTTCCAAAAGGAAGGGAATCAAAAGACAGAGGAAAGTAGTATGGAGGAGAAGGGAAGGGCAGAAAAAGAAGTAAGACATTTTCTGAACATGTACCAACTCGCTGTGATGAATATAATCACTATGCACTGCAAACATGCACTAAATCAAATAAAAATGTGAAACATATATATAAAGGATAAAAAACAAAGAACCGCTGTTGAGAGCGTGGCCTTTAATTATTTCATCATCTAGAGAGCTTTGATAGCTGTGGACTCACTGTCTACCTCATGTAAGAACATGCATTTCAGGGATCACAAATCAGTGATCATCTTCTGTGGACTGGCTGCTTAGGGAAACTCTGGAAAAGCTGAATTAAAATCTTATACTGCTCACTTTCTGTTTCTATCATTTAAGGATGGGTGATGTATCAGGTGATGAAAGTCAGCATGACATAAAACATAGCATCGTAGCATTTGTAAGTGTGCAGTTCCGTGGTGTTCACTTCATCATGCTGCTGTACAGCCAGTCATTTATGGAACACAGCACTTACCAAACAGCCACATGTAAAATTGAACTCTCTCTGTTATTGCGTTTTAAAAACCAGTAACGTTCCCAACTTATTTCTCAGTGACACCATTTACCAGAAGAGGATTTTGTAGCTGACTGTTCAAACTTCCTCACTATCATAGTTCTGTGTTGGGTTCTGTCAATAAGATGGGGAAGGTAAAGAGAGAAAGAAGACATGGACCCAAACAATATCTGAGTCTGTTTTCTGAATCCATGTCTAAGAGGATATTGATGCATTGACTCTGAACTTCAGGGCACCTTTAACTGAACCTGAGGAAACTGAGCTCCAAGAAACAACTGGTCTAAGCCTCCATCAATGTGAAAAGTATCCCTGAGGCTTTCCCATGAGAGTCCTGCATTAGCACTTGCCAGATTCATACAGCTGATCTTGCTTGGAGCAAGTGGGATAGTGGGAGGAAATGAACAATCTCAAATTACTCAAAAGAGACTCAATCATCTTAATGAGTCTAGGATTCACACTTCTAGCTTGTCAGTCACATTGAAATCCAGGACTATCTGAGTATTGTTTACACAGTGTGAATTTTTCTCCAGAAAAGCTTTTCTTAAAATGATAGTATATCTACGAAGGATAAACTTGAGATATTTTTAGGTAAATGAATGAACTTTGAGAACATAATTTAACATAATTTGAAATAAGTTGGACACACATGTTTAAATATCATACTGTTTCCCTTGTGTGAGAAAACAAAAGGCTAAATAAGAAGGAAATGGTGAATCAGATTTTAGAACATAAGGAGAAAATGTTCAACAAAGAAGGGGAACAGGGAGGGAGAAGGGAGAAAGGAAGGAAGGGAATGGAGATAGAAAAGAACTGAAGGAAAACAACAGGTACAAAGCCTTGTAAATGAGAATGAGGACTGAAGGGCAGAGAGGGGAATGGAAAAAGGAGTAAGTCACACCGTGGCAGGAGCATATTCTCTATGGTGAGTGTGACCATGTGTAGGTCAAAAGTGTGCCAGTAAAAATTTTAAAGACAATATCCCTGAATTGGTGTTAATTTAGAACATACAAAGTATTTGTGTGGATGTAGCACTGAGTCCTCCACCAAAGACTAGTAATCATTATTTTAGTTTTATGTAACTGGGCATCTAGTACCCATCAGTCACTGCTGTAATGTGAGAAACAGTGCTGAAAAACAAAAGTATATGATAACGGTGTGACAAGTCACTTTTATACATTTTATGAATTTCAGGCTATTTCACAATGCACACGTAAGAATATGAAGTCCAGTGTTAAAAAATCCAGGGTAATTATCTTCTGACAAGCACTAAACAGCAAATGATACCCTCGGGGTCGCTAGTGAGACATTTTCATGCCAGGTAGTACTGTGTGAACAAAAAGACCTTCGAGGTTACAGTGACTGTCTGACAAGTTGACACAGGCCATCGGAAGACTGACACATTCTTATAAATGAAAACAGAGATGAGATGTTATTTCTGACTTGAAGTCCAGGAAAACATTTACTGGAGGTCGGTCCCTGTCCAGCAGGGGGAGCAGCTTCCTAACACAAACTCGTTTCTGGTCCTGGTTGTAGGTTTAAGCTCTCATCATTTCACTAGGATTCCAATAGGTCTACATGTAGAGTCAAGAAATTTAATTAGGCGCTATCCTAAAGATGAAAGCTTCTCCCGCCTTGGTGACGGTGATAGTCTTAATAGTAGGTAAGTAAATTGTATTTGCAATGCAGAGTCCTTTGTGTATGATGTCACAAAATCCTTCAGTTTCTCTAGGAGTTTATGCCTAAAATGACACAAATCTGTTTTTCCCCAGGAAGGACATGCGGACAGTCGGTGACACAGATGGGAGGCCAAGTGACCACCACAGAAGAGACTTTTCTGACCATAAACTGCACTTATACAGCCTCAGGCTACCCTGAGCTTTCCTGGTATGTCCAGTACCCTGGAAAAGGTCCGCAGCTCCTCCTAAAAGCTGTGAAAGCCAACCAAAGGGAAATAAGCAAAGGCTTCGAAGCCATCTATGATAAAGAAACCAAATCCTTCCACTTGAAGAAAGCCTCAGTGCAGGCGTCAGACTCGGCTGTGTACTACTGTGCACTGAGTGACACAGTGGCAGGAACTGCAGGGGGAGCTGAGCACAAACTCTGAGCAGGACCAGGAGCCTGGTTGCTGGGTGTCTGCCTTTGGGATCCACTGTGGTTTCAGCACAGTGTGTGCTGGTGCTTGATGAAAAATTCTATAAAATCCACAGCAGAAGAAACAAAGGACATCTCCAAGTTAGCTTCTCACCAGTGAAGTTGAAAGTGGAATTTTACAGTGCTAACCCTTTACTCAGGGCTAAAATGCCTTCAAGATAAAACCCAAGAAGCCACTGTAGCCTCTGTACTTATATTTGCAGACAAATTTCAACCCTCACAAGTGAGTTGTGCTGGCAGATATTGATGTCATTATTAAAGAGTCAAATGTAACATCTTAATATTGTCTCCCTAACAAAACCTGGGAGGACAACTGACCGCAAATCTATGATATCCCAAAAGCCTATGATTCCTAATAGAGAAAGAAGGTAAGAGAGGAAAGGAAGATGAACATAAGCTCAATATTAAGAAAGATGCAGGAATTTTTTTAAAAAGCTTTTCTCATGAAGAAGAATGATTTATTTGGGGAAAATCATAAGCTAGACATGGCTGATATTCAAGAGAAAGGAGAAGCTGGGTGTAGTGGTATATGCCTGTAATCGCAGCACTCAAGAGGCTGAGGCAAGAGGATTGGCCTGAGTTCGAGGCCAGCCTGGACTATGTAGTGAGACCCTCTCTCAAGAAAAAAATGGATAGGGGAATCCAAACATTGCTGAAGAAATTGCTTGTCTTAGTTACAGAGATCATGTGACTTTCTAATACCTCCTCAAGTGAGTTTGTTACAGTCCCAGTGAAAGTTAAGAGTATAAATTTTCTTTTTTCCCCAGCAAACTGTTAAAAAGACAGTAAAAATACTGAAAGGGGAATGAACAAATTACAGCAAAAAGATGACAACACTGAGAACAACACAATATTACTGGTTGATATAGAAAATAAAAAGTCACATATACAGAAAAAGAAGCTTGCACTCAGACCAAGTAAAGATGAAACCTAAACCTAATGAGAGAGATGATCACAGAGCATCAAACGTGTGCGGTACCCTTGTGTGAAGGTGTGGGAATCAAATCACAAGGAAAAGGTTGAAGAGAGAGAATCCAGGTAGAAAATACGTAACAGACCAACCATTCTATTCACTAAAGACTGCAAAGCAAACAGTGATTGCTTGTGAAGTCCAGAAATTTGAAAAGCCTGTGATAAATCGAACAGCAGCCTATTTAAAAAGCGAGACATTTAAAATATGTAAATAAAATACTAGAATAGAATAATCAGTTAATATAGGAAAATTAAATCTTACACTGAAAGAAACATGATCATAGCAGAGTGTGGCATTGAAATCATCCCATAAATAAGTGTCACAAACTTATACCATGAGCAGTCCTCATTCAGTATAACTGTTTCCTCCAGACATCTCATTGTTATTGCTTATCAGTTACACTTTCTCTTTCAACAAAATACTTCATTTAATTATGAAGTAGATGCAATTTCATTTCCAATTTCAAATACTTACATTTTTTCTTTATAGTATTACCCACTCCTGTCTGCTTATTTTTATGGCTATTGTCTCTGCTCCTCATAAGTAACTTTGTTCCACCCATCACATATTTGCAAAGCTCCACCATTTAAAGGTTTAATTCTCTAGAGTAGGTTTAGGTTATGACAAAATTGGGAGGAAATTACAGAAGTTTCTTGAACCACCCCAAACACCTCTGCATTTTCCTCATTACCAACATCTTCATCTGCAGTAGCCCACTTGTTACAGCTGGTGAACTTTCATTCACACACCACATATAACAGTCACCCAGAATCCAGGCTCTATGTTAGAGATCACCTGTGGCGTTTCACAGCATACGGATTTTGACAAAAGTTTAATGCCATGTATCATCCAGTAGAGTGTCATGCAGAACTCTCACTGTGTGAACATCCTCTGTGCTCTTCCTATTCATATTCCCAGCCCCAAACCCAGTCACCACTGCCTTTTAAAATATCTCCGCAGTTTATTTTTTCCATATTGTGTTTAGTTAGAATGTAGCATTTTGGACTGATTTCTTTCACTGACCACCAAGCATGTAACTCTTCTCCATGGCTTTCGTGGATTGATAGTTCATTGCATTTGAGTGCTGAATAATATTCCTTTTTATCGCGAAACCACCATTTATTTATTCCTTTAATTCATATGACTTTCTTCCAGATTTTGGCAACTAACAATGAAGCTGCTGTAAACATCTCTGCACAGGTTTTGCTGTGGGCATATGTATTCAGGTACTTTGGGCCAACATTAAGGAGTTGATTGTTTGGCCACATAAAGTGAGAGTTCTCCACTGATTCCAAAAGTGTCTGTGCCAGTCTGCATTCTCAGAAGAATAAATTAGACTGCATGTTGTTCCATATCCTCACCAGCATTTTTTGTTGTCATGTTCTCTAATTGGTGTTGCAGCTGATATGTTAGTGGTACCTTATAATTTGAATTTCCCTGATGACATATATATGGAACATTATTTCATAATGCTATTTACCATAAGCGTATATCTTTGATAAAGTCTTGCAAAGTGTTTCACCCAGTTTTTCCATTTGCTTTCTTATTGCTGAATTTTAAGATTTCTTTGTATAGCTTCAGTAATAGCCCCTTATCAGATGTGTTTTTGCAATAACTTTTCCTAGTGGAAGCTTGCCTTCTCAGTCACTAGTGTTGCCTTTCACAGAGAAAAAGTTTTCAATATGAATAAAATGCAGCCTATCAATAATTGCTTGCATGGATCTAGCTGGTGTTTTCTGTAGCAATCGTTGCCAGGCATGGGTTCACCTAGGATTTTTCCCATTTTGTCTACTTGGATACTCATAATTTTATGTTTTAATGACATTAATCTACTCTTGAGTGCCAAATTCTAATGACCTAAAATTTCATTAGAAATGTCTCTACTTCCCAAAACTGTTGTCTTGGAAATTAAGTTTCCAACAGAAGAGCTTTAGAGGATGTATTCAAACTACAGCAGTATCAGAGATATCACCCACCACACTACCAGCAATATCAGCATCCACGTGTTTAACAGTGATTTTACTGTGAATAAGTGTTCAGAAAAATACATAAAAGCCATAAACTATGTATCTATATTATTTAGGGATATATAGATTAAAATTATAATATATATAAATAGACATATATGGATCACATTAATGTATACATGATTCAGCAAAAGAAAAATAGGGTTTTTTTCAACACATAGAGTTACACTTCTAGGGGGAACCTTAGAGGATGTCATATGTAACAGAAAACCTACTACGCTGCCAGTCCTTACGGAAGAAATTGAAAAACGTGTGCAAAGCAATCTCAGTGACCAAGGTTATTCAGGCAGAAGTTTGGCTAATAAATGCCTGGAACCTAATGGCCACTGCTTGTCATTGGAGAGGCCAAAGATAAATTTTTGTTAGTCTTCTAATATCTCGATCAATTTAGTGCTAACATATTTATAAAAGTTTTTCTTTTCCTGAAATGTGCATGAAATTTTATACATCTATATGTGTACAGCTGTGTGTAGCTATCAATCTTGTGAACTACCTAGCTATGATTTGTTTGGAAGAACTGATTTCTGCACTTTTGAGAAATGAATTTCCACTTTCTTCAAAACAGCTGTTAGGTTAAATAAAAAGCCACAAAAGCCTGGATTTTCAGGTCAATTTTGAAGGTTTTCCAGAGGCAGCACTTTTTCTTTTTCCCTGAGACAGCTTAGTATTTTTTCTCTTAAAATCTTGAACTGATCTCACAAGACCTTCACCGTGCTTTGGAGTCTCAACTTTGGACTCAAAGTCTATTAACTGTTAACCTCTACAAATATCTTTACAGTGGTATCTAGATTAGTGATGCAACAAATATCTGGGTACTGTGGACACATAAAATCTTTACACTACTAACTCTTGTCTGAAATCCTGTTTTGTGTTATGTGGTTATAGCATTTCAGGTTTTTTATTTTGCATGGGGTCTCAAATATTTACCTTTTCATTGAATTTCTATTTTACTTAAAAAATAGAAGCAGTAAATTGGAAGTTGTCATGAATTTCAACGTTGGAAACTTGCATCTGGGCTTAACTGCTGAACCTTCCACTCATTACAAGGCAGTTCTCCGAGGGCAGAGGCTTCGCGCATCCTCAGCACATGTGAAGGTGCCTGTGCAGAAACAAGCCATCATAGGATTTGGGGCTAAGTACAGCGCATTAGGGTAGGAAGAGAGAAGAAACTGGGATCGTATTCTAATAAGCTTGGATTTCTGTGGGAAGTAAAGAAGGGGTGAAAATTGGTGTTGAGAATGTGGCATCTGCTGCTTGATTCCATGCAGCCATCTGAATAGTGGTGAGTGGCAAAAACCTGGTGAGCACAGTTTATTCTGCAAGGAGAAAACTGCGCTCGCCAATGTACTTACACCGTAGCTCCTTTCACAACTTCAAGTGGAACAGACAGGAGCCAGGGAGGGACCCTGCTCCTGTGGTGACTGTGAATTCTCCTGAGAGCAGCGCACTGAGTGGAAGATGCATGGCAACTCTGGACCCAAGCACCGAGCACCAAGCACTGCTCCCTGCACTTCTCAGCCCCCCAGCTCGGCCTCTCCACCCACCCCATCTTTATGGTGGCCTCGCCTTGCCTCCGACACACCTGCAGCTGGTGCCCAATCCTCAAGCTGAAGGCTGTCAGTGGTAGAGCAGGGGCAGAGTTCACGATGTGCTATACAATTTCACTAGTGGGTTAGCATTTATATGAGACACCCTTGAATTTGAGCTTCAACCTGAATGTCTACATAGACTCACGATATCCTCATCCAACATGTAAATTTATTTTTTTTTCATTTTAAGATATTTTAATATTTATTAATACCTGTTTGCAGTACATAGTGGTTACCTCTCTGTGGGGAGCTGATATAGTACATGACATACCTTAATTATTGATGCTGCTTCTCTCTTCTTCCTCTCTCTCCCTCCAACGTTTGGTCCACTTCCCATTTTAAATGGTCTCTCCCCCTGTCTCCTGTTATCTATCTATAATTTTGTTCCTTAAATTATTTATAATTTGGGTTTCTCAGAAATCATGTGATATTTAACCTTGTATGTCTCATATATTTCAATTAAACTTCTCATTTCTTGTATTTTGAGTAACTCCCTTGAAGATAATGATACATAGTGTATTGGCTATTATTCTCTTATTTTTGTTAAGAAATTTTGCTTTTTTTATAAAATAAAATGTAAAGTTAATTAATTAAATTATGGTCTCAAAGTACATCCATTTTCCTAAAAATATGAATCAAATTTATTCTTTTTTATGACGGAGTGGTATTTCGCTGTGAATAAATGCCATATTTTCTTCATCTAGTGATCTATTAATGGACTGCTTTCAGGATTTAGCTATTGCAAGTTGTACTGCTAGAAACATGGGTATATATCATTGTAATCAATATGTAAATTTTACTGTGCCATCTGGGCATTCACAAGTATAATATTTCTATGCTACTTTACCACTGCTGATGCAGACGATAATTTTGTCAGAGGGGAGGTATTAGCTAGGTCAAAGTTCCAGCTATTGATACATTACTTAGTAAGTGGAAGGGCAAAAAAGCAAATCTCCAGCAAATAAGCATAAATTCCAGTATGGTAAGGAAAGCAAGTACTTTTCAGAGAAACTTAGCTAAAAATATAATTCCAGTCCTTTCTGTGCCATCTGTGAGGTTGCTCCAAACCAAGATAACTCAGTTGCAAATTACAGAGCTCTTTGTCTTCCCCTGCAGGGCATCCTTCTTCTGCTGAGTTTGGTGAGTTTCTCAGAAGGTGTCATTCTCCATCATCAATCACTGAGTGCCTAAGTCACCACCAGTGATGCACATCTGATGCTGAATACCAAAACACCCACACTCCTTTCTTGGAGGAGAGGGACAAGAACCAGCCCTCTCCACAGCATAACCCCTCATCAACCTCAGCGACAGTAATTCACTCATTACTTGATGAGATGGAGGGCCTTACTGGATTTCATCGAGCGACCTTAGAGATGCTCTGAGACCTGAAGTTGCTCTCCAGAGGTGCCTGGCCAAATACTTGCAAATAGTAAATAAAAACATGGAGGAAATGACATTGATCAAATGTTATTTTTCTTTTGCACTTGTGCTGAAAATGATATCGTTTCTGCTTCCCTTATTTATTTAACAGTATTAAAAATTTGAAACTTTTACAAGGCACTTGTTTTCTACCTAGGGCCAACTCTTCTCTTCTAAGCCTATTATGTATAAATTATTAGAACACTTTTCAAATATTACTGTAACAGATCTGCAAGGTCATGATGATTTGCCACAGAGAAGCACATGTGATAAACAGACAGTATTTCCCTGTCATGTACATGAATTTGTCAGACCTCATCTGAAATAAATCATAGTGTTAAACAGTCAAAATTGAACTGTTTTTGGTAGCACTGTGTTGATATTCTCTTCCCTAAGTCTCGTTCTTGCCTTCCTTGGAAGGTGACAGTCCTACAGCTCATGTGTTGCTCACTGTTCCTCGGGAGCTCATCCCCTGATGTCTTTGAAAGCCACAGTGCTGGGCTGCTGAATGCTCAGTGACTCCATGATGGATAGATCTTTTCACAAGCTCATCAGCACTAGGATTATATATTAGACAAGGAGAAGACAACTTTGGATAGATTAACGGCCTTTAAATATGATTTTTCCCTGCTTCTCTGTGGCCTTTCTCAAATTCCTAACTTCTATTATTGCCAGTTGTGGTTGGAATTAAATGAATTACTGCACTCAAAATTCTGTTCCAAAATCAAAGCTCAGTAAACATTTACTGATTTCAGCCACTATTATTGAAACCTCCAAACATCAGAAATTAATAACTCTTTTGTGTTCAGAATGTTATGAAAGATTCTCCTCTTGGCTAATCATGAAGTAGGTAAGGAAAAGTAATATATATATATATATATATATATATATATATATATATAGTACTCAGAAAGACTGTAAACGTTGCATCTGTACAATGCCCTATATTAAAAATTTTGACCTTATAATGAACTATATAAAATGATTGGCTCTAACTAGAATCAAACTATCACAAGACTTACAATTTAAGAAAATGTATAACACACATAAGAATTTAAGCAATAGATAAAATTCAAAGTATATGAAGAAAATAAAGTTTAAATTTGTTCTCTGGGGATTGCTGTGGCATAGAAAAGGCCAGTGGACTCTTTATGAGGAAATAGAAAATCCAATTAGGTCTTAAAGAACAGAAACAAATTGAATGTATTTGTTATGCAATTATTTATCAGATAGCTAATAAATTTTAGGTGTACACATAGGTTTGAGTAGTAGTTAACAAAACAGACAAATTAAAACACCAAAGGCGTTCCCCTCATGAAGTTCAAGTCCTAATTCGTGCACAGTGTGCATTTCTGTCCCAGGAATGTGCTGTGAACCTCGAGGCCCACACACCGGCTTCCCTTGATTCCTTTCAAGACCAGCAGGTGTCTGAAGCCATAGGCACCGAAGTTCTGTACCTGTCACAAATTCCTCACCATAGACAGAATCACGTAAACTCACAACACATACATTGCATTGTCTGTAGTAACATCTATATCAACATAGGCTCCAAGGAACAAATTAAATTAAATGAATTTTCAATTAAGTCATTTGTAATCAAATGATTGATTATCAAAAAATAATTTCCCAGGGGCTGGGGATTTAGCTCAGCTGCATAAGCGCCTGCCTTGCAAGCAGAGTCCTGAGTCCAGTCCCCGGTACTGATTAAAAGGAAAAAGACAAAAAAAAAAAAAAAAAACATTTAAAAAAAATAATTTCCCAATCTAATGAGCAATTCTTATACAATAGACAGAAGGAAGTAATGAAAACAAATGAAGATTAAATAATAGGAAATTTTAAGAAGGGATTAAGGTTGAACTCTCTCTCTCTCTCTCTCTCTCTCTCGCTCTCGCTCTATTAGCTACTATTGCTTCATGGTTATGGCTTATTTTTAAATGATTTCCTATTTCATACAGACTTGTAAAGGAGTAATCACTTTTATATTGTTTCCAAATAGTATAGACAATGTTTGGGTTTTGTTATTTTTTATTGCTGCTGTTGTTGTTGTTGAAACAGGGTCTTGCTTAGAGGTTTAAGCAGGCATTTAACTCACTGTGTTTTCCAGGCTGGCCTCGAATTTGCAACAATGCTCCTACCTCAGCCTCCTGAAGGCTGAGATTGCAGGTGTGTGCCAGTGCTTTACACACATCAAGTTATAGTTTTGTTGGAAATACAGTTCCTCAGAGACAACACGTGACCTTGAAATTCTACTTTCCGTGATGATATTGTTCACTGATATGTGATTCCAGCACTGGTATGTTAATGATGCTGATTCCCAATATCTTGTCGACTGTGGACAAGACTATTTAACTTATTTTGTGTGTTAGGAGAAAGTTTTCATGGTGTTTCAACTTTAAAACTTCGTGTGTAGGTCTTAAAAACTAAGTAAACAGGCCGAGAACACAACAGATTCCAGCACACACAATCAATATCCTGTCTCACCCATCAGAAAAAAAGCAAACCACCTTGTTTGGGTCCAAGTTCACCCTCTCGCTGGCTCCTTTCCTCCAAGGCATCTATTGCGCATGCCCTTGCTCTCAGAGCCAGGAAGAGCAGTCTCTGTACTGTGCAAAATCGCAGGGCCTCCAGATGCACTGACTCAGATCCACAGCCTGACAAGTCCCCGAAAGAATCTGTCACGTGTCAGTTGCAGCAGTGTCATCTGATGGGTTCCTAGAGTGACTGTTTTAGAGTGTGTATCAGAAACTATCTCCACTTACCTGAAAAGCTTCCCAGCTTTCTATGGCTGCTGAGGGAAATACAAATGTGAGGATATACACAAGGGCCACACGATTGGAACCTGGCCTGGCTCCTCAGTGTCTGCTCCTAACTCTCCTCTCCCATATTGGTCTGCTTCCGTTTCCTGAACTTCCTATCTCTTTTCTCACACTTAAGTCTTTCATCCACCTGAACCGCTGTTCCTCCAAATCTCAGCCACTCTGATTCATTTTCCCCATTCAGTTCTCAGCTGAAATATAACTACAGAAGAGAGATCTTCTGATTTTCCAGTCTTCCTGCTGTTCATACCCTCTACCCCACCTCGGTTATCTCTTTTAGACTTAGTGACTGACCCACTGGGGTCAGGTCAGAGACATCTAAAGAATGAATGACTGAGTGAATGAGGGAAGGAATGCTCTTGGCCCTCATCTCAGTCTTCCTTTTTCTTCTCATTATGAGCTCAACAAATCCAACTGATTGCACAGTCTCCTCTTCAGTAGGGATGTGCAGCTCTGGTCTACCCAAATTGCATCCCTATCTCACTGTGCCCAGACACACCTAGCAAATAATTACCATCCACTGAGAGTCTCTGCTTTCTGTCACCCAATGCAACTCACTTTATCAGAAGGGCAGACTGAACTCTAATGGGAAGCCATGTACGGGAATGATAGAAAGAAGAAAAGACATAACCAAAAAAGTAGCAAAATTAAAAATAACCTCTCCTATTGAATGGTTTGAGCACCTGTCAAAGTTTTGATTCAATTACTGCTAGGAAAAAGGTTCTTCAGAAAATAAATTAAAATAATTGATGGACATTTTACAGATTAGAATTGTACAGGGTATTGTAAAATATCTTTATGATGGTCAGAGCACTGCTTAATAACTTTCCTAGTTTTCCTGTTTGAGCAGTAGTTTTAGGATCTTCGTAAGATTTGTAGTCTTCTGAGCCTGTAGCACTAATTTTGCAGGAGTCTTTACTTCACTGAATATCCTGAAATTTTCTAATGCATTTTGCCAGAGATAGTGTGTAATTCCCACAAGGAGCTACATACTACATCTTTCAAAAAGGATACATTTCAGTCAATTTGGGAAAATCATCTTTTTCAAAAATACTTCATATCTTTTCTCTAGTAAAGAAGGTGTATTGGGCCTTTTAGTTTAAACTTTCAACTGAGTATTGTTCGTTGTTTGAATGATGCATAGCCTTGGAATTAAAGATAAAGTAATTCACTTCTAAAGGCACAATAAACACAAACTCACTAGTATTTTTCTTCAGTTACTCCCTCCCTGGTGTACCAAAATGTGACACCACTGGTCCCTTGACTCTTCTGCCTACAGTGAGCTTGTCATAGCACAGACACTCTGAGGTTGGGGGATTCCCTGTTTTAATGGTAAGCAGTAAACAAGTTTGATCTTTGTCTCAGATAGGACACTACTTCATCTGTCACAGATACTTACTACAAAGACACCTCTGAGAAATGGCCCAGATGTCGAGGTTGTAGCCTTAGATTACTGGCACACTCTTTGAGACATGGAGGAATAAAAATGACTCACATGGGCCATCTTCTTTATCTAGTCTTTGCCCTATATTACGTTAGTCTATAGAAAGTTTTGTCATGAGCAAGCATTCTGATAAATCTGCCTGACAGAGGCTGGGACTAAATAATTTCATTTGTCTCAGAAAACATTTAATTAAAGCTACTTCAGTGAAGTTCTAAATAGTAGGATGAAATAAATCTGTGGTATTAACCACAATGATGTTCCCCACAATTCCACATTCAGCTAATTGGGAGAAATCCTGGAGTACAGACAGCGAGGACACAGCATGCTGTCCACTATGACCCACACAGGAGTATTGGACCAACATGCTGAGTTTTGGTTTAATCGCCAGAAAGAAGAAAAATACTGACACTTCCAGCAGTGAGACATTCCATCCCTAGAAATGAACACTTATGCTGAAGGGGATTTTAATCTTGTTTTGGAATTAGTGTTAAATTTTATTTACAATGTCACTATAACATTTTAAATTATATTTAAGTAATACTGAGTATTTGATTCTCCTATGGACATTCATGTACTAAATTCATATTTCTCTGATAGATATGAGAAACAGATGTTTCTATCAGTTATTTGGAGTAAATATTGTATGGATTTGTGATTTGCCATTTCATGTAAAATTCATGAACACACACACTTCACAGAAAAGTGGAGATTGACTTGAAGCAAATGTTTCTTAAATTTTTAATTTAATTAAAATGCTAGGGTTTTTATTTAAACAGTTCACATAGCAAAACCCCACATTTTGAATTTTTTTAGTACTATCATGAGTCCAGCAGATGGCAGTAACTTCTCAGGAACTCCAAGGGTATTTCCCAGTGCTACTATGACTATATGTGTGGTGTGTTTGTGTGTGTGTGTGCGTGTGTGTGTGCACATGCGTATGTATGTGTGCGTGTATGTATGAGAGAGAGAGAGGCAGTGACAGATGAAGAGAGGTGCTTGGTGGTTATCAGGAGTATTGTAAAGAACCTCTGTTTTCTAACTGGAAAGACATTTTTATATTGCTTACATCAGAAGAATTAGAAGTGTCTGAAGAATTCTCACTTTTTAGGTTTAAAATTTAAATCCTTAGTGAACCAGGGTGAGGATAAAGATGGGATCCTTTAGTGTTTCCTTATTGATCCTGTGGCTTCAGTTCATCTGTGAGTTTGGGCATTTTTATGGGAACTAAAATACTGATTGTCTCTTCCAAAATACTTGTCTCTTCCAAAGCTGTGCGAGAAACACAGACGGTGTTAGCCTCTAAGTAAGGGAGGATGGGAGGCCCATTAATAGATTACATTGATTACGGCAGATAAACAACCTTTATTCAACTGATCTTCTTTGTCCTACTATTGTCTTTTTCCCCAGGGGTGAGTAGCCAGCAGAAGGAGGTGGAACAGAGTCCTGAGACCCTCAGTGTTCCAGAGGGAGACACCGCCTCTCTCAACTGCACTTACAGGGACAGCCTTTCCAACACCTTCGGGTGGTACAGACAGTACCCTGGGAAAGGCCCCGAGCTGCTGATATCCATGTACTCCAGTGGGGACAAGAAAGAAGGAAGATTCACAGCGCAGCTCAGCACAGCCAGCCGGCATTTCTCCCTGCACATCCAAAGCTCCCAGCACCGTGACTCAGCTGCCTACTTCTGTGCAGTGAGCACACAGTGCTCCCCAGGCACCTGCAGCCCGCACCCAAACCACAAGAGCCCAGGCAGCTCGAAAGCAGAACAGAGAACACAGGGCAGGGCATTTCTGTACCTGCTCCAGGTGCACTAGGAATTAAAATCAGTAGTAGCTGAGTCTCAAGGACTAATGCGATATTTTATAATATTATATATAGTGACAATGAAGGAAAAAACACAATATTGGTCTGGTGGTAATATTCTTGTATTGCCTATTGACACACTAATTAAAAAATTATACTGTTTACCAAAAAAGTGCCCATATTTAAATTATGCATCTTTATGTGATTGAGCTTATAAATCTGAAACTGTTATCATTATAACATCATAAGCATCCCTCACTTCCAATGATTTCCTTTCTCCTCATTTCAAAATTGAATTATGATTTTAAAATATAAGATTTAATTATGATTGATATACAAATGGTATGTGTAATACATACATTTTTAAATCTACTCATTTTAAATCACAAGTTTTAAAAATATTTATCTTGTAATGAAGTTTGTAAATGAAGTGTTTTAGTATAATAACAAATACTCCCTCACACTTAGTGATACCGTTTGCTCCTTCAATTCACTTTTTCAATATGTCTGGTATACTGCATTAAGAGAAGGAGAAAGAGACAGACAGACAGAGGGGGAGAAAGAGACAGAGAATCTTCAAATAAGGATCCATTCAAATTGTTTTGTTTTTTATACTACAATCAGAATTCCACTAGGATGCTCTTTCTTATTAGATTAAAAAATGAAGAGTCCTCACCCTGCAGCCTGTTAGAAGCAGAGTTCCAGTCCTCTGTAGTTGTGGTTGGGAGGCTGGGTGTCAACTGATGCTTGAGCTGGAATCATGCAAATGAATAAGCGTGTTGCCCAGCAGGGAGTAAATCAGGTCGGATTTGTTGAACAGACAAAACTGTCCTCTTTCTATAGACAAAGCTCTGTAGGTGTTAGCTGAGCTCCTGTGAATGGGACTACAGAGTATCTGCCTCACTCTTGCGACCAGTCACCTACAATTATAGGGGAAGGGCACAGCAGCACTGGTCCAGCCCACAGTCTCTGCTGCTCTCTGGAGAGGTTACCTGCTCTCTGTTCCTGTCAGCACCTCAGCCCTCGCAGTTGCTTACCTGCGCTCTTTTTATGCCACTCTGACTGACAACCACACAGCAAACCTCTGTCCAGGCCACTCTTCTGAACTTTCTGAGCCTTCCCTACACAGGCACCATGCACTAAGTCAACATCATGCATTCAGGCTGCTCAGCATCACTCCGCTTTGTGTCAGTGGAATGTGGCCATCAACATGGTGGAATTACCTCCTGCTCTTTTCTGACATCAAGAAACAGGAAGTGTTGTCTCTCCCAGTCTTACAAATCCCCTGCATTCCGTCACTGCTGCCTCTTTCCCAGTCCACTCTAATGAACACAGCTTCTTTCAGCCTGCGGTGATGGACCTGAGTAGCTAAAACACAGACTAAATGACTCACAGATAGTGACTCCTCTGTGAAAAAGACTTACTGATCTTTATTGTAAATCACAGTCATCATGGAAAATGCAACTAAATACCACAGTAACATACCACCACATATCATTATTTGCTAAAACTAAGAAAGGTGATTGGCGAGTTTTTAGAAAATGTAGGGCATTCATGTTTTTTAAAGTCTATTTGTGAACATGTTCTCTTTAGTGTAAAAGAATCATATTGGTCTGACATGAATATTGAAGGAAGTGTCTGCCTCTAAAGACACCCCCCTTTACTGAAATGTCCAGAATCCCAATTTCTCTTGATTCACCTGAGACACACCTGACAAAGGGCAACCAATGTATTGTATCTAATCTTAAGGAGACAGAACTACTTCCATCTGAAGCAATCATTGCCCCCCGCCAAAGACCCATTTACTTCACTGGCATGGTTTAAAGGAAGAGAAGGAAGATAGAGGAACACCACTGAAAATGGTCAAGATAGGTTATATGCATGATGTGCTTGTACTAACTCCCCAGAAGGAACATCATTATTCTATATGTAAACATAAGCTAATAAAAAGAAGCCTCAAAAACTGTCCTATGTAATCCCCCATATGGCCACTAGGGGACAGTGCTGCCTGTCTTACAAATATCCATGAAGTACAAGTGGTCATCATTCTAAAATACATAAATTATTCTCTCCTGCTCTACTTCAATGTATTTAAATGTCAAACATGCATCTGCCTATATAATGATACATCTTCCTAAACAGTGCCTGTTTATCCTACTATTACAGTATTATAGCATAACATCCCACTGTGATAGTATCCAGCTATGATTGTAAAAATATGACTGAAGGAAGACTTCTCTGGAGACTTGGATTGTTTTAAAGATAAGGGCAGTGTTAACTATTCTGTGACTTCAGACACATTTAAATCACCAGTCCCACTGATTTGACTTGATTCTAGAATTCCCTTCACTGTTTTTTTTTATTACAAAATCTACTCTTGCGTTGAGGCTCAGTTAAAGCACCACTTCCATTCTTTGATGGGTCAAGAAGCAGAGTTCATCTCTTGGCCTCGGTCTTATCTAGGTATTCACAGCTCTGGCAGGCTTCACCTAGCTGTGCATGAGTACTGGGACTAGACTGGAGATTAAAACCATGTCTTTTATGAATGCGACTCAAGTCTTACTCATCTGGCAAGAATTTCGGGACATTGACGGTATTCCCTCTTTATTTTCAGGCTCATTTTCTGCGTATTTCTGTAGCCAATCATGAAAATATTGAATGGAAAATCATAAATAAGTATTTCACTAAATTAAAACTTCACACTGCTCCAAGTAGCATGATAAAACCTCTTCCTGTCTTATTCCACCCCACCGAAGACATGAATCATTGTTTTGTCCAGGGTATTCACGCTGTGTGCTATCTGCTGATTTGTCACTTAGTAGCTGTCACGTTATCAAAATGATTGTTAAGGTGTGACAGCACTTGTGTTTAATCCTTGTTTTACTTAATAAAGCTCCCAAAGTGCGGCTAACGATGTAGACATGACAAACAGTACTTGTGTGTAATCCTTGTTTTACTTAATAAGGCTCCCAAAGTGCAACTAATGATGTAGACATGACAAACACGAGATAAAGTGCTTTTCTTAAATCAAAAATGGTATTTTATTATAGTTTGTAAGTATGGAAAAACATACATTATACAGAGAGTTTGGTGCTGTTCATGGCTTCAAGACTGGAGGTCTTGCAATGTACCCAGCAGAGCTAGAGGTGTATATTCTAAGATAGATACATTTCAAGGGAATAAATAAATGAAAAAAAAATACGCAAAATTTAATCTAGCAAAAAACATTCTCTAGTTTATTAAAGTAGAATTTGTTTTGATAGAAATGAAGAAATATGAACCAATCCTATTGGACTATGAATAATTTGGATTCGATTTATTGGATTGGAAATTGCATCAAATATAGATACAACAAAATTCTCTGCTCTCCCCACAATAACATGTCTTCCTGTGTTCCTTAACTTTTATTATTTACAATACAAATTATCACCACTTTTAGTGTTGTGTTGGAATTTGTCCTGAATACCTCTATCTGTATGTCTGTCTCACCAGTGCAAATATTAAAACCAAAACAAAATCTTTCATTTTTTTACATCTTATCACTGAAAAAAAATTGAAAAAACTATTTCATGTTTACTGAAATTTAGTATGAGATTTACCAAGAGTGCTGCATTTCTTGTTGACCAAAATTCATATCTTTTGAAATCTAACAAATTTTTCTTATCCATCAGCAGTTCAAATGTCCTGCAGAACCAGCAATACAAGTCCTTCCAAAATTTTCTTCAGTTATATTTTTAGAAATATTTAATTTACTTGGTGTATAATTTATAAGAAATGTAAAGGAAATAGTATCAATTTCATTTCCTATTATCAATTATTAATGTTAATTGGAATATAAACACACTTGAAAGGCTATAATAAAATTCAAGGCATTAAAGAAAATGGGGGCATATATTTTGTGTACCCTAGTTCATGAACTTAGATTGTAAATGGATATTTTGCCTATGGTGTGTCCTTAGTAAACTTTGTTAATGTCTGTAATAAAAATGAAATACCACTATTAGTGCTAATTCATAAACTTCATGTGATTCCTTCTTCCACTCTTGTAAATCAGGATGACTATTACTAACATACCCAAGAGTGTTAGAGAGTGATTTTTAACCTCCTAGGAAGTATAAAGAAAACAAAGAAAGTGAGTAGTAGAAGTTTGAGTTTGATCCTTATCAGTATGTAATAAAGGAACTTCTGATTCTAAATGACTGTACTTCATGCAATTTTAAATTAGGACAAAACAGGAAAGAGCTTTCTCTCCCCAGAAACAACTTTAAGCAGTAAAGCAATTGTGAAAGGGTGGAGCCTGTTGAAAAACCGCAGTGAATGTGAGTTTAAAGTCAGAGCTCCAGATATTTGTGAAGAATAAAAATCTAGCTGGGATTGCACTGAACCCTGCCTTCAAGGGAAATGGACAAAATCTTGAAAGCATCATTTTTAATTCTAGGACTTCAACTGGCATGTGAGTAGTAGAAGATAAACTCCAGGATATATTGTTAAACTGGAGGAATGAGAACTTTAGAGATCAGACAAAATCATGCAGGTAAAACTTCAAAGGAGGAATGCAAAGTTTGCAGCCTAAAGACATTTTTTTTTTTTTATCTTTCTAAGCAGGGGTGAGGGGCCAACAGAAGGATAAGAGTGACCAGCAGCAAGTGAAACAAAATTCTCAGTCTCTGACTGTCCAGGAAGGAGAGATTTCAATTCTGAACTGCACATATGAAAACAGAGCACTTGACTATTTCTTGTGGTACCGGCAGTTCCCTGGAAAAGGACCTGAATTACTGATAGCCATACCTGAAACTTTGAATAAAAAGAAGGATGGAAGATTCACAGTCTTCTTCAGTAAAGATGCCAGAGAGTTTTCCCTGCATATCAGGACTGTGCAGCCTAGAGACTCGGCCACCTACTTCTGTGCAGCAAGCACACAGTAATCTCCGGGCACCTGCACCCTGTGCCCAAACCCATAGCTGGGGCTCCTGAAGAGCCCTGCTCAAGACTTAGGCGGGGAGAGAGGTACTTTCACTTGCACAAATAGGTGGCACAGTAAGTGAAAAACTCACTAGTGTGGTAATACGAAAAAATGGTTACAAAAGTTATTTAGTTTTGTCAAATACCAAAACACATAACAGTTAAAATATTTGAGACTTTTATAAAACAATCAACCAATTGTGGGACAGCTGGGGCTTTCATACATTACTGATGGAATGCTAAGTGGTGCATTCCCAAGTGAAAGTCATTTGGAAGTTTCTTGTGAAATGATTTTACCACATGATAAGAAATTTCATTTTGTTCATCCAAGAGGAATGGAAACATACTTTTATACAAGTACTTTTGCTTATAACAGTCCTATCCATAATAAACCAATACTACAAGTTGGAAACAACCCAAATAATCATTACCTGATAAACAGAGCAATAAATCATGTTATTTTCTTCTAATACAGCACCACAGTTCAATAAAATGGGTTTAACTAGTAATAAAGGTAACACACAATGGATCTTCAAAAAGCTTTCTATCTTCATTTAGTGAATGGATAGATGTATATAGTACACTCAAGCAAAGGAAAATAATGCAGCTCGGAAGAAAGGACTGTGATACAGACAATTTGGATGGATCTCAAAAGTACTGTGCTGAGTGGCATGTTAACTTCAATAATTGCATACTGTATGATCTGCTTACATATCATACTTAAATTAGCAACATTATAGGAATGTAGAAAAAGCCAGTTGAGGCCAGGGATTATCAGATGGGAGGAAGGGCCCAAGAAAGAATTGTGCCTGATGGAACAGTTCATTGTCATGATTGCAATAGTGAGTATGTTTAGCTGCTGCATGATTCAAGTTTTAAAGCTGTTATACACACACAGACACATCTTAGAGTGTATGTAAAAACTTATGAGTCAAACTAAGGTCTGTATTTTAATCAACAGCATTATATAGGAGCATTACTGTATCAGAATTTGAAAAATATCCTGTCACTATCCTTGATTTGATAATGTTGCATAAAGACAATAATATATAGATAGACTAATGCAGCATATTTTCTGTGGAGAAAGTTAAATGTGCCAAAATAAATTTGTACTATTTTTGTACTTCTATGTAAATCTAAGATTATTTCCAAACAAAAATATGCATATGAAACAACTCAAATTTATTTTATTTTTATTACTTCTATTTTTATTATTTGGCACCCAGAACCAAACTCAGCAGTTCATACTTGCCAGGCTGGTGGTGCTATGCCACTGAGAAATATCCCAGGCCCCAAAACTTGACTTTAAATATTGCTAGTTGTAATTTAAAGTGGGTAGTCATTCCAACACGTTCTTATAAAATCAACCATGCATCTTCCATGACTCAGTGACTTGATCTCTATTCATTTGTCCAAAGGACATGAAAATATAAGTTCATGAAAATACTGTATAACAAAATTCAGAAGATCTTTATTCATAATAGAAAAAAACCTGGAGAAATTCACAAACGGCAGCTAAATCAATTGTGCTACATGCACTTAATGGAATATTAATCAGATAAAAAAGGGACTGAACAACTA
This sequence comes from Cavia porcellus, assembly GCF_034190915.1. Lineage (NCBI taxonomy): Eukaryota > Metazoa > Chordata > Mammalia > Rodentia > Caviidae > Cavia > Cavia porcellus. Next base: position 23,279,140 of record NW_026947509.1, on the reverse strand, counting down.
ACATACTGTTATGGTTGATTCAACGTGTCAATTTGAGAAGCTTAGAAGTTTAACTAAGTGACCAGCAGGGGGTCAGGATCCTCACTTTGTAAACATGCTGAACCTGTGTTCCAGGAGGGCACAGAGATGGTGAGTGCTACACTTTCCCTAGGGGTGGCAGCCTGCTTACACTATAAGGAAGGAAAAGAGGCTTGTTTCCCCCTATTTGCTCTTGTTGCCTTTATAGTCTTTTGCCACTTTGTAATGTTGCCTCTGTGCCATGCCACTCTGTCCTGGAGGCAACTGATTGTGGAGTTAAATCACAAACTGTGGACTAAATAAACTGTTCTTTGCTTGATTTTGAGAATTGAGTATTTTGTCTCAGCAAAGAGAGAAAACTAATAAGACAGAATTTGGCACCAGGAAATTTAGCACCAGCTTACGAGCCTTTAGGAATGGCTTGAGGAGTCTGGAAAAGTTCAGAGATGTCTACTGAAAGAGTAGGTTTGGAATGCCTTAGGCTATTCTGTATGGGAGATTATGGTTAGTGCTTGGAAGATGAACAGACTGATAGAAATCCTACTGTTAAAGACTAGGCAAGGGAGTCTTCTGCTGGAAAGCACTGCATTGGGTGCTGAACTAAAAATGATGAGAGTGTTATGACTTTGCAAAAAGTTTGTCTGTTATTTCACTCATATCCAGAGACTTTGCCTGAGACTAAGATTAAGAGCTATAAACTAATTAACCTGGCAAAAGAAATTTCAAGGCAGTCAAATATTGAGGCTGTGGCATGGCTATTGTGTGGCTTTTAGCCAGATCTATGTTACGTTTCAAAAGCAAAGAGTCCAACAGGGTGACTTAAAATGTGAGTTTGGCCAGAAGGGAAGCTCCAGTAAAATTGTGCACTACACAGATAGAGCTGAGGATATTTTCATTGCTGAGAGGAAATAAGATAATAAAAAGCATGGCCTAAGGGCATCACAGGAAGCAGTAAGTCTTTACATTTTTTCAGCCTCAAGACTTCAAAAGTTTTGCTTTGAGGAAAAAGCCACAGAGCACCATACTCCAGGATGGCAGCAGCGTAGAAACTTTGTTCCTCAGAATTGGGTTCAGAGTGCTCAGCAATCCAAGCACTCAAGTCCTTCAGCCCTGAGAGAGGAAAGCCTGGTTACTACTCCAATTGGCAGCAGAGCTTATCATCATCCAAGTGGAGCTGGTTTTAGGTGCATGAAAATTGTAAAAGCTATGAGGTTTAAAAAAAAAAAAAGGTTTCACCTTGATTTCAGCAGGTCTCACAAGCCAGGCAGCATGACCTGGAGATAGCAGTATGTGAAGCTCTGAAGTTGAAGTCAAAGGTATAGTGGAGAGCCCAGAACTTTGGAAAAGCCAGGAATATGGTTCATATAATGTAACCTGCAAGGAGGGAGCAAAGCAGGCCTAAGAGAGAAGCTGTGGGAACTAGAACCATTGGAAAGGCCACAGGCATAGAGTCACACAAGCCCTTTGGAGCTCACAATTTGCCACAGGTTGCTTCAGATGCTGCACATGGAACAACAGGACTTAATGTTTGTCCTGCTGAATTTTTGACTTGCTTGTAACTTTTGTAATTAAAATGTATTAAAATGTTAATGTGCCATTGAATATTGGAGGGGTTCAACTTTTCATTTGTACAGGGATTTACAGCTAAGAGTTTGCCTTATATCCTGGAGGAGACTTGGGATGTGGAATGTTATGCTGAAGCTTTTAGGATTTTTGGTAACTCTTGCAGGTGGACTAATGTAGGTGTCTTCTGCTGCCTTGAAGTATTGCCCCAATGCTATACCACCCTGCCTTGGAGCCAGCTGATATATTGACTAAAGCCTTCACAAACTGTGAGCTAAAATAAACCTTTTCTCTCTCAATTTTGGGGATTAAGTATTTTGTCTCAGAAATGACGAAAGTAATCAAGACATAAATAAAACACAAATAAACTTCAACCTCTCTATGCCTGACAATAGTGGAAAGCATAAGATGGTATATGCTATTTGATTTCATTTATAGAAAATTAAAATAGATAATTGACAATATTGCGAAGCAAATCAGCAGAGGAGATACATAAGTGGTTTGTAAACTGTGTGGTTGGGGGATGAAGGATCATGATGCAATGAAGGAAGAAAACATTCTAATTATAGGGGACCATTTTACAAATCTGAAATTTTTAAAAATGTTCTTATTCTGTATTTATTGTCATTTATTTTACTGCAATTTATACTGTCATAAAAATATAGTTAAGTACATTAGTTAACCAAAAAGGAAAAAAAGCAACAAAAGGGGAATTCCTATGCTGAGCTTTTAATGAATAAAAAAAATTTTTTTCGTAATGCTGATAAATGAAAAACTAGAAAATAGTTAAACAGCATGTTAGCTGAGGCCTCCTAAAACTGTGTGTCGTAATTCTGACCTATGAAATGGCTCTTTCTATGGTGTATTCATTTCTTAGGGCTGCTATAACAATCAATGAAAGACTGGATACTTAAGAGAAATGGAACCTTATTTTCTCAAAGGCCAGAAAAATCAGAGAATCAGCAGCTTGGGTCCTATGAACACATAAAGAAGCTGTGTTTCAATCTCTTCTGGCTCTGTTCATCTGAGGCTTGGGGATGGCTGCTGTCACTCTGTGCCTTCTCCTGTAGTCTTCTTTCCATTTTCCTTTCTTGTTAGATAACATTATTTTTATAAGGACATATACATCTATTCATGTTAGAGTAAAAGCCAACCCTACTCGAGCATGACTTAATCTTAACTAATTACAACCCTATTTCTATAGAAACCTGTGACAACCCTATTTATATAGAAAATCATGTTCAATATATTAGGAATTCATCACACGAGTTTGAGGGGAAACAGTGCCACAAAATAGCTTTTGGGAAAAGAGACATTGCCAGTGCTTTAATATAAAAACTTGAGGTGGAAAGTTTACTCTTAATTATCCAGGTAGACCTAAACCAGTGATGACAAAGCTATGGAACATATGTTTTTGTCTTTCTTTTAAAGCAAAAGATGTAAGGTTTATTTTTTCTAAGCTAAAATTCTAGTATTCAGGTTTATTTGCAGTGTTGGCACTTTGTGATCAATAAGTATGTGGGGATGTAGTTTGGATACTCCTCTCTAGAAGGCTTGCGATAACAGGCCTAAACATAATTGTCTTTAGAAGAGTAAGGTATTAGAATGAAAAAAGTAATGTGGTGCAGAAATGAGGAAAGTCTCTAAAAGCAAAAAGGCAAGAAAATATATTATACCTTCCAGCTGTTTATGAAAAGGAAATTTACTTACTGCCTCCTGGGCTTTATAGTAATCTGATTATAGCTTGAGACCTCCAGGATTGTAAAGTCATAACTATGTGCCAACAGGTTTGTGGCAATTTCCTACAGCAACAATGAAAATGTAACCAGAATTAATATAAAGACTGAAAATCAAATCTATAGCAGAAATTAAACATTTATTAAGAAAGTTGTGTATTACTGGAACAAATATATTTTCAAATTTTTAAGAAGATATTTGAAGAAAAATATATCCTATCAAACATAATTTAAAAATTAGAAAAACTAACTTGATTTTAAAGTTATTTGACAATTAGAAATTCTGACTATTTTAACAGAAAGTTAACTTTTAATCTGTATGTGTGTCCTACTACTGAATTAAAAACAAGATATTGAAGGATGTGTTTTTAAAATATATGACCAAAAAAGACAATAATTAAGGATAAAGAATTGCTGCAAATGCAAAAAATAAATTGTCCCAAATAAACATACAAAGACTAATTCAAAGGTCAGGGACATATTAAACATCAACTTCCACAGTTATCAGAGAAAATTAGCATAAAAGAATTTTCTATGATCTATCAGATAAACAAAAATAAAATAATATTAAATAAAATATTAAAAATAAAATAATATTAAAACTGACAAGAATACAAGGAATTAGGACTATTGTACGGTTTTTCAGATAGATAAAAACAACTGCACAGAGAACTATTTAGACAACCACTTAGGAGAACAATATGCCTGAACTAGTAAAAAAAGGTGCCTTCAGAATCAGCCATTTCAGTTCCAGATGTGTAAGTTCAAAAAGTTAAATATGTGAACAAAAAGGACACTTATAAGATGCCTAATTAAAAATAATAAGCACAATCATCAGTGAACTAGGAAAAGGTAATTTATTCAAAATATTGAAAACCCATACATATGTCAAGTGAAGAAGGAAATGGACCAGCAGGCTATTTGATTTTGTATTAATGAATCTAATTTGAACTTGTGACCTCCAAGAAGCGAATAGCATAAATTTGCCCCAATAAGTTAGTGGTAATTTTTCCACACATATTTTCATAGATAAAGCTTAAAAATATAATCCTGATTACAAGAAGCAAATGTCAGAATGATGCATAGAGCATGGCACTACTTCTGAGAAGTCTCAACATACAAAAAAATTATTGTTTGGTAATATATATGTTTAGGACTAAAATCTGAAAATTTATAGGAAATCTGCCGAGTTGTGGCTTCCTCTTGGGAAAATAAGGAGAAAAAGGATGACTACATTAACTCGGTCCAAAAAGATTAAGAGGGATGAGAGGGGAACAGGAAAAGGAAGGAGGAAGGAGGAAAGAGAGGAGGATAGGGAGGAGAAGAAGAGAAAGGAGTGGGAAGGGAGAGAGGATGGGAACAGAGGAAAGGAGATGAGGTCTGCAGAACCACAGCAAAATTAAACTCCATTGGGAAGATTTATTAATTTGTTAATTAATTATAGCATTTTTTGGTCTTTTTCATTTTTATTGGCACCAGGGATTGAACTCACAACTGTCTGCTTGCAAGGCGGGTGCTTATGCCGCTGAGCTAAATCCCCAGCCCACGTTATAGCATGTGCAGCTTACATGACAGAGTCAACCTGTAGTCCCAGATGCTCTGGAGACTGAAGGAGGAAGATTGTTTGAACTCAAGATTCAAATCCAGTCCAGACAATATAACAAGACTCCAACTCAAAAACACAAAACAAGGTAAAACAGGAACAAAGTAAAGCATATTCAGCTGAAATACACCATTCAGAAGTTCCCTTCTCCTTCTCCCAGTACATGGCTTTTGTGTACAAGACAAAGTAAAAAAGAGAATAAGTTTAATTGGATCTTAGCAATAGGAGATACACCACAACTGGTGAGTATGCTTATACCCTCTGGACCTCAAAGTTTGTTTCACTTCCTTTTCTAGCAGTTTGAGAAGTTGGTGAGAAACTTACAGTAGTATCTATATCCAATTGGAGTAGGTTTCATTGGACATAAATAGTACAAGGATAAAAAAACCTACAGTATAAGAAGGGTTAGAAGTCAGCATCGAAGCAGATGCTTGTCAAGGATGCAAGAGGGAAGGAGGATTTGGAAGGTCAGGGAACCTCAGCAGTGATTCTATGGCTTCCTAGGGAAAGTGGGTTTTAGATTTTATAAAGGAGGCAGAGAAAATCTGAGAGAAAATTTTTATAAAATATTTTAGCACTTTACATTTGAATTTCTTCATGGGGCAATCAAGGAAAAATAGGTTTTCAAGTTCGAGAGTTTGACATGCGACTGATCCAGAAGAATATTCAGGATAATGCATAAAAGAATATTCATTCATTCAATGTCCAAAGAGAAAAGTATTTTTCTTTTAAACATTTATACAAAGAATGCTTTAGATGATTTCTCTGAAGAAACAGCCCCAGGTCTGTTTTCTTCCTGAAAACTATAAGAAGCACAGAATTGATTCCAAACAGTGCGTAGACACTCATGGTAGCAGCACAAGGATGACTAATTAACATAAGCACAGGGATATCATAAATAATGTAACTGGCTGCTGCTACAGGCACTCTGGTAAAGCACTGCAGGAATCTCAGAAGTCTAAAGTCTGTTTTGATCTCATCTGTCTGAGCCAGGTGCTTGTCCTTGTGAAGTGACCAGTTCCCAAGGCTGGGATGAGTGCGGTGAAAGGAAGATCAGCACTCCAGTTTGTCTCTGCAGGGAAGCCAAGGACTGGTCATCATGCTTCATCTTAAGATTAAAAATTAGAAGCAGGTGGATATTCCAAACCTGAATGACTGTTTGCAGTCACAGCCATAATTTATAACATTTTGCTTAGAGAAGCCCATCAGATCTTGTCACACATCAATTTAGTAAACTTGGAAATTTTTTTACACTATCAATAACTTTAAATCCTGCCTTATATATGAAGCTCTCTCTTTTACCAGATAACATAATTTTTACATTAAATCACAAGAAAGGATAAAACAAAGTTTAGGATAGGAAAGGCTTCCAACCCAGACATCAGCACATTCAAAGTCTTCCCATCTCAAAACACATTTCAGAGATCAACATCACAGGTTGGTGAAGGACCCTCGACCTGAAGTGTCTTGGGCACACAGCAGTAATTTTAATAGGCAGGAAACCCTGCCACCATGATGCTCTCAGGTCTTCATCTGCTTAGGTACAAAGAATTTCTATCCAGGACATAGCTGCCCCTCAGAGATGAAATGGGACACAGATGACCTTTAAAATATTCAGAAGCTCTTCTTTACAGTGCTCAATGATCTGTTATTAAAGCCTGTATTGAGAACTAGAACTGTTTTAGAGAGCTTTTACTTCTTTTTTCTGCTTGTTCATTTGTGTTTTGTTACCCTTACCTTAATTCACACATTAAAACAATGACAACAAAGACAAGATAAACAATTACAAATCACACTACCTTATAGTAGCTTACAGAACCCAGCTACCAATTTTTGAGGTGCTCATATGTCCCTAAGCACTGCAGAAAATATATGATAGCAGATAATAGCACTGTATCACAAAAAACATTGTTACGAGATTATTTTAGAAATGAAATAATATGCATAATTTAACAAGTGAAACTAAATGCTTTGGAGCAACTGGATAGAAAATACAATGTCTGAACAATTGTAAAATACAGGATATCGTAAGTATAGCTGTGTGTGGAAGCAGAAGGATTGCTTTATCCTCTTAAAAATCTATTCAGCAAGCCACATCATCTAATTTTGAAAAACAATTCTTTATTCTTTATATAATTTCAAGGACATAAACATAGCTCTTATTATTTTTTTATTTTATTTATTTATTTTTAAATTTTGTTTATTATTATTAATTTTTATTATTACTTTATTATTTTATTTAGTATTATTTTATCTCTAAGTAGCTTTATTTTTGTATAACTTAAATAGATTTTAGAACTCAATAAAAAAAAAGATACTGCAAGTGTTTTGGATATGACTGTCTTTCGCAGACAAAAACAAAGACACCTGCAGAGAACAGTACATATTTGTTAAACTGATGTCCAATAAGTAAATTATAATGCAAGCCCATGACTCAACCAATTTAAAGATAAGTGGATACAGAAAATTATTCTGAGTAACATCAATGTGTGTCAGCTAGCTCAATTTGTAGTTCCCCTCAGCTCAACCCTCAAGGCTCACTCTGGTTCTCAGACCCCACTTTTAGGTGCTTCCTTATGTAACTATCAGAAAGACAAGCAAAAAAAAAAAAAAAACCAGTTTAGAGTGATCACACTTTTTCTCAAGTGTGCACAGAGCTTGTGGTCTGTGAATCTAAGAAATCCAGTTTTCTGTTTAGACAAGTAACAAAGAATCGTAGGAGAAACGTATACAAAAATCCAAACACTCACAGACTCTGAATTCTGAGCTTCATTCAGAACTACGCTGTGCAGAGGCATATGGGCTACATTTCACTTTCCAGCCTGCTGTGGGTATTTGTGATCTTTATCTTATCCATTACGGGCCATCCCAACCTTATCAAAACGGGTAAGGATGAAAAGATTGTGGGTACATGCAAGGTGCTTCCCATTTGTTAGAGGACAAAAAAAGAACAGTAGAAAAACAAGCAAGTGGACTTCAGTCTGGTTTGTGTTTGGTTTTAAATTAGTTTATTTCTTTCAATATTTTATTAATCGTGTCAGAGGATCAGATCTTTTACTGAAGAATCTCAGCTGAGACTCTCGCCTAGAGACTTCAAACAAGACAAAAGCACAGTGGTTGCTCTTTCTGTAGTCTCAATCAGATTTAATTGTAAGCAAAACTATTGCTGTCTCATTTGGAAACAGCTGAAACATTCTTTTGGAATGTTTGAGTAAAATATAGATTATATATAATCTAAGTAAAGTAGTAAAAAGTTGGAAAACCTGCCTCATAACTATTTCTGTGTTACTTTTATTTTAAGATGCCCACAGCACAAGTTTGGATCTGTTTATCTGGAAAAAAGAATGAAATTATTTTCTTAGTCTTTCCCCCTTGACTTTTAGGTGAGTTAGGTGGAATCAGAGAAGTGGAACCACTAAGAATGATTTGAAATTAGAGGTTAATTACAAGAATGAAACCTCAGGCAATTGCTAAAGCTGACAGGAGTCTCTACCACGCTGTTGTCTTTATATCTGGCATTGAGCCTGAATTAAATGAAGGTCAGTTAGGCCCATATTTGGAAAAGAAATCTGGATTAGGATAAGCACGTGAAACAACTGTGACTTGTGTGGATAGTGTGAAATTATGAGGATGATTGCAATCCACAAGGGCAAATTAAAACTTCTGCTGCTCACCTCCTTCAGTCTCTCTTTGTGGCTGATCTTCAAGGAAAGCAGTGCCATTTACCACCATGCTACAGCCATGCTTGTTCCAAGACAAGGACCAGCTGGAGGAGGTGATGTGGTGGCAGATATCAGAGTTACGTCAGCAATAAGATAACCACATATCAGTGACAACACATGGAGGTGCTTTGGGGTTAGGAGGCTGGAATCTAAAGAATCTATAAAAATGGATGCTGTGTCACACCAACTTTCATGTCACGTACCATTAATTTTGTGGTCAACCTTGAACCACATCCACACAGGAAAGCAAATTCTGGGAAATGAATTTCAAGAAAGTTAAACTGAGACAATGTAAAGCTACCATAATACCTGCTTTCTGACTTGCATATACACCTCCTGTAACTCATAAGGTACTTATAAACAATCACACTTTCTTGTAATATGATGTAACCATGTCCTACTCAACCAAAAAAAATGCTAATCCTGTTCCACAAAGAGTTCATAAAGTTCCTATGTCTATCTGTGTGTGATGGTCATGTCTTTTTCAGATGAGTCATGTTCTCTTGTTAATACTCTGAAATATAAATACTGAGATGTAACAGAATGTAAGATTCTCATTAGCACATCTTATGTAACTACATGTAGGCAAGTGGGAAAAGAATAAAACATGATGAATATATACCTAAATACAGTCCTATCAAATTGAGAAGGAAATCTGATAACTACTAGAGTACTTGTCTTCATGGTCATGTGATTGTATCTGGTGTTATTCTAACTCCCTGATCTTTTATTTACCCTATAATATCTTTACTCATCATAAGCATCTACTCACTAGCACACTTGACTTTCGGTGAAACAAGATGCTCATTCAGAAGCAATCCTGTGTGCAACATCATAAATTTGGATCAGGAATTCTGTAAGCATACAACTCTGCATTTTCAGGAGAATTTCAGGCAAGCAACTAAAGGCATAACCATATTTGGAATACCTATTTAAGTGAAAAACAATTACAATATAATCTTGTCACCCATAAAAATGTTCATACACTGTGTTCTGAGGAATAACATTAAGAATAATGCCTCAATTGTCACCTGAATCAATAGATGTCAAAAAAGATAAGAGAAATTTTAAAGACCTTAATGAAATGAAATAATTTCTTCTAGTAATCTTCTTATGAACATGTAATATATTTCTAGTTATCTTTTTGTAAATTACTATTAAACCGGACATCCTAGCAGATGCCTACTGTCACACCCATTTGAGAAACTGAGGCCTCAGCATTATAAGTTTGATGCTAGCCAAGGAAACATAGCCAGAAACACTCTATGAAGGTTTAAAGTCCATTCATAGGCTGGAAAACTATATGTGTATGTATTTTTAATTTTTTTTTTAAGAAACAAGATTTCATTATGTTTCTCAGGCTGGTTCAAGTCTTCCGAGTAGCTGGGACTACAGCCATATACCAAGCAGGGCACCTGGCTTTACAATGCATATTTCTCTACTCAAAAAAGGAATATATAAATGCTTCATAAAATCAATAAGATAAGAATAAATAACAATGACAAAAACACTACCATTTCAAAAATACTATACTGAGTAGCATATAAGCATACAAAAGAGCATTTAATATCATTAGGAAAATTTTGAAAACATGTACATTCTCTATTTGTGTCCTTTCAACACCCCAGGTAGAGTAATGTAAGTCAGGAGTACATGGTCTCAGATAAAGAAAAGATAACAATCTTCAGGAAAATGACCAAATTTTCTAAAAGAATCCATCGTTTAACCCCTGTGGGAAATAAGAAAAAGAAGTAATGAATAGACTTGGACATTGAAGGAAAGGGAGGGTTTAACCAAGAAAATAGAAGTTTGTGTTTATTGCACTTACTATATATGAGATGGTATTAAACATTTCAGAATCATCGTCTGATTTACACTTCACAACACTAAGATATAGATTTTGTTCCAATTTTTATAATTGAGAAAATGAAACATAACTTTCCCTAAATCCAGAGAGCATCTCTAACTTCTCTTCATCAAGGATACAGCATCTGAGAGCCACCTAGAGAACAGGAATTTGGCCGTAGAGGATTAACAGGTCAGGTGGATGTCTCAGTAATGGTGAAATACAAAATTCAACCAGAGCGCACACAAACTGTGGATTTAAAGATGCCAAACCTGGCCACAAGTTGGCCCAGGGATCAAAGATTTTAAAATCATCAACTAACCAGCATTGAATGCTTTGAAGTTACCAGCATTGAATGCTTTGAAGTTACCAGCATTGAATGCTTTGAAGCATCTCTTCTGCAGCAGTGAACTAGGAAATGTTGCCAACATGTTTCGATGTCAGGACATTTGCCCCTTGTTTTTGCTCTTTCTCCTGCAGTGCAGTCCCCAAAACATTTTTAGAACACCTCTTCATATCTCCTACACATTTACTCAAAAGTCATCACCTTGCAAACCTTATGTCTAAATATGTTTTTCCTCCATGAAATTCAGTCTCCACCACACCCCATGGATACAGGTCTCAGGCTGTACTCAGCTGAAGTGATACTGCCTGAGCTCTGGCTGAAATATGTTTCAGCACCCATGCCAGCCTTCTTGCAGTCCTGTTCATGCTTGAAACTGTGGAGAAGCCTAATAGCCCTGGGAGCCATCGCTGGTGAACCAAGGTCTGTGAATTTCCCATCGTGTGAATTTCTGGGTGAGCTTTTCAAACAGTGTAAATAAAATGTGAAATTCTGTTCTTTTGGGAAGCAGTTTATGGTTTAATAAAATATGTATCCTCTACTTTGCTCTGGTCGCTGTTCCCTACTGTCTCTTCCTGTCACCTATTTCAGCAGTCTGAGAAAACATAGAATCATCATGGGCTCATCACAGAGAAATAGCCCAATGCAGTTCCACCCTTAAATTCCCAAGAAGTGGGACAGAAGATTTAAAATTATTTTTAAAATGATTTTTAACTCTTCAGTGTTTTTTTCCTGTTGTGGAATAAAGCCACATTTGATTTTATTTCCTGGGAAAAAAGCATAAGTTAAAAGAGTCATCTATGGCAAAGAGAAGGAGATTATAGATCAAAGCAGATGCTGTGTGACGTGAATGTAGAGTAACCAGAGCACACATGCTGTTATGAAACAAATTGATACAACCAGTGGAAAATGCTCGTTCTGTAATCCAGCAGGTTGCTCTTAGACATTTCCTCAACAGGAATAAACATATCCGCTAGAGTCTATATGAGGAAATTTACAGAAGCCAAATAGCTCCAAATTAGAAACAACCCTATCTGTAAGAAAATGGGGAATAGAATTCTGATGGGTTCATACTCAGCAGTAGAATAGCTTATTGACATACACTACATATATATATCAGTGTTTTTTTTTTAGATTTTCACATATGAGACAATGCACAACAGTAATTTCCTTGTCTGATGTATGTCATCAAATATAATGTTTATTAGTTGATCTAGTTTGTTGCAAATGACTTCATCATTCTTTACAGCTGAGTAACTTTCCACTTCTCACACACACACTATATATACATATATAATTATATACTATATATAAACTGATATATATATACCAATACCACTATTGATATGTATTAACTAATACATCATTTATTCTATAAATATATAATATTTATTCCATCCATCGAGCAGTGATCACATAGATTGATGTCTCATATGTGCTATTGTGAACAGCACCTCAAGAATATTGGAGTTCAGCAACATCTTTGGTATGTTCCTTTTATTTCCCCCTGCAAATGAAATAGCTCAGCTAGAACCATTTTTAGCTTTTCGGGAAATTTCCATAGTCTTCTTTATGGCTGTGCTAATTTACCTCCTCACCACAGTGTATAGGAGTTTCCTTTGCATCACATCATCACCAACAATTTTGCTTTTTTATTTTGGTACTGGGGATCAAAGCCAGCGTTTTCCCTTGTTAGGCAAGTGCTCTGTCACTGAACTATACAACCAGCCCAATTTGCTCATTTTTAATTAATTGTTTTTATTGATTATTTTAAATTTTTATGATTCCTGTGTATTTTAATGCTTTATCAGGTGAGGTTGGCAATACTTTCTCCCATTCTATTAGACTGTCTCTTTACTCTGTTCATTGTTTCCTCTGCTATGCACACTTCTTAGTTTCATGTAATTCCACTTGTCTACTTTTCATTCATAACCATCTCCACGGGGTCTATCATCAAAAAAATTCTGTGCTGATGGCTTGATTTGAATCCTCTCTGTTCTCTTCTAGTAATTTCATAGTATTACGTTTCACATATAGGTCTTTATTTTAAGTTGATTTTTGCATTGTATAGTGACTCCATCTTTATTCTTTGTTGAAGATTGGCTTAAGCATTTGGGGTCCTTTGTACTTTTACGTGAATTTTAGATTTTTTTTTATAATTGTATGAAGAATGTCCCTGATGGGAATTTTACTGTTGACAGGAAATTTCAGATCATCCGAACATTTTGACAATCTAAATTCTTACAATCCATGAGCATGAAAATGTTTCCATTTTTTATGTACTTCAATATCTTTGATCAGCATTTTATAACTTTTATCATAGAATTTTTAGCTAAGCTTATTCTCAAGTATTTAAATTTTTGATTACTGTGAATGGGATTGCTTTCATAATGTCTTTCAAAAATAGTGTCAAGGGGCTGGGGTTTAGCTCAGCGGCATAAGCCCCGGCCTTGCAAGCACACAGTAGTGAGTTTGATTCCCGGTACCAATAAAAAAATAAAATAGTGTTGAAATGCTTAGTGTATAAAAGTGCTGATTTTTAAATTCTGTAACTTTACTGAATGTATCCATTTTGATAATTAGAAAAGTGAAATCTTCAGGTTTTTCTGTATGTGGCATCACATTACCTGCAAAGAAGGCTATCTTGATTTTCTTGCTTCCTACTTGTATTTCTTTTTTCTTTCTCTTAGCCATATGCTCTGATATAAATTCCTAATACTATCTTGAGTAGAAATGAAGGGCGTGGTCATACTACTCCAGTTCCACATCTTAGTGGCAATGCTTTCAGTTGTTTTAACAATCACTATGCGTTGTCTGTGGGTTAAATATTCTGTACTATCCTGAGGTATATTTCTACTATACTTAAGTTGTTCACAGTCTCTATCATTACTTTTCTCTCCATATGAGAAGATCGTATGACTTTTATTCTGTGTTCTGTTGTGATACATAGTATATTCCACAAGAGCCAAAGGATCTGCTTAGGAAGGCTAAAGAGTTTGGGTTGGAAACCTCAGAAATGGACATGAATGTCTGAAGAGGATGGCAAAGGAGCAAAACAGGAAGACTTGCTTCTCCTTTCCCTTTTTATTCCATCTAGACCACAAGCCTGTTGGTTGGTGATACCCACACCCAGGGCATGTCTTCTTTCCTGAGATTGAGGTTCACAAATCAATCATCTGGAAATTACATTCCACTACTCCACTCAGTGTTTCTTAGTCCATTTGGATTAATGCAATTAACTATCACACAAGATAAATCCTACTTGATCATGGGGAATGATATATTGATGTGCTACTAGAATTTTTTTATTAGTATTTTGTTGAGAATTTTTGCATCTGCGTTCAGCAAGGTAATTTTCTATTGTTTTATTTTGAGTTGTCATTGATCCTTGTCTGTTTTTGTTGATCTCATGGAAACTGTTTGGAAAACGTCTTTCTCTTTCAATTTTTGGGACTGTTTGAGAATTGATGTTAGTTTTCCCTTACAAGTTTGGTGGCATATGAAAGGTCAATATACTTTTCAAACTCCTTGATCTCTAATCCCTCCAATCAATGCCATCTTGAAAGACTACTCATTGCATTTTCCTTTACAGTCTTCTTACAGTTTTTCAGGATTTTTTCACTTCCATTGCTTTTGTATTTTTATTCTACTATTATTGGGACTTTGGGAGACATGGGGCACTAATCATGTGTGGTGCTCTGATACTTAAAATTAAAACTATTATCTATTAACATTTAAATTCTCAAACTGACAATTTCTGCATAAGAGAAAACCTATAGGAGAAAAAGCAAAAATTGTGTATCCTGAGGACATACTTTATTTTCTGTTGCTATGAATAATCACAGTCCTTGGAAACTTTCTACTTTAGGCAACAGGTCCTATTTGCCTGAAAATAAGAAGCTTGTTTTTCTATTCTCATTGTCCATGAAATTGATCTCTTTTAGCCCCAGGAGTCTGAAAGCAAATAAAGGCTTGTCTTTCAGAAAATAACTTTGCTCTTGGCCACAATAAACACTGCCCATATTTTACAAGAGCTGACTTCCACCCATATAAAACTGCTACTGACCTATCTACATCACTCTCAGGTCTTCTGTTCCTCTCAGAAGTTTCTCTTGGCTCGGTCCACTATTGATAGTTCTAGCATACTAGAAACAATGCATATTTACTTTTACTTTGTGTTTAATGTCTTCAGACATAATTTCTTATCTTATTGTACAATGCTTTCATCATTTAGCTTTATTTCCTCAATAGATGCTACATCTATGTCTCATTGATGGTGTGGTACACAAAACTGAATGTGATACTCTGGTTGTGTCAGAGAAGAAAACAATATTTCATTGTCTTATCTAAATGTTATATTAACACCACTGATCTAAAATTAATGAATTTTCATAATTCTGCTTGAAGTAAACAAAGAATTTTTTTTCATTTTCCTAGGTAGAGGTCCCATGTTTAGATTATAATTTTGTAATTTTGTACATCTGATCACACACATAATATAGAAATACATGTATATACATATATAATATGCAAACATACATACATGTAGATGCAGGTAGGAATATGTATTATATATACATATGCATGTATTACATTTTTTATTTTTAATCTGGGAACTTACTATGCCTTCCAGGCTGGCCTTGAACTCCTGGACTTGTGATCCTGATCCTTCTACTTCATTTCCTCCAGTAGCTGAAACTATAGGTGCAGGCTACTCACTGTACTTGGCTACATTAGGCTGATTTTTAATTGCATTGGCCAAGATAATCATTTCCACATTTAGTACCTATGTATCTCTCTTCAGATTGGAAATAGGCAGCCAGGAAGCTCATCCAAAGCTTAGGTGAATTAAATTGAGCTCAATATTCTCTCTGAGGACAGCACCGCTGCTTTCCCACGCAAGTGGTGATGGACTCCAAAAATCTAATATCCTTATTGTGTGATCACTTTCTTTAAATTACATCAATATATTACAGGCCCTGTTTCACCAGGCCTGGGATTAATGTAACTGAATAACAAAGGGTGACATAGCACTAATTAGGAAAGAAAGAAACAATCATTGAAAGTTTTATTATGCTGCTAAACAGTAGGAAACACAGATTAACTTTCTGTGGTGAGAGTAACTTTCTTGCATTATGTTGGCCAGTAATGTTGGCAGATGGACATTTTGCCAAAAAATACACTTAAGACACAATTCAGTGAAAAGTTTAGTATCAGAACTACAGATTAGCAACCATGCACAGGAAAAAATCCACCTAATGCACATAGGCTGATCACGTTATCTAGGTATGCTTAATACCATAGGCATAAGAAACTAATACCATATGGTTTTATAAAGGGTTAATAACTTTATTGTATGTCTTCAACACTAAAACATATTTCAACATTTTTTGCACTCCATGGAGGCTGAGCCCAATACCTTGTGCAGGTTAGATAGACAAATATTCTACCACTGAGCTACATCCTCAGCTGTTACTCAATTTTCGTATATATCTATATTTAATATGACTGTTTTCTTTTTATTTTAAAAGTTTTAATTAACTTTGTCTTTGATAATTGATGTAAATGTCAGGCAAGATGGTATTTTAACTAATCTTGTTCTCCAACAAAAGACCATTTACTTATTCATTTACTTACATATGTAAGAAATATTTACTTTCTGCTAGGTTTCTCACATTATTGCAGTTACAGGATTACCACACACA
Source organism: Cavia porcellus (assembly GCF_034190915.1). Classification (NCBI taxonomy): domain Eukaryota; kingdom Metazoa; phylum Chordata; class Mammalia; order Rodentia; family Caviidae; genus Cavia; species Cavia porcellus. The sequence continues at coordinate 23,262,604 of NW_026947509.1, read as the reverse complement.
CACACACACACACACACACACACACACACAAATAATTTCAGTCTCTTCAATCCAAAGTTGACACTGATGTCTGAATATGTATTGATATTCCTTTGATTTAGTCTTAAAACTTGATTATATGATTTCTCAGGGAATCACAATGTGACTGAAATGACAAAACAATAAAAAGTAAATTATTCGTAGAAATATTGTGACATAGAGTTTCCAAATAAGACAGTGTACATGGTAAAAGTAAGTTTGTGAAAAATGCCAAATGTCTTTTCAAGTTGCTGATTATCTTCTGAAGGCTTACAGGTATCCTAGAAAAACACCAGAGATAGAAATACCGCATTGACTTTTAAAAGATCAGATTTGGTATCTCGCCCACAAGGCGGTGCACCTTGCTAACACACATTTCCTGTTCTCCTTCTGAGTTTGTGTTCATTATTTCACAGTGAGTTTAAACTTTCTTTACATCAACAAATCAAGATTTGTGTACTCCAGATACTCTGAAAATGGACTGTTCCCCAGGACCACTGATTGTACTACTATTCTTAATGTTTGGTAAGTAAAATGACCCTTAAAGTTTACAGTTTTTTACTCGATTTTGATGCATTTTTAGCAACAATTTTCTTTGAGGGAAAACCACATTAAGCTGAAAGTAAGGTGCCAGGAATTGTTACTGTTTTATTTTTTTCTTTTTAGGAGGAAGCAATGGAGACTCAGTGACCCAGACGGTGGGTCAGATGACTCTCCCTGAAGGACCTCGCCTGACCATAAACTGTTCCTATGAAACCACAGGCTTCCCTTTCCTGTTCTGGTATATCCAGTACCCTGGAAAAGCTCCACAGCTCTTCTTGAAAGCCACAAAGGACAAGGAAAAGGGAAGCAACAAAGGCTTTGAAGCCACATATGACAGAGAAACCGGCTCCTTCCACTTGAAGAAAGCCTCAGTGCAGGCGTCAGACTCGGCTGTGTACTACTGTGCTCTGAGTGACACAGTGGCAGGAACTGCAGGGGGAGCTGAGCACAAACTCTAAGCCCTGACAAGGGGCCTGACTTCTGGGTGTTTGCTTGTGAGGTTATTCTAGTTTAGGGACCAGGCACTAATCTAATATTGTTGTCATCTACCAACCACTCCAGGGACTGTTGTGTCACCCAAATCAAAACTAAAGCCACTGCAGAGGAACAAGAGGCAGATGTGCCTCTATCCTTCCATGGCGAGAGTGAAAAAGCCTTTCACAATAGCTCCTCAGTCATGCTGGGAATTTGTGATTTTAAAAGCATAAAACCAGAGGCTGGGATATAAATCAGTGGTATAAGCACCTGCCTGACAAGCACACAGTCATAGGTTCGATCCCTGGTACAAAAAAAAAAAAAAATGGAATTCTAAAAGCATAAAATCTTAAGATGAATGAAATGGTTTTTGTTCATCTTTGCACTTAATTCTAGTCACATGATCTTGTCTATGGTAATGCAGCAATGTAGTCCATTTAGAAACACAGGTGTTACATACAAGGGTGCAAATGCTTAGTGTCTCTTTGATAAGTTAATGATTTCTAGGAAATAGTTTATAAGGAAAGAAGAAAGGATGGATGGAAGGAAGGAAGGAATAATCCAAAGAAAGAGAAAGGGAGGAGGGGGCAAACAGTCACAAATTTGACCACATTTATAGAAACAAAAGATAAAACACTTCTTAGTCTCTTTTTGAGAAAACTATGTGGTATAAATCCTCTAATATTTTCAATAGCAAGTTACCAGGACCAACACTGTAGAGTTCTCCTATCTATAATTTCTCAGGAAGTTTTTCATCATCAAGACAGTAGTGGAAATAGAAAGGCAATGTCCATAGTCTACATAATAAATACTCTGTGGAAATAAAAACCCTTTTTTTTTATATTGGTGGAGGAAGGAATCACAGCTTCCCCAGTAATTTTCAAACTATTGTTCCTACTAACGGCCAATAATAGATGGAATGGGAAATGGTGGTCAGAAGCAAAGGAGGAACGATGGCAAAGAAGGAGAATGTTTGTATTTAACTACAGATATCTTGAAGTTTTTCTAAAATACTGGAGACTTTGTTTTGCTTGTCCCTATATGCACATCGAGAGTACATTTTTCTTTGTACAAGGGTGCTTGAGCCAAAAAACGGGGATGGAGTGATGGTATGGATGACTCTCTTTCAGGGACTGTAACGCTGCCATGTAGGCTGTTGAACTGTCATTGTCATTGAAGAAATCTTGCCCATCACTCTTTGACTTTTCATAATTTTCCTTTCCTAGTCTTCTATCTTACCTTTTCAAATTTTCAAGACTCCATTCAAATGACTTATTAATCAAATTAGTAACTACTCATAGACTATGAACAGTTTATGTGCATAGAAAACTATTTCAAATGGCCTGAAGAGTCTGCAAAAAGAAATCTAACTTCTCACAAAGTATAGCAGATTGGACTTGTATGCTTACCTTTGAAGAAGTTTTTAAAAAATATTTAAGAAGACTAAACTTCATCACTGAAAAGATATTGGAAAAGAAGAAAGGATACAAATGAAATACCAGAAACATCAAAACAGGTTTAAAAACTTGAAAAAAAGTTGAGAGAGAGGGAGAGTTGTGTATTGGTAACTGGTGGTTAACTTAAACACCAGCTAAAATGAATCAGCATGGTGCTGAGCATGAATGGCCCACCTGATGACTGTTGCCAGCATAAAAAGGAGACCCGGAGAGGAAGAGTAGCATTGTGAGTTCTCCTAAGTGTTGTTGTTATTTGCAGCTGTTGATTCTCCTGGAGGAGCTTGTTGTACGGCTCTCTGGATATGAACTTGGCTGTTAACATCAGAGCAGCTCAGGACTTTGTCATTGAGAATGGCTGCAGTTCACTTTGGGGAAGCTTTGATCCTTACTTTGACCATCTCTTCCTAACTCTGAAAGGGAAGATGAGTACTGTTCAACCTCTAAGAGAAGCTTATCACACTGGCTTCCTGCTATGAACATGACTGTTATTGTTGAAGGAGCTTAGGACCTTGTCGATAAGGATGGTTGTCATACTTTTTAGGGGGAGCCCTGGTCCTTATTTTGAGCATTGTTTCTTGGCTTCCTTCTTCCTGCTGACATAGATTTTCTGGCTTTCACCACTGACCTTTGGGCCTTTCCAGTGCAGATCTATGAAACAGACTTGCATGAGTCATAGTTGTGGCCTCTAGGTTTTCAGCTGACTTTATGCAGGTTGTTGCCACGGGATCAAATCCCTCATCTGATTTTCTACGTCTTTAGCTTCATGGACAGATTTCCTGCACTTTCTTTGGGTTTGACTTCTTGAGTGACCATTCTAAATAGTATTATAAATCATGAGTCCTGTATGTGATTGTTCTTGCAACTACTGACTACAACAGAGAGAGAAAAATATAATAAATGATAGCAAACTGCCAAGAAATGTGAAATGTGAAATGTGAAACCAACACTGGCAAATATGAAACCCAGGAAGAAGTCTTATAATTTATACTGTAGCATTCAAGCCAGGCCCTGGAGTCATAGACCATGATGACATTGACTTTTGAATTCTGGTACAAGATTATGCCTGTGGAGATAATTATATGGCACTAAAACAGGAAATTTGCTTAAAAGACTTTAAATAGCAGTTGAAGCACTGCTTCACTACTACCTTCTACAACAGAAATGATTCGTCAGAGCAAGAAAATGAATTTTTAGTCTCTGGAAATGACCTTGGTTTAGAGGACATCAAAGAAAGCAGAACAAACTGAATTGTCAACTTGAAAATAGGTGAGACCTTCAGCTTCTCTTACATTCAATTTTTATTTGAATTTCACTAAACGAGTATATGGCAAAAGAATTACACGACTATTTCTTTCTTGGAAAATTGGTGATGTTTCAGGAGCCTAGCAAACTCATAAACCACAATTTGTGTAGAAATAGGCCATCAGGCATAATCAGAATGTTTACTTAAATCTAATAAAAAGAAAAGCGATAAAAGAAGGAAAAACCACAATGCTGAGGAGTGAATAAGCCAGAAATCACTCAGAGAATACAGAGACAATGCAAGTGGTAAAGGAGTGCCAAAGCTGAATGAAACAAAATCTTAATGACAACAAAACTGCAGCAGCCAGAAAACAAGAAGAGGATAATTTTTTTTATTTTAAAAGCAAAAAAAAAAAAAAAAAACCAATGATACAAAATTTCAAAACAATAATAGGAAATCAACACAGCTTAATATATTACATACTTTTGTCTTTGAAGTTGTTGTTCAGATTATAAAATATAGGCATAAAATGATCAACCAAACAATGAAAGTACAAACTGTTCTTTTTCGATGAACTAATGGATATTAGTAGTGTAGTTATCTATCTTGTACATATGTGTGTATATAATCTTTTCCTTTCTTTTTTCTCCTTTCCCCTATTCTAGTTATTCTTTGTTTTTGAGCAATTTCTTTCCATTTCACTTTGGCAATATCTATTATACATTTTGGTTCTTATTTACTCTTTCAGTTTTTTACATTAGGGAGACAATGCAGTATTCATACATGTGAGTCTGATTTATTTCACTCGTGAGTACCATCTCAAATTGTATCCACTTACCTCTAAAATCCTCAAGTTTGTCCTTCGTTATAGCTGAGTAATACTTCATTATATAAAAATACCACAACTTTTTTATCCATTGCATGATAAATGGGCATTTGGGTTGCTTCTAAGATGTAACTATTACAAATTATGCTTCTATAAAATGGGTGCACATATGTCAGTGTGGTATGATGTTTTCATTTCTTCTGGGAAAATACCCAGAAAGGGAATAGCTGCATGAATGGGACTTCCAATTCTAGCTTTTTTCAGAATCTTCACACTGATTTCCACAGTGACTGTACAAGTCTACACTCCCACCAACAGTGGAGAAGGGTTCCTTTTCCCCCAGTTCCTCCAAGAATTTACTATTGTTTGATTTTTTGATGATAATCATTCTGTTTGGAGTCAGATAGAATCTCAGTTTTGCTTTAATTTGTATTTCTTGAATGACAAGGGATGTAGAATATTTCTTCACATATTTATTTCCCATTTGTATTTCTTCATCTGAGAACTGTGTGTTCATCTCAGATGCTCTTTTTTGGATTGGATCTTTGAACTTGGAGGAGCTAATTTCTTGAATTTTTATGTTTTAGATATAAATTCTTTGAGGGACAGTTAGCTAAAATATTTTCCCATTTTGTGGGTTTTCTTTTTACTCTGTTAATAATTTATTTTGATGTGCAAAACCTTTGTAATAAGATGAGATCCCAGTTGTTGATTCTTTGAAGTATTTCCTACACGGTTTGTGTTTTGTTCATGAATTCTTTGCCTACCCCTATGTTTTCAAGATTTCTACCTACCTTGTCTTCCAGTAGATTTAGTGTTTCTGTTTTAATATTTATAACTTTGATCCATTGTGACTTTAGCTTAGTGCATGGTGATAGACATGAGTCTACTTTTAGTTTTCAGTATGTGGAAAGCTGATTTTTCCAGTACCACATACTAAAGAGGCTATCTTTCTTCCAGTGAATATGTTTATCCCCTTTGTCAAATATAAGGTGGCTGAGTGTCTTTGTAGTTGTGTATGAATTTTCTAATCTGTTCTACTGATCCTCAAGTCTGTTTTTTGTTTGTTTGTTTTTTTTTTATCAGTACCGTGCTGATTTTATCACTGTAGCTCACTGTAGTTCAAGTCAGGAATTTGTGATGACTGCTTTGTTGTTATCCAAGATAACCTTTGCTATTCTAGGTCTCTTCCATTTTCAATGAATTTTAGAAATGTTTTCTCTAGATCTTTGGGGTATGCTAATGATATTTTGATAAGGATTTCATTGAACCTGTATATCAGTTTTGGGAGTACGGCCATTTCAACAGTGTCACTTCTTCCTATCCATGAACAAGCGGCATCTTTCCATTTTCTGATATCCTCCTCTTTTTCAGCGTACTGTAATTTTCAATATGTAGATCATTTACACACTTTGTTAGATTGATTCCTAAATATTTGGGGGAATTTGGAGGGATGCTATTGTGAAAGGTTTTATTTCTATAATTTCTCTTTCAGTGAGTTTGTTGTTTGTGTACAGGAATGCTAGTAACTTTTGACTGTTGATTTTGTATCCAGCTATGTTGCTGAACTTATTTATTAACTCCAATAGTCTTTTGCCGGAATTGTGGGTCTTCTGTGTAGAGTATCTTGTCACCTGCAAATTGTGATAACTTAACTTCTTCCTTTCGTGTCCTTATTCCTTTATTTCTTTCTCTTATCTAATTGCTCTGGCTAATATTTCCAGAACTGTATAAATAGAAGTAGTGATTGTGGACATACTTGTCTCATTCCTGATTTTAAAGTGAAACTTTTCAGTTTTTGTTCATTTAGTGTAATGTTGACTGTTCATTTATCATAGATGGCTTTTCTGAGACTGAGGTATAGACCATCTATTTCAATTTTCTGTAGGCTTTTATCACGAATGAGTGTTAGACTTTATCAAAACCTTGTACTACATCTATTGAGATGATCATGTAATATTTTGGTTCTGTTGATGTGGGGTGTTAAACTTATTGATTTGCATACGTTGAACTATCTATGCATTCCTGGAATGAATTCAACTTGGTTGTGGTGTGTAATCATCTTGATGATTTGCTGCATTCTATTTTCCAGTATTTTATTGAGAATTTTTGCATCTGTGTTCATTAGGGAGATTGGGCTATAGTTCTCCTTTCTAACGAAGTCTTTTTCTGTTCTTGGTATCAGAGTAATACTTGCCTCCACGAATGAGTTAGGGAGAAGTTTTTCTCTTTCGATTTCATTAAAGAGTACAAGGAGTATTGGCATTAAGTCTTCTCTAAATTTCTTGTCCTAAGTCCATCATGATGTGGGCTTTTCTCTGTGGGTAAGTTTTTAATTACACTTTAAATTTCAGTAATGGATATTGAGCTATTCAAAATTTTTATATCTTCTTGATTCAGCTTTGGTAATTCATATGTTCCTAGGAATCTGTCCTTTTCCTCTGTATTTTCCAGCCTATGCAAGTAAAGGTTTCAAAGTAGGTATTGGTGATCTTTTGAATTTGCACAGGATCTGAAGTGATTTCTATCTTTTCAGTCCTTATTGCATGAATTTGACTTTTTTTCCCTTTTCTTAAAAGGTTGACTAGGGGTTTATCAATTTTGTGTATTTTTTCAAAGAACCAACTCTTTTATTTATTGATTCTTTGTATTTTCCTAGTCTCAACTGTGTTAATTTCTGCTCTGATTTTTAGAATTTTCTCCCTTTTGTGAGCTTTGGGCTTGACTTGCTCTTCTTTTATTAGAAGCTTGAGGTGCAGCATTAGGTTGTTTATTTGTGCTTGTTCTGTTTTACAGATGTGAGAATTCACTGCTATATATTTCTCCCATAGGACTGCTTTCACTGCATCCCACAGATTCCCATAAATCAAAAAAACCAAATTTTCTAATAAGCAGAATCTTTCAGTATACACAAAAATGTAATAGAGTTTTTCTTAAAAGAAAGCGAGGACAAAGTCAGCAGGAAAATCACTTAGAATGTAGAACAAAAATAACACAGAATGAGAAAAGTAAGCAATCCAAGAGTTTCAACATATGTGTATTAGAAGTTTTATGGGAAAAAATATTCAAAGTGAAGGGAAAGAAATGATCGATAAAACTTACAATTTTTCATTGACTCAATAAAATTCCACATTAATATGTGCTTTCAGATTCAAAAGATATCATGTACCAAAGAAAATATATCATTGTAAATTCAAGCACATCAGAGCAGAAAAAGAACTTCTTCAGACTTCCAGAGTGCAAAACCACAGAGCTCAGAAGAGCAAGTGAAAGTTTGTTTTTCAAACTACTTTTTTCTTTTATACATATACAATCTTCTCAATACCTACATATATATAAAACAAATATTTCCGAGTACATGTACATGTATGTACACTTGTTTCTTTTCAGTTCATTCAATTTGGACTCTAAAAAGAATGAATTTTCATCTTTACTAATTGATTTATTAGGATAGTGGCCAGACTGTAGTAAACTCTCTTTTAGACAGATGAGCAGTAAGCCCAATTACTGCTATTACAAAAAGTTCTTAATTTTTTATTAAACAGTTTTGCTTAGTGAAGAATTATTTGTGCGTATTTTGTGCCATGCCATAGTCCAGAAGACAGTAGCAAACAGACAAAATTTGTCTGGGGAAAAAAGGGAGGAGTTAAACACAAACTACTTGTATCCAAACTATGTAATACTAAATAGTGCTCTACAGTGATGGGTAAAGTATGTGCTTATTCATAATAACTCTATCCTCGGGGATTTGCCTTGAGGTTGACTGCATTAAGGGGAAACTCTTAGTTGGGATATATCTTAAGAAAACTTTCCCCTTATAATATCTCTCAATCAACCCAGACAGTAAAATTTGCATCAGCCTGTTTGGTTTTCGCAAGATGTCTCTCTGTTTAGCAGTCATTCATGAATGATCTTTCTACAATTTCTATTTCTAGTTTTAAATTTACAGATCACAATATTTCAGAATATTTTTCCTCATTTTTAAATTCCTGTGTGTAGAAAAGTTTCTGACATGAATTATTCAAGTTAGGATTGATTAGCATCCTGAAGGACACAGAAAATTATCACAGTCAGGTCTTCAAGCAATTCAAGTCTAAGCAATTTAAGGGCCAAAGGATAATTACAATTTAAAATTCATAGGTGTTTCACAAAGACTTCATCGGTGTTTTTAACAGTATTTTCCTATTCTGTTAGTATCTAAATTTGGCAAATCCAACTCAGAAATGTGTGGCTATAATCCACTTTGTATTTCTTTCAGTTACTCTTTGCTTTCACTCTGTATATCTATGGTTTCATGTTGGAATATTAAAGATTCTAAAAGATGCTTATTTTTGGTAACTAGTCACGGGGTGAGGGTATTAACATCAACTTCTGCTCGAAATACTAGTAAGAACTGCCATGGACATGATGGAATCACTGGATCCAGCATAAATTTTTAATTTTCTTTTGTCTAGAATGTGAAAAACTAAGAGCTTGTAAGCAACTCTCTGTGCACAAAGTTTTGTAGGCTAACAAAAGTTGCAGGAAAGAAGAGGGAACCATTTGGCTTGTACTGTAACACACCGGGGTAGGTGCCCAGGAACCACGACATTATTGAGAAAACGAGTAGATGTGACCAATGGTACACATTTCTTCAGGTGGAAAACAAAGGGATTAACGGTGTTCTTTGAACATAGTGAAAAAATGTCTGATTGCTGGAGGGTTTTAAGGAAAGTAAATGGTGGGTTAGAGATCATAAATAAACTCCATGTTTTGATCCTAATTGTTCTCTGTGTACAACCCCTGACTACAACAATAAAAAAAATTTTTCTTTCAGGAGAATGGTCCTGAGTAGTATTACATAAATTTAGGAGCAAAGAAAAATATAGTGGAGGTTTAGATAAAAATCAATGATCAAGGCATCAGGCGTCCATGCCTGGAGTGTTTCCCATAGATGAGAGGAAATTCCAAAGAAGATATAAGTCAGTCATTACATTTAAGAACATGCCATCCACTATAACAGCAAAAAATAAAAACTCCAAGAATGAATTTCGATGTGTTCACATTTTCCCATTGTGCTACCTGATGTTTTTGGAGAATTTTTACTCTTTCTTTTAGTACTGTACAGAATACAAACCAATAAGCGAAAGACACTTCAAAGCATGTCAGGTTTCTTACAACAAAAGAACCCAATCTACTGATCAGTTTCCAAAGTTGGAGTAAACCACTTATCTCCAGGCTCCCTTACCACTGAGACACTGTGCTAACTTTTTATCACAACATCTGTCCAGAAGGAAGCTGATTGCTGATATTATCCACTCTCTGGAAATAGTAAAGTCTCAGTCGGGACCAGTGTGGGAGCAGGGTCTGAGAGAACATTCATTTCAGATATTCAGTGGTCCTCTCACTCTTACTCTGAACTTTGGCTTTTACGTTTCTTTTAGGAAGAGATTTTGCATCTGTGGAAGACAAATCTTTTAGACATATTTGGCTCAAAAAGACAACTTTTTTTTTCTCTATGAGAGAACGACCCTTCCTTGACTTCAAACGTGAACTCACCCTGCTATGAAATAAATAGCAACAACATGTACCTCTTTTCAGTTTATTAACAATGAGTCAGCAGAGTCCATAAATATCAGTTTTGATCTCTACATATTTACATTTCATCTGATCTGATTTTTGTATTACCTATTGCTTTGCTTAATGTGTCTCATAGGGTAAGAACGTATTAACCTGAGAAGTCAGTCCCATAGTTAGGAATGTGACCACAAGGTGTCAGCATAGCTCAACTGGTGCTGTGAATATATGGGGGTTCATTTTCATGGATGAATAGATTGAGGAAAGAAACAGAGGCTTTTTTTCTCCCCCACGCCCTCAGGGTGACAGTATGAGACACCACCATAATTGTTAGAGGGTAAAAAGGAACACTCTGAGAATAATCATGACGAGAGATTCCAAGTCTAAGGTTTGTCTATTTCGGAGAAACAAGGAAGACAATCTCGCTTTATGCGAGTTCTTGTCACTGCAGCTGGGATGTGAACTGAGAATTTGGAGCCAACGGCATGTATTAATGGATGCTCTTTAGACATTCAGGAAGAAGACTGGCTGTAGTCAGGCTGCTGTAGTTAGTGAAGAAAATAAAACTGTGAAGATGAATGACTTGACAACCTTCATCTTCTTCTGACTTCTTCTTTCTACATAGAGAGAAGTTGAGGAGAGAAGATCAAGCAGCGTCCTTAAGCCTTGAAGGAGACATTTCTGTTTTAAAGTATATTTATTCAGACAATGTTTCCTCCTACTTCCCTTGGTGTCAACAGAAATCTGGGGGAGACTCTCAGCAAACAATCATTCAAATGTGGACAGAAGGAAAAACCAAAGACTCATCAATTTATTGAATAAGTCAGCCAAGCACATCTGCGCATCACAGCTGCCCAACCCAGAAGCTCAGCTGTACATTCCTGCACACCAGCATATATTGCTCCCGAGGCATCTGCAGCCTGAGAACAAAACTGACCCTGGCCTGGAAGATCCTTTAGAGCAAATCTTTTAGTGTTTGCCATGTTGGTTTGTAAGGGGAAACTAAAATAGGGTCAATAAAAGCATATAGTAAAAAAGATTAGGTTCAAGAATGCACAGAAAATTTTAGATTTCATTAGCTGACTGTTGCCTCATACACTGTTTTTCTATCCTATTTTCTGTTTTGTTGCATTTAAAGGTTACAACTTGATGTTTTGATATACATGTACAGGATGATAAGAAAGAGCTGGATGAAGAGGTCAGAGGTGGAAGGGAAGCCCCCAAACTTCATGCTGTTTGGGCAGGCCACCCCTAAAGGTGCATTTAATATATTCCCAAAAGGAAATCAGTGATGTTGTCTCTTAAAATGCAGCCTTTAAATTTTGTTTGTCTTTTTTGTTGTTGTTTTTATCAGTACCAGGGATCGAACTCACAACTGCCTGCTTGCAAGGCAGGCGCTTACGCTACTGAAATTTAAGCAGATATTTAAGCAGACATTCCACAGCCTTGAAATTTAAGAAGACATTTTTATTGACTCTTCTCATACAAATATCACTTTAGTGTCAATATCACAATTCTTGTCATACATCAGCTTTTGACTCGGCAGAAAATTATATTTGGATTATTTCCCATTACATAGCATTACACTTTAAATATGGAAAATACATAAAATGCAAATATATGGAACTGATAGTTCTGTACCCTGTCTGTTGCTAGAGATTAAGACTTGGTTTGGGGAGGAGTTATTATTTTACTTACTACAGTGGCCATGCTTGGATTTTTCTTTTCCATAATGAGAAAATGGAGGGATATATATATATATATATATATATATATATATATACACACACACACACACACACACACACACAGCATAATTCAGTAAAAAAAAAGAAATCAGTTACTTTATTTCCTTAGTGCTTCTGATTTTCATCCTAAATTATATGGAAAAATTAACACATTATGTATACAGTTCTATCTGTGAATATTGAATTCTAACTGTACAGATTTATGATTCTATTACAAAATCATGGTACATAATTTTTTTATCACATCGAAAACTTTTTTGTGCTATTGCACTATAATCATAGTCTGTGCATCCCTAACTCTGAACGCTTTGGTCTGTTCCTATTTGTATACTCTCAGAATGTCACATGAATGGAATCAAATAATGCCTAACCTCGTGAGAAGCTTGAACTTGGTTAAAGGAAGAACATGCCACTATGCAGTCTCCCTATCTCCATTTCTATGACCAAATTCAGTTTTTCCTGAACCTAAACATTTTAAACTTTCTACATCATTTTAGAAAATAACATCATTATGAATGAATTTATTTGGAACTGTAATTTCTAATGCTAGAAAAACATGTCAAGTTAACCAAAAATTAAAAACAAAAATCCACACAGGCAATGAAAAACAAAAAGGTTTAGTTGATAGTCATGCAAAATTTTATCTAAAATTTTATCAGTGGATGCTTTAGAGCTGCTTTTATTGATCAAATTGTACTCTAGCTGTTTTTATTTAGTCTCAGTAATTTATATTTTCCCACTGGTGTGGAATGACATAGCCACTAATTCACTAGTTTTCTTGCATTACTAAGATCTCAGTAGAATTGAATTATAGCAGTAGTGTACTTATTGTCTCAAGTGAAGCCTATACCTAACAAGTTATTTTATTAGTGAGAAGATACAAAAGCTCAAACTAGACATAATAGCATTCCATCACTAATGTAAGAAAAAAAAGGATGAAAAACAAGTCTCAATTGCACTGTCTACTTTGTACAAGGCTCTGCTGCTTGAAGGACAGAACTCAGTAAGCATCTATGATTTGACTGTTCAGAGATTGTCCAGAGAAGCTTACTTGCTATCTATAACAGCTTACTTATTATAGATATTTAATATCTATAATGTAGCTACCTTTTCATTACTGACATTTAAGGACAGGTGATGTGGTATTAGTTTGTAAATGCAACTAAGGACCAATAATATGTACTTTATCTGCTGACCTGGTAATTGATAGGACTTGATGAAATAATTTGCATGAACATTTTTGCCTGAGTTATTTACAAAACAACAGGACATTGAGTTTAGGTCTCCTAAATGCTGATTACCTGAAGTCCAGGAACAGCAACCTCTTGGCTTGTCCATGAAAAGATTGAATATCATTGAATATTCATCTAGTTAAGTTTGTAAGAGTGGAGTGTGCATTTGGGAGCTGAATCTTCCTACTGGAGGCCAAATCACAGCAAGAAAACACAAGTTTGTGAGGAGGAAAATGAAGAATCACAAGAAGAAAGGGTAAAAACGCATTACACCGGCCATCTAGATCCAAGGAGGGCTGACCCAGTAATTAAACGCTGTTTTAATAATTCATTTGTTATTTATGTAATTTTTCAGAAGATATGGATAAGAAAAACGGTAAGAAAAATAAAGTTACTGAATGAGGGCAAAACCTTACAGACCTACTCCACAAAAATATGATGTGGGGGGGGGCACAAGTAGAAAACACAGTATCAAACTGATTTTCAGTCATCACAACTGCTATGAGTTTCTGACATGAATGTGTTTCAACTTATGAAGAAAACAAAAGTATTGTTACTAAAGCACACCTATAATTCATTCATGTAGAAAAAGTAACACATTTTGTATGCAGTTCTGTCCACGAATATTGAGTTCTAGCTAATTATAATTTTATAAAATATTTTCAGTCAAACAGTTCAGTAACACTGAATTTCTGTTAATATCCTACCTTTATAGTTTTGTTGGGATTTCCTCGGTCAAAAGAAAGGCATAAACTGCCCACATTCTCTACTAACCTAGAAAAGTTTTTTTTCCTACAAGTGTACATTTAATGATAGAACCAATAAACATGTGCTCATGGTGCTGAGTCATGTCTGGAGGATTTTACCAGCTGTTCTTTAAACATATTTAGCTCCACCAGTCAGAATTTTAGAATTTAGAATTTCAGAATTTTGAATTTCAGAAATTTAGAATTTCAGAATTTTGAAAGATCTTACCTCAATGACAAATAAACTAATCATTTTTAATGTTATAAACTTGGGGGGATTCTGCATCTAAGAAGGAATTATGGACCATTTCTGTGCACTTATGTATGCTCTATCAGGGCTCCTTACAAAGTTTAACGAGGAAGACTTGTTTAATTTAGCTCCATCAGCTGCTCTAATATTTCCTCCCTCACTTTTACAGTGTCTCTGATAATGTAAGACTTTCTTTTCATAAAAAAATATTCAATAGCGTAAAGAGATTAAATAATTCATTATTTGTTGTCCATTTTTATTGGGACACAGGCAATGCACAATGCTAAAAAAGGCAAAGGTCAAGAAACTTCATTGTTTTGACTTCTTAGAAGTGTTAAACACTTTAACCATACCGGCTATGATTTTGTGATTTGACATGCCCAAAAGTGAGTCAAAATTTCAGGTGATTTAATTAGTTTTGCTTCTCATAAATGGCTGGTTTCTACAATGTCATCTGGAGTAGTTGTTGCATAAATGTGCTTGTACTGTTTACTAGTTCTGGTAAGACTAAAAACAAAATTGATTCTAAATTTGGTAAGAGACTGTCAAAATACCTGCTAGATATAGATGCCTCTTGAATGACAGAAGTACAGTCATGAGATTCCCCTAATAAGTGTGATATAGTTCAGTACCATGAGAAGATATAAATAATCTCATAAATAGTGAATTTCCTGATAGGAAAGTGTTGGGTAACTTTAAAGGGAAGATCAGTAGTGTGTTTATGGGGATTTCGGAAAGATCTGAAGATGCTTTAACAAAGCTTGGCAAGGCCAAAATGATCTTGTGACAAGGAGGATAGACTTGGGCCATATTAGCAAAAAATACATTAGGATAAACGTTTTATGAGGTCTTTATTCTTTGTTGTATTTTTAAGAAATACATCTAAAACATGGCCGTATCTTTAATATTCACACAATAATAATGGTCCACCTTAAATACTGATACCGTGATCGACTGATACCATGATCCTGGGAAGGCATATTGGATCGTTCAGGATACCTTTCCCTCAGAGGTGAGCACAGATAATAGCAGCTCATCTCGGTTCCCAGCAGAGGCAAAAGGAAAAAAATGCAATATCAAAATTTGTTAGCTGAGTAAACAGACCCGTGTTTACTCTGGCCTGAATGAACAGAGATGGGCTGTTGAAAGCTTTATGACAGAATTCAATATTGAGATTTCAATCTAAACCTGTAACAAAGAGAGTTACATTCTTTATTCTGTTTGACCCAAAACAAGCAACTGGACTAACATCAGTAGGAATACTGTTATATTCACAGGTAAGCAAAAGAGCTACAGAGATTAATTCAAGTAATTTTGCTTTTCTTTGATACAATAATTGATGACTACCTTAAGTAAGCAACAGCACATATTTTTGAGGATTCATGGTCACATTTTGGATTCCCTCAGTAATCCATTGTATGTAGTATTTTTAATTAAACACCAACCTCCCAGGTCCAACATACCACTGGATGAAATAACTAAGTATATCAGTTCGAGTTAACTTTTCTTTCAATATACCTATGTCTATTTTCAGCTTTACATTATCAAAGTAGGAGTTTGTTCATTTAGCAGGATGTTCAGGTTTCAGCCACAGAACAGTGTGACATGACTCATTCCCACTTGTTGTGTCAGGAAACCTTGATTTCCTGCTCTAGCACAGCTGCAACACAAAGCCCAGTACTTCTTTCCTGTCGGGCTCAAATCACAGTGCAGTGTCCTGAACCTGAAGAGAAAGAGGTGCCTTCTGTCTAGGAGAACACAAACATGTGGTTCTCCAGGCTGATACATTTGATCATGGCTTCAACATGGCTAGGTAGGAAGTTCTCATTAAGATTGGGCCTCCTCTGCGACCTAAGAATCGGAATGCAGTAAATGTATAGCAGGGACTTTGGGAAGATTGACTCACAGGGTACAGAAATGAAATTTCACTGTTTCTAGGACATAGCCCAATGTCTAACAGTAGTTGTGTCTTTTTTCCTTCAGGGTCCAGCATTGCTCAGAAAGTAACTCAAGCCCAGACAGCAGCATCAGTGCAGGAGACAGAAGCAGTGGTCCTGGACTGTACCTATGACACCAGCTCTACAAACTATGGTATCCTGTGGTACAAGCAGCCCAGCAGTGGGGAGATGATCTTCCTCATTCGTCAGGACTCTTACAAACAAAATGCAGCAGAAGGTCGCTACTCTTTGTATTTCCAGAAAGCAAGCAAGTTCATACAACTTGTCATTTCAGCTTCACAGCTGGGGGACTCAGGATTGTATTTCTGTGCACTGGCAGACAGCACAGTGAGAGGAATGCAAGAGGTAGGTGTACAAAAACCCTGCTGTAAGTCAGGAAGTCACCAACCCAAACAAGAAGTTGCCAAGGTTGTGGCCGCACAGGTGTCTCATGTTGGAGGAAGACATTCATTGTGAGAAACCCCTCTGTGGGTTCAAGACCAAATCCAGGGTTTTCAGTAATCATAATCATCTATATCACTGAAGCTGTGGCTCAAAGTTGATTGAAGCTGCAAAAGAAAGAACAACCACAATAGACAATTTGCCATTTGGGCATCAGATAGAGCTCAAAAAATTGTCTAAGTACATCAGAACTCATTCATACAAACTGAAAGTTTGTATGCTGTGCTGCCACAATCCATACAAACAGGAAAGTCTTATGAATTGTTGGGCTTATGGATGAATTTGTTTAAATACTGAATTGTTGGGAGCCGCGTCTGTGATAGCTCGCCTTGCGCGGCGGACGTGCGGCCTGTGGTAAAGAGCAAAGCCTGAGGTAGATTACCCCTCCCATCGAATATGTTAGTTTCCTGCTTACCGCGTAAACAACCCGCTCAACAATATAGTCTGCCTGGCAACTGATGATGTTAGCCAATCAGCTTGCCTTGCTTACTTTAACATGATTGGACACTGTACCCGTATATATACCGGTGCCACCCCTGGGCGGAAGAAGAAGCCAGGTAGAAGCCCAGAAGTAAAAGCCCAAAAGGAGCCGCGGAGAGCGGACCGGTAGAGGCTTTGGGGCAGACTGAAGCACAAAAGGAGCCGCGGGGAGCGGACCAGAGGAGGCTTCAGCTGGGAGAACCCAGGGCAGGCTGTACGGAGAAGGAAAATAAAAAGAAAAGGTTGTCCACTACCAGACTTTGTCGTGTGTCCTTCCTGCCGGCCGGGAGCGGACATCGACACTGAATAAATATGATGTAAGCACTGTTTTAAATAAGAAAAGCCTTGAAATCTGTCTATATGTTTCCTTTTTTAAAGCACTCATTTATTTACACTGCTTAATGAATTCATTTGATTTAGATTTTCTGTGAGTAATGATACTCACAGCTACTTTCTAGGAGTTTCCACACTAATAAACTTTGAACTAAAAGTTCCTTCCATCTTGATAATTCCTCTACTATGGAAGAGTTTGGTTTCCACACTTAAGGTTTATAGGTGCTTTTCCATTCATGTCCATGACATGATTGGATGACAGTGGCTCTTAGAAGCACGTAAGAGGATCATTACCATGGAGACATAAATCTCTTTCTTTGTAGGAAATAAGACATATTTCCCCTAAAATAATTAGTATAATTTTAATATCAAATTTAACCTGTCAGTAAACTATGCTTCCAACACGCTTTATTACTCCCACTGATCTATTTGTTTCATTTGATATCTGCCTGAGAAGGGACTTTAATACTAAATTTTATTACTTATTTAGGCAAATCACTCCTCACCAGTACTTTTCCTCCAAGATATTTTGACAATTTTTGCACATTTATTTTTAAACATAAATGTTAAAAATTCATTCCTGGGGCTGGGGATTTAGCTCAGCAGCATAGGCACGCTTTCCTTGCAAGTGTGCAGTCATGAGTTCGATCCCTGGGACCAATAAAAATGAAATAGACAAAATAAGAAAAAAAATTAATTCCTTATGTTCAATATACCTTAAGTGAAAACAAATAATGAAAATACTTGAAAATTGGAATGTTAGCTCTGTATTTAAAGCTTATATTAACATGCAAAATATCAATTTACTATTTTTTATTCTGGAAAATGATATTTTTATCACTTGGTAAAAACCTTGATCCCTGAGCAAGATGGTGGAGTACTAAGCAGCAGTGAAAGTTCCTCTCAGAGAGCCACCACTCAGATGATAGAATATAGCAACATGAGAAAAACAAGAAAGAAGAAAGTAGCTGCCTTGGACCAGGAAGAATCTGAAGGGCAAATTGAAGCCCACAGAGAGAGAAGAGAGAAATCCCAATGAAGAAGAAGGAGGATGCCGGCAGTACGTTCTTCCTGACACAGGACTCACTACAATGGAGGAGCAATTCAAGCCTGAAGATACATATTGATGGAGATGGTGATGGCTGGAGACCCCAAAAGCCTCTGTGGAGATACATGGCAGTGGAGAGGAGCAGTGCACGTAAAGGGGAGCAGAGGATGTGAAGGACTTCACTGACTGGTGGTGGGTGCAAGAGTCTCAGTCTTCCCATGGGAGAGAACACTAGGTCTGGAGTCATCCTGGAGATATGTTGTCTGAGACCTGAACTCAGAACTGTGGCTGGCTCCATCTAGTGGCTCCCAGCAGAGTTCAGACCACAGAAGATGCTCAGAAGACCATCAGCCAAATGCGACTGATTGAACTCTACCAGAAAGTGAAGGTTTACTGAGATTACCTATTACCCCACCAAAAAGCTACTGCTGGCCTGCTGTAATAGATCAGAAGGGGTCAGGACTCTGTCTCCACAGGTGGTCTACCAGAGAGAGCAGAGGCAAACCTGGACAAGCCTGGAAGTGGACTTTTTTTTCTTCTCTCCTTACCCTCTCTCACATTTTTTTTTTGATCTTTCGGTTTATTTTCTGTTTTTCTCTTTCTATATCATTGTTTGATCTTGATTTTATATAAATATGGTCACAGTGTCTAGCCCTTCTGTGGTTGTGGTTCTGTGCTTTTCATCTCTTCCTTTGCACTTTCCCTCCAGTCCTCTACATCACTTTCGCAAAGTTAGTGTGATCTCCCTTGTTCTCCAACCTTACTTCTAAGCTCTTCCTTTTCTTCTAATTCTCTATTTTTTCTTTAATCTATTTTAAATTTTAATGACTGGAGGAAAAATTGACAGATCACTGTATCCTGCATATAACTTTCTGATTATTTAAGATTTTGTTATATAGCCACAAGTCTAATTCATGTGATTAAAAGTGGCAAATTAAGGATTAGCTCAGTTTGTCTTTTTTTTGTCTTTTTCCTTTTTATAGGTACCAGGGATCAAACTCATGACTGCCTGCTTGCAAGGCAGGCTCTGATGCTGCTGAGCTAAATCCCCAGCTTTGAGTTTGTCATTTTCTAACCTGTGTTTGATGCTATTGGTACCACCACAGCCAAAATTGACATAATTTTTCTAAACAGCTGTTGTTTCTGTTATTCCATCACTGAGACTGACTAAAGGTCTCAGAAAATATAGAGGCACAGTGTCAAAAAACCAGGGAAGGGGCCAAACAAACAACTTCTCATCTCCAACAAACTGAAGAGGTAAGATGTTCCAACACACTCAAAACCAAAAATCAGCTACACAAAAAAGGTACCTCAGAGAAGTAGTCATCATGTAAGGATCCTAATACTAGCAATAAAGCAACCTACCACAGATTATTTACAAGAATCACTTCAGGAATCAAAAAAGAAAAGAAAATGAGAAGCCACTTAAACAAAACTCAGCCCCAGACATCCAGTTCACCATAGACAAATCCAGGGGCAATGAGATAAGAAAATCCAAAAGCCTCCTATCAGGTCTCTCTGAAATGATAACAACAAAGAAGTTGAATTAGGCTCTGGAAAAGACGAAATGAGAAACAGTCTCTCAGATAACTGCAGAAATGAGGTCCAAAATAAAGACCATGCTTAGTGATATTAAAGCAGACAGAGATAAAAAATAGATGAATTTCAGAAAATTATAGAAGGTTAGCATAGGAAATAACTGGAATCCATAAAGCAGATTCAAGAAGATATCCAGGAGAAAAAATTCTGCCAAAAGTATTCAAAGTAGATTAGGTCAATGTGAGGATAGGATCTCAGACATTGAAGACAGACTTGCAGTTAGTGACCAGGAAAATAGAGATATCTCAAAAACAGCAAAGGACCATGAGAACTCAACTCAGAAGCTGCTAGATGACACAAAGAAGAAAAATTTAAATTGATTATAGTCAATGAAAAAGCAAGTGACACCACAAATGATATTTAGAAATGTTCACATATATCATGGAAGAAAACTTCTCTGGTAAAGAAAAAGAATTTGTCATACAGATAAGTGAGGCACATAGAACTCCAATTAGCCATACCCCCCCCAAAAAAATCTACAGCCATGTACATCATACTCCAGATTCCAGAAATTCAACACAAGAATAGAATCTCAAAAGCTGTTAGAGAAAAGAAACAAATTACCTCTAAAGCAAAGATCATCAGAATCACAACTGACTTCTCAGCCCAAATTCTGAAGTCAAGGAGGGTTTGGAGTAAAGTATTCCAAGATCTAAAGAAAAACAACTTTCAAACCAGATTGATATACCCCCAAGAACTATCTTTGGAAACAGATGAAGAAATAAGATGCTTCCATGACAAACAATAGCTGAGGAAATTTATAATCATAAAAGCAGCACCCAAAATGTCCTGAAGAACATTCTAGAAAGAGATAATAAGAGCTACAGATCCGTTAACCTCAACAGAAGGAATCCACCAGGCAAGGCAAACCATTAGAGAGAAGGGATAAATGGGGGAGTCAAAAACAGGAAAATAACATGACAAGAATAAGTTAATATCTGTCTGTTTTAACCAACCATATTAATGGCCCCAATTCACGAATCAAAAGACACAGACTTTCAGAATAAATCAAGAAGGAAGATTCAACAATATGCTTCATATAAACAACACATTTAATTAAATAAGAAATTCATAGACTGAAAGTCAAAATGGAAAAAATACTCCATGTAACAGGAACTCAGAAAAAAGCAAGGGTAGCTATTCTATTTCTAGACAAAGTGAATTCAAGCCAAGATTGATTAAGAGAGATAAAGAAGGTCATTACATTCTCATCAAGGGAGCAATCCAAGAAGACAAAAGAATCATAAACACACATGGAATACCAGTGTACCAAACTATATAAAAGAAATACTAACAGACATAAAAAATCAAATAAATCCTAAACAATTGTATTGAGAGAGTACTGCACTGTCACAAAAACACACATGAACTAGATAAAAAAAATCAATAATGAAATAGTAGAACTGAACCAATTGTTTGAACAAATGGAGTTAGTAGATGTCTATAGAGTGTTCCACCTTACAACATCAAAATACACATTTTTCTCAGATGCACGTCGACATGTTCTTCAAAATAAACCACATACTGGCTCATAAAACATGCTTATGTAAACTCAAAGGAATTGAAATTATCTCATGAATACTGTCATATCACAGTACATCAAAATTGGAAGTCCATAGCAAAAGAAACCACAAGAATTCATAAACACATGGAAACTAAATATCACCCTTCTAAACAACCAATAGATCACAACTCAAATGCTCATCAACCAAGAAATGTATCAAAAAGATGTGGCATTTTTATAGAATGGAGGACTACTCAGCTATAAAGAAGGATAAGCTGGAGACTTATAGGTAAATGAATGCAACTTGAGACCGTACTCATAAATGAAATAAATCATACGTATATAGGATATCGTATATATGATAGCTAAGGTATACTACTGGTTTCTCTGAGCCCACTAAAGAGAAAGGTTTGTGCTAGTATTGTTCAGACAATTAAATGATCAGACAGTGCAGATATCTTGTACTCTAGTAACTAATTTGAAGATAACAATAAATAAATAAATATATATATATATATATATATATATATATAGCATTGTTCATGTTTTGAAACTGTTTTATTTTTCTCTCTAAAGGAAAAAAAACCTTTCACATACTCCAATTACACCTTGAAGTTTCTTACTGCTATGTATTTAATTTCTTTCAACTATTCCTCCATATTCATCAAAACAGGAGAAATTTTGGCATATATATTTTTTATTTCCACTTTCTTTTGTATATTCACCTTTATTTTTATTTCACATGCAGATAGAGGTTATTATAAAAATTCACACTGGTTTGGTAGCTTAGAACTTCTAACATGAACGTACATATAATTTGCAACGTATATATGCTATCTAGACCATTAAGCTTTACTAACAGAACTGGCTAAGCCTTAATCCAACATCTACAAAGATAACACAGTGAAAATATCAATCCTCATATAAAGAAACAAATATTCAAATTATATATCTTAAAAGCAGCATGTTAACAGAATAATGCACCTCATTTTTTAAAAAAATATTCACTGACATGTTCATGTAACCCCCCAAAAACCAGTCAGCACTTACTATGTCACAAATTTTAACCTGAGAACTCTGCTTAAAAGCCTTGTTGTGAGCTCTGGTGTGAAAGGGATCTATTTCTGTGCTCCAAGTTTGCTTCACCTACACCAGCCTTACCGGTGCAAAGATCAGTAATTAGGGCTGGGGATTTAGCTCAGCGGCATAAGCGCCTGCCTTGTAAGCAGACAGTCGTGAGTTTGATCCCCGGTACCGATAAGAAAAAAAAAAAAAAAAAAAAAAAAAGATCAGTAATTATTGGGTGACACAAGAGAGACAGTGAAGGCACAGAACATGAATAACCATTTTCTCTGCTCCCTTCCTTTACTTCATCTATCCTCCTCTTCCTTTACTTCATCTATCCTCCTCTCCTCCCACAGCATTAAATGACGTCATGCAACTCATTTTGCAAAGCCCCAGTCCTGACCACAGCTGCAATCCTCATCTTCTCTGATGTCCTCCTTCCAACTCTAACCCCACTTTCTCGTGTCTCAAAACTAGAATGGTGGTAGTTGGATGATCAGTGATTTTTTGGTATCTTTTATTGCTCTTATAGTAGCAAAGGTGCAGATAGAAACTTAAAGGGAAACATCTTTCAAAATCTCTAAAAATATTTTAAACTGTGGTAGAAACCACAGCACATGCAATACACCACCAGAATGATCTTAAGCATGCAGTTGAGTGGTAGTATGTGCATTCACACAGTTGTGCCATTAATCATCCCTCTATAGAATAGGTTTCATTTTTAAAAACTGAACTCTCTGCTACACTTTATTTTATGATCCAACATCATTTCAACCCATTTTACAGACTCTGTGTTTGTCAGAATGGAAGTTTGTAGCTGAGTTCTCAAAATTCCTAACATAATTCTGTGTCAGGTTCTGAAAAATGATTAAAGCTTAATGGAAAATGTGAGTGAGCCCAAACAAATGGCTCTGAATTGCTTGGGTTTTTTTTCCAAAATAATTGCTTATGTAAGTCTATATTTAAGACACTATTTTTATGTTACTTCTGGACGGATAAATTCCATTAACTGTGTGATGAGCGTGGACCCCAGAAGCTGACTGAGCTTTCATCCATATGAAAAGCATCCTTGAGGCCAGGTCTCCACCAGAGTATAGGATTAACATTTATCTGATTCACATGGCAGGTCACTTTGTCTTGGAATCAGTGAAGTAGTAGCGGAAAAGATATTGATATTAGCTTATTCAATAGGAATTCAATTACTTCAATTATGTTTCTAGGAATCATGGTTTTCTCTTTAAATATAGTGAATTTCAGAAATATTTGAGTATTTGATTAGAAACAATGCTGGGAAACAATGCCGAAGAAAAAATCACTTACTAACCACAGAATTCACTACTTCCTATGATTTCACCCCAAATCACTTTTCTGATGCTTTAATAAGATTGCAAGCTGCCTCACAATACATGCATGAGAACACAAACTCCTATGTTAAAATGTCCACAAAAATGGACGCCTGAGGATGCAGTACTGAAACACTTTCCTGTCAGGTAGAGTTTTATGAACAAAAAGTACTTAGATTTTGTGATAAGTCTCCTTCAAATTGGCAAAAACAACTTGAAGTCTGCATGCAAGTAAAGTCAGAGATGAAGACCTATTTCTCACTTTGGAGAACACTCATTCCTGTCCACCAGGGGGCGCAGTAACCTAACACAAACTCATCCTGTGTGAATTGTTCAGAATCATTTCACACCACTTCAACAGTTCTATGAGTTAAACAGCAAGAACATTACTTAGGCAATCCTCTAAAGATGAATACTTCTCCAGGCTTAGTGACTGTGATATTAATAATACTTGGTAAGTAAAATGCCTGTTAAACTTTGGACTCCTATTTTATGTCAGCAAAAATTTTAACAATGAAATTTATTTAAGTGCTTTATTCTCAAAGTAATATGGATCTCTTTTTTCCCAGAAAAGACACATGGAGACTCAGTGACACAGATGGGAGGCCAAGTGACCCTCTCAGAACGGGCTTTTCTGACCATAAACTGCACTTACAGGTAACATCTCAACCTACGCTACTCTTTTCTGGTATGTCCAATACCCTGGACAAGGCCCACAGCTTCTCCTAAAAGCCGTGACAGCCAATGAGCAGGGACGAAACAAGGGATTTGAAGCCACATATGATAAAGGAGCCAGTTCCTTCCACTTGGAGAAAGCCTCGGTGGAAGAGTCAGACTCGGCTGTGTACTACTGTGCTCTGAGTGACACAGTGGCAGGAACTGCAGGGGGAGCTGAGCACAAACTCTGGGCAGCAGGTAGGGCCTGGCGTGGTGTCTGCTCCTAGAATCCACTGGGATTTCAACACAGCTATAGTGTTCACTTCTCCGTTTCTCTGGTTGGTGTAATAGCCTACAAGTGTCTAGAGCCGAGGAACGAGAGGTAAACACCAGCCACATCCAGCCTTCCACTAGTGAGCATGAAACCAGGCTTTTACCTGAGAGCTCCTTTTTCAGGACTAAGGTGTTCTCAAATAAAAATCACATGACTCTTGTAGTGGTCCTTGTGTGCATCCTTGCAGATACAGTCTGGCCCTATACCAGGTCGCCCACCCTGGTAGATACCGCTGTGTCTTATTATGCAAGAGCCACATGTGCCAGAGAAAGTGAATGCTGACAATGTCTCCCAGACAGAGTGTGCAGCCTCCCAAGCCCTAGGTTTATTAATGGAGAATAAAGGAAAAAGAAGAAAAAAGGAACAATAGACCTCACTTATATCAATGATGCAAATGGTTAAAAAAAAAAGAATTTTAATAATGCAGATGATTTTTCCTCTTTTTTTGTAAACAAGAATGTATATTCAGGAAAAAGGAGGAACCAAAGGCATAACTGAAGGAACAACTCATGTCTAAACCATGAGAATCTCTTTTAGTTGTGTAAGTCACTTGACTTTCTCGCACAACCTCAGCTGAGTTTGTTTGCAGGACCAAAGAAATGTTAAGCATGTGTTTTAACTTTCACTTACCATGACACCTTATTTGAAAGATGATAAGGAAACATAAAATGCAGAAACCCACAAAATATAGAAAAGGATATAGCAACAGCGATACCAAAAGGATTTTAGAGGTTTCATTTAACCCCTAAAATGAAGCATGAAAACTTGTACAGCAGACCAGGTGCCAATGAAACCCGGGTGCTGGGAGCGGAGGAGCAGGAAGCATCAAAGGTAGCAGCACTGTGGCAAAAGGTGGAAGAACAAAACTTGCCAATTCCCCTCACAGCCTCAAAGATGATGGTGTGTACTTGTGTGTGCTCACACACACACACACACACACACACATACAGTGATGGTATTCAGAAGGGAAAATGTTAAAAAAAAAAAGGGGGAGGCTGGAGATTTAGCTCAGTGGCATAAGCGCCTGCCTTGCAAGCAGGCAGTCGTGAGTTCGATCCCCGGTACCGATAAAAACGAAAAAGACAAAAAAAAAAAAAAAAAAAAAAAAAGACGGTCCACTGAAAAAGATCTACAAGTAACAAACTGACTACGCCCTTTGCCATAGTCTGCAAAGCAACAAATACTGGAAATGTTTGTTAAGGATTGAAACACAGTATGAGAGAGAGAGAGAGACAGACAGAGAGAGACAGAGACAGAGACAAAGACAGACAGAGACAGAGACACTGAGACAGAGAGAGAGAGAGTGACAGAGACAGGGACAGACAGAAAGGAAAGAATAAAAGAAGAAAGATAGGGAGAAAGAGAAACAAAGGAAAAAGAAGGAAGAAACAAGGAGGGAAACAAAGAAAAGAAGAGATTCAACTTAGAAAAATAAAATATCATGCAAAATGGGCCGTACTTGTAGTGATCTGCAGGACTAAAACATTGTCCCTAACCTAATTTTCACTCTCAGACCTTCAGCACTGGTGGTTGAGAAGAATACTTGCTTCCTTCATCTTTTTTAGTACAAAACTTTGTATCTATAGCTTACTAACCACTCTTTCTGTTTTTATGATTCAATAAATTATGAATCAAATATAAGTTCATTTAACATATTTACCAAGTACATTTTCTGTTTATTTTCCTTTTATATATCTGCCCATTTTTAATGTGATTGTCTCTGTTCATCATGTTTAACTTTCAACTACAGATCACACATTTGCAAAGTTTCAGTCTTTTTAAAACGATTTTTAAAATCAGTGTAGGTTTAGGTTACAGGAGCATGAAGAGAAAAATATGCAAAGTTTTCATATCACCCCAACCAACCAACCCTCCAGTTATAAGCAGTGTGGCCCACTTCTAACAACTGATGAACCCACAGGCACATATCACAGTCACCCAAGGTCCATGGTTTACGTTAGTAGTCACCTTTCTGGTTGTTATTATATGGATTTTGATAAGTATTTAAGGGATTGTATCTACCCTTATACTACTGTATAGATTATTCTCCCTGTCCTAACCATCCTCTGTGCTTGGCCTGTTTATCCATCCTGAGCCGACACCCTGACAATTGCTGGCCTTCTTACCATAGTTTTCTTTTTCTAGAATATCCTTTGATTGGAGTCATAAAGTATGCTGCTTATTATACTGACTTCTTTCACTGAATAACATGAAGTTACATTTTCCCCATGTCCTTAATAGCTTCATAGCTCATTTCATCTGAGTGCTGAATATTATCTCTTTTAATGGATAGATGACAGTTTATTTATATATTCAATTCAAGAAAGGCATAGTGGTTGCTCCCAAATTTTGATAATTAAGAGTAAAGCCAATATAAACATTTATGTGCAGGTTCTGGAGTAGAAATGTGTTTTGAAAATGTGTTTTGAGGAAGATACTAAGAAGCATGATTTCTGGATCCTGAAAGCAATATGTAAAATAATGCCAAACTATCTTCAAAAGTAGTTGTACTATTTTGAATTAAAATAGCACTGTATTTATTCTAATTAAAACTTATACCTCTTGACATGACTTGTTTATCAAACACACTTTAAGAAAGACTCACTGACCCAGACCATGCCTGTCACTGCACTGATGAAATGATTAGAACACACCAACATGGTGAGACTTATCAAAAGCATAATTAATGCAAATAAAATCCAGGCATTCTGACTCTTTAACAGCTGGAGTTTCCACAAAAGACACAAAGCAGGATGTTCTGTCTGAAGAAGGAGTTAAATGCTGTAAACTAAATGTATTACTTAATTAAATGTGTTATTTTTGATATATGACACAATATAAGCATTCAGACAAAAAGAAAACACTCCTATAATTCATGGTCTAGAAACGATAACCATCCCCATTTAAAAATTTTATAGTATATAAGTACAGCTGTATTTTTCTCTGAAAGTGGCTTATTATGAATCCAGTAATATTAACATGGTTATCTCTGTCTACATTATAATTATATATTTCAAATACTGGCATTCTATTAAGGGCCTAATTTAAAGTAACTACCCTGTACTTTCTACTGATATTTTTAGAAACCTGATTATGCTCTGAAATTGGTTCTAACTATCCAATGATATAGATAATCTTTTATGGATATCATAAAACAATATTTTAATGGATATAGAGTTTCTGGCATCAGAGAAAAAAGCAGGTCACTTGAATGCACACTTTTCATGAAGGTATTTTTTCACCAAATGGTGGTTTCGGTAGTATCACACGATGCCGCTGATTTCTTATACCTCATCAGTTATGGGTATTCTTGTTTTAAAGTCATATCCACCTAAGTGACAGTTTTCATACCATTTTTATTTTTTTCCTAATAACATGTGAGATTAGACATTTGTCTTAAAAAGTCAGTAATACAGGATGGAAGCACATTTTTTTATAAATTACTTTATTATTACAAGATGGAAGCACATCAAAGTCCTGCAGGCAGAATCAGAGTCCTTTCCCACAGTAAGCTGTGTAAAATAAAGTGTGAAAAGCATTGCACTGGTTCACAGTACCTTCTCACTTGCCCATTTTCTCCAAGGCATCTATTGCACACATGCACATTTCTCAGAGTGAGGAAGAGCAGTCTCTGATACTGCAAAACCTCAGAATCCTCCCAAACCTGTGGAGCTCAAGTTTATGCGCTGCAAAGGTCTCCACCAGACTCAGGTACTTAGCTGTTGGACAAGCACCAGCCTTACGAATTTCCAGAGTAATAGTATCAGAGCTGTCATCAGATCTATACTTGCCTGAAATGTTTCAATGGCTTTCTGTTGTTGCTAAAATAAAATACAAACTTTTGACTGTGATACACAAAGTGTTACATAATTTAAACCTGGTCTGATCTTTCAGTATCAGTTCTTAAAACAAGATTTCACCGTGTAGTTCAAACTGGTCTTGAACTCACTACGTAGTCCAGGTGGAGCTCACGGAAGTCCTCCTGTCTCAGCATCCTGAATGATGGGACAGCAGGCATAAAACACAATGCCCGGAAGTCTTGGTTCTTAATTTTCTTTTCCCATTCTCTCAGCAGCCACAAGACTGGCTCCTTTAGTTTTCTAACTTGCCCCATTTTTCCCACAGTTAGTATTGCATTACTGTTTCATCCACCTGAAATATACCCCCAAATTTTGTCCACTTTGAGTCATTCAGATCTTAGCTCAAATGTAGCCTAAGTAGCCCTGTGTAGCCCTCCGCTAGCTGTTTTATCCACCCTCGTTAGTTCCCTCTTTCTGATAAATATTGTAACATGTAGCAATGTTGTTGATTTATGTTTCCATGTGGTGAGTATATATTCCCTCAATTAGAAAACCAGTTTTATGAGACCAGCCTAACAATTTCTTAATTAACAGCTTTATCCTTAGTGTCTAGACTATTGACTGAATGATTTTAGTCAGTTCATAAATATCTAGGCAAAGAGTAACGTTGCTTGGCCCTGTTCTCATTCCCTTTTCATTTGTCTCATTCCTGCTCCGGCAGCGTAGTCATGGTTTTTGCTTCCTTAGAGGGCAGCACAGTTCTCTCTGCCCTCCTTCCCCAGACTGAGATCTCCACTCTCCTGTGTTCACAGGTTGCTATCAAATAATTGTTTCTCATAAGGACAAGATCTCAACCTTCCCTCATTTACCAGAACTCACTCTATTAAACACAGTCAGAAGGCCTGAGCCCACTCTATGGACAGAAAAAAGCCATAATTTCAAGATTTAGAAATGTACAAAATAATTTCTCAGGTCAAGTTATTATAATGATTTGTCATGCCTTTATTTCAAAATATTGTAAGTGTACAAGTTCCTCAGGAAACAAACTTAAATGATTAATTTGAGACATTTTGTAATAGATTAGATTTTTAAAATATACGTTAAAAAATAATTATTGTGGTCAATGGACTGATAAATAATACTCCTACTTTTCCTATCTGTGTGGCAGCTATTAAGCTCTTTACAAGATTAATAGGCATCTGAATTTCTAGTACTGATTTTGCAGAAGTCTTTATTTCATTACAATATATTAGGAAATTGTTCATGCATTTTATCAGAGGAAATTGAAAACAAAGATCCATTTCTGCTCAGTTTTGGAAAACTTATTTTTCTAAAATATAATTCAGATCATTACTACAGTAGAAAGTGTGTTTCAGGTCTTGAATTCTGACCTTTTTCAAACTAATGAATTATGCTGTTTTGTTGCTGTATTGGTGCTGTTAGTAATGACCAAGACTCTGAGTCAGACGCACAGGACTTTATGCCAACAGCACAGAAAACAGCAGAAGCACTGGTAGGTTGGTGTCAGTTGTTCCTCACCAAGATCCCACAGGAAGCTACAGTGGGTGCAGATGGGTGCTCCACTTACAGTGGTGTGTGTCTCAGTGGAGGGATTCTGAGCTCAGGGAACCCACCCCACACACACACACTCTCCATTACCAAGCAGTAAGGAGCCTGCTGTTTGTCTCAGAGACAGACATTACTTCCTCCCTCCAGTGAGAAATGGTCCAGATAGCAATGTCAAAACCTGACATTATTGGCAAACTCAGTAAGATTTGCAGGAGTAAAAGAGACACATGGGGGTTATCTTCCAACCTGATCCACTAATAACTAGTCTTATATTTTCTGACACACATTGAGACCTCATTAAAGCTGCTTGAACAGACTTCTAAGTAGTAGTATGAAATCAGCCTATGGGATTAGCCACAGTCCTATCTCCTATGGTCTGAGATTCAGCCAGTTTGAGTACTCCACAATAGGCCCAGAATATAATGAATTAGCCATCATGTTCTACACAAGTGACTTTGGGATGAAATGTTTATTTTTGGCTTGTCAAAAAGTGACCAAAACCCAAGCTTTATATCCAGTATAGAAATGATCAATGATTTCTTTCCCCAAATTTCAACATATAACTTAAAGGATATTTTAATACTGTTTCATATTTAGCATTAACTTAACTGCACTGGCATTGTACCACTTTGGTTAGGCAACATTAGCATTGTTACTGACCATTTTCCTCTTCTATATGCACTCATGGATTAACGCAGCACTGCTCAGATAACATGGGAAACATACATTTCTGTCAGTCACATGCGGAAAATGTTGGGTTGGTTGGAGTATTGTCATTTGGTGTAAAACAATGCACATATCCACATGTTACACATCCATAGGGACTGTTTTGGAGCAAATGTTTCTTAAACTTCAATTTAGTCAGATTTTTACTTTTAACAGTTCACACAGCAAGTGTCTCCATCTTGAATATGCCTTTTCTCACTTTCCACAAGATGGCACTGTCTTTTCAGGGACCTTGAGGACAGTTTTCAAGGGGTCCTATGAGGGCGTGTGTATGTGTATTGCAGAGGTGGTGCCAAAAAAGAGCCTCTTCTGTAACTGAGGAAGCTAATTCATTTCTTTTTAGGTTTCTAGAGAAACTAGAAGTGTCTGAAAATGCCATGTTTTTAAATCAAATCTCAATGAACCAGGGAGACAGAATGACTGAATATTTTGGTATTTTACTAGTGATCTTGTGGCTTCAATTCATCTGTAAGTTTGGGCATATTTATGGGGATACAGAGTACAATGTGCACCATTGTTGTCTACTCAAGGCCTCTGCATAAACACTTGGGCACTTCTACTCTCTGAGTAAGGAAAGACTGCTGGAGGCCTATGAAGGATAACTTTCATTCTGAATATTAAGCACCCGCTCTCTAAATAATCTTCTTCATCTGACCATTGTCTTTTTTCCCAGGGATGAGCGGCCAGCAGAAGGAGGTGCAGCAGAGTCCCGAGTCCCACAGTGTTCCAGCTGGAGCCACTGCTTTTCTCAACTGCACTTTCAGGGACAGTGACTCTCGGAACTTCGCGTGGTACCGACAGTACCCTGGGAAAGGCCCTGAGCTGCTGATATCCATATACTCCAGTGGGGACAAGAAAGAAGGAAGATTCACAGCGCAGCTCAGCACAGCCAGCAGGCATTTCTCCCTGCACATCCAAAGCTCCCAGCACCGTGACTCAGCCACCTACTTCTGTGCAGTGAGCACACAGTGCTCCCCAGGCACCTGCAGCCTGCACCCAAACCACAGGGGAACAGGCATGGCCTCAGAGATCAGAGGTGCAGAGCGAGTCCAAATTTCTCAAGAAGGTATCTAGAAGACTTCCTGAAATAAAGGACTTTGTTGTTGTTGTTGTTTTTTTGTTTGTTTGTTTGTTTGACTAAAGACCTGCATAGATCAGCTTTCACAGACCACATGGTATTGTGGGGTGGTTTGGCAATAATTAGTGAGGAGACATGGAGACACTGAAGATCATAGCAGTGTCTCCTTCCCTTGATTCTCAGGTGTCACAGCAAGCCCAGGGACAATGATTATTTTCTTATATAAATAAGTTCTTGTAATAGGTATTAAGACAGATTACAGAAAAAAACTTAAAGTTACACATCATAAAATGGAAGTTGTCATCTGTTAACTATGAGCTTGTTTATGTTGTTCACAGGATCAGAAAGTAAGGTTTCTGGCCAGACATGATATCACATGCCTGTAATTCCTTGACTTGTCAGGCTAAAATAGGAGAATTGCTACACGTTCAAGCCAGCATGGGCTACATAAGGAGTTCGTGACCAGCTTAAACTACATAGAGAGATCCTTTCTCAAAAAATAAGCAAGATTTCTGTCCAGTGTTGTTTATATAATTGTAAGAACATAATTATATGATTAGTAAAGGCACAGTTATATTCCCCAAAACAGAGTATGAACATGGAATACTTTGCCCATAATTGTTGCAGAAATCAGATTGAGAAGTATTGGTGGGGTTCAGCGGGAGTCTTGATTTACTCTGATCTGGAGAACAGCAGGGAATGCATTGTACCACAAACCTGATCCCTCAATTTGAGGTAAGGGTCCAGACTTTTGACTTTTTGTTTGCATTATAATAAAGCAGCAAAAATCACTGGCTGTGGTCTTTCTTGAGATACACTGTATTGGACAATTGTGAATCTCAGTGAGAGGCTCATTTTATAAGCAAGGGACAGCTGGGAGCTGAGGATAGTCAAAACTCACCATCTGGGTCTTGGCTACACTGGTCTTGAAAATTGGATTTAGTGAGCATCGGGGAATTGGGCCTGCTTTCTTACGCTCTGAACTCTGGACTGGGTGGCCTGTGGTTGAGTGTCCCTGCACCATCCCAAACCCCTGGGAAGGAGTTTAAGATTTTAGCTCATGCCAGCAAGGGAACTTTATGGCTTCCTGCCACACTGAACCAGCTTTCCAGTTTCCTGCCAGGCTTGGCCAGTTCCGGGGAATTGGATCAGTCTGCCTGCCTGTGCCATCAACTGGGAGACCTGGGGTGAATGTCCCTACACCATTCCGATCCCCTGGGAGGGAGTGTAAGATCCTTGCTCCCACCACCCAGGGAACTTTGCAGCTTCCTGCCACACTGGATCAGCTCAGCAAGCCTTGGCCCTGCCTGCCCCAACCCAGTGACCCTCTCTCAATCTGGGGAACTGGATGGCCAGAGTCCCAGAAGCTGAGCACATAGAAGAAAATTTCTAACAGGCCCAGGGAAAACCTTGAAACAACACTGAAAACACGGAAATATAGGAAAATGACAAAACGAAAGACCAAAATACAATCTCAAGCCTCCAGCCCATCCAAAGATACCTTAGGAGCTATGTACATAGAAGAAAACATAGGCCATACACCTGAAATACCTGAAATAATACCAACTGAAATAAAGAAGCAACTAAAGGAATTCAAACTAGAAATAATCTCCCAGGTAAAAGAAGAAATTATAAAAGAAATGAAAGAGATGCTGAACATATCTAAAGAAGAGACAGTTAAAAAAAATTGGAGGAACTAAATGAAAAGATAGAATCCCTGGATGAACAATATATTAGACAAATGGAATATGTGAAATACATGCAAACAGATACACAGGAAATCAAAAATTCCATTCAAAGTTGTAAAAACTGCCTCAAAGAAAGTGAAGACAGAATTTCAGACCTCGAAGAAAAGATTGCAGCTAGTGAACAGGAAAGGAAAGATCTTTTAAAAATAACAAGGAATCAGGAAAAAACAATTCAACAGCTGCAAGATGATGCAAAGAAAAACAACATATGATTGATAAGGATAAATGAAAAAGAAGGGGACAACATGAAAGATGTCAAGAGGATATTTAGAGAAGTAATGGCTGAAAATTTCCCAAACATAAGAACAGAAACTGACATGAGGATCAGTGAAGCATATAGAACTCCAAATAGCCATGACCAAAATACAACTACACCCAGACATATAATAATCACCATCCCAGAAATACAACATAAGAATAGAATATTAAAAGCTGTCAGGGAGAAAAGACAGATCAGCTATAAAGGAAAAGCTGATAGAATCACAGCAGACTTCTCAGCACAAACAATAAAGTCAAGAAGAGCATGGAGTGAAGTATTTCAGATCCTAAGTTGGAAAATAATTTCCAATCTAGACTGATGTACCCTGAAAAACTGTCCTTCAAAATTAATGGAGAAATCAGATACTTCCATGACAAAGAACAGCTGAGGAACTTCATGATCACCACACCAGCCCTGCAGAGAATACCGAAAGACAGTTTAGATACACTTAGGAAAAAACCACTAAGCAAAGCAGATAATTAAACAGAACAGAAAGATAAAGATGCAAGCAGAAAGATAACATGTCTACAATAAACCAATATATAACAGTTATAACCATTAATGTAAATGGTCTCAATGCACCAATTTAAAAAAAAAAACAGACTGGCAGAATGGATCAAGAAACAACATCCAACAATATGCTGTTTACAAGAAATCCACCTAGCCCAAAAGGATACTCACAGACGGAAAGTCAAGGAATGGAAAACAATACTTCATGCAATAGGAACTCCCCAAAAGTGGGGGTAGCTATTCTGTTTGCAGACAACATGAACTTCAAGCAAATAATGATCAGAAGAGATAAAGAAGGTCATTACATACTGGTTAGGGAAAAACTTCAAGAGGAAGAGATGACAATCTTAAATATATATGCATCAAATTCCAGAGCACCCCATTATAAAAAGAAACTATTAATAGAAATGAAAAACCAAATTAGCAATAACACAATTATAACAAGAGACCTTAACAAACTTTTGACACCAAGGGACAGGCCAACCAAACAAAATATCAACAAAGAAATCAGAGAACTGAATCACACCTGTGAACAAATGGACTTGATACACATACACAGAGTGTTCCATCCAACGTCAGAATACACATTCTTCTCAGGAGTACATGGAACATTCTCTAAAGTAGACCATATATTATCCCACAGAACATATTTAAATAAATGCAAAAGAGTTGAAATTATCCCTTGCATGTTGTCAGATCATAGCACCATGAAATTAGAAATTAATGATAAAAGATACTGCAAAAATCCCACAAACACATGGAAACTGAATAACACACGCTTGTAATCAGTGGGTCACAGAAAAAATTAAAGAAGAAATTAAACAATACCTACAAGCAAACAAAATACAAATACAAATTTACATCCCCAGTATCTGTGGGATGCAATGAAAGCTGTCCTCGGAAGAAAATCTATTGCACTGAGTTCCATATCAGGAAAACAGAATAATACAAATAAACAATCTGATGTTACACCTCAAACATCTACAAAAAGAAGATCAAGTCAAGCCCAAAGTCAAAAGAAAGGAGGAAATTATAAAAATCAGAGCAGAAATTAATGCAATAGAGACTAAGAAAACAATCCAAAGAATAAATGAATCAAATAGTTGGTTCTTTGAAAGAATAAATAAAATTGATAAGCCCCTAGCCTACCTTATTTAAAAAATAGAAGAAAAAGCTCAAATTCATACAATAAGGAATGAAAAAGGCGAAAGCACTACAGACTCTGTACAAATACAGAAGATCATCAACACCAGTTTCAAAAACCTCTACTCTCATATGTATGATAGCACAGAAAAAATAGACAGACTCATAGAGACACATGAAGTAACACAACTAGGTCAAGAAGATGTAAAACTGCTGAATAACCCAATTTCTATTAATGAAATTGAATATGTAATTAAGTCCTCACCTACAAGAAAGAGCCCCAGAGGGATTCACTGCAGAATTCTACAAGAAATACAAAGGAGACTTAATGCCCACACTCCTCAAATTCTTCAATGAAATTGAAAGGGAAGCAATCTTTCCTAAGTCATTCCTGGAAGCAAATATTACTCTAGTACCAAAACCTGAGAAAGACCCAACTAAAAAAAGAGAACTACAGGCCAATCTCCCTAAAGAACAGAGATGCAAAAATCCTCAATAAAGTATTGGCAAATAGGATGCAGCAAATCATAAAGAAGATTATACACGATGACCAAGTGGGATTCATCCCAGGCATGCAGAGATAGTTCAGCATACCTAAATCAATAAATGTAATCCACCATATCAATAAAGCCAAAAGTAAGAATCACGTGATCATTTTCTATAGATGCATAAAACGTTTTTGATAAGGTCCAACATTATTCATGATAAGAACCTTACAGAAAATTGGAATAGGTGGTCTTTACCTCAATATAATAAAGGCGATCCATGACAAACCAACAGCTAGTATCATGCTAAATGGCCAACAACTGAAGGCCTTTACCTTGAAATCAGGCACAAGACAAGGATGTCCCTTACCACCACTCCTATTTAATATAGTACTGGAAATACTAGCCAGAGCAATTAGCGAAGAGAAAGAAATAAAAAGAGTAAAGATAGGAAAAGAAGAATTTAGACTGTCATTATTTTCGGATGACATGGGACTCTACATAGAAGACCCCCAATATTCCATTGAAAGACTCCTAAATGTAATAAATAAATTCAGTCATGAAGCTGGATGCAAAATCAATACTCAAAAATCAGTAGTATTTCTATACACTAACAACAAGATCACAGAGAGAGAAATAAGAGAAGCCATACCCTTTACACTAGCACCCAAAAAAATGAAATATTTAGGAATTATCCTCATGAAAGAAGTGAAAGTTCTATATAGGGAAAATGATAATACACTGAAAAAAGAAATTGAATAGGATCTCAGAAGGTGGAAAGACATCCCTTGCTCATGGATAGGAAGAATAAATATTGTGAAAATAGCCATTCTTCCAAAATTGTTATACAGATTCAATGCAATCCCAATAAAAATACCATCAACATACCTCATAGATCTAGAGAAATCACTCCTAAAATTCATCTGAAACCAAAAGAGACCTAGAATAGCAAAGACAGTTCTGAGCAGCAAAGGCAAAGCAGGAGGCATCACAATCCCTGACTTGAAGTTATAGTAGAAAGCTACTGTAGTAAAATCAAAATGGTACTGGAATAAAAACAGAGCCAAAGATCAATCAAATAGATGAAAAGATAAAACAACAACTACAAACACACTTAACCACCTTATCTTTGATAAAGGAGTCAAACATGTTCACTGGAAGAACAATAGTCTCTTTAACAAATGGTGTTGGAAAAACTGGCTCTCCATATGCCAAAAACTAAGACTAGACCCATGCCTATCACCATGTACTAAATTAAAATCTAAATGGATCAAATATCTGAATTTATAACAGAAACTCTAAATCTATTGGAAGACAAGTTGGGTAAAACCCTTAGGGACATAAGGTTAGGTGGAGGTTTCATGAACAGGAATCAAACCGCACAGGCAATACTTCCCAGAATCAACAAGTGGGATCATGTCTTATTAAAAAGTTTATGAACATCAAAAGAAATCTCTAGCATAGTGAAAAGAAAACCTACAAACTGGGAAACAATCTTAGTGAACTGTCCCTCAGACAAAGGTCTTCTATCTAAATCATATAAAAATTTTAAAAATCAGACCCCCAAAATTTAAGGATCCAATCCAAAAATTGGCATCTGAGGTAAACATATAATTCTCAGATGAAAAAATACAAATGGAAAATAAATACATGAAAAAATGTTCATCATCATTACTCATTAGAGAAATACAAATTAAAACAACACTAAGATTCCATCTCACTCCAGAAAGAATGGCCAGGGTCAAGAAAACTACTGGCAACAAATGCTGGAAAGGGTATGGGAAAAAAAAAAACTCTCCTGCACTGTTGGTGGGAGAGTAGACTGGTGCAACCAATGTGGAGGTCAGTCTGGAGATATCTCTGAAAGCTGGGATTGGAGATCCCATTTGTTCCAGCTATTCCACTTCTAGGCATATTCCCAGAAGAACTGAAAGCATCATACCACAGTGATATATGTGCACCTATGTTTATAGCAGCACAATTTGTAATCGCCAGATCTTGGAAACAACCTAAGTGTCCATCAACTGAGGAATGGATAAAAAAGTTGTGGTATTTTTATACAATGGAGTACTACTCAGCTATAAAGAATAATCACATTGAGATATTTATAAATAAATGGACGCAGCCTGAGACCATACTCATAAACAAAATAAATCAAACTCACGTGTATGAATACCGAATAGTTTCCCTAGTGTAAGAAATGGTAAGAACACATAAAAGTATGTGGTAATCATGATTCCCCAATATTTTGCTTTGAACCTTATAATGTTTTCATTCATTATTTGGAATGGTTTTATCCTGGGTTGTTTGATTTTTATGGTCTGTGTTAGTAGGAACAGCTATTTTGAAGAAAACAAGACATTATAATGGCTAGTGATGATTTAATATCATCTTGTTTTAAAGTCCCACCAAGCTTTTGTTCTTCTGTCTCCATCGGTTTTATCATGTTGTATCTTATTGGATTTTATTATATGTGATAGTATAAAAATATGTTATAGACAAGGAGATAATATAGTAACCTTTGTTCATTTACTGTTAGTTGATTCTGAATACCCTGTAATACTTTCATTCTCTTGAATGGTTTTACACTTTCTTTTTATGTTTGATACTATAGTATATGAAGGTATACTCAATTATTTCAAGGAAAGCGACACTTTGGTAGCTACTGTTATGTCGGCTTGTCTTGTGATGAAACACTATGTTGCTTAAACTGTTATGTTTTGACCTGTTTTGTTATGTCCTCTTCTATCTTAATCTTTTTTTAAATAAAAAATTATTAAAAAAGAAAGAAAATTGGACTTAGTGTGGGGCCAATAGTATTTACTATTAACATGGAACTCTCTTGGTAAATGAGGAGCACTTCATCAATGATTGACTAATTATCTTACTATGAGTTTAAATTTCTTTATCCTTCCTATAGGGTATAAAGAATTGGTCTTACCTTTCTTAATAAGTTAAAATAATTTAGATTAAATCATTTGGTTTTTTTTTTATTTAAGAGGAAAAAGAGAAAAACACAAAACAAACCAAAGCGGCGTAAGGGTACACGCAATACAGAACTACAAAACAAAACAAAACAAAACAAAACAAAAAACCATAACAGTAAGAAATTACCTGCTAGTAGATTACACACTATTTTCTTGAAAATAGTTCCTCAAATCACAGTATCAAAGAACACAAGGTGGACATTCAAACAGGGAGACTGCAAACAGCTGTGTTCAATGTTCCAAAAACATTGATAAAGTCAGCTATTTAACACCCCCAAACACACTTGCTGTTATATCCGTTAGAGCTCTTTTTCTTTTTTTTTTTTCCCTCTCTTTTTTACAACAAAATTTACACATCTTGGATTTTATTACTCCTTAGTGCTTATTACTTTCTTGGGGGGGGGGAAGAATACAGTCAAATATGGCAAAACAAAGCTGTCAGTCAATACCAAGGATAGACATAGCACATGGTGTAGAACAGAGTACAAGTTTATCAACAATGGTTATCAACGTTGTCCCTTGTTTCCTTAAAAAGAATTGTCTATCTTATTAGATATTATAAAGTTGGACAAAACAGTAGAGAACAAGACCAATAAAACTTAGGCATTGTAAACATTACAGGACTTCCAAAGAAGACAATAGTCAAACCAGAATGGGTATCTTAGTGAATCTTATTGTCTTCAAAGTAGTTGCCTATGTCTTCAAACTTGATACTATCATATAGAATGGAACAGAGTCTAATCAGTCAAAACAAGATCGTGGGAGTACTACAGGACTTCAAAACAAGTTAATAGGAAATCGAAAAGAGTTACTATTTATATATCCTAATTTTTTTGAATTTTTTCTTTAATTAAGACAAACATAAGAAATGACTAAATATTTTTTTTTTGAAACAATAAGGGGGAGATTGAGATAAAACAGGACATAACAATATAACAATAGAGGTCACAGCATGACTGTTTCAATAACCTAGTACTTCACCACCTTATAACCTGACTTAATAGTAGTTACCATAGTGTCTTTTTCCTTGAAATATTTGGGTAAAACTTCATATACTCTAGCTTCAAATATTTTCATATCAAGAAGCCCAGAATAAAGCCTTTCTAATTAATGAGTGAAAACTTTATAAGGCTTCAAGGCCACATAATGGGGAATCATGATTACCACATATTTTTATATATTTGAATCATTACTTACATTAGGGAAACTATTCGGTATTCACACATGCGAGATTGATTTATTTCACTTATGAGTATGGTCTCAAGCTGCGCCCATTTATTGATAAATATCTCAATGTGATCCTTCTTTATAGCTGAATAATACTCCATTGTATAGAAATACCACAACTTTTTTATCCATTCCTCAGTTGATGGGCACTTGGGTTATATTATTGGAAGCTAAGTGTTGGAACTTTCTGAGAGTATTGTGATCAAGGAAACAGCGTATTTAGAACATTCACACTGAGTTACAGCCCTAGCCATGGTTTTTATTTTTCTTTTGAGACAGGGTCTCACTAAGTCATGAAGTTGCCCAGGGAAGGCTAGAACTTGCAAGAGCCTTTCCCTGCCTTAGCTTATCAGAGTGCTAGGATTGCTGCTGTGTTTCTATTCATGAATGTTATTACAGTGGAAATTTTAGAGAAATAGAGGAGAATACATGTGCTTAGACAAAATTTTTAACTGAGAAGCACATCCTAGCAACACCAAAATTTCTTATTTATTTATTTTAAAGGGAATAATATAGAACAATAAAATGAAACAAAACAAAACAGCGATAAGACAGTAGGAAGTCCACAATAGTTACTATATTGCATATTGTTATCCTCTGAATAGATGCTTAGACTACTGGCTTTATGTTTGCAAAGTCAATCAAACAATACAAGCACTAGGTTGTTTCTTTAGTTCAGTTGTTATCATCTCAGTCTCTGTTTCTCCAAGTTAGCCAGTTGCTTGCAGGGGTGGATGGAGTAGTTCTTCCCCCCACCCAGCTTGAGGGCTGGGGTTTGCTGTCTCACCGAGGGACGCTGGCAGTGGGCATCGCCGCCTTCCTGTGTTTAGAAAAATCTAATGTATAGAAAAATCTGTGTATAGAAAAATCTATATGCAGAATCAAGACATATATCAGAAGCCCAAGGGAGATGGTTTCAGGAGTGTTTGGGCTTCTGTCTAGATGGCCCCAAAACTTCCATGGTGGGGCATTTTAGCGGTGGTTGGGCCTGGTGTGCTTGGCACTGGGATTGTCTGTGTTTTGGGATCAACAGTGTGTGATTACTAAACTAGTCCACTGAATAGTGCAGCATAGTGCCAGGTGTAGATAATGGTCCACTCTGGGTGCGAGTACTCTCTGTCCTCGGGATTGCAGCATGAATAAAACATAAGGGACAGAAAGAGGGCTGATTTGATGCCTCCTGCTTGCTGCTTTTGCTGATTCCTGCTTTATACCTTCCACATCATGAACTATGTTTTTCTCCTCTGCGATGCCCCTATTCTATGCCACCCTGCCTTGGTGCCATCCAAAATTGAACTGAAGCCGCTATGTACTGCAAGCTACTCTCAATTTTTTCTCCTTTAACTTTGGATATTGACTATTTTTGTCTTAGCAAAGAGAAGAGTAACCAAAACAAGCAATGGAATGTCCAGAAAAGAGTGAATTATTCTGACCTTGTGAAAATTATTCTCGTGGGCAGACGCTCCTTTCTCATTTCTGTGAGCCTCACATTATTTGATTATCTACTTTGCCTTTAGTTTCCAATGGTTTCTATGCCAGTGTGAGCTGAGTGAAAAATGAAAATCTTCCCTAAGTTTCATTTTTCATTCAATCATAAAGCAGACACCTGGGATTTGGCCCCAATTCCCATCCGTACATGACTGCTGCATGTTCGTCTCTGCTGAAGAATGTGGTCAACCTCTCCCACAGCTTCTGTCCCTCCCACGAGTTCCTTTCATTTCTCTTCTGTTGGTTTTACTCCTTACTGCTTTATTGAGTTCCTATATATTTATTTTTTCTCTCCTTAGTAATTTCCAGAATCAGTTATTTGTCATATTTTCCTTACTTTATCATTTTAATTTTCTCCAAAGATAACCGTAATGTTTGTTAAGTGTTAATGCTTCTTTTAATGTGATATCCTTATAAGTTGACACTGTATGTATTGGGCTGTCCTAGTCACCGAAAACTGAAACAAGGTCTTTCTCATTTTCTCTTCTTAACCATGCACAACTTAAAAAACATCAGATTGTTAACTTGAAACCAAGGTGTCTTCATTATTTGTGCTTTACAAATAAAATCATGGCCTTTCTAGGTTTGTATTGATTGACAGGCTGAGATGAGTTTAAGTGTGAAATTCTGGCTTTATTTAATGTTTTTCAATAGCAAGAAATGAATTATCATGTCTTTCCTCAATTTGATGCCCTCCTCCAAAGGGATCGTATGAAGGCTTGTCTCCCTCTTATCACGCTGGCTTATTGCAAAATAATGTTAAAGGTCTCAGTCATATTCCAGTATCTAGAATGCTGTCTTCCGTGACTAATCTCTCAGTGAAGCACACTACTGTGCTCTTCTATTTTTATATAACACCAGTTTCTCACGCATTTCAGGGCCAACAGAATGTGCTATAGAGGTGACATCATCACAGATTCTGGAACAAAGACACACATTCTACCAAAGTTTAAACTTCACATCTCACATGAGAAGGGAACGTTGGGCCCTCTAGAACCCTGGTCCCTTCTCAGGCCTCCAGGAGGGCGCTGCTGCCCATAGCGACCTTGTGTGAGGCTCCTGCCTTTCCCTTGGGCAGCGTCCTCAGACTGAGCACCCCCACCCCTGCTGTCGGTGGATGCGGACCTGTGACTTAACAAGAGACCAGAGAGCATCCAGACTGCTTAAAGGGCACCCCCTTTCTGTCTTTGAAATCTGTCAACACAAAGACACATGTGCAACAGCCTCCCCACTCTTAGTCCCAGGGGCTCCCTGACCAGGGCTACCTCCCACCTGCTTCTCATCCTGTAGCCCATCTACGTTAGCCATGCTTCTGCTGCTCATCCCTGGGCTTGAGAGCAGTTTTACCCTGGATGAGTACGTGCCACTCCCTCTACCCTTCCACAAAAGTGACTCTGTTCTTGTTAAATGACAACTTTGCCTTCACAGCGAGTCCAGATGCTTTTCCTTACTCTGCATGGATGTTGCAGAGAAAGCTGGCCACACTCACCTCAGAATCTGAAGTGTAATTCAGACACCTGTGCTGTGATACCTCTCTTGGATAACACAAGACCGCAGCCTCCAACTCCAGGAGACTGGCTTTTTATGGGCCTTCAGGGCTCAACCTGAATCATTTTGTGTCTTATTCCGCAACAGCAAATAGGGAGGGTAGATTACTCAGCAACAGTGACCTACCAGGTCAAATGTATTCTGTCTAGGTGGAAGAATGGTGACTTTCTCTACAAGGGTCCCTCCTCATCCCCAACGCCCCACTGACCCAAGCGCTCTGGAGAAAGCACACCAGAAAGTTGTGTTTCCAAGCTTCCATCAGGGGCTTTCCAAGAAAGTCCAGCACCTATGTTTTAAAAAAAAGTGCAACAGCACTTGTGTTAAAAAAAAAAAAAAAAAGTCATTTCTGGATTCAGTATGCTATCTGCAATCCTTCAGACAGTGATCAGTCAGTGACACTGACGCCCTTGGTCACAGTGTTGGCTCTCAGCTGTGTAATCTGGACTCACATTCAGGTGACCCTTTACAGCAGAGCCTTGATCAGCACACAGCAGGCCCTCCACTGGAGCTTCATGTCTGCATCATCCTACTCCACTCTATGTTACTGACAAAATCGAAGTAAATAAAGTGTCTAGATTGCTGATCATTTAAGCATTACACAAAACCAGTGAACAAACTGATCATAATTCTTAATGAGATACTGAAATTTAAAAGCCACCCAGTTGCAATCTTTTCTGCTATTCCAGGATTGCATCAAAAATTTGAAGCAATAGCCCCATAAACAAATAGGAACTAAAATAGATAAAATAACACTGAAAATGTCCTAGACATTCCATTTTAAGAAGCCATACTATCTCATAACATCATATAAA
Source organism: Cavia porcellus (assembly GCF_034190915.1). Lineage (NCBI taxonomy): Eukaryota > Metazoa > Chordata > Mammalia > Rodentia > Caviidae > Cavia > Cavia porcellus. Next base: position 23,218,369 of record NW_026947509.1, on the reverse strand, counting down.
ATTACATATGTAATGAACATTTTTCTTCATTTTCAAGGCACATTAACAAAGTTAACAGGAAAATAGACCACCTTTGCCAAAGTTCGCAATAGCAGACATATTAATTCTCACAGAGGTATCCAGGATAGGAGACTGTTTTCACTTAGTGTAAGACAAATATATATATATATATATATATATATATATATATTTCAAAAATGTACATACTACACTTAAGACTTTGAATTTTTTACTTGTGGTTTGGTTCATAGAATGGAATTTTAAAAACCTCTGTTTTTTAAATGTTGTGAAATTTAAGTTATAATAAGTACACTTAATATGAGATCTATTATAGTAACAAATTGGAAGTCTGCAATTGGGCACTGATAACTATAGCCAGACGCGGCAGATCTGCAGAAGTTGTTGTTGTGCCGCTGACACTTGGTGCCCCGTGTCTAATATCTCCCCATCAGCCTCAACACTCAGGCAGCCTTGAATTTCACCATTATTTTCTCTGCTTGTGGAGTTTGATCCTTTCAGATACCTCTTACAAACTCACTGACGGGATGTTTGTCATTCTGTGATAGGCTGATTTCACTGACTATGTCCTCGAAGCTCATCAATGCTGCTGCACATGGCAAGAAGGCTACCTTTTCAAAACTGCATAATACTTTATCATTCATTTTCTTATCCGCGCACCCATCCGATGACATTTGTTTTGTGTCCCGTCTTTACTGCTGTGAACAGTGCTGCAACAGACATGATGCTGCAGATACCGCTCTTAGATCCGATTTCAACTACTCTTCATTAATGCCCACAGAGGGGTTCCTGGGTTATAGGTTCACTCTACTTTCAACTTTTTGAAGAACTTTTTGCTGCTTTCTGTAGTATCTGCCCCATTTTCCATTCCCATCAAACATTAAAAAGGACTCCAATTTTTCCACATTGTTACCAACGCTGCTTTTGTCTTTTGTTTTTCATAATAGGTACCTCAAAAATTGTAAGGTGATATCTTGCATGATTATTTGCTTTTGCATCTTCTTTTGAGAAATGTCTATTCAACCTCTTTGCCCATTTTCAAGTCAGGCTCAGTTTAGCTGAAAGACTATTAATTACATTGTAGATTATCTTCTAATCAGACATGGCTTGTAAATATTGTCCTTCATTCCACAGGCTATATTCTTTTTTCTTTTTGCTTTGCTGGTTGTTTCTTTTGCTATCAGAAAGCTTTTCAATTTAGTCTGATATAGTTCCACTTGTGAAATTTTGCTTTTCTTACCTGTGCTTTTAGTGTTGTATCCAAAAAATGGTCATTGCCAGGACCAGTGACGAGAAGCATTTCTCTTATGCTTTTGGCTGCCACAGTGTTCAACCATGGTGGGCATAAAGGATGAAAAGATTACTCAGAGATGAGACTTCGTTCAATCATTGAGAGGCCTGCACAGGCTGTTTTTCAACATTCATTTAGAATGTCAGAATAAAAGAAAAAATCAAGAGAAAAGCGAAATTTGGTCATGGGGTTTCTCAAGGCTGGACAGTTTTCCTTGGGGGAAGGTAAACTGGCCAGACACAGTGTATTGACTAATCTCACCTTCTTACTGTTAATCAGTTCTCACACAGCCTATGTGCTTTTGCCCATAGTTAAACCATTCACTCTTCACAGAGTGTGTGTTTTGCACCAAAGTTTAAATGCTTCCTCTCATGGAGCCTGCATGCTATTTGCCTCTCAGATAAATTATTTGTGTACTTTTGCCCAGAGTTTTAACAATTTACTCCTCCTTGAGCCTACACACTTTTGTCCTGCAGTCTAACTATTCACTCCATAATTCCCCAGCAGCTATAATTTAAAGTCTTACACTTAAGTCTTAATCCATTTTAGTACACTTTTGTATGTCCAGTGTCAACATTTGCAGGCGCATATCAAAATTATTGAAAAGAGTAATTTTTCTCATTGTGGATCCCTGACGTCTTTAAGAAAAACCAGCTGAATATCTATTTATGGTCTGCTTTCTTAGCTTTCAGTTCCATTTCATTGGTTCATGTTTCCATCCCATAGTATTTTAATTACTAAAGCTTCGTAATATATCCTGAAACAAAGAATTGTTAACATCTGTGTGTTCTTTCTCAAGCTTATCTTAGGTACTTTGGGTCCTTTTGTAGGTATGTTAGAGTCTTAAGAAATAAAATCTGGCTTTTTATACCTCTGCAAATATGAAATTAGGATTTTGATTAAAGATTACATTGAATCTACAGATTAAATTAGGTAGCATGAACATTTCAATCTATGACCTTGGGATGTCTTCCCACTTAGTTTTGTCTTATCTATTACTGTCATCAAAGTTTTATAGTTTTCAGTATGCAATTCTTTCATTAAAGTTTATTCCTAACTTTTAAATTTTTGAAGCTGTTGGAAATGGCATTGTTTTCCTAATTTCCTTTTTTTAAATAATTTGTTATTAATGTACAGAAATATAGCTAACTTTTGTATTTTCCTTTCTATTCTGTAATCTTAGTAAATCTATTAGTTCTAATGTTTTATAATGATTTTTAAAAGAGTTATTTTACAAATTATGCCATGTTGCCTACAGACAGACACAATTTTACTTCTTTTTTAAATTTGGATTTTTTTTTTACCTTGCATAATTGCTCTAAGGAAATCCTACAGTACCATCTTCAATAACAGCAAAGAGATTAATGATTCCTTCCCTGTCCCTAATCTTAGATTGAGGTTATTTCCTGTATATTAGTGAACATTTTATTAAGAATTAGAAAAAAAAAAGAATTAGAAGCAGTTTGGAGAACACCTGAAGACTGACATACTGGCATAAGAAGAATTACCACATATTTATCAATAAGGAAGTTCTAAAGACTTCCAAAGTGCTAGGGGAAACAGAGATGATTATCCAAACAAATGGAGCATAAGAATCAACAAGGGCCATGGTAAAGCTCAAAGCTCCAGGAAAAAACATTTAGTTACTTATAAGCTGCATTGATTTTTCTGGCTAAAAATTCTGAAACATGGCTCCAAATTTATTCTAGTGATTTTTGTCTTCTCTGATAGCTTCTCTAAGAATTAGAAAACTAAGACAAAGGAAATGAGAGGAAATTGGAGAAAAATAATAAAAATATTGGTAAAAAGGAAAAATTATAAGTTAGAAAGAAAAAAGATGGGCTTCATTGAATTTCAAAACTATATGGTAAGCCTTGTAGGATTTCACTGTTGCAGGATGCAAAAGTCCTAGAGATGTGTCACACAATAATGTGAAAATACTTCATATTATTAAACAGTATACAGTGTACTAAAAATGGCTAAGACAGTAATTTTAGTATTCTCGGTTTTACTACAGTTAAAACATAATGTGGCCCTGCCCCATGCTAACAGCAGAATGAGCAAGGTAAACTGGGAAAGGGCCGGGGAGGTGACAGAAGGACATCGAAATGAGGACAGGAGGCCACTGTATCCACGTCCTCGTTCTCTTTCCATCAGCCACAGCCTCATTGGAGACATTTATGTGTCCTAGATAAGTTGTTCTAGGTTTATAGAACTTTAATTTCTTTTAATTGTCTTTACTCTAAAAGAAGATAAAACAAAATATTTAAATATTTAATGGGATATTCTTTTTCCCGAGATCTTTCTTTTTAAGCGAATTGTCAACCACCTTTTAAGTTGGGTGCTCTGATGTTTTGTTAAGGGAATGGGGTCTCTGATCCTGATAATTATTTCAGGCTGTCCTTGGCCCAGATGAGCCTCTTATTTCTTGCTGAGGCTTTTCTCCTCTTCTCCAGACTTACCTGATCACAGGGATAGTGTGAGCAGAGACAGTGTTGTGGGGGGAGGAGGAAGCCTCCATGTTTCTGCCTGTCCCATCAGTGGCACAGCTAGCAGGGCTCTGGTATGATCAGCTTTGTCAGTTCTCTGCTAAAAACTTCAAGGGAAGCTCTCCCCCTGCCTCAGTCTCCTCATATTCCTCTTTACATAAGCACAGATGAAGGGCAGCCTGTCTCTATCTTCTTCTCAGCTGCTTGGGTGGGGGGAGTTTCTTAATAGAAAGGAGTCCTTTGTAACCACACATGGATCTCTTCAGCCCTGTCTCTCCATGACTGAAAGCTTCCTGTTCTTCAGCTACGGTCTCTTGCTGCTTTACGCCAGATTTATATCTGACTCCAAAGCAGAGGACCACACTGGAGTCTGCCTGACAGCTACAAAAGCACTTTCACATAAGGCAAGAATTACCAGTCTGCCTCTCTTCTAGAATTTTAAATGAGCATTCCATTTTTGTAGCATATTGTTTTTGCACTTTGCAGAACTAACATTTTAAAGGGTTATTGCTTGTGTAAGAAAGGTCACTGTCAATGATGATGGATGGAAAATAGCTTGATCTTGCAATGTTTCAGCGTTTAATTAAAATGCCTCAGCACTGCTCGCTGAGTAAAGGTGCTTTCATTCTATCTTTCTACAGCCTGTGAATCAGTCAGATTAATGACTTGTTCTTCACAGACTGTTGATTCTTTGGGATCCACAGTTTGTGCCAGGAGGAGCAGGGCACACACAGTAACTCAGCCTGATGACTGTATCTCCAGTTTTGAAGGCTCCTGTGCAGGTGAAGTTCAGCTGCTAGAATTCTGGTGGCCTTGTGCTTGCTCTTCAGGTACACTGAACACTCCTGACACACACCGTGGGGGCTAGGACCACAGGTTTCTTGACTGCCCTCAACAGGGGGAAACCTCCATCTACCCATAGTCCTTGACTTGGGAGCACAACTCAGCCTCGTTGGCTCTATATGTGACACAGAGGTACATTCATACTTAGAATCTGCCACTGAGTTCACCTCTTATTTATAAATGTCATCAGTGCCAATTAGCTTCACACTGACCTCAATAATATATCCAAAAAAATTTATTACCTACTCTGCTTTAATCAACTTAAAATCAAGTACATTTGCTCTTTCTAGAAGTTTTAAGTAAAAACATACAGTACAGAATCGAAAAGCACTGATTTCAAGACCAGAGAACTTTCTAGGCATATGTGGTGTCGTCACACCTCTCCAACTATTCTGAGTCCCCAGGAGTCCCAGATGTGCCTGTCACCATACCCCTAAGCAGAGACTTAACCTAGTACTGCACTGATTTATACCTGTGAATAACCGTCTCTCTATATATCTAATTCCTTTCCACACATGCACTTCACAGATCTGATCACTGCCAGGAAATAAAACAGCAGAGTTAGCCAATCAGGGGAGAACTGGAAACCCAGCGCCCCCCCATGATCCAACAGAGTTGGCCAGCCAGGAGTGAATCAGGAACTCAAGCCAAGACCCCCATGAGCCCACAGAAATCATGATAGCCAGAGGAATATCAAGAACCCCATCTCCTTCCATTAACCAGCAGAAGTTGTACCAACCAGGGGAGAACCAGGAACCCAAGCCCCCACACACACACTGTGAGCTCCAGAAGTCATGCTGGCTGGAGAAGAACCAGAATCCCAAACCACTGCCAACTCTGTGAGTCAGCAGAAGTCACAACAGCCAGAAGAGAAGCAGAAGCCACACTCTGCACTGTGAGCCAACCAGCCTGTAGGCCCAGAAAGAAGAGCCCCACCACCACCACCCGAGTAAGCAACTAGCCAATTTGGAGGAACACAGGCTGAGATGACAGAAACTGAAGTAGAGAGACAACTTAACACTTGTATTGTTTGATTGACTTTGCAGGCCTAAAACTGGTAGTTTGAGAAACTATTAGAGGATAACAAGAGGCATTATCATAGCATTGCTAATTTCCTATTGTCTTGTTTTGAAGTTGTTTCATTTTCATTGTTTTGTTTCATTTGATTTTATTCTATGTCTTTTTGTTTTGTTTTACTATGTCTGATGGTATAGGCAGCTATTGTAACCATAACAAGAGGTATTATAGTAGTCCTTGTTGATTTCCTACTATCTTATTTTTAAGTCCTGTATTACTTCCATTTCTTGTTTTTGTTTTTATTTTTTTACTTTTTTGTATTGGGCATCAAACTCACGACCTCATGCTTGGCAGGCAGGCACCTATGCCACTGAACTAAATCCCTGTCTCTCATTATCTTGTTTTGGTTGGTTTATTCTGTTGCACTTTGTTTTGTTTTATTCTATTTAAAAATACATTTAAAAAAAGAAAGAAAGTAACTAATTTTGTACAGCTGTAGAGTGAGTTTGTGTTTCAGCCTATTACTACAAGAACTCAAATTTTGAAGAAATAAAAAGCTTCCAAAGCAAAAAGTTCCAATAAGCTAAAGTTATTTTATTATTAAAGAAAGGAAATACTTTTCAATAAATATACTATTACCCAAAAAAGGCAATAATTTGCATAAGGAAAGTTTAATATGAAAATTATTACATAATAATAAAGGATTAGCTACTGTTCTATTATTTGTTAATGGATAAAAAGAACTCTAGAGAACATGGGTATAGAATCCATAAGGATGAAGCAGTATTCTCCCAAGGGAGAAACATGTTAGAGTAAGTATACCTGTCAGGGCTCTGATTAGGACCTCAGAGAAAAACTCCAACAAGCAAGAAAACACCAACCAGGATTCTAACAGTATTTACAGGAATTCCACAGAGGAATGCTGCTGAATTTCAAGCTTAGCTTATGAAATTTTGCTAAGAATTCACCAGTGGGGCTGTCATTGCACTTGCTGGAGGGGTACATATGTGGGTACCAGGGGGTCCCTGTGCATCCCAGGCTGCCCAAACTTTGCCGGATTAGAAGAGAAGGAATCAAACCAGCCGTGAATGGGATGCATCCTTCTTCCACACGTGGTTACTGACAAAGTAACCCCTGAGAAACCTTAACTGAACATGAAAAATACATATATAGAGAGATTAATTTTGATTAACAATGGTCTTAATTGTCTTAGTATTAAACCCTCAACAGAAAATTATACCCAAAAATGGTTCTGCAAAGAACAATACAGTAACATAATACAGTTAGGCTAGATATCTTCAAATACTACACCAGTCCCTACTGTCAGTGCACAACTGTACCTGCCACATTCTGGTCTACAGCTCTAAAACGCCATGGTTCTTAGTCCTAGTAGCCCTTTCAAATGTGTCCTTTGGCCTCTCAGTGTATTAGCTTTGTTATTGTCAGGCTTAACCTAAGAGAGACCCTCTCAGTGAAAATGCTGCCATCTATAAACAACAGGAAACTACTAAAGGGTCATGCCACACTCACCAAATAGAGCAGATGGATATAAAGAGGATTCAGGACAGGACGTACACTCTCTCCCCGGCCCCAGAAACCCCAGAATTATCTACAAAGATACACTGACTTTTCCAAACATTCCATCCAGATTCCTTGGGATTATAACCCTATTCCCAAACCCTGTATAAACTCAACTCCAGCCAGCTGCTGCTATAATGCATAACCTCAGCCTGTCTGCACACAGACAGAATTAAATCCAGCCTTTGCTCACAGAGAGCCTGTGTTTCCAGGTGATTCTTTGTGTGCCATTAATAATGGTTATTTTAATGTACTTTCAAGTATCTTTCAAATGAAGTTTTAGTTTCTTGTGTAGGAGTGTTATAAAATGAAAATATCAATATAGATATTCCAGCTATTATTACTTTTGTGATACAGACTAATTCTGTTGACTTCCCCAGATTTTGCATCACATTTTCTAGAGGCAGTTACTAAAAATGCCTTCAGATTCTACAACACAGAGGGTAGGCCCACGTTCTAAGCCTGCAGTAAAAATAATAATAATAATAATGGCAATGGTCATGAAAATATGGATATATTCATTTAGTGTAATTATTTGCATGGTTACAATTAAAATAGGACATGAATTTTCCTAGTAATAAAGCAAGGAAGAATCCATATGATCTTATAGGGTACCTGCATATTTAAATAAATACCTCAAAATGGAGGTCAGTATTAAAGAAAAAAGGCTTATACTGATAGGTATATAGTATTTTTTTGGTGCGATAAAGGGAGAATATAAAGTAAAAATGGCCTTTATTCTAAGAACATGAAGAGAACTTCATGACTGCCGTGGTCTGGGTTTCTCTGCTGGAAAGGTGGGGTGGGGAACATACATATAGTTTCCGACTGGGGTGGTGCTTAGGGCGACATTGCTGATGTGTGGGCAGCTGATTGGGACTTTTTTTGCGCCACAGATAAGTTGTCATAGGGGAAGGGAAAGTGACCTCAAGGTGAACATCATTTGGTCCTGCCTCCCACTGCCATAATGTCGGATATAGGGCAAAACCCTTTCATGTACCAAATGCTACTAACTTCTACCATTTTAAGTCATTATAAATCAATATTCTAACTTTAACTCATGCTTTCTGCTTGTCTTACATGTTTATAATATCATGTTAAGTATCAATAAACTTAAGCATCAGCAACTTTTACTGCTCTTGTAGTCTTTTCCTGACTATAAAATAAGGATGGTTTATCATGCAACAAAACCCATCTTTCTCTCTTTTAGATCAGTCAGGGTGAGAGGTTTGATCCCGGGGTAGGCAGGATTGGTGCCACTCCTCAACCTGAAGTAGTTATGAAAGACAGAACAGAAAGCCTTCTACACTCTTTAAAAATAAGGGATCAGATCTATATTCCTTAAAAATAAGGGATTAAAGTCTTGGAGAGGGAAATAGGATAGAAAAAATAAAAATATAGGCAAAAGGAGGAAAGAAAAATTATAATTTTTAAATTTAAAAAGCTACATTGTCAGGACACAAGCTCAACTTTTTCCCCTCTTTTTTCCCAGGGTGGACATTTCCCTTTCACCTGCAAATGGTTTCGACCATCTCTTTTTATTCCTTCAAATATTCTTTTACTTGTGAATAGACACCTTCTTTTCACCAACTAAGTAACTTTGCTCTATGAATAGATCATTAATTTTCTATGAAGGGACCATCCTCCACCACCCAGTAACAAAACTGAGGCTTTGGATTGTCAGATTCCCACAGATATTCACTGTCAAAAATGATATAAGGGAATGAAACGCCCAACCTACTATGTCCGAGTGTCGTGTTCTCTAAAATTGAAGAATGAATTTTGGGAACAATGGAGGTAAGAGTAGAATATATTTATTGAGACAAAGGAAGCTTCTGTCTTAAGAGAGACCAAAGGGGTCCCCCACAGGTTGCCAAGGACTCTGCCTTTTTCAGGGGCTTTAAAGAGTAAAACCATGGGTTCAAGATGAGGGAAGACTGGAAACTCACAAGGCAGATGGGCATAAAGTGGGACATGACTATAGTTAGGCAATAAGATCAATAGTTCAGGTAGAATTGATTACATTAGGGACAAATGGGGAAGCCAGTCATATGGAAAGTGGGCTCTCACCCAGGGGGATGGGAACAATTTAGGGTGTCAATCCCAGAATATGGGTGCATTTGTATGTTTTTTTTGTTTGTTTTGAGCCTCACAGCAGGAGGCCTCAGATTTGCACTGGCTCTATTGAAGACCTAGCCCTATCTCATTGCCTGTATTTCTGACTAACTCAGCTGCTTGCAACAAAAACACATAAATATTCCCAGCTACAAACTGTAGAATGTCTTTCTGTCTCTTAAAAGCTCACGTTCTAGTTCTTTGAGTGCGTGCCTTTTAATTTCTGCCTAATAAAATCCTTCGTATTCCTGCAACTATCACTCTAAATTCTTTCTGTGACAGGAGTCAGCAAATTTGCAGTTATTGTATGAGAAGGCTGGATTAGGTTTCTTTTTTTTTTTTTAATTACTTTATTTGTTAATATTAAGAAGAAAAGGTAAAACAAATTTTCACAACAAAATAATGAAAAAGTAACAATTGTTGATAAATTACACATCATTATCTTTAGTCACTCAAGTACAAAATATGGGCATAAAAATTTCTTCAATCAATATTAGCACAACCTTCCCTATTCAGTGAACTAAGTGACACTAATGGTATAACTAACTTGCATTTTTTTCTTTTCCCTTCTATCCTTTCTCTTTTCCCCTATCTTAGTTTCTTCTTTTTATTGAACAGTTTCCTTCCATTTCACAGTGACTATTGTATATTTTGAACCTTATGGTATCACATATGTCACTGTGGTGTGATGTTTTTCAATCCTTCTGGGAAGATACACAGAAGGGAAATACCTGGGTTGAATGGGACCTCTAATCCTAATTTTTTGAGGAATCTCCACACTGATTTCCACAGTGTTTGTACTAGACTACTCTCTAACCAATAGTTGTAAAGGGTTTCTTTTTCCCTACAGATCCAGGAACATTTTTTTTGGTTAATATATTTTTTTAAAAAATTAAATAATTTTTAATGAATAAGGGAGAGGATGTGATAAAAGGAGGCATAACAACATAACAATACAGGTTAAAGCATAACACTTTCAGCAACCTAGTGCTTCACCACCAAATAACCCAACTTGATAGTAGTTACCATAGTGTCTTTTTCTTTGAAATATTTGAATATAACTTCATATGCTATAGCATCAAACATATCAAGACTGTGTAACACCATTCAAGTGGATGAAAGCATTGTAGAGTATTTAGAACCAGCTAACAGAAAAAATGATCAATGGTTTCAATATTATCTCTTTGCCTATAACAATTTTTGTTTATACTACCACATACGATAAAACCCAGCAAGTTACAACATGATAAAATCAATGGAGACAGAAGAACCATAGTTTGGTGTGGCTTTAAGACAAGATGCTATTAAATCGGCACTAGCTGTTACTATGTCTTATTTTCTTCAAAGTGGCTGTTCACTGCATTGGATTAGGTTTTCTATCTCATACTCTCTCTGGTGACAGTTCTATAGGTGTCACCAGTGGACTAAGCTGGTAAGGAGGATATTGGGCCATATGAACTATTTTACAGGCTTCCTATTTGTTTACAGAGTAACAAAGTAAACAGTTTAAACATTTCACACTCTGCTATCATCATCAATCTTATCAGGAAAAACTTTCAAAATAAGGAAGGCACCAACAACTCCACAAGGAATGTACATTTTTCAAAATTCTAGGTTTTGTCTGATGTTGAAATTTTATCACTAGCAATGACCATTCTGTTGTTTTTCTAGTTGTTAGCTCACACACTTTATATTTCAAAAAAATATCAAACAACTGTTATGCAGTCATGCTTTGAAACAAAACCATGGAATTCTGTGACAAAGTAAGAAGGTCAATTCTCGCTTCTAACAGTACCCCAGTCCTCTCCTGATAACTCAAAACAATCAGTACACTATAGGTGAACCTTCCGGCATTGACTGTCATCCCATAAAATGACAAAAGGATATTCATGCATGGGGCAAGGTACAATAATATTTTTACTTCTTCATAAGGACATTCTTATGCAAATCAACTTTTAGTTTTTGTTTTCAAGAATATGGTACTTCTCTGCATGAGGTAGCAATCTATACACAGAAACCACTAGCAACAGTTTGGGATCTTTGACTTTACTGAGTTAAAATGACAGCTGTTGCATTTGCAATATTGATGTTAATGTCAACACAACCAATCCTCAACATATCTTAGTATTATCATGAAAACAATTTTCATCTTGCAGATCATTTGAACTAGTCAGATACTCCCGTGACTCACAGACACATAACTGACAAAAGTTCCATCATTTACAGTTTCAGTGGAAAATAGCCCAGATTTCTTTGTGGGAGACAATTTTCTTTTTCTTATCTAACTGGGAGGCTACAAGATTTAAGTATTTATTTGGGACAAGGAAATAATAGGAGGTCACAATGAAAGAAACTTAGCAAGCATCTTGTAGGATTGGAGGCAAGGGGAGGTATCGCATTTATCTATGTCCTGTCAACATTTATTAATCCTCAAAGATCTAACTCCATAAAAACCACATAAACCCAAGCCCTTGTCTCACAAAGTCAAAGAATAAAACCATAGGTGAAAAGGCAGAAATTAAACGGGTGCTTATTAAAGTAACAAGAAAAGTAGCTCTTGGTTTAGAGGGTCCTGAGCCAGTTGCCCTGTCATCCCTCAGCCCAGAACATGTTATGGATAAGCAAAGTTGTTGGCATTATGAGTAGAATTCTTTTACTGTGTGTGAAAGGGTATTTATAGGGAAAACATTTAATGAATGTTTCTAAACATTCATTAAATGTTTATATCTTTTGTTTTAAATGTTTGTCTTTTTTCCGTCTTGCAATTGAACCCAAGGCTGGTTATGCTAAACAGAGCGGGTCTCACTGAGCTACATCCCATCCCTTATTTTAATTTTTAAAAAATGATGTCATTTTATTCACTGTGTACAATATTCATTGACAGATTTGAAGAGATATGCCTTGCCTTATTGTGTGATTAGTTATTTGATTATTCCAATTCATCCAGAAATTTATATAAGGAAAATATTTTAATTGACTGTTGTTGTCTTACACATTACACAGACATTTTAAGCTGATGTATTTTATTAATGGGTATTTTAATATTGAATCATACTCGAGTTCCTTAAAACACTGTGTGTTTTAAAATCTTTTTGCTTTTAATTTAATTTGCAAATGGTAAATAATTCTCATATTTCTCAATTCAAAGGCACAATGAAAAGTTGCCCTTTATCCTAAATATCTAATCTCCTAGTTCTTCTCAGAGTATGAATTATTTTATTCTGTGTAGTCAGTACACACAAATATTCATACAACCTGGTTCCTTCTCTCTTTGTAATAATACATTAGATAAGTCAGGTAATTTCTCATTTTTCCTCACTATTCTAAGTTTCCTAGCAATTTTTTTTAAAAAAAGATACAGCAGAAAGTAGACAGATTGAAATGTTACCTTTAAAAACAACATCAACTTCTTTTTCAAAAATCACCCATTTTTGACAGCTTTCTACTTAAGACATGGATTTGCTTTGGTTTTGTCTGACCCAAACCTTACTCTGGCCTGTTCTCCCAGAATCCTCTAATCCTCACCCGTTCCAGCAGACAGTGTCCTCCACTTCCTTCTCTCCTTCCTTCACAGTTCTATTTGCCATCACTGCCCACATTGCTCCCACAGAATATCTAAGTTCAATTCTGAAACATTTAGGAAACATTCCAGGGGATTTTTGCCATAAATTTGACTGTTGCCTTGTAGCAGTAGGGAGCTCTGAGTCAACCCAATCAGTCCTAATACCATGCTGCATTTTATTAGCTAATTATTAACTTTCACAACTTTGAAAATGTAGCATAATATCATTACCAGTTATCCCTTTTTCATAGGGGATATAAACTCAGTGGTGTGACTGGGAAGCTCATTTTCTGCCTGCAGTTTCTTGCCTCCTGCCACAGTACGTGAAATTCCCAAATACTCATTTTTATGAGGTGACCGTGTTCCCATGAAATTCGCATGTTGAGGTCCCTAACCCTAATGTGTCAGAATTTGAATGTGCTTAGAGACAGGATTTTTAAATGAATTTAAGTTAAAATGGAGTTAAGATGATCCTATTTCGACCCAATTTGTACCCTTATGAAATGAGATAAGGACACAAACACAGGCAGAAGGCGACCATGTGAGTAAAGAGTGAGAAAGTGATCATGTGTAAGTGAAGGAGGGAGAAACCAAACCTGCTGACACCTTGACTTTGAGCACCTCGCCTCTGGAATCGTGAAAAATAATTCTTGCTGTTTAAACCACCCATTCTGTGGCATTTCATTATGGCAGTCATAGAAAACTAATACTCTGTACACTCCACTTACTGCACAGGCAGGTGTGGACATGACTCAGGCCCCAGCAGCCCTGAATCTGATTCCCCAGTTTTGACTCTGGTGTTATGCAAAAAAGAGAAAGACTTAGAGTTTCTTTTGGGAGTGGTTGAAATTGCACCAAGATGGAAATGAGAGAGCAGGAGGGTAGTGGGATTGTAACTGCATGTTATGCTCCACATGGGTAGCCATATAGGACTACCTACAGGGTCCAGACCCAAAAGAGGAGCCAGAGGCTACTCAAAGAAAAGGTCCTGGGCTGTTCCTAACGCAGGGGATTTGATTTCAGTTCCTAACCTTATTAGGAATTCTGAAGCAAACTTCGTATTCACTAATTTATTCATTTTCTGCTTAATTCAATCAGAGTTAATTGCTGTTGCTCAAAAATTTAAAAGTCTGGTTTATATATACTTTTAAGAAAATAAATCTAAGAAAGGAAATTCATAGATATTTCAAATATTTCAATATTTCTAATATTTCAATATTTCAAATATTATAAGAATTGTAGGAAACCTCGGAGTGCTTCTCAAAGGTATTCTGCAAAATACTGGCTCTAGCATTCTGTATTTTTGAGTTCTTGCTCAAATTAAACTAAATCTGTTCATATAAGCTAGAATTAAAGTTCCATAAAGAAAATAGAATAACTTTCAAGTCCCTGCTGTGCCAACTCTGCACACTGCCCCTATTCCAGAGGGTCTATTGGCAGAATGAGATCACTCCCACCAGATACCACCAGATGGCAGTGCCTACCTCTCCTCAGACTAAATCTGTGCTTCCTGTGTGTGTGTGTGTGTGTGTGTGTGTGTGTGTGTGTGTGTGTGTGTAGTAAAGAACTGAGTCTGCCACCGCCTCTGACTAGCAGAGTAAGAAACAGAGACTCTTGAGAGGAGGATGAACTATATACTCAGTAACAGGAACTAACTGCTTAGAAGCCTGGCTTCATTTCAAGGCCCGGAACAGAGTCTCTTAAGAACCTGACCAGCAAGAAGAATGGAGGAGCTGCTGAAAGTGTCTTTGGTGATCCTGTGTTTTCAACTGTCCAGTGAGTATGGGCCGCTGGTGAGTGGAACAGGGAGACAAATGTTCAGAGTCCACATTGCTGAGGGGTGAAGTCTTCCTGTTAATCTGGAAATGCAGTAACTGACTCTGCCTCTGTCCTGTATTTCACTTTAGGTGTGAACAGCCAGCAAGCAGAGACTCCTCGGGCTCAGATCATTCAGGAGGGTGAAAATGCCTCTGTGAGTTGCAGTTACAAATCTATGAATACCAACCTACAGTGGTATAGACAGGATTCACGTGGAAGTCTTGCCCTGCTACTTTTGATGCGGTCAAACGAGAGAGAGAAATACAGGGGAAGACTAAAAGCCACCCTGGATGCCTCCACCAAAACTAGTTCCCTGTTCATCTCAGCTGCCCAGCTCGTGGATGCTGCTACCTACTTCTGTGCTACAGACACACAGCATGCAGCAGGCACCTGCAGCCTGACAAAAACCCCACCAGCCCTGCCTCCTGGAAGCCCTGGCAGCTGGTGCAGTGGGTGCTTACCTTTCTAGGAAGGAACACCTACTGGCCATGGGGAAGATGACTTTTCTACGTGAAGTGTCTTGGACTATGGCAAAGGGTGTGAAACTTGGAATGGGAAACTAAAATGTCAGGCTCACTTCTGTCATCCTGGATGCTCTAAGTGTAGTGGTCTTTAATTCCTCACTTAAAATGGAAGATTTGGGTGATAAAATAGCTTGAGGAAAAACTAAACCCTGGACACTAGTAGAAGACAAGGAAGGACTGCTCAGTATTGGAACATCTCCCCTTTCCCATCTTTTGTGTCATCAAGATCTGAGACAGGGAGAAGCCACCAAGTTGGGGCAGTAACACAAAAGACCAGAATGACAAACTCCTAGGCTGCCTTCGTAACATGACATGTTTCAGTAGACCCATAAAAAGGCCTGATAAAACCTCAAAAGCAGAATATTTCCATAAAATAAATTTATCAAGAAAAAAATAATCCCTATGCTGTTGTGTGCTCTTAGTCATCTTAGAATCATTAATCTGGGAGTCACACAGCCGGGCAATACATTATTAGTTTCCCACTAGCTTTGCTATAGGGAGCACCTTTAATGTATTGTGATAACATCTGACTGGATTACTTGGCTGGGACCTGAGACTGCTTTTACAGAGAAGACTGACTCTTGCCAGATGTGGTGGCACATGCCTGTAAAGCCAGCACTCCAAAGGCTAAGACTGGAGGATTACCCTAAGTTGAAGGCCAGTCTGGGCTACATAAACAAGTTCAAGAGCAGCCTGCACTGTAAAACAAGATGCCCCCACCCCCAGCCCATATACTTTAGTTCATTAATTGCTCAGCTAATAGTTCCAATTACAGTTCTTGTAACTTCTGTTTCTTAGAAACAATTTGTCACTCCAAGGCACAGCTGGCCACTATGGTACATATCATAAGAACTAATCCCTATTGACAAGCCATTCTGCTTCTGTATTTACTTCTTGCTTATCCCATATAAACCCTAGCCCATCAGAGATCAGGGCCTGATACTTTGGGAATGATCCCCATCTGTGCTACTGACAAAAAATAAGTCTGCCCCCTAATTCTGGGTGCCATTTCAATGTTTCTGCTTGCTGTTGCAGACTACATAGAAAGACTGTCTCCAAAAAATCAGAGAAAGAGAGAGACAGACAGACAGAGAGACAGAGAGAGAACAGATGGGTGGCAAAAATTAGGTAAAAAACTTACCATTTGTTTCTTCATTGTTTCTGTCTTTTGCTTTCTTAAGTGCTCAGATTCTACACAGCTCTGCATGTGGACAGGTTGTTCATTTAAGGAGTGTTTTTCCAAGAACACAATACAGAGTTAATTTGACCTGTTGCCCATCTTTCTGCATCTTCAACAGCTCAAGTACTAAAGTACTTCATCTTCATCATAAGGCCAAGATATTTATGGAAGATAAACAGCTATAATAGTAACTCAGAGGATCCTGGGAAATGGTGACTATTTGTTAATCACCAAGTAGAAGGCCAGTATGTTTTATGCAAAATGATAGTACCAGATATACAGGTATTCCACACTTTTCAGGATATGTTGGCTGTGACCACCCAATGACCATAGCCCTTCACAATAAGTGATATCTTTTGGAACTATGCTCGTGGTCAGTGAAAATTGCCAGATTTTTGTTTTGTTTTCTTTTGTTTTGAAGGGAATAAAATAAAATAAAATAAAAGTGAACCAAAAAATCAGAAAGAACAATATTAGATTTCAAATACAAGACAGTGAAAGAGTTTTGGCCCAGACAGGACACTGTAGCCGGTAAAGCCTCATGCTGAATCAAGGAGCTCCATCTTCCCCACCACTAGGAATTTGTCCCTGGTGCCAAACTAGTGCCAATGAGATACCTGTGCATCCCTAATGCCCCTCAGGCACCACCCCCAACCTAAGCTACATATATGCCCCCACTCCACGTGTTCCACAGAGAGATCGCCAACTCCAGGGGTTGATGCTGTGCCCTGGGGTGTCGGGGGGGGGGGTCTCTGCCTGAATTCTCAAAATAAAGGTCATTTATATTTCATACTTCTTATCTTTTCAGCCATGCCGCCATCCCCAACAGTTCTGTCAGACAGAAGGAAATCCCCCATAGTTGCTATATTACGTATTTATTCTCTAAATAGCTGCTCAGACTACTGACCACAGGCCTACAAAATCAATCAATCAATACAAGCATTAAGTTGTTTTTGTACCTCAGTTGCTATCATCCCAGGCTGTGTTCCTCCCCTGTCTGGGAAAGAGATGGAATATCAGGATAATTATTTTTAACCTGACACTGTTTCATTCACATTCCTATAGGAAGAACTGGGACAGAATAGATATTATATAGTTTACTTTTTCCACAATCTTGGAACATATTAGGATTTACATAATGATCCTGATTGTGGTTACTTATTTTGGTTATATTACAATATTTAATCCATGTCTCAGTTCTGTAGAATTGCCTCCTAAAACGTCTTCCAAACAAATCACAGCCTACTTCACCTCCAGACCCAATTAAAAACCCACCCTTGCCCCAACATACTTGAAACACTCGACACTTCTCACTGTCCTTTGTACTGTGGTGACAGTGACTTTGTCAGAGCATAAATTTGGCCATGCTAATCACTAACCCTCATTTCTTCTTTGGAGATAGTAAAACTTCCTGGTGTGATGTACCACATCTTGCACTGTGTGCTGCTTAATGTCAGAGAACATTATCTCAGCACCAAAGTACCTTAGGCACAGGGATCAAGACTTTCTCATTTCTATTCATTAACTTATTTTAAATACTTCATTTTAGACTCCCAAAGACAAATGATAAGATTGTGAAAGGACAACTAGGAAAACAACGCCCAATGAGTTCCTTAACTCAGTCCATGGGTGTTTGGAAGTATATGAAGAAATCCTGAGGGCATGGCAGCAGCCTGAAAACTACAGGCCAGAGGTCAAAGAAAATGGTATGTCTCTGGTTTTTGTAAATAAAGGGGAAAGTAACCACACTGATCACTTATGCATCTACCACTGCTGTGTTTGTACTAAAAGGCCAGAGACGCACTGTAGCAGTATAAATTGTATGACCTCAGAGTCTGAAATATTTACTCTTTGTTCCTTCACAGACAGATTAAGCACCAAGAGAAAGAATGCTTTCAGCCTTGTATGAACATTCTGCAGAAACTCAGCCAGCCATCCTGCCTGCTGCCAGCCAGAACTGGTGATCTTTTCTGACATTCTCTGCCTGTTAGTGGAACTTGAATACTACTGACAATGAGTGATATATGCAACACATATTCTATTGTGTTTACTAATGTTATCATTACAAATTGTATATTTTGGGGCTTTTATTATCCCAATTTCCACCACCACTAATACACGTGATTTGAAAGAGCAAGAGGTTTTTCAGGAACACATGGTTGTGTTAGAATAGAAATTCCTGTATCTGGGCACAGAGTAGAATTTTATGAATTAGTTTTTGTTTACACACATGTGTAAAACATACACAAGTGTGCACACAGACATGAATATATTTTCCTGAGGTTACCTGGAATGGCTCACTCCTGACAGATGTTGTAACTCATGAGGCAAGACACGAAGTGTTTCATTAACAATAAAATGCTGTTCATGTAACTTTAGCTAAATTCAATGACTGGCAAAATAGAACAAAGACTGAGACTACTGAGGCTGTTTATTTCCATAGTGTCAAAACTTGGTAGTTACTTATTAGCTTTTGTTCTGTCAGGAGAACAGAATGCATATAAGGATGCATGACTCTATTATCCCACATACTCACTAAAATCGATAAGACAGTGAACATCTTGTGTTTTCTACCCAAGAAGAACAAGCTGAATGTGATTCAATTTTGCAAGTCACTATTTCCTGTACAATAAATTATACTGCAACACAGGTTCTAAAAGCATACTGGCATCTTCCACCTGTTCAGGAAGTGTTTCACAGGACACAGATAAAATCACCCTGCTAACTGCACTTCCTGTTGGAGCAGACTCATCATACAGCCCAGCAACTTTGCTTCCATATGTTGAGCATAGGGTACAAAATTAAGATACAGATTTCAGGTAAGCGGCGTGAACCTCAGGTGCACCAGGGAGAGAACAAGTCATCATCTTCCAAGAATCAACCATGCTGGAACTTGGGGGACCAACCAAGAAAGCAATGAGCCTTCCTGGTAAGAAGTGCCAGCCTAGGGAGAGGCGGAGAGCAAACAAGTCTATGTCTCCCTTGAGCCTAGAGTATGCAGGTTGAGAATCAAAGTCACATGCTCCACCCCCACCCCAAATCTTTACTCCCCTCCTCACCAGTTAGATGTTTTCAAAGTCAGCTGGAGTTGATAGCAATCAAGGCACACGAAGCAACTAAATGCTTGTATTGTTTGGTTGATTATGCTGACCTGGGGTCAGAGGTCTGAGCATCTCTTGGGAAGATGTCAGGATGCAATTTAGCAAATATGGGGGATTTCCATCTATTTTGTCTTTGAAGGCCAATATTGTCTTCACTGTTTTGCTTTGTTCTGATTAATTCTTTTGCTCTATTCAATATTCTGTTTTGATTAGTTTTATAGTACTCTGTTTTAGGTTTGTTTTTGCTACACCTCATGAATGAACTATTGTGAAGATAACAAGATACATTATGGTTCCTATTATTGTTATCCCAGTATCTTGCTCTGAAGTTGTGTACCAATTTTGCTGCATTGTCTTCACTAGCTTTGTTCTGTCTTGTTTTATTGTATTTTACTATCTTTAAAATAAAATTTTAAAAAATTTAAAGATACAGAGTTGATACAGAACAAAGAACATCTTGGTGGGTGGAAGTACTGTCACCATAATGATTGTTAGGTTAGTGGAGCAGCTCTCACCTCCCTCCATTGTGGTAAGTATATTCACAAGCATAAGGTTTAGACTCTTTTCAATCCTGTGGGTTCTGAGGAAAACACATCATTTTTGTTTGATGAGGCTCAAAGGGAGAGATAATGGGCAATAGAGGCAAAGTGCTGGTTTCTAAATTATTCTATCCCTTATACCACCATGTATAATTTAAAGGGTAATTTTATTTCTTTCCTCTTTCCTGAAGAAATCAACATGGCTCATAAGAGAGATCAAGCTCAGACTGCAATTTCTGTGTTGGAGAAGGGAATTGTAACCTTGGATTGTTTGTATGAAAAACATAATCCTACTTACTACATATTCTGGTACAAACAACTAGCAAGTGGAAAATGATTCTCCTTATTCTTGAGGGCCTTTTCAGTGAGTGCAATGCAACATATAGCCTGTTTTCTCTGCACTTTCAGAAAGCTCCCAGCACCATCTCACCATCACAGCCTCTTAGATCAGGCACTCAGCAGTATATATCTGTGCTCTGACATGACCACACTGAGGGGACTGTTGGAAAGAAGTGTGCAAAAATCCCAGGGTTTGTCTGAGGTAGACACCTGCTGTAGGAATCAAGGCCAGGAGTCATCATCCCAAAAAGGAAGTTACCAGGATTTTGGCAATACAGGCTGTTAGAGGAAGAAATTTATTCTGGGAAAGCACATCTTTGGACAATATCTATGATCTGTTAAATTTTCAGAATCATTCATAAATTTATTAGTTCAACATTACATATAATGCTTCAGTTCACTTTTAATATCAATTCTTTTTATAGAAGTTTGTCAAAATAATATTAGGTGGTAGAAAAGATGATTTCATTTAGACACAATCCATAGTCATACTAGCAACCTCTTGTACAAATGGAATAGATTCCTAATGTTCCTCAAGTTATCTCTGTCTCACTTTTCTCTTTTGTAATGTGATCATTATGTTATTCCCATTAAGAACCTACCTAAAGAATGCATTAGACAAGATTGAAACTTGTTTTGACCTATTGAGTATCCTGCTTTCCCCCTTTCTAGTTTCTGATCGTTTTGAAGCCTTGAAGATGACAAAGAGTCACAACCAGAATGACAACTCTTAGGCAACTAATACCATATGGTTTTCTCCAGTACTTACTTCTAGCCTAAATATGATTTTTTGGTTGTTTTGTTTTGTTTTGTTTTTGCTAAGTTGTTACAACCAGTGCTAAACAAGAAAGATATTTACTTTTTTGTGAAAAAGTATTTTTTAAAAAGACTCACTCAGCTTTTAAACATCAAAAAATTACATAGCACATTAAAACCAGATTTCTTGCTCACCTACAAAGATGGAAAGAACTGAGAATATTAGGCCTCATAATGCAAAGATCAAAATTTTCTGTCTGAATGCATAATAACTTTGATGTATATTCACTTTGTTTTTTAAATTTATGCGAATTTGCCATCCAGTTCAGCGTGAATTAATCTAAACACAAAATGTTAAAATATCAGTGCTCTTCTTTGCTTTGCTACCTACTACTCACCATGAGCTGTTTCTCCCCTGCAATGCCTGTCTGCCATGCCAACCTTCCCTGGAGCCAAGATATTATGGACTGAAACTTCTACAAACTGTGAACCCAATAAACTTTCCTTCTTTAACTTTGGGTGTTAGATATTTAGTTTTAGCAGTGAGAAAAAAAGTAACTAAGACATATCTTGGAACCAAAGAAATGGACTCCTTTCTGTGGCTATATCTGACCATGTGCTTTGGGAGTCTTTGGTACTAGCATGTGCAAAGAGTTTGGAGTGATGTAGAGATGCAGGATCAAAAAGTACAGGCTATACTATATTGGAGGTTCTGGTCAGAGTTAGTAGACCACTATGCTGACAGAAATTCTGCCAGTAAAGACCAATCTCAGGAGATTCTGCTGGGAAGAAAGCCTACCTTAGCTGTTGGATTTCAGATGATGTGTGTTATGCTCTGACAGAAAGTTTGCCTACTTTTTCTTCATGTCCAGAGACTTTGCCTGAGACTGCGAGAGAGGGCAGTGGACTAATTAATCAGGCAGAAGAAATTCCAAGGCAGACTAATTTTGAAGGAGTGACATGCAGGCTTTTAGCCAAATCTATGTTAAAAACCAAGAACAAAAGGTCCAGTAGAATGATTTAAAATGCTATGAGTTTGGCTAGAAAGGAAGCACCAGTACAATTGTGGACTGCAAATGTAGAACAATCTTGATTGGTGAGAACGAATAGGAAAATGGAAAAATATGACCTGAAGACATCACAAAAGCCAGCAGGAGTCTACCTTTTGTGACTCAAAATTGCAACAGTGAAATACGTTGCCTTGAGAAGAAAGACCCACAGCTCCATATTCCAGAATGGCAGTGACTAAGCAAAGTCATTCCTTGGGAGTCGGTTCATAGGCACTCAACCCTTACATCCAAGAGAGAAAGAAGGCTGGTTACTGCTATAGCTGGCTGCAGACACTTCTGTCATCCACATGTTGCTGGTTTTATGTGCATGTATAATGTGAGAGTTGTGGGTTCAAGAAGGTTTCCACCCAGATTTCAGGCAGTATTTCCCAAGAAGGCAGTGTGTAAAGCTGTCAGTGTAAAACTAAAGGTACAATAGACACCCCAGAAGTTTGGAGAATCCATGAACATTGATTGTACGACAAAAACTGTAAAAAGGGAGCAAAGACATCCCACAAAGAATGTACAGGAGTTACAACCACCAGCAGAGCCATATGGGTGTAGCTACCCAAGCCCTTTGGAGTTCATAACTTGCCATAGATTTCTAGTGATGCTGGACTTGGAATATGGGACTTAACATATGCCCTGCTGGATTTTAGACTTCCTTTGTTCTCATTCCTTTCTATTCCCATGTTTGTACCTTTTGGAATGCCAATAAATATTTGTGCCATTGAATGTTGGAAGTGCTTGGATTTCTTTTTATTTGACAAGGGATTGCATTTAAAAGAGTGCCTTAAATCTTAAAGGATACAATGAATGTTGATTTTTCAGAAATGCTGAAATTTCTAGAACTTTGGCAACTCTTGGAAATGGGCCAAGTTCCTTGTGCATAGTGGGATGTGGGGAACACACATTCTTCTCAGCTGCATATGGGACGTTCTCTAAGATAGACCACATACTACCCCATAGAACATACTTAAGTAAAGCAAAGAATTGAAATTATGTGTATTATCAGATCATAGTGTAATGAAACTGGAAATCAATGGCAAATAACTTCACAAACCCATAGAAATTAAATAGCACCCTCTTGAAAAACCAATGAGTCATAGATTAAATGAAAGAAGGAATCAGACAATTTCTACAACTAAACAACAATAGCAATACAATATATCAGAACTTATGGAATGCAATGAAAGCAGTCTTAGGAGGGAAATTTATAGTGATAAACTCTCAAATTTAAAAAAAGGAAGCTCAAATAACCCAAGGTCAAACCTTAAGCTTCTAAAAAAAAAAAGAAGAGCAAGTAAACCCCAGAGCTCATATGAAGGAGGAAATTATAAAGATCACAGCAGAAATTAATGCAACTGAGACTAAGAAGATGATACAAGGAATAAATGAAATAAAGAGTTGGTTCTTTGAAAAATTAAACAGAATTTACAAACCCTTAGACACCCTTATCTAAAAAGGAAAGAAAAGACTCAAATTCACTCAATTAGGAATGAAAACAGTGAAATTACAAATGGCTTGGCAAAAATCCAGATCATCAATATATACTTCTAGAACTTATATTCTAACAACATGGAAAACTTAAGAAATTAACAGATTCTTAGATATGTATGAACTACCAAATCTGAATTAAGGAGGCAAGTGTTTCTAAATAAGCCATTATCAGTCAATAAAAAAGAAGATACAATTAAGAACCTACTGACAAAATAAAATCTAGGTCCTGATATGTTAACTTCTGGGTTCTACAAGAAATTTAGAGAAAATGTAATGACATTACTCTTCAAAATCTTAAATAAAATTGAAAGAGCAGAAATACTTCCTCACTCATTCCTGGAGGCAAGTATTACCCTGATAGCAAAACCAGAGAATGAACCATCCAAAAAAGAGAACTATAGACCAATCTTCCTAATGAACATAGCTGCAAAAAATCCTCAGTAAGGGACAGGGATGTAGCTCAGTTGTGTAAGCTCCTGCCTGGTGAGGGCAAGGTCATAATTTCAATCCCTGACACAAAAAGAAAAAGTCCTCAAAATACTATCAAATGGCATACAGCAAATCAAGAAGATTATACACCATAACCAAGTGGAATTCATCCCAGGGATGGTTCAACACATGCAAATCAATAAGTGTAAGGCACTTGCCAGTGATATAGCTCAGTGGCACAAATGCCTGTCTAAGAAGTACAAGGTCCTAAGTTTGATTCCTTGAACAAGAAAAAGTAATACACCATATTAACAGAGCCAAAAACAAAAATATTTATTTCAGAACTGGGTATGGTGGTGCACACCTATAACCCCAATAATTAGAATGCTGAAATAAAAGGGAAGCTGTGAGTTCAAGGCCAGATTGGGCTACAAAGTGAGTTCAAGGATGGAGTCAACTATATAGTAAAACCCTGTCTCCAGAAAAACAATTACTCATCTCAGTAGATGTACAAAAAGCATTTCACAAAGCTCAACACCAATTCATGATAAATATCCTACATAAAATTGGAATAGATGGTCTTTATCCCAATCTGATAAAACCATGTATGACAAAACCAATAGCCAACATCATACTACATGATCAAAACTGAAAGCTTTCACTCTAAAATCAGGAAGAAGACAAGGATGCCTACTATCACTTGTTTTATTCAATATTGTTCTGGAAACATTAGATGAATCAATTAAACAAAAATAAAAGGAATAAGGATAAGAAAAGAAGAATTTAAATTATCATTACTTGCAGATGACATGATAATCTACATAGAAGACTCCCAAAACTCCAACAAAATACTTCTAATTTTAATAACTAAATTCAGTAGCGTAGCTGGATACAAGTCAACATTTAAAACTCAGCAACAGTCCTATACATAAATAACAAACTCGATGAGAGAGAAATGAGGGAAACCATACCTTTCACAATAGATCTCAAAAAATGAAATACTTAGGGAGGAAGCAAAAGACCTTTAAGTTGAAAACTACAGTAGTCTGTAATGAGAGATTGAAGAAGATACAAGAAAATGGAGAGATAGCCTTTGCTTTTCAATAGGAAGAACCAACATAGAACCAACTAAAATCAAAATGAAAGAAAGATATAAATACTAAACAGAAAAACTAAATCTGTTGATTGATAGACTAGATAGTACTCTTTGAGACATAGATATAGGCAGAGACTTTATGAATAAAACCCTAAAGTCACAGAAAATATCGCAAAGAATCAATGACTACGATCTCATCTTATTAAAAAGGTTTTGGACAGCAAAAGAAACCACAGATGAAGTAAAAAGGCAACCCACACAGTGGGGGAAAAAATTGACAGCTGCTTGGCAACACAGGACTAATACCAAGCACATATAAGGAACTCAAAAAATCATCCTATCAAAATTCAAAGACCCAGTGCATAAACGGGCTTCTGAAATGAATATATACTTCTCAGATGAATGAATAGAAATGACAAATAGGTATATAAAAATTGTTCAATATCACTGGTCATTTGAGAAACACAAATCAATACAAAACTGATATTTCATCTTACTCCAGAAAGAATAGCTACTATCAAGAACTCAACCAACAGCAAATGCTATCAGGGTTGTGAAGAAAAAGGGACCCCTCTCCACTGTTTGGTGCGAATGTAGACAGGTACAACCACTGTGGAAATTGATGCAGATATTCCTCAAAAACCTAAAACTAGATGCTCCATTTGAGTTAATTATTCCCTTTCTTGGTACCTTCCCCCCAAAATTGAAAACATCACATCACAGCAATATATATCAACATCTGTATTTATTGTGGCACAGTTTTTAATAGCTACATCTTGCAAACAGCCTAAATATCTATCATCCAACAAATTTACAAAGAAGATTTTTTATACAATGAAATACTACTCTTACATAAAGAAGGATAAACTTGAGATATTTCTGGATAAATGAATACACCTCAAGACCATATTTCTAAGTGAAATAAATTGAACACACATGTTCAAATATCACATGGTATCTCTAATGTGAGAAACCAAAAGTGTAAATAAGAACTAAAATATATAATAAATATTGTAACATGAGAAAAATGTTCAAATGGGAAGGAGAAATGGGAGATGAGTGGTAAAGGAAGGAATAGAAAGGAGAAAAGAAGAATAAAATGAAAACAAAACTTTTGTAAATAAAGAGGAGAAGTAGGGTTAAAAAATAGAAAAAGGAGAAAAAAGAATCAAAATATATCATATAGCTGGATGTATTGGTGCATGCCTGTACTCCCAGGACTCAGGAGGCTGAGGCAGGAGGATAGTCACAAGTTTGAGGACACTTTAAGTTATATAAAGGAGTTCAAGTTCAGCCTACACTACATAGTGATATCCTTTTTCAAAAAAATATGTATATATATAATGTATAGGTACAAATCCCATATGATTAATGTTATTATTATGTATTTCTAAAGTATACCAATAAAATTAATTTAAAAAATAAAAAAATCACAGCAAAATAAAAAAATTAATTGTTAACTATAAGTTATAAACAAATCCACAAGATGCACATATTTAAATTAATGTAACATCTCATAGAACTATTTTTGCTTTCTTCTCATGTATTGTGATATGCATTCCAGTTTGGGAAACTCAGTGTAGTTTATCTGTTATTTGTGAGATTGTTTCTACAGTAATAGTTGAGGTGGAGTCATTTACAAGAAGGACGTGATTCCTGTTTTTACAGATATCATGTTCTGAAGCTATAGTGCTACCTGATAAGGAACAGTCAGCAGAAAGAATGCCCATATGATGTTCTCAAGACCATTGCATAAAGAACCCAAGTGCCCTGTGTTTCCTCATCTGCAAAATCTAGAAAGATACCTAGCTAGTTCCTGGTGAGTAGCTTCTTCCAGGATTTTCTAGTCTCACAAGAGAACTATATTGTTTAATCCCAATACACAGTAGTTACACACTTTAATTTGTGCAAATACAAGAATGCTATGAAATTTCCATAGTGACACACACACTGGTTGATAATGCAATAGTAATAAAAAAAAGGTAAAAGCCCACAGACAGGAGAGCAAGTGGGGAAGTCAGTCACTGTCAACACACAGCGTCTGCTGCTGTTCAATGCAGCTTGGTAGGCGAGAGAAAAAGAGAGAAGAAAGATGAAAAGAGGAAGAAGAAGGACACTGCAGTAGAGGAAAAGGAGGTGAGAGAAGAAAAATGGGAAAAGGGAGGCAAGAAGTGTAGAGGAAGAAAGAGAATAGACATTAACTGATATAAATCATTTACTTGACTATGATGTGATGGTTCTTTCACAAGACATTAGACACATCTGTTTCCCAGCATTTACAGATGTCATGTGCTGTGGCTATAGCGGTGTCTATTAGAGAGCAGTCAGCAGAAAGTATGCTCATATAATGGTCTCAACATCATCGCACTGTTTTCAAGAATCAGATCATGTAGAAGGTGATCAGTTGGCAAACATGAAGCCACTATCCTTGCCAGATCACTGGGCTCCAGGAGACACAGATTCTCTTGAGATGTCCTAAACCAGGCAGAGGGCAAAGGGAAGCCAAACATTCCTTGTGGAGTGAGGTCAATCCCTATTTCCTGGGACCGTGGCAGCTGGTGGGGGCTCTTCAGCATCAGAGCCCTGTCTGGAACACAGTTGCATTGTCAAATGCTGACAGGTGCTGAAAGCAGAATGAGCATGAGTTGCCTGCTTGTTTAACAATGAAGGAGGCTTAATGCTGTGTCAGTGGGCACTGGGCTTGGTGTCATAGGATGAAAGAGCCTGATACAGTGACTCTAACATTCTCCATAGTAGAATGGGAGGACAGAGTTTATCAAATGTTGAAGACACGTTGCTCTGTCTTTGGATCATACTTGGGGCAGGCTACAAGTTGATCACTAGTCAACAGGCCAGTGTCAAGAAACTATAATGCACAGAGCCCCTTGGTGAATGCAGGGATGTAAAGCCATCATAGCCTGGGGGATAACTTGGACCTATTCTAGGCTCTATAAGTGAGATTACTGTTAAGGACCTGCAGCTCTAAATGCTGATACTTTCTAATGTCCACTTCTCTCTTTAGGAATTTCCCCAAATTAATCACCTCATACCCTAGATCTCAGAATCTCTGGTCCTGCACTATATATTTATACTGCAATGATGTTCCAGTTCCCTGGGCTGGTGGTCTGAGCTAAAGTCAATGAACAGCAACAACAAAAACTCTAGTACAAGTATCTTCTTCTTGATATGCTGTCCAGGGTCATGAATCATTTTGCATTTCTAATCTTTAGAATTGATCCACACTAATTTTATTTTTTAGTACATAAGAAGTGCAAGTAGATATTAGACATAATAACAAGGGATACAAATAATCTCTGAATTTTTCCCCTTATACTTTTTTAATTTTCTAATTATAGCATTTTCCATTTCCTGACCCTACTAGAACCTATCCACCATGTATATCCTTCGTTAAATTTTCCCTCATTCCCATTTTATTTCAGGTAACAAGATGCAATTCAACAGCTTTGTCATTGTACCAATGTTGACTTCCTGTTTAGAAGTTATACTGTAGTATAACTATAACTGTACTGCACCAGTAACACCCTTCGCTCCCATTAGCTACATCTCAGAAGAGAAGCATCAACTGTAAAACAGAACTTACATAAATGGTGGTTAATTCAACAGACAAATACATGTTCTGTTGGAAGACTGACCTACAACATTACTTATTCATAATGACACATATTCAATTACAAATTCCAGTGGAATACCATAGGATGAAACAAATGAGGAAACACTATTCTGCCATGATAGTTTAGCCTACAATTGCTTCATTTCAATATTCTTCAGCAAACACATGGGTATTTAAATCAGAATATTATTGAGGTTTATTTTTATTGGATAACTACTCTCTATTCTTATTTTCAAACTAAGGTAGTTTTGTCTAAAATATTCTCTCTCTAAAGTCTTCTATATTTATTTGAACTAGACATGTTTATGTCAAAAATTAAAATAAAGAATAAATACACAGAAAATTGGGTAACTGTGGGCCAGGAGTAGAAACAGGAAGCACTCTCCCTGTGAGCCAGAGCTGGGAGACCAGAAGAGCTGAGCAAGTGAGGGACAAAAACAACCTACTGTTTATGTTGTTTGTACTTCACAGGCCTAACGCTGGTGGTCTGAGCGTCTATTTAGAAGATAATAATATGCAATACAGCAACTACGGGGGATTTTCTTCTGTGTTGTTTTTGAAATCCTGCATTGTTCTCACTGTTTTGTTTTTCTCCATTTTATTGTTTTGTTTTAATCAATGTTTTGTTTTCATTGGTTTTATTCTACTCTGTTTTGATTGATTTTGTTATGTCTGATTGTATGGGCACCAATTATGAAGATAACAAGAGGCATTATGGTAGCAATGGTTGGTTTACTATTATTCTGTTTTGAAGTCCTGTATCACTTTCACTGTTTTGTTTTGATTGGCTTTATTCTGTTTTATTTTGTTTGGCTTCATTATCTTTAAAATAAAAAAATTAAAATAAAAAATACACAGAATTGCAATTAATTTTGGAATATTAGTGTAATACTTTCAGGGTCAAGAAATGTTCTAGAATATCTTAAATAATATTATAATCCTGGAATAATTGAATGTAGTTGAGATGCACAAAAGTATACCTGGAACCACAAAACATTTCATAAAACAAAAAGGGAGAGATTTCAAAAAAAATAAAAAGTATATTTTTCTTTCCTGTAATTTTTGAAATTTTAATGCATATGATTTTCATATATCAAGAAAAAAATATAACTTTTTTCCACAGTTTCAAAATAATTTCACAACAACACAATGCTATTTTTTCTTCAACATTTTCTCTCTCCTTGGCAGCCAAAAGAAAGGCTATAAAGATAAAAGAGAATATAAAAACAGAAACTTAATAAGAATGAAAAGCAGAGGTAAAAGATGAAGATAGAAGAATTATAAAGAAAAAAAGGGATTTGCTGAACTTCCAGGATGAGACACAGGAAGTTTTCATAGGACAAAAATAAGAAAAAAATTACTGTACAGACAAAATAATATGCAAAAATGATGTATAAATTCATTCTACTTTCCCTCATAATTTAGACATTTTGAAGATGATCTATCTTTATTTTTATTCATTTATTGTTTTTATTATATTTATTTTAACTGACACATAAATTTATAAAATCCAAGATATGTTATATTTAGATATGTACACATTGCATAATGTTAAGTCAGATTAAACATCTCAAACTTTTATAATTTATTTATGGTGAAAACTTTTAAATACTTTCTTCTAGTTCTTGAAACACACAATGTTTTGTTATCTATAGTTACCCTATTGTGCATTGTACAGCAATCTTCTTTCTCCTAAATAACAGTAGCATGGAATTTTTGACTAAACTTTCCCCACTCCCCCACCTCCTAGAGGACCAATGCTTATAATACTATTTACTACAATTCTTTATTAGCCCAGGGGCATTCCAAAGACACATTTGTATATGATAGTAGCAGAAATTCAGTAATTTCACTCTGCAATATTATTTATATTCACACTACTTTGTATTCCTGAAATGACTTCCATCTAAATTAACTCACAGATGAATGAGTCAAAACACACACCAGTTTTCTGGATTGAAATATGTGAGTGTCTTTCTGTGCCACTTTCTAGGCTCTGATTGGTATAGCTGAAGCAATTCTTTGGAGAAGACCCTCCCATTCCTCCTCAGAGGTCCCTCAACTTCTTACAGTACCAAGATGGTCAGAAAATGTCCCTCTGATAATAAACTAATGGCCTTTGTCTCTCCCTACAAGGTTCCAATCAGATTTTCAGCAGGTTTGTGTGGGAGAAGGGCTTCTCTCAAAAAACGGTGTAGAGGACTCAAAAGGGTTTGGTCCTGGGAAAGTTCCTCTAATGGAGTTGATTGGCTGCAGAAGCTAAAGCAGTTCAAGAATCAAATTCCAACTCCCACTCCCCAGGTTTGGTGAAATACATGCAATGCATTTGACACAGCCAGACAAAGCACAACAAAAAGGCTCTTGGGTTCTGTGTTGGGGCTTTTGTGCACCCAGGTTTGCTGTAAATTGGACTGCTTCAAATTCAGGGACTCTGAAAAGACTTTGCAACTGCGTACATGGGAAGGGAAAAGAAGTTCACAAATTTTGCAGTTTTCCATCTCTCATCATTCATGAAGACATTTTCAGTGCTGCGTAGGTGTTTCAGAGATGTCACCATTGACTGTGTCTCCCTTCCTACTCAAGTGTGAGAAGGATGCAGGTGCAGCAGAGTCCCACAGCCCAGATCCTCCAGGAGGGAGCTAGTTCCACGTTGTTGTGTAGTTTTTCTCTGTATATATATGTTCAGTGGTTTCACCAAAAGCCTGGAGGATATTACATCAGCCTTTAGCGCATTCCTTCAGGAACAAAAAAGAATGAAAGATTAAAGGCCACGACAGTCCCTAAAGAACGCCACAACTCACTGTCCATCTCCTCTTTTCATCTCACAGACTCAGCCTCTTATTTCTGTGCTGCAGCCCACAGCACTCCCCTGGTGCCTGCAACTGGTGAACAAACCTCAGATGAGCTCAGCCCTGTGCCAGCCACAGGCGCATTATGGGGCCACCACAGCAGCATCTTCACAGCCTAGTGTTACCTACCTACATTGTCAGAGATTCAAGGCCACATTATTTTGGGACTCATCAGTTTGGGACTATGGTCTTTATCTTTGCTTCTCAAATTATGCCTCTTGCATTGCGGATCTCTAACTTGGAACTAGCAGAGTATCTTATATGAAAGAAAATTGGACAGAACTACTGTTGTAGTCAGGGGTTGAAAGGAAATTAATTATATACAGGACACAGGATTTATAATTTTATTTTATGATGGTCACCCAGAGTTAAATATGAGAAAGCGCAGGAAATCTGTCCACAACACTGAAGACCTAGAAAATCTAGGCAAGGCCTGGATCCCACTGTAGTGTGCTGCATGAGTCCAGCTGAAAACCTAGAGCCTATGACAGTGCCTCCCACAAGTACAGCTGGAGGTCTAGAGCCCACAACAATGAGTCATGCAAATCTTTTTTATGGATCTAAGCTGGGAAGGCCCAAAGATGAGCAGTGGAAGCTAGAAAATCTATGCCAACAGGAGAAGGGTCTGTGCTAGTAGGCCAAGGCTTCTACATTGGAACCAAGCGGCAATGCTCAGAATAAGGACCAGGGCGACCCTGAAAAGTACCACAGCCATCCTCAGCAACAATGAGGTCCCGAGCTCCTCCAACAATGAGAACAGCTGCGTACAAATCAGCAAGCCAGTGTGAAAAACTTCTGGAGATTAAATAACACACATCCCCTCTGGAGCCAGGAAGCGATGTTCAATATAAAGAACAGAGCTCCCCCAAAGTGAACCGTAGTCAATCACAGCAACAAGGTCCTGAATTCCTCTGATGACAATGTCTGAATTCATATCAGGGAAGCTAGCATGACAAGCTCCTCCAGGAGAACCAATAGCTCAAAACAACAACACTTAGGAGAACCCACAATGCCTCACTTTTCCTCTCCACATCTCTTTATGGTGGCAACTTTCCTCAGATGGGCCATCTATGGGCCCAGCACCATGCTGTTTTAATTCAGCTGGCGTTAAGTTGATCACCAGTTTTTAATTCATAACGACTAGTATATGCTATCTTAAAAACGCAGCAAAAGCAAATATTGTGTTTGCAACCCATTCCACCTGGGCAGCATAGAAAAGAAAACATTCACTTAATATTCATATATGATAAAAAGACATAAGGAAATGTTAAAATGTGTGCTCCATTCAGCTAAGTCTCTATATTGTTCTTGAAGTTCACTGTGGCCTTGGACCTGGTCAGTCCTGAAGAAGGTCCCTTGCGTGCTGGAGAAGATGGTGTCCAAGGTCAGCTTGCTTTATAGCATTGCTCAAGTCTTCCATTTCCTTGAAGTTATTCTCTTATCTGCCCTATGTATTATTGAAGGTGAGATAGTGGTGTCCAGCTACTGCTAAATTATCTGTTTCTTCCTATTATTCCATCAGATTTTGTTTCTTGTGCAGAAAACTCTTTAACACACCACAGCACTCATAATGTCAAAAACCACTCAGTTTTATATTCTGTACCTTCACACATTCTAACTTATATCCAGTAAGGCAGGGATATTTTAAATGGAACCAGATAATTATAAATTCAGATTATTCAACATTGAAAATCTCTTTTCTCAAAAATCATTCTCTCTTTATCACGCTCAAGCCACAGGACAATGGAAGGAACATAAAGAGGACTGGAAACTAGGCCTGTTAGGAATTGTCAGTGGATAAATTTGGATAATCATCACCATTTCTTGAGAGCACTTTTTGTTCTACATTGCATTTGTCTGGCATCACTGTTGAAAATTAATTAAGCTCATGTGTATGAACCTATTTAAGTAATTCCCGCTCTCTAACTCACTACAATATCTATATAATCGGTCTTATTTTCATGGATATGAGATCCTTTAGATTATTGTTTTTGATAGTAAGTCTTGGTACAATGATATTTCTACTATGGTTTCTTTAAAAGTGCTTTGAGTTATTCAGACATCTTTGTTTTTCTGTACAAGTTACAGACTTATTATATCAATTTACACATAAAAACAGAATTTGGACTAATCTTGCATTAAATTTATAAAAGAACTTGACAAATTTAAAGATATCACAGTTTCTGATTAATGAATATGATCTATCATTTATTAAGCTTTCTTTAATTTACGTCACCAGTCCTTTTAACTCTGCTGGCGAAAAGTACTTGGACATTTTAAGAAAGCAATACAATTAAGCCAGTAACTAGGAAAAGCTATTTGAAATACATATGTTATTCAAAAAATTTTTTATAAAACATGTAAGCTCTCATAACTCAATAAAGACAATGGATTTTTAATGAGTGTACTATTCATAAAGGTATTAGTAAGGATGACTAACAATCAAAAGATAAGATGGTTTTCAATAATATATGACCTGTGAACCAAATCCAGCCATAGACTTTTTTTAAGCCAGAGGAAAATATTGAGTAAAATCTCCCTCCGTGGCCACAAAGGGGTGATAGTGCTTTAAAAATTAGTCTCTCTCTTACACATATTCATCAATTAGAAAATACTAAACCCAATAAAGTAATCTCTTCTACTGTTGTTCAATTTCTTTAGATCTCAAATATGTGCCTATGTAACCTATCTACCATCTACCTAAGTGTCAGTTTATCCTCACCTCAGAGGGCTGAAAAATACGACTTTGGAAGAAAATAGTTCTGAAAATACAGATTACCCTTGAAGATTAGAGCCACATTAACTTCTCAAACATGAGTCTAAAGTGTTGTCACCCATACATGGCCCAATCTCCAGCTTCACTGATTTAATCTGAGCCTAAAATTCTTTTTCATGGAAAAATCTATTCATTCATGGTTTAAGGCCCAGTTCAGGTACCTCTTGAATAAGGACACTTTCTAAACTAGATCAAGAAGCAGAATTCATCTCTCCTTCCTTGGTTATCTTGTCTAGACACTCAAGTCTCTAGGATTCCTTTTGCTGTCCATGACTAGTGGAGATAAATTAAAGATTGGGACTGTGTCTTTCATGAATGAGACCCGAGTCTGGGAGCCATCTAGTTGATATTCGGAGCATACACAGTAGCCCTTCTTATCCATAGTTCCACTTTGTATGAATTCAAGTCCTTGCATCCAGTCATTGTAGAAAAACAGTAAGTGAAAAATTTCGGAAACAATCAATGCATTCTAATTAACACACTGTTGTGTGCAGCATAATTAAATCTCCTTCAATCCTGCTCCATCCTACAGGGCAGGTGAGTCACCCCTTTTGACCAGTGTACCAATTTTGTATGCACTACCTGCCCAGTTGTTATCTAGTAGCTGTCTCATGATGTGAGACACTGTTCTGGTATCATAATGCTTAAAGACCCATAGTGCAAAATTTGTAGCACTAGAAATTTTGATACTGTAAAGAAAAGTCATAAAGTGCCAAAAAATGAGGGTGGTTTTCTGATGTATAGGTTTAGGAAAAACATAACATGAATAGGTATTAGTACATTTTGAGGTTTCAGGCATCCCTTAGTGGTTTTGAAATGTATCTTAACAGATAGCGGTGTATGGGGACCAGAATAGGTTGAATCCATGTTCAAATGGGTAAGAAAATGAAAAGCATATCCATACCAATAAACAACATCCTCTTTCACGGATTAGAATGAAATTGAATAGCTTGGGAAACATCTTCTGGGTTATGATGTTTATCTTATTGGGTCTGAGATAACAAGAAATATAGATAGGGGGCTGGGGATTTAGCTCAGCGGCACAAGCACCTACCTTACAAGCAGGCGGTTGTGAGTTTGATCCCCGGTACTGATAAAACGTTAAAAAAAAAGAAATATAGATAGAAAAATATCTTCCTGCAGTTCAGGAGAGAAAATATCTTCCATATGTTCTTTTAACTTTATTTATAATACAAACCATCCCTACTTTTAGATGTGCTTCCAAGTTTGTCCTTCATATCTATCTCTATTTTCTATAGGTATGAACATTTAACCAAAATAGAGACTCCATATTTTTCAGCTTCTTCCATTAGAATAAAGTATGAAGAATATGTTCAATGTAAATTCAAACTGAAGAGTTACTAAAAATGCTGCCTTTCAGAATGATCAAAGCCTCATGTCTTCTGAAGCTTACAGAATAGTTTCCACCTCTCTTATTTATTCAAGATCTTACTCACTTGTTAGAAACACCTCCGGAACAAGTAGCTCAACATTTTCTAATTTCTTCCCCCCGGAATATTCTTAGAAATGATTAACTTTTTGATAATAAAAGAAATTGACAGGGTCTGGGGATTTAGCTCAGCAGCATAAGCGTGTGCCTTGCAAGCAGGCAGTCGTGAGTTCGATCCCTGGTACCGATAAAAAGGAAAAAGACCAAAAAAAAAAAAAAAAGAAAAGAAAAGAAAAGAACCTCTTCTATCATTCCTTAGGTCATAAAAAATAAGAACACAAATCAAATAATGTAACAAAATTTAAGTTCCTTGTGGACAAAAGCACAAAGTGTTCTTTATTTTCTGATTCATGGCCTTAGTTTATAATGAGACATTATGCTCCATGTGTGTTCTTCATGAACTTTAGTAATATTTTTAATAAAAATGAAATTCAGATCACCGTACTAATATTTTGACTTGATAGAACTATCTTTCTCTTCCAGTACTGTAAAACAAGTTTTTATTGACATAATCAACTGCCATATCGTATGGGTTTTAATGTTCTAGGAGGTCTGAGGAAACCATTGAAAGAGAGTAGCAAGAGAAGTTTGGAACTGATCCTTATCTAGTTTAAAGAAGGAATTCCAAATGTCTGTACTTTCAGCAATTCTAAGTTTTCTATTCGGAAGACATAGATAGGTGCTTCCTTTGCAAAAAAAAAAAAAAAAATAGCTTGAGGTGATAGCACTTGTGAAAGGGTGGAGGCTTTTAAAAGAAAGTGGGTGTGAGTTTAGAGTCTGAGCTGCAGCTGTCTGTAAATACTAGAAGACACCTGAGTTTGCACTTAGCCCTGGCTCCAGGAGAAATGGACAAGATCATGAGAGCATTACTTCTAATTATAGGACTTCACCTGGCCTGTGAGTACTAGAGGAGAAATCCTGGGATAAGTAATTAATTTGGAGCAATGAGAAAATTGGATTACAGTCAAAACATACACATACCAATTTAATGAAGGAAAGATAAATTTAAGGAACTAATGATTTGTGTTACCTTTCTAACCAGGGGTGAGAGGCCAACAGAAGGAGAAACATGACCAGCAGCCAGAGAAACAAAGTCCTCCATTTCTGACAAACCAGGAAGGAGAGACATCAATTCTGAACTGTACTTATGAGCGAAGTACATTTGACTATTTTCTATGGTACCGCCAATTCCCTGGTAAAACTCCTACATTTTTGATAGCTGTTTCTTCATATACAGATGAAAAGCAAGATGGAAGATTCACAGTCTTCTTTAGCGAAAGTTCCAAATACCTCTCTTTGCATATAAAGGATTCTCAGCCTGGAGACTCAGCCACCTACTTCTGTGCAGCAAGCACACAGTGCTCTCCAGACACCTGCAGCCCGTGCACAAATCTGCCACTGAGACTTCTGCAAAGACTGCTCAGGCAGAGACTAACTTCCATTCACTTAGAGGAAGTAAATGTGTAAACTCACTAGTGTGTAGTGTGATGGGACACTTATTTAAGTACATTGAATGAACTTAGCTTAAGGACCAACCCAAAATAATTTAGATTTAAAGATTTTGAAATTCTTATACATACCCAGTCAGTTGTGAAGCAAATAGAACATTATATATATATATATATATATATATATATATATATATATGTATGTATATCTATATTAGAATGCAAATTTATATGAACTAATTGAAAAGCCATTGGGTATTTTTAATGAATTACTCTTAAAGTTTGAGTAGAAATTCTACTTCTAGGTATTTACTCAAGACTTTTGTTTACAAGATTCTTATTCATAATAACCAAACTGAGAGATAGTCCAATAACCCTGTAAGTTAATAATCCCTTAATTGATTCAATAAAAACAAATTATTGCATATTACTAAAAAAATACTACACAATAATAAAATAGGACAAATAAGGAATAAACCAAACATATGCCATGTCTCAAAAACTTATGGTTCAAAAGGGTTGAAGTGTGTGGACAATGTAGAGAGATGACACTGCTTTGGGGTCATAGACTAGTTCTATGACTTGGCGACAGCAGTGGTTATAGATACCTACTCCTGTAATATATTTTCACTGAATTGTACGCCACAAAGAAAATGGTGTAGATAAAAACTAGATAGTATGAATTCCTGTAGTATAATCAATATTTTGGTTTTGATAATAGTACATGAGCATAATGGTGCATAACTACAGTTATATAATGTGTAACTTTGAGAAAAGTTGAGCATGCAAGAGAACTCAAACTCTGTTATTTTACAGCTTCTAAGTGAGTCTACTATTATCCCGAAAAAAAAAAAAAAGAGTAAGAAGATGAGAAACAGATTCTCAAAATCAATGACTGGAATTTAAACTAGGAAATTGCTTCAGTAGATTCTAATAAAACTAAACTATGCATACATCTGTCAGTGACTCCCTTCCAGTCATTTGAATCAAAAGAAGTGAAAACTTACAACCATGTTAAACTTGGCACACTGGGACATATCTGTAGTGGCAGCTACTTAGAAGACTGAGGGAGGAGAAATAAGGGTTTAAGGCCAACCTGGGAAATGGAAGGAGAACTTACTTGATGCAGAAAAGGAGGAAGAGGAGAAGGGCGAAAAGGCAGAAGACAAGATGAAACAATTCATATCCACAAAAGACTTTTATAAGAATGTTTATAGGTGCTTTATAGGTGCTTTAATGTTTATAGGTGCTTTAATAGATTAAATTTATTGTGCTATGTGCATTCACTAGAATAACTTGTTATAACTTTTTGTAACAATAAAATAACCTGTTATATAGCATAACAGGTTATGTTATAGCAAGAATATAAGTAAACCTCAATTATTTGTCCCTAGCAATATTGCTAGACACAAAAAGATACATATGAATGCTTCCATTTATGTGAAATTCTGAAATAAGCACATTAACTCATGGGGAAATAAGGCAGAGATTGCTTAGAACTCTGGGCTGGGAAATATTTGCTTTGGCCACAAAGAATCTTGACGCAGTGAGTGAAGGAAATGTTACATTTCTTGCTACGAATGTGGTTTTTCGGGGCTTTTTGCTACTTTCAAAATTTCTGTTCATTTATCACCCATTTACTTCACTGTATAAATTTATTTCGATATAAAAATAAATACAAAAAGTATCCAATATGAAACAAAGCAACACAATAAGAAATCCAAAGCTGCATTTTTTAAAAGAAATAGGATCACAGTGGAGTAGAGGAAACAGCACCTACAAACCTCCCAAGACCCAAAAATATCAGCAAGCAGCTATGCAAAGGGTAGAGACAACAACCACAGAAACACAATCTGAATCTGACAAAAACCAGGTGAAATATAGAAAACGAGAAAGCTACCATAAAAGGTAAAGATGCCCACCCAAACCCAAAACTATTTCCAGTGCAGAGCTCAAGGGTGACAGAGTCAGGAGGCTCCCTTCCTGGACAACGCCCAGAGGCTGTGATAACAATAGAAAA
Source organism: Cavia porcellus (assembly GCF_034190915.1). Classification (NCBI taxonomy): domain Eukaryota; kingdom Metazoa; phylum Chordata; class Mammalia; order Rodentia; family Caviidae; genus Cavia; species Cavia porcellus. The sequence goes on along the minus strand of NW_026947509.1, from coordinate 23,178,951 downwards.
GTGCTTCCCTGTTCATGCGACTGGCTCCCAGTTAAATCTGGATACCAAAGCATGCTATGAATTGCACAAAAACTTTAGGGGAAAGAGGCCAGGACAGATGCTGGAACTGGACACTCGCTCAGATACCGTTTTACACTCTGCAGACAAGCTCTGTGATTTCCTACCAGGACAAAGCCTGGAAGCTTCATAATGAAGGAAAAGTGCTTCCCTCTTCAGGGGCGATGGTCCCAGGGTAGCTATGAAAGCTAAACAAGCCTCAGGGAATTGAGTCAGGGATAGAAAGGAAAAGCAATGGACTGATAGTTGAGGTTTGAGCCTCCCTGGCATTGAGTACAGAGGGAAATAAGTATTAAACTCAGAGGTCTCAGGAAGCTGGGACCTCTAGACACCAGAAGTGGAGAAAATCTCATGTCTATAGCTGGATTGCACAGAAATCGTGAAAGTCTGCCAGAGCTAACCATGGTATCCTGGAGCTCCAGAGTTGAAGAGAGAAGGAGACAGTGAAGCACTCTGTAAATTCAGTGTGTGGCGGAGAACCTCACACTGGCTGAGAATCTGAGTTCGAAACTCACCCGAATGATCAGAAAAAACACCCTACCATTGATCCTGAGAACACCAGAAGCACCTGGATTTGTTGGGTCAAAAACAGGGACCCCGAAAGTTTTGTGGTAGGAAGAGATCTGGGTCCAGGGCAGACCTTTCAGGAAACAACAGAAGATTGAACATTCACGGTCTCTAGTACACAGTCCCTACAGCACACCTGTCCCTTTCTCCAACCTGCTGGGGAGGTGCACAGGTGAAAACAGTGAAGTAGTCACCAGCTGGTGATGCCTTCATAACGCATATCAAACTTTAGGGAATTTTGCTCATCCTTCAAATCTACCTGTAGATGATGAGTCAGACCCAGCCCCTCACACCCAGGTACAGAAAAATTGAAGCCACTGGCTGATTTACCAAATTCCCAGCCACAAGCACAAGAGGAGGGCTCAGCACCACCTCCTCAGCCAGCCCCAAGCTCTCCAAGGTTCCCCATTTGAACTGAGGGGGAGGAATAATCTGACTAATTTAGACTGTAACATAAATGTCATTGCAAGCAGACCTATCAGGCAGGGTTTTTAGCTCTATTTTTTTCTTTTCTTCTTGATCTTTTGTGTACAATGACATCACTACAGGTTATATGTGTCCATTAAGAGCATACAGGAACCAGGTGCTGGTTGTCACTTTGACTTCTATAGTATTTTACCCTGACATATTAGGTTCTCCCACACCAAAGACTGTTTCAAAGGGTATCCTAAATTTGTATCTCTGTTAAGTAGTCACTAATTTAGTTAGTAATTAAACTGAGCTAAGCTGAACTCAGTCTCTCTGTATACTCTCAGTATCTATTCAGATTTCTTCCTCTTGATTTTTGTATGCTAAATCATCCATGCATACTTTAGATGGAGAACACTTGGTTACTTTGTTTGACCTTTTTAATAATTTGTCACATTATCTTTGCCAGTAGCTTGTTGAGGATTTTTGCATCTATACTCATTAAGGAGACTAACCTGTAGTTTTCTTTCTTTTTTCTTTTATTTGTTTGGTTTTAGAATTAAGGTATGCTAGCTGCCAGGAATGAGTGTGACAGTCTTGCTTCCATTTCAGTTTCATTAAGGAATTTGAGAAAATTAGCATTAGATCTTCCTGAACGTACTGTAGAATTTGTGTCTTCATTGTATTTCTCTTTGTTGGTGGGATTTTAATTACTGACTCTATTTCATTGACTCTTACTGGATTATTCAGTGTTTTGTATCTTTTTTCATTTTTCTTGGTAATTCATATGTATCTGAGAATCTTCATTAGGGGGTTCTCAAATTGTTGGAATACAAGTTTTTGAAGCAGTTACTAATTATCCTCTGGATTTCAGCAGTGTCCATTGTGATCACGTCTTTTCTCATTTCTAATCACATTGACACTGTTCTTTGATTTTCTTAGTAAGATTGTCTAAAGGATTCTCAGATTTGGTTTGTTAATTTTTCAGTGATTATTTGTTATATCTTTAGTCTTAATTTCATTAATTTTTTCCATGATCTTTATGATCTCCTTTTTTGTACTATTGAATTTGGATTGTCCTTGTTTTTCTAGAAACTTACAATGTACCATTAGGTTGTTTATTTGAGCTCACTCTGCTTTTTGATGTGGGTCTTTAGAGTTATAAATTTTCATCTTAGAATTGCTTTCATTGTTTCCTATATGCTCTGGAGTGTTGTACTAGCACTATTGTTTGATTCTAAGAACTGTCTGTTTATCTCCTTGATGTCTTTTGTGATCCATTGATTATTCAAGATTGTATTGTTTAATCTCCAAATTTTTGTAAAATTCCTGTGGCTTCTATTCCCATTGATTTATAGTTTCATTGCATTGTGAACTGCTATGATGTATGGAATACTTTTGATCCTTTTATATTTACATACATATGCTTCACCGGTTAGTCTGTGGTTGATTCTGAAGCAAGTCCCAGGTGCTACTGTGTAGAATATATATTCTGTTGTTGATGGGTGGAATAAACTACAGATATAAAGTTCAGTTGTTCACAGGTGTGGTTCAATTCTAATGTTTTTTGTTAATTTTGCCATGTTTTCTTCCTCTTTGTTATCTTAACCATTGTACAATGACCTTAGTGAATTTTCTGATCAGTTATGACTTGATATCTACTTTGCCTGGAAATAGGATGACCACTCCTAGTTGTTTTTCATGGAATATTATTTTCCATCCTTTGTTTTTTGTCTGATTTTCTTTTGAAGGGATAGAGTACACAATTGTTTTCTTTTTAATTCTATCTGCCAAACTGTGTCTTTTGATCAAGGAGTATAGACCATTCATACTGAGAGTTATCACTGACAAATGCTGATTTATTCTGTCATGGCATTATTTTTCTGTTACTAACTCCCTTTTTCACTTCTCCTTTACTACTCACCCTGCCTGATACATTCATTCCAGTAAACATAGTATCATTGACTGTCTTTCATTTAGATTATACTTGAGAATTTATTGGAGTGCTGATTTGATAGTTATGAATTTCCAAAGGTGCTATTTGTCATAGAAAGACCTTCTTTCTCCATCAGTTTTAAAGATAGTTCTGCTAGATATTTAAATCTGATTGGAAAGTCTTATTTTCAAGGCTTGAAATGTCACTCTAAGCTCTCTTGGCTTCTGAGATTTGTGTTGAGACATCTGTCATGATTCTAATGGGTTTATCTAAGTGATTTTTTCTCCTTTTCTGTAACAGACTTCAAGATTATGTCCTTCTGTTGAGTTTCTGAAATTTTTACTAAGATAGGTCAGATAGAAGTTCTTTTTAATCATGACTACTTAGTGCTTAATCTGACTTACTCATCTGAATGTTACATAGTTCCTTTAGCTGGTTTCATAAAACTAATACTAAAGGTTCAGTGAGATCCCAACACATAGTGGGTGTCTTCCATACTCCACTCTCACAAATAGGTTATCAAGACAAACATCATCAAAGTAATATCAGAATTAAATTGCACTATACATAAAATGAATTTAACAAACATCTACAAAGTGTTCCATTCAACAAACAGAACATACATTTTTTTCATCAGTGCACAGAGCTTTCTCCAAAATTTAACACCCTTTAGACTATAAAGCAAGTCTCAAGAAATACAAAAAATTATTTTTTAAATAACCTCATGCACCTTATCAGATGAGAAAATGAAACTAGAAAAAAATCAAGACATGTGGATATTGAGGAATACACTTTTACATGATTAGTGAGCCATTTAAGAAATACCTAGAACCAAATGGTAATGTAAATAAAACATACCAGAATCTGTAAAATTAAGGCTATAATGAGAGGAAACTTTATTACTGAATGTGCCTATATTTTTAAAAAATCTAAAATATATCAAATAAGGAACATTATGGTGTATCTCAAAGACTTAGAAGAGCAAGAGAAAAACAAACTCAAAATGAAAACTAATAGAAATAATGAAGAACAGAGATGAAAACATAAAATGGCCACTAAAAAAACAAAATGAAAGATCAGTGAAACAAAAAATTGTTCTTTGAACAGATAAACAAGATTGATAACCCTTAGGCAAGTTAACAAAAAGAGACTATCCAAATCAATAAAATTCAAGATAAAAAAGGCAATAGACAACAGTTACAGTTACCACTGACATACTAGAGAATTATTAGAAAATATTTTGTAAGTATATTCCAATAAATTGGAGAATTAAGAAGATAAAAAAAAGTGCTGGTGAGAATGTGAGGATATCAGGCCCTTTCATCACTTTTGGTGGAAATACAATAGTACAGACACAATAAACACAAGTATGCTACTGACATCACTATATCATGATATCATGCACCTCAAAAAACTACAAACAGAGATACCACTTGGTACATCTATTCCACTTCTCGATAAGTTCCTGAAAGAATTAAAGTTAGAATAGTACGGTAGTACCTGCTTACCTATGTTTATTTTGTTATAACTGACAGTGACCAAGTTATCAAAACAGCTTAGGTGCACATCAACATGTAAATAGATAAAGAAAATATGCTATATACATTGAATAAAATATTATTCAACCATAAATAAGAATTAATTAATTTTCAGGGAAATGAATAGAAATGGAGATCATCATTTTAAGTGAAATAAGCCAGATGCAAAAGACCAAACATCATGCTTTCTTTTATATATAGAATATAGTGATAAATGGAGAAGTGATACAAAGGTAGAGGGAAAACTGTTAGAGATGAGAAAGGGCATGTGGAGAGGGGGAAGGAATGTTGAAGAAGTAGCAAAGGCATGAAAACAATCAAAATAGGTGCATTTGTTTCTTTTCTCCTGACTGAGACAAAATACTCAATATCTTAAATTAAACAGGGAAAGGTTTATTTAGGTCACAGTTTGGAGAGGTTTCCGCCTGTAATCAGCTGCCTCCAACACAGGGTGGCTTGGCAGAGGACCGTCACAGAGGAGAACAAGTTCAGAGCAAGAGGAAGACACCAAAGCAAAATCAAGCACGATATGACCATAGCCTTTATCACTTACATTTTATGCCGGTTACTTGGGGTGGTTAACACTCAGATGTTTAATCCTAGTGCCCTTGATCCTACCACTGCACCATGAATCAGTTTCAGCATCTCAAATTCTAGATCCATCCACTTCTGAAAAATTCCCATTCATGACTGCATGAGGCTTTGGGGGGACATCTGGACTCAAGCCATAACAGTGTGTTATGTTTGCAATTATGCAAAAAAGGAAACTCATAATTCTGTATAATTATTATGCAGTAATAATATTTTTAAACAATACTAAGAGAAAAATGTCGACAGAGATATATACTATCAGATACAACTCATGAAAATGGAAAGTAAAATAAATTTAAAATCACTAAATTTTTATCAGAATGGTTTAAAATAAACCCAAGAGAATTATCAATAAAAGAAAAAATTACTCGCTTATGTGCTCCATTAAAAGGTTAAAAGAAGACACAAAGACTGGTGGACCTGTAAATTGTATAATCCTAAGAAAGTATTAGAAAGTAAGATTAGAGGGAGCTAACACAAGTAAACTGCTAAAATCCAAAAATAAATAGTTTTTAAAAAAACAAATAGTTTAGAATATAAAATGTAACTCAAAGAAAAAGAAATAAAAATGGCCAGTGAGCATGTAAACATCAACTGCCCCAGTAATCAAGCGGGAAAAGTAAAGTAAATTTCTACTTCACTTCTTTCAAAGCAATAAAATTTTAAATGCCTGGTAATAGTAATTATAGAAAAAAAGATATAAAGAAGTGATTATTAGACTTTTCCAGATGCAGGAAAACAATCATAGAGAAAAAAGGTATTTAAATACTTAGAACAGTTTGCTAAACTGGGTAAACTGATGCACATAAAAACCAAAGAATTTCAATTCCTGGTATATATACTAGAGAAATTCAACAATGTGAACTTGTATCTGCTGCTTGTTAACTGCAGCACTGTTTTAAAGTAATATTTTCTCAGTAACAGAATAGAAAAACAGTAGCTTATCCTAAAATGCAATATATTTATTACATGCAAGTGAGTATTTGTACATTTTTTTCTCATGAGTATCTTAAAAACAAAACTTTGGCAGCAAAAAGAAAATGACAGAATGCATACTGCATGCATTAAGAAGATATCTAAAATACAAACACACTTTGTATATAATCCATTGCTCTGTGATATCTGTCTGTCAGTGTGATTATTTTAAAAGCATGTGTAAGAATAATCCCAACTGTGGCTGCCATTTTGGAACACAGATGCCTATTTAAGTCTCTCGGACATATCTGAGGTGAAGAGAGACCAGATGAGGTAACAGGGAGAGAAAACTAAATATGTTATAGTTTCTACAGAATATAAAAATGTTTGCTATTTAATTGCCTATGGCTTTATATGTAAAATTATGTAGAACATTTTTAAAACTGTAAATGGTAGCAACCATGCACAGCAATCTCAGTTCTTACATCTGCACCAGTCCTAAGAATGGAGAACGAAAACCTCATTACTTTCAGCCTCACCAATTGTATGTCCAGTACGCCACATAGAGGCCAATAAAAATTCTTTTAGTAGACCTCTTACTTTGCTTATGAACAAAAGAACATTCAACCTTAAATAAAAAATGCAGGCACTCCCTTCTGCAGAGCACAACACAGAGTTTTTCAATATAAAAAAGGGAGAAAATGTAAAAAATTACTAAAATCAGGTTTTCTTCAGCAATGGACATTACATAACACAAGTTTAGAAGGGAGGAAAAACTGAGAATGTTAGCATGATTCTGTGGCTTCTGCATGTGGAATATGAGCCTCAGAACTTTATAAAAGAACCAGGGGTTCTGAGGGCAATTTGCATAGAACAGCTCAGCTATTTCCATTTGGATTTATTTATGGGCCAGTCAAACAAAAATAACTTTTCAGAATTTGAGGGTTTTACACAATGCGTTTTCAGCATAAAGTAGAAGCCAATGTTCATTGAATCAGGGTCCAATAAAGAAAATACTCTTGTTTTGCAAAGTATTTCTCAGAAGAGTTCATGGCATCATGATACTTGCAGAACCCATATTTGATAGCAGCTTACTTCTTCATAGTTAAATTTTGAAAGTAGTCTAAATGCTCATTAATGTGGAAATGGATAGAGGAAATGTGCCAGTTATATATAGTGGAGTACCTCTCTGCTCAAGAAGGATAAATTTGAGTCATTTGTAGGACAATGTATGCATCTTGAATCCATACTTTAAAAAGCACATGGTGTCCCTCTCATGAGAAATCCAAACTATAAATAAATTAAAGGGTAAAACAAAAGGTAGACAATAGGAAACAAGAAGATAGGAGTCTTGCAAATGAGATTAAGAGATGAAAGAAGGGGTTGGGGAGAAGAGAAGGAGATGAATTAAGATGTTCGGTGTACATGTACCAACTACGCACAATGAATTAATTTATTATGTACTGAAAACGTGCTAATAAAAAATTTGTACTATCAAAAGCCTAAATATGTTTACTTATGAAACAGCAATTAGGGAAAAGCTTTTTTCTTCCTGGAAACTTCAATAAGAATCACAGAATTGTACCAAAAAGTGCACAGCTAGCTACACATGGCAGCAACATAGTGAAACACCTGACATTAGCAGATCATGATTCTTGCCTTTACTGCTACAGCCACTGGCATTCCCGTAACTACTGGGAAGACAGCATAACTGGGAAGCTTCTTTCAGTCTCTCTTTCTCTTTATGACATTTCTATTTTCCATGGTTGGAGGTGAGTGAGAAAAAAAAGGACCTGAGGACTTCTGTCCCTTACAGGATTGGTGACTGTGTCACTTTAAGATCAGATTTGAAGTGAGAGAAAAATCAAAACTTGAATAAACACTTGCAATGCAGTCAGAATTCATAGTATTTTGTCTCAGATCATCTCTTTAGATCTTAACATAGATCAGTTTAGTAAACTTTGAAATTCAATGATTTATGTCCTTAAATATTTGCTTTAATACTAAGTTTTATCTTTCACCAGATATCATCGATTATTAACGAAATCATGACAAACAGGATAAAACAATTTTTAGGAAAGAAAAATAGTTTTTCAGCCTTGATATCATAACTCATTCAAAGTTAACACACTCAAAAACCACATTCCAGAAACAGCTACTACATACACTTGGACTGTCACAGACCCAGAGCAGCCATTTCAACAGGAGAGAAATCCCTCTCCAGACTGTTGTGGGCACTTGTAGTTTACATCTGCTAGGTACAAATACCCACCCCAAACCAAAACATAAGGTCCCTGTCAGCGCTCAGAGGACAGCAGGACAGAGGAGTAAATCTCACAGAATTAGGAAATTCCCTGTGCACCATCTGATCTCTTATTTATAATATATATGTATGTGGTATTATTTTAGAGACTATGTTTTCTTTCCTAGATATCTTTTTGGTCTCCTTATAATAATTCGTCATTTAAAACAATGTACCAACTGGAAGATCAGTAGCTACATTCCACAGTAAGTAGTAACAGGGAAACTCTGTGGCTCATAATCAGTATGGTAACACATGCACCCTGAAAATTATTCCACTTAGTAATATCAGTGTGCCTGAACCAACTCCAGCTGCAGTTGCCCTGAGCTCCAATCCTTGAATTATCTGCTTTTCTCAGACCCCCTTTTGAGGTGCAGCCTAACCTAACTACCCAGGGACAGAACAGTAATGAAAGGAACAAGTCAGATGAGTCCTGTTTCTTTTCATCTGTATGCACAGACTTTGTAAACTATGAACCTAAGAAACCCTATTTCCTGTTTGGAGGAACAGCGTAAGATCCCAAAAAGTGCTTCTATAACTTTTATACATTCCCAAGATCTCAGAGATGCTGAACACTGAGCCTGAGGAAGAAAACACACTGTGCAAAAGTACGTGAGACATTTGCCACCTTGCAGCCTGCTCCTGGAGGCCGGGCCTTCAGCTATTTGGTGCAGACGTTTCCCACACAGAAAGAACGTTAAAGATGAAAGGGTTACACACAGGCACAGGGCGCTTCACCTGGGCTAGAGGAAGAAAGGAAACAGGAGAAAAGAAAGCCAAGTGTGCTTCAGTTTGGTTTGTCTGGGGGTCCTCAATTAGCCTAATTTTTATTACATTTTCTTTACTATGTCCAAAGATCAGCTCTGTTTTGTATTTGTGTCCACAGGATCCAGTGTGGCCTACAAGTTGACTGGAGCCCAATCGAACGTATCTGGGCATGCAGGGGAAAGTTACCCTGGGTTGTTTTTATGAAGAGAGGCAGTTACAGTATATTTTTTGGTACAAGAAACATCCTAGTGGAGAGATGATTTTTCCTTATGTGCCAATAACTTTATGATGAGACTGAAGAGGATAGTCACTGTTCTGTCTACCTCCAGGAGGCAGCTAAAACTGTCAGTCTCACCATTTCAGTCTTGGAGAGTGAAGAGTACTTCTGCGCTCTCTGGGAATATGCACAGTGTTTGAAGCAATAGTAAAAGCTGGACAAAAATTCAAGAGCTCTGTAGGAAACAGCCTCACAAGGCCTGAGAAGCACACCTGCGGATACCAGGGAAGAAGCAGCAACCGTGCTTAGGATCAGAATATTTAACTCTCAGTAAAACCTCCTTCTGCTGCCTTCAGAAAGGAAAAAACGCTCTTCTAGAACATCCTAGGCCTTCAGCTTTTACCTTAAAGTCATACAGAGCACATGTAAGGTTGTTGAAAACGAAACATAAAGTTACCCACGGCACAAGCTCAAGTCCAGTTAGCAGAAATCATCTTGAAAATAATTTCCTCAGTGCCCTGCTGAGGCTTCGTGTCCGTTATATAGAATCAGAGACACAGAGCTATCAGGGGTGATGTGGAATAAGAGGATAATAATAAGGAGCAAGAGACCTCCTGTGATTGCCGATGCTAAAAGAGAGACTCTCTGCAAAGTTACCATCTTTGCACCTGGCATTGGGCTTGTCGACTGGATGAAGCTCATGGAGACATTTAGGGTGATGGAGGATGAGGGCAAACACGAGGATGGACTGTGATGCATAAAGACCTAATGGTACCATGAGGATTGAAAAGACAAACCCTCTTTCAATCTTCTTTGGTGGATTAATGAACTGCAGGAGAAGAGAGCTGATGGCTATCATGCTGTACACACAGTCAGCCTAAAACAAAGAGAAGCCAGAAGAGGTCTTGGGATATGAAGGAGGTGTAAGTCCTGGCAGGCCGGGGATGACACTCAGTGGTAAAAAGCTTGCTGCCCAAGACCCTGGATTTGTACCTCATCACTGAAAAAAAAGAATAACAAGTTGAGTTGGCAGGTCAGCAGCAAAGTGTGTGAGCTGCCCCATGCTTGGAACTCTGAACCTGCAGAGCAAATACATTAAGACTGTGCATCACAACTACCCACACATCGCACATCATTTTTCTTAGGGCCAATCCTAACTCTGAACAATACAGCAGATTCTAAGGAATCTATTTCCAGGTATTAGGTTGGATCAGTGCAAATCCACCACAGCATTCCCTTGTCAAGGTGGCATCTATAAGTATTTCTTGTAACAACACATAGTGTTCAAATAAAAGCAACAGAAAAATCATGCTTCCTGCTAATGTGCTGCAGCTGTTCTGTGTGGCACTCATGTCTCTCTTCAGCCACTTTTTCCCACTGGTGCCTTGTGGTGACTGAGATACAACAAGGTATAAGGCCAGTTCTCACCAGCACATTTAGTACTACCACAGTCAGATAAATGAGACCAAAAGAAAAACAGTCACCATGGCCAAAGAAAGGTGATTATAGTGGTCAGCTTTCCTATTGCTGAGACACAGCGCTCAAAACTCACAACTCACAGAAGGAGAGCTTTAATTTAGTTCACAGTTTCACGGAATTCGGACCATAGCTGGCAGGCTTCAAGGCAGGAACATCAAGGCAGAAAGATGTGATGAACAAAACTGCTTAGCTCATGGCAGCCAAGGAGCAGAGGGGATGAGCAGCACCAGAGATAAAGGTCCCAGGGACCACACATAGTTCCCACAGTCACACCTCCACGTCACCCAGACACACCCGAAGGGTGCTCCACCAGCCCGCTAGGCAGATCCCAAAGTCTGTCAGCACTCCATCCTAATCACGGCAGTGATAGGCCGTGTTCTTAGAAATGTCACGAACAGTGGTGCCTGAATTATCAGAAGCAATGAAAGTCAACAATCAAAAACCATTTTTAAAGTTGTTAATGAAAAGCAAATAATGTAACTTTTTTGGTACAGGAGATTGAACTCAGGACTTTTCCACTGAGCTCTATCCTCAGCCCAATTTTTTCATTTTTATTTTAAAACAGGATTTTGCAAAGGCACTGAGTTACCCAGACTGGGCTCAAAATTGTCATCTTTGTGCCTCAGGCTCCTGGAAGGCTAGGTTGACAGGAGTGCACCACCCCACCTGGCACAAGTAAAACTTTTAAACTAGCTGCAATAAGAATATAAACAATTAAAAGACAGGAACTTATCTATTTCAAAAATATATCCATTGGGTAAGAAGCATTCATCAATGTCAGGAAAATGAAAATAAAGCCTATTTGAGAGTTTCCTGTATATCAGCTCAGCACTTTGAGTGTGCTAATACAGTCAGAAGGAAATAACGCTGAGAGGATAGAGGAAAACAAATGGCTGCCTTCAGGGAAAAGGGAGACTGAGTCAGTCTTCTAGAAGCATCCATCATTAAACCTATGTGAAGAGAAGAAAAATTGTTAAAGAGACACAGGCCTGAATACTTAAGGAAAGGCAAGTTTTACAAAAAAAAAAAAAAAAAAGAAAGAAAGAAAGAAAGAGAAAGAAAATTGATATTTATTGTATTTAACACACATAAATCACCACCACGTTACATTTTTCAGAATCACTATTTAATTATCAAAGACTACGTTATAGGGCTTATTGTTCCCATTTTCAAACGTTAGCGAAAGAAGACTGAACTTCCCCTAATTCTGAAGAGAATCCCTGGCTTCCCTTTCCAGCCACAGCGCAGCGCTGACAGGATCCTACCCGGCAAGGTTTTGATCACAGAAGAGCAACCATATGAGAGCAGTCAGCTGACATCTCAGGGATCACCAGCTTCAACTGCAGGCCAAAGAGAACTGAAATAAAGCATCAAACCTGGGCGTAAACTACAAACAGAGCAACAGATTTAAAAATCAAATCCCAGGTAGCAATGATGAATGCATGTGAGTCCCTGGGAAAACAGCGGCCTGTAGGTGTACAGGGCCGGAGCAGCAGATATTCCTGAAACACTCTCACTGTGTTTCCACATCAGGACATTTGCCCCTTGATTTTGCCCCTTCTGCCTGTGCCCCGACCCTTGTGGCCCTTGAGGTGCTTGGGGTGAAGGACCTCGAGGGGATAAGAAAATAAAAACAGACAAAGCTGGGGTCAGGTGGAGCCCTTCAGGAGGAAAGGAACTGCTCAACCAATGGAAAGATGATATCAGTTTCAACCCTGCTGCCTGGCAACCCATTGCTCGGATTATTTAGGGGACTGGCGTTTTTCTGAGCTGTAGCAACTTCACATGGGTTACCCTGGAGCTCTTTGTTTCCGGTATGGGTATGTCCTGGCCAAGCGCAGCCCTGCACAAGTGGTCAGTTTCCAGCTTCAAGGCTCCCAACATGCCTGTATTGTTTTCCCTCAAGTACCTACGTGGTGCACCTCTGCACTTCCTATATCTTTTCCCAAATGTCACCACTTTGCGAAACCTGTGAATATATCTACTGTATTCTGGTTCCTTGAGAATCTGGTTCCAGCGCGCTGCAAGTATCCAAAACAGACGCGGTTGTTAGCGGAAGCGCTGCCACCTGGTGTCCGGCTAAAATGCTTCACATTCACACTGGCCTCTTTGCTGCCCTCTCGTGGTTATAGGTTGGATTGCGGTGAACCGTCGTAGCAAAAAGATGGATCTTTGTTCAACCAAGGTCAGTGAACTGTTTCCTTGCAGAAATCATGTGGAAGAGGACGCAGGACGACGTGCTGGCTGTTTATTGCCTAGCCAGGTGTGAAGGCGACTGACCTCTAAATGACAAACATAGTATATGGTGTGATTTGGGCCGGAGAATAGTGGGATACTTTGAACTAAAGTTTGGTATTGTTGCACAAGTTGTAAGACATTTTCCCTGCTAAGTGAGCTTAAATCCACTTTTCTACTCTTTTTTGTATTATAAAATATCCTTATAAGTGAGATCCAGAGTCACTGATGGTGAAAAATGAACCACAGATGTCAGCTGGATTTCTAGATCTAACCTTCATTCCTTGAGTTGTGTTGAGCTAATTACCTTAAAGAGTCTATGCTTTCATTTCTCATCCTTACCACGTGGTAGTGAAAACATCTGCCACCCGTGGGTATTAGGAGAAGTAGAAAGGCTGAGGAATGCTAATGTCTAGACCAGTACCCAACAAAATCTACCAGCTACTTAGAGAAAAGAAAAGTGATCGTGCAAGAGATTAAAAATGTGCCTGTTGTCACAGGGCAGCATCAGCATGGAGCTTTCTCTCCACACCTGCCACGTGAGGAGAGCCACATCATCCCTGCACAGGATCCATGGTCTTATTTCTAATATTTATCATTACCTAAAATTATCTTATTTTTTAAATCCCTTTTCCTTCTTCCAGTAGTTAATACGCCCTTATCTACCCCTTTTACCATCGAATCCCCCATGTGTGACACACAGCTTAGTACACACCAGGGAAACCAACACATAAATGTTGAATGAATGCACAAAAGATAAAATTATTTTATAGCCTCTGCCATTCAAACCTGCTATAAAATATTAAACTGGACAAATATTGCATATTTATCTAGAATTGTCTGGATTTCTGTTGTGTGAGTCATTTACAGTAATATTTAAATATGAAAATGCTAAGTAATTGGAATTCTCCAAATACTCATTTGCATATCTGGAACCTTGGTAGAAATGCCAGAACAGCTGGGCTCAGTGGGTCCCCTACGTGCCTGGACTGCCCTCTCTGCACAAATTCTCAGGGTCTGCTCCTTCCGTGTGGCCTTATGTGTGGTTTCTCCTCATGGTCTCTCTATCAGGGAAGCCGCTTGTTTTATCTGGTTACTCAGGTCTTCCAAAAGTGAAGCTGCCAGGGTATTTTAATTTTAATTTAATAGGCAAATAATTGCCATGATGTTAGTTTGGCTTCTTGTATTTACTAAAGTGGGTCACGGAGCCAGACTGAATTAAGTGTGGCAGGGGATGGCACAAGGCCATGAGAATCAACGAGGGCATCTTCCAACATTTCTTCCCACAAGCATTTATTAGGTCAGACTGATGCTAGGTACTAATAATAAAGGACGATACTCTGTTGTTATCAAGGACGTATGAATTTATCACTCAAATGTCACTCATATCTATGTCTTATATCTATGCTCCTTGCTACTGTCCTACTTCAGGAATTCAGCATGCTCTTGAATGACAGCAGTTGCTTGAATCCAGCTTCTACACAGCCACAAGAGTTATTAGGAAATGTGTCTGATCAGACCACTTCCTGTTTATTTTATACAATGAAAAACCATTACAAAATCTTAAGGTGAAACTAGTTAAAAATATAAGGCCATTGGTATAGCCTTTGCCTATGCTACCTTTAATTTTTATTTTCCATCCTTTTCTACCTTATTTGTAATGTTTCACTAGTGGCAAATGATGAGCTAAGATTTCTACCAGTAATGCATTCACATAGCAACACTAAAAACTCTACATTTTCATATTGAATTGATAGGTAGACCTCAAATAATATGTTCACTCCCAGAACTGCGAAGCTATGTAAATGTAATTAGGCTAAGGAAGTTAGGGAAGTGGTGTTAGTCATTTACCATGTATGTCTGTACTCAGGTTCAGTTATATGCCCATTACTCATAGATAAGAGTTACCTCGTTTATGATTGTTAAATGTGTTCATGTATGTACCAAAAATGTGGGGTAAATATTTGACCTATGCTTTTGAGGACGTGTTGTTGAACAATAAACATATTTATTAAGTGCTTGCCACTTACTAGGAAGTGCATTTGTGATACAGCAGAAAACAAAATAGACATGATTCTTCAACTTTATAGACCCTGTTTTCTAGAGCGGTGCTATCCAGTAGAACTTTCTGAGATGGTCAGAAAGGTCTCTATCTGTACTGTCCAGAAGACACTAGCCACATGTCGCTAGTCAGCTTTTGAAATGTAGATGATCTGAATTAGAAACTAAATTTTAAGTTACATTTAACTAAATGATCCCCATGTGGCTGTTAACTACCACAGAAAACAGTAACTTTCTTCAGGATGAGAAGGGTGTACACCCTCTAGGTGTACAAGGGCAACTTAGAAAATTAATGGGTAGTTAGAGTATTAGGATAACTATGACAATCTGACAAAAGTTCTGTGGAACCACACAGCTTTGCCCAAAATTAATTTCTGTGTTCATCCACTCCTCTCTACTGCATGGTGTATTAACAGAATGTATCCGATACAATAGGAAACTTTTCTGTTTAAGCCTTTTATATAAGCATTCATACAAGAAATGATATTTAATGAATACAGCTTTTACTTCCAATTATACTAATGTGCCTCCCACTGCTGGACTGTGTACCAGTGGCATAATAGGGCTGTGGATACCAACTCTAAATTGAATAATTTATTAAGGAAATCTGTATGACGAAGAACAGTATGTATTTTTTGTTTTCTGTTTGAGGTGATCTGCTGTCTATAATTATGAGTCTTTTCTACATTTATTGAAATGTGTGACAGTGCATTGCATGAGCTCATGTGCAAACATGCTACATGGCAAGCATGATTCGCGATGAAAATAGAAATGGATGGCAAAGTAAGACTTTCTGTTTTCTTCTGATCCCCAGTTTTTAATAATAGAATCTGCCTCTATCAGGCAAATCATTCCTTCATGAACAATTTCAGTAATGACAAATTGATATTTATCCCTTCCTGATTAATGACACACACTCATATAGTAGAAATTAGCAACATTTTAAAACGCTTGGATATCAAATAAGCAATTTCCAACATCAGTCACTAGGGGGCAGCCTCTGCAAACACAGATTGACTCAGGCTGCAAACACTTTTTCTCTTCCTTTCCAACACACACACACGAACTTTGCATGACACATCACAACTATTTTTAGAGCTAGAAGAAGCCAGTTCTAGGAAAGTTCACCCAGAAGCAGTCTGGGCTCTCTCTCAAGGGGAATAGGAATGCAGGTCATCGCAAGCCTGTTGATCGCATGGATGCAGTTGTCACGTGAGTTCCACAATCCCGGGTGCTTCCAGAAATTTCAGCATAGTAGGAAAATATCTGAAGGCAGGAAATAGACTTCTTGTTTCTTTCTGACTGGGAAATAAAAGCTAAATGAAGGGGAGGCAGGGGGGCATGAAAAATGAGAATGGCCAAGATGGTGTACCTTAAGGAATAGGGATCTTATCAAATTTTTGTGATGCCGCTGGTTGTCTTTCCCCACAGAAATGAATGGAAAACAGGTAAAGCAAATTCCTCGATTCTGGCACGTCTTGGAAGGAGAGAACTTCTCCGCATACTGCAATTCTTCAGCCTCTTTAAACAACTTAGAGTGGTACAAGCAGAAGCCTGGGGGTCATCCAGTCCTCTTGGTGAGGCTAGTGAAGGGTGGAGAAGTGAAGAAGCAGGACAGACTGACAACCCGATTTGAAGAAGGAAGACAGGACGGCTCCCTGCACATCACAGCCACCCGGGGAACTGACGTAGGAACCTATTTCTGTGCAGCGGCACAGTGCTCCCCAAGCACCTGCTGCCTGTACCCAAACCTCGCCCTGAGAAGCCACAAAGAGTGTCTCATCCCTAGGGTAGCTCAGAAGGTGGAGAAAGCTAAAGTCACATTGTCTGCAAAGAGATGGTGCCCCTCCTCCTCATGGCAATAGGGATGCGTGTAGAAATTCACTCATTTAGACATGAAATTTAGTAAATTTAATTCCTAATATGCAGTTATCGGTTTTCTTTTACAGAGATGCTTCATGGAATTTCAATTACCTCAGGAAAAAATCAGTGGATTCTGACAAAGATACAAATTCTCAAAGGATCTGAATGTATCCTTCATTGGCGCCACAGACCTCTAAAATTTCAACACTTAGTGGAAAGGATTTTGAGTGTTTTTTCCATAACTTACAAAAGGTTGTAGGGATAAATATGTTTAACCAAATTTATATATTGCACATATATAAAAGTATGGTTGTATGTAGCAGTTAATTTTTTTTTAAAATATCTAGGAATGAAATTATTTCACATGCCAAAATAACAGCTAAAAGTAATTAACCTTTGAAGGTTAGAAAAATGCCAATATAATTACAACTTAGCTTGGATTTTCTATCAATTTAAACAGAGACTAGTCTGATATTTTATGGATTTGTTCACTATTTATTTCCTTCTCTATGATAACCTGAGCAAAATGTCAGTATATCTTCTTCTTATTAAAAAGACTTACCCTTTGCTGACATTTTCTCCCTAGGATCTACAGAAACAAGAATTTGATTCATAATTTCAATTTGACTGTATGGCTGGGGTTTACTGGCTTCCTCCTCCAGAATAACTCTGCCATGGGAGACAGCATTGGAAAGACAGATCAGTGACATGGGCAATATAAAGAATTTTACTGTCCACCAGGATAAGAGAAGAGAGGAGTTTTAATCAGATCAAAGAACATTGTCAAGAGAGACAGCAGTCAAGTTCCCAAAAGAGAAGTAACACGGGGTGAGAGATGGGGATTTTTCTACAGGTTTGAATACATGAAAAATAATTTAGGAAGCAAATCTATACATCTCAAGAAAGTTTTATCTAGGTCACTGGTTCCTGCTGATCTTTAGAAACATCTTTGTTGTAACTAAAAAAAGTTGTACATTAAAGTTGCAAGCGAGAGTCACATAGTTTACAAATATTGAATTCTTGAGAGAAGGTAGGTAAGAAAAACTGGGTCTATTCTGATTTGGATCTAAAATGTCCACGCAAAGTCTCATGGGTTTGTTAGGTGATTGGATCATGAGGACAGTATACTTAGCAGTGAATTCATCACTGATAAGCTTCTTAGCTGAACGCACTGTTGGGAGGTAAGGCCTGGTTGGATGTGGATCACTGCAGGATGGACATGACCTGAAGAACTCTGTTCTTGTGCCCAGCTTTTTCCTTCCCTGTCTTCCTCCTGGCTGTCATGAGTTTAGCAATGTGTCCCCACCATGCCGTTCTTCCTTGTAGCCAACCAACCATGGGCTGAATCTTCTCAAAACTGTGAGTCAAAATAAACCTCTCCTCATTTAAATTGTAAGTGTCTGACATTTGTCCTACAGTGGAAAATCTGACTAATACAGAAAAGTGATGCCAGCAGTTGGGTAATTGCTATGTATGTATACCTTGCCAGGTGATTCTAGAGCCTTTGAAACTGGTTTGCAGGGGGAATTTGGAAAATTCTGGAGATACAGATTAGAGAAGCCTTAGACTGATGTAAGCAGAGCTTGGTAGGCAATTCTGGTCAGAGCTCAAAAGGCCAAATACTGACAGCAATGCAGTGCTAAGGGCCAGGAGCTTGAGATTTCAGGTGTGGACAAGGAACACTTCACTGGAAGTTCAACTAGAAGTCATGTGTGTCACATTTTGGGAGAAAATGTGTCTTCATTTGACCACATGCTGAGATTTTCAGGAAACTGAAACAAGTGGCATTGTACTAATTAATCTATTGCAAGAATTTCAAGATAGCTCAGTATTCAGGCATGAGTACTACCAGCTTCTTTTAGTCAGATCTACAGTGACAATCAGGTGAAAAAGGCAGAAGTAAATGATTTATTAAAATTTGAAGTCTCACAAGAAAGCAAGCACCAGCAAAGTGAGACCCAACATAGCGTGCATGCTGAACAGAGTAGCTTAAGAAAGCGAGTATTTGCCTTGGGATGAGAGGAAAAATGACTCAAAGGCCTCTCGGTATTTGGCCGGACCCCAACTTTTATAGGCTCAATGAGGTAAAAACGCCCCTAGTTTGAAAGACTTCTCAAGAAGAAAGCCCCTGGGAGCGGAGCTTGCTAAGGCTGCCTGGGGAAATGTTTCCTACCATGCAGGCTCTAGGCTCGCAGCACAAGGAGGACCCTGCAACCTGGCTGCAGTTCAAGGGGCTCAGGCTGCTCCTCAGACTGTCAGCAGATCACGGCATCATCCAGGTGGTACCGTTTCTTCAGCTAGCAAAATGCAAGAGTTGTGAGGTCATAGAATCCTCCACACAGATTTCAGAAGCAAGCCAGGAGGCCAGGCCGTGTGCCACTGGCAGGGCAGTGTGCAAACCTGAGAGTGAAGCAGGAGGTGCACGGCCACAATGGTGGCCATGTTTACTGGTATCCGGCGGAGTTTTAGTGTTATTTGTATTTCCTGAAGGGTCAAATGTAGCAAACCTTTTTTCATGTACTTATTGACCATTTGTACTTCTACTTTTGAGAAATGCTACTCCTTTTAAGTGCCCATTTTTGATTGGCTCATTTACTTTTAACACCTCATTTTTTGAGCCCTTTAATAGTTCATATATTAATCTGAAAAGAGTAAAGAGCAAAATAAAAACCATGCAAAGAAACAGGGAAGTAGGCTCTGTCAAGATACGATAGGGATCTAGAAAAGAAGGGAAAGTTGAGGATGAGGAAATGGGCAGCCAAAATGATGATACGTATGTGCAGCAAACCCCAAAGCAGGATTTAATTTCTGTGTATCACATACAATAGTAAGGTTAAACAAACACAAAACCATCCCATCCCAGAAAATAACAGATACTTCAAAATTTTACCTTCACATCCCCCAAAGTATTGCTTAAAACCAAACAGATCTTTTCTTCCTTTATTTCAACAAAATTAGACATAATTGTTCCTTGTACCAAAGCTTGATCTTTTGATCCAGGATTATATTCCAATCCTGTCTTCTCAGACATCTGAACCACAGCTTATAGATTCTTTCCAAAAGCATGTAAATATGCCACATTTTTAAAAATCCATTACTATTTTAATATCTCCATCCAGGGTCCACCATCTCCTTTTTCTCTTTAGATAACCCAGAAACCCTTCCAGAGATTTCTATACTCAAATTTTTATTCCTTCCCTCATTTCAGTACAGTTTATTTTCTGCTGAAAAGACTCAAATTGTCATCATTGTGCTGTTAAAAAAACCAACGACCGAGAAGTCCTCCTCCTGTTAGACATTTGATTAGTGTTTGTTCCCTTGATCATTCATTTCTTCTTAAAACCCTTCTAAGAACCAGCCGTTTCTGATTTTGTACTGCATTCTCTGGACAGTTTGAGGGTTTGTTTTGTTACAGTTCCTCTTACTTTCAAACGCAGCAGTGTTTGAATTCCTGGAGGTTCCCTCTGGTCTCTGCTTTCCTCTGTTTTCTCTGAACACTGTCTCTGTGACAGTCCTCCACCTCTGTAACAGCATCACTACACCAAGTAACCCAGCGGGGAGGGCTGAGCTTGGAGCGCAACAGAATTAGATCCTAATCCTCTTGTGTCCTTGGGCAAATTATTTAACTTCATATAACTTGACTTTGATTCTGTTAAGCAAGAGTGATATCTACTCTAACAGGCTATAGTGGGAAATTTTCACTGGTTAACCAGTTCTTAATCCTATATTACTCAGACAAACGATTGTATCTTTTTTTTCCATTCTTCAGCTTCCTTACTTTCAAAATAGTATGATTAAATCATTTACCTCATAAAATGATACTGTTTGGTACATAAGATTAAAATATCCTATTATAAGCAGACCTTTGAAAATGCATCGATTGCACCGCAAAAACAAAACAAAACCAGCACTTATGCCTCAAGGTTTAATTTTTTCTATACTTGACCACCAGGGGGCGATGTTGCCTAAACAAACAAAAAAAGGCTCTGCAGACAAAAATTCTTGGGTTCTGGCAAACTTTCCTTCACAGCACGCTGAATGCATTCTGAGTAGGATCTGCATTCTGAGAAGGATCAGCTCCAGAATAGACGCTGTTAAGGAAGCGTCCTCCAGTATTGACCTCTAGACATTGCCTGAACAGAAAACCCCTGAATCTCAGATTTTTCCATTCTAAGAACACAATTCTTTCTTCTCAGGGAGATGTAGAATAGCTCTCTCAGACTGCTCACCAACCAGCCATGTTCTCAGTGACTGTCTTCCTGCTTGGAATACCCTTCACTCTGAGTAAGTAATCGTGCAATCTTTGCTGCCACCTCCACAGAGGAAGCAGCTCCTCAATGAAAATCTAAGGACAGTCACCACCTCTTTACAGATAAATCTGTCCTGGTCTCACTGATGCAGGCTTGATGTTGCAGGAGGAAGCGGAGCCCATCGGTGGCCCAGCCTGACCGCCATGTCACTGTCTCTGAAGGACACCCTCTGCTGCTGAAGTGCAACTATACCTATGGTGCACCACCTTACCTCTTCTGGTACATCCAGCAACCTGGCCAAGGCCTCCAACTTGTCCTCAAGTACTTAACAGGGGCCTCTCAGATTAAAGGTGTCCGAGGCTTTGAGGCTGAGTTTAAGAAGAATGAATCTTCCTTCCACCTGGAGAAGGCGTGAGCCCACGGGAGCGATGCAGCCCTGTACTTCTGTGCTCTGAGTTACACAGTGCTCAGGGCTACAGAGGAAGCTGAACATAAACCTCCTGGAATACAGGACTTTCTGCCACTCGTGGGCACAGTCCAGCCTGTTTTTAGCAAGGTCTGTCATGTGATGAAAGTGAGCAGAGTGGAGGAACAGAGATCGGAAGACTCTTCAACTCTTGCAAAAAAAAGAATTTCAAGTTCCCTTTTTCACTACTGGGTCATATAGATGAGACACAGAACACAGAGACTCACATGAATGGCCTCCCTCTGGGTGGAGATACTGCATTCTGAGCACCAGGATTCTAATTTAATGTAACCAGTGTTGACATACTGACCTTTCCCCCCATTCTTTCCAGATTGCTCCTTCTACTGTCTTTTATTTGTGAACAGATAACAACTCCATTCGTGCCATATCTTTGGATATAAACATAGTTATCTTTGACCTTTCCTTTTTACTGTCAGTACTCGCATCTCATCCATCAAGAAATCCAGTTTTCCTTACATTAAGAATTAACCCATAGTCTGGCTACTGCCACGTGCCTGTGACACCTTCCCGATGGCCCGCCTGCTTGCCTCCTGACATTCCATTCGTACAACAGCAAGTGGTGTCGTGCAGCGCAGCCTGTGTAAGTCATAGATTGTGTCATTTCTCTGACAAAATGCTTGCAATGGCTTCCCGATTCTCTCAGAGTAAAATCAAAGCCCTTATAGTTGCCTACCAGATATGTCATATAGACGATTACATTATATAAAAGCTGAAAAAAATCCTGTCGAACATGAATTCCAGAGCCCAGTGAAAATATACAATAGGAATTATAGTGAAGTAAACAGATTCTTAAACACAATGGAAAAAATTCATTATGAGTAGACTTGTTCTAAAGGAAATAGTGAAAGAACTCTTTCAGGCTGAAGGGAAACGATACCAGAGGATATCTTGGAGTTTGAAGAATAAAAGAAGAGCAAAGAAATGATAAAATATGTGGCAAGATACAAGAAATTGCTTTTAATTCTCTTTTAAAGTTTTACTGAAGTATTATTGATATATAAAAGTACTGACACTTAATACATTCAACTTGATGACTTTTGACATGTACATACACTCTTGAAACCATCATCACAATCAGGAACGTAGACACATCCAAAATCACTAAAAGTTTCTTCAGCTTCTTTATTTTTATCATTTGTTGCTACTGCTTCTGTTGAACTGATGTAAGGGCACTTAATACAAGGTCCATCCTTAAATTTAGGTATGCAATACTCTGCTGTTAATTGCAGGCATCATATTGTACAAAATAGCCCTAGAGAGTCACTTATATAAGTAAAACTTCATGGACATTGGACAATAACTCCCAACTGGTCCCTTCCTGTCCCAGTCCCTAGATATCACCTTTATATTTTCTGCTTCTGTGGTTTTTTTACTTTTTTGATATCCTCTAGGTGGAATGAAATGGTATTTAACCTGTGATTGGTTTATTTCACTGAATATAATATCCCTGGTTCATCCATGTCATCACAAATAGCATGATATCCTTCTTTTAAGAGGCTGAATAATATCTAGTTATATCAGTGGACATTTTATGTTCGTTCTTCAGTCAATAAGATGGATTCTATATCTTGGCTATTTAGAGTAACATATGCAGGGCAATGAAATGCAGTGCCTATAAAACACCATTCAGAAAAATTAACTCAGGGGAATAGATGTAGACATAAGGTCCAGAACTATAAAACCACCAGAACAAATAGAGGAAAATGCTCAGAACATTGACCTTGGAAATGATTTTTTGGATATGACACCAAAAGTAAAGCAACAAAAGCAAAAATATACAAGAATAAGCACATCAAACTAAAACACTTTTCTGCAGAGCCAACAAATATATGAAAATATGCCCAGTATTGGCCGGTGGTTTAGCTCAATGGCTAAGTGCCTACTTGGCAAATGCGAGGTTGTGAGTTCAATCCCTGGCACAAAAAAAAAAAAATATGCCTAGTATCACCAACGAGATAGGAAATGCAGATAAAACTACAGTAGGCTACCTTCGCCTAGTTTATGATGGCTGTTATATATAAAATAATGTGAAGTGTATTTATATAAATACATATTTTTAAAAAGATGAGTATTGATGAAGCCAGAACACTTGCACAACGTTCTGCAAGTGTAAAATAGTACAAGCATTAAGGAGCTTCCTCAAAGGCATAAAAATAGAGCTCTAAGGTAGCTACCAACCTCTGCTATCTCCAAAACAATAGAAATTAAGATCTTGAATATATATAATTCTCATGATTCACTGCAGCATTACAACAATTTTCCTTACTTCATTACTAAAATTTCATCTGACTGTTAAAATAAATTGTTATAAGATTGTCTCTTGAGGTTTATAAAGTCTGAAGAAAAAAGATGATGGACACTTATAAAGTAGCATAAAGTAACCCTCATAATTGTAAGATTTATGATTTTTATCAAACTGATGAAATAATTCTAAATAGACCATAGGGGCTAAAAAATAGGCATAACATAATCTTTACAGAAATCACTCAAAAACATAAGGTGAAATAGCTAAAAGTCAGATAGATGAATTATATAGGAAAACACATGCTAAAGATAAATAGCTAAATATCTAAAGTTGATCTCAAAGTAGTACATATTAGAATAGTAGATAACCAAATCCTGGGAAGGGTACAGAGAGAGGAAATTGGAGAGGATATTTTACAGGTACTAGGGTGAAATTGAAAAGGGTAAATATCTTCTTATATTCCATAATAGTATAACTATGGTGAATAATTAAAATTCTTCAGAACAGCTAGTAGATTAAAGAATACTTCAGAACAGCTAATAGATATACCAGTTATCCTGATATGAAACTACATGTTACATACAAGTGCTGATGTGCTGCACTACATGCCACAAATATCTATAAATTATGTATTGATTAAAATATATTACTACTAAAATCCTTTTTCAAAACGCATTTCTTATCATCACATGTTCAATTCTCTGACAACTCTTGTTCATATGTTTATGATGCAGGCTTTTGAGATTTCTCAAAACACTAGAAATAGAAATTCCATTCGTTCCAGCTATTCCCCCAGGTGTCGTCCCAAAAGAGCTGAAGACATCGTGCTGCCATAATAATGCAACCCACGCTTAGAAACCTCAGATGCAAGAGACGCACGAGCTTAAGTGCTGCATGGTTTCTCTTATATGTGAAACACAAAATATAAGTAAAGAGCAAAAGAAGAGATAGATACAAGGAGCAGAGAGCTAGATATTTCTAGAATGGGAAGGGGATCAAGAGATGGAGGTTTGTAGGTAGGAGGGAGAGGTAAGGAAAGAAAAAGAATGAAGCTGTGTGATATACATGTATCGACTCCACACCAGGCACACAAGGAATGTAAACCTTACGTGCTGCAGCTGTGTACTAATAAAATAAAATCCCATGGTCAGTATGATTTCTTTGTAAATGGTGTCCACTGAAATCAATCAGCATAGTGACAGAATAAAATATTACTTGTAAGAGTTTTGTAGATGTATTTCTGCATCCCTATCTGCAAAAGAAAAGTACTGTTAGAGTTTTACGTAATAAAATTATTGTTATATTTAAAGCAAATTATTTCGCTACATGATTTTTTTATTTTGAAGGCAATATTGAATAGTCATCTAAAATTACATGCTACAAATATATTTTCAATAGAAAATAAAAAATAAACAAGTGGAAAATTTTTAATATGAATTGAGAATCAGAAATAAAAGGCACAAACAGAAAGCTAAATTGATAGACCTAAATCTAATTATATCAATAATTATAGTACATATAAGGGGCCTGAACACACAAATTTAAAGAGAGATTTGTCTCATCCCCAACTCAGGTGCTGGGGGGTTGAGTATGTTACTAAGAGACAGAAAATACCTAGAAACCGACTATGTGAGAGTTAAGGTGTACTAGGACCAACTCCAGGCACCAACAGGGAAAACAGAATTAACTGCAGTGTGACAGTGATGGCGCATACATGGGCAGAATCCCACTGAGGGCATAAACAAGGCAATGGCTCTACTTGGCCAAACCCTATTAGAGATGTACACAGGTCAGCAGCACCATGCTTTACCACTTTAAATCCCTGTGAGACACCTACCAGTCAACAGTGTGGCCCGCCAGGTTTAGCAGTGGCAAGGTAGAGGAGTCACTCAACAGCAGCTCTGCTTTAGGTGCAGCAGGAGGGGTTTATATATCATGGTCACCAGCTCTCTCTCTTTCCAACTGTGTGACCAGAACTTCAAGGAGTGACTGCCTAAGCATATGGGTTCTTCAGAACACCTCAGTTTGCTCACTCCTCAGAGTCTGGGTAACGCTTATCTGGACATCCTAGTCCTTTCTACTTTGAAGGCATTCTTCAGTTTACAAGAACCTTGGCAACAGAAAATATGTGTTTCAGGAACATGTTGCCAAATGACATGGTTTTTCTGAGAAATGATGCTGCAGTCTGAATGGAATCTATTTTAAAAACAATGACACAGATTAAAAATAAGAAAATGAAAAAATATATCCATTAAAATACTAATAAAATTCTAGAAGGGCTTTATTAATGTCTGAATCAGACTTCAGAAAAAGAAATACTATAGAAATATATGTTACGTAATTATAAAAAGATATGTATAGCTAACAAAGCTTCAAAATATTTAAAATCATTAATCCACTTAACAGCTAGAGTGGGTTAAATGCTAAAGGGAAAATGGACAAAAACTACCTTAACTCTTCATTCTTAGTAAATAACAGAATAAGTAAGCAGACCTGCTCATCAGTATCAACCCATTTGTCTTACTGGTATTTATAAAACACTCAAACGACAATATAGTACATAAAGCAACGCTTAGAAAAGATAAAGACACTACTTGCTTACAAAAATAGAAAAGAATCAGGGCTGGGGATTTAGCTCAGCAGCATAAGCGCCTGCCTTGCAAGTGTGTGATCGTGAGTTCGATCCCTGGTACCGATAAAAATGAAAAAGACAAAATATATATATATATAAAAGAATCAATCCAATACTCTCACCCTCTCTTTTAACATGTGACCAGGGTTTCGCTACATAGAAGAAAAAATCCAAACACTCCAAGAAACGCAAGTCCACTTGTAGGTTGAATTCCAGGAAACAGGAATATTTCCTGCTGTCACAGCATCAGGCACCTACCTAAAAGTTACTGTGCCTCTGGCAACTTACATTGGCTCTCCTATGACCTAAAGATAAACTGCAATCTGTTCAACTTTCAGCAAACCACAATTCTGGAGCAAGCCATGAGCTTTCCTATATAGCAATATCTCAGAGAGAAATGGGAGAATTGTTCTTTAGTTTTAAAAATTTCTAGTTATGCAATTATCTGCCACTAAACGTCTGCTTCCATACACATGGTGAGTTACAGCTGGATATTATAGGGTACCTTACAGTGCAACTATATACTGTCACACAAAGTGGGACCTCACTAACAGTTATGTAGAACCGTGTTAACCTTTGAATGGACAAGGACAAGTCTATTCAAGTCACACAGTCTGTCAAGCTTGAGAACAAATGGAGAGGCTATGAACATGAGCCCCTTTCTTGGGCTATTGGGACCAGCATGTGACAAGCCCCTAAGCTCAGACTGCAGTGCATAGGAGGCCTGTGAAGCCTTCCCCTCTGTAGTGTGCTTACTTTTCTCTTGCTTTGTGGTGAGTCCCTCCAAATACAACATTGTGAGAACATGCTAACATCTCATTTAACAGTCAAAAGCATTTGAGGACACAACAGTGGAAAACATGAGCTCTTCTGCATGGTTTGATTGGTGAGAGTGTAAAAATCAATTTTTTCTGCGAGTAGACAGATGGGAACTATATTAGAATTCTCTCTATGCTCTGATCAATGTTTCTGTAAACCTGAAGATGCTCTAAAAATAGCCTGTTAACTTTCTAAAAATCAATTTTAATATAGAAACCAAAAAATCAATTGTATGAGCTGTATCTTACAGAAAATATCTACGTCAACTAGGAGAGATCATTTCTTATTTTCCTACTCTCTTCAGGTTTTTGTGTGAGTACTTCTCTGGTTATGTATAGACAGCACAGATTGTGCAGGGTTATTAACATATGCTATATAATTGAATTGTAATAAAATGTACATTAGAAATAATTTCTGTAAAGCAAATCAATGTAAGTCATCTAAGAGAGAACATTTATGCATTGGGTAGATATGTGTCTAAACTTCAACTCTGTCATCAACAGAATCTTAGTATAAAAGTTAAGCAACATCTTTTATGTGTGTACTAGGGATGGAAACCAGGGCCTTCATGCTCAGCTACATTTCCAACACTTTGTCTTTAAATTTTAAAATAGTCTCACTAAAATACTAAGTCACCCAGACTGGGCTCAGACTTGTGACCATCCTGAGCCTCTCAGAGTGCCTGGACTGTAGGGATGGACCCATACATCATCATGCCTGGTAGTTAATCAATACTTTAAACTTCAATTTCATCATCTTCATGCTGGGAATCAATATCATAGTCATCCCATGAGGTGACCCAATAATTAAATAAGAAAAATACTATTCAAGGGTCAACTCAAACTCTGGCAAGCATAAATATAAGTAACACTGCCCA
Organism: Cavia porcellus; assembly: GCF_034190915.1. Classification (NCBI taxonomy): domain Eukaryota; kingdom Metazoa; phylum Chordata; class Mammalia; order Rodentia; family Caviidae; genus Cavia; species Cavia porcellus. The sequence continues at coordinate 23,150,704 of NW_026947509.1, read as the reverse complement.
TGATTAAACATTCATATGTTATGGAAAGAAAATTGAATTTTGAATCCATGGCTATAAAATTTAAAGTCAGTAATTTCAATTTATTATATTGGTGATGCAGTGTCTTATACACACATATTGGAGTGAATGATGGGCAGAAGAAAGGTGAAGGGGTGAGGGAGGTAGAGAGAGACAGAATACTGGAAAAGCACAGAACACATATTGTCATCTTGGATATTCAGTCACACAGACAGACATCCTGATACTTGATGAAACTGGGGCTGCACATCTGATAGACAGAACCTGGTTCCAACCTTTCATTCTTGTTGCCCTGGATCTGTTCCACATCTCTCTACAGGTTCATAAATGTCAGGTCCTTTACAGTTACTTCTTCTACCTAGGAAATAGAAAATCATTTCTCCTCTGTCCTGACATATCCCTGATTATTAACTGTGGTCACCTCTTTGCATCTACTGCTACATCAGCTATGTGGGATTTTTTCTCTTTATTTTCAAAGATTATGTAAGTCAATTAGCAAAATAGGAGATGCAGGTGGCTAACTAGATTTCCCCATTAGTCACTAGGTAAAACTGTATATGAATGAAGGTGACACCGGCACTGTATTTGTATATACTTGGTGAGTTTCCTTCCATTAAAACTCAGGTTACAACTTCTCAGGATTTTTCTTCCTCCTGCTACTACCTACGATATCAGTAAGTTCCTTCCTGCTCAGCCTTAACATGAGAATTAGTAAGGTCACTTTTCAGATACCGATGGCTGACATCAAATAAAATGGAAAAAAGTTAAAAGCTTTCCCTCTAAAATCAAGATTGCAGCAAGAATATATATTGCAACTGTTGTTCAATAACTACTCAAAACATTAGCCTGAAAAGTCAGACAAGAGGAAGAAATAAATAGAATACATATAGGTAGGAAAGGAAGAAATCAAATAATCATTATTTGCAGATGATATGATCCTCTATGTAGGAGACACAAAAAGTATCACCAAATTAATAACCAAATTTAGCAGTGCAGCGGCAGACAAAATCAATACCTCAAAACAATAGCATTGCTGTACATCAATAATGAACTCACTGAGAAAGAAATACCATTCACAATAGCATCAAGAAAACTTAAATACTTAGAAATTAACTGAATCAAGAAAGTAAAATACTTCCACAATGAAAAGTACAGTGCTCTGAAAAAGTAGATCAAACAGAACATCAGAGAACGGAAAGGTATTCCTTGTTCCTGGACAGGCAGAACACACATTATCACAATGGCTGTGCTTCCAAACCTGATAGATTTAATACAAATGCAATAAACACCAACAGCATTTCTCACATAAATTGGCAAAACAGTCCTAAAGTCATATGAAAGTAGAAAATACTCAGAATAGAAGAAGTGATTCTGAGCAACAAGAGCAAAACAGGAGGCATCACAATCCCAGATTTCAAGTTGTGCTACAAAGCTACCAAGATAAAAACAACACGTGGGTCAATAGAACAAAATAGAAGGTGCAGAAACAGCCTCAGGTACATTAACCCATCTGATTTTCACAAAAGTGCCGAAAACATATGCTAGAGAAAAGATAGACTTTTGGCAAATGGTGTCTGAAAAATTAGATGCTATAAACACGCAGAACACTGACTCTAGAACCATGCCTCTCTCACCATGCAGTAAACTAAAATCAAACTGTTTCAAAGACTTAGATACCAAAACAGAAATAATCTTCTGCAAGATAAAGCACTTACAAAGGCTTGAAGATATTAGGATAGGCAAAGACTTTCTGAACAAAACTTGGCTACATGAGAAATAATACCAAAATCAAGAAATGAAATTATATTAAATTGAAAAGTTCTGCACATCCAGGTGTTATGGATTAAGAACAGGTAGTCAACTTAATGCCAGCTGCATTACATCAGCATGGCACTAAGCGTAGATGCTCCACCTGAGGAAAGTTGCCAGAGGTGGAGAAGGAGAAGGAAGGCATTAAGGCACTGTTGCATTGAGGCATTGTGGATTCTCCTATGAGTTGCTGTTTGAGCCATTGGTTCTCCTGGAGAAGCTCTGGTCCTCACATCGAGCATTGCTTCCTGGCTACGGAGGAGAAGATGTGTGCCACTTGATCTCCAGGCTGAACTTGTCATGCTGGCTTCCTGCATGTACCCGACTGTGGTTGTCAGAGGAGGAGCTCGGGGCCTCCATATCACTGAGGATGGCTGTGGTGCCTTTCAGGACAGCCCTGGTCTTTGTTGTGAGTGTGACTTCTTGGCTCCAGGATAGAACTCTCATCCCACCAGCACAGCTCCTTCACCCTGCTGGCATGGACTTTCTAGCTTCCACTGCTGACTGTTGGGCCTTCCTTGCACAGATCCATAAAAGAAACTGGTGTGAGTCTTTCTTGTGGGCTCTGGACCTCCAGTTGGACTCGTGGGAGGCTTTGTCATGAGCTCTGGGTTTTCATCTGGACTCATGTGGGACACTGCTGTGGGATTCAGGCCCTTGACTAAATATTCTATGTTTTTGGTGTTGCAGATAAATATCCTGCATTTTCTTGTGTTAACTCTGGGTGACCATCCTAAAAATAATATTATAAATTCCATGTCCTAATTCTAATTGTTCTCTGCACAACCCCTAACTACAACACCAGAAGGAATAATCAGCAAAGTACAAAGGCAATCTATAGAATGGAAAAGTTCATTTTCCTGCTATTGCTCAGACAGAGGACTACTATGTAGCATAAATGAAGAACTCCAAAAATTAATCCTCAAAAAATAAAAGACCCAATCAAAAATTGGCAATCGAAACGAATATACACTTCTCAGAATAAGTACAAATGGCCAATAAGTACATGAAAAATGTTCAACATCTTTGGTCATTAAAGATGCAAATTAAAACAACACTGAGGGGATCACATCTTACCAGAGGAAGAATGGCTATTATCAAGATATCAAATAATACTAAATTCTGGCAAAGCTGTAGGGGGAAAGGAATCCATTACATTGTTGGTGAAGATGTAAACTACATGGAACAATTGCTATACAAACCACTATGGGAATTCCTCAAAAATCTGGCAATAGAAATTCCATTCAACCTATCTAGTCTCCTACTAGGTATCTTCCTGGAAGATTTAAAGATGTCATATTACAGCAATACTAGCAGACCCATGATTACAGCAGTACAACTGATAATAGCTAAAGCTTGAGAGTGGTCTATGTGCTTATCAACAAATGAATGGGTAAAGAAAATGTGGTATTCATACATAGAATACCACTCTACTATAAAAAAGGATAAATTTGAGTCATTTGTAGGAAAATGGACACACCTTGCGACCATAATGTTAAGTATAATTAACCAAATGCAAGCTTAAATATCACATGATTTTAAAAATCACATGATTTCTCCTACATGAGAAACCCAAAGTATAAGTAAACTAAAGATCAAAATAAATAGATATTAGGAAACAGGGAAATATATATTTTGTTAATGGGAAAAGAGCCAAGAAATGGAGGAGGGATAAGGAAGAGGGAGGAAAATGTGTTATATTCATGTACAAATATCCACAAGGAATATAATCATCATCCCAAACATGTATAGATAAAGATAAAAACAATAAACAAATAAGTAAATACAAAAAGAATGCATTATTTTAAAACAAAATATAAAGAAACTTAGAAAAAAGAATAAATACTAGTACAGACAGATTGATGAGGTCAGGTCAAGAAGAATCCTATAGTTAAATTTAGCATTAGAAGCAAAAATTAGAATGGCATACACTGAGCTAGGAGATGCCAATCAAGAATGGAGACCAGAGACCGAGTTCCTGTGAGAGTCCTGTATCTGTGTAGCGGCTCTGTGACTGCAGGGACCACAGAACACATGAGGACCCAAGGAAAGAGGCAGGGTATACTAAGGACCATGAAGACCATGGGAGCTTCCTGTTTCTTCCAAAGGTCATTTCTTTGGTAGATGACCCTGAAGCAATTCTGTGTTGAATGAAGAATCCCCTAATATCCTTCTTACCATGTCCTTTCCCTTATTCATGTCAGAGTTTGCAGCATGTGTCATCTGAGATCAGGGGTCCCATCAAAAAGTCTCATTACCCTGAGTCTTCCTTTCCGGGATGGGAGAGAAGCCAGGCCCCAGCTGTGACCTCCCAAGGCACAAACATCTGGAGCTCTGTTGCTGCCATGCCGTGCCTTCTCCTTCTGGAACCAGCACTCTGATCCCTCGGTCACTCACAGGCATCATCCCAAATCATAGTGCAGAAGCCGATAAACACTCTAGGACAGACAGCTTCCCATCCCAAAAGTAGATTTCTAGCTTCAAGGACACACAAGTCCTGTGACAAATGACATGAACAGTTTGTCAGCTGCTCAAGACTGACGATCCAACAGGCTGATCCTGCCCGGGGTAAATTAGCAAGAAGCAGCTGGTACGACTCTGAGAGGCACAGAGTAGCCAATGAGGCTGCTCCAGGATAACATCCACAGGATGGAAGTAGATAGCAACCGAGGAAGGCAGAAAATACACATAAAAACACGCAGGTATTCCCAAGGCCAGAATGCCTGAGCTATATCTTTTTGACAAGAAAGAATCTCTGAGATCTGTTTCTTTGATCCACAGACCAGCTAATGATGACTAGCTGTTGATATTAAAATCTACCTTTTTATAAAGACCTTCATTAGCAAAGAAAATAGCTATGAATGCAATTCAAGAAATTAGAAAATCCAAACAAATCTAATATCATGAAAATGGTACTGATAAAAGTGAAGGTACAATGAATCCAAAATAATTCTTCATGCTGAGGAATTTGGATTAGAAAGATTTCTCTCTAGGATCTGTAACACTGGAAACCACCAGTTGTTGAGGTTGGGTAGTCAGTGGTATTTGGGGCCTATTGTATTTTCTTTTCACTCCCACATAACCAACTGGGCTGTGCGAATGCTGAGCCCTGCCCCACATTTCCTGCTGGTGAGACCAGTTAATGGTATTCTGTCTGTAACAAGGCTGAATTCACTGCACAGGCTATTTGCCCTTTATTTCTTTCTATACACCCAGAGGCACTTCATGGAACGTGGACCACTTAGTGCTCCACTCATCTAAGAGGTCTCCTTATCCCTACCCCAGCACACAAGGCAAATGTCCAAGTCAAAGAATGGGAGGATGAAATACACCACTGAGTTTTGTGCTGGAAGAGAGCAGGCAGGAACCAAGAAATTCAGTGGCATGGACCCAGCACTCTTCGAGTGTCCACCTCAGAAAACCACGCATGGTGGTCCTCACATCCCAGGCAGTGGGCAGTGCTGCCACAGTCTGTGCTTTCCACACCCCAGGCTCCCTGCTGCCTTAAACCCTCAGATAGGCTGTCTCCCCCAGGCACTGTGGCAGGGTATCCCCAGAGACCCTGAACCATAGCTTTTCTGAGACGTGTGATCCAGAGGTGGCTCATTCCAAAATAATAAGAATCCTTTCAGGATGACTCTGGTTACAGCTCTCCGAGATATGATGAGCACTGCAGTGGATTTCTTCTCCAAATTCGCCTGACCTGTAAAAGAAGTCACTTTCAGACTAAATTCCCGCACTGGGTTTACAGCTTAGGGCGCCACGCTTCTCTCCTGCAGCTGTGGTTTGCAGCCCCCTTGTGCAGAGGTGCTTCCCCACTCCCAAGGAACAGGGCTGACATTGCAGCCACTGTTCTTTTCTCCGTGTTTTCTTTCTGCTTCTCCATGTATTTTAGCATTTCTCTCACATCTTTCCTGATTCATGGAGTTCTTTCCATCTTTCTCTCCTCTGAATATAGATTCTCCTGACTCCAGTTTTTTCACTCACGTAGTCACACCGAGGACACTTCTGTTCTGCCAGCTTACCTTGATGTATGTTCCTATAAATTTTGTGAAAGACAAAATCTTCCATTAGAGGAGCTTGACTTTAAAACTCCTACATCAGCTTATTGCATTTATGGAAGATTGTGGAATCTAATTTTCTTAAACATGTCTTTTAACAAATATTTTTAACATCAAGGTTTATGTAAATAATTAACAACCAAAATCTCACACTTTTCATACTTTTTAACCACATATTTCCCCAGTAGGCTTGTTTGTTATGGATTGTGTCTAGGTGTTCACCCAAAGCCTCATTTAGACATAGGTGGGGCTTTTTCAGAAGTTGTTGAATCTAGGGTATGTGATTTACACATGGTTCAATACCAGAATTAAGCATAGGTGACTAAATCAGTCCACTGATTGGCTTGGTACTGCTTTAATCCTGGTGGCCTAAATAAAACACAAAATGGGCAGAAAAAGGCTGCTGAGGCCCCTTTACTTGCTTTGCTACTGTCCACAGGCCAAGAACTATTTCTCCACTATAAGATTTGCCTCCCATGCCAACCCGCACTGGAGCCAACTGACCATGATCTGAAACCTCTACAAACTGTGAGCCAAATAAACCTTTCCTTGCTTGGTTTTGGGTGTTAAGTATTTTGTCTCAGCCATGAGAAAAGTAACTGACTCAGAATTTGGTACCAGACAAGTAGGGTCATTGCTGTGACTATACCTGACCATGTGGTTTAGGAGCCTTCAGAGTTGGCTTGTGCAAAGAAGAGTTAGGAAATGTTTGGAGATGCTGGCTATAAAAATAGAGCTGGGGCACTTGGGAGCCAAAGAAGCTTTGGGCATCTGGTACTTTGTCTTAGCAATCAGAAAAGTAACTAAGATACCATTCCAAAAATATTCCATGAGATATTTATCATACGCCACCCCTGAATTCTATATATTTTAAGGGAAAAAAACACCTAAAAATAAGAAAACAATTTTAATTTTTCATGGTACAAAATTTAAAAAAAGACACCACCTTTTATTTTTTTATCCATGCTTACTTTGGAAAACTTAAAATAGTAACTCACTTCTCTGTCTCTTTGAGAAATATATAAATCTTAAAAGCTAAATAAGCTTCTTGTCAGTTTCACTAGCTATGGTGGCATTTTCCCGGAGCCTGAGATCCCTGTCTCTGAAGGGTAACCTACCCAGAATAAAGCACCATCTTCAACTTCCTGTAGAATGAAAGACACCTAAACTTGCTGGTGTGCTCTCCAGGTTGAAGTTCTATCTCTTGCCATAAAAAGTGACATATTTTTCCTTTAGAAAAAGATACTTAAAAGATGCATTTGGTTGCCCTAATTAGTAGACAAACATAGAATGATTTACAAGTGGCAAATATGCTGCTAATCCTCTTACCCAAGGATTCAGATATTGTTACTCTTAAGGATTGTGCAGGTTGGTGCATCTTCTTGGCTCTATAACAGCATAAGATTTCTTTCTGTCTTTGTCATATGTTCAGGGATTTTCTGTGGTGCACACCACATTTTAGTTTAGTGCTCATTCGATAATAAAACTATATGTTCTTTTTTCTACCTTGGTGGAGAAGTAGTCTAGGCTGGCAAGAGTTTAGTTTGTATTTTTCCCTGCAGATTTCCCCAAAGCGTTCCAGAGTCACCATGATTACAAGGCCTCCCTGAAAACAACAGTCATTTTGCAAATGGCAAAGGACATCTGCCGTTTACTGGTTGTGTGACTTGGGGGATTTATATTAACTTTATGAGCATAAGTATCTCCTAAGAGCTATGAGAAATAAGTATAAATACTTAATTCACAGCGCTGTTGTGAGAATTAGCAACAGTTTGTGAATTGTCTAGCAAAATAGGTTAAAACTTTTAAAATTGAAAGTATGAATCATACCTTCAAAAAGGTACACTCAAAATTTCATTTGTGTCTTTCTATGTGTTCTTCACAGAAAATGCAGAAATGACACAGTTCGTTCTTCCAAGGAGCTTGTATGCGTGATCACAGGAGGTCACCAACCAGGGCCCACAGGTATCATAATTGAAAAAGCTTTGACTTTCAAACTCCATTGAAAGCACTGATTTTCAAACAATTTGCTTTCTTCTTTCTCCTAGACTTTGTACTTTCCTGAAAGTACACTGTGAATGCCCAAGATGCAGCTCCACATCCTGAGTGGGAGGCCGCAGAACTGCATGGGAAGTGGCATTGGCTTTGTGTGCCAGTCCACAAGGAGGCACTCTACCAACAGAAGAGTTTCTCTGGACTTTAAGGATTAATGACTGAAAAGACTGTTTTTAAAGCACGAAAAGGGCTAATAATTTAGAAAGAGGGTAGGGGATGTAACAAGGGACATGGACCAGAAAAATACTCAGTAATCCCCTTCAAAATACCCTCCTAGAACACATCTATCCTACTTCTTTGTCATTTTCTGAAACATGTCTGCAAGCCCTCTCACATGTCTTCAGCTGGTCTGTCGTGTCTATCTTAATGTTTTAAATTGATTCAAAATATGTATTTGTGATGGTCATTTTGACTTCCAGTAGGAACCACAGGTCATAGGCTAAATAAGTTAGATGGCACAGCTTCGTGATCTTAGGAGCCTACCTTTCCACTAGATGGCACTCAGCAGCGGCATTCACCCATCTGCTGGGCCACGTCTCAGAAAGACATGAAAAAGAACCTCCATAGCTGATTCAAAGTGGCAAAAACAGTGGAACAAGTGTGTTTGAAGTAAGGGGAATATCATGAAGAGGTTTCCAGGTAACATGTCCTTTTTTTTTTTTTAATCGGTACCACTGATCGAACTCACGACCGCCTGCTTGCAAGGCAGGTGCTTATGCTGCTGAGCTAAATCCCCAGCCCCTCACCGTATATTTTGATCTTGTGTATTCTTAAACCAAATTTTTGTCTCATCTGCAAGGTTCAGAACAAAACTGGAGACTAAAACAAAACAGTTTGCTCTACATTTACTTCAGTTGACTTCGCTTATCCATATGTTTTAGCATCAGGGACAAATATAAGCTTTAGTCTTTGCCCAGAAATTACCGTTCTTCACTGGACCAATCTTATACCTCCTGTGAGATTAGAAACTCAAGGGCGAGGGAAATAAAAGAAAGGCAAGAGCAAAAATCTATAGTGAGGTTAACTAAAAGAGGGTGGGGGATAAAAGCAAGAAAACATGGCTGTAGATTCAACTGAGAATCATTTTCCAGTTTAAGTTTCTCAAAAGCAGTATTATTGTAGCACTTGGAACCAAATGATTCTTTAAAGAGCAGCAGTGCTCCTGTGTACTGTTCCCTTGCAGCATTTCTACTCGCCAGAGGCCAGCAGCACAACCCTGTGTCACAATGAACGCAAATGTCTCCTGACAGCCAAATGCCCCCACCCAGAAGTGCCAATAGCCCACAGCTGAAAATCAGTGGTCTGTACGTGAACTCTTGAACTGACAGAGTAGAAATAGATGTTTATGACCAGTTAGAAGTCACATAACCTGGGCTAATATTTTATTATTTGACTTCTTAAATTCAATAAATAATTTATGGAACATAAAAATTTGTTATAATCTTATACATCTCACTCAAAACTAAGTCTCTCACTTTCATTATGTTTAGCTGGTCAATATACCTTATCAATGTCTCTTCATAGACAGGCTCTATCTTTCTATTCTATTCATAGGCTACTGAGATCCCATTTTTCACCCAATTTATTCCACATCTTTCCATAATGCACTAAAAAGGAGGATCCTTAAAACCTACAAAAACAGTCCCTACATCACCCCAACACACACACACACACACACACACACACACACACACACACACACACATACAAAACAGTGTACAGAATGTGGATTAAACCACAGGTGGGTGGGGCTTCCCACTACAAGTCTGAGAAATAAATTTCAGAAAAAGATGCTGCTCAGTCTATCTCGTGAAGTTGATCTACCAAGGAAAAAAATTAATTCAAATTCAAGAGGTTATACACACTGATATTTGGAGACACTCGACCTCTCAGTGTGTCCATACAGCAGAAAAATCATGAAGACACAGATAAGATTCTTACTGGGCCTCCTGTGGATACAAATTTATCGTGAGTTAAAACCTGCAGGGATTACTCGAAGGATGTCACAACTAAATTTAAAAGTGAACCAGAGAGGGAAGGAAGTGACAGAGAAGGGAGAAAATACAAGTCTCTTGGGCTGTTTTTTTGGCTCTACTGGAAAATACTAGAGGAAAAGTTCTGATACTTGGAAACAACTATAAGAACTCTGTAATGATCCTCCCTTGTGTCTACTTTTCTCCTTTTTAACAGGGATAAGAGCGCAGATTAAGGTGGAGCAGAGTCCCCAAGTCCAGATCATCCAAGAGAAGAGGAGCTCCTCCCTGACATGCAATTATTCTACTTCCATCAGTGTGCAATGGTTCCAACAAACTCCGGAAGGACGTCTTGTATCCTTGTTTTATATAGCTTCAGGAGAGCAGCAGAAAGGAAGACTAAAAGCCACAGTTAATTTTAAGGAACGTTATAGCCGACTCTATATCAGAGACTCCCAGCCTGGTGACTCAGCCTTGTACTTCTGTGCGGTGCAGGCACAGTGCTCCCCAGACACCTGCAGCCCATACATGAAACAATAGCTGAACATCTATCCCTGGAGCAACTGCAGAGACCCAGTGTGTTGTCAACTGCATTTCTACTGCCTTTTATCTCCTGCTTTATGTAGAAATATTTCTAAGTGAGTTGCAGCTTGATACTACACTACACCCATGAAACTAATTCATCTGTAGATCTCTGGGGCATAGTTTTCTAGGAAAGACTTATGGGTGTACCGACACTTTCATGTCTGAATCTAACTCCTGGACAGGAGTGAGGAAAGTCCTCAATATCTCCATATCCAATAGCAAGAAAGCAGCATTCTCACCTATACTTAGCCTTTCTACATCACTTTATGGTTTACACTGGTAAAGATCCTTGGGGCAAGTTTCATAAAAAATTTTTACATGTAGAAGTAGGGAAGAAAAAGGAAGATAAATAAAGAGATATTCTTAGCATGAAGGATGAGCATACCTTTTGAATATCACAACAGAGACCTCGCCACCTGCCTCTGAGTTATGAGGCACAGTGCGTCACAAACCCAGGAGCTTTTATACCCAGATATGTGGTTGTGGTTGTTGAGAACCCACCAGCCAAGCAGAGATACTTCTGAGACTTTAACAATATCTGACTGATTTTGAAAAACACATATTTGATAAAGTAATTTTGCTTTCAAAGGAGTTGGAAATGCTAACAGATATATTCTAGTAAATATCTCTATGCTAAAAACCCATTCCTGAAATCTCAATCCCAAATCAGGAAGTCAGCACTTCTAGTTAGATTCCCCTAAATCCATTCATAAGGCTCTGTGTTAATAGATAATATGAGGATGAAATTTCCCAACTACCTTCACGCGTAAGTTTCATAAATTCAATCATCCAACAAATATTTGTTGAATATCTATTAGGTGCTATTTAGTTAGCTTTGAAAAATGAAATTACTCCTCTCATTGAATACATACTTTAGTGGAGATTACCTTTTTATTTTCAGACAATTTAAAAGCAGCTTTTAACTAGGAGAGCAGAGTACCATAAAAATAAACATGTGTCAGCTGAGTATAATGCCAGCACTCAGGAGGCTGAGGCAAGAGAATCATCATAAATTCAAGGCCAGCCTAGGCTACATAAATGAGCTCAAGTTTAGCCTGCACTACAGAGTAAGCCTTTACCAAGAAAAAAAAAAAAAGCACTTGTCATTCAGAGTCTGTTTCCTGGAATGTGTGATGCCTCAGTTTGAAAAAAGGCAGCTTAGCAGGAGTTAGAGTGGATGACAATAGGGAGTGGGGAAGGAAACAATATCATGAAGATATCCAGAGAAAGAGATCATAAAAATGTAGCACTTAAGCCAGCAATACTGCAGGTAGGTGACTGTCATGAGAGATTTAAATAAGACCATTGAATTATCTGTATCTTATATTACACAAGGGGAAGGATTCAAGGAATAAAAGTCACTAAGCATCTCATACTCACAGAGCACAGAAAGGGTTAACTACATTGAGAAACAACTTCTTCACAAGAAAATACAACTTCTCTACCACACTTCATTAAGTGTAGAAACCATTTGCAAATATGCTGCACAAAGTATGATAAACATATATACATGTATAAAATATGATATATTTTTAATTATTGAAAAATTGCTATTTGTCATTAGAAATAGGAAATGCCTAAGAATCTTAATAGAACATTTATCTTAATAGAACATTTCTTCCTTTAGCACCAGAAATCGGGAGCTCATTTTTATCAGGTAGGCGCTTATGCTGCTGAGCTATATCCCCGACCCCATGGGCCGGAGGAGAATCAAGAAGCCAAACCTCTAGTGTGAGCCAGCATCAGTCATGGGCCAAGAGGAGAGCCAAGAAGCCAACTCCCTCCCAGGAGCCAGCCAGTGCATGGACTGGGAGACAATAACACCCCAATCCCACCTATAAGCAACAGGCAGATTCCGAGGAACACAGGCTGAGATGATGGCTACCGAAGTTAAAAGAACCACCTTAATGTTTATATGGTTTGATTGACTTAGCAGGCCTAAGACAGGTAGTCTGAGCATCTATTTAGAGGACAACAATATAGGATATAGGAACTGGGGGGATTACCTTCTGTCTTATTGAAATCCAATTTTGTTCTTACTGTTTTGTTTGGTTCCATTTTATTGTTCTGTTTTATTCCCTTTTTTAAAAAAAGAAAAAATATACAATAAAAAAAGACAAAGATCTGGTTCTTATAGTAGAGCTAATAGTAGCATTGCCTTCTAACTATGAACTGTATAAAACTAAAAAACATAAAAAACAACCATGTTCCAAGCACAATAGGTAGGAAAAGTTTACAAACTTTAAGTATTCGCAAACCCCTACATTCAGTGAACATTTCTCTCTGGCAAGTATTTTCTAAACCACAGAATGAGGGTTTAAAATCCCAATAGAAAGCACCAGGCTTTGTGTCACAAAATTAAGGCTGTTGGTAAAAATTAACATGGTGAAAAAAGGACTGGAGAGTGTTGAGCCTCATAGAAGAGGGCCCTGAAATCTATGTCAGGTGCTAGCTGAGTACATACACTGAAAATGCTCAGGCAGATTTTACAAAAGTTTCTACAAACTAACAGATAGGACATTTAGAGTTTAATAAAGTTCCAGGGAGATTTCAGGGATATTGTGCTCAGGAAAAAATTAGTGCTCTATCTTAGCCAGAGTAAATAAATCTTGGCAAACACCTTAGCCTTTTAATTGAGTAATCATAATACTGCCCATATTTTAGGAGTCAGAGCTTTGTCCTAGGACAAAAAAGAAAAAGAAAACCTTCCCCACAGAGACTATAGTGAGCTTCAAAAGAATTAAAGTGATCTGCTGGTAATGTAATAAAGGTAACATTTTCAAAGAAAAAGAAATTTATCCAGAGATTCTGTATGTTATTACCTAGATTACAAGACATGAAGAGTCTTCCAGGAATATAGTAGAATGATAAAGAACAGCAAATCAGCCTCTCTAAGATTCAAAATCTAGACAGTGGAATACCACAATTTGGGGAAGAAAAGAAGGAATTTAATGAATTCCCAGAACCCAGGAAGGATCTGAAGGGAGAATCAGAGCCCACAGGGAAAATGAGGAGACAGACATTAATGCAGAAAAAGGAGGTGGCAAGCTATACTCTATCATGCCTCCTTGCTTATGATATGAGAGAGGAGGCTTGAATCTGTACACACACAGTAAGGGCAGGTGACCCCAGAGGCCTCCATTTCAGAGATTCCAGAGGCCTCCAAGGAAATATGCACCAGGAGACTGGAGCAGTGAACGCTGTCAGCTCTAAAAGTTGGTGAGTGATGCCAGTCGAAGTCTCAGGGAGTGGTCAACTGAACCCAAGACTTGGTGCAGCCATGGATTGGGCTCCATCTCAGGGCTCCCAATGACTGGCTGGCACAATGGTGGGAGACATCTAGCATCAGGGAGCTGAAGCTGAGTAGGCCAGCTGGCAAGAGAGGCCTAGAGCATTGTAAGCCAAACAACTTGTGTCCCAACCCTACAACCTAGGCCAGCATCAGTCTTTTTTTTTTTTTTTTAAAGAAAAGGAAACGAAAAAAAAATACATGGAGATTTAAAAAAAAGGGTAGAAATAATACTAAATTACAGACAAACAAAAGGTAAGAAATTGCCAGTTGATAAGTTACAAATTGTCATCTTCGAAATGGCTGTTCAGGTTATAGAATTAAAGTATTTAGAATGACATTCAAAAAAATGACCCTACAAACCATTCTGCTCTATGGCCGAACAAAAGCTCCGTAATATGATTATCAGTCCCACCTATTTGTTTTTCATCTCTAAGAGGATAAGGTTAACCATATCAAAACAAAACAGAACATTTAAAAAAAAATAAAAAACAATTTAAAGAAATACAGATTTCAAAGCAAGTCCACTGGAGATCTACCTTATCTAACTGTCTCTAGCTTCTTACAAATAGTTGTCCCTAACTTCACCCACTTTCTATACTTATTGCATATTATAGAACTAATCAAATCATTACAGGATGATGGAGTCTTTTTAGGTCCTCAAGTTCCAAATTAGGGAAGACAATAGCAACCACCATTGCATCTCTCATTCTCTTTGAGATAGCCGTCCCCATCTCTGCATATGCTGAAGTTGAGCTGAAGAAACCAGTCCAGAGTCATTTTAATCAGCAAGCAATAGATTGCTAGAATTTATATTATAATGCTACAAAATAAGCCTCGGGTTTTTCAGGTCTCTTCCTCAGAGTATTTGTTCCTATCCTCTCTGTATTATAGGGAAAACCAAGTCATAACAAGACAGCGAAACAATTTCCTAGATAAACATGCAATGGATAAGACTTATAAAACTATAATATAAATGATCTTCCATAGCTACTATGTTTTCTCTTGTTATTTTCAATAGATTTGTCGACAACACTGGCTTATTATAGTTAAACATACTATCACCTATTTTTATAAAAACTTATCTTTGACTGCATTGTAGTATTTGAGAGCTGTTACTGATTCATACCAGTATGGATATCCTTTACATCTTGTCATGCTCAGAGTAGTTTCCTCTACTTTTAGGGTTGATTCTAACACGCATACCGATTTCAAATAGGATCAGTCAAGGCCAACCAATAGTCTTATGATTCAGATACAATTAAGATCAGTCATAGTAAGAAAATGTAAGTAATACAGGATTTCACCTAAGTCAATAGGAAAGTAAGGATAGTTACCATGGTATAACCTGCTATTTTTGGTTCTAGAGGTCTGTGTCCTCAAATCTGATATGAGTGGACAGACCAGAACAAATTTAATTCAATCTAAATATGGCACTAGGACTACTGTGTCTTTTAAATCGTTATACACCATTAGCAATGACCTCTGCTTTTTTTTTTTTAAATATAGTTTCAGAGCTGTCTCTACTAAAGACTAGCTTACCGTCTCTGCCTCATGTCTGCTACTCCACTTTTCTGCTATAATTTGTCCACCTTATTCCCTCATTCCATGGTCTGCCCCGTTCACTGAGGCCTCTCTGCCACTGTAGCTGTAATCCTGATATCTCTTCCTCTCTTTCTCTGTAATGTCCTTCAGCGCTCTCTGTAGGGTTGGATTGGTGGCCACGAACTCCCACAGTTCCTCCTTGTCTTGAAAGTATCTTATTTCTTCATTAATTTTTAGAGAGAGTTTTGACGGATATATGAACTTAGGTGCCAGCATCAGTCTTAACTTGTATGGAGTTGAAAGCATCAGAAGCAGCAATCTCTAGTCCTCCTGCAGGCTTTTGGAATCATTTGACATGGATCAGGGCTCTGTCTGCCTCCTTTGTGTACCAGTGACAGCGGAGACAGACCCTAAATTGGACACTGCCACAAAACTGTAGACTCCAGTAGATTACAAGGAATGGTGTACACACACGCGCGCACACACACACACACACACACACACACACTATTAAGAATACAATGTACCCAGAATAAAGGTCAAATGGCACAGCTGCAGGTAAAGGAAGATAAAGATAAAGGAAGATAGATAAAGGAAGGCACAGCTGCAGGTCCACAAGTGATTCAAATGTGAAGTTAAACATACAAAGATTTCAAAATAACTACGATTAGTATATTGAAGAAAATTAATGGCAAATGAATAAAATATATTAAAATTTTCATTATCATTATAATTCCATTATAAAATACATTATCTGAAGTTAAGAAGTCAATGAATAGGTTTAACACTAAACCACAATGGATATACAAAGACAATGATTCTGAAGACAGGTAAGTATAAAATACCTTTAGTCAGATAAAGTAAAAAAATGGCATAAAAACAGATTATACAAGTGATAACAGCAATGCAAATGGCCTAATATATGCAAATGGTAGAAAAGAGAGGGCAGAGAAAATGAAACTAAAACAATATTTGAAGAAATAATGACTAGGAATTTCCCAATTTGATAAATGTTTTCACTGATACAAGACACTCAGCATATCTAAACAAGGCAAATGCAAAACAAATACTAAAGAACCATACACAAACTGAAAAAGTAAACCACACTTACACACATCACATTAACACTGCTGAAAACCAGACAATGAAAATTTGATGAAACAGATGTCCTTTTTACTTTTGCAAAGAGTCAATTACATTTACCTCAAGCTTCGTTTTCTAGTTGTGAATATGAGAGCCTAGCAAGTGGCCCAGTTCTCCTCGAGACAAGAAACACAGGTGGTCCAGCTATAAGTCTGGGAAGAGCCTGTGGTGGCCAGGCAATCACTGTGCGTCTGCTCCACAGATGCATATCTGGGTGGCTGAACGGGGAGACTGTGACGTGTGGGACTAGCTTGACATTAGAGTACAGACAAGAGAATGTCATGGACTGCTGCTGCCAGTCAATTACCAAAAAAGAAAGGCATTATTTCACCACCAGGTATCACCAACAATGCCTTTTATGGTTACTAAATGCAAAGGCTTAAAGGAGACTATCTCCGCGGCACATCTTAATGCTAGTATGAATGATGATAAACTTTAATGGAAAAATACAGCAAAACAATATAACTAGAACTGCTAATGTCAGATTCTTGGGACATAATCATGCTAGACAAAAGAACATATTTATTTAAAGCAAAGAAAATAATGAACTTGTAGTAGAAGAAAAAAGTATCCATAGCAGCTACAAACTCATGACCATTTGCAGAAATAAGCCCCTGTGTAGTTATTCTTCCACGTATATGATATGAATGAGTATGTCAGAACAAAGTATTTTTCTTGATTTTAGTTCCCACTCTCACTCTCTATTCTATGGTGGCTTTTTAGTTGTTAGCCTTATATTTCAGTCTAGAAGTTACAAGGTGTCAACAGAGAAATATAACTCAATTAAGAAAGAATTAACTTCACTCAATAATGTGTGAAGTGACATACGGGGCTTTGTACTTCTTTGGGGGAAAAGTTAATTCATTTTAAATTTTATACAGGAGACTTGCATCATGTTCAGCAGCAACAGGATTTTATTATTATATATGAAAATTAAATATAACTCGATGACATATAACTTGATGAAAAGTGTACAAGGGAGTAGATGATGGTGGAGTATGTTGCATTAAACTGGTAATCAAGTTTCCACAGTTTCCTTGAATTCCTGTTCAAGGGATGTGGAAGGCAAATGTGAAACAGCCATCGCTCTCTGGAGGTCACATAGTGAAATATGATACACACACAGAAATGCCTGGCACATTGCTGCTTGCACTGTATGTCTACCTTTGCTTAACCCTGTTGAACAACCATCCTCATATGCTGGCAACATGAACAGGCAACTGGCAGTTACAGAAACGTAGTAGCTTCCTGGGACTTCATCACAAACTGCTTTTTCAACCACACTTCAGAAACCAAAATACTTGGTTTCTGAGTCTGACTGATTGGGGATTCTGGCTCGGATGCTGCAAGTATCCTTGAGCCTTCACGTCCCCAGCACCTTTTCACAGCTGTGTATGGCCAGTTCCTACAGTGAAGCCCCTGTGCCTCCGAATTCCTGCAGATTCTGCATCATTGCTTGGTTCCTGACTGATTCACCAAACGAGTACAAGTGAATAGAATAGGAGGTTTTCCTGTTTCTAAGAAATAAGTACCCAGATACTTATTGGATGATGAAACAGTCAGAAACTCTAACCAGGAAAAAGATGTGCCTTTAAAGAATGCAGTTAGCAACATGATTTGCAAGAGAAAAGAGAGAAATGAGTGATACGATCTATGGTCTCCTGCATTTCCACGAATTGTTGAATATGAGGAGATAAATTTCTTGTCATGTGAGGATCTGGGAATAATATAATTTAGCAAAAATTCTTATCAAAAGAAAGTATTTGTAATATGATTTTATGAATAATCTTTAAGATAGTAATCTAATTCTGGGTTGTTACAATGAAGACATCATAGTAATAACCTCTTATGCCTCACAAATTCCTGATAGGATTGCTGAGTAATCTTTATTAGACAAAAGAGACTTCTTCAGACATATCTAGTGGACCAGTGTAGTCTTCATAAATAATAATGAGGAAATACTCTGACAAATAGCAGCAGTCTTTTCCTCCAACCAAACTGTTTTCATGTGTGGTAACAGGAATATAACCCATCTCCAGTGATTCTGCCTGAAGCTTGTCAAAAAAAAAAATTGAACGAGGCTGAGGACCAGTCTCTCACTGGTGCTTCTTTTTCTAGCATCTGAACTTCCAACATGACTTCATAGCATACTTTGTGTAGGGATACCCACACTTGACATTGATGTGGAAGGCCCCAGATGAACAGCTGAGCATTAAGTAAATTCTATATGTTCGACCTGTGCTCTTTTGAGGCCACAAAGCACTTAAAATCTTTCCATCTTATCATTCTTAGCAGGAAAATGTTATTTTTTCATTCTAATTGTTCTATGATATGATTTAGCATCACTTTATTGCCACATACTCTACCATGTCAGGACCTCTCGAGTTCTAGCATTTACATCTCAGGAGGAGCAGAATAGCCTCAGCAGTTCCTCAGCCCAAATAGCAGGTCTCTGCCTCTCACTGGTGCCAAATGAGGCGAGCCTGCTTCCCTGTTTCTACTAGTTTTCTATAAGGAAATTAAGTATAATGCCAGTACGATTTACTTGCATATATGGGAAACAATGGAAGTAATTTAAAGAGATAAATTTATAGCAGTAATTGCCCACATCAAAAAAAGAGAGTGAACCCAAATAATGGTAGACCTCAAGATCCTGGAACACAAGAGCAATCCAAATCAAAAGCTACTACAATGAAAGAAATTATAAGATTCAGAAATTAATGAAATTGAGCTCAAAAAATACCACAAACAACCAATGAGTTGAACAGTTGGTTCTTCAAAAGAAAAACAAAATAGACTAATCATTATCCAAGCTCACCAAATAAATGGAGAAAAGACCCATATGTGTGTGATTAGAACTGAAAAGGGCAAAATCACAACAGGACAACCAAAATCCAGAAGATTACTATTAACTACTTCAAAAATAACTGTATTCCAATAAATTATAGAATTAATTAGAAATGAGTAAATCACATATATATAATCAAAAATGAAGCAAGATGATAAAAACCTAATAATCCAATAAAAACCCAATAATCCAATTTTTAAAGACCTAATAAAATTGAAGCAATAAGTAGATAATTACCAATTAGTAAAACCCAGGACCCAATAGATTCACTGCTGAATTCTAAAACAAATTTAGGGAACTTCTTTTTTTCTTTTTTGGCACTTGGGATCAAGCTCATGACCTTGCCCTTGTCAGGCAGGCGCTGATGCTGCTGAGCTAGATCCTCAGCCCTAGAGAACTTCTTATATCAATATAGTACTCCTCGAACTCTTTTATGAAATTTAAAGGTAAGGGGAACTCCCAAAGTCATTTTTGGAAGCTAGCATTACTATAATTGCAAAATCAAATAAGAATTTAACAAAAAGAAAATTACAGGCTGATTACTTCAATGAACAGAGACACAAAAATTTGCAACAAGATACTAGCAAAAACAATGTAACTTATCACAAAAAAAGCCATGCATCATGACCAAGGAGTTTTCATTATAGCACTGTAAATATAGGTTGGGGATTTAGCTCAGGGGCACAGTTGCCTGCGTGGCATGCACAAGGTCATGAGTTCAATTCCTGGTATGGAAAAATAAGGAATGCAAATATGATCCATCATACACAAATCAAATATGCAATATATCCCACCTAAAGAGAAACAAGAACAAAAGTAAGATAACCTTTTCATTGGTTGCAGAAAAAGCCTTTGACAAAGTTCAACAGCAATTCATGATAAAAATTCTACAAAAAATGACAAAAGCCATTTTTGGCAAACTTCTGGCCAAGATTATATGAAATGGGGAAAAGCAGTCTTTCCCTCTAAAACCAGTAACAAGATAAAGATGATCGCTATCACCACTCCTGTTCAACATGGTACTCAAAACATCAGCCAGAGCAATCAGGGAAGAGAAAGAAATAAAAGGGCCACGTGTGACAAAGAAAGAATTCAAATTTTCCTTGCTTATGGAATACTTGGCCCTTTACATAGAAGACTCCCCAGAAAAAACAAATGATTCCTTCCAGGCATGGTGGCACATGCCTGTAATCCCAGCATTCAGAAGGCGGAGGCAGGTAAATTGCTGCAAGTTTGAGGCCAGCCTGGGCTACCAACTGAGCTCAGCCTGAACTGCGTAATGAGATCTTGTCTCAAAAAATGATTCCTATAATTAATAACTAAGTTCAGAAATGTGGCAAGATAATTAACACACAAAAATCAGTATCAATCCTCCTATATCACAAATGAGCTTATAAAGAAAGAAATTAGGAAACATTATCACAGCATCAAGAAAAATTACTTTGAAAGTAACCAAAATAAGGGAATAAAAGACTTTTACAATGAAAACTGTAGTACTCTGAAAAGGAGATCAAAGAAGAGTTCAGACAATGAAAAGTTATCTCCCCCTTTTTTTTGATAGGAAAAAACAATATCAACAAAATGGCCATATTTTCAAAACAAACCAACAAATGCAATGCAATCCCAATTAAAAGCTAATGGAATTTCTCACAGAACCAGAGAAAATAATTCTAAAATTCATAAGCAACCATAAATACTCAATATCCAAAGCGATTCTTAGCAATAAGAGAAAACCAGGAAGCATCAGAAACTCAGGTTTCAGGTCATTACAAATACTTAGTGATACAAAAAGGAGTTCTGGCCCAGAGACAGACATACAGATCACAGAGAATGCAAAAGCAGCCCCAGGCACATTCAGTTACCTGTTCTTTATAAAAGGACAAAAACATACACTAGAGGAAAGATAGCGTCTTTAGCAATTGGCGTTGGGAAAACTGGCTTTACACACAGAAAAGATTGAAGCTAAACCTATTTCTCTCCTTATACTAAACTAAAATGGTTTAAAGATTTAAATATTAAAGGAGAACCAACCTGTTGGGACATAAATTAGGCAAAATCCTTGTAGTCATAAGCATAGGCAGAGACTTTCTCAGCAGACACCTAGTCACACAAAAAATACCATTAACAATCAACAAATAGACATATTAAATTAAAAAGTTTCTGCACAGCAAGGGAAACATCCAACAGAGTGAAGAGACAATCTATCGAATGGGAAAGAATTTTGACCAGCTAGTCTTCTCAGCAGAGGACTAATCTCTAGAATATATAAAGACCTCAAAAAAAAAAAAAAAATGGACACTCCAATAGGAAAGACCCAATTAGAAAGTAGGAAGCTGAAATGAATACACACTTTTCAAAAGAACAAGTACAAATGGCCAAGAAATAGTTGTCCAGTATCTCTGGCCACTAGAGAAATGCAAATTAAAATCACAATGAGCTTCTATCTTACCTAGAAAGAACTGTTATCACCTAGGAGTCAAATAACAAAAGCTGGTAACGCTGCAGAGAGAAAGCAACCTTTTTGAGCTGTTGGTGGGAATGAATACAGTACAAGCACTATAGAGATCAGTTTGGAAATGCCTCAAAAACTAAAAGTAGAAATTGCATTCAACCTAGCTATTCCTCTTCTATGTATCTTCCCAAAAATGTTAAAGACATTATATTATCATGATACATGCATACCCATGTTTCTATCAGCACAATTCATGATAGTTAAACCTTGGAAAGAGCCTATATGTTCAACAGATGAATGTATAACAAAAACATGTTATTTATACACAATGAAGCACTACTCTGTCATAAAAATGATAAATTTGAGGCATTTTCAGGAAAGTGTATGTGCCTTGAGATGATAATTCTAAGTGACATAAGTGAGACATGCTAGAATAAATATAGCATAGTTTCTCTTATATGAGAAAGTTAAAGTATAAATAAATTATAGAGGAAATTAAAGTGTAGATAATAGCAAATAAGCAAAAGGATCTTTTCCAAAAGGGAAAGGGACCAAGAATTCTAGGAAAGAGGAAGGGAGATGAGGGAAAGAGGACTTTTTGAATGAAAATATGTTCTGTACACATATACATTACCCATGATAAATGGAATTATTATATACTGCAAATATGAGCTAACAGAAAATTTTAAAAATGAAATTTTACATGTTGTATTCTCTTTCCAAAGAGAGATAAATAATCAACACAAGAAAGACAACAAGCAGGTTAAGTAAGATTCTCCTTCCTGGTGTGGAAAAGACATTTTATTCTGAACTGTGAATAAAATAATTTATTTGATTGTTTCATATGGTACAGAAATGATCCCTGCTGAGAGTTCCACGTTCCTGATATCTTTACATTCAATTGTGGGTGAAAACAAAGATGAAAGACTCTCTAGCTTCCTCAACAAAAGTGTTACACCCCTCTCCATAAACAGGAAGGCCTCCCAGCCTGAGCGGCAGCCTCTGTACACTGTGCTTTGCAGGGACCTAAAGCCTGTGTCCGAACCCGCAGCAGAGCCACACCAGCTCTGACTTACAGGTTTCACAAAATGAGGTCACAAGCTTGCTTCACAAGGCAGTACACAGAAGCACGCTTTAACGTAGGTGAGGCAAGTTAAGGTTAGCGGAATCTGACGCACATCAAGACTTAAAAATCATCTATGAAAGCGCCCAGAGGTATAGAGTGCCAGTCAACATAACTACCACTCACTTTCCTATTCTGCTGTCAGAGAAAGGCTGCTGGTTAAGCCAAACCACGAATCTCTGGTGGTTCTTTGTTTTCTCTCCTGAAGTGAGGATACTCTGTCTCTACTGCACCCAAGAAGAAAATATACATCTTCTGGGGAATGGGGAAAAAAAGTTTCTCCTGCAAGTTCTCATAATTGTGCAGAGTGTGCTTCCAGTAATGTGCCCCAGTTTTGTATAAAAAGAAAAAACACCGGACTGCTATTTGGGGAACACCTGTGACTTTACACTGAATGTACCTGAGAATACCCCTAAGTCATACGCATTTATTTCTTCACTTAAATACCTCTAAGCCTTTCCCAGGAATATTTGCTATATACTCTTTTACTCCAGCAAACATTGGATTACTTACCACATTGTCCATCAGTAGAAAGTTGTGTTCTTTTGTCACTGTGGGCAATAATAACAATCATAAGCACATTGTACATCACGTCAGATGTAAAAACCTTGTTCATAGCCATCATGATTCCCAATTGAGGCAGCCTCATAGGACCGAAATAAAATATGAAAACAGGCCAAGATTGTCGCAGGATCTTAAGAGTTTAGATGTGGGAACTTCCTCAAATTTTCATCAGGTTCTCCAGTGGGTAGTCAATTAATCAAAAATACAGTTTTTACTTCAAATTTAAGTGACCTTAATGTTTGAATTTATCTCTCTGAGGTTCCCTTCCACTATCAATGAGTGGTAGGGAAATTGCTATATTAATAAAAATATCTTGATGTTTTCAACTTTCATTGTCAATTTGTATGACTCAACAAGTCTATTTGTAATTCAGATTTTTAAAATGTGTTTAATATACCTTAAGAAAAAAATGAAATATACTTCTTCATATCACAGGGGCTATGTCATTTTTTTAACTTCAAACTTTCACTGATCATTGAGTTCACACTTTTCACCTATGTGGTAAATACAAAGGAAAATTCTTGAAATAGATGTAAAGCATCATACCTTTTGACACACTGAAACATAAAGCTGAATAGAGAGGGCTTAACTGCTCTGGATTATTAGATCAAACCAGGCACAATACTCCCTGCACTTCAGACTAACCTAGAGCAAGTTTAGTACCTATCGAATTCTATGAAGGTTGAAAACTTTGTAAAGATGCTTCAAAAGAAGATTTGAAGTTACCAGAACAAATTCAACTAGTGATTTACATAAACCAAAGTTCATGTAATTTAATGAGAAAAGTCATCTCTGTAACATCCAGTGCAAAGCGAAGCAGCAAGGGCTGATGCAGAAGCTGCCTCACGTTATCCAGGAGATAGAGAGCAGAACTGACCAGAGCTTCGGTAAACCAGACGCTTCTCACTGTGTAAGAAACAGCCTTATGCTGGAAGAATGTACCATCTAGGACTCTCAGAGGAATCTCAGTGATGGACTTCAGTGATTCAAAGGACAAAAGGACTCTCCTATTGGGGTGGTGCAGCTGACACTTCTAGGCTGAGTCCAGGTTGTCTCCTTTGCTGTGCACTAGAACTTAGTTCAATGTGGCCCCATTAATTTATTATTGCTTTTGTCATCTATGCTTTGGGAATTATATGTTTGAAAAGGAAAAGTTTTCTCCTAAAACTAACATCGTAGAGATTTGCTCTTAGGTTTTCTCTCATTAGTTTTAAAATCTCAGGTCTTCCATTTAAATTTTTAGTCCATTTTAAATAGATTTTTACATAAAATGAAACATGGGTATAATTTCACTCTTCTGCAGATGGATGGCTATTTTTCCAACCCCATTTGCTGAGGAGATTGTTCTTTCTCCGTTGTATGTTTTTAAAATCTTGTTGAAAACCAACAGACTGTAATGTGTGAAATATTTTCAGGCTCTCTATATATTCTTTTCCATTTATCTATGTTTCTCTTAATACCAATACCATAGTGTTTTTATTACTGTGGCTTGATAATAAATTTTAAGGTAAGCAAATGTGATTCTTCAGCTTTGCTTTTTTTTTCCTCAAGACATACTTTTTATTTAGAGAAAAAATCAAAACAGAAAAAAGGGCAGAAATAATATAGAATTTCAAAAAAATAACAAGAAATGACTAGTTAAAAAATAACGGTAAATCACTAGTTGATAAATTACATATTGTCTTCTTAGTAGTAGCTGTTCAAGTTACAAAATCAAAGCATAAAAATGGACAATCAAACAATGATAGTACAAACTATCCTGTTTGATGAACTAACAAAAAATTAGTAGTATGATTATCTATCTTGCACACTTACACATACAGTTATATCCTTTAGAGCACTTTCTTTCCCTTTCATTATTACAATATCTATTATACATTTTGGATCTTACTACTTTCAGTTTATTTTTATTATTTTTATACTAGAGATACAAGATGATAATTTTTCAGAATTGATGTGGCTAACTGTAGTCTTTTGTGGTCACATGATTTTAGAATTTTTTTTATTTCTCTAAAAAATGCTGTTGTGACTTTGATAAAGACTTTGCATTAAATCCACACATCACTTTTGGTAGTGTGAACTTTCAGTAACACTGCCTTTCAATCCATGATCATAGATGTGCTTCCATTTGTCTGCCTTAATTTCTTTTATAAATTTCAATATACAAGTCTTTCACATTCTGGGTTATAATTATAAATGGGATTATTTTTATAATTTCCTTTTCAGATAGTTCATTCTTCTGTGTGGAAATAATATTGATTTTTTTGTATCAGGATTTGAACTCAGAACCTTATGCTTGCTAGGCAGGTGCTTATACCACAGAGCTATGTCCTCAGCCCATGCCACTGATTTTTCTATGTTGGTTTTTGAAATTTAAAGACAATTATGACCAATCACATGCAAACCATCCTGATAGTTAAAAATCTACAAATTTCTACAAACACACACCCTATAAATACTAAGTCATGAAGAAATAAAAATGAAAAATAAGTGAATAAAATGAGTTTACAAAGAGAAATGAAGAATAAATATACAACTAATATGGAGATTTTTATCAATAATCGAAAACCTTCCATCAAAAGGCCCAGAATTAAATGGCCTCCTCAATGACTTCTATAAGACATTTAAAGAAGAATTAATGCTAATCCTTCTTAAATTTACTTAAACAATTAAGAAAAAGGAAAGATTTTTAAATCACTTCTTTATTATTTTATTTCTTTATTTTTCATTGGACATGCTTAAAATACACAATTATATTCACTGTAGGGAGTTTGTAAATGCATATGACTATATGATATTTCTCACTTCTCTTTTTTTAAACCTCCTCCCTCGCCCTCACCCTCCCTCCATTCTCACCCCTCTGTCCCGCCTTATATATATTATATACATTTTATACATATGATATATACTATATGTTTGTAGTACATGATGATCACATTCCTCATAGGAATTTGGTGTGTGTACACAGCGGTTCACAATCTCCCCTTTTAAATCTCATTTCTCTCCCTTTCCCCCTTTCCTTTTATCTCTCAGTTCCTTTCCCATATGTCAAAGATCCATCAGACTATTCCCTATTGTCTATCTTTTATTTTACTCTTTTAAGTAATTGGGATTCTCCTATAAGAGAAGATGTGTAATAATTAAGGTTTTGTGTCTCATTTACTTCACTTAACATTATGATCATGAGACGCATCTATTTTCCTACAAATGACTCAAGTTTATTCTGCTTTATGGCAGAATAGTATTCCACTGTGTAAAACACCACATTTTCTTTACCCATTCATCTGGAATGAACATTTAGGCTGTTCCAGTATTTGGCTATTATGAATTTTGCTGTTACAAACATGGCTTTATACGAATCACTGTCATATGATGGGTTTAATTCTTTCAGGAAGATACCTAGAAGGCAAATAGCTGGCTCAAATAGAATTTCTATTTTTAGTTTTTTTAAGAATACCCATAAAGATTTTCATAGTGGTTGTATCAGTTTATACTGCCACCATCAATAAAAAAGTGTTTCTTTTTCCCTGCAGACTATCTACTATTTATTAATATTTGATTTCTTGGACATACATATTCCTTTTGGACTGAGATGGAATCTGAATATTGTTTTAATTTGCATTTTTCAAATTGCCAGCTATGCTGAACATTTTTTGTGTATTTATTTGCCATTTTGTACTTCTTCATTTGAGAATAGCCTATTTATTGTAGATGCTTTTTTTTTTTTAAATCAGTACCGGGGATTGAACTCACGACCGCCTGCTTGCAAGGCAGGTGCTTATGCCACTGAGCTAAATCCCCAGCCCTAGATGCTTATTTTTTACTGAATATTTAAATTCTGATTTATTATTCTACAAAGAAGAAAATTCTTTTCTCTTTATTAATTTATTCAGTCATTTATATCGGTATAGGAGCTTTATTTTTATTTTGCATTGTAATGCAATATTTATTTATCATGAAATTTTACCAGCTTTAACCACTTTTCACTTGACTCCAGGTCTCTCGGACAAGCAGCCGTCAGTGTCCACAGGAGTGAGTGGGTGGATGGATGTGCACACATGTGCACACATTTTGAGTACGTTTTTTACTTTATAGGTACTACAAATGCTGCTGGTATGCTTTGTATATTTCCAGCCACACACCTTTAACTATTTCTACAAGTCATTTGTTTCTTTAATAGAGGATGGTACCATATTTGTTTAGCCTGGACATTAGATGTGTTTATTGAATTTATTACAGTGTCTTTCATTTTAAGCTCTCTGAGTTGAAAGATGTCTTTAGGCAAAAAATAAGCCATATAAATACTAACTTGTCTATATTCACATAGTTATAAATATTTATTGTAACACCACCATTGTATCAACATTAAGTTAAACTTTACTTCTTACTGAACCTTAAATTATTATTACCACACAGACAAAACTGTCTTCCTCCCCCTTACTTGTCTATAAATTTCCACTGTAAAAGAGGAAAACCTGGCTCACACCACCCATTTACATAATAACTTAATTTCAGTAAATGTGAATACAAGTATCAGAATTATTAGCTTGTGTCTTCATGGAAAACAATTTCATGATTTACAGAACACTACTTATATATTCTAAGTTTCCTTTGCCTTCAACGTTACAAACTACACTCATTTTTAAATTTACTTAGGTCAGCACTTCTTTCACAATCTGTTTTGTTCTCTGTGTAAATTCTTACAGCTGAGTGTGAATATCATATTATGTTGTTTCCAATAAGTCACCATCATTAAAAGAAGCAGAGTAATTACAGTGTAACCACAAGGTATAGCCTATAGATAGATCACTTCTCTCATTCTTTCTGAACAAGAATACAATGCTGTGAACTCAGTGTGGATTGCATTCCTTGATTCCTCCAAGTCCTGGAACAAAGGAGCACCAATTTCATATGCGATATTTCTTCCACTCCTGGTAATTCCTTACTTTGGTATAAGAAAAGAAAAATCCCAATATCTTTGGTTATGTATATAGACAAGAATGAAAAAACAGAATTGAATATTAAGCACTGCTCTTCTTAGTTACAATGGATTTAAGTTCATGCACATATCAGGTTCTAACTCCAAAGTCTTATGTACTAAACACTGTTGTGAATATCAGTTACTCTCAGGCACCCAGCATATGTGATTAAAATCAAAGCTGCAGCCAGAGACATCAGCTCAAGTGCAGAGTATGTTAGAGATGTTGTCTTCAAACAGCTGTGGGAAAGACAGCTGTCATGAATTACTTCATTTCAATTACAACAAATTTGAAGATATATTAATAATCAGCTCAATTACTACATATCTAGGTTCCTTAAAAAAAACTACTTCTAATGCTCTATAGCCCAAAGGCAATAAATTCACTTTTCTTATTTTCAGATTATTTAATATGATTTCTAAGTTATTCAAACCAAATTACAAAATTCAGCTACAAAGAGTATGTTTCACTCTATTTGCTATTGTACTTACCTAATTTCATGTCTATGTTTGATGGAATTCTGCAATAGGAAAATATATTGATGCCTTCTCTATAATTCAAAGGTTACCGAGCGGGACCAGAAAATGGAATGCTATGCTCCATTTTTAATTAGTGCATGTTTGCAGTACATAATTATTACAATTATTGTGGGGTTTGGCACATGTACATAACAAATCTTACTTGTTTTTCATTCCCTGCATAATGGAGTAGTACTGTGTCATAATGAGAGACAAACTTGAGGCATTTTAGGTAAATGGATGCATCTTGAGAACATATTAAGTAAAATAAATCAGACACACAAGCCTAAACATCACATGGTTTCTCTTACATGAAAAACTCAAAATAGATAGATAGATAGATAGATAGATAGATAGATAGATATAGATATAGATATAGATAAATAGATGATAGTTATTAGATATATAGATAGATAGATATGCGATAGATAACAAAACAGAAGATAGATAAATAGGAAGTAGAGAGATCTTTTACAAGTGGCTGGGGAAACAAGAAATGGAGGGAGGAGAGAGGAGAGAGAGAGAGCGGAGGGAAAGAGAATGAAAAAAATAAGTAAATGAAAACAGAGCCTTCACAAATGGGAAGAGGTCCAAGAGTTGGGAGGTGCAATTTTATCTCTGTTTTTTAATTCGGGCTCTTCACATTGGTTTGACATTTACAGTTCATTTGTTCTCCAGCATTCATCACATCCTCCTGTCCTTCAGCATGTTTTGGTAATGAGCTTCTTTCTAGCACTGAGCTAGCCATGAATATGTTGTGTAATACTGAGCAAGTAAATCAACATCTTAGCATCTTATATAGGGGCCTTAATTGGTAATGTAAGGACAATAATTTCCAGCTAATATAAAATTGCTTTCAGATTTTTCAAACAGTGGATAAGTATTCCTTAAGTTCTACACGTTATGTGCTGTAATAATGAAAAACTTATATAATACCTTGTCTCGCTGAATTTATAATCTAATTAACTATTGTAGATACTTGACCAACATAAAGTATGCTTTATGTAAGAATATAAAAGAAACAGTTCAGCCTAGTTTTGAAGGGGAGTCAAGGACCCACAGTGTGTGCTGCCATCTGAATATTTAGTAGGACTTTACCAGTTTGCAAGATAGACGGATTATAAATAGCAGATTTAAGACAAAATAAAAATGTCAGAGCAAAATGCAACTTCTTTGGGACTTGGAATCAAGATATATAAAAAACTACAACTTGATAAAGAAAAATTAGATCTCCAGGAAAGGTAAAAACTGCAAAGAAGTTGGAGACACTCAGCATAAGGCAGAGAAAAAATGAAGGAGTGAGAAAAACTAATCCCAGATCTCAGGAAGGGGTCTTTCTCCTAACACAAGGTAAACCCAGAGAGATTTACAACTCCAGCGAGAAACAACAAACTTGGCTGAGGTCTAGCCCAAAAAAAAAAAAAAAAGACTACATTTACTGTAAACTACAAAAACAGCATAGGGTTTTATTCTGAAAGTAATTATTTCTGTATGGCAGGCTAGAGAGAGAAGAAATCCAAGGACGTGCCCATAATAATGGAGAATGTTTAATCAAGAGTGTTCCTGGGAAGGGGTCTTAACTACAGAACAACTCTGCTTCAGGATTTCTAGGGTTACTCTACTACAACAGTTGAGACAGTCACAGAGAGTAGACATATATCACCTGAGATGTTTAAACTCCACCTGGGAAGGACATAGGGGTCCGACCCCTCATGGTGAGAAGTTAGGCCGGTCACATGTGCCTTTTACAGGAAGCAGGGTATGAAAGTGATGGTGTTAAGCCCAGCAGAACTTCCCCACCCCATCCCAGTGCCTACACCAGAGTAGCTCAGTGGTCTGTTTCACTTCCCGCCCCCCATCAGCAGGTCAGGACATGCTTTGGCTTGGACAGTTGACACAACCTGGGGTAAAGGACAAAGCGGCCTCTGGAGCGAGGTGGAAGCCAAGCACAAACTTACAGGCTGTAAATCTGGGGTCAGAGGAGAAAACCATGACTTGGGGTGCACAGAAGGATATAGAAGTTGGGAAAAAGTAGAATGAACATGACCCTAGAGTGGCAACCATCAGCTGACCATGTTTATCAGGAGAGATGTGCAGGATTCAAAATTCACAAATGAAAACATAAGTAATGACTCACTCTCTCTCCTCCATATCTGGTGGATTCTGAGACTGTAGGCTCTGAGAAGAAACCAGATAGTCAAAAACATAGAGGAATCTTTTTTGATTAATCCTTTCCCCTTGTTTTTAAGGATTTGCAGAGTTTTTCTTTTCTTTTTTTTCCCTCTCTCTTCTTTTTTCCTTTATTTTTTGGTATTTTTTCTTTTTTTCTTCTTTTTCTCATTTGTTCTTTTCTGCTGATTTTATCTAAATCTATTAATTTCATTTATTTCTTAACAGGATCATTCATCTCACTTTTATTTTTTACTTTTGTAATTATGCTTTTTTCATTTTCTTCTTTCCTACCACCTTTATCTTTACTAGTATTATGATTAAGCTTTGAAATCCAGATACTCAGTTGCCTCTATGCTATTTTTATTCAATTCTTTTCTACTGTTAATTATGCTATAGATTTGCATTCAGTAAATGTTTACTTTGTATCAATTTGTGTTTTCATCTATATTAAAAATAAAGATCTCTTTTCCATTATTAAAAATAGTACAGTGTTACATTTTATTGCTTCTTATGATATGCCAATATCCAGTTAGTCTTTGACTCTAATATTTTTGCTGATTCCATTTCTATTATCAGGGTGGTACAATTATTGCTATTAATTATTTTTTACTATATACTATTATCTGGCTGTGTTATCAGTGATACTGTGATTCATTTTCAGAGAACTGGGTGCTAGACCAACTACACAACACACTCCCCTCCACCAAATTAGTGGAGATGGTCTAGTCATGGGACACAGGCAGAGCCCTACCGTTAGCCAGGCCTATAATGCATTGCAATAGAGGAGACACTAGCTAAAAAGATCTGCATACCAGCAACAAAGTCTTTCCACTGTTATTGACTGCAATCCTCAGCAAGCATGCACATGTGGAGAGAGAGAGAGAAGAAAACAAGGCAACAAAATGCCTCTAAAAGCTCCCAGATCATACCAAAATGAATCATCAATGGGGAGAAAATCAAGAGCCAAATAGCTGAATTATAAGAAGCAACAAAATTTAACAGGAAAAAAACAACAAGTTGCTACAGAAGACACTAATAATAAGAAAGTTGAGATAAACAAAAATATGTGAAAAGTACATGACCAATTTAGCAAAAATAAAAGTCCATGAAAAGGTACCAATCAGAAATCTATGAAACAAAAAAGTTCTATTAAAAGTATGAAAAGCAGAAGGGACCAGTGTGAGGACAGTGTCAGAACTAGAAGATGGGGCTGGTACATGCAACCATATACTCAGAGAAAACTTAGAAACAAGAGAACACGAAAAACCAATGCAACAGCTGATACATAATACAAAGAAGAATAATCATATTAACTAGAATTAGTAAAAAAAATCAAGATAAAAGGAATGCAAAAAATTTTTTTCAAAAATAATAGAAAATTTTGCAAGTACAGGTAAATAATTTGATGTACAGATAAGTGAGCCATATGGAACTCCAAATAGCCATGATCAAATAAAGAATTTATCCAAAACACATCAAACTTCCAGAAATGCAACACAGTATAGAATCTTAAAAGCTGTTAGAAAACAGCACAAATCACTTGTAAAAACAAACCTTCTGTAGCAGCCTTCCTAAAGGATAGGAGAAACTAGAATTTCTAAAAGTAAACAACTTCCAACTCAGATAATGTATCCTGCAAAACTCTTTCAAAATTGATGGATAAATAAAGTCTTTCCATGTCAAAGAAAATTTTAAGAAATTTATGACCACCAAATGGCACTCCAAAAATTTTTTTCTTTTATACCAGGAATCAAAATCATGACCTCACAGTTGCTAGGCTGGCACTTACACCACTGAGCTAAATCCCCAGCCCCTCCAAAAAATTTTAATGATGATGTCAACAAAGCACAAAAAGCCTGATGAGATGCACATGCTAAGTAGGCTGAGCACTAAAACAGAAGGGGAAAAAGAAAAATCAACAATACAAAAATAACGCAATGACAGAAATAAGTCAATACATTTCAGTGTGATTGGTCTCAGCTTTTCAACCAAATGACATAGGCAAACTGGATCAGAAAAAAAACCCCAGTATGCTGTATATAAGAAACCCATTTAATCCAAAATAAATTCACAAACTAAAAATCAAAGGATGGAAACCAAAACTTCATGCAATCTGAGCCCAAAAACAACTAGGAGTAGCTATCTTATTTTCAAAGAAGATTTCTACCCAAAACTAATTACAAGGTCAATATATATTATTGGGAACAATTTAGCCAAAGACATAAAAACTAAAAATACACACAAACCAATCACTGGTGCACTGAACAAGCACTAGTGATCATAAAACATCAGATAAACATTAACACAGTTATACTGAGATATCTCAATATATCATTCTCAAAATAGATCCACTAGACAAAAAACTCAACAATGAAATATTAGAGTTAGACCACACTTTTTAACAAATGGATATTATGGACACCTACAGAGTTTTACAATGAAAACAGAATACACATTCTTCTCAAAAGCACATGAAACTTGACAAAACAAACCACATATTAGCCCATAAAGCTTACTTGAAGAAAAAATAGAAAGTTTCTGAAATCACACAGTAACACTGGTACCACATACTGGAACTTATGGAAAATGGTGAAAATAGTCTTAAAAGGAAAATTTGTAGCTGTGAATGGCCATATCAGAAAAACAGCTGGGGTTCAAATAAAATACTGGATGATGCATGTTAAGTTCCTAGAAAAATAAGAGCAATCCAAATCCAAAGCTACTACAAAGAAGGAAATTATAAAGATCAGAGCAGAAATTAATGAAATTAAGATGCAAAAATCAATATAATGAATCAATCTAAGAACAGGTTTTTCAAAAGAATAAACAAAATAGCCAAGCTCTTAGCCAATCTTACCAAATAAAGAAAAGACCCATTTATATGCAATTAGAAATGAAAAAGTTTAAATCACAACAGACACAGCCAAAATCCAGATTACTGGTAACTACTTCAAAAACCTGTACTCCAATAAATTGAAGAACCTATAGGCATTTGACACATTCATTAACACATATGAATCACCAAAAATAAACCAAACAGATATAAATACCTTACCTAATCAAGAAGGCATTAAAATTGAGTCAGCAATTAAAAACCAATCAACTAAGAAAAGCCCTGGGCCCAAAGGATTCATTGGTGAATTCTACCAGAGCTTCAAGGGAGATTTAATAGCAATGCTCCTCAAGCTCTTTAATGAAATTGGAAAGGAAGGAGTACTCCCAATGTCACTCTTGGAGACTAGTATTACCTTACTTCTAAAATCAGATAAAGACTCAATTAAAAATAAAAATTTCTTCAATATCTTTAACATATTCCCACTGGTTTGAACCACTATTGTGTGGTACATGTATGACTGTAATCTGATGGCGCTGTTCCATGCCCCATGATGGGACAGTCACACATGCACCAGTGGTGGTTCAGAGCTACTGGCATCAAGCTGTAAAAATTATGGCCCCATCATGAACATATTAATAAATTTAAGAACAAAAATCCTCAACAAGATAATGACAAAGAGAATGAAACAAATTATTAAAACTGTCATGCATTAGGACCAACCAAGTTTCATCCTAAGGATGCGAAGATAGTGCAACTCCCACAAATCAATAAATGGAATACATCACATTAACAGAAGCAAAAATAAAAATCATGTGAGCATCTCAACAGACGCAGAAAAAGCCTTTGACAAAATTGAACAACCATACATGCTTTTTTAAAAACACTGATACAAATAAGTGTACAATGATGAAAAATCTACTCTAAAATCATGTGAAATGGGGTCAGGTTGAAAGGTTTTTTCTTTAAAATGAGGAAAACAAGACCACCCACTATCACTATTCCTATTAAATATAGTACTCGAAACTTCAACCAGAGTAATCAGGCTAGAGAAAGAAATAAAAAGGATATTAACAGTAAAGGAAGAAGTCAAGCTATGCTTACTTGCAGAAAGCAGGGTTCTTTATGTTAAACCAAAAAATCTATTCAATACCCTACTAATAAATTCAGCAAAGCAGAGGGACACAAAATCCACACACAAAAATCAATTGTGTTCCTGTACATCAGAAATGTACACAGCAAAGAAGAAATTATGAAAACAGTATCACACACAATAGTTTGAGAAATTACTTAGTAGGCAATCTAATGAAAGAAGTAGAAAACCTTTACAATGAAAACTATGATATCTTGAATAAAGAAGCTAAAGGGGCAGAGGATGTAACTCAGTAGTAAGCACTAATCTAGCATGTATAATGACCCTAATTTGAATCTCAGTGCCAGAAACACACACACAGAGAGAGAGAGAGAGAGAGAGAGAGAGAGAGAGAGAGAGAGAGAGAGATTGAGAGAGAGAGAGAGAGAGAGAGAGAGAGAGAGAGAGAGAGATTGAAGAAGACATTGAAAAAATGGAAAAACATTAGAAAATGTTCCTGGGTAGGCAGAATCAAGAATGTCAAAACGACTATACTTTCAAAACAAATGCATAGGTATAATACAATCACAATAAAAATAGCAACAGGATTTTTCATAGAACTACAGAAAACCATTCTAAAATTCACATGAGCCAGAAGAGACCCAGAGTAGCGAAATCAATCCTAGACAACAAAGGGAAAGCAGGAGGCATCACATCCTGGATTTGAAGTTATTCTACAAAACTACAATGATAAAAACAGCATGGTACCAACACAGAAACAGGCATGCGAATCCATGGAACAGAACAGAAACAACCCCAGGCACATTCAGCTGTCTGATCTTTGACAAAGGAGCCAAAAACATATGCTGGAGAAAAGAAAGCTCCTTAAACAAATGGTTCTAAGAAAATTAGTTATCCACAGGTGGAATAATGAATCTAGACCATGTCTCTCATCCTGTACCAAATTAAAATCAAAATGGATCAAAAATCCAGATACTAAAACAAAAATATTTCTTTTACTGGATGGTAAATGAATAAAACTCTTGAAGATATAGGCATAGGCAAATGTTTTCTGAACAGACTGTATTTGCACAAGAAATAATCAGCAAATTAGATTATATCAAATTTAAGCTCCTACATAGCAACAGAAACAACTAGGAGAGTTAAGAGACAACATATAGAATGGGAAAATTTTTTTCAGATATACATTAGACAGAGACTAATGTACATAAATCCAGAGTACATAAATCAAATCATTTAGCTTCTAAAATAAAAGATCCAATCAAACATGAATAATTGAAATATATAGATACTTCTCAGAAGAAATGTTAATGGCCAGTAAACATATGACGAAATCTTCATCTCTGACCATTCTAAAAAGGCAGATTAAAACAACACTGAAATTCCATGGCTGCATCCAGCCCAGCTCTTGCAATTCCTAGGAGGAGGGCAGTGGAGGATGAAGAAACAGACAAGAGTCAGGAGGCAGAAAGCTGAGGTCAGGTGGAGTCCCTCTCTTGGTGGGAGAAAAGAGCCACCCAATGGCTGCAGTGCGTTCATTTATACACTCAGCAAGTTGGTTCCAGGTGAAACCCCTCTGCCTAGCAACTCATCCACCTGGCTCACTTCAGATGCCAGTGTGTTCACGGGGCTGCAAAAGCTTGTTCACCTGGCTCAGCCCAGGCACTCCGTGTTCTCATGACTGGCCTTGCTTTAGCCATGCATGTGTGATGGGTCTCTAGCTCAGCTACTCCCCGTATTCCATCTTACTCCAAAAAGAATGACAATCATCAAGAAATCAAATAATAACAAGTGCTGGCAAGGCTGCAAGGAAAAAGGAACCCTTGTAAATTTTTGGTGAGAGTGTAAGCTAGTACAAACTCTATGGAAATTGATATGAAGATTCTATAAAAATCCAAAAATAGAAATTTCATTCTACCTAGCTATTTCTCTTGTTGTCTTCTCAAAAAAGTTAAAGACATTATATTATGGAGATACACATATAACTGTATGTATAGTAGCACAATTACAACAGCTAATTCTTGGAAGTGGCCTATATGCCCATCAACACATGAATGGATAAAGAAAATGTGGTATTTAAACACAGAGGAGTACTACACTGTCGTAAAGAAGGATGGATCTGAGTTATTTGTAGGAAAAATGGATGTGCTTCAAGACAACCAAAATTTATTTCTAAATTAGACATTCAACTTAAATACCACATTTTATGTGAAAAACCCAAAGTATAAATAATTTAGAGGACATAATAAAAATTGATAAGAAACAGGAAGATAGATATTTTGCAAATGGGAAAGGGACCAAGAGATGATGGAAGGAGGTAGGAGGAGAGGAAAGGGGTATTTAAAAAGAATTAAAATGTGTTATGTATGTGTAACAACTCTTCATGGTGCATGTCACCATTATGTACTGCAAATAAAAATTATAAAAAAGAAGGGTGAAGACAATCATCTTCAGTATAGCAGCAGCACATATAAAATAAGAGATAAATTAAGGAATTTTAGGGCTGGAAGTCAGGCTTGTGCTATGAATTTTTCATATACATGAGATAATATGAATATGATATATATTCATTTGTGTATTTCCAGAGCACACATGTCCAGATGAGTACAAAATGTAATCATATATACTTACACATGTACTTCAACTATATGTAATGTATAAATTTATATGTGTAGAAATGTGTGTGTTATATTACTATGTTAAGAACATATGTTTATATGATTGCCATAAAATTCACAAGTCACAACTTTTGTGAAGTCACTACATGTGCTCTGTTTACCAGACATTGCACAAATGAAATTACTCATTTGATGCTTAATGTGTTTTGGACTTGAATACAGGAGATAGAAGGGAAGAAATAGACATTGTTGCTGGCTTAAGACAGCATGCAATGCCAAGGAGTGAGTTATAACATTGTACAACAATAAAATATATCACAGGAGAAAACTAGAACATAACATGCCGCAGAGGAAACAATCATGAAAGGGAAAATGACCTCAGGAGGTCATGTCTAAATCAAGACCCATAAAAGAGTTACACAAAGGTAAAGTCAAAGAGAGTATTGTAGGAAAAAGCAGCAGAATGTACTAATGTACTAAGTCAAGATTTAATTTGGGAAAATATCACAAAACTACTGCAGAATTGCTTGAGCATATGATTGAAAGTGAATAACAGAAACTATGAAACTATATCAAGGAGCAAAAAACATTTTTTGAAAATTATTAGCTATTACAAGATGCATGTACATTATTCTGGAGTCAATGACAAAGACTGAAAAAGATTTAATCAAGCAAATAATATAACTAAAATGATATGTGAAAGAGTACTTCCATTTCAGATATGCACACATATA
The DNA here is from genome assembly GCF_034190915.1 of Cavia porcellus. NCBI lineage: Eukaryota > Metazoa > Chordata > Mammalia > Rodentia > Caviidae > Cavia > Cavia porcellus. The sequence goes on along the minus strand of NW_026947509.1, from coordinate 23,112,292 downwards.
TATTTGCACTTAATTGTGTATAACTGTATAAATATTCCTTTCATTTTTTTCTCTTAATCTTGAAATAATTCTAATACACCACACTGATAGACCCTTCCTCATAGCAAAAGAAAGAATCTTTGTAATCTTACTCAAGAAACACCAAAGATCCTTAATTTAATCAACAGTTCTCAACCTGATCACAGGAAAGCACTGTTTAAAAAGTGTTCTGGAAAGTTTGATAAAAGGGTGTTCCAGGTCTCTCACTGGTTGTTCCCAAAATTGCAGCATCCTGAAATCAACCACATCAGGCCTTTTCTTGAGCTCAGAGTAACCGCTGCTGAGGAAGTTTGCAGGGGCAGGCTGGCCACCAGGCCTCCTGAGAGCTGAGGAATGGAGATGATGCTGAAGTGCTGCAGCCGCTGTGACAGCTCACTTGGCGTTTGTGCCCTAGTCCAGGGGAGGCTTGACGCAGTGGCAGACCTCGAGGGCAAGCGTGGGTCACCTTTCTGTGCTAGATATGACCCGAGAAAGGACCAGAAGTAAGAAGTATGTAAAGTGTTCTGTAATTATGTATTGTTCTGAGTTAAGAACAGAGAATCATCCTTTCTTTTATAAGATTGAGCATCTTGTGAAAGTTTCTTATATTCTTCAATTTTTTTCTCTCCAGGGCAGAGTAGCCAGAATAGAAACTTTAGGCCTGATCCTCCAACAATCACTGCCTACAATTCCTCAAGGACTTTGTGTTTGTACGTTGGTGATGGCAGAAACATGCTGAAAATCCCATCTTCCTGATGTTACTGAAAGGTGCAGATACAAAGAATCATGAGAGAATCACTACTATGTTTAATGACAAAAAGCAGCAAAGCTCCCTGCATGCCATGGTTTCCAAACCTGGTCACTTAGACATTTGCTCCTGGGTTGTGAACACCATGGTATTCAGACCTTCAAAGACTGCAGTTAAACCTAAAGCTGGTACTAAATCAGTATTACCTATTAAGATGTCATTTTCTCCAAAATAGCTGTTTCTATCATCCAATCTGCTCTGTCTCATTTCTGTTGAGCTCTTTTTCTGTCAGTAGCTGTCAGTTTGTCTTCTTCATTTTGTTCTCTGCTCCATTCGTTGTGGCCTTGTTTTGAAGTCTCATCTAGCTTTTGTTCTTCTGTCTCCAATGGTCTAAACAGGTAGTATCTTATTGGATTTTATTATGTACGATAGTATAAGCAAAAACCTTTTAAAGACAAGGAGATTATACAGAAACCATTGTTCATTTTCTGTTAGTCGATTCTAAATACTCTATAATGCTGTCATTCTCTTAAATGGTTTTACATTGTTTTGATATACTTAATGCTACAGTATATGAAGTTGTACTCAAGGACTTCAAGGAAAGAGTCAATATGGTAACTCCTTTTGGGTCGGAATTATCTGGTGGTGAAACACTATTCTGCTTAAATGGTTATGTTTTGATCTGCCCTGTTTCGCTGTTATGCCCTCTTTTTTCTCAATCTCCACTCCATTACTTACTTTTTTATTTTTATCCGTTTAATTAAAGGGAAAAAATAGCAGGATATAATATAGTAACCCACTTTGACTTTCTATTATCTCAATTTGAAGCCCTGTATTACTCTCACCATCTTGTTTTTGACTGAGGTTCCTCTATTCTGTTTTGCTGGATAGTATCAGGTTCGAAAGTTTAGGCATCAGCTGAGAAGATAATGAGATTCATTATAACGCCCATTCTCGTTGACTTTTATCTACTTTTGAAGACCTACAATGTCTCCAATGTTTTGGTTTTGTCGGTTTTGTTCTTTACTGTTTTGTTCAATTATATTACAACTAATGGTATAGGCAATTTTATTAGAGATAGCGGGAGGCATTATGGTAACCATTGTTGATCACCTTGTATTATGTTTTTATATTATCTATTATGTCCACCCTTTTGACTTGACCGATTCTGTTCTGTTATGTCTCATTTGGTTTTACTCTCTTCCAAAAAAACAATAAGAACCGTGGGAGCAATGAAACCCAAAATGTGTAATAGTCATTGTACAAAAGAGAGGAAAAGAAAGTGCTCTAAACTATATAACTGCATGTATATTTAAGTGTATAAGGTAGAAAATGATATCACAGAGTTTTATTGGATCATTGAACAGAACTGTTTGCAGTATCATTGTTGGAATGTACACTCTACAAGCTTTAATTTTGTGACTTGAACAATTATTTCTAAGATGGCAATATGTAATCCATTAACTAATGATTTCCTACTGTTCATTTTTTTCTTCTGTAAATCTGTATAACTTGTACCCTTTCACTGTTTTTTTTTCTTTTCTCCTTAAATAAAAAAAAAATGTGAAAAAAAAAAAAAAAAAAAAAAAAAAACTAAAGCTGGGCCACACCATCCTGCCTGGAAGAGGACTCTCATGGGATGCTAAACGGAAAGCTTGTCCATTTAAAAAAAAAAAAGTGAAGACTGAAGGAAATTCACTTCCATATGTAACAAAAAGTGAGCCATGCCTTTAAGATCATATCTAATTTTACATTATTTGCCTGATGATTATATCATTGCTTTGCAGGTACTATATAATAGTTAACTTAGATTGCAAAGATAATCACATTTTCAACTTCATAAAGCACACTGAGTGGTGATGTGACCTAGGCTACATATGTGAACCTCTGCTGGGAACCTGCATTCTATCTGAAAATGAAAACTGGCCTGTTTCTTTTTTACCTGTTTCCCCAAACATGCAACAGGGAAGATTATTCTTCAACTGTCTCCCTATGTAAAACGCAGTGCAACACTGGGACATAGTAAGTGTTCAGTAAGTCCTGATTCTTTAATTTATTGATAAGAATGCATGATAGGCAAAGAAAATTAATCTTTCTTCTTTATCAGAGCAGTTAAGCACACAAATGGAAACATGGTAATTAATTTTCATTTCACAACCCAAAATTTAGAAAAATGTTATTCAGACACACTTGGAAAAAAACCAGAAAGTGACCCCACAATGGTATTGAACTTAGCAGATAAATATTTTAAGCTGGTATAATAAATATTTAGTGAAGAATGAAAAGCAATATACATGTACAAAGCATTAAAGAAAGATGTGCTATTAAGAAATGAAGAGAAATAAAACTCAGTAGAGAAATGCAAACAATAAAAACAAATAAAAAGAGAAACTTTAGCACTGAATATTGTAGTGTATTAAATTAAAAGTTCAATAAGTGTCTGCAGATGACAGAAAAAATAATCCATTCATGAATAAACAAATTGAGGTGTAGTCATAAAATAATAGTTTGGCAACAGAAAGAAATAAACAAGTGACCCATCAACCAACATGAATGAATTTTTAGATATTACTCTGAGAGAAAAAACTAGAAATTCTAGAGAAAGGAAATATACTTTATGGTGAGAATATCAGCATGGTGATTGCCAAAATTTGAAAATGAAGTTCATTGACTAGAGTGGGACACGAGGAAAATTACAGGACAATAAAAAGATTATATATATATATATATATATATATATATATATATATATATGATATCTGTGTTAGTTCATCCAAAAGAACAGTTTGTGGTTTTATTGTTTGACTACTTTTTTCATGCCTACATCTAGTAATCTGAACAACTACTTTGAAGGTAACAATGTACAGTACATTAATCAGTGTTAACCTCCTATTATTTTGTTTTGAAATTCTATATTACCATTTTTATTTTTTGTTTTTAAATTTTTTAAAAATACATGCATTGATAAGATCAGTGGTTACTCAGGTCTATACATTTATCAAAACTGTTTAAATGTAGCACTTGAATTGTAACATGATTCCATGTAAATATATCCAATAAAGTTGGTCTTAAAATAAAAATGTTGGGAGCAGTTCTGCCTTCCTGAGTGCCCGCATCGGCCTCCCTGTTCCCTGCTGTGCTTGGCAGACTGTGGAGTTCTAAGAAGGCAGGCAGGAGCCCTAGTTTCCAGAGGCCCAGCAGCCTGGCGTAAGTGCCCTGTGCACTTCCCTCCCCCCACCCCGGTCCAGCTTGTTTGGGACCCATGCTTGGCCCTAGCCAGGGAACCTTGTGCTTCTGGGGGCACTGGAGCAGCGCAGCAGGTCTGGGAAGCCGGCATCAGCCTCCTTCTCCCAGCTGTGCTTGGCAGACTGTAGAGTTCTAAGCAAGCAGGCCAGGCACCATGGGTTCCAGAGGCAGGGCTTGAGCCTGCCTGCTCCACCCCCCAGTAACCCTCTATCAATCCAGGGAACTGGGTGCCAGAGTTCCAGGAGCTAAGGGCATAGAAGAGGATTTCCAACAGAGCCTGAGGAAGTCTCAGAATAACACTCAAAAAACTTGAAACACAGAAATATAGGAAAATGACAAAATAAAAGACCAAATTACAATCTCAAACCTCCAGCCCATCCAAAGAAACCTTAGGAGCAATGCACATAGAAGAAAATATATGCCATATACCTCAAATATGAGACATAATAGCAACTGAAATAAACAACTCTGGGAAGCTTTAAAGGAACTCAAACTAGAAATAATCTCCCAGGTAAAAGAAGAAATGATAAAAGCAATGAAAAAGATGCTGAATATATCTAAAGAAGACACAGTTAAAAACTGGAGGAACTAAACAAAAAGATAGAATTCCTAGATGAGCAATATAAGAAACAAACAGAATACATAAAGCAGACACACAGAGATATACAGGTAATCAAAAATTCCACAGAAAGCTGTAAAAACCACCTCAATGAAAGTGAAGATAGAATTTCAGACCTTGAAGACAAGATTACAGCTAGTGAACAGGAAAGGAAATATCTTTTAAAAATAACAAGGAATAAGGAAATAACAATTCAACAACTGCAAAATGAGGCAAAGAAAAAAAACCGTAAGATTGATAGGGATTAATGAAAAGGAAGGGGACGACATAAAGGATGTCAATAGGATATTTAGAGAAGTAATAGCTGAAAGTTTCCCAAACATGAGATCAAAAACCAACATCAGGATCAATGAAGCATATAGAACTCCAAATAGTCATAACCAAAATAAAACTACATCCAGACATATAATAATCACCTTCTCAGAAATCCAACATAAGAACAGAATACTAAAAGCTGTCAGAGAGAAAAGACAGATCACCTATAAAGGAAAACCTATCAGAATCACAGCAGACTTCTCAGCACAAACAATAAAGTCAAGAAGAGCATGGAGTGAAGTATTTCAGATCCTAAACGAAAATGATTTCCAACCTAGACTGATATACCCTGCAAAACTGTCCTTCAAAATGGATGGAGAAATAAGATACTTCCATGACAAAGAACAGCTGAAAAACTACATGATCACCAAGCCAACCCTGCAAAGAATACTGAAAGACAGCCTAGACAACTTAGGAAAAAATCACTAAACAAAGCAGACAATTAAACACAACAGAAAGATAAAGATGCAACAGCAGAAAGATAACATGACAACAACAAACCAACATGTAACAGTTATAACCATTAATGTAAATGGTCTCAATGCACCAATTAAAAGAAACAGACTGGCAGAATGCATCAAGAAATAAAATCCAACCATATGCTGTCTACAAGAAACCCATCTAACCCAAAAGGATACTCACAGACTGAAAGTCAAAGGATGGAGAACAATACTTCACACAACAGGAACACCCCAAAAAAAGCAGGAGTAGCAATTCTGTGTGCACACAATGTGAACTTTAAGCCAATAATGATCAGAAGAGATAAAGAAGGTCACTACACACGTGTTAGTGGAAAAAATTCAAGAGGAAGAGATAACTATCTTAAATATACATGTACCGAATTCCAGAGCATTTAGTTATAGAAAATAAGTATTAACAGAAATGAAAAATAAAATTATCAGTAACACAATTTTAACAGGAGACCTTAAAACACCATTGACACCAAGGGATAGATCAACCAGACAGAAAATCAGCAACGAAATAACAGAACTGAATCACACTTGTGAACAAGTGGACTTGATAGACATATACAGAGTGTTCCAGCCAACAGCATCAGAATACACATTCTTCTCAGCAGCACATGGGTCATTCTCTAAAATAAACCATATATTAGCTCAAGAACATTTTTAAATAAATGCAAAAGAGTTGAAATTATCCCTTGCATGTTACCGGATCATAGCACTTTGAAATTAGAAATTAATGATAAAAGATGCTGCAAAAAGCTCACAAACACATGGAAACTGAATAATACACACTTGAGTAATCAGTAGGTCACAGAGGAAATTAAAGAAAATATTAAACAATACCTACAAGCAAATAAAAATACAAATACAACTTACTGGAATGTGTGAGATGCAATGAAAGCCATCCTCAGAGGAAAAGTTATTGTACTGTATTCCCACATCAGGAAAACAGAGAGAATACAAATAAATAACCTGATGTTGCACCTAAAACATCTATAAAACCAAGAGCAAGTCAAGCCCAAAGCCAAAAAGAAGAGAGGATATTATAAAAATCAGAACAGAAATCAATACAATACCGACTAAGAAAACAATCCAAAGAATAATGAATCGAAGAGCTGGTTCTTCGAAAGAATAAAATTCATTAGCCCCTAGCCAACCTTATTTTAAAAAGGGAAGAAAAAACTCAAATTCATGCAATAAGGAATGAAAAAGGTGAAATCACTACAGACTCTATAGAACTACGAAAGATCATCAACACATATTTTGAAAACCTCTACTCTCAAAGGTTTGATAACACAGAAGAAATAGACAGATTCCTAGAAACACATGAAGTACCAAAGCTAGGTCAAGAGAATATAAAACTGCCGAATAACCCAATTTCTATTAATGAATTGAAAATGTAATTAATTCCTCACCTATAAAGAAGAGCTCAGGCCCAGACAGATTCACTGTGGAATTCTACAAGAAATACAAAGAAGACCTAATGCCAACACTACTCAAACTCTTCAATGAAATTAAAAAGGAAGCAATCCTTCCTAAGTCATTCCTGGAAGCAAATATTACTCTAGTACCAAAACCTGAGAAAGACCCAACTAAAAAAGAGAATGATAGAACACAGATGCAAAAATCCTCAATAAAATATTGGAAAATAGGATGCAGCAAATCATCAAGAAGATTATACACCGTGACCAAGTGGGATTCATACCAGGCATGCAGGGATGGTTTAACATACATAAATCAATAAATGTAATCCACCATATCAATAAAGCCAAAAGTAAGAATCACATGATCATTTCTATAGATGCAGAAAAAGCTTTTGATAAGGTCCACATTCATTTGTGATAAGAACTTTACAGAAAATTGGAATAGATGGTCTTTACCGCAATATAATAAAGGCCATCTATGACAAACCAACAGCCAGTATCATACTAAATGGCCAAAAATAGAAGGCCTTTACTTTAAAATCAGGCACAAGACAAGTTTGTCCTTTATCGCTACTCCTATTTAATACAGTACTGGAAATACTAGCCAGAGCAATTAGACAAGAGAAAGAAATAAAACAGGTAAAGATAGGAAAAGAAGAAGTTAAATTATCATTGTTTGCAGATGGCATGATACTCTACATAAAACACCCACTAAACTCCATTGAAAGACTCTTAAATTTAATAAATAAATTCATTAATGTAGCTGAATACAAAATCAATACTCAAAAATCAATAACATTCCTATACACTAACAACAAAATCACACAGAGAGAAATAAGAGAAGCCATGCCCTTCACACTATCAACCAAAAATGAAATGAAATATTTAGGAATTACTCTCATGAAAGAAGTGAAAGACCTATACAGGGAAAATTATAATACACTGAAAAAAGAAATTGAAGATGATCTCAGAAAGTGAAAAAACATCCCTTGCTCATGGATAGGAAGAATAAATATTGTGAAAATGAACATTCTCCCAAAACTATTATACAGATTCAATGCAATCCCAATAAAAATACCATCAACATACCTCATAGATCTAGAGAAATCACTCCTAAAATTTATCTGGAGCGAGAAGAGACCTAGAATAGCAAAAACAGTTCTAAGCAACAAAGGCAAGGCAAGAGGCATCACAATCCCTGACTTGAAGCTATACTACAAAGCAACCATAGTAAAATCAACATGGTACTGGAATAAAAACACAGCCAAAGATCAATGGAATAGATTAGAAAATACAACCACAACTACAAACACACTCAACCACCTTATCTTTGATAAAGGAGCCAAACATGTTCCCTGGAAGAAAGACAGTCTCTTGATTAAACGGTGTTTAATATGGAAACATATGGAAAAACTGGCTCTCCATATGCCAAAAACTAAAACTAGACCCATGCCTATCACCATGTGCTAAATTAAAATCTAAATGGATCAAAGATCTGAATATTAAAACAGAAACACTAAATCTACTGGAAGACAAATTAGGTAGAAACCTTGAAAACATAGGGGTAGGTAGGGAATTCATGAACAGGACTCAAACCACACGGGAAATACTTCCCAGAATCAGTAACTGGGATCACCTCTTATTAAAAAAGTTTCTCCATGTCAAAAGAAATCTCCAGCATGGTGAAAAGAAAACCTACAAACTGTTCTTAGTGAGTTCTTAGTGAACTTCCCCTCAGACAAAGGACTTCTGTTTAAAATATATAAAGAATTTAAAAAATCAGATCCCCAAAATTCAAAGATCCAATCCAAAAATGGGCATCTGAGATGAAAATACAATTCTCAGATGAAGAAATACAAATGGCAAATAAATATATGAAAAAATGTTCATCATGATTAGTCATTAGAGAAATGCAAATTAAAACAACACTCAGATTCCATCTCACTCCTGAAAGAATGGCCAGGATCAAGAAAACCATCAACAACAAATACTGGAGAGGCTGTGGGGAAAAAAAAACTCTCCTGCACTGTTGGTGGGAGAGTAGACTGGTGCAACCATTGTGGAGGTCAGTCTGGAGATTTCTCAAAAAGTTGGGATTGGAAGTCCCATTTGTTCCAGCTATACCACTTCTAGGCATATTCCCAGAACTGAAAGCATCATACCACAGTGATATATGTGAACCCATGTTTATAGCAGCACAATTCGTAATTGCCAGATCTTGGAAACAACCTAAGTGTCTATCAACTGAGGAATGGATAAAAAAGTTGTGGTATTTTTGTACAATGGAGTACTACTCAGCTATAAAGAAGGATCACATTGAGATATTTATAAATAAATGGACGTAGCTTGAGACCATACTCGTAAGTGAAATAAATCAAACTCACATGTATGAATACCAAATAGTTTCCCTATTGTAAGAAATGATTCAAAGATATAAAATTATGTGGTAATTATGATTCCCCATTATGTGACTTTGAACACTTATAAAGTTTTCACTCATTAATTGGAATGGTTTTATTCTGGGCTGTTTGATATTCTTGCCTGTGATGATATGAACAACTATTTTGAAGAAAACAAGACATCATAATAACTAGTGTTGATTTAATATCATCTTGTTTTGAAGTCCAACCAAACTGTTTTTCTTCTGTCTCCATTGGTTTTATCATTTTGTATCTTACTGGATTTTATTATATGTGATAGTATAAACAAAAATTTTTATAGGCAAAGAGATAATTTAGAAACCATTGTTTGTTTTCCATTAGCTGGTTCTAACTACCCTGTAATACTTTCATCCTCTTGAATGGTTTCACACTGCCTTGATATGTTTGATGCCATAGTATACGAAGTTATACTCAAATATTTCAAGGAAAGAGACACTATGGTAACTACTATTAAGTCAGGTTACCTTCTGGTGAAGCACTAAGTTGCTGAAATTGTTATGCTTTGACCTGTATTGTTATGTTGTTATGTCCTCTTTTATCTCAATCTCCTCCTTTTTTTAAAAAAGAATTTATTTATTTATTTTTTGTTGTTCTTTTTAATTAAGGGAAAAATAAAAACAATTACCAGGCTATAGTAACATTTTGATTTCCTATTAACTTGATTTGATGTCCTGTATTGCTCCCACCATCTTGTTTTGACTGATTTTACTCTGTTCTGTTCTGTTTGATATTATCAAGTTTGAGGGTATAGGCAATTACTTTGAACGCAGTAAGATTCACTATGACGCCCATTCTTATTTGACTATTATCTTTTTTTGAAGTCCTGTAATGTCTCCAGTGTTTAGGTTTTATTGGTCTTGTTCTGTACTATTTTGTTCAATTTTATTATACCTAATGATATAGGCAATTCTTTTTAAGGTAGCAAGAGGCATTATGGTAACCATTGTTGATCACCTTGTATTCTGTTTTTACATCATGTACTATGTCCGTCTTTTTTTTTGACTGACTGCTTTGTTTTGTCATATTTGGTTTTATTCTCTTCCAAAAAGAAAAGTAATAACAACTGTGGGAGTAATAAAACCCAAAATGTGTAAATGTTGTTATAAAAGAGAGAGGAAAAAGAAAGTGCTCTAAAGGATACAACTGCAAGTGTGTTTAAGTGTGTAAGATAGATAACCATATTACTAAGTTTTTGTGGGATCATTGAACACAACTGTTTGCAGTCTCACTGTTTGAATGTCCATTTTGTATGCTTTAATCTTGTAACTTGAACAACTATTTCTAAGATGACTATATGTAATCTATTCTTACTGGTTTTTTTTGAAATTCTGTATTACTTGTACCCTTATACTGTTTTGGGTTTTTCCTCCTTTAAATAAAATTTTTAAAATTAAAATAAAAATGTTTAATTTCTAGATCTCATTGTAAACTCTAATACGTCTCTTAGCTCAAAAGAAGTGATTTTTCCACTTTAATTTGTAAAAAGTATGAAAGCAGAAGCAGAGATTGAGGGAAGGATAACAAAAAGTTATATGTGGTGATTAAAGTTCCATCTCTTAAATTAGAGATCTGTCACATCTGTGTTCTCTTATGGGCGATGATAAAACTGATTTAAGCAGCTATAGAATTTTTTTAATTTTCTTTGGGTAATGTAAAAAGGTGGGGTGAAAATAGAAAAAAAGATCATTATCTTCTTATCTCAGGGACTGTCTATGAATAGAATCATGGGAGGTATCTCATCATAGAGGACAGCTTCTATAACAGCCAAACCCAGGGCCAAGCAAGTAGAAAGGAATGGAAATTTTCTTTCATGCTAATATAATGAGATTATACAGATCACACCTTTGAAAGACAACCTGAAGTCTAAGATGATCATAAGAGCGATGCGACTTTCAAGGAAACTATTGAAACCATAAATTGAGAGGGAAAGGTGACAGGAAAGAAATGTTGCATGTAAGAGGATATATCCACACCTGCAGAGGGTTACAAAGCCAGCCACAACTGTAGTTTGACGTCAGATAGTTTTTCTTCATTAGAAAAGACTATTCTAGATAGCTATTTTATTTCTTAATATGGGAATACAGTGGGAATACAGTGATATGGCCCAAAACTCTCTGGAGAGTAACTGAATAACCTTTATGAGGAGAAACAGGCTGTCCTCAACACAGTTAGTGCCTTAATTTGGACTATGTAAGACATGATTTGACAAAATCTCCTGCCTTACTTGCTATAGCAATTTCCTGTTCTGAGACAGCCATTGGGCTCATATTCAGTACTTCTAAGTGGAGCTTTACACAAAAAGATTAATATTGAGCCCCTGGCTCAGAACAGGAGAGTTTTTTTAGAAGCAGAGATGCCAACATGGCGTCTCAGCATATCATGGCTACTGTTAACCTTTCCTTCCTTGGCAGGAATGGTAGCTGTCAGCATGCCTGAGGTCTCACATTGGGAGAACACAGTGGAGGAGGAAAGGAGATGACCAGATGGCCAAATATGTCAGACTCTCAGAGATAAGAAAATAAGAAGGAAGGTAGAAGGAATCAGATTTTTCTTTTCACTTTGCCTGAAAGTTAAGCACAAAATTCTTGGAAAATCTCATTCCTATCAGCTCAAGGGATCTTTCTTGGTATTCCTTCTTGTCTACAGGTTCAAGCTTGGCCCAGGGGGCCATTCAGTCACAATCAGCAAAATCAAGACAGGAAGCCAAGACTGTAAAACTGGACTGTTTATATTACACAACTCTTTCATGTCGTGTACTCTGTTGGTATTCCCTCCAAGTGGAGATATTATTTTTTGCTTTTTCAGGAGACAAATGCAGAAGACAAGGCAACACAGGGTGGATATGCAGTGATCTTCCAGAAAGCAACTAAATCTCTCCAGCTCATCATATCACCATCAAAGCCAGGAGACTCCGCTACATATTCCTGTTGCTTTCAACAGCCCAGTATAAACAAAAATGACAGAAGAGCTTTACCAAAAGGTCAGAACTCACCTAAGGTGATAACCTGTTCTCACATTCTCTGGGAAGACTTACAACCCCTACCAGTCATTTGTCAGCAGCTAGTTGTTAAGGTACATATGACAACATCTGAAAGGAAGTCGCTGAATTTTTTCTAGGAAGCTGTCCTGCACAGCTGGCTCAGAAAGCAAACAGGACCGTGTGTGAAAGTTCCGTTCTTCAGATAACAGCACATTTCTATTTCTTCCCACGGAGTATGTCACACAACAGCAATGAATGAATAGCAGCATTTTAAAACAACTACTTGATTGTTTATCTTTGCTTTTACACCAGCTCAGTTCTGTCTCTAAAGGAGAACACTGTGAAAGACACATAGAAAAAAACACACAGCATAAAAGTTTATATCCTAGGAGGATTAAAGACTGGCTGCAGAGTAGCGTCAAGAAAAATGAAATATCTAGAAGTTGGTCTAACCAAAGAAGTGAAAGACCTCTTTAAAAAACTAAAGTACCCTGAAGAGAGACATTCAAGAAGATGCAAGAAAATGGAAATATTTTCCTACTAGGCAGAACTAACATTGTCAAAATGGCTATATTTCCAAAACTTTTATACAGATTTAATGAAATCTCAATCAAAATACCAACAGCATACTTGATAGATTTAGAAAAATAATCCTAAAATCCAGATGAAACCAGAAGGGACCCAGACAGAATAGCAAAAGTGACTTTGGGCAGTAAGAGCAGAATAAGGAGCCCAGCAATCCTTGGCTTGAAGCTGTACCACAAAGAAACAGTGATGGAGGCGGCATGGTACTGCGATCAGAACAGGCCTGCAGGTCAGCAGAACAGGACTAAGGATCCTGAAGCCAACCCAGACGCACTGAGCCATCTGATCTTCAACAAAAATGTCAAAAACATATTGGAGGAAAGATAGCAAGTGGCACTGGGAAAAACACTGGTTGTTTGAGGAAGATTTTAACTGGACTCTTATCTTTCACCATACACTAAATTAAAATTAAAATGGGTCAAAGATTCAAATATTAAAACATAAATATTAAACTTTCTGAAAGATAAAACTTTCTGAAAGATAAATATTAAATTTTCTGAAAGATAAAACTACATGTAGTAGACATACATGTAGGAAAGGATTTTCTAAATAGAACCTCAATGCACAAGAAACAGCAGCAAAAATCAACAAGTGGGATTATATTGAGCTAAAAAGCTTTTGCACAATGAAAGAATCAACTTACATAATGGGAAAAAAAATTATCCAGGTACATTTCAGACAGAAGATACTAGAATATACAAAAAACTCAAAAAGTTAAACTACCCAAAATTGAAGACCCGGTCAAGAAATGGGGAAGAGAAATGAGCATCCACAGAAGAATAAATACAAATGGTCACCAGATGTATGAAAACATGTTCAGCATCTCTGACAGTTACAGAAATACAAACTAAAACAAACAACCTTTATTCCATAAAGAATGGCAACCATTAGGAAATAAACAGTAAGATCTTAGCAAGGCTATGATGAAAAAAAAACCCTTCTTCATAGTTAGTAGGAATTTAACAAGTACAAGCATTATGGACATTATGATGGAGATTTCTCAAACTGAAATTAGAAATCCCATAAACCTAACCATCCCCTTGCTAAGTGTCTGCCTCTGTGAGTTTAAATCATCACACTAGAGAAATATTTGTAAATCTATGTTTATACCACATAGTTAAATCCTGGAAGTAGCCTATACCCATTAACAGACAATTGGATAAACAAAATGAGATAGATAATAGTAATAATAATGATGATGATGATGATAGATAGATAGATAGAAACACATACATATCAGAACAGTACTCAGCTATAAAGAATGATAAATTTGAGACATTTGTAGGAAAATGGTTGTACATAGAAAATATAATATTGAGTGAAGTAAATCAGACACGCAAGTTTAAGTATCATATGGTATCTCTCACTTGAATAAGGCAAAGTACAAACAGAGAATGATATAGATGGATAGAAAGGAAAAAGAGAATGGATCTTTTGCAATAGGAAAATGATTCCAGGAAACAAGGGCAAAGGGTGAGGAAAAGAAAATTAGAAAACAGGTAGACAGACCTTTTGGAAAAGTAATATTTGTAACTTTCTGTTTAAAATACCATGTAGAAGAGGGTTTCTCAGATAAGAGAAACCATCAGACAGGGGCTGGGGATTTAGCTCAGCAGCATTAGCGCCTGCCTTGCAAGCAGGCATTCGTGAGTTCGATCCCCGGTACCAATAAAAAAAAAAGAAAGAAAGAAAGAAAAGAAAAGAAAAGAAAAAAGAGAAACCATGCAATATTTAAGCGTGTGTGTCTGACTTGTTTCACTTAACATCATGAATTCAAGGTAAATCTGTTTGTCTATGAATGCTTCAAGTTTATCTTTCTTTATGGCAGAGTAAAAACAAAAAAATGAAAATAGTGTTTGCAAATGCAAAGGAGACCAAGAGTTGGAGGGAGCAGGCAGGGACTGAAGGGGGAGAGGATGAAAAAAAATAAGTTGTGTGGTCCCTCAGTCTGGGTGGGAGTCTGCTTTCTCGCAGTGCTTGGAATACTCCACTGAAAGCTCTCACCTACTTAGCAGTCTGTGTTGAGAAGTCTGTTCTAATTGCCCCTGGTCATCTGAGAGATATAAATCAAAGCAGTGCTGATGTTCCACTTCATTCCCCAAAGGATGGCTGTTATCAAGAAATCAAACAATAGTAATAGCTGGCAGCTCTGTGGAGGAAAAGGAACCCTTCTGCACTATTGGTAGGAGTGTAGACTGGTGCAAACACTGTGGAAATCAGTGTGAGATTCTTCAAAACACTAAAACTAAAGGTTCCATATGGCCCAGCTATTCCCCTTCTTGATATCTTCCCCCCAAAATTAAAAGCACTATACTACAGCAATGTATGCATACCCACATTTATAGTGGCACAATTTATAATAGCTAAATCTTAGAAACATCCCAAATGCCTACCAACTCATGAATGAGTAAAGATGTGGCATTTTTAGCATACAGTGGAGTATTACTCAGCCATAAAGATGGATAAATTTGAGACATTTCTAGGTAAGTAGATAACAATTTGAGACATATTCTTAAATGAAGTAAATCAGACACATATGTAAGTACTGCATTGTTTCTTTGATCTTGATTTTATTGTGTCTGATGGTATGGGCAGTTATTTTGAAGATAATAAGAGGCATTATGATAGCCATTATTGATTTTGTTTTATCTTGTTTTGAATTCCTGTATCATGTTCATTGCTTTGTGTTCATTGACATTATTCTGCTTTATTTCATTTGCTTTTATTCTCTTCCAAATAAAAAACTTGAAGTATAAATACAGACAAAAATAAATAGATATTATAAAGAAGAAAGAAAATATTCAAATGGGAAGATGAACTTGGAAAGAGGAAAGGGTAAAGAAAAGAAGAGAAAAGAAAAATGGAAACAAAGCTTTTATAAGCTTTGTAAGAAGAGAAGAGGAGTTGAAGGTAGGATGGGGAATAGGAAAAAAGAATCAAGATATAAAGAGGTACAAATTCCCTATGATGAATGTGATTATTATCAATTGATTTTTTAAAATCTCACTCAAATTCATCATAATGATGCAAAATGGTCTGGGTATATGCAATAAATAAATGAATGTCTCTTTAATCCATTGAGATTTGAGTTATTCTTATTGAATTATAGCTAAGCTGTCTTAACGTAACTGATAGTCTAAAGTTACTTGAGTACAAAGGAAAAAAAGGAAGCATTATCCCAAACTTCAAGGCCAGCAAGATATTTCAGTAACATGAAAGCATTTTTTAAATTATAGGACAACATGTTTCAATGAGCATTAATTCAAAAAATCTAACTAAAATATTAGTTAAAAAGTAACGGTTTATAAGAAAGAATAATATATCACAACCAATATACAATGCTTATGTAATCTTCATTTAACATTTTAAATGAATGAAATTTATAGTCATCATTAAAAGATATGATTGAATCATCCCTATTGTTGAACAGGGATGCACTTGATACGTAATAAACATTTACTCATAATAATAAATACTGTAGTATAAATAAATAGATCACTGGCTAATTAAGAACAGAAAAGAACTTTCTGATTCCAGTAAAGAATATACATTTCACAGAAAGCAAACGTATAAATTAATTGTGAAATAATAAATGCTTTCTTTCAAGCACATCATAAACACTATTTCTATTAGATATTGTTCTATAGATTGCAGCCCTTTGAGAGAGAAAGAGTTGTAACATGAAAGATTGCTGTACACATCTAACAATTACACTCTAAAGTTACCCAAGAGAATAAAAAAATTTATAAAAATATTTTTGCAGAACATATTTGAAAATAAAAATATGTGTAGGATATATCTTAATCTAAATAAATATCCAATACTTCATTTATTATAACTCAGAACTGACCAAAACCCAAATATTCATTAAAAAGTCAATGTTACTCAACAATAAATAGAAACTACTTAATCAAAGAATGATATAGATGAAGAATTCTTAAAACATTACATGCAAGAAAAGAAGCCAGATGAAAAGAAATTGCACTGTGTAGTTTTACTCATTTGAAATACTAAAAGAGATGAATTATGAATTTAATCCATACAAAAGAAACAGATAAGAGGTTACATGTGTCCTGTAGTTGGACAATATTGATGGTTAAGAAATTCAAAGGAACATTCTGTGGTAAAATAATTGTTTGGTGCCTTGATTTACACAATTATTACACAAGTCAATAAACATTTCAAAGTATACCATATTTCAAAACACTTAAAATGAGTCCATTTTACTGCATGCAATTTGTGCTTCAGTAGTTTATTTGAAAACAAAATGAAATGGAAACTGAGTTATTGCTACATACCTACCAAGAAGTCTAAAGTTAAAAAGAAACACAACACCAAGTAATAAAGAAGAGTTGGACTCTCTGAAACAAGAAAGACCATAAACTGATGATAATGCTCAGGGGTAAATGCTTAGCACTTACTTTCAATCAAAAAGTTCCATACTTAGTGACTCAGAAACTTCACTCCTTGTTAATACTCCACAGAAAATCATGCATACATGCAATGAAAGATACTTACAACCTGTTTATAATCATACTGCCACGATAGCCAAAAACAAGAGAAATATCCATCACACATCAAATGAATAAATGCAATCAACAGGGTAAGTTCAACAATGAAAATGAACACATAATAATTTAACAAATAACAAATAAATTTCACAAACATAATTTTGAATGGAGGAAAAACAGAGACATATACAATACTGCATTGCTTTCTTTACATAACTTTTAAAAAGCAGTCAAAACAATAATGGTTGAGGATTGGTGTATACATTACTAACTTTTCAATGAAAAATTAATTGGTATAAAAATGAAGTTAATATTCATGTTTGTTTGAGGGGGAAGTGCTGGAAATCCAGCCCAAGATCTCACATTCCTGGCAAACACTACCACCGAGCTAACTCCCTTACCATGTAGCATTTATGTCTGGATGGAAGGGAAAATTTCTCTCTTCCTTCAAGAGAATATCAAGAAATCTGTAACACAACAATCAAGGCAGGGAATGCTTCATGTGAAATACCAGCATGACTCTCTAAAAGAGGAAAAACAAGACATCTCAGGCAGAGCGAAGGGAAGCCAGACCCGTCACCACTGTGCAGTGCTAGGTCAGAGGCCACACAGTCCCTGTCCCAGTAAGAACAGAGGGCCCCAACTTTCACCAGATTAGGACACCAGCGGCAAATACAGTCAGCCAGAAGCTGATGCTCAGATACTCAGCAAGGATTAGCCACACTGACTTACAGTCAGGTACAATCTGTGAGAAGGAAATCACAGAGGACAGGTGCCCATCGGATAGCAAGTTTCCTTCTGGGAAGGGAGAGGAGTCAAAAAGATGTGCCGGCAAGAGGAACCGCTTGCAATAGTAACCTCACAGAGATCGTATTCCAGAACAAAAAACACTACAATAGATCAAGACAGCTCAATTATGTTTTCCTTCCACCACAAAATTATTCTTACTTTTACAGAAAGGTCAATTTACAGCAGTTACCTGTATCTGAGTCTCACCTGACCCAGCTGCAGTGACCTTTAAGGGAAGGAACTCATCAGTTACTAAATGGAGAACCCAGTCGCACTGCAGTAGTGTTTGACGTGAACATGAAAACCCCAATCATAAGTAGCGAGCCAAATAAACGATGGAAAATATGAAGTAGGGAGCTGAGTCTGTCTCAAATGTGAAAGAGATCAAGAGATGGAGGGGAGAGAGAGATGAGGAAAGAGGATGAAAAAAGGATTTAAAGTGTGTGATGTGCATACACCAACCCCACACAAGAAATGTGAACAGTATGTACTGCAAATATGTACTAATAAAAAATAACTGATGATATCTGTTAAAATGTAGATGAACCTTAAAAATCTACGCAAAGGAAAGTAAACCAGTCGTGAAAACACAAATTCTGTTTACCTCTTCAAAAACTGTTATAATTCCAATTATGTGAATTGGATACATTTAATGTAAGTAGGTTAAGCAATTCAGTGAAAAAGCAAACAAAATTCAAATATATTGTATATAAGAGACATCTTACATGTTAAAAGATACAAATATGGTGAGACTAATGGGATGGAGAATCATGTTTATCATGTAAATGGAAATCTTGTGAAAGCTGGAGTGGTTTTACTAATAACATGAGGTGAAGAAGTTGAAACCCCCTGAATATTGCTATTAATAAAGGAAGATATTTTACGATCAATGTGCCAATCCATAAGGAATATATTACAAGTATAAACATGCACACAGGCTTTTTTTTATTTTAAAGAGAAAAAAACAGCAGCAGAGATTGAAAACCTGACATGAAAATTCATATGAAATTTAAGAGCTAAAGAATGAGAAAAATAGTTTGGGAAATAAAAAAAACTGGATAACTCATATTTTCACTTTTAAAATTCACTACTAGTACTGCTCTCTGCACAGAGTGCTGGGAATGTCCATACTGAGAGATAAAGTTGGAATTTTTCTTCATGCTACACACAGAATCAACTCAAATGTATCAAAGATCTAAAACTAACAGCTAAATCTATAAAACTTGAAGAAGAAAAAATAGGAGTAAATTTTTATGTCCTTGACTTAGATACCACCTCTTTAGATTTGATGCTGAATCACAAATGGCAAAAGATTAAATGGAATTTTATCAGAATTGAGACTTTTGCATTTCAGTGAATAGAATCAAGAAAACAAATCCTCCCAAAAATTGACACCAATTTTTTAAAATTAGATCTCTGATAGAGTGTAGTATCTACAACATATAAATAATTCTTTTTTAATTTTTTATTTTAAAGAAAAAAACAATAAAATGAAACAATGATTTTGAATCAAATAGTTCTGACAGCAACATAAAAATACAATCCACCTTAAAGTGGGTCAATTATTTGAATGCTCATTTTTCTTCAAATAAAATACACCAATGGCCAATAAGCACATGAAAAGATGTTCCACATCACTAGCTATCAGAAAGGCTAATCGAATACACAGGCAAAGACTACATCACATCCACTTAGTGGTTTAATCAAAACAGATAGAGAGCATCAAGTCTGAACAAGAAGTTAGGGAAACAGGTCTCTAATATACTTTTATGAGTGAATAATGGAACAGTCAATTTTGAAAATATTCTAGAAGTTCCTTAAACAAAATTCTTATATAATCCTAAATGATCCAGCCACAGAAATGAAAACATAAGTTTTCACAAAATTTTGTGCACAAAATGTTTGTAGTAGTATTAGCCATAATAGTCAAACTGTGGAAACAATTCAAATGTCCATCAACTGATGAATTGATAGGAAATATGGTATTGTATATCCATACAATGGAATATTATTAACCAATAAAAAGTCGTGCGATACTGATTTAAGTTGCAAGCTGGTTGAATCTTGAAAACATGATGCTAAATGAGATGCCAATCTCAGAAGGTCACATATTGTATAATTCCATCTATACAAAATGTCCAAAAATTCTACAGAAAAGAAAACCAGATTAGTACCCATGCGGTTCACAAGGGAAAGTCATTTGTGAATGCTAATAGGTACAGAGTTCTTTATTTGGGTGGTAATTAAAATGTTCTACAATGATGGTGATGATGGCACAACCCTATAAGGATGCTTAAAAAACTAAATTATACTTGTTTTATACAAATGAGTTGCATGATGTGTGAATTCTACCTCAACAAAGCTGTTCCATAAAAATAAAAAGTACAGTGTTTACTGTTGTTTTTAGTAATGAATGGTACATAAAAGTTCTAATGCTTGTCTGATTTTTGTATAATATAACTAGATGACATCATGAATCCTACATTTTAAATTTCTTTAGAAACCCCATCAATTTTATTTGTGCATTTATACCAGTACTGAATTAATATTTTAATTTTATAATCTGATACATAGTAGATGCACAAGACTAGTTATTAAATTAATTATGGCTTCATAAATATCATGTCAAATACTGCCATGTTCTCAAAACCAGAAATTTCCTGTTCTCGATTTGTGAAATTCTTTTTCTTTTTCTTTCTTTTTTACTGAGAATGGGGAAATAATTGATGCACAATTCAAATTTTCTTTCCTTATAGGTCTAGTATTTCATTTACTTTTACTGTTGGATACTTTCATCTCCTCATAATATAAGTAAAAATTAATACATTAACCTGACAAATTATTGCTAAATTCTTTTCTGTGCCAAATCCAACATTATGTGATAAATAACACAGGTTTGGAGTTGCCCTCAAGCATAGAAAGAATAAGATGATGTAGCAATAAAAGGAGTTTAACCATTGAGAAAGCATCACAGAATTCTAAATCCCCAAAGTGGCTGCAAATAATTTAATCTTTGAGTTTTACAATAGGAAGCTCTTCACCGAGGCCTCCTCCTAGAGGGAGGTATCATATCAAAAATTTCTATCCTTAGAAAGAAACACAAACTTACCTGAAATAGTCCCTAGCTTTAAATAAGCACATATGGACATTCACCAGAGGGGCTGCCCTGGCAGCAAACCAAGCGTCTTCCAGGGGAAGGAAAGATATCACTGAGCTGTACTTGCAGTCACCCTTTTTGTTAGCTTTTACTTTAAAGTCTCTTTTTTATTTTTTTTTTAATTTTATTTTAAAGAGGGTAGAACTAAACATAAACAGAACAAAGCAGATCAAAAGAAAACAATGTAAGTGACATAGATTTCAAAGCAAGACAACAGGAGATTATCACTGGCTACTACAATATCTCTTGTTTTCTTCTTGTCCATATCTTCACACACAATGAATTCATACAAAACAAAATAGTATTAAACTGATCAAAACAGCGTGATGAAGGCATTATAGGCCTTCAAAACCAGAAACAGGGAAATCACAAGGGCTGCAATAATGTCTCTTGTTCTTTTCAAAATAGCTGCCCATACCTTTATACACTGAAATTAAACACAACAAAACAGACTCAAACCATTCTGAACAAAGAATAGAAGCATTACTGGATTTCACAGCATGATGATATGAAATCAGCAATGCATACCATAATGTCTGTTTTCCTTCAAAGTAGCTGTTCATTTCATCATGCACAATATAATCGATTCTCATAAACTATTTAGAAGTTCTAGGCATGTATAAGCCTCTACATGTATACCTACCCTTTCTGCATTACATGAAAAAAATTTAAAAAACAGATTATTAGAAAACTAAGAAACAAAACAGACAAGTAAATAACAATAGCAAAGAGCCCAAAACACTGACAATATAGGCCTTCCAAACACGGTGGTAGGAACATAGCTAGAGGTGTTATTTTACATAAAGTCTCTTTTTTAATACATGCACAGCTTCAAAGTCATGGGTAAACCCTTTCTCAGATGCAGGGAAATAACTGAACCCATCTTCGTGGAAAGCAAAGAGGTAAGTTGAATCAACGGGAACAAACATTTTGTTCTAACCGCTAGGAAAATAAGAGAGGAACACTTGAGCCCCGGAATTTGAGACTGACCTAGGAAATACAGCAAAACCTCAGCACAGAGCCTACCAAGGTCCTGGCTTCCGCTCCTGGACAGATAGATAAATAATTAGATATATGTTATAGATGATAGATAGATAGATAGACAGACAGGTAGATATGACTAATACAGAGTTCAATTTTAAATGGTCAAATATTTATTGATATAGTGAATTAATGGGCTCAGCCATCAGAAAGAGAGGTAATTTTAACTATTTCTTGAAATTTTATCTATTAAACTTAATCGCTTTTGCAGTGCTGGAATCAAGCATAGGCCTTCATAAATGCTAGGCAAGTCCTCTACCACTAAAGTACTTCCCCATCCCTTCTTTCCTATTTCTTTAGTAGTTGCTTTTGAGAATATCCAGAAAAAGAGTTTCATATTTTCTTCCTAATTTCTCAAATGGCATCATTTCATTTTCCTCTCCCTTTTCATCTCTTCCTTCTCTTCTTTTTCCCTCAGTGTTTTCAATGGATGTCACTCATAGACATAGGCTGCTGACGATAAAATATACATTAGCAGGACTCTCATATAAGATAACATTGGATACTACAAGGTACCTGTGCCTGACTCAGAGCAGAGGCACCCAGCAATGCCCATCTAAAACATGATTGAGACACTGTTTTGCTCCAGGCTCCAATTTGAGAATCCTGATCCCCAGACAACTTAGCTTTTAGCCTCATGCAAACTTTTTTCTATCATAATGTTCACACCAATATTACACAATTATGAAATTATTTTTGTAATATATATTACAAATAATCTCTTCTGCTATATCACTTGATTTTAATCTCATCTTATGGTAATTTATATCAAAAGATGTTTCAAACTCTTGAAGTTAAATTACATGTTAGTGTTTCTAAGACTTAACAGAAAGTCTCTTCCCTTTATAACGTGGAGTTGAACTTGATTTCTTGGAATTAAGAGTATTTCCTACCAGCTCAATGGAGCACCAAGCTGTGAATTAGGATGTATTATCTTTACTGTAAAGAAGGGAAAAATCTTTTTTCGATGATTTTGTTTATTCAACCTTATTTGAGCTTGACCCTCATAAAGGATTCCAATACAAACTTCAAAATAGGGATATACATCAGGAAACATTCCTTTATTTATTTATTTATTTATTTATTATTTTTTAAAAAGAAAAATAATACAAGTAATGATACAGAATTTCAAAATAGGATGATAGGAAATTAACAATGGTCTTGATTGTATCGCTTTACCAGAAAAGTCTCGAGTTTATCCTTCTTTATAGCTGGGTAGCCCTCCATTATACAACACTACTACATCTTTCTTTCTATTTCTCAGTTGATGGGCATTTGGGTTGTAGCCAAGATTTAGCTATTGCAGATTGTGCTGTGCACCAGCTCAGGAGAACAGCCACATTTCTTCTCACAGGCTATGAGGAGTTCTGGGTTTAGAGGTCTCAGGAATAGAAGAAGGTGGAAAATTTATCATTGGTATTGTGGTTTTGAACAATATTTCCCTGTACAACACAAACAAACATACTCAGATATCAGGTAGGGTGAAGGAGAAGAGCTCTGAGAGTGCTTAGAAACCTGAACTTTCCATTCACCAGCACTTAACAAGCAAGAGCTAATCTCCTGGATATGCAAGAAGTTCTTACAAGACAAGGCAAACACTCATCTTTTAAATAAGCCGAAAATTTGAATAGGCACTTCACCAAAGACCTAAAATGATAAATAAGCACACAATGCTCAAAATAGCCATAAAGGAAACACAAATTAAAACAAGAGATACTACTACCATCTAGAAGAATGACTAAAATAAAAATGAATGACTATGGCTAGCATTCATGAAGTTGTGGTGCAAGCAAAACTCTCATCACTGCTACTGATAATGTGACTAGTTCAGCCATTTAAAAAACAGGTCTACTGTCTCCTGAGCAGCTAAATATGCATCTATCCCATAACCTAGCATAATCTCCTTCAAAAAATAAAAGCTATGTCCATCAACTGACCGGAGCCGCGGAAGACAGGAGGCCAAACTCGAGCAGGATCAGCTCTCAAACTTTATTACGTACAGCGAACCGGACCTAACAAGGTCCGCCACCCTCAACGTTGATTCCTCTTCAGCCGTTGGGGGCAGGAACAACCTCTTATAAGGGGAAGCAGTATCCAATCACAGAGAAGCGCGCCTAACAATCTGATAGGCTAGCGTCACGGGTAACTGGGCAGATATGACAATTTGGCGGGCTTGTTCAGGCCGGGAAGAACCCGGAAGCAGGAAATGGGCGCCATCATAGGCGGCTTCCCACATCTCCCCCTTTTTTATTTATTAAAATAGGATGGTCTGTGGGTCCCTCCAAGGTGTCTATGACCTTGTTGCTGTTAGACACCTAGGAGTGGGCCTACCTTGTAGGCCGAGGCATGAGAGAATGTAGAGGTCTATACCCTGCTGTGCATCACCCTGTTTTGTGCATATCCTTGCGCCAGGACCATGCTCAAGGTGAGTGGTTCATTTTTTCGCAGGGCCAGGCTTTTGTGAACCGAACCTGGATGCATATAGACATTCATTCCTGCCTTCCCCCCAACCTTTGGGGCAGATGGCACTGCAGTACCCTTGGTCTCGCATCTCAATGCCAATAATTTGACTCCAGAAGGGACCCCTGGCCTTATAGGCCATGTATATCTGAGTGGAGCCTGTCTTAGGTTGACCGGGAGGGCTTTTCCCGTCTTACCCGTCATTGGCTTGCCCACTCAGCTCTTATAGCTGATGTTCTGCAATGTGAAGGAGATATGCGGCGGCCTGCTGGCCTGATGGGCCACCTGCTGCCATTTGCATGGCTGCCATAGCTGTGATCTTAACCTGCTGCTGAGTTTGTATGAGGCGATCTAACAAGCATTTAATAACCACAAGCCCTACTAGGATAGCCATGGCAATTAGGATCCAAAAAGAGGTAATCGTGGGACAGAAGGAAGAGAAATGGAGGGTCGACCGGAGTTAAGCGGGTGGGTCATAATCAAGGACTGTTTGATTGATGGTGTAAACCCTGGGTGAGGCGGGCGAGGCCACCGAAAAAGGTGCCAATGTGGGCGGGTGGTGCCAAGGACCCCAAAGATATTGTGGTGGTTCTGTGGAATCTGAGCATGATTAATAGGAACCCACAGAATAGAAAAAGCTCCAAACCAGACATTTTAGTTTGTAGATGGTCTCGGGCGCTGAGCGTCAGTCCCAGAAGGGTCGAGTTGACTTGTGTCCGCGGGCTTATCCTCCTGTGCTTTATCAGGAACTGGTGGGGAGTTTACTGCTCGCATCAATCTTTCCGGGACCCACAGCGGTTCGCGACCTGGTTCCTGTGGGAAGACACAAACCGCACCTCGGGTCCAACTAACCACTGGATCCGGGCCCATCCATTGTCCTGTAAGGACATCTTTCCATCTCTCCAGCCCTTTGTCGGCCGGGGACGGGTTATTGTGCTCCATGGCAGGGGAATGATTATTATGATTAAGGTTTAAAAAATTTATGGTAAAGAGTGCCAATGATATTCTTCCTTTGGGCGTTAGGCCGTGGCACAATTCACGGCACAGGCGTGTCCACTCTTAAGGACCTATTTTTGTTAGTTCTTAGGACATCACGGCACTCCTTAGTGCACTGTTCAAAAATCAATTGTTTTATGAGAGGGTGAGCCGCCTCAGCATCTGGAAAAATCCTGTTAGCGGCCTCAAGCATGCGGGCCACAAAGTCTGAAAATGGCTCTCCCTGCCCTTGTATAATTTTTGTAAGGTGACCCGTATGTTCTCCCTTTCCAGCCAGCCGTCTCCAGGCCTGGAGGCCACAGCGGCTAATTTGTTCATAAACCTGGCGAGGGTATTGAGTTTGATCTTCCTCAAAGGCTCCTTGCCCTAATAGCATATCCCTGTTCCACTCTCTCTGGTTATTTTCCCTGTTGGCTGCCGCCTGCTCTACACAGAATTCCTCATTCCAGGACTTCCAATCTAAATATTGTCCGGGGGAGAGGCAGGCGCGTGCCAGCTGGGTCCAATCTCCAGGAGTTAAAAGCAGACCTGCCAATGCCTCTAAAAGCGCCATGGTAAATGGCGCATTGGGCCCATAAGCTGAAACTGCGTCCTTGATAGCTTTAAGTTGTTTAATTTCTAAGGGCTCATAATATCCTCCTCCTCCCCTGCCTCCTACTTGTACCGGGAATGCATGGAGACCGGAACACTCAAAGGGAAGCCGCGACCATACCCTCTGGTGGAAGGAACGTCCTCCTCCCTCCCCAGATGGGGGCGCAGAAGGCAACCCAGGAAGTAGCTCTCCCTTTAACCAGGGCGGTGCCATAGGTTGTGGTGGCAGCCCAGGGAGCAACTCCTCTTCCGGCCACGGCGGTGCTATCTTCCCGAGCCCTGAATTCGCGAACTTGCCAAAGGGCGGAAGGGCTTAGTGGGGCCTGGCGCCCTGAAGGGGGTGATCGTGGGTCACGAACTTGCCAAAGGGCGGAAGGGCTTAAGGTCTTCCCGTAAGGCGGAGTAGCTCGGGCAGGGTGGTGTTTGGTTCCCCTTTTTATCTTCCCGAGCCCTGAATTCCTCTTTAAGCTGTGCAGGAGGGTCCTGTTTAGCGAAGACAACCTCCTCTTCTGAACCTTAATTAGAGCCCTGAGGGTCCTCCGGAGACCCACAATCGGCAGTGGCTCTGGGCTCCTCTGAGCATTCCGATCGAGCTCTATCAAAAGCCTGTCGGGCTGTATTAGCGAAGCGAAAGCAAAACAGATGCAAAGGGAAAAGAAAAGAAAAAAAAACCCAGCGTCCACTCGTGTGGCGCTCAAAATCTGTTAGGTGCGTCCACCCAACCCAGGTGACCCAGTACTCACCTGTCCCGGGAACCGCTGTATCTCACGTAGCTGATCAGGGTGAAGAGAAGAGGTGCTCGCGGCCTTCCGTTGTTATTGGGCCAGGTCCTCCGTCGTACCGCAGGCGACAGCAATCGCACCTCCCGGCCGAAGAGGCACGTCGCTGAGTCTTTTATTCCCCGTACGGGGGCCACCAGATGACCGGAGCCGCGGAAGACAGGAGGCCAAACTCGAGCAGGATCAGCTCTCAAACTTTATTACGTACAGCGAACCGGACCTAACAAGGTCCGCCACCCTCAACGTTGATTCCTCTTCCGCCGTTGGGGGCAGGAACAACCTCTTATAAGGGGAAGCAGTATCCAATCACAGAGAAGCGCGCCTAACAATCTGATAGGCTAGCGTCACGGGTAACTGGGCAGATATGACAATTTGGCGGGCTTGTTCAGGCCGGGAAGAACCCGGAAGCAGGAAATGGGCGCCATCATAGGCGGCTTCCCACAATCAACATTCATATAGTAGGTAGGAGAATGGTACTTGGAAATAATTCAAATATCAGCAACAGATGGTTCTATATAATAGAAAACCGTAAGGAGCTAGCACAGAAAGATTTCTGTTATGGATCATATGTTTGTATCCCCATAAAAGCATATATTGAAATCTTACATGAAGCTATAAGGATAGGAACCTCAAAATGAGTTTAGTGTTCCTGTAAGAAAAGATACCAGAAAGCGTGTTCAACATCTTCACCATGTGAGGACACAGCAAAAGAATGTCTTCTGTATGCTGGCAAAAAAAAAAAACACACCAAAAGACACATTGACTGGTACCTTGATTTTAAACTCTAGATCTATGACACAAATAACTTTGTATTTTTAAGCCACCTGATCTATGACATTCTTTATGGCATCCCACACTTCCTAGTACAGTCTCAAAAGAAATATGCTGAGAGGAACCACACAGAAGCAATTATATCTTGTATGATTCTATTTAAATAAAACTTCAGAAAATTCAAACTGATTCATTTTAAGAGTAGTCACAAGACACAAAATCAACTTTTAAAATCAATGACTTTTCTCTAATACCAACAATGCACTAGCTGAGAAAGAAATCAGGAAGACAATTTCACTCACTATAACTTCATAAAACAGTACCTAGAGATCAACTTAACAATGAAAAACCTCTGTGTGAAATTACAGAACAGTGATAAATTGAAGAAGACACTAGAAGATGGATTTGGGGCTTTTATTAGTTTTGTTAGCATATATTGATTATAAAGAAGAAAGGTTTGTATTGTGGCAAAATAAATAGGGGAAAATGTGTCCTCTGGGCTTCTGCTCAATGATCTTATTGTATCAAAGCCTGTGATTTCTTTTACCTGTGTGAAAAGTAACTTTTAAAGACTTCCTAAATTACTTTCTGGTGTGGTTGCACTTGGAAAAGCATTTTTAAATAGTGACTTTGTATTTCTAGTTAATAACCCTAAAGTATTTACCAGGAAATTCATTCTGAATCTGAGAGAGTGATTTGTTCTCCTGTGAGTCCATCAAAATAATATACAATAAACAAGGTCATGGAAGAATCAGGTGACAAGGTAATGGCTGCCTGTTAAGAGAGACATCCTGCCTTGCCATCCCTGGCATACAATCATTCCTAGTCAGACACAGTCTTTTCAAGATGCCTCCCTGTCTCAGGGAAGCAAACTGACCTGTGCAAGGATCCTAAAGCACTCAGCCTTGGATATGAGTGGGAGATATAAATGCCTCAATATTCCCATTTGCCAATAGATGCTTCTGTAGAGAGATTTAGTTTTTCCTGGATTTATCTCTGTAATGTTTTCATGCCGTAATACACCAATATCGATGATAAAACTATACCTAATAGACCTAATACCTAATACATCTATACCTAATATCTATACACCTAATACCTATACACCTATACCTAATACACCTATAACTATATATAGGTATCAAATATATTTCTTTTCTCTTTACTGACACTATTTCTTTCATATAAGTTTTTATATTTTTTGTTTCTTTGCTACATTAATATCTATTAAAGCTCTCTCTGTATGTTATTGTATTGTTAATTGTTTTTTTTAACTGTCACACTTTCTTCATTGTAATTTAACTTTTTTCATTTATCATTAACATGTATTTGAAAATGCCTTTCAAACATACAGGGAGAAGCCAAATGGGTCTCTAATATTATATGATTTCTTGTATGTTTCCCTCTTCATTTTCAATGCTTTGAATATTTTTTACACTTAAAGTAATTTACATTTGAATGTCAAATTTCATTATAACCCTTTCTGCTCTATTAGTCTTAGCTCCTAGCATCCTTTATTTTACATAAATTATTCTTTACTTTAAATTGGTTGATACTCATTTTATTAAAGTTCTACAGTCATATTTAATTAATGCCACTATTTCCAATTGAGAGTTTAGCATAGTTTTATCTTCTGTTAATGTTACAACTTGTTTTATGCTATTTAAATGGTACCATTCTAAAATAGTAGTTCAGGAGCTGCCATGATTGGTAGGAAGAGGCTCCAAAATGGGCTCCTGCTCATGTCATTGACCCAGAGTTATAGTGACTTGTAGAGAGAGAATTTGAGATGGACCCCATTCCTGCCATTGACTCAGAGCTTCAGTGACTGGTGAAAAGTCACTTTGAGACAGATTCTTTGATCTCTTCACTGGTGGGACTCAGGGACCAGAGATCAGCAGAAATGCCAGCAATACAGTAAGACTCCAGCTGAAAAACACATGATGGACAGACAGGACCAGTGGTGCAGAAAATCCCAAAGCAGCAGTAACACTACAAGCCAGGAGGTGGTGAGTTAGGTGAACCAGCTGTGTGTTTGGGGACAAAGACACACAGACTAGAAGTGTGCAGGTAGGGCCACTTTTTCTTTTTTCTGTTCCCTATTCTTTTCTTTCTTCTATCTTTTCTATTTTCTTTTTTTAAAATAGTTGAGGAGAATTTCAGTCACAGAAAACTAATCCTACCTCATAAATCCAGAGACAAAGATGAGAACCAAACCCAGCACAAATCCACCTGCAATCCTGGCTAGAGTACATATTCTAGGATCAGACTGGGATGTCCCACAGACCTGTAGACACTAAAGGAATCTCACTGCTTTTATTTTTCTCTGTCTGAAGGGTTTTCCTCTTAGTAATCCACCCAGCTAGCATGTTTTGTTTTGTTTTTTGATCTTTATTTTTTTGTGTGTTGCTGTTTTTGTTTGTGTTTTTCCCCCTTTGTTTTCTTTTCTTCTCTCTCTTGTTTTGTCCTGTTTTGTTTTTCTTCCTGTAGGTTTGGTGCTTTTTTCTCTGTGTGTGGTTATTTTTGTTTCCATTTTTTCATTTTTCTATTTTTTCTGGCTTTTTTCTTCTTCCTCTTTTCTACTTACTTTTCCCTCTCATTCATGATTTAGATCTCTATACTTTCCCTTTGTATTATTCCACTTGTATTCTTCCTCTCTTTCATCAACTGATTTGCTAGACTTTATGAGACTTTCATGTGAGTAAACATTGTTTCTTCACTTTCTGGTTCACTTCAACACTCCCAGGCTTTCTCTTCCAATCCTTCGCTCTTGTATCCTGCAGTTACCCAAAACTTGATGACCATCCTTTGCTCACCAAATGTGTCCGTACTATACTTAACCCACCCACCTCTCCCTAATACCCCTCTCCCTCTTAACCACCCCCCACAACAGGGTAATAACACTTTACTAAGTGTAAAATTATTGCATACAAGTTCCTGCTATAAGATGGATCATGCTATATAACTATAGAACTTGTTCCTATGATTAAAGATGTCAAGCTAATTGTTGTCATTTTTGGTAGTGTATTACTTTAATCAGATGCTATTCCTGTTATAATCAACTTTTCTCCCCTATATGACAACACTGAGATTGCAAAGGGTCATAACCATCACCATAGTCCAGTACCAAAATAATGGACCTTGAGTCAAATAGATAGTAGCTTCACATTCTTAATATTTTGGGAAGGTAGGTTCTTAGGATACACAGAAGGACCAAGAACCATTTATATCTAGAAGACATCCCTGAGGAACAGACATCACCTAGGAAAGTCTCAACACAAGGGATAAAGCTAACATAAAAATATCTGGAAATATCCACACAGAAAACAAAATAAAATTGAAAATTACAAGAGGAAGAAGCAAAATGCAACCCCAAATGCCCAGCCCACCAGAACACATCCAATGCATAAAGAGATACAAGATATCATTAGATCACCACTGGAACACTCTGAAATGATAGCAGCAGAAGTGAAAAACAAATGGAAGAGGCCATAGAAAAGTTAATATCTAAGGTACAAAAGAAATGCCAATCAAAATGGAAGAAATTAAAGCAGACAGATAAAGAAATAGAGGAGCTTACGAAAACATTGGAAACCATAAAAACCCAACATAGACAAGAAATTGAGTCAATGAAATACATCCAAACAAACATCCAAGAGTTTGAAAAAACTCCAATGACAGTATATGCAACAGATTGAATGAAGGCAAGAATACATTATCAGAACTAAAATTCAGGGATGTGACTAGTAGCCAAGAAAAGAAAGATATCTTAAAAGTAGCAAGGGACCACAAAAAAATCAATCCAATAAGAGAACAACATAAGACGATTGGAATGAGTGAGAAGGTGGAGACAGTGCAAAAGCCATTAAAAATCTCTTCATAGAAACCTCTTTGCAGAAAACCTCCCAAACATGGGTAAAGAATTTAACATACAAATAAATGAAGCTTATAGAACTCCAATAGCCATGACCAAAATAAATCTATACCAAGACATGCAACAATCAATATTCCAGAAATTCAATGTAAGCACGAAGTATTAAAAGTAACTAGCTCTAGCCAAGCAGGGTGGCACATGCCTGTAATCCCAGCAATGAGGAGGCTGAGGCAGGGGATCATTGCAAGTCTGAGACCAGCCTGGGCCACAAAGTGAACTTAATGCTGACTGAACTGCATAGTAAGACCCTATCTCAAAAAGACCCAAAAAAGCAACTAGAAAAAAGAAACAAATTGCCTATAAAGGAAAGTCCATGAGAATCAGGTTATCCCTTAATACAAACCCCCAAATCAAGGAGAGTATGGAGTGAGGTATTTCAAGACATAAAAGCAAACAAATTTCAATCCAGATTGATCTATCCCATAATACTATCTTTCAAATTCAGTGAAGAAAGAAGATACTTGCATGACAAAGAACAACAGAACAAAGTCATGACTACCAAGCCAGCTCCACAGAATTCTCTAAAGGATGTGTTAGAAAGAGATAGTGAAAACCACAAACTCACAAACACCAATAGACAGAAACTAGCAAGCAGGGCAAGCAATTAAACAGAGGAGAAAGACAGGTAGCCAACAACAGGAAACTAACATGAAAAAGATAAGCCAATACTTATCAGTTACAACCATCATTGTAAATGGTCTCAACTCTCCAATAAAAAAAACAGAATATAAGAATGAGTCAAAAAATAAGATTCAACATGCTGCATTCAAGCAACACATTTACGGCCGGGAATTTAGCTCAGCAAAATAAGCATCTGCCTTGCAAGCACACAGTCATAAGTTTGAGCCCTGGTATCACACACACACACACAAAAATTTAATCCAGAAAGAATTTCATAGACTAAAAGTTAAAGGATGGAAAACAATGTTCCATGCCTCAGTAACCCAGAAAAAAGCAGAAATAGACTTCCAGGTAGCCACCTGCGAAACACACCACAACAATCCCTACCTAAATGTGCAGCCATAGGACTCTGCCTGGAACCTAGTAGGCCCCACCCAGTGCCCCCAAACAGTGTGGGGCCTTTATGTTATCACTGAGGTCCTGGGTGGGTCCTGCCCAGCCACTGCCAGGTAACTAAGAGCCTCCATGTGTGAGCTAAAGCCTACCACAGCAATCCCTACCTAGCTGTGTAGTTGTAGGTCTTCACTTGGAACCAGGTAGAACCATACCCAGAGACTCCAAGCAACTGGGGTGGTTTGATGTGCCTCATGGCATGAGCTGAAAGCCTGCTCAGTACACTCCATGTATCATTCAGCCTTACAACACCACTCAGAACATGGTAGGGCCCTGCCCAGTGAACTCAAGCAGCTGGGAAGCTTTAGTGAGCCATATGGGGGCTGCTGAAGGTCCATCTAGTCACACCCCCCATCTGGGGAGCCTTTAAGTGCCACTAGGAATCTGGGGAATACAGGAAAATGACAAAATGAAAGAGTAAAATGCAATCTCAAACCTCCAGCCTATCCCAAACAAGCCTAGGAGACATGGACATAGAAGAAAGTATAAGCCATAAACCTGAAACTTCTAAAATGATAGCAACTGGAGTAAGGAAGCAACTCCATGAAGCTGTAAAGGGACTCAGATCAGAAATAATCTCCCAAGTAAAAGAAATGATAAACATAATAAAAGAAATGCTAAACACATCTAAAGAAGACATAGTTTAAAAAATTGAGGAGCACTGCAAAAATATGGAAACTTTGCATGAACAAAATAAGAAATCAATAAAATGCATGAAACAGATTCAAGGAGATATCTAGGAAATCAAAAATTCCATCAAAACCTGGCACACTCACCTGAATGAATGTGAAGATAGACTTTCAGACCTAGAAAAGAAGACTGTAGCTAGTGAACAGGAAAGAAAAGACATTTAAAAATAGCAAGTAATCAGGAAATAATAATTCAACAGTTGCAAGATGATGCACAGAAAAATAATATAAAATTGATAAGTGTTAGTGAAAAATAGGGTGACAACACAAAGGATATCAAAAAATATTTACAGAAATAGTAGCAGAAAATTTCCCAAACATGGGAAAGGAAACTGTTATGCAGTTAACTAAAGCATGTAGAACTCCAAATAGCCATAAACCAAAATAAATCTACAGCCAGACATATAATAATCAAATTCCCAGAAATTCAACATAAGAACAGAATATTAAAAGCTGCTAGAGTAAAGAGACAAATCACCTATAAAGGAAAGCCCATCAGAATTACAGCAGACTTCTCAACACAAACAATGAAGTCAAAAGAGTTTGGAGTGAAGTATTTCAGGTCCTAAAGGAAGACTTCCAACCCAAAAGTACCCTGAAAAACTGTCCTTCAAAACTGATGGAGAAACAAGACATTTCCACAACAAAGAACCTCTGAAGAACTTGATGACTGCCAAACCAACCCTGCAAAGAATACTGAAAGATATTCTCGATAGACATAAACACAACTATGACCCCAAGAACACCAACAGAAAAAGACAGAAAAAGTCACTAAGCAGGGCAGACAATCAAGGAGAGGAGAAAGGTAAAGAAATAATAGCAGAAAGAATGACGTGACAAAAGTGAGCCATATATATATATCACTTATAGCCATTGATGTAAATGGCCTCAATTCACCCATTAAAAGAAACAGACAGAATGGATCAAGAAACAACATCCAACCATATTCTGCGTACAAGAAACCCCTCTAATCCAAAAAGAAATTTATAGACTGAAAGTCAAAGGATGGGAAACAATACTTCATGTAATAGGAACCCAAAAAAGCAGGGGTAACTGTACTGTTTACAGACAATGTGAACTTCAAACCAAGAATGACCAGAAGAGATGAAAATGTCACTACATACTAGTTAAGGGAAAACTTCAAGAGGAAGAGATAACAATCTTAAATATATATACACCAAATATAGGAGCACTCAGCTATGTAAGACAAATATGAACAGAAATGAAAAATCAAATAAGCAATAACACAATTATAACTGGAGACCTTAACACCCTTTTGACACAATGAGACATATCAACTAGATTGAAAGTCAGCAAATGAATAACAGACTTGAACCAAACTTGTGAACAAATGGACTTAGTAAATGTATACAGAATGTTCCACTCAACATCAGAATATACATTCTCTAAAATAGACCATGTATTCACCCATAGAACATTCTTACATAAAGCAAAAAAATTGAAATTATCCCATGTATACTATCTGATCATAGTGCTGTAAAACTGGAAATTAATGACAAAAGATGCTGTAAAATCTCCATTAACAAATATAAATTGAACACTACACTCCTAAGCAATCAGAAGGTCACAGAGGTAATTAAAGAGGAAATTTAAAAATCTCTGCAAGCAAATGAAAATACAAATACAATCTATCAGAACCTGTGGGATGCATGAAAGCAGTTTGCTGTACACTAGCAAAAAGAGCTTCATAATGTTTGTGTTATGCCTAAGTTATATGACCAAAGTACCTATAACATGTCATACTGTTCTGTATGTGCCATTTTTCTGGGTGACCTAATTGATATTTTAATCAATGCTCCCCTCTGCAAAGAACTGTAAATTCCTGGGAATCTGACCTAATTGATATGTTAACCATTGCTGCCCTCTACACAGATGTTATCTAAAATTGAAATTAAAAGTCTGGAAAGTTTTGAGGGAGACACACAGCTGAATAACCCAATTTCACTTAATTAAATTGAAAAAGAAATTAGAACTTTACAAAGAAAAGCCCAGGTCCTGATGGATTCACAGATGATTTCCACAAGAAATTCAAGGAAGACTGATAGAACTGTGGGGGGAGGAGAACGGGCAGCGGCTGAAAAGATAAGAAGTATAAAATATAAATAACCTTTATTCTGGGAATGTGGGGAGAGACACCCCCGACCCCCTGGGGTGTGGCATCTCCACCCTGTAGAGTGAGGCACAGAAGTAGCCTCGGCTTGGGGTGGAACCTAAGGGGGGTATTAGGGATGCACAGGTAGCCCATTGGTCTTTGTTTGGCGCCAGGGGCAGATTCCTAAGGGAGGGGGAGATAGGAGCTCCTTGGCTTTTACAGGCTACAATATCCAGCCTGGGCCAAAACCCTTTCAAAGACTTAATGCCAACACTCTTTAAACTCTTCAATGAAATTGAAAGGGAAGCAGTTCTCCCTAACTCATTACTGGAAGTAAATATTACCCTAATACCAAAACCAGACAAAGACCCAACCAAAAAAGAGAACTACAGACCAATATCTCTAATGAACACAGATGCAAAAATCCTCAATAACTCCCCCACCCGTTTGTAACTGGATGGTTTAGAGATCAGCCAGATCTCTAAACTAAATGCTTGTATTGTTTGGTTGATTATCCTAACCTGGGGCCAGAGGTCTGAGCTTCTCTTGGGAGGATTACAGTAGGCAATAAATCAAACATGAGGGATTTTCTTCTAGCTTGTCTTTGAAGGCCAATATTGTTTTCACTGTTTTGCTTTGTTCTGATAAATTGTTTTGCTCTATGCAATATTATGTTTTGAATGATTTTATAGTATTCTGCTTTTGTGAAGATAACATGATATATTATAGTATCTATTATTTTTATTCCAGTATCCTGCTCTGAAGTTGTGTATCAATTTCACTGCGTTATCTTGATTGGCTTTGTTCTATCATGTTTTGTTGTATTCTACTATCTTTAAAATTTAAAAAAAAATCAATAAAATACTGGCAAACAGAATGCAGCAAGTCATCAAGAAGATTATACACCATGATCAAATAGGATTCATACAATGAATGCAGGGATGATTCAATATCTGAAAATCAATAAGCATAATACATCGTATCAATAGAGCCAAAGATAAGAATCACATGATCATCTCAATAGATGCAGAAAAAGCTTTTGATAAAGTCTAACACTCATTCATGATAAGAATCCTATGGAAAACTGGAATAGATGGTCTCTACCTCAATCTGACAAAAGCCATCTATGAAGAACCAGCCAGCATCATATTAAATGGTCTTAACTGAAAGCTTTCACTCTAAAATCAGGAACAAGACAAGGATGTCCACTATCACCACTCTTATTCAATACAGTGCTGGAAATATTAACCAGAGCACTTAGACAAGAGAGAGAAATAAAAGGAATAAAGATAGGAAAGGAAGAGGTTATGTCATTATTGGCAGATGACATGATACTCTATACAGAAGACCCCCTAAACTTTATTGAAAGACTTCTAGATGTAAAAGCCAAAATCAGTAATGTAGCTGAATACAAAGTTAACACTCAAAAATCAATAGCATTCTTCTACACAAACAACAAATTCACTAAGAGGGAAATAAGAGAAACCATGCCCTTTACAATAGCATCCAAAAAATGAAATACTTAGGAATCAATCTAACAAAGAAAGTAAACAATCTATTTAATGAAAATTATAGTACTCTGAAAAAAGAAATCAAAGATGATCACAGAAAATGGAAAGACACTCCTTGTTCATGGATAAGAAGCATAAACATTGTGAAAATGACCATTTTCCCAAAATTGGTATACAGATTTAATGCAATTCCAATCAAAATATATTAGCATACCTCGCAGATTTAGAGAAATCATTCCTAAAATTCATCTGGCACCAGAGAAGACCTAGAATATCAAAGAAAATTCTGGGTATCAAAGACAAGCTAGGAGGCATCATAATCCTTGACTTAAAGTCACACTACAAAGCTACTGTGATAAAATCAGCATGGCAATGGAATAAAAATAGACCTGAAGATCAATGGAATAGATTAAAAGACACAACCACAACTGCAAACACACTCAGCCAACTTTTTTTTTTTTTTTTTTTTTTTTGTCTTTTTCTTTTTTATCAGTACCAGGGATCCAACTCACGACTGCCTGCTTGCAAGGCAGGAGCTTATGCCGCTGAGCTAAATCCCCAGTCCCCAGCCAATTTATCTTTGGCAAAGGGACCACTTTCACTGGAAGAAAAAATAGCCTCTTTAGTAAATGGTGCTGGAAAAACCAGCTTTCCATATGCCACATCTAAAACTAGCCCCATGCCTATCATTATGCTTTAAACTAAAGTCAAAATAGATCAAAGATCTAAATATTAAAACAGAAACACTAAATCTCCCAGAAGACAGAGTAGGTAAAAATCTTGAAAACATATGTGTTGGCAGAGAATTCATGAATAAAAATCAAACTGCATGGGTAATACTTTCCAGAATCAACAACTGGGATCTTGTCTTATTAAAAAGTTTTTGCATGTCGAAAGAAATTGCCAACAGAGTAAAAAGGAAACTCATGAATTTTGAAAAAATGTTGGTTCAATGTACCTCTTTACATAGGACTTCTGTTTAGAACATACAAAGAATTTTTAAAAATCAGACCCCTACAATTCAAAGACCCAATCTAAAAATTGGCTTCTGAGATCAATACATACTTCTCAGATGAAGAAATACAAATGACAAATAAATACATGAAAATAATGTTCAACATCGTTGGTCATTAGAGAAATGCAAACTAAAAGCACTCTAAGATTCCATCTCACTTCAGAAAGAATAGCCAGTACCAAGAAAACTATCCATAACAAATGCTGGAGAGGTTGTAAGGAAAAATGAATACTTCTTCACTGTTGGTGGGAGTGTAGAAGGGTGCACTGTGGAAATCAGTCTGGAGGTTCCTAAAAAAGCAGGGATTGGAGGTCCCATTTCACCCAACTATTCCACTTCTGGGAATATTCTCCGAAGAACTGAAAACATCATACCACAGTGATATATGTGCACCCATGTTTATAGCAACACAATTTATAATAGCTAAATCTGGGAAACAACCCAAATGTCTATCAACTGAGGAATGCATTTAAAAAATGTAGTATTTTTACATGATGAAATACTACTCAGCTATAAAGAAAGACCACATTGAAGATTTTATAAGTAAATGGATGCGACTTGAGACCATACTCATACGTGAAATAAATTCAACTCAAATATGTAAACACCATATTGTCTCCCTAGTGTAAGAAACTAAAAGAGTAAGTAAGATACAAATCTTCATTAAATATTGTGAAGGATTAAGAAACTGCTCAAAGAGGAAAAGATAATTCATATAGGGAAAAGGATAAAAGAAAGAAGAGAAACAAAATAAGATATAAATTTGTATATTTACACTTAAGATTATTAAGATGATTGTATTACTAATTCTGTTAGTTCTTAGAACAAAACAGATAACAGCCATTAGGATTAGATCAATTTTGCATGATTACATCTGGTAATTCAAGTAAGCCTTTTCAAGATAACTATGCAAAACAATAAAAATTGTTACGTTCCTATTACCATGTTTTGAAAGCCTACATTGTTATTGTTTTGTATTGTTTTGTTTTGTATTGTATTGTTTCTCTTATAGTTATTTATTTTTCCCCTCTAATACAGAAAGGATAGATGTACATGTATAGGCTTATATATGCCTAGAACTTCACCTGAAAGGTTTGCAAGAATTGATTTTACTATGTGTGAGAGTATGAGCAACTACACTGAGGAAAGCAAGACACCATGGTAACCACTGATTATTTCCTATCATTTTGATTTGAAAGTCAATAATGTTTTTTTCTTGGTTTTGATTAGTTTTATCCTTTTTTCAATTATTTGATTTCAATATGTATGAAGATATGGACAGTTATTTTGAAGAAAACAAGAGACATTATGGAAGCCAATATTGACTTCTCAATGTCTGATAATGAAAGCCCTTAAGGCTCTCATTTTTGTGTTTTGATTGCTTTTATACTATTTTGATTTATATTAATTTATTGTGTGTGAAGGTATGGACAACTATTTAAAAGAAAACAAGAGATATGATGGTAGCCACTGTTGATTTCCTACTGTCTTTTTTTGAAATCCAGTGTTATTTGCACTGTTTTATTCTGCTCTGCTTTGAACTGTTTTGTTTTACTCTCTTTAAAATAAATAAGCAGGGCTAGCTATTTTATTTTCAGGCAGTGTAAACTTTAAGCCAAAACTGAAAAAAAGAGACAAAGAAGATCATTGCATATTTGTTAAGTGAAATTTCCAAGAAGAGATAACAATCATCAATATATATGCACCAAAGAGTAATGCACTCCCGCATAAAACAAATATTAACAGACATCAATAAACAAATAAGTACTAACACAATTATAGTGAAAGACCTTACTGTTCCACTCTCCCAAATAGGTAGACCAACTAGACCAAAACATCATAATTATAATTAATCATAATTAATATCATAATTATCATAAGTAAACCAAAATATAATTAAATCATACCTGTCAACAAGTGGATTTAGTAGATGTCTACAGAGTGTTCCATCCCCAAAACATCAGAATACACATTACTTTCAGTTGCACGTGGGTCATTCTCCAAAATACACCATATTCTAGCCCAAAAATGTGTTTTAGTAAATATAGAGTAATTGAAATCATTCTTTGCACACTATCTGACCACAGTGCAATGAAACTGGAAATTAGTGACAAAAGAAATCACAAAAACTACACAAACACGTAGGAATTAAACAATGCACTTCTGAACAACCAATGGATCACAGAGGAAATTAAAGATGAATTTATACAATGTATGCAATTAAATAACAATGCTAATACAGCATACTGAAACTTGTTGGATATAATGAAAGTAGTCCTAAGAGTAAATTTATAATGATAATCTCTCACATCAGGAAAATAGCACAAACTTCAAAAAAACAACCTAATATTAATACTCACACATTTAGAAAAAAAAGAACAAATCAAATAAATCTCATAAAGATAAGAGCATAAATTAATGCAATGAAACTAAGAAAACAATACAAAGAATCAAGTTGCAAAGTTGATTCTTTGAAAGAATAAAATTGATAAACCATTAGCCAACCTCACCAAAAAGGGAAACAAAAAACACAAATTCAAGCAATTAGGAATGAAAAGGGGAAAATCACAACAGATCCAATAGAAATACAAAAGATCATCAATGCTTACCTTAAGAATCTATAGTCTAATAAAATGGAAAACACAGAATAAATGGATACATTCCTAGACACAACCCAATTGCCAAAACTAAATCAAGAAGATATAAAAATTCTAAGTAACACAATATCAGCCAATGAAATTGAAAATGTGATTAAAAATTTAATAACAAAGAAAATCTCAGACTCTGACAGATTCACAGTTGAATTCTACAAGAAATTTAGAGAAGAACTAATATCACTAATGCTGAAGATATTTCAGGAAAGTGAAAGAGAAGCAATACTATTAAAATCATTCCTGGAGGTAAGTACTATAGCTGATTCCAAAACCAGAGAAGAACACAACCAAAAAGAAACTGCAGGCCAATCTTCCAATAAACATAGATGCAAAAATCCTCAGTAAGATTCTGGCAAACAGAATGCAGAAAATCATTAAGAAGATTATACTTTATGGCCAAGTAGGATTCATACCAGTAATATGAGGATGGTTCAACAAATACAAATTAATATACTATATTAAAAGAACCAAAGACAAATTCACAGGATCATCTCAGTAGATGTATAAAAAGATTTTGACAAAGGCCAACACCCATACATGATAAAAAAAAAAAACCCTACATAAAACTGGAATAGAGGGTATTTATCTTAATCTGATAAAAGTCATCTATGACAAATCAACAGCTAACATCATACTGAATGATCAAATACTGAAAGCCTTCATTCTGAAATCAGGAAAAAGACAAATATATCCACTGTTGCCTCTCCTATTCAGTATAATTCTAGAAACATTCACCAGAGCAATTTGATAGGATAAAAAATAAAAGAAATAAGAATATGAAAGAAAGAGGTTGTCATTACTTGAAGATGACATGACACTTTACATAGATGACCCCAAAAGTTCCACCAAAAGAATTATAGATATGATAACCAAATTCAGTAACATAGCTGAATACAAAGTCAGCACTCAAAAATCAATACTATTAGGGGCTAGGGATTTAGCTCAGCAGCATAAGCGCCTGCCTTGCAAGCAGGTAGTCGTGAGTTCGATCCCCGGTACCGATAAAAAAGAAAAAATCAATACTATTCCTGTACACAAACAACAACACAGAGACAGAAATTAGGGAAACCACACCCTTTACAATAGCATCGAAAAAATGGAATAGTTAGGACTCAATCTAATAAAAGAAGTAAAAGGTCTATAAATTGAAACCTAGAGTACTCTTAAAAAGAAGATTGCAGAAGATATCAGAAAATAGAAAGATACACCTTGCTCATGAATAGGAAGAACCAATGTAGTGAAAATGTCCCTACTTCCAAAATTTTTATGCAGATTTAATGAAATCGCCATTAACATACCTTACAGAACAACAGAAAACATTTCTAAAATTCACTTGGAACCATAGAAGACCTATAATAACAAGGCCAATTGTGGGCAGCAAAGGCAAATCAGGAGACATCTTAATCCCTGACTTAAAATTATACTACAAAGCTACTGTGATAAAATTAGTGTGATGTTGGGAAAAAAACAGACCAGAAGATCAGTGGAACAGATTAGAAGACACCGATGCAACTACAAACATGCCTTATCTTTGACGAAGAAGCCAAACATGTTCACTGGAAGAAAAATGGTCTCTTTAAGAAATATGCTGAAAAAACTGACTTTCCACATAACAAAGACTAAAGCTAGACCCATGTCTAACACCACTAAACTAAAGTTAAACTGGATCAAAAATCTAAATAGTAAAACAGAAACACTAAAGCTACTAGAAGAAGAGAAAATATATAGAAATCTTGAACACATAGGCAGACATTCATGAACAAAACCCAGACTGCACATGAAATATAA
The DNA here is from genome assembly GCF_034190915.1 of Cavia porcellus. Taxonomy (NCBI): domain Eukaryota; kingdom Metazoa; phylum Chordata; class Mammalia; order Rodentia; family Caviidae; genus Cavia; species Cavia porcellus. Next base: position 23,069,579 of record NW_026947509.1, on the reverse strand, counting down.
TCAAGAATCAACAAATTGTATCTCACCTTATTAAAAAGTTTATGCACAAAAAAAGCTACCAAAGTGAAAAGACAAACCACATAGTGAGAAAAAATTATTGCCAGTTGTCCCTCTGACAAAGAAGTTATATCTAGGAAATATAAAGAGTTGAAAAATTGGATCCCCCCAAACTCAAAATTCCAATCCAAAAACCAGTATCTGAGATAAATATATACGTTGCAGATGAAGAAATACAAATGAAAAATAAATATATGAAAAAATGTTCAGCATCACTGGTCATTTGAGAAATACAAATTAAAACAACACTGAGATCCATTTTACTCCAGGAAGAATGCAGTCATCAAGAAAACAATCAATAACAAATGCTGACAGGGATGTCAGGAGGAAAGGAACCTTTCTCCACTGTTGGTGGACATGCAGACTGGTGTAACTACTGTGGATATCAATGTGGAGATTTCTTTAAATGTAGGATTAGAGGTGCCTTAGAAATAGCTATTCTCCTTCTGAGTATTTTCCCAGATAGATAGATGATAGATAGATAGATATCTAGATAGACAGATAGATAGATAGATAGATAGATAGATAGATAGATAGATAGATAGACAGACAAATAGATAGACAGATAGATAGAAACAGCATACTACTCAGCCTGGGAAGAAAGATAAACTTGAGACTTTTATAGAAAAATGGGTGCAACTTGAGACCATACTCATAAGTGAAATAAATCGATCTCACATGTGTAAACATCATAGTGTCTCGCTAGTGTAAGAATCTGAAAGAGTAAACAGATCAAAATTTTACTACAGTCATTACAAATAAAGAAGAAATTGTTCAAAATAAAAGAAAAACTGTGATGAAAGAAAAAGAAAAGAAAGGAAGTAAAAAGGAAATGTGGGGGAGGGACAGTTAAGGTAGTTATATCGCTGCCTTCTCTTGGTTCACTGAGGGAAAAGTGTTGTGATAGTAATTTTCTGGACAATGTTTCATGCCTGTATCTTGTACTCTGAACAACTACTATGCTTATAACAATGCATATTATGATTATCGTTACTCTCCTAATAGTCTGTTTTAAAGCTCTGTTTCGTTGCAATTTTTACCTTTTTTCTGTTCTAAATTTAAAAATAGCAGTTGAAATAACTTTATTGTGGAATATAGAATTGAAAATGATTTTTATACTGGCTGTGCACCCAATAACTAGGAAAATGCCTCAAAAATTTAAATAATTTATCCAACACTTTTATGAATGAATTAAATTTTTCATAAAATTTCCTGACTTGTAAAAAAAATTGCTATTTTTATCCTGTGTTTTTTTACTTTCATTATTGACAATAAATTTTCTCAAAAACCATCAGGAATCAAGAGAGCTAGCAGGGCTTTTTTATTCATATCTTGTCTCAAAAGAAAAGCTTTTCATATTTAATCATAAATATTTGTCGATATTTTATAGTATCATAAATTCTTTCTGTTGTGACATCATAAAAATCTTAACAATTTATATATGCTGAATTTTTTCACATGATTTTATGAATTTATTGGAATTATGTATCTCTCTCCTTTAATCTACTATTGTGCATAATATTAAAACATTTATGTTAAACCTAGCTTGCATCTGTGCATAATTTTCTTGCTCTATCACTTGAATCATTTCACATAGTGTAGGATTCATTTTTACAATTATTTTCTACAGACTTTCTTATTTAGGCCTGAAAGTAGAATTCTTGCTACCATACTTTTTAAACTATAGTTATATAGTACCTTTTTCTACTAAGTTCAATTTAAACTCATAATAGAATTCCCTTGGTTCTCTCCTCAGAAACTGTATAAATAATGTGTTTGACATATTTCACCAACAAAGCATGCTTTGGGAATTTCTTGCAGAAATTCAATTTCATCATGGGGAGCACTGTGCATGTATAACTTTCTACAATTCTAAAATCCTTTATGGCAATTAAAATCTCTTAGGAATTTTCACATATCCCTCACACTTTCAAATTTATTAAAGAGGCACAATATCACTTACCAAATATTTGCAGTTTCTCGATTTCTATAGCTAATGTTTTAATTCTGACATTATTTGCCTTTTTAGTGGGTACTGATACCCACTAAAAACTTGGGTTTAATGTATTATTCTTCTTAAAACTGACTTTTTAGTTTGACACAATTTAAACTTTTCTTGCCTATAGTTTTATTTTTACACTGAAAAAAATCATTTCCCAAACCAATATCAAGGAATATGTTCTTTGATTTTTTATCAAAGAGTTTTATGGTGCTATGTCTTGCAGTCTTTAATCCTATTGGAGCAGATTTGATATATGATATTAGCTTAGATCCAAAATCATTTCTTTGCCTGTGAATATCCAGTTTTTCCATAACTGATAAATGAAGAGATTATTTTACCATATTGTATTCTTCATGGCGTGTCAAAAATTTGATGGGTATTTAGGTTTGGTTACTCCAATTACCTTTATCCTGTTACATTAAGCAATAATGTTATTTTTATGTCATCAACATACTCATTAGGTAATTTGAGCTTTGTAAACAGTTAGAAATCAAGATGGAGGGGTCACCCCAGCTTTATTCTTACAATTAAAAATTGTTTGGATATTGGGTGTGTTTTATATTTCTGTGTGAATTTTAATACTGGTGCTTGTAATTCTGCTAGCATTTTGATTGGATTATATTGGATTACAGCCATTAAAATGTATGTAGATTTTAATGCTATTAATTACTTATTTTCCTGCCTAATTAGTGTTGCCAGGACTTCCCGTACCATGCAGGATAGAAACAGCAAGAGCGGGCATTCTTTTCTTGATCTTCATCTGACAGTAACACTTTCAGTCGCTGATGTTGATTGCTGCTATGAGATTGTGATTCACAGTTCTTATTATGTTAAGCTAAATTTCTTCTGTATCTAACTGCTTGAGACTTTCATCACAAAAGATGTTGAATATTGTCAATTAACATTTTTCCATCTTGGAGCTGAAGGTTTAGCTCAGCGGCATAAGCGCCTGACTTGCAAGCAGGCAGTCGTGAGTTCGGTCCCTGGTACCGATAAAAAGGAAAAAGACAACAAAAAAAAAAAATTTCTCCATCTGTAATGGTGATCATATAGGTGTGTCATGGTTTATCCTGTTAATAATCCTTCTTACCGTTTTCTGTATGTTGACTCATACATTGTTTTTACCAAGTATAAATCCTTATTAATCATGGTGAATGATCACTTCAATATGCTGCTGAAATCTCTTTGTATATTTTATTGCACCTTCACAAGTGTGTTTCTCTTAGACACCGTGCAGTGATCTGGGCTGACACACCTACTGTCATCTTAACCACAATTAGCATCTTACCTGCCAACTTACCTGACCCTGGCACGCATTCTGAATCCTTTAGAATAAACTCAATGGTTAAGACAATAAAGTACTTAACATGTCCATCATTTCAACTTTTTCACACTTTCCTGATTAGAGCATCTTAAATTTCTACTCATAGCAAAACTGAAATATCTGACTCCAAAAGTTTCATGTTTTTCAGTTTTGCTGACAGAATATGACTGATAAAGAGTCTTATATATGTTTTCAGTTTCCATGACTATAATGTGGGTTTAAATTTCTATCTGCCTGATTTTCATCTTTTGATTTTTTCTCTTCTTAAAATTCAAGAGTAGTGTGTATTATTAAGATATTAAGTTTCTAGATGATTTTTTTCTTCCATTGTTGGTTATTCATATTTTCTTCTTGGAGCCTGTTTCTGTCACAAATTGTACTGTTTCTTAAATCATGTGCTAGGCACAGTTGAAAGTGCTTATTTTCAGTAAAAGCCTGATGTTTTACCTAAGGTCTCTTATCCTTGACTGAGTAAGGTCTGAACTACATAAATATTAAATAGGTTATTTGAAGGTAAGCTGAACAATAAAATCATAAAACATATTTGATTTCTAATGGCAGGTTGATTGATGGTTTGGGAAAAAAAGGCAAAACTACCACTTGGAAAATTCTGTATGAGATGCATGTTTAATGAAATATGATTTGGAAGAATTGTGTGCACAATCAGAGCTCAAAAAGAGAGAGATTCAATTAAGCATGTTACTTTCTATGTGATAAAACCATAATGCTTTTTTAGTGATCTTAGGATATTAAAACATAGGTTTAGAGATGAAAAGTAATTGGACACACTGATGAAAAATGTATTAAACTTGTAAATTTGCCTTTCATGTAAGCCAAAATATCATCCTTTTTAATATACTACAAGGTAAGATATTACCAATGGATTCCACTTTCTTCACACTTATTTCTATAATTTAAAGTCCTCAAGAATCCCAGGTAACAGGTTTTGAAGTGACACATCTGCACCTGAAGTGTAAGAATTAGACATATCACCAATCTCTTCTCATTCTGAAGTACAAATTTGTGTATGTTCAATAATTCCATTTAAAAACTAATATATATTGTATGTTGTTGATTTTTCCTCATCTGAAAAAACGCATAGATTCAATTTTCATACATTTGACATTGATCAATTAATTGGCCATCACATTCTCATTGCTTCCATATACCGTGTTATCCTTTGGAGAAACACATTTTTGGACAATATTGGCTCACACAGAGCTCCTTGGGTATTTCCATCTTTACTACTATCTCTCTCTTAAGTGCATTTTAAGTCATCACAGTCAGTTCTAGTAATTCTAGGGGGCCTGACTTCAATCCAAACACTTGACATGACTTTTTCCTCCCCCTCTTTTTCTTCTGGATCATCAACATGCTCATCAATATGCCCATCACTGATTCCAAAAAGCCAGTAACAATGCCGTTCTTGTTGGCCATGGATTTCCTTATGCATTGTGTCATGTTGAGATATTTGTGCACAATAAAATAGGATCATATACAAGAGTTGTATTGATTTGAGGTCTGTTTCTGTTCCTTATGATACCTCTAATTTTACCTCTTATTTTACCTCTAAAAGGTAAAAATCCTTTCCAAACACCACCAGAAAGCCCTGAACATCCACATACCCAGTCTATCTTTTCAGACCCTCTTGAGCCCAAAGTCACCCAAAGTGTTTTTGCTTTGTGATCTTTTCTTGCTCAGATAATCTTGTGACTGTATTCATTTTGGACATTTGATAAAATACCAATGTTGAAGCAAAATAGTGGAATTTTACCATCATGTTAACCACTCACCTGCCTTTTTCTGCTGATGTAAAATAATAAAATTACTTCCATATTTACTTCTTCCCTTTCAATAATGAGAGTTATCCATTGGCAAAAAGTATTCAGTGACTGATTTGATACTCCACATATTTCACCTGCAACAGAGGGTGGTCCCAGATTATTTTATATTAAAGGAAAAGGCACGCAGTACTTGAGGATTTCAAATGGTGCTGGTTTGGATACAGATATGTAAGAAATTTAAATAATGCCGAGAATTTGAGGCCTTAGATTGAATTTACACATATATTGCATCCATGACTTTCACCTTGATTACATATTTAAATTATGATGTTTTGTGTAAAATGAATATATTTTATCTATTTTTAATACATCTAATAGGAAATTCAAATTTCTATCTTGAAAATCACAATAAATTTCAAGCGGGGAGGGTCTATGAAGATGGTGGCTTGATAGGTATCTGGATGGAGAGCCTTTCTGAGAAAAACAGCTCAGATGCTAGAATTTGACAACATGGAGAGGGCTGGATGAGGGGAGAGGGATTCTCGTAACCCAGGAAGAAACTGAAGAAAAAGAAAAAGGGGAAGAGGAAGGAAAAACACTGGTGGAGGGCTGGAGCCGGACACACTCATTGAGACTGGTCCATGCTGTGCTGGGCAAGCCGTGGAGTCAGACAATTCACGGTCACACTGAAGCCACGGCCACCAATAACAGGAGTTGGTGAGTCCCAGGCCCTTGGCAAGAGGACATGACATGGAGTGGAGCCAAGGTGGAGAACTGCATTAAATCATGGTGAGTGCTGGAAATTGGATCCTGCAGCGGGTGTGGCTGGCTAGAAGACATATTGGAGTTGGGCAGGATAGGCCTGAGTATGGCACTGCAGTGGTGTCAGTTACCCACCCCTGACGCAAAGAGGACTGGTGGGACCTGCTTGGGCTGAGTCACACCCCTGGTTGGGACCCAATAGCCAGGGATAAACCTATCCTGAACCTATGACATCTGCACACCACAGATGAACGCACTGAAGACACTCGCTGGTTGACTGGCTCAGAGGAGAGGGGCCAGCCCACAGTCCCTGCATGTACCTCAGATAACAGCAAACTGGAAAAGGCGGCAAGTCCCCCCACGAGCACACTTCAGAAAAACCATAAGCAATATGGAGAGGGCCTGAGACCTCCACCACACACTTGTCTGAAAGAAACCAGAAACATGACAAGAGAAAGACATAAGAAAAAATCCCCATCCACTGACCCTGGGAAAATAAGTCCAGGAGAGGTGAATACAAAAGAAAACCAGTGCAGCAATCATGCAATATTGGCCACAACATCAGCAGGCATAAAGAAATACCTTCATAACCTCATAGATGAACTTAAAACTGAAGTGAGGCAAGATATAAAAGATTAATAAAAGAAATGCTAAGCCCTTCTCAAGAAGACAGAGATGGAAGAATGGAGGAACCCAGAAAAGGAAGAGAATCCTTTGGTGAATAATATAAACAAAATCTAGAATACATGAAACAGATCCAAAGAGATTACCAGGAAATTAAAAACTCCTTTGAAAGCTGGCAAAATGCCTTTACAGAAACTAAAGTTAGCCTTTCAAAACTTGAAGGTAGATTTGCAATGTGTGATCATGAAAGAAAAGACCTCTTAAAAATAACAAGGAACCAGGAAGTAACAATTCAAAGGCTAGAAGACAAGAGGATCTATATCTGAAGAATAAAAAACATGAGCAAAGAAGCAGGAGTAACACAAATGAATTACACAGGCTATTCACAGAAGTAATTAAGGAAAACTTCCCAGGCATAGGAAAAAGAAATGATATCCAGATAAATGAGGCATACAGAACTCCAACCAACTACAACCAAAACAGATCTATACCCAGACTTATAATAATCAAGATCCCAGAAATTCACCATGAGAACAGAATATTAAAAGCAGTCAGAGAAAAGAAGCAGATCACCTATAAAAGAAAGTGCTCTAAACTATATAACTGCATGTATATTTAAGTGTATAAGATAGAAAATGATATCACAGAGTTTTATTGGATCGTTGAACAGAACTGTTTGCAGTATCATTGTTGGAATGTCCACTCTACAAGCTTTAATTTTGTGACTTGAACAATTATTTCTAAGATAGCAATATGTAATCCATTAACTAATGATTTCCTACTGTTCATTTTTTTCTTCTGTAAATCTGTATAACTTGTACCCTTTCACTGTTTTTTTTCCTTTTCGCCTTAAATAAATAAAAAAAAGAAAGTGCATCAAAATAACAACAGACTTCTCAACACAAACTATCAAATCAAGAAGAGCCTGCAGTGAAGTAGTCCAAGTTCTAAAAGAAAATACCCTCCATCCCAGATTGATGTACCCTGAAAAACTCTCTCTCTAAATTAAGGGAGAAACAAGATGTTTCCAAGACAAGGAGGATCCATGGCAGTTCGTGGCCACCAATCCAACCCTACATAAAATACTGAAGGACATTCTAGAGAGACAGAAAAAAAAAACAGGATTCCAGTAACAGTGGCAGAGAGGCCTCAATGAATGGGGCAGATAGTGGAATGAAGGAGAAAAGTGGACAAATAATAGCAGAAAAATAGAATAGCAGAGAAGGTGGGCAGAGTAGCAGAGAAACACAGGCAGAGTAGACCAGTAGACCAGGAGATAGGATCCATCATGATGCTCTAAATAGGAAATATACTCAACCTGAAGGAGGGTTAATAAACTGAAAGTCAAGGATGAGAAAACAATGCTCTATTTGTCAGGGAACCAGAGAGAAATAGGTACAACTTGTCCAGCAGCTGCAGATAGGTTGGAAAGTCATGACACTTATGTGCAGAGGAGAACTACTCAGCTATAAGGAAGGAAAACTTTGTGGCTTTAGTAAGTAAAAGAATACAGCTCAAGATCAAGTTCAGGGGTAAAAAGGTTCAACACCACTTAGATAGATAACGGGTTGCCCCCGTAATCTAAAAACTAAAGGAGTTAGTGGGACCCAAAATATACAAAGCACCATGGGAAAGGGAAAGGGGAGGAATTGCCTAAAAAAGGAAAGCATGGGGCATAGTTAATAGTGTATGAGGATTTAAAAGCCACATTAGTCTTATCATTCTGTTTAGTTTGATTCTGTTTTGTTCTGGTCTAGATTTGAGGGCACAGACAGCTATCCCCAAAATAGCAGGATATACTATGGTAAATATCCTTAATTCCCTATGAACTTAAACTGAAGCCATGCATTACTTACATTGTCTTACTGTGACTGGTCTTATTTGAAGCTGGTTTGTTAGACCACTGTTTTGTCTTGACTGATTTTATTCCAATTTGGTATGCTTGATAGTATCAAGTCTAAGAGTAGAGGCAACTACTCTGAAGATGACAAGATGTAATAAGATACCCATTCTGGTTTGATTATTAACTGCTTTTGAAGTCCTACAATGTCTCCAATGTTGTGTTTTTATTAAAATTGCTATGTAATGTTATGTTCAATTATATTATGTCTGATGATGTAGACAATTCTATTGAAAATAACAAAAGAAAGCATAGTAACTACTGTAGATCACCTAATATTGTAGTTTTATATGTCTTTTTCGTTTCATGTTTTTCCAAGAATTTGTTTTATTGTCTTGTTTTGATGTGTTTTTCCCTGTAATACAGAAAGGATAGGTATACATGTAGACATTCACACATGTAGAGAATTTCTAAACAGTGTACAGGAACAGATTATATAATGCACCATGTAATGAATAGATACTATGAAAAATAAGAGACACTAAGATACCCAGTGCTAATTCTGTAGCATTATGATATAAAATCTAGCAATATTATTATTCACTGTTTAGAGTGATATTAGTCTAGTCTCTTATGTTTAATTTCAGCATACATAAAGATATAGACAGCTACTTTGAAGAGAATAAGAGACATTATGGAAGCCATTGTTGACTTCCCTAATGTCAGGTCTTGAAGACCTAAAAAGCCTTAATAATCCTGATTAGATCTGATTCTATTAGTACTATAGTGTTCAGTATGTATTCACTGTGTGTGAAGTTGGGGACAACTATTTAGAAGAAAACTAGAGACAATGTGATAGACAGTGAAGATCTCCAGTGGACTTGATTTGAAATACGTGTTTCTTAAAATTGTTCCCTTATGATCTGTTTTATTATGTTTAATCTTACCCTCTTTGAAATAAAAAAAATTTAAAAAGAAGTATATACATCAACCTTAAATACTCCAAGCTCTATTTGAGGTATTAGATGTATGTCAGTACCCTAAAAAGTAAAACACAATAACCAAAGAGACTGGATGTTCATTGTATAGGAAAAGCATAGATATATATTTTAAAAGCTATGAAAATTGAACTTATTGGAAGAATTCAGCAGTCTAGGCAGTTCCCTCTTTATAATCAACAAAATACAGTAGTAGGTCTCTTGATGCTTGGATCAATTTAACCACAATTATCACCTCATCCATGTTTTATAGATACATTTATTATATACCAAATATGTCAAAATATTAGTTAAATACATCTCTTCATTTCAATAAGTCTTCATGAGATATGGAAAGATTTTTTTGGTAGTATACTATGGTGTGTTTTCTTTAAATATATCAATTTGCAAAACTTCTTGAATGACACAATTTTCATCTTTTAGCACCTTAAAATCTATTCTATTCAACTCAATTTTTTATTAAAGTCCTCAAGGACGAGATACAAGTGATAAGTGGCTAGACTCCTTGCACATCTTTTTTTCAGCATGGCTGATGAATTTTCATTATGTTGGAAAAATATATGTGGACTTTAGTCCCAATCATTCCATAGTTAGTGTTTCCATGGTCTTCAAAATTTCTGCAGTTCAAATGAAACATGTAACACTGAATGAAGTTTTTTCTGTAAAGAAACTTATTTCCTGCTACTAGCTGCCTTTTCTTGCTGTATTAATTGGAATACCATTGGGAGTGCACTTCAAGAGACCTTCAGCTTAAAAAGTTTCCATCATTTAATGATTTCTTCCATCACTCCTCATCATGCCTCAGGCACTGCTATTCCTGGTAAGCATGTGTGCCATGCCTCTTGGAAAGGTCACCAGTCCTTCTCCTTTCTCCTCAGATGAATTTTCTTAATGAATAATATGTGAAATTTGTTTTCCTTGGTCTTCCAAACTCAATTCAGTTTTCCACCTTGGCCATCCTATTCTTCCATTGTAGTCATTGATCTAATTCTTTCGTAGTCTTTTAAAAGGTATAATAAATAAATGGGTTGCAATGGCACAGACCTGTAATCCTAGTAGTAAGGGAAACTGTAGGATGATCAAAAGTTAGAGCACAGCCTGGGAAATTTGTATAATTTGAAAAAGAAGCCTCGTCTCAAAATAAAAATGTATTTTTAAGAAGGGCTAGGAACACAGAAGATACAGACTAGCCAAAGCAATCCTAAGCAAAAAAGAGCAAACCATAGTAACACAAAGGACATGATCATAGCACAAAAGTAAACATGTAGATCATTAGAGTCTTATAGAGGAACACAGTGACAAACCCATGCAACTGCAACCACCTGATTCCTGACAAGAGAACCAAAAATGTACATTAGAACCAAAGAAAAGCCTCTTTACTAAATGACGCTGAGAAAATTTGAATATCTGTTTCTATAAGACTAAAAGTAGATTCCTATTACTTTTAATAAATCCTCACCTTGAACAAAATAATCAATTCAAAATGGATCAGAGGTATAGCTATAAGACTTGAAAGTTTGATACTAAAAGAAAACATAAGGCAGACACTTGGCCCTATATGCACAGGTAGGGAACTCCTGAGTAGGGCTCTAATAGCACAAAATAACAAGAGTAAGATCAAGGAACAAGAATCAATAAATAGAACTACAATAAAATAAAAGTTTCTACACTGGAAGGGAAACAACTAACACAATGAAGAGGCATATCATGGACAGAACAGGCCCGCAACCTCCCAAATAGGTGACAACCTCCCAAACAAGTGGATGGTGAATGCTTGAGACAAGTGACATGATCTTAGGACTCCAGGAAGATCAAAACCCTCTATCAGAATCTAGAGATTCCAGGAGACTGAGATAAATAACTTCTCTGAGCACCCATATTTATTTGATTTTCAAACAAAGGAAGAGCATACTGAGGAAAATGGGGCAACTGAGCAAGATCTTGGGAATCAGTTCAAAGACTTCTCCAGGTAGTAAAGTGTGCTAATTTAGGAGAACTGTCTTATCTTCAGATTGACATTTGTGGGAGGAGTGGAGCCTGAAGCTATAGTCTCTTTTTATCTAATTGAGTTTGGAGCCAGGCATCCTCAGCTGTGACCTTCTCTTGCCCTTTGAGACATCGCAACATCATAGGCCACTATGGGCCTCATAGCAGTTCATTTACTATGAATCTGCTGTCCATCATAAAAGGGGCTTAGGTCTTGGACAGAGCTGAAGTAAACATAGAAAGCCAACTGGTTAGTTTTAAATCCTGCTCGGAACCCCTTCATAGTGGTCTCCATCAGAGATAAATCTTTACCAGCCACTCTTCCAATGAACGTTTAATATCTAGAATATACAAAACAACTCAAAACTTAACACAGAAAAATTAAGAAGCTCATTCAATAAATGGTTAAATAAGTTCTTAAAAGAAGAACAAACACCCAGTAAATATATGCAAAAACATTCAGCATCTTCAGTCATTAAGGAAATACAAATCAAAATTACACTGTGATTCCATCCCATCCCAGTCAGATGGTTATTATCAAGAATTTAAAAAAAAAGTTGCCAAGGATGGCAGAGGAACTTACTGCTTACTGCTAGTACTAACGTAAATTAGTACAACCACTATAGAAATAAGTATAACAGTTCTTCAGAAAACTAAAAGTAGAACCATGGCTTTATGCACCAATATTACCCGTTGGTATCCACTAGCATGAATTAAAATCAACATACTACAGGAATACCTGCATGACTATGTTGTTCACAGCACAATTCACAGTAGCCATGATATGGAATCAGCTAGTTTTCCATCAGTAAGTAAATGAATAATTAAAACACCATATATACTTAATAGAATACTTAACCATAAGGGAGAATGAAATCATGTTATTTGTATAAAAATGCATAGAACTAGAAATCATCAAGTTAATTGAAATAACCCAGACTCTGGCAGGTAAATATTGAATGTTCACCCTAATATGCAGAATCTAAAACTGTGTCATGAAAGAGGGAAGCATATTAGACAAGATAAAGGAAATATGAGAAAGAAAGCAAATGTAAGGGCAGATAGTGGGTTCACAACTAGGACAAAAATATAGTAGAGGACCAGGAATATAGCTCAGCCGTACAGTGCCTGCCTGGCAAGTACAAGGTCCTGAGTCTGATTCCAATATTTTGCAACATTAATGGGCACTAATAAGACTAAATTAACAAAAGCAGTTAGCAAAATATAAATTCTTGTTTGAAGCAGAAAACACTCAAGGGAATATTCTTGTTCTCCTCAAACATCTGAGGAATCAAAGAATGAAAGACAGCCCTGGAAGTCATGGGACCAATAGATAGAAGTCTCTGGGAGACAGAGTTCAGGTTTGGAGGTCACATCCACCCAGGTGCTCTCATGTGTCCCCTACATGCCGAGTTCCTTCCCATATATCATAACAAATATATCAGATGAATTTTGTTACTCCTATTTTACATGCAAAAAAAAAAACAGACCAGACCAAGATAAATAAATTGTCTAAGTGGTGGAGATTTGGTTAAAAATGGGAAGACGGCTCAGATATTTTCTGAATAGGGATTGGTAGGATGTGGCTAGAAAAGTTATAGGAAGGATGTAAATGTTTGTCATCTAGATTGCGATGATTTCACATTTGCATGCCCATGTCAAAAACTAATGAGTTTTAATTTTTAAATATGTGCACATACTTGTTATATGCCAAGTATTCCTTAAGTAGGTAGTTTTCTAAAAAGATGAATTCAAACGCAGATAAAACCAAATAAGAAAACAGTTTGTAGCATAAAAGGGTAGAATTTATCACTTTCTCTTAATTATAAAGGGAAAAACTTCTCAAGCATGTAAGAGCAACAAAATGTTTTCTGTTTTCATAATAAATAGCATACTTTATTGCAATAAGTAGATGTATCTTATATGCAAATTAACTCCAGAAAAAAACCACCCATCTCTTACGATTTCTCAGTTTAGCCAAAGGGTGGCAGTGTTTAAAAAGCATTTGGAGTGAGATAAACTCAGTGCGGACAAGTAGGCACCCAGGATGGTCTCTGATTGGTGCAGCCCCCTGGATGAATGAACCTCTTGGAGAAACTTTTCAGGAAAATCTGTTCCCCTGACTTCATTGAGAAGCCAAGAGATGGAGACCCTCCTGCATGTACTCATGGTGATGCTGGGATTGCAGGCAGCCTGTGAGTCTGTGCTTCATCTGGGAGTTGTGAGATGATGGCGACAGGCACTGTCATTTTCTGTCCTGAGAAGGCCTTTTGAGAACCAGAAAATGTTTTTTTTTTTTTTTTTAAAAGACAGTATTCTGTGTTAATATGATGATGATGATGCCTAGGGAATGGGGAAAGGGGAGAAAAGTCAGCCTCCTGCTATGATCATGAAGAACTTATGGGCGTTTCCTATGTTTCCTTACCCTGCCCTTTGAACAGGGGTCAGCAGCCAAGAACTGCGGCAGAGTCAGTCTCTGGTGACTCCAGAAGGAGAAGAGCTCACCATAAACTGCAGTTCATCAACCACTTTATACGCCTTACACTGGTACAGACAGACTGACGGAGGTCCTGTCTTCTTGATGACATTACACAAAGGTGGAGATGAGAAAAGCCATGGAAAAATAACTGCCAACCTAGATGAGAAAATGCAGCAAAGCTCCCTGCGCATCACAGCCACCCGGCCCAGCCACTCAGGCACCTACTTCTGTGCAGGAAATGCACAGTAATCTCCACACCTCTGAGGGCTGTCCCCAAACCTCCAGCTGGGGTACAGACACTGTCCTGACACAGGGTGCTGAGAGGTGCTCCTTGACAAAAGGAAACCTGAAATCACAGCACTTGTCTCATTGAAAAAGTTTTAAAGAGGGAAGGGAGTAGGAATGATAAAAGGGGGAGTTGTATCTTCAATCACAAATTTAATTTTACTGTACTGGCTGTTGATTACGTCACTTTTTAATCACTGCAACCTCAAACTGGGATAAGTAGCATGAGTTGCAATAATTTATGTAACAACAGCACAAATCGTATGCAGCTATTGTCCCTAAGAACCTGTTTCCCTTTTGCCGCTTACCCACCTTCTTCATAAAAGGGAGCTCTGACTCATTATTAGGTTCTCTGTAACAGATTAAAACTATGATGGAACTATGGTGGTAGCAATCCTGCTGCACACTGGGGAAGAGTCGCAGGCAATAGTCGTTCTCTACATTTCAGTTATAAATGTAGAAAGAAATAGGAAATGTATAGACAGGTAGCTGTGTGTACACAATTAGGGCCTAGACTGACCTCCACTTCTCATTGTGTCACCAGCTTCCTCCCTGTGGCTGGGTTCTTGTCCAGAGGGTGACAAAGACTGAAGCTTCCTCACACAGTAAGCAGGGGGAACAACCAGGCATGGCATGGTAGAAAATTCTTGCCGAATGAGAAGTCCCAGGAAGCAGCCAGGTTCACAAGCTTGTAAGCAGCTCTGAAACGTTAGATGACAGGTTAAAAGACCAGCAAACCTGCAAGTTCTGTGTTCTGGCCAGCTCACCACCAGCATATTCATCTATTCTTTGTCTTTTGCACTTTAATTTCCCTCAAGGTTCATCTCACCTTGCTTTAGTTTACTCCGTTTATTTAGTTTGTTCCGGTCTTTTTTCTTCATCCTTTTATTTTCTGATCTCAACTGTGCTTTCATCCATATTCTGTACTCTGAAGTATCCAGTGGCTTGAAAGATTCTTTTCCATTTAGCCACAACATGAAATGATAAGAATTTTTAAACTTTCTCAATTTTTATTTTCTACTGGTATATGCTTGCTGTATATAATGATTACATTTCTTATGAGGATTACATTCTTCCTTAGTATATGCACATAACACAGCTTAATTCTTTTTTCTTTCATCCTATTCCCCTCCTCTCCCTTTATCTTCCCTCTATACCTTCTGCCCTTCTTGAAAAAGATCTACCTGCCTGTTTCTTATTACTTGTATTTTATTGTGTTCTTTATTTATGCAAAATTTAAGCTTAAATGTCTGATTTATTCCCTTTAATATTATGGCCTCAAGGTGCATTTTTCTTTATCCTCCGTGTCTATACCCAACATATAGCCAACTCAAAGCAAGTGTAAAAAAATATTGTTTGAAAAACTGGTAAGATCACAGGCTAAAGAGAAATAATTCACATGTTTTTTAGAGAATCTAAAATGCTCCAGAGAGTAAACAGTTCTGCCTTAAAAGCTATGCAATGTTAAGCAGTAGCTATAAATTTCTAAGTCATTACTTCTACCTCTTAAAATTGACACATTCATACTGTTTTATTCGTGGGGCTTATATTACGATGAAGCAAGGCCATAGACTGTACCTGTTAAGTCTGATACTCTGCAAGCCCTCAGTTTTTGAAATAGTATTTTCAGGATTAATCAATGATAATCTAAAGTAAATGAAATATTTTTAGATAAAATCATGACTATGATATGTCTCCAACCTAATTTTAATAAGAAATAGACATATCTAAAGACCTACAAAAAAAATTTAAAATGTCTCTTAGTGAGTGATGTAATAAATAAATAGAAATCCTAAGTAGCCACGATCTCAAATCTAAAAAGTCTTCTACAGTTTTGGATTTAAAGCCAATGTTGGTTTCCAATCTTCTGTAACCAGGAAATGAACCATGAGAGGTATGAAGCCCTAAAAAAGAAATACCTTTCAAGGCCTTTTTTATATAAGACCTAAGAAAAAAATGAGTAGAGAAGAATCTCCCCAGAGGCAGCTTCAGAAATCATCAGAACCAATGGATGAAGACTTTCCTTGCAGCCACGATAAGCCTGCGGAGGAACTTTCTTCCATCTTCAGTCTCTGCATCATCCTAAAAGAACTGTGACAAGAAACCACTCTTCAAATTTCATATGGTTCTTACCCCTCTTCCTCTTGTGTATACAGGCAGAGGACCAAATAATTTTAGTTCATAAATCCCCATACCAATAGACACTACATCATCCTGCCCTGGTTAAGTGAGCTGTATGTCTTCTGAGATATTCACCCAGATTTAGGACAGGCACGGCATATGAGATTATCCCCTTTGGGAGATGGTTATGCCTTTTCTCTTTTCCAGCAGGAAAAGCAGTGTAGATGTGCATTGAAAAAACAACAGACTGTCACAGAGCAGCTAGCTGCTCCCTAAACCAAAAACCTGTAATTTTCTTTCTTAGAAATAGAAAGCTGTCATCTTGAACTGCAATCCTCTGACCACTCTCTTGCCTTCATGAGAGGCAAGAATCTAAGTAAAATCCCACTGTCTTCCAAGAAGGTTAATAAGATAAGCAAGCATGTGGACAGAAGGGACAAATTAACTCTAAGAAATGGTCACTGTCCTTCCTGCACTTCATCACTTTGTAATCTTAGACTCAGATGCACCCTGAAAGCCTTGAAAGGCCTTGAAAGCGAGAAATACTGATGGGCTACAGAGCAGCATATCCACATCCAGGACCATGTCAGTCTCACCCAATTTTGTGGTCCAGACCTGGAGTTGCAAGGGTGTTTAGCATCATTGCCTGATTGGGGTGTTCTGTGAGAAGCGGCTAAAGTCTCACTTACCAATTATTCTTCAAGGAGGCTACTGAGGCAGTAAAAAGAGAGAAGGATCAGAAAGGAGCACCTAAATGACATCACACACACACACACACACACACACACACACACACACACACACACACACCGCTGATGTGTTCTGATCAGCTGACAGAGGTTTTCTGAGCTGAATACTAAACAGAGATACCATTTTCCCAGCCTATCCCACTGTGTTCCTTTATTAACTGAGCACTGTGTGTGAAGCAAAAGAGTCCTGTACAAATGAAAAGAGATTTGTTAGGACAGCCTGATGCCAAGTTCCAGTTGTCCTTTGAAGGCCACAGTGGGAATGAGAATAGAGAAATTGTCTGCACTCACTGAGTAGTGAGACTTAGATGGAACTTCAGGGCTGCCTAATCTCTACCAAAGAAATTGATGAATCAATTGTAGCTCTCTAACTGTGACTTTCCAACAGCTAGAGGGTTGATAGGAGTTGAGGAAAGCAGGGAGAGAGAGAGCAGAGGGCTTTCCTTTCCAATAACACTGGCCCTATCTTCTCTCACTGCCTAACGCTCCTAGGTGGCCCCGCACCTCATGTGTGGATGCAAAGAGAAGCAGACTGTGTTTAATAGTCCTCATCTTGCACAGTTTTTTTTTCCCTTGCTTTGTTTTACACTCCTGGACAAAAGGCCTGAGCCTAAGGTCTTTGGTCCTTCTCCCTTCTTGTACCTTTTCCTCCTTCTTATTCTGTGCCACTTGCCTTTCACCAGGCCCAGCGCGTACACTGTGACTTGATACTGCACCATTAGGCCACTGGAATCCTAAGGTTTCTAGTCAATAACTTTCTGGCGGAACTTTCCCCTATTCTAATGGGCCATACTTATCTTCCTGTTCATTCTCTAAACGAGTGGTGCATAGTCTCACTTCTATCTCTACCTAATATTCTAGTTAGCTCTCCAGGGACTGTTCTGTTTGGAAAAAGGATGCAAGAGAAGCAGTAAATTCAAATCAAATTGCCTTATGGTATACTTGCGGCTCCTATTGCAGTAGGACAACAAAGAATTTTCATAGTTAAATACCGTTTCCCCCACTTCTGAACTCTGCAGGGGGTAGGTGGCTCCCACTAACAGGGGGCAGACACCATAGTGTCAGCAGTTTAAAATCCCATGTTTCATGCAAATTTATTCAGAAAGATAACGCAGTTCAGAAGGGAAAAGTAAGTCACTATTGTTTGACAATACACAGAACAGAGTGCAGCGAGATGGCTTGTATCCAGATGTCTCCCAAAAGCTTCATTCAGTCACAGATGGGGCTTTTCACAGATGGATCTAGAGTGTGCAGTGCTGGAATTGATTCATGGTGCAATACTAGGATTAGAAGCACTAGGATGAAAAAAAGGACTATCTTATGTCTGACACTTCTTAATTGTGTGACTTTGAACAAGGTACTGTGGTATCTTCTTTAAAACTTTGATTTCTTCATCAGTAAAATAAAACTCATAACACCTACTTTAAAAGCATAATAAAAGACCCTGGGAGTATTCAGTACTCTTTATCACTTACGTAATACTTGTATTTACATTACGTTAATATGTGGTAGATTGTGGGTATTGTTTATCTTGTAACCCTCCACCAATCTAGAAAATAGACATTATTCATTTTTCAGATGACCTTGATTTCAGAGAGACTTGGAACATCCTCAGGGTCATCTGGTTTGGAAATAGAACTTATAATTGAATGACATCTATGACATTAAACTTTGCTCTTTTTCTGTACTGCTCAGGGAATAATTTAACTTTCAAGAGCTTTCCAACTAGTTCCTCTGCTTCTTTTTCATGGAGAATTTCTGACAGTCTGAACCACTGGACAGAGATCCAAAAAAGAACATTTAATCAACATGTGAACTCTGTGTCAGTCTTTTAGACACAAATGGAACTATCATTTAACTTAGCCAAAGCCAAACTGAGCAGAAAGATCCAGCTCTCCATTCATGGAAACAACTAGATCTACACTGATTGTAGAAGGAAGTAATCATTTCTGACCTGGTCAGAATAAAAATTCATATCAGAGAATGCTCTGAGAACTTGAGCAGCACCTTGGAGCATGTCAGAGACAGGACAGGGCAAGGTCTCATACCTACTTGTTTCTGCCAGTATTTATTGCTAAACAAGTTTTCTCATGCTCTTGGTCACTCACTTGGAGTCTGAAAGCAAGTTTAAACTCTACACACAACTCTACAAAAGGAAATGGGAATGATGGGATCTAGACATTGTAAAGAGACCCTAGCCCTTAATGTGGCTGCATTTGTAGGCGGACAAGGATTATAAGGAAGTGATAGGATAGATGCTGAGAACACGTTCCAATTTATGAGGGCCTCATGAAAAGAAACGTCAGAGAAGCCAGGTGTGACAGTTCATGCTTACAATCCCACCACTTTTGGGAGGCTGAGGCAGGAGGACCATCGTGAGTTTGAAGCCAGCCTGCACTAAATAGTGAGGTCAAAGCCATCCTGGACTACTTAGTGAGACCCTGTTTCAGAGAGAGAAACAGTGAGACAGAAAGAGAGAGACATGAGAGAGTTAGCTCTGTCTCTCTCCTTCTTTCCCCTCCTCTTTTCTCACATTCACTGACACACCACATGACCTTATGACACCTTGATCTTGGACTTCCAGATAGGTGAGAAAACTGACTTTTGTGGCTTACGTTAGCTATTCTCTTATGGCAGCCCTAGAAAACCAACATTCTATATAACTCTGCCCCTGGTCTACTAACTGAGTTAAACCTTTTTGGTCCCCAAATCTACCCTATAACAATGTTTACAGCCTTAGAACTGTGTCATTTTCTTGAAGTTATACTCAAAAAAAAAAAAAAAATAACACACCCATATATTTACTTCATGTTTTTCTAGCTAAGGGTTCTGATAAGGAATTTTTCTGCTCTAAGAACTTTAAATAGAAATAATCTATCCATTTAAAGCAGGATTTTATTTCTGAACAGGATCACTAGAATGATTTGCTATATTTGATCCTTTTAATTCCAATTAACTGATCATTTTAACAATTAATTTATGATGTGTAATTTGTGATGCACAACTATGTTACATAGGTTATTGTAGCTTCCAGAGACGAATATTTCCTTAGTAGCCCTGTGTTTTCAAAAAATTTGCTACAAATTACAGCTAATAGCCAAGAAGTAGCTTTATTCTTGGGTGCCTAAAGGATATTTAGATAAATAGATAGATAGATAGATATCAGATCATATAGAATATATATGTAGAATATATATGAAGGAATATTTATATATCCTATATATAAGATTCATACTAGCAATCACAGAGAAACTGAAGACAATGCAGAGAAAAGAGTGAAGCAGTTGGGACTGCTAACACTGGTTCCTGGGGATGGGATCTGTCTCCAAATCACAAGGTAAACTGAGCAGAGCTGATCTTTGAAAGGTTAAGCAGTTTGATAACACCTTAGCCAAACTTAACAAAACAAGGAAAGAAAAAAACCTATATAAATGCACTTGGAAGTAAAAAAGTTGAAATCACAAGTGATGCTACCAAAATCCAGAGGATTGTAAGAAACTACTTTAAAAATTTATATCCCAATAAACTGGGAAACCTAGAAAAAATTGAGAAATTCCTAGATATATAAGAATTACCAATCTCACACACACACCCACCACTGCAGCCAGTACGAAGGCACCGTCCCAAGGAAGCTGCCCAGCCCTGACCTGGATAGGGCCGCTGGGCATACCTGAGCACCTCAGCACCCCCAGGGTGCTGCTGGCCACCCTGCTGCGTGAGCGGGACTTTCCTAATCAGCGCCCTCCCGCTGCCTCCCCACAGAGGAACACCAGCAGGCTTCTTCCTGGCTCAGGCTGCTGAGCTGTGCCTGTGACCCAGCATGCTCCTCCTATGTGCTGGCCCATAGAACCACTGCACCCACACTGGCTCGACCCGCTGCCCTCAGCTACCCTTCCTATCTCTTAGACAAAGCACTGCTGTGAATGTTTGGCTCACACTCTCCCTCCCAGAACTATGGTGGACTAGTAGTGGTGGTTTGATAGGAAACTTGATGGTCCCTTGCCCAGACAGAGGACCCTGGTAGGTTTCGGTCACTACACAACATTTGGGGAGACAACAACCATACAGTAGGACCCTGGGACATACACTGTTGACAGTTCTGACCATTGAGATTAAATAGCCAGATATGGCCCAGAAGATGAAAATCGCAAAATGAAAAACCAAAATGCAATCTCAAACATCTAGTCCATCAGGTGCAAGAACAGGTGACAGCAAAATGGAGGACTTTAAAAGTCATATCTCTGAAAAGCATAGCAAATGAAGTAAAGAAACAAATCGATGAGGCTATAGAGGAAATCAAATTAGAAGTAATGTCTTACATAAAGACACAAATAACAACTTTCGTAAAGGGTTTGCTCATCATAGCTAGGAAGAAATAGATTTTAAAAATACAGGAGCATGGGAAATTGTTTGAAAACTTGAACAAACACTGTAGAAACCAAGCAGAATCCATGAAACAAATTCAAATAGATATTCAAGGAACAAAAAATTCTATTGAAAGCTGGCAAAACCATTTAAATGAAGCTGAGGATATAATTTCAGACCTTGAGGACAAGATCACAGATAGTCACCATGAAAAAACAACAAAGCAGCATGAAATGACAATCAAACAACTTCAATATGGTGCTGAGAAACAATATAAGACTAACAGGCATTAGCAAAGATGCAGGAGACAATGCAAAGGACATAACTAAGTTGAAGTAATAACAGAAAATTTCCCAAACATGGGGAAAAATATCTGACATACAAAGAAGTGAGGATATAGAAAGTCAAACAGTCATAACCACCATAAAGCTACACCCAGACATATAATTTAGATCCCAGACATACAGCATAAAAATAGAATATTAAAAGCTGTTAGACAAAAGACACAACTCACCTATCAAGGAAAGCCTATTAGAATCATGGCAAACTTCTCAGCACAAACCTTCAGATTAAGATGAGCTTGGAGTGAAGTATTTCGAGCCCTAAAAGAAAACAAATTTCAACCCAGACTGATGTACCCAGAAAAACTGTTTTTCAGATTTAATGGAGAAACAAGATACTTCCATGTCAAAGAACAACTGAAGAAATTCCATATCTACCAAGACAACCCTAGAAAGAGTATTGAAAGAATACTAGAAAGAGATAAAAATGACCAAAATCTCCAGAACAACAACAGAAAGAAACCACCAGGCTGGACAACAAATTAAACAAGGAAGGAAACCAAAACCAACAACAGGAACATAACATGGCAAAGTCAAGCCAGTACATATCAGTGATATCCATAAATGTAAATGGGCTCAATTCACCTGTCAAAAGAAGCAGATTGACAGAATGGATCAAGAAACAGGAGCCCACTACATGCTGTATACAAGAAACACATCTGACCCAAAAAGAAACTCATAGACTAAAGTCAAATGATGGAAAATGGTATTCCATGCAACAGGAACCCAGAATAAAGCAGGGGTAGCTATTTTGTTTGCAGACAAAGTGAACTTCAAACCTAAATTTATTAAGAGTTAAAGAAGGACACTACATACTTCTAAGTGAAAAACTACAAGAGGAAGAACTAACAATTATAAATATATATGCATCAAATACAGGAGCACCAAACTATGTAAGACAAACACTAATGGACATGAAAAACCAAGTGTACAAGAACACAATTGGAATAAGAGACCTTAACACCCCACTGTCATGAAGAGCTAGATCAACTAGACAAAAAGTCAGCAAAGAAATAACAGAACTGAATCACACTTGTGAATGCATGCACTTAGTGGATGTTTACAGAGTGTAACCCACCCACGTCAGAATATACATTCTTCTCAGCTGTACATGGGACATTCTCCAAAATAGACCATATATTAACTCATAAAACATTCTTAAATAAATGCAAAGGGAGTGAAATTATCCCATGCAAAATATCTGACCATAGTGCAATAAAATTGGAAATCAACAGCAAAAGAAATCTACAAAACCTTCATAAATACATGGAAATTAAATAACTACCTTCTGAGCAACCAGTGGGTTACAGACTAAATTAAAGAAGAAATAAAACAATACCTACAACACAATGAAAATGCAGTTAAAACATACTGTAACCTCTGGGACACAATAAAAACATCCCTAAAAGGAAAAAAATATAGCAATAAATAACCACATCAAGAAAATAAATAAGCTAATGCTACATCTCAAGCTCCTAGAAAAAGGAGAGGAAGTCAAACCCAAAGCTCAAAGAAGAAAGGAAATTATAAAGATTAAAGCAGAAATCAATGCAATTGAAACAAAAAAAAAACAATACAAAGAATTAATGAATCAAAGAGCTGGGTTTTTGAGAAGATAAACAAAATTGATAAACTCTAGCCAACCTTATCGAGAAAAAAAGAAAAAACTCAAATCCAAGCAATAAGGACTGAAAGGAGGGAAATTACTACAGATTCCTATGGAAATTCAAAAGATCATGAACACCTACTTTGAAAATCTCTACTCACATAGGGTGGAAAACACAGAGGAAATGTACAGATTTCTAGAAACCTATGAACTACCAAAGCTCAATCAGGAAGATGTAACAATTTTGAATAACCCAATATCAGCTACTGAAATAAAAAATGTGATTAAAAACTTACCAACAAAGAAAAGCCTGGGTCCTGATGGGTTCATGGCTGAATTCTACAAGAAATTTAGAGAAGATTTAATGCCAACACTCCTTAAACTCTTCAATGAAATTGAAAGAAATGCAGTCCTCCCTAAATCACTCTTGGAGGCAAGTATTACTCTGATACCAAAACCAGAGAAAGCCCCAACCAAAAAGGAGAACTATAGACTAATCTCACTAATGAACATTGATGCAAAGATTCTCAATAAAATCCTGGCAAACAGAATGCAGCAAATCATCAAGAAGATAATGCACTATGACCAAATGGAATTTATTCCAGGAATGCAGGGATGGTTCAACATATGCAAATCAATAAATGTAATACACCACATCGACAAAGCCAAAAATAAAAATCACATGATCATCTCAGTAGATGCAGAAAAAGCTTCTGATAAAGTCCAACACATGTTAATGATAAAAATCCTACAGAAACTCAAAATAGATGGTATGTACCTCAATCTCATAAAGGCCACTTATGACAATCCAACAACCAACATTATACTAAATTAACAAAAACTGAAAACCTTCACTCTAAAATCAGGAACAAGACAAGGATGTCCATTATCACCACTCCTATTCAATATAGTTCTAGAAACATTAGCCAGAGCAATCAGACAAGAGAGAGAAATAAAAGAAATAAAAATAGGAAAAGAAGAGTTAAATTACCATTATGTGCAGACAACATGATAGTCTACATAGAAGACTCCAAAAACTCCATTAAAAGACTACTAGAGGTAATAAACAAATTCATCAGTGTAGCTGAATACAAAGTCAACACTCAAAAATCAATAGCATTCCTGTATACAAACAAAAACTCACTGAGAGAGAAATTATAGAAATATCACCTTTCACAATAGCTTCTAAAAAATCAGATACTTAGGAATCAACCTAACCAAGAATGTAAAATTATACTACTGAAAATTATACTACTCTATAAAAGGATATCGAAGAAGATATTAGAAAATGGAAGGATATTCCTTGCTCGTGGCTAGGGAGACCAACACTGTGAAAATGGTCATACTCCCAAAACTGTTATACAGATTTAATGGAATCCCAATCAAAATATCATTGACATATCTCACAGATCTAGAGAAAACACTCTTAAAATTCATTTGGAAGCAGAAGAGACCTAGAATAGCAAAGGCAATTCTGGGCAACAAGGAAAGGCAGGAGGCATCTCAATTCCTGACTTGAAACTATACTACAAAGCCACAGTAATAAAATCAGCATGGTACTGGCAAAGAAATAGATGTGAGGATCAATGGAACAGATTAGAAGATGCAAACACAACTACAAAGACACTCAGCCGCCTTATATTTGACAAGGGGGCTAAACATGTTCACTGGAAAAAAGATAGTTTCTTTAATACATGGTGTTGGAAAATTTGGCACTCCACATGCTGAAGACTAAACACAGACCCATGCATATCACCATACACCAAACTAAAGTCAAAATGGATCAAAGATCTAAATATTAAAACAGAAACACTAACTCTACTGGAAGACAAATTAGCTTAAAACCTTAGAGACATAAGGATAGTGAGAGAATTCATTAATAAAACGCAAACTGCATGAGAAGCACTTCAAAAAATCAACAACTGGGATCACATATTACTGAAAAGTTTTGCACTTCAAAAGAAATCACCAACAAAATGAAGTGAAAACCCACAGAATGGGAAAGAATTTTAGCCAACAATTCCTCAAAAAGGAATTATATCAAGCACATATAAAGAACTGGAAAACGTTAAGCCCCCCAAATTCAAAGACCTTCTCCAAAAATGGGCATTGGAGATGAACACACAGTTCTCAGATGAAGATATACAAATGGCAAATAAATACTTGAAGAAACATTCACCATCACTGATCACTTGCAAAATGAAAATTAAAACAGCATTGAAATCTCATCTCACTCCAGAAAGAATGGTTGCCATCAAGAAAAAACTAGTAACAAATGTTGGTGAGGATGTGGGGAAAAGGAACACTGCTCCACTGTTGGTGGGAGTGCAGGCTGGTTCAACCACTATGGAAATCAGTATGGAGAGTACCCAAAACCTAGGATAGGAAGTTCCATTCAATCTAGCTATTCTCCTCCTGGGTATTTTCCCAGAAAATTGAAAATGTCATATCACAGAGATACATGTGCAACCATGTCACGCAGCACAATTTGTGATAGCTACATCTTGGAAACAACCAAAATGCCCATTAACTGCAGAGTGGATGAAAAAAAGTGGCCTTTTTATACAATGAAATATTACTAAGCTATAAAAAAGGATTATCTTGAGGCCTTTATAGGTAAATGGAGAGAACTTGAAAATATCCTCATTAGTGAAATAAACAAGACTCACATGAGTAAATATCTCATTGTCTCTCTAGTGTAAAAAACAATAAAAACTGGCAGAATAATGGGATCCAAAAAGTATAATAGATACTGTGAAAGTGAAAGGGAAGGAAAGTGCTCTAAAGAGTATAATGGTACATATAGTGTGTAAGATAGATGACCATATTACTGAACTTCTGTTGGAACATTGAACAGAAGGATTTGCACTGTCAATGTTTGAGTGTCTAGCCACTATTTATGCTTTGATTTTGTGACTTTGTCAACTGTTTTTTAAGATGACAATGAGTGATGTATCAACTAGTGATTCTATCATGATAATTTTTTAATTCATTCTACCCTAATTTTCTGTTTTGCTATTTTCTTTTCTTTCTTTGAAAAAAAAGAGAACATAGCAATATAACAACCATTGTTAAATTTCTTTCATTCTGTTTTGAAGGCCTATATTGTTAATGTTTTGAGTCTGCTGTTGTTGTTTATGCCTTTTGCTTTTTGTTTTTCTTTTCTGACTTTTCTCTTTTACAAATAAAAAAAAGAATTACCAAAATTGAACCAAGAAGATATTTTAAAATGTCTGAGGAGACCAATAATAGGTAATAAAGCAGAGATAGAAAAACAACACTACCAACAAAGAAAAACCCAGGACTCAAAAGATTCACCACAGCTGTGGATTTAGCTCAGTGGCATAAGCACCTGCCTTGCAAGTGCACAGTTGTGAGTTCAATCCCTGAAAAAAAAGAAAAAAAAAGATTCACCACGGAATTCTACCAGGACTTCAGGGAACATCTTACACCACTATTCCTCTACCTCTTCAATAAAATTGAAAGAGAAGTGCAGCCAAACTCAATCCTGGAAACTAGTATTATCCTGATAGCAAGACCAGAAAAATTTAACAGAAAAAGGAAAACCAGAGGCCAATCTTCTTGATAAACATAGAAATAAAGTCTCACCATGATACTAGCAAAAGGTACAACAAATCATTAAAAAAAAAAATATGTCATGACCAAGCAGACTTGAGGTCACCAATGTGAAGATGCTTTAATACTTATGTCACTGAGCTAAATCCCCAGCTCTTATGATTTTAAAAAAATATAGGTATAGAAGGACTTTATCTCAAACTCGTAAGAGCCATTTATAACACACTCATTGCCAGGATCACAATAATGGGGAAACACTGACAACTTTTCCTCTAAAATTGCAAACAAGCATGTCAGCTCTCACTGTTTTTGTTTGAAACAGTACCCAAAACTTCAGCACAGCAAACATGCATGAAAAATAAATAAATAGGATACATATAGGAAAGAGATGTCAAACTACCCTTATTTGCAGATGACATGATCCTTTACAGAAGACTCAAAAATTGCACCCAAAAACTCGTGCAACTAATAAATTCAGCACAATAGCAGGACACAAAATTAACACAAAAATCAACAGCATTCCTGTACACCAACAATGAATCCATCAAGAAGGAAACTGAGAAAATTTTCACAATATCATTAACAATATCTTCAAAAGTTAAACATTTAGAAATCAATATAGCCAAGGAAGTGAGAGATCTCTTTAATAAAAACTATTGTATCCTAAAACAGGAGTTGAAGAATGCATCAGAAAATAGAAAGACATTCCCTTTTCCTAGATAGACAGAACCAAAATTGTCAAAAACAGCTATATTTCCAAAGCTGATATATAGTTAATGAAATCCCAATTGAACTACCAAGAATATTCCTCACAGAACTACAGAAAACAATTCTAATATTTATAAGGAGTCTGAAGAGACCCATAATTTCAAAAGCAAACCTGAGCAACAAAACCAGAGGAAAAGATAGCACAATCCCAAATTTCAAGCTATATTACAAAGCTACAGTTAAAAATAAAAAGATAACAAATAAACACGTGGGTCAATGGAACAGAACAGAGGACACACACACAAAAAAGCTCAGA
Source organism: Cavia porcellus (assembly GCF_034190915.1). Taxonomy (NCBI): domain Eukaryota; kingdom Metazoa; phylum Chordata; class Mammalia; order Rodentia; family Caviidae; genus Cavia; species Cavia porcellus. The sequence goes on along the minus strand of NW_026947509.1, from coordinate 23,041,656 downwards.
CACATTCAGCCAACTGATCTTCAACAGAGCCAAATATCTATGCTGGAGAAAAGATAACCTCTTGAACAAAGCATGCTGGGAAAACTGGTTGCTCACATGCAGAATAATGAATATGGACCCAAATCTTTCACCCTGTGCTAAAATTAAAGCAAAATGGATCAAAGCTCTAGGTATTAAAACAGAAACATTGGATATGCTAGAAGATAAAATTTGTAAAAGCTTCTGAAAACATACACATAGGCAAAAACTTTCTGAACCAAAGACCTCTGTGAAAGGGTTTTGGCCCAGGCTGGACACTGTAGCCAGTAAAGCCAAGGAGCTCCTATCTCCCCCACCCCTAGGAATCTACCTCTGAGGCCCAACTAAGACTAATGGGCTACCTGTGCATCCCTAATGCCCCCTTAGGTTCCACCCCAAGCCAAGGCTACTTATGTGCCTCATTCCACGTGTTCCACGGGGCCTGGGGTGGAGATGCCATGCCCCGGGGAGTCGGGGATGTCTCTCCCCGCATTCTCAAAATAAAGGTCATTTATATTTCATACTTCTCATCTTTTCAGCCGCCACCATTCCCCCACGGTTCTATCACTCTGCACAAGAAATAACATCAAGAATAAAGAAATGGATTTGTATCAAATTAAAAAGCTTCTTTACAACAAAGCAAAAAACCAAAAATGTGAAGAGACAACCTGCATAATGGGAAAAATTGCCAGCTATTCCTCAAATATAGGACAGATATCATCTATATATAAAGAACTGCCAAAAAGGATCGAATTTTAAAAATGGGCAATTGAAATGAGTAGACACTTCTTTTTTGGTTTGCAGTTGTTATTGTTGTTTTGTTTTTGTTTTTGTTTTGAAGCATGGTCTCACTATGTACTCCAGGCTGACCTTGAACTCTCTATATAGCCCCACTGGGCTCAGATTCACAGCACTCTTCCTGCGTTAGTCTCCCAAATGCTGGGATTATGGGTTTGTACCACTACACCCAGCAAAATGAATAGATACTTCTGAGAATACAAATGGTTGATAAATACATGAAGAAATGGTCGATATCACTGACCATTAGAAAGATGCAAATTATACCAACACTGAGATTAAATCTTACCCCAGAAGTAATGACCATCATCAAGAAATCAAATAATAACAAATGCTGGTGAGACTGCAGGGAAAAAGGAACCCTTCTAACTTTGCTGGTAGGAATGTGAGTTAGTATAATTATGGAAATCAGGATGAATAGACTTTAAAATAGACATTCCATTTGACTCACTTTATCACTTGTAGAACTTTCCAAAAGATTAAAGACATCATATCATAGTAATACATGCATGTCCGTGTTGAGAGCAGCACAAAACACAATAACTAAATCTTCGAAATGGTCCACATATCCATCAAGAGATGAGTAAATACAAATGATACATATGTACAGTGGAGTAGTATTCAGCCATAAAGAACAATAAATTTGGGACATTTGTAAGTCAAAAAGGTCTGAGACCATAATGCCAGGAGAAATAAATCGGACATAGAGTGTTCAAATATTGCATGACTTCTTGTCTGTCAAAAACTCAAATCATGAAGAAAATGCAAAATGAGATATAGACAATAGGAATCAAGGAGGTAGAACTTTTGCCAATGGTAAGCAGATCTAGGGATGGAAGAAGGAAAAAGAAGGAGAAGGAGATGGGAAAGAGAAGGACTAAGTTGCAACATACACATGTATCAGCTCCCTATAATGAATGTATTCGTTATGTGTTGTAAACGTATGCAATAAGAATTTTTAAATGAAGTTTGTTATTTCTTTTTGCTTTTTTTATTAAACCCATAATGTTTGCACCTTGTGTTAAAAATGATGGCAACTTTCTTCTTTCCTGTTCCTGTTGGGCTCCTTTCCCTTTTTAGTTTCTTTCTCTTCTATTCATGTTAAGAGATTTTTTTAAATGTCTAGTGATCCTGCGGTGCTCATTCATAATGAGATATGGATCCAGTGCTTGAACAAAGAAAGATGACTTCAATTCCTCTCCTTTTAAGTATTTGCCTCTCTTCATTCTCAACAAAGCCCAGCATTCTGGGCCCTCATGCCTCTTTAATCAGGATCATCACAAAAATGATTTCTTCCATAAAGAGGCTGTAAAACACTGGGCACTTGGCTTTCTGGGTCAAGATGGAAGAAATTTATAAGTGCTCTTTATGGAACTGTACTTTCATTCTTCCCACATCTGTTTAAAGTTTCTCACCTCCACCTTTGCTCTGATGCTTTGGGATATCAGGTGCCCTAATTACTGAAACCAGCAAGACCCCTGGATTTCAGTGGCATTTTACTCAGTGGACTCTTAGGATTGTGTTTCATAATTCAAACATTTTTTATTGTTTAACTATTTTTATTAGCATTTCAATTGATTCTCAAAAAGGAACAGAGGAAAATACATCTTCAGTCTACTATTCTTTTTTTGTTTTGTTTTGTTTTGTCTTTTTCATTGGTACCGGGGATCAAACTCATGCAAGGCAGGTGCTTATGCTGCTGAGCTAAATCCCCAGCCCCCAGTCTACTATTTTTGGACCTTCTTTCAATCCAGGGAACTCAGCTGCCTGCTGGGGTGAGTTCCTGCACACCATCCCGAGCTCCAGGAGAGTTTAAGATCATCACTCCCAGTGGTCAGGGACCCGCCCAGCTTCCAGCCACACTAGACTACACTTGGGAGGTTTTGCAGCCTGACAAAATTATGCCCAGCGACCTTCTTCAATCAGGGGAGTTAAAGTGAGTTCCAGCGCATTGGTCCCTGCCCGGGGAGAGCTTTGGACCATCATCCACAGTGGTTAGGTGACTTCCTAACCACATAAAGTGAATTCCACATAAAGGGCACATAAAGTGAGTTCCAGTGCATTGGTTCTTGCCTGGGGAGAGCTTTGGACCATCACCACAGTGGATAGGTGACTTCCTAGCTTCCTGAAACACTGGAGGTGGCATGGGAAGGCCTGAGGGCCTGACTGGACCACATTCAGCAACCTCCATTCAGTCCCAGGAGTTGAGGGCATAGGAGATGATTTCAAACATGCCCAGGGGAAGCCTTGGGAAAACACTTGAAACACAGAAGTATAGGAAAATGACAAAACGAAAGACCAAAATGCAATCTCAAACCTCCAGCCCATCCCACAAAAACCTAGAAACCATGTACATAGAAGAAAATATATGCCATACACCTGAAATACCTGACACAAAAGCAACTGAAATAAAGAAGAAACTCTAGGAAACTTTAAAGGAATTCAAACTAGAAATAACCTCCCAGGTAAAAGAACAAATGATAAAAGTAATCAAACACATGTTGAACACATCTAAAGAAGACACAGTTAAAATATTAGAGGAACAAAACAAAAAGATAGAATCCCTGGATGAACAATATAAAAAACAAACAGAATACATGAAGCAGATTCAAAGAGATATGCAGGAAATCAAGAATTCCATTGAAAGTTGTCAAAACAGACTCAATGAAAATGAAGATAGTGTTTCAGACCTTGAAGACAAGATTGCATCTAGTGAACAGGAAAGGAAAGATATTTTAAAAATAGCAAAAAATCAGGAAACAACAATTCAACAGCTGCAAGATGATGCAAAGAAAAACAGCATAAGATTGATAGGGATAAATGAAAAAGAAGAGGACAACATAAATGATATCAAGAGGACATTTACAAATGTAATAGCTGAAAATTCCCCGAACATGAGACTGGAAACTGACTTTAGGATTAGGGAAGCATATAGAACCCCAAATAGCCATAACCAAAATAAAACTACACTCAGACATATAATAATCACCATCCCAGAAATTCAACATAAAAATAAAATATTAAAATCTGTTAGAGACAAAAGACAGATTACCTATAAAGGAAAACCTATCAAAATCACAGCAGACTTCTCAACACAAGCAATGAAGTCAAGAACAGCATGAAGTGAAGTATTTCAGATCCTAAAGGAAAATGATTTTCAACCTAGACTGTTGTACCATGCAAAATTGACCTTAAAAATGGATGGAAAAATAAGATACTTCCATGACAAAGAATAGGTGAAGAACTTCATGATCACCAATCCAATCCTGGAAAGAAAACTGAAAGACAGTCTAGATACACATAGGAAAAGACCACTAAGCAAAGCAGACAATTAAACAGAACAGAAAGATAACATGTCAACAATAAACCAATATATAACAGTTATAAGCATTAATGTAAATGGTCTCAATTCACCAATTAAATGAAACAGACTGCAGAATGGATCAAGAAACAACATACAACCATATGCTATCTATAAGAAATCCTTCTAACGCAAAAGGAAACTCACAGACTGAAAGTCAAAGGATGGAAAACAATACTTCATTCAACGGGAACTGGAAAAAAAGTGGGGGTAGCTATTCTGTTTGCAGACAATTGAACTTCAAACCAAGAATGATCCTAAGAGATAAAGAAGGTCACTACCTACTGGTTAGGGGGAAACTTAAAGAAGAAGAGATAACTATCTTAAATATATATGCACCAAATTCCAGAGGACCCAGTTATGCAAAGCAAGTGTTAAAAGAAATGAAAAATAAAGTTAGCAATAACACAATTATAACAGGAGACCTTAACACACCATTGACACCAAAGGACAGATCAACCAGACAGAAAATCAGCAAAGAAATAACAGAACTGAATCACACCTGTGAACAAATGGACTTGATAGACATATACAGAGTGTTTCATCCAACAACATCAGAATATATATTCTTCTCAGCAGCACATGGGACATTCTCTAAAATAGACTGTATACTAGCCCACAGAACATATTTAAATAAATGCAAAAGAGTTGAAATTATCCCATGCATGTTTTCAGATCATAGCACTGTGAAACTAGAAATTAATGATAAAAGAAACTGCAAACACCCAACAAAAACATGGAAATTGAATAATACACTCTTAAGCAATCAGTGGGTCACAGAAGAAATTAAAGAAGAAATTAAAGATACCTACAAGCAAACAAATATGCAAATACAACTTACTGGAATCTGTGGGATGCAATGAAAGCAGTCCTCAGAGAAAAATTTATTGCACTGAGTTCCCACTTTAGGAAAACAGAACGAATACAAATAAACAGCCTGATGCTACACCTCAAACATCTACAAAAAGAAGAGCAAGTCAAGCCCAAAGCCAAAAGAAGGGAAGAAATTATAAAAATCAGAGCAGAAATCAATGCAATAGAGACTTAAGAAAACAATCCAAAGAATCAATGAATTAAAGAGTTGGTTCTTTGAAAGAATAAATAAAATTCATAAGCCCCTAGCTAACCTTATTAAACAGAGGAAAGAAAAAGCTCAAATTCATGCAATAAGAAATGAAAAAGGTGAAATCACTACAGACTTTATAGAAATACACAAGATCATCAACACCTATTTCAAAAACCTCTACTTTCATAGATTCGATACCACAGAAGAAATGGACAGATTCCTAGAAGCATATGGAGTATAAAAGCTGGATCCAGAAGATGTAAAATTGCTGAGTAACCAAATTTCTATTAATGAAATTGAAAATGTAATTAAGTCCTAACCTACAGAGAAGAGCCCAGGCCCAGACAAATCACTGCAGAATTGTACGAGAAATATGAAGAAGACTTAATGCTCACACTCCTCAAATTCTTCAATGAAATAGAAAGGGAAGCAATTCTTGCTAAGTCATTCCTGGAAGCAAGTATTACTCTAGTACCAAAATCTGAGAAAGACCCAACTGAAAAAGAGAACTACAGGCCAATCTCCCTAACAAACACAGATGCAAAAATCCTCAGGAAAATATCGGCAAACAGGGTGCAGCAAATCATCAAGAAGATTATACACCACGACCAAGAGGATTAATCCAAAGCATGCAGGGATGGTTCAACATATGTAAATCAATAAATGTAACTAAACTAAATCTGTTGGAATACAAATTGGGTAAAAATCTTGAAGACATAGGGGTAGGTAGGGAATTCATGAACAGGAATCAAACCATATGGGAAATACTTCCCAGAATCAGTAACTGTGATCACGTCTTATTAAAAAGTTTCTGCATGTCAAAAGAAATCTCTAGCATAGTGAAAAAACCCACAAATTGGGAAAAAATCTTAGTGAACTGTCCCTCAGACAATGGATTGCTGTTTAAAACATACAAAGAATTAAAATTCAAACCCCTGAAATTTAAAGACCCAGTCCAAAAATGGGCATCTGAGATGAATACACACTTCTCAGATGAAGCAATACAAATGGCAAATAAATACATGAAAAAATGTTCATCATTGCTCATTAGAGAAATGCAAATTAAAACCACACTGAGATTTCATCTTACTGCAGAAAGAATGGCCAGGATCAAGAAAACTACCAACAACAAATGCCAGAGAGGCTGTGGGGGAAAAAGAACTCTCCTGCACTGTTGGTAGGAGTATAGACTGGTGCAACCATTGTGGAGATCAGTCTGGAGATTTCTCAAAAAGCTAGAATTGGAAGTCCCATTTGATCCAGCTATTCTACCTTTAGGCATATTCCCAGAAGAACTGAAAATATCATTCTCCAGTGATATATGTGCACCCATGCTTATAGAAGCACAATTTGTAATAGCCAAATTTTGGAAACAACCTAAGTATCCATCAACTGAAGAATGGATAAAAAAGTTGTGATATTTTTGTACAATGGAGTAGTACTCAGCTGTAAAGAATGATCACATTGAGATATTTATATATGTATAAATTTATGAAATTATGAATGGTCACAAATTGAGACCATACTCATAAGCAAAATAAATCACATGTATAAATACTGTATAGTCCCTCTAGTGTAAGAAATTTTAAGAGTACATAAGAGTTTATGGTAATCATAATCCCCCATTACATTTTTTTGAAGCCTTATATTGTTTTCATTCATTAGTTGGAATGGTTTTATCCTGGGTTGTTTGATTTTATTATCTGCGATGGTATGAACAGCTATTTTGAGGAAAACAAGGCATTATAATATCCAGTGCTGATTTATTATTATCTTGTTTTGAAGTCCTATGATACTTTTGTGCTTCTGTTTCCATTGGTTCTATCATGCGGTATCTTATTGTATCTTATTATGTGTTATAGTATAAACCAATTTTGTATGGACAATGAGATAATATATTAATCATTGTTTGTTTCCTGTTATTTGGTTCTGAATGCCCTGTAATACTTTCATTCTTTTGAATGGTTTTATATTATTCTGTTTGGTTTGATACTATGGTGTATGAAGGTATGCCCAACTATTTCAAGGAAAGAGACGTTATGGTAGCTACTGTTGTAACAGGTTGTCTTGTGGTGAAATACTGTGTTGCTTAATTTTGTTCTGTTCTCATCTGCTTTGTTATGTCCTCTTCTATCTTAATCTCTTTAAAATAAAAAAATCCTACTATTCTTAATCAAAAAATGCACCCTTCACTGACATTCCAGAGATTTATAAAATGCCCAAGTAAGAGTCCTTGTTTGCTTTGTTCATGCCTCTATGCTGGCGAAAGTCAGCATATAGCGAGTACTAGAAAAGTGTGTTCATCAAATGACTGACAGAAGTAGAAGGATCTGAAAGGACCAGAATCTAGCATCCAGCCAGAGGGGGGCAGTGTCTCCATGCATAATTAACTATGGTTAGCTCAAAGTGCTAAGAAACATTTAGTGAGCAATTGGATTGGCTGACACACAGAATGGGTGTTTTGACATAACCTTGGTGTGTGTTTGATTGTGCTAAGCCCAGAGAGTATACTGAAGTAATAACCCATTTAGGAGATCAATATTTGCTGATGGAAATGCTCCTTGAAGTTTTACTAGTGATCCTACAGCTGCAACTCACATGTGAGTCTTGGGAATTTCTTATTGTTCCTCCGAAAATTCTGAAGGGGTGGAAACTCTGTGAGGGCAGAAGATAAGGCTTTACCTGTGTCTGTGAAAAGACAGAGACAAAAAAGAAAATCTAGAGGAGTAAGAAAAGGGAAAAATATGGCAACAGGGCTAAGGAGTTCAAGAATATAGTCAGTGTCCATCACAGGTCTGAGAAGAGTGATCTGAAGACACTGTAACTTTCTTTTGTTTTTCTAACCAGCTGTGAGTGGTCAACAGTTGAAACAGAGTCCTCAGACTATAACCACGCAGGAAGGAAAGGACGTTTCCATGAACTGCAGTGCTTCAACAACATTAAACTACTTTCTATGGTACAAGCAATACCCTGGAGAAGCTCCTGTCCTCTTGATAACTATATATAAGAGTGATGAATTGATAACAAGTGGAAAAGTGGCTGCCTGGTCAGATGAAACAAGGAAGAACAGTTTCCTGAGCATTCCAGCCTCCAAGCTTGATGATGTAGGAACCTACTACTGTGCTGGGCAGCACAGTGCTCCACAAGCACCTGCAGCCTGTCCTCGAACTTCAAGCTGTGACTCCAGAAATGCACTTCCTCCAGCTCCTGCTGCTTTACATATGCAGTGCGATGATGCAGACAACCTGTGTAACCTACCATTCCGCTACTAAAAGTCCTCTGTCCTCAAGAATACCTTTGCTTAATGAATCTCTCTCTCTCACTCACTTTTCTTCTCTGTCTCTCTCTCTTTCTGTCATATATATATGTATGTATATATGTGATATATATATATTAATATATGTAATATATGTATATATTTTATACTTATTTATGTTTTGTCAAGGTATAAACAGAGTGCATCAATATATACTCAGTACATGATGTTAACACATTTCTCTTAAAAATGGATGGACACTATTGGAGTAGAAATGAGAGTTCAGTAATAACCTAATACATCTATGGCAAATTAACTTTCAACAAGAGGCCCAAGATCATTAGATGGAAAAATAATAATCTTTTCAACAAATCATGCTGAGTCAGCTGGATAGTCACATAAAGAAGAATAAAATTGGATCTCTACCTCACACAAACATGAAAATTAACTCATTTTAAAAACAAATGTAAGAGCTAAAAATAAAACAGCTTGAAAGAATATATATGAGTAAATCTTAGTGAATTTGGGTGTGCAATGGTTTCTTAGGCTCTCTCTCTCACACACACACACACACACACAAAGAAATCAAATAACAACTAAATGAGCCTTCGTCAAAATTAAAAAGTCTTGTGCATCAAAGTCCACAAAGTTTTCACAAAAGAAAATGGAACAAAACACAAAACTGGAAGATTATATTGCAAATTTCCAGATCAGAATAGTATTGAAAGCATATTTTAAATATGACAAAACAACAGTAAGGCAAATACCAATTTAATAATGGTCAAAGTATTTGGATAGATAGTGCAGTAAGAAATATATATACATATATATATATAAACAAAAACACTTAAAAATATGTTCAACGTAAGCCAGGGATCTAGCTCAGCAGTGCAAGCACTCGCCTGGCAAGTGCAAGGCTGTGAGTTTGATTCCAAGTACCCCCCCAAATAAATTATTCAACATCATCATTCATTAGAGAAATCAAAATCACAATGAGATATCACATAACACTCACTAGGATGTCTATAATTTTAAAGAGAGAGAAGAAGGAAGGAAGGAAGGAGGAGAAAATGGAAGATTGGCAAAGATGTGGGGAAATCAGAATCTTCTTCCCCCACTGGTACGAATATAAAATGGTGCATCAACTTTGGAGAGCAGTTTGACATTTCTTCAAATGGTTAAGCACAGAGTTAGGAGCAATTACACTCCCAGATGTCTTGTGGAGTGAACTGAAAATATGATCATGTAAAAACATGCATGAGTGTTCTCAGTTACACGATTTTAGTAGTCAAAATGCATAAAGAACTTCAATGTTCTTCCCTTGATGAATGGATAAACAAAATGAGATCTAAAGGACACTATACCAGGTGATATCCACATTACCAATAGGTCAAAGCATACACCCAAGAATTAGAATACAGAAATTCTATTCAAGTACACATGAAAAATTTAGAAAAATTCATCCTGCTCATGGCCATAAAGGATGTAAAACCAAATAATTCTTTCAAAAGTTATCTATGGACAGAATCAGATAGAACTAGAGGAAAACTACAAAGATATAATAAGCTCCTTATATAATCAAACACTTAGAATCATAATTTATGGTTATAATATAGCCATATGAAACTATTACAATGAAACCAAAATATTTAAACTCTTGAAAATGAAAATATTACCTGTTAAAACTTATATGATACAACTAAAACAATTCCTAAAGGGGCATTTTTGTTTTTATTTTTTGTTAACAAGTATAAATTGTGTATTTTAAAAGATTCATAAATTTTAAATATATATATAAAGGATTCAGTACATTTCTATATATGGAGACAGCACACACTACTCAAATCCAAACCCTCCTTACTACCCTTCCACACATACATATGCCCCTCCCAATCTGTAGTAATCTGTAATTATCTGTGGTAATCACAAGTAATAGACTTTAATCTGCAGTAATCACAATGTGAATTTTCACCTTGACTTATTTTAGCTTCTATATATGAGAGAGAATATGCAGTGTCCTGATGTTAACATTTGTGAAGAAAACATTCAGCCGAGTTAAGTTAGTGCCATGGTTTATATTGGTAGCCCCCAGGCCTCATGTGTTTGCATTATGAGTTTATGATTGGTTCATTGTCTAGCGCTTGGTTTTTGTTTTGTTTTTTTTGTGTGTTTGGTACTGGGGATTGAACTCATGACCTCGCACTTGCCAGGCAGGTGCTTGTGCTGCTGAGCTAAACCCCCAGCCCTTGTCTAGCGCTTGGATTGGGGTGTGAGTGCTACACTGGATTAGGGGTGGAGCCAGGAAGGAGGTGTGTGTGTGTCTCTCTCTCTCTCTTGCAGGTTTCCACCTTGCTGTTTGCAGCTGCCATGATCTGCTACCAGCCCTGCCACCCTGCCTTGGAGCCTACTGAGTATGGACTGAAACCTCCAAAAACTGTAAGAAAAAAACCTTTCTTTTCCCAACTTTGGGCATCAGGTATTTTGTCTCAGCAATGAATAAAAAAATAAGAGTATCAGCAATGAGTAAAAAAATAATAAAGTATCACCCTCCTTAATACAGTAGTTGAGTCACTAAGCCCAAAAGATAAAGTTAGCAGAACTACATGAGACAAGAAAGTACATGAAAATATATAAGGATTTACAAGAAGGAAAACTTACCTTTAAGGGACTCAGATTCGGACTTACATTTTAATTACTATGGTACAATATGCAATATGCAATAACACATTCACTTGCCAAGTCACCAAGAGAAAATAATCTATAAAATTTCAAAAGAAAACCCAGTCCCGCTGGAAGAACATGGCGGATAGATAGCAGCAGCCTCAGAGGCTCTTTGAAAAACCTCACTTGAAATCCAGGAATGGGGCCGGGCAGGAAGTCCTAGTCCTTTGCCGACCCAGGAACGAACTAAATTAAGAGAAACCAAATGGAAACGCGATTCCGGTGATACCGCAGGAACAGATAAGGTCTCAGCACAGAAGCTGGACCCCACACTACTGGAAACTGCGATTTGAATTACCTGCAGCTGCTGTTGCATCCTGGTCGGCACAGTGGGGAGAGAAGCATGAAAGCTCAGAGAGTGGGAAGCATTGGAAGGAGTTGGGAGCGGGACTGGCTGGGTGCCCTGCATCAACCTGTGGTGAGTGAGCAAATTGGGACCCTTCCATAGAGAAGGAGGTTTCAGCGGAGGACATACTCGGACCAGGAAGATTTCCCAGAACGAGATGCTTCAGTGACTTCAGTCACATATCCCCCTCTCAAGCAGGATTGGTGGGGAGTGCCTGGCCTGCGAGATGCCGCTAGCTGAGACCCAACAGACTAGCCCAACTCTGGTCCCAGCGCCTGGAGGTGCACCCTAGCGGTGAAGCCTATGGTAGGTTGACCTGGAGGGGCGGGCCTGGCATAGACTGCCCAGGTCTGTGTCTCCTTGGTGCATTGCAGTGGGCGGGGAACACCTAGCCAGCGCAATTCAAACAGACTTTGGCTGACAGAGAAGGAAGCTGGGCCTCCTATAAATGCTTAAATATAAAGAACAAAGAATATGGGAAGAGGGAGCAACAAGAAAGGTCCTTGGCCCCCAATCCTGAGAAACATGCAATAGCAGACACGGCACCAATAGACATAAAGCACTATCTCCAGAGCCTCATAGACGAGTTCAGGAATGAAGTTATTAATGACCTGAAACAAGACATAAGCAGAATAGTTAGAGAAATGCTAAGCACCGCCCAAGAAAAAACAGATGGTGGAATGGAAGAACAGAAAAAAAAAAAATGGGAGAATTGTTTGATGGAGAAGATAGAGAAAACATAAAATACATAAAACAGGTTCAAAGAGATTACCAGGAAACTAAAAACTGTATTGAAAACTGGCATAACAGCTTGAAAGAAACTAAGGACAAATTATCTGAACTGGAGGGCAGATTTGTAATATGGGAGCATGAAATGAAAAACTTCTTAAAAATGGCAAAAAAAACCAAACAGCAATAATACAAAAACTAGAAGATGATGAGGATCTATAACTTAATTATTAAGAATATAAGAGAAGAAGTGGGACACAAACAAATGAACTACAAAAGCTATTCACAGAAATAACCCAAGAAAATTTCCCTGATTTAGCAAATGGTAAAGATACTCAGATATATGAGGCATACAGAACTCCAGCCACCTATAGCCCAAACAGAGCTACACCCAGGCATATAATAATCAAAATTCCAGAAATCCAATATAAGAACAGAATATTAAAAGCCATCAGAGACAAGAAACAGATCACTTACAAGGGAACACCTATCAGAATTACAGCAGACTTCTCGGCACAAACCATCAAATCACAAAAAGCGTGGGGGGAAATAATTCCAGCTTTGAAAGATAATAACCTCCAGCCAAGATTGATATATCCTGCACAACTGTCCCTAGAAATTGATGGAAAAACAAGGTACTTCCAGGATAAAGAGGAACTAGGGGAATTTGCAACCACTAATTCAATTCTACAGAGAATACTGCAGGATAGTCTAAAAATGGAAAATACCAAGATTCCAGAAATAGTGGCAGAGAGGCCACAATGAATGGGGCAGAAAACGAAATGAAGAAGACAAACTGACAACAAATGACAGAAAAAGAGCTCAACAGAAATGAAGCAGAGAAGATCAGATGGAGGAACAGCTATTTTGGAGAAAACAAGACATCATAATAGCTAGTGCTGATTTAGTATCATCTTGTTTTGAAGTCCCATCAAACTTGTATTCTTCTGTCTCCATTGGTCTTAAAAAGTTGTATCTTATTGGATTTTATTATATATGATAACATAAGCAAAAACTTTTATAGACAAGGAGTTTATATAGAAATCATTGTTCATTTTCTGTTAATTGGTTCTAAATACCTTGTAATAATGTCATTCTCTTGAATTGTTTTATAGTGTCTTGATATGTTTGGTACTACAGTATAAGAAGTTGTACTCAAAGATTTCAAGGAAAGAAACACTATGGTAACTATTTTTATGTCAGGATATCTTGTGGTGAAACACTATTTTGCTTAAATGGTTATGTTTTGACCTGTGCTGTTCTGTTGTTATGCCCTCTTTTATCTCAATCCCTTTTTTTTAATTATTTACTTTTTTCTTATTTTTTTAATTATGGGAAAAATAAAAAATAGCAGGATACATTATAGTAACCTACTTTGATTTCCTATTAACTTGATTTGAAATCCTGTATTGCCTTCACCATCTTGTTTTGACTGATTTTCCTCTATTCTGCTTTGCTTGATAGTACCAAGTTCGAAAGTATAGGCAAAACCGTGAAGACAATAAGATTCATTATGACGACCATTCCGGTTTACTATTAATTTCTTTTAAAATCCTGTAATGTCTCCAATGCTTTGGTTTTATTCTTTACTGTTTAGTTCAATTTTATTATAACTGCCAATTCTTCTTAAAATAGCAAGACGCAGTATGGTAACCATTGTTGATCACCTTATATTTTGTTTTTACATTATCCATTATGTCCATCCTTTTGATTTGACTGACTCTGTTCTGATATGTCGCATTTGGTTTTACTGTCTTCAAAAATGTAATAAGAACTGTGGGAGTAATAAAACCCAAAATGTGTAATTGTCATTGTACAAAAGAAAAGAAAAGCAAGTGCTCTAAAGGATATAACTGCATATATGTTTAAGGGTATAAGATAGATAACCATATTACTGAGTGTTTTTTGGATCATTGAACAAAACTGTTTGCACTCTCACTGTTTGAAAGTCCACTTTATATGTTTCAATTTTGTAACTTGAACAACTATTTCTAAGATAAGAATATGTAATCTATTAACTAGTGATTTCTTACTGTTTATTTTTTAAATTTTGTATTACTTGTACCCTTTTTTCGGTTTTTTTCCTTTTTTTTCCTTAAATGAAAAAAAAAGATAATCCAGTCCCTACTTCTCCTACCTATCCAAGTCTCTCCTCATTTTTCTTCACTAATTATCAACTACTTTGATTTTGTATTTGAGCAGACAGCGTCCCCTCAAATACAAAGTTTCTTTCATTGTCCAAATAAGTACCTTCTTTTGAATATCAAGTTCTGAAACTACTTCATTATCATATAAATGACTGGTTAAAAAATCCTGACTCTTGAAACTCTACTTCTCTTTAGTTATCTAACTTTGTAAGTATCCATTGTAATTATCTGTTTGAATTAGCAGGAAAACTGTAAGACTGGTTTAAACAGTAACATTTAATAATTTCACAAAACAGAAGGCAAGCAAGACGTAGAATCCATGATAACACTGAATCCTCACCAATACCTAAGCCTTTTCCCTCTTCCACCTTATTAGTGGATTCATTTATGGCTACACAGTCATAAAAAGTTGTGAGATAGTTGTAGGTACCCTAAATAAATTCAAGGAAGAAAGACACAGAGACCTAAGCAACAGCTCCTCATTTTTTCTTTTATCAGGAGAGCAAAGCTACCACAAAAGTATCTAGATAGATCTTAAACTTCAGTTATCAGAACCTTATGGTACATCCAGTGCTAATTGTAAGGTAGTTTGACTTGTCTAGCTGTCGTAAGAAGTCAAGCATGGCAGAAAGTTTTAGGTTAATCATTCAAAAATATTTGTCCCATTATATCAGGTCCTCATTTTCCAGAAAACACTATTGATAATACACCTTGATATCCTTGTTACTTAACTTTCTTGTGTTTCATAAAGATAAGAGCAAAGCCCCTTCCAACACTAACTTAAGTACTAAGGAAGAAAATTATCTCACACACAGTAAATGTACACACCAGTTAGGGCAAGCATGTTATCTGTTTTGCTCCCAGAAAAAATATGCCACAGATATTCTTCATTTTAGATGTCCTTAAGGAAAAGTCAAAGTCTCTTGGAAGGAATTAGCTGATGATTCGGCAAAGAGATGGTCTACTTCCATTAACAATCTTGTGAGCACTTCCAAGTAATTCCTTAACGTTAATGGATTTAATGTCTCACAGAAATCATCATTTTCTGAAATGCTAAATAAAAATTCACTTTCTCTTATTAAAGAATATTTCCATAAAGATAGAGTTCACCAATTCTATGTGTCCTACTATACATTTGAATAATCCTTAAGATCTGTAAATTTCATAATCCAAGTAACATTTTTCACAGCAGTCTGTAGGGTGCCCATCCCTATCTTACTTCCAGTGTTGAAGTAGTGGCCTGACCATATTTTCTCCTTGCTACCCCATTTCCAATTCACTGTATGCAGGAGTACTTACCATTCTCTCTTTCCTGGTGCTTAAACTAGGGGTTAGGGAAGGCTTTTAATATGTATTTAGTATTGCACATGAAGATTCTCTTATTCATTTCTTTATGCTCCTCAGTTTCTGGCAGAAAAGATAATTAAAAGTATTAAATGAATAAAATCAGAAAATCCAAATTAATTTGCTCATGCATGTCTCTGTGCTACTTAAAAACACAATACTAAAACATCAGGAAAAGGCGGGGAGGGGCAAAATCATGCTATTTTCTTAGTGACGAAATAGATACATTCACAAGCAGCAAAAGAATATGTCAGTATTGATTGTGGTGCTGTCAGATCTGTCTGTTTTTTACTTCATAGGTTCTGGGCTTTGTTTCTTGCCTAAAATTTTTAAGATTAAGCCACATTTCCATAGTCACAAAAAGACTGGCTTGGAAATGAAATGATCCATCACTTTAATGTCTACTAGGAAATGTAGCTTCTCTAGAAAGCAAGTACATTTGTCTTTGAGATCTGCACATTCTAATAATTAGTTTTCCTTAACTTTCATGGAAACAAAGAAAAAAAGTATTAGTCATCTTAGACTCTTTCTAGATGAATTCCTCTGATTTTATGAAAAGTATACATTCCTAAACAATGACAATGACAAAACTACATAACAACTGATAGAATGGATTGTAATCAAACTATACTCCAAGCATATTAGTGAGAAACAGGCCAAAATAATGTGATATTCCTATGCTAAACATTCAGAGACTGAAAAAACAAAGTCTATTTGTCTCTGTTGTGAAAGTCTAGTGTGGTTATTCCAGTCAACAGAAGCTTTTGTACACGATCTTTGAGATATATGTTAAGGTTATTTCCATTTTGGAACTCTGGGGTCATGTGCAAGGTCATGGCTTAGTCATGGCCACATCAAGCTCCAGTTAGCCAGCCGACAAAAAGCAGACCACAGAGTAAGCACATCTTTTCCTTAAGAATCCTGAATCACAGTGGCACGAGTGCAAGAAAAGTTGAGATTTGCCACTCTAGGTAGCTGTGAACCTTCTTCATTATGGAGCAAATAGAAATGGGTTTTATCAGACTCCATCACCAAGGAAGTTATAATATGTATTAAAATTATGAAAAAGAATATGTACATATACCAAATACTCACAATGAATGCAAATGTTATGTATGATATATAAACATGAGCTAAGGATGAAAGTGGAAAAAGGGAATTTAGAGGCAAAAGGAAGCAGGTGGGCAGGAAGGGGAAATAATAAAAAGAAACAAGCTGTGTTAGACACATGCACCTGCTCCCCAAGATGAGGATAAATTAATTTCGTGTACTACAACTTTGCAATAACAATAAAGTAAAAAATAAAGAAATGTAAATGAGAAACATGAAAATATAAACATGCTAGTTTTGAAGTCAAAAGCAAACTGCAAAGCAAGATTTTTCTGAAATCAATAAAAATATAAGCAGGAAAAAATCAACAATTTGATTTATAAGTTGAAGAGTGATTCTGCGAACTACCTGAGAAAATTCTGATGGAGGAAAAGGTAACAACACTTAAAAACACTACAAAAAGCAGAGAAACAAAATTATAATATAGAGACTTTTAAGAATATAAGAAGACTATAATTGATGCTATGGCAATAAATATTTAGGTTTACATGAAGTGATCAGTTTCCCAGGAAAATGTTAGTTGCTATACTTTCCTCAAGAAGTGATAAGGAAAAATAAGTGACCCAATAGCATAAAATAATAGTAAGTAAAAATAAAAAAATGCCAGGTCTAGAGGTAGGTTTGGCTGGAACTTTAAGAATTTCTGATAGTCTAAATTTCTACATTATTTTCTATGTCCAGAAATACATCAAATACTATAAAATTCTGAGCTCTAGGATGCTTGATATTGATTTTCAACTTGATTGAATTTAAAAATGACTAGAGAACTGCTTGGATTGTGAGGGCACTAGCAGTGAGTTAAGCTCTTGGTGAGTTCATCATTCAATGGGGTAGTAGGAGGTGGGGGCCTAGCTGGAGGAAAGGCGTCACTGGAGGCATGATGCTGAAGGGTGTAACTTTCATAAGGCTCTTTCTCTTTCTCTCTCTTTCTCTCTCTCTCTCTCTCTCTCTCTCTCTCTCTCTCTCTCCTTTTTGGCTTCCTTGACATGAAACTGCTTGCTATTCTTCTAAATATTGGTAAATTCTAAATATTTTATAAATTACAAATAGAAGGAAACTCCCTAAATGCAATAAAAACTCATGCACTAAAACTTCACAGTAAATATCATGCTGAGCAGAAAAATTAAAAACAACTCTGTTTTCATGATAAGTAAATGGCTAAATAATGACATATTTATATGATAGAATACAACTCATTGGCTAAAGAAAAAAATTAGATCTACATGTAATGTTATGGTAATATATTTAAGATACACTCTTCAATTAAAAATAACTTGTTTTCTTCAAAAACAAAATTTTCTTTAAAATTCATGACAAAATATTAGAATGTAGTGTCTTTTGGTGTGAAAACCTAGCTGTTTTGTCTTTCTTTGCTCTCAGACAGGCCACTGTGGAAAGGAGTAAGAATGAAACCTTCACTCAGAATCAGAAATATCTCAGTTCCTCAGAACAAAAGAAAATAGACTCCAATTACGTGTTACTAAAACAGAAAGCACCTAGGGCCGGAAAACACTCAGAACAACAGATAAGAGAGGGGCCAGATCTGATTCTATACGTTGAGAAGAACAGTCTAACCCACTGTCCTCATCTCCATTACTAGCTTATAATGCTTTAGGAAAAAAGTTCAGAAAATGAGAAGAGAAGCTTACTATACCTTTTAACAAATACTTGGCATATTTTATTATGAACAAAACAATCACAACGAAGAGTTCTGGATGGAGGCAGGGTGAAGCTGTGATAGATTTTGGTTTTGTTTTTATTTTCTTACTGCTTTCCTGGATTTGCCATTTTTCTGCAATGCCTGTAAAACCATAGATTCACAGAACGAGAGGAGCTTGGATAGCATGCCCTTCAAAAGTGGGAGAATTTCAGAAGTCTTCTCATCATTAGTAAAACATATGGATGCAAGTTTCTAGCTTTTCTGCATCAGCTCCCAATGACTCCTCTGGGTGATTGAGTAGGAGGGATTTAAATTTAAATTTAAATTAGAACCAAATGATGTTTGTTTTCTGGTTGGCTTAATAGCCAAATTATTATTTCCCTTTCAGAGTGTGTGTGAGCTTGAGTGAGCCTTCTGCGGGCACTGGTGGAACACGGTGTAGAATCTAAGAAAAGAACATGCTTACAGCAATAAATTACATTTCCCAGGAAAACAGACTTAAGAACTGAAGAATGAAGAGGTGGGCACAGAGTTCACTAGTTACATTTTGGCATCACTTGAGCTGTGAGCAGTAACTACGAAGGGCCAGAAACAATTGAGAAAATCTGAGACTGATTCTCAGAAAACCAAGAAGGAAAAGGTATTCATCCCCTCTGATTTTTCCTATAATTTCTTTTTTGTCTTTTTCGTTTTTATCGGTACCGGGGATCGAACTTTTCCTATAATTTTAATAGCGAATAGTAGTCACCCTGGTGAAAACTTGACCTGACATCACTTCATCTAGTAACTTTGTCACTTTTTTCTAAATAGGGGTGAACAGTGTAGACAAGGTGGTGCAGAGCCCCCATCTCTGGTTGTCCTTGAGGGACATAACCACAGTTACGAAGTGACTAGCTTCCAAAACCTGCAGACAGCTAAGCAGAAAGAGAAAAGTCCTACTTTTCTGTTTACACTAATTTAAAGTGGGCCAGAGAAGTTAGGACAGTTAAAATAAACTCTTTTAGTGCAACTTCTCAGTACCCAGTCACAGCCACCCAGCCTGGGGACACTGCTCTGTAGGGCACAGTGCTCCATAATCACCTGCTTTCTGTGCTCAAGGGCTGCAGCCAAGGATATACAACTATTCAATGAGGAATTTGCTAAAACTCTAAAAATTAAGCTACAAAAAAGCTGGGCATGATGGTTCACGCCTGTAGTCCCAGCACTTGGGAGGCTGAGGCAGGAGGATCACTGTGAGTTCAAGCGTGGGCTACAAAGTGAGCTCAAGGACAGCCTGACAGCATAGCAAGACCCTGTCTCAAAAAAACAAACAAAAAAAAGCTACAAGGCAAAGAAGTTATTATCTGACACTCATATTTTTAGTTCAATATTTTAATTACAGTAACAAAAATACATGACCATTCGTGACCCCATGACACAACATCAAAACAAGACTTTCGATTGCTATCCTTTCAAATCACTGCAGATTAAAACTGCCTTATATTGGAAATGTGCTAACGTTACAAGACCTGGTAATTGAATGACTGTCCTTTTAATGGAGTTCTTTAATGCCCTGTTTCTAGGTAAGACCACACAGGTAGTAAAAGCAACTTGGGCTCATGAATTTGTTAGAAGTTTCATTGGTTTCACTATCAGGGAAATGGAGTCAGTATCAGAATCACAGGAAACTAATGAAATAGAAGGGAAAGAAATAATGTGAAATTAATCCAACATGCCATACCACTTCTTAGCTTACAAACACAACAGTTTGCTTGATTTTTTGTTTGTTTGTTTTCTTCTCTCCTTTTCAAGCTCCAGTCAGGTAGTCCAGATGGGAAAAATCTGGTTTCATTTCTTTTTAAGACTATGAAACAAGAATTCTGGGTAAATCTCCCCTCAGTGTTTCTGGTTTAGCGATATGAAGAATTTACAATTCACAATTCAGAGATTCTGCCTTTTGTGAAGGGAACCTGAGCTGGAATGGGGAAAGTTTCTTTTTCACTATTTCCTGTTTCCAGCTATAACAAAGACATAACAGAATCTCAAAAGACCAACTTCTCACTGAAATATTTATCCAAAGACCCATAGTCATTAAGCATAAAAGTAAAATAAATTAGAGGAACATTCTAATAAAGTCAACCTACAGAAATTATCACTGTTAGCTATTTAGTATGATTACTTTCCATTTTGCCTGTGTTTATGCACATGAATAAACAAGTCTAGAGAGATGAGGAGGGTTCAAATTATTTCAAATTAAGAATAGTATCTCTCAGAGTCATTTTAAGAGGAGTTATTTCAAAAAACATCTTTATGCAGCTAGGTTTTGCCCCTCCCATTTCTGACCTGAGAGTGTTGCTCAGAGCCCTCTAGGAAACTCCTCCCAGAGACTTGATTGTGAGATACTTTGAAGCATCTACTGGGTACTATAAAGTCACAAATCAAGAATCCAGAAAAAAGGATGAATAACAAGTTTATCTTGACTTCCCTTCTAGTCCTGGCCCTCGCAGGTAACAGTGTTATCCAACATCTAGCTGTTTGTTTGCAGGAAGACCCTAGTTTGATACTGTGCCTGTTGTGCTTTTTATATTGCAGGACGTGGGAAAACAGACTCTATCACATCCCAGAAGACAGAAGTATCTTCAACAGAAAAGAAAACTGTGTCCCTGCTGTGTAATTATGAAGTTTCATCTACCAGCAGTATCATTTTCTTTTGGTTTCGACAGTATCCAAACCAGGCTCCAGAATATATTCTCCACAGGGGGTGGCAAAATTCCCTAAAAGGAGATGCCAGCTTTGCCATGGGAAGGTTTTATTCAAAGAGTACAGCAAATTCAATAGAGCTGTACATCAGAGACCTCATTCTTACAGACACTGCCGTTTATTATTGTGCCCTGAGAGGCACAAAGAGAGCATTTCACAGAGGAGCTGTACCGGAACCTCCGTGCACAGGAAGATGGAGAGAAAAGCTCGCATAACCACAGAGAAGTCTTTCTTTTTGTTTCTGATTTTTTTCTGCCTGAGATACTGTGATAGGAAACATTATATCTGGAGAATTATGTGCTAGTTATATAAGAGCTATATAATTGTAGGCAAATATCCTAAGCTTTTGGAACTGTACTTTCCTGAAATTAGAGATAATGACAAAACTTATATGAGACAAGACTACACTGTTTTGATTAAGTGGATGGCACATTCCAGGTACTCTTTTCTCTCAATAACTACTGTGGCTTTAAAGGGCCTTTCTACTAAGATTCTTCCCTATGTCACATAGGCAAAATAATTTTCGAAAAGTTAGAACTCTAAAAAGCCATGTCCAAGATATAGAGATAACTTCTTACATGGGGAAGCCCTGTTCATTACACAAGCTTTGAAACTCATGCTCAGTAAGGCCAACAATTGGAATCAAAGATATGCTGAGTCCCCAGCTCCTGAGCTCATGTTCCTGGGCAATGGACTTTTCTCCTGGTGTAAACAATGGGAAACAGTTCCTCATAAGGTTACAGGGAAGAGGAAAAGGCTCTGTAGTTGTGCTAGATGGGTGAGGAGAGAGAGACATTGCTTGACTAACCACTGCCGTACTCCTGCATCAATTCTACCTTCCTATTTGAGATAAGAGGCCAAACAATGCAATGAACACCCTTGTGGACTCCTCTGGGTGGAGGGCACCTTGATGCCTACTGCCCTGATTCAAGCTATACCTCTACTGTACTCCTGATTCTCAACCCAATCTGTGCACAATCTTGCATTTTTGTACTGACATTAAGTGAGCTATAAAGAAAAAAATTTAGACCCTGACTCAATATAAAGCCAGCAGCAGCACTGGACATCTTATGGCTTCCAGAGCAAAAGCCTCAGGGCTCAGCCACTCACAATGAAGCCTGCTCTAGCCACACTGCTCCTAACTTTCTGCAGCACCATTTCCTAAGAGAGCCTGCAAAAAAGACAGAAAAGTAGAACTTAAGTTATGCTTTATTTTACCAAAAGATATTTGGGTTTTTTAAAATGGCAAAAAGTGTTGCAATTGGAAAATAATTTCCAAAGATTTGCTTAAAGCTAACTATGGGAGACAATTGTTTATGAAGGAATAATTTTAAAATGGTAGTATATAACCTTCAATTTGTGAAAAATTATTATTTTCATACGCTGTTGTAACCAACGCAATATTAGTATAACCTTTTTACACAGAGAAAGACATAAAAAGAAATATTGAGGTTCATTAAACAGTTGATACCTTTTATTCATTTTTCAGAATCCAGATTAGAGATTAATTTTATGTAGAAAAAGAAGTTTTAGGCCAGAACATACTGGAGTAAAAAATTTAAAACATTTGAAGGATTTTGGATAGAAACTTGACAAAATGATCTACAATCATATAATGAACTAATTATTCAGAACAATTTAGAAATACAGTTGTCAACAGCTCTTGACATAAAATTAACTACAATACGGAATTCATATTATAACCATGATCTTTGCACTGTTATCAAAAGCTTGGAAGACAGATAAAACAAAATTTAAAACTTTGAAATGAAGTGAAAGTAAGAATTTATCTGATATTGTATTTTGCAGTACTTTAATTTTTGTATTTTCATGAAATAATTATTTTGCTTATATAAAAAATAAAATCATAAGGAGACTCTTATTTCCAAGTTTATGTCTCGCATTCTCAATCCCAGCTCAGTGCCCTGAGCTGTACTCACCCACTGGGCTCTGAGGTACCAGCTTTGTGGTTCACCACCCTCCTACTTCATTTCCTTAATTCTTTTCCCAGCACCACTGGCACAGCTTACTCTGAAGAGTTCTTTGAGTTTCACACTTATCTTTGATATGGGCAAACAAGAAAGAGCCACCTTCAGGTTTTTTCTCTTCTCTCTCTGTAGTAGAATCAACAGTGAAAGATTTGAGTTGATTGTATGAAAAAGAGACATCAACATTAACCTCATGGAAACCAACTCTAGTTTCAAAGAAAGAAGACTAGGGAAAGTTGTACCCTTACACTGAGTTCTGTCTTAGAATTATTTTAAAATAACTAAGTATATATTTATAAATTAATTTATCTTAATGACATAAGGTATTGATGTCTTCCCATTTCTAAAAGTCATAACATTACAGATAATGTTTAAACCCTCCCTGCTCACATCTTTATCTTGTCTCTCTTTTCAGAGGCAAGGGTTTTTAATGTTGACTCTA
The DNA here is from genome assembly GCF_034190915.1 of Cavia porcellus. NCBI lineage: Eukaryota > Metazoa > Chordata > Mammalia > Rodentia > Caviidae > Cavia > Cavia porcellus. Next base: position 23,017,931 of record NW_026947509.1, on the reverse strand, counting down.
GATCCTTTATCATAATTAATATGGACATGTATGTTATATGTATACTCATGAAACAATACTATTTTGTGATACAGTTACATAAATGTGAACACATGTATGTTTTGTTTAACAACTCCATTTTATTTTGTTCAATAGAATGGACTTCAAGACTATCTCAACTTATAAAGATCATTTCATTCTATATTCATGTAAATCACTGGGTAAATATGCTGTTTTATTTAATAATTCCAATAGCAATAACATTACTTCTTATAAAGGAGAGAATCAAGTCTCAAATGATTAATTTTCCAAGGTCACACAATTGCTAAGTGGCAAGAGGAACAAAATCAAGCGTTCTGACTTTCAAAGATTCTTCTAACTTCAGTCCAGGCTTCTTGTCTTATTTCTCATCTCTGTCATATGCATTTATCTTCACAGAAGGCTAACTTCACAGAAATCTATTTTCATACACATACATCTAAACTTATACAAATTACCACTGATTTAGCTCTGTTCTTATGACTGCTGGAAAAAAAGAACAAATGTTCTCCTGCTCAATACGTGAAAACTTTCAATAATTCAATTCTATGATTAATACTGCCAATATTTCCCTTTTCTACTTTCTCTCCAACCCAAAAAAAAAAAACACTTGTTTTATTTAAAATGCCCAACAGTAGGGAACAAAATCTGACATTTGTTTTCTAATAAGAAACAAGACAAGCATTAGTTTGAAATAACTATGGAGAGTGCAAGGTCAGAGGAGAAGCTACATGTTCCACAAAGGAGCCCTGCGTCCATCTCTGTGGCTGCCGCAGGGACTCAGAGACCCCACAGAGCTGAACTAAGAAGATTAAAAACTTCAGGCTGCATAACTGAAATGTGGAGAGGAAACAGGTGACTGTGGCAGGAAGAAACACTTCAAAATATTTCATTGAACAATATTTTTAATGCACACTCTCTAAATTTCTTTCACTTTCAAATTTTAGTAGATTTTGAAAATCTAATTTTATGATTTCAAATTTTGATATACTACAAATTAGAAATGCAATACAGTACAGATTGTGGTCATAAATACAACAATTAAAAATATATAAGCAAAGGTTAATTCTGATTCACCTGTTCTCTCCCATCTCTTTATGACATTATTTATAGTGGTCACCCAAGGATTCAAAAACAAAGAAAGTGCAGGAAATCTGTCCACACACTAACGACCTAGAGAACCCAGCCAAGGGCCTGGAACTCCTGGTAATATCCTGCATGAGTTCAGCTGAAGACCTAGAGCCCACACCAATGTCCCTCATGGGTCCAGCTGGAGCCCTAGAGCGCACAACAATGACTCATGCACGTCTGTCTCAGGGATCCCTGCTGGGAAGGCCCCAAGTTCAGCGGTGGAAGCTAGAAATTCTGTGCCAGCAGAATGAAGGATCTGTGCTAGTGTTAAGGGTCTGCACTGGAGCCAATAAGCAACACTCAAATAAGAACCAGGGCTCCCCTGAAAAGTACCACAGACATCCTCAGCATCAACAAGGTCCCAAGCTCCTCTGATGAGAACAGCCAAGTTCATATAGTAAGCCTGCATGACAAACTGAACAGCACACATCTTCCCCACCAGAGCTGGGAAGCAATGTTCAATGTAAGGACCAGAGCTTCCCCAAAGTGAACTGCAGCCATTCTCAATGACGATGTTCTGAGCTTCTCCAGTGATAACAGCTGAGTTCATATCGTGGAAGCCAGCGTGACAAGCTTCTCCAGGAGAACCAACAGCTCCAAACAACACTTAGGAGAACGCACAATGCTAAATGCTTCCTCTCCAGGTCTCCCTTATCTGGCAGCAATCTTTGGGTGAACATTCACACTCAGCACCACACTGATTCAGTTCAGCTGGTGTTAAATTGACCACTAATTTTTAATCCACCACTTTATTAACTCACTGCTCTGCCTGCTGACTCTTTATAATACAGAATGCATTAATTTTTTGCCTTTGAATATTCTCGAAATTTAATATAGTAAAAAAAAAAATGCTTGCCTTTTGTCTTTTGTTTGTTTTTAAGTGCCAGACCCAGGGCTTCATGTGTGCTAAGGGCACATTCTACATTCAGTCATACACCAGCCCTACCTTTCCTCTTCTCCCTATCGCTCTTCCTCCTTCTTCTTCTCTCTTCCCCCTCTTTGTCCTTTACCTCCTCATCATCGTATACTTCTTTCTCTTCTTTCTTCTCTCCCTTCTTCATTTCCTCTTCTTCTCCTTCTCCTCCTTTTTTCTTGAGGTACTGGAAATTGAACCCTCACTATTCACACTGACTACACCCACAGTGCATTTTACTTGTTGTTGTATTTGTTGTTGTTATAGTTGTTGTGATCGCACAGTTATTCTGTCTCTAAATTCTCTGGGAAGACTCAAATTTAGAATCTTTTTGCCTCAGCCTCCCAGTGTGCTGGGATTATAGCCATGCATTACCATGTTCTGAGGCCTGTCCTCTTTATTGCTATTGAGTATCTACTCTACAAATATTTCTCATAATCTAAATATTTCTGTATTTTTATTCAACAGTTTTAACATTTTATTTTTTAAGATAAATTTTCAACCACCTGAAAATTGATTTTTTTAATCTCCCACAAGAACATCTTTGATCACAACCTCTGAACATTGCAGAATAGTGCAAGAGTCGCAGAGGAACTGAGTGTTGGTTAAAATAGCCATTGAATTCCTTCCTACTAACCTGGAAGAAGAAATTCTTGGCCATTCAACTTAGGCGAGCAAGACCAAACTGGTTTTCAATTCCACTGAAAGTATTCAAAGCAGATTAGGCCAATGTGAGGACAGGATCTCAGATATTTAAGACAGACTTGCAGTTAGTAACCAGGAAAAGAAAGATTTCTCAAAACTAGCAAAGGATCATGAGAAATCAATCCAGCAGCTGCTGAATGAAACAAAGAAGAATAGCTTAAGATTAATTGGAGTCAATGAACAAGCAGGAAATAACATAAATGACATAAAAATATGTTAACAGAAAAACTTTCCTAGTAGAGAAAAAGAATTTGACATACAAATAAGTGAGGCATATAAAACTCCAATTAGCAGTGATTAAAAAAATCTACATCCAGGCATATCATAGTCAATATTTCAGAAATTCAACACAAGAATAGAGTTTTAAAAGCTTTAGAGAAAAGAAACAAATCACTTATAAAGGAAAACCTACCAGAATTACAGATGACTTCCCAACACAAACTCTCAAGTCAAGGAGAGCTTGGAATACAATATTCCAAGTCTAAAGGAAAATAAATTTCAACCCAGATTGACGTATTCCACAAAACTACCTTTCAAAATTGAGGAAAAAATAAGGTACTTCCATGACAAAGAACACCTAAGGAAATTTATGACCACCAAACTAGCAAACTCCAAAATGTTCTGCAAGGCATTCTAGAAAGAGTTCATGAGGACTAGAACTCCATGAACCCCAACAAAAGAAATCCACCAGAGAAGGCAAACAATTAAAGAAAGGGAAGGAAAAAACAGGAGAGCCAACATTAGGAAGATAACATGACAAGGATATATCAGTACATTTTAGTTACAATCATCAATGTTAATGGTCTTAATTCACCAGTCAAGAGACACAGACTGGCAGAAAGGATCAAGAAGCAAAATCCAACAATATGCTGCATACAAGAAACATAATTAATTCAAAAAAATTCAGAGACTGAAAATTAAAGGATGAAAAACAATATTCCATGCAACAGGAACTCAGAAAAAAAGCAAGGGTTGCTATTCTATTTGCAGATAAAGTAAATTTCAAGCCAAGACTGATTAAGAGAGATAAAGAAGGTCATTACATCCTGGTAGAGAACAATCCAAAAGGAAGAGATAACAATCATAAGTATATATGCAAAAATATTAGTGCACCCAGTTATATAAAACAAATATTAATGGACATGAAAAATCAAATAAATCTTTACACAGTTGTATTGGGAGATCTCAATACCCCATGTCACAAAACAACTAGACAAAAAATTAATAATAAAATATCAGAATAATAAAATATTAGAACTAAATCAAACCTTTGAGCAAATGGACTTAGTAGATACCTATATAACGTTCTACCCCACAACATCAGAATGCACATTTTTCTCAGCTGCACTTACTCGGAACATTCTTCAAAATAGACCATATACTGACTCGTAGAACTTAAGTAAATGCAAAGGAACTGAAATTATCCCATGCATATTATCTGACCACAGTACAATGAAATTGGAAATCCATGCCAAAGGAAACCACAAGAACTTCATCAACATGTGGAAATTAAATAGCACCCTATTTAATAATCTATAGGCCACAGATGAAAATAAAGAAGAAATTAGATACCTTTACAGTTCAGTGATAATAACAATACAATATACCAGAATTTGTAGGGCACAATGGAATCAGTCTCAAATGAGAAATTTATAACAGTAAATACCCATATCAGGAAACCAGAGCAAGCACGTATGAACAAATCAACACTGAACCTTAAACTTCTAAAAAACAGGAAAGCAGGCTAAACCAAGAGTTCACACAAGGGAGGAAATTATAAGGATCAGAGCAGATATTAACACACTGGAGACTAAAAAATAATGCAATGAATCAAAGACTTGTTTCTTTGAAAGATTAAAAAAATTGACAAACCCTTGGCCAAACTTATCAAAAAAAAGGAAAGGAAAGAAAAGACTCAGACCTATGCAATAAGGAATGAAAATGGTGAAACTACAACAGATCCTATATAAATCCAGAAAAATCATCTACAATTACTTTGAAAATTTATATTCTAATAGGATAAAAAATACAGAAGAAATGGACAGATTCCTAGATACATATGAATTACCAAAGCTGAATCAAGAAGATATAAAAATCCTAAATAACCTAATATTAATAAATGAAATTAAAGATGTAACTAAAAACCTATCAACAAAAAAAAAGTCCTCATGGATTCACTGCTAAATTCTATAAGAAATTTAGTGAAGACCTAACACCACTACTTCTCAAACTCTTCAGTGAAATTAAAAAGGAAGCCTTGCTGCCAAATTCATTCCCGGAAGCAAACATTACTTTGATTCACCAACCAAAGAAAGACTCAACTAAGAAAGAGAATTACAGTGTTCTATCTGGAGAACACTGATGTAAAAATCCTCAGTAAGATACTGACAAACAGACTGCAGCAAACTATCAAGATTGTACACCATGACCAAGTGGGATTCATCTCAGGGATGCAGGAATGGTTCAACATATGTAAATCCATAAATGTAATACATCATGTTAACAAAGCCAAAGACATGATTATATGATCATCTCAATAGAGGCAGAAAAAGCTTGACAAAGTCCAGCACCCATTCATGATTTTAAAAAAAGCCCTACAGAAAATTGGAATAGATGGTCTCTATCTCAATCTGATAAAAGCCATCTATGATGGCTTCAAATCAACATCCAACAGTATACTAAATAGACAAAAATTGAAAGCTTTTACTCTGTTTTAAAGATATATATTTATTGTGAAATTAATTGCTAAATATTGTGTGGTCTATGTATTGTAATTGGAATTTTTCTCCATTTAGAGAACTGCATTCCATATAAAGAAAAGTTACTGATACTGTATACTTTCTTAGTAGCCAACAATTTATGTTACTTATTATTAAAAGTAGTACAATCAAAGTAACAAATGCATTTTTAAACACTAGTTAGTACAGAAAACTTGTTTTGGAAATCTAGTTTCTTATTCCTTGCCAATCTTCCATACTTGTTCACAAAATATATCGACTTCTAATTCTTTAGATGTTCTTGATACCTGCTCTATATTTCTTAATAATGTTCTTTAAAAATGATTTCCTGCACTATGATGTTTAGATGTTATCTACTGACTTTTGTTTTTACATATTTTCTTTTTTAAAGTTTACGGTTTATAGAAAAATTGAGTCAGAAGTACGGATTCCTCGTGTGCATCTTTTTCCCTCACATCCATAGCCTACCATATAACTAATATTATAATGCATAGTACATTCATCAATGCTGAAGAAACTACACTGACACATCACCCTACTAGTCCATAATACTCAGGTCACTTTTGGTGTTACACGTTCTGTGGATTTGAGGAATATATAGTGATATGCATTTACTATTAGTATATATGAAGTAGTTTCAATGGCCTAAAATTCCTCTAGTCTCTGCCTTTTCATCTGTCCTTCTTCCCTAACTTCTGACAAGCACTGATCTTTTCACTGTCTCCACAGTTTCATCTTTTCCAGGATGTCACAAAGCTAGAATACTACAGTATTAAGCTTTTTTCAGATTGGCTTCTTTTACTTAGTAATATACATTTAAGTTTCTCCACATTTTTTCATAACTCGATAGCTCATTTGTTTTTAGTGGTGGGCAAATCCTATTGTCCAGTTGAACCATAGTTTATTTATGTGCTGCAAGGCATTTTAGTTGCTTCTGAGTTTGGTCAAGTATGATTAAAGCTGTTATATACATTCACACATTTTCAACTCATTTGGATGAAAACCAAACAATGTGATTGCTAAATCTTATGCTAAAACTATGTTTAATTTTGTAAGAAATTGCCACACTGTCTTCCAACGTGGCCATGTTATTTTGTGTTCCCACCAGCAAAAATTAAGATTTCCTCTTTCTCCATGTCCTAACCTGCATATGCTGCTGTAATAGTCTGGGTTTTGGTTATTCTAGTAGTGTGCAGTGGTAGCTCGTTGTGATAATTTGTAATTCCTTAGTGATATATTGTATACAGAAATTTTTCATATGCTTGCCATTGATATGTCCTTTAAAAAATTTTGCCTTAGGGGTAATTTAGCCTTCATCTGTCCAAACAAACAAACAAAAACTCTGTACACGTTTCTGTGAAGTAACAGGAAACTTCAAAAACTGCATCTTCATTCCCATTTGCTCACATTTATACTTTCTTTTTAGTCAGGTTTTTCAGAATTTTTCTAATTTGGATGAGAGTATTTCAAAAACAATAAGGTTTAAATGGTGAGGTCCACTGTCACCTGGAGTCCTCTTACTCTTTCCTTTACCCACTGACACATCTTGTTTCTAGTATCCATTCTGAAGCATGCCAGCACCCACTACCCCAAAGCTCCATTGGACACTTCTGCCAGATTCACTTCTTCCTGTCACTGAATAAATACATTTTCTATCCAAAGACACTAAGCTCACATGCCTCCCACATTCTTACACATTCCCCACTGTTGTCTGGACCGAACACTCTATCACAGTATCCCAGAATCAGTGAAAAATCTAGATGTCACAGTCGAGGATCCATGGCTTCAGGTAAACACAGATCCCAAAATCCCACAGATGCACTTCTCACCCTCTCAGGGGGCCCACCCTCAGTGCTTCTCAGGTTCTGTGGAGTACAGTCATGCACTGGAGCTGGCCTCCTCATCTATGCAAGGGAAATCGTTCAGTAGCTTAAGAAATTTCATGACTGAAAAGACTGAAGAAAGGGGAGAGACCATCAGGGCTGATATTTCCAGGCAAAAGCAGTACCAGTTTACTGTTTGAACACATATGTCAGGAGACTGTGGGGCATTCTGTGAGTCATTGCAGGAGTCTGCACAGCAGCCCTATACAGACAGAGGCTCTGGGGTTCCTCCCTAATGAAGAGACTACTAGTAATGAAACAGCTTCCTCCTTGCCCCTTTCTCTGGCCTTGCTAAACAAGACCCCTGAGGGAACTGACATTTAATATGACTCTAATGTATTTCTTTTAATTGGCTCTTGAACTTTGATGGGAGCAGCAAGATATGTGAAGCCCAGGCAGAATGTGAGTTTGTAGAGCTCTGACACATGCCAGACTCCAGCACCCACATGTCTTCAAAGTCACAGAGACTATACAAATGAAAACAGAAGACAAGCACCAGCAGAAAATTTACTTCAGTTTTCTTCAAAACTATTTTTACGTGGGGCCAGGCATTTAGCTCAGTGGCATAAGAGCCTGCTTGGCAAGAGTAAGGTCGTGAGTTCAATCCCCAGTACCAAAAAAAAAAGAAAAAGAAAGAAAAGACTATTTCTATCATATTGTTTAAAAGTCATTAAAACGGAATGTTTTTAATAATTTTTGAAGAAAGATAGGCATGTCTCATCTCAGCCAAAGTGCCAGGCTTTCTCAACTGTATTTCTTTCATCCACTGAAAATTCCATTAGGTAGAATAAGGGACTTTGTTGGCAACATGTTCAAAATATACTGACCCTTGTCACTCGCAGTGAGTGCTCACTAGGAATGTAGTGGGTAAGGTGTATTTGACATCTTGCCAGCAGCTACCAAGTGTAACCCCAGCAGTTACTGATTTTCTGTCTCTGCACTACCGATGGGAAGGATTTTTTTCTGGGTTTGGCTGCTCAAGTGTGAACAGTTATATGGATGTCTGCATGATGCCTAGGTGTCAGGGAAAGAAGAAGTAGAAACGGGGATGAGACATGACTTTGACTAGCTTGCTGTTCTTAATGCAAATACCTCCTCACTCTCCATGTTTAGCAAACACATTATTTCAGAATGTGAGAAAGAATGAATACAGTAACCCTAGAGCCCTCTTTAGTGATCCTGGGATTGTATTCATAGTCCAAATGGGAATGACTCTGAAAAGACAAAAGGAACACATGAATGGCATCCCCAAAAAGACTAGAGAAAGAAGACAATAAACCTCAGAGTGATTCCTCTGAGATTTCCAGGAAAGTTGGGAAAGTAAAATAAACCACATGTAAGTGTAAAGTTGATGTGTGGTCTTTTGTGCCTGTTTCTTTGCTGAACAAGGATCAGAGTCAACAGAAAGTACAGCAGATTCCCCAGTTGTGAGGAACCGGTAAGCATAGGCTTCTATTTTTAGCTGTAATAATGCAAGATTATAGATTTTATATTCCAAACTTAATAGTAGGATATCTGTTGCACCATTTTTCATTATTTCTGAGATAAAACAGAAAATATAAGGATCCCAATCGTGTGTGTGTGTGTGTGTGTGTGTGTGTGTGTGTGTGTGTGTGTGAAGGTCCAGGGCTTCCCACTGAGCTGCATCACATTCTAGCCTTTTTTCTTTTCTTTTCTTTTCTTAATTTTGAGATAGGCTCTCGTTGAGTTGCATGGGCTGGGTTCAAACTTATGATCTTCCTACCTCAGCTTCCCAGAGTGCTTAAATTACAGGTATGCATCCTCAGACCCAGCTAAAAGCCCCAGTCTTTAAGAACAAGTCATTGCTCTGTGACAGTCACAGACTCAGGCTCCAATCTCTGTCTTATGATACTGGCAGCCCCTGGCACCTTCAATTTGTACACAAACTCCTGCTCACTAACTGCCACTTCTAATCAGCACTAAATAATGTTTTTTTTTTTGTTTTTTTTTTTTTTTTTTTTTATTCTGTTTCTTCTTCTCTGCACACTGACAGACAACATAAAAATGTTTTATATGTTTTTCTATAAATAGCATAATGCTAGTACAAAAAAGCTTATATATAATGATCATGAGACTGTCTGTCTCAATAGATAATATCTATCTAACCAAGCACTGGTTGAGTAAATGACTGATGATATTTATACGCATGTGTAAAAGCAAGTTTACACTCAATGGTTAGAACTCATAAGAAGACAAATTTAAGCTCACCATACAGAAGAACTGCAATCAGAAGTTTTCCAAAATAAACAAACGACTATAAGGTACAAACTATCACTTATTACAACAAATAATTGAAGAAATGTAGAATGCTAATTTTCCAGTGATGTTCCGGGGAGGATTACAAAACAATATGATTTTGTACAGCTAAATATTTCACCTTTCAAGTGAGATAAAATTCAATAGAAGATCTAAATAATGAAAAATGTGTGAAAATTTCATGATTTTTTAAAATTGCATTCATAATGATCAAAAATCACAGAGTATATGAATGAGAAAAAAGGGAAAAATGTAAACAAAGCTTCGCTGTAAACAAATAATGAGGCAAAGAGGGGCTGAAGGGCTGGTAGGGGAGTGGGAAAAAAAGAAGAATAAAGTTTGTGCATGTACAAATTCCCTTGATGAATGTGATCATTATGTATACCTAAAATGCATCATTGAACTTAATAAAAAGAACACATTCTGAGCAGGATAAATTTATTAAGGACAAGTATCAGGAAATAATAAGCAAGAAGGGTTCAGGAAATTGTTTTTGGATTTGACAAAAAGGGGTAGTTCTGTTGAAGGCATTATGAAATAAAAGGGGACATTAACGCCAAGCAATGTTTATTGCAAGAGGACTGCAAAAAGTTAAGAAATATCTTGAAGTTGTTTTGCAAAAGGAGCTATTAATCTAATGATAAACTGTTAACACCAATGATTTACTTTCCTTAGAATATTTAATTATAAAAAAAGATTTCCATAATAATTGATTCAATAGACAGATCACTTTCCTTTTCTCTGAGCAGATTTACCATCAACTAAAAACCCAAATTACAGGAGAGGAAAAGTCTAAACACTTTACCGACAATTCGACATCACTTTATTAATTTTGTTTGGGTGTGAATGGGGACCTTAAGAACATCTCTGCACTGTCTCATAAAGGATAAATTCTTAAATGAAGTAGTACAAACCAAATAACTACAGCAAGTTACACTTCTTTTGCATCTTTTTGCTTCCTTGTCTAACTGAAAAAACTCTTGCATTATTTTCATTGAAAATGTCCCCAAACTAATGTGCAATTTTACTTAACTCAAAACCTGTGCAGGCATGACTGAGATATGTTCCCATATTCATTGTTTTCCATGGTATTGAGTTGCCATTTGGGTAAACCAGGCAGATAGACATTACGGCTAATTCCTAATTTACCCCCTTGTGTCTTTCTTTTATCATCACAAACACATTTGATGCCTAATTTGGCTTACTTTTTTAAAAGCATGATTTGGGTTAATAAAACAAAGTGTTTTTTCAGGCAGCAATATGCCAGACTTTTAGGAATCTTGTAGCTTCATTTTCCTATTAGTTGGCAAAAGTTTTGAGAATGAAGCAAGTACATAAAAACTATAGTAAAACTTAAATGGTTATTCTGTCTAAGGTAATTTAACTTTATTTCCACATCATTTAAGAAGAGAAAGTTAGCCTTTAAGATTAGAAAGTGAGAATAATGAGAATTCTACTTTATTGAATGAAAGGTTTTCTGTGGTATTATTCAATGACAGTGAAGTGACAGATATAGAAACTTCTGGTCAAGATTTTCACCTTTTGTCTGCCAGGCATTTGCCTAGAATGGATCATGTTAGAAAAATAACTGATGGATTTTTGGATAATTCCACTCATCGTTGTTTTGCCAGAGAGATTTTCTTGGTGCAAAGTGGTGAGTAATGCAGTAGAGGCATTTAGTCTTGAATAGATGGAAGAAACCCAAAATAATTTTGGAGAAAAAGAGAAGAAACAAAAATGGATCTATGGGCATAAAAAAGTTGCCTCAAAGAATACATTAAAGATTTGCTTTAATCTGCCATATAATCAAAATTTGATGGAGTCATTAGCATAGGTTTCTAGCATCTCAAAAATAGAAACCTTTATGAACAACAGGCTAAGCATAAACAGGGAAGGAATAACTGAGCACAATAGCTTTGCAGACAGATTTGTGTCTGTAAATATCTGTAGTTTTCTTGGAGGTTTTTTTTTTCTTTCTCTAAGGAATTACCACGTATTATTCACTGCACAACCTTAGGGAGCATCATTCACAGCTTAGTCTAAGATTAGTAGAAAGACAGTGCTGAGATATAATGAAAGACGGATTTTTGAGAGCATCACAGCCTATAAATCCAGCTCAGCCTAGAGCTGCAAGAGTCAAAATACTCTCTTGAGAAGAGATTCTGTCATTTACAGCCATAATCATTGTAGCTAAAAGGAAAGGAGGAGACTTGTGGTCAGATACTATTTTATGAGCTGAATTTATGGTGCCCAGAAGCACTTTATATTCAAACTAATGGGAATTATGCAAAGCAAGATAATAATTATAACAAATGTATTAACCCTATTTTAGATTTTGACTTTCTACTGAAAAATACTGAAACTTGTAACTGACAGAGACATGAAAATTCATCATTTTTACTTATTTCTGTATTTTATTTTGTTTTTATTTCTGCTTTGCTTCTGATTTTTGCACACTTTACATCATAACATAGGAGCCACTTATGTACTTTTATTAATAGTTTCATTTTTGTCACTGAAGATAATTTGAATTGATTGCCTACTATTCTATACCACATACATACCATACTTAACTGCATAATTTCCTGATTTGGTAATATTTTAATTATTTCCAGTTTTAAGTCTTTTTAAATAGCATCAATTCATTAAGATAACATCCTGCAACTGGATTGAGTGGTCCAATGGGTTAAAAACTTTACAGGGTTATTTTGTTGTTGCTGTTGCTCCTTGTCTCTTTTAATAACATAATTTCTCTAGAAAGCTTTCTAAATTTATTATCTCTACTCCCTAATCTTTTCTTACTTAGGCAAACCAGCCAGATTTTCAGTCCTGCTATTCCACTGAAGTCACTCTTGCTAAGGCTGCCACTGACTTTCACATCCACAAATCTAATGATCCACTACCATATTTATTATCTGTTTGAATCTCTCAGAAAAACTTAACATTGTGACTATCTGCTTGAAAGGCCATCATCACTTAAGCTTTAAGTGACCACACACTCTTCCTTTGCCTAAAGTCTCACAGCCACCCCTTCTCAGTCTCCAGTCCTAGCTCAGTCGCCTTTTCCCAACCTCCAAATATGGTGTTACCTCAAGGCTCAGTCCTAACAGACAATTCTGTCTACCTGAACACTGAGGGATCCCATCCAGAAATTTGGCTTTAATTACAATCTACAGATTGGTTGCTACCCGATCACAAAAGGAAAGATCTCTTAAAAATATCAAGGAGCCAGGAAATAATCATTCAACAGCTGCATGAAGACACAAAGAAACATAATTTAAGAGTGATAGGTATCAGTGAAGAAGCAGGGGTCAACACAATTGAAATAAAAACGCTATTTACAGAAGTAATAGCAGAAAACTTCCCAAACATGGGAAAAGGAGCTGACATGCAGGTAAGTGAGGCACATAGAACTCCAACTAGCCATAACCAAAATAAATCTACACCCAGACATATAATAATCAAAATCCCAGAAATCCAGCACAAAAAAATAGAATATTAAAATCTGTTAGAGAAAAGAAACATCACCTATAAAGGAGAATCAGTCAGATCATAGCAGATTTGTCAGCATAAACCATCAAGTCAAGAAGAATTTGAAGTGAAGTGTTTCAAATCATGAAAGAAAACAACTTCTGACCCATATTGATTTACTCTGAAAAACTATCTTTCACAGTTTATGGAAAAATAAGATATTCCCATAATAAAGAACAACTGAAAGACTTCATGACCATGAAACCAACCCTATAGAGAGGGCTAAAAGATATTCTATAGATAGATAAAGATCATGGTTCTAGAAACAGCAGCAGAGGAGGATCACCCAACAGAACAGGAAACTAAGTGAAGGGGGAAAATGGAGGTCCAACAGCAGGAGGATAGTATGGCAGAGAAAAACTAATGTATGCTAATCGTAACCATTAATGTAGTCTACATTACATTAATGTAATTAATGTACATTAATCTCCATGATTACATCATTAATCTACATTAATGTTCACAGGGAGAATGGATCAAGAAACAAGATCCATCAATATACCAAATACAAGAAACACACTTAACTTTAAAGGAAATTCATAGACTGAAAATCAAAGGAGGAAAAACAATTTTTCCATGCAACAGGAGACCAGAAAAAAAGGCAAGGTTAACTTGTTAATCAACTGCAGAATGGATAAGAAAGGTCTGATATTTTCATACAATGGAAAGCTACTCAGCTATAAAGTAGAATAATCTTGAGGCTCTTGTAGGTAAATGGATGCAACTGGAGATCATGTTCATGGGTTAAATAGTTTGAACTAATGAGTGAACGTTAGCATAAGAAGGAGTCAGTGGGATCCAAAAAACACAATAGATATTATAAAAGTGATAGGGAAGGAAACAACTAGGAGGGGAAAGTGGTAACCATTTTTAATTTCTTATTGTCTTGTCTTGAACTCTTGTATGTTTTCAAAATTTTGTTAGGTTTGATTTTGTTTTATCTTGTTTGTTTTGTTAGATTTCACTGTGTTTGATGATCTGGGCAGCTGTTTTGAACATAATGGTATGTATTATGGTAATCATGGTTGGTTTCCTATTATCTTGTTTTGAAATCCTATAATAATTTCATTTGTTTGTTTAATTGACTTTATTCTATTCTGTCTTGTTTGATTTTATTATGTGTGAAGATATGAGCAGCTATTTTGAAGAAAACAAGACATTAGGGTAGCCATTGCTGATTTCCTATCATCTTATTTTAAAGTCCTATAATACTTTTATTCTTTTTTATTTGATTTATTCTGTTGTGTTTTATTTCATTCTTATTATGTATAATAGTATGTACAATTGTTCTGAAGAAAATGAGACATCATAGTAACCTTTGTTCATTTCCTGTTACCTGGTTCCAAAGTCCTGTAATGCTTTCATTCTTTTGATGGGTTTTACACTGTTTTGTTATGTTTGATATTATTGTGTGTGAAGGTATGGACAACTATTTCGAAGGAAACAAGAGACATCATGGCAGCCAACACTGATTTCCTGTTGTCCTGCTTTGAAATCCTGTGTTGCTTGCATTGTTCTGTTCTGATTTGCTTTGTTTGGCATATCTAATGATTCCTATAGGCTCTTCCTCCACCCTTGGCCATCTCAATAAAATGGCACTATACTTCACCTAGCTATCAGAACCAACAGTCTAGGAATCTTCTTTCATTTCTTTCTCCACAATCCTACACTGTGAAATAAACTGGCCATTTAAGATTTGACTTTCTGTCAGAAAAAAGTCCAGCTTTATTTTTCAATTCAAATAAGGATGGCATGTATATGATGAGTTTCAGTGACAACCAACTGACTTTAAATTTCTAATTCTAAGAAAGATGAATAAAGATAAGAAACCTTGTCTTGAGGTTTTTGTCTAGTTGAAATATATCTCAGTTTTACAATATTTCTTGTTTGGCTTTTAAGGGCTCTCTGATAAGCCAGAAGCTGATAATTTGGCTGTTTGTTAGGTGTCTTTGAGATTTTTTTTGAGCACCCAGGAGAGCAATGCAGTCCTCGGGATGACAAAGATATATGCTTTTTCATTCAGTGCTTTGGGAGTTGGGTGATGGGAGAAAGAAAAATGAGAGAGAAGCAGCCGCGTGGCATCTGGGCCTCAAGCATACTCCAGAACAGACCAATGTTAGAAAAATCTTCACACACCTTCAAAACCCACATTTATAGGAATCTCTGTGTAAAGACTACAAGGCCTAAAGTGTGATACTGTCACAGTCACATTTGCCACCACCCACTTCAAGTTTGAACAGTCATACTTACTAAACAGTCACTTCCCCACAATGACCTGAAATGCTCTCTTTATCTTATGCTAAATTTACATACATAATTGGGCTTAAAAACTGATTTACTATTCTATTTAATTTTCCTGTCTGCCTAGTCTTAATTTTTACTTACGAATTTTTTCTCACTTCTTTCTGTCTGTTTTTGCTTCCACAGTTTAACCTTTTTTCTTTGTTTTTGCTTCATTTTGCTTTGACATGTGAGTGAAACGTTTTCTAAAAATGCTACCTACATTAAAACCAGCTTTTTGATAGGGACCTTTTTGGATTTTCTACATTGCTTCTACACCAGTACATGATTATATCTATGTACTGCCCCCTAGAGTTAGTTAATTTTATTTATTTTCATAAGTGTTTTTCTTATCTCTACAACTATAAAATTAGCATTTTTCTGTTTTGTGCATTTTATTAAACATCCTCACAGGAATAAGTTGAGTGACCTTTAAGTAGTAGATACTCAACATTTATTGTAAACCTACCACAATTCCTGTCTATTATTGGCTGGAAAAACTGTTAGTAATCTTTAATTTAAATAGATATATTCTTGCTGGTACTTACCTATTGTTGAAATTAGCATGCTTCAGACATAAGAGAAGACTACAAGGAAAATTCTCATGAAATATCTCCTTCAGTGCTCCATCTAGTCTTCCTAGACAATACTTCCTTTTTCTGAAAAAATTCCTGGTAAGTATCCGCACTGATAATAGACAAAACTTAAAATGACTAGAAGTTTTGCTAGCACTTCTGTTGCTCCAGACTTGATGTGCTTTGAGGACACTTTGGGAAAAAGAATGACAAGTTCCCAGAATAATGAGTCTCACAAACAGACTCTCCTGTGACCACCTTTATGCACCTGGTGGTTTAGCCTATAGACAGTGAATGTGGGGCCCAGCCCAATCTATCCCTGCATCACCAGGGGAAAGCTAGCTCCAGAGTGAGGTACATGCTTCATGGAAAACGCTAGGAGGTGCAGTCTCCCTGTTGCACATCTTTTCAGACATGAAGAAAAATGCAAGATTATTGTCTGTAATTAACATCAAAGAAGATTGCAGTTATTTACTCATCAAAACTCTCAGCATGGAGGCACTTTCACTTCATGACCACAAAAACAAGCAAAGGAAAAAAAGTATGGGAATGGATTTGCCAGAATGAGGGCTTTATTCATGGAAAATAACTGAGAAAATGTATTTAAGTGGTAGGCACATAGAATCAGCAAGCTGATTGGACACAAAGAATAAAGTTTTTTCCTTAGCTTCTGCTCCTCTTGAGTACTTAACCCTTGCTGCAACTATGAGACCACGACATAGGATTTCAGATAACTACTATGTATGTGACCAATATGAGAAAGAACCAGAATATACTCAAGAGCCAAGATGTAAATATAAAAAGCACCTAGATGTTTGCAAAAGCAGTAGCATTTTTAGGGTTATTTAGACACTAGACTGCTTTCTAAAACTTGAGAACATAGTAAGAGAAAGAATATTATATTTCCCTATTTTATATTTTGAGAGATAAATTTAGATTGAGAGATACAATCACACTATGCTATGGAAATAATCACTAAAGAAAGGAATCAGGTCTTCTCTCAGCCTAGAGCAGTTTACACCTCTGTGAATGGTGTGCATGCAGGCAAAGACCTCCACAAGGGTAAGGAGAGCAAGAAAGAATTCTTGGTGTAAGCACATTCATATAGTCATCCACAGAGAGCACTTTAAGACTATTTCTTTTCCTTTTTGTTTGTTCTTCATGTCTCTGCTCTATCTTCTTTTAATGCAGTGAGTTAAGAGGGAAATTTTTAAGGAGAAAAAAGCCCAAAATTTCAAAGCAAGACAATTAGAGGATAACAATGGCTAATACGTTGCATATTGCAACGTTACTTTAAATTAGTTACTCAGAGTACAAGATATCAGCATTTAATTGTCCAAACAATATTAGCACAAACTTTCCTTTTCAATAAACTAAGAAAAATTAATAGTATAACTGTCTTAACTATTATATACATAAAAGATAAATATATATATTATATTTATAATATGTATTTCTATTTATAAAATATATATTTTATGCATGCATAAAAGATATATACATTATATTTACTATATTTATAATAAATATTTATAAAATATATAACATGTAAATATATAACTATATATTATATAAATATAAATAATACATTAATATATATTAAATAAATATAAATAATATATTATTTCTTTCAGTTTCTCACACTAAAGAGACAATATGATGTTTACACAAGCGAGTCTGATTTATTTCACTTATGAGCATGGTCTCTAGTGGCAGAGGGAAATTTCTTTAAAGTTATTAACTAAAAGTTTCAAACCACTTGGGGGCGGCACTTCCACGACAGAGAGGCTGCTAGAAAGTAGAACAAGATGAATGGGAGCAACCAGAAAGAGCACAGGGAACCATGAGACAGTGAGGTCCCTGGCTCCCACACGGGAGGAAGGAGAAGCAGAACAGTGACCCAGGCCCCACCAGCATGGCCAGCACACAGCTTCTGAGATGAATGCTCAGTGCTCCGGGAATGAGAAGCAGGGCCTTCTGAGGGCTTCCCTGGTGGCCCTGTGCGCACAGCTGGTCTGGGAATAGTGACCATGGGGGAACAGGAGAAAGGGCCTGAGTGAAGGACAGAGGTGGTAACTCTGGCAATGGAATCTGGAGAGATCAGGTGCAGCCTGGGGCTTCTCCTAAGGAGTATAAAATAAATGAGGAAAATTCTAAAAACAAAACAAAACCACTTTTTATGTATAAAAGTATTTGCATTCCTCCTGAGCAAGATCAAATAGACAACAGCTGTGGAACAGCACCCTTCTTCCATGAACATCAAGAAAACTGAGAGCATCACGCTGAGCTGTAGTACAGGGACAGTTGCCATGTCTTCTGATGGTTTAGGCAAAATTCTGAAGAGGGTCGCATCTCCCTGATGCAAGTGCTTTGTGTGGTGAGTGAGATGAGTGCACAGTTCACAGCAAGGCTCATTAAATGAGATCAAAACTTTTCCTTAGGCATCATAAACCCTTGGCTCCACAACACTGTTATGTGGGCTCATAGTACCCGGCAAGCTCCGGCAATCCATACCCAAACTCTGTGAGGTACCCAGGCACACCTCCTGTGGATTCTAGGGACATTTGCTCTAACTTCAGTGTGAGAAAAAGGAAACATGAAACATTTTAAGTAACAGACTGTCAAAAATTTAGACCCTATGCAGATAGATTATGTTTTCAAATACTATAGAATGTATTTTTCTTCTCAGTGTGAAACCCTTACCTCTGTTAAAACTAATTCGAAAACTTGAGGCTTAATACCAGAAAAAGACAGCACTAAAAACAGAGAACAGAGTGAAACTCTTGCCTTTGAGCTCTTCGGTAGACATTTAAAGAGATACAGCAAATAGAAAATCTTGAAAGTCAGACCATCAAATCAGTAATGAGAGAAAACATGTTTTGGCATTTCAGAAAGACTGGCTTAGAAGATCAAATATTAAATCCAAGGGGAAATGGTACAAAGTTTCAAAAAGGGCAAGGGAAAACAAAGCATATATGATGAAGGGAGAGTTGATTCCTTCTTGAAAGAGAAGTTCAACCAGCTTTCTAGAGAGGAAGTGGGGTGGGTCTGAGGATAGGGTATAGACACAGTGTGGAAACCATCAGAACCTGGAGTAGGTGGGATGAGAGGAGAATCCGTCACATTTCAAAATGACTAGACACTAAAAGAATGATGTGTGGAGGAGTGGAGGAGCAGTGAGTGTAGGCACAAACTGTTCAGATCACTGTGTCTCATATCAGTATCCCCCAGAGAGCACCCAGAAAGGGTGAGACACTGAATATCCACACAGACTAGATGATCCATCCAGTGACTGTTGGCTGGTCTCTGTTCCTGTGCACTTCATTGCTTCAGTAACAGACCTTTGAAGGCATCAACCAAGATGACAGAGCAAAGTTGTCGCCTCAGAAACATGGATTTTTCCTTTTCCTCATCAGATTTAGCTACTCCTACTGCCAAATATCCAACTTACTGGCAGTAGAGGCAGTGAATCTTCAATATGGAATCATCCTTTCAGGAAACAAATCAGTCACTTGTTGGGAAGTGAGTTATGTCACATCACTTCCACCATGGAGGCAGCATAATGCTTCTCATTAATACATATTTCAGAAATAGATTTGCCTTCCATTCCACAGAGCTACACGTGGCAGCATCGGCTGAGGGCTGAGAGTATCTGACCATTAATTATCAATGAAGACTCTCATATCTCCTTATAGCAATAGGCCCATTTATATAGCACGGGAGTGTGACAATGGGCATATGACCATTGGACACACTAATCCTACCACATCTAGCACCACCCATACTCATCTGGTAGAACATGGAAGTGACCACTTAAAGTTTTAGCTAATGTGTTAGCTTAAGGATGGCACTATGAGATGTGTAAGAGGTGTTCTCTAAGACAGTGCTGGAACCCTGGTAGACAAAATATACAGAACTGGAGCCAAGACAAAATATATAGAACTGGAGCCTTTTATCAAAACGTAAAAAGAAACCAAAAACTTTTAATGATCCACTTTTGTAATTCTTGTTCTCACAATTCCAAGTTTTTCCTGATAAGAGGGTGGGTTCCTATTGAAGAAAACGGGGGCAGGGGCATGGTTATACTAGGGAACAGAAAGCTTTTTACTACACCTACATATGCTGCCAGGTCATTTGGGGATCCTTATGCCAGCAGATCAGAAACGCAGAAAGGAGTTACTGAGGCATCTGATCTAGACTGTCACCTACCTACCAGGAGCCAGGAATGTGCATCAAGAGATGATTTTCATGTCTGTGATTACTGTAAGCGGGCAACTGTAACAACTATGTCTAGCAAGAGCAGAATAGTCAGGGGCTTAGACTCTCTGAGGATAAAGTCCTAGGTTACCTTCCCAAGAAAGAAATCTATGCTAATAGAATTATTAGCAAAAGGTAAAAAGAAACAAAAAATGATATTGGAGAGAGATAATAAATATGAATCACAGTCTTGAAGTAGCTACAGCCTCTTCAGCTTGATCCACTACCATGCTTTGTCTTTCCTTCTAATCTTGGATATCTGAGTGGCTTGAACACAAAGCACAAATATATCTGGCCAGGGCAAGGAATAAGTGGGCAGATGCCATTTGTGACCACTCATATTTTCTTGGCAGTCCCATCTCCACACTGAGCACTGCTTGGTGAAAATCCCACCAATGCTGAGAATCATTTTCTGGCTCAGGGAGCAGTGTGGACAGTGTTCAGGGTAAGCTAAAAATGCCACAAAGGCAGAAGTTGATCCGTGAGCAACAAGCGTATTAATGATTTATCCAGCTTCTTCATGCCCCATCTGGGGTAATTCCAAGGGCTGGGCTGTCCTGTAAATGGACTGGACTCCAATTGCCTTCGTGGTAGCTGATTTAATGGCATACCTGTATCACCTTCCTTTCCCTGCCCTTATTCATTTCCATCTAGTTTCCTAGAATCAACTGCAGTAAACTACTTACACACACACCCTTGTATTGGATCTGACAGGGTACAAGAATTCAAATCATGAAACAAGAATGGAGATGATCTAGAAGAAATTCCATGGCTTTGTCTGTTGCTATCATATTGAGCTTAAGAGCACAAGGAATTTTTGTAGCATCACTCAGGGCTGTTCTCAATCTTCCTGACTCAATGGACATCTCTCTGAGTGGGGACACTCAGCTACCTAAATCCATGCCACTGAAAATTCATGCTCCTCAGACAGTCCTCCACAATGTAAGAGCACCCATTTCATGCTTCTGGCTTGGGACTATAACCCTGACATTACAGATCCTTGTCATTCACTCTGGAAAAGCACACT
Organism: Cavia porcellus; assembly: GCF_034190915.1. Lineage (NCBI taxonomy): Eukaryota > Metazoa > Chordata > Mammalia > Rodentia > Caviidae > Cavia > Cavia porcellus. The sequence continues at coordinate 22,996,596 of NW_026947509.1, read as the reverse complement.
TCTAATAAATCACAATGCGGTTTCTTTAAAGTTCTTTGTTTGCAATATTTTCTCAAAAGGAAAGGAAAGACTTAAATATAAATTAAACTAAATCATTTGGAATAATTTAGTGCTGTGAGAACTTTTGCAATAATTACTTCAAAGTTTCTTGATTAAGCACAGCAAGGTCTTATTTTTTAAATATCTGTTGAAAAGAGAAGCACAATTAGTTGCTACATATTCCATTTCCACATTTTCTAAATCTTTCACTGCTTTTCCACCACAAGCATATATTTTTCTCAATTTTTTACTTTAAGAAACTATACAAATGTAAAAAATAAATATAATAATAAAAAGGTATTTTACTATCCATATTTTTATTTATATTTTACCATCTTTACTTTGTCATTTTTATGAGAAATCTGCCAGTTTCATTTCCTCTTTTTCATCTTGCACTACAAGAATTCAAAAACATTTTTAAACTTTCTACTGCATTTGAAACTGTAACCATAAGCCTACTTTCTGAAGGAGAAACCGAAAAGTACGGGGAAATCTTTCTTCAGGAAGTGACCCAGCTACCTGTGATATAATTTCCTGTTTTGAAGAGTTGTCACTGAGGAGAGGAGAACCCAGATAGGAGCAGGAGACTCTTCACCGAGCAGGGGAGAGCTGCTACCATGACACTGGTTAGCTTCTTGTGCACCTTCCTGGTTTCTATCTGTCTCGGTAAGAAAGGGGTAGGTGTTTATCTCTAATGTCATCTAAGGGAGCCATGATGCAAGAAAGATTATTAGCACCAAACCTGTATTGGATTTTAGATCCCAGGAGACAGAGGACTGATATATATTTCCTGGGACTTGAGTGAAGAAGAAAGGGCAGTGTGGGTGGGAACCACCTTGTGAGTCTGTCTGGTCCTCTGTCTCCTCTTTCCTACAGGAGTCAACATGGCCCAGAAAGTCACTCAGTCTCGACCAGAAATATCCATACCAGAGGCAGCAACAGCAACCTTGGACTGCACATATGACACTTCAGACAGTAATTATTATTTGTTCTGGTACAAGCAACCTCCCAGTGGACAGATGATTTTCATTATTCGTCAAGAGGCTTACAAGCAACAGAACGCAACTGAGGCTCGCTTCTCTGTGAACTTCCAGAAAGCAGCAAAGTCCTTCAGTCTCAAGATCTCAGACTCAGATCTGGGGGACACTGCCACATATTTCTGTGCCCTTTGGAACACACAGTGACATGCACTGCAGGTAGACACTGACAGAAACCTCAGACCTTAACATCTGTGCAGAGATGTGGGACAAGTGGCTAGGGTAGCAGGAATAGAAACCACTGACTTCCCTTGGTAATAAATGTTCTTATCCAACATATGAGACACAAGGAGATACACATCTACAAGCCTTAATCCTTAAGGTAGGTAGCAGTAAACATGTACAGGAGCAGTGTTTTGCTTTTTTACAAAGTACCTTCACAATTGCACAGGAATATCAGAATTTTGTATAGTACATATGATAGGTCAGACATCCTAACTATGTTCTCTGTCCAGGGAATCCCTATAATTTGCCTAAAAGATCTTACCTCCAGGAATCTTAATCTTTTCCACTTTGTCAATTGTTTTTTGTGCTTTTAAGTGTCAGTCCAAATCCAAAATTGAATCTCATCAGAACGGGAACTTCTTTAGAACACAGCATAGTATAATTTCTGTTCTTTTGAATTTACTTGGCATGCTTTGTGGGCTAGCATGTGATCTGTTTTGAAGAAAGTTCTATGTGCTGCTGAGAATATATATTCTACTGTTGTTGGGTGGAATCCCTTGTAGATATCTACTAAGTCCATTGGTTTAGGTTTGATTCAATTCTGTTATTTCTCTGTTGAATGTTTTGTTCTGGTCAATCTCTTTATTTATGACAGTGCACTTTTGAGGTTCCCTGCTATAAGTGTAGTGATGTTTATCTGATCTCTTTTATGTGCAGGAGTGTTTTTGTTTTATAAAGTCAGGTATGTCAGTATTTAGTGTGTATAAGCTCATTAATTGTTCCTTTTTCCTATTGCATTGTTCCCTAGACCCATATGTAATGACTTTCTTTGCTCAGTTTTGGCTTAAAGTCCATTTTGTCTTAAAATAAGATAGCTATGCCTGCTTCACTTCTGGTTCCCATTGCATGGAATATTGTTTTCACATCCTTTGATATTTTAGATTATGAATATCTTTTTATATTAAATGAATATCTTTTTATATTAATTTTCTACACGGCATACCATTGGGTTTTGTTTCTTGATTTATTCTGACAATCCATCTCTTTATTTGGGAACTGAGATCACTCACATTGATAATTATTACTGAAAGGTATTGCATTGTTTCTGTCGTTGTATTATTATTAACTTGCTGCTGCCCTCTTCCCCTTAACTCCTCACCCGGCTGTGTGTATTCATTCTGTTGCATGTTTTGGCATTGTTGACTTCATTGTCTCTTTATAGGATATCCTTGAGAATATTTTGAAGTGTTTGTTAGATTGTTATGAATTTCTTACGGTGCTCTTTGTCACAGGAAGACATTTTTTCTCTATCAATTTGGAAGATATATCTTCCAAATTGCAAGATGTATCTACCTGGATTGTAAGTTGTTTACTTTTAGGCATTTAAACCACTCCAAGCTTTCCTGACTTATAATGTTGCATGTTGAGAAGTCTGCTGTAATTGTGATTTATTTACTTTTCTAAATGATTTGTTGCTTTTCTCTAACAAGAATCTGATCTTGTGTTGGACTTCTAGGATTTTGACTGTGATGTATTGTGGCAAATTTGTTTTCTAAACATGGCTCTTTGGGCTTCGATAGTCCTTGTTCAACTCTACATTAAATTATTTTCCCATACTTGAAAATTTTTTCTACTATTTCTGTGAACAGGTTTTTTAAGCAATTCATTCTGTCATCTGATTTTTCATTAATTTCAATTCTTCTTAAATGCAACTTCTTTGCATAATAGAGCAACTATTGGATCCATTTTCCATATTCTCTTACTGTTTTAAGGCATCTCTCAGTATATGATCACCTCTCAGCTCTAAGTCCTACCTGACACTTTTTCCTCACACTGGTCACTATGCCACCCAGACTTTCGATAGAAGGTTTTATCTCCTGAGTTTCTGTTTGGTTTCTTTTCATGGACCCTAATTCTTTGCCAAACTGGTCATTCATGTTTTATATCTACTTATCTCACTCAGCTACTTTTTTGTTAATATCTTCCATATGCTCACTGATCATTTTGTTTAAGTCCATTATCCGGTTAGCTGTATTGACTTTGAACTTGTCAAGCAACTTATTAATCAGGTGTTGGGAGGGTTTTGTCTCTTCTGTCAGTTCATATGATTCAGCTGCTTGGCTTTTATTTCAACCCCATCAATGCTCACGATTCAGCTTTGAGGGAGTCTGGAGTTTGTGTGGTATTTTGTTGCCTTTTCTCATATTTCCTTCTTCTGTGTGTGTGTGTTCTGAGGCGTGTGGGTTGGTTATAATAGGAAGACTTTGTCAATAGTATGACAACCTCTTTAGCTGGTATCTTCTTTCTGTAAAGTTACTTTGGGGATAGCTAACTCTAGACCTTTTCCTCTGTCCCTTGATCCCATTAATTTGGGAAGGGGGGTGCAGTACAATTTACCCAGCAGTCAATTATCCTGAAATAAACTACAGTACTGATGACACAAAGAAAATTTGACATTCTGTAAAAATCAACTAATAACAGCAACTATACCAGCAGGGCAACAGCAACAAAATCAAAAACAAGGATAGAATCAAAAACAACTAGGTAATAACATAACCTAAAAACCAATAAAAACTACTAGCATACTATCCTTAAAAATAGAAAAGAGACATGTAACTATAATTGGTTTTCAATCTGGATATATAATAGTTAACTTTATAAGTTCTTAGAAATAAATGAATCTGATGCTAGAAAAGTTAAAACGAGATAGGGGAAGGGGGAAAAGAATTGAAATGTGTTATGTACATTCTCCAGTTCCCTACAGTGAGTGTAATCATTATGTACTGCAAACATGTACTAAAAGAAGTAAAAAATATGGACACATATACAAACCAAATATTGACATAAATATTGGCAGTAAACATCTATTAAATGCAACACCTTACAATAACCATAGAAAAGAACTGAACAATAATAGAATAGAATCAATTAAATATCTAAAGATTAATAAAGTTTAATAATGATAATATAATTAAGAATGAATGAGTAAAAGGGGGAGAGACCTCCAGGAATATGATGGAGTGGTAAACAGAAGAGAAACATCCCCTTTGAGAGTTATCATTCAAACACTGGAATACTGCAACACAAAAGAAAAAGTTTGGAAAGGTCCCCTGGGCCTAGGAAAGATATGAAGTGAGAATTGAATTCCACAGTGAGACTGAAGAGAGAAACTTCAATAATGAAGAAGGTAGCCAGTGGAGCCTGCTCCCTGACTCAGAACTTGCTGTGTGGGAGGAACAGTTCAAATCGGTAGATAAACAATGACTTCCGTCAACACCAGAGGTCCACAGAGTGACGTAGAGTGGAAGGGAACAGTAGATGTGGAGGACCACACTAGTTGGTGGTGGATCTGTGGAATCTAATATCCCATGGGAGAGGGAAATTGACCAGGAGCCATCCGGGAGAGGGGCCAACCGAGCTCAGAACTCAGGACAACTACTGGCCAGTCTAGTAGCTCCCAGATGAGTTCAAATCCACAGAAGATACACTGATGGCTACAGGGAGAATAGGTCTGTTTCCAGTTTCACAGGCAGAAATCAGCCTGAACTTCAGGAGAAAGAAAGATGCAGGCTCTCTGAGACTATCTACCACCCTGCCAGAAAGCTACTGCTGGCTTGCTAGGACAAATAGACATGGATCTGAACTCTGTCTCCACATGTTGTCTACTAGTGACAGCAAAGACAAGCCTGGAAGTTGACTCTCTCTGTCTCTCTCTGTCTCTCTCTCTCTCTCTCTCTCTCTCTCTCTCTCTCTCTCTTCCTCTTCCTCTTCCCCTTCCCCTTCCTCTCTCTCTCTCTCTCTCTCTCTCTCTCTCTCTCTCTCTCTCCTCCTTCATTGTTTAGTCTTGGTTTTATGAGTGTGACCATGGCTTTTATTTGTGTTTGTTGTTCTATTCTTGTTTTTCTTTTATTTCTTCTTTCTGTCCTGTCTTTTCATGAGTTTCCCAAAGTTTGTATTATCCCCTTTTGTACTTCAGCCTTGCTTAATATCTCTTCCTCTTTTTCTATTTCTCTATTTTTCTCCTAAAAATTTTCTTCTGCATACAATTATGTGATTTGTTTTAGATTTTGTTAGATAACTACAAATCTAGTTCATACAGATAAAGGTAGCAAATTAATGGTCCCTCAGTTTGCTATTTTCTAGGCTATATTTTGATGCTATTGTTATACTGATTGTACCATTTTAGCCAAAGTGGTATAATGGCTCTAACCAGCTCTTCTTCCTGGTATACCAAAGCTGAGATGCCTAAGGGCCATGGAATGTACTGTGGTCTAGTGCCAAAGAACCAGGGGTTAGGCCTAGCAGGCAGCAACTTCTCATACCCAACAAATTGAAGAGGTAGGATCTTGCAAGAGACTCCAAACACAAAAATCAGCTACACTGAGAAGACACCTTTGAGAAGTAAGTATTTCCTTAGGGTTCTAAATACTTGCAGTAAAATGACTTACCATAAGCAATTTACAAGCACCAACTAAGGAATTAAAATTTTTTTAAAAAACATTAAAAAAAAACACTTAAGATGAAACTATAGGCATCCAGTTCACCAAAGGCAATGACATGGAATAATCCAAAAGCCACCCATCTGGCATCTCTGAAGTAGTAACAACAAAGCAAATAAATGATGCCCTGGAAAAAAATCAAGTCAGAAATCATTTTTTAGGTAACTCTAGAGATGGTGCTTATCAGGAACCCAGACAACAGTTCCAACTGTCAATATTGAGAACCTGGCCAAGCATTCCAAATGTCAGTCTCAAGAGTGCTGCAAGAGAAACAAAAAACAGAGACAAGCATCATATTCCAACAGTGGCTGGGTAGTCAGTGTCTCTGGATCTGACCTCTCGCACTCCCAAAATAATCACTATTTTTTGGTCTATACAGTGATAGGTGGGGCTAGAAAAGGATTACAATTCCTCCAAAGACTCTGACTCCAGAGGGCATAGATAATCTTACATTTGAAGTATCTTGGCCCCAATATAATCCTGTGGTGATTTAAGAAAGTGTAGATGATTTTATATTTAGAAGTATCCTGTCCTTGAGTATAATCCTGAGATGACTTAAGAAGGTATAGATGATCTTATGCTTGGAAGAGTCAATGGGAAATCCCAAATGAGTGGTATCAACAATCCCAATCCTTCCTTTCATCCCACAGGGAAATATGCAAAACCAGTCACTGTGAACTTGTGGTCCCCAACAGGTGACCACAATGAAAAACATACTTAGTGACTCTAGAGCAGATAGAGACAAAAAAAGAAGAGGAACTTAGAAATACGGTGAAAACCATAAATTCAAAAAAACAATAAAACAGAGTCAAGCAGATAGTCAGGAAACTAAAAGTCCATTGAATATGTATTTGCAACAGAATGAGACAATGTGAGAACAGAATCTCAGATGCAGAAGGCAATGTTGTGGTGAGCAATCACAAAAAGAAAGATTTCTTAAAAGTACCAAGGGACCATGAGAAATCAATCAATTCCTTGCTATATGATGCAAAGAAGAATAACCTAAGATTGTTTGGAGTCAATGAAAAAAGCAGGAGGCAGCACAAATGATATAAAAAATCTGTTCACAAACATCATGGCAGAAAACATCCCTGGCAGGAAAAAAAGAATTTGACATACACATAAGTAAGGTTTACAGCATTCTAATTAGCCATAATGAAAAAAAAAACTACAACCAGGCATATCATAGTCAAGATTCCAGAAATTCAACACAAGAATAAAATATTAAAGCTGTTAAAGAAAAGAAATAAATCACCTATAAAGAAAGGCCCATCCGATTCATGACTGACTTCTAAACACAAACCCTCAAGTCAAAGAGTGCTTAGCATGAAGTAGTTTAGGCCCTAAAAGAAAACAACTTCCAACTCAGATTGATATACCCTCTCAATGCCATGTTTCAAAATTGGTGGAGAAATAATATACTTCCATGAAAAAGACACCTGAGGAAATTCATGAACACCAAACCAGCACTCCAAAATGTTCTGAAGCACATTCTTGAAAGAGATAATGAGGCCTAAAACTTCATGAACTACAACAGAAGAAATCCACCAGGCAAGGCAAATGATTAAACAGCAGGGGAAAGGAGCCAACATCAGGAAAATAATATGAAAAAAGTAAGCCAATATATAACCATCAATGTTACTGGTCTCACTTCTCCAATCAAAAGAAACAGACTAGAAGAATAAATAGATCAATAAAAAATATCCAACAATATGCTGCATACAAGAAATACATTATTCAAAACGAAATTCATGGACTGAAAGTCTAAGAGGTGAAAAACAATACTCCATGCAACATGAACCCAGGAAAAAAAAAAGCATGGATAGTTATTCTGTTATACACAAAATGAATTTCAAGTCAAGATTGACTAAGAGAAACAAAGAAGAATGCTACATCATTCTAAAAGGAACAATCCAAGAGGAAGAAATAACAGTCTTAAATATATATTCAACAAATACCAATGCACTCGTTTTTTATATTTATATAAAATAAATATTAGCAGAATAAAAAGTCAAATAAGATTATATTGGGGAATCTCAATACTCCACTGTCACAAATATATCAACTAAACAAAAAATCAAAATGAATTAATAGAACTGAACCAAGTTTTTGAAAAAATGGACTTGGTAGATTCTACAAAATGTTTCACCCTACAATGTCAGAATATATATTCTGTTGCACACAGGATGTTCTCCAAATTAGACCACATACTTACTCATAGAAAATACCTAAGTAAATGCAAAGGAATTGAAATTGTTTCATGCATGCTATCAGACCATAGTGCAATGAAATGGAAACCAATAGCAAAAGAAACCACAAGAAATTTATAATTATATGGAAGTTAAACACCCTCTTAAACAACCAAGAGGTCACAGAGGAACTAAAGAAGAAATTACATAATTTCTTCAGTTAAATGATAATGACAATACAATGTACAATGGGACAAACACATTCACTTGAAGAAAGCCTCTTTAATAAATAATGATAGAAAATCTGGCTTTTCGCATGCTAAAGATTAAAATTGGATCCATATCTTTCACCATGCCCTAAACTAAAATTAAAATGGATTAAAAATCTAAATATTAAATCTTCTGGAAGATAGAATAGGTAGAACTCTTGAAGACATTGGTGTAGATGAAGACTTTATGAACAAAACCCTAATCAAACAGGAGCTATCATCAAGAATCAAAAACCAGGATCTCATCATATTAAAAAGCTTTTATACAGCAAGACAACCTACAGTGTGGTAAAAATGTTTGCCAGGTATTCCTCAGACAAAGAATTGCTACTGAGAACATACAAAGAACTCAAAAAAAAAAATCAGACCCCCCGCCCCCACCAAAAATTTAAAGACTCATTTCAAGAATGGGCATATGAGATGAATACACACTTCTAAGAAGAAGTGCAAACAGCAAATAAATGTATGAAAAAATGTTCAACATCACTGGCCATTTGAGAGATGCAAATTAAAACAGTGCTGAGATTTCATCCAACCCAGAAAAAAATGACTATTAGCAGGAAATCAACCACTAAAAAACGTTGTGGGGCTGTAAGGAAAAAGAACCCTTTTCTGCTATTAGTGGAAGTGTAGACTGGTGCAACCACTTGGGAGGAGATTCCTCAAAAAACAGACTAAAAGTCCCATTTAACCCAGATGTTCTCCTTCTGGATATCTTCCCAAAAGAATTAAAAGCATCATACCACAGCAAAGTATGCACACTCGTGTTTATAGCAGCACAGTTTATAATAGTCAAATCTTGGAAACAGCCCAAATGCCCATCAACTAGTGAATGGATAAAGATGTGGGGTTTTAATACAATGGAGCACTACTCTGTCATAAATAAGGATAAACTGGAGACATTCCTAGGTAAATGGGTATACTCTGAGACTCATAAGTGAAATAAATTGGACACTCAGGTAAATGCCATATTGTTTCTCTGGTGTGAGAAACCAAAAGTGTAAATAAGAATCAAAATGTATATTAGGTATTGTGAAATAGGAGGACACTGTTCAAATGGGAAGGGGAACAAAGGAAGAGGGAAGCAGAAGGGAATGTACAAAACAGTGAGAAAAGGAAAAAATGGAAAGAAAGCTTTTGTAAATGCAGAGGGGAAAGGGGTTGAAGAGGGGGAAAGGTAATGGGAAAAAAGAATCAAGTTTTATCATATACAGGTACAAATTCTTTATGGTGAATGTGATCATTTTGCATTATGCAAAATGTAATTATCAATTGCATTTTGCAATTATGACATAAAAGAAGGGAAAATAAAAGAAGTAAAACTTGAAAAATAAAGAAAAGGAAGACAGAAAGGAAAGAAAAGTGAGATAAAGGATCTTATTAAGGATGTAAAGGAGTAATAGAACTTGACAAAAGTAATGAACAGAACAAACAAGAAAGCAGAAAGCAAAATAAGGAGGGGAAGAAAAAGGAAAAGAAAGAAAAGAAACATCAAAATCCAAATAAATCAATAAACAAAAAGAGAAAGGAATAAAAAGAAATTCCCCCCTGCTATTGAATGAGTAGTTTCTTCCGAGGGCCAGCAGTACTGGAATCCACCAGACACAGGAAGGGATGCAAGTCACTACTAAGACCTGTTTTGTTTGCACACTCCTGCTTTTGTGTGTGAATGTTGAATCCCGCCTCCCCTCTTCTGCTGTGTATGGCTGGTCAGTGGTGCTTGCCAATCACTACAGCTGTTCCCACATTTCATGCCCTTCTGTGTGCCCCAATGGAAGTCTTTATTCACTTTTAAATAAAACTGCGGTTTATGAGCTGTCCCCTTCCTCCAGTGGCCCTTCTGTCCCAAGCATGACCACCATGCAAGACGGGGAACCTAACAGACCACTGAATGCTGTGCTAGATGTAGATAGCAAGACAGGAGGTAGAAGGAATCAGGCAGTCTACAGGACTTAACCCAAGCACTTTCAGTTCTTGTTCCTCTAAAAACCACATGCAACTGATCTGGCTTCTCACTGTGGAAACTGGTACCTCTCTGACCTTCCCAGCCTAAGCGCAGACCTCTCAGGGAATCTGTCCAGCCAGTGACCTCTCCATGACTGTCACTTCTGACTGTCTCCCACCCAGTCACTATGATACAGTGACTCCAGAAACCTTGAAGTGTAGCTGTTCTGTAGTAGTTCTGTGGCTCAGTCTTCAACAACTAACCCGTTCCCCAAGTGGCTTTTGATTATACACTGTGAAACATGAGAGGTGCCACACTGGGTTTCTTCTCAGATTCGAGCCTGCCATCAGAAGTCATTTGCAGAGTAAAATCTTGTGCTGCTTTTACAGTTTACAATATCGGGCTTTTCTTGGGGAGAGCACTGTTTCCCTCCACTGTTTCCTCTTGGACCTGCCAACCCTCTCCTAACTTACTTTGTGTTAGGAGACGTGTCACTCTCCCCAGGAACCAGGGTTAGCTTTTCCGTTCTTTTCTTTCTTATGTTCCATTTCTCCAGTCTCTCCACAGCTTTCTGGTTTTCCTGTCAGTTCCCTCCCATTTCCCAGAGATTTACTTCTTCTTTTAACTTGTTGATTACCAGGCATCTCAATTCCAGGAGCCAGAGAAACTGGCCATCAGTACAGCTTTGAGGGCACAGACATCTAACCCAAAAAGAGCAGGTTGTACCACGGTAACTATCTTTAATTTCCTATTAACTTGAACTGAAGCCCTGTATTACTTACATTGTCTTACTATGACTGATCTTATCTGAAGCTGGTTTGTTAGGCCACAGTTTTGCCCTGGCTAATTTTACTCAAATTTGGTATGCTTGATAGTATCAGGTCTGGGAGGAGAGGCGTGAAGATGACAAGATGTAAAAGATATCCATACCGATTTTGATTATTAACCGCTTTCAAGTCCTACAACGTCTTCAAAGTTGTGTTTTTATAAAAATAGCTATGTAATACTATGCTTAACTGTATTAAGCCTGATGATATAGATAAGTCTATTGAAAAATAACAGGAGAAAGCATGGTAACTATGGTAGATCACCTAATATTGTGGTCTTATGTGTCTTTTTCATTGCATGTTTTTCTAGGAATTTGTTTTGTTGTCTTGTTATGATCTGTTTTTCCCTATAATACAGAGAGGACACATATACATGTAGGAATTCACACATGGGAAGAATTTTTTAAACTATTTATGGGAGCAGATTATAATACACGAAGTGATGAACAGATACTCTAAAGAAGAAGAGACACTAAGAAACCCAATGCTAATTCTGTAGCATTATGATATAAAATCTAGCAATAGTATTATTCACTGTTCAGAGTGATATTAGTCTAGTCTCTTAAGTTCAATTTCAGGAAACGTAAAGATAAGGACAGCTACTACGAAGAGAATAAGAGACATTACAGTAGGCATTATTGACTTCCCCAATGTCAGGTCTTGAAGACCTAAAAAGCCTCCTTCATACTGTAATGATTTTATTAGTTCTATAATATGCGGTATGTATTCAAAGATGGGCACAACTATTTGGAAGAAAACTAGAGACAATAAGATAAACAGTGAAGATCTCCAGTGGACTTGCTTTGAAATCCGTAGTTATTTAAATTGTTTATGAACTGTTTTGTTATGTTTAATCTTACCCTCTTTAAGATAAAAAACAAGTGTGTAGGACTAATAACCATATTACTAAGTTTTTGCTGGATCATTGAGCAGAACTGTTGGCAGTGTCACTGTTTGAATGTCACTTTGTATGCTTTAATTTTGTAACCTGAACAACTGTTTCTAAGATGACAATATGTATCTTACCAACTAGTGATTTCTTACTGTTTATTTTTCTGTAATTCTGTATTATTTCTACCCTTTTTTCTGTTTTGTTGTTGCTGTTGTTTTGTTTTGTTTTGTTTTTTCTCTTTAAAAAAAAAAAGTTCACCCATGGAGCCAGTTCATGGAAACAACCTTAGCATTGGAAATCTGTCTTCTGGGAGTCAATAATATTCACTAAACCCTGAATGATCTACATTACTGAGGCACAAATTTGAATGACAAAAATATAATCTTTTCATATATCTCTTTGTAACCCATTTGCAAAATTTTGTGTTCAGCTTTCCATAACCCAAGGGTCGGCTGGTTTAGCAGTCTTAGTTCCCAGAGGGAAACTGCTTACACTGGGGAATTAAAGGGTTCCACTGAACGTGCTGCAGTGACTTTGAACTCCTGGTGCTAGTGGTCCACCAGGCAGAAGAGGTAATAGACTGAGAACGACCCCAATTATCATGAAGCACCAGTTCCTTATGACAAAATGAGAGTAAGGAATTGTGTCTCTGAAATGCATTGCGAATGTCTCCTGGCATTTCAGTGACCAATAAAAACAGCAAGTGGCAATGTAGCAACAATGGCTGAAAAGGGTAAAGTGCTCAGTAAGAATAACCCTTTATCAGTGAAGAAATGGGTCAGTCCATTGGGCAAGTAATTAAGGCCTGCTAACATCACAGGGCAAGGAAATCAAGTGTGTGGTGAGGAGGGAGAAAATGAATGTCAGTTGTGGCCTTAATGCTCATTAATGCAGTAGAGGTTAAAGTTCAGGTCACACAGCATTTCAGTACTGAATACTGCTAATAGAGTGCAACCAGTCACAACCTTAAAGACTCAGTGACACAGTGGGAATAATATAAGGCAAACACAGATCTGAGTAGTTCAAACAGAAGGTTGTTACAGATATCTCATGTCCAAGTGTCTATCTCTGATTTTAGTCATAGCCCTGGTAGACAATTCTGGGAGAACTCAGACTCACTTCAGTCTGACAACATCCAACATTAACATCCACATTGTACTTTGATCTTTCTTTTCCTACCCGAGATCTTCTCTGATCCAAGCTCTCACAGTCTATGGGTAAGCACATCCTGAATGTACAGGGGAATTGCCATTCTTGCTAGCAAATAACAGCCCACAGAGAGAAAGCCACTGTACAAAAGAAGTGGGCTTGTGTCCTTCAAGATGACAATTCTGAAAAGCATCCTATTTGTTCTCATAAGATCCTGGTAGAATCAAACCCCAGTAGTACTCTCCTAACTTTCTCACTCCTGCTTCCTCCTATGATCAATTCTTAAAGAAACTATGTCATTCACCCAAGACATTGGATTAGTATCTATTTGGCGGAAACCAAACTAATATAGAGATTCTTGAAAAATTAATGAAGAATAGAAGAAGCTACAAAGTAAAGTTTGTTGGGCTGATGATTACCAGTAAGGGGAGTACTAAAAGTCAGAGAAAGGCCTTTTCAGCAACTATTATGGTTTGTATCTAAATGTCCCTCCAAAGCCTCATGCATGCATAGGTGGGTCTTTTGGGAGATGGCTGGATGTAGGATGTGTGATACGGATACTAAGGATGTGTGGTGGTGGGTTAGTCCATGTGGTGGATTAAAAACTGGTGGTCAACTTAATATCAGCTGAATGGAATCAGTGTGGTGCTGAGTGACTGGGGATTGTTGCCAACATAAAAAGAGAACTGGAGAAAAAGTTGTTGTTTGGTTCTCCTGTTGGTGCGGGTTCTCCTGGAGGAGCTTGTCTCATTTCTTTCCTAATATGTACTTGGCTGTTATCGTCAGAGGAGCTCAGGACCTTGTTGTTGCCCAGAATGGCTGTGGTTCACTTTGGGAGATCTCTGATCCTTATGTTAAGCATTGCTTCCTGGCTCTGGAGGGGAAGATGGTGTGCTGCTCCATCTCCAGAATTTTGTCACACTGGCTTCTTGATATGAGCATGGCTGTTCTCAACATCAGAGGAGCTCAGGACTCATTGTCACTAAGGACAGCTGTGGTAGTTTACCACACCTGTGGTAAGGGGAGCTCTGGTTGTTACTTTGAGCATTGCTTCCTAACTCCAGTGCAGAACCTCAGCCTACTGACATGGATCCTTCATCCCACTGGTACAGACTTTCTAGCTTCCATTGCTGACCTTGAGACCTTCCCAGCACAGATCCATGAAACAGTCTTGTATGAGTCACTGTCATGGACTCCACATTTCCAGTTGGACTCATAGGAGTCATTGTCATAGGCTCCAGGTCTTCAGCTGGACTCATGCAGTATATTGCCATGGGATCCAGCCTCTTGGCTGGATTCTCTACGTCTTTAGTGTGTGGACAGATTTCCTGCACTTTCTTTGTATTTGACTCCTTGGGTGACCATTATAATTCATGCTAGAAATTATGCATCCTGTATGGTCTTGTTTTCCTTGCAGTCCCAGGCTACTGCAGTCCACTAATTGGTTTTCATAGTTGTGGGTGTGGATAATGAGAAGGCCTATCCTGGGTGTGGGTGGCACCACACAAAAGCCTAGATGAGATAAAAGGAAAAAGGAGCCTGCTACTGCTGCTGCGGGCTGGTTATTGCTTCCTGCTTGCCTTCTCATGGTCCGTTTCTCCTGTGATGCCCCCTTGCCATGCTACCCACCACTCTGCTTTGGAATCAGTCAACTATAGACTAACACCTCTACAAACTATGAGCTAAATAAACCTTTCCTCCTCTAACTTTAAGCGTCGGGTATTTTGCTCTAGCAACAAGAAAAGTGACTAAGATCACCGCCATTTGGACACACTTCAGAGGCATGTACTCTACATCCGAATGAGATGTTGAAAAAACCTGCACAAAACAGTCGTTAGTGCTCCTTTCCTAACAAGAGTGACTGTTGTACTACCCTATGGCCAGACACCAAAATCTCACCGAGGGTACCATGTACTCACACTTCAGAGAAGACAAATATAGTCTTACGCCAATCATCCTAAAATTTTCTTTCCAATGCTCCTTAATCTATAACTTTCTAGGTCTTCCAAAGTGTACCAAAGGAGCCCCTCCCTTCTTCCAGCCTACACCGCCCCCTACCCCTGCTCCTGTGGGCAGAACTCTCTTGCCCACTGCCCCTTCTCTGGCAGTATATTCAATAAATCTGTCCTTTCCTTACTCTAGTCTTGGTAAATTCTCTTACTTCCTGCCTTAACAGCCTCTGCAACACAGTAATAAAGGCAGGTAGACACAAGTGATTAATTTTAAAGATCTCTATATTTTCAGAAGATAGCGAGGCAGATAGTATTTATCAACCTCCAGTCTCTACATATGTCTACATATTTTCCACTGCTAAAAACTTAGCTAACCAAATCTAAACTCCTCACTGAATCTATTTCTCGATAATAACCACTATTGTTATCCTTTATTATTTAAGCTTCATTCCTTCCTTTCCCCCAAATATACCTTTCTTACAGGAACCTATTCTCTTGATTGACACTTAGGCAAATTCAATTCATTGTCAGCTTAACCTTTTCTCCACTGGTTGTTCTGTGCAGATAGATTTCCCTTTTATGTGTATTTAAGTCTGATAAGGTTATATTAATCCTATAATGCTCACCTTAAAGTTCCATTTTCTCTAAGAGATCTTCTCTGCTAGTAAACAAATCCTTCAATTCTTTCTTTCAGTATCACACAGCACTGAATTTGTACCAGTTTGACTCTTGGTGATGCCTTCAGCCGTTTGCTGTTGTTCGCAGATGCCCACCACCCCTCTCCAGGGGACCTGTGCTTCGGTGTGCGCTTCAACATTCCTCACTGTCCTTAGCAGTGCGAGCCACATAGGAATTGTTGACAGAAACCCAAGATCATGCTTCGAATTTATTTCATAACCACCCTGTATTCCTGAGAGAACGTTAAGGGGAAACCTAAGTATGTTCTAACATGGAAGGCTTCCGTGAAGAGATATGATACAAGCTGATTTTAAAGTGCAGGGATAAAAGGAAAGTTATACATGCCAATTTATTTTTATTTGGTGCAAACACAAATCTGAGACTCATATTAAGCAGATTAGTTTCAGAACAAATTTCGTGACTAAGCCAAGGTATTCCCTTTAGAAAGAGTAACCTCCAGGGCAGTTGACTCTTTGGCCTCAAGAGGGCGATGGTTGCTTCCGCTTACTGGCAGCAGCCCCTCTCAGGGCAAAGAATCTTCTCCATTCCTAACGCACACCAAAAAACTGGAACAAACCAATTTATCTGAACAGTCTAGGTCAGATTCCAAAGCTTACGCTCACATTTTCATGAATTTGGAAACTGTAGCATAAAGGGAAGCACGGGAAGAGCACTGTGCTTCTAGGAGCCACATTTATGATCTGGTGGATATGAGCTGCATGAATTAAGATCACCAGGAACCCAGAAGACCAGAGGGTTCTGAGGACTGGACTGTGTCTTCTGCAGATGGGACTCAACAAAGAAATGCATCTACCTTTTAACTTTATCTTTTAATTAGCTTAAAACGAGGGAAGTGCATCTTAACTAACCACCTAGGAGGGAGAGAATTTTATTGTCTACTGTAATTATTTGAACAGTATTTTAAATCCACAAGTAAAGGATGAATCATATCTAGAATAAATCTGGCACCTTTCTTTCTCTTCTTAGCTAGGCAATGTAGCACAAAATACATCAGCAACCTCCATCAGAACTAAATGCCAACTCCACCACCCCCTGCACTTCCAGACCACCCAGCCAAGAGACCAGCCTCCTGCCTCTGTGCAGTAGAGAACCATTCCCCAGGGAGCAATCAAATTCATCTCTCCAGCACTCTACACTAGGACCTCTGTTCTGGAGGTTATCGAATCATATCCATCACCACCTCTGATGAGAAAACTGTAAATTCATATGGTGAATCACAGTCATTAGAACACCAAAATGATACATGAGTGATTAACCATCAATTGAGAGGAGCACCTTCCTCTTGATGTCTGGAGCACCTTCTTCCCCTGGTGTCATTAACTGCTGTTGTGCATCTGTACAAGTTCTCCCATGAGAGCATGGTGGAAGGCACTTCATGCTCATATTTTTTTTTTCTCCATGTTTCACTTTTTAAAGCCTAACTAACTCTGGTGAGGAATCCTGAGGCTGTATTTGTTACATATGCTTGCTAACTTGAGAACACTGGAATTCCTCAGGCTTCCCAGAGAGGTTCTGATTGTAGGAAAGGTAGGCTGTTTATTCATCACAGAGTGCATCACTTACCGATTTAAAAGGTCTTTCATGAACAACAGTTGATTTGATCTGCAGAGCTCAATAACTTAATTAATTATGTAGAAGCTTGAAACCTATGATGAACATAGGGTATTTAAATTCTGCTTGTCCAGACCCAGAAGTCCAGGAAACGATCTAAACACCAAGGCTGATCCTCTGGCTTGGAATCCCAAGTGACATGATGGGCACAGTGAGCCCAGGCAAGAGACAAGAATAAATTTAATCTTGAGACCCTCCTTAGTGAATTCACAGCCTGACTTAGTTGAGTCTGGAAAAGAATCCAGCAGATCATCTCTAGAGTTCTCACAGCGATTGGAAAGAGGAAATTGTGAAGCATAACGTGTTTGCCCACTTTTCTGTGTCTTCGGCCAGAAAAAAGTGGTAGATAGGACAGAACTTTAATCACTGAGTAAACAAGAGCCAAAGAAGGTAAAGAGAATAAAGAGGTCAACAATGATCAAGAAATTATATAAATATGCATTCCTCAAATGGAGGTAATTATTACATACCACAAAAATGCACTAATAAAAATAAATATTAACAAAGAATAAAATAAAAACACACATCCTGGGAAAACAAACGCAACAGCTAGACCTGTTCTACCTTCAACAAGACCCGCTATTTGTTACTTTTTCTAAATGAAAGTAAAAAACCCAGAAAAGATGGTAAAGGTCACTACTTTCTACACAGGAATGCTTTTAATTTAGTCTTTGGTTCCATTTAGTGTTTTACCAGCAAGGAAAGTTCACTTAAAGCTGGACTGTGGAGATGGCCTTGAATGACACAAATTTAGCAGGCAGAGAAAATTCACGCAAATTAGACTAATGGCTCCTTGCATTGTGAGTTTTCACTTTTGCTCAGCTGCCTCTTCTATCAAATGAGGGCTGTGATTCCTGACCTTTTGTCTCTGTTAGAAACATGCATGTATGAAGAAAAATGAGATGACAATAAAAATCTGTCAGGTGTGCAACAAAGAATGTTCTCAAATAAAGTTTATGTTAATTTTTATTTTTCTTTCACACAGTCATTAAGAAACATGTACAAAAGTCTTTATACGAGCTTTTATCATCGGTGTTGTAAAGCTCCCTGACACAGCCAATCCTGGAATTCCTTACAAAAAGAAAAGTGTCCAGTGAATAATGGCACAGTTAGATGCCACAATTCTGGCTCAGATTTTCTCTAGACTTAGTGCCATTGTTGCTGCCATCATCACTTTTAATTATCTCTCAAAATTATTTAATTTCTCAATAGGATTAAAATGAAGCATTGATCAAAGGATAACGTAATCAATACTGATGCTATCAAAACATAGAGATCACTTTATGATACTGACTTCAAGAAAGGAGTCAAGGAGTAAGAGCGGAAAGAAAGAAAAAGGAAGAAGAAAAGAGGGAGGGAGGAAACTGAAAGAGGAATAAAGAGAAAAAGAAAGCTTACAGGGAAAATTTGAGTCATTACATTAGCTTTGCCTCTTCTCCCCTCTGTCTTATTTTCTCAAACTGTGTCTTCAAGAAAACAATTTATCAGTTCCTTTTCTCCTTCACTTTTATTCCAGAATAAGTTATAGCTCTGACAGCATCCTTTTTCCCTTGACATTATACTCAAAGTTTTATTCTCTACAGCTAAAGATGAAGCACATTGATAAGCTTTGCTAAGGGAGCTGTCAGCCCACCCATACACAGTCATTTCCTGTTCTGAAGCAGTGAGGCCATGGGCCAGCAGACACCCAGGCTCCAGTCAGAACATGAGCTGTTTCACCCCACAGGAAAGAGCCGCTGGCATGGCACTTCTCAGCTTGCTGTGGGCACTTGTGCTCTCCACTTCTCTTGGTAAGAAGGCAATGTATTTATTTTTACTAGTATTCAACTCGACTGGGAAGTAGGCAAATAGACTAACATCACAGGGATCTAATCTTTACATCAGGTCCAACTACAGGGGAAAAAAATCTAACACAAAGCTTGAATCAAGAATCACCATGACTTACAAGGTTTGAATCAAAAGTAAAAGTGGGTGGGGATGGAAGCCAGCTTGTAAGTCTGTTTCTCCCTCCAGGACAATATCCCAACAGATTCCTCTCTCACCTCTTTTCCACAGGAATCAGTGTGGCCCAGAAAGTCACTCAGTCTCGACCAGAAATATCCATACCAGAGGCAGCAACAGCAACCCTGGACTGCACATATGACACTTCGGAGACCAATTATTACTTGTTCTGGTACAAGCAACCTCCCAGTGGGCAGATGATCTTCATTATCCGCCAAGACGCTTACAAGCAGCAGAACGCAACTGAGGCTCGCTTCTCTGTGAACTTCCAGAAAGCAGCAAAGTCCTTCAGTCTCAAGATCTCAGACTCAAATCTGGGGGATGCTGCCACATACTTCTGTGCATTCTCTACACTCACAGTGATCCAAGCACCAAAGAGAGACACACAAAAACCTCAGACCTCAGCATCTGTGCAGGGGTCATGGGGTGGAGTAACAGGAAAATAATGAGCAAGTCATTGTCTTCTTCACAGCAGAAAAATACTCTTCTCTCTGACTGTAGGGAACACAGAAATGATTCTATAATTCTTGAAACAGCAGTAAAATAAAGGATGTACCTAAGCTTTAAAGTTTTTCCCAAAAAATGCATTCATATGTGTTCTGTTCGCCCTCACAACCTGTGTGTGGCATAGAACAGGCCAGACCCTCCAAATGTCACAGCTAGAGCCAAAGCTATTCTTCCAGAATGTGTGTTGGTCTTTTATTTTATTAATTTCTAGAAAGCCCCACAATCATTTCAAAATCAATATATTCAAAATTGTATTTCTCACCTGCTGTGCAAACCTCTTTTGTTCTCTAGTTTTCCTTCCTCATCTGTTTGTGATTCGGGAATGTTACAGAATGAAAATCCATTGTTGCTGAATTTCCAGTGTGGTGACTCTCTCTATTTTCAACCTTCCAGTCTGATCTGTGTGGTTTTTCTGCATCTATTATTTCTTTCTAATTATGAAAAACAGTCCCCAAATCTACATTATATCTAACTACCTCATTGTTCCCTAGTCATCCTTCCTGACTTTAAGCCTGGTCTTGCTCTTTCTGTAACCTAGAGATGCTATAGCATGTAACTGTTTCTGAGGAGTAACCTGGGAGGAAGTAACCATTTATGAAAGGCAGGTCTAAAAGTGGGACCAAGCAGCTGCCATGGGCAGAGTCATCACTTCACGTCCCCTGAGAAATGGGGGATGTCTGGCCCCTAACAAGATTTACCTTGCTAAACATTAAGGAAAAATTAAAAATATAAGGGAAATAATAGTGCCAGCACCTTTTTATGTCCAAAATTGCCTACAACTCATCTCTCTTACTATTAATCTTCCTTGTGGAACATTTAATGCCATTTGCCCATCTTAGCAAATGCAAGAAAGTTTTAAAAGGCACTCATACAGGCAAAACTAAGTCCAACGGGTAGGGTCCTGAGCCTAGGTTGGAAGTCCTGTATTTAGAGTGAATGGTTGGAAATGAGTGGATTGGGAAAGGGCAAGGATGAACCGCTGAATCAAAATAATTCAGATTACTGAATTCTTTCCCCAAACCCACCCACTTCCACCACTCACTCAGGAGATATCAGCTTCTAGACCACCACACTCCAGCAGAGGTCAGCACCCTGAACTCTTGCTTGGTTGGAAAAAACAGATTAATCCCGCAAAGCCAGTGAAAGCACCACTCTCACAAGGTAGATCACTTCAAGCCACTTAGGTTTCATCCTCTCCTTTACCTCTGGGGCCCAATTAGTCACCAAGATTATAAATTCAAGCCAGATATCAATCCTCATATCAAAGCTTGCTTCTTCCTTCCATCCTTGCCCTTAGTGCCCTTCTTCAGCTCCTCTCCTTTGAATTAACAAGGATTCATCTAGTCTCTCTGCCCTTGATTGTACCCACTCCAAACACTGCTTCATACCGTCATCTGAATGATAAAAATCAGATCATGACAGTTTCCCCTGTAATAAAGTCCATTTCCCACAGGAGGTCTCCATGATTAATCAGAATGACAGTCCCACCAAAGCAGAGACCACCACCATACATCCTGTACCTACCATGCATGGAATGGGTAAATAGTCAAGGATGATTTGCCAGTGAATTTGTTAGTTCACTGCTTAGCAAGCATGTCATCATTAGCACAGTCCTATCCCCCGCCCTGTATACTCCTGTCATCTTAGCCCATGAGGTCATCTGTATGCCTTTGCTGGTGCTGTTCCCGAATGCCTATCTTGCTTAACCACTTGGCATTGTTTACATGTTTTCAAGCTGCTCCCTTCTCCGCATTCTTATCCTGAACTTTTTGCCTGGGAAAAACTGACCACTTCCTCCTCTATGTCCTAACTGAAACCCTAAGCATACTGCTAGTGCAGCCAACCTAACCCTTTATGATATTTAGGTATGTTTTTCACTCTCTCCACTCTAAAAACTAAATTTAAATTATCAGGGACTGACTCTTATTTCTTTCTTTTTTTTATTTATAGAAGAAAAGCAAAACAGAAAAAAGGGTAGAAATGATACAGAATTTCAAAAAATAATAGTAAGAAATCTCTAGTTGATAAATTACATATTGTTATCTTAGAAGCAGTCATTCAAGTTACAAAATCAAAGCATAAAAAATGAACAAATAATCAATGACAGCACAAATTATTCTATTTGATGAACCAACAAAAAATTAGTAGCATGGTTGTCTATCTTGCACACTTAAAGATATATACAGTTATATGTGCATACCTATAATTTTTTTTCCTTTTCAGTACTTTTCTTTCTCGTTCATTATTACAATGTCTATTATACATTTTAGTTCCCTTTACTCTTTCAATTTTTATTATTATTTACTTTTCACACTAGAGAGACTATGATATTTACAAATGTGAATCTCATTTATTTCACTTATGAGGATATTCTTAAGTTGCCTCCATTTACCAAGCCTCAATATCTCCTTTTTATGGTTGAGTAATAATCTAATGTATAAAAATATCACATCTTTTTTCATCTGTTCTGCAGTTGATGAGCATTTTGGTTGTTTCCAAGATTTAGCTATTACAAATTGTGCTGCTGTAAACATGGTACACATATATCACTATCACTTGACCTTTTCTTGGGAAATACCCAGGAGGAGAACAGCTCGATTGAAAGGAATTGCAATCCTAGTTTGTTGAGGAATCTCCATACTAATTTTCACAGTGGCTGCACTGTCTTCAAGGTTTGAAAGTCCATCTTCAATTTCTTTCAAGAAATCTTACCAGTTTTCAATGGAGTTTTTAATTTCCTGGATATCTCTTTGAATCTGTGTCATGCACTGTAATTTCTTCCTATATTGTTCATTCTACACTCCCACCAACAGTGGAGAAGTGTCCCTTTTTGCCTACAGCCTCACCAACATTTGTTATCAGTTGATTTCTTGATGGCAGCCACTCCTTCTCTAGTGAGATGAAATCCCAATGCTGTTTTAATTTGCATTTCTCAAATGACCAGTGATGGTGAATATTTCTTTATGTATTTATTTCCCACTTGTATGTCTTCATCTGAGAACTGTGTGTTCATCTCAGATGTCCATTTTTGGAGAGGGTCTTTGCATTTGGAGGACTTGATGTTTTTCAATTCTTTGTATGTTCTGGATATAAGTCCTTTGTCTGAGGGACTACTGGATAAAATTCTTTCCCATTCTGTGGGTTTTCATTTCATTTTGTTGGTGACTTCTTTAAACGTGCAAAAACTTTTTAATAAGCTGAGATCCCAGTACTTTGAAGTACTTCCCGTGCAGTTTGCATTTTGTTCATAAACTCTTTCCCTACCCCTGTGTCTCCAAGATTTCTACCTCCTTTGCCCTCCAGTAGATTTAGTGTTTCTGTTTTAATACTTAGATCTTTAACCATTTTGACGTTAGTTTAGTGCATGGTGATAGGCCTGGAGCCAGTTTCAGTCTTCAACATGTGGAGAGCAAATTTTTCCAACACCAAAAAGAGGCTATCCTTTTTCCAGTGAACATGTTTAGCCCCTTTGTCAAATATAAAGTGGCTGAGTGTCTTTGTAGTTGTGTTTGCATCTTCTAATCTGTTCCACTGATCCTCAGATCTATTTCTTTGCCAGTACCATGCTGATTTTATCACTGTAGCTCTATAGTATAATTTCAAGTCAGGAATTGAGATGCCTCCTGCCTTGCTTTTATTGCCCAGTATTGCCTTTGCTATTACTTCTGTAAATAGCCTTTTTATTTTCATTTGTGTTGATCCCCGCTTCTTTGCTGATACCTAATCACTCTTAAATTATGTTTCTTTGAGTATTCTTGCAGCCATTGAATTGTTATTTCCTGGTTCCTTGTTTTATGTTTTTTTAAGAGAGCTTTTCCTTCACAATTGCTAGCTGCAATCCTGTCTTCAAGTTTGAAAGTCCATCTTCAGTTTCTTTCAAGAAATTTTACCAGTTTTCAATGGAGTTTTTAATTTCCTAGATATCTCATTGAATCTGTGTCAAGCACTGTAATTCCTTCCTATATTGTTCATTCTAAATTTGCATTATTTCCTATGCTCTTCTTTTTTATCTGTGCCTTCTTTAGATATACTCAACAATTCTTTCATTATGTTGTTGATTTTTTTCTTACTTGAGATATTATTTCTATACAATTACTTTTACATCCTTATAAAGTTGTTTTTTACGTTAGTTGCCATCTTTTCAGAAAAACCACTTGTGTGACTTCTAATTGCTTCTCTATGTCTTCCAGATTTTATACAAACTTTATTCTGATTCAGGCTCAGGCCAAGTGAGGGCCACAAAGTTAGGAAATAGAAGCCTCAAAATTATGTCCTGCTTTATTAGTTTCCTACTGGTGCTATAACAGGTTAATTTGAACACAGTGGCTTAAATGACTTTCTTAGTTATTTTTTTCCTTGCTGAGACAAAATTCCTTTCACCAAAGTTAAAGGACAAAAGGTTTATTTCAACTCATAGTTTGGAGAAGTTTCAGTCCATAGTTGGCTGACTCTAAGGAAGGATGGCATGGCAGAGAGCATCAAAGAGGAGAAAGAGCCCATGGAAACCAGGCAGGAGACAGTGAAGCAGCAAGACCTAGCCTGCCTTTCCCTTTTATAGCAAATAGGCTACAAACCCATTGATTAGTGACATCTGTACCTGTCGGAGACTACTATGAAGTGGCTCTGAGCAGGATTTAAAATTAGCTGATTGGCTTTCTTTATTTATCTGTGAGACTGTACTAGGCCTAGGCCCTTTGCCTGGCTATGGGAGCTGATTCATAGTAAGTGAACCTCTATTAATCTCTGGTCCTGGCTAACGCCTGTAGTGGCCTGTGAGGCCAGACATACTTCAAAAGGCAAGATAAGGCCACAGCTGAGGACACCTGACTCAAATACCAATTAAGTAGACAGAGACTACAGCTGTAGGCATCTCACTCTTGCATAAGTGTCATCATGGAGATAAGACAGTTTTCCTAAATTAGCATAATTCACTACTTGGAGAAGTCTGTGAAGTGACTCCCAAGGTCCTGCTCATTTCCCATGGTTTCCTCAGTATCCCATCTCTTTGTTTGAAAACCTAATAAATATGGGCAGTCCAGAGAAGTCTTTGTCTTAGCCCTCAGACTCTCAAACTCTGCTAAAGGGCTTTAACCTTCTTGGAGCCCTAAAATCATACCACTTGTCTCATTTATTTAAGCTTTCACTGTACACTTGTTTGGGAGATTGGGGATCTAGGTCAGGGACCAGGGCCCAATATGTACCCAGAATGGGACTTCAATTATCCACCCCATTAAAATTATCATACTTTTAATCCACATTTACACACTCTAATCCCGCCACCTTTGAAACTCCCAATCTATGAGTGCATGAGACCTTGGAGTGACAGCTAGATGCAAGCCATAGCATTCCATTCCTACCCCCCAAAAGACTCATGCACATCCCTTTATGCAAAAAGCATTCAGTCTATCCTAAGAATTGCCAGCATTAACAACATTTCAGCATTGTTTAAAAGTCCAAGTCCAAAGTCTTCTCTGAGATTTAAGGCAAACTCTTAGCTGGTAACCCCTGTACAAATGAAAAGTTACACACTTCCAACAAAAACGACACAAGATAAGCATTACTATTCCAAAAGGTATAAACAGGACAATAGTAAGGAATGGGAACAGAGCAAGTACAAAACTCATTAGAGTAAACATTAAATCCCACAGCTCTACTTCCAGCATCCCCTGCAATTTGTGAAAAGTTATGAACTCCAAAAGGCTTGGGTGGATTTGCCCCTATAGCTCTCTGGTGCTTAAAGCTCCCGTGAATTCTCCCTTGGCTGGCTTTGCTCACTCCTTGCTAACTTTCCTAGATGATTCACATTCCATCCTTCTCCATCCTTTTTTGGGTCTCCATTGTACCTTCAGCTTCACAGTCACAACTTTACATACTGCCCTATCATGGGCGTACTGCCTGACCTCTCAGGACTTCTTCTGAAATCTGGATAGAAGCTTTCTTGACTCTACAACTCTTGTACTTTGGATGCACCTAAAACCAGTGCCATGTGAATGTTTCGAAGGTCTTCTGCCATCTGCAGCAGTAGACATGTGGGTATTGCTGCTGGATGCTCTACCAAAGCGTAACATACATGGTTTTTAGTCCAACAGACAATGTAGTCCTTGCTTCTGACTCATAACTGATCTTTACTTCATTTCTGTCAGCATTCTGGTCTCTTGGCCCTCCTGACCCTCCTACATTTCCCTTATGGGACCATGCTGATTACACTGGGATTACTCAGCTATTCCAGAATAACCTCTTCATCTCAAAATCATTAATTTAATCGCATTTACCTTACCAGGTCACTTTACCATGTAATGTATGTAACATATTTATAGACTACAGGAATAGGACATGGCAATTGCTATCAAAGAATGTTTGTGTCCCCCCAAAATTATATATTGAAGTTCTAGCCCCCAATATAATGATAACAGAGGTTTTACCTTTGCTAGATGTTTTATTAACAGATGGCGAGTCAATGGATGGTGAGGCCTTGAAAATCCTCCCTTGCTTATTATGTGAGGTTACCAAAAGAACCCAACCACCTATAAAACAAGAAGCTGGCTGGGTCTTGACTCTCACTGAACTTACCAGCATCTCAATCTTGAACTTCCATCCTGCAGAACTGGGAAGAATAAATGGTATTCAAGACATCTAATCAGCGATATTTGTGTTGTAGCAACCCAAGTGAATAAAGACACACATGTGAGAGGACCATTATTCTGCCTATCATAACTGCATAACCTTACCAAATTAAGCAGAAAGATCAGGCTTCTTTTCCAACAATTCCAGAAGACATCTTGAGACTCACTCTGCTTGGACTGAACTATTCAGATCTGGGAAACAGGAAGTGACTCCCCAGATCTGGGAAACATAAAGTGACTCCCCAAGACAAAGCCATGATGCTATTAGAAAAACAAACAATAACTGGCAGGCAAAAATAACATTTGACCCTAACACTATTCATTTCCCTTCAAACTGCTTTTACCATCAAAAATCAGTAATAAATCCACATATAAATTCCATAAAATATTTTTTAAATTACTCATACTAACAAGCAAAAAGTAATGAATAAATTGCTTCACAGTGATATACAAGTTCTGTTAATCAGAAATTCAGCATACAGATTAATTCAGCATCATTTACATGTGGTTAGTAGAATGACATAATGCATACTATAATCCCAGCACTCAGAAGGCTAAGGGTAAAAGATTGGCTCAAGTTCAAGACCAGCTTGGGCTATGCAGTGAGTTCAAAGCCAGCCAAAACAACATAACAAGATCTTGTCTCAAGCACGAACAAAAAGTAAATTATAACTTTAGCTGAGGGATGGGTTCAATTGTAGGCTCAGTGAACTAAAACTGAAAAACTTTAAAAGACACAGTTTTATACTACGTATCATGTTAAAACTGATCTTACACATAAACATAAACTCTAGAAAAAGATTAAAGGTAACAAATATGGAGAAGTCAGGGCAAAAACATTCAAGTCACATAAACTAGGAAAGCATTGATCATTTCAGTTATATGTGAAAGTATTATTTTATCAACCATATAGCTCCTCAAGTATTATGAATAATGGTTCATTTTAATGTCTCTTAAATATTAAAAGATATAAAAGTAAAAGAAATAAACTAGCAGGCAATTAAAGCCAATGTATTTTGTTTTTCCTAAAATATATTCACTATTGAAGTAGCCAAAAATGTTTGAGGACATAATTAAGAATTAAAATAGGGGAGCCAGGGGTTTAGCTCAGTGGTGTAAGTGCTTGCTTGGCAAACGTGAGGTCGTGAGTTCAATCTCTGCTACCAAAAAAAGAATTAAAATAGGTCAGACAATACAAGAATATGATCAGAGTTTGGTGGAAACAATTAAAAAGACAGAGAAAGCAAAAGATAAGCAACATAATAATTCAAAGGTTAGGAAAACAGAAATAGTGTGGTAAAATGCTGAAGGAAAATGAGGATAAACACTTCAGAAGTCATGAAACATTGACAAAAGCAACCTAAATAATGCAGAATAGAAAGTCCTAGAAATAATTTGTCAAATGTTATATATGATTAGTATTCAAGCAAAAGTAAGACAGATTATGACACCCGTAAGTAAATATGTGAGAATTTTTAAATTTTTTATGATGATCATGGTTTCACCATTCAACATATATTAAGTGGATCGTGAGTTATCTATAACACAGTTTTGAATATCACTTACGAAAAGCAGAGTCAAGTGCATCGCATAGAAAAAGAGAAATAATGATAAACCATAATGTAAAACAAATGAAATTCAGTTGTAGAGAGCCCTCAGGCATTGCAATTTTCAGCATAATATTGGCCTAAAATGAAAACTAAACTCATGTAAAGATTCTCCCAGGCAATATAAATGCAGTATTAATAATGTGTGTGTTGCATAGATTCACATGTATATTATGTACCTATAATACATATACATGCATAAGAGGCCATGTTCTGACAAGCCTTCTATCCCCATTGTCCACTATTCTGTTTGACCTAGCCTTACATTTCCCAGATTTTTTTCTAAAAGTATAACTTGTAGTTATAAACTCAATCTTTGTCTTGGCTATTTCAGTGTAGGTCCTCTACTGATCCAGTGCATTATAATTTTCTTCCTTTAAGAAACTCTATTTTGTCATAATGGAAACAGTTTATTGCAAGGGACATTATAAACAACAGTCCTACAGAATCACTACTGGGCAAAATGTGAGCTTTTTATTGAGCAAATAATTTACATATTAATTCACATTTTTCATGATTATACATAAGAAAAAATTCTCTCCAGACTTAATACGAGGGCAGCTTATACCTATACTTGTGGCCTGTTTTTAGCACATAGACAAGGTAATTTCCAGGGACTGTAATTTTTTTCTTCTTCTTCTTTACTCGGACTACTAAAAAGGCTCAGAGCCAATGACAACTCAATTCCAGTAATAGTGGCTGATTGCATGCATTTTAATTTCAAACATCCTTCAGAGTTTCTGTTTCTGCTCTTAGTTTTTTCTTCTTGATTTTTACACTTCTGTTGTTTCTGTTGCATTGTTGCTGTCGCTCTGCCATAGTCTTCCTCAAAGAAACCTGAGATACTGAGTAAATTCAGTGAAGTGGACAAATCAATCAATCAATGATTCAGAGAGAAAGAAAAGAAACTTATAAAGTTGCAAACTTACATGATACTTAAGCACATAAAATTCTAAATTTGAGTCTCATCAGTCTTGATCATAGAGTTTTTCAGAAGTCTGACGAAAGATAAAAGGCTGACAGAAAGCTCCATTTTATTGGTTCTGGTAGATTGACAGAGGAAAAAGAAAGATGGAAACAGAACAAGAAAATTAAATGTCAAGACTCTTGTGATTTCCTTCTCTATTAAGGACAGACACCACTGCAGTGATGGAATGTCAGACTCAAATAAACTTGGAAGGAGTCTAAGAGGATCAGATAGTGGAATACTTACCAAGGGGTTCTAAGAGAGGCTATAGGCTTTGAGAAGTCTGCTGTGGGGTAGGAAGATGGACCTGGAGAAAAGCTGGGAGCAGCTCTAAGAGTCAGAAGTGTCCTCTGGAGCCCCATGATCTGTGTCTAGGTTCATGGAATTCAGAAGTCCCTTTGGACTAAGAAGCAGATGCAGTGTTGGAAGGGACAGTGCCCTGAAAAGTCCTGCAATAAAGACAAAGAAGTTTCTGTAATGATGGACTTTGACATGGAGGGCAATGATTGGGACAGTGTGTTTTAGGAATGGTGCTATCATATTACCCCCAAAAGGCCTAATGGAGCTATTTATCCACACCTGGCTAGTTACTATCTAAGGCCCAGACCCTGGATACTCAGCTACATGAGCCAGGAATTCAGATGACAATTCACATGGTAAGGTCTTCTGGTACTTCGTATTTTTAACCTAAACTGATAGTGGCTGCCAAAAAAATACATACCGTAGGTTTATTTCTGGGAGGTGAGAAATTGAAGGCAAAGTCACCAACGGTTTTGTTGTCTGGTAAGGACCCATTTACTGGCCATAAATAGCCTTCTCCCTTTGCTTTTAAGTGCCAAAATGACAAGGAAGTTCTCTGGGCCTTTTTTATAAGATTATTAATTCTGCACATGTACCTGCATTAATCTTAGTTGTTACTTAAAAACTTGAGGGTTGGAACTTCAGGTACTGAGATTCCATCAGTTAATCCTTATGAATATTTTTTAATGTTCTTTGTTAACGCTTGAAGTCCACTCTGGTTGTTAAGAAAACCAAATACATGGCTTTACTGTCCTCTGCTTCTTGCTTGGCCTCTTCCACTTGACTCCTTGCTGCCCTCTCTCTGTGATTCCAGAAACCAGCATTTCCCACTGAATACAGCAAACAAACCTCTTCTTCCCATTTACCAAAGGGAATGGAACAGATAACCCAGTTAATTTCTGCAACAGACACCTCTCTACTGTAGCTCAGAATCACATTGTTTGATGATTTATTGTATATAACATCCACAAATTTGGAAAGGGAAGCAATATTGCATCTAAAAGACTCAATCTTGCTATGGCTGAACTCATATCTAAGGGGAAATGTTCATGAGGTTGTATGAATTTTAATAGGACTCATACTTACCACTGAAAACTTTAGGGGACACAAATGTAAGGAGTTAAGTAGAA
The DNA here is from genome assembly GCF_034190915.1 of Cavia porcellus. Taxonomy (NCBI): domain Eukaryota; kingdom Metazoa; phylum Chordata; class Mammalia; order Rodentia; family Caviidae; genus Cavia; species Cavia porcellus. Next base: position 22,966,188 of record NW_026947509.1, on the reverse strand, counting down.
ATATGCACAATAATATTTCCTTATTCATGGAGAACATGTTCTAGGAACCCCAGTAGATGCTTGAAATCGCAGATAATACCAAGCCTTCTAAAGACTGTTTTATCCTACACAAACATGTGTACATATCCATGATAAAATCTAATTTATTAATTAGTCATGGATTAACAATAAAAGCTAGCAGTTATAATACTGTACTGTAATAAAACGAAGGTTTTTTAACTGTTTATTCCTGAAATTTGCCATTTACTACTTTTGGACCATAGCTGAAGTAGATCGTTGAAATGATGAAAACCACAGGTAAGCGGGGACTATTGCATTCACAATGATTCCTGTACCATCACCAAAGTGAGTACTGTTTTGGGGCCAACCAATGTATTCAAATAATGGCAGCAAGACATCAGGAAGCTATAAAACCTTCACACTTTTTAACGATAACTTCTAATATGTTTTAACTTTAGTTAAGATGTTTAAATAGCTGCCAGAGTTTTTAATTCCATTGTATTATAAATATTGGTAGTTTCAAATAAAACTCATATGATTTTAAATATAGCCAATAAAATTATAATCCCCAAGTGGTTTGATATCCATCAACATCCAATTAAAATTCATGAACAAGCTCTGTATTAACAATTAAAGACTTTGTATTTCCCTTTTCTCTCCTTAAAGTCATATTTCTATTCAACTTCTGAACACTTAAATTTTCATGAATACATTTTTGTTGTAAATCTCTGTCACCCTAGAATATATACATGAAATTTAAATTATTTTTATTTCTTCTGACATACTAATTGTTAAAAAAATTTTCTAGATTGTTATGTAAATAATTATTAACAAAACTTGATGGAAACATTTAAATATATAGTTTAATAAATTCTAATGTGAAAAGCTAAATTTTTTTTGAAATATGCTTCTTAATAAAATGACTGGGGAGGGTGAAACAAAGATGGCGGATAGATAACAGCTGGCTACAGAGGCTCCCTGAGATAGTTAACTTAGAATTCAACATAATACAGCATGGGGAGCCCAAAACAGAGGGAGATGAATTCTCTTGTCCCAAGAAGAAACTAAGGTGTGAGAAGAACCAATCAAACATACAGTCCCAGTACTACTACTGGAAAAGCTAAAGGATCAGTGCATCCACCGCAGCAGGCAACTTGCTGAGCTGTCCAAGGTTCTGCCGCTTCAACTCCCTGGAGGCCCAGTCACACTGAGGTTGGGGGTCGGCCAACTAAACAGAGAGGTGAGCTGGCGGGGAGCCTACATCAACCTGTGGTGAGTGACAGGAGTGGAGTCATTCCCCAGAAACGGGGGCTCCAGCGAACGACATTCTGGGACCGGGCAGGATTGGCAAGTGCAAGGGGCGGCAGTGACTTCAGTTAGTTGTTCCCTTCCCAAACAGGATTGGTGGAGTGAGCTAGGCCTGGGTCACGCAACCTGGCTGAGTCCCAATAGGTTATCCGAAATGAATTCCCCATGGCAGTGGCTCACACTAAAGAAGTGAAGCCTCAGAACTTTGACTGACCCAGAGGGGAGGAAGCGCATAGTAATACAGTGCAGGCCTCAGCAGCTTCACTGATCCAGAGAGGAGGAGCCAGCATATGCTGCCCCTGTTTGCAACTCACTAGCACAATGCAGTGGGAGGGATCATCTAGCCAGCATGCTTCAGAAGAATTGTAACCAGCAAAGAAAGAAACTGGGGCCTCTTGGAAGAAACAAAAAAGATGGGAAGAGGAAGCAACAACAAACAGTCCCCAGAGAACACTGACCCAGGACAGACAAACACAAAGGAAAATGAGAACAACAAACAAGCAATATCAGACCAGCACCAGTGGACCTAAAGAGATATCTTTGGGACCTCATAGACGAGTTCAAAAGTGAAATATTTAGCCAAGTAAAGCAAGACATAAGAAGATTAATAAAAGAGATGTTAAGCACCCCTCAAGCAGACACAGATGGAAGAAGGGAGGAACTCAAACAAAGGAGAGAACCATTTGATGAAGAATATTAAAAAAAATATAGAATACATGAAGCAGATTCAAAGAGATCACCAGGAAATTAAAAACTCTATGGAAAGATGCTTGAAAGAAACTAAGGATAGATTATCCAAACTGGAGGACAGTTTTGCAATGTGGGATTATGAAAGGAAAAACTTTTTTTAAATAACAAGGAAACAAGCAGTAACAATACAAAAGCTAGAAGATGACAAGAAGATCTACAACTTGAGAATAAAAAAGGTGAGTGAAGAAGCAGGGGTACAAGCAAAGGAACTACAAAGGTTATTCACAGAAATAATTAAGGAAAACTTCCCAAACATAGGAAAAGGAAATGATATTCTGATGTATGAGGGATACAGAATTCCAGTCACCTACAACCAAAACAGAGCTACACCAGACATATAATAATTAAGATCCCAGAAATTCAATATAAGAATAGAATATTAAAAGCTGTTAGCGACAAGAAATAGATAACCTATAAAGGAAGGCCCATCAGAATAGTGGCAGACTTCTTGACACAAACCATCAAGTCAAGAAGAGCCTAGAGTAAAATATTCCAAGCCCTGAAAGAAAATAACCTCCATCTCAGATTGATATACCCTGCTAAACTGTCTCTAGAAATTAATGCAGAAACAAGATGCTTCCAAGACAAACAGGAACTTGAGAAATTCACAATCACCAACCCAACTCTATAGAGAATACTGCAGGGCATTCTAGAGAGAGATAGAAGTACTAGGATTCCAGGAACAGTGGCAGAGAAGCCTCAATGAAGAGAGCAGAAAACAGAATGAAGAAGATAAGCAGACAACTGGTGGCAAACAAAGAGCATAACAGAAATAAGTCAGAGAAGGTTGGTTATAATCTCTAATATAGATGGCCTTGATACACTAAATTTAAAAAAAGAACCACACATGGAGTACATCAGGAGGCAGGGTCCACTGAGATGCTATTTTTAGGAAATATACTTAACATGAAAAAGAGCACATGGACTGAAATTAAATATGAAAAAACAATGCTCTATGTGACAGAGAACCAAAGAGTAATAGGGGCAACTAGACCAGTATTTGTGGATAGGTTTGGAAAGGCAGGCTTTAATAGGTAAAGGAATATAATTAGAGATCAAATCCAGGAGAGAGAAGGTTCGGAACCACTTAGGTAAATAGCAGGTTGCCCCCACCCCCAATTTAAAACCAAGGGTCTTGGTCAGACCCAAAAATGCACAGTGTACCCTGGAGGAGTGAAAGGGGAGGGAGAGTCTTAAAAAAGATGGCAGAAAATAATGCTAATAGTGTATCAGGATTTAAAACCCACATTACTCACACCACTCTGCTTAGATAGTTTTATTCTTTTTTGATAGATTTTATTGTGTCCCAGTTTGTTTACTTGCATTAGATTCAAGGGCACAGACAGCTATCCCAAACACATCAGGATATAGCATAGTAATCATCTTTAATTTCCTACTATCTTAATCTGGAGCCCTGTATGACTTATACTGTTTTATCATGACTGATCTTAGTTAAATCTGGTTTGTTTGATTGCTGCTTGGTATCAACAGATTTTATTCAAAACTGATATGATTGATAGTATCAACTCTGAGAGTACAGGCAACTACACTGAAGATGACAAGACTCTACAATACACATTCTGGTTTGATCACTGCTGGTTTTTGAAGTTCTATACTATATACAAAGTTGAGTTTTTATTAATACTGTTATCTATTGATATATTCAATTATACTATGTCTGATGATGTAGCCAATTCTATTGAAGATAACAAGAGACAACACAGTAACCATGGTAGAACTCTTTGTACAACAGTCTTATATGTTTATTTCGTTTCATGCATTTATAGGAATGTGTTTTGTTTTGCCTTGCTTTGTTTTGTTTCTCCCTCTAATATAGAAAGGATAGAAATACATGTTAAGACTCATGCATGTGTAGAAACTATAAACAGTTTATGAGAACTGATCTTATGACACATGATGAAGCAAACAGATACTTTGAAGAAAACGAGACACTAAAATACCCAGTGCTGATCCTGGAGTGCCATAATGTGAAACCCAGCAATAGTATTATTTTTTGTTCAGAGTAATATTAGCCTGCTGCGGTTTAATTCAATCTCAACATAATTGAAGATATGGATAACTGCATTTATGTTTAGGTGTATAGGATTGATAACCATATTTCTAAGTTTTTGTTGGATAGTTGAATGTAACTGGTTGCAGTCTCACTGTTTGAATCCCCACTTTATATGCTCCACTTTAGTAACTTGAATAACTATTTGTAAGAGGACAATCTGTAATCAACAACTAGTGATTTCTTACTGTTTTTTTTCTTTGAAAGTATATATTATTTCTACCCGTTTTCTGTTTTGTTTAGTCTTTCTTTATATAAAATTTATAAATAAATAAGTAAAATGACTGGGGTCAGACTCCTGATGATTTAATTAAAGGAAGCTTCCTTAACACCCTTTGTTCCATACCCCAGAGATTTTTAAACCACAAGACAATTCTGAAAACAAAATTATTTCTCATATAAAGTTGGACAACCTTAGCGGTGAAATGGGAGATAAGAAATAGGAACCTCACCCAAGTTCCCTGAGTATTTTTAGAACGGTTTCACAAAGAAGTTAATGATATGGAAATTGTTCCTCTTACAATACGTATGTGTTCTCTAGTATGAATAGCAATACTTAGACTATTGTAAATATTATGAATACATTCCCAGCCAATCTTCATTAAGAGAAATTAAAGAAGATTAGTAGGAAGTTTATATGAGAAAAAACTCGAATTTCAAGAAAAATGATAAATTTCCTAAACCTGCTTGACATTTCTGCCTTGGAAGAATAACTACTGATGAGCTAGAAAATCATGAGAGACTGAGCTCATGCATGACACAAAGTCGCCTGAACGTGTATCTTTATCTCAGGAAGAGCAGTTTGAAATGCCATGGTCATTCATTTATAGTATTGTGAGAGGAAAAAGTTATCTCTATCTTGGAAGAAGTAAAAAATAAAAATTGCTAGTTCTTTTATTCTCTACCATGCAAGACTATTTCCAAGTAAGTACTTTTCCGACATTCTTGGGGAATACAACTTTGCTGTCACGATGTATGTAGCTACAAATACATTACCTGAGAAATAGTTCAGATGGTTTACACTCTAGAGGGTTGAAAGCTAATGTACAAAGATGAAATAAGTATTTTGACTTTCTAACCTGGAAGAAAAATTAACCCCAGATTGTAATGTAAATCTTAACAATATTTTATTTCGCTGTCTACACAGTCATATCTTTTTTTTCTAAAAACTTATGGAATTAGCCATTTTCATTTGTGGTTCTATCACTTATGAACTTTAATCAGATTTGGACACGGGATCATTTTCTATTGGTATTATAATACCAGTATTTAGCCCTGTTAAGGCTATTGTGATACTGAATCAGATCACTGATTCCTGATATCTATGCTGTAAAATTCTGATTCCAAAACAATTGGTCTGGACAAAAGGCTAACTAGCCAATATTTATTTAGTCTGCTTAAACTGACATTTAAAGGGTCCCTTGTAGAAGAAATGGACCCCATGTCCTAAAACATTCCTAATTATTTTTAATAGTCTACAATTGGTCTTGAAGTCTAAAGTGACTAGGTGATTACTTTATTGTATAAATTTCTAATCCCATGAAGTGTCTGTTAGACCTTTCTCTGCAACCTTCCTATGCACCCTGACTTTGAACAGGAGCATCACAGAAACTTACTCTGCAGGCACAGATGTCTTACAGGAAGTTATTTCCCTTACCAGTTTATCTGGCTTGGAAATATTTCAGATTTCTAGACTAGACAATCTGTATATCTCAAGCTACCTTCAGATTCATTGTCCCCCTGCCTCAGCCTGCCAAGGTATGCACACATATACAGATTCTAGAGTAGTGATGGTGAACCTACATCACACATGTTTTCTTTTACGATGTAAGATGTTAATGTACAGTTGTTTTTCTAAACTAAAACCTTAGTATTCAGACTGAATTGCAGTCTTGGCACTTTGTGATAAGTAAGTGGGTTGAAGTTTGTCACTTGGTATCAACATCCCTGTTCTGGAGAATCTCACTGATTCCTAACTCAAACACCACTTAGCTCTACTGAATGGACAATAGGTATCTCTGGCAAGACTCCTCTTGGTACAGTTACTTCAACCTCAAGATGAGCAAAGTAATCTCATTGTCACATCATCTTCTCCTGTGCCATCCTGGTAAAGAAATCCTTCATCATCTCCTTCAACGCATTTTCCTCACCCTAGCCAAAGTTATCATTTATAAATGCAAATGTATTATACTTGCTCTCTTGCTTCAAACTAATCAATGACTTCCTATTTCTCATAGGGCAAAATCCAAATCATTACCAAGGCTCACCAAGCTTTCCTCGCTTCACCATGCCTTTCTGGTCTCATCTTCCATGTCTCTTGCATCCTTTCTGAACTGTGCTGTGTATCTACTGTCTCTTGCTTGCCCTTCCATGTCCTGTTTCAATCCTCCTACTCTGCCTCAGGCCCCAGCTGACCAGACAGAAGGAGCAAGTCAATTATGTGTCTGGCCTTCTGGTTTCCAATTGGTTTTAGCCACAGAGGAGCACCTCAGAGGTCGGGGGAAGATGAAATATACGGTCAGGGTGCATAATCCCCTGCCTTCCTCCCCGGGACTGATGCCAGCCAACACTGCTCTAAAATCACAAAGTCCACTGCTTTAGGAGAAACAGCCCTTCTTCCTGTAGGTCCCAATAGACTACCTGCTGTCTCTTATGTAAGCCTGGAACAAGGCCAGTCCCAGGGTACAGCACCATTCCCTGAAACCTGCTTGTACTTTTCTATTTTTAATACTGGTGCCATGTTCTTCAGGTTACAATTGTACGTCATGGTTTTCCTTCCAGAGCCATGACAAACACTGCCTGCTTGCAGATCCAAATATATGCCAGTTTTAGTTTAAATGTTACTTCTTCAAGGAAGCCTTGTCTGGGCCCCGGGCACAGGGAACTGCCTGCTCAGCCTCCCTCAGTGCCCGTCTCCTGTGATAACAGCCTTCACACTTAGTGTCAAGCACTTACTGAGTGTTAACGCTACCTGTAAAACACAGCACACTCCATGACATCGGAAGACAATCTGCCTTCATCTTTGCCATCACCTAGGAACCCGATCCAGGATCTAGAACACAACGGAGTCTGCATCATTACTTGTCAAATCGGTAAGTGAGTGGGTGAAAGACGGAGGCTACTTTTATTCCATAAACAATGCTGCAACAGAAAAATGAAAGCAATATTTGCTAGAAATACAAATTCTCAACAGCATTTCAATTATTACGAGATTCCTTAATATCTATTTCTCAGCAACAAAAGACACAAAGGTTGGAAATAACTTTGAATTAAAGATACAATTGTGGAACATTACCACCAAACAAGTGTCTCAAGGATGTAATAGAAAAGATTCATGCAAGCCACATTCCCTGAACACAACACAATAAAGCCAGAAATTAATAATTAAAAGACAGTCAACAAATGAATGGAAAGTGAATTAACCAGTTATTCTAAATAATTTCCAGATCAAAACACTAAGAGTTAAAATTAAAGACTATTAAAAATTAACACTAATGGTAGCACTACCCAAAAATCTCTATGGCTTTTTCCACAGCAGTATTCATAAGAAAATACATGGCATTACATATATTTATTGGTAAAGAAGAAAGTAAAAAAAATCTTGCAATTCAAAAATTTAAAAAACAAAGAAACCAAATAAGCCGAAATAAGGAGGTAATTTTAGTAATAAAAACTGGAATTTAAAAGCAAAATGAAAACTAAATTTTATTTTTTAAAAATGTCAAGTTCTACAAAATCTGCTAAGAAAACAATCACAAATGTGTAACATCAAAAAGAAAAAGATGAAGATACAGATAAAGAGAAATTTTAAATCATCAGTTCATATTTTGAAATGGATTTTTTGGAAATTTATCACTTTTTCATTTAAATACCTCAACTTCCTAAAATGTATCTTATAGTAAAATTCCAAATCAGCTTTAAATTTAAAGGAAAAACGTCTGAATCTTGTGTCTTCCTCTTTCCCCTAACACCCAGCACACAAATATTACACAGACCAACCACTGTGTCTCAACTCTTTCGTGTTCCCATCTTTAAAAAAAAAAAAAGGCATATTTCATCCAAAAATGCACCCATCATTATGCTGAACCCTGGGAAACCATATCCAGTAGGGGAAACTCTGCCTCTGTAAACCTCACAGTGTGAGGAAAGAAACAGTGCAACAGCTGCTGCTGTCATTTGTTGAGATTTTCCACGTGTCAAGCATTTTCCATTTATCTAAGACTCTGTCCTCTAATCCTTATACTCATCTGGGCAGTTTCACTTCATAGCTCACCATCATGTCAATTTCAAAGCATTTTGTCTACGAGGGGCCTATCCAGCTTAGCAGCTTCTGTAAATGGCTCCACGCTCTTTAAACAATTGGGTTTATGCACGGCCACCAATTCCTGATTATTTGTCCCTTGATGAACTCTTAGGTCCAGCCTTTGTTTATAATTCCCCATGATAGTTATCTTATTGAAGTCTTTTCTTCCTTCACCAAGCCCAGGGGACTGCTCTCTCTTCTCTCTATTACTAATGTCTCTTTCATGCCTTCCTCCTTTACCCCACCAACTCCCAACCACCCCTTTTTTATTGTATTGTCACATCATAGCACTGTACTATTCCCTATCCCATGAGAGTGTTGCTTTCTCATAAACATGAGCCTCTCCTAAGGGATTTCAGACACTATCATAATCTTTCCCTCACTTTGTCAGCCCACTCTGATTCTGAGGCTAATTCCCAGCCTGTTTTATGATAAACCAATCTTAACATCTTCTCAGAAACACATCATCCTCAGTCTTAGCTCCCTATGCTTTCGGAAACTGACCCTCTTCTTCCTTCCCTCAATCCCTCTCTCTCTTTCTTAATATAATGTATTCTTCGTGTCTTAGTTCCTCCAAAGAGACTGTAGTAAATCCCTACAGCTTTTCATAATTCGCTTCTTCTGAATCCACACGGAGCTTATTTAAAACAACAAAAAAGTAAAGCAAAGCTATCCTGCCTTGCACAATTAACCTTTGTTCTATTATGTTATTTTAATCTCCCTAATAACTTACAGCTCCATTAAGATGGAAACTAGATCTTAGGAAATTAATAACCTCATCCCTCATTCATCACATTACTCGACATTTGGTGGACACTCAGAATGTACTTTTGACTAAGATGTGTTTTATTTCTCCTTATGTCTTGCATTTTTTGGCAAGTTCTCTTAAAACTCAGCACTCTGTTGTTTTATCTGTTATACAGAGTTCGTGTAGGAGAAGGCATTTCTGGAAGAACTTACTTGAAACAATAGAGTTTGGTATTTTAAAAGCAGAAAAATTGTATGTAGAAAGCTGTCTCACATTGACTGCAGTGAACATGGCAGGGGAGCCTCTGCCTTATAGCCACAAATTGGAACAAAAATTTGGTGCATTTGAAGAGAAAACACAAGTTTGGGCATTAGTGCATTAAATAGGTGGGTGATTAAATACCAACCCCATGCTTACCAGCCATGTTATCTTAAGCTTCTTATTGGGCATCTTAAGCCTCAGTTTCCTCTTCTGTAAAATATAGATATTTTGAGGCCACAACAAGATTATGTATTCACTCAGCATAACTGTTATCTAATAGAGCTCAATTCATATTACTTGTCATCAACATATTTTTTTCTGCTTTCCACAGTTTTGTGTAAGAGTTAATTGGGGACCTGAAGATACTGACCCTAGACAGGAACACTGCACACAAAAGGCACACTGCACACAAAATTGTTCACAAACCAACCCAGTTCATCAGAAGTAAGAGGAGTCATAAAGCAAGGAGACCCTTCCCACCTCATCCCCACCAACTGTCCACGAGTTCAGACAGCAGGACAGGCATAGGGAGCTACTGTTTTTACAAACCAGAAAAACAACTTACTTTTTTATTTTAAAGAGAGAAAAATAAACAAATAAAAACAATGATATAGAGTTTCAAAATAGGATAATAAGAAATTAACAAAGGTTAATACAGTTATTGAAGCAGCTTACTGAAGGAAAACTGTCCTCGTAGCCCCCTAAACACCTAAAGCCCAGGTATACTTCTTGCCAACTTGAACGGAGTCAATGCATTTTTCAACTTGCCTAAGTTTATTTAATTATATTTATGTCACTTGAAAGAATTTCTCTATGAGACCAGTAAGATTCTACAAACTAATTTGCCAAGAAATTTTTAAGGCTACTTTCTAGTTTATAAGAAGTAAAATTTGCCTCTGTATCTGTCAGTTCTATGAAATTACTTTCTCAGCAATTTCTGCAAGTCTCCTGAAGAGGGCACTATTTCCCCTAACAACTTCAGTCCACAGCCACCTGTTTTTTTTTTCCTTTTTCTTTTCTTTTTTCTTTAGTTTTTTGTTTTTTGTTTTTTGTTTTTTTTTAATGAAAAGGATGAACTGAGTAAATTTCCTGGAATGACTGTAGCTGGTTGAACATCTATTGAAATTGTGCCTCTGTAAAGAAAATAAAAACATATTTGGAGAATCCTGGTCAGCTTTCAAATTTTTTACATCTGATTCCAGTGAACTGGACTGAGAAAAAAAGATAGAGACACTATTAGCAGTGATAGCAGTGATTCTGATAGACTATCAATTGAAGGTTTATTGGAAAGAGCCATGGGATGGTAAAAGAATTATCTATACATTGTTCAGGGGTAGCAACAAAAGTCAGTGTACCTCTTTTGCCCTCCCTGAGGAGAAACTGGGTGATGGGGTAGCCAGGGAACATCTCCTGAAATGTTTTCTTCAAGCAGTGTTAAGTGGAGAGGTGAAAGTGCAGGAAAGCCCTTGGTCCCTGAGCACCCGGGAGAGAGAAGTCTACTACAATTATTTAAGCACTGCTGCAGGACCTCCACAGCGGTACAGATAGGAGCAGGGAGGAAGCCTGGAATTCATGTTTGTACTGCTGTCAAATGGAGCAGTAAAAAGGAGTGACAGCAGCCTCACTTGAAACTAAAGCCAATCTCAGCACTCCGCACAATGCAGCCTCCTAGCATAGCCTCACTGTGGTTACACAGTGCTCCCCTGAGGCTGCCAGTCTGTGCACAAACCTCCACCTGGTACTGCAGGGCTCCCTCCTGCAGGGACAATTGTAAGGCTCAGCTCACTGGCTCCACATCTCCTTCGGCAAGAAAAATTCTGAAATGAATGAAAAAAAGATTATATTTCAACTTTTATTTGCTTAACTGCAGAAATTTTCTTAAAAGGAAAATGCATTTGGGTGAAAAAAAATATTAGCAGTGTCTTTCCTGAAAATGTTTCCTTCTTTACTGCTTCACAGTCAAAATCCATTAGTTTTCCATCACTGAGCAATTTTACATCTAGTGCAACTGTCATGAATAATTCCCATGAAATATGGAGTCACGGATTGTTTCATATATGATTGCAATATACTGCATTTACCAATGAAAGAATAAATAATTTATTAAAAATGTAGGCTCCTTAACTAGTGTTGCTATTAAAATATTGACTGCAGTAGTTATTCTTGTGATTTGGATAACTGTTTATTGCATTGTATGGGGACATTTTTCTTGTAGGGTCTTATAAGAATATAAAAATTTCATTGAAAAAACCCATCCCATGAAATGAATACATTACGCATACTTGTCTAAAACCTGTGGACACGAATACTCTTGTGTCTTGTTTTTCCAACCAGTTGTTAGGGAAACTAGCCTGCCAAATAAGCAGGAAGCTTATGATCTCTCTCGAGGCCTTTTCCACTATCACTCCTGGCTTGTATATGAATCTGGAAGGCTTAAGCAACTCAATAAGTTTCAGTCCACCACCGCTAGGAAACCTCACCTGGTTTCTTGCAGGCATCCTGTCTCCCTCATGGTCTTGAGAGAGAATGTCAGAAAACTGCTGACCCCTGAAAGATGACCTCACTGCCCCAGTGACAGTTTGACCAAAGTTACCTCCTGCCAGGGCTCCAAAGGTTACAGATTCCCTTGTCTTCTCCTTCACAGACACATGGCTACTGCCTGAGCTCTAGCAACCACAGAATTCTGGGTTAAGTGGGTTTTGTTATTTGTATCATGGGTCCTCCACAAAGGCTCATTTTCTTCCTGCTGCAATCCACACATTAGCAATAAATATACTTCATGTTGAACATCATAGTATCAAAGGATCCAGTTACACTTCCCTACTCTAGGATGGTACTACGATTGTGCATCAACCTGCTTAAGGAAAGATACTACTGGTAACACTGACCAAAGCTGCCATCAGTGGCTCACAGGTAGTTTATCCTGACCAGTTCCAGGTTTTTATTAAAAGCCACTCACAATGATTCCATGATATCAATATGTACTTTACTGAGGGATATAACCCTCAGAAAATCTACAGGGATTTTATATGACTTTATTACAGAACTAATCCACATTTTATTACTGGGAGACATGCATTTTTTTGTAACATAAGTGACATAAGTAAAGATTAATAAAATGGAATAAAATTACATCTTAGGCCCTGATCTGCTCACTGAAACATTAAAAAGCCCTTTGTTTAAAGGCAACAAGCATAGTATCTCTTTGATAACCTAGACTGATCTTCCTCTAGGTCATGCTGGACCTAGTTTATTCTGCTCATCTCTTCTGTTGTTCTATTTGTCCGATGATATTGTCATTCAAAAATAATTTACAGTGGACAGTGACTATCTAGTTAAAAAATCATTATGGAACACTAGAACTTCCTTGATCTTTGTTTATACATAATTAGAGACTGTTTATATTCACTCAAAATTTGTATCCCCCAATATCACTGTATTAGAAGGTGGAGCCTCCAGTAAGTGATTAGAATTACCCAAAGTCATGAGGGTCAACCCCTCTTAGGCAAGATTATTGCCCTTATAAATATAGAAGAGAGCTCTCTTTCTTTCTGCTATAGTAGGATACAGCCAGAGGTGGAAGTCTGTAATTCTGAAGAGGATCTTTACTAGAATGTTCCTTGGCTGGCACCCTGATATCAGACTTCAAACCCACAGATCTGGAAGAAACACATTTCTGTTGTGACAAGCAGCTAGTCTACGACTTTGTTACAGAAGCCCAAACTAGAACATGTCTCAGTGTTATAATATCAATTCTTTAATATTTTGGAGGCCTTGTTTATCTCCAATTACTTTTCAAAGTGCTGGTGCCTGCATTTCTAGGATCAGTGACTCTCCAGCGGCATTTTTCTTTCTTTGACACCACAGTATGTGCTCTGAGTCTACAAGTTTATTCTGCTCCTCTCTTCTGTTGTTCTAAAGACTGTTAGTGAACTGGACCAGTTACTAATTGAAATGTAAGCTTAAAAAGATGCCGTCCCTGTGAAGAATTAAGAAACCCATAACAGCAGCCCCAAGCTTTTTTGTCATCAGGAACCAATTCTGTGGAAGACAGTTTTTTCACAGATGGAAGGATATAGGTGGTTTCAGGATGATTGGAGTCCATTACTATATCAGTCAGTTACCAGAGAAACAGATTTAATGAAAGACATATAAATTTATGAGGATTTACAAGACTGGTTTACAATAGCTGCCCACAGAGTCAGATGTGGGAGAGCGAAAAGGGCCCTTCTGTGTGTTTCAGGTTTGAAGGGTCCAGGAAAGGCCTGGGCTCACTGTATTGTGCAGTGCCAGGCTGTTTCAGAAGGCGTCGAGGTCTGCAGTAGAAGGCAGTAGAGGGTATGTGCTGGCAGGCTGAAAAACGCAAGCCTGAGAAATGCAAGCCAAGAGATGATGTTCAAGATGAAAGATAAGGCTAAACTTCCTCCAAATAAACAGAAAAGCAAGTCTTCCTTCTTCATTTTCCTTTTATATCATTCTGGGAATGATCCTCCCTAGGGTAGGACTTCCATACCCAGAACTATGCTGACCCAATTTTGTTGGGCATTCCTTACTCAAGTTGACACCATCAGTTAACTCACAATTACATTTATTGTGCACCTTATTTCTATTACTAGTACACTGTAGTATGTAATAAAATAATTATACAGCTCACGATAATGTGGAATCAGTGGGAGCTGTGAAATTGCTTTCCTGCAATTTGATGGTCTCATCTGGGGATAACAGGAAACAGTGATGCCCCAAATGTGTTGCTACAACCAGTGTATTCTGTAATCTCATTTTGGTTGCTGTCACTGCAGAACACTCTGCTTCAGAAAGATGGGAAATTGGAAATGAAAGCAGGTTTTTCAGCGCTTTTGTGGCAAACTCAAGATATACTATTGCACCTTGGCTTTAACCTAGAATATATGGGAATTTGAAGTTTCTCAAATATACTTTTAAGGCTACATTATTTGTAGTCTCAAGCAGCTGACCCTCTTCCAGCACAAACAAAATCAAGTCATTTGGCTTATTCACGAATGGGTGGCAAATTCATTGCATCCAATTTCAGGGGTCTTTCATGATTAAAATGTGTCTTATTTATGTTTTTTATTGCTAAAACAAAATATTCAACTCTCACAAGGTAAGGAAGGGAATTTTTATTTAGCTCACAGTTCGTAGAAGTTTCCGTTCATAATCAGCTGGCTCCAAGGCACAATGGCATGGCAGAGGGGCATCACAGAAGAGAAACTGTTCATGGCAAGCAGAAGGCAGCCAACAAGAAAAGGAGCAACCATAGCTCTTTCTATCACTTTGCATTATGCAGAGTACCTGGAGCAGGCTGCACTAAAACCCTTAATCCTGCTGCTCTTCATCCTAACATTGTAGCGCGAATCAATCACACACTCTCGATACAGCTACCTCTAAAAAAGCTCCACCACTGACCACTTCTGAACACAAGCCATAACAGGAAATAATGCTCAAACTCATTCAAAAGCCAGGATAGCTGGGAGAAAGAAGATTCTGGCTCAGTCTCTTTCAAAATATCTGCTAATATTTGAAAAATGTCAATAATTCCAATGTTCACCCATTGTTCCTGTTTTACTTAGTTTTCTCATTACTAAGACAAAATACCCAACACCTACAAGTTAAAGGAAGAAAGGTTTATTTTGGCACACAGGTTTCAGTCCATAGTCAGCCGGCACCAAGACAGGAGAACCATAGTAGGGCATCATCACAGAGGAGAAACAGTACATTGCAGAAGGTGACAAGCAGCGAGCATCAGAAGTAGCCTTCTTCTGTCCTTCCATGTCCCATCCAAGCTACCAGCCTAACTAGTTAATGCCACCTATGTGCACCTAGGCTGGAGTTTTCACTATTCACCCTTAATCCTAGTATCACACCCTTAATCCTAAATCCCCTGAAAAGCCCCACCTATAACTCTATGAGATTTTGATGTGTAGATACTAGCAATAACAGCCCCATAATACCACCAATTTGTCTGCTGATTAGAACACAGGTATCATTCTCCACTGAAGTGATAGATTGAGCTCATTGCACAGCTTAAATAATGTCACATGAGTAAGTAAATTTTGCAACCTATTCTATGTTAGGGAAATATGCTCTCAGTGATAACTTTTTCTAAGAGAAATGTTAGGATTGTCTTTCATAACTCAAAACTCTTTGATCTACTTTTAGAAAGTCATCTCATTTTTTGTGTGTATGAGATGTGTGGGCTTTGCATTCATCTTCTTGCAGAGTTGAATGAACAGACACAAGTTCAGGACATGTACTTTAATGTAGTTGATAACTTTAATAACATTCGACAACATGCTGACTACTTAAATTCAGGGAACATTTTTCAATAGTCAGGATTTCTCTATGGAAGATATAGTGCATATTCACATTCAGATCAGCATCTCTGACCCAAGTAGTGAAACCAGAAAGCCATAGCAGCAATTCTACCTGTGCATGCACCAATACAAAATGACCAGTTCAGATTTTTTATAGGTAAACATGCAAAGACTTGAATAGTTCTACAGCTGTGATATTGGTTGGCAATGAAAGTGCACATAAGATATCCTTGTTCGTGTACTCCTGAAACATCTACCACACAGAAAAAAAGCATTGTTGCCTTCTTATCAACATTGGTGAACTTGTTGATCTGGATAGCACACTATGGTGACTCATTAATTCTTTCTAAATATTTTGCCTCAGTATCCCTGTTATTTCATCAATTGATCTAGTTATAGCTCTAGACAAAGGAGAAACATGTATGACCCCATCCCATCATACTGTGAAAATCAAGAAAATTCTCAAAGGCCACGAAAGGACAGGAGTGCTATTCCTCAGATACTTCATGTGTACAATGATATTTGTGTCGTGGCTGCAATCCACTTTATTCATTTTTCAGGAATGTATAAAGAATAACATGGAACTGCAACTCAAGAAAATGTCTGCATTTAAACTGAGATTATACTTCTTCATACAAAATGTTAAAATAGAGCACCCATCACAGTAGGAATACGTTGGTCCAGAATGCATCAGTTCTTTTATTCTTCTTTCTTCTGTCCATGTTCTCTTTTAAACTTATCATTAGAAAATGACTGTTAGTCATGGATAAGGGACCACCTAGTTAGTAAATACAGAATGATAGGTACAGCTTACTGAGTAGACAAACAGAATAGATGATAACAAAAACTTTGACTACAAAGTTCTACTTTTATCCTAAATGCATAAATGTAGGCACTTCATAAATGATATTGACTTCAATTGAGTTCTGAGTTCCAAAGATACAGAGGTCCATCCTCATTCTGCTAAAGAATCTGCTAATCCTATGAGGAAGGAAATAAAGTCAGAGATTGATGCCCATACTTTTAGCTCACGTTTCATCTTGGCTATGAGTAGAAGAATGAACAAAGGAAACCGAAGAAGTCATGATAATTGGCTAACATTAAATATTTTGCATACACTTCTATGAAACAAGAGCAAGCCCTAAGAGCTAATTTGGGAACTATTTAATAGAAAGAATTTAATGAGCAATCCATACCTTCTTCTGTTGTGGTGAACCATATTTTTAATTTACTGCCTTTTAAATTTGAAAATTGATAAATATCTGGGAGATAGAGTGAGAGACTCAAGTTTGATCCCAACCTGGGCTACTTGGTGAAGTAACAAGATAACTCTCAAAACAAAATTTAGGAAGGCAGGGCAGCTCAGTGCAAAGGGCCTGGGTTCAATCTTTAGTACTGAGACCAAAAAGAAGAAATGGAATGGGATGGAAAAGAAAGGGAAGGGAAGGGAAAGGGGAAAGAGAGAGGGGGCAAAAAAGGAAATACAGAAGCCCTGAGCATGGTAGATTTATATCTCATATTTATTAAAGATGTAGGAGAAGAAGTTATGAATAACTTACTTTAATGTGGAGTTTGTTGTTTTCTCTTCTCTCCCAGTTTCTTCATCTAGCAAGGAGTCAATGACTATGCAATTTTTGTACTCTTAGGAATAATTTTGGAAAAATGAGAAATTTGCTGAAGCTACCAATCAACTATACTGTACCAAAAAGCATTCATTCTAAATGTGGCCAATTCTTCCACACCCAGTTACAAGGTCGTTTTCATATGCAGTCTAAGCTCCCACAACCCATGAACGCCTCTGCTCTTTTGGAACAGAATCTCAGGAAGGTTTACTTTCTGGCCCTTATCAGGATTTACCTCAAGTCTATTGGGTGTTCTGGCCAATCATAAGAATATCTTTTCTTGTTTTTGTTTTTGTTTTTGTACATCAGCTACCAGTTTCCTCTTCTCTTCCATTTTTTTATATTTATTATGCAAAGTTGTGACATTTATTTAAACACTGCCCTTTTCAAGACAGACAGAACAAGTCTTTCAGGGAATTCCCAATTTGAACACTAGACAAAGATAATTGAAAACAAATTTTCCCACTCTACCATGGGGTAAACAAGCCTTAATCAGTATCCTCAGATGCCAGTTTCATCAAATTTTCATCCCTAACATCCAGAAAAGTGATTACCTTGATTATGTCAAGTTCTTAAGTGAATATACAATGAAATGTAAATTACAATGACAATGCAAAAACTGATCTTTTGTTTTTGTTTTTGTGTTTTGCACCAGAGATTGAACACATGACCTCGTGATTTCCAGATCTTAATATTTCAAACTCTAGAATTTCTTAAGAGACAGCATATTTTAAAAAGCAGAGCATATATAAATAAATAAAAATACTTATTTCTCTGGGTTGCCTCAGCGTCTATGCAGGTTGATCAGCTCCCACAGCAATTTGTGGGTGAGTCAGAAAGGTTGAGCAGCGACACACTTCAGCCCACAGCTCTTGTCACCAGGCAGCGCCTCCGCCACTGTCCAGAATGACTTCCATATCCAGACAAAATGAAATTTGACATGAAAAACTGACTCAGTTCCATCAGCCTCGAAGCTAAGAGGAAGCTCTACTCTTCCAGATTAGGGAGAAAGGAACTTTGGCCCAGTGTTTATAAATATTCACAACGTTTCATAAATTTCAGATTTCCTGAACTGTTACACAAGTACATTTCCTTGCTAATGATTGCTTGTCAGAAAAAATTTATTTTGCATTATAAATTCAGTTTGTTTGTTACATAATCGCACGACACAGTGTGACACATCATATTTTATACATTCTTCCTGTAGCATTTAATGGCATGCCTTCACACACTGATATTCATGTTGAAAAATTTTTACAGGGAAGCTATTTATGACAAGAAAACAAAGATTGTTCAATGCATTCTAATTTTCTAAAGAAATAGTATTCCTTTAAGTCTATGCCAAAATTTCTTCCTTCTTTCAAACTGACTCTTGGATTCTGAAAATAAACTTTTAAGATCTTAGGATTCAGAACAGCAACAAACACCAAAATGAATAAATAGGACTCAGAATTCCACTTATTTAAAATTTAGAGCTAAGCCTGATGCAGTGACACACACCTGTAATTCCATTACTCTGGAAGACTGAGGCAGGAAGATCACAAGTTCAATCACAGCTTAGGATACTTCATTAGGCCTTGTCTCAAAATTAAAAGGAAATAAGAGCTGAGGAGCTGGGTGGGCAGGGGCACACCTGTAAAGCCATCACTAAGGAGGCTTAGGCAGGATTGTCATGAGTTCAAGGCCAGCCTGCACTACATAGTGAGATTCTGTCTCAAAAAACAAAAAGGGAGCTCCCATAGGCCTGCACAGGTCTTGCTGCTCCCTGTAAGCTTGACGGACTCTAGAGTTTTGGGCCTGCCAGTGCCATCTGTTCCAGACTGGGCGGCCTGGGGTGAGTGTCCCTGCATCACCCCCCCCCCCCGCCACACTAGTGTGGGACCCTCACCCGGCCCCAGACAGGGAATGTTGCAGCTTCCTGTTGCTCTGGACCAGCTCAGTGGGTCTCCTACGAGCCTGCACATGTCTCCCTGCTCCTTGCTGGGCTTGGCAGACACTGGAGTTCTGAGCCTGCCAGCACCACCCATTCCAGAAGCTGGGTGGCCTGAGGTAGGTGTCCTTGCACCATCCCCTCAAGCCCAGCTAGTTTAGGACCCTTGCACAGCCTGACAGGGAATTTCACAGCTTCCTGTTGCACTGGCCCAGCTCAGCGGGGCCTTGAGCTGGCCTGCCCGACCCCCAGTGACCCTCTCTTAATCCAAGGAACCAGGTGGCCAGAGTCTCAGGAGCTGAGGCCATAGAAGAGGATTTCCAACAGGCCTTGGAGAAGTCTTGGAATAACACTTGAAACACAGAAATATAGGAAAATGAAAAAATGAAACACCAAATTACAATCTCAAACCTCCAGCCCATCCCAAGAAATCTTAGGACCTATGTACATAGAAGAAAATATATGCCATACAACTGAAGTATCAGACATAATAGCAACTGAAATAAAGAAGCAACTCTGGGAAAGTTGAAAGGAATTCAAACTAGAAGTAATCTCCCAGGTAAAAGAAGAAAAGATAAAAGAAATTGAAAGAGACGCTGGACATATCTAAAGAAGACACAGTTAAAAAAATTGGAGGAACTAAACTAAAAGGTAGAATCCCTGGATGAACAATATAAGAAACAAACAGAATACATAAAGAAGGTGCAAAGAGATATGCAGGAAATCAAAAATTTCATTGAAAACTATAAAAACCGCCTCAATGAAAGTGAAGATAGAATTTCAGACATCAAAGACAAGATTGCAGCTAGTGAACAGGAAAGGAAAGATGTTTTAAAAATAACAAGAAATCAGGTAATAACAATTTAACAGCTGCACAACATAAGATTGAGAGGGATAAATGAAAAAGAAGAGGACAACATAAAGGATGTCAAGAGGATATTTAGAGAAGTAATAGCTGAAAATTTCCCAAACATGAGAATGGAAACTGATATCAGGATCAATGAAGCACACAGAACTCCAAATAGTCATAACCAAAATAAAACTACACCCAGACATATAATAATCACCATCCCAGAAATTCAACAAAAGAATAGAATATTAAAAGCTGTCAGAGAGAAAAGACAGATCACTTACAAAGGAAAACCTATCAGAATGACAGCAGATTTCTCAGCACAAACAATAAAGTCAAGAGGAGCATGGGGTGAAGTATTTCAGATCCTAAAGGAAAATGATTTCCAACCTAGACTGATGTACCCTACAAAAGTGTCCCTCAAAATTGATGGAGAGATCAGATACTTCCATAACAAAGAACAGCTGAAGAACTTCAGGATCACCAAGCCAACACTGCAAAGAATACTGAAATACAGTTTAGATACACTTAGGAAAAAATCACTAAGCAAAGCAGACAACTAAACAGAACAGAAAGATAAAAATGCAACAGCAAAAAGATAACATACCAACAATAAACCCACATATAACAGTTATAACCATTAATGTAAATGGTCTCAATGTACCAATTAAAAGAAACAGACTGACAGAATTGATCAAGGAACAAAATCCAACCATATGCTGTCTAGAAGAAACCCATCTAACCCAAAAGGATACTCACAGACTGAAAGTCAAAGGATGGAAAACAATATTTCATGCAACAGGAACCCCAAAAAAGCAGGGATAGCTATTCTGTTTGCAGACAATGTGAACTTCAAACCAATAATGATCAGAAGAGATAAAGAAGGTCACTATATACTGGTTAGGGGAAAACCTCAAGAGGAAGAAATAACAATCTTAAATCTATATGCGCCAAATTCCAGAGCACCCAGTTATATAAAACAAGTATTAACAGAAATGAAAAACCAAATTAACAGTAACACAATTATAATAGGAGATATTAACACACCATTGACACCAAGGGACAGACCAACCAAACAGAAAATCAGCAAAAAAATAAGAGAACTGAATCACACCTGTGAGCAAATGGACTTGAAAGACACATACAGAGTGTTCCACCCAACAACATCAGAATGCACATTCTTGTCAGCAGTACATGGGTCACTCTCTAAAATAGAACATATATTAGCTCACAGAACATAGTTAAATAAATGCAAAAGAGTTGAAATTTTCCCTTGCATGTTATCAGGTCACAGCGCCATGAAATTACAAATTAATGATAAAAGATACTGCAAAATCTCACAAACACATGGAAACTGAATAACACACTCTTGAGTAATCAGTAGGTCATAAGGTAAATTAAAGAAGAAATTAAACAATACCTACAAGCAGATGAAAATACAAATACAACTTCCCATAATCTGTGGCATACAATGAAAGTGGTCCTCAGAGGAAAATTAATTGCACTGAGGTCCCATATCAGGAAAACAGAATGAATACAAATAAACAACCTGATGTTATACCTCAAACATCTAGAAAAAGAAGAGCAAGTCCAAAGTCAAAAAAAGAGAGGAAATTATAAAAATCAGACCAGAAATTAATGCAATAGAGACTAAGAAAACAATCCAAAGAATCAATGAATCAAAGAGTTGGTTTTTGAAACAATAAATAAAATTGATAAGCCCCTAGCCAACCTTATTTTACAAAGGGAAGAAAAAGCTCAAATTCATGCAATAAGGAATGAAAAAGGTGAAATCACTACAGACTTTATAGAAATACACAAGGTCATCAACACCTATTTCAAAAACATCTACTCTCAAAGGCTTGATAACACAGAAGAAGTAGACAGATTCCTAGAAACATATGAAGTACCAAAGCTAGGTCAAGAAGATGTAAAACTTCTAAAAAACTCAATTTCTATTAATGAAATTGAAAACATAATTAAGTCCTTACCTACAAAGGAGAGCCCAGGCCCAGACGGATTCACTGCAGAATTCTACAAGAAGTACAAAGAAGACTTAATACCGACACTGCCAAAACTCTTCAATGAAATTTAAAGAGAAGCAATCCTTCCTAAGTCATTCCTGGAAACAAATATTAATCAAGTACCAACACCTGAGAAAGACTCAGCTAAAAAAGAGAACTATAAACCAATCTGCCTAATGAACACAGATGCCAAAATCCTCAATAAAATATTGGCAAATAAGATGCAGCAAATCATCAAGAAACTTATACACCATGACCAAGTGGGATTCATCCCAGGCATGCAGGGATGGTTCAACATACGTAAATCAATAAATGTAATCCATCATATCAATAAAACCAAAAGTAAGAATCACATGATCATTTCTATAGATGCAGAAAAAGTTTTGATAAGGTTCAACTTTCATTTATGATAAGAACCTTACAGAAAATTGGAATAGATGGCCTTTACCTCAATATAATAAAGGTCATTTATGACAAACCAACAGCCAGTATCATACTAAATGGCCAAAAATTGAAGGCCTTCACTTTAAAGTCAGGCACAAGACAAGGATATCCTTTATCACCACTCCTATTTAATATAGTACTGGAAATACTAGCCAGAGCAACTAGACAAGAGAGAGAAATTAAAGGAGTAAAGATAGGAAAAGAAGTTAAATTATCATTATTTGCAGATGACATGATATTCTACATAGAAGACCCCCAAAACTCCATTGAAAGACTCTTAGATATAATAAATAAATTCAGTAATTCAGGATACAGAATCAATACTCAAAAATCAATAGCATTCCTATACACTAACAACAAAACCATAGAGAGAGAAATAAGAGAAGCCACACCCTTCACACTAGCAACCAAAAAAAATGAAATATTTAGGAATTACTCTCACGAAAGAAGTGAAAGACTATACAGGGAAAATTATAATACACTGAAAAAAGAAATTGAAGATGATCTCAGAAAGTGGAAAGACATCCCTTGCTCATGGATAGGTAGAATAAATACTCTGAAAATGGCCATTCTTCCAAAATTCTTATACAGATTCAATGCAAATAAAAATACCATCAACATACCTCAGAGATCTTGAGAAATCACTCCTAAAATTCATCTGGAGTAGGTAGATACCTAGAATAGCAAAGACAGTTCTAAGCAATGAAGGCAAGGCAGGAGGCACCACAATCCCTGACTTGAAGCTATACTACACAGCAACTGCAGTAAAATCAACATGGTACTGGAATAAAAACAGAGTTGAAGACCAATGGAATAGATTAGAAGATACAACCACAACTACAAATACACTCAACCACCTAATCTTTGATAAAGAGGCCAAACATGTTCGCTGGAAAGGACAGTCTCTTTAATAAATGGTGTTGGGAAAATTGGCTCTCCATATGCTGAAAACTAAAGCTAGATCCATGCCTATCACCGTGTACTAAATTAAAATCTAAATGGATCAAATATCTGAATATTAAAACAGAAACACTAAATTTATTGGAAGACAAATTGAGTAAAAACCTTGAAGACATAGGGGTAGGTAGAGAGTTCATGAACAGGAATCAAATCACACGGGAAATACTTCCCAAAATCAATAACTGGAATCACATCTTATTAAAAAGTTTCTGCAAGTCAAAAGAAATCTCCAGCATAGTGAAAAGAAAACCCACAAACTGGGAAAAAATCTTAGTGAAGTGTCCCTCAGATAAAGGACTTATGTCTAAAACATATAAAGAATTTTAAAAAATCAGACCCCCAAAATTCAAAAATCCAATCCAAAAATGGGCATCTGAGATGAATACACAATTCTCAAATGAAGAAATACAAATGGCAAATAAATACATGAAAAAATGTTCTTCATCATTACTCATTAGAGAAATGCAAATTAAAACCACACTGAGATTCCATCTCACTCCTGAAAGAATGGCCAGGATCAAGAAAACCAATAACAACAAATGCTGGAGAGGCTGTGGGGAAAAAGGAACTCTCCTGCACCGTTGGTGGGAATGTAGAGTGATACAACCATTGTGGAGGTCAGTCTGGAGATTTCTCAAAAAGCTGGGATTGGAAGTCCCATTTGTTCTAGCTACTCCACTTCTAGGCATATTCCCAGAAGAACTGAAAGCATCATACCACAGTGATATATGTGAACCCATGTTTATAGCAACACAATTTGTAATAGCCAGATCTTGGAAACAACCCAAGTGTCCATCAACTGAGGAATGGATAAAAAATTGTGGTATTTTTATACAATGGAGTACTACTCAGCTATAAAGAATGATCACATCAAGATACTTATAAATAAATGGGTGCAGCTTGAGACCATACTCATAAGTGAAATAAATCAAACCCACATGTCTAAATACCGAATAGTTTCCCTAGTGTAAGAAATGATAAGAATACATAAAAGTATGTGGTAATCATGATTCCTCATTATATTGCTTTGAAGACTTATAATGTTTTCATTCATTAATTGGAATAGTTTTATTCTGGGTTGTTCTATTTTATTGTCTGTGATGGTATAAACAGCTGTTTTGGAGAAAACAAGACATCATAATAGCTAGTGCTGATTTAATATCATCTTGTTTTGAAGTCCCATCAAGCTTTTGTTGCTCTGTCTCCACTGGCCATTTATATCTTATTGGATTTTATTATATGTATGGTTCATTTTCTGTTAGTCGGTTCTAAATACCCCGTAATACTGTCATTCTCTTGAATGCTTTTACATTGTCTTGATATGTTTAATGCTACAGTATACGAAGTTATACTCAAATATTTCAAGGAAAGCGACACTATGGTAACTACTGTTATGTCAGGATATCTTGTGGTGAAACACTATGCTGCTTAAATTGTTATGTTCTGACCTGTGCTATTGTGTTGTTATGTCCTCTTTTATCTCAGTCTCCTTTTTTTATTAATTTTTTATTTTTATTTTTTAATTAAGGGAAAAAATAAATTTAAAAATAGCAGGATATATTATAGTAACCATTTTGATTTCCTATTAACTTGATTTGAAGCCCTGTATTGCTCTCACCATCTTGTTTTTACTGATTTTACTCTATTCTGTTTTCCTTGATAGTATCAAGTTTGAGGGTATAGGCAACTACTTTAAAGACAATAAGATTCACTCTGTTGCCCATTCTGGTTTGACTATTACCTTCTTTTGAAGTCCTGTAATGTTTCCAATGTTTTGGTTTTGTTTTGTACTGTTTTGTTCAATTTTATTATAACTGATGATATAGGCAATTCTTTTTAAGATAGCAAAAGGCAGTATGGTAACCATTGTTGATCACCTGGTATTTTTTTTTTACATTATCTATTATGTCCATCCTTTTGATTTGACTGACTCTGTTCTGTTATGTCACATTTGGTTTTACTCTCTTCAAAAAAAAGTAATAAGAACTGTGGGAGTAATAAAACCCAAAATGTGTAACTGTTATTGTAAAAAAGAGAGGAAAAGCAAGTGCTCTAAAGGGTATAACTGCATGTATATTTAAGCGTATAAGATATATAACCATATTACTGAGTTTTTGTTGGATCATTGAACAGAACTCTTTGCAGACTCACTGTTTGAATGTCCACTTTGTATGATTTAATTTTGTAACTTGAACAATAATTTCTAAGATGACAATATGTAATCTATTAACTAGTGATTTCTTACTGTTTTTTTTTTAAATTCTGTATTACTTGTACCCTTTTTCTTTTTTTTTTTTTTCTTTTTCTCTTTAAATAAAATTTTAAAAAAGAGAGGCCTGCGGATATAACTCAGTGCAAAGGCCCCCAGTAAGTAAGAAACAAATAAATATAATTTATGTAACTAAATATAATTTGTAATTTAAATAAAGTAAGTTTCTCCTACCTCCATTCTTGATCCTTTCTCGAATTGTAATGACTTTGTGGATATTTTATTTTACTTCCCAGAAACCCTGCTGCTGAAAATGTGAGGTATGATAAAAATCATGAGGGACATTGGAGGAGATGGAGATAGCAAGATGTCCTAGAGAAAAGCAGGTACGATCCTGAAGCAGGAGCAAAAGATAAAGCTGATATTGGAAGATAAGTGACAAGAGAATCCAGGGTCCAGGGAGTATATGAAGGAAAACAAGACCCACGCCTGCACACCATCTGGGAGGAATGGACGGACGGAGGAAGCCAGCCCTTCCATGACAGCCTGGCTGAAGGCATAGACTCACATCACTCTGACTTCCCAACCAGACTTGGCAAGTGAGATCCGTGCAAGCTGGGGCTTCAGAGAAGCCAAAAGCAGGAGAAGGGGATGGGACAAAAAAGGGGCCCAAAAACAGTACTTCAAGTGGAAGGACTGTGGGGACAGAGAAGGCTTGCCTAACCCAGAAAAAACATAATTTGCCCATTACAGAGAGAGAGAGAGAAAGAGAAAGAGAGAGAGACAGAGAGAGAGAGAGAGAGAAAGAGAGAGAGAGAGAGAGAGAGAGAGAGAGAGAGAGAGAGAGACAGAGAGACAGAGAGAGACAGAGAGAGAGAGAGAGAGAGAGAGAGAGAGAGAGAGAGAGAGAGAGAGAGAGAGTACTGTGCTTGTAGGATACTCAATGCCCTCTTTATGTTTGCCAGCAGCTCCCACGAGGCAGCACCTTCCAGCTGGGAGCACAGAGGACAGGGAGACTGCACAGGAGCGTGGAGTGGAGAGTATAATCAGAGAGATCTGTTAGAGGAGAGATGGAGACTGATGCCTGGGCAGAGGGCAACGCTGCTCCACGGAGCCAGACCCAAGCAGACACTGCCCTGTTGCTTCCCCAAACTGTGCAAAAGCCTGAGCACAAGGCTCTGCCGGCCACCCTCCGCTGGCAAATGAGATACTCAGCTGAGCCTCGGGGCAGCCCAGGTTCCAGGGACAGGACTGACTGTAGGCAGACACACAGAGAGTAGCACCTGGTCCTGTACTAGGCAGGACATCCTGTAGAGGGAAGGCTGGAGATAACCATAGCATTCTCCAGGCAGAAGGAAGCAGCACAGTGTGAGTTCCCCAGAGGAATTTGAGGGAGAAATGGAGAACCTAGGGGTGTCAGATGTTTGCTTCCCCCAAAATCAACAGAGCCTTCAGGGCCTGAGATCATCATGGAGGCGTGCAGTTAGTCACAGCTGGGACACAATTTGCAGCCAAGACAGGGTCCAAAGCAGGTGACAGCCCTCACTGATTCGGGCAGATAGGCGACTGGTCCAGGGGGGAAAGTGCTTGGCTGCCTACCACCAGGCTGATGTCCAGGAGCTGCACAGACGTGGCTAAGGCTGTAAGAACTGTGTGAAGCTTTCGTTTTTATCTTTGTTGCTGTGGTTGTCGTTTCCTTGCTTGATGTTTGATCTAAGTTATCTCGGCTGGTTTTTCTTTTCTGTTTTTGTTTTCTGGTTCTTGTTTATTTGTTGGTATTGTTTTGTTATTTTGCTTTATTCTTTAAGGTTTTCCCTTTTGGCCTGTTCCTTCTGTTAGACCTCCTTCTCTTTTTTATTTCCTTTCCTCCCTATTCTTTGTTCTTCTCTCTTCCTCATCTTCTTGCCTCCTCTCCTGCCCTCTCCTCCTCTCCCCATCTTACGGTGTACATAAATAAGGGCTTGGTAATGTGCGTTCAAAAATATGAATTAAACAGTGCTATTCAAAGGCATGTAGAGGTAATCCGAACAAAATAAGGCTTAGAAAACCCAAACAAAACTAACTAAAACTGTATTAATAGGTTTTGACAATCTCATGGCCTCCCCTCAATCTCTACATATACTTCTGCCTGTCTGCCTGCCTCCTCCTGCTTACACAAGCACTCACTCAAAACCCCCCAACATAGAACTTCCATAAAACAATTCTAGCACAGTCTGATCTCCTGCTTTTCACCTACTGACACATCTCTTACCTCCCTATCTTCTTACTGACATAGCTCCTTGTTTTTCCCCTTCCTCTCTCCTCCCTAACCTTCAACTCTACATCACAAATGAACTGCAAATAACAAATTAATGTAGTCTGTAAAGGGTGTTGACAAAAGGGTTGAATTATCAAAGTTAGTTTTAATGTAAGGCTGAATCTGTGGGTGCTGCTGTAACCAGCAGAAATTATTTGCTTACAGCACAGTGATAGGGTCCAACCCAATTAAATTGAATATGTTAAAGTGGTAAAAAGTACGTTCTGAAAAATAAAATCAAAAACGCACCACTGAAAAACAGAACACAAGTAGAGATCTTTATACCAACCACAGATTGTCTTTACTCTGTTTGACGTAAGCTCTCAACACACGTAGAAACCCACACACAAAACTCAGAAAAACAAGGCAACAAAATGCCTCCAAAGACTCCCAGCTCTCCCAAAGCAGATCAGTGGAACAGCAACAGGGAGAAAATCAAACACCAAGCTGAGCTGCACTGAATGATCAAAGAGGAAGCAAAGAAACTCAGCAAACTCTAAGATAACGTAACCCAAAAGGTAGTAGAACTAACAAGCAAACTGACCCGTGCAGTTATGGAAGAACAAGAAATTTAAAAAGCTAAGCAAAACTATTCAAAATATGAATGAAGAGCTTACTTAAGAAATAGAATCCAGGGAAGGTGCCAAGTAGAAATCCTGGAGATAAAGAATGGCCCAGTTCTCCACAAGGAATGTAATCATTAGGTACCGGTACCAATTAAAAATTTAAAACATGGTAATTTTTATTTTAATTTTTAAAATTTTATTATAGTGAAAAACACATTGTCACTAAGTCCCCTTTAAAATACTCCCCTTTTCTTCAAAATACTCATTGTTCTTGTCACTTTCTAAAGCCGTTCTAGAAATCTTCTTTTATGAAGGTCTTTACCAGATGTGATCAAAAATATAGTTAATGCTGCTACCAAGTGCCACTCAGGGGAAAATCAGACAGGTAAAAATATCACCTTGTTCAATATATCAGGCACAGTGTGACTTCCAGTTCTTCCCCACAGTCAAAGTGATCATAAAAGGTAAATGTTTTTAATCAATCAGGACACCAAGGCAGTCACAGCAGCACAGCTAAAGACACAAGAAAGGACTTCTAGAACTGCTTCAAAAAGTGGCGATAATGACAGAATAAGAGTGTTTGAAGCACAGGATACTATTTTGAGGGAAATTTTCTTACTATAATAATTTTTAACTTAAATATTCACTGTATTTCTGGATCACATCTTATATATCATTACACTGTATTCTAGGATGTATAAGGCAGGCATTCAACACTAAATCAGTTAGTTGTAAACGTGATAGTTTAGTAAAAAATTATTCAAAGGTGATGATTTTCATCATGCTAGAGCATACAAAACAAGTAGCCCCCATGGGGCCTTCATGCATGTTTCTACTAACCCTGGATTTGGGCACTGGTTGTCAATGGCCAGAGTGTCAGCCAATAGGAAGTTCCATGAAACTCTTGGGCTCATCCTGAGCAGACACACAAGTTGCCATGTCTGCTTACTGGAAGCTTAGAAAATGAGATGCTTTTTCCTGTTGTGCTATTTATGTCCCAGAAAAGCCATTTGACACTGATAATCTTCCTTTGACTGTGTCTTTCACATAGTCAAATAAGCTCAGTATGAACTATTCTATTTTATATTGCTCTTGACATAGTCATTTTTTTCTCTTAAGTCATTGGTTGGATATTTGGTTGTTTAGTTGATTGGTTGGTTAGTTAGCTGCTAGGTTAATTTGTGACAGAATCTCACTATGTAGTGCAATCTGGCCTCAAACTTGTTATGTATCCCAGGCTGGCCTTGATCTTGGAATTCTCTTGTCTCACCCTCCCAGAACAGTGGGATTATGGTATTCACTATTATTCCCAACTTAAAAGTTTATTTCTTAGTATCAAAAGAAAAGGGCTAACAATTTTTACTTTTTATTACTAATTTTATGGTTATTAGATTATGATCAAAGAACATACCTATAAAAGCTCTTCTTTGCAAATTTTTGTTAAAATCTTCTTGAAGCCAAGTACACAATCATACTTACTTTTATTTGAAAGCTAGAAATTTGTATATGTGTGTATATACAATCAAAAATTTTATCACATCATAAACTTTCTTTGTCCTTGTTTTTTTCTATTAAATCTGTCACAGTCTTAAAAGGACTGTTTAAATCTTCCACTAATTGTATCAAGAATTTCTAGGAAAAAATGTTCTTATTTCATTTATTTAGTTGTGATGCTTTGCCACATACTTTTTATGACATGTCTTTTTAGAATTATCTAACATCTAGGAAATTATCCATTTCTTCTGAATTCGCATCATTACACAAAGTCCTTCCTTATCCTGCATGATGCAGCCCATCATTCTTCCCTCTAGTCATTCTGCTCTCTTCCCCTTCTTTATTCTATCCCCAGAATAAAGCCTGTGTTTCCTAGGCTTCTTTGCAGCTAAGTATGACCATAAACTAAACTCTGGATAGTAGAACGTGCATGTAAATATCACATGACACTTCTAGGAGTTTCCCTAAGATTTAACATGCAGGCTCTTCACTAGCTGCAACCATGACTTCCTCCTCCTCTCTTGCTGGAGCTACTGATCCAGAGACTCAACCACACTTTCTCTTAGGCTGTGGACTGTAAATCTCCTTAGTGAGGATCACTGAGCAGGCACATAGATTTTAATTCCATAAACTCATTCAAGGAAGCCAAGTCTTCTCTGATGTTTTTAGAGCACAGTATGGTTTCTACTTTACTGAGTCTGAAATACATACATTAGATTAGATAATTTTGCAAAACTAGATTCTCTGAGAGTTCTAGATAGGAAGGAGGTAAAAGTTCCCTTTCATTGGCTAGACGATTGGTGTTGTGGTTTTTATAACAGCGTTACTACTGCAGGATTTTAGACTCAAGAGGCATGATAAAAGCAGCCTTGAAACCTGAGTAGCTTTTTGATAAGCAAATTTTCCAAAAGAAAAATGACTGGATGTGTGGCCCTTAAAATTTTTTAAATATTTTTATTTTAAAGATGCTTTCTCCTCTTAAAAGTTTAAAGTCTGTTTTGCAATACAAAGTCAAGAATTTGACTCTAGTCTCATTAGATGCTTTTGCAATCTCCTTCTCCAAGATCAATAAGATCTACTTCCAGAATTTGTAGCAAAGGAGTTATGGGGGAAAATCAATTTAAAAGAAGGAAAATATATTTGAAACTATTGACATTTAGAATTGGATAGTCTAATTATACAATAGCACAAACACCATAGTGAATGTCAGAAGGAATTCCTTGGTATTCCAAATCCTACTGTAAACACTGTGCCCCTAGGCAACTTTCCAAATGCAATTAAGCCTTTGTTTTCTCATTAAAAAGTGGGGGGGATGTCTACTTGCCAAAGTTTTTATGGCATTTAATATGAAATGATTTATATGTCAAATCAATAGCATACATGTTAGAGTTTTTGTAACAGTGTTTTATTGGAGGAAACTCATAATGGCAAATGTTTGGTTTCCCCAGGCAACACACAACAATCTAGCAGGGCCAATGTCAGATGCTAATGATGAGGACCCCCACCCCCAAACACACCTTGAACCACAGCAATTATAAGCTGCATTCTCGTAGAAGTGTCACACCTCTCCCTGACATAGGAATGAGACTCCAAACCATGTGATTATGAAGCAATATGAAGAAAACCTGCAGCTTACTGTCCTGATCTGCCACTTCAGCACTCTTCCCAAATTTACTGACTCGGACTGAGGTGGGAGCTCCATTAGGAAAACCAGTTTCTTCTCAGGAAGCCCACCCTGCTGGCAATCAGTTACCTCTGCTTCTCAGAATGTAAAATGCACAAGCCCGAGCAGGTAGTTGCTATACCTGTAGAAGGAATGCGGGCAGCCATGGAGAATGCCTTCAGTCCCTTAGTAGTACAGAAAGCATGATTGTCCTCAGATCAAATAATTAATTGACACAAAGGTTTATTAAATGTTCTTTATATACCAGACTTTTCCAGTCACACAAGCTGTATCTTTTAACAAAGTACATAAAGGTATCAGATTTTATGTAAATTGCACTTACTAATAAACATAATACAGAATTAGAAATGAGTCTATGGAAACAAAGAGCATGTCAGGGTACTGGCAGCATACTGGAAGGGTACTGGTAGGGCACTGGCAGGAGGGTGCTTTCACTTGTAATTTTAGGTATGATGTCAGAGTAGACTCACTGGAAGGATAACATCTGAGTGAGCCCTTGAAGAAAATGAGCTAATGAGCCTTGAAGCTCATTCCAGGTCAGGAAAGGACTGGTCTAGATTAGGAAATGCCTAATGTGAGTAAGGACTGGGTAAGTCTGGAGTTACCTTGAGCCCCAGCTTCTTCCATAAGGAAAATCTATTCAAGAGCTGTGGAGGACCACAGGACAGCTCTCAGGGAAAGAAGAGCAATTATCTCCATGTTGGCTAAACCTGGCCCTGTTTCCATGTATTGATAGGTTCAGAGCTGGCTAAAATTTGTCTTTACTTCTTCAATTGGCTTTACACAATGCAAATGAGTCTAATTGAGGTGCTGACGTGTGGTCTTTAAAGCAATGCGACAGGTCAGTGACACCCCACCTACAGTTCCCAAGTAGTACATATGAGCTAGGCCAAGTGATGCCACGCTATCTCCTGAGATTAAGATTCGAGGAAGAGCCTGTTTAGCTGCCGCGCCTGGCCATAGGTCTGCAGAGGAGGAGCTGGGCAGATCTGGGGTGCCCTCACTGGCCTCTCTGCGTGTCTGGAGGACTCTGGATTTCTGCGCCCAGACTGCTGGAGTTCCCTCAGGCTTCCAGGTGCAGTGAAGGAGAGAGGTGGGTTTGAGGCTTCCACATCAGCCTCCCCATTCCCGGCTTCATTTGGAGACCTGCTGAGCTCCCGATAGGTGGGCTGGCCCACACTACCAGCCTAGCCCAGCCTGTTTAGCTGCCGCGCCTGGCCATAGGTCTGCAGAGGAGGAGCTGGGCAGATCTGGGGTGCCCTCACTGGCCTCTCTGCGTGTCTGGAGGACTCTGGATATCTGCGCCCAGTCTGCTGGAGTTCCCTCAGGCTTCCAGGTGCAGTGAAGGGGAGAGGTGGGTTTGAGGCTTCCACATCAGCCTCCCCATTCCCGGCTTCATTTGGAGACCTGCTGAGCTCCCGATAGGTGGGCTGGCCCACACTACCAGCCTAGCCCAACCTGTTTAGCTGCCGCGCCTGGCCATAGGTCTGCAGAGGAGGAGCTGGGCAGATCTGGGGTGCCCTCACCGGCCTCTCTGCGTGTCTGGAGGACTGTGGATATCTCTGCAACCAGGGAGGGTCCACAGGTTCCTGAAGCACTTCGGCCTGTGGTGAGTACCCTAACCCGGCTGCGATTGAAGAACTGTGGAGCTTCCAAGGGGCAGGTGGGCGCACAGTGTCCCTGAGGCCCAGCTTGTCTGGAACTGCGGAGTTCTGAGCAGGCAGAGGAGGGCCACTGGTTCTGTAGGCCTAATGGCTTGGAGTAGCGTGGCGCCAGAGTCCCAGTAGCTCCAAACATAGAAGGGGATTTTCAACAGATCCTGAGGAAGCTTTCAAATAACACTTGAAACACAGAAATATAGGAAAATGACAAAACGAAAGACCAAATTACAACCTCAAACCTCCAGCCCATCTCAAGAAACCCTAGGAGCGATGTATATAGAAGAAAATATATCCCATTCACCTCATATATCGGACACAATAGCCACTGAAATTGACAAGCAACTCCAGGAAGCTTTAAAGAAATTCAAACTCGAAATAATCTCCCAGATAAAAGAAGAAATGATAAAAGAAATGAAAGAGATTCTAAATATATCTAAAGAAAACACAGATAAAAAATTGGAGGAACTAAACAAAAAGATAGAATCCCTAGACGAGCAATATAAGAAACAAACAGAATACATAATGCAGATGCACAGAGATATACAGGAAATAAAAAACTCCACTGAAAGTTGTAAAAACCGCCTTAATGAAAGTGAAGATAGAATTTCAGACCTTGAAGACAGGATTGCAGCTAGTGAACAGGAAAGGAAAGATCTTTTGAAAATAACAAGGAACCAGGAAACAACAATTCAACAACTGCAAGACGATGCAAAGAAGAATAACAGAAGAATGATAGGGATTAATGAAAGAGAGGGAGACAACATGAAGGATGTCAGGAGGATATTTAGAGAAGTAATAGCTGAAAATTTCCCAAGCATGAGATCAGAAACTGACATCAGGATCAGTGAAGCATATAGAACTCCAAACAGTCATAACCAAAATAAAACTACACCCAGACATATAATAGTCACCATCCCAGAAATCCAACACAAGAATAGATTATTAAAAGCTGTCAGAGAGAAAAGACAAATCACTTATAAAGGAAAACCTATCAGAATCACAGCAGACTTCTCAGCACAAACGATAAAGTCAAGAAGAGCATGGAGTGAAGTATTCCAGATCCTAAAGCAAAATGATTTCCAACCAAGACTGATATATCCTGCAAAACTATCATTCAAAATAGATGGTGCAATACGATACTTCCATGACAAAGAACAGCTGAAGAACTTCATGAACACCAAACCAACCCTGCAAAAAATATTGAAAGACAGTTTAGATACACAAAGGAAAAAACCACTAAGCAAAGCAAATAATTAAACAGAACCGAAAGATAAAGATGCAACAGCAGAGAGATAACATTCCTACAATTAACCAGCATTTAACAGTAATAACCATTAATGTAAATGGTCTCAATGCACCAATCAAAAGAAACAGACTAGCAGAATGGATCAAGAAACAAAATCCAACCATATGCTGTTTACAGGAAACCCATCTAACCCAGAAAGATACTCACAGACTGAAAGTCAAAGGATGGAAAACAATTCTTCATGCAGCAGGAATCCAAAAAAAGGCAGGAGTAGCCATTCTGTTTGCAGACAACGTGAACTTTAAACCAACAATGACCATAAAGGACAAAGAAGGTCACTACATACTCGTAAGGGGAAAACTCCAAGAGGAAGAGATAACTATCTTAAATATATACGCACCAAACTCCAGAGCACCCAGTTATATAAAACAATTATTAACAGAAATGAAAACTCAAATTATCAGTAACACAATTGTAACAGGAGACCTTAATACACCACTGACATCAAGGGACAGATCAACCAGACAGAAAATGAGCAAAGAAATAACAGAACTGAATCACACCTGTGAACAAATGGGTTTGATAGACATATACAGAATGTTCCACCCAACAACATCAGAATACACATTCTTCTCAGCAGTACATGGATCATTTTCTAAAATAGACCATATATTAGCTCACAGAACATATTTAAGCAAATGCAAAAGAGTTGAAATCATCCCTTGCATATTATCGGATCATAGCGCTCTGAAATTAGAAATTAATGACAAAGGATACTGCAAAAATTCCGCAAACACATGGAAACTAAATAACACACTCTTGAGTAATCAGTGGGTCACAGAAGAAATTAAAGAAGAAATTAAACAATACCTAAAAGAAAATGAAAATGCAGATACAACTTACCGGAATCTGTGGGATGCAATGAAAGCCGTTCTGAGAGGAAAATTTATTGCACTGAGTTCCCACATCAGGAAAACAGAACGAATACAAATAAATAACTTGATGCTACACCTCAAACAGCTAGAAAAAGAAGAGCAAGTCAAGCCCAAAGCCAAAAGAAGAGAGGAAATTATAAAAATCAGAGCAGAAATCAATGCAATAGAGACTAAGAAAACAATCCAAAGAATCAACGTATCAAAGAGTTGGTTCTTTGAAAGAATAAATAAAATCGATAAGCCCCTAGCCAACCTTATTAAAAAAAGGAAAGAAAAAGCTCAAATTCATGCAATAAGAAATGAAAAAGGAGAAATCACTACAGACCCAATAGAAATACAGAGGATCATCAACACCTATTTCGAAAACCTCTACTCTCAAAAGTTTGATAACACAGAAGAAATAGACAGATTCTTAGAAGCATATGAAGTACCAAAGTTAGATCAAGAGGATATAAAACTGTTGAATAACCCAATCTCTGCTAATGAAATTGAGAATGTAATTGGGTCCTTGCCCACCAAGAAGAGCCCAGGCCCAGATGGATTCACTGCAGAATTCTACAAGAAATATAAAGAAGACCTAATGCCGACACTCCTCAAACTATTCAATGAAATTGAAAGGGAAGCAATCCTTCCTAAGTCATTCCTGGAAGCAAATATTACTCTAGTACCAAAACCTGAGAAAGACCCAACTATAAAAGAGAACTATAGACCGATCTCCCTAATGAACACAGATGCAAAAATCCTCAATAAAATATTGGCAAATAGGATCCAGCAAATCATCAAGAAGATTATACACCATGACCAAGTGGGATTCATCCCAGGAATGCAAGGATGGTTCAACATATGCAAATCAATAAATGTAATCCACCATATCAATAAAGCCAAAAATAAGAATCACATGATCATCTCTATAGATGCAGAAAAAGCCTTCGATAAGGTCCAACACTTATTCATGATAAGAACTTTACAGAAAATTGGAATAAATGGTCTTTACCTCAATATAATAAAGGCCATTTATGACAAACCAACAGCCAGCATCATACTAAATGGCCAAAAATTGAAAGCCTTTACTTTAAAATCGGGTACAAGACAAGGATGTCCTTTATCACCACTCCTATTTAATATAGTACTGGAAGTACTAGCCAGAGCAATTAGGCAAGAAAGAGAAATAAAAGGGGTAAAGATAGGAAAAGAAGAAGTTAAATTATCATTGTTTGCAGATGACATGATACTCTACATAGAGGACCCCCTAAACTCCATTGAAATACTCTTAGATACAATAAATAAATTCAGTAATGTGGCTGGATACAAAATAAATACTCAGAAATCAATAGCATTCCTATACACGAACAACAAAATTACAGAGAGGGAAATAAGAGAAACTGGACTATTCACATTAGCAAGCAAAAAAATGAAATATTTAGGAATTACTCTTACGAAAGAAGTGAAAGATTTATACAGTGAAAATTATAATACACTGAAAAAGGAAATTGAAGATGATCTCAGAAAATGGAAAGACATCCCTTGCTCATGGATAGGAAGAACAAACATTGTGAAAATGGCCATTCTCCCAAAACTGTTATACAGATTCAATGCAATCCCAATAGAAATACCATCAACATACCTTATAGATCTAGAGAAATCACTCCTAAATTTCATCTGGAACCAGAAGAGACCTAGAATCGCAAAGGCAATTCTAAGCAGCAAAGACAAAGCAGGAGGCATCACAATCCCTGACTTGAAGTTATACTACAAAGCAACAGTAGTAAAATCAACATGGTATTGGAATCAAAACAGAGCTGAAGATCAGTGGAATAGATTCGAAGATACAACCACAACTACGAACACACTCAACCACCTTATTTTTTGATAAAGGAGCCAAGCAGGTTCACTGGAAGAACGACAGTCTCTTTAATAAATGGTGCTGGAAAAACTGGCTCTCCATTTGCCGAAAACTAAAGCTAGACCCATGTCTATCACCATGTACTAAATTAAAATCTAAATGGGTCAAAGATCTGAATATTAAAACAGAAACACTAAATCTATTGGAAGACAAAATAGGTAGAAACCTTGGAGACATAGGAGTAGGTAAAGAATTCATGAACAGGACTCAACCGCATGGGAAATACTTCCCAGAATCAATAACTGGGACCACTTCTTATTAAAAAGTTTCTGCATGTCAAAAGAAATCTCCAGCATAGTGAAAAGAAAACCCACAAACTGGGAAAAGATTTTAGTGAACTCTCTCTCAGACAAGGGCCTCTTGTCTAAAACATACAAAGAATTAAAGAAACTCAGACCTCCGAAATTCAAAGATCCAATCCAAAAATGGGCATCTGAGATGAATATGCAATTCTCAGATGAAGAAATGCAAATGGCAAATAAATACATGAAAAAATGCTCATCATCATTGGTCATTAGAGAAATGCAAATTAAAACCACACTGAGATACCATCTCACTCCTGAAAGAATGGCCAGGATCAAGAAAACCGACAACAAATGCTGGAGAGGCTGTGGGGAAAAAGGAACTCTCCTGCACTGCTGGTGGGAGTGTAGACTGGTACAGCCTTTGTGGAGATCTGTCTGGAGATTTCTCAAAAAGTTGGGACTGGAAATCCCATTTATTCCAGCTATTCCACTTCTAGGCATATTCCCAGAAGAACTGAAAGCATCATACCACAGTGATATATGTGCACCTATGTTTATAGCAGCACAATTTGTAATCGCCAGATCTTGGAAACAACCCAAGTGTCCATCAACTGAGGAATGGATAAAAAAGTTGTGGTATTTCTATACAATGGAGTATTATTCAGCTATAAAGAAGGATCACATTGAGATATTTATCAATAAATGGGCGCAGCTTGAGACCATACTCATAAGTGAAATAAATCAATCTCGCATGTGTGAATACCGAATAGTTTCCCTAATGTAAGTAATGATTCAAATATATAAAAATATGTGGTAATCATGATTCCCCATTAGGTGGCCTTGAAGCCTTATAAAGTTTTCACTCATTAATTAGAAAGGCTTTATTCTGGGCTTCTTGATATGAAAATATTTGAAGCTAGAGTATATGAAGTTTTACCCAAATATTTCAAGGAAAAAGACACTATGGTAACTACTATTAAGTCAGGTTATAAGGTGGTGAAGTACTAGGTTATTGAAACAGTCATGCTGTGACCTCTATTGTTATATTGTTATGTCCTGTTTTATCTCAATCTCCCCCTTATTGTTTCAAAAAAAATTATTTAGTCATTTCTTATGTTTGTCTTAATTAAAGAAAAAATTCAAAAAAATTAGGATATATAAATAGTAACTCTTTTCGATTTCCTATTAACTTGTTTTGAAGTCCTGTAGTACTCCCACGATCTTGTTTTGACTGATTAGACTCTGTTCCATTCTATATGATAGTATCAAGTTTGAAGACATAGGCAACTACTTTGAAGACAATAAGATTCACTAAGATACCCATTCTGGTTTGACTATTGTCTTCTTTGGAAGTCCTGTAATGTTTACAATGCCTAAGTTTTATTGGTCTTGTTCTCTACTGTTTTGTCCAACTTTATAATATCTAATAAGATAGACAATTCTTTTTAAGGAAACAAGGGACAACGTTGATAAGCATTGTTGATAAACTTGTACTCTGTTCTACACCATGTGCTATGTCTATCCTTGGTATTGACTGACAGCTTTGTTTTGCCATATTTGACTGTATTCTTCCCCCCCCCCAAAGAAAGTAATAAGCACTAAGGAGTAATAAAATCCAAGATGTGTAAATTTTGTTGTAAAAAAGAGAGGGAAAAAAAAAAGAAAAAGAGCTCTAACGGATATAACAGCAAGTGTGTTTGGGGGTGTTAAATAGCTGACTTTATCAATGTTTTTGGAACATTGAACACAGCTGTTTGCAGTCTCCCTGTTTGAATGTCCACCTTGTGTTCTTTGATACTGTGATTTGAGGAACTGTTTTCAAGAAAATAGTGTGTAATCTACTAGCAGGTAATTTCTTACTGTTATGGTTTTTTGTTTTGTTTTGTTTTGTAGTTCTGTATTGCGTGTACCCTTACGCCGCTTTGGTTTGTTTTGTGTTTTTCTCTTTTTCCTCTTAAATAAAAAAAAAAAAAGATTCGAGGAAGAAGCTGTGATGTCTGATGTCTCTGGGCATGTTGATTACACATCAAAACCGAAGCACTGGCCTCGAAACACTAGATACTGCTCCACTCTGTGATACGCAGGTTACTCTCTCTCTCTCTCTCTCTCTCTCTCTCTCTCTCTCTCTCTCTCTCTTCTTTCTGTATGTTGCACAGGCCTCCTACCTAGCCCAGCCCACAGCACTCACGAACTTCCTGCCACTCTCGCCACTCTCACAGTCACTCATTACTGAGCCACTCTCCTCTTCACAAATTAATATAACCTGGGCTCAGCCTTGAATCGGGGCCTTTGTTCTGCTTAGCCATCATTCTAGCTGGACTTAGGACACCTTTGGCTCCCATAACTACAAATATACCTTAGTGTCTTTATTTGTACCGTGGATTGCTCTGGAAGTTGTATATTAGAATTACTTATTGGAATTTCAATAACTTTTTCCTGGAATTGTAACTGTGGACTCCTCTGGACCTTGACAAGGTTCAGAAGGCTTTCTATAAGGACTAGCTATTCCTACCGCTCCTGGAGATGGAATAGGAGATGGATGCACATTTGACAGCCTCACTGGGGGTCCCTGGCTGCAGATGACCTGGGTATTTAGGCAGAATGATAGGAAGGTATCTTGATCTCACACACAAGAAAGCATCTTCCAGAAGGCAATACTGGTGCTTTCTTCTATTATGTAAGACTCCCTTCTCAAAGACTCCCTTCTCAAAGTTAGGCAACTTAGGGACCTTCAAAAATTGTCCTGTGATGATGGGAGAAAATGAAAGTCCACCATGCTTCAGTGACCAGCTATGTAATGAAGGCCTACTGTTCTGTACACAGGTAAATAATCAGCAAATAGAGAAGGATGATCAGTTTTTAGGCTTCCAGGAGACATAATCTTTAGCAAAACTGTCTACATAATTTGCTGAGCCCAGTCCAAAATGAAAAGGCAGAATTTCTCATTCAAAGCGTATTAAAACAGTGACAAGTAGAGCTTTGAATTATGTTTGGAGCCCACTCGGTGTGAGGTCCTGTGAGACAGCACAGGTTTCACACCCATAAAACTGGTCCTGGGCTTAAGCTTGAACTTCCCTTCCACAAACAAACTGCTTATAAATTGATGTGATAGACAGGAGCATCAGGAAGTTCTCACATTAACTTGATAACAGTACAGCAAGGACAGATTAACCTACCTCTGAGCTAGTGAGATACTCTGTTCTCTTGACACTGCAAATTGAAAACAAACGCTTCAACTAGGACCCCAGCAGTGGCAGAGACCTAAGTGCAAGGAGGTATCTATCTCCAGGAAAAAAAAAAAATACATAAAAGAGCTCTTCACCAAACCAAATAAGGGATGATTTTTCCCTTATATTTTATAATTTCAAAGTGAAAAACAGTCACTGTCTTGACCAATAGGGGGCATCTAGATCCCCAACTTTGTTCCCTGTTGACTGTATTTCAGAGTTCCTCGTAGGAGAAACTGCACCATCATTAAAAGTCACTAGCACAGCCAGTCCAGGGCTTTTTGATGAGTCTCTTGCTTGCTTTCTCTTCGTCT
Source organism: Cavia porcellus (assembly GCF_034190915.1). Lineage (NCBI taxonomy): Eukaryota > Metazoa > Chordata > Mammalia > Rodentia > Caviidae > Cavia > Cavia porcellus. The sequence continues at coordinate 22,924,805 of NW_026947509.1, read as the reverse complement.
AAAGCAAGTAGCAAAGATGTAAAGACATAGCACTAACAGGGTATAGATGCCTTGTTAAATTCCCAGGCTCTGAAAGCAAATGTATTTATGCACCACATAACAACATTTTAGACAGGTCACAAATATATAGGGTCCCATATGCTTAAAATGGCCTGAAAAAGTCCTATTGCCCAAGGGTTATACATTGCCCATGTGTTTGTCTTGATGCCAATGTAAACAAACTTATGGCACAGCCAGTCAGAAAAGAGTATCCTGCATGTAATTATATATAGCACACAGTACTTGATAATGATAATAAATAACTATGCCTCTATCTTACATATTTACTATACTATTCTTGTTATTGTTTTTAGAGTGCAATCCTTATTTTAAAAGTTTACTGTAAAGCAGAATAAATGTTATACCACCAGTAACCTCTTAAATAGCATGTTTACTTGATTGGTATCAAGTGCCATGACAGGTGACTGACCTATACCACCTGCACTTGTATAAGGACGCTTGCTGACATTCACACAATGGCAAAATCACCTAATGATGTATTTCTCAAAATGCAACCCATTGTAAGCAACACAAGACTGTATTTCATTCTCTCATTGATCGACTCATTAAATCAACAGATACTGAACTCTTATTATCTGACATGTTCTGCCTGGAGTCTAATGCATAACAGTTGAATAATCTGTGAACAGACAGACAAGGTCTGTGGACTCAGAGACCGCAAAGACAGATCTGATGCTGAATGCTTTGTTTTGCCACTGTTGAACAATATGTGACCTTGAGCAATTTATTTCGCTTTTCTGATCATCGATGTCTTCATCTGTAAAATGGGGAGAATATTTTTAACACTACTTCCTATAGTCAAGTGAACTATTATATGCAAAGCACCTAGTCCAGTGCTAAGCACTCAACAAATATTAGCTATTATATCATTACTAATTTGCACTGACTTAATTACATGCAGAAAGGACACCACAGGTTTCACAAGCCAGAATTTTCCTCTTCCCTGTTCTAGCCACTAGTTTAATAAATATTGAAAATTATGCTTAAAATAACCCCTAAAGAAAAGTGCCATGACATGGTATTGTGCTGCTTTTTTCCTCCAGTGCAGAAGCACCTAGTGTCTTGATTTATCTAAGATGAGAAAGAGTCCCACACAGAATTACAAGTACTTTATATATACCACAAAACACTCAGTCAGATTAGTGAGTTTGGGGTCTCACATCTGAAAGAGAAACAACTACTAAAAGAAAAACTCCCCAAAAGCAAATGAGCAGATGTTCAGCCAGGAGTGTAAGTCAGAGCCTTGACCTTCACAAGTGCTGTGTGCCGAGACAGGAGAACCTGTCCTAGCCAGGAAAGCACGGACTCACCCCCAGGTCCTTGACATGTGCCTCCGCTACAGTGCTCAGAATGCTCTGGTCAAAACAGCAGCATAAACTTCTACCTGGTTTTGTTATTTCTGTTATTCCAAGCCATTCCTATTCACTCTAATAAAAGTCATGATTTTCCAGGACACACATACCTAACCCACACAGATATAGGCAGACAGTTATGGAATTTCTTCTCATTTCTCTTTTGTTATTCCAAGGACCTCTCCTGTCACTTTCCAAATGTGTATTATTTATCTTGAAATATTCATTATATAACTAGAAATAAAGATTGTAAGTAATTCTAACTCATTGCTCCCTGTCTAAGGCAACATGTTATTATTGAAGAGTCTTCCAGTTCTGGGAAGCTAGATAAAATCATGTCATACCCGAGAAAGAAACCAAGAAGGAAGAACAAGCAGCCAATAAAACTGGAGGAGTGAATGGCATTTCACTTTGCAGGACGTTTCAGTGAAATCGCACATCACATCACAGTCGTCCAAACTTTGAAGTCCAGATTTCAAAAGGAAAAACGGGGTAAGTGTACCTCTGCATCACCTTCTCCCAGAAAAGAACCAAAAACAATCTTGAGTCACTACCAATTTTAGTAGAGCTTGCAAATGTAAAATATAAGAGGAGCAAACGATATAGTACTAAATTTGATTGCTAAACTTTTAATATTATAATTAATGACATTAAATTTTGAATAAAATGTCAGATATAGTCTTATATTTCTGAAGTTAATTCAAATCATTTTGTTGATATTCAGATTCAGCTTTAACTTTGGCTACATATTTGTTTTACCACTTCACCATTGGACATTTTATCAAAATGTACTTTCAGTGAAAGAAACATTTAGGTGGTGAACAAAGTTGATATAAACCTATATTAATTACAGCAAAAAATGAAAACATTAGTGGCTAAACTTCTGACATGTTGTGATGTCTAAGGTCTAGTGGGGACATTCTCCTTTAAGAATGTGCTCCATTAGGATATGTAAGTTCCCCTTGCCAAAAAGGACCCAACTGCATCCAGTGCATCCCAGAGGACACAGAGTAGATCTCTGAGACCTAGATGACTTCCTCAGCCTGTCACATGAGGCGCTGTGCACTAGTTCAATTATAGTGTATGCACGACTTCTAAGTACAATTGTGATCCCTTTGTTTCATGAACTGTGATCCCTCTGACAGACCAGAAACCACTGACAATGACCTCATCTCTGCACTCTCTAATTCTGATCTTAATGTTTGGTAAGTATGTTTTATTGGAATATTTTTTCTTATTTCAGGATAATTTAAATCACCTGCAAAAGCTGCAACCCTGCCAGGTATGATAAAGCAAGCGTGTGATCCCAGCCTTCTGGAGGCTGAGGCAGGTGGATTGTCGTAAATCAAGGCCAGCCTCATAGTAAGCTCAAAACCAGCTTGAACTACATAGTGAGACGCTGTCTCAGAAAGAAAAAAAATGCATTTATGGTCAAATCTTAATACAAGCTCTCTTTTCCACTGCAGGAGGAACTGATGGCAGTTCAGTCAAACAAACGGGCCACATAATTGTCTTAGAAGGAGCATCTGTGACTATGGATTGCAATTATACATCGAAAGGGTACCCCACCCTTTTCTGGTATGTCCAGTATCCCAACAAAGCTCTTCAATTTCTTGAGAGAGAGACCATGGAAAACAGCAGAAACTTTGGTGCCAGAAGTATTAAAGAAAAAACCTCCCCCATTGTAAAATATTCAGTCCAGGTATCAGACTCAGCTGTATACTATTGTCTTCTGAATGACACAGTGTCAAGGATGCAAGAAGAGCTGTTCAAAAACCACAGGTCCTCAGAAGAAGCATGCACTAAGGCTGGGAAACCCAAGCTGAGGAGCCTTGTTCTCTCACACAGGCAGTCCCCCTAGCACATTATTAGAAAATAAATCATCTACAAGTGCTTCTCACCACAAGGCACAGGGGTTTCATTTATTGAAAACAAGATCTGGGAAGGGGTCTCAGACCCTCTCAGTTAGGTCAGCTCTCTCTTGGCCTTAAGGCAATATGCTTAGGAATTAGAATCTAAATGACTTGTATACCAGTCTTGACTCTATTATTTATTAGCCATGCAAATGTGGCCAAGTTAATTGATGTCTTAAGGGTATAATGCCTGGCAAGCATGACGTCCTGAATGTGATTACCCGTATAAAAAATAAATAAAATAAAACAAGGTTGCTAAACTCCAGAAATTTCTGTGCACTTAAATGTCTCAAACATTTGCAAAACTTTTAACAACTTTGATTCTCATATAATTAGGAAAACAAAAGTAATATCATATATCATTTGTTGAGTGATGTATTTATCACAGGCCTTATCGTACTATCCACAATAATTACTAACATTTGTCAAGTGTTTAATATATATGACGTATTGTTCTAAGTGCTCACTCATTTATTTAATCTTCACTACAACATCATGAAGTAGGTAAACTAATTAACCCTATATTAAAAATAAGCAAACTTAAATACACAGAGGTTAGATAACTTGTACAAGAACACAGAGTCCGAAAGAGGAGAATTGATATATAAGCATTGTATAGGTAGACCACCAAAGCCTTCATTCTTAACCACTCTATTCTGTTAACTTTCAGTGTTATCTCAAATCCTCATCACAAAACAACACTTGGTATTATTATCTACATTTTACAGACGAGGACACTAGTAGCTAGTAAGACTCAAGGTCAAATCCAATTGCTTCTAATCATGTTCTCTTTTCACTTTGCCATTCCACATAACATTACAGTTGATGACCATATATAGAGGCTGGGGATGGAGCTCTGTGGTACTTGCTTAGTATGCACTAAATCAATCTCCAGCAACTCCATGTAAGTCCATGTAAGTCGGTGTAGAGAAACACTTGTATTTCTGCATCACAGGATTTTAGCTTTCATCGTGGCCTGTTCACAGCTAATGTAAATTCACATAAAATATGCCCTTCAAAAATGAAATAGCACAAAGTTGAGATCGGTAGCTAACAGGAGGTGGAAGTGGGATTGCTGTAAGTCTGAGACCAGCCTGGGCTACATAGTGAGTTCAAAAAGAAAATAAAGTGGAGATTGGTAGGTAATGCATTTATTTATATCATGAATTATAGATAAAAAATTTCAAAAAACTGGAAATATATATATGTGCAATAGTTTTATAAAAGTCAATTGCAATATAAGGAATAAAGAATAAAAAGACCTGAATTTTATAGTATTTTTGTGTAACTCAACCAAACTAACTCAAGGAAAAGATTTTTCTGAGAGGACAGTGAAGACTCATAAAATCCATTTGCAAAAACTACAGCTGGATCTCACAGGAAGAAGAAAATCATCACTTGGTTGTTCTTTCTAAGCTCACTTCTCTGTGGATATATGCTGAGTTCTCCTATTGGGAGACCAGAAGTTGCTGTAACCCTGTCAGATTTTGCTCAGATAGCAAAAGGACGATTCTGATTCAGACCCTATGGGGTTTTATAGCTCTAGTAACAAGTACTGCCCAACTGCTCTTTCTGTATCTCTAGTCCAAATCAATGAGCCTGGTGTCCACCCAGATTCAATAACCTATTGTCAGAAAAAGGAGGTCTAAATCCATCCTTATACATAGGGGCACTTCCAGTAGACAGGTGATTGGATGGAAACAAATCCCAAAGGTGAAAAATTACTTCAGGCTCAAAGTAGTTAAGCAACACGATAAAACCACTGAATCATAGACAACAATCATAGATGAGTGGAAACCAGATGAATAAAGTAAGAGTCTGACCAGACAGTATTTGAGCCAGGCATAGTGGCCCACACCTGTAATCCCAGCACTTGGGAGACTGAGGCAGGAGGATTGTTGCAAGTTCGAGACCAGCCTGGACTACAAAGTGAGTTCAAGGCCAGCCAGAACTGCATAGGGAGACTCTGTCTCAAAAAGACAAAAAAAAAAAAAAAGAGTATCTGGATCAGATTTGGAGAAACACAGACAAACTGTACATAACAAGTCCAAATAAGAATGATAAGATTAAAGTAGTCTGAAATAATATTGTACGGGAAAATAAAGATGTCCTATGCAAAAATCAGGGATTTTTGAAATATCTTTTTAAAAAGAGAACAAACTTGTCCTTGAGAGATCTACTTGATCTAACATAGCTGAACATAGCACGGTTGAAATAAAACAATCATTGGACTCCTGTCCCTGTACCTCGGCCCCATTCTTGGGATCCTGAGTAATGCTGAGCTTATGAGAGTATTTGACCTACTTAATAAATGTCTCTTAATCTTGCCACCAGGGGGCAATGTGGGCATTATATTTTAAAAATCAGGGCTACTTTCCTTTTCAAGTAATCTTATAAATAGTGTATATTTATGCATTTCTGCTATCTCTGACAGTGGGAAATACCTTTGGCTTCTAAAGTAAACATAGAAAAGTTATAATAATAAAAGCCTCCTCTGACCAACTAATCTTTATTCTAAAATCCTTTACCAGAGACCTATGAGAGCTTCTGTTGCAGTGATAATAAAGAACCAGCAGATTCCTTTGGCTGTTGTGCAGCTTCAGCTAAGATGAAAAATAAGGAGTTTCTGTGTGTGAGAAGTCTAATGTTTTCAAACTTCTGCAAAGGGCAATGAAAATACTATGTTATGGTTGATACATTGAGTTAACTTGAGAAGCTTAGAAATTTAACTAAGAGACTCAGCAGCAAGCCAGGATCCCTACTTTCCAAATATCCTGTGCAAAAGGAGGGCACAGAGATTTTGTGAGTGCTACATCTGCCAGGGGAGCAGGGGAGGTTGTATACACTCTAAGGGAAGAAAAGAGGCTTCCTCTCCCCACCTAATGCTCCGGCTGCTTTTGCTGGTTGCTGCCTTGAAGTGTTGCCTGGGTGCCATGGTGCCATGCAACCGTGCCTTGGAGCCAGCTGATTATGGACAGAAACCTCCAAAAACGATAAGCTAAAAATAAACCTTTCCTTTCTTAATTTTGGGTGTTGGGTATTTTGTCCCAGCAATGAGAGAAAAGTAACTAAGACATACTCCAAATGGCTAATGAGGAGTTCTCTCTAGCAAATATGTGAGAGAAAGAAATGCGTAGACACTTCAGTGATGCTATCTGGTGCTTGGTGATGTCTTTAAGAATAGGGGTAAGAGGTGAAAAGGAAGTGGAGCAAAGTCCTCAGTACCTGAGTGCCCCAGAAAGAGAATTTATCACAATCAACAGCAGTTATTAGACAATCATGAACACCTAACATTGGTTACAACAGAAGCCTGGAGGAAGTATTGTCTCTTTGTTTATACTGAGCATAGAGATGAAGAAGAATCAAAGAGTAATTGCCTCGATAAACATCAAAGAACAACACAACCCCTTGCACATCACAGCTTCCCAGACCAGAGACTCTCCCACCTACTTCTGTGTGGTGGGCACAGTGCTCCCCACACACCTGCAGCTGTACCTCAACTCCAACGTCAAGTCCTGTTTCTCGCTCTTGCCTTTTCAGACTTGTCTGTTTCTATCTTCAGACAGAAAATATAAACTTTTTGAAGCTTTTGAAATATAATACTTTCCCCTTATAGACCATCTGTAATTTCTATAGCATCATCACCAAGTATATTAAACAGAATGATCCATGATTTTTACATTGGAAATAGAATATATAGACTCTAGAGTCAAATTGCCATGGTATAAAAATTCTATTTCTGTTGTTCATTAACTGGATGGTCTTAACTATGTGATTTAATTTGTGTCTCACTTTTCCTCAACTATAAAAGAAAATAATAGCACCTAATACTGATTGTGGAGACTGCATGAAGTAATATATGAAGTACTTAACACAGTCCCTGGAACACAGCAGAATATAATAGCTCTTATTAGTATTGGATTTAATTCCACAACAGTTTGCTAATACTCATGTGTTAATATCCCAAATCTTGAGAGAAGAAAGTAGAATGCAAATAATAAGTACTTAATAATTTTAGTTTTCAATTTTCTAAAGAAGTGTTGGCAACTGGCCTTTTAAGTAGTATGTAAAAGCAGGAAAACATAGAACTACTGCAGGAAACACGGTAGGAAGGTGTGATTTGTGGCATGGAGTTCACAGGGCAGACTACCCAAAGGGAAAAAGGCACACAAAGACAGAACTCCCCTTCAGTATTCAATGGAGCGCTCCCCATGCATGTAGACAGAAACCTACCCAGGAAAGGAAAGAGCTGTGCAGGAGACTTCAGAGAACAGTGCTCTTCAAGCACACCTTAAACTCAGACAGAAGATTGTTGCTTAGCCACATATTCCTTAATTCTTTAATATTTCACAATTTCCTCGCTCTCATTTATCACTGCTGGCCATTTTTAAAGAATTGTTCATTTAAATATTTAGGAAATAGACCTGTCTGGTTTAGATAATGAGTAAAAACAAAAATAAATGTCATCCATTTGGCATGACAAAACAGTTATTGGTTAACCTAATTGTCTTTTTTCTTTTGTCAATAATGCAATCATCTTGAAAAATTAGTTTTCATTTATCATCCCTAAATTCACTTATGCATGATGTGAAGTGATGATAAATTCTAACCACGCTGACACTTGTAAGAAGGAGGCTTTGGCATAATGGAAAGCCCTTATCGCTGTCAACTTCAGGCCTCAGTTTTACTGTTTTAATGATCTAGTTCATTTCCACTGCCTATTATAATGTCTTAAATACTTTCACTATATGTCTTCTTATTCTTTATCTTCTAAGACTGAGATTTCCTCACTTTTAGAACCTTTCTGTTATCCCTATAGTCATTTGTGTTGTTACATCTCTCTGGGAATTCTTTTTTACTCTAATGAACAACCATCATTAATGACTTCCAGAAAGGATTCAAAAATCATCTGAATCTTGATAGTTCCACATGCTGTGGCCAAAGTAGAACTCTGTTTAAACTATATTTCCCAGGCTTCCTTACAGATGATGTGCAGGCCTATAATATGCTGAATTTTTGCTTGGGAGATGACCAAGCAAAAGCTAAGCATTCTTGTTTTGTTTTGTTTTGTTTTGTTTTGTTTTGTTTTGTTTTGTTTGTCTTGTTTTGGAAATGTGGAGGTTGCATGGGGTTGGCAGCAGTAACTGATTCTTGACTGGACCACAGCAGGGACTTCTCAGTTAGGCCAGGTTAGCTACATGTTCTATGGTCACTACACTGAGGCAGCTCTGATTGTTACAGAGGAGCAAGCTTCTTCCAGGCCTACTTGTTTGGGTGATTGAAGTGGGAAGTTCACCTAGAGATTTTTTCCAGCTGGCCTAATGGTCCTGTAAACCACCTAACATCCTTTCCCAAAGACCTCTCTGCATAGAGTAGGTAGAGTGGTTTCTTCTTCCTCACTTCACATTCCCACATCTCACAGGGTTTATTCTGAGGCCCCCTGTAGCTTGTGTTCCAATGTCCAAGCCAAGTAGCCAAACCATGTCATCTTTTTATTGCCTCACACTTGACTCATCTCAGCCAGGAACAGTTCACAGTATTTTACCATGACTTCCAGTCTCTTTGCCCGGAAAAACTAACTGTACAAAAGAATTGTTTTGCTCATTTTTCTCATCACTGGAGCAAAATACCCAACATCTACAGGATAAAGGAGGAGAAGTCTATTTTGTCTCAAGTTTCCATCCATAGTCAGCCAGCTCGAAGGCAGATACAAAATGACAGAGAGGTTCAGCATATAAAACACCACACATCACAGCAGAGCAAGAAAGGAGCAACCAAGGAAGGATAAAAACCCTTACAGGTCATAACCTCAGGGACCCAGTTTTTCCAACCAGATCCTCCCCCTAACAGCACATTCATCTTTTCAGTAGATTGATTTACTGGTAGATAGAGTGACCCAAGTTCCAATCACCTTCCAAAAGCTCAACCTCTGAACACATGAACGTTGGGTGGGGGAGCATTCTAGGTCTAAATCATAACAAAAGTAAAGCCAATCTCGATGATCTCCCTGATACTTTATGAGTGAAAGCACGGTGGATCTCATGGAATCAATCTAGCACCAAGCACCAGCCTCCTAAAAGATAGAAAAGAGCCTTCATTTGCTACACATATGGGCATGAGATAAACTGAGAACTTAACAGAGCCTTCTTCCTTTAATGTTTTTTCAAAACCTCCCTATGTGTGTCCATTAAGTTTCTTTTTTAAACCTCAGAACCCAGTAAGGGGCTTAGATTAAAGGGCCATTGAATCCCAAGTTTAATTAAAGAACACTTTCCTCATTTGGCAAGAATGGAGAGGCAGATCAAAGACTAAATTCAGAGCTTACATCATGCCTTTTACAAACGCAAATCAAATCAGTGTTTCCAGTTAATTGGCTAATATCTTCCCTTGTTTAAATCTTAGATTAAATGTCACTTCCTTAATAAACACTTTCCTGTCCTCTAATCTAAATTTGTTCCCATTTTTGTCTTTCTTTTTTAAAAAAAGGCTTTTAGGCTTTAACACAATTTTCATGTATTTCTGTGAGATTATATGCATAATATATCTTTTCCATTAAATTCTAAGCTGTATTAAATGTCCTAGCTTCAAAATAGTCTGTAACATACATTAAAAAGTATAATAAATGGTTGATGACTGAATGACTCTTAAGCATCAGGTATGCATCTTACTCTGTGTTAGGCTGGCCCTCAAGTGTGGATACTCCCAATGACACATTAGGTAACTTGCCATGGTTTATATCTAGATGTTCCCTCAAACCTGATGGTGCCGCTTTTGCAAGGTAATTGGTGCATGAGTGTGATGCTCACAGATTAATCAACTAATGAATTTATAGATAAATGTGACATTAGGAGTTGAACCCTCCTGAAATGGTGGGTCACTAAGAATGTGGCTTTCAAGGGCATTACTCCTTCACTTCTTCCTTAAGCTTTCTCTCTCTCTGTCTCTCTCTCTGTCTCTCTCTCTCTCTCTCTCTGTCTCTCCCTCTCTGTGTCTCTCTCTCTCTCTCTCTCTCTCTCTCTCTCTCTCTCTCTCTCTCTCTATCTTTCTCTCTCTCCGCCATCCTATCTGCTCTGGAGGCAGCTGACTGTGGACTAAAACCTCTACAAACTGTGAGCCAAACTAAACCTTTCCTCTTTATAGTTGTGAGTGTCACACATTGTGTCTCAGCAATGAGAAGAAACTAAGACGTAAGTCAGTTATTGAAGAGACTTAGAGGTACATATAGCAGTGCTTCTGGGACTGAGGCTGTAGCCCAACAACTAGAGACAATATAGGACCTTGAAAGAGAATTCACCAAAAATAGGCATCAGCATGAAAAACTGCAGAGAGTGTGTGTACGTGCAGAGTAGTCACAGCAAGGACATTAGACCAGCACCCTAAAACCTGCATTGTACTATGTAAAAGGTCATAGTAATCCAGGCCCTAAGGGACAATGGGGGAAATTTAAGTTAGTGACATTGAGATTTATTGGTTCTTTCATTTTTAATTTTTTTTCTCTTTAAAATAAAATGGATTTTGTTGATCCTCTTAATATATAATAAGGAATATACCTTCTTGAAAGATACATCTGGCCTTTCTGCCAGCTCCTAGGAGATAACCTCTAAACCTTTGGAATTTCCTCAAGTATAGACATGTCTTCATTGTTGATGGTGGTCTCCTTGGGACAAGCTAAAAGTTCCTGCTAATAAGATGGCACAACATGGGCAAGCCACATCCTGTGGTGGCAGGTGGCAGGAGTGACGATGCCAGAAAGACTAAATGTATCATCTAGTGTAAAGGCTGTAAATCCCAAATATCATTGACCTAGCAACTGAATTCAACTACATAAGCAATCAATCATGCCTATGTAATGAAGCTGTAATTTTTTTAAAAAAAATTTTGGGGAGCAGCTGTGCTGGAGTTGTAGATCAATAGTAGAATTCATGCTTAATGTTTGTGAGGTCCTAGTTCAGGGAGGAATTGCATCTGAAAAAGTTCTCTTAGGATATAGGTTGATACAAAGACAAATCATGCAATCTTAGATTTCATGCAATGTTTTTGATCTGTGGAAATTTCTAAGAGTGATAGGAACAAAAAGAAGAAAGAAAGACATTGATAAAAATCTCTGTACCTCACCCCCACAATCCCTCCCACCAACAGAGTGGGAAAAAGCAATAGTGTAGCCCACAAATAGGTTTTTAAGAATCTGAGAATAGAGGGCACTTGTGACACTCTTAGACAGGCGTGGTGACATTATCCTTGTATGGTTCTATCCATGCAGACACAGTTGTGTGCTAGCACAGCTGGCCCAGGAGACACAAGAAGCCACATTCTGCCTGACTGATGTTAGGAAACAATTTTCACACGCACACAAAAGTCATAGACAATAACTGAGAGAGCCTCGGTGGACCTGGATATAAACTAATGGTATGATTTAAAAAAAAAAAATAGAGAGCAAGCAGAACAACACTCAGAGAGCTACAGACACTAGTGTGGACCAGTGGCCCCACCTTTGCCAGGGTACCATTTAAGACCTCTAGAACTTAAATGTTATTTCAAGGCGAGGGAAGAGGAAAATCTAAGGGAGAGAAAGCCTGGAATTGACTTACAGAATGTGATTTAACAGAACAAATCCAATATTTGCTTAAAGTAAGAGTTCTGGTACTAGGCAAAATGATTACTGGAGTTAAAATTAAGTCATTTATAGAAAATAAAGTTGTCCTGGTTTATACATCTGAGTAAACTGCAAAATATTTACCCACAACTTCCCTAGTATCCAGTCAGCCAAATCCAAACCCACTCTTACACAAATAGCAAATGGCTTCCTCCTATATTGTATGTTCCCTCAGGCCTACCAAGGGTTATGTGCTGTTTCTAGATAAAAGAAAATCTAAAATACAGCAGAACACTACTAACCTGGGTGCTTATTAAAATAGCTCAAGTCAGTAGGGAATCTGGTGTAAGCCTCAAATACAGAACAGTGTTCCTAGAGGCACCAAAGGAGTACTATATTCCCCATTAAGGGACACTGCTGACCGTACATCACTACAGAGGCAGTGATTGGCAAACAACAATTTTAAATAGGCGCATAAACAGTAAACACAAGATAACTCATTTGGACACATTTACATGCAGCATGTAAAGGATTTAAAATAACATTCCCGAGTTAAACCGAAAACATTACTATGTAAATGCCACAACCAAGTCAAATGCAATAGTAAATACCAGCTTTGCAAATTGGTCTCCCTTAAGGGTACTCACAGGAGTTAGATTGCAAGCTGCACTGTTAAGAAATGTCCTCCTCTCTATCAATCATCTCTGTTTTGACATCAAACTCATTGACCAGCATATGGTTGGGAATTTCTGAACAACTGACTTTCAAAACCTAAGGAGCATTCATCCTTCACCTTCTCAGAAACCTCATATTAGCTACTGTTGACAAAAAAAAAAGAAAAAAGAAAAAGAAATCATAAATCTAACCACAAAACTGGATCCTTTCAAAAGAGAACAGACACCATTCTCCGCATTGTTTGCATACATCTGTGCTGAGGCTTCCACTGAATTGATCAAGGCGAGCAGTCATCAATCAGCAGGCATCACCAAGTGGAAGTTGGAACACCACAACAGAAAAATTGAGTCTTTTTTTACATTCCCTATTGTTGCTTATTAAAATATAAGTTGCTTGTTGACCTCACCACACTGAGTTATGTTTGGTGCAATATTGAAAAGCCCCCGCCTGCACATCCTCTTGAAGTTTTGAAATAATAGCTCAGTGAACAGATGTGTGCTTTCTCCAAGTAGCTCTTTGTGGAAATGAATTTTTATGAGTTCAAACTATCTTTGATTCAGCTCTGATTAAAAGTCAAGCTAAAGCTAAATAACATTTTTTTTGCATGAAACTTCACAGAAATTTTAGGGTTATAGATCAAGGACTTTTGAGACTTAATAACACCGATTTAAGAATCATCTTCTGCTTGATGAGATAAAATAACAGTGCAGGACAGAGATAAAAGCACAAGCATTTCAGACCAGACTCCCCCGGTTCCAGTCCTTCATCTGTTAGCCATGTGATTCTCAACAAGCTGCTCGGCTTCTCCATGCTTCCAGTTTCGGGTGTGTTTTTCAAGTGAGATAGTAAACAGCTACCCCGCACAGTTGCTCTAGTGGATGATCATATTTATTTCCACTTAGATCAATGCCTGGCACATTGTGATATACTCCATTAACTCGAGTCATTGTTTGCATATAGGTAGAAAAGAGGAGTAGTTAATGAAGAACCATGCCAGTAAATGTAAAATATAAGATAGATCAATACACTGTATCTTTTGATGATGAAGCTTTCTGTTTATCTCTGTTAACTAAAAAATTTTAAAAACTTTCTTTTAATACTATGAAAAGTGATAGGATTTTCAGCACGGTAAAAGAGAGAATATAAAGTAAAAACGGCCTTTATTCTAAAGATGCGGAGAGAAACTCCAAGACCGCCAGGGTCTGGCTTTCTCTGCCAGAAACGTGGTGCGGGGGTCATACATATAGTTTCCACTGGGGAGGTGCTTAAAGGTGGCATTGCTGATGTGTGAGTAGCTGATTGGGACTCTTCGTGCCACAGGTAAGTTGCATAGGGTCAGAGAAAGTGACCTCAAGGTAAACTCCCTTAGTCCCTCCTCCCACTGCCATAACGTCCTGTCTAAGGCAAAATCCTTTCATTTCCATCTTTTTATTATTAGAAAAAAGGCAAAGTCTCTCTCTCTCTTACTACTTACTGCTGAAAGAGGGCATCATATTGGGCTTTAGGAAGGTTGATGGGATGACAGTTGATGCCCATGCAGGAGCTGGTGCCAGGTGTTTCAGCCAGGACAACTTTATCACTGGTGAATGCTCACACATTAGACTGGAAAGACAAAGAGACAAGTTGTTATGAGGAGGCAGGCCACTATCATATTTAAGGACCCAGGTGAGGTAGATGGAAAGGTGCCTTTGATTTAGATATGTCATTTTATCGGGACCACGGTGAGGTAGAATCATTTCCACGGTGAGGTGGAATTCTGAAAATAAGTGTGGGGTTAAGAGGAGTGAAGTTATGAGAGGTGATTATTCCCCTATCTGAAAGGATAAAAGTTAAGAATGTAGGTAGGTAGGGCTTGTCTCTGGTCCAGGAGTTGAGCTGGAAAGAATAAGAGGGATGGGGATGGCCATGGCTGTGTCACTGTAAGGAAGATAAGAGCCTAGATCTTCAGGGATCTCACATTTGACTAAACAGCTGAGGGTAGAGAAAACTAAGACAGTTGTCATGTAGAACAACATGAAGACGATATTACACATGATGTGGGAATCTTTAGGAAAGACTGTTAAGAGTCCTGCTGTAAAAAAGATAATTAATTAATAGAATATAAGGAATTAGGAACCAAATTGGATAACAAAACATGACTTAGCCTGAGAGCTGTGGCTGTGAGGCCTTGGTGAGGCAGAGATGAGTGGGTGATAGGATGGTAAAAGATTGAGGGTTGGGAGGGCACCACTTGAGTGATGTGGAACCAGGATGGCAGTCCAGCAACTTTGACTGCTGTCAGGGTTGCCAAGAAGACCAGTTAGGGGCCACTCCACCTTGGTTGAAGTCCTGTGGGATGATTTGCTGTAACAGGACTTTAGTAAGTGTATCAGCAGTCTCCCTGGTTGTGGGAAAGGCTTTTATCTATCCTGAAAAAGTACAAACAAAGGTGAGAAGATATTTGAGAATTTTGTGGCAGGGCATGTAATCTACCTGCCAGTCCTAAACAGGGTTGTGTCCAAGAAATTGATGAATAAGAAAGGAAGGGGGTGCTTGCTATATGTCCCTGAGGAGAGGTTCTAGCACAGAAATGGCAGGTGTGAGTTGTTGAGACCTCAGAGTGTCTGGGTCAGTCTGCAAAAACACAAAGGAATAAAAAGGCATTTTTAAGATCCAAGACTATAAAGTGAGTGGTGGAGGGAGGGATATAAGAGAACATGATATAAGGGTTTGGCACCACTGAGTGGATTGGAGTAACAGCACTATTGAGTGCCCTAAGGTCCTGTACTAGACAGTAAGACCAATCAGGCTTGAGTACCAGGAGAATGGGAGTATTATAGGGTGAATGGGTAGGTTTAAGAAAACCATTGTCTTAAGGTTATGCTTAAAGTTTATGTCCCTGTAAATGTTTGGGAGCTATGGGACATTGGGAAACACAAGGAAAAATTGAAGGATCCATGAGACAATTATAATAGGCATGGCATGGGTAGCACAGGTGAGATTGGAAGTATCTCAAACTATGGGATCAACCAGAGAAGAAGCAAGTTTGGAACCTCCATGGAATAGGCCCTATCTGCAAAGGCTGCATAGGTTGGCTGTCAACACCCACTATAGAGACTGAAGAATTAATATAGTAGCCTGAAAACTCAGGAAGAACACTATATATGGCCTCTATATCCACAAGTGCAGAGAATGTCTACCTGAGACCTCCAGTGGGAGTTGGGGCTCTGAGAAGGACACCGTAATAGGGGCTGTGGGCCCCAAGCCCCATCAATCTTCAGCAGCAAGTTGAAGCAGATCAGATCAGTGATGAATCTGGCAGTGATGGAGTTTCCTGTGAGGACAAAGAGTTAGAGGATGGCTTACGTCCTCTCTGGTGGCTAGGACAGTTGCTCTTCCAGTGGCCCTTGAGATTGCAATAGGGGCAAGGCCCCAAGGGAACACCAAGATTGGAGCATCTCTTGCCCAAAGTCCTTCTTCGCTGCACTTGAAGTATGGTCCAGGAGGGGCTCAAGTATCTCCACCTAGTGTCAGTTTACTTGTGTCAGAGCTCCAAGTATCACTGCTAAAAGATCAGACTGTTATTTTTTCTTTTAATTTTTATCTCTGTTGTTGAAAACATGAAAAGCCATATTAGGCAGGTCTCACTGTGAAGTTTAATGGCCAAATTTAGGCTTTTGTCTTGGGATCTGGCCCACAATGTAAGGCATCTGTCTCTTCCTCAGTCACAAGACTTTTGCTTTTTATCTTGGGTAGATGTACAACTTTAAGTCTAAAGGAGACAAAGGCAAAACATCAATTAAGTATGCAGGAGTCAAATAATGCAATCAACAGAGTATTATGATTATAAACTTAGCAATGGCTTTCCATAAGGAGGATAAGGTCCAGGGAATTTTAGAAACTGACATGTCATTCATCTGTCATATACACATTTAGGTTTTACAATTGTATAAGTACCTCTTATGCTGTTAGAATATCTAATGCCATCTGCTTTTTGGAGGATGGCCTATTTTATTAATTTTATCTTTTTATTTAGGAGAGAAATCAGCTATGGTGTAACACAAGTTAAGCATAGTTAATTATGCCTGGCACCCACTGGTTGGCGGAAGGCTGAGCCAGGGTAGGCAAACAGGCTGGAAAAGGCTCAGACTGGCCCCTGCCCCAGCCTAGCCCCAGTGCTGGTCTCATTGCTCTGTCACCCCCTGCATCATATAACCATTTTTATGGAAAAGATTTGGTGGATCCCAGAAAAAGGAATCCAAAATGAATTTATAATGATCTCTTAATTTTAGTTGTTGAACATACAGAAGATTGATAACAGTACAGTGTAGTACAGGCAGTAAGCTTAACATAGAACATTAAGTGGCTATTAACCATGGGTGTTCTAACATTTGAGCACTGAAGAAATGTGTGACATTGTTTGGACTACTCACTATTTAAGCATCTCTAAGCATTACATAAATTTTTGTTTAAAAATTATTATTTGACTAGTGACCTCACGTTGGTCTGATCTGAATCTCCTGGCTGGTCTGGATCTGAAAGAAAACACTTGTCATCATAAACAATCCCAATTTTATATTTGAAGGTATGAATATACCATCAGATCAGCAACAATGAATTCTTAGTCATATGAACTTTAGTTGAGGTGTCTCCCATAAGGCTATGGAGATTATTGGGACCTCCAATTAATGAACAAGAGCTGGTTAAAGTTACGAGGTGGCCACTTTCTTGTTTATCAATTGGAGTCCTGTCCAGCATCTCCTCAACCCAAGGGATTTTGTTTAACCAATTTTAGCATCATTTTGACCAGCTGGCAATCTAGCTGGAAGCATGTTTTTTAAATCTATAACCCAAATAAACCTTTATTAAGTGATCTGAACATATAAAAGTGGAGGAAAAATTGTTGAGCTCAAATAAAAAGAAACAGCTGTTTACAGAGCAGGCAAATGGGCAAACAGACAACAGATATATAAACTGACAGTCATAAAATTAGAGTGCACTCAAATATATTTGGGCAATTTGAACTATAATAAATTAACTAGTGTGAACCTTCTTGTAGATCAATTAATAGAGATATCTCTTGAAATAAGAATACCAGAAAAGGAATCTAATTTATGACTAATCTGAGACAGCTCAGAAGGTTAAAAAAGGAATGTAATCTTTTGGGGCCAGCCTATTCTCAAAGCAGGAGTAGAGATCTGTCTGTCAGGTGTGTGCAGGCAATCAACATGGCTGCTGGCAACCATGTGGCCTGCCAGAAGGCTGGGATGCTTGAGACCAAGTATGGTGAGCCGGCAGAGAAAATGATGATGCAGGGGAAGGAGACAAAGAACTCTCAGACAGGACAGAAGGCTCGGGCGGGAGGGATTGAGAAACTGGAGACTGGGGAGAAATGCCAGAGGAAGGATTAGAGACCCTAGTGGGTGAAGGAGGAGGAAAGGACAATGCAAGGGACAAAGAAACCTCTGGCTGAGAAGGCTGTGGGGTTTGGTATGTGAGATACAGGGGAGAAGCTGTAAAGACAGGAGCCACATCATAAGTGTGGGGAGGGGGAGAGACCCTGGTGGAGGAGAGTGAGCCAGAAGTATTTGGGTCATCACAGAAGACAGAGTGAGAGAAAGACACGTCCTTAAAGTGAAAAAGGTCTAAAGATGAGGGGTTTCTGCCAGCTTGTCGCCATTGTAACAAAAGCTCAAATAAAAGATCAGCTTTTTAGTTTTTGTAGCCTTTTAGAGGCCAAGAGCACCAAGGTTATGAAACAGGCAACCCAAAGGTGTATTTTTGGGAGGAGAGGAAGTGGTCCTCATGGCCTGATTATAAGTGAGCTGAGATAACAACTTCACCTCGGGAAGTAAGAGCTGTAGCTCCCCCAAGGAATGTGAAACCTGTGCTGGGTCAACACATATCAAAAAAGATCATCCTCTGTTTTGAAAGTGTGACACAGAACATCCCACACCCATTGTCCTTGGCCTAGTCACCATAGAGTGTGGGATGGGGTCCCAGCAAACAAAAATGTCAGGCTCGCCTCAAACCATGCGGCCTAAAGAGCATGAAAACTGGTATCCCTGTTCAGGGACAGCAGGATGGGTTTTCTGTCGCAAACTTGCTAAGGTACGGAAATAAAAAAACCCAGACGGCAGCTCACCTGTGTGGAGTGAGGAAGGTCGCTGTTGCATGCAGATTAACAGCGACAAGTACACAGTCCCAGAGTGGTTCGGCAGAGTTCCCGGGCAAGGCGACTCAAACCAGGAGAGATTCCCAGGAGCCACTCACTCTGCCTTCCCAGGTGGGGAACCAAATGATAGGATTTTCGGTGCGGTAAAAGAGAAAATATAAAGTAAAAATGGCCTTTATTCTCCAAGACTGCGGGGGGTCTGGCTTTCTTGGCCTGAAACGTGGTATGGGGGGCATACGTATAGTTTTCAACTGGGGCGGTGCTTAAAGGTGGCATTGCTGGTGTGCAAGTAGCTGATTGGAACTCTTTTCTTGCCACAGGTAAGTTGCATAAGGGGCAGGGAAAGTGACCTCAAAGTAAATGTCCCTTGGTCCCACCTCCCACCTCTGTAATGTCCTATCTAGGCAAAATCCTTTCAAAAAGTACCCTAATGGTTCCAAAGCCTGTTAACTAGGAGCTAGTCACATTTGTTGCAGAAATCTCACTCATTAGTTGTTCGTTAGAGACATGAGATTATTCATTGTAACTGTTAATTGTGTTTACCAAAAGAGGCTGTTCTCACTCACCGACCTTGCCACTCACTGGTTAGTAAGCTGCTAAATGTAGCATTGCTGATTTAGGCCCAGTGTATTCAATCAATAAAAAAGGACTGTGCAGATTATACTAAAATTGGAAACATAAGAAAAGACATTCTTCATTGTAAAAAGGATTTTTAAAAAGTAAGGTGACTATAGCAGAATTATGTTAAAACACAGTGCAATATTCTCATTTGAAATACAGTATCTTCTGTCTGACAGCATCCAACTTATTTTCAGATTTATTCAGTGTTTTCTCAACTTCACACCACTTGAAACCTGATAAAGGTGGAGCAAATGTCTTTTTTCATTTTCAATTGTTACATCAAAGATATTTTTCAAATGTCTTTCAAATTTATCTTGTCTTCAACAAGTACCTCTAGCTCTGTCTGGAGGAAACCACGGTAATGATGAGTAAAAATCTTGTTCACATCACATCTCTGTGCAGAGCAATGTAATCTGTCCCTTTTCTAAGCTTTCTGACTCCACCAGGACTAAGATGCAGAGGATGCTACTAAGGACTAAGCAGTTAAGCACTTCCAGCCGGGACCTGTTGGTTGGCTTCCTGTGTCCTGCAGTTCAGTGTTTGTGGGGAGGGTGGGGAACGGTGCTGATGCCCAAGCTGTTTGTGTGTGAGTGCATGTGTGCGTGTGTGTGTGTGTGTGTGTGTGTGTGTGTGTGTGTGTGTGTGTGTGTGTGTTTGTGTGTATGCGCGCGCGCGCGCGTTTGGGTTGCTTTGTTTTTGTCTTGCTTTAACTATGAGTGGTTAGCAGATGTCCAGATATGTTACTGCTTCATCACATGCAATTTGAGCTTGGCTCTTAATTCCCAGAAGAGCCCACAAGGACTGAGTGAGTCCAGAAACCCAGAAAGTAGTCTCCAGGAAAGACAGTCATAAAAACTCCTCAGTGAGCCTCAGCAGGAATCCTCCTCTTCCTACCAGAACAGAAACCTCAAAATAGGCACCAGAAATGGAGACCATGAGATAGACCCAGTTATGGGCCAGAAACTGAGATTAAGGCTCATGTTCAAATAACTAATTCCTATATCTTATCCTGCAATCACACACACACACACACACACACACACACACACTTCATCTTGTGCCAATCTTCAGCAAAGACATTTCACGCCATGTCCTATCTATAAGTGAATGGGTCCCAATCTTTTAAATCTAAAGATTTCCTTTTGAAAGCCCAAAATTTTGCACAGTAATAGTTTTTCAACATTCATGAACTGAAAAAGTACTATGAATATAGCAATACTTTTAGATAAATTTCTTTGTTTTAACTAATCAAAATACATCCATGTACATATATATTTCACCCATAAAAACAAATATATATATTTTAAAAATCATGTTACCTGAAATAGTGAAAGTACGCCAGAACTATCAGTTATAATGCTATATTTATGATATTTGACCAGTTATACAATGCCTGGTGCACATGTGGATTCTCAGGGGGTTTGTTTTGTTTTGTTCTATTTTTTTCCACAGGGTTTACTAAGTTGCCAGGCAGAATTTGAACAAGTGATCCTTTTCAGTCTCCCTAAGTACAGGGTTATAGGTCTGTACCACTGTGCCTGGCTTCTCAAAGTCCTTATGAAACCCAGGAATTCAAAGGTTATATTCAACTCTGAATTTTCTTTTTTTTTTTTTTGGACTTTTTCGTTCGGTACCAGGGATCGAACTCATGACTGCCTGCTTGCAAGGCAGGCGCTTATGCTGCTGAGCTAAATCCCCAGCCCCTCAACTCTAAATTTCCATGCTAGGAAATTTGTCCAATTTGTATCTTACCACCACTACCACCATCTACTCTGTGTTGTGCTTATAAAAAGCTGAACCTACATTCCTCATATATCATGAAAAGATGAAGCATCCTGTCTCTGTACCTTAGTATTTTTAAACTTCTCCACTACATTTTTAATGTATGGGCTTCTCCTTCGTAAAGAGTGAAAAATAAGAAAATTGATTCTAATATTACTCATGAAAGACAAGAAAGTTGCTCTGGAAAGAAATAGGTATAGCAGAGTTCTGCCAAGATTTGTTCTCAACATGCTGTGAACACAATTTCCCCTAGGATCAAGGTACTAAAAAGCATTCAGCTCCCCTGGATTACAGAAATCACTGATCTGATGGCTTCTATGACAGTCTAAGTTCTCGTGCTTTTTAACAAAGCTGGCTACTTTCTAAAAAATAAAGAACATTTGTGAATAAATAAGAAACTTCAACAGTTCAAATGAAAAGTATTCAAACGACATGAAAAGACAATTCACAGGAAAAAACTAAAATGCTTAAAAAACATTGAAAAATAAATTTAACCTCACAAATAATTAAGAAAATCCAAAATCAAATAGAAATGATATACCATTTTTGTCTAACAAAATGACTCATCTTTTGGAAAGAAAGTTTTTTAGGCTGACAAGGATGTGGTGAAACTCTCATATGTTGCTGATAAAGTGTAACCTCGTGCGAGTTTTATGGATGCTAACTCAGCACTATTTAATAAATGTCTAGGGAAATTAATACTAACAACTTGAATACCCAACATTAGTAGATTGGTGGGCTAAATAATGGAATATGCATATGTGGTAGGTTGCAAAAAAAAAAAATCACAGTTATATGTGCCTGCCTACAACCATGCACTTTGCAACGTGGCTTTTCTGTTCTTCCATGAAAAGGTAAAGTCTAAAATCAGGCATAATGGTACACACCTATAATCCCAAAACCTGGGAGATTGAGGCAAAACAATGGTAGGTTTGGGGTCAGTCTGGGCTACACAGCAAGACTCTGTCTCCAAAAAAATTTTTTAAATAAAGAAAAGATGGAGTCTGTTTCACCAGCCCTTGAATATGGGCTACCCACGTGACTTGCACTGGCCAACTGACTATAGCAGAGGTGACTGGGCAAGTTGGAAGCCCATTTCTCAAGACTCTGCATCCTTGTGCTTCTCTCCTGAAAGCTCTGGTTTAACCATGTGAATAAACCAAGGGTGCTTCCTGAATAAGAGACCACATGGACCAGAACCAAGTCAGTGAGTCCCAGCTCAGGCCCTAAATTTGTCAGAAAGCCCAGCCAAGACAAGTAAAACTGACCTCTATTGAGCTACAGTTGACTCAGATGCATGAGTCTCACCAAGACCAGAAGAGCCACAACTGTCTCCCTTAAACTGTTGATGCAATGGCAACTAATCTGCTATATTATAACTGTCATGCAGTTATGGGAGGAAATATATTAGTTCAAGGTGCACTGAGCTGGAAGAATGCTTAAGATATATTGGGGAAGGAAAGTTGAAAAATATTCCACAAAGAAAAAAAAAAAAAAATATATATATATATATATATATATATGCGTGTATGTGTGTGTGTGTCTAGGAAAGTATGCATGAATTTGTACAGTGTTTATGTGAGGAATATGCAGTTTTCAGAAGAAAGATGAAGGTAGGGCAGAGAAGAGACTGGTTTTTTTTCTTTTACCTCTCTCTGTATTATATGATGATAACAGCCTGATGCATCGCCATTGTAATTTAAAGCTACAGCTTTTAAAGAAAAGTTACAAATAACCAGTGCCTCGGTGAAGAGCTCAGGAGTGTGTTGGAGTATTGAAGGCTTCTGATTGAAGATACAAAGGTCATGATGAAAAATATGCTTTCTTCGGGTTCTGAGCTTCGCCCACACAAGAGGAAAAGGCAAAGAAAGAGATGGTTCACTTTTCCCATTATTCTGCTCCTATGAATTTAATTATAGGAAATAATCATAACTGTGCATTAATTACATTGAAGTATTTTATCAAAAGTTGGGGAAAGCATAAATATGTGCCAGTGATATAATGGTTAAATAAATCATGGCAGTTTCTACACAAATACAGCCATTAAAACCACACCGTGTATCTAGAGACACTCTTGCTGTTACAGAAAAAATACATAATACATAAAATTGAGCATATCACATTGTTACAATTTTGTACATAGATCTATACAATTTATGTACATATGAAAAATCTAGTACACCAAGTTGTTATGCAACTCATCTTTGCATGGTTGATTCAAAAGGTGATCCTTATTTTCTTCAAATTTTCTGTTTCTCCATTACATATGGTGAATTCACATTTCTTAAAAATAAGAATAAGACAAATTTTTTTATTCCCAGAAGAGGGAAGAAAGAGACAGAATAAAGAAGTCAGTGAGAAAATACAAGGAAACTCACTTGATACGACAGTCCTAATCAGAGCTCTAATTACCTTACCTCTCCAGGACACCGAATTAGGAGGATCACAAGTTCAAATACAGCCTGGTTAACATATTGACTTGGTGAGATCCTGTCTCAAAATAAAAGCTAAAAAAGATCTGGAAATGTAGCTCAGCGTGGAAGCCCTGAATGCAAACCTCAGTGTCACCAAAAAAAAAAAGAAGAAGAAAGAAACTGTCAAAGGAGGGACAGTTTATCAGATGTATGAGACAATGTGGATGATAGTATAGCATACTTACACATTTATACTGAACTGATACAGCACAGCCATGGACAGTAACAATGCCTAGGAGAGAATACAGCTTTCTGAAACCAATGAGTTGGCACAGGTGACAGAGTACAGGACAAAAATGCAGACATCGGACATAATATAGACAAGAATGTGGAGGAAACATAACCTCTTTAACAAACAGTGCTGGAAAAACTGTCTATCCACATACAGAAGAATGAATCTACTCCATATCTCTCACTCAGTACTAAACTAAAATCAAAGTGGATCAAAGATCTAAATATTAAAAAAGACACATTGAATCTGCTGGAAAATAAAATAGGCAAACTCTTGAAGACACAGGCACAGGGAAAGACATTTCTAATCAGAACCCTAACCACATAAGAAATAACATCAAGGTCAACAAATGGGATTATATAAAATTGAAAAGCTTCTGCACAACAAGGGAAACAACTAACAAAGTGAAAAGACAGCCTACAAAATCAGAAAAATTTTTGCCAGCTACTCCTCAGTCAGAAGCTAATGTCTACAATGTATAAAGAACTCAAACAAATTCAGTCCTCTAAAATAACAGACCCAATCAAAAATGGGAAATTGAAATGAATACATTTTAGGAGAAAGAATTTATTAATCCAGCCAAGTTGATATATCACAGTTAGTAACCACCAATAGTCTACATGCTACTTGCTTCTCTCTTTCTCATTCATTTCATTTGCAATAGAGCCAATAATCTCATGTTCAAGAAATATCTACTGGATATTCTTTAATGATTATCTACTCTTGTCCAAAAAAAATAGGTAAATAAGATGTTCCTGACTTTACTAAGCTTACATTTTTGTTACTGAAACAAGCACATGTGAGAAGATAAGGAAATAGTTCAGCCAATAAGAAAGTAGTTTTCAAACAAGAGTTTGAAATAAAGGGATTTACCAAATGAAGTATGTGCACCACTTATAGCACTAGTAATATCCTAAACAGTGGACATGATGACATATTGTCTGTCGTTATCATTCAGAAAGCCTTTGTGAAAGAATCTTTACATGGCCTTAGAGAGATATGTAAAGCTTTAAGTGAAAGTTGGTACAGTTTCAGCACCAGCTGCAGAAAGTCAGGTATAGAACTGGAGTGCAAAGTTCGTATCTCAAAATAGAGAGGTCCCTGAGTCAGCTAGGGAGGAAAGAACCAGGCCACACGTTAAGGGCCTTCTGCAGGAATACCCCGTGGGAAAGGAACAGGTACTGCAGCATTTTAACAGAAGCATGTGGGGGCAGCTCAGCCACAAAGAAAAGCCGAATTGTGGAATGATCTCCTACTCTTCTTCCATTTATATCCTCTGCTTTCTGAAGAAACTTTCTTTGGGGATATCCTCTAATGCTATTGTCTACCTGCCAAACCAGATCTATGCTGAGTGAGATAGGTAATCACAGTTCTCTTACTTGTCATCAATTCTTAACACCATGTCTGTGCACAGTAGGAAATCTATGTTTTCACTCATCCTGGCCAAGTAATTAATCTTTGTCTTGAGGACATAGGACTGTCATTTTCCAACAAGGCTGAAGCTGAGAAGGAAAAAGCGAGGTAAAAAGATGATAGGGATTTGCCAACATCCACTGTTAGCCAGTCCTCTCAGAAAACCTTTTTCATATCTTGTAATAGAAGTGCCAAAAAACTTTAAGGATCCTACACATGATCAAAAAAGGCAGGAACAAAACCTTCTGGGACAGAAGCCAGGCCTGCTCACCCTAGTCTGGGCTGGGAGGGTCCTCATCTTCCTTGTAGGGATGACCTTAACCTGGCACTGTGTCACCTCTGAGCCCTGGAGGCCTTGGAATGTCTGCTAGTGTTCTGGGGCTTGTGTAGCAAGTAATTGATCTTCGCATAAGCAGTCTGCCCTTTTTCCCTGAGCTCCTGTGCAATGACCTCTAGGCCCCTGGAATATCTTGCCTAAGAATGCCACTGTTTACCTGAGAGCTTCAGTCACCAATCAGTGTACTGTGGAGGTTTAGGAACATGCCAAACCCCTGGAAAAACCAAAGGCTAATGTTATAGCCATCTGTCACCTGGGCAGTGTGTGATCAAGCCCCAGCTGGTGTCTTAGGGCTGATGTCTAACACAAGGATAATGTTGTGCAAAACCGTGCTGTTAACCAATGAAATCTAACATTCAGAGGGGAGAACTGAACTAGTGATGCCTGACACAAGTAGTTCCTGATTATCCATCCTCCAGGAAAGCCATCTTCTCTTTCATCTAAGTACCAGCAAGGCTCAAAGGGTCATCAGTTTCACTGAGTCTCCATGCAAGAGAGGGAATCTGTGATTCTATTCTACCCTGGAAGAACACTATCCATGTTATTGATTCATAGTGGAATCTTCCAAACAGACTCCACAGTGGAAGATTCATCCTATTCTTTGGTGTAATTAGAATGACAGTTCAACAAATGGATGCTATTCAGTGAACTTCCAGGAAGAATCCAAATTTATCATCTTCATCAACTCACAATTACAGCCAAGGATCTGTATTTCTGGGCTCTCAGAGAACTGGTAGAGACCAAAGGACGAAGTAATTTTTTTAAAAAGCCAGGAGCCTGTCAAGAAATAGCCTGAGCTACAAGAACCTAAAGAGACCTACAAACATGGCCAGGAAGAGGCAGGAACACAGGGCCTGAGAGGTGTCCTCTGAGGCCTAGAGAAGAAACTACTGATTATGTTGGGGAAAACCATCCTATTGGTGGACTTGTACACTGGAAAGAGTCATGGTGTGGGGTGGGATGGAATTTTTTCAGGCCACATGAACAGAAGCATTTTACTTCCTGCATCTATACCTAAGGTAATTGGGCAAGTCAACAAAAACAGAATTTGCTCAAAACAAAGCAAAAATTTTTTTAGTAGCCCATTGTCTGAACTTTGTCTCCTGGTAGAGTTCAGAAAGTAAGCCAGCTCCTCCTGCTGTAGTTGCTGGCCACAGACCTCACATGTGTTGTTTCTGCCCTCATCCCCTAGAAGGAGGTGAGCCGGGACAGCATTCCTCAGCTGGTCTGACGCAGTCCTCCAGATCCCTCACACAGAAACCATTAGGGCTGCACACCTGCTCTAACCCAGCCTGAGCAGCACAGCCAGACTGGTATTCCACCATCTCTGGTCTCTTCAAAATCACCTCAGGATGCCTTCGGAGACCAGCCTTTCTCTGAAAATACACTGTGCTTCACCACTTCCACTCTCACTGGGGCCATTTCTTCTGCCTCAAAGACTCTGTATTCCCCGTCTTCAGTATTAAAATTGCATCCTAATTCATATCCATCTGAAGGCAATTGTGCTCACTCTTGCTAACTCTAAAACCTCATAGCAATAATCTTGCTTAAGATTACATTTATTTGTGAATATGTCACAGGTACTGAGTTAGATACCAAAAATGTAATGTCAAGGGGAAAACGTACCTGACAACAGGTTTCTGATAGTCTAATAGGAGAGAGAGGATGAGCAGACATAAAAACAATGTCTATGCAAGTTGAGTGCTATGATAACAATAAATAGGAGGCTAAGAGAATGAAAGTTGTGATTTAAATAGACTGATCAGGAAATGGTTTTTCCCTTTACCTGGAGGAGCTGGGGTCAGGGGTTAGAGAGCAATATCAGGATTGTTATACTAATGAGCATGGCTGTGCTTGAGAATGTAGAAGAAGGAAAAGACAGTTTCACTCAGAAGACATCCATAAACATGTCAATCACAGGGTTCTAAAAAGACCACACCTACACACCTTGCTGACACAACTCAGGGAAGGTAATTTGGACTTCTGCCAATATATCATATCACCAGTATAACTCTCTCTGAGATAAGTTGGCATGCATTCGTACCTTATCTGTTTAAGAAAACTATATTCTCTGTTGAATAAAACATAATTAAGATTCATGTACATCAAATCTTTCTTTATAAAGGTACTGTAGAAAGCTATGCTAGCCTATGAACAGATGTCCAGTTAGCAACTGCACCTCTAACATCCTGCCCAACTCTAAATTACCAGTCATCCCAGCAGCTCATTTTTGTCTTCTAGAAGTTAGAATTCCAATGTAAAGGAGACCATCTCCATCCAGAAAGGTCACTTATATGAACTTTAAGCATAAGCATCAAAATCCAGGGCATTTTTTCTAACCATTCCAGGACTGTTTAATAAGCTTCCAGAGCTATTGATGGAAGTACAGATTGGGAACAGCAACTAACATAGTGTGACATGATAGGAAGCTGAACAACCTTGTGTTTTCATGCAACTTTTCTAACCTACAATGAAATTCTTGGGAAATGTGAGCAACACCACATCTGAAACAAACTGGCTCCACATGAAATGATCTTATGGTGTCACTGAGTGGCCTCAGATCTGGGACAAAATGGTTATTCAGAAAAAGAAAAACACAGGAGAAGGGAGTCACAATAACAGCTCCTAGGAAGTACTGTCTCTGGCAGCTGTTGCTTTCATCAACTAATAAAATTGCTACAGCTGTCTCTGAGAGCTTGGAAGTGCTGCCAGGCATCTCTAATAGGAGTCTCTGTAATGAGAATAACTATTGATTAGAGCCACTTTTGAGGAGATGAGACAAGGTTGGGAAGCTTGACCTGCCATATGACAAGCACTGTGGTCCTTGCCAATGGTATGAATAAGACACAGTCCCTAAACTCAATGAATTCATAGCCTTGACACACTTGAGACAAAAATATAAAATCCTAATAAAATGTGAAAATAAGGTACTGTTGTAGTCAGGGGTTGTGCAGAGAACAATTAGAATAAGGACATGGAGTTTATAATATTATTTTTTATAATGCTCACCAGGAGTTAACACAAGAAAATGCAGGAAATCTATCCACAGCACTAAAGACATAGAATATTTATCCAAGAGCCTAAATCCCACAGCAATTTCCCACATGAGTCCAGATGAAAACACAGAGCTCACGACAGTGCCTCCCACAAGTCCAACTGGAGGTCCAGAACCCACAAGAAGGACTCACG
Source organism: Cavia porcellus (assembly GCF_034190915.1). Taxonomy (NCBI): domain Eukaryota; kingdom Metazoa; phylum Chordata; class Mammalia; order Rodentia; family Caviidae; genus Cavia; species Cavia porcellus. Next base: position 22,896,010 of record NW_026947509.1, on the reverse strand, counting down.
CCAGTCTCTTTTACAGATCCATGCTGGGAAGGCCCAAAGGTCAGTAATGGAAGCTAGAAAGTCCATGCCAGTGGGGTGATGGAGCTGTGCTGGTGGGATGAGTGTTCTATGCTGGAGCCATGAAGTCACACTCACAACAAGACCAGAGCTGTCCTGCAAAGTGTCACAGCCATCCTCAGAGACATGGAGGCCCCAAGCTCCTCTGACAACAAATACAGTCAGTACATGCCAGGAAGCCAGTGTCACAAGTTCATCCTGGAGACTAAGCAGCATAGGTTCTCCCTTCCAGAGCCAGGAAGCAATGTCTTGATGTGAGGAACAAAGTTTCCCCAAGAGAACCAAGGCTCAAACAACAACTCGTAGGAGAACCCACAATGCCTCAATGCAACAACACATTAATGCCTTCCTTCTCCTCCTCCACCTCTCTATACTGGCAACTTTCCTCAGGTGGAGCATCTATGCTCAGTGCCATACTGATGTAATCCAACTGGCATTAAGTTGACCACCATAACAGGTATGGATTATGTTCTTAATCCATAATAGGTACTATGGATAGAGTATCGTACAAGCACACAAAAGGGGCTTACAGGATATCTTCACTGGGAAAATAAAAGATATCTTTCAACTATAAAATGCCAGAAGTATTTTAGTACTTCTAAATATAAATCCTGGGAAATCAAGAAGTTTTGTCTTTGCACTTCTATGTATAAGTGTATATTACTGTGCTAAGGCTGCCACAACAAAATACTGTAGACTAAGCGACTTAAATAACTACAAAACTTTATTTTTCACTGTACTGGAGGTTAAAAGTTCATGATCAAGGTGTCCAAGAGTTTGGCTTTTCCTCAGAGGGTTTTCTGGGCTTACTCATGGCCATTTTATTCATATGTAAGATGGCCTTTTCCAAGTGTGAGGTAGCTTTTTCTGTGTGTGAGATAGCCTTTTCCTTGTGTGAAGTAGCCTTTTCCATGTGTGAGGTAGCCTTTTCCGTGTGTGAGATTACCTTTTCCATGTGTGAGGTAGCCTGTTCCATTTGTGAGGTAGCCTTTTCTGTGTGTGAGATAGCCTTTTCCATATGTGAGGTAGCCTTTTCCATGTGTGAGATAGCCTTTTCCATATGTGAGGTAGCCTTTTCGATGCATGAAATAGCATTTTCCAGGGGGAGGAGCAAAGATGGCATATAGATAACAAATGGCTATAGAGGCTCCCTGAGATAGTCAACTTAGAATTCAACATAATACAGAGTGGGGAGCCCCACACAGAGGGAAATTAATTCTGTCATCCCAAGAAGAAATTAAGGCAACTTGCTGACCATCCAAGGTTCTGCCGCAACTTGCCAAGCTGTCCGAGGTCCCACCACTTCAACTCACTGGAGGGACAGTTACGTTGACTTTGGGAGTCAGTGAACCGAACAGAGGACTGAGTTGGCAGGTGCCTACATCGACCTGTGGTGAGTGGTGGGAGAGGAGCCATTCCATAAATAGGGAAACTCTGGCGGATGACATTCTGCGACTGGGCAGGACTGGCAAGTATAAGGGGCAGCAGTGACTTCAGTCAATTGTTCCCTTCCCAAATGGGATTGGTGGAGTGAGCTAGGCCTGGGTCACATGACCTGGCTGAAACCTAATAGGTTATCCAAGGTCAATTCCCTGCAGCGGTGGCACACACAAACCACACTGGCCCAGTGGGGCCTCAGAGGTTTGGTTGGTCCAGAGGGGAGGGGGCACAAAGTGATACAGTGCAGGCCACAGCAGCTTGACTGATCCAGAGAGGAGGGGCCAGCATACAATGTCCCTGTCTGCCGCTCACTAGCACATGGCAGTGGGAAGGGTCATCTAGCCAGCAGGCTTCAGAAGAATTGTAACCAACAAAGAAAGAAACTGGGGCCTCCTGGAAGAAGCAAGAAAGATGGGAAGAGGAAGCAACAACAAAAATTCCCCAGGACCTAACCCTGAGAACATTGACTCAGGACAAGTAAATACAAAGGAGAATGAGAACAGCAAACATGCAATATCAGACACAGTGCCAGTGCACATAAAGAGTTATATTTGGGACCTAATAGACGAGTTCAAAGTGACATATTTAGCCAAATAAACCAAGATACAAGAAAATTAATTAAAGAGATATTAAGCACCCCTCAAGCAGACACAGATGGAAGAAGGGAGAAACTCAAACAAAGGAGAGAACCATTTGGTGAAAAATATTAAAAAATATATAGAATACATGAAGCAGATTCAAAGAGATCACCAGGAAATTAAAAACTCTATGGAAAGATGGCAGATCAGCTTGAAAGAAACTAAGGATTGATTATCCAAACTGGAGGACAATTTTGCAATGTGGGAGTATGAAAGGGAACACTTTTTAAAAATAACAAGGAAACAAGCAGTAACAATAAAAAGGCTAGAAGATGACGAAAGGATCTATAACTTGAGAATAAAGAATGTGAATAAAGAAGCAGGGGTACACACAAAGGAATTACAAAGGTTATTCACAGAAATAATTAAGGAAAACTTTCCAAACACAGGAAAAGGAAATGATATTCTTATATAAGAGACATACAGAACTCCAGCCACCTACAACCAAAACAGAGCTACACCCAGGCATATAATAATCAAGATCCCAGAAATGCAATGTAAGAACAGAATATTAAAAGCTATTAGAGACAAAAAACGGATAACCTACAGAAGAAGGCCCAACAGAATAATGGCAGACTTCTCGACACAAACCATCAACTCAAGAAGAGCTTAAAAAAAATAACCTCCATCCCAGATTGATATACCCTGCTAAACTGTCTCTAGAAATTAATGGAGGAGCAAGATGCTTCCAAGACGAAGAGGAACTTGGGAAATTTGCAAGCAACAATCCAACTCTACAGAGAATACTGCAGGGCATTCTAGAGGAGAGAAAAGTACTAGGATTCCAGGAACAGTGGCAGAGAGGCCTCAATGAAGGGAGCAGAAAACACAGTGAAGAAGATAAGCAGACAACTGATGGCAAAAAAAAGAGCATAACAAAAATGAGGCAGAGAAGATTTTATTCAAAACTGATATGATTGATAGTATCAAGTCTGAGAGTATAGGCAACTACACTGAAGATGACAAGACTCTACAATACACATTCTGGTTTGATCACTGCCAGTTTTGGAAGTTCTATACTATATACAAAGTTGAGTTTTTATTAATACTGTTATCTATTGATATATTCAATTATACTATGTCTGATGATATAGCCAATTCTATTGAAGATAATAAGAGACAACACAGTAACCATGGTAGAGCTCTTTGTACAACAGTCTTACATGTTTATTTCAATTCATGTGTTTATAGGAATATGTTTTGTTTTGCCTTGCTTTGTTTTGTTTCTCCCTCTAACATAGAAAGGATAGAAATACATGTTAAGACTCATGCATGTGTAGAATCTATAAACAGTTTATGAGAACTGATCTTATGACACATGATGAAATGAACAGATACTTTGAAGAAAAAGAGATACTAAAATACCCAGTGCTGATCCTGGAGTGCCATAATGTGAAACCCAGCAACAGTATAACTGCATGTATGTTTAAGTGTATAGGATTGATAACCATATTTCTAAGTTTTCATTGCATAGTTGAACAGAACTGGTTGCAATCTCACTGTTTGAATCCCCACTTTATATCCTCCACTTTAGTATCTTGAATAACTATTTGTAAGAAGACAATCTGTAATCATCAACTAGTAATTTCTTACTGTTTATTTTTTCTTTAAAATTATGTATTATTTCTGCCTGTTTTCTGTTTTGTTTAGTCTTTCTTTAAATTAAATTAAATTTTAAAGACACTACAGTACCCAGTGCTGATCACGGAGTGCCATGGTGTGAAATCCAGCAATACTATTATTCTTTGTTCAGAATGATTTTAACCTGCTTTAATTTGTTTAATCTAAAAATAAATGAGGGTATGAATAACTGCATGTATGTTTAAGTGCATAGGATTGACAACCATGTTACTAAGTTTTTGTTGGACAGTTGAACAGAACTGTTTGCAGTCTCGCTATTTGAATTCCCACTTTACATGTTCCATTTTTGTATCTTGAACAACTATTTGTAAAATGGCCATCTGTAAACATCAGCTAGTGATTTCTTACTGTTTATTATTTTCTCTGAACATATGTATTCTACCTATTTTCTGTTTTGTTTAGCTTTTCTTTAAATAAAATTTTTTCAAAAGATAGCCTTTTCCATGTGTAAGGTTGCCTTTTCCATGTGTGGAGTAACTTTTTCCATGTCTGACATAGCCTTTTCCACGTATGAGATAGCCTTTTCCATGTGTGAGACAGCCTTTTCCACGTGTGTCATAGCCTTTTCCATGCGTGAGGTAGCCTGTTCCATTTGTGAGGTAGCCTTTTCCGTGTGTGAGGTAGCCTTTTCTGTGTGTGAGGTAGCCTTTTCCATGCGTGAGGTAGCCTTTTCCATGCGTGAGGTAGCCTTTTCCATGTGTGAGGTAGCCTGTTCCATTTGTGAGGTAGCCTTTTCTATGTGTGACATAGCGTTTTCTCTATATGAAGCATACCTGGAATCTCGTTCTCTTTTTACAAGAACGCCAGTCTTACTGGATTAGGATCCCACTCTTCTGACATCATTTAACCTTAATTGCCTCTCTAAAGGTATTGTTTTTAAACATTAGAGGCTAGGCCTCCCAAATATTAATTTTAAGAGGACACAGTTTCCAGTCTGTAACAGGTTAAGAAAGGGCGCTTCTCTTACTGAAGAATGTCCTCTCATAGGACCATTTACAGACAGATAAATTAGCCCTGAAATCTACTGATACAAAACTCATAGGCCTTGAATAACTGCAGTTAGAAAATGAGGGAGACATTTCTACCTAGTATCTAGAGATGATAGTTCATGCACAGTTTCTCCAAGTCTTCCTCTTATTCTGCATTTGTACAGTATTTATGTTAATGACACTATTTTTCTAGAAAAGAAATATAAAATGTTGATGTCGTCACTGGTTACCTGTCTTCCTTCTATCCACATTTAATTACAATTTTCCATGTCTATATAAATACTCCCTTGACTGTTCACACATCCATACATAATCTAATTTCACTCATTACTTTTCATAAAGATCACTATGGAAACCACTCAACTATTCTTCATGCCTGCCATGGAACTCCTAATACGGGGAACTCATATTTTTTTTGCCAGACTTGTATTTCCACGTATACAAGTAGGAATGGATTTATAATTGTCATCTGTTTTTCAAGAGGACTCCATCAACAAAGAAGTTAAAAACAAGAGTTATCATCTCCATTACTACGTATCTATTACTTTAAAAGATAGTTTAATCTTTGTGATTAATATGACTGATTTTGTTCTTCCCTTATCCACATAATTCCGTTAGAAACTTTTTAATTTGTAGTTTAATGTGGTGAGTTGTCAGCAATTCTTGGGTGCAATCTTTTCAAACACGGACCATGGGCCCCTCTTGCAACCAGTACCCAAAAGACAGGCTCTGTTTTAGATGGTATAGAACATATATTCAGTCACACACCCGTGAAATACTTTAAATAAATGGCACACGCTTTATTACTTCTTTACTGCTGTATAAGCAGCCCCCTCAAACTTAGTGGCTTAAGACAACACACACATATTATCTCACAGTTTTTGTGGAGCAGGAGCTCAGCACAGCTTAACAAGGTTCTCTACTCAGGATCTCACAGGACTCCAAATTAGGTATGTGCTGGGCTGTATTTTTTTAATCCAAGGTTTGATTATGGAAGAATATATCCCCAGGTTCCCTCCAGCTGTGAGCAAAATTCATTTGCTTGCAGTTATATGACTGAAGACCCCAGATTTTTTCTAGCTGTCAGCTGAAAGTTCTTATTTCCTACATATTATACACAGTTCCTAGAGGTTCCCTGCAGTTCTCTGCCCAAGGACTTCCTCAACATGGTCACTTATATTGCCAAACCAGCAGGAAGAATTTCTCATTCTATTCTGCTAAGATAGAATCTTCTCTAATGCAGTATACTAACAGAGTGACATCCATCATCATTGCAAATTTTTTTGATTAAGAGCATATCACAGGTCTCTCTCATTGCACATGGATATAGATAGCAGGAAGCAATAATCTCTCCATCCATCATAGCCAATTGTCTGGCTACCAATGACTTATATCCCTCCCACTTGCAAAACCCATTCACACTTTCTTTAATAATCTTATTTCCTACAGCCTTCAGTAAAGTCAAAATTGAGAGCCAGAAGATCAACAATGTGGAAGGTATTCTGCCCTTTGGCTCACAACAGATACGATGACTTCTGGCTGCTGAACAAAACCCCACTATATTTCCTTGACATCTTGACATGAGCCTAAAAAATAATGGTCCTTCCCTCCAAGGAGCATATACTCTTGCAACGGTAAACAGAAGCACCAAATGTCACCCAGGATTTGGAGGTGGGTTTATTAATGTCAACCTTAAGAAAAAATGTCAGGCCCTAAACACTGGTGGGCTAAAATTCTTAAAGGGTCTGTAAGAGGGAAGTCCAGAAGTAGATTACTTGGCTGTCTTTGATTGGTTCTTACAATATGCATTATAGTGACCAGCCATTTCTAGGAGACAATAGAAACAGGAACTGTAACAGGAACTGAAGTAAACTGGAGATTACCTGGGCAACTAACAGAAACAGAAGTATATTACCTGGACAGAAAGGGGCATTTTCTGCTACAATCTGATTGCTTACAATCTAATTAGAGTAACCAAGAGTAATCCCACTGTTAATATAATATCATTAGCACTGCAGTTTAGTCCCCCAGAAGCTTTGATAGCCATGAATGGTTTCTCCTCTGCAATGTCACTCTGCCACACCACCTTGCCTTGGAGCCAGCTGACTATAGATTAAGACCTCTACAAACTGTAAGCTGAAATATACCTTTTGTCCTGTAACTTGTGGATGTCAGATATTTTGTCTCAGCAATTCCTAAAGTAATTAAGACACCTCCCACACTGACAAGACCAAAGTGATCTGGAGCACAGCACAATGCCCCATCTATAAACAACTCCCATCTCTAAAAGGAACACTGGGTAACCTTGGACAACATGAATAAGCAAATAAAAATCCCTATCCATTTAGGGGCAGCTCACTGTTTTAACTTCTTTGAAAAATAGGCAGGTCGGGGCTGGGGATTTAGCTCAGCGACATAAGCACCTGCCTTGAAAGCAGGCAGTCATGAGTTCAATCCCTGGTACCGATAAAAATGAAAAAAAGCCAAAAAAAAAAAAAGAAAAATAGGCAGGTCACTGTTTTTTTCATTGCAAGGGACACCAAAGGGACATGCTTAAAATCTCCCTGGGACATCAAAAAGCTAACAAAGAGCCAAAAAGGAAGCCATTATCAATGCTTCATTTACATTTGGTGCAAAATCAAGTAGGCCTTAGGTAAGACAATTTAAATCTGACATCAACCCAAGTGAGTTTCTGATAAGAACCATGCCAAATGACTTATTTGTATGGGGGAGAAGCAATCTAAGAACTAGAGACTGCATACCAAAGACCCCTGTCATTAATCCTCATGGTCATGTGAGTCTTTTCTCACTGGCTTCTTCTCATTCTGCAGAGCATACTTCTTTTCCATCTTCAATAAATGTAAATCTCACTACCTTTTCTGTGTGTCTTGTCCCATTCTTTGCTCAAAACACAAAGAACCTGGAAAGAATCTCTCCAGGACCTAAAAGCTGGTAATATTTTGTGGTCTTTAAAATAATTTTATTTTGCAAAAGCTACCTTGCAAACAAAAATTTGCAGCCTTTTGAACCCAGAATGTGATAGGATTTTGTTGGAAGTGGTAGATTTTTTCCTGGATGAATGTGCAATGTTTACATCTACGTGCAGCATTTATAGCTTGAGATACAAATATGACCATCTGTTGTTTAACAAAAGCCTGGAAATACAGAGTCCACAAAAAAATTTATATATACTTCAAGAAAAGAAAAATATTATGATATTTTTCAACAGATATTGTTACCCTTATACGGGGAACCCTAGAGGATGTCATATATCACAAAACCCACCACACTGCTGGCCCTTGGAGAAAAAATTGAAAATGCATGTGCATCAATCTCAGTGACCACGTCACCCTAGCCACACTAGTAAATGTCTGGAAGCTAATGGCTACCACTTTGAGCACCCCACATAATTATAGAAAACAAAGGTAACTTGCATTAATCTCATTATGTCTCAGTAAATTTAGTATTAAAGTATTTAAACAAGTTTTTCTCTTTCTGGAGTGTGTATACTTTTTGAAAGAGTCTATATAAATAAGACTAGATACTAAGAATAGGCATTGATTGACTCTATATATATTAAATTAAATATATTTAACCGTTAATTAAATGTCATTTAAAATATGTTATTAAAAGTCTTAAGCTCAAGAAACTTTGTAGATGTCTCTTTTCTTAGCCCCAGCCTAAAATAGGCTAAAAGAAATAATGTGACTTGGGGGGGTACTGGGGATAGAACTCATGACCTCATGCTTACCAGGCAGAAGTTTATGCCACTGAGCTAAACCCCAGCCCCAATAGTGTGATTTTTTAAAGTACTGGTGAACTATGTGTGGATTTGATTCCTGAGATGGTAGCATTTTATAATGATCTAAGACTTATATTTTTGTTGTAACTTGATCATAATCCCAGCAGTATATTTTTCAGGAAAACACTTAAGTATGTTCTGACTAGAGACTGTGGTCTAAGAAAAAATATATCTAAATAAGAAAAATCTTATCCTAAAAACTAGTTGTCCTAATATAATGCACTCAGTGATGATTGTTAGGTTAACATGCTGCAAATGTCACTAAATTGTTTTGCTAAGCTGCTACAATTCAGAAAGCCATTAATTGTTACAGCTTGTTTATATCTAGATGTCCTCCCAAAGCTTCATGCAGTCATAGGTAGTGCTTTTTGGAGATGTCTGGATATAGGAGTGTGACACTGAGGTAAAGAACATGATGTTTGTTCCTAGTGTGATGCCGGGATTAAGGGTGTTGTGGTGGACTGACAACTGGTGGTCAGCTTGAAACACCCAGCTGAACTAAATCAGAGGGGTGCTGGGTGTGGAGTGCCCATCTGAAGGCTGTTGCCAATAGCATAAAAGAAAAACTGGAGGGGAAGATGGTGTTGATCCTCCTGGAGAAGCTTATCGAGCTAGCTTTCCTGATGTGTACTTGGCTATTCTGATCATCAGGGGAGCTCAGGGCCTTGCCATTCCTAGGATGGCTGCAACTCTCTTGGGGGACCTTCAGTCCTTACCCTGAGCATTGCTTCCTAACTCCAGTGCAGATCTCTCAGCCTGATGGCACAGATCCTCCATTCCGCTGGTGCTCCTTCCTAGCTTCCAACACTGACCATTGGGCCTTCCCAGGGCAGATCCTTGATATAGACTTGCATGAGACATTGCAATGGGCTCTAAGTCTTCAGCTGAATTCATGCAGGCCATTGCCATGTTATCCAGGCCCTCGGTTGGCTTCTTTGGGTCTCTAGTGTGTGAACAGATCTCCCTCCCTCTTTTGCATTTGACACTTTGGATGAATAGTTTAAAATAATCCTATAAATTATGTGTCTTGTATTAAATTTTCCCCGTTTATTTGACATTGTTGTTGCTGTTTGTTTGTTGGGAGTGTGGTCATTTTTGAGGCAGGATCTCACCAAGCTGGCCTTGAACTAACTTTGTAGCCCAGGCTGGCCTCAAACTCACGGCAATCCTCTTGTCTCAGCCTCCCGAGTGCTGGAATTATAGGTATGTGCTATCATGCCCGGCTTCCCCCGTAAACCCGGACTATAACAGGTTTAGATAAGCTATAAGACAGACCAAAGAGCATCACTGCTTGTCACTGTAGCTTGGTGTTTGCTGTATTTGCTGCCTTCTCCCTTCTGCCTGCTCTGAACTATTTCTCCTCTGTGATGCCCTTTGGCTATGCTACCTCGACTTGGAGCCAACCAACTGTGAACTGAGACCTCTACAAACCGTGAGCCAAATAAACCTTTCCTTCTTTAACTTTGGGTGTCAGGCATTTTGCCTCAACAATGAGAAAAGTAAGGCAGGATTTAACTGAAAGAAGTTTTGTTCCTTTTAGTCAGTAAGGAGAAGTCTTTCTTTAATCATCCTTACCTTGAAATATATTTAGAATTAAATATTTCAAAAAAACAGTATAACAAAGACTGACAATAGGAAAGAGGTTTTCTCAGTTGCAGTATATAAACACCCAAAAACTAAATCATAATGCAAAGTACATTTAAAATGTGACAAAATATGTTGTTGGTTTATAAATAGACATTAATTCTTGTAGCTTGTTTTCTACATTTTTGTGGTTCTATTGTGTGTTCCAAAGAAATTCTAAAGCCATATTCACTATTTTTAAAGTGGCAAATGCAGCTTGATTACTAAAATTGTAGTTCTTAGTATTTGGCATGATTAAGCAGTGTACTTTCTGCCTCAATGGTAATCGATGTTGGTTTACATTTAAAAGAACTATAAAAATATATTTAAATACGTTTTCTGATAGAATTAAATGACAAGGAAATTGGTTTCCTTTTATGATCTTGGATACTCTGTCCCTTCCTTCAATTTTACTGCACATGCTGGGTTTACTTTGCTCTCATTAATTTATTTTACACTTCCTTGTAAATTTTGTAGTTATTGCCTATCAAAATTCCAATGTTTTGAAATTCTATCAGGTATAAAGATTAAACCTGACAATGAACTCTCCACAAACTGCATGAGTGACGGGCTTTCTAGACCTGTGTTGTTACTCATATTTGACTAAAAGAGTGTGTAGCAGTGTTCTCAGTGGTCTGTCACCTCCTCTTCACTGTGGGATAACCTGCATTGGCCAGCCACCAACAAAGCTATCAGGTTTTCAAGGGACCAACCGAGGTAGTTAATTAGCACTGCATTCTGAGACAAGGGTGGAGGAATTTACCTCTCTCTTTTTTTTTCTTTGAAATAGGGCCTTACTTTGTAGTTCTGGCTGTCCTTGAACTTACTATGTAGCCCAGGCTGAACTCAAATTCCAGGCAATTTCCTGCCTCTGCCTCTGGAACGCTTGAATTAGAAAAATGCCATCAAACCTGATACCAGAACTATTGTTACACCCGATTCCTAAAAACAATCCTCCAGTAGGTGGCGCTATTAGACACCTCCTTGTTGCGGACCGGGATGAGAGGGCTGCTCCGCTGGTACCCGGATCATAAATTCTTAGCACCAGTAAGGAATTAAAGGGGCTGAGTTTCAAGTAAAGAAGATGGTTTATTTGGAAATGAGTGGGAAAAAAATGGGAAGATAGCTCCTCAGGAAGAGTAGGGGCACTGGAAAGGCGAATACCCGGAGCCCTGGTCCCTGGCTCCATTTAGGACTCGCACATCCACTCCCCCACCCCGCCCCAGGTGGGCTCCTGGAGTTTGTCACCGACTGACTGGCTGAGGGACTCTGACCCTAACCTGGGCTCCTCTCTCTATGCTTCCTGGCCCTTTGGGTTTTTCTCTGGCCTTTTGTGACAATTAAGTGTATGTGAGGAGAGGCCTTATAAAAACTTGAATTTACAAAAGTTCTTAATTTTGATTAAGTCCCAGTATCTACTTTTTCTTTGGTTTTCTGTGCTTTTGGTGTCAGAACTTAGACATCATGAAATTTAATGTCCTGAAATTTATCCATAATTTCAGTTTACTCAATGTAAACATTTAATTCTTTGAAGGAAAAAAAGACAGGTAACTTAGATCAATGATTAAGGGGATATGCGTGCATCTGGTGCAGTGATAGGTGTGCGTGGGTGTGTTTATGTATTAAATAAGAGTACCTAACTGGCTGCCCCTTGTCTCCTTTATGTTTTATCCGAAGTGGGTGAGGAGATTGGTGACCCTGGTCTTTGGTGTTTCTGGCTTTCTCTGGATAAATTCTTATAGTACCTGCACACCTGGCCCCTTTTCAAGTGTGGTTTCTCTCTCTTTTCTACCTTTGTCTTTCTAACTGCTCTAACTGTAGAGGCAAAAGCTGCTTTTAGTAGGATTCCCTTTAAAAGATGTTTTGTCAGAGTGGAAAAGAAAGTGCTCTAAAGGATATAACTGCATGTATATTTAAGTGTATAGGATAGAAAACCATATTACTAAGCTTTTGTTGGATATTAAACAGAACTGTTTGCAATCTCACTGTTTGAATGTCCACTTTGTATGCTTTAATTTTATAATTTGAACAACTATTTCTAAGATGACAATATGTAATCTATTAACTAGTGATTTCTTACTGTTTATTTTTTTTTAAATTCTGAATTACTTGCACCCTTTTACTGTTTTGTTTTGTTTCTTTTTAAATAAAAAAATGTTTTGTATATGATGGAGTACGACTCAACTATAAAAAAGGATAAACTGGAGACTTTTATAAGTAAATGGATGCAACTCAAGACCATATTCATAAGTGGAATAAATCAGACCCACGTGTGTAAACATTATATAGTCTCACTAGTGTAAGAAGTGGAAAGAATAACATCCAAAATGTACAATAGATATTGTGAACCGGGAAGAAACTGTTCAAAAGAAAAGAAAAACTGATGTGCAAAAAGGAAAAGGAAGGAAGGGAAAAGAAAAAATATATACAAACAAGATAGATAAGATACTTATCCTGATTGGTTCATTAGAAAGAAAGATTTGTGCTAATATTGTTTGTATGATACCTCATGCCTGTATCTTATACTCTGAGTAACTACTCTGAAGATAACAATACACAATGTATTCATTACTGTTTCTTTCCTATTATCTTGTTTTGAATTCCGGGGATTTTTTAAATAAAAAAGAAGTTTAAATGAGACTTTTATCCTGATCTTTTCCTGCCTAGGAGCCCCTGTGCCGACACTCTGACTTCGGCTTCCTCATGTATTGGCCCCTCCGTCTCTTGGGGCCCTTTTTGTGTGTGCTCAAGCATTGGATCCCTTTCTCTTTATGCTCCCACGCCTTTGACACAATCACCACACTAACCCACCTATCAGCTACTGACAGGTGACCAAGGACCTCAGATCCCTCAAGAATTCTGTGCATTAGAGGAGGTGGACAGCTCCCCTCCCAATCTGATCAAATTGGAGATAACTCATTTCTTCCATATCTGTGGGCTTCTCAAACACTCTTGATGGCGGGCAGGTGAGTAACCCCAGAGAGTCAAGACCCAATGCAGGCCTCTTGGTAACATGAGGGCACAATTCACTTCTATCTGTTAAATTGTAAAACTAAAGAAGTCACACACACACACACACACACACACACACACACACACATACACACACGCGCACGCACACGCACACACACCCAACACATCCATCACACGATGTTGGAACAGACATAATAGAAAGACATAAGTAACAGCTATAGCTATTTTGGTTCGAAGACAGGAGGAGAGAGGATAATAAAGAACCACTGGGCCATATCAGCTCTGAAACCCAGTTTGAGCCAATATGGGAAGTTTCTTGACTGGATGTTAAGACCTGGGAATTATTGTCAGTTTACCCAAGGCCCTAGTTCTACCCTCTGAGTCACCCTTCTGTCAGGAAGGGCACCATATTTGCAATTGAATGTTTCATTAGCCTGCTTCCTGCCAGCAGCATCTGGGGTCTGAGGGCCTCTTTTTATTGTGTACTCTGTCCCTTTCAGTCGAACTCAATAGTGTTTCTGCTAAAACAATTTTCCCAAGAACTTTGTGTGTTTCACACAGATTTCTATGAAATTCATGCCGTCAGAGGATAAAGAGGTACACCAACAAATATTTTCCAGACAACTTGTATCTTTGGCTGTTGTTCAGATAGGTAAGAGATAATACTTTAATCTTCCCATAAATCCTTTGGTTTGATTGGGAGGATCTATGTGGCACATCCTTAATCTCGTTAAAGATCCCTTTGTATGATTGAATGCTTCTACCTTTTAACCTTCCAGAAGCTTCTGAAAAATTCGTATACTCTCAAAATTTTTCTATGCAACATCCTAATTTTAGCATTTTTCCCAACTAAAGAGTGATTGAAGACTTTAGGGTTAACCTCTCTGTTTAATAATATTTTATTCAAGTTATCCGTTTTCTACTGCATCTGTCTTGTTCCTGTATACAACAAGAAAAAACCCGAGACTCCTTCAGTACTTTACTACAAAATCTCTTACTCTATAACCAAATTTATCACTTACAAGTTTGCTTTCCATGTAACTACGGGACAATTTCATAAAGTTTTGTTTTGCCACTACCCCTTCTTCCTTCAGTTTCAAAAATAAGTTCCTCACTTCCTTCCAAGCCTTCACAAACAGTGTTCTTATAGTTCAAGTTTTTGTTAAGTCTATTCAAGGTAATTTGTTTCCAGCTTGTCCACAGAATTCTTTGTCTTTCACAAGCTAATGTCTTAATGTGACACACACTTTTATGCTTTTCACAGTTTCTGTGAGGAAAGTGTGCTAGAGCCAGTGAGTGTGAGGAAGAGAACAAAACTCCTGAAACTCCTGTGGCTAGGAAGTGTGAGTCACGGATTGTTGATGTTGTTATTGTCTCTTTCTTCTTCAGTTTTAATTTTCTTCTTACTGGTACAAGAAGATATAGAAACTCATGAAGACTAACAGAAACACAGAAGTAGCACTGGGAGGTAATCTCATACAGAATCTGGGAGGTTCTCGTCCTAATGTAAAACAGATTGTTGTCACACTCTTGAGTCTTATGGATTCTTTTCAGGGGTTCTTTCTGGGCTCTTGGTGTCCTGAACAAAGAACTAGACAAGACATGCAAAGAAAAATAAAAAGAAGTACATTCTGCAAAATAAGGGTAGATCACTGATAGAAGCTGACAGAGGCCACACAGTCAGCCGTGAGGGTCTTTTGTGTCTCTAATTCATTTGTTTGTCTCTGATTCATTTGTTTGTCTCTGATTCATTTGTTTGTTTGGTTGGTTGGTTGGTTCCAGGAATCAAACTCAGGCACTGTCCCACTGAGCTATATCTCCTATCCTATCTCTCATTTGCAAGCCTGATGTCATACCTAAAATGCCCTTTCAAAATCATGCTTTATTTCATGCCACAAGAATTAATGACAGTCCCATCTGATTGGTCCCAGGTACAAAGCTTGGAATTTGCATTGTGAGAACATGTCACAGATCTCCATGATTGCCAAGTCATGCCCATTTGTCCAGTCAGTTTGCCCTCTTCTAATCTCTTGCCTCAAGAGGAAGCTTTTGATCAATACCTTGCCAGGTTTCTCTTCCTGGTGCACAAGCTTTATCGCACACATCAAGGACCTCCCAGAAAAGCACAGCGTAACTTTAAAGGCTGGCTTAACTGCAAGGTAGATCAGGGACTATTTCTCTCTTCCATCCTTTCTCAACTATTCCTTATCCATTGTGCTTGTACAACCAGAAATACCAACTCCTAAACATAATTTAGAGAAAATCAGTAGGAACACTGAGCATATCATCTCTTCTTTCAGGTAAAATGGAAGAGGAAAGAAGAGATCCTATGCCATGCAGGTGAAAGTTCAAACAGGTGAGGGGTTCACAGCATGTCACCCAAACATGTCACTTTGGAATATTAATCTTTTTTGATTTTGGTTTTTTCTGAGATAGGGTCTTGCCATGTACTGCAGATAGTCTGGAACTCACTTATGTAGTCCAGGCTGGTCTCATATTCATGGCAATCCTCCTACCTCAGCCTCCTGAGTTTCAGAATTAAAAGCATGCACACCATGCCCTGCAGCATACTAATTATTATACTGATTACTTTAAACTAGAAAAAATTGAAAACCAGCCGTGTAAATTAACTTTATCTCCCCCTCAGCTGCCTAAAATGTTTCCCCTTGTGTAAAGGAAATTTTTGTTAGTAAAGGCATCTATACCAGGAAGAGAGCTACTCTGAGATAACATTTACCATCTAAGAAACTTTTATATGCTTTAAAGCAACATTTATTCACCATACATTTCCTCCTCTCACCTTCCTGTAATTCATCTCCATTTTTCCAACCCCAAAACTAAAACCCCTGTCTCTTTCTGTAATTAAGGATGACATATGTCTCGACCTCTTAGCCCCTTCCTTGAGCTTCGTATCTTTGTGGGATTCTCATGCACATGTGTGCAATTAGAGTCTGTTTTCTCCTGTTAATTTGTCTTACTTCAGTTTAATTCATAGTCAACCAAAGAAACTAAAAGCGTAGACAGAAGCAAGTTATTCATCCCTATGCATGGCTTAGATCTAGCTATGCCCCTAAAGCCTCAGGTGATCATAGGCAGGGCTTTTGAAAGGCAATGGGATTATGGGGTCTTATATCTGACTTACTATTAGCCAGTGGGGTCTGCTTGGAGTAGGTGTGACCTAGAAGGTCTCCCTCTCTCCTCCACCTCCCTTCTAATATCCCTTTGTGCCCTGTTTCCTGTCTGCCATGCCTTGATCAGCTCTCCTGTACCATGTCTCTCTGCCATGCCTTCTTGTTTCTGGGCCTGCCAACCATGTGAAGACTGAATCTTTTAGAACGTAAGCCAAATTAAACCTTTCCTTCGTATGTTGCAGATATCAATAAGGAAAGTAACTAAGACACTAAGAAAGAAAGCAGTTTTAGAGTGTTTTTATACCATGTCAATTCAAAGTGAAAAGACCAGGCAAAAAGGAAAAAGACAAAGACATTGGTATGGTAACCACCTTTGTTTGTTTTGCCAAAACTAAAAAGGTCTAATGATTTTTTTCCCCATCTTCAAAATAAGAAAGTTGAACTAGATGACCTCAAAAGACCCTTGATTCTGTTTGTGATACTAGATTCCAAAGGATAGAATTTTTATCAGTATTGGTTTAGAAGTGCAAATCTCCAAGTGTTAGTCTTGACACTAATGCCAAGTTCTTATTAAAATTTTCTCTGATTGCTCAGAGAGGCTGGCTTCTGGCACTATTCCAACAATCTGGAGCCCAGGAGAAAACTGAGTGAAAAATAAAGGTCTGAGTATTTGGAGGCCAAACTTGGTAATTACCAGTGGATTTACGGTACAACAAAGTAATCGCTTTTATGGGAACATGACAAATATGCACCACACTTAAATTTTAAATCTCAGTGTTAGATTTTATAAAATTGGTTCTTTCCAAATCAGGGAAATATTTAAAATGTTTCCTTTTTCCCTCCTCTAACATATTCTTTAATTTATCTCCTTGTTATTAGTAACTCTGCTTCTGTTTATATTTAGATTTACTTAAGAACTACCATTCTTAGTTTCATGTCATTTGTTCACTTAAGTGTTAAGCTGGGAATACTAGAATGTGTCCCTACAATAGTCTGGGTCTCTGCAATCAACATACATTTATTCGTTCATTCATTCATTCATTCATTTTTAGTACATGCTTGTAGTACACAATGATTACATTTATCATTGGGAGTTGATACATGTATATAACACATCTTAATTATTTTTATTCCCCCTTCCTCTCTCCTCTCTCCCTTCAATGCCTTTTTAAAACTCTCCAGTGAATTTTAATGTACAATCACCAGATTTGAAAAGTAATGGCCTAGAACATTTTAAGGAGGCTGTTCCTCCTCTGAACTGCCCATAGCATGACTCTAAGAACAATAGAACTCTGCTGGCAAGCCTGAAGACTTGCCAGAGACCTGAATAAAATGGTAAAGCTAAGAGTCAGAAGGCTGACTAGTATCTAGGTAACTAAAGAAAGATTTTCTTTCAGGTCTTCTTGAACTTCCAGAAACTCCATGACGAAAAGGTCCTTTTTCACATATGTACAATTTCCTCAAGCCATGTCTAAACCTAGTTGAGACAGAAAACTTCATCCTGAAGCCCTGTTTATCTTTTAATACAATGCCTAAAGCTAAGTATACTAGAGGAAACCATAAGAAAATACTTCTTGACATTAGTCCAGGCAATGATTTTACCAAAAACCACAATCACTAAAAGCAAATATAAAGGAGGACTATATCAAACTAAAAACTTTCTGCCCAACAAAGAAAACAGTACAGTAAACACTCAACCTGGAGAGTGGAACAAAATATTTTAAACTGTCTCTGATAAGACAGGCAAGGCTGTTTATCGCTTGGGTTCAGTGAGACAGAATGCGAGCATAACAGCTCAGGCAAACCAGATGTATTGCTGCAGATAGACAGTGAAAATAAACAGAAGCCTAAGCAGGCTGACCCCTAACAGGCTTTTAAAAGCTGTCCAAGCTACATGGAGTCTTGTCTTAGTTACTTTTCTCTCACTTAGACAAATACCAACACCCAAAGTCAAGGGCAAAGGGTTTATTTAGCTCACGGTTTGTAGAGGTTTCAGTCCGTAGTCACCTGGCTCCGAGGCAGAATGGCACATGGCAGATGGGCAACTGTTCATGACAGCAGAAGGCAGCAGAGGCAACAGGACATTAACAGCATCTTTCTGCTCCTTTTATCTTATCTAGACTACCAGGATTGTGGCAGTGCCCAGCCAATCAGCAGGCTGATTTAGCAATCATACATCTTTAATCCCAGCATCACACACTCTATATTCAGCCACCTCTGAAAAAATCCCTATGACTGCAGAAGGCTTTGGTGGGATATCTAGACACAAACCATAATAAGTCTTATCTGTGTGTCTCTAACAATGCACCACTTCTGAAAGATCCTGAAAGCTTGGATTTTGTATCTAGAGCATTACTTAGTTCACTGAACTCAAGCACTGCGGGACATCCTATTCCGGGAGGAATGGGGACACATCCTGTAGTGTTCTGAATATTCACTTCTTAGTTTGGGGTGTTGCACTCTATGGATATTCTGAGAATTAAAGCAGGAGCTTGGGGAACAGAGTTGGCCAAGGTCATCCAGGGACCTATCTTCTTGCGAAGGTTAACATCCAAAATATGTAAGGAGCATCAACAGCTCATTGGTTAAAATAATAAAAACCTGACTTAAAAGTGAGTTAAGGACTTGAGGAGATATTTTTCCAAAGATGAGACATAAACGACCAACAAGCATATGAGAAAAATGCTCTACGCTAGAAAAATGCAAATCAAAAATCATGATGAGATATCACCTTGCATCTATCAGAATGGTTATCATAAAAAAACAAATAGACAAATGTCAATGAGGACATGGAAATACTGGAATATACATAATGGAATAGTATCTAGCCATAAATAAAGAAAAGTCTACAATACATGGTTGTTTAACAGCTCCCATGGACCTACTCGTTGAAGGTTTGGTCCAAGTGAGGTGCTAGTGAAAGTGATGGAATCCTTAGGAAATCGGGCCTGGAGGGAGTCCCTAGGTCATCGGTGAGTCTCCTTGAAGTGTACTGTGAAACCCTACTCCCTGACTCCGCTCTTTTCTTCCTGGCCACAAGGTGAAGTGAGCAGTTGGCTCTGTCACGTGCTCTCCACCACTGCCATGCAGCAGCCTCATCATTAACTGGAAACTCTAGAACCAGGAGCCAAAACAAGCTTTTGATCTTCATAAGTTAATTATCTCAGATATTTGTCATCCTGGTAAAAAGGTGACTATCAAAAAAAAAATTGGTACCCAGAAATGAAGCTGCAGGCGATAGCTGTATTTGGTGGTGTTAAGGAGCCTTTGGAATTGATCTGTGGGAGAGTTTGGAGGATCAGGTTAGAAAAAGCCTGGAATGCAGTAAGCAGAACTTAAAAGGTGATTCTGGTGATGACCAAAATTCTGAGAGGAATGCAGACAGGGGAGACAAACCAATGAGGTTTCAGATGAAGATGAGACCTCTTTGGGGATTTTCATTGACAGCCGCCCTTGTTGCACCATGGAAAAGAATTTGGATGAATTTTGTCCATTTCCTGAATTTTGTCCATTCCTGAGTGCTGAAGAATAAAGGTGATGGAGTAGTTAACTTGGCAGATTAAATTTCAAGGCAGCAAAACATGGAATGAAAGACACTAGCTATCTTTAGCCAAGAATCAGGAGCAAGAAGGAACAGAGTAGAAAGATTTGGATAATTTGCTGTTTGACATAAAAAGGAACATGTGCAAAAATGTAGACAAGGAGACTGCAACTGCTCTCACCAATAAAGAGGAACCAAGTATTTTGTACCATGACAATAGAAAAGAGACCTCAAAGGCATCTCAGAAATCTCCCACACCCAGCACAGGCTCGGAGGTGTAGGAATGCAAACTGGTTTCACAGACTTTTCATAGTAGAATTATTTCAACAAAAAGGCTTGAGTTGCCCTGTGTGACATTTGTTTTCCCATGTTCAGTCAGCAAGGCACATAGAGACACAATAACCTGAATTCAAAGGAGCTTGGATACAGCTCTACTGGTGATAAGCTTGCCTTGTACACGTAATGCTGATTTTGCAGGCATAAAGGATGCAAGCATTATGGGGTAATGATAGCTCCCTCCAAGATTTCAAAAGGAAAGTTTGGGATTCCACAGTGTGCCAGAGTGTCATGATTCCTGTACGCGAGCCCAGCAACACAGTACAAGGAGCTGTGAGAATAAAGACACACTGCATTGGAGACTTCAGGAAATTATAGTTAGCAGAATGAAACACCTGCCAAAAGAAGCCACAAACAGCATAGAAAAGCTGCCAAAAAGAAAGGTCATGTGGGCTGCAGGTTACAAGGAGCAAGGCTGGGCTGCCCAAGCCTTTGGGAGCCTACGTCATGCCATGGTGTAGCCTAAAAGCTGTACCTGGAACTTTGGGGTCTAATGTTTACCCTGCTGGATTTTGGTCTTGTTTTGTGTTGATGCCTTTCTTTTATTTTCTTGTCCCTCACTTTTGGAATAGAAATGTTTGTCCTGTGCCTGTCCCAAAATTCTATCTTGAAAGGATGTGATTTGTTGTTGTTTCTCATAGGGATTCATGGTTAGATCTGCCTTGGGTCTTGGAGGAGACTTTGGACGTGGACTTTTAGCAATGCTGGAATACTTAAGATTTTGAGGACTCAAGATTGTAACCAATTTACCCCCACCTCTGGGTCCTTATTCTGTAGACAGCAAAGCATGATGTCCAGGTATAGTAGCAGGAGTGTGGTTTATTAGAATGAACAAAGAGAGGCTCTCACTAGCCAAGAGGGGCTCCAAGGGAGGATGTCATAGAAACACCTAAATCTAAGGACTCACGTGCAGCCTTTGGCGAGTGATTTTGGAGGGTACCCAAGGGGTAGTTTGTCATTGGTGAGTGCCATGTGGTGGCATTTTCAAACTTGGCAGACACCTGAAAATGAAGGTATGCAGTCACTGCTGTTGTTACACAGACCTCTGACATCAGTACAGCAGACTTTCTTAGTCTTTTGTCCTTTGAGCTCCAGATAGGATTTATCTTTAGTATTTGTTCAGCTTCAGATAGGATTTTATCTTTAGTGTTTATTGGCCATATTCTACCTGTTGTCCCTCTCACTCCTGGTCTCAGGATGGAAACAATGCATTTTGCACTGTGAGAGATATGAACCTTTGTGGGCCAGAAGACTTTAGTTTGGTAGAATGCTGTGGTCTGAATGTGTCTCCTAAGCCTACATCTTACAGGCTTGGTTCCCCAGGTGACACTATTGGAAGGCGATAGAACTTTTAGAAGACAAATCTAAAAGGAGGTCTTAGGTTCCTGGGTGCTGTGCACTGGAAGAGAACTGTGGGACCCAGTCTCTTCCTCTCCTCTTGTTCTCTGGCCATTAAGTGAAGTAAGCAGTTCACTTCACCATGCATTCCTGCCATTGTTATCTGGCACTTCCATCAGGGGCCCAAAGCCATGTATATGCCCAGTCTTTGACTGGAGCATCTAAAGTTGTGAGCCAAAATAAACTTCTGCTTGTGATAAGTTACTTATCTCAGCTATTTTGTTATGGAGATAGAAAACTAACACAATGTAACATTATCAATTATTCCTAAAAGCATTATGGTAAATGAAATAAGCCAGTCACATAAAGATAAGTAGTACATGACTCTAGCTATAAAATAAGTATAAAATGTAAACATTCATTGAATGAAAGAGTGAAATGGTGGTTACAAGGTATTGGGGCAGGTGAGCATAAATGAGCATATTATACGCATAAAGATGAATCACATACAATGACTAAGCTCTAGGGATCTGCTGTACAGCACTGTACATCTAGTCAACAATATCTGGAACACTTAAAAACTTATTAAGGGGATCATATGTTAAGTGATCTTACTACAATTGAATACTTTTTTTTTTTTTTTTTTTACCATGCAGTTCAAGCTGGCCTTGCACTCACTATGGAGTCTAGGCTGGCCTCTAACTCATGGCAATTCTCCTCTCTCAACCTGCCAAGAGCTAGGATTATAACTGTGCACCACAATGCCTGGTTTACAATGTTAAAAATTTTAAAGGAAGGCCAAGGAAACATATTTTCAAATACCATTAAATTGTGTGGTGGAATATTCATATATCTAATGTTAAGCAAAAAAGAATTTTTAATGTCTAATTTCTTTAAAGGCTTCATATTTGCTTATAAAAATGAAGAGACACATGCAAAAAAAGTATTAGCAATGTTCAACTCTGAGTAAGGAGAGTCGAGGTGGATTTTTTTTGTCTTTCATAATGTAAAATGCAGGTTAAAGAAAAGGAACAGGTGTGGCAGAAGCGAGCGGGGAGGGCAGCTACAGGCAGCCTGTGACATGGCTAAATTCACATAGGCGGAAACCACATTTTATGCTGTCAGAAGTAGCAGCCCTATTTCGGTCACGTGGTACACAGCTCTAATGACACTGCTGGAATCAATCAGGGGACCAGCAGGACAAACGCCACTCCACCAGTGGGAAGAGCCTCAAAAATGCAGCCCAGATTGCTTGCTGTCCTGTGTGCCACTGTGACCTTTATCTGCCCTGGTAATGACCCTAGGGGCAGGTGTAGGAGCAGTTAAAAAAAGAAGTTAGCACAGGACTGGATTGTGCTTTTCACCGCTTCATTTTTTGGGTCAAAATCTGGCTACTGGCAATAGCCTCTTTGTAAGTAGTATCAACAGATAAGTCTTTTTTTTTATTTTCTATTTTCTGCAGGATCTAGCAATGCTCAGCGTATTGATCAACCTACGAATGTAGCGTACACACAAGGAGAATCTGCCACCATCGACTGCAAAATCACAGTCAGTTTTCTTACTATATGATGTACTGGTATCTTCAGTCATCCAGTGGAGAGATGACTTGCATAATTAAACTATATTCTGAACATGGGAGCTCACAGGAAGGACAATACTCTGTGGTATTTCAGAATTCGGTCAAAGTGCTCAGGCTCACCATCTCAGCCTTGACACGCAGCAACTCCGCTGTGTACTTCTGTGCTGTTGCAGATGACACAGTGAAAGAAGTAACAGAAACAGCCTTACAAAAATCCCAGGGCCCAGTAAAAACAGCCACCTGCTCCACAAGCCTAGAAGAGAACAATCCATAGGACAGGAAGAGGGTAGATGCAGATGCTGTGGGGGGAACTGATGAGAAGGGAGAGGTAGACGATGAGTCTCCCCACACGTGGCATCAAAGGAACAAGGTCACGTATATAAGACCTAAACCTCAAGACCAAGTTCGTCGCTGACTCTGATGCCTAAGAATGATGGCAAAGTCAATCAGGGTGTGCATGCATAGTTTTTGCATGTTCCACACCTATGTCGTCCTCTGGTGACACCTTGATTGATTTTCCCTAGACAAAGCAAGACTCCTGTCCTGTTACCCATGTTTAAATTTGGATAAAGCCTACCCACCGTGGAACCCCCTGATCATTTAACATGGTTCATCCCTCTGGCCTCAGTGATTGGTTCAGGTGTAAACACATTACCCATGCCATATCTCAATTTTATATGGAAATATTAGGAAGATTGCTGGGGATGTAAGAAGCCAAGATGTGAACTTGGGGCTGCCAGGTTCCCACCACAAGGGAAGAGCATGACCCTGAAAAGAGAGCAAAACTAAATCTAGATAACATTGGAGCCCCCAGGTCCCTCCGTAACTGAAGCAGACCCACTGGAAACCTTATTATGCACACACCAGTTGTCTTAGCTTGGGTTCTCCCAGAAGCAGATGAGCAGAGTGAATGTCTTGGACTGAAAGGTGCTCTGTGGAGAAATAGAAGGAGCACAGGCAAGAGAGATGGAAAGGGAAGTCAGCCAGCAAGAGGGTTTTATCAAATTAGCAGATACCATGGGCCACTGGAGCTAGATCCTGCCAGGGAAACTCAGGAACCAGAGCAAAATACCTGCCCCAAGTTTTCCCACCTGAGGGCCACAGGAGCTAGGGGATTGACACCCAAGTCCTGTATGTCATTGTGAGGGCAGCTCCTAAATTGAGGACATTTATTCTCTAGCACTTAGATCTGTGTAGCAAGCAGGATGTGGCTGTAAGAGAAAACCCGCGAGCAAAGCAGTGCAGCAGCTGGCAGGAGCAAGGTGCACAGTGTGCCCTGCTGTTATAAGTGTGTCCAAATTGGGCAGGGCTGGGGCTGTAGCTCATTGGCAGAGCACTTGCTTAGAACATATGAGGTCCTGGGGCCAATGCCCCAGCAGAGCAACGCAAAAGAAAAGTTGCACAATTAAGTTCTTTTGTTCCTTAAGCCATTTTGAGGTGGATTTTTCTATCATTTGCAATCAAAGCAAATATAACTAAAAATACTAAACAGATAGCATTTTTTAAAATAAAGTACTCAAACAAAATAAATTTGTTTACTGATTTATTCAATGTTGTATTCATTTCTGCAATTCAAAACAGGAAGCAACTCCAAATGTCTCCTCGAAGAACCAGGACCAGATGCTACACTTGTATTTGAGTTATTCCTTGGCCTTTTGTCTGTTCTTTCCTCTTCCTGATCTCTGCTGCTCAGATGCACACTGCTTAGTGCTGCCTGATTAATCTCCCTAAGGCATCTCTCCGAAGAACTGAAAAACATCCAAATTCCACCTGAGACTGTTATTTTCCTAACTCTAAACTTCTGCACCTGATATTTCTTTTTCCCATAATATGTTCCCCTCCATTTCTACCTTTAGAAGCTCACCATCTTTCCACGCCCATTTCCCGTCTCTCTCTTCATATGCTGGCCCAGCTGCTACCACAGGGCAGCACGATGTGCACGGGTCTTCGTGTGACGCCTTTGGAGGGATCATGCTGGCAATTCAAAATTGGCCAAGGCGAAAATACTACAAAAATCAGAATATTCTGTAAGTCAGGACATCTCCCCACCCTGTGAAAGATGACTTGCCAACACCACCCCACTTCTCCCTCTGCCACCATGCCACTGTCACTACATGCTAATTATGAAGGCAAGCAACACTGCTGGCTCTATACTGTGCTCCTCTCACACCTGTTTCATCTCCCCCTCTGGTCTGCAAGCCACCGAGTACAGACAGCCCACACTACTTAGCGTGGATTGCATACTGCAGGTGTTTAATAATGTTTATAGAACTTTTAGGGAGAGGATGCTCTGCTTTGCTTTCACTGTCCTCGTGGAGCAGCTGCCTTTGAAGACAACGTTATACACAAGTACAGTGAGATAAATATCCCAGCGGAACAAAATGCTTTCAAATAACCTCCACTCTCCGCAGGAGTTCAGAGAATAAAACTCCTCCATATATTGTGCATTGAATAATTAATTTAGCCCATTCCTCCCAGGTAGCTTGGAGCAATAGAGACAGTGGGGAAAGCTTAATGTCTAGGAAAACCTTTTAATGAAACCACACCACTGTTCTTTGTAATCCAGTATTACTTAAAATAAAAGTGCTTCTGCCTGCCCACAGACTCGACTCTCTGCCGGGGGAAGCCATAAATTTAAACACGTTTCCAGTCAAAATGGAGAAGCATTTTTATTTTGAAATTTGTAAAAATGATTTTTAAAGGTTATCTGGAAGAATAAATGAGATGAATATCCAATATAAAGCTAAGTACTTGACATACTCAGTATTAAAATGTGTTCTAAAACTATGCTTATTAAGAAACAAGGTATTACAAAGGTAGATATTCAGACTGATAAAACTAGAAAACCTAAAGTTAGAAATAAGTTATTCAGCTGCAAAGAAGAATTTTATGTTAAATTTAGCACCCTAAACCAAAAAGACTTTAAATTTAGCACCCTAAATCATAATGACTTGTCAATAAATATGGGAAAACACCTGGATAGCCATCCAGAAATCTAGCAATAAAATTGGACACTACCTCAGAAAATAAATTTCAAGTGGAGAAAGTTCATAATTTTTTAGTACTGGAAGAATGAGGGTGTGTGTGTGTGTGTGTGAATAATTTTGGAAAAAAACTGACTTTATAAAAATTACAGAAAGAAATATTGACAAATTCAGCAAGTCAATTTTCATCATCTGAATAATAAAAACTAAATTATAAGACACATGATTATAATACTTGTAATATATTGCAACACTTATATGTATCAAAACAAAAGCTACATATGATTAATATATTTTTAAAAAAATCTCCAAATCAGTAAAAATTAAATGAACACAAATAGAACAAAATCCATAGGTGTTTCACAGAAAAAGAATACAAATGACTGCTAAACACACAAATGTCCCTCACTACATAATCACAATACTATCATTTTGAAACCAAGCACACTATTTTTTGTCAGATTATAAAAGACTATACAGTGCTCTGGCAAAATGACTGATACAACGCTGGTAAAGTGAATTTCTACAAATTTTCAGAAAAATTTCAACAATGAGAATCTCAAAGCTTTTTAATGATCACATTTGGATTTTGCCATGATAGTTCTAGGGATTATATGCCTAGACAATAATATTGCATGTAATAAAAAGATATAAATATATTATTATAATGAAATGTAAAACAAAAAATCATAACCAACTATTAAGGTCCCACAATAGCTAATTAACAAGATAAATGTCAAAACAACAAAAAAAAAATGTGATGCTACTGTCACATTCAGAAATTTATAAATATGTGTTGAAAGGAAAAAGTTTATAAATCATAATACATTAGTAAGCAGAAAAAGTTACAGGCATCATATAAACTTTGGGTTAACACAGATACAGATGGATGCACTTAGAAATACATGTATTTACAATGTTTGCACACACACACCCAAATGTGTATCTTTTTGCTCTATCAGCTGAAAAGCAACAGCATCCACTAGCAAATGAGCATTCCTAGATCTCAGATCTTTTGGGGGAAGAGATTGTTTGTTTTGGCATTTTGGCCTTATGCTTTGAGATCCTGATTACTAATATTATTTTCCAGTAAAAGAAACTGAAGTTCCTTAGAGAAATGGCTGATGGTAGACCAGAGAAGAGAAAGACAACCCTGGGGAAATTTGTAGCACCAGAAAATAATAAAACAAACTAACAAAAACAACCCACACTGATGGGCATATGTCAAAATAACATAGGAGCCAACTAAAAATGCTCCTTCTGGCCAGTCAGAACACTTGAAACAATCAAATAAAATGATATTGAGTAATAATTCAAAGTGCAAAATAAATATTTATGAGTTAATATCCATATGAATAAATTACTGGAGAAATAATTGGAAAAGAATAGACAAATTTTGCACACAGCAGAATTACAAATAATTTGTGTCAACACTCCACACTCAAAGATACGAAACATAGCTCGCATTCCTTACATGTGAACCACATGTTGTGGCCTTCATCTAACAGGTACAGTATGGAGAGAGGTTAAAAAGAGTGACTCACTTTAGGCCATTCGCAAACCAGGGGTAAAAAGAACAAAGCTACACCAGCAAGCAAGCCCAGTCTAGGAACCAGCACCATGTGTGGGCCACAACCAGACTGAAACAGACACCAGCCCCTTCCAGCATGCAAACAAGAAGTACCAACCCTCCCCACCCCCTCTCCACCCACCCTCAATGTAAGAGACAGGCTTATCTAGAGAAACCCAGGCTGTGATGACAGCAATGCAGGTGAAATGCAATTGGATGCCTGTGGTGCTATTGTGTTTCACTAACATTGCAGGTCTAGTGCCAAATGTCTGATCATAGGTTCAGGGGCCAGAGGTACGCAGTGTAGCATCTAGCGGGAATCTCTTTCTGAGGGTTGTAGCCATTGTTGATTCCCTAAGGTCTTGTTTTGAAGTCCTATGTTGTTTCCATTGTTTTGCTGGGTTGGGTTTTATTCTCTTTTGTTTTGTTTGATTATGTCAAATCAGATGGCAGGAAGACCTATTTCAAAAATTGCAAGATATATTATAGTAGCAATTTTGGATTTACTATAGGCTTGTTTTGAAGTCCTTTATTGCATTCATTGTCTTGTTTTTATTGTTTCTATTCTATTATATTATGTTTTATTTTTACTATATCCGAAGTTATCTGCAGCTATTTTGAAAACATCAAAAGGCATTTTGTAATGATTTAAGGTCCTGTATCTTTTACACTGGTTTGTTTTGTTTGGTTGTATTCTGTTTTATCCTCTTTAAAATATAAATAAATAAATATATAAATAAAGAGTAACTTTGTAATAATAAAATCCAGCAGACAGTACCTCAATCCAAGTGACCAAACTTGTACCAACTACGGTAAATCATGCTAATAGTAATAGTATCTAACCTTCATAGGATGTGATGAAAAATAGCACTTTGCCTACATGGCCTTCCTCCCCAAAACACCTAACCTTTGTCAATCAAGAGAAAATCATCAGACACATCCTAATGGAGGGAAATCCTATATAGTATAGAGCTAGTGCCCTCTCAACACTCTCAAGGTCATTAAAATCAGGTAAAGCCTGGAAGTTTCATAGCCAAAAAAGAACCCATGGTGGTTAAATGTGATGTGATGTGCTGGATGTGAAACAGAAGAGCAAATGGACATTAAGTAAAATCTAAATCAATTAAAATATGGAGTTTAGGGCTGGGGATTTAGCTCAGCGGCATAAGCACCTGCCTTGCAAGCAGGCGGTCGTGAGTTCGATCCCTGGTACCGATAAAAATGAAAAAGACAAAAAAAAAAAAAAATATGGAGTTTAGTTGTTAACTATGTGCCAATATTACTTCAGTAATTGTAAAATGTTAATCAGAGGGAACACTGGGTACGGAGTATTTGGAGACTCCATGTACTTAGCTTCACAATGTCTATCAGTGCAAAAGTATTCTAAAATTAAAAGTTTATTTGAAAAAGTTACATCACTGGACTTCACATGATCTCATTTCTGTAGGAGAACTATAATGTTATGTATGGCTCTCCAATACATAGCCACTACTTAGACTGGCTGGTGAACACTTGAATTATGGCTAGTCCAAGCCAGGATGTTCTAAGTGTAAAATACACACTACATGTCAGAGGCAGTGTGAAGAAAAGAATGTGAACAATCTCATTCATACATGAATGTTAGAATGACAATGCTTGAAGTATATTGACTTAGATAAAATACATCATTGAAATTAATTTTATGTTTCTTTATGATTTACTTTTATGTATTTACTAAAGTAATTTAAAACTATGCATATGGTTGACATTGTATTTCTATCCAAAACAGTGGTCTAAAAGGACAGGCATCAAAATGTTAACAAAAAAAAAATTTTAATTTAAATTTTAAAAAATGTTAACAACAGTTATTCCTGAAAGTGAGATAAGAGTAATTTTTTAGTTTCTCTGTTTGCTAATTTTTCTTCAACAGATATGTATTCCTTGTATATTAAAAAGCACTAAAAGTAAAAATATACAAGTGGTCACTATAAAACATCACATTCACTGATGAAAGCACCAACTGAACTGTTAAGATGGAGTACTTTCATTAAACATCTATTCATTTAAACCTTAGGGAATAAGGTGTAATAACCAAGCAATGCCAATAAAGAAGCAAGAATCAGAACAAATGAAAAGACAAAAAGAGAAACAAGAAAAAAAGACAAAGACAAAAAGAAAACCAAATAAGAAAAGGAGGGGAAGTAAAAAAAAAAAAAAAAGGAGAGACAGCAAACCAAGAAGCATGAAAACAATAACTACAATATCCAAAATAAAAATACAAATAAAAACCTTCCCACAGTTGCAATAGTATTAACCCAGAGTTGATAACTGCCACACACAGCTCTCTCTACCCTAGAGTCATGGTCTGACTGTGGCCAGAAGGCAGTTTCCTCTCACTGGCAAGGTAGTTGCCTTCCCAAAGCTGGGGGGCTGCTTCTTCCTCCAGCAGGTGCCCCAGTTGCAAGTTGTGCTCTGGGTGTGACCTGCAGTCATAAGCCCTCACCTTTCAAAGGCACCTGAGTCTAGTGTTTGTGAATGGTTTGTTGTCTAGTGCTGGGATTGGCAATGTGAGCGCTGCCCTTGTGAGCGCTGCACCTACCCAGGGGCTGGTAGTCAGCATACAACATGAGGGAGGGAAAGTGGCTTGCTTCCTCTTTTGCCCATCTAGTTCTTGTCACTTGCAGCTGTCATAACGGTTACCCCTGAGACACACCACCCTGCTTTGGAACCTGCTGAGTATGGGCTGAAAACTCTAAAAACTGTAAGCTAAATAAACTTTTCCTTCCCTTATTTTGGGTGTCAGATATTTTGCTTTGTAAACAAGACATTGGTGAAACAAAATACCCAACATCCAAAGTTAAAGAAAGAAAGATTTATTTGGCTCACAATTTGTTTCAGTTCATAGTTGGCTGACTCCAAGGCAGAACAGCATGGAAGAAGGGCATCACAGAGTTCAAGACAGGCAGAAGGGAGCAAACAACAAGCAACCAGCTAGGACCCTCTTTGACCCTTATGGTTTATGTAGGCCACCCACCCTCAGAGCAGGTAACACTCATATCCATAATCCTAGCATCGCACAGTGAATCGATCACATATCCATGTCCTGCCACCCCTGAAAAGCCCATCATATGACATATGAGGTTATGAAGATGCAAGTAGATACAGCCTATCACAGCGCTCTGAATCATGATCAGCACTACTGTTGCATGTACAAGAAATGGGTAACATGTTTTTGTGTGTTGGGCAGGACTTCTCTGTCCTCTCAGTATCACCATTCAGAGGCACTGGAGGGCTATGTTACTAGACACAGGTGCATGGTGATTCATTCAACTCCATTCTGCTTTTGGCTTCTCCAAGTCCTTGTGTTACATATGACTTGCTCACAGTGCCTAGTAGGAAGGTTGTGAGTCCATTCAATCATCCAGGTTGTTCCTGAAGGACTGGCTTCTCCCTCAGTCCAGTGCTCTCCCAAGGGTTGGGAGTGGAACACTGTGATCCAAAACTGGTCCAATTTCCCTTCATTCACCTCCCAGAATTTTAGCCAAGCAAGACTTTTCATTTATCCTCCCATATCAGACTGTATCTTTTTCCCCCGCCTCAGGATATCTGCTTTTCTCCAGCACTAATTCAGAAATATTCACCCTTTCTGTCACTCCCTAAGCAGCCATCTTCTCCCCCTACACAATATTTTTTGATACTTAGATGTATCCTCATAAGTAATTCTTTGAGGCAAGCTGGTCTTATGAAGAATAAGTCAAGATAAATGAATGATCAGATCAAGGATATTTGAGTTGTGAAATCTTTTATAAAAACATGTTCTATTATTTTATTGTTGAGACAACTATGTTCAGAATGCCATTATCAATCTGTTTATTTCACCTTAAGGAGCTGTAATACACACACTGCCCATCAGTGCCAGTACATTAATTCTTACTAGTGGGATTTTCAGCCTACTCTTAGCTTGTGTGTGAATATGAATATTTCACAGTAGGCTGCACATACTTTGAGGATGGGAAGAATGTCTCCTCTGTTTCTTCTACTCATGTTCAGGCTCCACACATACTGTGGATTCTCCATAAATATTTACTGGTAAAGAGAATAGGTATTAATATAAAAACCTCTCTATTCATAAAGTATTCAGGACAACTGTGATGACTAATCTTCAAAAATGGCCATGCTCTTTGATATCCATACTTATGTGTAGTTCACTCACTTGAATTTAGATGGGCTCTGGGGGCTGGGGATATAGCTCAATGGCATAAGTACCTTGCTGGCAGGGAAAAGGTTGTGAGTTCGATCCCCAGTACCAAAAAAAAAAAAAAAAAAAAAAAAATTGAAATCTAGATGGACTCTGAGATTTGACTGTAACTATAAGAAGGTTATGGAATTGGTATTACAGGACTTCTGAGACTTTGTTAAAAGCAACTTTGCAGTTTCTCTCTGGATCTCTTGAAACATTACTCTGTGGAAAGCAGCTATCACATAAGCAGTAAAGAAGGTTAAGAAAGGCAAATGTGGAGAGAGATGTTTTGTAAGTCTTCAGCTATTCATCTATCCCATTCCAAGGCCAAGGAGAAGCCATCTAGGGGGTCACATCCAGTGTAGTCTTCAGACAATTCCAGCCTGGCTAACTTTGGACTGTAAACACAAACCCCAGCAAAGATCAACCCACTAAGACTATTCAACACAGAGAGCTTTTGGAGATGATAACAGCGTGTTATTTAAAATGACTCAAGTTTGGGTTAGTTTGCATCACAGAAACCCTAAGTGGTTATTTTGTGGAGTCCTTATCATGTCGTTGGCAACAGGACCACTTGGAGGTTCAGGTCTTCCAACTCTGCAGATTTCAGAGTTGTTGAAACAGGAAGCACAAAAGCCCTCACAGGTCACTGGATGTGAGTGAGGCCACTGCTGCCTCCAAATCTTGTTTCCCAGACTCATCCATTCTTCCTGTTGCAGACACAGAGCCATAGAATCTCCTGTGTAGTGCATACGCTGCACCTAGAAATGTAATCCCCCAGTTTATGTGATGTGTTTCCTCTGAGCTGTCATTTCAAATTTAGTAGATCATTCCAGCACTCCATGAAGTTGGTTGCTTCCAGAAAGTGAAGTTTCTGGTTCTAGTATGGTGACAGGCTCACACCTGCCCCCTTCTTTGTTATAAAATGAGTCCATTGATTTGGTACCATATTGTATGAGATTCCATGTTTGTTGGTCAGGCATTCCATAAAACCATGAACAGTACTGCTGACTCAGGTTGCACAGTTAGAAATGGTAAACTCACATCGATCATAATAAACCACTGAACCTTCTAGGATAACTAGAGGTCTGTGAAGCTAATGTACCTCCAAGAGGCTGGTGATATACATGAGTAATAGTGCTGTATCACGATTCAACACTGACCTTTGCTGCCCAGAGAATAAAAATTCAGAGGTAGTAGTAGCCATTTCAGCCTGAATAAGTGAAACTCCGTGTTTCTGGGTCCAAACCTAGTCTCCATAGCAATTTATGCCATAGATAATTGATTCAAATGCTTGTTATACAGTTTTAGTGAGGTGAGAATAAATACCAGCTAATACCAGATTAGTGAAACCATGTTGTATACCTGGTTATTAAGTGTTGAAGTCATTTTAGCCACTTACTTATTTTGTGCTACCTTCTGATGGATGTTAAAATGTAATATGAAAATCTTCACATTGTATCCCCCATATGTGCATTCTCATGCCTCTACCTCAGATCTCCTTGTCTTTAATCTTCCAACTCTTTTCCCTCTAGACTCCTGTCCAGGGAGCTAAGCCACTGGTCACTGCCCAGATTATCTTTATCTATATCTACACCTATATCTATATTCACCTCAGGCTATTTTTAGTTCCATACAAAATATGGGTTATCAGAGCACTACTCAGAGAACCATACAACGGAAAGTATCCCTCTCCACTGTTTTCTGTTTGTTCATTCTGTTTTGTTTTGTTTTTTGAGACCGGGTCTCATTATGTAACCCAGGCTAGCCTCAAACTCATGGCAATCCCCCTGCCTCAGCCTCTCAAGTGCTGGGATTACAGACATGTGCCACCACACCTGGTTCCAATGTTTTTAAAGCCACACTTGAAGTTGCTCCATGACAGATGCAGCACATTTTTGGCTTGAACACATGTACCAAGCAAATTTACCTATTCAGCAAGCTCAGCCTTTTTTCTTCTCCTTCAGTCAACTACAAGTGCCACCTGAAATGGCCTTAGAGGAAAGATGCAGGAAGGAAAGTGGCGCAGTTGTGTGAGAAATCCTAGGGATACCCACTCATGCAATTTGCTATCCAGATTGGGTTCAGTCGCAAGTATTTTGTTTTCATTCTACAATGTAATTAATATTCCTGAGCCCACTCAGCTCCATGGTTTAGCAACTTATAATCTAGCTCATAATGGTTATGCTTGGATTCAACCATAGTCATAATGCTACAAACCTGGAGAGGAGGAAATTTCTATGAGACCAACTGAAGTATACATAGGCAAATTTCCCTTTAAAAGAATCCTGCATAGTATTGGTTCCTTAAAGAGTAAAAGATTGTCTGCCACCTTCCTACACAGAGGAAAATGCTGATTCTTACTATGGACCACATCTGAAGGCTATGATCTTTTATAGCCCCGGGAACATCCACCCAAATGTCCCCATTCCACATTTCAGGGTTTCAGATTTCCCAACCAGGGCCCTGTTACCACAGCATAACAGATCTTCCATGGCTTAGCATTTAAATGCTTCTGGAGCTCTGCAGCTCTATCAAATCCTTTCTGCTCGTCAACTCTGCCTGCCCTTCCTTTGTAGAAGATAAAGGTCTCTTGGTTATAAAAGACACCCTCTGGCCTTGTTTGTTAATGCTGTCATTTCTCATTATCTTTTCTCAAGAGTTTAATTTGGTATGAACCAGTGAACTCTGTTATTTTTGCAGGTATTGTTCACTTCATGCCTTTCAAATGTCTGCATTACTGTGTCTCCTACAGAATTTTCACCCACCAAAATTTTCACCACAACATCCACCAGTGAAACCTCCAGCAATTTGATGTCAAAGCTTGTGTTGGGCACTATCAATGCTCCAAATACCATTAGGGGTGGGATCTCCCTAGCCAGCAAGGTTTTAAAATAAGTCAGTTCCCCTGCCTCTCTTCTTGAATAATTATTGATATCAACTATCAGTTGCTAAAACACAAAATGTATTCTAAGACAAAATTAGAG
The DNA here is from genome assembly GCF_034190915.1 of Cavia porcellus. Lineage (NCBI taxonomy): Eukaryota > Metazoa > Chordata > Mammalia > Rodentia > Caviidae > Cavia > Cavia porcellus. Next base: position 22,861,162 of record NW_026947509.1, on the reverse strand, counting down.
ATGTGTTAGTGGAAACATCTAGGAAGAACAAAGGTAAACTAACCAGAGCAAGCAGGAAGACCTTCAAACACTGATGCATCTTTGACATCTGTAAGAAACCCAAAGTATAAATAAATTAAAGAGTAAAATAATAGATAGAAAATAGGTAACAGGAAAATAGATCTTTTACAAATTGGAAGGAGACCAAGAGATGTGGGAAGGGAGAAGGAGGGAGAGGAAAGGAATGGAAAAAGAATTATGATGCAACTACCCACAAATGAATGTATTCATTATGTACCACAAACATGTATTTTAAAAAAGAAAAGAAAGAAAAGCAGGTAAGGAGGACTGGGCATAGAGTTGCCATCTCTGATGCAGTGTTAGGAAATTTTCTATCACCAAAGGGGATATATATACCCAAATTTCTCCCTAAAGGAATCCTGCATATTACAGAAATGCACAGGCACTCACTCATTTCCTTAAAGCAGTCTAAGACTATGAGACCCTGGTGCAAATGCAGTGGTAGCCCCGAGCGAGGACATATGCAGCTGTAAGTCACTTACACTCTGGAATATTTTGGTCAATATCAATGGCACACTACAAGTTCAGTCATAGTTTCTGCTCCTGACAGATTAAAAGAACTCAACAGTGGCAGTAGCCAGTATTCCTTGGTTAGTAAAAGTCCACATTGTTGAAATCATACATAACTAACTCTTCACTGTATGACTTTGCTTACTATCCCATTAGGCCAAAGACAAAGTTGTCCATTGAAACAGGTTGACTTGTAAAGCAAATCATCCTGTCCATTGAAATATTAAACTCTTCTTATGCCTAGATTGTTTTTTGTTGTCGTTGTTGTCAGAATCTGCAGGGAACACAAAATATTTTCAAACTGTATAATAATTCTGGAGAACTATCCTCAGATTTTTGTGTCATCAATTATCCAATTAAATTCTTGCAAGGGCCCTAATCACATAATCAAACTGTTGAATATTCCTGATTGTATCTTTTTCCAGTAAGCAAATCAACAGACACTTGTAGTTTCACCTGCTGAGATTTTTTTGTCACTGTACTTCAGCCCCACCCTGCTTCTCCAGTGAACTGTAGAGTTATAGAGGTGCATTTTGAGATGGTGCTGACACATTGTACAGAACCATTTGTAAATAAGGACTAATATTTCCTCCTCTCTCAACTGATCATAAGACACTCTTGATAAGCCCATATGTACACACTAAAGGAGACGAGGCAGTTGTAGCACAATTAGGTGCTATAAAACCGCACGTCTTGCTAATGTCATTTCTGTGTGCCATCAGGATGTACTGACTCCTGACTCTCATAGGTGTCATTTCTACTCTTGTGCATGTAGTTTTGTGGGTCAGGTAACATGCACTGCATGACAAGCATTTCAAACCATGTGCTAATTTAGTGGTTCATGGTCAAATACTTAGAGTCTACTAGAACCTAGTAAATAGCCAAGAGTTGTTTCTCAAAAGGAGGATGGGTACCTGCAGAGATTGGTATGATTTTTCCCAGATCCCCCAAACCTGCCTTATCATTCACCTAAGAGGCTTTCCAAAGATTCAATAGACACTTTAAGCATCGCTGAACTGGCAGTGTCATCTGACAAAAGCAGTAGGAAGCTTGCCTGGCAGCCTCTTGCAAAACCTTGTCTTAGGCTCTAGTCACAAATGGAAGCCTTTCAGATTACTCAGTAAAGACATCTGGATTACCAGAACACACCCAAAGAAAATATACATTGATTCCAAAATTCAGAGCTGCACATTAGGGAATAATGCTTTCTTAATGGTAGGAAGGACCAGATCTAACAGCTCACCTATATGTTGGAAAAGGTATCTCAACTTTCTACAGATGATGGAACCCCAAGAGAGTTCATTGAAGATGAAGCCCCTACGTTTGGGCAAGGATTTACTTATTTCTCTTGACTATATTATGCTGATGTCTGCCCATGTGATATCTTGTGGAACGTAAAGACAATCAATTTCCCACTGCAATGAGATAAGGCAAGGTTGAAACTTGTGTATTACGTGAGGCAAAGCAATGAAGGAACATTGTTATCTTTGCATAGTCTTCTTAACGGGTATATTAAGAAAAAAAATGTGGGCTTTTTCTTTCAATATTCATGCATCAGACATCAAAGTATGTTGATTTACTCCAGCAATGAAGTCACATCTAGAACAATAACTATGATTATATTCTTTGTCTGATTAAGTGTACAATAACCTTTTCTTCAACACCATCTATCACCTGCACTGGCTAAATAGATAAAATGAATGGAGATGAGATGAAAAATCACCAGCTCTGCATCATTTAAGTACTTCATAGAGATGGTAATTGCTACAGTTTCTCCAGAATGCAGTGTTACTCTGGACTTACTATCTGGGAATATAGAAGCAGCTCTAATGTCTTCTGCTTTAGTTTGCAGACATAATAACTAATATAATTATTCTACCATGAGGTGCATAAGCATTCTAGCACTTGGGACACCATGAGGTGAGTTTAGAACCCAACCAAGCACGCTGTGAGGTAGCCCTCAGTAAATCCCCTCAGCAAACTCCAGTAAGTAGGCAACAGGAAACTGAGTTTCCAGGCATCACTGCCATCACTGAAGAACCAATGTTCAGAAATCTTCCAAAAGTCTGGTTATTTCCGTTTTCCATGTGGTTATAGATCTTTTTGAGAAAGAGAAGAAGGAAAATTGGCAGTATCAACTTTCGGATATGCAAGTATAAATTAGAACTTCTAACAATCCTTTGACATGTATGGAAACTTGTAATTTTACACCCACCCCCGTGGGCCTGCCAAGACGGGAGTCTGGTTATAACTACAGAGCGATGATATGTGTCAAGAGTGCGCTCTAGGGACTGTCAGCATTTCTTCGCAGGAACATCATCCTAACTTCTTCAAGCAAAGGGAAATCAGACAAGAGAGAAAAGATTTCTTCTTCTGGGAAAGAATACTGGGAGCGAGGGACTCAAAGTCTTTAGTGTCTCCAGAATCTGTCCCTATATTGCCATCTTACTCTTCAGGGTCCCAGTCTACCCCAGTAAAGGCCTAATTTTAACCATAAGAGATTTTGAATTAGAATGATGGTATAATTCAACTATCTATAAGATTAATGTTTTGGTTTGACTTTCACAAATATCAAATCTTACTGTTATGAGAGATAAGGTTACTTTCAGGATAGTAACAGAAACTTTCTTTCTTGTCATGATTTTGACCTGAGAAAGTAATACCCTCAGTTAAATTTTTTTTTCTCTGCTCTATGGCACTTTGAAGCAACACACAAATCTAATACTCCTCAGATTCCTTATTTCTGCTATTGTTCAGTGGCAACAACAACCTGGTAACCTAACCCTTTGCCTCCTATAGGCATTTGATGTCAGAGACTACTAGTATCTTGCTTAAAATGGGCAATAATGTGATTAAAGTGTCACTCAGAGAATAAACACCAAATTTCTATTCTTAAGCTTCTATCTCTGGAATGACTTCCAGAACCAATAACTGCACCCATTATGAGTTATGTAAAGAAGCAGAACCATCACAAATGCTGCAGGATAAAAAAATAATAATCATTATCAATGCTCATTACTGAGGATAATGGTATAGCTAGGTGAGATTTTCTGTTATGGCACCCAAACTCACCATTTGCTCCTCTTTAATTGTTGAGGGCTTCAACAAAAATTATTCACTCAAAACAGAGAGACAGAGAAGCAAGGGAAAGAGAAGAGGAGGAGAAGAAGAGAGGAAGGAAAGAGAAGAAGGAGAGGAGGAGGAAAGAATAAGAAAGGGAGGAAGAAAGGAAGAGAGGCAGGATGGGAGGGAAGAAGGAAGGGAAGGGAGGCAGGGAGAGAGGGATTACAGAATTAGACCTTACAAATGTAGGAGGTGAAGAAGTCTTTGCTGGAAGAAGGTGTCAGAGAGCAAGAAAAGGGGTAATTAACCTGTCTGCCCAAAGCAGGAATACAGACCAGCAAGCTGGGGCTTGAAGGAAAACTCAAGAAGCCAAAGTTTCCAGCCACCAAAATAGGACTGGAAAGAAAATATCCCGGGAAAGTACATGAAAAGCTCCCACTTACGTGTCGCAGCCACTCGTGGTAGTTGCCCTAGATCCGTAGCTAAACATCTCATAATCGGTCTGGAGTTACTGTGGTGATCTAAAATTATTCTTAAGTGATTGTAATAACACAATAAAAGTAACCAAAATATTTTACAGAAATTATGAAACAAAAATTAGAACACAACATACGAACAAAGAGTGATTAATTACTTCTATCCCCAGCTGAAAAGGCTCACCCGTGCAGCAGGGGTAACAATAATGTACTCCACAATGATTCCTCAAAAAGCTAAACAGTAAAGTAACTATGTGATCCAGCAGTCCCACTTGTGGGTACACATCCCCCAAAATGGAAAGCAGTGTGCCAAAGAGATGCCTGCATTTGTATGTTTAATCATAGTGCCCTTCATAAAAGCCAACTGATGAAATCAACCTAAGAGTCCATCAACAGATGAATGAAAAAAAAAAGAAGGCACCTATACACAACTAGATACTAATGAGCTTTAAAAAATGAAAATGTATTGTCATTTGCAGCAACACAGATGGATGGGTGGGAGTGGAGTACATTGTGCTAAGTGGAAAAGCCAGGTACAGAAAGACACATCATGGTCTGACTTACATATGGACTGCAAAGCAATCACACCCTGGAAGAAAAAGGGTACAAGGGGTGGGGGTACTGGGCTGGAGAGTGGGCTGGAGCATGAAGATTTGATAGTCAAAGAGTGCAAAAGCCTCAGTAAGACAGGAGAAATACACTGTTTTTCTTTGAGACAGATTGCACAATATGGTAAATAAATAATGCAGAGTATATTTCAAAATCACTAGAGACTTTCAAATGTTCCTACCACAAAAAAGTGTTGAGGTGATAAATAAGTTAATTAGCTTGATTTATTTATTCCACATTATATTCACAAATCACAACATCACTTTGTACTGCATAAAGACGTAGAACTGCAATTTGTCAATTTATAATTAAAAATAAATTTTTAAAACTAGCTTTTGAAGAGTTTTAAATCACTTGGGGAATTTTTTTTTTGCTCTAATATAAATAGAAAAAGGCTGACATAAAACTGAATATACAAGATAAAATTTCTCAACAAAAATTAGGAGAAAATATACCAAAATGATATAATTATCTCTGGGTAGTAGAATCTTGGGTGATTTCCTTCTTTTTTTATAATTATATGGAAAACACATTTTTTCCTTAAGTAAACAAATACTTTTGTAATAAGAAAAATCATCTAGTGAAAGCATCTTTTAAATACTGGGTTATGGGGGCGGGGGCAGGGGAGCAAAGATGGCGGATAGATAGCAGCTGGCTACAGAGGCTCCCTGAGAGAGTCAACTTAGAATTCAACATAATACAGTATGGGGAGCCCCAAAAAGAGGGAGATGAATTCTCTTGTCCCAAGAAGAAATTAAGGTGAGAAGAACCAACCAAACATACATTCCCGGTACTATTATTGGAACAGCTAAAGGCTCAGTGCTCCTGCTGCAGCAGGCATCTTGCCAACAGGCCGAGCTGTCACAGGTCCCACCACTTTGACTCACTGGAGGCGCAGTTACACTGAGACCGGGGGTTTGTGAGCTGAATGGAGAGCTGAGTTGACAGGGTGCCTGCATCCACCTGTGGTGAGTGACGCGAGTGGAACCATTCCACAGAAATGGGGGCTCTGGCAGACATCATTCTGGGACCAGGCAGGATTGGCAAATACAAGGGGCAGCAGTGACTTCAGTCTGTTGTTCCCTTTGGTGGAGTGACGTAGGTCTGGGTCACATGACCTGGCTGAGACCCAATAGGTTATCCAAAATCAAGTCCCTACGGTGGCGCAAACTAACCCAGTGAAGCCTCAGAAGTTTGACTGACCCGGAGAGGAGGTGGCGCATAGTAATACAGTGCAGGCCACAGCAGCTTGACTAATGGGGGGAGCAGCATACACTGTCCCTGTCTGCAATTTACAAGCACATGACAGTGCTCGTGAAGGGTCATCTAGCCAGTGCACTTCAGAAGAATTGTAACCAACAAAGAAGGAAACTGGGGCCTCCTAGAAGAAACAAAAAAGATGGGAAGAGGAAGCAACAACAAAAATTCCCCAGGTCCCAACCCTGAGAACATTGACTCAGGACAGGTAAATACAAAGGAGAATGACAATAGCAAACATGCAATATCAGACACAGCATCAGTGGACATAAACAGACATCTGCGGGACCTCATAGATGAGTTCAAAAGTGAAATATTTAGCCAAGTAAAGCAAGATATAAGAATATTAATAAAAGAGATACTAAGCACCTGTCAAGCAGATAGAGACGGAAGAAAGGAGGAGCTCAAACAAGGAGAGAACCATTTGATGAAGAATATAAAAAAAATATATAGAATATATGAAGCAGATTTAAAGAGATCACCAGGATATTAAAAATTCTATGGAAAGATGGCAATTATGCTTGAAAGAAACTAAGGATAGATTATCCAAACTAGAGGACAACTTTGCAATGTGGGAGTATGAAAGGGAAAACTTTTTTAAAATAACAATAAAAAGGCTAGAAGATGACAAGAGGATCTATAACTTGAGAATAAAGAATGTGAATGAAGAAGCAGGAGTATAAACAAAGGAACTACAAAGGCTATTCACAGAAATAATTAAGGAAAACTTCCCAACCCAAACATAGGAAAAGGAAATGATGTTCCGATATAAGAGGCATACAGAACTCCAGCCACCTAAAACCAAAACAGAGCTACACCAAGGCATATAATAATCAAGATTCCAGAAATTCAATATAAAAAGAGAATGTTAAAAGCTGTTAGAGACAAGAAATAGATCACTTATAAAGGAAGGCCCATCATAATGGCAGACTTCTCGACACAAACCATCAAGTCAAGAAGAGCCTGGAGTGAAATATTCCAAGCCTTGAAAGAAAAATAACCTCCAGCCCAGATTGCTATACCCTGATAAACTGTCTCTAGAAATTAATGGAGAAGCAAGATGCTTCCAATACAAAGAGGAACTTGGGAAATTTGCAACCACCAATCCAGCTCTACAGAGAATACCGCAGGGCATTCTAGAGAAAGAGAAAAGTACTAGGATTCCAGGAACAGTGGCAGAGAGGCCTCAATGAATGGAGCAGAAAACAGAATGAAGAAGATAAGCAGACAACTGATGGCAAAAAAAGAGCATAACAGAAATGAGGCAGAGAAGATTTTATTCAAAACTGATGATTGATAGTATCAAGTCTGAGAGTATTGGCAACTACACTGAAGATAAGACTCTACGATACACATTCTGCTTTGATAACTGCTGGTTTTTGAAGTTCTATACTATATACAAAGTTGAGTTTTTATTAATACTGTTATCTATTGATATATTGAATTACACTATGTCTGATGATATAGCCGATTCTATTGAAGATAACCAGAGACAACACAGGAACCATAGTAGAACTCTTTGTTCAATGGTCTTAAATGTTTTTTTGTTGTTGTTGTTTCATTTGTTTGTAGGAATATGTTTTGTTTTGTCTTGCTTTGTTTTGTTTCTCCCTCTAATATAGAAAGGATAGAAATACATGTTAAGACTCATGCATGTGTAGAATCTATAAGCAGTTTATGAGAACTGATCTTATGATACATGATGAAATGAACAGATATTTTGAAGAAAAAGAGAATATACTAAAACTAAATATACTAAAATACCCAGTGCTGATCCTGGAGTGTTATAATGTGAAACCCAGCAATAGTATTATTCTTTGTTCAGAGTGATATTAGCCTGCTTGGGTTGTTCAGTCTCAACATAATTGAAGATATGGATAAATGCATGTATGTTTAAGTGTGTAGGATTGACAACCATGTTACTAAGTTTTTGTTGGACAGTTGAACAGAACTGTTTGCAGTCTCACTGTTTGAATTCCCACTTTACATGTTCCATTTTTGTATCCTGAACAACTATTTGTAAAACAACAATATGTAAACATCAACTAGTGATTTCTTACTGTTTATTTTTTTTCTCTGAATGTATGTATTATTTCTACCTGTTTGCTGTTTTGTTTAGTCTTTCTTTAAATAAAATTTTTTTAAAAATACTGGGTTATGCACCATTAAAATATTCCTAGTTTTCTGAAAGCTTATTGCCTAACATAAATTTATCTAACTCTCTCTAGAACATATACTCATATATTGCACTGCTGGAATAAGAAAAGAATTCCTAAAATCTGCTACCTGCCATGTAAAATAAAACTGTCTTTAATTCTTTTCTGAATTTAACTATTTCAGACTTTGAATCAAGCTCTCCATTATTTTTGTTCAAAAACTATAAGCATAACCTTCTGGGTGAATCACTTTTATTTAAAAGTAAAACGATGTTTTGCTTCTAAATCTAGAAAAATAAGTGGGAAAGGATGGCTAACCTCAGGGGACAGAGCGGGGAAACTTAAATTGACAACAGAATGATGTTTGGTCACAGTCTTCAAAATATTCAACTGAATTAAATAATTCCAAAAACCTGCCACCCCCAGCACTTGGTCGTGTTCGTTCTTGAGGAGAGACGGGCATATGTACAGACACAAGCAATTAACTTTGGAGTCCTCGTCTACACTTTTTTAAATGACTAATGAAATGGAAGGATCCCTTCACCAATAGTTTCAGAACAAAAATGGAATGAATGCAGATATTTCCATGATAATAATCACAGGTGGTCCGTAAACACTGTATTCCCTTGAATTAGGAAGACAAACAAGTGACAAAGGTGTCCTCTAGGGAATAAACTCATCCTAAATACTGTGAAAAAAACCTTCCGTTCTTGCCATCTCCCCCAGCAGGAGGGACAGTGAAAAGAGGAGCCAACCGCAGGCCTCCAATTCCTACTCCAGTCACAGCCTCCTCCAGCTAATCCTGAGCTCTTAGCACTCTGGATTTCAGTTTCACAGTCTGGAGGGGAGGACTAGAAGCCTTCTGTATTTTCCAGTTCTAACAACTTATGGGTCACTGAGGAGCGCCCTCCTAGCCCACCCCTAGCAGCAACTGGAAACTTTGATTTTAAAGAACTTAAGAGTTCCCATGCAAATGGAGATATAGTTCCTCAGTGTAGCATTTTAGACTCTGTGCAAGCACTTGGGGTATTTAAAATAATTAGTTGGTCCCTGGGCTGCCTCTTATAACTTTAATATTTACACTGTGACAATGTGAAAGTGCTCATTAGTGTGCAAGCCAGAGTAATATCATTCTTTTCTTCATTTCCATGAGCTTATTTTACATTAGCAACAAAGAGGAGAGGTAGAAGCTCGTGGGGTATTGACCTAGCCAAAGTGGATCTCAGAAGGAGGTCAATTTGGAAAATATTAGCCTAGGATCCTGTGAGAAATGTGTTCTTTCATCTGACCTTCATTGGATAAGGCCAAAAATAAGTGCTTTTGACGTGCTCCTTCTCCAGTTCAGCCCAGAGCTACCCTCACTTCCCAGAGGTGATCCGTCATCTCATGCTACAACTACATAGCCATCAGAGAGAAGGGAGGAATGGTGCCTAAAAGTGAGGGGATGTTAATTACTAGTGCATGGAGGACCTCCTCCTCACAGTAGTTCAGGGACCTCGAGAATCCAGGTACCCTCCTTAGGGCTACATTTTCTTAGTTACATGTTTTCCACTTAGGATGAGTGCCCCCCAAAAGGAGCACTTCCCTCCCAATCTATGTTGCCTCCCACTTCATCTCCAGTGGAGAAGATGCCGTGGTTTCACTTGGAATCCACCCATGGGACTTTGCTCTTTCAGTGGACACCTCTGGGAGGAGATGTGATACAACCTGAGGCAGCACACTAGCAAAGGACAAAGGGCCGCCACCAAGGCGGGGAACTTCCTCTCTCCCAGTTATGTTCACCAAAGGTTTGAGAACTGATTCTGTAGGAATTTCTTACTCTGAAGAGAATCCACCTCCAGGGATGATTCTGTTAGATGATTCTGAGCCCTGCTGGGAATCACATTAACATCACTGGGGAAAACAACAGAAGACAAATGCCACCCTCTGCAACCCAGGGGACACTGCTCCTCTGTAGTTCCAAGACAAGGCCAGAGGGACCGCACAGCTATTCCAGTTTGAAGTTTTCAAAAAAAAAGCAGCAGAATTGGCATTTGAAATTCCCCAGAATTCTTCATGTTAGTTCAGGACTGGCCTTTCTTATACATTAGCCACTCGTTGGTAAGATTTAAACGCACACAAAATTTCTGCACAAAAAAATTACATCATCATCAGCCTCTTGTGATATGTGAAATCTATCCATTACTGACCCTCTGGAGTTCATCCACTGAAGGTGTAGGTAAAATCCAAACCTGTTACTTGGAGAAGTGGCATATAGAACAAAATTTATCAGCTACAAATGCTCTGGGATGTGAAAATGCCAGACTACGAAGTTGAGTGAAGCCCTACAAAGGGAATATTTATTTTATGAAAAGGACAACATAAATAGATGTTACAAAAATACTTATAGATTTAAGATCTTTTGAATTAACATTGCAGGTCATTAATATGATATTACTGGAGATGAGTATGATTGATAGAATTTAACCTTTTAGGATGTCAAGAAGAAAGACTAGCTGTACTGATGCTCATAGCAGAATCAGAACTTTAGCATGATCTGCTCCAGTCCAGATTCAATGCATAACCCATGTAAAAGGCACTTATGCTTGAGAGAGCAGAGAGACCTGGCTCTGCCTCTGCCTCTGTTACTTATCAGGTGCAGGTCAGACCACCTAAGTAATGTAAGAGTCAGAATATTCATCTGTAAAATGGGGGCATGGGTAAGAAAACCAAATGCAAAATTCTTATCCAGTAATTCCATGCTAAGCGATGTCTTTTTCCTTCCTTCACAATACCAGGGAGAGGAGTGTGGTCATGGTGCCGGCAGTGACTCCTCCTCAGGCTGGGGCCTATTGCTGAGCCATTGTGAGCTCTGTGTTTGGGGCCAGCATTTAACTCCCAAGCCTAAGTACTTGACACAGCCAATTCCAGGGTAGGAAAGGGCAAGCTTTCTGGTCTGTTTGTCTGTCTGTCTACCTGCCTGCCTTCTGTTTAAGAACCCCGTAGTTGATTCAGACCCGAAGCTTCAAGACAGCATGGCTCCTCCCATTTTATGAACGGAGAATGGTGCTCAACACAAAATCTCATTTGTCTGAGACCAAACATTGCGTCAGTATCACAACTATGATGCCATGAATATGAAAGATTTCTTAGGGGGATGCCTCCGTCCCTCACTGAATCACTAACTCCCACCTTCTGTAAAAACAAAATCAAACAGCAAACACCACCACAAAAGAATCTAGGCATGCTGGCCCAGAGACTCAATTCTATTTGTCACCCAGATTGATTCCAGAGGCCTTCAGAGCCTGAGAAGAAAGCGCTCAGTGATTCCCCAGCATTTTTACACAAGAAAATCAAATCAGGCTGAGCACTTACAACCAGCTTCTCGAAGAAAACAAATTGAAAAGGGCAGATGTTGCTGGAGGAAACAAGGGAGGGCTGCTCCCCACGGAAGGGACCTCTGCTTCCCAGACTACTCGGGTTGGTTTCCAGGCAATAACAAGGTTCAGCCCTTTGCTAGACCAAACCTTTATTCATAAAACAGGGAAACTGAGCCCCAGAAAAGTCAAGGGTCCCATCCAAGACCTAAGGTTAGAAAGGCAGAGTTGGGGGGTGAGAATAACTTAAGCAAGACTTGCACCCAAAGCAGACAATGATGTTTTTTACAGTGGAAGCTAAAAAAGAGAGAGGAAAAGAGAAGGAGAGAGAGAGAGAGCTTATATGAAGCCAGAAGTACTTGTGCATACCTGTAACCTCACTTGCTCTAGTCCCACTTGGGCAATTTAGCAAGACCTTGTCTCAAAACAAAATATTAAAAAACGTGTGGAGATACATCTCAGTTCAAAGGCTCTGGATTCAATCCCCAGTACAACCCCACCACACACACACACACACACACACACCTATGAGTTCTAGAACACCTCCAGTGAACCAATCAAAGACTGCCAAAGACTAGAGACCAGTCAGAAAGTACACTGGGAGTGCGGCAGGCGGAGGAGAGCTGTAATAGTGCCTGGACTGTCCCCTGTACACTGCACCCTGCACTCTGCACTCTGAACCACCCAAGTGAGGCTTCCAACCAAGATCTCAGTTCTGCTGAAACCTGAAGTTGGTGACCAAAACGACTGGGTTCCTATGTCTGGTTGCGACACGCAGCCTCAGGAGTGAGGCTCCAGGGCTGTGAAATGCAACTAAGGAAACTTCCACCTCCAAACAGCGACTCCACACAGAAGCGGGTAGAGGAGAAGGAGGAAAACAGGCCTGACCCTTCCTCTTTCCTCAGCATGGTGGTAGAAATTGCCAGAAATTTAGAGCAAGAATCAAATATGGTCTGTAGCACTAATTATCTCTAAGAATCTGGAGAGCTGTTCAACTGCTGAAGACTTCCAATTTCACAGACTAGAAATCTAACGCATACAGTGGCTGGTTCCAGAGGTTAAGTAAGCAGACTTGTGATGCTGAAGGCACAATGTAGATGCCCAATGAAAACTAAATTTATTTAACTTGCCTACTTCCTAGCTAGTGAGTTTGGGATTAAACTCTTAATCTCGGTGAAAACATGATGGGGAACGGTGAAAGGAGTAGGCGGAAATCTCAGGGCTGTGGTTCTCACAAATCCACAGGAGGCTCGAAGTCCCAGGGCATCCTGACAAGCCTATGAAATTCAGCAGGACTTTTTTGTGACACTTTCAGAAGAATGAAGGAACCAAGATACAAGGAACTGACAGCATTTACAAGGTTGTTGGTGCAGGTGGCGAGAACAGTACCAAAGTGACTGCCGGACTCTAGGACACAACTAAAGCCACCAGGTAGCTGAGCCCTGTGTCCCAGTGCCCAAGAAACACACAAGTTCTCTGATACCAACCGTTCCCTGGAAGTTTATATTCTGTCTGCAGAATATGATATTCTGTCTCCAGAATGTAACTCCTCAACAATAAAACTCTCAAAGAAACAAGGCTCGGGAATGTCTACAAAAGCCTTTTATTTCATGTGATTTGCTAAACCAAAGAGCAGCCTCAGGAGAGGAAGCGGGTGAAGAAGGAGTCTAAGGTTGTGACACAGAAAAGGCCACATAGTAAAAGAATGACAGGGAGGAGGCAAGGTAATAAAAGGTCGTGCATTAATTTACAGCTCAACTGAACAAGTTCTGTTCCTCATCAAATAGTCCGAAACTAAATAAACAATATACTTTTCTGAGCTCTTCCTCACCAACTGCTTTGTTGGTAAAGGTTATACTCCTGGGGAGCTGATACCAAGGCTTCTTGTTTTTGTCAGTAAATATAAGAACCCATATCTATGTAAATTTAAATTACACAAAATCTTTCCCCCAACTGTCTGGTCTCTTTTCACCAAGCTCTGTAGTTGCAGAATGTAAACCTTTACCATAGCAGCACAGACTTTTTAAAATTTGGAATAATGGAATTGCTTTCTCCCAAGACATATCAAACATAATTGCAAGCTAAAGTCTACTTTACTCGTCCACCAAGACAAAATCCGGATGGGGTGTTGCTTGTTTGTTTATAGACTATTTTCATGTGACCAACACTGTGTCTTCTGCGCATTGCTCCTAAGGGCAAGCCTAGGAGCCTGCACAGTCACCCCCAGACACAAGGGGGTGAAGGGCTGTGAGAAAACACACAGGACACAGTGGAGAATGTGGAGAACCACACAGGCAGAAACTTACACACAACCAAGCATCAAGTTACTCAACAAATAAAGACAAGAAGAGGCCGAGGTTTCTTTGCCCTCTGAAGCTCCAATTCCATGTCAGCCTGGGGCTTTAGATTTCTCTCGATTACCCCCGTGTCTGTATTGCATAGATTCATTGAACGAATCAATGAGGGAACATGTCAAAGAATGAATACGCAATACTACTAAGAAGGGGAAGAAATCTATTGCAGCCTATTGAATAGAGCCCTGGAAAATTTCCCTGTGCCTCTGCTTATCCTCCAACTCGGGAAAACAGCTGACAGCTAGAGCTGAGTCCTTAGGTTCTGGGGAGCTAGGGAGCCAGGTGGCTTAGCATTTCACCCACTGCGAATTCCTTGGGCGTTTTGAGTCGCTCCTTTGCCCAGGACCTTCTCTGGCTGCGGTGAACTGTAATGATCCATTCTTCTTTGAGGCTCTGCTTTGTCTGTCTGAAGCTTTTCACGCAGGCGAGTAACACCACCTTGGCCAGTGTGCCACATCCTTGCTTCCTCCTCTAATAGTAAGATCCACAGGCGTTCAGGATGTGCCATAGGCTGCTGTGTGTGTCTACTTCACTGCATGTGCAAGAGATAAGTAGACATGGAGAAAGGAACTGATTGATGAAATTAACGAGCACATGCCAAGGCTTAAAGAGAAGGGCATTAACTGCTTGGTTTGACAACAAAAAGCAACCTCACTCTTTGCATCCCAGTATGCAGCCAAGGCTTCCGCCCTCTTCTGTTGGGAGCCCACGGCAGTACACAGGCACCTGCCCCCAGTGCACAAACCCTGGAGCTGGCATGAGCCCTGCGTGCACTTCCTTGCTGCTCTGGCGAGCCAGAATGGCAGGTTCAGCTCTTTACACTGCACAGCGTCTGGAGATCCGAGCTGGTGCACCAAGGCTGGAGGTCACACAATGTCACTCTTTGGAAACAGGGAGCCTGAACCAAGGCCAGGACTCCTGTCCTTACAGTGAGAGATCCGTGGAATTCCCTTCCTACTCTGGTCCTTGTCCCTCCCAGCCTCGGAGGATTCTTCAGTATATAAGGAGGTATTTCAGGAAGGAGTGTAGGACTCTGTCCCCCAGTCAAGGAATTCATCTTGGATTTTTGCAAGACTTTCCTAGTGTGCAAGACTTCTTAGATTTTAAAGTCTGGTGGGTAGGCAGATTTGTGAGATCAACAGAAGATCCCTCTGCAGAGGATAGAGATTCTCGGTCCCAGAGGCATCTTAAGGTGGCCCAAGTGTCTGTCCAGAGACATGTACCAATCTTCAGCGGGTAACAAGGAGTATGAGGAGATCCACACAGTTGCATGACTCTGTGTTGCTGTGACTCTGGCTTGCTCCTCTTTCCTCCGGCGTGGAAGCTTCACTGTCTGAAAACGGCTATGCAGAAAGACAAGCGGCCACTAGATGGCAGCAGATGGCAAGGAACGCGAGCTGAGGGCCCCTGGGGAGCGCTGGGCTTGAAGCCCCTCCATCTTGCTTTACATCTTTAATGGGATACGTGAGGAAAATGAGCCCCTTCCATGCCAGATGCAGATGCCACAGCATATGGAGAGATACCGCCCCGCAATATTTCTCTGGTTATTAAACAGGAGGCACCTAACTAGTCTTTCACTGCATCGCCTTGCAGAGTTGTCCTTGATGTCTCTGGCACAGTAACCCACAGGAGCTAAGAGGAGGGTGTGGGGGTTTGTGCAGGGACTGGGCCTCTGGGATCCCGCCACGCCCGGTGCCCACGAGGTCCCAGCAGACAGGGGCAGCCCAGGGGGACCGCTTGGCGAGGACCGCAGGATGCTTCTGCTGCCCGACCCCTTCCCTCGCAGCGGAAGGGCTTCTGCCGCTCTCCGAGCTCCCTGCAGTCCTCCGGGCCTCATTTATAAGACTCTCCCTTACCGCCAGACAGCTCTGTGGTCCCACCTTTCACCGCAAACCTCAAATGGGAAAGGGAACTCCGGCAATTGAGAGAGCAAAGTCACTCGTGCCTTTCTGAGGCACTGAAGAAATACAGCCGAGCTACTAGAATGTGCCTGATAGGGGACCAAGGCTTCTGTGTACCCCCAAAAAGTAGGGAGTCTCGTCCTGTCCCACTAACTGCAGGAAATTGCTTCCTTCCAGGACAAAGCTTTGCCTGGAGATCTTCACCAGCTCTGGGGAGGGCAGCCTTCACGGTTTACTCTTTATTCCAACCATCTTTCCACTCCCATACCCCTGCACCCCTCTTCCTATTCCTTATTTAATTCTTAAGCCTCCAAGCTCAGGGCCTTCCTAAGACCTTGGCTGAAGAACTGAGACCAGGTTATCCAATCCTGGAACCCTTCATGAGCCTGTTAAGCCCAGGACTTCTCAGGATCTCTTGTGAAGCCCCCCAACAATCTTGGAAATGAAGGCAAAGAATAGTCATTTTCACAGAGAAACAGAGGTGCACATCTGAGAGGCAGCCTTGCCTCTGCTGCTCCCCATCTCTTTCCCATAGATTTGGCCTCTGCACAAAAGTAATAGCAAGATTCACCCTGCCGCTGTCTGCCTCCTCTTTTAGAACATGATTCCAGAAGTCCTTGCTTGTCTGCAGGCCCTAGACAATTCACTTAGCCTCCCGCGCCTCCATTATCATCCATAACTGCAGGGACTGGAATCCGGTGATGATTAAGGCCCCTTCCAACTCTACAGTCCTACGTTTTAATTTCCCAAACCCCCACCGGCCCTCAAGGAGGGCCACCCAGGGCACTTTTTCTAACAATAGCCAAGCTCAACGGGAGCAAGCAGCATTTCATACTCCAGGGGAGAAGAAATGTGGTCATGGTTGGAGTCTTGTTGATGTCCTTTGTCCTCAGAGTGAGGCAAACAGGGAGGCTTCGGATGTCATTGACACCAATGGCAGGGCCTGGAGGTGGTTGTGCTTTGGGGGAAGAAACCAGCAGAGCTGTTCTTGTGGGTGGTAGAGATGCCTAATCCAAGACTGGAAGTTGTTTTAATAACTGTTTCTCAATAAAAAGACCTATTATATTCTGCACAGGGGTCTGGGGGCAAACCCAGGTCTCCCAGGAGGAATCTAGTCTCAACCATAATGCAGGATTGGTTCAGCTCAGCTGCTCTTACAAAGGGCTGAATACAGCTTGCCGCAGTATAGGCAGCTCCCGCAGCTCCATGTGAAAATGACTCACAGCAGTTATGAATATCAAACCTCCTTTGATGTGTTCCCAGACATGAGGAGCAGCCAGGGGGCGGAGGTGGACTCTGTGCGCTGGCTCTGTGGGGTGCCCACAGAGCCCTTGCACACATCTGGCACCACCCGGAAACTCCAGGAGAAATTCAGGCTAGGTAATTACCTAGGACTTCCTGGGATAACAGAGCTCCCTTTCATCTGTCTCTCTCCCTCTGTCTCATCCTATCTGTCTCCAGCTACAGGGGAATTAGATTTTCCAAGAAATTACAGCCTGTTTCTATACCTTCACCTTTCCCAAGGGTATAAC
The DNA here is from genome assembly GCF_034190915.1 of Cavia porcellus. Classification (NCBI taxonomy): domain Eukaryota; kingdom Metazoa; phylum Chordata; class Mammalia; order Rodentia; family Caviidae; genus Cavia; species Cavia porcellus. The sequence goes on along the minus strand of NW_026947509.1, from coordinate 22,843,888 downwards.
AATTCACGTCCTTGAATAAAAGTTGTTTTATTGAGCACAAAATGAATGCACCCCCCGCTCAACATCTGTGCCAATTGCTTTAAAGCCATAGACTTGGCCCTAGTCAGCCAAGCAGGAGAATTTCCCTCTGCAACGGCCATTTCTAGACTCTCAGCCTTTCAAGTAGCTGCATGGTACCTTGTTCTCCTAATAGGCTCTCAGTGATGACTGAACACAGAGACTCTGAGTCTCTCTTGTTGGTGGCTCCCGGGAGTGGAACAGTCACAATTACCAGAGCAAAAGCCAGAGTCAGCGGTCAAGTGAGCATCCTGCCTCAGAGCGATGGGGAGAGTAAGCCGCTGAGCCTCATGCCTGCTTCAGGGAGAACCTTATGTATCACAGAAGGCTTCCCCATTCTACACAGGGCTAAGAACACGCTGGACAGGCGAAGTCTTCACAGTTCTCGAAGTGGCACAGGGCACAAAGGAAAAGACCCTGCTTGAACTCATGCTTATGTCTTTGCCTTTTCTGGGCTGGGGATGGAGCTCAGTGGTAAAGCAATTATCTGGCATCTGTGAGACCCTGGGTTTTATCCCCACATTGCAAAAATAAAACTAAAAGCAACATTTTCCTATTCTGAAATAAGCCTGACTTTATTTTATAGCTAAGTTTGGCTTACACTGAAAAACTCATGAACCCACAAAAATCTGCACATACTCACAATGGAAAGAAGTAGTGTAAATAACTTCTGTTTACTCAGCATCAGCCACATGCCAGACAGGATGCATCTTTCCCTCTAACCCTCACCAGCTTTCTAGGTATGTGGGAGTGGGGAAGATATGATTATGCCCATTTTACAGGTGGGAAACCCGAGGCTCAGAAAGCCTAAAACACTTTTCTAAGATTGAACAATTGAAGTGAAAGATCTCTAATTCCAGATTGTTGGGTTTTTAAAGCATGGTCTCTTAACCACGGTGACACAGGACAATATGCTTATTATCAAGCACCTCCTATCTTCAGGGGTTATCAGGGAGGAGCCAAAAGACACAGTTCTTGACTTCACAAACTTCACACACCAGTGCACGGACAGCTGCACACAGTTCCTGTCACTCACTCAGTCTTCTGGTACCCCAATAACAGAAGTATTCTTTTCTTCCACCATCTCACTCTCAGGTCTCCTGCCATTCATTCATTTTGAATTGTTACCACGTCAGGTCTTTTACAATCTGGCTTCAACTGCTTGAACTTTACAGACAGTGATGTGAACTATCTGACCTTTTGTGCATTATGCTTTAGAAACCCAACTTTGTACCTGGTGAGTCTGTCTTATTTTTAAACTTGATCAAAAAGTTTCTCTGACCCATTTCTCCATCTTTTCAGGCAGGCAGAGCAGGAAAGCAGCAAAGATAGAGACAGGAAAGGTCTCAAGCGTGGTGAAGATCCAGGAAGCCGAGTCATGGGTCAACCAAATGGAATTCAGCAAGGGAGGGCTCGGGGTAAGGGTGGACCCCCTGCTCCCCTCATCTCGGAAGGTGAGTGATGGTGTCTCATGGGCACCACGTGCTGAGGTGAAATGGGAGACAAGGTGCAGACATTGCATTAGTCGCAGATCGTGCCAACAGCAGACCGGCTGCCAGGGCTGCAGCCTTGACTCATAATCTACAGTCTCGGGGACATGACAGTGTCCTGCTATGCTGAGCTCTTCTACTGACATTGACCCAACTGTGTGTGGCAGGAGGGGGAGACTTCTGCTAGTGAGAGCTTCCCTTCAAAGCCAAGTCACTGGACTTGCAAGACAAGTCACTGGACGCGCAAGACAGAGAACTCTGAGGTCTTTGAAGTTCCAGGATGGATGCAAACTTTGCTTTTGAAGGACTAAACTCTTTTGTAAACCTAATGGGGGAAAGAAAGTTCATTGCCCACAGCAGTTTACATTCGATTTCATTCAAATCTGTGCTCCTTTCTGGGCTGCCCTGGAGACGGTAATTCTAGATGAAACCTTCTCTAGAGCCTTGAAAAGGGTAGCCTGAGAAGACTGAGTGTGCAGCTCCAGATCGCCACTCCCTCACTCCAACCATTACCACGGCTCTAATCCCCAAGGCAGCCTGGTCATCTCTCCCGCTGGTTTCAATTTCTTCTAACAAAATCCAAATTGGCAAAACATACTGGTCTTTGTTTCTGTTTCTCTCTCTATGTATAACCTCCCAAAATGTCCAGATATGAATGAATGTCAGTCTTCACCTTCATCTCTCAGCTATGGCTCCAATTCTGTTTTCCTGACATCTGTCTGGAGGAATCATTCTGCAGCCCCCCAATCCACTGCCCTCTCATAACCTCCCTCCGGGAATTTATCAGTCCACATGTTCCTTCATTTGACCACTGGGGGGCAATGCTGGACTGGCCAAATCACTAGGCTCTTGCTCCCTGTGTGTCCCCACCTTGCATCATTTCAGAATATAGTCTTGTGTTGGAAGCCAATACCAAGGACCTTTAGAGCACCCCAGCCTTGTAGTACAGCCAGCTTACTGCACCTGGGATCATAGGAATAGGAGGTTCACTGAAAAATAAAATCTCTAGGAAGGAGACTGAGAGGGAAGCTTGCCTAATCATGTCATTAATCTGTCTCTCTGATGAGAGACCACAGAGTCCTACCTGTCCCCACTCACTCAGCCATAAACCATGGAGGGTAATGTCTCAGTGAACTCTGTATTCCTGGGAGTAAACATCAAACTTGACAAATATTTGGTGGATGGATGAATGGATACGTGCATAATAAATTTCGATCAGTCAGTTGCATTTCTGTCACTGTTTTTCCTTTTTATGATACTCAAAGTTTAAGTCACTAATCAGTTGCTGACCTTTTAATATTGAAGACAGCTGTGGATAGTCAGGTTGTTAAGTTAAACCAGTGGTAGTCACTATACAAATGTTATTTCAAACACAGCTTCAAGGCTTTCTTTTGTCTTATTTCTATGATCCTCCGTTATGCTGCCCATGTGTCCTGAGACCTCACTAGCCTGTGAGTTGTGAAGCACACTGTTTGATTAACATCCAACTGAAGGTAACCGATAGCTTCATCATTTGGAATATGGTGCATCTCCAGATGTCTATGGGAATTCATGGCACTTAGTGGTTCTCTATGGGGTTTGACACCTCCACTGGGGGAGCTCTTCTTCAGGCTACCTCATGTCCTCTCGTAAGACTCCTCTAACATGACCTCCTCTCGACCTTCATCGCGGTACATTCTATGACATCATGAGCCCAGCATACTCTCTTCACCACTTAAAGCACAGCTAAATATTCAAAGGGAAAAAGCAGTGCATATATTTCTTCTTGAGACAGTCTCACTCGGTAGCTCAATCTGAACTCGAACTCGAAGCAATCCTCCATTTCAACCTCCAGAGTGCTAGGATTCCGGGATGCACCATCACAACCAGCTCAACCAGTGCATATTCTGAGACCCCAAACTCATAATGAGGGTCTCCCAACCTCTAGCAGGCTTTCACATAGCAGTGATCACCTTAATGCCCCCACTAAATATCTCTAAGCATTGCCACATCTCCAAGTACATGTAGTAGAAAAGGTCTTTTTGGCTCAATAAAAGCCTGGCTGTTTTCCTAACTTAGGGTGATTGACAAGGAGAAAGGAAAGATTTCCTCCAGGGAAGCCTTGTGCCTGCCTCCTACCATCTCAGGGCGGTCTGACCTTCATAGCCCCAACAAGCAAACACGGGGTTGCATTGTGTTATTAGATCTGATGACAGCATGCATGGAGCATCACTATCTCTGTGAAAAATTTACATTGAGGAAAAATATTCCACTCATTCTTACTAACAAGATGCCATTTAATTTTTCTTAACAGAGTACCATGTTGGTGTGCAATATCTGTGTACAGCTTTATGATGACTTCATGGTCTCCAAAATAAAGAGTAAATATTTTTAGAAGTCAATAAATTCATTTGCAACAAAAAAAGAATATTATAAATTTCATTCAGTCTTTGCTCCAGCTACAAAAACTCAGCTGTCAGCAGTCTTCAAGGAGCAGTTCTGCTGAAGGGGAAAGAAGGAAAGAAAGAAATTCTGCATTTATAAAATACATGTTATTTTTAAAAAGTCTAACTTAAACCTTTTCTACAGTTTAAACCTAGATCCTCTGAGTACAAGATCCCCTTCCTCCTCATAAAAAAAATGCTATTAAAAAATGTGTCCTTTGACGCCTTCCCTGAAAGCAAACAGATTGAAAAAATCATTCAAAAACAGCATTTTTCCATCTCTGTCCATGAAAGTCAAGTGAATCATATATTAAGGGTGTCCTATGTTGTGACTTTCTCCAGCCGCCTTAGTGTGATTAAGGGCCAGGACTCTCCGTAAAATCTCTATTCTGTTCTTACAAAAAACAATGAATAGAAATTTCCATAAAAGAGGAAATTGACAGTCAACACAGAAGACTCAGGAGGAAAGGAGTGTCTCAGGGGTTCGCTCACTGCATTCAAACACAGCTCTCTGCCTCAGGGCTCTGGTTTTCAGGTCCAGATCTCTGGTGGCTGGATGTTGCCTGAGGCCTTGGTGCCAGATATGATATCTAGGTTTGACATCTATGGCAGACTGCAAGCTCTCCCACCTGTGATTTTAAAAAGCCCAAAATCCTTCCCATGTTTTCAACCTTGGCCCTGACATTCACCTTGGCCCAGGTGAGAAAGTGTCTGAAATTGCTTGCATTGAAATTATAATCTTTGCTTACCACTCCAAAGCTAAGCAGTCTTGGTTATTAACTGATGGATTCAACTTTTTGTGCAGCTGTGACACAGCTGGAAGTCTTAGTCAGTCCTCCTAATCTGCACACATTGGGATGCTCCCTAAGGAAATGGCCTATTATGCTACCTAGAACACCATGGGCTCCAGTAAGGGCTGTGAACACAAAATATCACTAGGAGTAGAATCCAGGTCCTTTGGTTCTTTCATCAAATAATTATCCAACCAGAAAATCTCTTTTGAGTTCTCCTCAGAGTGCAGCAGTTTTTCCACAAGGCCAAGTGGAGACTGATGTAGCAGCTGTGACTTGGACAGAGCCCCCTGGGAGCCCCCTGAAAATCAATTCTCTAGAAAATCCACATTGTAGTGATGGACCTCTCTAGCAGTGAGAAAATAGGAGGGCGTGTATTTTCCAAAGGAAGACACATACAGACCTTCAAATCACTGTCTCAAGTCAGGCCATGATAAATGATGGTCAGAATACAATGCGCAGTTGCTCAAAGGAAAGAAATTAGCTTGGCTCAGGAGCACTAGGAAATGCTCCCTGGTCGAAGTTCTAGTCCAAGAGACTTAAAGGATGAATGATTTTGATGAATGGAGGGAATGGAGAAGAACCCAGCAGGCTGAGGGAGGGCAGCTTAAGCAAGGGAGTGCAGAGGCTCACTAAGAGGACAGCAGTCACTCTGTACTAGCGGGGCCAGGGCGTGACTGGGATGGTGGCTGTGTGCGCACTGGGATCAGCCTTGTGAGCCAGGCTAATGCACGTGGATTCTGTAATATGGAGCATGGGCAGATGTCAGTGTACAAAACAAGGAATACACTTAATTTATTTCAGAAAGATAACTATGGACAGGAAGATTAATCTGTGACTGAAAGCAGTAAGACCAGACACAAAGTTAATACAAAAACTGATGAACACTGAGAAGGAGCAGAAAGAAGGACCCAGAAAGAGGAAATAGATTCAAGAGATGAGTCAAAAGTAAATGAATGATATGTGCAATGACAGGGAAGAGAAGGATGACCATTTTTGGCATCCTGGTTGTGTGCTAGAAGGTTCTGTAGGACCAATACCCCCAGGCCTTGCCATGAGAAATTAATCCTTTGATTTTTCCAGGAATATTTTTATATTTCTCTGGCCCAAAGAATTTTCTCCAACAGCTGAATTCTAGGCTCCATTGGAGAAGATGTGGGAGCAGGGTCTTCTTGGAACCCTCAAAAACCATTGCATATTTAACTGCCTGTTCCTCTTATTTACAAAGTCAGTTGTGTAAGTAAACACCTGACTGCTGTGTCTGTAACTATTTGATAACTGAATATGAAATCTAAGCTGATCATCTGTAGTTTTTTCCTTCTATGAATTCCCTTTTGTTCCATTCTTCACCTGGACAAGAAAACAAATATCCAGAGAAAATCTTCCATAAATCCTTGACCTCCCCGTTTGGTAACAGCCCCATCCCATTTTATTGCACCATTCCCCTGGCACCAGGAAGAGCTTCCCCTGGAGCTGTGGGTGGCCTGTCTGAGTCTGGCAGGCAGCACACATACACCATTCCAGACAGCGCCACTGTCCCAGATATCACCAGCACAGTCATGGCCAAGCCTGTGGAGGACCCCTGGCCACCAGTATTACACCACTCACACTGGCGGGGGCCCACTCACAGCCGTACATCAGCCTCCCACCTCTACCTGTGCTTACGTTTGTGTGATCACAGTTGCCCCTAACTCTGCTTTGTCATCCAGAGAACAAACATCCTGGGCTAGGAATCTTCTCATTTCTTTCCCCACCATGCTATTATTCCTTTAAAACTGTTCATGAAAGCCTGGTGCGGAAAGACAAGCAGTCCTGGAAGAGAAAGAGGGAAAGACATGAGGCAGGAGAGAGCAGCAGAGGTGAGAGTAAAGACATTGAGAAAAACAGTGGAAGTGAACTCTCCAAGTAAGTTTGACCTTACACATGCTTTATTTTCTGTCTGTGTTAGTTATCCTAAATTTAAATTTCCTGGCTCTGCAGTCTTCGTACACATGAAAGGAAGCCTCGTCCTCTCTGTGGGAATGATCACAGTCAAGCTGATTCTACTCCAAAAATAGAATGATAACAGTGCTAAGTCAGGAGCTCCAGAATTTTAACTGTCAACAAATAGAATGGTTTCTTGGTGGGAGGGTGGCCATAAAGGAAGATAGGCAGAAAAGCACTCTCTGACTCCCGGATGAGTTGACAGGGAAAATTTCAGGCTGGGATACTCCACAGAGAGCTTACAACCAGCTGTGTAGATTTTAAAAAGACCTTTCTGGACAGGGACAGACTCTGGAAAGCCCCGGCCCTCACCCCAGCACTAGCCGAAAAGCTGTACCTTTTTCTCTTGCCTCCAGTTAAACATCACTACCAGACTTTAAATTCCATGAACAGAAGAAACTTTGGCTGCTTTTTGCTTCTACTGTATGCTCAGCACTTGGGTGAAAACTTGTATACAGTTGGTTCTCAATAAGTATTTCCCAAACGCAAGGCTGATTGATTAATTCAAAATGAACAAGTTACTTCCCCCTGTCTGGCTTCTGATGAGTAAATTCCGGAACCAGAAACTGCCAGTGCATTCAGAAAAATAATTGTTCCTGCTTTTACTCAGGCTTCTGTGCACCTTAGATACCTGACATTCAGGAACAAGGACCCAAGAGATCATGACTCCCCGAGTGTCTTCCAACAAAAGACCATCTCCCTCTTTGTCTCCTTTCAGAGAATGAGCCGCCTGGGACTGATAAGAGAATGGCACCATATGCTGCAAACGCAGGCCCCGAGTGACGGAGGGACACCCAAGCCTCCTCTAGTGGGGCCTGTTGGATTGGCCGCCTCTGAACACATCTGAGTGTGTCTTCAGATAGCGCAGGCACCAGCCACCCCCAAGGACCTTTCCTTTATTACTGTAGCAGGGAAGCAGCCACATGGCTGTGGTAGATAAGGTGACCATGCACACCGTGCATGCAAAACAGGTTGTGTGCCACACAGCGCTGAGAACCGCAGACTCAAGGCCGCACTGGCTGCCCTTCCTCTGTGAATGGCCCCAGGTGAGTGAGTCTGATTTCCCATCACCTCTCAGTGCTCATTTCCTCTCTCTCTCTCTCTCTCTCTCTCTCTCTCTCTCTCTCTCTCTCTCTCTCACTGCCTATATATATATATATGTATATATATATATATACATATACATATATATTATATTTCCCTCCCGCCCCCCATTCCCAGATGGTTCCTATGGGACTAAAATCATAGTCTTCCTGTGTGGCTGCCAGGACTGGAATGGAGGTGAAGTTCCAGTGCCAACCGGGTGGCAATTCTGGCTATATTGGGGAACTTGCAAAAAGCTAATCAAAGGCTCACCTGCACATACATAGGCACCATGAAAGCAGAGCATTACCATGTTTCTGTGGGAATTCGTCCTCCAGTACCATAACCATTAAGCACATGCAACCGGTACAGTCGCTTACTACTGCCTGATGCAGGTACCACGATGAACAAAAAATGTAAGACTCCAGTGACACAACACAGGAAATTCTACCTTCCAACAAGATGCAGGGCACTCCGTGTCATCTTGAACTTGCCTGGCTTATTCATCAATTCGTTCATTAAAACTAAGAGGCTCTTATAACTGGAAAATTGATACACTGAGTACTGTGGGACTACACAGATATAAAATAAGCACTTCTCAAATAATAAGATTATTCATCAGGTAGCACTTTTATCTTATTAAACTATGAGACATGAGAACCAAATTCCACTGAATTACAAGAATCTGAAAATCAAAGCACAGTCCCTTATAGTCAAAGTGACAAGTGAATTAGACACGAATACAAGGCCAGAAATTAACACCTTAATTACAAATCTTTGACAGCTTATCAACATTTCTAAAAGCCTGAAAAAATTAAATGTCTGGGTAGCATATATAGTAAAATAAATGCATGATTAAAGATAAATGATGGATGAATGGATGGAATAGGAAACAACTAAAGTGATTAAGCTCATATTCAGGCTTAGAAGCCACACTTCTTGAAATCTGAATCCCATGTCTTCAGCTTATTTACTTACTAACTATATGAGCTTGGAGAATTCCTTATACCTTGCTTTCCTCATTTACAAAATACTGATAACCATAACCTTCCTTAAAGGATTGCTGTGAGAATTAAGTGAACTACCAGATGTCAAATGCTGTATTTAGAGCAAGACTTGCACAGAGGAAGCCCTGGTAAGTATTAACTGCTTGTGTTGTTGATGGTCTTTTCATGATGATGATTACTGTATTTCCCTAGAGTCAAACCGAATTCAGCCTTTAGGAAGTTGTCAAGAAGCAAGTCAATCTCTTGAACAATTAAGCATTATCTTCTACATTAGTCTCCCTTCTGGTAGAAACTAAATGTCAATGGAAATTCAAAGAAATACAAGCCAGAAGATCTTCAGGACCTTTATCACTGGATGCTGACAAATGATTAAGGGCTTTTTACATGAGAAAGAACAAATAAGAAAGACCCTCACTAGTCAAGAGTTGGTGAGATACTATAATAAAACAGTAGCACCATTCATTAAGTAAGTAGAGCAGTAGAATAATTTATAAGTATAGATCCAGAGATAAGATTAAAGCTATATATAAACATAATTATAAGTAGGCCGCATGTGGTGGTACACACCTGTAATCCCAGCACTCAGCACTTGGGAGGCTGAAGCAAGAGGATTATTACAAGTTCGAGACCAGACTGGGCTACAAAGTGAGCTCAAGGCCAGCCTGAACTGCACAGCAAGACCCTGTCTCAAAAAGACAAATAATAATAGCTATTACTATTTTAAGTAATAAATGTAGCTCTATCAACCTGGCAGGCATATACCTGACCTAGTGTCAAGTCCCCATCTCATTGTGGAAAGACAATAAATGAAGTTAAACCTGATGTTAAGGCAAACGAAGTGTCAGATAAGGTTCTGCTGTCCACAAAAGGAAAAAGGCTCTACGTAGATGCTTCCACGCTGGCGTTTGCTTATGGGAGAAAGCACCCGTGGTTTCTTGGTGTGAATTGAGGGCTGCTCCTCTATTTTCTTTTCTGAGGATAATGCATCTCCTGCTGCTTCAGCCTCCCCGCTTGTGCTGCAGTGGAAACCTGAATCCCCTGCCACCTGGCCGGCTTTTTCACTTGCAGCCAACATACAAGCTTCTCCGTGCTGGTGCACCCCAGGAATAGCTCAGGAGAACACAAAGCAAGAGACTTTTATTGGGACAAGGATTTGGGAAAGGATCTTCTGTAAGACTGGCACTTGGTCAGATTTCAAAGTCTTGGGTTTGATGGGACAGGCACAGACTCAGTGAGTGTTAATAAATGACTTTATTCCTCCTGGGCTTGCTCTTCCCTAGGACAGTTGGGGTCACTGGGAACATATCCCAGAATTTCTGAATGTCGAAGAGGACATAGGTTTCCTTAAGGACACCTACAACTCTGGGATATTCTCTGCCAGCAAAGAAATAATCCATATTCCTCCCCAGAGCCAAAGTTCAAAAGTTACACACAATAGAGAAATGTGCCATTGTCACTCAAGTCTCTAATTCTGTCATTTATTATGGCATGCTAAAGAATACTCAGGGAGAACATCATCTTTCTTCTTTTTTCAAAGCTGGCTGTTACCAAAGGTAAAGAAAAGTGTGAGAGAGGAAGGAACAAAATCTTAGAGCACTATACATTGACTGGCAAGTACCGCCCAAGGTCTGGTTTCCTAGCAGTGGTCTGTAGGAGTCAAAATGAAATGTGCAGTCAAGCTTGAGAAATATTTCAGAGTCTGTTCCCACCACCTGGTCACCTAACTGGAACCTCCAATCTCCAGGCCTTGAAGGCCAATCACTAAAAGAAAGGGTTACCAGGAAAGTTAAACTAGTCACGTGCTTATGCATACATAAATCTAAGTTTTAGAAGTGGCTTGATTCATTTCTATATGCAACAATGAAGGCTGAGTGTCATCTCTGTACCAGTGTGTACACCAAGAGTAAAGGTCAAGGCAAGTTATGCAAGCTTTCTCTTATCCAGAGTTTACACTATTACAGGGCTGATGGTCTAACTGAGGAGTCAAATCAGACATGAGAGAACAAGGCACATGCTTGGTTGGAATAATTATGAGAGTGTTCAGGAGGAAATTGCAGATTGGAATTAGATCACGATGAGCTGGGTAATGAGAGCCAGGAAAATATCCTAAAAGAATCCAAAATTGAGCTGCAGCTAAATATGGAAAAGTTTATTTATTTACATCCCAAGATCCCAAACCGGTAACAGAAGTAGAATTACAACTCAAGAGTCCCAACTTGCTTCTATGTTGTGCTGCTCGGCAGCTGTTTCGCTCCGTACCACACAGCTGGGTAAGTGAGTTGCAGATGGAAAATTGGTTGCCAAAATCTTTTTTAGAAACAAATGACACTGTGATTTTCTTTGACATCCATTGAAATTCCTCACCAATTTGCAAAAATACCTCATGTTTGCTTTAAAACAACCAATGAGGCCTAGACATTTCAGTAAAACATAGTAATCCTAGCCATCTGAGCATTCTGAGCCCTCATAAGAGGGGCTGGGAGGAATCACTTACTGAAGGCAGTCCTGACAAACAGCTTGCCCGAGGAAAAACACAAGCACAAGCATTGTCCCATGCTTTGCTTTTACTCTAGTCCTGCTCTTCAGTTGCTTGCCTGACTGGCCAGTGACAGAGCAGAAAAACCAGAGAGGAAAGATAGCAATTAGAAGCAGAGCCACGTGTGATAGAGGCCAGACTTGAGCAGGGATCTGTCACAGACGCACATCACAGTCTGACTTCCCTGGTACCAAAACTTTTTATGAGAAGCCTGGGAATAATGGGTAAGAGATATGCCGGGTGGGATCACTGGCATGCATCAGTGATATTTCACTAAATTTATCTCCTTCTTTCAGAAAACTCAAGAGGATGGGAAGAGAGTGGAAATATTCTCAAATCAAAGACCAAATGGTTCCTGAAACTTCTAGTTAGAAGGAGAAATCAGAAGTCCTACCCTCTCTCCCATGGATATTCGAGTGATCCCATAAACCAGTGTTTGATACTTCAGACCCCAGACTGGCAGACACCTCCAGAGAAGAAAGTACCAGCCTGAACACATAGCAATCAACAGGAGTTGATTTGTTTTGACTACTTTTTGCTTCCTAGAATGCTAGTCTTTCTTGATCCTAAATAATAAAATTTTTAAAAAGACTGGGTCTTTAGTGCATCCATGCGTTCTCCGCCTTCAGCTATCCTTTGACTAAGGGCACAGAAGACATGGACAATTCCCACGTATCTGTGACGTGGCTCCACTTACACACCTATTCTCCTGCCCAAAGTCTGAAGGAGTTAAAAGCTACACAGAAGCTCACCCACTGCACCCCTTCCCTTCCTCTAACGAAGGCTTTGCTCCAGGCTTAAACTTGCAAGTTTGCCTGGCAAGCGTGAGGCTGTGAGTTTATTTCCCTGTACAAAAACCAAAATGCAAGTTCTACATCAACAGTGTGTAGAAGATACGTGGGTTTAGCCTGGGTTGCTCACAAATCCTTTAATAACCCCAGCCTTTGCTAGATGCGCAGCCAGCCGGTCCTCTAGACTCTTTGAGAGTCAAGGGGCTACTAATGTTGACAAGCTATGCTCTGGCACTGGAAATACAACTATAAATATGATGCAGTTTCTGTTCTAAATAATAGTAAAGTTCAATGAAGGAAACAAAGGAATTTTAAGACAACTATAATAGAAGTGACTAATGCCAAGGCCCAGAATGTTCAGGAAGCCCAGGAGGCACTTCCCTTAGGTGAGATGCGGAGGAGAGAAGGAAGTTACAGTTGGTCCAAGAAGGCTAAGCAGCAGGGCACATGGGAGACCGTAAGACATCTTTGATCCTGTGCGAGTGCATTTTCAGGGGCTGAAGTACTGAGAATGAGTGAGGAAGTCACTATAAGTGGGGCTAGAGGAAGCTGTAGTGATGGCACAGGAGATGTGTGGCAGCAGAATGGTCATCATTCCCATACCAAATGGCTTCTTTTGCTTCTTTGGGACCCAATGACTGACTCCCCCACCCCCACCCCAGCCCCAGATCTCTTTCTGTGACCACCCACCATACCACCTCTATAATGAACAAGACTTCTACGAGCAGAGAACAGTGGATCCAGGTAGGGCAGCCCAGGAAGCATCCCATCAGCCTGCTGTGGACCTATCCACTCCTCTGCATCACCATCTTCAGAACGGTCCTTTCACTCTCGGAACAACTTGGAGCAATTTGCCGGGTACTTGAAAGCTTGAATCACTGCTGAGGTGGCTCAAACATTCCATACCTTGGGGGTGGAGGTTCTTCACAGCCCCCCCAACTTCAGGCTTTTCATTTCAGGGGTCTCTCTATACATAATTTTAGAATCAGACACCAAGTCTTTGACTGTACAGGTTGGGAAGCTGCCACCTTCTGCTGCAGAGCAAAGGAGTGGACTTAAGAACTACCAATGAGCTGGTGTAAGAAGAATAAAGATAACTCCCTAGTTCTAGTATACAAACAAAGAAATTCTCATGACAATATGCAAGGGGAAAATTGATAATTTTAAAAGTCAATTTATACTTGACATTCAGAAATCAACAACAAAAGATAAAGGGACTTATTACTGCAGCTCCAATACAATTCAGTTTCTTATGGTGTCAAGAAAGCCTAGGGCCAAACCAACCGGGCAGATCCAGTGTGCACCAACCCTGAGATAAGAGCTCCTGATAATCTCCACAGTAACCTCTGATAGGAGGCTGGAGCTGAGCTCGGACCACAGGTTTGACTTTGCAGTTGCTTTATCAGTCGAAGAGGCTGACAGGATTTATGTGCTAGACCAAGGTTCCTCCACACTTGTGTCTCACAGAGTCCTGGTAGAAAGTAACAACCTTCAGTGCCGAGAAGGCCTCTCACTGTGGAGGCAGGCTGAGAAACAGAATTTCTACAATCATCTGTGTTGTGGCTCATTGCAGTCATTATGTGGAAATGTTTATATGCATAAACTAGATAAAGCAAGGCTGGTTTTCCATTAGCATTCTAATCAAAATTTCCAAAGCCATTAGGGATAGCATTTACTCTATGAAGAAGAATGAGCAGAGTCATTTTCCAAAATGTTTCTATAACTACATTTCAGGTGTTGAGTGTTTTACATTCTGTATTAGCTACAGAGAAGTTCTAAGGACCCATAGAGGTCGGCAAAGAGGGGTAATAAGCAGGCTTCCTTCATAAGTGAAAAAACTACAACCAAAACTCAATTTTTTAATTCTTTCCATCCATTCTTCCTAATGACCTATCATCTTTTATCACACATTTATTGATAGGGCACTTATTGTGTTCATGATATTAGGCTAGGTTCTGAGGGAAAAAAGTTCTAAGGCAAGTTTTAGTCTAAGTGCTATTTTTGTGAGTGTGTTTACAATTTACCGTTAAGAGGAAAAACATTAGAAAGTTAAAGGGAAATAGATATGATCTAAATATATATTTAAAACCAAAAATTTTGTAAAATTAATAAAAAAATACTTTAAAATTATAATTAAAGATTAGAAGATATACAAAAATGCAAGACGGCACACACTATATAATAATGAGTGTTATGACTTTATATGTGGTACTCTAAGAATTCATGAAGGACCAATCACTTGGAGGAAAAAGTTTCTTACAACAGCCAACATTTGAAAGTTAGATAAGTAGAAAGGAAGAGGGAGGATATTTCAGGAACTTTGTATCAGTTATCTGTTGTTACAAACCTCTCAAAAACTTGAGAGACTAAAATCATTCCTTATCTCACAGTTTCTGTGGGTCAAGAGCCCAAAGTGTGGCTTGGCTGACTCCTCTGGCCTGGGCTCCCACATCAGGCTCCAGTTAGTGCATCAGGCAGGGTTGTAGTCATCTCAGGACTTGGCTGCAAGAAGATCTACTTCAAGCTCTCTTGTGAGGATTTTCACAGCCTGGAGTCCTCACTTGGACATCACCATGGGGCTCCTCTGAACAGAGTAACTTGCTTCCCTAAGGCAAGGCCTCCCGAGGAAGAGAATGTGCCCAATCTTGGAAGAGGTGTACCATTATTCCATCATATTCTGTTTGTTAGAAGTAAATGCAACCCACACTGAAAAGAAGGAATTGCATAAGAGCATGCCAGACAAGTGCTCGAGCCACCAAGCTAAATCCCGGCCCTGATCATCTTTTTTTCTTTTTTTTTTTTTTTAAATTTTATTTAAGGAGAAAAGAAAAAAAAAAGCAGAGAAAGGGTACAAGTTATACAGATTTACAGAAAAAAAATGAACAGTAGGAAATCACTAGTTAATGGATTACATATTGTCATCTTAGAAATAATTGTTCAAGTCACAAAATTAAAGCTTGTAAAGTGGACATTCCAACAATGATACTGCAAACAGTTCTGTTCAATGATCCAATAAAACTCTGTGATATCATTTTCTATCTTATACACTTAAATATACATGCAGTTATATAGTTTAGAGCACTTTCTCTTCCTCTCTTTTGTACAATGACTATTACACAGTGATCATCTTTTGATTAGCGCTTTTACTCAATTCCATCAGCATTACTTGAATCTGCTGGGGAAACTTCGTTAAAAACACTAATGTTGGGAATACAGCCCCAGAGATTCTGGTTGAATGTTGTCGACTTAGGGTTCTGATTTCCCAGGTACTTCAACTTCTGTCATCTCCTGAGGGTTAAAAACTCCTAGTCTAAGACCTTGCAATTCCATGTGTAGTCTAGACCAAGAGCATCAGCATCACCTAGCAGTTTTTTCCAAATGAAGTTTTATGTACCACCCTAGATCTACCAAATCAGAATCTGTATTTTTGAAAAGATCCCCAGACAAATTATGCATATATTAAGGTGTAGGAAGCAGGGAATACGTTGTCATAGTTCACCCTGTGCTGTTGTAACAGAACACCACAGACTGGGTAATTTATAATGAAAATAAATTTATTTCTCACAGTTATGGACTCTAGGAAGTCTATGATCCAAAGTCTACACCTGGCAAGGCCTTTACGTTGTGTGACTCCATGGTAGAAGGTAGAAGCATAATAGATTGTGAAAGAGCAGAGAGAAGAGAGCCAAATTCATCCTTTCATCAGAACCCCACTTCTGTGGTGAGGAACCCACTCTTTTTTCTTTATTGGTACCAGGGATTGAACTCACAACTGCATGCTTGCAAGGCAGGTGCTTATGCCGCTGAGCTAAATCCCCAGCCCCGAGGAACCCACTCTTACAGTAATCTATTAATGAAAGCAGAGTTCACAATCAAACTGCAACATTCATCATTCGTGAAAATTTTCATGAAGTTAAAAAATATACAAACCAGTTTTTTCCACATGCCACCCAAGAATCCTATCTGTAAAACTTTCCTAAAGGGATTCTGATGTCAGCTAGGTATAGGATTCATTGGTAAGCAATTTGTCACCTCAAAATCAGTATAGGTTTTTTTACTAATATAAACAGTATTCTTACTGGGATAACACTGTATTCTTGCATGCTCATTGGAAAGTGGTGTTACATAGAATTCTAGAAATGACCATTTCTTGTTCATCCATAAGCATACCAGGAAATGAATTACTTATTAAATCTATGTGCTCTTTGGGTAAGCCATAGAAATCTCAGACCTTTTGCTGCAAGCTCAAGATTAAGCAGAAAACAACATGAATTGTTAATGTCTGATTAAGGGCTGGGGGAAGACAGCGTGTGTCTCTAGTATTCCAATCCTCCACAGGATGAATGAGGACGGGGAGTTCTGTCCCCTGCTGAGGCCCCATTAGGGTGCAGAAACTCAGAAGCTGAGATGGGCGTGGGATGAACATGAAAAACAGCCTGGGATCAAAGAAGAAGTAATCCTGGGAAAGCAGTCAGACTGCCCAGCAGTGAACAGGGCCACTAGCCTGGTAAGGACACAGACCAATTGTCTCTCAGTGTTCCCCAATTCCCAGTGAGACACAGGAACATCAGTACATTTTTATCGTCCACATTCTCCCCAGTTCACTGGTAAAAGCAGTTGAAACTTGGCAAAGTTGGTATCATTGTTGCCTCAATTGTTGTGCATTCTATTTTTTATTTTTTAACTTATTTTTATCCTTCATGCAAATGTTCAGTTGAAAGAGTTCAGGGCATTGAAAGGAAGTCTCAGAGTGTCCACTTTCTTAAGAAAAAAATCTGAGTTCAGTTATAGAGGGATGATAACGGGATGCTGCTTTCCCCAAGTAGAGGAGCCAGAGGAATTTTGTGAGGCTGGGAAGAGAAAGCTCCTTCCTAATTGCCCAAAGGCAGCCAGAAGTCGGAACTCTGTGTCCAGGAACAGCCCAATGGGAAGGCTGCACTTACAAACGGGTCATCCAGTATTGTAGAACCACAGTTACCAGCTGGAGGCAAGAGAAAAAAAAGAAAAGCATCTGCATCCACCTCTTCCACTGCACCAGAGGAGGCCACCAACAGCCAACAAGGACAACATATTTCCACCGTACAACACACTGTGTATTCTGAAGATGTCATAGCTATGAGGAAAGTACTCATTACAGCCTCTTGAAAGTGCCCAAGGAGTTAGGGTCCAAATAAGAAACGTATTCAACAAAATTCAAACTGTGACCTTCCTTTGGAACAAATAAGATTTTAAACAGCAAGTTAAAAATCATTGAATTTGAAAGCCAGAAGGAATCTTAAAGGTCAAGCAGAAATTCCTCTGTTCAATTTACATGTTCATTAAATATTGATTGAATAAATGATCTTCCATTCTCCATTCAAATATTTTCAATGACAGTTATTATTTTTAAAAGTGATTTCCTATACCAATGATAGATTTGCTTTCTTATAGCTTCATATATTTGTATTTGTTATGCCTACTGGAGCAATATAGACTAAGTTTCAGCTTAATATAGTCTAATAAATTTTAAGCTCTTTGAGATAATCCAAGTTCAACATGCATTTCAGCAGCATATAATTCTTAGGAGGTTGACTAACATAAGGTGGATAGCCAATAAATATGTACTGAATACATGAATTAATATCAAGGGATTCACCCACTATATAACATGTCCACCTAGATATCTCAGAGGTTCTCCAACTCAACTCTAGGATTTAAATCAAGATCACCCTTGTGAACATGATCCTCTCCTAAGCCTCCTATTGTAGTGAATAACACCTTCATCTCAAATCCATTCTCTGCTCTCTTCTCTCTACTACCAAAGCCTGGTCCCAACTACCATTTTCCCCTTTAAATGGTCTTTTGAATAAGCTATTCAGTTGCTGGTACCTTCAAATATGTCCTCCTTATAGCAGCCAATGTGGTCTCTTCAAAATGCAGATATGATCATATTACATCCCAGATTTAAAAATTCTTCAGCAATTTCCTCTGTTAAAAAAAAAAAAGGACTCAAATGTTTAAAAGACCTCTAAGACCCTGCATGGCCTGACCCGTTTTCAACTCCCTTGCAGACCTCATATTCTTGCCTCCTTGCTTTACATGCTGTCAAAATGCCTTCTTGCAGTTTGTTTAAAGTACCAGTTACCCTCCCACCCCATGGCCCTTGTGCACATTATTCCCTCCTGATGGAACATTTCTCCAATCTTGTCAACACTTCAGCTCCTACAGATTTTTTTGAGAATAAAATCCACAAATAAATTCTTCAGCAGTGTCTTGGGATCTCCCAACAAGTTCAGGTTGTTTTAATTTTTTTAGTGCTTTCATAACTCAGTTTATAAGGGTATTTCATCAATTTGGTTAAATTTATTTTCTCACTGTAAGCTTTGGGAGAACAAAGACCAAATATGATTTTGCTCATCC
The DNA here is from genome assembly GCF_034190915.1 of Cavia porcellus. Taxonomy (NCBI): domain Eukaryota; kingdom Metazoa; phylum Chordata; class Mammalia; order Rodentia; family Caviidae; genus Cavia; species Cavia porcellus. The sequence goes on along the minus strand of NW_026947509.1, from coordinate 22,825,328 downwards.
TTTAATTTGAAAAATTACATGAACTCTGGGCATCAGCAGGGCCCTAAGTCTTACTGTACTCTTACTTTTGTGTAGTCTTGGGGATCCCAGGGATACCTAAGCTGAAGTATAAGCTCTCAGAGGCCACCGATTTCTGCTTTGCACACTAAAGAGAACATTCCCAGGCAAGTAAAACCTGCCCAGAAAATCTAGCTAGCTTTGAGGAAATCATAAGGGTTCAATATGATTACTATTTTCTCAGCAATTCCTAGCTTGCTTATAATGAGCCCTTTTGGTGTGTTTTATTTTGTGTGGCTGTTTTCAGCAGCTGTATTATTAAAATGCATAAGTCTATAATTATAGAGCTGCATACTCTCATCCCTTAAATATGTACCTAGCACATACTATATTCCTAAGCACTGTGCCAGCTGCTGAGTTACAAAACACCCAAAGCTCAACCCCTGTCTTCAAGGTGCTCTTTCTAGTGGGAGAAACAGATGTAAAAATAAGCTTTAACAGAGAAAGGACCAAACAGCTTTAAAAACATAGAGAACCTCTGACAGCCCAAGCCTGGGAGGCCTCTAAAGGGGATAATGTGGGTTCATAATAGAGACAACACTGGTTCCTTGAGGTAAGTGGTGCTTGAAGATTCCTTAGGACAAAGATGAGCATCCTCAACAAATACACACACACACACACACACACACACACACACACACACACACGCTTGCACGTGTGCACATGTGGTATAATGTTTGCAACTAATAACCTGGAATTTAATGGGAAAATGCTTAACTCTGTCCTAGACACTACCAGTTTGAGGATTCTTTGTTGTTTGTTGGTTGTCTGTTTGTCTGTTTGTTTGTTTCTTGCAAGGGAATTGAGTGTGTGTGAGTGTTCACAGGACCCTATGGAGATTCAAACCACAGAACAGTATATTTACCTTGTCAGGGAAGGCCTAAAGATTCCCAGAGTGCTATTGCGGCACATAGCATGAAACAGGCCAGCTAAAGTGACAGTAGTCGGGGTTAAAGAGACCAAAAACTAAGCCAAACAAAGTGGAAGGAGAAAGAAAGAGAACATTATTTCCTTCTATACCAGTCACTCCTTTTAGCTTTTTTGTATTCAAGAACCATTGTAAGCCTCTGGGATTTCCAGAACCTGGTGCTGCAGGGCCTCAGACCACCTCACTGTCCTGCTATGGGAACCATGAGAAAGCCTGGAGAGGTGTTTAAGAAAGTCAGATACTCTACAGGGAGGCAAATAATGCCCTCAGGATGGCTATGAACTTCTGCTGTGGTGTGTGTTCTTTTATTTCACACTCTGTGAAATACTGAAACTTCTTCTCAGATATGCAGGCACCTTGTAGCCTCCACTACATTTATTAAATCTTTATCTGGATAAGATTAAGTTGTTTTCATTCATGGAATTGTTTTTAGTCAGAGCAAAACTTTTCTTTCTCCTGCAAGGTATAAAAACATTCCGCTGTAAATCAAACCATTCAGATTTCTTTCTACCTTTCCTCTGGCTTCATGTCTTCTGAGAGCTCTGGAAAAAAAAAAAAAAAAAACGGTGATGCGATTCCTCCAGCCATCCATATCTCGTGTTCACATTAATCAGCTCACAGTGCTCCATTCTCAATGGCCTACAACAATGAACATTCGCTTTTTGCTCTTGCTTTTACCACAAGTTGGTTACTAAGTGTTGCTCCCTGTGTCCTGCCAGTACAGACCCCTGGCTGGAAGAGAAATCTCTTTTTGTGGCATACTGTTTTTAGAGCAGAAGAACAGGAACGCAAGAGCTACTAGTTGAAGTTCAAAGTGCTTCCTAAAGCTTCTGCTCAGACCTGGCATCGCATCAACTCACACTTACCAGTCAAGGCTCTTCCTTGAGCAAGTTCCACGTGGGCTGGGTAGGACCCACCCACCAAAAGCAGAAACAAGATCATCGTTCATCTATAGGAAAGGAGGATGAAATGCTTTACAATAATGACCACAGCCTACCACTCTCTGACTCCACTTAACTACTTAACTACTTTGTCTCCATCATGAAGAATTTCTCCTGATCTCAATGCAAAAGAAATTTGATGTTATTTTTTTCTAAGAATTGTTCTAGGTCAGCACTTGCTATATTGCTCTTCAGAATGTCGCTGTTCCTCAAGATGATATTTGTTGCCCAAATGAAAAGAATTCCATGCACAGATAATTTTGGCAAATGCCACAGATTAATGGTGTCATTTAATAGTCATAGTAATTCTTATCACCATATTAAATGCTTTGAAAACTCCTACTGTAAAGATACCTATTTAACCCAAGATTGAAATCGCAGAATTCTTCTTGTAATGGCACAACCATTAATGTCTCATGAAATTCTAGTGGCCAACACTAGAATCCTAAAGAATTAATGGAGAATCAGTCAGAGGACTTCAAGCTGTTTCCTCATTTCTGTGGATCTAGACTGAAGGACACCTGATGATGTCAACAGACCAACAGGTCTCTACAGGTGCCTAAAAAAAGGCTTGCATTTTTTGCTACGATCAATTTCTATGTAAGAAATTTTACAGTGCTACTCAAGTATTACCCTCCACCTAATAAAGTAAAACTATCTCAAGGCCTTCCTTTCTTTGTGCAGAAAATCAAACTCTCTTAAATACTGCGTCCGATTATTGAGAATATAGCATGAGCCAAGCAGACACAGGATCTACCTTTTTGGATTTATCAGTTTAAGATCAGAAGAAACAGACACAGACACACACAGAATTGCCAGTGATCATACAGACTCATTGCTGGCTACCCATTCCCTCTGGAAATACTTCCAATGTTTAATTTCTGAGGCCACATGTTGTTGATTTCTCTCCATCGTTGGTCTTTCTCAGTTTCCTTTGCTGCTCTTCCTTCTCAAATGGAGCTTCTGTGGAGCTTCAGGGCCCTTCCTGGGTCTTTCTTCATCTTCTCCTTCTCCTAAGTGATCACATTCCTCCTCACAGCACTAAATTTCATATGTGTACCTGCTATGGCTTGATTCTGGATGTCCCTTCAAAGCCTCATGTACTCATAGGTGGGATTTTTGGAGGTTGCTGGATATATGGTGTGTGATATTTGGATTAAGGGTGTCTGACAGCTAAACATGTTTAATACAGTCCTGGGTATGGATAGTGGAAGGGCTATCCTGGATATGGATGGCTCCAATCAATGGGCTTATAGCCTGCATGGAATGCAAGGGCAGAGAGAGAAGGTAGGCTCACTGCTACAGCTGCTTGCTACTTCACTGCCTTTTTCCTGCTTTATTGTGTACTGTTTCCCCTCAGCAATCCTCTTCTGTCCTGCAAAAAGAGCCAGCAGACTACAGACTGAAACCTCTACAAACTGTGAGCAAAAACGCATGTGTTGCGGAAGATTAACTAATGAGCAACTTGTTAACACCCAGGTGCACTGAAGCAGCATGGTGCTGGGTGTGAATGGCCCACCTGAGATTGTTGCCAAAAGCATAAAAAGAGAAGGGGAAAGATGAGGAGGGGAAGATGTGTGCTGTTAATTCTCCTGGAGAAGCTTATCACACTGGTTTTGCTGATATGAACTCAGCTGTTACCATCGAGGAGCTCAAGTTCTCGCTGTCACTGAGGATGGCTGCGGTCCTTTTCGGGGGAGCTCTGGTCCTTACCTTGGGTTTCACTTCCTAGCTCCAGGGCAGATCCCTCAGCCTGCTAGCACAGATCCTTCATCCCTCTGGAGAAGACTTTTCCACTTCCACCTCTGACCTTTGGGCCTTCCCAGTGCTGATCCTTGTAACAGACTTTCATTAGACATTGTTGTGGGTTCTGGGCCTCCAGTTGGACTTGTAAGGACATTGCTATGGGCTCTAGGTCTTCAGCTAGACTCATGCAGAATGTTGCCATAGTATGAGGAACCACTCAGACTGCTTCAAAGCTCAGGGGCATCGAAGGACACCTGAGCATGTGACCCCACTAGTACAGGCACACAGTGGAATGCAGTTAAGTAACCACGACATAGCACAGGTAAACACACATGCATTCTACAAGAATATATATATGAGATAACAATGTGTATAAAAATTATACAATAAAGACACAGGTAGGGCTCTTTCTCTGGCTTTTATGCTCTTCTGCTCTGCTCTGCTCCATGTTACCTGCTGTTGTGCTGATGTCTTGCGCACATGCATCCTTTAATCTTGGGACTTTGCCATCAAAAATCTCTCTTGGGTCTCATAAGGGGGCCAGGACATGGGATCCAGGCCATCAGCTGGATTCTTTGGGTCTTCAGCGTGTGGACAGATCTCCCACACTCTTTCCCATTTGATTCTTTGGATGAATATTATAATCCTAAAACTTGTGTGTACTGTATTAAATCTTTTCCATTATAAGCCCTGACTACTTGAACTATGTCTTGAACTTTGTTGAGTATTTTGTCTTAAAAATGAAGAAAGTCATCAAGACCGTATTTGTGACTCACAAATTTATAATCTCCAGTGTAAATCTCTCCTACATCTCATCCCCTCAACTGAGCCACCTTAACACCTGCCTCTTATTTCATGTGTTCTCTCTTTTGCTGTAATTGTTTGGCTATTTCCTTCATCCTCCTCCTAATTTATAAACCCTCGAGGGCAGGTCTCCTCAGTCTGTTTCATCTTGAGTTTCCACTGTGTAGGGAATCGTAAATGTTTAATATATGATTATTAAGTTTAATGTTTGAACTGACTTTCTGCTTTAGGGATCACCGAGACCCAGATGTAATGAAAGGGAATATTTTATTTAAAGAAATAATGCCTCATCCTTCTGTATTTTCAAATGAACAATCTAAAATGAGAGAACACAGCTACATACATTGGCATGAAGTGAATGCTTGAGTTTAAAAATGCTAAAATAAGCCAACATCATCCCTTGTGGTTGTGGGAAGCTGCCGCAAAGGTTTTATACACTGCTTATGCTCCTGCACCCCATCTGGCGATGCCTGTATGTTACAGCCATATGTGACTCATACCTTGCAACCGTCTCACTCCAATCTACTCCCCACTTTAAAATGAAAAACAAAAGGAAGGCAACAAGGTGCTTGCCTAAAAATCTCCCACCTGACTAGGGCAGCAAGTCAATTGCATAACATTTACTACTCCATTGGATTCCAGGCCAAGGCAGACTCCCTGGATCACACAGAGATGCTTCAGCAGTATACTGCTAATAACAGCATGGGGCAATTGCGCTTCTGAGCCACTTCTGAGCCTTGCTCTGAGGTTTGCTCTTGCTCTTTGCTAAGCCTCTCCCTAGTTCTCTTCCTCCAGGCAAAATAAATTAGGCTTTATATTTCCTTAGAAGGAAAGGAGAGTGGCCATGCTGAAGTACTACTGGACTGTCTGCAGAAAAACTAAGAGCATTTTTCTAGCTGAACTGAGTGAGTCAGGGCTCCTCCCTACCACACGGAGAGGCCGTGGTCATCATGTGGTCCTCTTGCACAGCTCCTTGGTGTGTTTATGGACAAGCTGCTTTTTTTCCCATCTCTTTAGCCTCCACATCCCTGAAACTTAGTAGTTATCAAAACAAGAAGGAAATTGTTTGCATTGTATCTCTTCTGCAAACATATTTTTTCAGATGCCACAGCATTTTTAATTCTATCTTTATTTTTCTGTTAGTATCCCTTCCTTATCACATTTCCCTCAAAACATAAATAGCTTGTGCCACTGTATTTATTAACAAGGGGTCCTCAAGGCAGACAGTGTTGTGAGGAATTTCTGCTGGGTGTTTGGTATGCTATCCAGCTGAGTCCCCAACCACATTGTAAGTCAGTGCAAACATAGCCAACTGGTGAATAAAGGTGACAGTTATACTAACATGCTACAGCTGTGATTCTCAGCTCAACCTCTGGGTCACTAATCTGTGGCTTAAGCTACTACTTTTTAAAATAAGATATTCTGACACAGAGAGATCATTGTCAGTTGAGCCTTCCAAAACTCCTCTTCCCTTGGGTTCTTCTAGTTCATCCTTCTTGGCACATGCTTCCTCTCTGCATTTTTTGTTATCTTCCATCCATGAGTTCTCACCCCAGCCTGGACTCTGATGCCGGATTAGATCAATATCATGTGCTTTGTCAGGTAGTATGACACAACATTATTTCAGTTTGATGGGTGCTTAAGTTGTTCATCATCCAAGGGCAATTTGGCAGTATTTCCTCTACCCTCCTTTGGTAACTTCCAAAGTTCCCACAGTTACTATTCAGTCAGGTACTGTGTTAACTCTTAGACTAATTTGCAATTAGAGCCCTCCCAAAAGGATAGCTTGTACTTCTGTTCAGTAATCTTTTCATTCACTCATGCTAAGCATTCATTATGCAGCTCAACGTGAAGACCCTTTTAACTTGTCATATACACATTGTATATAACAGCGCTTGCATTCTAAACTAGGTTTTAACACAGTAGTATGATGGTGAACGAAAAATAACCACTTAACGACAGCATCCATAGCCATGCTGAATGTTACAAATAAATTACCCTTGGCCCTGTACTTGTCTCTATATCTGTACCAGCAATATTCACTGTAAATGCTACAAAATCTGTCTGAGATACAAAGATCCTAGAAATGGGACAAGAGTAGATGTGGTGTGGGCCCAATTCCTGGAACAGGAGGACATTGGGTCACAGTGGCTCAAGTTGTAATAGATCAAGGTCCCACTTGAACACTACTTTTCCTAAGTGACTTAGGAACTCTTCCCTAGCTCCCAAAGCTAACTTTGGGCTACACTTCTTATCTGCATATCTGTCTAAGTCACTTCCTCATTGCTGGGACAAAATATGCAGCACCTGCAATTTAAAGATGGACAATTTTATTTTGTCTCATTTTTCAGTCCAAGTCAGAGCCAAAGCAGAAATGGAATAATGGAAGGGCCTAGGCTGAGGAAACCCAAGCTCGCATCATGACAACCAGGAAGCAAAGAGGAAAAAAAGTCAGAGAGGGCGATGCACCCTTCCAGGTCACACCCCCAGTGACCTGCTTCTTCTAACAAAGCCCAAACAGCACACTCAACCCCGATCTTACCAATGAATGAATCCATTGATGAATGTAACGCTTCTGTGATCCAATCAACCTCCAACAGCCTTGTCTCAGAGTACATGATAGTTCTGGAAAACATTTCAGATCCAAACCACAACATTCTACCCCTAGCTCCCAAAAGACTCATGTACATCTCTTTATATAAAAATGAATTTAGTCTATGTAAGACTCATCAAAGTTTTAACACTTCCAGAATTGCTGAAAAGTCCAAGTCCAAGGTCTCCTCTGAGACTCAAGATAAATTGTTATCTATGAGCACTTATAAAATCAGAAAGAAAGTTAACACCACTGATATACAATGATATAGTGCAGTGGTGACAAAACTATGGCACACGTACTGCAGTGGGCTGTTGGTATCATTGAAAACTCTAAAAGGTTTGCCATCACTGGCATAAAGTAAACATTTCCATTCAAAAAGAGATAAGTATGAGTGCCAGAAAAGAATGAGACTAAAGCAAGACCAAAACCCAACAAGGCAAGCATTAAATCCTAAAGTTCCACATTCAGCACTCAGGAAAGGGCATAATGGAATGTGAATTCAAAAGGCTGGGACATCCTGCCCCTATGGTATCACAAATTACAGTCCTCATAACCTCTCTCTTGGAATGGTTTTGCTCTCTGCCTGTTGCTTTCCTCTGCAGATAATCCATGTTCCTGGCATCTCTAACTTCCTGAGGTCTCTACTGTGCCTTCAGTTTCTCTGGCACAGGTTCATGCACTGCCCTCTCAGAGACACACTGTCTGGCTTCCACGGGGTTCTTCTGAAGTCCATGTGGAAGCCACCCCAATCTTGTAACTCTTGCATTCTCCATATCCACAAAAATAGCAGCACATGGATGATACCAAGGACCAGTCCTAGTCTGACCAGTCACTGAGCACCTATGTGTGATAGTTGCAGAGGCTTCCAGGTGCCTGGATGACTGAGCACACTGAACCTAGGGAACCCATTCATTAGGGTAGCCCTTTTTTAGCAGGGCTCCCTGGGGCTCTCTTTTCAAAGCAAAGTCCTTCACTTTAGCACTTTTAAGACCATGAAGGGTCTGGTTGATTCCTGAGATGTTGTCAAAGCATTTTTCCTATTGTCTTGATGTAAGGTAGTTGGCTTCTTTGTAATGTTAATCTTTGCAGCAACCAGGCTCTCCTCTACTTCAACTTTACAAGCCCTAACTTTACAGAAGCCAACTTCATAGGCTCTTCTTTTCTGTCCACCAGCAAATTTTTTCAAATATTCAGTTTGACTTTTTTCTCCTGCTTCTCACTCTAAATATGGCTTAAAGATGCTACAGCTTGGGGCTGGGGATTTAGCTCAGCAGCATAAGTGCCTGCCTTGCAAGCAGGCAGTCGTGAGTTCCATCCCTGGTACCGATAAAAACCAAAAAGACCAAAAAAAGAAAAGAAAAAAAAAATGCCACAGCTTGTTCATCAAGCTGCCTTCAAATTTCCTCTGACAGAATAATTGATTTGCTGCCTCAGTCTCCCACAAAGTGGAAAAAATGTAGATAAATTTTCTGCCAGAGCATAACATCTCAACTTCAACTACCAAAGGAGTCTTTGTTCCCAGTTGAAATCTCCTGAGCCAGGCCTTCATCATCAGTATTTGTTTCAGAATTCTGATCTGAACTCTGCGCAGAATCTACCATCAAGCTCAGTTTAAACATTCTAGGACTTTTCTGACCAGAATGTCCAAACACTTCCGGCACCCTCCTTGAACCAGTTTGAAATCACAATGCCCAGCACAATCACAGCAATGACCCCACTTCTCTGGTACCAAAATCTGTCTTGGTAATTTCCTTGCTATTAAGACAAAATATCTGACTGTCTCAATTTAAAGGAGGGGAGATTTATTTTGGCTCACATTTCAATCCATGGTTGGCTGACTGCTAGGCAGAAACATCAGACTGGAAGCGCCTGCACACAGGAAAGCTGTTTGAACCACAATGGTCAGTAAAAAGAGAGGGATGGGCGGAGGAAGGGATGGAAGTAATGCCTTCAAGATCACACCACCAATGACCCATGTCTTCCAACCAGATCCACATCCCGACTGCACACTCAGCACCTGAACACTCTGGTAAATGAATCCACTGGTGAGCACAGAGTGCCTACAATCTAAGCATCTTCCCAAAGCCTCACCTTTGACCACATGAGGGTTTTGGGGACATTCCAGTTCCAAACCATAATGACATGAGTCTTCCCATAAGTGCCCTATAGGGACTCCAAGGTCCAGCACCACCACCACCTCCACCACTCCATCACTTCTTCAGTTAGCTCTAGCTCCATTTTGCCATTCTTTCTGCCTTGTTTCCTTTGCCTCCTAATTGGGGAAGGGAGAGTAAAAATCAGCAGCCCCAAAACTAGGAGGCACTATAGATTTATCAACGATGAAGTACTTGTTAGTGGTAGTGGGCACTACTGGCACAGAGAACCAGAGCCACCAAACCTCTGTTCAGGGAAAACAGGATGAGTCCTCTCCATCAATATCTCTTATCCATACATCTTCTGTTGTGTGTGGCATCAGACACCACACACTGCTTCTTTATCCCCAAATTTAGGTGTACTAGGGAGGGTCTCACTGCCAGGGAGGCACATGCAACTCTCTCCGCTCTTTCTGCCTGGAGTAAAAAGGGTATTTATTTGCTTCTCCTTGAAATATGAAGCAAGAAGCTTCCCTGAGATTCTTGGAAAGCCCAACTATGTCATTACTCCGTGCCAAGAAGACCACTGGCAGACTGGAGGATATAAAATAAGCTATATAATTGAAGTAGTAGAATTTGAGTTCTCTATAAAAATTAAAACATTTACATTCTATTAGGTAACTCCCACCACCAAAGGAGAGGGAAGAGCATTTATGCAGATATTCTCCCTAACTGTCACCAACTCTCCGCAGCCTACTCTACTGTCCAGGGTTTTCCAACTTTTTTAACTCTCTGGTGAGATATTGTTGGACAGGAGTATGAAATCATATTGCTTTGGGATTGTTTTGCTTTGTTTTGTTTTTTGTAAATGGAGCTCAAAGAACAAAGTCATAAGATCAGTCTGTTAGCAACATGAAAACCTCTTTTCTAGCTTCTCTACTTCTACTTGAGCTTCACCAAGCCCTTTGGGCTCCTGGCAAGCAAGACAAAATAAAAAGGATTTCCAGGGACAGCAGAAAGTTTTCGTGTGACCCACAGTTCTCTCTCTTGGCAGAAAATCCCTACTGCGAAATCAGAAATTCCAGGCAAGTAGAAAGAAATCCTCCCTCCAAAAACAGTAGCCACTTGGGAGACGTTAACACATCTTCACTGTTAATGGTGTGTCTTCCTGGATAGCTGTGGTCTTTTGTAAGCCTGGGAATTAGGAAACAAGAACAAAAGGAGAAAATGAAGTTGAAAGATAGGAAGAACGCCCAACACACTGAGGGTGCTATGTTATCAGCTGTGTTCCACATCACACATACACATACAGTGGTGCATTGTCCATTGCCATGAGTCAGCTAGGTGTTCCCCTGGTTGAGTTCTACCCATCAGAGTTTCTTCAGGAGCTGGAAAACACAGAATTTGATGTGAAAAGTCAAGGCAGGATTAGGAGAAAGAACCAAGAACACAAACTTACCCCACTTCATTCAGCACAGAAAGACCCAAAAGACCAGGATGATAGTGCCTAGGAAAGACTAAGGACACATGAAGTGCCCAGCACCAGCTATAGGAGCTCAGAGGAATAGGAAGATGACTGATGCAGACCTCAGCAGGTCCTCAGCATCCTCTGGTTTATAGAGGGCAGCAAAGAGAAGTTACAAGACAGGCAAGCTATTGGGGGCTCATAATGTCATGGAAAAGGGACAAGAAGGAGACAGCAGCTGCTTCTCCCATAATAGCACTCATGGTTACAGGGGCATCTGTGCTTTGTGCCCTGATATAACACTGTAATAGGCCTTTTCTGTACTACAATTCTTTCTTTTTAACAATTGCCTACACTGCAATCCAAAAAGATTTTTTTTTAAATCATGTTGCCCAGAACCCAGCCAAGCCTGCTTAAATCAGACTAGGGCTGGGTGAGAGTTGCACCCAGGCTTCCATAGTGCTTAAAACTCCCATGCAGTCCTGGTGGGAGCTGAGGCTGGGGAGTAATTGTCCTCATTCCCTCATTCTCCACCCTCCACATTCCTTTCATCTAAGCTGCTATATTTCCTTTTTATTTTTATTTATTCTACTTTGTTCTTTCAGTAGATAATTCTATAATACTCCATTAAACCTTTTCCTATTCTTTAACTTTGCTTTTTCTCATTTAATTTTCATTGCCTGCTCCACTTACTTCATCTTCCCATTATGTTTGTTTGATAATTTTATGTTTTCTTTAGTCCACATCAACATTTACAGGGCACTTGATGTGGGGAGAGTACAATGTAGACACTTAACAGCTACTAAAAATCAAATCCAGTGTAACAATACGTTCGGCTAAATTCTATGCTGCAGATGTGAGCTTTTGTCTTATGGAAGACTGGCATTTTGGCAAAGTATATGGAAGCAGCTGCTTTGGTATACAAACAAAAAGTCCAAAATAAATATCTTAAGACAAGAAATAAAAGAAGGCTCCACCAAGAGAGAGGAAAACAGCATTAACAACACACAGACACTGAATACCAACATCTCCCTACCAAGCTGTTAACCTCACTCTAGAAGAGAAATTTGCTGCAGAAGGAAAAAGGACTCACACTGAAGATATTCTTGGAGGGGAGAACATCTGCTGACTCAGGTTCATTTTCCTGTCCACAGACAAGGCAAAATCTATGAGCCATGAAGTGTTGAGAAGAGAACTAAGGGCCAGGAGATGGTCCAGAAACAGAGCTCTTTGCTCCTCAGTGCAATTCCTGCAGAGATCCGAGTCTTCCTGTTGCCTGTACAGGTGAGAGCTACCGTGGAGCCTCAGAATCACAAGTCAAAAACATTGTTTTCTCATTAGACCCACACCATAGAAACTAGTGGGTGCTTTCTAAATAACTAAGTGAATGACTCCAAAGAAAGCATCCACAGGAAAGTTTGTAAGAAGACTGAAAATGAAAATGGCACTGCAATTCCACCCTGGAAGCTCAGTCCCCTGACATACTCCTCAATTTCTCTGTCTTCCCTTTACCTTAATGCTTTTTCCCATGTCAAGCCAGGTACCTTATTGGAGTAACAAAAGCTAGAGACATTTGTTCCTTTTGGGAGTATGTTATGGCAGATAACTTGATATCCCCCAAAACCTCAAGTATTCATAGGTGGGGCTTTTGGGAGGTGGCCAGATCATGTGTGATCTGGATTAGGCCAGATGTGTGATGCTGGATTAGGATGTGAGATACTAAGATTAAGAGTGTGTGATAGATAAATTGGTTTAGCATAGTTCTGGGGGTAGATAATGGAAAAATTGATTATGGATATGAGAACCACCACCCAAAAGGGTTGTAGTCTGGAAAGATTTTGCTGCTGCTCTCTGCCTCCCCTGCCATGGACTGTTTCTCCTTTGCCCTGCCATCTTACCTTGGAGCCAACTGACTATGGACTGAAACCTGTACAAACTGTAAGCCAAAACTGTGTCTTCCTCCTTTAATTTGTAAGTGTTGGGTATTTTGTCATAAATAACTCAATGAGAAAAGTAAAAGTAATGATGAGAAAATGTAACTCTCTAACTCAGCAAATGAGAAAAGTAACTCACAGCAAAATTTTGCAGTTTACTTTTCTTGGTAGAATTGAAAACTCAACCGTGCAATTTCCTGTGGAGATTGCCAGAGCCACAGTAAAAGAGAAGAGTTATTACTGGACAACCTACCCAAGAAGCTGAACACTGACCCTTCCACCTCCCACACCAGTCAGCTGGCCTCAGCACTTGCCTAACTGTAGATCACAAAGTGAGCTCCCATGTATAATTTCCTGATGCCAACATGGAATAGTATTATCCCCATTTTGGAGCCCAAGAAACTGAGGTGTGGGGAGGTAAGTGACTCACAGGTAAGTGATGGAGTCATCACTTCCCACATCTTCTTAATCTGAATTCGGTAGTCTTCAGAACAACACAGCTGCTCTTTAAGAAATGGAGCAGGCAGTGAGGAAAAGATCTACACATACTAGTTCCAGGACCTCTTTCAGCCCAGTCTTATAAATAGCATCCTTTCCGAGGCTAGTCTACACAGAGATACAGTTACTCAGCTGCCTAATCCTCAACAGTTTGTGCAAATTAAGTGAAATAAGTCAGGCATAGAAAGACAAGCACAGCATGGTCTCACTCATATGTGAAATCTAAGAGTTGATCTCTCACAGAGGCTGAGAGTAGAATGTGGTTACCAAAGGCTGGGGATAGTAGTGGGAGGGGAGGAGCAGGGATAGGGTGATCAACAGCTACTAAGTCAGAGTTCAATCAGAGTGAGAAGCTCTGGTGTGCTAATATACAGTAAGTATGCTACGGATAGCAATTATGTATTCTGTGTCTCAAAAAACTAGAAAGAAAGGAATTTTAACATTTTCACTATAAATAAATGGTAAATGCTTCAATAGATAGATATGTTCAACCAGATTTAAACATTGCCCGGTTCATCAAATCACAGCATAATTTCATATGACAGTTAAAAATAAGTTTTAATTTTAAAACTTAGTTTTAGTTTTAAAACTTTAGTTTTAATTTTAAAACTTAGTTTTTAAAAACAATTTTAAAACTTTAGTTTTAATTTTAAAACTTAGTTTTTAAAAACAAAGCAATAAAATGTGAGTTCAAGGAGTTCATTTAAAGAACATTAAAAGTTCATTTAAAGAACAGGCAGAGTATCTCTCCATAAGAGTACAGGAAAGTTGAGTTGAAGCAAGAGTTATAAGACTTGCTGCAGTTCTTTCTGCCCTCAAACCTTTCATTCTTTTTGCTGCTCCCAATGAAGCCAATAAACTCCTCTTCTTTCACTGCTGTTTGATCTGTTGGTTGATTTGCTTAGTCCTCCCCACCACCATACAGCCCTGAAAATGAAATATGAGCCACATCAACCTTGCAGCCATCTCAATCCATCTCATGCTAATGGAAAAACGAGTAGAGCTTGTGGCAGTTTGCATATTAGGGTCAGCAGTTCCCTTTTTAACCTTCCCAGTCAGAGGAGGTTGTAGGAAGCAGAAGTTCTGCAATGAAGCATCCTGGAGGCATCCTGCAGCGCAGCTGAGACCTCAGGTCTTTTTTGTGGCTCCATTGGAGGAATGAGCTCCTTCCTGCCCTTTCCTGTTGTGTGTTGTGGACCACAACAGGCTTCTGTCAGACATCCTGAGGAGAGAAGAAACTGGGTCACTTTGGTCAGTATTTTTGAGGACCAGGAAGGGTTTAACAGATGCTTTGGCGAGATGACCCTGGAGATCAAAGCAAACCAAATAACAACCGTGAGGCAACATTCATAAAGCATAAAGCACTGTACACAATGCACGATTTCTACAAATGAGGAGCTGAAGGATGATTTGAAGGTGCCTCCAGAACCCACTTGAGCAGTTTATCACAGTGAATGACAATTGGGAAAGACATGAAGAAGGGAAGCTTGTTGGAGATCACGGGAGAAGATGAACCAAGCCCTCAACCACTCCTGCCCCTCCTACTAACTTCAGATCTTAGGTGTCAGCAGAAAGCGGGGTGCACACCCGTCATCCCAGCACTTTGGGAAGCTGAGGCAGGGAGACAGTAAATTCAAGCCATCTGGGCAGCTTAACCTTTTAGTGAGGCCCATCTCAAAGTAAAAAATAAAACAACAGGTTGGAGATATACGTCAGTGTGAAGACTACAGGTTCAATCCCAAGTAATTTAAACACACATTCATTCTCTCTCTCTCTCTCTCTCTCTCTCTCTCTCTCTCTCTCTCTCCCTCCCCTCGTCTGTCTCTCTCTTCCTCTCTCTCTCTCTCTGTGTTACTCTCTCTCTGTCTCTCTCACTGTTTCTGTCTCTCTCTTTCTCTCTTTCTCTCTGTCTCTCTGTCTCTCTGTCTCTGTCTCTCTCTGTCTCTCTCTCTCTCTCTCTCTCTCTCTCTCTCTCTCTCTCTCTCTCTCCTATCATCATTATTTTTAAAGCAAGGAGAAAACTAAAAAATAGCTAAGCAATGAGCCAAGTGTTTGCAAATATAATTTCATGTATTTCTCTTTAAAATCACAGATTTTAAAGGAAAAAAATTGTTCTCTCCAGAAGTCACACAAAAGAACAGACATTCCCTAGGGCCTGGGAAACAATGGTCCTACATTTGGCCTTGACACAGAAAGAATGACAGAACACAGGGAATGCAACCTTCACATAGCTGGCAAGGGCGGAACCTGAGGGCAGAGCAGCCCTGGGTACCTTAGGACCGGCACGTTTTGCCCCAGTTCCGCCCTGGCCCAGGCCCAGCTGGCTTTCCCAGCCCAGATGGAGCCCTGCTAGGGAAACTCCACCCCACACTTCCTGCCTTCACCTGGGCTGTGATTCCTCATTCACTCCAGCTCTCTGTTAGGCCTACAAGAAGACTGTTTTTACCAGTTAACAATAAACCCTTAAAGTTACTTCTAACTTGTAGAATATATTAATTATGGTCATAGGTATGCATGCATTTGGGGGATTTTCCAGAAATTTTCTGAATAATTTGGAACACAGGCTGATTTGAGCCCTGCTAACTATTCTTTTGATACTGATACAACTTTAAGCCCATGGTTCTTCTTCCTGCCCCCATGATTTCTTCTTTTTCTCTTCTTTTTTTCAATGTCCTCCTTCCTACACAGCCCCCTCTACCTGATGTTTCAGTTAAGCTACCAACAGGAGGTGGAGGTCATTCTGAGTAATTAGTGAGGATTAATAAAAGGGATATTTACACAAATTGGACCATCAGTCAGGGATTGATATGTGATGCCTCCAAGAAAAAAATGTTGGTATCCTAACCCCCAGTACCTTAGATTGTGAACTTATTGGGAAGTAGGGTGATTGCACACAGAACAAGCTCAGATGGGGTCATGCTCGGGTACAGTGGATCCCCGGACTAGTACGACTGGTGTCCTTACACAACAGCCAGGTCAAGACAAACACTCAGGGAGAGAACCATGTGCCAGTGAAGGCAGAAACTGCAGTCCCGCAGCCACAAGCACGCCCTGGGATCACCACCAGCCACACACCCAGAAGCTAGGAAGAGGCAAGGAAGGTCTCCCCTGTGGGCTCAGAGGAGCAAGGTCCAGCTGACACCTTGAGGTCGGCTTGTTAGCCTCCAAACTGTTGTTTTAAACCACTAAATTTTTGATATTTTCGGGCAGCTGTAGGAAGCTTATACAAGAGAATTATGAGCAACAAACAACAAAAAGATGGTGAAACCCCTGAGGTGCTGGCAAACAAGAAGCTGCTACCACCCTAGACCTGGAGCGTGGCAGGGAGGAGACGTTACTGAAATCTGCAGCCACAGAAGCACTGGAGTCTCCGGAGCAGTAAGGCAACCTCAGTCATCCCGAGCCTTGCAGGAAGGAACCTGGGGTAGTAACACACATCTCCCTCTCCCCTTGCCTGCACACTCCAGATGGGGCTTCCCACTGGCCAAACCAGAGGGCTGTCAGGAAGAAGGGAAACAGATGCAGCTCACTCACATCAGCCTCTTAGAGCAGCAGGAAGTCGAGTGGCTCTGGAGGGATAACAGACCTAGTTATCCTGACCAGGACCTTGCCTGTAACAAGCTCTCATGAGTCTCCTGCTTCTGTAGAATACTTATTACAGTTCAGTGAAGGAACTCATTATGCAAATTTTTGATTGCTGATTGACAAGAGATATGCTTGCCATTCCTTGGTGATTCTTCAGGGTCTGGTGCATAGCAAGAATACCTAGGTTTCTAGGACTTACTGACAGCTAGGCAAACTGATGTGAAAATAGCAAGTCCAGAGAAGCTGCTTTGGCAGAAGTTGCTCTTGCAAAGAACTATACAAGGCATGAGCACCATGACGTCTTTCAGGTGGATACTGATGGTGCAGTTTGCAGTTGTCCACTAATGTGGTTGCCTTGAGTACTTGCTTATAGTTCTCCGAGAATGGTGGTAAGATGGGTGGCTGAACAAACAGAGCCGTGTGGGAAAAGCAGCTGCATGGGGTCAGGCAAACCCAAGGGGCTCACTCCTAAATTTCCTTGGGACAGTCTGTCCCAATCACACTAGGAATGTTAAGGAAGTTTAGGTGGGTCTTTCCTCCGCTAGGAGAGAATTTAGCTCTCAGATCCATCCCCAGACATTGTTTGACACTTTCACTCTTATTTTGGTTAGCCAGTGACTATGTCTCTCCTTCTGCTGCGCTCTCTAGATGCCACTGTTAATTTACCTGTTGGATCACAAAATTGCAAATTGTACTGAGATTTAACTTCAAAAGTATAGGTCCAAAGAATTCAAGCACCCCTTCTGAAATTTGAATAAATGTTATGCTGTCATAAACTGTAGTGGTGGCTTCATCTATGTTTACAATGTTCTTGCATGGTATAAGTCAGTGTAACATAGGTTATCCATCCGGAGGAAAAAAAGACAGATGAGCTCCAAAAAAAATAGGAAACTGATTTAAATTTGGTGACAATGTTTCACTGGCTTGCTCTTTTACACATGGTAAGCAATCCTTATCCAATTTTGCCTATAGGGAGCTGGCAGTGGGTCTTTGTGCACATAGTATCGATCTCCTTGTTTGATAGTTCTTTTGATTGCAGCTGTAAATATCAATAATTTTTCTGCTTGGTATTAACTGTTAACATCAGCACAGTGAACTCAACATGTATAGCTAATTTGAAAATGGAGCAACAATATCAAATTTAATGTCTACGGCAGGTAGCAGAAACCTTATAATCAATCCAATAATTTGCTCAGCCTCCTCTCAGCTGGCTTACTTACTGGACCACATTGTCAAATCTCGAAGGTGGCATTGCCATCTCATTAACAGGAGACAGACATTTGGAGCCTCCTGTGATTGGTAGGGCTCCTCCGTGGAATGAAACAGCTGCCAACATGAGCTGGTCTCCCCAGGCATAAGTGTATGAGAAGGTGTTGGATGAGAGGCGGGACCAGCCAGGGAGCACTTGGAAGACGGGTTTCCTGTGTGGAGCTATGCAGAGGGTCTGCCTCTACATCCACCTCATAGGTTAGGCAGAACCTGGACCCTCAACCAAGCAAGACTCAGCCGCCAAGAGACAGCAAAGCTCCCAGCATGTGGCTCTCACAGACAAGTCCCTTACTCAAAGACCTCAGTGTCCTCTCCTTCTGTCTGTTCTCTGAAGAGTCATGGCAGATGTTATGTTGGCACCTCAATACTAAGACTGTGTCTGGATGGCGTGGGGGTCCTTTAAGAGCCCTCAGGTGCTCCTCAGAAGAAGAAATTATTACTAACTGGTACAGGAAGCCCCAGATCAACATGCTGAGTTTCATATATTAAGAGGAGACATTGATGGCCTCACTTTTGGTGACGAGTTTCAGGGTAAAGTTGTGGTCCAAACAACCAGGCACTCCTCAGAATTCCTAAGGCATCAGGTGACCGGAGATGCAGGATCTTACTGTCACCTGCAGCAAGTCTACTTCTGAGCAGCTGAAAACCCTGCCAGATCTATGTAAAACAGGGATTCCAAAAAAGCATGACTTATTCTTGACTAATTTAAGAAGGTGGAACTAGAGAAAGCTCAGTCCATACTCAGTCACTTTGGATCTCCTATTTGCTTAGGTAGGCAGCCTGGGGGTGGGATGCAGTGAGGGCAGAGAGAGGAGAGATACTCTCCTACCTAAAGAAGGACAGTGAAACCAAGCCTCACCCCACCCCACCTGGCATCCCCACAGTGTGAGAAATAAACACACATTCTCATTCCTTCTGACACTTTGAGAGGTGCTATCTTTCTGGACTCCCTCTGGTAGGTCTCGGATTCCCTGCTCTTTCCTCTCCACAGGGGCTGTCTGGCACAGGAAGTATGAGGCTGGAGCTGGTGAAATGAGGGCTGGGAAAGTCCTGTGGGTTTCTGGTCCACAGCGTTACCACTCACCTCTACCCTGCTGAGGAAAACCGTCTGAGTGTGTCTCTTCCATTGTCACCTGCTTATCGCTCACACAGAGGTAATGAATAGGCTCCAGATTTCCTATCTACAGTTCTCTGTATTTGAAAATGAGCAATTGGGCCCTGGAAACAGTGTGGTGGATTAAGGTGCAGCAGCCACTGTACAAAGAATAAAAATTAATTTCCAGCCAAACCTGCCTTGCTCGAAGCAAGGTCCTTGGACACTGCAGTGTCTCAAACAATACACGCTGCTGACAAAATTTTCCAGTGTCAAAGTGAATAAATTCCAGAATCAAGCCTTCTCTTCTATTTGAACACATTTCCCTCAAATATTAATGGAGATGGCAGGTTTACACAGCTTTAATTTTTTGTTAGAGCACTTCATTTATTCTTCTAGCAAATATCATCTCTCGTGTATGCTTAATTTTGCTCTATAACATTGAGCACCCTTTGACATATAAATTTTGCTTGGTTATTGTTCCAGGATACAACATCCTTGATGACAAAGATTTCTGTCTGGTTTTTTTTTTTATTTTTATTTTTGTTGCCTTAACTCTATTGTTTGTTTTTGTTTTGGTACCAGGCATCGAACCAGGGACCCTGCGCTTGCCACGCAGGCACTTACAACCACTGAGCTAGATCCCCGGCTATTGCCTTAACTCTAGTACTTAGAAGTCTGATGCATGTCAGGTGCCCTGTAAACGCACTAAGTGAAGGACTGAATGAAACACTAGTGAGAAGGGGCTGGGTACACTGTACTTTGCTGGATGTCAGGGTCGCAGTGATACACAAGACTGGCACTGACTCTGCCCTCCCAGTTGCTTTCTCTGATTTAAATCTCATCTGTCCTAACAGAATTCTATTAATTGTGTAAGATTTGCTGGAAGATTGACATTAGAGAACTTTAAAACACCAAATCATGGGGCTGGGGATTTAGCTCAGCGGCATAAGCGCCTGCCTTGCAAGCAGGCAGTCGTGAGTTCGATCCCCGGTACCGATAAAAACAAAAAAGACAAAAAAAATAAAATAAAACACCAAATCACTTACCTGGAGAGCAAATGTCAGCGTCCTTATATTCCTTGGACATCTACTTGCTGGTAAAACTCTTTTCTCTATCTTTTGCCACTTTTGTGCTTCAAGGTCCCAAGACTTGAGTCTGTCCATCAGAGAAAAAGCTAAACACCCTCACTTTATTTCACAAAGGAATTTTGCAAACTGCTCCCCTAAGCAGAGCTGCAAAACTCTATTTCGTAACCAAAAGCCATAGCAATAACTTTTCCTACACAAAAGAATGACTCCTGACCCTCTTTAACCTACCACCACCACATCTCCCATGGTTTTGATTTTCTTCAAGAACACAAAATCCACTGGGGGCTTTTATTATTTTTCAGCAATTCATGCATACACAAAAACATGGAGTTATGAGTGATAACAGTATACAGCAGTGTGCACTGAATATGAAGGGATTTTCCAAAAGCATTCCCTGGAGGGTCGAGGACTCCAGGCAGCAAGCAGCCAGTGGAGCAGTGTGCTAAGCGGCATGCCATACTCAATAGCAAAAATACCAGTGGGAGAACGATGAAACTCAAGCCAAAATGCAATTGCTCTTATAAATTGAAGTGAGGTCAGATTCTCTTACCCTGTATTTAAGTAAGAAATCTAACAGTCATAAGTTTTCTTTCCACCTGTATGCATACAGTAGGATAAGGAAGTTTAAATTATCCTCTTCTGGCTTAAGGACAAAACTTCACGAGTATTTATAATTTTCAGAAAAAAGAAATGTCAGTATAAATATGTTACTAGGGCAAAGAGTTATTAGGAAAGAAAATCAATCCCATGTGTAGATTTTTGGAGACTATAATTGCTTTCATAGCATGTGACAACACATCCATCCATTCTTTCAAAAGCAAAGTACCTACTATGTGCAGGGTACTGTCCTAGAAACATTAGAATTATGATTATTGGAAGCTCGTGGAATTTATATTTTAGTGGAAATACATATAAATTTAAATAATATAATACATATAAATACATATAAAATAATATAAATACATATAAAATTAAATTTAAAAGTAAAATGCATACGAATAGCAATAGTTGCCAGAGAGAAGAAAAGAGAGAGACTGAGAGGATTAGAGACAGACAGAGGCAGAGACAGGGAGAGGGAGAGAAACCAGAGAGTGTGTTGCCAAGGGCCTGAGGATATTAAAAAATGCAATCAAGTTGTCAAGAAAGACTGCAATGACAAAGTGACATTTCAGCAAAAGGCCTGGCGGTGGACAGAGAGCCAACATTTGGAGTTAGAGTTTGCCGCATTCTTCTGTTAGAAATAACATTTTCATGAATAGCTTTAAAACACATAATAAAACCAGCTCTCCTATAGGTTGGGGGAGGTGAATAGCTTTTTCTTCTTATCTTACTGAGAGCTCCTTTACAGTAGCTCGGATTTTCATTTTTCAAGACCCATGATGGAATTTCATTAATTAACCAAAGCATGTTGGGGCTTGGGAGGGACAGCATGAAAGCAATTCAGAAAGTATCAAAACTTACAGCATAAAGAGGAAGAAGGCAGATTATGTCTACAGCCTGATGAGGTGTCCTCTCAGCCATGAAATTACTCGAAGTGCAGGACACCTTTCTCTAGGCCCATGCCTGCCCACCTGTATCAGCCTTCAGGGACAACCTGTTGCCTCATCTGTATTTGAAGATCAACATGCCCCCTGAAAACTATCCAGTAGATTATAAAGCTTAAATAAAACATGTGCTCACACTGGTGAGGTTTATGGTTTTCCTCCTCTCCAGAAAGCAGTCAGAGAACCTGAGCATGGGAGTGACTGTAGAGGACCCTGAACTACATTTACAATTGATAGCCAAGCTGCAGGAGCTGAGCCTCCATGACTCCTAGGTGTACTGGAGCCCCAAGGCCCAGGTAAGACCCCAGAGTCGATTTCCAGGTCCCTTTGTCTCCTGACCAAGTATTACTCAGAGGCAGTGAGGCAGGGAAGTCAGCCGCACAGGACAATACCAAGGACACGCAGCTGGAATGTGTCATAGCTGTCTCATCAAAGGCTTCCTCATACATAAAAGCCCCCAACCATGGTTGCCTCATGCCTGTGTCAAAATCATGAATGATTAGTAAAAGATTAATTACCTTGTTCTTCTAAAGAAGTGTAGAAGGATTTCATGCACCACATTTATAAATAAGAACAAAGAACTACAGAGGGGCCAGTGTAACTGACACTATCAGCTGAAATCAGAGAAGCGGCTCAGTAACAGTGGCTCTGGTCTGCAGGAAGAGTCAATTTAAAATCTCTGAGTTCACAGCTAGTCCATTTCTCAGCATCAAAACCATCGTCATTACTCTTTCTACGTAGAGGAAAGCTCCTACCACATGTATAGCGTTAAGACAGTGAGACATAGTCACCAGCCAGCTCAGCTTCTTCAGTTAGACAAAGAAAGTGAGGGATGAAGATATTAGATGACTTAACTGTGGTGTCAACTTGAATAAGAAACACCAAGTGGATTGGGCGAGCACAGTTCTGGGCGTGTCTGGATGAGGAATTTACTACAGAAGAAAGACCCACTCTGGTAGTGGGGAGTACCAACCAGGCTTGTAGCCTGGATGGAACAAAAAGGGAAAGAGGAAGAAAATCTTCCCTTTTGCTTCTTGGGAGGAACTCCAGACTTCACCCAAGCCTTTGAATGTTCATTCAGCCTTCCAGTGCAAGACACTCAGCCTTCCAGTGCAGACCCTCAGCCTTCCACTGCATACCCCTCAGGCTTCCACTGCAGACTCCTCAGCCTTCCAATGCAGACCCTTCAGCCTTCCAAGATACACTCCCACTGGACTCTGTAGTGAGTTCTACACCTTCAAATTTTCAATGGATGCTCTGGCTCTCCAGCAAGCAGATAGCAGTGTGTGTGTATGAGTGTGTGTTCATGTGTGCATGTGTGTGTTCTCTTCCACAAGTGAACTTTAATAATATACTTTCCCACCATCACACAATCAGCTAGTGCAAAGTGAAAAGAACACAAAATCACCAGAGTCCCACTACACACTGATTCCTAGTTGCCCACAGAAAAGTTCCTATTACTTGTATTTTTCCAGGCCACATTTCTGCTAAGCAACTCTGCCCTCCACTCAACTGGAAAATCTTTCTCCTCCCAGACAAGCTGAGCCCCCAACTAGTGGCCTTCTTGGTTTGGAGATGAAAAGTTTTTTCTGTGTTTTGGAGTACAAAGCCCTCAAATAACTCCAGAGGGCTTATCTACAGTTCATTTTATGATTTCTACCTCTTTCTAGAAACTCCTTGAAATCTCAAACCCTGCTCTGGGTTCTTTTGTATTCCTCTGGGTACTTGGCATCACACTAAGCACACAGCAGGTGCTCAGCACATCTTTCCTGGGAAAAGAAGAAAAACTGTTCTCCTCTCTCATCTCAGCTGTATAACCCTGCTCACCAGGGGCCCTGCTTATCACTGCTTATCACTGCAGGGCCTCTGACTGCTCTGGTCTCCATCTATTTCCTCAGAAAGGGACAGATTGAGACCAGAGCCTGCCATCAGCTCTCCCTCTTTCCATTCAGAAACAAAATCTCCCTCCTGTCTTCTTTGAAATAAGGCTAAACCAACAATATTACAATGTTGTGAAGAAAAAGAAAGCCAGTGAGGTGCTGTAAAATTATAAAGTTGATAATTTTATTATAGTCAGCACTGGTCAGCCCCTTCAACAGGACCACAGTCCTGTTCTGTTTCTGAGTTCCCCTGCAAGAGTCACAGAGAAATTAGACATTGTTTGATTGCTACTAGTGAAGTGTTATTACAGCAGGAAAGACCCCTACTCACCTGTACCTTGTGTTTAAAAGTTATATCTACCCTGTGAGACACAGGGCCCATCTCCTCACCTCCTCAGCTCATTTGTAAGGTGACAAAGCTGGATCTGATGTGGCCTGAGGTCCTTTCCTGTTCTCATTTTCTGTAACTCCTATGAGCTGTCCTTCCCAATTCCTGAGTTGTGCAAAAGAGAAAACTTTCTGAAATTTCAAACAAAAGATGCTAAACATGAAAATCATTAGCAACTGAAGATTTATTGCTCGTAATGTTGACTGATGGACTTTCTTATATGCAAGTCCCTTTTATATCAGCTAACATGATATAATCTATTTAGTTTCCCACAGTGACTTACTGCTTTTATTATTGATATTTACTGATCAAGAAACCAAAACATGAGGTTAAGGCATTGTCCGAGGTCCTATGGCTTGTTAAGTGGCTGAGCTGAGACACAAGTGCAGGTAGCCTACCTCCACAGCTGCTGTACCATATGACTCAAGAGTCTTCTTTTCCTGGAGCATATTAATTCTGGTTTTCAAATCACGTCTGTGAGCAAAGAACGGGCCCAATACCCTCCCAGAGTCCTCACGGACTACAGTATACAGTAGACTCTATCAAAGAAAGATGTGCACAGAGGGTGGTACCATCTCCATGATGTTGCCATCACATTTACAATCTGAGAAGACAGTATCCTCTGAGTTCGTCTGTGACATTTTCCCACCCTCAGTCCCTAGCATGTGGTATCTGCCTATGTGGCCCTCTTTATATGGCAATGCTGGGGTCATCATTTTGAGGTGATGTGATGCCTGTCTTTTATGATTTTTATCGTTTCCTCTTTCCCAGAGACTCAACATTTGGGAGGACTTGTGAAATGTTGAGGAATTCCTGATGTTCACCTGCATCCCTGAATTTAACTTTGGGCTCGTCTGTATGAACTGGTATCTCCAAGAAAGATAGCATGGTTGTTTCCTAGCTTTGTCCTTTGAAAGCTATTAAGCATTAACTCATTTTCCATGGAGGAAGATTTGTGATCATCAGAAATGATGTCAATAATCACTTATATTTACAAACCAACAGATTGAAATAGAATTCAATTGAGTATTACTTTATTTTTACCTCTGGGAGCTGAAAAGAACTGAAATCTCACTGGTAGGCAGAGCAGGAGAATCTGCACACAGGAAAGTGGTCTTTCTCAGACTGGGTCCCCCCTCCACATCTACACCTCCACCTCAATCATCCTCCAACTATTCTCATTTACCTATGAAACACTGCTTTTCCACTTTACTCCTTTGAATTTTCCTGGTCTTTTTCCTTCCCACTTACTTATTCAGAGTCAGTTAAGCCAAAAAGTGAAGAAACGTATTTTAGGGGCTCCAAGTAATCAATTTTGAGTGATGCTTCCAAAAATCCTATTTACTGAGGGATTGTCCTGAATGATTACTGGATAGTCAGACAATTTAACCTTCACTTGCTTCAGATGAGGCTAGTTGTCCATGATCATTTTTTCCCTTTGACTTTGGGCCTTAGAAGAAATAAACAAAAAAAGGCAACATGTGTCATCATGCCAGGGTGAAAGATGGGAGCAGACTTGAGGTCTGAGTTCCAAGTAAGCACCTGTTGTAATCTTTGCCACAGTTGCTAATTCATGAAAATTCTGTTTTCAGCAAAGTTCTCATAATTTTTCTCTCTTCAATAAGTAGTAACAAAGTGCAGATAGGTAAAAATATAGATATGTTGAACTTAAAAACAAGACTGTAAATTGTCTATAACTTTGGCAGTCAATCCATCATGAATGCATTTAGAACTTTGGACTATAAGCTGCAAGTATCTTTTAAAATTCTTTTAGTAGTAAAAAGAATCAGGCAAAAATCAGACAATTTCTTGCTTTTTAATTCTAGAATTTAAAGAAGGTTGTTTAACTTCTCTGTTCTATTCTATTCTATTCTAATTCCTCCTACTTAAAACAGGGAAAATAATTCTGCAGGGTTATTATGATGTTTAAATTAAATAACAGCCAGCCAGCATCTGCACACCCGGGTGGTGAGCACCCTGAACGTGCTTGATAACATGAATATGCCATTCCTCTCAACACTTCATAGTAAAAAGTAGACTATTCACCCAGAAATGATTCATCCAGAAGAGACATTACTGAAAAATGAGAAGGAAAGGGTCATTCCCAGTGACCATGAATGTTTTCCCAAACCAAAATGTTCAAATGTACTACCAGTATTTTTTTTCGTAAAGATTCCTCTACAGGAGAGTTTTTCTTCCATAACCTCTTGAATGCTTTACCTATACTGATAGCGTAAGCAACACCATCCCTGTGCCATGTTTCTATTCCATAAGTTGCCATGCCCTCGTTGTTCTGTCTGCACCAGATTAAAGTGTCTCGGCTCTACCAGAAATAACAAGGACAGTGAACTTTTCATGCCAAATTTCTTTTCTAGTAAACATGGTCCGAGGTCTAGAACAAGAACTGGACAAGGCTAGGGGGTTCAATTTTCAAAAACTCTGACCTTATCCAGCTTTAGAAATGCTCTCCCAAAAGTCCTCCCCAATTTTAGGATACATCTAATTACTGTACCCTCTAGGAATATAGGCACCTTTTCCTGATCTTAGAAAGAAAGCTATAATGCTAATTACTAACCTGTGCAGCATGACATTGGTCATCTTCCCGTTGTCCATGTAGTCTACTGGAGTTAGTTTTCACTGCAATACTTAACCAGGAGAGCCAAGTTTCCCTAAATGAATCCCAAGGATGAATATACTCATTCCAGTCCTCTGGCTTCTTTCATTAAAGAATTATAGGGACCTGGTCCAGAGGAAGTGGAGAAAAAAAGCCAGGGAATCAGAGCCACTGTCTGGCCAGGAACACAAGCTCTGATGAAAGTTGATGATGGAGGTGTCTATGCCAAGTCACAAACTGGAAAGAAGCTATCTGAAATCTAAGGAAACTCCAGCTGCCAAGAGCCAGCAGCCTGTTGAAAAAGTAAATCATTCAGGAGACAGAACTCTTAACTTTCTATGGGACTTTGGATAAATCAGTTAACTTATTTGTGTTGCGTCTCCTATTCCTATGTACAGTAGAAGAGTTTATATAATATTAGATTATTATTAGATAATCCCTAAATTTCTTCCAGTATTAAGAAGTTATATAAATTTCTGCCCAGAAAGAGAAGGATGGGGGGGGGATCAAATTTGACAGATTCCCAAGATTTAGGAAACATAGCTCTCTGTGACCCAAAAGGGATAAAATCAAAAAAGAACCAAGTGAAATACACTCATGATTAATCAAAGGGGATTGAAAGTCATTGTAAACCTCATAGCCACCTTGCACCACCCCCAGCTCATCGCCCTTGGGACACTCCTCCCTTTCTTTAATGCCTCGTTGTGATTCTCCAAAACTGTGATCACTCAAGGTTGAAGCTTTTAATCTCCCATGTATAAAAGGATATGCAAATAGAGTTCAGTTTCCTGTTGAGTCTCTGCCAAGGTCTTAGCCTGGCAGTTCTGGGAAAGGAGCCAAGACCTCATATTTCTTGGCTGTTAACGTTCTCCCATCTGTGCTCAAGTCAGCAACCTGGACTTCAGGCTGTGGCTTATCTTCAGTCTTATACTCTTCCGAAGGAAACCCGTCAGAGTACTCCAGGAAGAAAGGAAGATACAGCTAACTCCCAAATAACCAAACAGAGCATTATCTTATTATATTTGGGGCAGACAGAAAAAACAACTAGGAAATGTATATTCTTATATAAGAGCTTCAGAATCTGCTTGTAAGCTTCCTGAGGTACTGATATGAATTAGGTCTTCCACAGGGCTTGCAATTAGTCATCCTCGTCTCCAGGATGGGGTTTCTCTCCTACATGGGATGAAAAAGGTAAGGTCTTCAGAGCAGTATTAGTCCAATACAGCATTCAAAAACAAAAGGCTTGAAAACATGGACATCTCTGAGTGTTTCTGAGTAGAGTCTTCTGTTGAACAACAGAATCAGGGGCCAAAAGGTTCCCTGCATCTTCCTGGCTGAACTCACACAAAACAGCAGCTGCCATTTTTACTCCATTCAAGGCACCCAGACCCGTGTACTGAAATGTGGTTACCAACACTCTCTGATGGAGAATCATACATTCTAAGCTGTGATAAACCTGACCATTTATTAATGGATTTTTTTTTTTTTTTTTGGTCTTTTTGGTTTTTATCGGTACCAGGGATCGAACTCACGACTGCCTGCTTGCAAGGCAGGGGCTTATGCCGCTGAGCTAAATCCCCAGCCCCATTAATGGATTTTTAATGTTTTCTGCAAGTGCCTGACTTATTTGTACTTTCCAGTATTTTCTTGCAGAAGCTGACTGCCACCAGGACTTTCCTGTACATTCTCATTTCCATGGCAAGATCAGTATATGAAATTTTTAAAAATTTTTCCACAAAACTCTATGAAGAGATCCCACACACACACCCTGGACTACATCAGTTAAAAAACAAATCTCTGTGTTATTGTTCAAACCCAGTCATTCACTTAGTGTCATCTGCAATATATTGTCTCTAATATCTCCTCTCTCTCTCTCTCTCTCTCTCTCTCTCTCTCTCTCTCTCTCTCTCTCTCTCTCTCTCCCTCTGTCTTGTCTCTCTGTCTGTCTCCTTAGGCCTCACTTTTTAGCAGTCATGCTTTCTTTGAAATCTACTAACAGAGTATCCATACTCTACAAACTCTTCCTCCTCTCAATTTTCCCTCCTGGCCTCTCTCACCTGAGCTTTAACACCCTACAGCAGTGATCATTCCAGACTATTTACAACTCTACAGAAGGTGTTATAAAACAGGTCCCTTCCCGTTTCTGTTTTTCCCACGCTGTATGGTCTGAAAGTTAGCGCCTCCTTGCGCCCTTTGTGGGCATTTTTCTCAAAGACTTGGCCTGGAGCAGCACTTTTTGACTAAGCCTGAACTCCATTTACCCTTGGGACTGCCAAACTCACAGAGACTCAGGGGTTTTTATCTATAGCCCAGTCCAGCTACTTTATCACTGTAATTTGTCACTGGAAAAGGTTGGGTCATTGACAGATGACTCTTGCAAAGGTTCAGAACTAACTCTTAGATTCTGCAGTATATACAGATCCTATAAAGCTCTCAGGCACAGACACTTAATGCATCAGTTCTGTGGGCTGAAGGAAAGCTCCTCAGATCACACGCCCTCAATGGAAGAAAGAATAACTGTCATCTTAACAACTTCAACTTTGGATTATGTTTGTTTTCCTAATACCACAGCTGGTCCTACAATATATTTATGGCAGGCTTAGTTCACTCAAAAGTTGCCTAGAACAAGTCAACCCAGCATTATGTTAGTCTGGAGATGCAGTCGAGTAAGACTTTAGAGAAAGTCTCTCCGCTCTCCCATGTAAAGACTGCAAGGATTCTATATAAAAAGCAGGTCTCTGATCAATCTATATCCCTATTTGAATATATTTCTTACAGTTCCCATACGCTGTTTTTGCATATACAGAATTTAGAATGAAAACTGAGATTCTACTCACTTACACAAATTAATTCAACTACCAGTGCTGATTGACTAGGTAGAGGAAGAACCATTTTTGCACAGCATTGACTAACCTTTGAGAAAAACAAGAGAGAAAATTTTTTCCTACCACAACTTTCTCTTGGATGGATTGCTTGCCAGCGAAAGGTCAAGATGGCTCTGCCATGGCCTTTTGGCTTCCACACCCCAAGTCATCTTGTCTGTGTCACATCTGGAGGAAGAATCTCCTTGTTCAACAGTATATACACCATCACACTGATACCATTAGCCAGACCAGATTGTAGAGCTTGTTTAATAACCCTGGAAAAGCTTGCATCCTAAGAGAAAAGTTGGGAGGGGCAGGACAAATGAGTCCTGAATGCTGAGAATCTGGTCATGTGCTTTAGGAACTTGGTCCTCCCGTCTGCTGCCTGATCCAACAGATTACCGCTTCCTTAGGAGGCACCAGAACCCCAAATGTCCACATCCTGTGGCACCCTGTACCCCTAACATCCAACATTTGAGTTCCTTTCCAGTTCAGAGAACAAAAGCTGCTGGCTTTGGTCCAATTCACAACAGATGTTGGCCACAACCGCCACGTACCCGGAAAGCATCCACCAGAGCTAGGCATGAGAATCATCTTGTTGGCAGTTCCCACATATGTGATCCCTTCAGTCATTTAACACCTGCTCAAAGATTGGAGAGGAACTAGGAGACTTTCTCCAGAGAACCTCCTGGTATTTAATTAAGTCTCTTGGGAATCAAGATCTTGCACTGATGGAATTCAAAACCAGGAGAAAGACTCATTCCTCTCTGCATATAGGACAGTGAGAATGGGGATTTTGATGATCAGATTATCATTGCTAATTTGTACCAGGGCTAACAAGGATGTCCGAGTACTGCAATGGTCCGTACCCTGGCTATCCCCCTAAGTCTGTAGATTTTTTCTAAACTATTTTTCCCAAGAAAGCTATCTTTGTTGTGTACTACCTATTTAATAAAGCCAAAAAATAAGAGGAACAAAGTGCGAGGAGTAGAACAAAGACATTATTAGTACCCCAGGAAATACTGTTGTGAGCCCTCAGTATTGATACTAACCTGATCTCCTCAAAGAATGTGAAGGTCGATATTACAATGTGTGTTTTCCTAAAGACTCTGAAAGAATATGTGAAAATTCAAGGAGTGTCGCTTTAATTTTTTAAAAGGCTGCTTAGCTGTGGCTGGAATGATCCAAAATTTTGCCAGTGACTAAGGCAGGCCACTGAACGCCATCCCTCTGCCAGCTGTAAAGTAGGTTGTCTGTGGCTCCCCATTCTCCTCTTTCTGTGCCTTTTTCTTGGACCCTTCTCTTTATTGCACCTCCCATATGCTTTCATTCTATTCCCGTCCAAATCCAATCTCAATGATTACCTGAATCCAATTTTCACTAACATTTGAGTGATGGAAATAAGAGAAGGCAGTAGTTTTTCTAAGATTGGAGCAGAGGTAACATTTTATTTCAAAAGAGATAATAGCCGTAAGCTAAGGACTGAAGGACTGTGGCAGAATTTTCAAAGCTTAAGAAACAGTGCTCAGAATGAAAGGAAGAAGGCTGCCTTCTCTTTGGAGCTCTGTGAACCATGCCTGGGAAGTCTAGAGCTCCCAGAGTGAGCACTTCTGTTTCCATATCCACGGGCAGGTCTGTCTGGAGCACCAGTCAACAGGCTCTGACCGATCTTAGAGAAAAGCATTGCAACAGGGGGCAGCCTGGGGGTCAAATGGCAGGAGAGATACCTGCAGACAGCCTGCACTTTAACAGCGGGAATGGCTCTGCCATAGATCAGCAGTGAAACAAGCGCCAGTGTCTGCAGGAGAGTTCAGCGATGACTCCTGAGAGGTTGCCTGTGCTGGCTGGGAGCTGAACTCAGTGACCTGAGCTCTTTTGTTCATTACAGAATTCTATGTTGAAAGAAAATTAGACCTGCTACCAGAGCAACCACACTTACTATTTTGGTATATTTCTTCTAAGTTTTCCTAGTCCATGTACCAATTATTACAGTCTATCAATATCATCATATTCTATATATTAATTTGTATCCCTTTTAACAATATGTAATCAATTTTCTATGTTAGTAGGTATTTTCTAATCTGTACTTTAATAGGTTACATTAGTGCTGTATCTTGGGACATACTAGCGTGGACTCAATTTTCTTATGGAAAAGCATTTAGGTAGCTCCTACATTTTTCCCAATATAAAAATTTGCCATGATGAACATATCTGTGTTTATCTTTTTCACTGTTTAAAAGTATCACATAAGAATATAAAGTATATAATTTTATCTACATATGTAAAATATTATACAGTATACATTATACAGACATTTAATAAATTGTCTATAAAATAAAGAAAACCCCCTTTTTTTTCAATAAGAAGTATTGTCAACTTCATAGTAAAGGTTTTGGCCAATTTTAAAATATAAGCCCTAACAGTCATGGATGAAATTATCAACTTAATTTTAAATTTTTAATGCATTAATTTCATTACATGTACATATTAATTAAATAATATATTCATTTTAATTACTGGTCTATTCCATTCTCATAATTCATAAAATAACTTTATTCAGATTCTTCACAAGGGCCTAAAATCAATGTCTCACTACTAGATCCATGTTTTTAATCTGCATTTTTCCGAGTATATCAAATTCATGTTTAGGTTGTTTAAAATACAGTATGTTGTTAATCCAGATATGAACTGATCATGATATCTACTTTTCAGCCACAATATCTTAGCCATATTGCTAAGAACATTCACACTTTTGTTTTGACATTTAGCCTATATATTATCCTACAGATTCTTGATCTCCAGAATAGAACATTTGCTTTACAGTATTTATTTAAATAATACTAAACACTTGCAATTTTGAAGGCTTTGGGAGATCCAAGAAGAGTCATCTTTTTTTACTAACTCCATCAGCCAGTTCTCATGAGTGTCCGTGCACCAGCCTTGATTGAGCTAGTTAAAGTTAATACATCTTCACTCAATTGTGCTTCGCTGTTCAAAATAAGATAATTGAGCACAAGCATCGCAATGCTGCTTTTTGTGTAAGGAATCTAAGAGTCTCCCTCTTCTGTGAGGGTAAAAAATCTCATTTTACACTCAAACATGCTCAATATTCTTCCACATCAAATTCTCTGAAGTAAAATATTTGCACAAACACTAAGGATATTTTCATTCTTTTTAACTGCTTGACTTCCAGAAAAAATAGTAATTTATGTTGCCATCAACATCTTGCCAGCATTGGTTGCATCACTTTTTTAAGTAAAAGCATCTACTTAAATATCTGTCCTCCCCAAAATGGATTGCTAATATTTTACTTAGATTTTTATTATTAGAGGGTTAAAATATTTTTCCAAGTTTCTTAATCAATTATTAACTGGTGTCCATTGCCCATTTATTTTTTAGGTTTTCAGTGTTTTTACTCACTGATTTGTGTAATTATAATAACTTTGTGCCTCTGAATTTTATAGCACTTAACCACAATAACAGCACAAGTGAAAGGGGATTTGCAAGGTATTGTGGATGGTGGAGGGTGGGGAGGGCAGGGTGCCAAGAACAGGAAAAAGGAAGAGGAAGGTTTTTGTACTGATGTTTTTCACTGTGTCAGCGTACCACAGAGGTGGAAGTGTATTAAGGCTCTGTTCAAAAACACCCAGCTGTGATCCAGTTTGTCAGTCTTGGCACTGAGCAGAGTCCACTGAATATATGAGGAGATAATATGAGTGCCTTCACTCCAACTCCTTTCTTTTGGTGCTAACCTCTTTCCATCTACTGCAATAGTTTCAGAGTGTGAACACGTTTCACCAAAGCTTCCAGTGATAAGTATTTCACAACCACCTATGTCAATTCTTATTCTTTATATCCATTACACTATAAAGCAGAATTATCAGGGACAACTAAAGGGATAGGACAAACAGTGATTAGTACCTGTATACCTGCCACACACCAGCATATGATGAACCAATAAATTGAATCCAATCTAGGTAATTTATATATTTCTTTCTCTTGAAGAGCTTAATGCCTAGCACAAAACAAACCAAATACTCAAAAAAGAAGTCACGAAATGAATTCCACTGTACTCTGTATGTTGTGCTTGCAGAGTTCCAACTAAAAATAATGTATTTCTAGAAGCCATCAGCAGAAGCAGGTGCACAGGGGAATTTCCAGTACTACTGAAGCCCTAAATCCTAACAGCTCATGTTCCATGTTCTGATGCAAAAACTGGGGTAGCCATTACTGACTTCCTTTTATCTTGTTTTGAAGTCCTGTACCATGTTCATTGTTTTGTTTTGATTGACTCTATTCTGTTTTATTTTGTTTGGTTTAGTTCTCTTCAAAATTAAAAAACACTGCCAAATGAAGGGGGTGGCAAGAAGGCTGCTAGTGGGCAGTACGGAATAGATGGCCCTGTGATGAGAGAGAAAATGCAGATTCTTCATAAGCAAAACCTGAGCTACTGGAAGGCCACAAACAAGTAAACGGGTGATGGGAGGGAAATTGTTGGCTGGATGGAATCAGCAGAAGACTTGAGAGAAGATGAACCCATTGCTGGTCAGATGAAAAACACCTAGCACGACTGGGAGTAGAATTTCAGAGTCAAGGAATCGCCTGGTCTGACTACCACCACCAAGCAATTCCCTCATTCCAAAGCACAGGCACGGCTTACCTCCTTCTTGAGTTTGGGTTTTTGAAAGATATTTCCTGGGAATGAAGAAATATTTCTGCTCACTTCAGGAGATCAATCAGTGCTAATATGATAGATCTGAGAGCTTGCAAGGCCATGACTCTCCTTGACTCTTCTCTTAACCCTGCATGAGTTCAACCAAAGGTCACAGAAATTAATCTCTTCATCAGGGGATCACGATAGCCAATTAGTACACCAAATCCAATTGCTTTTATTCAGCAATGCACAAGGAAAGAAAATTACGCTCACTCTTCCTTCCTAGGCTGTTCAAAACAACTAGGTGTGTGTCTTCAAAGAAAAAATACACCAACTCGATCAAAATACCATCAAATGCTTACCATTCATTGAAAGTAAACAACTCACAAAGATAATTATTTTTAATGAAATTCTCATTTTTAGTGAAAAAATGGAATATAACAGCCATAGATTACTTATTTAATAAAAATGAAGATAGTTTTGTATATTAATTTTAACATATACGATCATATATTTCTATACAGCAGGCAGTAGATATTTACAGTTACAGAAAGAAGTATGACTAGCTTCCTCCTGCATCCAAAGAAACTATGCAGAGAAAGGTATTCAAGACAAAAAAGTTAAACACTTTAAAGTCTCAGAATGTACGCTAGTTCCAATGGGAATGTATAACTTTATGAAAAACATAGATCATCACCATCTCATCCTTGTGACCAGTGTTAACCTCATGAAACTATTAGTCCTTCATGACAAGAATCAATACACAAAGCACATCACTTCAAGGTATCCCTGATGAAACTAAATAAATAAATAAACAACCCAACATTAATCAAACGTTTAGTTCTAAGAAGAGACAAGGGAACTAGAAGAACAAGTTAAGAGATTCTGCAAAGCAACAACTCGACAAATGCAGGCAATGAGTGCTATGATTTGGATATGGTTTCAACATGTCCCCAGGATTCATGAATTCAGAGCTTAGTCTTCAGTGTGGCAGTGTTGGGTGATGGTGTGGAACCTTCAAGAGGTGCAGCTAGTGGGAAGTAATTAGGTTCCTGAAGGTGCTGTCTTTGGAAGGAACTGACACAGCTCTCATGGGACCCCACATGGTTCTTGCAAGAGGGTTGTAACAAAAGAAATATCCTGGTCCTTTTCTGGTCTCTCCCAACTTTCTGTCGTGCCACATCAATCTCTCCCTTTCATAAATTCCTCTGCCATAATGTCATTTTCCAGGAAGCAACATACAAGGGCATGGGCCCTTGTATAACCACCATGACTTTGGACTTGTCCCTCCAAAACTGTGAACTACATTAGCCTCAGTGCTTTATAAAGTGCTCAGCTTTGCACACTTCATTTTAGCAATGGTAAATGAACTAATTCAGTGAAATACCCTAGAAGACAACAGGCCAAGTCTCTCCAATAAGAAATGTCATGGAAAAAGAAATAAAAGAAATGAAGAAGAAACAATAGAAGGGGAACCATGGAAGAAACTAAAGAAAGATGAAAGAAACTTAAAAATTTAGCCATTTAACCAAATGAAATGTACTGTCTTTAAAACAATCTTTGTTTTTTCATTTAAAAAAAGTCTTTAAATCACATTTTGGAAAGAATTGGGCAAATTTGAGTATGGATTGGCTGTTGATACTACGGGATTACTATTAACTTTGTTAGGTGAAAAATGTGGTTGTGAGTAAATAAAAATATCCTTTCTAAAAACATATATTGAAGTATGTAGAAGGGAATTATGGCATTTGAAATTGCTTGAGCAAAATAAATAGAAAATATGACAAATATTAGCAATTATTAAATCTAGGTGATCATTCTATAAGTATTAATTTGATTAATCTCATTTTTGGAATATTTCAAAATGTTTGTAACAAAATGTTCATTGAATTTTTCCTTTTTAAGTAATGAACAAATCTATAGAAAATTTAAATGATAACAAAGTGAAATACATTGTTACTTAAAAATTCACGTACTTTCTTTAAAAATACTGCTCTCCTCCAAAACTCCCTTATCTGTAGGAGTTAGCCAAAATTAAAAGTGTATATTCAGATGATATATGTCTGACACAACAGTCACTGACTATACAGGTGAAATAAACTAAGAAAACCATTAACCCAATGTTGCATATTTTGGACTTCTGGGAGAACATGGTGGATAAATAGCAGCAGCTATAGAGGCTCTCTGAGATACCCCGCCTAGAGTCCAGGAATGGTGCAATGCGAGGAGTCCTAAGCAGGGGGAGATGTGCCCTGCTGACCCAGGAACGAACTAAGCTAAGAGAAACCAACTGGAAACACAGTCCCGGTGCTATAACAGGAACAGATAAGGTCTCAGCGCAGAAGCTGGAGCCCACACCGCTGGAAGCCGTGATTTGAATTTCCTGCTGCCGCTGCTGCGTCTGAATCAGCACAGCAGGGAAAGAGACACACGAAAACTCTGCGAGTCGGAACCAGTGAACAGAGTTGAGAGCGGGACTGGCAGGGAGCCCTACATCGACCTGTGGTGAGTAAGTGAAATGGGGACCCTTCCATAGAGTAGGAGGCTTCAGCAAAGGACATACTGGGACCAGGCAGACTTGCCGGAACAGGATGCTGCAGTGACTTTAGTAGCATATTCCACTCTCAAGCAGGATTGGTGGGGAGTGCCTGGCCTGGATGATGCCGCTGACTAAGACCCAGTAAGCTAGCCCAAACCAGGTCCCTGCGCCTGGTGGTGCACCCTAGCAGTGAAGCCTTCAGTAGGTTGACCTGGAGAGGCGGGCCCAGCAGAGGCTGCCCAGGTCTGTGTCTCCCTGGTACACTGCAGTAGGCGGGAACAATTCAAACAATTCTAGCCGGCACAATTCAAACAAACTGTAACAGACAAAGAGAAAAAAACTGGGCCTCCTATACTCACTTGTATGGAAGGAACAAAAAGTATGGGAAGAGGAAGCAACAAGAAATGGTCCTCAGTCCCCAATCCTGAGAACACTGATCCAGGAAAGGTGAATGCAAAGGAGAATGAGGAAAGAAAACATGCAATATCAGACATGGCACCAATAGACATAAAGCTTTATCTCCAGAGCCTCATTGATGAGTTCAAAAGCAAAGTATTTAATGAAATAAAACAAGCTATAAGTAGAATAGTTAAAGAAATGCTAAGCACTGCCCAAGAAAAAACAGATGGTGGAATGGAAGAACAGAAAAAAAGGGGAGAATTATTTGATGGAGAAAATAGAGAAAACATAGAATACGTGAAGCAGGTTCAAAGAGATTACCAGGAAACTAAAAACTCTATCGAAAGCTGGCATAACAGCTTGAAAGAAACTAAGGATAGATTATCTGAACTGGAAGGCAGATTTGTAATGTGGGAGCATGAAATGAAAAACTTCTTTAAAATAATAAGAAAACAAACAGCAATAATACAAGACTAGAAGATGATAGGATCTATAACTAAAGAAGAAGCAGGGACACAAACAAATGGACTACAAAAGCTATTCACAGAAATAATCCAAGAGAATTTCTGTAATTTAGCAAAAGGTAAAGACACTCAGATGTATGAGTCATACAGGACCCCAGCCACCTACAACCCAAACAGAGCTACATCCAGGCATATAATAATCAAAATTCCAGAAATCCAATATAAGAACAGAATATTAAAAGCCATCAGAGACAAGAAACAGATCACTTACAAGGGAACACCCATCAGAATTACAGCAGACTTCTCGGCACAAACCATCAAATCACAAAGAGCGTGGGGGGAAATAATTCAAGCTTTGAAAGATAATAACCTCCAGCCAAGATTGATATATCCTACACAACTGTCCCTAGAAATTGATGGAAAAACAAGGTGCTTCCAGGATAAAGAGGAACTAGGGGAATTTGCAACCACTAATTCAACTCTACAGAGAATACTGCAGGATAGTCTAAAAAAGAAAAATACCAAGATCCCAGAAACAGTGGCAGAGAGGCCACAATGAATGGAGCAGAAAGTGAAATGATGAAGACAAACTGACAACAAACAACAGAAAAAGATCTCAACAGAAATGAGGCAGAGAAGATTGGATGGTACGAACAGCTATTTTGGAGAAAACAAGACATCGTAATAGCTAGTGCTGATTTAGTATCATCTTGTTTTGAAGTCCCATCAAACTTGTATTCTTCTGTCTCCATTGGTCTTAAAAAGTTGTATCTTCTTGGATTTTATTATATGTGATAATATAAGCAAAAACTTTTATAGACAAGGAGATTATACAAAAGCTATGTTCATTTTCTGATAGTTGGTTCCAAATACCCTGTAATACTGTCATTCTCTTGAATGGTTTTACATTGTCTTGATATGTTTGGTGCTACAGTATATGAAGTTATACTCAAAGATTTCAAGGAAAGAGACACTATGATAACTACTTTTATGTCAGGATATCTTGTGGTAAAACACTATTTTGCTTAAATTGTTGTGCTCTGACCTGAGCTGTTTTGTTGTTATGCCTTCTTTTATCTCAATCTCCTTTTTTAAATTATTTACTTTTTTATTTTATCTTTTTAATTAAGGGAAAAATAAAAATAGCAGGATACATTATAGTAACCCACTTTGATTTCCTATTAACTTGATTTGAAACCCTGTATTGCCCTCACCATCTTGTTTTGACTGATTTTCCCCTACTCCACTTTGCTTGATAATACCAAGTTCAAAAGTATAGGCAACAACTGTGAAGAGAATAAGATTCATTATGACGCCCATTCTGGTTGACTATTATCTTCTTTTAAAGTCCTGTAATATCTCCAATGTTTTGGTTTTATTCTTTACTGTTTTGTTCAATTTTATTATAACTGATGATATAGGCAATTCTTTTTTAAGATAGCTAGAGGCAGTATGGTAGCCATTGTTGATCACCTGGTATTTTGTTTTTATATTATCTATTATGTCCATCCTTTTGATTTGACTGACTCTGTTCTGTTATGTCACATTTGGTTTACTCTCTTCAAAAAAAAGTAATAAGAACTGTGGGAGTAATAAAACCCAAAATGTGTAATTGTCATTGTAAAAAGAGAGGAAAAGAAAGTGCTCTAAAGCATATAACTGCATATATATTTAAGTGTATAAGATAGATAACCATATTACTGAGTTTTGTTGGATCACTGAACAAAACTGTTTTCAGTCTCACTGTTTGAAAGTCCACTTTATACGCTTTAATTTTGTAACTTGAACAAGTTTTCTAAGACAACAATATGTAATCTATTAACTAGTGATTCCCTACTGTTTATTCTTTCTGAAATTCTGTATAACTTGTACCCTTTTTCTGTTTTTTTTTTCTTTTTCTCCTTAAATAAAAATTTTTTTTAAATGTTGCAAGTTTTGAATTCTTATTGTTCTTTTTCAAGATAAGTATAGCTGAGGTACCTTAAAACCATTGACTTTCAAGATCTGAGATAATGATAGCAGCTCAAATCAAGTCAGGTCTCCACTTATGGCAGTGGGGATGGGAGGTATCCCAGGCACCTATCATTGAACCAATGAATTCCAATCAGTTGATTGTCAAGCTGACTTCGTTAGGGGGATGGTTTTCTAGAGATGCTAAAAAAGGGTTCTGACAAAACCAGTGTGTATTCTAACTCTCAAATGAAGAGAATTTAACCAGGCTTTAAGAATTCAGAAGGTCTTACACAGGCCTCTGTTCAAAAGCCCAGACCCTCTAAATCCCTGTCCAGTTGCTAAGTATATGCTTCGGTTCATCAGCCATACAAGCTATGTTGGTCCATTGCTCCTCTTTATAATCTTGGAAAATTTTGCTAAATCTTGGAAAAAAAAAAAAAAAACTCAAGCTACAGTTGCAGTGCCTGCCACTGAAACAAATAGGCACTATTTTAAAATGAAAACACTGAAGCAATGCACAAAAATACAAAGTGCATACTTAAGACAGTGTCATACTCTCAGGTCATCACTTCACTCTCATTTTGTCACTAGACACCAACTTCTTAGATCCAGCATCTTGTCTCCAAGTGTCTGACTGAGCAAGGTCCAAAGGTCAACCAAGCAAGGAAAAGCAACCAAGAAAAAGAAATAGGAGACAATGACAGGATGATTCATGGTCTTGACTAAAGATTCTAACCAAAATGCATGAATCAATTTCACCCTTTGCCTGGAAGTGGAAGGCTTCTGATGTCTTGCTTGTCAATCAAAGTATATGACAAAATTGATACACAAGATAAAATCATTGATAAAGCTCCGGCAACACAAAAATATTCTAGTAGTAGGACAGTAGTTCTCAAAGGATGGCCCATGGTCAGCTAGAGGCCCCAAGATCTTTCCAGGGATCTCACAAGATCAGAACTATTTCCACAATAATGCCAAAATATTACCTGCCCTTTTTATTCCAGTACTGCTTGCACTGATGGTGCACCCTCAGTGGTGGGTAAAACCGTGGAACCTTGGCACGAACTGTGGCAGTGATGCCAATGCCACGCTAATACTATTTTTCTTCACTGCTACATACTCATACAGAAAAGAAGGCAGTTTCATAATAAATGTTACTAATTGTTTCCTAGGGCTTCCAAAGCAAAATACCACAGACTTAAATAACAGGCTTAAATAACAGAAACTGATTTTCTCACAATTCTAGAAACTAGAAGTTCAAGATCAAAGTGCTGGGAGGGCTACTTTATTCTGAGGCTCTCTCTTTGGTTTGCAGATGGACAGATTCTTGTGTGTCTTTCCATGGTCCGCGTTCTGCGTTCACACACTCCTGGGGTCTCTTCTCTTTGTATGTCTAAAATTTCTCCTCTTACAAGGGCACCAGTCCTATTAGATTAAAGCTCACCCTGGTCATCTCGTTTTAATTCAGTAACCTCTTTAAAGTCCCTAACTGCAAATACAGTCACAGTTAGGGGTGTGGGGGTTAGGGCTTCAGTGTATCAGTGAGGACCCAATATAGCCTATAACACTGAAAAGCAGTAAAAACCTTTAATTTTATGGAAACTCAACTCTTGAGAATATCTGTTTAGTATTCTGTGTGGCAAAATTGGAAGTATACATAAGGAACTTTTACCAAATTATGATCATTATACCAAACACAAACCTGGTGCTGCTGCTTGAGTTCAAGCTGAACCACCTGCATTTTTCATGAAGTACTATTTTCACTCAATGCAATGATGACAGACAACTACAGTTTTCCAATTGTGGGTATTTGGCAGCATTTTATTGAAAATGAATAAACAGTTGCATCAAAAAAGATTGATAATCATTCCTAATGATTAAATCTAAGCTTTAGGGCAAAAACTAGGGCTGCATAGAAAACACATTCGCCACTATGAGCTGGATGGCTTTGCAATATTTATACACTTTTCTGTTCTGTTCAAAAGTGGTGACATTAGTTACATGTCAACCTATGAAAGATGCTTAACTCAATGACCAGTTATTTCCCAAATGACCAGTGGATAATGTCACTCATGCCTGAGTGAAATTCCACTCAAACTATAAAGTAAATCAATTTTTAATGCAGTAAAATATGATAACTTCCAAAACATGGTTTCATATTTCATATTGCAACTAAACTTTACGAAACTACCTCTTGTCAAATTTGTATTCAGTGTCAGGAATACTGTATCCACCATATTGTAAAAGACCATTAAAACACTCCTCCTTCTCAGCTACTTATCTGTATAAGGCCAGGTTCCTCATTTCTTTCACCAGACCAGTATAGTGCACTGCAGTACAGAGAATGCATTAACAGACATAAGAATCCAGCTGTCCTCTAACAAGCCGGCTTTTTCCTGAGAGATATGTGAAGTCTACGATCAACCCCCACCCCTAGAATCTTCTTTACTTTGCTTTATACTCTCCTCATGTTCTTCAGCTGATCCTCCTTGGACATAGTTTAAAGAACTTTTATCCTTTTTGGGTTTGCTGTTGTTGCTGCTGTTGTCTGTGTTTATTTGTTCATTTGGCAAGACCTCACTATTTAGTTCAGACTGACATTGAACACATTATGTGTGCCAGGCTGGCCTGGAACATGAAACAATCTTCCTGCCTCAGGCTCCTGAGGGCTTGGATAACAAACATGCACCACCAGACCTTTTAAACAGCCTGACCCTCCATTGAATACAAGGCCTGTTCTCATCCTGGGTTGGACAGTACCATGGTCACTGTACACATCCATCCCTTTCCTCTGAAAAATGAGACTTCTTGGCAGTGAGAGTAGACTTCATTCCAGGAAGAGCTGATCTTCACCCACCTGCAGCCTGTGCCACCTCTTTCTCTTTTTTATTTTTAATTTTAAAGAAATTAAGACAAAAGAGGACATAACAAAGCAGATCACATCAGAACAATGCAAGTAACACAGCATTTTATCACAAGACCACCCATACTTAACAGTAACTACCATAATGTCTCTTTCTTTGAAATAGTTGAGCATAGCTTCATATACAATAGTATCAAACATAACAAAGCAGTATAAAACCATCAAAAGAATGAAAGCGTTACAGGGCTTTCAGAACCAAATAGCAGAGAATGAACAATGGCTACTATATTATCTCATTTTCCACAGAAAATTTGTTTATACTATCACACATAATAATATCCAATAAGATATAACAGGATAGAACCAAAGGAAACAGAAAAACAAAAGCATAATAGGACTTCAGAGTAAGATGATACTAAATAAACACTGGCTATTCTAATGTGTTATTTTCTTTAAAATAGCTGTTTATACTATCACAGATAATAAAATCAAACAAACTAGGATAAAATCATTCCAACTAATGAATGCAGACATTGCCACCTCTTTCTCATAGAAGAGCATCTCACAAAACACTGGAAAGCCACACAGAGAGAGAGAGAGCCAAGCTGCCTAGGCCATTTGCAACTACTCCAGGGCAGGAGAAGAGCTGGAGG
This sequence comes from Cavia porcellus, assembly GCF_034190915.1. NCBI lineage: Eukaryota > Metazoa > Chordata > Mammalia > Rodentia > Caviidae > Cavia > Cavia porcellus. The sequence continues at coordinate 22,782,413 of NW_026947509.1, read as the reverse complement.
GCTGAAACACTTCCAAGTCATAAGTGCCTGAATCTAAAATATGTGTATGTGCCTAGTGCATCAGGAAGAACACTGCACTGGGACAGGGGTAGCTGATTTCATGTGTGTTCAATAGATTTCCCTGGCCAAGTTATGGTATCTCCCTGGATTGCCCTAGACCATCCTATCTAAAAGTCCAGGAGAATGAACACATGATGTTTTAATCAGTATATATTTGAAATATATAATTACATTCTTCTCACATCCTGATCATTTTTACTTTCCCACTGCCTGCTTTTCTTTCTCCACATCCCCTTCCCATCTCCAGAGTCCACCTATCTGTTTCTTACCATCTGTCTTCAATTTTGATTTTAAATTATTTATCTGAGGTTTCTCGTGTCAGAGAAATTGTGAAACATTCAACTTTTTGTGTCTGACTTGTTTTAGTGAGCATTATGGTGTCAAGATCCATCCATTTTCCTACAAACCACAAATTTATGCTTCTTTATGGGTATGTAATGTGTGTGCATGTGTCACATTCTTTTTATCCAGTCATCTGTTAATTGGTACATAGACCACTTCCATAATTTACAGTGAACTACGCTGCTGTAAACATGGGGAGGCATGGATCTCTGTAATACTATGTCTTTAGCTCTTTCAGGAATATACCCAGACCAAGGATATCTGGGTCAAGTGAAACTTCTATTTTTAGTTTTTTAAGGATTATCCACCCTGATTTCCATAGTGGCTTTATGGTTTACATTCCCATCAACAATGCAGCAATTTTTCTTCACTCCCATTATCGGAATTTGTTGTTTTTTGAGTTCTTGTTAGTAGCCATTCTTACTTAGCAAGTTAGAATCTCAGTGTTGCATTGATTTGCATTTCTCTAATGGCCAAAGATTCTAAACATACACTTGTTCTTTTTGAAAAGTGTTTATTTCAATTTCCCATTTTTGATCAGGAGTTTTATTTTGGTGAGTCTAATTTTTCTGAGTTCTTTATAAATTCTAGATATTAGCCTTCTGGCTATAAAATAGTTGATAATTTTTTACTCTACATATTGTCTCCTCATTCTGTTAATTGTTTCCTTTACTGTGCAGAAGCTTTCAAATTTGATTCAACCCATTTGTTGATTCCTGTGCAGCTGGGGTTCTGTTCAGGAAGTTCTTGCCCATATCTATATCTCCAAGAGTTTTACCAATTTTTTCTTCCAACAGATTCAGTATTTCTAATTCTGTATCTAGGTCTTTGATCCATTTTTTGTTTTATTTTAGAACAAGGTAAGAGGTATAAATCTTTATACATATATTGCTGGGAGGAAACAAGTTTTCCATGTGCAGAAGAATTAAACAAGAGAATATAAGGTTTTTGAAGTGTGTTCAAGCTATGATACTCTAGAACTTATCTCCAGAGGTACAGTTGATCTTTAAATACTCTTGTTAATAGGTGAAAATGTCATTTGAATACTACAAATGTGTGGAAATGTGAAACTCATTTCTATTTGGCTGTAGAAGGCATTGCATATTGTGGAGCAAATCACAACAAACTAATCTTCTCAATGATGCTTACTAATGTTTAAAATCAATTTGTACACAGCTAATGATACTATTGGTTCACAGCCCATAGTACTGTTTCTGGCCTGGTAACAAATAATAAGGACAAACTCAAAATTGGAATGCTGTGGGTAGATTTGACTATAGCTTTGCCACTTCCTAACATATCCCCTCTGAATCAGGAATGCCTGTCCCTGAATTGAATTCAAAGGCACTTTCTGAGTAGGTGCTTTGCTAGCCCAAGGTGCACAGAGGTGAATAAGACAGATCCTTCTTTCAAGTGCTTCTACCTTATAAAGCAGAAAGGAAAAAGATTTTAAGAGCAATGATAGTAATAAGCACTGAATGCATGAAAATTCAGGAAAAAATAAGCACCTAGCACAGACCAATCTTGGATAATAATGTAGGATTCCCCAGGGATGTCAACAGCTGAGCTAAGCCTTAGAAAATGAAAGGAATTTAAGGAGATGGGCTAAAGACCATTAGGGAATAGAAGAAAGGAGTATTTCTGTATAACACTAATCAAATGTAAAAAAGTCATTCAGCAAAGACAAAAACTTCGTGCAATAACATGGAACATTCAGGAAACGAGTAGTGATAAAGAGAGGCCTGGTGGTTCATGTTGACTTAACCTGAAATAGCAGTAGTGGGGAGCCACCAAAGCTTTTAAGCATATAATTTTATAATTGCTGAATGTCTGAGTCAGCCTTTCATCACTTAAACATCTAACACACTTAATACCTAACGTTCCTAATATACACATCTTGGAGGAAGAAATGTTTATTTTGACTCATGGTTTCAGAAGCTTCAGTCCATGGTCCCAAGGCACAAATGGCATGGTGGGAAACCATGACAGAGGAAAGCTGCCCAATCCATGACAGTCAAGAAGCACAGAGACAAAACAAGAAAAGCCAAGGGGGAAAAAAGGGACCAGGACAAGAATATACTGTTGCAGTTCACACCCCGGTGGCCCTCTCCTAAAAATATCTCAGCTATGAACTCAACAGTGGGTTAATCCACTGATAAGTAGGCTGCCCCCAAGACCCAGTCACCTTCCAAAAGTCCCTGACTTCCAGTCACCTGCCAAAATGAATGACTGGGGGGACTTTGGGGGAAACCAAAAAATAACACTGAAGATATAAAGTTAAAAGCGTATCACCACCTATAATAATCAGCTAATACTACTATGATTATGCCTTACAACAAGAGCACTCAAAGTTTTAATTGCTTCATATGCCACTTTTGCCCACAGCTAGACTTAGCTTCACAATGTGGATTAGGCTCATGTCTGCTCTGTGACTTCATTCTAGGACCAAGCTGAAGAAGCAGCAACTCCCTAAAGCAAACTTCTTCCACCTCAGAGGACAGGCGTTCAAGAGTGTTGGTAGAAATCTAACACAAGATACATCTTGAGACTTCAGTTCTGTACTCTGTGAATCAAAGCACGGCAAAGCCCCAGTGTATACAGAATGCATACTCTACATGTGGTAAAAATCTTGCCAACTCATGTGGCAGAGAACCCAGATATGTGCATTTGCTATAGGAAGAGCGTGAAGAGTTGGGAACTATAACTGTTACAGTCTTACCTGAGTTCCCAACTTGTCTATTATTACTACTCCTATTCAAGTCACTTTCTGATGGCTGCTTCTTGGGAAACTCTGCACACGACATTAGAAGGAAGTCAATGAGTCTCTTATAGGTTAATCAAAGTTTAATTTGTCCTCTACATAATACCCCTCACCTTTTGCCATTTTAGAGACAGCACTCAATACAAGCTATATTTGAGAATTTACATTACAATTTCTATTTTCATCAGGCTCTCTCTAGGAGGCCCAAATTTTCCTGCTTTCTGCCCTATTCTGCTTCACTGTTTGTTATTGAGACAATAACATTCCATGGTTTTTTTAAATCAGAAAAAAAATGTTAGACTTTGCAGATTTGAAGCTGCTTAGCGTTTACAGGGCGGGCATGTGGTTGCACATACAGTGGGCAGGAATCATCAGAAAGATGATAAATGAAATAGTAATTCCTAAATTAAGTGACCAGTTGGCCTAAGACATTCGGTGAGTATGAATATCAACCATTGTACAATCCTGCTTCTCTTCTGATAAGCCACAGCAACAGCAAAACACATACTCTCCTTTAATGGTTAACTCTGAAGATCACTTTCAATGAACCTATCACGTTGCTTTATTTTCACAATGATGGTAGTACAGATAAAAAAAAAAAAAAAAAACTCTGGTGTTTTAGTGGCTCAAGGAAAGTTTTCAAGAGCATGATTAAACCAAAAGGCAGAAATCAAGTAAGAGAGTAACTAAAAAGTGTCTGCTGGCTTTGACTGGCGCCCTGGATTCCCACTGCTCAGACTGTGCCCTGCACAAGTGTGTTTGGTCAAGAGAAGAAGTGAGTCTGAAATTCAGCTCATGGCCTGTTGGAGTAACCATGGCCTTGGTGCAGAGCAGTAGCATCTGGAGAAAGAGGCACCTTTTACAAAGCCCACCAAAGTGCATGCACTGTTTGCAAGGTCTAAAGAAATTGCCTCTGCCTCTGCCCAGCAGGTTGCCTTTCCTGAATCTCACAAAGCACCATGTGAGCTACTAGCCCTGAATTAAGCAACTGAAAGGTCAAGAAAAAAGAATAAATTTGAAATTTACATGAAAGCCCATTGTAGACTGTATAACACTATGCAAGACTAAAGCAGGGCAAGCAAAGGTGATTCAGAAGCTTAGCAGGTGACAGGAGAAATTGCATTGACCACAAGCATTCTCTGCCTACCCCACAGCACGTAGAATGCACATGAGACATTCAGATACATACCAGATTTCTCCGTAGGAACCTATTTGAAGATAGACTAGCCAGAAAGCACAAATGGCAGTGGGCGTGATGATTTCTGAAAGTCCATTCTAATTACTGACCCCAGGGCAGGTCTAGTCAGCGGGGCAGAAGAGTCTGGGACAGAAGTGCCCAGGCAGCCTGGCTGATCTAACTGCCAAGCCCTTTGATTCTGCTGCAGGTTAACTCGCAGAAAACATCTGGTTCCGGAGGTTGTCAGAGGCTTACAGTATGAAACCTGGGGGAGGTTTTTGTAAAGCTCTATAGCACTGTGACTGGGGGTATACGCACAGTGCTACAAAACCCACAGAGACCTGTACAAAAACTTCAGGGCAGAGGCAGCACTTCCTTGGGAAATCCTTTGCCTATGTCCTGTGCTGCAGGGGATGAACACAGCAGGCAGCCTTCCCTCCTTGCTCTGTAGCCCAGCAGGAATGCTAGGAAGCCAACTGGATCAGGGGAGAAGGGGAGAAGACACCACTCTGGCCTCTCACTCGCTGCAGTTCTTCCTGGGTGAAAGTGGCATTTCAACATTTTCTTACAGTACATGTTGAGAATACAAGAAAACTGTTGTGTTAAAATGATCTTGCTTGTCCTGCATTCATGTTGATCTTATTGCAAAAAATAAAAATAAAAAGAATTATATGAGTCATTTCATATGAACCCAAGTCCCTAGAGAGGTTTGTTTAGGTGCTTTGCTTTTACAGTTTGGGATTGTGGATTTGGAGATTGATTTATATGTAGGAAACCATCAGTCAGTGCTTCATGTCACCCTGTCTCCTCTTGCACTACACATTATCTGACCATAAAGTAACACTGGTAGTAATCACAGACTCCAGACCCAGCACCTCAATAGTCCCAGCCTTCCAAATTGAGCATTAGGGGTGTGCCAAAAAAATGAGACAATCCAAAACAATCAAAGGTACAGTTCAGAGAACTTCAGCAGTGTGCTAGGCTGGAAACGTTTGCCTTGGGAATATGTGCTGCCACCAACTCCCTGAAAACAAGCAAAGCCATCCCTACCAACAGTTGTTAAATTGGCAAGAACCTGTTGGATGAGTAACAAGTGCCATCTTGCAAGGAGCTGAGCATGAAAGACACTCCAGCCCTGAAGCTGATAGGACAGAGGAAGGCGGAAGTGCTGTGGAGGTTTTTAGAAGGCCCTCAACGGCTGTGACACAGATAAACTCTTCTTTGGACAAGGAACCCGCTTGACTGTGGAACCAAGTAAGTAATTTTTTTGTCTGAAATCTTAAGTTAAGGCATCCTCCACCCAGAGAAACAGAAATATCAGGAAAGCTACAAGAGGAGGAGGAGAGGGTACTAGGTCAGTGTAATTGTGTAATTAGTGTGATAGCATCCAGGAGGACCCTTGGGAAGAGGTAAATTATGATTAGCCCTCTGTAAGAGTCTTGGGGAAAGTGTTGGTTTAAAAAGCAAAAAGCAGGTTTGAGGGGATGTGAAAGAACCCATAGAGTGCACAGAAATTGGAAAGAACTCTGCCCAGTCCACAAGATTTGGGTCAGGCTGTAGAAACCACAGGGTCAATGGCCCAGCTCACTGAGCAGAGTCAAAATGGACCTGGAATGAGGTTGGCCTGAGTCCGTGTGATCCTATCGAGGTGGTTCCAGATATAAACAGCCCTGATCTTTACTAGACTGAACTCATGTTCTCAGCAGAGCCCAAAACCAAATCTTTCTCTTAGGTATGAAGTATTAAGCCAGATCTAGGGGTCATTTGTTGTAAATATGTGGTCACCTTTCTCTTTAGAAGGAAGGAAAGTGTTTAGACATTTGTTTCTAATTAGTTAAGCTTCAAGTGAAATACAGGCTACTAGAAAGAAATATGAAATATTGTGCTTCCCAATTAGACCAGATTCCAAGCAGAACAAACTTTTGTGTGTAATGTTTTCAGCTAAGAAATGTTCTAGAGTCAGACTGGCTCTCGAAGGATTCACAGTGTTCATCTTCTTCCTAAAGAGGATGTGGTGCCACTCACTAATTAACTGTTATAAAGGAATCAGTGTTAAAGTTGTTGAAGAATTGTGCTAACACAGAAGGTATAGTTTGTTAAGTGACATTTGAATTCAGCGGTGAGTTAAAAAAAAGTGGTACCTAAAAAAAGACAGTGGTCTGAAACTTGGCAGCAGCTTCAAATTAGTGACTATTAGTCTTAAACCAGATAAAGTAATATATCAATACAAAAATCTATTTCAAAGGTCTTAGAGAAGCCTAGCAATAGGGATCAATGGCCCCAAATCTACCAAACTAGCCACTAGAAAAGAAAGAACACATCCCGCCCTGATGACTTGCCCTCCAGCTTACATTTTCCTAAGTAAGAGGTGGACGGGTGTAATGGGGGAGGCATCGCTCAGAGACAGTGGGGAAACAGACAGGCCCGTGTGTATGAAGTGAAGGAGGCAGAGGCCTGGGGGCAGAGGCAGGAAACGGACAAGCCTGGAGTATGGGGGCACCCCAGGCCTCACATGCTGTGAAGAAACAGGGCCCAAACTCCACGTATGGAAAGACAGGCTCAGATACAAGGTAGCAGAATTACACAGCAAAACTCAAAAGTTTTTTCTTTTAATCAAAATCTTGATAAGATTTTGTAAGTTGGAGTGATTCAGGCTCTTGCCTTTAAACATCTCTGAAGTTAAAACTTCTCACTAAATAGTTTGTTCACATTCCCAACAAAGTTAGCAACTGATTTCCCTTAATATCCCTTTGTTCGCCAAGTTCTTCATCGTGAATCAAGTTGCTCTGTGTATTGATTCTCTGGGGCCAGAATTTCCTTGAATGTGGAGAGGCTCCCAGTAACACCGCTTAGCAAAGTTATAATCTAAATCATCTGTCTACATCTACAGTCTGTGCTCTTAAGTTTGACCTCACTCTTCTATTGAGGCTGCTCCATTAGTACAAGGGTGTGGAGGTTCTGCCTGTTTGGCCCAGCAGAGCACGGGATTGTAGATATTTTGAAGCTGGACTTTTTCATATGGACTGAGCTTTTAATACATACCAGAATAGTATAGGAAGCCATCAAAACCATGTGATTAAAATTTTCCTCTTGATTATATTTTAAGTTAAAAAGTAAAAAATTTAAAGAAAAATTTAAAGAAAATTTAAAGAAAAAATTTAAAGAAAATTGTTTAGAAAATTGTGATGGTAGATAGGACCAACAAAAGAGATGTGATTATTTGAAGTTTGGAGAAAGCTTAGCAGATACATTGTTATCTTTCGAAATGGAAAAAAGTAAGGAGCATCTAAAGGGGGCAGGATTCAGAATAACTTTGAGTGGAACCTTCCTTCAACCAACTAATATTGGATCAATGAAGCATCACTGCGAATTCAGGCCTTTATCTTCTCAGAAGTCTACTTTCTTTTGATGCTTTCTTTCCTCAGGAGATTCTTTCAAGTTCTTATCTGCAGGGTTCCCAGGTAGCACAGAACTAACAGAGGTCTGCACACATCCACACCGCACACCCCACCACACATTTTAGCTCCTAGGTAGAGCAAAGCTGGGGACACCACTTGACTTCATAAAACAGACCAGAGAACACACAAAACAGTACGTAAGCACCACAATGTAAATGAGTGCTAGGCACAATGATGACATTGTGTAGAAGGCTAGAAAAGGGTCACAGTCATCAGGAACATCTTCATGAAAGTAAACCATGAGACAGACTTAACATTCTATCTATTCTTATATATCACCACTACATCAATTACCACCTCTTGAATGCCTATCATGTGTCAGGCCACTGGGCTAGGCATTTTTTAAGTGCCATTTTGTCCACTCTCACAATGATCATGTGGAATTAGTTGCCATTGTTTGTATTTTAAAGATCAGAAAACTGAATCTCAGAGAGGTTCCCCATGTCACAAAACTTAGCAAAGTTACAATTTGAATCATCTGACTACATCTACAGTCCGTGCCCTTAAGACCTCACGCTTCTGTTGAGGCTGTTAGAAGCACAGGGGTGTGGAGGTCCTGCCTGTTTGGGCCAGCTGTTCTCTCAGGCCTCTGCTGAGCTGCGGCAGAAGCTGAGACAACAGTATGCTGCTTCCCTTCCACTTGTCACCCCCCACCACTTCCTTCAAGGAGCCATTCTCCTTCCTCAGGAGGAGCCAGGAGAGGCCCACTCTACACACCACATTCCTGGAGCCCAAGAGCATCTAAACACAGAAAGGTGACCACAGAATCTCCCTTTTCTCTAAGGAAGAGGAGCCCATAAAATTCTAGACTCATCAACATGTTTCCAGAATTCCTAGGAATCATTTTCTGTTCCTCCCAGACAGTGGCCCTTGGGCTGGCATCTTGGACATACTCTCTGTCATGATGATCACCTCCTAGAAAAGAGACCTCACACCTCCAGATCACTCTGTCTACTCTTCTTCCTTTTCCAAGTCTACTTAATGGTTGATTCCTGTGAGTTCTTCCCCAGCCACAACTTATCATTCTGCAGATGCCTTCCCTCCACTATGATGTATAGTCCTCTTACCCACCGGAAACTATTTGCTAACTTATTGTCCTCTTGCCTTGCTCCATGAGGGCAAGGACTTTGAGATGGCCCTTACATCTCCAGAAATACATTAGAGGCACTCAGTCAGTGTTACATAAATGAATTGGTCAGTCAGAAGACCAGTCAACTGTGGAAGGGAGAAGAAAATAGAAGGGAACTGGAAACCTGCAGAGCCAAGCCTGAGTCCCAGCTCGGCAACATGTGATATGTCACTATCACTAGGTGCTGAGCATTATTCAAGGGACCAAGGAATCAACACAAACAAAACAAGCAAATCTATGCCAATTTGGAGCTAACTTTCAAATGGCCAAAGACGGAGGGTAAAATAACACTATTTTATGTGATTATAAGCTCTGTGAAGAAAAATAAAGCAGAGAAATGGAATAAAGAGTACTAGTGAGAAGCAGCGGTGTGCACTTTTAAAGGCCTTATTGGAGGGTGATATTTGAGCAGACCAGAGTAGGCAGCAGTCAGAGCGAGTCACGCAGCTATCTGGAGGATGGGCACTTCCAGGCAGAGCAGAGTTGGTGTTGCCTGGAGTAAAGAGTCAGGAGGCCACATAGTTCAGAGAAAGACTGTACCAAGGGGCAGAATTTGAAAATGAGGTCCGGTTCTCAGTAGGGGCAGGGAAGGGTAAGACCTTTGCTTTTGGATATGAGAGGGAAACTAGAGAACAGAATAGAAGTCACAATGGATTTAGAGAAAACAGCCGGGAAGAAAAAGACCTGGATTCCAGTCCTCCACCAATAGTATTAAGAAGTGGGCACCATCTTCATCTCAAAGAGCAAAAGAAAAATTCTGTTTTCCTTTTGTGACCTCTCCCAACAATCATTCCCAGGGGCCACTCTGTTTTTAATTAAATGATGCAACCCTGATATAAGCAAAACTTTTTTTCTAAGTCTCTCTCGAGTAAGCATTCTAGGGCTTTGTACATCAGGGCTCTGTAGTTTATAGAATGCTTTGGACACATCCTTTCCTTTAATTGTATAATCTACCAATATAGAAAATATTACCTTTATTTTATAAAGAAGGCTAATAAAGCTCAGCAAAGTTCAGGGCCTTGGCCAAGATTACACACTTAGGGACAGAATCAAAACTGAATTTTGAATCTTGTGACTTCATTCTACTTTACCACAACTGAGAACCACCCTACATTTCAGTGATTCTTAAAATGTGACCTACAACAATCCTTTATGGGTTCTAAACTGAGCGGAAAATGCATTTTCTCTCCATGGTGTTTTGAATGACATACAGGAAATCTCGTAGACTCTGATTTTTACATATGACAGAAGCCAATTTAACTTCACTTCTAAGTGTAAGTATGGCATTAAGGCTTGCTAAAATGTAGTATTTATGAATACATTATTAAAATGGACTGTGGAATTTAAATGTTTTGTACTAAAAAGGCCGGCTGCTGTGCAATGCTTGGCAGTGATGCAGGGGTATGCAATGGCATTGCTAAAAGTTTAGAGTGGAGAACAGAACCTACTGGGTCTTTACCCGACCCAAGTGTTGCCCGAAGGTTAAGAACCACTGCTCTATGGCCAGCATTCTGCCTTTCTTTCCCTGATCAAGCAGACAAACAGAAAACTCCTTTCCAGTATACACTTATGCTTTCTCATTCAGAGCACAAATTCTATCAGAAGGTAAAAGCTTGGATTTCTACATGATGCCAGAGTTCTCCCCTGTTTTGTCCTGAGTGTTAGTTAGCTTGTAAGACTGAAGAGGAGAGATGTTGATTAGCTGGAACAGAAAATCTCATCAGATGGGTGTCATGTGTTGTAGAAGCCTTAGTTAGCATAAAGACAAAAGCAAAATAGCTTTTGAATTATGTTTATTGGGTGTAGGGCAACAGTAATCTTTGTCAAAGGAATCTATCTAGAAGTAGAACCATGGAAATAAATTAACTTTTCTTTCTTGTGCACACTATACTTGACAATTGTCTTTGCTAAATATTTTCCTGAATCACTAAATTGGAAAATAGATCTCAAGTTCTTAAAAAATTCCTCCAGCAAGTAATTTAGCCATGGAGGGTTTGAGGAGCATGGACTGAGTCCTGTAAAACTCAGGGTGGGCATGTGCTTCATCCAGCCTTCTCAAGCTACTATCTTTCCTGGGCAGTTTTCTTGTCTTCCTGTGCCTAACTCTAGAGGACCAGCTCTCCCAACATCTGTGCAGTCACCAGGCACACATCTGGGTCATACCCTATAGGAATCACCTTGCAAACATTTGGGTGTTGAGTGTGTGGGATAATGAAGAGCATGCTAAACTGGGAATTCAGAAACCACGTTCCAATCTTTTTCCTTGGTTGATAAGTTCTGAAATTTCACTGAACTCTAGTTTCCCTGTAGTTGGATTGAAAGATTTACAAGATGTCATCTAGCCTGAGCACTCTGATTCTGATGATTCCCCAGAACAATTCTTAGAGATAATTTGACAGGAAAAATCGAGAAATCCAGTAATGTGAAAGTCCTATGGCCCAGTTGAAATTCTGTATTTAATTAAAAAAATAATGGAAGCAGGTCAAAATTTTCTCTATGCATCTATTAATAAACTTTGTGTGATCATAGAGATTTGGACAAGTGACAGCTTCCTTTATATCACCTATTACTCTAGGTAATGGTAGAAATTGGGCTCCAGAGACCTGAGAGTGAGACCACGCCCAGCCATTCACTGTCTTAGCTAATTTTGCCTTCAGTGATATCATTTGTGAGATGGACCTAATAATACCACCTCATGGAATTTGTTGCAGTGTTTGTTGAAGTAGTATAGACACCTGTTGTTTGTCAAGTAGTGAAGTATTTATACAATTGTAATTGTCTTTTGTGACTTGAATGACTTTTGCTCCAGCCATCATGTCCTTCCCCCTCCAACTGAGGCACAGCCTTATTATGGCTGACATACTTGAGCCTATGTATAGTTATGTTTCAGCTCACAATAGCAGCTCTCTGCAAAGCCAAAATGATTCTTCATCCCTGTGTAAACGCAGTCCTGCAGTAAGATATGGTCAACAGAGATGGCAGGTTGATGGAATAACAGCAGAAAACCTATGAATTTCCCCTAAATGTCAACACTCAGAACACAGTAGATATGAGAGTGCCAGAACACACTGTTTAGAACTCAGAAGCCCCTGCAAAGTTCTGTGTCTCCAGCACCCCTCATCCTGCTCCACCTACCCACTTCCAAGCAGGTGAGGTAGACTATCAGGAGGAGAGTAGGCAGCAAGGTTGTTGCACTGATGCCTACGTAGTGCTATACCAGCACAGCTTATCTTTGAAACTGGGACTCAGCTCTTGTGGAACCAAGTAAGTTATGCATCTTGCGCTCTCTCTCTCTCTCTCTCTCTCTCTCTCTCTCTCTCACTCGCCCTCCCTCTCTTTTGTCTTGCACTTGCCTCTTTATTTTACTGAGAATTTACATTAAACCAGCATGGTAGACGCAGACTCCTTGCTCCCCAAAGTCCCGTCTTAGCCTGGCTCTGAGTTACATATTCATCTCTTGCAAACTTCAATCAGTAGTCTGAATGAGGGCTCAGAAATCCACAACCAATGTAGAAAGACAGCCACCAACTCCCAAACAATACAGAAATAATGGTGCTTTCATGGAAGTGACTGTCTCTTTTCCACTGGCCCATTCTAATGTCTGGGCCACATTCAGGTAATTTGGCTGCCAACAGTCAAACACTAACCCCAGGCCAGAAAACAATAATCTTTCCCATACTTCCCAAAATGCTGAGTCTGATGAGGCATGCATTGCCTTTCATATGGTTAGGCATCGATTTTGTTTATTTCACAGGAAATAAATAAGTGGGAACATGTACACGAATGTGATGAGGCTGCTTGACAATCCTAAAAGCAAGTGGTGATGTCAACATGGTCTCTGTTGCTCAGAGGATGTATAAACTTGCAGGGTTTCTTTATTGCCTATTGCTTCCAGTAAAATAGTAGGATTTGGTGGATTTTCTTATCTTTGAAAGGAGAGAGACTAGAGTAATGAAAAGATGGAGGGAACCATGTTGTAGTTGATTGCAGTCTGATAGAGGTTCAGCAAATTGCACATGGGTAAAAAGGATTGTTTCACTTTCCCTTTAAGTCACTTCCACCTGAAATTCTAAATTGTGTGCAATGCTAGAATCAAATCCTGGAGCTCATGCTTTTGTGAGTCTTGAGGGAAAAAAATGAAACCAATGCTTAGCCTCTCTGCAGGGACACAGACCACACTTTCTACTGACACTCCATTTGTTTCTCTGGTTTTCTCCTCTTGCAGTGATGGCGTGAAATATAATGACATGACGCTCAGGTAGAGGAAATGAGAATTTCAAACCATGTCCCCAGTCCCAAAAGTTTTGACAAGAAATAATGACCCTGCACAACTGTCATTCTTCTGCCTGATTCTACCCCTAGACTCTTGAGTTTTGGTGAACAGATAGACTAATCCATATGGTCTTTAAGTTCTATTTTACATGATTACTGTACACTCCCAAGACTTGTATCTAGACCCAGAAGTCAGTAGAAATTATAAAACAAAAATGAGCAATCCAAAGCAAAAACTGGCTTCTCCGACCTGCATCCACAATTCACAGCACCAATGGGATCCCCCAAAGGCAACCAATTTTTATTCAACTCTCAGGTCTTGAAAGCCTTTCAGTGGGATCAGGGAATTAGCAAGGAGATTCATTATTACTATGAGATTCACTGAGTGATGGGGAAAATTAGGTTTCTAATGAAAATCAGCATTTGAGACCCAAGAGAAGGGAACCAGAGTATGAGAGCAGGACCTGCTTCTAATACCTCCTCTCCTTGGCCTAGCATTCATTATAAGAAATGTCAATACAGCGTTCCATTCCTACATCGAGCTGTTTTCTTCTTAGAGAGCCCTCAAAATAAATTAGAGTTGAGTTTTGCATCGTGAAGGTACCCATATCAATCACCTGTAATCCTCTTCTGCCCTGTTTCAACTCTGTCCCTACATCTTTTGGATGGGAAATTTATACTCATTTTCCTATCCAACCATTCAACTATTATTAGTCTCAAAGGGAACTGAGACTCTGTGTTCTTGGTCACTTGGTCTCATCAATAGCAACTTTGTAGTTCTCTGAGCTGCAGAGACACTCAGCAAGACAGCAGGCAGGAGAGGCAGGCACAGATGCACAAGTGTTCAAGCCCGGGACCCAGGGTCAGCCCCAGGCAGGTCACCTGAAAGGCAGTGTCACAGTGTGCTCCTGGGACCCTGAAAGATGTTTTTTGGAGCTGGCATCAAACTCTTCATTGAACCTTGTAAGTTGATATCTATAGATAATTTGAGTCCTGGGAATGGGGTTGCCATGCAGTTTGCATTTCAAATTGTAAGTAGAAAGTTAATTTATAATTAAGAGATGGAGTAATATGATGTATAAAGTGGGCTAGAGTGAAGACATTGAGTCACTAAAGTAGATATTATCACTTTTGTTTTAAAAATTTATAAATATTAAAACTATAGTCCCCATGGATTGTGAAATATCTACAGCAACCCAAAAAGCCCAAGAAATCTAAGAGAATCACACTAGTAGTAGAAGTAGTTAGATGTAGAGAAGACATTTTCCAAGACACTCTGGCCCAAATTCCCCAGGAAGTTGCTTGATCCTTATACACCCACCCCTTGGTTAAACAGACTAGCACACATACCCCCTTGCAATTCACAAATGTTCTGCAGCTTGGAAGAATCTAAAGCAAGAAAGTTAGCATGATCAGAGCAATCAGGTAGAGCAAATTTTCAGGGTTTAAGTTAAATGCAATACTAGTAGAGAGTACTAAAATTCTGAGTGACATTGATTATAGATGTTGTAATTAGTATGATACCAGTAGGAATTTCCATCTGAATCTCAAAGAGATGATATCCAAGTTTATAAATTAAGAAAGACTGATCAGGAAAGATACAATTGTTGGTTGTTTAAATTAGGGTTTTCCTAGGGGATAACAATTGTTGGTTTTTTACTTTTAACCTGCATATAATCTTAATGTCTTACTAATGCTCATAAAAAAAGAGAAAGTCCAAAAGTAAGATTAAGTATCCAAACAAATATACTTGAAACATGTATTAAAATTTAATTATATTCATAGAACAAGAAGACAGACTATTGTCAAAGGGCAAACAATTAAACTCTTAATTTAAATCTGGCCCAAAATTTAAATCTTGTTTTAAAGTTCACACAACTTTAAATTTGGGTTTAAGTTAAATATAAAATAGACTAGGATACATATGGCAACCACCCTGCATGTTTATATCTATGAAAAAGAAAAAAGGAAGGTTTAGTTCAATCACATAGCCTCTTTTTTATTACCATGATACCAAAGAATAGATTAAATAAAATATTTTTCTTTCAACTGCCTTGAATACACAGTCATTAATTTAAATACAGGGCCTGAGAAAAATGTTTTATGACCTCAGTACATTATACTGTTTCTGAAATGCTGACTAATCAATTCAGAGTTCAATATCCTAAGTGGCTGAACTTTTTCAAACATATGTCTTTTCAGTTACATCACATTGTTCAAATTATTCAAAACCAATTTCCCCAGCCCAAAATGATCACTGGCAAATGCCTGATGAATTTAGATGTCAAAATCTCAAGCAAGCTTTAACTGTCCAACTAAATCAAACTAGTTTTGATCTAAAATATCTTAAATATGTTACTATTTAATATCCAAGGAGATGGGGCTTAGGTTTTTTGTTTTGTTATTAAGTTTGGTTTTCATGGTCTTTGTTGTTGTTGCTGTTGTTTAATGGACAAATTTCTTTTCTAACTCATAACTGCCATGACTATCAGCCATAACCTGTCTTAAACCAAAGGTAGGTTCATGAACAACAAATAGCACAGTTGTGTAGAGAGCTGAGTAAGCAAGTCATGTGGTTCCCAGCCGTTAATGCCTAGATTATCAGTTTCTGCTATCAGTGCCTTACACTATGCAAGAAAACAAACCAGTAAAGGTTTTCTCATACAAGTTAAAAGCAGGTTCCAGGAAAACCCGTTAGAAAAATCTCCCCTCTCATCTAGAGCTAAAGCCAAAACAAGGAGCTTGATTCTGGGGAATGATTTTCTTGCCTAAGTGATTGGAACAGAACCCCATCTTTTAACTGAGCATCTTGGAGAAGAAAACAAAAATGGAGAATGCTGTTGGTAGTGATGAGGGGGCTTCTTTGGACATCTTATCTCCTAGGAAAGCCCTACTCATCCATGGTCTAGTCACAAAGTGGTGATCAGGAGGAACTCTTTGACTAAAAATCATTTCCTCTCAACCAGCTATAACCAACTGATTTGGTTTGTAGCTCCATTTCCAGGGATTGCACAACCGAACCTGTAACCCAGACACAGGGAAAAGCTTTAGAACTATCATTTCTTTTCTGTTTACACATTCATTACCAAACTTTCTCTTTAGTAGCACTTAATGTCTTGACTGTAAACCAAAGAGGATAAAGTCTGCTAGAATTCAGCGTAGTTTTCATTTCATTCCAAGAAGCTAAAAATCTCCAAAGTTACAAATGCTAAGAGCCATGTTCACAGGAGCAATTAAGACTGAAAACCAGAAATGAAGCTTAAGACTGAAAATATATCCAGATCACTTTTCACGCGTTGATTGTCTCTCCTGATTCAGAGACAAGCAAGGCTCTTTCCTTAGCAATCATTTGAAGACAGTCTGAGAATCCTAGTCTCCAGGACACAAAATTTATCACAATTCAGAAACTTCGATGAAGCACAGTGTGAAAAAATCATTACTACCTTCTTCAAAGTTTCAAGAATTTCAGTTTTAAGGAGAGAGAAAGATGCATACAAAGTAGCAGATAGATAGCAGTTCAAGGTAAGGCATAAAAGAAGACAAAGACAGGAAGGAGCCCAATTACTAGGACCAACATTCCACAACTCCTCTCAGAGTAAGACAGCAAAAAGTGGGCTTAAACCCGTTTTACATCTACAAGTACTTTCTGAGAATGATAGTTGTTTCTTCTGATTAAAAGATTCAAGGGAAATTGTACAATAGCCAACCTGTTACAAAAGAATAAGTATTCACCTAATGACAAAGTGATATACTGCTTAGCTTCAGCCAGCCCTTCTGCCCCTGAAAAGGGGTGACACCTGCAGTGATTGTGACACTGCCATCCTCAGAGCCTTTGAACCAGTTTTGCAGGCCTTTTGTGATCCTCAGTTCTTTCACTGGCATAATGCACAGCACGAGCAGCCACCCTAATCCAGAAACTTCTTCGTAGCTGTTATATTGCACCTCTGCTCCACCACTTCCTCTTTGTGCCTTCTAAACCTAGAAGTCAAACTAACTGTCCTTCATTCACCTTGGAATGATTATTATTTTATGGAGGTACTAACAAGCCAAGGCCACCAACAAGATGCAGGGGTTCTAGATTGTAGTGTTTGGCCCTTTTTTTTTTACTGTTTGACCCAGAAAAACTGAGATAATCACCACTGTTAAACTCTCACAAAGCTGTAATCATCTGATGAAATAATTTGATCTCATTTGCAGGAATTCAGCCTCCTTCCAAACCATCTGTTTTTGTCATGAAAAATGGAACAAAAGTTGCTTGTCTGGTGAAGGATTTCTATCCCAAGAACATAAATATAAATCTCGTATCATCTAATAAGGTAAAGGAATTTGAACCTGCGGTTGTCGTCTCTCCCAGCGGGAAGTACAGTGCTGTCAAGCTTGGTCAGTACGAAGATCCAAATTCAGTAACATGTTCAGTTCAGCTCAACAATGAAACCGTGAGTTCCACTGACTTCGAAGTGAAGACAACTTCATCAGGTAGGTATCTGACTTCAAGGGTCTGGAGACAATGAAGAAGGAAATTTGAGGGGGAAAGAAGCTAAAAATGTAGACTCTGGGTAGATCATCATTCTCAATTTAGCATCATTCTGGAAAAAAGATTTAGGGTCCTCATTAGTGACTGGGAAGAAAATGGCCTTCACCCCTTGTTGGAATCTAAGACAAATCCCATTTCATTTATCCCCCCCTCTCTCCTCTTCACCAACAACTATCTCTTTCAATAAAGGAGATGCCATCCTATAGTAGGATCTGGCATTGAAATTCCTGGTGCATCTAGTCCAAAGAAAGAGCAGCTCAGTTAAAAATCCTAGTCCTACTTACGTATTGTAGTATGTCTGGATAGTGTCTCTGTGGCACCCAGAAAGTCCAGACCAGGAGGCATGCTAACTACATAATCATGACTAGACCCTAACTAAGTTATATTCTCTGGTCCCCAGTTTACTTATCTAAAGTCTCCTCTAGTTTTAAAACCCTACAATCCTGAGTCCCCTGGTTGTCAACATAGCTTTGACCACTGCTGTTTTTTTCAGACTTTCGAACACAAACTGAACCTGCAAACAGGAACCAACCTGAAAAGACCTGCCATGAACCAAAAGGTTAGTTCCACTCACAGGGTGAAGTTCACAATTGAGGCACCATAATTATAAACAGAGACTAAAAAGAATTAGATTTCAAAAGAAAACAGTAACCATGCTGAGCCCAGTTGGCCCCCTTCGTGCCCGACTGTCCCAGCAGAGCCCACCTGCTGCAAGCTTGTGTTTCCAAAGCTCACTCGCTAGGTGCAAGCAGCACTCCAAGGACTCTGAATGCACCTGGCACCAAGCTGGGGTTCCCAGGACAAGCAGGGTGATCTGGAGCATGCTGGTCACAGTGTTGTAAGCCTAATATTTAGAAAGGAGTTTGATCTTTCCCTGAATTTACCATCTTTTCTCTTGTTCAACCATAGTTTATATCCCGACGATGAACATGATGTCTCTCACAGTGCTGGGGCTGCGAATGCTGTTTGTCAAGAGCGTGGCCATAAATTTTGTCTTGACTGCCAAGCTATTTTTCTTTTAAGGTAAAAATTAGCTGCTACTTAGTCCTGTATCCGCCAAATTATGCTGTACATGGAGAAAAGAGATTTAGAAATGGTAAGAAAGCAAAAAGTATTTGGAAGAGAAAAAAATGCAAAGCAACACATTTAGAATTAATAAGGCAGGCTATCTCAGACATAACATCCCACATCCTGTTATTCTTTTATTTTGAACCAGACTCAAAGCTCATTATGTACTATAAGGTAATCTCTTTTTAATATACCAGGTAATAACCACCAACTCCAGCCCAAGGAGAAAATAAGGAGAATTAGTCTTTTTTAACAGTTCTTTTGTTTATTGGCCAAGGGACCATGGGTTATTTGCAAGACTTTAAATGAAACTTAGTTAGAATAATGCTCAGGAAATGCAGAATTCATCTTTATCCAGATAAAGGAGATACCAGGTACCATTCCTTAATCATAAAGTCTGATGTGTGGACCAGCCTATCCTGGGAATTAACTTATACCACCATTAGTAGTGAACAACTCTGTTAGCTACCCAGGACACATGCAAAGATGAGACAGAGATGTTAATTATTTTCCCACTATTTATATTCCATTTTTAGACAATCTTCTAGATGGAATTCAAACCAGGGCTTACGAACCTCCTCCCCCTTACTCCCTTCCAAATGCCCCCAAATATCCATCAGTCCTAATTTCTGTTCTAGAAACAACTCTGTAACAGAGTATTGGCCTGGTCAACCCAGACTGTAAAATACCCAGTCATTCATACATGGCTGTCCAGCTCCCAGGACTGTATTAACAGTACTGTACTAACAGTCCCGGGAACACAGGCAGCGTGGTTATACAAATAGCGCTGTGTAAGGAGTCAGAGAGCCACGTCTCAGTCTTAACTTTGTCATTTGCTCACTATGTTGCCTTAGTAAGATTGTTTCCCTTCTCTAGGCTGAGTTTGAGAGCGACTACAGGAGCAAATAGGTTTCATAGCTTGTGCCAATACAGATAGACTCTACCAATAGCTGAATTACCAGGCCACGTATACCAGGCCAGGTGCCACTGCTGATTTGTGAAGTCTGCTGTGGTACCGTGCAGTGGGTACCAGCCATCCCAAGCAATATCAGAGCTACAGAGCCCTTCTAGCCTTTAGGTCTGTGATTTTGTAATGACTTTCTTTCACTTACAGATTGACTGGCATGAGGAAGCTACGCTCACTGGTGGAAATCAAAAGCATAAAAGATGCTGTCTCCTAGGCTTCTGATTTCTTGGTGATTCAGGTCGACCTGTCACCACCTTATTTAAATCAGTTTCCCACTGAAGACAACAAACCCAGCTCATCTTTCAATCTGGTAGAAAACAAATGTCCTTGGCAATGGGGGTTATGATTCTAACTACTTTATATGCTGTTTTATGCAGGGATGAATAGACATAAAAATATAGGGCCTATTTTATTATATTCCTACAACTGATACACAGTGAAAAATAATACATCATTATTTTTCACTCTTTCTTTCCAAAAGTAGCAAGTTGGAGCTAACAGGTCCCTGCTTCAATGTCTATAATGAAAGTTGGCCCTGAGAGGAGGAGAGCAGGTGTCCTTTTATCTACACACGGCAGGTTCTGCCCAAACCAGCACTAGTTTCACCCAAGAAGCCATCCTCATCTTCTCTCGTGCGGCTCATCCAACCTCTGCATTCATTCCAGCAGCCACTGGAGATATTACACAGCAGTGAGGGGACAGGGACAATGTTGGTGCTTTCCTCTTTTCCTGATACTTTACAAAATTATACTCTTTAAGCAGGCAACGGGGTTTCTCAAATCTCACTAGCACTTGTCCTTTCCGTTAGCAAAGATCAGAGCAAAATACAGAGGAAAAGCACTTGTTTCTGCTAATTGTTTTAACATTCATGGACTGACTCTGAGTCCCAGGCACTGTACTGAGGTACGAAGATGAGAAGGACATAGGTCCTGCTTTTAAGCATCTCACTGTGCAAGCATTTTTTAGAGGGAAAGAAATGAGGCTTCTATTTTTCCCTGTAAAAAACAGTATCTTTATTGTCTTTTGCCTGCCAATCTGTATGGAGGGAGTTAGAGATCATTGGACACTGATGCTTTTGCTTGGGTCTTTGATGTGTTGGGCCCTCTTTCTTAGCCCCTGTCTCTGTTGCATTTATTAAACCGCACTGTGTGCACCTTGCCTCTGGCTTTACTCATTGCGGGCCACCATGGGGGGAAAGTCAGCGCTGTGAACTCATATTAGTCAGCCAAAAGCCACACTGAGCTTATAGGTCACACTGCGGCTTCCTGGGCCCCAAGCCTGAGGCTCTCGCCTGGGGGACGCAGTTCTGGTTTCCTGCTGCTGCAGCTGCTATTATTACAGCAATAATCAGCAGCTTGTGCAGCTTGGAGCCTGCAACTCCCACCTCAGCAAGGCCACAGCTCTGCCCAAGGGCCCCTGCAACCTCACATTGTGGTTTCCTTAGCTCCCATGGGTGAGAAGCAGGGGGTTATGACATTACAAGTGAGAAAATGACTCTCACAAATTCCCCTGCCACTGCTGACTGCAGACTTCCACATAGTGTATTCACAACCTAATGAGAGAAGGCAGGACCACTGTGAGCAAATGCTGGATTTAGAGACATCTACACGGATACGCCAGTTCCACTCAAGGGCAAACAGTCCCACGCAACTTCACCTTGCATGTGTAAAGAACGCTGGTTTCTCAAATATTGGATTCAGTTCCCTTTTGTTTGTCAGAATATTTCTCTGAAATTGCTAGGAATAGAAAGATCTTTCATTTTCAGATGGAAAAAGCTGTCCCCACTCAAAAAGTATGCACCATGAGTAAAGTTATTCTTTGAAGCAAGAGTATTGCCAGAAACAGAACCAAGATCTCAAGAGTATCAGGTCAAAGTTCCTGCTCCAAGAGCACACTGCATCCCCAAAGTAAAGACAGTGTCAGTCAGCTGGGCCAAACTTCAGGACTGTCCTATACTCAGCAGCAAAGGAGCTACCCTCTGGCCTGTGTGCCAGCATTCAGACACCCTGGTACATCAGAGGACTATTAATTTCTCCTACCAAAAGGAACCTCCAGAAAAGATTTAAGGCAGGAGCCAGGGGAGATTTGGCTTCCTTCAGATCGGGAGCCATTACACATGGGACCATCAATGGCTGTGTGACACACTCAGTAGGTGGAAAAACAGAAGCCCCAGGATTCTGGGCTATTTGCCCAGGTCCTGAGGCCCCCTCACCCTATGGTCCTTCTGTTGTTCCCTATTGTGGGTACTCTCCAACCAGTTTCAGGGAGGAGGGGATTACTGGGAATTGAACTCTTGAACTTTGCACTGAGCAACATCTCCAGTCCTTCTTAGTTATTTTGTAACTCACTAAGTGAGTTTTATTTTGTAACTCACTTAGTTAGTCTCACTAAATCACTAAGTTCCCCAGACCTGGCTCAAAGATGGAATCCTCCTGCCTCAGGCTGGCAGAATGCTGGGGTTATAGGTGTGCACCACCTAGCCCAGCTACACCCATTATTTATGATGTGAAGATAAACTGTCACCCAAAATGCCTGTGGAGAAAACCTCCTAGGCTGTAGCAGCCAGGAGAGCCATGGAAGTGAAGCACCAAACCTCTATCTCCAGTCCTAACCAGCCGTAAGACTCTGCATCTATCTTCACTTCCCTGTAAAACAATGTCAGTGCCTCTTCTGTTTCTAAGATTGTGTCAAATAACTCTAATAGTCTGTCAGGGCAGAGAAGTCAGTAAAAATGAAAGGAAAGACTGAGTCCAAAAGACCAAGGTACACTGTTCCAGCAACACTCAGTTGGTTTTCCCTGGAGGAAATGCCCCCTCTGGAGACACCGCTGCACTCCAAACATGGGCCTGGAGAACTGGGATTCGGGGATTCACAGACAGCTATCAAGGAGGGCCTTGATATTCTTCAGTGAAAGGAAAATGTTCTCCAGGTAAAGTAAGAAAAGCACAAGCATCAGAGGACACCCAGAGGTAGTAAGGTAGCTAAACATACTAAGACGTAGACAAAAGGTAAATTAGAAAAACTTTTAATTTTAATTTTTTTAATTTCCTAACTCTGTGTCCAACTTGGTTTGAAAGATGAAAACAGGCCAACTCACAATAATGAATAAATGATGATGGAGATTAAAATAAAAACCCTGCCAATGGCCACTCTTATGACTGGCCCCACACCATTCCCCTGCACCGTTCTGACACCCTCGTGGCTAACACAGCACAATGTCAGAACACAAAGACAGTGCACACTCAGCCCTGCACCTGTCCATTGCCAATCACAAGGTGCTCAGGGGGTGAGGGCCCACTGGGTCAGAAGTGGGAGATACTCTGCTCTTTGGAAGCCAGAGTGTTCCCTGGATATAAGTGGGCTTTTGATTAATCAGTTGTCACATTGGGCACTTCTAAAGGCCAGGCTAGCCCCCCAGATGACTGAGAGAAAGAAACCAGGCCCAGGACATAACATCACCCTGGAGGTGGCTCTGCCGAGCTGTGCCCAGGGGTTTGTGTGCAGACTCCCCAAGCACCTGTATCACTGTGGGAACTTAAAGCACAGTAGTAAGTCGCCTGGTCTTCCATCCTCACAGGGGAGATGACCAAGTGGAAAGTTTTATGGGTCTGACTATGCTTCACAAAAAATCGACCTTGAACAAAATCTGCATCAAGAGATCTGGTATTATCTCTGTAAAGGATGAACTGCAAGGACTGATCTGCCATTTTTCGGTACCAGTACAAATCTGGATCTGAGATTTCAGTACTATAGGTGCAGAACAACGTTGTCTCGCTGCCACTTTCCACCATCTGGTCCAGGGGTCTCTGGGTCAATGTGTTACACACTGTATCTTTACCTGTGAAGAGAAAAAAAGAAAATAGGGATTGAGCCCAACACAGGCCCAGCACAGAGGAACTCAAGGAGAGAAAAAAGGAAAGGACAAAATACGACAGTTTAAAGCAGAGAATGACTGAAAAATCAAGTGGAAGAGACAAAGAGGCCAACTCTTCCAAATCAGAGAAAGGGAACCAGGATGGAGGAGGGGAATTAGGTACAGAATGAGAAGCAGGTCAGCAAATGAATCCACTTACAGAAAAATAAAAGGCTGAAGCCCAAGATAAGAATCATCTTGTTTTTGTACGAGGGCAGAAGATATAGACTAAAACGGGGTTTCTGAAATCTCTGAGGCTATCTAATGGCTTATGACAGGAAGGAGACAAGAGGGAAATAGCAATAGTGGGGAGCAGACAGCCCGGGCAGCCACGTGACTGTCTCAGCTGTAACCCTTGGGCAAAGTCTCCATCGAGGAAATGGCTGCTTATGGTGATGCTGGTTTGTCTTGACCTAATGCTTTTAACAATGAAAATTGTTTTCCCTCTCTGAAAAAAGAAAGGAAGGATGAAAAGAGGAGAAAAAGGGAGGAAGAAAGGGAGAGAAGGAACTTGGATATCCAGTTGCTATGAGAGCAGTTTGCTTTGTTTCTGCAGCCTCTGGTGACGGACTGGTCAAACCACCAATCACACTCGAGCATCCTGTCTCATGGCACTCAACTTAGTCGCATATACTTTGTAGACCTCAATAAGTCTAATATTTGAATGAGTAACTTTGTAGTACTTAATAAATTGAATAAACAAGTATGTTTCTGGATAAAGAGGAGAGAAGGGGGTTGGGAAAGATTGTTTCTAAGCTCTGTCCTAACATAAAGCTCATGAAATCTTAAATTTCAGACACTTGAGGAAGACGTTTCAGTAGCATGACTCCTCTTCTCTCATTGGGCCCTGTACAGCACACACTTGGCCCCCACTGGAAGATTCTTAATCAAAGCAGAGCTTTGGTGGGTGAACTGCCAAAAGTGGGTTACCGGCTTGCTGAGATAGTGTTCAGGGGGATCGCTGTGTCTGGGGCGGCCAGAACTCCTGAGCCAGGCCTTCCCAGCCACGTGCCATAGAAATACAATTTTCCACGGCATTGCTCTTGAGAACACTAAGTCATTTCCCTAGCCTGAGAGTGTCTGTAAGAGTTCCTTCATCTTCCTTTTCTCTGTGTCCTCCTCATCAGTAAGACCCATCTGTTCTATCATAAAACTGTATCTTCAGTCCACTACTTCTCCAGTCTGCACTGCCACCACTTCCTGTCAATATCGCTGGCTCTTGCAAGGACCACTGTAACAGCTCCCTTAAGGTCCCTTCCTTTGCTCTTGTCCCTAGAAAATCCATTCTCCAGGTTTCTGTAGATCATGTGATGCCATGTAAATCCTCGGCCTCCTTCCCAGCCTCACCTACCTCTGCTCTTTGCTCTCTTGCTCCCTCTCACACACGGCTGTCTCCTTTCTGGTCCTCTATCTGCTCACTTTTTAAGCTGCCAAAAACTCTGATCCCAGTTTTTTACAAATCTCAGCTCAAAAACACTGAGCAATCCAAGGAAAGTACTTTCCCACCTCCCATCATCTTCCTCAATTTCTTTTTTTTTTTTTGTATTTATTTAAAGAGGAAAAAAAGCAAAACAGAAAAAAAGGGTAGAAATAATACAGAATTTCAAAAAAAATTAATGCTAAGAAAATCCTCAATTTCTTGTCTGTTCATGTTTCCCCCTCATATTGCCATCTGAAATCATTAGATTTATGCATCTATTCCTTCTCCCTTTCAACACATCCTCCTGAAACACACACACACACACACACGCACGCACGCACGCACGCACACACACACACACACACACACACGCACGCACGCACGCACGCACACACACACCATTACAGAAGCTTCAGTAAGTTAAAGGCATTGTCTTTTCACTGAACATTCCCAGCCCGTAGGCTTGTGTCTGCCACCTAACAGACGATCAATAAACGTTTTTGCTATAAAGCAAAGCAACTTTCTGCACTGAAAAATTCACCACTAGCACAGATGAGATCACCATATTTCACAAATAAAAATATAGGACACCCAGTTAAATGTACACTTCAAATAAAGTACAAAGTTTTAAAGAATATTTGAAACATGCAATATTGTGGCATGGTTATACTAAAAAGTATTCATTGTTAATGTGGAATTTAAATTTCACAAGACATCTTGTAGTTTATCTGGCAAACCTACACATGGAGGACTCCAAAAGGAAATATCATGTGGGCTAAAGTCCTAATATGAGCATCTCCGGCCCCCCTGGATATGGAAGAGAAATGCTCAGGACAGGGGCCACCCTCCTAAGCAGAGGCTATTAATGGATAGGCCCTTTCCAGGTCTTCCAAACCATGGATTCTGCTCAGTCCCTACCCAGGCTTGCTATTTACGCTAGGCTGAGGGCTCCCTTTCTTAACTGGACAAGCAAACTTTTCAAGCTGAACTGATACTCCTCCTCTATGCACCCAGCCTCAGTTACGTCTGACACATCCGAGAGAAGAGACATGGACTTCAAGCATCCTCACTCAGCTCACATCCTGTCCCCTTCATACAAAGTTTCAGAACCTGAGTGCCACTTGGAGTGGCAAAATCAGAAACCTCTCTTCCCTGGTGTCCTCCCAGCATTCCTTCAATGGCCTCCCTTTAGGAAAGGCTCTTTTCAGAAAGCCAAGCAAGGTCATAGCTGAGCACGCTTCTGGAGCCAGCCTTCCTGGTTCATATCCTTCTAGCACTGACTTGCTGTATGATCTTAGATGTGCCCTAACCCCTCCCAGCCTCAATTTCTCCATTTATAAGAGTGCAGATAATAACAATAGCCTTTCTATAGGAGTATTGGAAAATAAAATGAAATCACACATGCAATACACTCAGCATGTAAATGACCTATGAATACTAGGGATGGTTGCTGCTATTATCAATTTTATCAAATAGACAGATGAATATAGCTCCAAAGAGCATTATTCTCATCAAAGCTATTCAAAGAAAAGATGCTGAGTAAATATAAAAAAGTAAAGTTGTGAAATCTGGCAAAAGACATATTGCATCAATCAACAATTTAAAAAAATGAAAAGACACTTCACATCTTTAATTTGCTCCCAGTGCTACAAACACAGAGGCGTAAAGTGCTATATTCCCTGGAGATCTGAAGAGCCAGCTGTGCCCTTCTCATCCTGAAGAGTATGAAGAACAGGAGAAATAAGCTTTCAAGTCAAATGATCTTAGGTCTCCCAAAAGTCACAACTGTGGTATAACTCATTTACCCCGAAATATAGGGGTAGGAGAGACCTTTGAGGTTTGGTAACTCATTACACACTTACTTATCCTTCAAAACTAGCCTCTCTCCTTTAAGTGTGTTACTCTATGGCCAGCGGCCAGTGTGACTCAAGGGACCAGGTGTCCTGCCAGCACCTTCACCCGCTGAGAAGCAGGGCTGCCTTTCATTAGCCCAAATTACCAGTTAGAGTTAGGGTGGAGCCTATGGGGTTGATCAAAACCATCCTTGTTCCACAGCCTGGGTCTTGCTCAAGCCAGTCATTCGGTAAAGGAACTTTTCTCCCAGCGTCCTTTGAGGTGGGCAGCTTTGTTTTTGACCTTGCAGCGCCCTCTGCTGCTCTAACATCCCATCTCCATATGTAGGTCATACTGAAGGTTGACAGAAAATAGGTCGGGGAAGGAAAACATTTTTGTTCACAATTTAAGTCAAAGCTGCTCTTCTGTCTCCATTCCCCTTTCAGTCCTGACTCAGGCAGCTGCTTCTCTGTTGGCCCACGGGGCCTTTCCCCACCAATCACCCGAAGAGGACTGTCTTCAAGGATATAAACTAGCATCCTGACAGGACAAGGGACATTTTCATCTACAAAAAGGCGTCTTTAGCAGCTGAGAACACAGGGGAATTTATCTGGATGGATACAACTGGATCTCTTATGAAAGACTAGAGACATGGGATTAAAGGGAAGGCTTAGGAAGATGTAAACGTGAGGTAACAGGATGAAAGCTCCAGGAAAAGCTCCTGCATCACTTCCTTCCTGTGCCACCTTCCATTCTAGAATTCCAGGACAGAGCTCGGAAGATGGGTAGCAAGAAGCATATTGGGGAAGGACAAGGACCAGCAGACCTCTTCCATCCCCAAACAGAGGCAACGCAGCCATTACAGGGCCTCTAATTTGTGGAAAGACCTTTCTGACTACAAATAAGAAGTATAAAGAGCATCACCATGGTTTTTGTTCTGTGACCTCTACAAAGCCAAGGTTTGAAGAACACCAATGAGGAAGAAGGACTTTCCCTGGCGTTTCTGAAACAGCAGGGGGAAAAAACAGTCTTGGTCCAGCCAGGTTAGTGATAGTGCTTTGTAGACCTGGACTGGCTCCTCCCATCTCAAGCCATCCATAGGATCTTCTCTCCAGCTGGTCTCCAGGGCAGGGAAGTTGCATCTCAGTTACCAAGAGCTACATGAGTTACCTACATGACCTTTAGCAAACTTACCTCCCAGAGACACCCTTCTGTACTGAAGAAGAGTGATGCTTCTGTTAGCAGCATCTACCATGGGCACAGTGACAGGAGGCAGCAGCACAGCGTTTTGTATTTGCTATCTCTGCACTTGATGTCACTCCCCATAATGAGTCCTGCAGAGAGAATAATCAGAACCAACTCCCTGTTGGATTATCCTTTTGGTAAAGGGCAAATTTTTCAATCTCTATCTTTTCCTTGGCTTCCCTGGGATCTCATGGGCCATTTCCCTTGCTATCAATCGTTGTTGCCTGCAGCCTTCAGAATGTAATTTTTTAAATGAATGAGGAAATTCTATCTCTCCCTAAAATCACAAGCTATGTGCCATGTCCTCCTTTGTATGACTTATCCACTGTTTAAAGACAAGGCTCATACCCTGGGCCAGCCAGTGGCCCCTACAGACAAGATCTCCCAGAGAAGGCCCTTGCCCTCCTCAGGCACAAAAGAGGAGGCACAGAAAGCAGAGCTGGGGCTCAAGTGTCCTGAGTTCCAATCCCAGCTCTGCTCTGCCTTTACCCACCTACATGATCTTGAGCAAACTAACCTCCCAGAGACTCAGCATCAACCCTTAAGTTCTCTTACTAACCTCCCAGAGACTCAGCATCAACCCTTAAGTTCTCTTTGGGGGCTCATATTTTAGAATACTAAAGTACAAAGTGGCAGAACCAGCTTGAGAGTTAGTTTATTTTCTCCTATTGCTTGAGCTCCCTGTTGCCCAGCAAGAGGAAAAAAGAAAACACTGCTTTATGGGAGGGTATCGTAATTTTTTGGTTCAGTATGTGTGATATATCAGAGCCTAGGGGCCTAGGCTCAGATGCCAACTTGGAACCCACTTACTATTGCATCTGGACTACAGAAAAGCACTGAAAATAACCTTGGGGGAAACCATCAGTTTGATTCCCCCAAAAAAGGTTCTGCATAGCGATGACATTTAGATATCTTCTTTATCATCTTCATGGCTAAATCCACTCTGCTCCCTCCTATCTACTCCAAAAGAGAGCAGAAGGGCTGCTCTTTCACAGGGAAGTGGGGATTCCTTTGGGGAGCAAAGGAATCTCCCTCCCTAGCAAGCCAAGAGCACAGCTGGTGTCATGTCGCTTGAACCACACTGACACCTCTAGTTTTTGTAAAGTGACCCTTTAGTGTGGGTATTGGATTAATAATAAGTTGACATTTGGAGCTACAACTAGAGAAACCGTGAAACTCAGCAAGTGATATCTGGCAGAATTACTTGCTTTCCAGCTGAAAGATGTAAGCAGTCCTTAAGGAATATGAACAAAATATGAATGTTTAACACAATTCTAGTTAACAAATATTTATTAAGAGAATACATCTTTTCCCAGGCATCATCTGGATCTGTTTCTGAGAAGACACTGTCATTGCCTGAAGGGAGATGGGGCTTTTGTCAGCAAGCCAGAGACCGTGGATGAATAACAAATTTAGCTTTGAGACCAAGATACAGATAGCTAGCAGTGGCCCTGAGTCAGTAGCTTGGTTTCAAAAAAAATTTGTGCACAACAACATGGAGAACCTAAAATGTCAGGTAACCAAAATCATTATGATTGACTATAGCATTTATTTCATCATTTTATAGGGAGGTTTATTTTCCCGGTTGCTGGTTTTCTTACATTGATGTGTAAAGTCTATAGGGAGGGAGTATTTTAAGAATAATGTTTCTGAAATTAGGCTCCCAGCAGTCCACATAGAAGTGACCCTTTTTGTCCTTCCAGAAATGAGAAGGGGAGCCTGGCTTCTTCACCTAGGTGAAGCTTCCTTGCCCTAGGTTGAAATCAGCAATAACCACTGGCAGTTATCTTCTTATAGTCTGTACAGTAGCAGGGACAGCAAGAAGCAACCAGCTGGATTTTTGAGAAATGAAGTCACTATTCCCAGTGGAGCCAGAGAATTTTGGGCCACCCTGCCATAGTTGGCACTACCCTTTTCATGGCCTGTATCCTAGCCTGCTTTAGTAAAGGGCAATCTCAAATCACTGCTCACAGGAAGCTGGCCTCCTCCTGCACCCATCATCCTTGAGACAGAACTAGGTCTGAGTGGAGAAAGCCTCAGCTCAACACAAGAAAACCCCAGGAAAGGGCCTGGCATTGGATGGAGAGCGCCGAGACACTATGCTTTAGAAAGGGGCTTGGTTAGCTGTACGCCTAGGAGAGTGCCTCCGATCAGACGTGCTGTGGGAGAACTTAGTACCTAACACGTGGCAATCAAGGGCTAAAACACCCAGCTAGATAATGAATTCCCTTATCCGATGGGAAAAGGCTGTAAACATCAAATCACCTTTTCCGTGGGTAAGCAGAGTGTGTAGTTTATGTAAAGGTAGCAGCTCCTGTGGGAAGGAAATAAAAAGTTTACTTCTGGAACAGGTGCTCAAGTAAGAGTGGAGCTTAGAAATACTATCTTTAAACCAAAGGTGTCAATTTATTTGTTTGGTTTTTTTAATTATCTGGAAGATACTAAGAAAAAGACAATTCTCCCTGTGGCTTTGGTTCCAAAAATCTCACTTCAAACTTGTAAAAAGTTCAAATGGTAACCTTTGAAAACTCCGTTTCCTTATTTAAGAAGTAGAGACCTACTTTTCTTCTGTTTGCTTATTTATTTTGTTTAGGAGAAAAATCAGATGGGCCAGTGAAAAAAAATTGCACAGTATTTTTTAATAGATTAAATCCAGAAAATCAAATCAAAAATTCTCAGCAAGGAAAGTCCTGAAAATTCTCCTTATCCACCTCTTTAGTTTTGCCAATGAGAACAGTGACTCTCAGAGAGGCTGGAAACTTGCTCGAGGACACCCAGCTGAGTCTGATACCAAGGTTGAAGGCAAAACCAAGGTAGATCATAGCTCTGACCACCCCAGACCCAAGAGAGGGAAAATGTCATAGTCCTTGGCAGGGTGGCATTTTTTGCATCCCCAAACATCCTTTATGCAAAACTTAGTGAAGTCAAAACAGTTACAAATTTCAAAACCAGATAAACCATTCCATGCTTGTTGAAAGGAAAGGTCTGCTGAAATAGGAACAATAACTGGACTTGATAGCAGGAGAAAGGCACAGCATCTACAAACTGAGACAAAGATGGAAAAGGCCTGAATGAAAAGGCTTGCCCTATCTACAAAGACTCTAACCATCCAACACTGCCTATAAATTCTGCAAAACTAATTTCTTCTCCAGAAAAAGTTTATATTTTATGACAGATTGCATCAGTTATGGGATTGCCTTGGACCAAGGACTATGTATACACAATTGGCTTGCTGAGCCTTCCCATGCAATGAAGTGCATATCATATATCTGGACATATGCTTCAGCCCTGAAGTCCTAGAATATACCTAAACAGAAGACATCATACTTGTCCTTCCTCTGAACTTGGTTTTGGAGAAAAATTCTAGTCCTTGGGAAGCTCTACGAAGATGCCCTCATTAAACTGACACTACCTGTTTTTGCAAAGACCTTCAGCACAGTGTTCAGCAAATCAGTAGCTCTGTACTGACGTTTGGGAAGGGAACAAAGCTCACGGTAAATCTCGGTAAGTGGAAGAAAGTATTAAACCCTCTTTCTGAATGTGATTTGAAATCCTTTATAAACTAACTACTAGCGATGTGGCTTCTTGCTTCATCTCTGCCAATATCCAAATCTCACCTGGCTAAAAAAATACCTTCTCTGCACAGTGCAGCAAGGCAGCTGGACACAACTTCTTCTAAATTCTCTCAAGTCATTTAACTTCTTTGCCAAATTGTTTGGTTTTTATGGGTGCTCAAAACTATGCTCGTTTATCAATCAGAGAAAGAGAAGCTCCCAAACATTTCCAGATTTTTAGATCATTGTGAAAAGAGGATGCAGACAGTGTGTTTGTCTTCCTGGGAGGAAAAGAATAAGGATTCATTCACGGCTTACTAAATGCTAGACAGTACACAGCAGACTTCCTACCCATTGTCCCCTTAACCTTTCCACCAGTTCTAGGACTTAGTGCTATTATCCTCATTTTATAAGAGAACTTTTTACATTTTTAGGGAAGTAAAGAGTTTGAGTAACTCACTCAAGTTGATGGAGTAAGAAGAGGACCTGGAACTTAATGCATAGCACTGAGAATCCAGAACTAAATGCTTATTAGGGAAGGGATTGTGCCTGAGGGGAAATTCACTAGCCCTGTGCTCCCTGTAGCTGGGAAAATAATTCTTGAAGAAGTGCGTCTTTGATCAGACAGCCAGGGGTTGAGCCACAGGACCACTGCCACCCAGTTATGTATCCCTAATCCTCATGACAGCACCACTAAGCTATACCCCTTCCCTATCTCTCCAAGTGAGAAAACTGAGGTGCAGCAAGTTACAGAGTTTTCCCTGGATTTCAAAATAAAGTTTCTCACCCCAAAACCTGAGCTCTCAAAATAAACTGCATCTGCCAACCAACTGAATTAACTAATTGCTTAACTAATTATGAAGACAACAATCCATTGGGCTGTTAGGAAAAACAGTGATTCATTTTTTTCCATGGCTCCGCTCCCTTTCCAGGAATAACCACACAATTAGATATTCACACAGCACTGTGTTTCTGCCTTTGTGCACCTGGGGGAGCGTGGGTGAGTCTTGGCTCTCCAAACTTGCTAGAAGGGTCTGGCGTGGCAGTATTTGTAAAGCAGTCTGTGGGTGTGTAACTCAGGAGCATCTGAAAAGCTCAGCTTTGGACAAGGAACAAAACTGACAGTAAATCCATGTAAGTTTGAATAAGTAGTACCTCCTAATTCCTCTCTAGAACCCTAATTCCCAAGTTTTCAGTTCTATTTTATCATCTAGGAACAAACCCAGCAATCCCATTAATGGACTAATTCACACACTTGTGACTATATCCCTATTTCATGCAGCACACAGCTGTTTACTCCCATGGTGTGCCTTTATCTAGTAGGTGAGAATGCTAGTGCCAGTGTAAACTGAACAACAGAGTCGGGTTGTTAAAAAGCTGAGTTATTGGTATTATTTTGTTGTTGCTGCTATTATTGCTGTTGTCCTTGTCATAATCGATGACATTTTCCATGCGACTAAGGTGAAAATCAATTAAATCTCTAAGCCTCTGTTTTCCTCTTCTGTAAAATGGGAGAGGCAGTTCCTACTCTTCTTTTATCAAAACAGGCAATTGTAAGACGGTCATTTGCACTTCTGCAATAAAATGACAATAAATACAAGCAAAAGGAGACCCCATGTTGTCCCTGAACCCTGCCACCAGACTCTCATTACAAAAAGTTGGCATTAGCAGAGCGTTCTTGCATGACAAGTAAACATGAAAGTAGAAATTCAGGGGGCTTTGAGCAGCTGGGTTTTTGTAGAGTCCCCCATCACTGTGTGATGCTGGGACCGGTAATAAGCTGACATTTGGAAAAGGAACGGTTCTGACTGTTAGACCAGGTATGTTTTAATGATGATTACTTGTTTCTAACTATAAGCCACCACTCTTAGAAACTCAGTGAAAGTTACCCAGTTCTTAGCAGCCTTTCACCAGGAATCATTCTGGTGAAAATGATCCTGCAGACAAGAGTCCCATAGGACCGTATTCAACACCATTCAGTACTGTATCTGGGAAGGTTAGGCTTGCTGTGTTAATGTTGGGGCTGTGTGTATAACGAATAACTGGAATTGGTGTTTGGTGCACAGGGGCAGGAGGCACCTAGAAGGGGGAGAGGAAAGGGCAGGTTAGACTCAAGGACATGGCAATGGCAGGGGCTGGAATTTGACCTGCTCTGAAAGGTGGTGGTGAGATGTGGCTGCTCATAAGCAGATCATGGCCACTCTTGTCACCTCCTTGTCTTCCCAAGATTTCTCTGTGGGTGCCACTAGGAAGGAAAATTATCCAAGCCCCTTTACAGATAATCTCGGAGCCAAGCTAGCTAGGTAAACCTATTCTCAGATACTAATACTGATGGTAAATTGATACTTTGGGAAAGGCAAGATTGAAATCACATATTCCAATTAGTCAGAAAGAGCATGAACTTCTAAAAACAAGCCCAGGAGGCTGTTTCCTGCTGCGTTCCTGACTGGGTCCTCACGGAACATTTTCATTCCTGCCCAGGCTGAGCTGTGTGCATCAGAGAAGCTCTCTTTTGGTATCCACTCATTTTTTGTGCCCCTCAGTGAAAAAGCAGTAACAAAGCATCTGAGTGGAAGAGAAAGATTCCCTAACCAACTATAACAGCTCCTCTCCCCTCTCCAGCCAAAAGGATATTTTGAGGGTTGCCCTGCTATTCTCAAAACAAACCTAATTTTGGTTAAGTTCAGTGTAGCTGAAATTTTGCTTCCTAAAGCCTCAGTTTCCTATGACAATGCAAGCTCATTCCAAACAGTGGATTGGGGTTTAACTTTCATACATATTCCAAAAGATATCAACTAAACATTCTACTTTTTGACCACATTATTATTCACTTTATGAAGACTAGAATCAAAATGTCTTCATAAACATTGTGTTACCATCATAAGACCTTCCTAAATTCCCTGTGCCTAAAACAGCAGCAAATACAAAAGCATTTCCATGCTGACTTGTACATGCAGTAGCCAACCAGGGTATTAGGAACAGGTGAGAGAGCTGCTATGTTTCCAAATAGACTGGATATTTAGAATCCTCCAGATATTAGGAATGGTAATCAGAAAAGACATGTGCAATTCCTTTTTATTCACAATTCTCATTTTTCCTAAAGAATGGTTATAAATTTTTTCCCAAAGGCGTTGTATTCATCCTTCTTTTAGTTCCTTTATTCATGAGGTGTACAGAGATGAAATATTGGTTTAGATTCAAAAAACATCCATAAGATTTACCCTAAGCTTTCCCTGTCAGAGAGATTCTAAAGAGCTAAAGAGATGGGAATCTGACATTTGGGAGCTAGATTAAAGAGAAAATCCAAATTAATCCCAAGGAGCAATACTCAATAGATAGTTATTTAGATACAGCATGTCAAACCTGCAAGCTCAGAGCTCAGTGGACTGGGCTGCCCCTGCCTGGTTTTTTGCCTGGAAGAGCTGTAAAGTGTTCATCCCAACCTGTCTTGAGTAGAAAGAAATGTCAGTCTCCAGCGCTGAAAACTCCTTGTGATTTTGTTTATTTCAATAGAGTTTATCATTACCTACAGTGTTCTGGAAGTAATAGAAAAGTGCATTAGAAGCACCTGCAAATGGAAATTAAATGTAAATTTAGATTGTAAATATGTGACTGCAGTAAATAGATAGCAAGAAAAAAGATGAAGAGATTAGAAACTTAGTACATTTCTCTAACCCTAAAGGGGATGTTTCTATAAATAGTTTAAAACTATTGAAGAGGTGCCCAGAGGAGGAAGGAGAGAACAGAGGCAAACAGATTTTCTCCTAATCCTCTTCGCACTGCAAAATTGGAAATTGTTTCTCAACCACATTTTCTTGGGCCGAAGGAAAAACAAAGTCTATTTCAAGACTAAGGGGCATGTGGGTTGCTGTCTCTTAGAACTGATTTTGAGGATAGCTCCCTGTTAGTGACAAGTGCTAGCAATGCCCTTGCCAGGAGAAAAGGAACAAGCACAAAAATCAATCCATGTGTAGGTGTGGAGGGATGGATGAGAAAATCCAGGGAGCAGGATCTCTCCTGGCTTCCCACTTTTACCTAATGTACTCCTGGAACAGGAGACCCCAGGATTCAAACCAGAAACTTTCAAGAGGAAATCAGCTTATGTTCACTCAAGAGACCTAGCATGTTCTGAATTCTATCTGTTCTAGGAAGAGATCTACAAAGGTTGAAAGAAAGGTGAAAAAAGTTTGATTCTATGAAGGGAAAATAAAGACCTTAAATATTTGGCAAAGAACATCTGACACATGTCTACAGTAGTAAAAGGTCTTTGTGAAGAACAAAATAAGCAGCCCAAGGAGACACGGCCCACATTTCTCCAATCTCTTCCTCAGGGGCAGAGGTAGGGCCTGGTTTAAGGTTTATGTAAAGCTGTGTGCTGGGGTGTAGCTCAGGGAGCAGCTCCGGGAAGCTGGTGTTTGGGCACGGCACCAAGCTGACTGTCCACCCATGTAAGTACAGAGACTGGGGCTACATGCAGCACCCACAGTCTCCTTTCCAGGCTGGTCCAGAAAGCTTCCAGAAGGGCACATACTTGTTCTGTAGGCTCCATCACAGAGAAGCAGCCCAGGGGAGATGGGAAAGCTCTCAAATCTCACCTTTAATGTTTCTTCCTCTCTCTCCTCCCTTTCTGCAGTCAGTTCCCAGTAAACCAGAATCTAGTGAGTCCGTGTGAGCAGTTTCAGCAACAAGCAGAAAAATGGTAAATCTCCCCCAAAGTGCAATAAAGTAGGATCTATGTGAGCACCAGCCAGGGTAAGAAAATTAGGAAAGGAGAAAAAAAGAAATGGATTACCAAGCTGAAGGTGGCAGCTTAGTCATAAAAAGAACAATAAAGAATTTTAATTTAATTTTTAAAATATAGTATATAAATATGTATACAAGCATACAAATACGTAAGAATTCCAAGGACCTCTGGAAGCTAAGGTCTCACCTGCAACAGCTGCCTTGAGGAATTAGAAAGAATGTACAAACCTGTAGTCTAGTGCAGTGTTGAGACCCAGGGCTCTTCTGCAAAGGGAAACCCTTTCCTGTTTTTTGTAAAGCCTTGCTAGGCTGTGAGAATACTGGAGGCAGCACCTATAAACTGATATTTGGAAAAGGAACTCTCTTAACGGTAAATCCAAGTAAGTGGAAGGGAATCGGGAGAAGGGGGATTCAAAGGCTTCTTATTTTAATCACCTGCCTCTCCAAAGCATCCTAGCTTAGCTTCCAAATCTAAGGTTTGTGTTAGGGGTATATGGTCCACATCAGAGGGACTAGCACTCCATTGTATGAAGACTAAATTACCTTTATTGAAAAACATTCCTATCGTTCATCTTAAGTGAAATTATTGGTGCAGAGAGGAAAATTGTATATAGGATCCTGAGGGATTCAGCTAAGGCCAGGCAATGTTTGCCAAAAAGATAGAAAGGAAATTGGCATATTGTGACTATGCAAATTCAGTAGACCAAATATAAATCTTCTTGATGGAGATACTAAAACTCACTCAAACTGCTGAAATAATGAGACCTTGTGATTTCATTAACTAATGCTAGGAATTCTACAGGCAGATTTCTTCTTTTATCTTCATTTTATCTCTCTTAAAGGAACTGTTCTCAGTCCTCTAAACCACTAAACTAAGATCTCCATGGGTAGAAATGTCTGGGTGAGTCAGACAGAGCTTTTAGCCCCATTTTTTTCCTTGGTTACCAAATTAATTAATTTGGCTCCACTTAGTTCTCTTGAGAACCAGGGTAAATTCATCCATCATCTGAGTCATGAGAATAGAGCAGGACATCCTCCCCTTCACATCCACACCCACTGTTTTCTCACAGTGAGGGTATGTGTGCACTGAAAAAGTTCAAGATGTTATATATGAAAAGACAGAGCTGTGGTTGCTCTTGGCACATCTTGAATCTAAGTTGCTGGTGGGCTTCTCAGAGTAGTGCTTCCAACTAATGCAGAGAAGACTGACTTGCTATAACATTCAGGTAAAGGGAAAATGGGAAAGGTTTGAAGGGACCCAATCTTCTTTTGACATAAGCTAAGTGCCCTGGATGCTGAATACAGGCCAGAAAGCTCAGCTTTATTCAGCACTGCTCTCTATGATCTAGGAACGATGTCACACTAAGAAAGGCATGAACACAGAGCAGACAAAGTTCTTTTGAAAACTGGCTGGGAGAGAGGGAAACAAGTAAATGATTCCGTGACCCTCTGTATGCAGCGTAAGGGATCAATGAGCCAGCCCTGTGGCCCAAGGCTTGGAGTGTTCTGGACTGGCGCAGCCTGCAGATACACAGGGCAGTTAGCCATGCAGTTCTCACTGGCAGAAGTGCCTTGCTTGGCAGGAGTGAAATCAGCACGTCTGCGACAACTGAAACAATGAATAATACATGATGTTGTCAAATCCCATGCATTCAGCCGTCTCCGAGGTCTTATCACATTAAAGCTTCAAGGGATTCATATGAACATCTCAGGAGACTCAAGGACTCAGTCTCTTTTCCCAGGGTAGGCAGGCAAGGCGGGGGATGAGAAAGTCAGTTTTATCTTTGATGTTTTGCTCTAAACAGAATAGCGCAAGGATCTGGGGTGGGCTTTCCAGAACGCAGACCGAAGCAAGGAGCCCTCTCAGCACTTGGTTTTCCTTAGGGGGGCCCGTAAGCTCTAACAACCCTTTTGCTTTAAAATGCTGAATGGGCCAGGGAGTTTGACAGCCTAACCATAGGGAAAACATGCACATGAGGCAGGATACTTCCAAAGCTCTGAGCAGTAATTGTGTGCCAGATTTCCTATGCAGTGGGCCCTTTACAAGCAGGGTTCACAAGGCTGGAGTCCAAGAAGCCCATGACTAAATTCCATTTCCTTCTATCAGCAGAACACAGAGATTATTGCCCGGGTAACACTTAGATGTCCATATGTTTGAGGCCTTCAGCCTATGGCCGGTACCTAGTTTTGCTTATGGAGGCTAAAGTGTGTGGGATCAGGCAGGGGTCATACTGTGAATACGGAGAAATATTAAGGAGCTGGGAAGGTGGTTTAAATGCTGGTCTTTAAAGTAAATGGGTGCTTCTGCCCAGCTAGATGTCAGCCTTTTCTCTCTCCCTTCTCATCCATCTCACCAAGCTAAAGTTTTAACCTTTTGCTGATGAGTCATTGCTTAAAGAAAGGAATAGCATCTGGTTTGACTATTGTCTCCTTTGGAAGTCCTGTAATGTTTACAATGTCTAAGTTGTATTGGTCTTGTTCTCTACTGTTTTGTCCAACTTTATAATATCTAATGAGATAGACAAATCTTTTTAAGGAAACAAGAGACAACGTTGATAACTATTGTTAATAACCGTATACTCTGTTCTACATCATGTGCTAAGTCTATCCTTGGTTTTGACTGACAGCTTTGTTTTGCCATATTTGATTTTATTCTCCCCCCCCCAAAAAGTAATAAGAACTAAGGAGTAATAAAATCTAAAATGTGTAAATTTTGTTGTAAAAAGAGAGGAAGGGGAAAAAAGAGCTCTAACGGATATAACAGCAAGTGTGTATAGGGATGTTGAATAGCTGACTATATTAATATTTTTGGATCATTGAACACAGCTGTTTGTAGTCTCTCTGTATGAATGTCTACTTTGTATTCTTTGATACTGTGATTTGAGCAACTATTTCCAAGATGATAATATGTAATCTATTAACAGGTGATTTCTTACTGTTATGCTTTTTTTTGTAGTTCTGTATTATATGTAACCTTACACTGCTTTGTTTTGTTTTGTGTTTTTCTCTTTTTCCTCTTAAATAAAAAAAAAAAAAAAAAAAAAAAAAGAAAGGAATAGCAGTTTAAAAGTTGAGTTCAAATAAAGGACTAAAAGAATGTTTTCTATACTTTGGGCTAGGATTTGATCACAATCATAACCACTTAATGAGCCCAGATATAGCCCAAGATTCCCATGGCTGTGACAGACAGCACTGAGAAATTTTGTCAAAGGGTGAAACTTACAGCAACCCCAAGCAAACATGCAAAAAGCTGTCCCTTCTGGGTCCTCACCTGCCTGCTTCCCTATGGTCACTCGGTTGCTGTGTGAGGTCAGGCACCACAGCTAAGACTGTTGCCTGACTAGATGACCAAGTTACCCCAAGATGGAGGAGCTCCCCAAAATAACATCTTTCTTTGCTAAACCTAAATAGTCTCCAGGATAGTTAATCACCAAAATAAGATATAGGCTTTCTGAGAGCTATTCCCTACATTTCACCAAGTTCAAGACTGACAGAAAAGTCATACTGTGTGAAGGCTCCATTT
This sequence comes from Cavia porcellus, assembly GCF_034190915.1. Taxonomy (NCBI): domain Eukaryota; kingdom Metazoa; phylum Chordata; class Mammalia; order Rodentia; family Caviidae; genus Cavia; species Cavia porcellus. Next base: position 22,742,414 of record NW_026947509.1, on the reverse strand, counting down.
AATATGCCCAGAATTTTGTTTTCCTTCTGTGTGGCAGGGCATGAGGGAGAGCTCAAGAGACAGTGTTTCATAAAGCTGAAGTCTTAGCCTCATATAATTCTAGTCAGCCTCCACAAGACTGAACACTCTCCTCCTGTCTCCTTGTAATCAATTCATTGTCATCAGAAATGTGTGACACCTCGAAGGGAGGAAAGGACATGTCTTGAAAACTGATCAGAGAAATTGTCCTGAAAATGATGCTGTTAAATGGAAATGAGACCTTTAGAAAGAGAGCTGAGAAATCAGGAAGCTTCAGTACAGAAACCGAAGGAAATAGAGAGGGAGAGTGGGGGCAGGCCCTGGGGAGCAGAGGCCAGATGCCCCAGGATCAGGTGTGGAAGTGGTCCTCTGACCTTCAGAGGGAGAAACTTGGTTGGTCACCTCAGTCTAGCCCCATCAGGTCGGTTTATTTTCCCCATAAATAATCTAGGAAGAGGGCAGTGACCCCAGGGTTTCATGCAGGGTTCTTGTAAAGGCCTGCATTACAGTGTTAACAGTGGTGGTGCTGGCTATGGGAAGCTGACGTTTGGATCAGGAACCACCTTGAGTGTCTATCCAAGTAAGTGTAAGAGGACAGAAGCACCAAGAGAATTCTGGAATCTCATCCATGTTGCTAAGTTTTAAAGAAACAGATACGGTATGGGAGCCGGACCTTGCTTGTAGCTAACTAGTGTCATCCAGGTCTTTTCTCTTCGTCATCTCAATATGCAGAGTTTCCCTTTTAGACTCAACTCTCTCCTCCTGCTATGAGCAAAGCTATTCTTGACCTTCACCTTGGAAAGTTAGACTCTTTTCTGCTTTCAGGGGCTTCTCTGGAGGCGAGGCCCTAACTTCTTTGCAATTCTATTTTTTAGCACCATTCTGTCAGAGAGTTCTTCCTTATATCAATCTTAAATTCTTCTTGGCACAGCTGAGGCCAGTTCCACTGATCTCAGCCACAGTGGAGAGGGATAATTGGGAGCGGTTTGAATAGGTGCATGATATTCAGTTCAGAATGGGTATTAAATGAAAGCAGAGAAAGGCAAACTGAAGACTGAATAGGACTCTGAGGCCTTATTTCAAATCCTTCTATGTTCCTACTGCTTCTATAAGTACAAAACTTACAAAAGGAAAAAGAGAAAGGATAGACAGAAATAAGCATCTGCTGTGTCCATTTCCTATCACCAAACCACAGGCAAAGGATTACAATTAATTCCAAAGAGTTTCAGATACAAGACCACTGGCTTCCTCCTTGTGGTGACTTGTATCCTTGCTGATAATTAGAGCAGATAGAAAGAGTTGGCTGTGGTGTGTTTGTGGCTGCACCCCACTGGGAAGAGAGAGAAATGCAACTATTTTTTAAGATTCATAAAGTTCCTCCTGTCAGTTGTCATAAAACTCCTTGCTGCAGGGAGACTTGTGACAACTATGAGCAACTGATATTTGGAAAGGGAATTTGAGTAACAAGGAAGCTAAGCAAGCTGGAAGGACTCAAACTCACAGCATCCCCATGTGGGTCTTTCTTATAGGGGCCCTAAGAGAGCCAAATGGGCATGAATTAAGGAGGTCCTGCAGCTTGGAGAGCGGGTGTGTAGAAATAAGAAATCAAAGCTGTAAGAGATGGGCAGGGAAAACAGTTAAAAAGCAAGAATATGTCTTTCACTGCAGCTTGGCAAGCCTGAAATGGGAAGGAAGTGATCGGAGAGAAAGGTGCCCTGACTCCCGTTGCCAGAGCAGGACACTGTTTCCCCAGGATCTCCACCCAGAACAGTGTCTTCTCATGCAAAAGGATGAGTCCAGCCCCTGCGTGCCTGGAGCACCTTCTCTGGTACAGGCATGGCTGCTCAGGCAGGTAGCACAGTGCCACTTCTGTGTTTGTGGAGGAGGTGTCTGATAGTGCTTTCTGTTTGGTCTTCTGAGTAGCAGCATAAATTCACAGCAAGTGCATGTAGAGCTAGAATGTGCCAGCACTGCTCTTGGGCCAGATGCCCACTTGTGATGTCTCAAATATGTACGATGCCTCTTATTGCAGTCTGGTTCTAATGAGCAGGGTACAGATTGGACCAATATCATCCATTTTTGGTTGAGTTTCTCCAAGCACCGTGATGTGAGAGCCAGCACTGAGAAGCTGACATTTGAGCTCAAGAACCAATTGACTGAAATATGCCAACAAGGTCTGAAAGGCCAGAAGGGCCTTCAGTACTCAGCTATTGTTGTTAACTCTGGCAGTTGTCATTTCGGCAAAACACATCCACTTAGAAAAGTCAACTCTTCATTAACCAGACAAATGAGAACAACATATTGACCAGAGATAGGGAGTGGGGAGCCCCATCTCAGCCTCTGAAAGCCTGGTATTTCCAGTCCTTTAATCATGGTGTACCGGCAAGCATATGCCGTCTCAGTGAAGGCAGATCAGTGGTGTCTGCGGACCTGGTGTCACCAAGGTAGGGCTTGGAGATGGAGATGAGGTGCAGACAGAAATGCTGAACAAACTGAGGAATAACAGGGAAGGGAGGAGGAGACAAGAGAGCCCAAGGGTGCTTCTTAAGTCTGCAGCATGTCAGAGATGCTAATGACACTAAGGTGGAGAAGTCCACATTCTTAGCAAGTTTCCCGTTATCCCCAACAGAATCTGCCATAGTGGTGGCTTCAACTCAGATCCCATAGGCAGTGTTGGGTAACACTCGAGATGCCTTTTGAAGTGGTATCAAGAAAGCCTGGAGTCTATGCTCCTTAGGAGTCACCTGTCAGTTATTGTAAAGGGTTGGGTAGCTGTGTGTCATCCTCCAACAACAAGCTGACGTTTGGGCAGGGGACAAGGCTATCAGTCACCCCAAGTAAGTCTCCCATGGTATTGCTTGTGCAGTGTGACAGAGATGATAGTCAGGTACATGGGACTCAGACGGCTGTGCAGCTAGCAGTGTGGCTGAGGTCAGAAAGAGGAAAGCGCAGAGGTATATGAAAAAAAAGGTCAAATAATGGCAAACGTGGGTTTAGTCTTTAAAATGTGGCATGAAACACACTGTCCTCTACCACCATGTTCTCACTGAAAATGGGGGATGAGGTGGGGTGCAGAGAATGGGACAGACAGTGATAATGAGGGGTCCCACAAGTAAGGCAGGGTGGAAGATAGCAAGGTGATCAGAGTCTTGGGCAGGGCTAAGATCAACAAATTGCTCCAGAAGTTTCACAAAGAAATAAAATTCTTCCCAGAGTCCAAAGATGTCATAAGAACCCCTGATTAAAATGCATTTCAGAATGATATGATCATCAGGAGAGAAATTAAGTCTTGAAAGAAAGAGAATTTTTTAATACCTAAGCATAAGACAAATGGGCTTACACCTTTAATTAGACAGCGAGCAGCACAAGATGCACATTATCCTTCCTTTTAATCCACTCTCAGGAGGACTTATCCCTCCGGCTACACATGGTCACAGCTGCTGCGAGGCCAGGAGCTCTTTCCTGCTAATATTCCTGTTCCTACCAGTCATGCAGAGGGTAGGGGAGTGCACCGCCTGCCGCTGGGGCCTCTGTTGGCCCAGGTGTGAGCTCTGGCTCTCTCTTCCTCCTGGTTTTTGTTGAGCTTCCTATCACAGTGGAACAGTGGCAACCGGTTCTATTTTGGGACAGGAACAAGTTTGACTGTCATTCCAAGTAAGTCAAAGGAAATTTTCCATCGCTATTGTGTAAAACAAACCCTTTCAACTGCAGAGGGAACCATCAAAAGTCTGCTATGCTATTTCTCTGCTTCTAAGGATAAGTTTATCTGGAGCACCTCCTCTCCACCCCAGCAATGATTTAGGACAGTGCAAGTTTTTAAATGCTTCCCCTGAAAATTCCTGTGGGGCAAGGGACAGACAGGGCTGTTTGTAGCTGGGGCCTCTCCCCTAGCTCCCTCTGTGACTGCACTGAGGAGAAGGGGCTCTGTGTGCAGAGGCATCCAGAACAGACAGTTGAAGGATGATTCTCTATGGAGGCAAAAGGAGAAGGAGCCAGACGAGGGCAGAAACAGAACATTGAATGATGTGGAGGATTGAGGGCCCACACTCACCCCCAACGAGTGCACAGATACCACCTAGAAAGAGAAAAAGGATTTCTGTTCTCTCTAAAGATAAATTTAGCAGAAAAACCAAAATACATGTCATGACTCCCCTGATAACAGCCTTTTGTCCTGGTTTCTCCCAGTTGTTCCAGCAGAAAATGGTAGGAAAAGGATACTGGTGGCTTTGATTTCCTGGAAGGATTGAGGGGAGTAGGCTCACAAAACATGGGCAGAGGCTTCCAGGACACCCAGGGGAGTTTGGAGCGGTGGTTTTTGTAATGGCTTAGCACACTGTGTGTCTGGCTATGGAAGTCAGACACTAACCTTTGGAACTGGAACCAGGCTCACCATTATACCCAGTAAGTACTTTGTCTCTGTCAGGAAATCATCTCATATCAGATTCTGAGGGTCAGACTGGACCACACAGGCATAGACAGAGATTTCCATCTGTCCTTTCTCATAGCACGTAGAGATGGGTGGCAGTCAGATATCTGAGTTTCTAAAGGAGCTTCAGTCATGAATATTTAATTCATAACTAGAAAATATAATTCACAATTCTGTTTTTGCTGCTGCTATCATGTGCTAATGTGACATGTGAAGAGAACTCAGAAAGAATGACTGCATCTTCACTTTCGTATGATAATTTTAACTTTAAATTCTGTGTTTAGAAAAAAAACAGTAGAAACATAGGATATCAAAAAAACAAGCAAACCAGGAGAAACAGAGTGACAGTTAGACAGAATGTCAGGCAGCTTAATCTGACTAAGGTAACCTGCTGTTGTTTCTTTTGGCAGATGGTAAATGTCTTTGCAAGGTACTAAGAGCTCGTGCCCTGGATGGGACAGGGCCACCCTAAGTAGGAAGGCCAAGCACTGATCCCAAGGGTAAAACTGAAACTTGAAAAACTCCAGGGTTTTTGTCCCCAGTGGAGCTTATTGATGGGGTGACACGTCTGCATTTAGTTAATTACAGTTTAGACGAGGCACAGACTTAACTCTTAGAAACACTTATGCCTGTGACAATAGATGACAGATAAGGGATAAAGGTATACCATATATATGCATAGAGTATTATGCAAAATATGGGGCAGATAGATTTCTTATACCAGCAATGAAAATCTGTGGAAAGTTTCAGTATGTTTACAGACAGCCTTGCAAAATGGAAAAAGTATGTATATAGAAGAACAAGAACCAGAAGTATGGGACGTGTCCAAGTCTGGTTTCCCCAGCTGTCATAACCACTCTCTTACCTAGAAGTCTCTTCTCTCTTTTTGCTTTTCTGCATTAGAAATTAAAGACATGAGTGTTGGAGATTTTCATGACTCAGACTCCAATAGTGAAAATTACATTACAGAGCCCTTCTCGGCAAGGCTAGATGAAGCACCTGTACACATCAAGGTCTATTTCTTCTCTTCTTCATGGATGAGACAGGGAAATTATCTCTCCATACTCTGAATCCAGGGCAAGGGAGCTCAGAGAGAATCCTGGTGCTAGAAGTGAGGTAATGGCAGAACTAAGCCGTGGGACTTCGGGATCCAGTGACAGTCGGTCTACTGTGTCCCAGATGGCATAATAGCCTGAAATGTCCAGGGAGCTGTCTCACAGGAGATCATAGCACACCCAGGGGAGATGCCATTGAGAGGAACTGAGCATAAGAATGCTTTACTCAAAAGGGATCAGTCAGACTGGCTCAACTCAGAGACCAAAACATTTGAAACTATGTGGAAGTCACCTATAATGAGTTCACTTTCCAAGCAGTGCTTCCAGAAATTTTTAGTAGTTGGTAATTGCTGTTGACTTAGAATTTGGAGAGCGTAATGGCAGAGTGAAATTATGTGGAACAGGAAAATCTGATTAGGATGAATGAAGTGAAAGAAAATTCTGACTACAGGGATAGAAAAATCCTGGAAAAAAAAAAGATATAGTAAACCTTGGAGGAGTTGTAGCATTTATTTTATCCCAAACAACAAAATTCTAATACAAATTCTAATAGCCAAATTTTACCATAACATGATCAATCTTTTTACATTTGCAAAATTTTGCAACTTATTATACTGTCATTGGCCAAATACCAGCAGGTCTTAAGTGCAAAGTGGAACATTCCTCTCAGCACTAAGGCACCTACACCCCACTCACACCCAGGTACTGTTTTTGTAGAAGAGTTTAATGCTGTGTGAGCTATGGGAACAAGGTGACCTTTGGCTCAGGAACAATTTTGAAGATCAAACCTTGTGAGTACAAAATACTTTCTGGTCTACCTCAATTCCCAACCAAGTTTTGAACAGACTCTGACTTGGAAGTATTTGATTGTAAAGAAAGAATAAGTGAAATTCCAGATGCAAAAACTTGCACTTCCTTAGTATTATTAAGAATTTCCATACATTACCTTTGAGAGAATTAATCATGCCAATTTACCAGTGTGACCTACAGCTTTAAAATGGTGTTTAAACTCAGGAAAAAAAAGAAAGAAAGAAAGAAAATTCAGCTTGCATGTGGCCTACATTGCTTGCTGTTTGGGTGTCTACATTTGCCAAAGGGAACTTCAGCCTATGGTTTGGAGCTTAAAGATTCCCCCTGAGCCTGTGACTTAGGTGTAAGAAATGCTGGACGCTGCCTGGCTCACAGGCCATTTCTGGGACAAGTGTCAAGGAGAAGCCAGACAGATTAGTGAGGATACAAAGGTCTGTCCTGTTTCTGTAACACTGCTGACAACAGTGTGACGAGCAGCAGCTGGGAGAAGCTGACTCTTGGGACCAGGACTCATTTATCAGTTAGGCCCAGTAAGTCTAAGCAGAAAATACAATCTTCATGTCTTTTCCAATTCTTTGCTCTGGCCTGACATTTGAGTTTTCCTCTTGCAGATTCCAGATATACAAACTATTGTGTCTTTTTGTGTCTCTTTTGATATTTGTGACTAGGGTCCTTTGTTCTACCTACCCTCTCCTATGTGTCAGAGGAATTTTGTGGCTGTGGTTACTCTGATGGAGAAGCTGACTGTGATGTTGTTGTTCGTTGTGCTACAGTTCTCCCCGTCCTCAGGCCCCTGGTAATGAGAGATGTGAGCTTTCATGCCAACATTAAGAGAGAGGAAGAAGTGACCAGTAGCACAGGGCAGAGCTGCAACACCGTCGCTGGTGACTGTGGGTCTCAGAAAAGCTGTGGAGGTTCTCAGAGGCACAAGGCCTGATTTTCTGGCAGGAGGTTTCTGTCAAGGCTTGTTTCAGGGTGTGAATACTGGAGGTGCTCAGCGGCTCACCTTCGGGAGAGGCACCCAGCTGATCATCCAGCCTCGTAAGTGCTTCCGTCTGAAGTAGGGGTCTAAATACAGCCCCTCTGGAAATATTTAGAAATCTTTTTCTTGAGCTTTTGGTACCACTGACACATTGATGCCATCCTAGGTAGCTAAGAGATTTTGAGCCACAGGGATAAAGGAGATAATGCATTCTGTGCTCAGCAGAACCCCTGAGATTTGCCTTTTTGCAACTGTATTGGACTAGAAGTCCATTATTGGTAATCCTCACCTCAGGCAAACAAAGGATATGAGCGTAGGACCGGGACAGAAATATATGCAGGCCACATCACCAGCAAACACTTTTGCAATGAAAATTGCTTTCCTTGGAATTGCTGAAATGGTTGTGTAGAGAGAGGTGCAGTTGCTTCTCCTTCTCTGTCTCCATGCCCTCTGCTCTATCTGACTTTGGGACATTAAATTAGAGCAGTTATTAATCATTTGATTTCTCAGTCCCATCATTCATCAAGTGTGACAAGAAGGGCCCATTAACATGAAACCCAGAAGAGAAAGGACAAAGAGCTTAATGCCCGATGTCTTTAGAGTTGAACTTGACAACTCTTCAGCTTTAATCAACTAGCCAGTGAGCCGTGATCCATTCAGGTCAAAGAGAGCAATCACCAGGTAGTGTTTATCAGGCCAGCACCTGGCCAAGGTGCCACTGCTCTCATAAGAACTCACACTCCAAGCCTGGAAAGCGATCCCCAAGGGCTTGCTAGGATCACCAGGAAGAGGTCACAGGGAGGATGGAAGGAAAGTCAAGCACCAGGTTTTCGTCATGGAGAATCTTGCAGTGTAATCATGGTCAGTGGCAGAAACTTGCCTTTGGGACTGGAACAAGACTTCAGGTCAGCCTTGGTAGGTAACGGGAACTGTGAGGTAACTTAAGTGTGTGTGACTTTAAAAGAAGGAGTGCTACAGAGGGTATATCCTGGCTGACTGGTCCTCTCTTCCTTCTGGTGAGAGTGACCTCACTGAGACACATGCATGCAAACCATACTTGTGCTATTTTGGTTTCCACCGCTGAGCCTTTCCTTTGCAACTGTGAAAACTTTCTGCTCCAAGATTCTTCAGTCTTCCTTAAGTAGTATGTTTCCTTTGAACTGTGAATTTGAGGATTAACATCACCAGGACTTTGTCACTCTGAGCAACAGAATGGAAAGCATTGTCAAACAGAGCAAGTTCTTACTCAGATAAGCTTTCATGGGTAATAGGTGTGAATGCCAGGAAGTGAGCTAGATTGACCTTCTAAGGACAGTTTTAGGGACTTTAAGGAAGCAGTTTAGCATCCTACCTGCTCAACTTCTGACAGGAATCACTGTTAGACTATCAGTGCGTTAAAAGCAAAACCTTGACCCCCTGAGTCAGAATCAAATGCCAACACGTTTCCCCACAGCACTGCTATATTTCATTATTTACCAATTATGAAATGACTGCATGATAATTAACATGAAATTTTATAGATGAGTGGTTTGAGCATTTTGAACCTATGATTAATATGCAAATTGTAGAAATTCTCAGGCAAGCCACCCGGCAGGTCCTCATGCACAGGAGTGCCTGAAGCAGGCAGTGTGCCTGGAATTGATTGCTCTGAGGCACTAGTTTATGCATTGTTCAGGGGCCCATTTGAAAATGAATTACATGGCTATTTGGTTCTAACTCAGCTGAGCTTCGTGCACTGAGAAGTACCCATGTTCAGGCATAGAGGCTCAACATAATAGCTCCATACCTGTTGGAAAGAAGAGTGAGATGGTTGTGTTGTGTGGCACTTAGCAGTGCTTGTCATCCTTGTCCCTAACTCACTGGGAGCTGGCTGCGAGGTTTCCCCAGGAGGTTTTTGTTAGAGCGTGTATGGCTGTGGTAATAATAACAACAACCTAAGATTTGGAGCAGGGACCAGACTGACGATAAAACCAAGTAAGTAAGGGGAATGGGTCGATCTCAGAAGCTGATCTGAGACTTAAAACACTGTTACTATAAAGATGATCAATATGCTTGATTTCTTTGTCCCTGAGACCCTCAGCTGGTTACAAGTCTGTTGGCTCTTAAATACTGGTAATCCCAAAGCTTAGCTCAGGAGGAAGCTGTACATTTCACTGACTTCTTCATTGGCTCTGGATATATAGAAATATTAAGGATAATATGAAGGCCCACACTTCCTGATAGGACAAAATGAAAAGACCCAACAATCCAGAAATCAAGTTTTTCACAATAAGAACCCCTCCACCCCCAGAGGAGCATTCTGTTGTTGTTGTTGTTGTTGTTGTTGTTGGCTTTTTAGGGTTCTGTTATTACTATCCTTTGTACAAACTAAGGCTGTGAGAACAGCATGGTCCTATTCCGGTTCCTAAAATAGCCACTCTCTGGCTCCAGTGTTGAGGTCTGTGCTGGGGGCCATGTCTCTTGTTATTGCCCTCACGTATCTTAAGCAAAAGCAGCCCATCAGAACCCGGTGCTGCGGAAGCAAAAGTGGTGATTTAAGATCAAGCCCAGCTCTATCTGCTCAAGCAGCTGTCATCTTTAGAGAAATGTCCTAACCTTGCCAGGAAGCTGGGAGCTGAGGCTGCAGGGTGGGGAGACTTCCACTAGAGGGAAGATTAAGTTCACTGGCTCTGTCTCCTATGCCCTCCTACCTGCTGGTTATTGTAAGGCCCCATATGACTGTGGATTTGGGAGGAAGCCAAGGAAAACTCACCTTTGGAAAAGGCACTATGCTCTCTGTGAAACCAAGTAAGTGGGGGTTTTGAAGCCTGCACAGTGAGTGCAATAAAGCATAAGTCAGAGTGAGTAAAAAGACATTAACCAGTTCTTCTCCCTGGATCTCTTCTCCCCTTTCTCCCATTAGCTCCACAGAAATATTCCTGTGAATTGCCCCCTGGAAGCCCATGGTTCACGCTGTCATTTCTCTCTACTGGACATGAGCAAACTTTGGGCTTCAAATATGTAGGAAGAGCCCCTCTCTAGGATGGGCTTCTCCAGAGTGACTGCCTGCCCACCTCACTATGAGGCAGGGAGACCTTTCCATTAATGGTGTCATGGAAGAGAGAAGCTTTATTTAAACCATCACAGGCCTGGATGAGCCATTGTCTGCCTATGACTACTATGTGATTGGTTTTTAGACAGTAGCTTATTAGAGGATCATAAGAAGAAGAGAAACTGAGGGGCTACTATAGGGAGCTTTTTGTTAGAGGAAAATACACTGTGGAACTCAACACTGGGTATAAACTTAACTTCGGCAAAGGCACCTCACTGTTGGTCACATCCGGTGAGTTCTTGTGGTTAACTAATTACCTTTTATGAAAAGAAATCCAATGGGACCTGTTGAAACACAGCTAAATTTAATTGCTTCATTTAGCATGCAGTTGTTAACTACATTGGATGTGTGAGTAAGATATGAATACATGTTTCCCTGGAGGCTGGATGTGGTTATCAGGTCTATGGGCAGATTGATAAATTGTACTAATACTGCAATCAGTGTTTCTGGAAGGTCCACAGAGCACACTGTGGCTTTTGGAAAGAGGTAGCGATAAGAAGAAAAGCTTTATGATAAAGACAAAAACAATCTAATGAAAAGGGAGGCTACCAAGGCAGCAGTGTGCAGCCAAGGAAGCGTGTCCTTAACAGATAAGTGATGAGGACCCAATTGAGTTTATGCTCTGTCATCTGGCAGAACTGGAAAATAAGGAGCGTGGGGTGAGAATTTGGAGGAAGGGAGGGTAGCGACAGCTACAAGCTCTTGTGGCTCTGTCCTTCTAGAGAGGAGCAGAAGAGTACAGCCTTTTCCAGACAGAGAACAGTCTCACATTAGTGACCTTGTTTCTATTTCAAAGTCCCACTCTTCATCCCGGGAGCAATCTCACCCCCTTACCTCAGTGGACTGAGCTGACCCTGTGTGAGAGGCAGAGGGTCCCAGTCCAGTACCTTGGAAAGCTTCTCACCTTCACGGGATTATCTGTGAGGAAGCAGAATGTTTATCCAAGCTGCGAAGCTGTCAGGGAGAGGGTAATAGAGATGGATGATAGAAAGCAATATTGAAAATTCACAGGCTATCTCTATGCTGGTGGGGGTTTTTCTGTTTGTTTGCTTTGCTTTTTTCAGTTAGAATTACAGAAAAGAATACCTTCCAAGCAGGCATGCTACTGCCAGAAATGTCTGCCATCTCACATTTTAGTAGCATTTCATCAGCAATCTGCTGTGCCTGAATCAAGAGTGACAATAAGGTAATGGGACTGATATGTTAACAAATAGGATTTGTACATTTAAACAAGTGGCTCAAAGCACTCAGCTTGAAGTGGTATGCACTTTGGTCCCACAAGCTGCCATTGCTTGAGTCCCCTTCTGAAAGTGTCCTCAAAGACCACAGCACTGTCTCTTTGTAGCATCCATGATAGCTTAATCCTTTGAAAGCAGATTTCACTTTTATTAATAATCAAAAGCTTTTCAGAAAGAAGACATCAGTAAAAGAAGGATTCAAACTAGTTACTAATGCCATTTTGGATCCAAAATGAAGTGTAACAATAAAATAATGACATTAGTTCATTTTGTGCTTCCTAAGCTGACACTGGGAGGAGTCCTACAGGGAAGATTTTGAAGGGTTCAACAATCATTTAGATGTTTAAGTCCTAGTACATTTGCTAAATCAGCCTCTTTACTTAATAAACACTTTGCAATAATGATAGCATGAGATGGGAGCTGTTGGACAGTAAGCTGCTTCAAGAAATGGTAACCTTCTGCTGGTTTATGTAGAGATACATAACACTGTGACTAACACAGGAACAAACAAATACATCTTCGGGGCAGGCACCAGGCTGAAGGTCTTAATGAGTGAGTATTCCAGGCAAGACAGGCTTTATTTTACAAGTTGTTGATGTGTTCTTGTCTAGAGGGTCAAGAGAAAGAGAATAAAGGAAGTAATCACTATTAATTATAGATACTAAAATTACTGCTATCCAAAATGGCAATTCTGAGTCCCTCCACTCTGAACAGTAATGGTAAAGAAGAGCCCTGAGGTTCATAATAATGGACTAACCACCAATCTTGTAAGAGTTTTATTAATCACTGGGAAATATTTATGGATCGAGAACCTCAAGTGACTCCCCTAAACAGATTATGAGTTGAATGTTCTTTGTTCTCTTCTTTTAAAACTGTAGTCTTGCTTCACATTTTTCACTCACTTTTTGATTATGCCTTTCCCTCTATAAAACTCTATGCTTCTTCCTCTGGGCACTAACATTTTGAGAAACCATCTCAAGAAAAAAATCGTGTCCACTGTGTAGCCTGTCACTCAGCACTCTCTAAGATCTGAGCCTTGTCTGGGCTCCAAATTTATTTCTAATTATTCCTTTTCACAAATGCTCTGCTCCAGGAAAACTGGGTGCCTATTTCCCGTGAATACTTACGAGTGCCTACACCTGTGTCCTATGTCCACACAGCAGGCATCCTGGACCCACCTCCTAAATAGGCACCTCCTAAAATCAGGTCAAATGAGCAGGTTTCATATTCTTCTCACCTGGAGAGCCAGCACAGTTGCCATCAGACTTAATTTCAGGAAGATACTTGAGAAATTATACTCTTTAAAAAGATGGTCAGGGTAAGCGCTCCAACAGGCAGACAGCAAAGTAGGAAGAAGGGAATCTGGTTGCTGTCATGAGTGTAAGAAGAGGGATATGTCCACAGGAACATATCCACTGGAAGAAAAACAGCACGGATTAAACCCAAGTAGAAAATCTATGGCTGCTTATGTGTTCCTTGCTTTACCCCTGGAGTGGCTCATCTCTAATTTTCAATGTTAAATTCCTGGTCTTCAAGGGGGCCAGTAAAAGCAAAGGAAAAGAAAGCTATGCCGATCTTCAGTGGTGATCCTAGTGGAGTTTTTATCTCAGGCCTTCCTTCAAGTGATGTCAAAATTGAGAGAGGCTCAAAACAATCACCTCAAAAGGATGGGGGATGCAGAAAATAAAAGGACCTGAAGCTGGAATCAGGGTGATTTTCAGGGAGAGCATTGCATGTGGACATCCCTTGTTCTGGTCACCAGGGAAGTTAGGCATCTTAGCTGTTCCAGAAGCTGGTCCTTCCTCCAAGATGCACGGCTACAGCACCCTGAAGGAGTAGATCAGCACACTTGTCCCTTCTTGCCAGGTGGCCAGTAACAGCTTCCCTCAAACTCTCTCACTGTGATATAGTCTCTCTGACTGCTTTTGCTTTGGTCCATGGACATAAACTGTTTCTGCTTTTCCACATGAGATATATGATTTTCAGAACTCTGGGGAATTATTATCTAAAACACTAGAGGATGTGCTGGGATTTTGGCAGTCAGTATTCTGGGTCTGGGTGGGAAAACTCCTTCCTTAGAATAGTTAGAATATCCTTCATTTCTCTAATGTAGAAAGAGTCCCGAAATCCAAGCTGCTGCTAGAATTTTGTGCCAGCTTATTACTGTGACAATTACTTAATATTCTCCATGCTCACAGTATCACTCCTTCCAGAAGATCTTTAGGGAAAACTTACTTCAGTTTCCAGGAGGTTTTTGCTGAGCTGAAGATCACTGTGTGAATAATAATGCAGGCAACGTGCTCACATTTGGAGGGGGAACAAGGTTAATGGTCAAACCCCGTGAGTATCTCTGCTGAATCTGTAATGAATGCTCTAATTTCAAAAGGAAACCATAGCAATAAGCTCAGTTTTCTCTTTCCTCTATACTTAACTTTATTTTATATTAATTATACTGATTATGTGGTATATATTTGTGGCATATGTACACATGGAAAATGGATGCTTATGTAAATTATTTGACACAGGAACAAATGCACGGGAGAAAAATGGGTTCCTTGTGCTTTTGTCTTTAACTGTTTGGAGCAGAAAGTCTGATTTGTTGAACACAGGGGAGGATGAGCCCTGGAGTGGGAGAATCCTTCTCTAGTGACTTCATCAGAATTGTACAGCTTTTCCTGGCCTGCTCTGGGGGTAGCTTGTTCTGATGTTTAAACTCAGACAGGCCTTTCCATCCTGGCATACCATGAATTGACCACCATAATAAACGGTCTTCCTCACTGCCTTTCGGCTAGCATCCAAACTGAAGGAACACACTGACTGGATTTGGGGATTGTAAGGGATTTCCTGGTACACATCGACGGGTCTGTTTCTGTAAAGCTTTCTATGACTGTGTAATGTTGGCTCCAGCCGTAAGCTGATTTGGGGATTGGGGACAAGTCTGGCAGTAATTCCAAGTGAGTCTTCATGTTAATGCTTTCAAACTTGTCTGTGCGATTTGAAATATCTCAGAAATTTCTCTTTTTTTAAGCCTTGTTTCAAAATGTCTAGTGTTTTTGTCCTGTCCAATGAAGCTGAGTCTTTACCTATCCTTCAGTGAAAATAACTAAATAAAAGAACCCAGGAGTGCAGAAGTAGGAAAGCATAGGGAATAGTGACAGAGCAACAGGTTGGCCTCTCACAAAAGGGTCATCAGGAAGCACTGAGAGTTGGACAAAGTACGAATACACATCCCAATTCATGGCCTGGGTCAACCCTACTGCACCAGCCTCACCATGGGCTGTTAGTAAATACTTCTACCGCTCCAGTCAGGTAGAAATCAAGAGTTTCTGGGGACTCTCAGGACCCACAGTCTTCCCACTGACCACACTAGAGAGCATCCCCACCTGCCATATTATCCAGAATGACTGAAACTAGTCGTGTAGTTTCTGCAGTTCTCAGTTCTCTTGGCTTGGATTCCTTGCTGTGACTTGCTGGAAGGTATAGCAAAGGAGTGGATTTCATCTGAATTTTAGCCTCCTCTGACAAGTTATTCTCTCCAGGAAACCTTAGGAACACTTTAGAGACCACTCACCCTGTTCAGAATTCTGTTTTACATAACTAAAATGTGTTCCTAGCAGCATTTGCTGTGGCTTTGGCTGAGACCAGGTCCTGGGTCAGTGCTGGATCGCCAGGCTTGGCAAAACTCTGAGAGGGAAGCAGGAGCGACACAGTGGAGCCAAGGGGCTCCAGGAAAGACATCTTCAATATAGACGTTAATGTATTTCTAAATGAGCTTTTAAATTATCTTCTTTGTGCTAACCTGATAAGACTCTCCAGGGAGAAGGTCATCTTTGCCTCTGAAGCTCTAAATGTAACACAATTGTAGGGGGGAAAAAAAGGTGGTGAGGATGTCAAGTACAATGGCAAAATGAGAGTGAGCATAAATATTAGTCTGGTTTTAGTGTTAAACTTATAAATGTAAACCTTTTAGAAGCACAATCTCAGGGCACATTTATTAGAGTCAATGAACTATTTTATGAGTGTTACTGGTATACAACTTCAAAGGAAAATCTGAAATAGAAATAAAAAAGCTAAGGAAAAGAATAAGGTAGTGATTAAGACCATTAACTTTGGAATCATACTTCTTGGGTAATCTTAACTCTCCTGCTTCCTAGATGTGTGCCCTCAGGCAGGTTATCTAATCTCTTTTGTCTCATTTTTCTCATCTGTAAAGTGAGGATAATAATAGTACCTACCCTGCAAGATGTTAGGGAATTTGAAAAGGTAATATCTGTAAAGAAACTTGCATGGTAGTAGGTACACAGTAAGTCTTCAGTAAAGATGTTTTTATTTTTTACTAAATTGGGTTGCTGGAGGGAGGGAAGGAAGGGAGAAACAGAAATGATTCCCATTGACAGTTTTTGTAAAGAGCAGCATTAGAGTGTGACTGGCAACACAGGAAAACTAATCTTTGGCCAAGGGACAAGTTTACAGATAAAACCAGGTAGGTCTGAATGTTCCCAAGGGAACCACAACTGTCCGTCATGTTTTGGTTAATCTCTGAATTTTTAATTTCTAACCAGAGACTTTTACTCTTGGATTTTATTTTCCTTTTATGAAAGTTATAGAATAGTGCAAAGTGACTAATATGGCCTTGGCTAGTCTATCTGATTTCAGCTAGTGAGAAAATCAGGAGTAAAACTTAAGTGAATTGGATCTGGAATGTCTAGGCTAAGGCTAACAGAGCATAAGTTTGCCTGACCTGGGAGAAATGAAAACATGTAATGTGGGTTAGTCACTCGAAAAAAGTGATTTTACATAATAGTATTCTAAAGTAAAAGCTATCCATGTGACCACCAGAAGCCTTCAGTTGTTATCTTTCAAGGAGAAAATAGGTGGCATAAAAATGACAAGCTTTTGTTTGGGAAAAAAAAATGGAGAATGGAGAGAAAGGGAACTATTGACTGAGCTTTTGATTAAAAAGAATAGGCTATAGCACTTTTTATAGAAATAGAAATTTAAAAGCTAATAAAAGGAATGATGTAGTGATTAAGACCATTAACTCTGGAATCATACTTCTTAGATAATCTTAACTGTCCCACTTATAGGATGGTCTTTTTAAAGGTTACCACAAATTGGGGTTCAAAGTGTGTATAGCATGTTCCTGGTGGGCTTCATAAGGGAGGAAGAAGAAAAAGAAACTTAGCAAAGTAAGAGAAAGGTTTTTTTTTTTTTTTTTTTTTTTTTTTTTTGGTACTGGACAAAAATACCATGGCAATATACATTTAGGGCAAACTCATGTTTGGGTATGAAACAAGACTCACTGTTATTTCCTGTAAGTCCTTAACCACTTGAGCAAAGGCCTTTAATCTATAATGACCTGCTCTCACATCTCAGACACCTAATGGATTTCTAAATGAGCTTCCGCGTGCTAACCTGATAAGACTCTCCAGGGAGAAGGTCACTCTTACCTTTGCAGCTCTAAATGTAAGACATGTGTTGCAAGAAAAAATGGGAAATGTCAATTGCAGTGCCAGAATGAAGCCAGTAGGTATAAATATTCATCAAGCTTTAATGTTAAGTTTATAAAATGTAAGCCTTTCAGAAGAACAATCTCAGGGTACATTTATTAGTTTGTGTCTATATAGCACAATCGTCCAGTTAATTTGATTAATGTCAGTAGCTGATCCAAATATTTAGGCACTTCCTTGAGCAAACTTCTTTGGGCTCAAAATTACTTGAATTGACTGTCACATTACCTAAATAATTACCAAATCTGTTTTACTTTGTGCCATATAGACTCAGTCTAATAAAAACAAATGCTGTTTGTTTCTCCCCAGTCTGTCTCCTCTCCCCCCAGAAAGTTTCCCTTCTATTAAACAGCGTCTCTTCACACAAAGAGCAGATACCCAGCAAGCCATTTGACTTATTGCTACTGCTATTTTGCATTTATATGACTCCTTTCCTTGGAAGAGATTAAGACACTTTATACGACTTATTAGCTAAACAGATTGACAGCCTAATTAGGAAGAGAGAAACAGATTCGGAGTATCTTTTTGTGGCTGCCGTTCCTACCCACTCATGCAGAACACTTGGTCAGATGGCTCTGTGACATAGGAATAAGGCAGGGAGATGGTCTCTATTTGTAGTGTGGGGCTTCTCAGCTGCATGTAAGAGGTTCTCACAGGAGGAAGAGCAGCAATAAATAGGTCAGGGCAACTGGCAGAGCCAGAAGAGTTGCTTTCCCCTAGAACTCTTGCATCCTTGCATAACCAAGCTGGGCAAATTCTGACATCAGCTGTTAGAGTGTGTATTCACTTCTTATTTTTGTTTCCAAATCCTCCCAACCCAAATCCTATTCCTTCTAACTCTAACTCTTGCACTGGACTCCTTTCTCCCTGCCTCCAATTCCTATCATGTCCAAGCCAGCACCAGCACCCTCACCACACACACACGGGTGCCTGCCTCCTCAGCAGGTCAGTGTGGTTCTGAGAAGTTTCTTAGCCCCTGGAAAATGCTCCTGTGCTCAGAGACCTGGAAAATCCTGCCTGATGGCAGAGCCCTGCATAGGTGGAGGTGTCATGGCCTCTAAATGCCTACAAGAAGGCTGGAGCTGGCCTGGAATGAGCAAGAGTTTGGAAAAAAAAAACAAGGAATACCATCATTTGCATGATGCATGTATCTGAGTCCTCTCGCATGACTAAGAAACTTTAGCTTCCACTTTGGGACCAAGATGTATGTCTGTGAAGAAGTAGCAGAGTTTTTGTAATAGAGTCAACCACTGTGGACAAACAAGCATTTGGAGGTATGCTGCATTTTGGGTCCGGCACTCAAGTGACTGTTTTACCATGTAAGTGTGCCTGGTTTCATTCATGGGGGTTAATACATCTGTAAAACATAAGGGTTCACCACATTCCCTTCTTGTGTCCTAGCTAGAAACTAATGGGATACAATCTCTGGGTCTACCACCACAGCCAGTTTGACCGTTCAGAAGGTCAAATTCCTTTTTAAAAATACGTAGACTTGATTCCATTTAATGCCACCAACAGCAAAGGGGAATGAGTGTGTCAAGAGACCCAATCTCTGCTCAGCCAGTGCTGTGGGAGGACAGCCATGACTTCTATTCCCGCATCGTTAGACCTCAGAATTCTGATGACCTTTTCTGTGCCTGCCTCATCTGGCAGATGAAGCAGTTACAGCCACTAACTTTCTTATAGGAAAACATATGAGACAGATCTATTTGCCTTTAGATTTCACCAAGGAAGGTTTTGTGTTAGCAATTTTGACAATAAAATTCTGGTAGGATCTTCCCTGCTATTCATGTTAATAATAGCTTGACTTGACAGTAGCATTTTTTCCACATTATTCCAAATGCATCTCAACACTGTAACCCGCCGCACCACTGCCAGCCCTTATCTTCACAACATTCTCTAATAAGGTAAACAGGATCACACATCATCAAACATACTTCACAGCAGAAAAACTGAAGCACCAACAAGTTAAATAATTTAAATCAAACCAAAAAAAATCAGAAGTAGGATTAGAGCTTGAGACTCCCTGATTTCCTTCAGTGAATTACCTTGAGCTGTCGTTTTGTGAATTGAAAACATAATAAGCATAAGCCATAGGCATTTTCAGGAGAGGCAACTCAACCAAAACAAAACTGGCTGTTTGATTGTATTTGAGTTTTGAATATTTCTTCAAATCTTCCTTGCTGTTGGCGGGCATTTAGTACCAGTGATGGGGAAAATTCAGAGACTCAGGAGGTTTTTGTAGGCCTCAGTATCACTGTGTCCTTCAGTGCTGCAAAGCTCGTTTTTGGGGATGGAACCAGATTACAAGTCTTGCCAAGTAAGTACTAGAATCTAAGAAGCAATTTTCAAAGGCATTTTCTGTAAATAGCCAGCCTGCCTGGGTGCATTCTCACAGTGCTCCCACCACCCTTCCCAGCACCGTGTGCTGTAGGCTTCCAGCCACTGGAGCCGTGGTTTTCAGGATGGCAGTTCTCACAGATATACACGTCCTCCAAGTGCCAAATAAGATTTATGTGTAGGTGAACATCATGCTGCTGGTCAAAGGCTTAGCCAGCGGTGAACAGAGGACATGAGGGAGTCATAGACATTACGACTCCAAGCAAATGATCTGTTTTTCTCTTTTATATTTTTATTTAAAATGCCAGGGAAGGTGAAGCAAGTTCAACTTCTCCAATTTTAAAACTGTTTATGAATTATGCTTCCCTCATATGCAGAGAGACCTAGATTGACTTTGAATGTTTAGCCATTTTATATCATCATCTGTGTCTGGAATCTATCATGGATGAGGGAATCAAGGGTAATTAAGTGAGCAAATAATCTTCAATGGTCAATAGTCCTATATTGTTTTAGGCGATTTGCTCTGGAGTTTTCATCGGAGCTTTATCTCTAATAAGCTTCCCTGAAGGGCAGTGAAGGTTTTTGTTAAGGTTTTTGTGTCTGTGCAGATAGCAACTATCAGTTGATCTGGGGCTCTGGGACCAAGCTAATTGTAAAGCCAGGTAAGTCTCAGATATGTGACAGTCGGGGAGAAGAAACACTAGCTGAATAATACACAGAGTGTGACATGTAAATTACATTTTTAAGAATAATCCAGCCTGAGAAAACAAATGCAATCTTTAGTCTTGGTAAGAAACAAAGTCAGCCACCAACTCTTGTTTGTCTAGTTGCTTCCAGGATGAATAATGCTTAAACAGACCCCTAAAAACAGAGCTGAGTTATTAGGGAATTTTTTAAATTCTTCTAATATGGTTGGAATTCCTTCCCAAAGATGAACCAACCTATTCCATTGGGAGAATAAGTTTAAAGAAAAGGAAAAAGATGTAGTATGTGTGATGGTATGAACAGCTACATTGAAGAAAACAAAACATCATGATAGGCACTGCTGATTTCCTATCATTTTGTTTTGAAGTCTAATAATGCTTTTATTCTTGGTTTTGCTTGGTTCTAGTCTGTTTCCAATTATTTGATTTCAGTATGTGTGAAGGTATGGACAGCTATTTTGAAGAAAGCAAGAGACAATATGGTAGCCAATATTGATTTCCTATTGTCTGCTTTTGAAGACCTCTAAGGCTCTCATTCTTTTGTTTTTATTGCTTTTATACTGTTTCATTTTGTGCTAACTTACTGTGTGTCAGGGTATGGACAGCTGTTTCAAAAAAAAAAAAAAACAAGAGACATTACGGTAGCCACTGTTGATTTCCTGCTGTCTTGTCTTGAAGTCCTGTGTTATTTGCATTGTTTTACTCTGATCTGTTTTTGTTCTGTTTTGGTTTGGTTTGCTTTGTTTTGTTTCATCCTTTTTAAAATAAAAAGAAAAGAAAAGTGAAAAGATCCAGTTAAAGAGCTGCAGGTGAAAACTGTGTGCCTACAGCTTTCCCAACATCCTTGCTTTGGGCCTCTCTCTAGTATGGAGAGAAGATGCGTGCACAGCTCTCGGTGACATGCTGGTGCATCATTCAGGGTTCTGGGCTTTAGAAAAATCCCAGAACTTAAAAGTCAATGTCAGAGCAAGTCAGGGGAGTACAGGACTCTCGAGCTTTTCTAGTCCAGAAAGACACAGAGAAGCCCTCACCTTCTTCTGTCATGGTCTCTCTGAAGGTTATTGTAAGGCTCTGAAGGGCTGTGGGAACTTTGGGTCTAGTGCAAACAAGCTCATCTTTGGGACTGGCACTCTGCTTTCTGTCAAGCCAAGTACGTGAGTACTGGGGTTTGTCAGGTGGATTCTATGTTCCAAGTGGTGGTAACAAGTAGTAGCCACATTCCAGTGACGGGGAGCTGAGAGTTGACTTTATTCTCTGTTGTCATCCTTTATCTGCCATGATACTTCAAAATTTCAAAATTTCCCATTCTGTTGGGGAATAGAAAACAGTAGTAATTTTAAGATAAATTCTAGGGAGAAAAACATGTTGTGGGAAAAGTGTTCTCATCTGAATACTGCAGGCTTTCTCCTGTGAATCCCATTTTCCAGCCATTTGTCAGCTCTGATCATCCCTGCTAATCTGCTTATACAACTCTGTGTCAGCTGATTCTGTAGACCACATCTTATTTTTCTTTCAAAACATAACTCATGAAGTGCATGACTCCAGAAGCATCCGTGGGAAGATTGTTGGAGGTGAGAGAGGAGAAAGAGAGTTTTGGTTGGGCTAGCTCAGTATTAAAACCATGACCCATCTAACATCTTCCTTCTATCTCCTGTATTTGCTACACTTCCACTTCCCTTAGAATAAGTCCTTTTTATTTGTTTTGGACACCTGCTGCTCTCAGACTGAAAGGAGAAAAATAAAATCAGTTTTTAACTCTTCTTCAAATCTGAGAATCAACATCATAGTCACGTTTGGTATAAAAATCAAGTCTCCTCCATCCCTAAAGCTCTACTTCAATCAAAAAAGTCAGTTCCCTCCTCTCCCCATCTGGAATGCTCACTCCCCTCTCTTCAGCACAGTTTCTTAGGATACGTAGCCAATGCTCAGCTTTGGGATAAAGGAGCTCGTATGTGCCCTTATCCTTCCCTACAGTATACAATCTTTTTTTATAAAGGTGAATGTCCATTGCTTCCATTTATTTTGCACCTGGCCTTCTTAAGGTGGCGGGAGATGAAGTGTCATTACTCCCTGGCCCTTTCTGCCTGAAGTAACTTAAGTCCATGATGGAACATCTTTGGGAACACATTTTCTGGGCTATCATATAGGCATTGCTACACACTCAGAAGGCTCAAAGTAAGTTAGCCAGTGAGTGAGGAACCAGATTCTGAGCTTAGGCCGAGTCTGGAAGGGAGTTTAAATGTTTGATGGCTGCAAAACACCACCATGGTTATAGGAAACATGATCTCTTGAGACTTGTGTGTCTAGAGCTCAATTCCCACATATGAGAAAAAGATTATCAACAAATTACTTGATGCAGTTTTGGCATACTTAAGCTTAAAGATGCAAAATGGTTTTAAAGGCTTGTAAGTTTGGTCATTTTAAAGGAAAAATAGCTTGCTTTATGTAGCAGAACCCATTTTTTTCTGCCTGTGATAGAAGGCCAATTTCCAGAGGCACAGAAGAAAGAAAATTGGTCTCTGGCCAATTTCCAGAGACTGAGAATCCAACTGTTCCATCATCATGGTGCCATGTGTCTGACTGGGTTTGTCTAGAGGTTTAAGTAAAGGCAGGAAATGCTGTGGGAATAACAATAACAGGTTATTCTT
Source organism: Cavia porcellus (assembly GCF_034190915.1). Taxonomy (NCBI): domain Eukaryota; kingdom Metazoa; phylum Chordata; class Mammalia; order Rodentia; family Caviidae; genus Cavia; species Cavia porcellus. The sequence goes on along the minus strand of NW_026947509.1, from coordinate 22,719,592 downwards.
CGGAGATGGAACCCAGCTGGTGGTAAAGCCCAGTAAGTGTCCATGTCCTATTTATATTTGCCTAAACAAATAAATTCTGTGAAGTTAGTAGAGATTTAATTTAATATGTAAACAGATGTACCTTTTGAAAAATGATCTTTGTAAGTGCATGAAACATTCATGATTGTTGAGCATAGAGCAATTATAATAAATAGATGCAAAATGAGACCATTCCAAATCCCCTTTAATATGGTGGCTCAGCTTTCCTTCTTCCAGGGAGATATTGGGGCCATGAGTTATTTACAGCCACAGTATCTCTTAAACTGCATTCTGCAATGATTTGTGTGTTTACTGTGATTTTGCTTGCAATACTTGTCTTCTATTAAAAATGAGAATCTATCTCATTTTAAATGCTTCTAATATTTATAAGATACCTTCTTTGTCTCTCATGGCCATACATATACTTATTCTAAAAATCCAACAGGAAAACCAAGTGTTGTCCTATTTTGACAAATGTCCCCATCTAGTCTCTTGCATGTCAAATTTCACTATAAATGCAGCTTTACTATTCAAATGCAATGGTGGAGAGGGTAATCAGGAGATGAATTGATGATCCCAGATGACTTTATAAAACACCTGAAGGGAAATTCATAGTGAAATAAAATGGCAGGCATGAAAAGATTTTTGTTTAATGATCCATGCCTCCATGGGGTATAAAGATTTTTTAAACACACCTATTTGGGAGGAAAGGAAAAGGCCTTTGGGAGCCTGGCTGTCCTGAGAAGAGGTTCTCTTGAGGGACCAGTTTCCCCATGATGCCAGTTTGGAGAGTCAGCCCTATCTACAGGTCAGACAAACTAAGAACAATGATAGTAATGTTAAGAATGGTAGTAATATTAACACTAATATTAACAGCTGTTGTTGATTTGACCGACTGGGTTATTAAACCCAATAATATATTATAATTGAATCTTTGGGATGAGCAACCAAAGGAGTTTTAAAACAAGATGGCCTATTTTTTAATAGTTTAGAGAAATTCTGGAAGACAAGGAAATGAGCTTGTTGATTCCATTAGGTCTGTTTTAGATTAAGTGAGCATAACCATCCCATTTCACCTTTTTCAATGCCTGCAATACAGAGCTCTTTGGGGTCAGACAGATAATGAGAAGGCAATGGGGCTTCCCAGGACCTTTGTCAAATCAGAATAGATCAGGATTGCTTGCTATCTCTTGTGGTAAGAGAACACATCCATGGGGAACCTTTCCCCAAAGACCAGGACCTCTCTGAGCCAAAATGAATAATCTCCATACCTGCAGCCAGGGAGCAGCTATCATAAGGAGAACAAACATTTGTTTGATCTGAGGCAAAACACCCTCAGACTTTGGTGATATAGTAGGTTCCAGAGCTCACGGTCCACAGCTAAGAGTGAAGTAAGGACTCTATGCAATTCCAGCTCAGGTGGAAATCCAGCTGTGTGTCCAAAGCTCCCCTTTCCTACCCCACCCTTTTTCTGGGCTCTAAAGAGTTCAGTGGCTGTCAGCCAGATATTTTTTTGCCTACAGACACAGAATTGTGTTTGAAATCTGAAAGGAGTTTGTTGAATTGCTGCTTTTGTAATTTACTCTCAGTATCAAATGAGGTCATTCAATTTCCTTTCTGTACATTTGCAATAAGCAGCATAAAATTCAAGCAAAAAAACCAGGCGATACAGAGAAAGATGGCAGGACAGATAATGAGGCCTGTTTATTATAAGAGAAGAGACAATATGGGAATCTGTTAAGGCCCATGAAGGTGAAATATTCATCAAGGAATATGTAGCTTTCTCGAAAAAAAAAAAAGAGTCACTAGGAGTTTTTGCTATGATCCCAATCACAGTGTAAATCAGATTCCTACAAAATCACCTTTGGAAAAGGCACACGACTTCACGTTCTCTCTAGTAAGTTTTTTCATGTGATTTTTCTGACATTGACTTCCACTGAGTTCAAAGTGTTTGCATCCTTGGGTGAGCAAGTTTCCTAAGCTGTCGTACACATGGGGGGGCCTCAATGCCTGGACCCCTCTATAGCTTAGCCAAATAATAAATTCACCTCTGTTCCCCACACACCTAATGCTGGGAAAGTTGCTGCAGGCTTCTGCTACCCAAATATCAATTATAGTTTTCACTGTATATTTATCATGAAGTATAAAAAAGCATGAAACTTGGTCTAGAATTTATTTTCAAGTCTTCCCCCTAGGCTCATCCCAGTGGAATTTGTTCAGACGCATTGTTAACACAGTGTGATTTTTTTTTTCCTCCAACTGAAATATAGAGTGGGATTTTTAAATGATCCCACAAATGTCTCTCCTATCACTTATGATAAGAGATTTACATTTCTGGTTGGCTTCTGCTGGGCTTCCTGGCTCTGATGCCCCATGCCTTCTTATTCCCTTGTTCCATGATGGACAAAAGATAAACTCTTTAAGAGCTATCTTAATGTCAGGGACAACAAAAATGGAATCCCAGCCAAGCATGACTTCTTGCATTGAGATGTCACTCTGTGTCATTTTCCAAATCATTTCTACTTCTGCAAGAAGTGATCCCTCCTTTCTATGTCTACATTTAAATATAGCAAAGAGTTCACTGTGAGGCCAAATTCAGAGGTTTCTTTTGAAGTATTTTTCACAAACTAACAATAAGCTGCAAGTTTGAAAGCTGTTCACAAATGCATTCTTGGGCCACAGCTCCATGTACAGAAGCTACTGTGATTGTAGCATATTCTGTAGGATTAAAGAAAAGGGGGCCAAGAATTGAGAAGGAGAGAGAGAGAAGAAAAGTACAGTTAAGTAGAAAGAGTCCTAGGTGATTCTAACAAAGAGAAGACTTAATGGGAGGAAAGGCCCAGGAAAAACCTCAGGGCCCAGTGCTCATGGTTTTTGTTGTGGAGACAGTCACTGTGACTATTTAGGAAACACAAAGCTCGTCTTTGGAAAGGGAACAAGACTTTCTGTGACTGCAAGTAAGTGTTCCTGGCCTTCCCTAATTTTGATGAACAATGATTTCTTTCTGTAAATGATTTTCTAGTGAACCTAACAATGCTTTTGCCCCAAGAAAAGTCCGTTGGGGGCTATGATGTCCCTCAATGGTGGAATATATGTTTAGTTTGCATGAAGACCTGGATTCTATTCCAAGCACCACAAAACAGGCTTAATAGAAAATAAGCCACTGGTGTTGAGCAGGGAGATGAACTAGTTACTCTGCTGAAATGAAAAGCCAACCCAACACTCATGGGCAAGCACAGAATTAGGTCCTGCTCTGTCCTCTGGCCTTAGCATATCCAGCTTATTCTGAAAGCACATCCCAGCCCAATTCCCTAGTCTGATTCCAGCAGGCCAACCTGAGCTCAGAGAACCTGAGACTCCTAAGCCTAGGGGAGCACAGAGAGGGTCATCTGAGGTCCAGGGGCCGTTTTAAAATACATTGTAGGTCTCCACTTAATTTCATCACTTGTAATTTGCCTAAGTAAGACTTAAGAATTTCTCACTGTAAACTCTTCCAATTACAGATAAAGACAGTAGTTACCCTGACCCCTTCCCTCAGCGTCCATTCCCTTCCTCAGAAGTGAGACAGTTCAGCACATTGTAAGGAAGTTCTCTATGGAATGTGTTAATATAAAATCACTGGTCTTCAAGAAGGGAAGTTTAAGGGGTAAAAACTACAATTGTCTGTAGGATTTTAGATGTGGGATCTCTTACCTAAAATGGTTATGACTAGGAAATGTTTCATATTTTAGTTTTTTGGATTTTGGAATATTTGCATTCACATAATGAGACGTCTTAAAGATGGGGGCCAAGTATAAAATTAATTTACGATTCTAATACACCTTATATATGCAAGGTCATTTTATATAAATTTTTAGTGCATTGGCATTTTGACTGAATTCTATCACATGAAGTCAGATGTGGAATTTTTTACTGGTGGCATCATATGAGCACTCAAAAAGTTTCAAATTTTGGAACATTTTAGATTTCAGTCTCGGCACCAGAGATGCTCAGCCTATAAATGTGAGAAAGAATTGCCTGAATGTTGAGGTTGTTGCCAAATGAATGCATAAAAACCAGGAGCCCTAAAAAGCTGGATGGGTCTCTGGTCAGGAAACACCTTGGTGGAACACAGGAGGGTGGAACACAGGAGGACAGAGCAGCTGCCCTCCTAAGCCCCAAGGGTCTCTTCAAGGCTGCAAGGGCTGGTCTCCTCCCTGACAAGCCTCTGGAATGCCCTTCTTTTCTGCCTATAGTCCAGTTATTGTCTCACCTAAACTTGTGTCAGAGCTGTTCCTGTATTGTGAGTGGTTTAATTATCTCAGCACTTGCGAGGTTTTTGCAAAGAAAAGAAACTCTGTGCATACTCTGGGTCTGGGAGTTACCGACTCACTTTTGGGAAGGGCACCAGACTCACAGTCACACCAAGTAAGTTCCTCTTTTGCTAATTATTTTTCCCAAGAAGCCTATCTTCCATCATGCAGGAGCTGTCAAAACACAGGTGCTGTTTTCTTTGCTTGGTTTGTGTTGGGTGGTTTGTGATACCAGTTGGAAAACAAGGTTATTAATGCACATATCCTCTGGGATTTGTAGTTGGGCTTTTAATATCCATGTAGTCTCTCCCTGAGAAAACATGTGAGTTTCCATGAGAAGGAAAGTCCGGGGAACATAGCAGGGTAAGGCAGGAACTGAATGAAAATAGACAAAAGCCCGGCAGGAATAACAAACAAAACTGGGTCCCAAGAGACCAGCGGTAGCCACTCAGTGTGAATTTCCTGAGAGAAGCTCCTGCCAGGACCTTCTTTCAAGGAAAATCACAGCAAACAGAATTGAGCTTGGAAGTCGCTAGTTATTAGTATTCCTCCCACGTTCTAACCTAATTACAAGGAGATTGTTTTGGCCATGGGCAGGCTTCTCAGGTTTTGTTTCCCTGCTTGCCTCCCCCACCTCCACCTGGCTTCCTAGAAGGCCCAGTCAAGGTTATTGCAATAGCATGGAGCATGGTGTAACAACAACGCAGCGAAATTAACCTTTGGGGATGGGACCACGCTCACTGTAAAACCAAGTAAGTTGTGTTCTTCTTTGCCTGGGCCTTTAGGGGCAATCAATCAAATCATTAGTTTGAGAGATACTTTAATCCTGTGCCCCTACTTGGACTCTTTATTAATGCTGTTTCCCCAGGCCAGAGAGAGCTTGTTCTCTTCCCTGCTTTAAAACGAGCTGTGTGCGCATGTGCACACTCTCTGGCTCTAGCTCGCGGTGAGGGGCTCTCAGGAGCACAGACAACATTTTTAAACAAATACAGATATAAACAATAATGGAGCTAACTAGAATGTCAGGGGGACCTCCGGGGAACACCGTACCCCACCGCCTGTGGCCAGCAGCCTGGCCACATGGGATGGGGTTGGCTCTGATCCATGGTGAAGCGCAGGAACACCTCAGTTTTTCTCTGTAATCAATTCCAAAATTTAGCAACCCTTGCCACCAGAAAGTATTTTCTGCCCTCTTACTTTAATCCCCTGCCACCATTTAAGTCTCTCTTTGGAAAGAACCGCTAAAAACCGCACATCTGGATTGAGAACACAATTCCTGCCATGCAACACAAAGATTCAGTACTGGGTCTAGTCTGCAGGACCTCTGAGACCCCTATGTGTTCCCTCTGGATATCTCAAGCCCAAATAATTAGGATTCTGTCGGGTAGCATGAGCTCTGGAGACATACAAACCTGAGCTCAGGTCCTTGCCTCACTACTTAGCCAGCTGTGTGATTAGGAAAATTACTTAACCTCTCTATCAGGTTCCCCATCCATAAAATGGTGCTAAAAATATACCAATCTTGCTGAGTTATTGTAAGGATCAAATAAGATAATATAGCTGAAATATTTAGCATAGTGCCCAGAACATCGGGAAAGTTCATCAGGCTCCAGCTATTAATAATAATGATAAACAGCAGCTCTAATGCAGAGTAAAGCTTTTGTTTCACCCCCTGGGCTCTTCTGTCAAAGCTCTGTCATGCATCAGGAACTCAGCAGAAATGGGGGCAGGGTGGAGACTGTCAGCCTGTTCTGTGAAATTCTTCACCTGGGATTTAGAAAGAATCCTGGAAATGGAAAGAATCCTGACTAATTTAAATACAAAGCCATGCAAGTGGCAGAGGCAGAGGAAAGATTGCTGCAGAGGGCTTCGAGGCTGGGGCTCTGCAGGCTACACACAAGAGCTTGCAGCAGGGACATGGCTCGCAGGAGCACAGGGCAGGGCTCACATTACTCCATCAGCAAACACAGTGACCCCAGTGTGAACTTCCCTAAGGTGTCCTGAGTCCCTTTCCAAGAAATGGGTGCTCCCCTCCTGCTATGGAGGCACAGGGACAGAAAGCAGATAGAAGCTGCTTGGGAAGAGCAGTCTATTCCAGAATTGTACTCTTCAAGGTAGCGAAGCTCAGGAGGAACCAGCTCCTGACACTGCCATTAAACAAACTGTGCGACCTGCAGTGGAGGACAGTGCTGTAGGTGGATACGAATGGGGGCAGTGTTTTTCCAAGAAAAGTGGGGAGGGGCCCAGCAGGGAAGAGTTGAATCAGGGAAAGAAGGGACTGGACAGGTGAGGGGCTCTGACCTCCACCTCCACCAGGACCAGACCACAGGGCCTGGCTCAGGCCCACACAGAGGAAGTGAAGTCAGTGGAAAGCCTTCTTAATAGGTTTCTGAACAGTGAAAATGAGCTGTCGGGAGCTGTTGCCAGAGTACTTTCTCTGGAGGGTTTTGAAAGGAGATAGACACCCTCCTATCAGGGGTGAGGGAAGTGCAGCCCTACCTGGGGCAGAAGGAGAAATGAGAGAACCTCTTTAAGCCTCTTCCAACCCTCCAGAGCCTCTCAGTGAAAAGTCTCAGGCTCATTTAACGCAGAGCTGCAACTTTTGGGGTTTGGAGGACAGGGCTGGGTTAGATTTGGAAACCTTTGTCTGCTTGGTTCCCAAATGTCCTTTGTTCTCAGAACTCAACAGGATAAATGGGCTGATCTTTCTCTCTAAAGGCAAACATAGGAGTTCTGGAGCTGAGGTGCTGCAGTGTGTGAAGGAAGCTTTGGGGGGTTTTTGTTGAGTCCCAAAGCACTGTGCGAATAACTATGGCCAGGGAATGGTCTTCGGTCCTGGAACCAGACTGTCTGTGCTGCCCTGTAAGTACAGCAAAGTGGGCAGAGGAGAGGAGTCCAGTGCTCAGTGTGGGATGTGCTGGAGGGACCCAGGGCCAGAGGTCCACTGTGACCTAGGAGCAGTGACAAAGAAGAAAGTAGAAAGGGAATAAGGAGACAGAAACCATGAGGACAATGAGGAGAGGAGGGGTTCACTTACTCCAGAAGGGAAAACGCAGGCCTGGGTGCTGAGTAACACTGCTGGACGTGTATTAGAGGAACCTTCTTGGCGGGGGGGGGACCACACACGACTGAATGGCAGATTTTTGATGCTGAGATAATCACTGTGGGAAAGGACAAGGCTTCTCCTTTGTTTTCGGGAAGGGGACAAGGCTGCTTGTCAAGCCCAGTAAGTGGCACATAATTTGAGTTGTGTGATGAATATGATTATACAGGAAGACCTGCGCTTTTCTGGGTGGACCTCCATGGATCAGAAGGACAGCCAAGGGGTGGGCAGACCAAGGCCAATACCTTGCCATAAAGGTATTGGGGGATGTGGAGGGAAAGAAATCCACAAGAACCCCACTAATAAGGCAGCCTTGAGACCTATCCACTCTGCCAGACTCCTGATAAAACCCCCCACTGGCAAGGTCTTCCACAGCAGGAGACACCAACATAGTTATGTCCACTTGGCAGACTTAATAACTGAGGCAAGAGAGGTCACTGATTTATATTATCCCAACAGGGACAGGAGCTAAGCATCCTAACACAGCTTTTCCACTGGACTCATGAATCTGAAACAGTTAGTTATTAAAACAAAAGGGTGAAGGTTGTAATTAGCTGTGGTTGGGTGTCAGAGGTGCTGAACTCTGTATAAGGTAAACTTCTAGATGACTGAGTGTCCCTTATTCCTGAGTCTCAAGCCAGCACAGTGACCCCTGCAACACCCCTCTCTGGCCCTGCTGCCCAGGAGGTGCAGCCCTTGGCACACATCATCCCCAGTGTCTCGTAAAAACAGAAATTAAAAGAGAAGGTGGGAAAAGCTGGTATCCGGTTACTTCCTTTTGTAGCAGGATTGTTTCCCCGTGAGCAGTTTGTCTTCATTTAGCAGCTGTCTTCTCCAGGGAAGCCATTTTGTAGAGGTGTTTGTCACAGTGTGACAACAGGCTGGCGGGGTAAAATTGCATTTTGGAGCAGGGACCCAGGTCGTGGTCACCCCAGGTAAGCCAGATTCCCTGGAGTCTCACCTGCCCTTAATTGCAACCCGCTTGTGCCAAAGATGTCTAGCTGAGCCGTAAGAAACACATTTGAAAGGAAGCCATTTTCCTGAGCTACAACATCCAGAGCCATTAGACAAAAATGAGAGATCATTTTAGTGTTAAATAGAAACATTTTTGGATAAATAGAAATTTTCATTATTCTCAATCAGTTGCCAGCATGTGAATAGTCTTATTCTCCTTATGGGGAAAAAAAAAGTCACAATAAGAATACAACTATGATTCATGCTGTGGTGTGGGAGCAATCAGCTGTGGACTGGGGGTAGAGGATTAGAAATGTGTTCGGGTAGATTGGATGTGTTTTTGACAGGCTATGTAACACAGTATGAATTATACCAGGGAGGAAAGCTTATCTTTAGACAGGGAACCAAGTTATCTATGAGACCCAGCAAGTATAAAATTGTATCCCTGGATTAAGCAATGTCTGTGGATTAAGAACTGATCTAGACCCAATTATACAGTATATGAAGAACGCTTAGAGAGGGAGAATGAGTGTCAGATATAGAAGGCCACCAGTCTCCTGCTGGACTCTGGCATCCGAGTGCAAAATGAGCCATGCAGAGAGGTCTCTAGGAATGGTTCCCAGAACACGTGTGTTGATACCAAGATGGATGGAGCAATGGCTAGATTTGTACAGTAATCAGTGATAAGATTTCTAATTCCTTAATAAATCTTCTAAGACACTGTTCCTTTTGACTGAGATTAGGTCTATGTATAAAAAGAACTTTGTAAATAGCATTGACCAAAGTAAGTGTGATTAGTCTCTATTAAAATCTGAAAATCACTTTTTGTTTATTCATGACTACTGAGGGACATTTCCTGTTTCTGGGACTTTCAGCCAAAAATTCATATAACAGAACCTCACTGAGAAGCATGTCCAGATAGTTTCTATTTGTAAGGAAACCTGAGCTTGAGGAGGGACTAATCATCACAGCAAAGCCAGTCTATGGCTGAGTCTAGGAATTAGACTTCAGGTCTTTCGTTTGCTGAATCCGTCTCTGATCTAAAGTTTGAGGAGTGTTTAGGATTCTTTTGACAAATTTTTGTGCACTTACTGTAACGTTAGAATCAGTGATCAGACCAGGGTCTGTAACAGTATCCTCAAGAAATTCACGTGCTTGGGGGGATCCTATTTTTTTCTCTCAGATATGACAGTGCTCATCTTGATCTCTTGGATATGACCCTTTTATACCATCTTCACTACCTAAGGAAATACTAAAACTGATCCTACAGTTCTAACGTGAAGCACCTTGTCTGTGCACTGCCAGCCTGGCCTCTTTGATCAGGTTCTTGTTGTTGAGCATATCACAGTGCTTCTTCTGGTTCAGGCTGGAAAATCACCTTTGGATCTGGGACCCGGCTGACTGTTGTGCCTGGTAGGCTTTCACAATTTAATACTATTTGCAGCAGTGTATTAACTGATGCAGGTATATTGTATGTAAATGCAGCTTGATGAAACCAAGGCTGAGGAGGAAGGGAGGCCATCAGCGCACACGGGAAAAGGAAAAGTGGAAAGAGAACTAGTTATGAAAAGCCAAAGGGGAAAAATAAGCTTCTTTGCTAAGTTGGAATCGCAATTCAGGAAAAATGAGTAAAGAAGACATTCTAACCCAGATGACCCGCTGAACAATGAGAGCAGATTCTGTAATAGAATCATGCTGCAAGATGTTTTCACCAAGAACTATCTTAAGAGTTTAATTGGCCAGCTACACTTTAGCTTATTCTAGTTTGTGTTGAAGTCTTTAAGTCTGAAAGTCTTTAAACATAAATGTGCCTACATAAGATATTTAAATGAAACCCCATTTCTGTAGCTCTTTGGTGCCCTTCCAGTGAAGCATTCCTGTAATACATTGCTTATCCCTTCTACAAGTAAGAACGAGTAAGCCCCTTGGCCTCTAAAACTGCATAAGTATTATAATTACTTGGCTTAGACTGAAGTCACCTCTATTTTATTTCTCATAACTGTGTTCATCTGTTTAAATTCAACTGTGTGGGTGTCTAACTGTTGGCACTGAGGTTTCCTTTCTCTTGAAATTGTCAGCAAAATATTTTGCTCATAAATAATATTTCACCTAGACTTGCAAATGACAGCCAACACAGCAGCCTTTTTTTTTTTTTCTTTACTTCTGTTTTTCTTTTGTTCTGTAGTGAATATGCAGGCAGGAAGCAAAACTAAGCCAATATGCAGAGTTTCGCTGTGGGGGCTATCACTGTGGGTGTTAAGGTACACTTGGTGGTATCATGGAGAGCCTCTGACAGATAGGAAATAATGATCGTGTTAGATCATACCTAGAAACACCCCTCCCCCCTAGCTGGCATGGCTCAGGATGTCCTTAAGAGAAGTTCAGGTCTAGTTGTCAAGTACAACCCAGATTTACCAGGTATAGGGTCCAAAAGAGAAGCTTCCAGATAGCCCCAGGTATGAAAGTAGAATAAGGATTTTCCTTGTAGTCCTGTCTACTTGAGAAGGATTTTCATTAATAATTAGAAAGAGAAATAAGTAGACAGCATTTATTTGCAGGGTCCTTGGTTTAGATATTGTGTGTATGGACACAGAGGACATAAGAAAGAACCCAAGCAGAAAACTAAAGAAAAGAAATCGATAAAGCCATGAAGAAAATCAGTTGCCCTTATCTTGCCTGTCTCCGATAATGAATGTGTCTTCTCAGCTCATTCCTCACTTTGATTCTTGAATTTTCCAGGGAATAGAAAAGAATGAGCAGGTTTGGGTTGGACCTCAGGTAACTTGGTGAGTCACCGCTGGGTAATGCAGCGCCCTTGTGAGAAGTTCCAGGGGACTTTTTGTAATGATGTTGTACATGGTGCAAAACTTTAACCGATTGCACTTTGGATCTGGGACCAAACTCATTGTAAAACCAAGTAAGTAATAGTTGTCTACAAGAAAAGGTTACCAGCTCATTATACCAAATTCCTCTTATTGCTCTGTATTTGTTTTGAGTCCTTTTATGTTTTTGGAACCTCATCGCAATATTTTATCACTCCTTATCCCTATGTCCCTTGAGTAGACATAAATATTTAAATAAATCCTATCATCCTATGAACATTTTAAAATGTTTGACTATATTCTTCACATGTTATCCTATATTTTAAAATCCCCACATTTTAACTATTGCCACTTTGACTAATTGACAGAAAATGTTTGGATATAATTTAAAATATCTATAAATATTCACAATTTCAGAAAGGAGATGTAACATTAAAATTATATGTATTCTTATGAGATGAGAATAGTTAAATGATTTTTAAAATCTCTTAAATAACATTTATTGGACATTTGCTTTGTGGACAGCACTGTGGAACTGCGTTTCCCACCTTCACGGCTGTAACCCTTCTAATGCTCTCCTGGCGGGTAGATACTGTGATTCCCACTGTCCAAGATGAGGAACTATGACATTAAGAACAAAGAGGCTGAAAGACTTGTAGCGTATGTGAGACAGGGCTGGACCACCAGCCAGGCCTTCCTGTCCCCCAGGCCACTCTCTTAATTGAGGGCCTTGACAAGGTTTATGTAGGAAGGCCTGTCACTGTGGCTCTGCAGACTACAAGCTGAGCTTTGGAGCTGGAACCACAGTCACTGTCAGAGCAAGTAAGTAAGAAGGAAAAAGACTAGACACTTCTAAACAGATGGTGACTACTCTTATGAGCAGGTTTACCCAGGAAACACAGTCAGTGGTTGGGAACTGAATTTCCAATGCTTTTCCAGCTTGCTTTAGGACCACAGACTTTCTCTGTCCTTGCCTGTCTCGCCTCCTGGTCCTCCCCAGGGGCCTGCTCCTGGGGGATGTCTTCCCCACAGCACAGTCTTCACAGTCAGATAACAACCAAAATAACTATCTGAAATTCTCTGAGGCCTCTATAAAAGTCCTTTCCTTAAGAAAGGAAAGGACATCCTTTCCTTAAGAAAGGAAAGGACATCCTTTCCTTAAGAAAGGAAAGGACATCCTTTCCTTAAGAAAGGAAAAACTCAAATATTTGAGGAATTGCTATGCAGATGAGGGAAGAGTTTAATAGAGAAGGTAAAATCAAAACCAAACCAGCAGATGAGAGATATGTTCCAGCTTCCCACTGAACCTTTTTTTGAACAAGTAGAGGTGCCATGCAGTGGAAACGCTGGCTGTGAAGTGGGAAACTCCTGGGGATCCTTCCAGCTAAAAACAGGGTGCTGTGGCAGGGATTTCGGAGCCATTCTAGATGTTTCAGCACATCACCTCTGGGATCCCTTTCAACTCTGAAGTGCTAAGAGCCCATGACTCAAGCCTAGAGGATGAAAAGCTGGCTTAGACCTGCTTCTTCTCTTTTTATTATTTTGATAGCCAAAGAAATAGGTCATCAAATTGTTCAGAAGTGAAATCCTAGATATTTTTACACCCAGAAGACAATGGGGTATGACTTCTCAATGCAGTCAGTGGGAAAATAAAAGGAACTATCAGGAAAGAAACAAGAAAAAAGAGATAAAGGGGTGCCTGGAGGGAGGACCAAGGTAGAATAAAGGAAATGGGGTGATGTTTCAGAGGACAGATCTGCCCTATCAAAGTTTTTACAAGTTTGGAAAGGAATCCAAACAAAATGTCAGTCCAAGTAAGTATCAGCCTTTTATCCTGGGAGATAGGGCCAAGGGAGCGAAGTTCCTTCCAATTTAAACAGTCTCAAAAGGCTGTGTAATTGCTTTCTGATGGGAAGCACCTCTGAGGGCAGAAAGTCTACTGTTCCCAGAGGTCATTTGTCCCTTGAGATAGAACCTCTGAGGGATTGATTGTCCGGCTTAGGCTTCTAGCCAAAAAAGAAAAAGTCTAAAAGCCACTTACAGAAATTAGAGGTGAAGTTTTAGCCCGGTACCCCAAAGTTAGGGTGAGAGGGCAGGGAGGAGTAGGATCAAGTTCATGCAAAGGATGTCAGCACTGTGTGGACAGAGGCTACAGCTTGGGAAGGCTGTACTTTGGAAGGGGAACTCAGCTGACAGTCATGCCTGGTGAGTGCATCCTTTTCTACTTCCAAGGAAACATTTACTATGGAGAAATTAGAAAGGAGAGAAAAAATTTCCTTTGATCCTAAGACAAAGGGAATGTGTGTATTGCCTCTCCTGGAAGACTCTCCCTAGGTAGCCGGGGATAAAGAAAGAAAAGGAAGGTCCAGATGACCAAGAGTCCTTCTTAGGAGCTCAAACACCTGAGGAGGCTGTGGGGTACCCGCCAGTGGAAAAGGAGAAGGGCAGTCCCATTTGAAGACACAAGGAATGCCCCAAACACCTGCGCTGGTCCTCATACAACATTGAAGAAAGAATATAGCTCTGAACCCAGAGTAGGCAACCAAATGGGATGACTACTTTATGAGATTTATTTGGGGGGGGGGGTTCTTGTGATTCTGTCCTGTGAGGAGTTCCATTACCCCCTGCACTTTTCTCTGAGAATGACCTCTGCACTCTATAAACTTTCCTCAAGAAGCCTGCTCACACCCTTTCTTGACATCAGCCTTATTGAAAAATGGGCTCTAGACTAGCTAGAAAAAGTCTCTTTCTGAAACACTAACCAAAGAAAGTAAAACTGATCCACCATCCACAACAGATACAGCAGCTGACAGGGCTGGGCAGACTCTGGACCAGAGCATCTCTCCCTTCCTTGGGCACTAAATTGAGTGGAGAGACCCTATTAGCAAGTCCCCATGTGCACAGGAATGGGTCTGTGCGGGCTCATTCAGACCCTGAGATCTGTTTTTGGGTTCACTGGGTGTTTCACAATGGTCAAATGGGCTCCTGAATGAGTTTGTGCATTAGAGTTTTTATTCCTACTCATAGAGCCATATCCAAATGGCCAAATCAGAGAATCGAACAAATACATGAATGAGCTAGACTGAAATTGTGCCCTCTTGCATATATTTTGACTCTATAAAGTGGATACAGTGCTGGGGGATAGATTACCCGGAACATTGCCACCCCTCTGCTTTTCCAAGGCCATAGAGAATATTCTTTGTCAAGTACCTACAGAGCATGGTTTCCTCAGTCCCTGTGTTTTTGCTGGGCCTCACATCACTGTGGGACCAACATCGCAGGAGGAAGGCTAACTTTTGGAGGAGGAACAAGGGTGCTAGTTAAGCCAAGTGAGTATTAGGACTTGAACCACGAGTCTATTGCCTGTTGAAATAGGCAATTATCATCAGTCCTAATTTGAGCATAACATGTTAGCCCAAACCCATCTATCTGAAACTTGATCATGAATGTTTAGTGTTGGTCTTATACGTAAGTGTGCATTATTATCTGTACCTGTGTGTGTGTGTGTGTGTGTGTGTGTGTGTGTGTGTGTGTGAATTCAGTATGGAAAAGGATATTTCTGTCATGATTTTTTCTAGAGTCTGTTTTCTTAAGAAAAGGTACTTTATTTCTTCATCGCACTTAAACTACCTGGTTGTCTCAAGTAACAAAGGAAGGTAGGAAGGGGTGATTCTTTTTATTCAGAATAGTGACATGATCTGAACACAACTGCAATAGAAGGGCTAGAACCCGGATTTGCTAAGGTTCAATACAGGGCTGTCTGCACAGGCTGCAGCCTCTATACCCATCATTCTGATATTTCTCCTCTAGTTCTCTATTTTTTCTAATTAATGTAACTGAAATATTGGTAACCCTTATCTTCCAGCTCACAGAACCTCTGTAAGGATTTAAAAGGCATTATTCTAAAAAGGAATTGAGCTGGAGGATTTGGTGGTGCTTTTTTAAGGAGGTCATGTTGGGTTAGGGGCTTTGTTTGGGGAAGTTTGGCTCTTTCATCTGAGAAGGGAATAGGAAAGGAGAGATACTGAAAGGTAAAGTGATGGGATCAATATATGAATGTGGACAAAGTAAATTATTAAGGCATTCAACTGGAAGGCAAAAGACCATGCAGACCCCTGCTCAGCTACTTACTGTCTGTGGTGCCATGAGCAGATCTCAAGAGTTCTCTAAGCCTCAGTTCATCTGTAACAGGAAAGTTATGGTTCCAGTCCCTCTTGCCTCAAGGGATTCTATTAGACTCAAATGAAATAATGTGCATGGAATCTCCTTGAAAAGTACAGGTACCAGATGATTCATGATTCTTATGTCTTAGATTTTATGAAAACTTCCATTGGAGGTAAATTTATAGGGACACAAGTTTAATGGACTTTGACAATGGCAGAGGAAGAATCAAACTTTTAAAAAGGTGAACCCCTCTGGTTATGAGAAGAAATAATATGAGAATTTAGGGCCAAAACTTTCGCTGGAAATCCTCCAGTGCTTGAGATTACTTAGGAAAGAAACACATGAGATCTAGAGAGTGTTGTAACTGATTCCTGAGGTTTCCTAACATTTCAGAGACTAGATAAGTTTAATGTTTTTCTTGAGTTTGCTTAGGGTTAGATTAGACCTCAACTGAACAGAAGGCTCCTGGGAGAATTCTTGTGCTTGGAAATGTAGCACCCTTTGTTTTTTGTGGTGGCTTTGATCACAGTGGTATCTTCAAGTGCCCAGAAGCTAGTTTTTGGAAGAGGGACCATGTTAAAGGTGAATCTTAGTAAGTATTGCAATGAATTCTGAATTTGATTAGTTATTGAGACCAATTACAAGCTTTTTTGAAAGCCTAAGTGGACTGCCAAATGTCCTCCCTTTGTCCAGCTTTCGTGGGATACCTTCCCCATCCTAAGTACTACAAGAGCTTATTCTGCTAGGTAAGTTTTCAAGCTTACTACAGATGCAGAATATATATCTCCCTAGTTCAGCAGCCAAATTCATCAGAGAAATCCACCCTGAGGTGTCATCTTCTCTTCCACTTGGCACCCTTTACATCCTCATGCCCTTAGTGGCCAGAGCCATACTCTTTATGTGGTGGCATTTATATCTAGTATGTTAGCCAGAGAGACATGATCAACGTGTCCATTACTGATACATTGTGTGATTTGATCTTTTAGTTCTCACTTTGCTTATCCGTAAATGAGAGTGATAATTATCTAGACTTCATTTCAGAAAGCACCTTCCTAGAGAGGGCTTTACTCCCCAAGCCAATCTGAGGAGCTATTGATCATAAAAACCACCTGGCTGCTCTATCTCCTGTTCCCCACCCTTTAATCCCTTGACATTGTAGTATCTGTGTATTCATTTATTGCTTAATACAATATTATTTCCTCCTTCTTGACTATGAGTGCCAGGAGGACAGGGATGTGTCTGGGAGGCTCTCAGTGTCTCCTCATTGCCTAGTACAGTGTTCACTGGAAAGTTACTGAGCAAGTAAAGGACCAACCACTAACTGCGACTTCTCAGGAAATTACAGAGCTTTGGTACCTTACATCTAAACACTGAAAACTTGCTGGTCAAGGGCAAGGGCAGAATTTGAGTTTCTATTGATTGTAGTTGCATGCAAGGAGGTTTGAGTGAGCAAGCACACAAGATATTTGCAGAGCCTCAATTCCCTGTGCCTACCAAGCAAGAAACACATGGATCTTTGGGAAGAGAACCATTCTATCAGTGAGTTCCAGTAAGTACCTGGCAGCTTTCTTTTTTCCAGTCTTGTAAATTGGACCCAGAGCCTCACCCATGCTAAGAAAGTGCTCTAGTGTTGAGCTATATCCCTCACCTATCATAATGCTCATATTTATCTCATCATCTTGTATTGCACAGGTGACTAAATGTCTCCTTTTTAAATCAAGGTAGCCTGGGGTTTCATGAGGAAAGCCACTAAAACAAAATGGAAAAATGGATGCTAGCCCTTATCCTAATACTCCAGGCATCTCTCCTGTCCTTCTCTATGCTTGCAAAGTTTTTTAAATAAAATGATATAGGAAAAAAAGATTATCTATAAGAATATAAGTAACTTACTAAGCACTATAATGAGATTATGTACAGGTGTTGATCAGAGCTGATATTCTTTGGCTAGTAAAACAAGATTTCTTGGTGAAATTTTGCAAATCTCTTTTAAAGGAATAAGTTTCAGAGTTGTCTAGCAGATATTCTTTGGGCTCTTTCTGCCACTTCTATTGTACCATTACTTTTATATCCCAAAAAGAGGCTTCCGTGGGCTTAATTCCACAGCTTAGCCTTTATTCCATGAATCCAAAAGGAGGAATCCCAGCCAGAGCCCCCTTGAGGGAGGATAGATGCATGCTAATCACATTAATCTGTTAACAGGGTAGCCTGACCATTTTTGTCAGGCAGTAGAGTACTATGATTTATAGCACATTCATCTTAGAGAGTGGGACAAGATTATCACTAAAACCTAGTAAGTATGCAGCCTGTCACTAAAGCGAGAGGCTTGATGTGGCCACTGAGGCCACTGAACTTACTATTTGTAAAGCCCACATGTCAAGAAATTAATGGTTTGTGCAGACTTAAACGTATTAAATGGAGAAAAAAATGTTAAAGTAATGGCATAAGCAACAGAAAGAACTGGCTGTGGAGAAGGAAATAGTCATGTAGATGACCAAAACTGATAGCCAGAAACAACCTAGAGAGTTGAACTTCAAGAGAGAGGGAAGATGTCAGGCTGAACACTTCCAGTTCTTCTAAACCTGGGCCACAGTGTCTTTATAAAATAAAACCCTTTAGAAAATACCTCACAAATTGTTTTAAGGATAAAATAAGTTAATGTGTGTGAAAATATTGTATAAGATCTTAAATACTATACTCGTGCAAAATATCATTTGTCTATGGAGCAAAGAAAAGGCTAGGTCACAGTAGAATTCTTTGAAGGTAAAGAGATTAGATAGGTTCTTAGCAAAATGGATTTTTTTTTCTAAAGGATCTCACTTTGTAGTTCAGGATGACCTTGAATTCATTATGTAGCCCAGCCTGGCCTCAAACTCATAGTGACCCTTTTGCCTCAGCCTATTAAGTACTAGAATCACAGGCATGTGCCACCATGCTCAGCCTAAAATGGCTGTTTTCCTATGGATCTGTGGCCATAAGCATTAGAAAAAAAGCACTCGGTTCTCCATGGAAGAAGAGTGACTGGAATGCTGCCCAAAGGACAATGGCAAAGAAAAGGAAGCCTTTTTTGTAAAGGTCTGCACTGCAGTGTGATATCAGGAAGCCCCTGGAAAGTTACCTTTGGAGCTGGGACAAAGCTTCAGGTCATCCCCAGTAAGTCCATTTCCTAAGTATTTCTTTGTCCTTGTGTTATCTCATCCCAGAAAGTAACATTTGGAACATACACTAGGCCTTCTCTTTCCTGATCATTCTGAGAAGATTTTAAGAAAGGGACTTTATAAGGATCCCTCACCCAGCCCTTAACATCCTAATAGTCTCATTCTATTAAAATTGTATTCTTTCTTACTGATAAAGAAAAAGACTTTGGCAGTAAGGCCAGTGGCCTTACAGTAGATTTGCAAAGCATGAGGACTAAAGTTACAAAATCTGAAGCAGAATGCTGGCATGTTGTCAAAGGGTTGTTTTGCTTTGGAGGCCGACAGGACTGGAGGCCACCACTGAGTCACTGGGCTCGCAAACCGAGTTCACTGAGGACAGTGAGAAGCTGCCATTCACGATGACTGCAATGCTATTCCGTGAAGTTTCAGATTGATTGATGTTAAAATTAGGGGAGACACTATGGCAAGAAGCTAAAAATTGATAACTGTCATGGAAATGAAAGAAAAGCGAGATGCATCTGTTAGAAAAATTGAGTTGAAAATCGTGAGTTTGGTGATACTAGAGCAAAGATGTGGTTAGGTGGAAACTTCATTTTAACAATAAATGCCCCAGGTTTGAGTCAAGTGACTCAAATTAAAAAAAAAAAAAAGTTCAGATACAGCCTCCTTTGTAGGTGAAAGGGCCACATCTCTAGCTATAAGGCAGATGTGCGAGCTGTGGAGGTTTTGGGCTGAATGTGGATCACTGTGGGAAGGATGCAGGCTATAAATGGTCCTTCGGGAGTGGGACCAGACTGCTGATCAGACCTGGTAAGGAAGGTATCAGAGAATAACAAGTATTGAGGGTAAGATATCTCCAAGTCCTGAGAAATGGTTGTGTCATGAAGAATGAGCTGCAGGTTTGGGGGTCACTGTTAGTATAGCTCTGATACCTGTTTCTGGGAAAAGAATGAGCCCCAGCACAGCAGCCATCCCACTCCAGAAGGGAAGGGGAGGATTTCGCTTTCATGGCTCCTCCTGAGGTTTATCTGCCCTCTGCTACAGTGTCTTCTGAGCACAGGATATTTGTGCCTTCCTTCGTGAGCCCAGCTCACTTAGGTGCAGGTCACCTGCTCCTCACTTCTTAAATAAAGGTAATGATATCAAAGCTCCTGGCCCAGTTGTGGCCAGAATGAGGTAATGTGAGTAGCTTGCTGATCCAATTGGCACATTTTAAATTCTCCTTAAGTGATGGTTTTTCTTTGCCCTTTCCTGTTAGACCAAGGTTTAAAAAGCCTGCCGCTGCAGGCCATTTTTGTATGGAGGGTTGTTACAGTGTGAATACAGGATACAACAAACTCACCTTTGGGAAGGGGACGGTGCTCCTAGTCTCTCCAGGTAAATGCTAAACCACTCCTTCCTTATTTTCCCTTACCTGGTTTAAGATTTCTTCAGGTACTCACTGTGTTTTACCCTCGTGGATTGTATCATCCTTGTTTATAAGCTGACCTTCACCAAATTTAAGGGTGAGCCTCCATGGCCTCTTCATCTAAACATGAAAATGACTAAAGATTGGAGATAACCATCAAATGAATTCACTAAGTCAGAGTGGAGTAGAAACTAACAACTCAGACAATCAGGACAATGGAGGTTTCTCCAAAAATAGCCCAGCTTCCAGCGGTAAGGCCAGACAGTATCTCTCCCCTAGGGATCCCATATTTCTCCTTGCCTTTGCATACCAAATTCAGTTGTACAGGCTTAGACAGTGTGTGACATATGCAGCTACAGAAATCTTTCACTGCTAAGAATATCTACCTATTAAAAGTGAAAGATTCTTGAGAACAAGGTCTGTGGCATACCCTATGATACTTTTTTTTTTTTTTACAAAATCAATGTTTGATAAATCCTTGTTTAGTTGAAATTAAACACCCAAAGTAATCAAGTTTCCAGGCCACAAGAAAGAAGAAAATAAAATAAATGACACCGCACATGCTAGTGTGCAATGTAAAGGATAAAACACCAAACTGAAAATCAAAGAGATCTGTGTTTAGTGTCTGCTACCAACTAGCAGTGTAACCTAGAGTAGATCCCTTGCTTTGGGCCTTGCTTTTCCATGTATAAATGGAGAATGGCTCAGATGACTTCTCTGGCCCCTTACTACCATCAGCCTCTGAATTTATCCTATCTATTGGGAGGAGTGGGATTTTTATTCTCGTGTGTATGCGTCAAACAGCTCTGCTGATATTGAATATTTCCTCACTCATTAGAATAAACCAGGAGAAGGGGTGAAATAGCTTCAGGGAGTTTATTGTGAGGCCTCAGACACTGTGGGACTCGGGAGGAGGAGGCAGGCTCACCTTTGGGACTGGCACCTTGCTGAAGGTGAACCTGAGTAAGTATCAGATCCTGTGGTTACTACAAAATGTACTTTGGTATCAATGGACAGGAGGAAGGGCAGGATCACTTTTTTCATTATATATTATTTTTAATTAAATGTACTCTCACACTAAAGCATTAGGAATTGTGACTAGAGATAAATTAATGAAAGTATTCAGTGACTATACAACCACGAAAATTTCTTTAGGGTAGAATTTGGTAAGCCATGAAGACTATTCCCCAAGACTTGAGGCTGACAGAATTTCTAACCAACATTAGACTTTTTAACACTAGAATTGAGCTAAATTGAGCCCAATAGAGGGGAAAAGCTAGAAGAGCAGAAAATTGCATGGCTACGATCTAATAGACCCTTTCTACTTCCACTGCAAACTCAGAGGCAAACTCAGGGATGACATTCAAGCCTTTTTATCCACACCCCAGTAAGTCATACCCACAGATGAGGTGTCCTTTTTTACTAAACATTGTCCAAGAAGAGTAGGAAGTACAGAGAAAGGACCCCAGGGCCTCCAGCTTCATCCAGGGAGCTAGATATGATTTGTCCCCAACTGAAGATGTGATATCAAACAAGTCAGTGCCCTACTGTGTACCTCAGACTCTTCCAGGAGAAGACCAAAGCACTGAAAATCTGCTGTGCTGAGACCTCATTCTATATAAACTCTCAATCTCTATAGAATTTATCTGACTCAAGGGTATGGACTCATGTCGATATTTCATAAACAAATTCTGCAACCCTACAGAAATAGCCTAGTTAATTAATACTCTAACTTAACCTAGAAACACTAGCTGCCATCTCAGGGCCTCTGATGTGTGGGCATGATGCTAGATGCATAACATATTGTATTGTTTACTCTCAAGAAACTCTGGAAAGCAGCAAGAGCATCCTATTTTACAGGAGAAAAAACTAAGGCTCAGAGAAGACATTGCCCTTGCTAGCAAGTTTAAAAGGCTTAAATTCAAATCTGTTTCTACTGCTTGATCTCAAAGCCTTGTTCTTACTAGTATAGGTGTTCTCAAACTGTATGCCAGGATTTTCTTATAAATGAGAGATGTTACTGTGGTGAGTAGGGAAGGAACATGTAGTTTATCTTTTCTCTCCATAGATGTTGTATCATAGAACTTTAAGAAGGAGCTTAGAAATACCTAGTTCAGCACTCTTCACTTTTCCAATAAGGAATTAAGACCCAGAGGAGCTGGTTGAATCATCCCATGTTGTAAAGTCAGTGAGAACTAGAGCTGAGACTAAAAGCTGGGAGACCTGGTCCTGGACCACATTCTGTGACTACTGTTTAGAGAGCTAGCCTTCTGTGGGTAGGTGGTAAAATTCATCCACAAACAGGAAAATACCAAATAGGTTTAATAAAGGAGTATGTTAAAAGGAACTACACCTTACTGCAGGCTTCCTAAACCTGCCCCCTAGGTATGTAGTTAAAATGGAAGCTGAAGGAAACAGTGCATTCTGTCATAGGACAAATCACTGTGGGAATACAGGAGGCTACAAACTTACCTTTGGAACAGGAACAAGACTATTGGTAAATGCAAGTAAGTTCCATGAAATAACCTGGTTCATACTATGGTCAAGGGACATCTATCCTAACTAATATTTTTCCTTTTTGTTGAGTGGAGTGGGGAGGCATAATATTGCTGCTTAAATAAGGAGATAAAGGAACAGTAACAGTGTTGTGTTATATGATATCCACAAGCATCATTCCTTATGGATAAATAAAACTCTAACTCCTGTCTAGAACTGAAACTCTATAATTACATGCAAGACTTTTCCATCGGAATAATAGTGGTATTTTTATACAATCCATGGTATACAGAACTCACCTGCTGGGAATTTGGCCTTACTTCTTATCATCTTTCAATGGTCTTGAGAAATGAGGATTAAGTAGTAGAATTGTATGCCTCCTACCACTTGGGTGTATGCACACAGAGGCAGGAACACTCTTAATATTAAACTGGAGTGTTGTGTGGGAATTCCAGGCTGGTCCAGCCACAGGGCACCATTTTGTATAGAGATAGGTCAGGGTGGAAGCACAGGCATTGAGAAACTCATATTTGGAACTGGCACACAACTGTTGGTCAGCCCAAGTAAGTCGGAATTCTAGAAATGTGTAGCCCCGTCCCGATACTGAGTATACACTTGTATATTTATATGCAGAACCATTAGTCTGGAATGTGATGGATTCTTATTATTACTATTTCATTATTAATCACAATAATTCTTGCTTACTTTGGGTATAGACTTTCTGTCATCATTATTCTTTTTAACCTTTAAAGAAAATTGCTGTCAAAATATTGGGAGAAAAATGTTCACTTCCTTTGAGTCTTTTTTTTATTGTTTTATTTAGTTCCCTTCTCTCTGCTGAAGATCAACACAAACCTCGTGATGTTTGGGTTTTTATGCTGTCTCCTTATTAGCTCTCTTGGAAATGCTTTCTTGCTTTTTCCTTGCCTAAGCACTTAGATTTTACAGCTCACATTTACTCAGAGTGCACTTGGTTTCTAACCTTTCTTAAACCCAGCCTCCTCATCGCAATAATCATGCACAGAAAAAGTCAGTTCAACTCAGTACATGATTACTGAATGTTATCAACAAGCCAGGGACCACACAGTTGGTTTAGAAAGAAAGAGAAAGAAAGAAAGAAAACGAAAGAAAGAAAGAAAGAAAGAAAGAAAGAAAGAAAAGGAGGGACCTAAATTATGGCCTCTGAGCTTAAGAGCTTCCAGTCTTTTCAGAGAAGCAAAGCCCTTGTAATGACAAATCTGTACCAGTTTGTGTGTGCGTGTGCCTAGACAGTAAATGGAGGGGCAGGGAGCCCTGCAGGCTGGGGACAGGCAAAGCAGAATGAATCTTCCTTGGCAGAGAATAGGATTCCTGCCCATACGTATGTTTCTGGAAATGAATTCGAGTCTGTGCTCTACTGAGATGTCTGACTGTCTTGAGCACAAAAGGCCCCACTGGCACTCAGCTTCTGTAAATAGGATGAGGACAGAAACACGCGTGAGTCAGGCATGAGTCACCCAGGTAGGCACCTGCTCAGCGCCAGAGAAGGCACCGTGGCTCTGCACGATACCGAGACATGTCTCTAGAATGTGCCCCAGTGCAGTGGGCTGGAAAAGCTCTTGTTCCTACTCTTTCTGGCAAAGAAATGTGTCCCCCCAAAAGTGGGGGCTTCTTCTCAGGTGTGGAAAAAGGGGTGGGAAAACACCCACCTGCTCCGCGGTATCTTTGGAAACACTCACGCCCCCCAGGACTATGTAGGAAGCAGTGTGTTTCACAAAGTTTTGTAAAGATTCTTTTTTCCCCCAGAAGAAAAATGGTCAGACATTGTCATTGGTGACTGTGGGAGGAGGATAAAGCCATGGTGACTCTGGTGTTATTTTCCTCACTAAGGAGGGATCCTCCAGCACCCATTATAGGGAACACTTCAGGATGCGCCATTCCCGGGTGTGGGCTTTCAGAGATACAGTGAAGGGGCTGTGTCCTCTATGAGAGGATAAGCCAGTCCTGAACCTTTTTGTAATGCACTTCCTCAGAGTGTAACTATGGCAACAACAGACTGACTTTTGGGAAGGGGACCCAAGTGGTGGTCTTACCAAGTAAGTGAGTTGGGGTCTTTTCAGAACTACTCTCCACAGGCCCACCCTGGTGCTGGACAGTTTTTTACGGTATTTCCAGGGGAGGGAGGAAAGTGTATCCTTCACTAGTGCCACCCCCAAGGTTCTTAAGTGAGCACTGTCCCAAAGCTTTGCAGACCCTGATTTCTGCCACCTCCCCTTCTGGCACCTTCCCTGACCACACTTCCATTCTTTGTATGAAGCGGCTGTGCTGTCCTCTAAGGGAAGGACCATACAAGTGAGAGCTGATAGCATCTTGGTGACATTTTGTTCATGTCTCAGGGGCAGCCTGGGTTTAAGCTTCAGAGGCCACGCTAATGGGCAGCACAGAGCAGGGCCAAGTTGAGCTCTTTGCTAATGTGAGCTTCTGACTCATTGTGAGATGCGCTGAGAGCCAACTAGGGCTGGGGACCGAAGGTTGAGTTCCTGCCTTGTTTCAGGACTGTGGATCCAGCTATGATTGATACAAGCCTGTATTCCCTCTCTGATGTGGGCAGCATGTGCTCTGATTCCTCCCATCTTTTGGAAGTTTCATGGAAAGTGTTGTGACTCTTTTGTCTGGATCCCAGGGTTTCACTGACACAGGGCCACATGGGAATCAAGATCACTAGAAATAAAGGAATCCAAAGGCCTCGAGGGCCTTGGCCTGTTCCCAGGTGGCAAAGAGGAAGGACCTGAATGTACTTGGAATCTTGCACAGATGGGATTATGCACAAATCAAACCTCTGGGGGCCGAGAATATAGTCAGTGGCACAAGCACCTGCCTGGCAAGTATAAGGTCCTGAGTTCGATTCCTAGTATAAAAAGACAGAAGGAAAAAAATCAAATCCCTGGGCCTGGTATAGGAAGAAGGTGAAAAATGCAGAATACCTATGTGCTGTGAAAAGGGAAGGATGAGAACAAGGGAAGCTTCAAAGACAGAAGAGCAAAACAGTTTCAGCAAAATATCAAGTAAAATTTCTTTCACTTCCCATTCTCAGGGCATTTTCAGAAGCCACTTGCCTCTATCTGATAAAGCAAGTGAGATCCTCAGAGTGTCAGCCCTAAAGCCAGGGGGATGGTGATTCCAGGGATTCTTTTGAGTATGAAAGAGGTTGCTGCCCCTGCTTCTTTGTGGACAGGAGAGTGATGGTTCTCAGGATAACTGGGAGCCAAGAAGCTCTTGAGTTCCTACCCCTGGTTCCAGTCTGTGGCTGTAGGCATCTGGGGCTTGAGGACAGCAGAACAGGTGTCCAGCAAGGTCAGGAGTGTGACTAGTGCTTCCCTGGATTTGCTGCCCCACCTCCACGTGGGCAATGGTAAACAGAGGTTGCAGGAGAGAAGATTTAGCAAAGGCTTCTCTCGCTGTGTGTATCAGGAGGAAACTACAGACTTACCTTTGGAGGAGGGACCAGGCTCATTGTTAATCCATGTGAGTATCCTCAAAACGATCAGAGGACACTTTATAGACAACTTTATGGAAAGGCATCGCAAGAGTGAGAGTGTGCTGTGGTCTGCTCCATCTTTAAAGGGGCCCTCTGTTGAGCAGGGTGACTATTCCTGAGTCAAATCTAATGAAATGATTGACACTGTGCTGGCCAAGGGTTTTGCTTTTACAGAGCAAATACCCACATTTTGAGAAAAAAGACTTTACTCTTGTTAGGTTTCTGAAGTAAGCTTTTTGTCTCGGCACCAAGAGGTCAGCCCTGCCCCATCCCCTAGGGCTGAGACTCTGCCACCACATCCCCTGGACTGTGGTAGACCCTGTTCCTAGATTAGCATCCCAGGCAGGGCAAGACGCTGAGGAATTCTGGGGTGTTGATGGGTCTCCTCTGGCTGTAAGAAGTCTCATCCCTTCCCCAGGAAGCACTGCTGAGAATCATCCTGTTATTTGCCACTATGTACCACATGTCTGATAGGTGCCAGTGACCATGTTCTCTCTTTTTTATAAGTCCTCATCTAGTGTACATATTCACCGTGATAGGCAGCTGTACTATGTCCATTGTACACATAAAAAATAGAGACGTAGGATAATACCCTTCCTGATATCACACAGCTAGAATGGCATCGCTAGAGTTTAACTCAAACCTATTTGACTATAGAGTCTGTTTTGTTTTGTTTTGTTTTTTTTAACCAAATCAGTACACTGTTTCCACCATTATTCCTGCAGTCTCCGAAGGAAGACCCTCAGCTCACAGGCTACCTGTTTGGCCCTTGGTTTACCCATCCTGAGCCCTCTTGCTACAGTCAGTGACTTCAGAATAAGGACTCACCATTTCTGAAGTAATGAATGGGGTTGGCAAATACAAGAAAACCGCATAGAGGGAAACAGGGAGACTATTTATTAGGTATAGACCTACCTGAAGAGAAAAATTCAGCATCAAAACAGGAGGGTAGGCTGTTTGAAAGCTTTGTGTCCTAAGAAAGATGGCTCGAAATGAATTAGGAGTGGCAGGCAATTACTCCAGGTGGCAGAGGATGGGTATTTGTACTGTTTTGCATCAGGGTGTAAATACCGGGGGCAGAGCACTTACTTTTGGAGGTGGAACAAGACTCCAGGTGCAACCAAGTAAGTACTTAACCTTAGCCTCTGGCCAGACCTGGACAGTCCTTCCTCTGCTATTAGGTGATGCGTCACTAATTCCCGGGCTAAGGTTGAAATGATATTTTGAGTTTTCAGCTTTTGTCTTGACAGTTTATTGTCTAGTGGTAACTGCCAATGGGAAAAGGCCTTTTTGTATTTACAGAGATAGACTCTGGTGGTTTCTAGGGATTTTTATCAGAGAAGGAACTGCGAATGATTAATGCTGAAATATATTTTTTTATTTTTATTATCATTTAGTTTCATGAATTTAAAGTTCCCAAAGACATTGGACATTGGACACATTCTCACAACTCCGTACCCAACTGAAAAATGAAAGCCTAAATAGATGCCATGAAAACAAAATAATTAGTTTAGGAAATGGGACCAGCATCAATTTATCTTTTAAGATAAATGAAATATCCCTAACAAAAGATTGAAAGCAGGATCGCATTTAAAATAAATTAAAATACTTAGAGAATTTAGGAATTCAACAAATAATCCTTGAGTAACTCCCCCAAGATCTATGCCAGAGACGTGGGGGAAAAAAGGAAGGGAAAGTGGCAGGCAAAGGGAAGGAGATGCAGTCTGTACTTCCAGGATTTCAGAGTGTGACAGCGACAGCCCCGCGGTGCCCAAGTCACAGTGGAGGTGCATACAATGGGAGTGCAAAGGAGGGCACCTAACCTCCCACCCTACTGCCCTGTGCCTACATGCCTGCCCCCAGCACCCAGCCTCTGTGAGGACAGGACCCTCTTTCCTTCATTCTCACAGCTCTACAACGCAGCAAAATGCCTGGGACGGGGTCATGCAGGTGACTATTAGGGGGGAAATGTTCCTTCTGGCTGGAAAAGTCAAGGAAGTGTTGGGTGGAGACATAATTACCGTTTAAGACATTAGCAGGTATTGGATTAAATATTAACATGTAGTCACCAATGGAGAGAGCTGTCAGACCTCAAAACAGGGAGAACCCAGCCAAATGCAGGTAGGGAAGAAAGGGCAGTAAAAAATACAGACTGTGTGTGTGTGTGTGTGTGTGTGTGTGTGTGTGTGTGTGTGTGTGACATCCATCTCCCCAGCGAAAAGCTCCTCTGTATTTATCAGTTCATTTGTGCTTTACCAAAGCCTAAAAGCCCTACAAAGTTTAGGGACATAAGAACTGCAATAGCTGTGACAGGATAGCAGCATAAATGGGGTTCAGCAGCAAAAAGAAAGGAGGTTTAATGACAGATTATAAAGTCTATCCAGGGAATAGTATTCTAAGAAAAAAATTCCTCATAGGTTCAGAATTGTCTTTGAAATATAAAGCATGATTAAAAAACTACAGTGACTAAATGATTAAATTAAAACATTTATTAGGTAAAAGACAAATTGCCATTAACCTTCCCCCAAATACTTCCCCTCTCTTCAGATACACTGATCCCATCATTCTTGCCTCTGTCTGAAGCAGTTCTGGAAGACCTCTCTCGTGAGTGTCTTTACTAGGTGTAATAAAATATGATAAGTGGTGCTGCCAGATATCACCCAACAGAAAAGCAGGCTTGTAAAAACACTATGGTGCCATCCTCAATCCCCTTCTACCCTGGATCTGTCACCATGCAACTTCTGGCTCTTTCCCAAAGTCAAAATGACAATGAAAGGTCATTATGGATCAATTTAGAATAGTGAGGCCTGCAGACACCACAACTAAAGACAGGAAACAGACTTGCAGAACAGCTTCAGAAAGTGGTAAGAATGATGTGGTAAGTGTGTTCAGCATGGCGGGGAGGGGGCTACTCTCAAAGAATTAGTGGTAATGTGTCTTCAGTGTGTTCTTAATTAAATAGGTAAAATATCTTTCAATCATACTCCATATGCAGCTCCAAGGTATATAGGAAGGTGCATTAAAGGAAAACTAAAAATCCGTGTTTGGGAAAGGCTTTCAGGTCACACTGCTCCCAGGAGGTAATCCCTGCAAAGTGCTGAGTGGGGCAGGACCCGGCTGTTGCCCGCACACAGATCTGCCCCAGAGCTTTCACTGGCAGTGGCAGGAGTGTTACTGCTCAGCTTCCTAGGTGTTTGGCAGTTGCCTCAACAAAATGAAGCTGTTTCATGATGATTAGAAAGAAATAATCAGCATCAGTGAGGCCTCTAATTGTGGCTGTAAGAGTGGGCAAGAGAACAAACAGATTTCGAGCACAGAAAACTTAATGGATAAAATTAGACTAGCATTTAGAATGGAATTTTAATTTCCTGGAGCTAGGGAAGGCACTTCCAAGGAATCTGAATATATATATATATATATATATATATATATATATATACCTGCATATGTTCCATGGATGCTAATGACTATATTTTTAAAAAGGGGGTTCTTAGGTCAAATAAGTTTGAAAAGCTCTGGATTTCTGTAGAACATCTCAAAGACTTTAAAATGCTAATATGCCTTGTCAGTTTTGAAACACAGTAGATAGCATTTTCCAAACTTATTCGAGTTTAGAATTCTTTTTTAAAGAGACATTTAAAAGGACTGAGGTTCTATAAAATTCTCACTGAGAAGTACTTGTCTAAACTGTTCTCAAACTCTGAGGACTTGTTTTCCCTGTGTGAATGTCAACTCAGTCTGAGAAACTCCAGAGAGTCTCAGATCCCAGGCACTGACTCTCACAGCCTTCACAGCTCAGCCGCCCTTCTTGGGCATTTTATGTAAACATTCCTATGGCAATTTTAGTCTCTCTGTGCCCTCGAGAAATAACAGAGGCCTTTGTGGAAGGAGAGAGAGCCCTCCGCAGACCTCAGTTCCAGCACTAAACCCTATCCCAGATTTTCCTGTGCTGTGGATTCGCCCCTTCCAGCTCCATCTTGCATTAACCTCTGCTCATCTCCATACTCTGCCATGGATTCACCTTCACCCTCAGCCATGGGACCCAGAACAGATGCCTGCCCTTGGGCAATGCCTGACAGAGGCCAGCTGACTGAGGGAAAGGTTAGTGGGGTTACTACACAGAAGGATGAGTATTCTGACCCAGTGGACAAGTAGTCTTTGTGCTGTAGCTGTTGGAGAAAGGCTGACTGAGAGAAGCCAGAAAGCAGGGACAGGTGGTGAGTGCCCCAGCCAGGTGGGTCTGCCCAGGTTAGAGTTCTTGTAAAGCACACTTCCATTGTGTGCTATCTGGTGGCTACAGTAAGCTGACCTTTGGAGCAGGAACCAGGCTGGCTGTGCACCCACGTGAGTATGCCTTGCCACTGAGCAGGGCAAAAGGCACTGATGACTTGTCTATGAGAAAACAGGTAATAGTTTATAGCAAACTCAGGGATATGTGAAGTACTAATTGTCCATTTCTACAAGCTCTCACGGTGACCTGAGATGTTCCCATTTCTCATATGAGAGTCAGAAGCAACAAGAGTCAATTGAGTACATGAAAATCTGAGCAGAATAGTTTACAGAAATGTAAAAAAGAGTTTCAGGAACTCAGTCATTTCAAGCAAAGCTGGTAATATCAGCATCAGATACTCTCAACATCCAGGAAATTAGCTAAGCACCCTTGGGAGGGAAAAAATGGTTTAATGGCAAATTCCAATTCTCTTTTTTTCCAGCAGGTAGCTAAATTCTGTGGGTTGGTTAATGGGCCTAGGTCAGGATGCCTGCTCACAGAGTCTTCCTTTCCTGAATTCAGGAGAGTCATGAACTCTCACTCCATTGGGCCCCTTAGGCCCAGGCTCTTACACAGAGGGCAGGTATCACATGAAATGAAAAGGTATGGAGGCAGAACCAAATAGGGATGAGAGATCAGGGATATACCAAGCATATTTAGTACAACCTCCATACTTAACAGCAAAATGACAGTAACCACATCATAATGTAAGATAACATCCTGCATATAACAAGTAATCATGTGGGAGCACTTCTAATATACTGTGATTATTTTCATGGCCTTGTTACACTAAAGTTTACATTACTGCAAAGAGAAAGTAGAACAGCTTCCTTGGGAATCAGGAGATCTAAGAAACCAAGAGCTCGAGAGCATTTTAGGATAGTATTCTGAGGCCCAATGGTTCTAGCAGATTACCATCAGGAAGGTTATCGCAAAGAGTTTACCTGTGGTGGGGGTACGGAAACAGCAAGCTAATCTTTGGAGCAGGGACTAGACTGAGCATCCAGCCAAGTAAGTGGAGTGGGACAAGAGTGGAATGCACAGGTATTTCTCTTTGTGCAAGATACCAATTAGAGCCCAGGTATTTTCTTCTGTGGAATCTTAAGTGGTTCTTTCTATCCATCCCCAGAGAATCCTTCCACCTCACACTAAGTCCTCTGGAGATATTATCTTAAACTGAGACTTTAGAGGCCACCAGGCAGATTGTAAGTTTGTGGTCCTGGACATTCCAATTGAGAATACAACATACTGTTGCCCTGAATAGGGGATATCACTGTACTGAATTCTTGGTTTATGGAAATCTCTTGAACTTTCAAACTCAACTCAAGGTACCAGAGCAGAATAGAGCAAGAGAAAAGAACTGTATATACCAGAAACAAAATCGCAATACAAAATAACAGAAGGTCTAACTCTTAGGAATGTGACAGTCCTACAGGAGATCAGTACATCTCCCATTTAAGTAGCAGGTAGATCCCATGACTTTCTGTAATGGTGTCATCTATGGTGTGAACACTGGAGGAATGGCTGGTAAACTCATATTCGGGGAGGGGACGCAAGTGTCCATAACAGCTGGTGAGTCATCCCAAGTGGCACCATTTACCACCTGTCACACCAGCGTTGTTCATCCCTTCCTTGGGGATATCCATTATTACTATGGGGAGGCCAACTGTAGCTGTTGTGACTAATTGTCTTACAAAGGCCTAGAAAAGGGAAAAGCATCACTATCGATCATGATTATCTATGTTTCTCTGGGTTAAACACATTAAAATTTGACTTTAATCATGCAATGGATTTTTTAATGACTTCTAAGTGGCTATTGTTCCATAAAATGTCAGAGTGTGAAGAAGCCTAGGACAGATGCCTGACCTATCCCCAAATAGTATAAAGACTAGCCAAGGATATAGAAGTGCTGTATACTTAGCAACCTGAAAAATGTTTTAGTATTAACAGTGGACGATGTCAATAGACACAATAGAGATTCAGATGGCTAAGGGTCCTGGCTGAAAAGTTGCCCTTGACCAGTGATAGAGTATCTAGGCATGTATACTTAGTGGGCATGCAGAGCCCTCTCTGTTGGTACACAATTGCCCCAGCATCACCCCAGCAACCGAGCATTCAGGTTTAATAGTAGTGTTGGCACTTTGGTTGTAGTTTGTGCTGTCGATCTCTAAAAGGTTCCCCATCACTTGGCAATGCAGAGATACTCTGTGGTAGGAAGGTTTCGTTAAGCCCTAAAGGGTTGGTAAGATCTGTATGTGCAGAGAGAAGAGTGGAATTCTAGGGATAAAGAATAACGAGAAAGTAGGCATGGTACTAGGAATGAACAAGGCACGTGCCTTTTGGCCTAAGTGAACACGTCTGATAATAAAGTTTGGATGATGAGAGAGCAAGACAAAGAAGGTGTCTTTCTAGAAATGCAAATAAGAAATATCAGAGCCTTCAAGAGAATTCATAAATTAGGATCTGAGTCAGCCACCAGGAAATTGAGAATCCAATGTTAGAGATACAGACCAGTTGGGAAGTGAGAGAGGTCAGCCTTTTCTAGGGATGATTCCTTCCAAGGTGGGTTCTCAGAGGGGTGGCTCCCCATTCAGAGGAAGAGAAACAGGCTTTCGGTAAGGAAACTTCGAGAGAGGTATCAGGATGTGGACTCCTGACGCAACTTAAAAAAGATATCAGCATTTCCAGTATTTCAGAGAAATTCCCCCATGCTCTTTCCTGCTGCCCTCCAGAGCCTCTGTGAGAACCAGATCTGTATCTCGAACTCTTTTCTGGGTTCCTGGTGCCTAACTACAGAGCACAGATTTAGTGGTAAGGAGCTTTCAATCACTGCTGTGCCTCACGGGATTTAAAACACTGGAGCGCTCAGACATGTGCTTCTGTAGTTAGTCATGAATTACGATGACAGGTTGGGATCCTGAACTTCCACACTGAAGAATTGATCCAGTCTCGCTAAGGCTACCTTCTGATATTATCAGGAGTGGAATGTATTTTTCTCACCAGGATTGAACAGGATGTCTCTCCTCCCCACAATGTTCTGGCAAATGGACCCCTAAAGACCTCTAAATTAAAAATGGCTCATTCCTAAGATGCTGAAAATATCAAGTAGCTCCAGCGCCACCTCATTTGTTTGAAAAAGGGACATCCAAGCTCTGTGTGCCTGAACATGAGCTCACCCCAGCTCTGCGGCTCCAGGGAAGCCCCACACCCAGGAGCTCTGCCTTGACACAGCACCC
Organism: Cavia porcellus; assembly: GCF_034190915.1. Classification (NCBI taxonomy): domain Eukaryota; kingdom Metazoa; phylum Chordata; class Mammalia; order Rodentia; family Caviidae; genus Cavia; species Cavia porcellus. Next base: position 22,686,157 of record NW_026947509.1, on the reverse strand, counting down.
CAGGACCACACCAAGAGCTCATCTCTTTGGGTTTGGAAGCAACTGGAGGTCTGCATTGCCAAGGCCACCCTGGCTGGCTCAGCAAGCGGGTGCATCACAGGGATCTGAGAAAGTTTGTGTAACAGTGGGAGAACCACAGAGGCAGGAAATTCTAATCGCAGCCTTGCCAGCAACTCACTGGGTGGCCCCAACATGTTAATACTCCTGGCAATCCTCTGCTTCCTCCTGTAAAGGGGGAGGTCAGAAAGAATAAACAATAAGAGTCACATTAAAAACACAAAATCCTGTGGAAACACTCCCGAAAGAATTAGTCTCAGCACTACGGAAAAGCCTCCAGCAACTCCTGCTTCAGGGATAAAGCTTAGATACGGGCTCGGTGTCACTTCGCAGCACATTACCATGGTGATGCCCTGGCATATCGGTAGCTCCCGCTACCACCATGTGCTCAGTGCTGTACAGTTCATCAGGTCTAAGTTTACATGGAGAAACACTCATTTGTTTCTCAGAATAGCCAAAGTAGATGAGGCAACATCTCCACTTTACAGATGAAATTATTGAGAAGTAAAGGGCTGGTTTGACTTACTGAAGACCTTACATCCAATAAAAAGCAGAGTCGGGTCTTGGACACTGGTGTTCCAGTCTGTAGTCTAAAATTACTACCGATGAGAAATAAATATCTTTGTGTTATGAAAGATTTTTTAACTTAAAGCTAACATATCATAAACCTCCATTTCCTGCCACTGTGCAAAATAAATGGGGGCGATCGATCTATGGTTTGCTTTGGGGAATCTTTTTTGTTTCTTATGCTTGCCTTTGTCTCACCAGAGTACTATTACTAACTAGACTTGCTGAGGTTTGGGGAAAGTTCCTGTTAAGCAGAGGAATGAATAGTGACATTAAGTAGCCTGCTTTTCTGACTTCCTAGACCGATAGGCAGAGCCTGGCAGAGAGCATCCCTGAGAGCCTGAGTTCTTGGCCAGGACTCCTGGCTTGTTCCTGTTCCTAAGGCCCAGGGTATCAAGAGCCCCTAGTTTCTAAAATGAATGAGCCCAGTTTTGCCCATCACTAGTATCTTCCCTCCAGCCTGGGGTGGAGCAAACAAGGAAGCAGACCATGTCCTAACCTGGTCCTCTCTTTCTACAGTCATTGAAAACCCGGAACCTGCCGTGTACCAGCTGAGAGACCCGAAATCCAGAAATACCTCCGTCTGTCTGTTCACCGATTTTGATTCTAACGTCAATCTGTCAGAATCTGTGCTGCCTGGCGTGCCTCATACTCAGCCAACTGTGCTGAACATGAAGTCCCTGGATTCCAAGAGCAATGCTGCTGTGGCCTGGAGCAGTAAATCTAATTTTGATTGTAGAAACACCTTTGGAGATCCTACGTTTTACCCCAGCTCAGGTAGGTACTACTTATGCAAGCAGGGGAACACATCCTAGTTTTTAGTCTTTTGAAAGATCAGGCTGATTGCTATGTGGAGGACAGGTGGTAGGCCAGGAGTGAAGAAGAGAGGAAACTACAGTAGAGATGGAAGCCTGCACCAGGTGATAGCATAGAGACATCATTTGGGTTTTAAAGATAGCACAACCCAGAAATTAAAAGGAAAACAGAAGATCAAGGAAAGCTGCCTGGGTTCTCTTGCCCAAGTAGCTGAGTCAGTGATAGCACCACATACCGACACAGAGAAAACAAAGGAACAGATTTGGGGTAGGGGGATCAAGACTTTTGTAACACTTGAAAGTATCTGCCCCAGGCTGGGGATTTAGCTCAGTGGCCTAAGCGCCTGCCTGGCAAGCGTAAGGTTGTGATTTCAATCCCTGGTACCAAAAAAAAAAAAAAAAAGAAAGAGAGAAAGAACCTGTCTCTCGATGACCCTTGTCCTGTGTATACTCCTCCCTGCCTCTATTGGGTCCCTACTGGACAGCATGGGACATGCCCAAGGGCAGGGTCTGTTGATAGTTCTTTGGGACCCACACTGCGTAACTTGTACTGGGCACAGTCAGTTTTGTGGAGTGAGTTAAATGGCACCAAGACACTGGGGCGTTGGTCCTGCCAGGCCATGTCTTCTTCTAGCAGGTGCCCCATCAGAAGTTCCCGCCAGACTGCTCCAAGGGAACCAAGGAAAGGCTTTAGATATTATATTTATCTGCTCAACAACCAGGAGATCTGGGGTGGGGGAGTCAGCATGCTCTGGACTCTGAGAAAATGTCTTTGTTTCTCCTTTTAGACTACCCCTGCAATGCCACATTGGTAGAAGAAAGCTTTGAAACAGGTAAGCGGGGCCTAGCCCAGCTTTGCACATCACTGGGGAGGTGACAGACCCACAGTATCAACTGGATGGAGGAGGGATCCAGGGCAGTTCTTCTAGTAATCAAGTCATAAGGAATGGGAACATCAGTTCAAGGCCCGCCCCAGGCTGCAAGACATCTTGAATCCATCCCAGCGTATCTAATTTTCTTTTCCATTTGAGAATGAGTCCAGTTTTAAGGAGACCATGCCTCGCTCCTTGGTTTGTTTTCCTTTCAGTAGCTCCTTAGTTAGGAGAGCCAAAGAAAGCTGCTGGGTGTCCAGCTGTGACATTTTGGATGCCCTGCCTTTTTGTACAGCTGTGAACCAACCAGGCCTCTCTCAGAACACTTTCCCTCTATAAACACAGGGTTTGCTCTCTGTCAGGAAAATCACATGGCCAGAAGAAGAGGTCCTGTAAAGTTCCCAGCACTCCTGGCCTCCTGGCCGCCTGCCCTCGTTGCCACGTGAATTGTTCTTACTGAATCCTTCTTCCTTACGCTTTAGACCCAAGGGATTGCTGTGATCTGCATCCCCAGAGGGACTTGGAAATAAAGCAAAGACCAAGTCCAGTTGGTATTTTTGTTTTAAAACACAACACACACACAGTGTTTGCAGGGGGATATGCACAGAAACTCAAAGGAAAAGGCAGATCCAGGAAGGAATGATCGCCCACATGGCCTGCCCGGGGAAAGCCACCAGTGTCACGAGGAGCTTGCAGCTCTGTGACAGCAGTGGCCTCTTTGTTTTACAGATATGAACTTAAACCTTGAAAACCTGTCAGTGATGGCCCTCCGAATCCTCCTGCTGAAAGTGGCTGGATTTAACCTGCTCATGACGCTGCGGCTGTGGTCCAGCTGAGGTGAGGGCCACCGGAGCTGGGGGGGGGGTGTCTCTAAGCTCAGGGAACAAACCTCCCCGCCAGATTTGCTTTTAAATCCTAAATCTACACCCAGCAAACTGTTCCACCTCCTACAAGTTCCTGTTGCTAATACCAATGGCCTAAAACATGTGTATGACCACAGACACTCATCTCAGCCTCTGGGGTGTGCAGAGCAGCCATTACTCCGGTATTAGAAATGAACAAACCGAGGCCAAGTAATGCCAGGAACACTATGTGAATGAGTGGAGGCCAGAAGACACTGATGCAGTCACACCACACACTTCTGTCGAGCCCCTTAAGACCCCCAGTGCTGTTCCTGGTGTCTTCTCGCTCCGGCATGGCACTCTCAGCTCCATGTGAGGAGACCTTATACCCTTAACCCTAACCTGGCTAGAGCTCCCTGCCGCCTACCCACAGTGTCCTCAGTCATCTTGATGACAATGCAGCCTGGCCACTATCATCCGAAAGGATTCCAAGGCCCGCTTGCTCCGGGGACACAGCCTGTACAGAGCCTCCTCCACCACGTCCCTGCCCCTCCCGGTCAGTCCTCCTCCACACCCAGCCTGACTTCTGCTCTTCCTCCACCCAGGTCGGAGCCACACCAGGCTGTGTTCTGCTGCTCCTTCCTCCCCTTCTTCAAGCAGCAGGGAGTGCTCCCAGCCCGCGGAGAAGGTTCCCAGCATCGCTCTGGCCACCAAGTCCACGCTGAGTTTGAGACGAAGACTGCCGAAGAGCTGGCAAACACTGCTGCCTCCGCTCACCCCTTCCCTAACTCCTGCTTGTCACCATTCATAGCAAAGGTGCCACAGCCTCTCACGGCTGTGAAGAAAGCCCTCCCACTCCACAGAAACCACCTGTGCTGTCCATGGGTGACCAGTCCCCAGCGGGGCCTCTAGCTCCTAGAAAATGTTGTGACAAGTTTTTACTTTTTAAATAGTATTCATAAAGAAATACAGATTATTCTTTTTTGCAAGTTGTAGAACGCAATTACCTCATCCCAGTGGTGCAAACCTCTAGCATGTGTGCCTCAATGGGCTGTCTGTTATCACTGAAAGCTCTAAAAGGCTCACCGTCGCTTGCGAGGCCCTCCCTGCTATGCTGAAATACAATGTATATTATTCTACAGCCCTGGCTTCATTAAAAGTGATCAAAAGAGCAGAGACTGTGTTCCTGTGTGACTGGTTTTGATTGGGGCCATTTTCTGCATGTTGTCGGGCACTGGCTGGGCAGAGAGAAGCCCAGGCATCTGTCCATCCTGCTGTACAGGCAGCCTAACTCAACAAGCTGCTGCTTTCAAGCTCTTCTTGGAAGAATTTCTAAAAAGTTCCACTACCGAGCTGTGCTGGGGATCAGGAAAAGCCTCTTCAGTTTTCATGCCACACCACTGCATCACCGTAACAGGAAGACCACACACAGGGGTGGTAGTGACCTGTACTTAAAATCTGCCAGATAGGGACCACACAGAAAGGGCCCTTGAAATGCCATCCACTGTCTCCTGTCCTCGGGAACATTTCTTTGCCTTTTCTCTCACACTGGACTTGCACTGACAATTGCACACTGACTGTGTGTTACCCACAAACCCATTTTGCTGCCCAGGTCCCAGGCCCAGGCCTCACCATTGGAGTAGCCCAGTCCAGGAGCAGGGCTGGGAGAAGATCACGCCCACAGTGAGACTCTATCTGCCCAGCACCCCGGATGTGAGAGTAAGGTTGGGAGGGTCAGCTCTCCCCTAAGCTAAGGACGTGGCCAAGGAGAGTACACCTCGGAAGCTCTGCCCTTAGGGAAAGAAGGGCAATTCCGGGAACCCCACAGATACTCTCCTCTCCTCTGAGCCTCCTGCTACCAGAGCACCTTTCCCTAGGGACAGGCACACAGATGGAAACATTTCATTAAGGCCATTCGGCCATCCTAACAACTGCCCGGTTAAGACCAAAGCTGAGTGCTGAGTGCTTACTAATTTCTAGACTGGAAAGGGGTTCCTCCCCCAAATACCTCTGGGTTCCCCGAGGTCACTGATCACAAGCCAGCAAAATGCAGATCCCTTCAGCTGGCGCTTCTCCTAGTGATGGTGCTCCCAGCTTTATCAGGTGTCCTGGGGCATGTCCCTGCCCCTGTGGCTTCAGGGTCACCACCTATAAAATGTCAGCTAGGACTGGAGGCCACCCATGGCCTCTGAGTCTGTGAGAACCAGCACCTCATCTCCTGGTCTGCCCTCCCAACATGTGGACAGAATCCCTGGCTCTTTCTAAGCTGTCTCATCTCCAGCCTAAATAGAATCCCTTGGAGATTCCTATGGAGAAAGGCCTGCCAGGTCCTCTCACAGCGCAGGACAGGCCCTGTCTTCCCCAGGTGGGAAGACAGGCAGCTCCTCACTGCCTGCAGGGAGCTCCAGGAGGCCGCTTCCTTAACAAGCGCCTCCTCCTCTACCTCATGAAGCCAGATTCTAGCACTGGGAATCTTTTAATTAAAGCATTCTCTTCCCCATATTAAATGAAAATGCCCCTGGGAGGGTTAGTAGAGCAAGCCTTTATCAACTGTTAAAAACTTAGGGCAAATTAGTTTCTTTTTTTTTTTTTTTCCTCCTCTAAAGTGGTAATTCACTTTCCTCTGCAAAAGGAAAGCCAGGCAAGGAAAACGTGGGTGCTTCAGAAGCAGGTCTGCCCTGAGAGCTGGCTGTGGCCGTGCTAAGGCTGACGGGGACACAGAGGACAGAGCATGAAGGCAGCGAAGAGACCAAAGACAGGTCCCTCCATGGACCCGAAGGGAAGCCCAGACCAAAAGGAGCCTGAGGGAACCTGCGGAGTCAGGCCCGCCCCGTTCCCCCAGGCGACAGGGCCAGTGGTCACTGGTCCCCTAAGGTCACCTAAAGCCCCACATGAGGAGATACAACACAAGCTGGGAATCCACTCACGTCAGTGCAAAAATAAGGCTTCCTCTCTCAGGCCCAGCCCAAGCAACACAGAGTGACAAGCCTGGCAAGGGAGAGGCCATCGGGAGAGCAGGGTCAGCTCCACACTCTGTGAGAAATTTACACCTAAAACCAGGGTTCCTCCAGCCAGCGAGAACCTTCCCTCATGTCTGAAGCTGTTAAGCCTAAAGCCAGTAAGGCTAAGGCTAAGGCGATCAGGGGTGATGAATGTGTGGTGAGTGTGGTGGCCCAGGCCAGTACTTTACATGCCTCTGACCACTCACACCGAGGTCTCAGAGGGAATTAAAGTGGCCTGTGGAGAAACCAGGAGAAGGGTCCCTGTGCCAGCTGGGAAGATCAGTTCTGGACCTTGCACCATGTAAGCTACTCACTGGAGGAACTGGGCATTGTTCAGCCTGGAGGAAAGAGGCAGTTGAGGAAGGTGGCGGTCCAGTCCTGAGGAGCCCCAGTCCCGTAAGACAGGGCCAGGACTCCGGCAGCCTGATCGCCCCGGAACCCTGGCTCAGAGAGGAAGGACTGACATCTAAGAGCAAACATGTTCCCAGAGCTAGCTGCGGAGTGGGTTTCTCTGGACAGATGTTCTACTGCCCCTAAAGCCTAGCAAGCAGAAAAATGAACCCAGTGACCCCTTGTGACCCAGGCCTAAAAGTTGGCAGAGTTGTTTGAAGTTTCCCTCCGAGGCCTGGCCTCAGAAAGCACAGGGAGCCACAGTCCGTGTGTTTTAGGAGAATTGGTGGGGTTTCCCAGCCCAACAGAGCAGTCCCCTGCCACTGCCCACACTGGAGGGGCAGTCATCTGCATCCGAAAAGATAGTTACCAGTTTGCTTCACCCATAAAGCCAACTGGTTATCAAGTAACATCTCAGCAAGGAAGTGGATTCAAATGCGTGCTCCTGGGATAGAAAGCGTGCCCCACTCATCCCGAGGTCCCCAGCCAGCACCATGCCTGGTACACAGCACACACCAGCAAGTGAAGCATGAACGGCTGACACCATTAGGCACTAAAGAGGGACCTGAGCATGAGGGGCGGGAAACAGGAGAAAGGAAAGTGGAGATTAACAGAACAAGAGGCCGGGTGAGCTGCTGTTTCCAAGCTGGCTGGTAGCCCCTTGGCCAGGGGAGCCCCAGGCAGGCACTCATCCATCAATAAAGCCTGGAGGACAGCTACTCTGGGAGACACACTGGCCTCCAGGACTCTGAGCTCCAGTCACAGGGGACCACCCGAGGTCTGCTGAACACCTCTCTTCACGTTCTGCCTGTGACCCATCCTAAGCCCCATCTCCAGTCTACTTTCTCCAACAAAGGGCGGGCAGAAGGGCTCTGCCTGAGATGGGTGATGTGGGGCCGCAGGCCGGGCATCCTCATTCTCACTAAGGACACACTCATTGCTGGGGGCTGTAGGCCTCCAAGAGGCCCCACAGGAAACAGGGTGGCTTCAGGCTTCCTTTCACACACTCATGCACAGGGTTCCTCTGAGTATCACACACGGAGCTGCGTTTTGAAATTAATAAATAGGTCAGACATTGAGTCAGTAGCCAGAAGTAGAACAGGAAGTGGAAAAAGTCTCCACTTCCCTCCAGGTGTTGGGGTTGGGCGGCCCCCTCCCATTTCCATGACATCATGGTTGTTAACAGGGGCAAATAGGCCACCCTTTGAAGCTTTCCCGCAAAAGCCACATCCTCTGGAAAGAGAAGTTAAAAATACAGAGTTAGAGATAGCATCGCCCCAAGCCACGTGCCAAGAGGAGGCAGGCCAAGCCGTTACACCACCGTGCAGCCACAGGTGCAAGAAAGGGGCCACAAAGCCACTCCGGGAGGGGCAGGCGGGCTCCCCTGCTGACTTGCACCCACGCAGAACAGCAGGCCAAGGAGGCTCCACTGCTGAGAAACCTCCCTCAGCCCACTTCTGTTGCCCTAAGATCAGACTTTCTTAGACTCTAAGTACAGGATGGATATGCAAATCTTGGGTCCAGCCCACACCCCATGGGAAGGGCGCATGGGAGTGATCTCGGCCCACACATGGCCGGCCCGGCTCTCCAAAGGCCATCCACACCAGCAGCCACACACTCCCGGCTTCACTCCAGGAGGAGGATGAAGGGCAGGGTGGTACCCCAAATGCACATCTGCCTCTCGGGGCAGACCAGGATTCTGAAGACCACAGAACCTGAGACCTGAACGAGTGGCAGGCTCGGTGATCATGCTCTATGGCAGGGTCCTAATTTACCCACCAGGGGGCAGCAGAGCTCCACCAAAGGAAGGCTGCCTCTGCTTCCCATTCTGGGAAGGGAAAGCACCTGAAGTTTAGGAAAATACATTGTATTTCAAAGGAAAATGCAATGGCGGATGACTTTCATTTCACAAGGCCCTGCCCTGTGCCAGTGCAGCACTGGGTTCCGATTCTGTGTGATCGTGAGACCCCATAGAGCAGAGCAGGCCTAGGGTCAGGGCTGCAGGCAGCAGGGGGCACTGCCTACCCAGAGTCAGGAGACTCCACTCACTGAAGGGAGCCCAGAGAGGAGCAGAGCCTTGGGCCAGCCAGAGCTTCGGGTCAGCATAGAGGAGCCATATGCCAGACACCGTGCCAGGCTCCGGGAACTTGGTCCCTGTACAAACACTGTGACTGCACGGAGATGAGGCTCGAGAACAGACACAGGAATCACTGATGACAGACATCAGAATACCAGCTGCCCCTAAGGTGAAGGAATTACTGGGACCAGGCACAAGGGGCCTTCAGGAGCGCTGTATTTGGTCTGAGTATACACACAGCTACTGCCTCAAGCCATAACCTCACTTCAGTACGTGTTAGTGTGTATAAATTATATCCATAAAGTCCATTCTCATTAGAAATCCACACACGCAGTCCAACTAAGTACACAAGCATAAAAGAGAGGGGGCAATGCCTTTAATTTCATGGTGTCTGTTAATATATATTCCGGGGGTGATTCCCCCCAGCCAGGAGTTAGGGGAACCGGTCACTTATCTATAAGTGTCACGATCCCTCACCACCCTTCTCTCCTAGGGCTTTTGACTTTACTGTGGCTCAATTTTTCATTACACAGATGGGAGGTAAACATACCTGACCACCCACTTCTCAGTTTGCGAAGAGTTTGAAAGCATGATGTGAAAAGACTTAGTGAACTGAAATCCCAGTGCAAATACGAAGCAGTGGCACATCAAGACCCGAAGAAAGGGGAACCACGGCCCCGCATGTGGTCACTGCCACCACGCTCCAGCCTGGAGAGGAAAGCAGGGCTACCCCTAACCCCGAGGAGGTGCAGGGCAGGCGTCACCCTCAATGGTACGCACGAGGAGTCTGCATCTCCGGGGTCCCCCTCGCTCTTTGGAGGGTTAACTCGGCTGGTGCCCAGGGGAGCTAAGGGCTCCCTAGCCCCTGCAGGGCTTCAGCATTTTCAATGGTGGATCTCCATTCTCCTGTCACTGTGGCTGCGGGAGCTTCTCATGTGCAGTTTGCCACTGCTTTTGGGAAAGCTTGATGAAGGGGAAATTACAGGACCAAGAGGCACTAGCCAGACTGCGGCCGAGTTTCTCACGGAAACCAGCACTTTGGGCCCAGCAGCAGTCCAGGCCTCTGCTGCACCAGCCCTCCCCACAGCCTGGCTTCTTATCCCTGTGGCCGCCCCTGCTTTCCCAAGGACACCTCTGAGCCCCTGGCAGGCCATTAAAGTCTAAAAGCCTGGAGTCGGACCTCTGCAGCGCCCCCAGCAGCAGGTTTTCTGGGTGGCCACCTCCCTTCAGAGCAGAACACCCAGTCATGGAGGAGGAGCCCAGTGGCCCTCCGTCCCAGAATGCGGGCACCTTCCCGCGCCAGAGACAAAAGGACCCCGTTTTCAAAGCCCTCCTTTTATCCCACTTTGAAGCAGGGAAGCAGCCAGTCCAGCCTTCCTCTCACCCGACCACACAAAACGTAGCAACTGAAAAGGAAGGAAAACATTAGAGGAAGAGCGTGTTGCATATACGACCAGAAGGCCGGCAGGACTCAAGAAGGCTGAGGTAGATGAAGGAATGTGGTTTAGACAGCAGTGGAAACGTGTGTGCTACATGCTGCAGCCTAGAGTTTCCTAACTGGGGACTTAACAGGGACTGCTTCCCGGCGAGACTGGCACACACTACCTTCATCATGCTAGAGTGTATTCCCTTCTCCTTTCTGACCCGTTATTCCAGTGAGGTAGTGGACCGGCAGCACCCTTGTCCAGAATCCCTGTTAACAATACCTGTGCCTATGCAACCCGCAATCAGACGTTACCTCCTCCGACCCTCACAGTAAGCCTCAGCAGGAGCCAGGGTCTCCCCCTCTGGGAAATCAGGAGACAGCTGAAGCAGCTCACACAGGCTCACAGCGAACAGACTCTGACCCACTCGCTGTCCACTAAGCACTGTGGACACAAAGCCCAGGGGCCAGCCGCAGCCAGGGAGGAAGGGCCGAGGACTGTGTTCTGAGGATCCCTCCCCCAAGTCCAGTCTGCCTCAGTGTTCCTTCACTCTACTGTGACTGTTTGTGCTTAGCTGACCCTTCTCTAGGATTAAATTAGATGGCAAAACAGAACCACGACAATGCCCAATAAATTTCCGTCTGTTGAAGTGATACTTTTCTACTCAACCATATAGCAAAAATGGCTGATAATGTCCAGACATTCCCCATGGCCAACCCACGGCTGACCCTCTGTGCTCAGATCTCAGCCTGAATGCCATCCAGTAAGAGAAACCTTTCCTGATGACTCTAGGTAGCTGCCTCCCTGTATATGGTTCAGGCTGGGTCGGAAGGTGACTTCCAGTGGACATTAAATCCAAGGAAACACAATTTCAACACAGGTCACCTCATTGGGCACTCAGGACAGGGGCTCAGGACTGCCCCGCAGGGACACAGCTAAGCAGCACCTGAGAATAAAGCCTTCCCATCCAGGCCACAGCTCTGTCTCCTCTGGACTGCCCAAATCTCAAGTGATGTCCCAGTTTGAACCCATGACAATACATTCCCCATCCCCATGTAGTATCACATCATATAGTTTTATCTTTGCCCCCCACACACAAATGGAATTATTCCAATCATGTGGTAATTTAAGTCTCTTTCTTTGAGTTTGGGCTCACAAAAGGAGACACTGTGTCCACTCTGATCCCTCCTGGGATTTAAAAGGTGGAGCAGACCTTAAGGGTGTTTCCTAAGGAGATGCCCCTCCTCCTCCCTGCACTGGCCTCCACAGTCCTTAGGCTGAAAGCCGTGAAACCCAGTGTGCAGCTGAGGGGGAAGCAGTGTGTCGGTGGGACAGTTCTTGGCACCATCGCTGGATTAACACAGTTTTAGAGAAGGTCCACAGACAGGTGCTTTCTCTCACATCAGTACAGTATCAAGTGTTACCATCCCCGTGTGGTTATTATTTATCTAGTCAAAGCCTAATCCTAACACTTCAGACCAGATAGGAAAAGGATTGAAATCCTAACACTGGCAAACCGAGTCTCCATTTCCTCATCTGGAAAGAGAACACTACCCATCTACCTCGTGGGATTACAGAAAAATGTAAATAACAGAAGGGCCCTTAATCCAATCCCAGACCTGAGCGCTCACTTCCAGATGGCAAGGGCTGTGTCTTGTCTTTTATAATCCAGAACACTACTGAGACAGAGTCTAGGTGCCTAATTATTTGCTAAATTTTAGAGACAAAAGGTCAACAGACAGGAAGCAGCAGAACTGGTCCTTAAATCAACATTTTCAGATGATACAAAGGTCTCTCTGCAACATCAGCCTGCCTCTCTAGTGGCTTGAAAATATCGCTTTATCCCATGCAAAGCAGTCTGACAGGAGTGTGGGCCTACCTATAAATCCAGTGTGAACACAAAATACTTTCTGTCTGATCCTCTGTAACCTTCATCTCCCTTGTTTACTCTCTTGCCTAAGATCCTTTTCAAAGGAGTTTTCCTCTCACAAAAGAAACCCATATTTTATATTTAAATTTTTTAAATTAACTGTAGTTTTAAAGTCACAGGACACTCAGTTTTTAATTTAGACATCCAGACTCCAGAGTCACAACCGACAAGGACAGAAAAGCAGCAAGATCATGCCGTTGGTACCCAAGCTGCCAGCTCCTGCTAACTGACCAGCATCCCTTGCGAAGCCTCCAAAGCCAGGGCCCAGACGTCCACCACCTCCCCAAGTATTTTCCAACCATCATAACAAAAGTGTTTTGAAGCTCAAGATGAAAGGATTTAATCAAAGAGGCCAAGGTACAGGCTGCTAGGAGAAGAAAACATGAGAGCGATGGTTTCCATGTGATAGGGGACAGGAAGCATGTGGGCAAGAGGGGCTGGGGCTGGGCTTCCCGCCGCTGCAAAGAATGGCAAAGAGCAGACAAAATGCAGAGGTTGTGGTAAATCGCTTCCGGCCTCACTAGAGCACAGAAAATAAAAATAAACCACCCCGCAGAGGTGCTGAGCTGGAGGCACAGGAAATGTTAGGCTAGACCTCCACCTACTACACAGCCCAGCTCCTACAGAACCCTTCAGCTGAACAAACCCAACAACAGGAAGCCAACTGGGGGCAGGGCCGAAGAACAGTCCCTCAGCTAATTCTGTGTGTAAGGAGAACCACAGAGCAGGTCAACGGAGGCCTAACAACAAATTAGTCTCTTACAATAAGCCTTTACCTAAACGTAAACTCAAGATTACAAAAGCTGTCAGCAGGTTTTTGTCCTGTTGCAAATGGTGATGAAACACACCAAAGATGAATTTCCCATGGTGGTGACTGGCATGGAGAAATCTCCATCTCAGGCAACAGCTCATCTGATATTTGAGGATTAATATCTGTCCCATGTCCCTCAAGATCATTATGAAAATTTAAATCTGTATATTAAAGGCTCCAAAAACTGCAGTGTCTTCCCTGATAAAGTGATTATCTTTCCCAGGGTTTAACTCATTTGGTTTGTAATTCAAATGCTTTTATTTGAAATACCTATCCAATCAAGAATAAACATAATTCAGAGGTCTCCTGACATAGCTACACGACATTTGTATTAAGTGTCAGGCAAATTAAACTGCTTAGTCATAATCTTGGTGAACAGAGCCCCGGTGTGGGTAAGCTGTGGCCCATACCCACAGCCGTTTTTTATGAGTTATCCTGCGAACAAGAGAAAGTTCAGACTCCTCTCTAGGCATTCTCCTTCTTGAGTATTAGTGAGCTAATAAAGAAGAGGGGTCGAGGCTTTTTACCAGGTTTGTACGTAACTGCAAAATACACCAAAAGCTAAAAACCCGCTATGGTACATCGGTGCTTCTGAAACTTTTCAAAGCTCTTGAATCACTGGGGACTTTGTTAAAATAAAGATTTTGCTTATGTAGTTTTGGGATGAGGTCTGGGTGTCTCCTTTACAAATCAGTGACCACATGGAGAGTAGCAGGAATCCAGGGCGCTGCCTCTCCACGTGGCTGACATTGGAATCGCTTGGGGAGTTCAACTGTAGCTCCACCCCAAGGATTTAACAGGTCTGGTAAGACTCAGGTGTTAGAATTTTGCCTTTTAGTTCCTCAGGTTATGCTAATATGCAGCCAAACTAGAGAACCTCTGAGCATAACTCAGTAGTCAGCTACATATTAATAGCACAACTCTCAACACAGCTTGTATCCCATATACAGCAATCGTGAGCTCACATGATGGGCACAGGGCTGCTCATGATACATGTACATATGCCTAGACTCAGGCCAACAGACCTCTGCTCTACCTAACCTCCCTACACACCCCAGTACAGGAGTTCTAAACACACTAGTAAGTTTTCGGTCTCAGCTACATTCCCCAGCCCTTTTTAAATAGTCTTGATTTGCGACAATGTCTCACCAAGTTGCCCAGACCAGTTTTGAACATGAGATTCTCATGCCTCAGCCTCCACGTAGATAGGACAAGAGCGAGTCACCGTACTCGGTTCCATCCAACCTTTGTCATGAACTGATTGTAAGACTACTAGAAATTGGAACTCTAATGTCTTCACCTATCCAACAAGGATTGTTAGCCCTAAGATAACTGCAAGAATACAACATTCATGAAGGTGCTCAGGAGAATTTCAAGTCCTACAAATCAACATGCACATAACTCCTTCTTTCTGCACTCGGCTTACACCACCTATAAAGATACATACTTCAGGCCAAGCCTGATGATACGGGCCTGTAACCCCAGAATTCTGAAGGCTGAGGCTGGAGGATCGCTGAGTTTGAGGGCAGCCTGGGCTACACAGTAAATTCAAGAGCATCCTGGACTACAGAGCTAGACAGTATCTCAAAAAAACAAAAATAAAAAGTTTCTGAAATTGTTCTGCTTTGACCTGTATTATGTTGTTACGTCCCCGTTTAGCTCAATCTCCCCCTTTTTTAAAAAATTTATTATTATTTTTTAAAGGAAAAAAAATCAAAAAAATTAGGATATATTATAGCAATTTTTTTGATTTCCTATTAACTTGATTTGAAGCCCTGTATTGCTCCTATCTTGTTTTGACTGCTTTTACTCTGTTCTGTTCTGTTTGATAGTATCAAGTTTGAGGGTATAGGCAACTACCTTGAAAACAATAAGATTCACTATGACGCCCATTCTGATTTGAATACTATCATCTTTTGAAGTCCGGTAATGTCTCCAATGGTTAGGTTTTATTGGTCTTGTTCTGTACTGTTTTGTTCAATTTTATTATACCTGATGATATAGGCAATTCTTTTTAAGGTAGCAAGAGGCATTATGGTAACCATTGTTGATCACCTTGTATTATTTTTACATTACGTACTATGTCCATCCTTTGTTTTGACTTTGTCATATTTGGTTTTATTCTCTTCCAAAAAACAAAAAGTAATAAGAACTATGGGAGTAATAAAATCCAAAATGTGTAAATGTTATTGTAAAAAAGAGAGGAAAAGAAAGTGCTCTAAAGGATACAACTGGCAAGTGTGTTTGGGTGTGTAAGATAGATGACCATATTACTTTTTGTTGGATCATTGAACACAACTGTTTGCATTCTCACTGTTTGAATGTCCACTTTGTATGCTTTAATCCTGTAACTTGAACAACTATTTCTAAGATGACAATATGTAATCTATTAACAGTGATGACAATCTGTAATCTATTAATTAACAGTGATTTCTTTTTTTTTAATTCTGTATTACTTGTACCTTTATACTGTTTTGTTTTTTTCCTTTAAATAAAATTTTTTTTTAAAAGTTTCACCTTTTACTACCACAGCATGTTAAAACCAATGTAAACATGAGCATAAGCTTAGTTCAGTTCCTAACTTAGCACTTAATGGTACAGTTCCTGGCATGCATTGCGAGAAAAGCAGGGAAGGATTAGCAAAGGGTTATCCACTCCAGGAAAGGCCAAAGGACGCCATTTCCTAGGGCGGTGACGTGAGCCTTTTAGACGAGTGCCCAACCGCAATGCAAAACCCACCTACTTATCACAAGCTGCCAGCACTGCACTTGAACCTGAAGACTGAGGGTTCAGTTTAGAAAACAACTCACACATTAAAATCTTCTTTCCTAAAAGAAAAACAACACACGTGCCTCCAAAGGCTCGCCTCCACCGTTCTCAGGTAGCAGCACTGTATTTTGTCACTCACTTCAAATACGTGATTAAAAACAAAGATCTAGGTCCATAGCTTTAAGTTACCAATTCATAAACAGTTTATTTTATTAGCACACCCTCGTGAAGGGAAAAATGATTTCTCAACCAATAAAAATGAAGTCAGAGGCATACAGGAGGATGGCACAAAATGTTTTAATCTGGAGGGTAAACAGTAACAATGCGAAGGTCCTGGTAACAAATATCCATCACGAAGCTGGTGCGAGAACCTCGGGGCCCTCCACCTACACACCAGAGCAGGGCTGGTAATGAACACAAATCTGAAACATCCATCTAAGAAATCGTATCCAGGAGACATTAAAAAGTGAACCTAAAAAAAAAAGAAAGAAAGGTAAAATGATTTACGATACTGCGGACAAGACCCCAAATCTAAACTCAGGACAGTATTTAAGCCAGACTAGAATATCCACAAAGAGATAAACATTTTCTACAAAATATTTTAATTCAAGTATTAGCTACAAAAATAATGTTCAAGCCGGGTTTGGTGGTCACACATATAATCCCAGAATTCTGGGAGGCTGAGGCAGGAAGATGGTGAATTCGAGCCCATCCTGGGTAAAACACCAAATTAGTAGGATCCTATCTCAAAATAAAAAATACAGAAATAGAGACGCAGCTCAGTGTGAAGGCCCTGTGCTCAGTCCCCAGTACTGATGAGGATGATGACGATGATGACAATGATAGTGTTCAAACCTAAACTCTGAACCCACCCAGACACAACTGACTAGAAACTGAGAAACCTGAGTTCTAACTCTGGTCATCAGTGACCTGGGACCACAGGAGTCACTCTGACTCCCTGGCCACTGACTCTTCGACGGGGTTGCAGTCTTGTCAGATCCTCTCTGAATCTAGAACACTTATAAAGCAGTGATTTCCAGTTTAGAGGAACACAATAGAGAAAGGATTCAAGAAACAAAGTAGAGAAAAATCCTCAGCCTCAGATTTAATGAAAGACCAAAAGAATAAAAGGGGGGAGTAAAAGAAGAAATAACTTAGTTATTACTGGTTGGAGCTTTGGGGGTTTTTGGTTATTGTTTTGTGGTGCTAGGGATCAAACCAAGGCCCCTGTGCACTCTGAGCAACTGTTCTCCCGCCGAGTTACAGTCACAGACCTTCTTTTCTCCCCAGTTGGCCTCACACTTGGCAAGCCCCTGTGTCAGTCTCTTGTGTACCTAGGATTACAGGCAAGAGCCACTGCACCCAGCTTCATGCAGTTTTCATTTAAACATTAGCTTTGATAAGAAGGTGCAAAATAACACCAAGAAAAGTGGTGACACTGCTCCTAGAGCCATGTGAAACTAGAACCTGTAAAGTAAGAGGTAGTTCCCTCCCAGAACAATACAGGCTTCCTCTGGCATTCCTCGGCGTCAGCTTCCCGGCCAGAGGACTGCAGCGTGGCCAGGGAGGCACCAATGCAATGTTTCCCATCAGAAGCAACCGACTTTCCCCCATCTGTCATAAACACACTGTAATATTCTACATATGCCATGAATTGAAAAGAGGCCGGGGAATGCTACCTTTCAGAAGAGCCAGGCTCTCTATCTCAGTAGGTAAAGGGCACCATCTTACTTCGTGTGATCTAGAAGTTCTAGCATCAATTTAAACTCTTTAACTTCTAGACTCTTTAAACTTCTAACCATAATGTTTTTACTTAACTATCATTGACATTTAAAGAAATGCTACACAACTTCACAATGTTCTTCTATCGGTGGAATTGTGGCAAATGTATAAAAGAAGAACAAAATTACTGAGCAAAAAAATGTTTATACTGCTAAACAAGGTAAAACAGGACTGGGCGGGGGTGGTGGTGGTGGTGGTGGTAATAGCTCAGTGCCACAAGCACCTGCCTGGTAAGCACAAGGTCCTGAGTTCAATTCCCTGATGGGGTGGGGGGCGGGAGATTAAACTAGCCTATTAGAACTTGTCTTTTTTTTTTTTTTTTGGTCTTTTTTGTTTTTATCAGTACCAGGGATTGAACTCACAACTGCCTGCTTGCAAGGCAGGCACTTATGCCGCTGAGCTAAATCCCCAGCCCCAGAACATGTCTTTTCTACTGAATGTGTTAAAGCAAACACTGCCAATAGACTACAGACCTACAGCATCAGTTCTTATGGTAAGAGAGGCCATTTCAGTGAAAAAAGCTATGATACATTCAGAATTAGCCATCTTAGTTTAATACAAAAGTCAATTTCAAGATTTTATATTAAAACATTTTTAAAATCTAAGATGTTGAAGCCAGTCAATGTGGAAGGTAAAACGGACTCATGAGAACAAGAATTCAGATAACACCTTTCACATAATCCCATTGACAAAGGTCTGCTCTCTTCTTTTAAGGTAAAGATATATTTACCAGACACTATTACAAAACCAGAGGTCCCTAGGGTTCTTTGATGTGTTAATTCAACAAAGTTGAAAAGAATGGTTAAAAGAATGTTTTAACTGTTAACCAGGGGATAAAAGTTTTGGGAAACTGATGAATAAAATGTCCTCCCCTAATACAGAGACATACAAAAAATATGACACCTATTGAGAAAAGATAACAGAATTTCTTCAGTCTATTTCACCCATGAAGACAGTGGCATTTGATCAGTCTGTTCTCATCATAAAAGAAAGCAAGGCACAACACAAAGAACTGTTAGAAATAATTATTCCTCGTGTAGATAGAAATTATGCCAGACAAGGTCATTTCCATTTGGAATGTGTACTTTTCTCCAGCACCCTCTCTATTCAAACACCAGCACTGGGCAGATATGATCAAATGCTGATTTTCCTTCTAATCTATCTCATTGGAACCTGGACACCCAATTAAAACAGAAATTGGAGATAATATGAATCAAAGACTATTCTGCAGAAATTCCAAGTTCAGAGCTCAGTGTGAATCACCATAATTTTAGAAAGTACAGGCCAGATATTTCTAAAATTGAAAGGAGCCTCAGAGATCAGCTACACTAATCATCCTTTTTAGAGATGAGAAAACTGCAGCCTGACTGACAAATGCACTGTCCAGCCAGCAATGTGCTGTCCTTCACTACAGCCACGAGCTACAGGTGACTTCAGTTAGTTCAAATGTAATGAAATGAAAAATGCAATGCCTCAGTCACTCAGCTACATTTCAAATATTCAGTAACCACATGTGGCTGGTGGTTACCACACCGGGCAAAGCAGACCCAGACTATTTCTCCACTGAAGAAGACAGGGGTCCTGCGTCACCCTCACCAGATAAAGTCAAGACTCCTGATCTTCATTATCCTGCATTTCTCTTGCATATGTTAAGAAACTTGGCAGAAACATATAAAAATCTGAGTCTCTCCTAAGTTATTTCCATTTTTTAAAAAAGCAAGTTTAATACTTTTAATAAAACCTTCTAATTGAAAGATGTATATATTCATCATGCAGAAGTTTTTGAACATAACAGAGAGCAAGACATATCAAAGTTTGGAGTCCAAATGCCCATTATTAAAATCCCCATTAGTTCAGAGCCTGGTGCAACTGCCTCTACTGTAAAATGGGAATGCTACTACTCGTCTGCGTTCACAGGATGAATGGTAAAAATCACGTACATTCAATGCAGGTACAAAAAATGGGGAAGGTAGGTTGGATAATGCAGGCCACTCCAAGCTTCTGTGCCCTTCTGTCCCTAGCTCAACACTGCCTACACCTGGTCAGATGTAAACTGAGCCCTGACTCAGCACTGAAACTTACTCGGACCTCTGCTGCCCCCCTATGACTGGAAAGAAACTGTTTTACCACAAAGATCAGTAGTTTTTTTCCTCAGACAACTTCTCTTTGGTCTGGTGGTAGTACATTCTCTCAGCAAAGGAAATGTACAACCCACTAGGTGGCAGTACAGCCTAAAGAATAACATTAAGCTTCCCCTCCCGAGGAAATTCTCTAAATTTACCTTTGACAAATTCAAAAGTCAACACAATTGCATATTTGTAAACATAACTGCCTGTCACAGTTAAAATGTTCTGCCCAACCAGGCAGCCTCTTTGCTTTAGCTAGGAGTGAACACTGAATGGGGTGGGGAGGGTATTTGAGAAAGAATCTTGCTGTGTCGCCCAAGCTAGCTTTGAACTATGTAGCCCAGGCTGGTCTCAGGATCATAGGGATCCTCCTGCCTCAGCCTCCTGATTGCTGGCATTATAGGCATGCATTGCCATACCAGGCCTGAACGCTGAATTTTAAGGACAGGTCCATCATATGAATGAACACTTCACCTTGGGCACTCTGTCTGGCTGTGTCCTGCTCATCTTCCCTCTGACCCAGGGCTCAAGTATCAACTTTAATTTCCTAACTACGACCCAGTCTATCTCTGTCCCTTTTCCTTAGGTCTTTTCAGAAATCTGTAACAGACTGACATTATTTGAAAAGAATTTCAAATAAACATGTAAAAACAAAACAGGAAATAATTACAGGAAGCATTACATTTTTAATACCTGAATCTACTGAGTTTTGGCATCACACATTCATTCAAAAGCTTATTGCCACCTCAGTGCACAAAACTGATCATCATGTCAAGTATGTAAGGATTCTTAAGGCTCGCAGGCAGGCATACTGGGAGCATTTTTACCTTATATTTTCATTATAATTAAAAGGTCTATTCTTGACTACCTGGACAGCCACATAGAATCAGTATTGACAACATATTAGAACAGCTAACTTTTACCATAGGGTTAATCAAACTACTATCTTTGGATATGTTTTCAGAAAACTACAAAGCCTCAAATTTGGAAAAGGTTATAGTAAGAAATCCACACATTACACTAGTACTGGCTGAACAAAAGTGCCATGAAATTTAAATCTTACAGGAAATAAATGATGCTATCATCTTTAATTTGTTCAAAACCTGTCAACTCCAGGTAATAAATATGGAATGTTTGTTGGTACCAGTACTTTTTCTGTCTTTTTAAAATTCTCATAACAAGAATAAAGACAATGATAAAACACTTGTGATATTTTTTTAAATGTACTTCCTTAACTCTGCAATTGGCAAATACTATACATATAGTAAATAACTGAGCAAAAATAGGGTATAGAAATAGTTGGGTTTTTGAAGTTGGACTGAATTATGAGATTTATCAGTTACAAGAATTCTAGCAAAACTCTCCTAGCCTATAAATAAGAATAGCAAGCCTATCCTTATGGTGCCAACTTTGAAAATGAAATGAGACACAGAACAAGAATCATTTAAAAGCATGATATACCACAGTATCTGTTAACTTTCTTCCTCTAGAATTTTCTTTTACTAAATAACATTTTCTTCTGATCCGCTTTTTCCAGCATGGCCCCTAGTTTTAAATATCACTCTCAAATTCATGCAAGATCAGTTACACTACAGATGTTTATTTTTTCTACATCCAGTACTAAGTTGAAAAATATAGAGAACATTCAATCTGTTTTATGCGACCTTCTGAATTGGTATAAATATTGAGAATTCACTTGGAAGCTATTTCTAACATATTTTGGTACACTGTACAGATAGTTGAGTTAAAACCACATAAAAGGGGCAAATAAATGTATATTTAAAAAACCACAAGTGGGCAGGATAGTCTATGTCAAAAGAAGGAAAACACTCTGGGCAGTGGCCCAGAGAGTATTTTTCTATAAACATACATACTGCCTTCTACGGGGTGATTTAACACTGCAATCTGGCACTGGAAGATTCCGTTGTTCCTTGGGCCATAATTCCCAGCTGAACAGGTGGTTCTATGTCATCAATATGGTCTGCAGTACAGTTTCTGCTGAGGCTGCTTTTTTGTGGCTTTTTTTGTTATTATTGTTATTGTTATAACTTTGAAATACTAAAGTCTCTGCAGCAGACTCCTCCTCCAGTCATGATGATCACAGGAAATAATTTTCCATGATTTGTTATCTCTCTGAGGCTAGAGAATATCCTTGAAATGTTTGCTCTGTTCCCTTCCTAAGTACACACCATGACTCATCTAAAAAAAGAATTTCAGAAACACAGAAGAAGGCAATCAGAAGACATAGGGCCTTTCCAACAGTCTCTATCAGAGAGGCCAAGAGTTATAATGTTTCAAGCATGAGAAAGGCAATGCTGGAGGTCAGTTTTCTAGGCACAATCAAGGTTACCTACTGCAACAGTTAACTAGTCCCTGGTAAGAGACGCCATTCCACAGGGCACACAACTCAACTACTGCCCAGCGCTCAGACAACACAGTCCTGCCCTCCTGTTTCTAACAGCATGAAGTTCAGATCTCTGGGGAGGCTCCGGCCACACTACATTTCAAGTGTTATGTTTACATGTCTTCTCCTCTCCTAGACTGTCCACTTTTAAAAGCAGACACCACGGGGGCTGGGGATTTAGCTCAGCGGCATAAGCGCTGGCCTTGCAAGTATGTGGTCAAGAATTCAATCCCCAGTACCAATAAAAAAGACAAAAAAATGAAATAAATTAAAAATAAAAGCAGACACCACATTTTACTTTTCTTTGTATTCCATAAGACAAGTGAATCCCAATAACAGGCAAAAAGCTCAGGACAGAAAAGGGAAGGAAAACTCAAGTCTTCACTAGGTTTCAAGGAGTTAAACTGTACTAGGAGAGCAGAATGAGGTGGTTCACTCAAATTTTTTCAGTGAAATAAACTGATCTCTACCAACTTACTAGACTAAAAATAAAATCTCACCTGAACAGAAATGTTCTGGAGGTAGTATCAAAAAAAGGATTTTATATTATAGTAACTGATTAATTCGTGCCACAAAATGAAGTTCAGTCAGTATCACTATTCCACTTGCACACAGCTGCTCTAAATCTCATGTTAGACTTCCCTGGATTAGTAAAATATGATAGCTTTCCATGCAGTGACAAGAAGATATGGGATATGCTCCCCCAAACAGGATGTTATGTTGGAAGTTTCTCTTTTCTCTACCACCTGGTAACAGCATTACCATTAAAGTCTCTAGTGCACCATCATCAGTGAGCTGCATGAGCACTGGGCAGCAGGAGATGACAGACACTGCCTCTGTAGCCACCCACCACGCAGCTGGGAGAGGCTACCAGACTGTCCTGGGTCTCTGCTTCCTCATACAAAAGCAGTAATTTTGATACATAGTTTGGAAAGCATCTGCATACTTATTAGAGCCTCAGGATTTCACTTGGGAGGGAAAGATGAAGAAGAAAGCGCACCACACGTGACGGAGAGGGCAAGCAGGCAGGGCTGTTCGATTTCTGTCAGTCAAAACAGCTCTAGTTCTACTTCTGCTGCTGCTTCTTTTTTTTCTACCAGAATTCTATATAAGTTTATTTGGGAAAAAATAGCTTCACGGCTAGCCAAAGTAAAAGAGCAAATAAACCAAATGGCACCATACTTTATGTTTTAAATATTCTCCCAAGTTAATCCAATCTCCCCAATAATTTCCATGTAGGGCATTAGCAAATGGTCATACTCATTCCTTCAACTTATAGTCCTTTCAGGTGTAAGTCTACACTGTGCACTATGAAGACAATGACCCAGCATTTAAAGTCATCTAGGGTTAAAATAAGAAGCTTAAAAGCAAATAGATCTAAAGGCAAAATCTGCAATTAATGTTCTTCAAAACTTTGAGTTGTTTTTAGTTACTGATGTAAAAATTACAGTATTAATCACAATCACTTTCAGTTACTGCAACATTTCTAAAACAGGAGAATAACCAAAAATAGTACCACTGCTGAATTATATTAATGCATACTTTGAAGAGCACTGGAAAATTCTGCAAGTGTCTTAGTCGTTAATATGGGAATCCCAAACATGACCAATATCAGTTCCATCTAATCTCTCTTTCTAAAATCAATATCACAGGACAAGAGCTATGATCATCACTTACATTTTCCCAGTCGTCTCCTCATTAAGCATGGGAACAATTCAGCCAACGAAGTTCATGACAACAAGGTGCAGGATTGTGCTGGCAAAAAGAAAATCAGCAAACGCCCTCTCTGGGGATATGCCTTGGAAGTCCGCTTTGTTCTGTGGATTGATCTGTATTCTCAGGCACACTGCGCAAGAAATAAAACAAGAATCATCTGGATGTAGAAAACAAATACAACTGCTAACGAGTACACATATATCCTAGGACACAACAAACAACTGTGCCCTGAAATGACTGTACATGCACAAGGTGCTTTCCAATGTGTAGCAGTACTCTGCATCTTGACCAAGATGATAGATTGGCGAATTTATTTCTTCACAAATTTTTATTTTTATTAGTACATGTTTGCAGTACATAATGACTGCATTTATCATGGAGGGTCGTTATAAATACATAACACATTTTAATTCCTTTTTCAACCAATACCTCTCCTCACCTTCCATCTCTCAATCTTTCATTTGCATAAGCTCTAGCTCTACATTTTTCCTTTCAAATCTTCCTTTCATCCCCTTTCACTTTTCTACCTTCTCCCTCCATCTCTTATTCCCCTTTTCATTGAAAATTACCTCTATCATCTGTCATCTTTTATTTGTATTTTGCATTTCTCATATATGAGAAATGATGCAATATCTAAGTGTGTATGTCTGATTTATTTCTCTTGATATAATGGTCTCAAGGTATATCAACCTCATCAAGCTATAGACAAGTTTTGCACTCTTAAATGTCTATTGAAAGAGAATTCAAAGAAAAAAATGACTTCTCAGAGTTACACTAAAAACCAGAGACTTAACAGAAAAAAACATACATAAACAAAAACCAAAACCCCTAAAAACTCTGTTATCTCCTGATATAAATGTTTCTTTAAAACAAATCAGCTCAGCCAACCTATTAGATAGAAATGTAACTGAGACAAAAACACAAGAGCTGGGCTGAATGGCAAAACACAGAGTCATAAAAACTGAATTATTTTCTAATAGAATATGTGTACACTGGACAACAGAGACTATAATGCTGATCCCTGAAGACCTTATATTGCAAATAAACTATCTTTGATCTAAAGTTCTAGCAGGCGCTGGTCTCAAAACAAGGAGACCTAAATTATGTAATTTGACAGAACTCTCCACTGTCACATTTATGTACCCTTGAAGACTCTAACAAGGCACATTAGCAACAGTCATCAGTGACATGAAAAGGAAACTCCCGACTTTTCCGAAATACCCAATGCCTGTGATAAATAACCCGACTGAAGAAAACTCAAATTTGCTTCAGGCTAACATCCATTCTATCACTAAAAAAGAGCAATGAACTAAAATCTCATCCAAAGGTTAGAAAACTATCAGACTAGTTCTCCAGAGTCCATCACCACAGAAACAGCTCTCTCATTATGTTTAAACATGTAACACTATGGGTGGGCGCCACTGATCTCCTCAGGCACCCAGCCCCTCCCGAACGGGAAGGACATGGACTGCAGCAAGGGCAACCAATTAAAATCCTGCTGCAGGAAGTAGAGATGGCTTCTCTGTTTGGGAAAGCAACAAGCAATATCCATTAATATTTAAAATGTTTTTACATTTTGACAAAGGAGTATCTTACAGAACATTCTAACAGCATGTTTGTTAAATTGAAAAAAAAATAAAATAGTCCTAAAATTATCAAACAGATTAAATTATGCTCTAGATATGCAATGAAATCCCATGCAATTATTTTAGAAAGTAAGGCAAATTCTTTATACTCCAACATAAAGCTAGTCACTTTTACTAAGTGAAAAAAGTCAAAACAATTACTCCACTCTATATCTCTCTCCTTTAAAATATTTTCCTTGTAATGGTATATGTAATTCTTTGGTCATTACTTGTAGTTGGAATCTAAAAAAATCTGGAGAAACAAGACACTAAATGTATTGATGACAATGGGAGTAGAGAGTAAAAGGTAATAGCATTCTGGAGGCAAGTTAGGGAACAGAAGAAAAAGCACTGCGAAGGTAGGTAAAGTCAGGAACGGTGTTATCCTAATCATGATCACAGTAACACAAATTATCACAATGCCAACCTAAGAATCAGAATCCCACAAGGACAAAGACGACCCAGAGTGCATAAAGACCAACACTCCACTGATGTATGAAACACCCAAAAGGCAGAGGATGGGGAAATCATTGGAATCACCTGGGAAGATTTCCAAAGTATACTTACCCTTTACACAACTTAATAAGTTATGCCCAGGAGGAGAATTACAAACACTCCAGATCCTGTGTCACTAGTAAAAGTGTCCTATCTTTCATATGAACTGGGAACAAAAAAAGGTAAAGGGCTTTACCTCTTCAAAAAACTCCTTCACAAAGAATCTTATGTCTCCCTGTGTGCTTCCAAAGATGGAAATTTACTACCACCTGAGGTAATCTCCTCCACTTTAGAAGTTCTAATTTAATCTATCTCATTAAATAGTCGTTCATTCCACAAAATATTTACCGAGCTTTACTACAAGTCACGCATCATGCCAGGTGCTGGGAACAAGGCAGAGGACAAGAAAGACAAGAATTTAGATTCTAAGAAACTTGTATGTCTATCAAATGAAACATATGGCAAATGTTACAAGTAAATAAACAAACAAGGAAATATCAGGACAATAGAGATGGGAAAGCATTTTTTTATTCAGTCATCACCGAAAGTCCTTTAAGACGCCGCTACCTAAACCCAGTATTTCAAAGATCTGGGGACAGAGAATTCTAGACAGTGAAAAGAGTCTTGACATATTCTAGGTATAACAAGTCAAACTAAGGCCGGGGATTTAGCTCAGTGGCTTAAGCGCCTGCCTGGCAAGCGCAATGTCTTGAGTTTGAGCCCCGGTACCAAAAAAAAAAAAAAATCCAACAAGTCAAACTAAACAGACAGTAGTGATCAGGAGAAGACAAACACTGTTGGGCTTTGAAAGCCTCAGAAAAGTGTTTGGACATAATTTTAAGTGCAATGGGACAGTATTTCAAAGGTGTTAGTAGCTAAGAAACATAACTGATTTACATTTTTAAGGTTGCTAGAAATACAATATGAGGGACAGTTTGCAGGTTAAAGAAATTACTTCAGAGCCAAAGACGACAAGATAATCATAGTAAAAATGGACAAAAATGAAAAGATAAGACTATATTTGGGAGAAGACAGAGCTTGCTGATAAAATGGATGTGAAAGATAAAATGAAGCATAAGAGTAACCTCCTATATACCATGACTCAACCAGTGTTGACATCATGTACTTTCTTGTAAAGGGCCAGACAGCTGAGCAGAAAGGTTCCATTTTGGACATGTTAATTTGAAGGAACCCAGCAGACATCAAGTTGAGGCAATGAGCTGGCAAATGAATAGACTAACTTGGAATTAAAAATGTAAGTATTGAACTTGTAGATATTGATTATTCAAATAGGTTATTCATAACTTATTATAGATAAGTTATTGAAATTCAACTATGTAAAGAAACACAAAGTGAAAGGACCTTAAACAGAGAAGCATCCAGCAGAAACAGCAGGAAAGAAAAATTAGTGAGAAGTAACAAGCAGAATAGGATTATAAAAGCTTTAAAAAAAAAGTACTGCATTTCACTTTCAAGGAAGCAACTATATTAAATGCTAGATCTGCAGTGTAGTCAGATAATGCAAAGCAGATGATATTAGACTGGCAATAGGCAAGAAGAGTTTGGGGAAGCAGTGAGAATAGACTAGCACCAAAAGTAGGTTCAGGGATGAATGAAAAGTGAGCAATTAGAAATGTTAACCAGATTATTCTTTCAACAATTCTGTGATGTAGAAGAAATAGGAGTAATGCCTAGAGTCAAGTGGATTTTTTTTAAACAGAACAGTATTTGAGTGTGTTAAAATGATGACCGTGATCCAGTAAAGAAACCAATGGTGCCCCTCATGGAGCAAGACTGAATGGACTCTGACTTGGAGCTGGATGCCGGCAAGGAAGAGCCACATCCTCCACTACAGCAGACCATCAGTCAGAATTTACGGGTACAGGTGGAGGTGGGCTGCTGCCACTCGGTGGAAGACAAAAGGGCTAGGTACTTAGCAAGTTCCTATTCTCATCCAAAATTCTCCACCAGCACTGTACCCATAGTTATTTGCCTGTATAGCCTCCCACTAGACTCTACTTAATGACAACAGGGATTACGTGTGCTTTATCAGTTGAATCTCTAGCAGAGAACCTGGCCTTAATTGTTGAGTGTTTCTTAAATTATTATATGTATGTCCACACTTCAATATACACAGCACTAGGAATAGAGGTTTCAGGGATGAAAGCCCCTGCCCTCAAGATGGAACAACAAATACTATACAAATGTCCCATCTATCTCCCTCCAAACCCCTCCCCCAACACATACTCACATAGTGAAGCAGGAATCAGATCTGCAGGGAAAATCCAGAAAGGGTTCCAAAGGAAGGAATACTTAAGTTGTGAAATCTAAGAAATGAAGGAAGTTTGAAGACAGCCAAAGATAAAATAAAGCTTGTAATCATGGAATGACAGAATGACAGAAGCTCAGTAATGCTAGAGCATAAAGTATGGAGGAGGCAGAGATAAGAGAAAAAGATGGATACTGGGAAGCCCAGACCCTGAAAGAACTTATGTGCCAGTGGAGTCACACGTCACACAAAGACGGTTGCACCCTGGTGAGAGGAGCAGAGGCTGCAGTAAACCGTGGCATCCTGGAGGGAAAACTTGGGAGGTGAGTGTAAGGCTCAAGACGGCAAATCATAAGCCAGGTGATAACATCAAGGAAACTTCATTGATATAGCCAAAAAAATTAAACAACCTTCAGAAACGGACAGGAGTCTACTTGAACACGGATCAGCATATACTGGACTCAATGCTGCTTTCTGTGGTCTAAATCGCAAAGTCTTTTTCGGCACACATTGCACATAACAAAGGCTTGTACAGTTGCTGGCTTACTGATGGCAGCGATCCCATTTGTGTCAGCAAATGCCTCTTACCCAAATTTTGGGATTTGAATTGTGAAATCTGTACCATGACACAGGCTGGTTTAGTTT
This sequence comes from Cavia porcellus, assembly GCF_034190915.1. Lineage (NCBI taxonomy): Eukaryota > Metazoa > Chordata > Mammalia > Rodentia > Caviidae > Cavia > Cavia porcellus. The sequence goes on along the minus strand of NW_026947509.1, from coordinate 22,657,539 downwards.
TGGGTGGTCTGTACCCTGTTTGCTTGGCTAAACCTTTGAATGGTTGTCTTGGCAGCCAGCATCAATCAACCCTGCTACCAGAGGAAGGAAGTATCTTAACATAGTGGATTAGAATATCCAAGCCTCTCTTTAGAAAGATGTTATTTCCCCTTTTATTTCAGACTTCGGTTGCTGCATACCTTGAATCTAGACAATATAAACTACTTATAAAGGCTCTTCAGTTACCTGAACCAACCCTAGAAATACACTGATTTTTTTTTAACCAAATACATATGCAAAAATAAAATAGTAGGGGAAAAAAAAAGAACTTATGTGCCACAAAACTCTGTTAACCTTATTTTGAGAACCAGAAAGATATGGGGAGTGACATAATCAGATTTGCAAGTGAAATCAAGCATGCAAGCCTGCAAACCTCTGGAAAATGGACTAGAAGAGACACCAGAGGCCGAAGGTCAGAGAGGAAGACCATACAAGAGACCTGAGCGCCTGCGCACTGAGGTTGAAGAGGCAGCAATGAAGGTATTCAGGAAGAAGACAAACAAGGGCAAGGACGGTGCACTTCTCTCCTAGGCAGCAGTTACAGGAAACATTAAAAACAATTCCCAAGAAATGCTGAGCCCCAGTAACTACATTAGGATAGAAAACACTCTGGATTAAGCCTACTTGCCTTTCAAATTCAAACTCCTTTTGAATTTGTAAACTAATAACAAAACTTTTTAACTTTAAAAGCCAAAATTGCTTCATAGGTTACAGAACAGAACAGGCTAAAGTTATAGTGACTTAATTTCAGCACAGCTCAGCATAGAGTGTTTGCCTAGCATATGGGGAGCCCAGGGCACCAACAAAAAAAACAGAACAAAAAACTAATCTGATGGCTGGGGATTTAGCTCAGCAGCATAAGCGCCTGCCTTGCAAGCAGGCAGTCATGAGTTCGATCCCTGGTATCGATAAAAACGAAAAAGACAAAAAAAAAAAAAAAAACCTAATCTGATTTCAAGCCTTATTTTAAAGATAGTCTTACTGTTTCCACTTATCTCTTCTAAACAACACTTTAAATGTTCACAGATTTGTTAGGTTAAAAGGGGGATGGGCTAAAAAGCTGCCAGCACTTGTTTGGGGGTTTTTTTGGTACCAGGGATCAAATGCATGACCTTGAGCTTGCCAGGCAGACACACCACTGAGCTAAATCCCCATCCTGGAGCACTGGAATATTACTCTCAAAAAGGGACAGCTGTCTTCCTATAATGATAAGACACACAGCTGCTAAGGATGTTTGAGCCTTGTCTAGAAGAAAAATTTTGTGTCTCAGTTTTTGTTTTGTTTTTGGTACCACATATCAAACTCACAACCTCACACTTGCCAACAAGTACTTAAAACTCACTTAGCTATATCCCTGGCCCACCAGAAGTCTTTTTAAAGACTACTATACCACTCTATTGATCAAAAAAATAATATACTGTAATGTGATATATATACTTTTCATGCTGTACTGGTAATTTTCCTGAAAATCTTAAGTCTTCCTGAAATCATGAGTAAGTCTTTCAGCCATGAAGGTAAAGAAAAAAAGAAAAGATTGCCTTCATATTATTGGGTTCAAATAGGTTCTTTTACAAATGTGGTAGCATTCGAAGTTGGTTTAAAATGTACTATTTTCAAAGAACACACACTAAATTAATACACACAAAGGGAAATAAACTACCAAGAAAAGAAAACCCTAGGAAATCACACTAAAGAATTCCTCCTTCCAACTCATCCTACATGCTAACAACAATTTTAAGTCTTCTTTGTTCAAAAAAAGAAAAAAAAAATTTAGATGCTCTCCTGTAACCTACAGTCTAAATCCTTTGGCCTGGTACCTAAAACTCCAGCATCCAGCACCACCTACTCTTTCAACATAATCGCTGTTCGCCAGCCAAACTGGCCTCCTTCATTCAGAAAGAAAAAAAGAGAAAAATATCACCAAGTACAAGATTTCCTTTCTGTACAATCAGAACAATTGATAAGCATCCAAAATCTCAAGTTTCCTGTTAAAGCAGATCTCTACTAGCAGCATAAGTGGACCAAAATGCAGATGGATACCTTTCTGAGCCAACAGTGAATCATCATGTGTCCTTTCTTTTCCTGAAGCCACATTTTGTTATTTTACTTGATTTTTTTAATACTCAAAAAAAGCCCTCTCATTTTTTTTAGCTGACACTGCGCTTATGCCTTCCTTACTTTCCTGCCGTGCTCTGCTCCTCAGGAAGGAAAGCACGCTTGGTCCTGCCACACACAGGTGTAGCACAGAACCAGGATAGGCCCTGCTAACACGTTTCTAAGGACAACTGCATAGGAACTTTCGGTCTCGTAGCATGCATCCTCCATGTCTGTCTAGGCACAAAACACTTGCGGATTTTGGTGGCTTGTTTTTGATTTTTGGTACCAGGGACCAAACTCACAACCTCACGCTTGCCAAGCAGGTGCTGTGCCGGTGGGCTACATCCCTAGCCCCTTGAAGTCATTCTTAACCTAGAGGTTTAGGAAGCCAGGATGACTTCACCACCCATCCCAGTAGTGAGGATTCAATTCAGGCCTTATTGCTGAACTATATCCCTTCTCCACTTTTTTGTTTTCAGATAGGATCTTGCTGAGTCACAAAGCTGGTCAGGATGGGTTTGAAACTTGGATTTCTCCTGCCTCAGCTTCCCAGCGTCCTGGGATTACAGGCCTGGACCATACCACACAAGCTGAAACTTCTTTTTAAACTCACTTTATAGCCCAGACTAGCCTTGAACTCACAGTAATCCTCCTACCTCAGTCTCCCAAGCGCTGGGATTACAGATGTGTGCCACCAAACTCAAAACAAAAAAAATTTTTTAGTACTGGGGATCAAACTCATGACCTCATGCTTGCCAGGCAGGCGCTTACACTGCTGAGCAAAATCCCCGGCAAGAAATTATTTTTAAAAAATCAATCAGAGAGGCTGGGGATTTAGCTCAGCAGCATAAGCGCCTGCCTTACAAGCATGTGGTCGTGAGTTCGATCCCTGGTAGCGATTAAAAAAAAAAAATTGGGGCTGGGGGTTTTAGCTCAGTGGCATAGGCACCTGCCTTGAAAGCAAGTGGTCGTGAGTTCGATCCCTGATACCGATAAAAAGGATAAAGACAAAAAAAAAAAAAGTAATCAGAGGTTCTCATTAAGGTTCTCTCTTCCAGTTGGCTACTAAAACTTTTAGTAGGCTGGGGATTTAGCTCAGCGGCATAAGCGCCTGCCTTGCATGCAGGCAGTCGTGAGTTCATCCCCAGTACTGATAAAAAGGAAAAAGACAAAAAAAAAAAAAAAAACTTTTAGTTCAGCGGCACAGGCCCCTGCCTTGCAAGCGCGCGGTCATGAGGTCGATCCCCGGTACAAAAAAAAAAAACCTTTTAGTTATGAATAGTACTGGACTCACACAGTAAAAAGTACAGTATACTTGAACTTATGCTGTAGGCTAAAACGGCACCGAAGAGAGCCAAGTTTTAATGGTCTAGGACAAAACTCAAAATATCATAATTAAATACCCAATCAATCAACAGACTAATTCCACAAACTCCGGAACCAGCTAGGACACAGATCATCCAGTTCTTAGGCCTATTTTAAGTTTTGTGAAGTAAATGTATCTCTGGTGAGTCCTAACTAGCAATGTGAATATAGAAAATACAGTCTAAAGTATGGCAGACTGTAAACGAAGTCATCAAAAAATTCTAACACTACTTTTTGTCTATGCCCCCCAACCAGACTATAAACTCTGAGGTCAAGGAACAGTTAATGAATTCCCAAAGCATTTACCGTAATACCTTATATTCAACTCAATACGACTAATGGCCTGACTGACAGTGATCACATGGGAAACTGTTTTCTCACCTACTATGTATTGAACCTAGGGTCTTTGTACTGAGCAACATCCCCAGCTCTTTTTATTTTTCATTTTGAGACAGGATCTTGCTCGACTGTCCAGGCAGGACTAGAACTTGCCTTTCTACTGTCTCTGTTTCCCTCAGTGCTGGGAGTAAAAGTGTGTAGGACAGGGTGTATTTGTTACATTTTCAAAGTCAAACAGCAAGCCATACCAGTGACTAGAATCGCCCAGAGGTTGACCACTTATAAAACGGAACAGCTAACATTCCTGGACTGATCTATTCGTTGAATTCGGTTGGGCAAGAATGGTGAAATTTTGGCAAACGTTTACAGAGAAAGTGCTCATTCAATAGGGCAGTATTACAAGGTTATCAAATGCGGAGAATTAAAAAAAATTAAGACAAATTCATGTGAATAAAATTCGAGTTCAAGACAATTAAATAAACTACAATTAGCTTCATCAATAAAAAATAAGTAGAAGCAGCTAAAAATCAAAATCAAGTAAGACTGACTCGACCAACAAGGCATTTACACGAATACTTCTCACGCTTTCATTAAAATATTTCACTGGAGGTCAGCAGTAATCAGACCTGGATAAAAAAGACGATTCAGGGTTAGCTTTTTTTTTTTTCACTTAAAAGTATGCCAACTTTAAGCCTTATTAAAACTAAGTGGAAATTCGAGAGGTTTCTCTGGACCAATATAAAGTGTGTGTCACCGGGTTGGGGAGTAACATGAAAGGGGTTTCTTTAGCCATTTAACTCCAGCTATTCTGCAGCTGTTTGGTATGAGGCAAGTGATCTTTCTGAGCCTCAATTTTTCCTCACAAGAAGAGTGTCATGCAGACTGTTCCCTGACGTCAGAGGGTGATTGCTGTGGCATAAAACAGCGAAGACTACTGTGAGAACAAAGTCGAGCACCAAAGTAACGCATTATTATTGGGACTACGTGTAAAATTACCCGCTAGGATGAAGCTCCCCACACAAGAGATGAAGCCCGAGAGGAAAGAGTTGAAAGGGAAGGTCCCCACGAGGAGACAGTAACCAAACTGTAGCGCTCCAGTCAGCAATATATACAGGAGATAGGCGTCCAGCAACTTCAGCCGCTGCGGAGTGGTGCTCAGGTACTCTTCTAAGAACCGCGAAATGACGGACACCACTGAGGCCGACATGACTACAAGATGATTGCTCCAGGCCTCGCTTCCCGGACTCCTGCAGGATCAGACGTCCGCAACGGATGTAGCATTTGCGCACGCGCAAAAACGCGACCCAGCTCCGCCCACCCGATATGCCAATTTGCGCAGGCGTACAGCGAAGCTAATGTGCAAGATAACTAATGCGCAGACGCAGACTGCATCCACAGACTGCAAACTACAACCAGAGATAGTTAATGCGTCTGCGCAATGGATCAGTCAGTGGGTTGGAGACGTGTACAGTTTCTGCCCTATTTCCTTCTGGTTGGTAACGCCCACTTTTGCTCTGTCCTGGAGATACAATATCGTAGGAGGACCGGGGAAGAGATTTAACGGCGGACGACTTAGCTAATCGAAAGGTTCCGGGTCTTTTTGGTCCTCATACTTCTGTAAAGATTAAACGCTACAGCATTCTTAAAGGCAAAGGCAATGTTTGACGCTATCCCGCGTTCAACTACAACCGGGCCCTAATTCTATGAAGCGCTCTTTCTTCAAATGCCTATCACAGATCATCACAGCAAGCCAAGTTGCTACGCACTAAGAACCGTTGAGGCTAATGACTGTGCCGCACCAGTTTAGACTTGATTATGGGGGCCGGGAAGGGGCAAGAGGGGGAGGAAAACAGGTTGACCTTCTAAAGGTCAACGGGAACCTAGAATCCGGCCCCGCCTTAGAACATAAGCCTACAGGTATTTATTTATTCATTGTGCACTTATAGAGGTGCCCAACATTGTGTTAAGTTGTAGAACTTAAAGGTGAATATGATATGGTGGCCACCAAAATGAAAAGGTGATTGGAGAACGGTCGCTCATCCCGCACCAGAATGAAGATTAAGATTAGCTCTCCTCCACGAAACTGGCGTTTTGAACCCAGTTTATTATACCAACATATCAGTGTTGAAAGGCCCACAAGTACATGTCTGGCTCCATCTCATTTTGTAGAGGATTCTGAAATGAAGGTTCGAGCCTTTAAATTTTTATTTACATATTTGCAGTACACGACTACATTCATTATGAGAAGTTGGTATACATGTACATAATACGCCTTGATAGGTTTGAAGTTTTCTATTTTAACAGTGTAGTTAACAATACACTTTGAGCATTTTAACTTTTTAAAAAGTCTGCCTTCTGGCTTTCCTTGCGCTTGTAATTTTACATTACTCTAATTTAAAACTAATGCCTCTTACCTGTCAACTGCAAATCTTTCCTCAGGTTAACTACTTTAACCAACATTACCATACCATAAACGTTATGTGCGCAAAGTTCTAAAACAGTGAGGGAACAACACTGCAGCATTTTCACTTTTTAACTTGCATGTAGTGGAAACTTAATCAGCATCAACAAATGTATTGATTTTCGGTAATGAGCAAAGCCTTGCTTGGGTTTTAGAAGGAAAGTACCCCTGTCCTTAGTTTTACAGTCTAGATGCATATTCCCACAAACCCCAAAATTTGCGCAATTCAGCCTAAACCCTCTCAATGTTATTGAAAAGAAAAATGTTGACTACCCTATTTGACATAATATGGCAAGAAGCATCAGTGTCCCCCACAACTGAACCTTTCTTCCTGTCTCACCAGCAAATAGTGAGTTTCCTCCCCAGTATTCCACTTCAAATGCCACAAGCCCTTGCTGATGCTTTTTAATCATTCAAAAGTGAATTCCTCAAGGTTTCTATGCCACCAGTCAGGCTCCTCCAGCAGTTTTCCCCTTATGTTTTGCTGCCTTTGGTGTTGTCATCAATCAGGAATTCCCCCAGGAGAACAGAAGAGGTTTGTTTTTTTTTTTGTTTGTTTGTTTTTTAATTGACTTTGCATCCCTTTTCAAGACCTGCAAAGACCTACTAGTAATAAAACGAAACTTTTTTGGACTCCTTAAAACAACAAGAAAAGATCTTGTTTTGTATTCAATTTATGATTCTACTTAACTGATCTGTCAGTGGGGAATTGCTAATATATTTAACTAACATATTTCAGAACTTTAATATATGTAAAAATTTATATCCATAATGTTGAGTAAGAGTGCAAGCTCTAGAGTCAGACAGACTTGTGCTATATTTGATTATATTGTTGACTAGTTGCTTAATCAAAACAGGTTATTTAGTCTGACAATTTTATTTTCTTTTTCTATAAAGTGAAAATAATACCTGAATTATTGGAATGCTGTGAGGATTAAATGAGATAGTATTAAGCACTTTACATAATGGTCGACACCCAGTAAATATTTGATGTTTGGTCATTGGTCATCATGAGTCATGATAATTAACTATATCTGCTGATAGAATTGTGGCATGGCTGAAAAGATAAGAAGTATGAAATATAAATGACCTTTATTTTAAGAATGCGGGGAGAGACCCCCTGACCCTCCAGTGTCTCCGGGGGCTGGCATTCTCTCCATCCAACATGTGGAGTGGGGGCATTACATGTGGCTTAGGTTTGAGGTGGAGCCTACGGGGCATTAGTGATGCATAGGTAGTCCGTTGGTATTCATTTCACACCACAGGTAAATTCCTAGGGGCGGGGAAGATGGAGCCCCTTGGTTCTGCCTCCAAGGCTTTACTGGCTACCGAGTCCCAACTGGGCCAAAATCCTTTCATCTTCTTTCTCTGTTTCTCAGAACAATTAGAAGTTGACCAAACTACAGGGCCCACAATATTTTAAACACAAAAAAGATGGCACTAAAGGACTACAAATCAGATGGCTCTTAAGAGTGCAAATCAAGTTTATAAATTGAAACAGAAGTCAGAGTAGACTTGTCCTTAGAGGGATTCAAGGAGATCCCTCTAAAAAAAGAGATAGGGACCTCAACTCAGCCCACTCAGAAGGTTCTTGTCTCACAACACACCCCAAAATAATTTCATACTGCCTCAGTATAAGGCATAATGTACATTTATTAGGCAGAGTTAGAAAGTAAAGGAGGGGGCTGGGGATTTAGCTCGGAGGCATAAGCGCCTGCCTTGCAAGTGTGAGGTCATGAGTTCAATCCTAGGTACCAAAAAAAAAAAAGAAGGAAAGAAAGTAAAGGAGAATATGAAAGAGACTCCAGCTTGGATCTCTACCTTGCATGGGGCACGCTGTGATGGGGTGACTCAGACTGGCCCGCCCACAAAAGCATGAGATCAGCTTTTAAGAGTTAGCTGGGCACCGGGGTGAGGCTGGGGGAATATAGCTTAGCAGCACAGTCAAGCACAAGGTCCTGAGTTTCATTACTGATGTGAAAAAAAAAAAAAAAAAGGATTAGCTGCATTAGGACATGGTGCGGTCTGTCTGTTTCACAGTTTGGGTGTCCATGGTTCTACGGGATTCATTGCGGCTTGACAGTCAATTTGGATTGTATCCAAGATGATTTTCCTTGTTCAGGAGGGAGGACTGCCTCAGTGTTTGTCAAGGAACAATTGCTCCTGCTGGAGGGGAGGTGATCTTATCATTGGGTGGCTGGTCTGCAAAGGTCTGCTTTTCTAGAATCCTTGAAGGTTTGAAGACTTCTGGGCATTACTTGAACGAGTTTGCAACTGGGAAAAATGGCAACTGAGTATCTTGAAAACCTTGAAAATTACCCTTATCTTAATACCTCAGTCTTGAAAAAGCATGAGGCACACCAGGTAACATTTAGCACTAATAACCTTCTGAATGATTGGCATGCCTACCTGCAGAGCTGAGCATGAATCTCACCCACAGTTTTAAGATAATAAGGGAGACAAAAAAAAATTGCGTTTCCTTGTCTCCTTTCTACCTGTCCTTATTTCTTCTATCTCAAGCCTTAGAGGTTTCATTATTAAAACACTCGACATCATAAAACAGTGAAAAGGTTCAAGGGCTCCTCCCATAAGGGCAAAATCCATTATATTAATCATATTTCCCCATAATAAGAAATTACATTATTTACTAAAAGAAACACAAATTCAAGATGGGTGTGGTGATGCACCCCTGTAATCTAGCATTCAGCAGGCTGAGGTAGGAGGGTTACCTGGAGTTCAAGACCAGCCTGAACTACATAGCATACTCTGTCGAGAGAGAAAGAGAGGCAAAGACAAAGACAGAGACAAATCCTCCAAACTGAGCAGCAAAAGTCATGTAACAGTCTACCTCTTCAACTTCAGCCTCAGTTAAACCAAAATTCCCTTCATGTTTCCAAACAAATAGATAAAACAGACTATTACTTTCAGAAGGAAAATTTTAAGGGACGTAGGATTGCAAGCAGTACGAAATCAGATTCTGAAAGTATCAAGTTTCTGATGCAAGTCCAGGACAAGCAGCAGATACCTTCAGTGAGCCTAACACTTCATCCTTTCACTCCCTGAGGGAAGGGGACAATTTACAGTCAGTTTTGTTTCATCTCCCTCCCTTATAAAAATCCCCGCCACCAAAGAGAATCTATCATATCGTCCTTTCCAAGGGTAGTATTTAATCCTTGGAAAGTAGTTAGTGGTCATTAATAACAAAGTGCACTGCTGCTCTCCCTACAACAGGAAGCTGAAATCATCGGTGCCTGGGCAACACTGCCCTGTCCGGGAGTTTTCTGTGATGATGAGTGTCTCTGTGCTCTCCGGCATAATCACAGCTGAACATATGAGGCTGCTGAGTGCTGGTCTAGAGTGACCAAAGCCATTTTGATTATTTTAATTTAAAACTAAAGTAGGCACATATGGACAGAGCAAATCCAGAGCTATTTCACTTAGTTCTATATTTAATCTAGGAGTCATACCTAGTTCATAGCCATACCTAGTTCATAGTTCATTCAAAAGGCAATGACACTTGTTTGAAACCAAAGAGCAGTCTATCGTGGCCAGGCTGGAATATTAGTTTATCAGCTCCACCTGCCTTTGGAATGTTTAATGATAACATAGAGGCTCAGGAAAAAGAGTTGTGGAATTAGTTTCCACCTATAATGGCTGTATTAATACTTTTTTTTTTTTTTGCCTTTTTCCTTTTTATTGGTAACGGGGATCGAACTCAACGACTGCCTGCTTACAAGGCAGGCGCTTATGCCGCTGAGCTAAATCCCCAGCCCCTGTACTAATACTTTAATTACACATCTAATTACACATATGGAAGATAGGATGTATATTTTCACATTTGTCTATCATGCATCCTGTCTTAAAGAAGGGAGAAAAGACACCATACATTTTCTCCCCAGAAGCCTATCTGGGCAGTGAGAGTTCCTTCTGCTGTGTATAATTCTAACAGATCCAGTCAACCCCTGTTATCCCAGCTCTGTGGACATCTCAGAGGATCTATTAACTTTAATTTAAAAAGGCAAATTCTGTGTATTCCAGTTTCCTGCTTCCAAGTACACAGTACTTTAAAGCTAATTTGACACACACAGAAACAAAATACAAATGATTCCCTGTACTGCCTTCATGATTCGAGCTGTGGAGAGTTCAATACCAGTTCTAGCTTTACTTCAAAAATTTCAGCTCAAAAAGTTCTCCATCTTACTGGTTTTCAGGAAGGTGGGAGATTGTATTGTCCTCGAGTGAGATAGCCTGGAATTTCCTCTGTGACACAATTTAAAATATAACTCCCAAAGCCCATGGCATTTAATATATTATTTTATAGGTAACTTTCTTCTTCAGTAGACTTTTGCTTGTGTTGTTTTGTTTTGTTTTGAGATGGGGTTTCACTGTGGAGTTCATGCTGGCCTTGAATTCACTTTATATTCCAGGCTGGCCTCGAATTTATAGTGATCCCCTGCCTCAGTCTCCCAAGTGCTGGGATCATAGGCATGCACAACCATGCCTGGGCTGTAGACTTTGCATTTACTAGTAGTGGCATAGGCCTATGATCCCAGCACTGAGGAGGCTGATGCAGGAGGATTGTCATGAGCTGAGGCCAACCTGGGCTACCTAATGAGTTCAAGGCCAGCCTGAACTCTATAGCAAGATCCTGTCTCAAAATAAAGAAATAAATCAAAGTTGCCAGCTCTACAAAAGTAGTAACAATCTGGAACCATGCACAGCAAATAGAAAGTCTCTGTACACTTGGAGAGCAGATTATTTGTTTCCTTTTGTTAATCCTGTTCTTAGTGTCTAATGTAATGCTTGGCTTTGAATAATAATAGCAAGTAACATTTTAGTAGGAAAGTCTACTAAATGTCTATTTGAATTAACTTAGTTAACTCTTACAAGACATAAATCAGAGGAAGAAATTAGAGACACAAAATAACTGGCTCAGCTGAGCACAATGGATACACAGCCAAGCCAACAGGGACCTAAAACCAGACTTCTGACCCCTGCACGTATGCTCCTAATTACTGAGTCTCAGTAAACCCCAAGTAACTGTAGCCAACTTGCGGATCTGACTCTTCTGCTGAAGGCCCTGATGAATTCTCCACATCTCCCACACGCGCACACCCACAAACCTAATGCAGACCAAGCCGCAGAGGTTGGTGTGGCTACTGTCCCTACTCTCAGCAGGTGCGGGGTCCTCCAGACAGGAGAGGCCTGGGCGCAGAGGCGCAGTTTCTCTGATAACTAAGCTGGGGCCGAACTCATCTCCAGAACAGAGGAAAGCCCATCCTGGCAGGTTGTAAAAGAATAAAATTACAGGACTCTCAGTTAGGTCTCAAATATTTGCAGGAGACATACTTTTTTTTTTTTTTTTTAACATAGTCTTAAAAAATTTCTTTACTCTGAAGTTTAAATGTAACTAGGCATTCTGGTTTTGTTTTGTGTTTTGTTTTTGTTTCTGAAACCTGGCCCCCAGGCCCTTTGTGAGAAGCAACCAGTGAAGTCTCCACAAACCTCTGAAGCATCTTATGATATGGAACTCCCAAGGGGTGTGCTTCTCGGAAGGCAGTTATAGAGGAAGCCCAGAGAGAGTGTGAGCTTTTCAATTACGAGAGAAGGGAGAACTGAAGGCGCTCCCGGAAAGGACTTCGATTTTTAGCACTACCTGCCTTCCTCACTGTCCCCCAAATCTTGCTAGGATCGCTGTCCTCTTTTGTGACGCTCCTCTCTCCCTATTTACCACCCCCACCCCACCCCACCCCTTCCCCCCACCCGCTTTCATCTCTGCTTGGAGCTCGCACAACCAGAACAGACCCCCACCCCCACACTCCACCCCTCCTCTCCCCCCTCCCCTCCCCTCCCCCTCCCCCCCAGCCCGGGAGCCCCGCCCCCTAGCAGGCCACGCCCCCTCGCTACCCGAGACTTTCTGGGTCAGCTGGTGCTGGCGTCAGGCGGAGGGATGGGCTGGCTCAGCTCGACCCTGCAGGGCTTGTTTACTATGGCTGATGATCTGGAGCAGCAGTGAGTTAATCCCGTCTTTCTCTCTCTCTGTCTCTCTCTGGGCCGCGATCCCGGGACTGTCTGTGGCTGAGGAACAGTGTTAGACACCTTCCCACCTTTCCTGTCTCAGGTCGGCTACACCAGGAAGGGCTGGGGCTTGCGTTTTCCTGCTTTGCTTTTGCCAGAAGAGGCGGCTGGCAGCGCCTGGGAGCGAGCGGTGGTGGATGAGCTTCGCCTGCAGCTCAGTGATTCTGACTTTTTCCACTTAGTCTTCTCCGTTGCCCCTCAGTTGGTGCTAACGCGCGAGAGCTCCCCAAACGCAAGGTCGTGGGACGCGCGTGCGGGGGGCTGCAGCGGGCGGTAGTCCGGACGCCCCAGGACCGACCTCAGCGGACCCCGTGAAAACTGCGGGTCCTGGCCCGGCCCCGGGGAGGCGGGGGAAGGAGGGAGAGGTCTCCACTGCGCTGGATCGTGTGGAGTGATGGGCATACAAGTTTCTTCAGCTCTTGCCTGCCATGACATGTTGCTGTTTGCACCCCTAATCGATAATGCTTTTAGTCTCACATCCTTAACCCAGTGGTTTCCACAGTTTTGTTAGATTTGCTGGTTTTATTTTGTTTTGTTTTTAACCAAGGGCGTCAGGTTTGGGATGCCACCTGTAGGTGGTGTGACTAGCAAATTGCGGTCTGACAGCAAGGAAAAGTTGTTTCCAGAATGACTCAGCGCCAGGCCATGCCTTGGGTTTCACCGGTGCAAGGCCTTTTCTGGACCTTTTGGATCTGTAGAATTGATAGTCCAGGAGAACAAATTAGCTTGATGACATTAATAAATCGCTTCCTTAGGCTGGAAGGTCCTGTCCAGGAGGGCGTTGCTAAGATAGTTTTTCCAAGTGAAAATTAACAATGTTTTCAAAGACTTAGAGAAATAGATTATTAGAGCTGGAAGAGATACAAGTCATTCAGCCCTGATATACAAATAAAGAAACTCAGGCTGTTGACTTTGAAAGGTTTGCCCAAGATCATAGAAGCCCTAGACAGTGAGCTTCTCTCCACTTTTGGCTTTACTCCCACCAGGCTGAGTTCATGGCTAGGGTGCTTCTCTGATCCTTATCTCAAAGTTTCCCACATCTGCACTTAACCTCTCCAATGGTACTGAGCAGATACAATGTATCAGGAGCCACTTCTGCTACTTTACCTGTTATATTTTTGGAAGAAAGTCAAAGTGAGACACTTCTCATAAATACCTGCTGAACACCTGTGGTGCCTTTCCAGGGGATGGCATTTCTTATGAGCTCTGTTTTGGACAATGTGAGGCCCAGGTGTTGTGACCTAACCTGTCACCCTCTCCCTGATGTGAAAGGCTTATCTCTTGAGAGAAAAAATTCTGTGGGCCTGGTCTTCATGCTTCAAGCCAACAAGGAATTCCAGTAAACTATTTAAAAAATTATAGGATCTGACTAGGATTACGTTGGTTAAGCCTGATAGCTCTCATCTGGCTAAAACCATTGATGTACTACTATTCCCGAGTTTTTCTTTCAGACTGCAAACATTTTTCAAGAGTTTCTATTTGAGGGGCTGGGGATTTAGCTCAGCGGCATAAGCACCTGCCTTGCAAGCAGGCAGTCGTGAGTTCAATCCCCGGTACCGATAACAAGGAAAAAGACCAAAAAAAAAAAAAAAAAGTTTCTATTTGCAAGACAGTGGGAATAGAGGTAGCTTATATTTAGCTGAGGGAAAGAATATTTCCTGGGAGTTTATCTTGTGCTAGGCACTATTCTGTGTGATTTAGCTATATTAACTAATGCTTGTAACAGTCTGATCACATGTGGTAGTGCACACCTGCAATCTGAGCTCTCAAAGGCTGAAGCAGGAGGATCACAAGTTAGAACCTCACCTGCATACCTCAGCAAGACCCTGTCTCAAAATAACACTTAGAAAAAGGGGTAGAGGGGTAGCTCAGTGCAAAGGCCTTGGAGTCATTTCCCAGTATCACAAAATAAAATAAAGCAAAATAAAACCCCCATGAAATAGATACTCTCTTTTTAAATGATGAAAAAACTGACAAAGACTTTCTGGTAAGTGGCAGCGCTGGATTAGAACTCTAGCCTCCAACTTTGGATCACTTCTTCCTTCAGAAAACAGAGAGACAAGTGCCAGCATGGTCGTATACTCTGAATGTTCATTTTTTGGTCTTGAAATACAAGTTGGAAGAACCCAGGAAGAGAAACTGAGAAACCTGGATTTGAGATTTGGCTTCTAGTTCTGTTCCTTTTCCTAACTTTTAGTACGATCTCTCTTGTGGTGTTGCAGTCAGTAAAACAAAGAGACTGGATTTCCAAAGAAACATCCTCCTTAAAATTCTAAGGGCCAAATGATTCATCAAGATGCCCACTGAGTACTGAAGGGTTTTCACAGAAAGGGTAATGGTTCCCTCACAAAATCATACTGATAGCGCTGATGTTCATGGGCCCTTCCTGTAGCTGTTGGTGTGTGTCCTGAACTCCTTTTACTAAGGCAGAGTTCAAGAAAAGAGAAATAATATGTGTGATGGGAAAGAAAGAATGAAAACTGCTGAGCGTCTAATTTGTGGTCGGCATCTGACAAGGTTCTTACAAATCTACACACAAAGATGCGTTAACAGGCCAGCGCCAGTGAGAGTGCAGGACTACAATTGAGATCCTGGGATGTTTTTCACTTTTTAATTTCAAAGATGGTACTTTTAATCACTACTCTGTAATGACTTAAAGGTACTGGATTTGAAAGAGAAAGTAGGATGAATTAGCTTGTCTGTTTCACAGTGTTCTACATGGGATAAGGGCATGGGCCAGCTCTTTACTCACTTTACAATCTGGAAAACAAGGCCAGAGGTAATCTGTGTCCTACCAAGGAATGATAGCAGGACTTGAACCTAGGTCTCCCTCCTCCAGCCTCTTACCTGCCTCGTCTGCTTCTTTAGGGTGGGGCTTAGTGATTACCCGAGAATGTGTTTGGGCACTGACACATGCTCCGTACTTCTAGAGGTGTGGAGGAGGGCCAGGAGCACAGGTAGCATGGGAATCTTTCTGTATCACCTTGAAGGAACAGCTCGCCTGGGGATGGCAAGGGATAACTGAACTGTTAGTTACAAGTTGCTTTCTCTCCCTTCCTGATTTTCTTCAACACAAATAAGATAACCAATAACAAAAGAGAGTTGAATGCGATAATGAGTGTGAAAGAGCGTTGTAAACGATATACACACAGCTGAGTGTGCTGAGTGGCAGGGTGTGAGCAACCATTTACCTGGGAAGCGGATCAGTCTATCAGGCAGGGATGGCACTGCCCACTGCCTTCGTGGGCAGCTCTCCCGAGGCTGGGAAACACCCTGTACCCAGATAACTCTGCTAACTCTCAGCAAGGCCGAAAAGCAACCTTTCCAGTGTTGCCAATAAGTATCTGTGTCTCCCTGTCCCAGGCCTCAAGGCTGGCTGAGCAGCTGGCTGCCCGCGTGGCGTCCCACTTCCATGTCTCAGCTGAAGAATGTGGAAGCCAGGATCCTCCAGTGTAAGTAGAAGGAACAGTTTGTCCTGTCTTCCAGAAAGGTTGTGGGATCTGCCCGGAGCTGGTTACACCAAGCCCACTGATTCCTGTGTGGGAGGAGGAGATGTCAGTGATTAGAGGGATTCACACAAGACACCAAATTCCTCTGTCAGCTTCTCCCCAGCTGTGCCCATTCCTGCCACATCCTACAACTTTATGCAAACCCTCTCCATAGTATTATGCGCTAATACACATTCATAGACACATACATATATGCATGCTGCCTGTCTCCCCATCCTGTTCCACTGTCTTCCTTCTCTTCCTCTGTTTCCTAAACACACAAGCACCTCTTAATTCGCCATCTTCGTACCCAAGGGCCAGAAGCCTATACTCTCTAGCATGGAGGTTTCCTGTGCTCTATTGAGCTAAGGCCACCACCTATCTCAGCTAGTCCCAGTTTGGGACCAGTTGTCATGGTCAGTGTTGCGCTGGGACAGGCATCCCGAGAACAGCAGTAGATACTGGCTCAAAAGAACCCAGGCCACTTCCCCGGGGCTGCTGCACGGAGTCACTATGGCCATAGCAGCAGAGCAGACACTGCCCCGCCTCAGCATCTGTGAGCAGTAAGCCCAGGACTCAGCACAGCCCCATCACCCTCCCCGCTGGCTGGAGCACAGTTCTGCCCACTTGTCAGGTCATAAGCACACACCACTTCAAGAGCAGTGGACACAAAAGCTCAACTCAGTGGTGTTTCTGTCACCCTGGGCCCCAAGGGAGTGTGGCACACAGCCTCAAGGAATAAGATGGCTCCTCTGATACCTATAATCTACATAGTCCACGTATTATGCTTGGATTTAAATTCTTTAGGGTATGTGTTGCAAAAGGAAAAAAAAATCGGAGTAATTAAATGAGTTAGGAAGACTAAGACTACTGGAATAAGAGCAAGAGCTCAGGCTCAATTCTGAATCCTCCAAAGACAAGAGGGAATTTTTTTTTTTTTTTTGTCTTTTTTTTTTTTTTTTGAGATGGGATCTCGCTATGCAGTTCAGGCTGGCCTTGAGCTCACTTTGTAGCCCAAGCAGGTCTCGAACTCACAACAGTCCTCCCACCTCAGCCACCTCAGTGCTGGGATTACAGGGGTGAGCCACTACGCCCGGCAACAAGTGGAAATTTAAAACTGAAAAGAAGGCCAAGTGTGGTGGTGTGTGCCTGTAATCCCAGCACTCAGAAGGCTGAGGCAAGATCACCATGAGTTGGGATACATAGTGAGCTCAAAGCAACCTGAACTGCATAGCAAGACTCCAATTGAAGAGGTCACTGGATAGAAAATAATTAAGAAGAGGTATCAAGGATGGGGAGTTCTTACTAAGCTGACTTAATAGGTTTCATTATGAATGAAAGAAAAGGACTTAGACATAAAAGGTAGGGAATAAAGACTTTAATCACATATAAAGGGTAAGGAGATTCTTGGAACCCTGTCTTAGTAGAATTCTTGCTAAGACTAAGCTAGGCAGGCTGAAGACAGGTGGAGGCCTAGTCAAGAAGAGATCTCAGAACACCTTCCTTAAAGTTTGGTCTTTCTCAGCGGTCAGAGGGTTTAGGGAAGGAAGAGCTAAGGGAGTTGGGAAGGGCTGAGAAATGGAGAGAAAAACCTCGAGGACAGGCAGAGTCCAGGCAGAGTGGCTTTTGCCATCAGGAAGTAGTGTTGATTCACCATGGTGTTCTCTCCTTTCCAGGTCTTCAGAACAAGTTCCTGGCCCGATATGTGTCCCTCCCAAACCAGAACAAGATCTGGACGGTGACTGTGAGCCCCGAGCAAAAGGACCGCACCCCACTCGTGATGGTGCATGGCTTTGGGGGTGGTGTGGGGCTCTGGATCCTCAACATGGATTCGCTGAGTGCCCGCCGCACGCTGCACACCTTCGATCTGCTCGGCTTTGGGAGAAGCTCAAGGCCAACCTTCCCAAGGGACGCAGAGGGTGCCGAGGATGAGTTTGTGACCTCAATAGAAACGTGGCGGGAGTCTATGGGGATCCCCAGTATGATCCTTCTGGGGCACAGTTTGGGAGGATTCCTGGCCACTTCTTACTCTATCAAGTATCCTGAAAGGTAATGAAAAGCCACCCCTCTCCTTAGTGACCTGATTCCTTGCCTTGCTGAGTATTTTCAGTATTCATTTCCAATAGTTCTCTCCCTTCCAAGAAATTTAAGGGCAATGGTACAGTCACTCAAATAAATGTGTTCCTTTCTCTTCCCATAATGTAGAGTTAAGCACCTTATCCTGGTGGACCCATGGGGCTTTCCACTGCGACCGACAGACCCCAGTGAGATCCGTGCACCTCCAACCTGGGTCAAGGCTGTGGCATCTATTCTGGGGCGTTCCAATCCTCTGGCTGTTCTTCGAGTAGCTGGGCCCTGGGGTGAGTATCCTGTGGATTAATTCACACCTTCAACCAGGGCGGTCCCATTTAACCAGTCCCCACTGCATGTGTTTCCCTATCATCCTCACTTACTCTCATCAGCAGTGGGACTGACCTTGCATGGTTACTTTAAGCCATTAATCTGACTCAGACTTCTTTGAGATTTCAGAAGGTTGTTTTTCTTCCCTTTCATCTGCATGGAAAAAGTTTTCTTATGCAAGGAACAGATGAGAAAAACAACTACCCAGTGCTTTGGCACACTCTCCAGAGAAAGGAAGGGATTATGGGGTATCCTGCTGCATGGGAGTCTGTATGGCAGCCCGTTAATGATTCAGGTGCAGTGACTAACCCTGGAACCCAAACCATAACTCCCCAGCACCTGTGGCAGGGAGGGATCAGTGATCCCTCTGAACCATGCCTTGCTCCAGACAAGATCACATCTTAATCTACTTTGTGCCCCCTAGCACTAAGGCGTTGTCAGCAGATTCTGTGAGTACAAGAGAGAGAAGGAGGTGGAGGTAGAGAGCCAGCCATGGAGAGTAGCTCCAGCCTTCTGCCCTCACACTGTCTATACCTTTCTCTCTGGAGAGCTTTTCCTCTGAAGAAATAAACAGTGGATTTCCTTTTTGGAAGATTGGTGACCCATGTCTTGTACTGATGTTTTATGTTTATAAAGTAATGTTCAGTAGTCAGTTTCTATAAGTTAATCACTAAGGATCAACCTTGGCACACTTCCCTTCACAGAGGACCAGAAGAAAGAAGATGAGATATTGACCAGTAGGACCAATACTCACGTCTGTTGTATCATAAAGGTGAAAGGAACAGACTGTTTAACAGGGTGCCCTGAGCCTGAGATGCCAGTGTTATTAAGGTCACCTCTCCACATATTCTGAAAATGAGAGGACTCTTGGGATGTGCTCCGGTTTTATCTGCTACCTTCAGAAGATTAAAAAGCCAGAAGGGTCCCAGGAAGAAAGAGAACATAGCTCAGACTGTGAAAAAAATCTCAACTATAGATTCTTATGGAGCTTGTGATCCTTGTAGAAAAAGACTCTAGAACTTCACTGAGCTGAGAATAACCGGGTTTCTCAGGAATGTTAGACTGTCGCTGTGTAAATTCTTTGGTAACCCACCAAAGGTATCTGGAGCTTCCCAATAGACATCTGCATTCTTTGTGCCACTGTAATGTCAAATGCATAAAGCAATAAACCTGTAACCTTTGGTTACAGTTGTTTAAAAAGACACTGTAGGAATCTCGTCCCTTCTATGGTCCAAACTGGCTCCTTGTTTTCATCCTCTCCCAGGGCCTGGCCTGGTGCAGCGCTTCCGGCCAGACTTCAAGCGCAAGTTTGCAGACTTCTTCGAAGATGATACAATATCTGAGTATATCTACCACTGTAATGCACAGAATCCCAGGTGAGGACGGCTCCCAGCGTAGCCTGCGGGGGCCCCTGGGAGATAAAACTCCAGCTACAGAGTGCTGTGCCTGGTTTCTCTTCCCCACAAAGCACTAAAGTCTGGGGAACACAGGTACCAGCAGGCTTGACCATTTCCAGAGAGATCCCCATGGTTGGGCACATTAGGGATGTAAAAGATAATGGATTAATTTCCACATGCCTTTGGCCTCTAGAGGAAGGACTGCCCTTTTCCTTAGAGATAGGCAGCTGGCCTGATGGATAAGAGTCTGGAAAACATTTTAAAAGTTCTTTTTTTTTTAAATGAAAAAATTGCATAATCCTGGTATTTTTTTTAAAGGCAAAGAGGGAGGAGATGAAGTCTGCTGTCCCTGACTTCCAGTTCTCAAATTTCTCCATAATTTTCAGTCTACAGTGTCACGTGACCTGGCACAAAGCCTTTGCACACATACACAATACATGCACAGAATGCATCCCTATAGAGAGAACTGTTGAGTGAAAGAGTGTGCATTTAATTTATTTTTTGGATGGGAAATCAAACTCAGGACCTTGTGCTTGCTAGGCAGGCGCTTATGCCCTGAGCTATATTCCTGGCCCCATTTCATTTCATTCACTTAGAAGTTGTTTACCATTTTGGAATTGAAATTCTTTCACTTCTTTTGGAGGTGTAGGGGTACCTGTCTCTACTCATACAGCAGACCCCGCAGCTCCCCACCCTGCAGTCACAGCAATGTTAACAACCAGGGCAGAGCCAAGGGAGTAATCTTTAATCTTCTCCTACAGCAGTGGCTGTTAGTGCCTGATACCATGAAGCCACATTGGTGACACCACCTCTGTATAGGCCTCACCCTGAGCTGCTGGGGGGCATCTCAGAAGCAGGGCCACTGTCCCATCTCTTTCCAGGCTGCCCAAATCACCTCTTGTGAGCCCAAAGCTGTCCGGATGGTAGGAATTTCCCTTTCAGTGGCACCATCAGTGTTAGCCACAAATCCAAGGAGCTCTGGGAAGGTGGAGCTGTCTAGCCAGTATGTCACATGAGCTCAGCAGCGGGGTGGGGGGTCCCCTGCTAGGCAGCATTGTAGAAACTCAGCCCAGAGTCAAATCAGGTACCCTGAGCTTCCCACTCTTGGCTCCTCTCTGCTTCTGCAGGCTCAGGGCTAGTCTCTCAGGCCCAACTCTGGACCTGCTTCTGTACAGTGACCTCCCAGCCACAGAGTCTATCATCTAACAACTTGTGCTAGGAGGAAGCAACAATGACATCAGGATACCCAGCTCCCTCACTCCTCAAACACTATCACCCTATTTTATAACTCCTTGAGTTACTGTGCTGGTAACTAACAAGTTCAAGAAATTCTATAATCAATCCTATGGAAAATGTGAACTTTGGCTTAGGAAAATGTTTGGGTTATGTACTTCACTTCACCTAAACTTTGTGGCTTTGTATATATTTTCATTCTCCTAATCATGGCCTAATAAGTAAGTTTAATTCTCTCCAATTTGTAGAAGAGAAAAATATGTTCTGTTCAGTTACATGACATCCTGAAAAAAACATCCAGCCTTGGAATTCGTATTTATCTGACTCCAAAGTCCATAATTTATCTGTCTTTTTTTTTTTTTTTTTGTCTTTTTCTTTTTTATCAGTACCGGGGATCGAACTCACGACTACCTGCTTGTAAGGCAGGCACTTATGCCACTGAGCTAAATCTCCAGCCCCTACACTGTGATGTCTTAAGGAAACATTTTGCATTTCTAGTAGCCTGAGCAGAGTTCATCCCAGGGATGCTAAAAAGACTCAGTATATAACTACACTAACCAGGCCATGGCTAGAGAGTAGCAGTGCCCCAGCATCCCCACCTCCCACAAAGGTGCAGACAAGCCCAGGAAGCTGGTGCCTGCCTCAGCCCACAGACACCTCATGCTATGGCCTAAGTTAGCTCCACTGAAGGAAATGACCAGGCTGTAAAGTAGAGCAGATTGACATTTGTTGCTTCTCCCTTAACACAAAATATTCAGTCCTCATACAACTCCTCCTACTTCCAGAGACCCAGAAGAGACCCTTTTTACTGTTCCAGTACTTGTTGTTCAGGGTTGACCTCCGGTGAATTCTGCCTCATTGCTCTCTCAAACTGAGTCCCTCGTCTGAGTGCCTCATAGCTGTCTGTAAGACTTTTGTAAGCCTCAGAAACTTTTAAGTTAAATGTTCAGTTAGATGGTTAGTCATTTAATACCCAATCTTCCTATGTGAGCTCAGGAGGCAGGGACCTCATCTGTCCTCTACAAGTGTCCCCTCACTCAGCCCAAGATAAATATTTATTGAATAAAGAGCAACACATTCTCTTCTTGGGTTATTCTCAGTGCCATGGGCCTTTCCAGTTGTGACCTCTGGAAATCCAGTCACCTGCTAATCTTACCACATTGGATGAGCCTTGTGCTGGGCTTTGAGATCAGGAATTCAAAGATAACTAATACGCTGCCCCAGCCCCCCAAAAGACCAGGAAGTCAACACATTCTGCGTCAGGGTTATTCTGTTAATTGCCATTCCCTGTTTTGTTTCTGGCAGTGGTGAAACGGCATTCAAGGCCATGATGGAGTCCTTTGGCTGGGCCCGGCGCCCCATGTTGGAGCGGATTCACTTAATTCGAAAAGATGTGCCCATCACCATGATCTACGGGGCCAACACCTGGATTGACACCAGCACAGGAAAAAAGGTGAAAATGCAGCGGCCGGATTCCTACGTCCGAGACTTGGTACGTAGGCACACCCAGTTGGTGGGAGTTGGGCAAGAAATGCTGTGGGGTGAATGCCAGTCTGTCATTCTGGGGGTAGAGAAGAGGGATCAGAGTCCAAGGAAAAGAGGAATGAAAGATTGAAATAGGGTAGTGGATTTGAAAGGTTTTGCTCGCTCTATTATATCATAGGTAGGGGCTGAGGCAGGTTCTTGCCCAACAGTCAGGCATATGCTGCCTCTCCAGCCCTGTCCCTGGTTTTTCTACCCAAAACCAGGGCCGTGAACATTAGAGGCCACCATGAAGATGTCTCCTCATACTCTGCTTTTCCTTTAGTCTTATTCATCGTACCCTCTCCCTCATTTGCCAATAAGCATGGTTAAGTAGGCTGGGTGCCACCCTCAGGCCTTGGGTTACTGATGAACGGAGGAGATCAGAGCGGGGCTGACACAGAAGGGAAGATACAGGAAAAGGCTAAGAGGAAGTGGAATGGGATATTGAAATCCATTGGCTCCCAAAAGAAAGTCCCAAGATGCAAAAGAAAGAAGGAGCATTGTTTCTGATAAGAGCTGGTGGGTGGCAGGTGAGCAAGGCGAAGGAGAGGAGGAGGAACGGTGGGATTGCATTCTAGTACCTAGGATAAAGCACCATCCTATGCACGGATCCTCTTTCTGCAGGAAATTGAGGGTGCATCCCACCATGTCTATGCGGACCAACCACATATCTTCAACGCCGTGGTAGAAGAGATCTGTGACTCAGTTGACTGAGCTGCCCTCACCAGAGGAGAAGGAGAAAGTCAGAGAGTCGCTTTCGCCTCCCTGTCTGCTTAGTCCCCCCATCTCTGTCCTTTCCT
This sequence comes from Cavia porcellus, assembly GCF_034190915.1. NCBI lineage: Eukaryota > Metazoa > Chordata > Mammalia > Rodentia > Caviidae > Cavia > Cavia porcellus. The sequence goes on along the minus strand of NW_026947509.1, from coordinate 22,634,318 downwards.
CACCAACTAACATGTGCCAGCCAGGCAGAGTCTTGGGCTGTCCCAAGATAGGACCATAGTCAAAAAGAGCACTCTTGATCCCATGCTAAGGGCTGGAGACAGAAGCCACGGAGGCCTTGAGCTCCCCACTATGGGGAAGAACATAAAGGGTTGCCACTGCCACCCCATTCTCTCCAGGCCATGAGGTACCAGATGGTGACTGTGAAGGGACAACACTGAGCCACGCTGCATCCTTTCTCTGGAATGTTTGTTGAGTAGGTTCCATGCAAGAGCATCTTTCTTCTCCTTCACTCCCATCCTGTGCTGGCTCCATCCATGGACTAATTAAGATCAGTTCCCACTTAACTGCCAAGAGCAGGTCCGGAGCTCCATTCACTTACAGAGTCCTTTCCATGACCTCAGAGGTCACATCCAAGCCCTCACTGACAAATGAGGCAAAAGGCCAAGGCAGACATGGGTGACACAGCCCACTGTGGTTCTGGGTCTGCTGGAACCTAGTACGCATTGCACACTTGATTTGCTGCGGTTCAAGCCAGGCACCATTGCAGTGGGGCTGGTCCTGCTCACTGGCCGAGTTTACACCTATGCCTGCCCTGTCCTAGCCGCAATATACAGGAATACTGTTGTCCTGCCCTGGGTCTTGCTCCTGGCTGCTTAAGCTGGGATTACTCAAGTACTTCCTTCCTTGCCCCATCCTCCTACCCATGGGAGGCCTCTTAGCTTTCCTCTGTGCCTTGGGCCCTGAAGCCCCACGTGTAGTATAAATAAAGTAAATGTGGTTCCTGGTAGAGGGGAGAAAGGCCCTTAAACCCCAGGGCCATGTCTGGATTCACCGTGCCCACTGGTATCTGCAGTATTTTTTTACCTACATCCAGAGCTGGCCTATCAAGAGCCCCTTCTCCAGTGGGGAGCCCCAAGCCAGCCCCAGCCTGTCCCCATAGGATGGTTCTCACTGCCTGACCCTTGATCCCTGCCATGGTCTCCAGCTCATCCCGCCCCTGAATTACCTGTCATCCCTCTCCCAGGAACTCACTCCAGGTGCTGCTCCTAGGTCTGGGCAGTAGGCTGGGCCTGGCCCCAGAAGCAGGGCGGCTCCTGCCTGCTCCTCACTTTTGTAAAGCCAACCCTTTTACCAGAGTAGTGTTAACTCCTGGTGCTTTTACTACTGGTCCAGCTGTCTTGGGCTCCTTTTCTATATTAATAAAGAAATGAGTTTAAAACTGCTGCTGCTGATAATCATATCGCATCCAAGAGTGCTTGTGGCACTGACTTCACAGGTATCCATGTGGTACCTGAATCAGAGGTGAGCTCTGAGAGGTCCCTAATTACACATCACTGCCTCTTCCAGTTAGTGCCCATGTGCCCTCCAGACCAGCATGGATCCCTGGCCAACCTCTGGTAATGCAAGAGGAGTCGATCCAGAGGATGGATGGTTCTTCCCCCATTCACAGGGGAGCCGCGTGCTCCTCACTGCTCAGCTGATGTGCTAAGTTCAGTGGGCCTGTTCTCAGAGTAACTCCTCTCCCTCTGGATCTCAGCTTAAATCTTCCCCTGTTTCCTCAGATTAGACTTGGACCCCATATTGTGTGTCTCTGAAGTACACCTTACTGCCCTTTTTGTAAAATTTGTAAACTTAGGATTACTTATTTAATGACCCATCTTTCCTCCCTCAATATAAACTACATAAGGCCAAGGAGTTCATAAATAAATGTTTGATTTGATCAATCCAAAGGAAGTGAGATATGTATACCAAGTGTTCAGCTCCTTACTGATGCCTGTTCTGCTGGCTGGGTTCACTTAGGCCAAGAATTCCAGTTTTAAGGAGCATGTCATGTTGCAAATACCAAAAGCAAATGAACAAAGAATGGATAGACCGAACCCCTCCTAGGATAACTACAAAGCTCTAATCCACCTGAGGACTCTGTCTTATCTCCCAATATGGAAAGAGGAAAGGTTGTTAGAGTTTAATATGTTCCAAGCACTAGGTATAATAATAAAGTCCGGCCCCTGCCTTTGTGAGAAGTTCCAGTCTACTTGGAGAGACACAGATTGTTAAATAAACCAGGTGTGGTGATGCATGCCTGTAATTCCAGCACTCAGGAGGCTGAGGCAAGATAATCAATGTAAGTTCAAGGCCAGCCTGCACTACATACTTAGACCCTGTCTCAAAAAAAAAATTTGCAGCTGAAATGTGCTGGCCAGGAGAGGCTGGGAAAGCCCTGAGGGTGAGCAGGTGAAGTGAGGAAAAGGACCTCTGGAGAGGACAGCAACTGACCATGAGAGCCCCTTAGGGAAAGCAGCTCTGGGCCAATCTGGGGAGGACAGTAGGGACCAGTTCAGGCTGCCCCTCTGTCCACATGAAGAGTGTGCTCATCCTAAAAAGCGATGGAGAGAACTGAGCAACAGTTGGAGTGAGACAGAGTGAGACAGACTGAGACTGAAGCAGCCACCCCGGCTGTGCTGGCCCATAGCTTGGGGGAACAGGATCTCCCTGAAGGAGCACTTTGAGGCCACTACTGCACTCCCAACCAGAGAGGCTGGTAGTTTGCACCTGACTGGTGGCTGGTGGACACAGGAGAAAAACTCAAAAGATGTTTGGGAAGTAAAATCAGAGGGACTCTATTACCCTCCTAAAGAATGGGCCAAATGACACCATGCAGTAGGTGTCAAAGCTGCTTGCTTAAAAAAAAAAAATAGGGTGGTTTTCTGTTTGATTTGTGTTTGTTTCGTATTTGGGTATCAGGCATTGAACCCAGGGCCTTCACACTGAGCTACGTTCTCAACCCCCCTCACTCCTTTTTTTTTTTTTTTTGAGACGGTCTCACCAAGACTAAGCTCTCACTTGTCATTCTTCTGCCTCAGCCTCCTAGAGTTCTGGAATTACAGGCATGTGCCACTATGCCCAGCCTCCAGGGTGCTTTCTTAGAGTGTAAACTCCTGGGATATATTCAGTAGATCTGGCTTAAATCTGCATTTCAGTGCATTCTGTAGAAGATCCTGAGGACCAGAGTCTGCAGGCCTGATCTAAGAGGCTGTGCGTCTCTAACCCTTGACTAGAGACCTCTAGGGAGACTTTGGGCTTCTCTCCAAAGTCCATCCTGAATCACTTCTCTTTGGAAGGCACACAACAAGCTGATCAGATTTTCCCAAACCCAACACAATGCAGATGTGCCCTTGGGAACAAATGCAGACACCCACGGAAGGTCCCTCAGGGAGCTGTATGCTGGGATCCAGCGAAAGCTGGACACGGGGCCACTATACAAGAACAAAGACACAGGCTCCTTCTAAAAGGCATTCTTAACACTCCCAGGGCTGGACACAGAAGTCCTGCTGAACATAGCAGCCAGTTGGCACCATTCCTGGTAGACTCTTAAGGATTTATGGTGAGCATGCAAGCGATAAGGAGTCTCCTCCAAGGCCTACTGTCTTGCTCACTTTCTCATTGGTGGGACAAAATGAACATCATCCACAGTTTAAAGAAGGAGAGGTTCATTTGGATTCACTGTTTCAGCCTATGCTCAGCTGACTTCAAAGAAAAAACAGAATGGCAGAGGCGCAGCCAGGCTGCAAAGCAGGAAGGACCTTCAGGGCCAGGCCCCACCTCCTAACAGGACATTGGGCTCCTGAACTCGTCAGTGATGGATGTGGTGCCTCCTAAAATCCAGTCACAAGATCCAGTCCATGAGCCATTTAGGGCCATTTGAGATCTAAGCCACAAAACCTAGTAATCTTTTTTAAAAGGAGAGCTTCTGGAATATTTCTGCAAGCAGGGAGGGATCCCAGGTTCCTGAGGCACCTCGGCCTGTGGTGAGTGGCCAGCACAGTCTGCCCAAATCTCAGACTGTTCCAGACCCCCCAGGCTTCTGGGTGCAGTGAAGTGGAGCAGTGGGTTAGACGCCACTACTGCCGCCTCCCCATCCCGGCTACACCTGGAGGTCTGTGGAGCTCACCGGGTGGGCGGGCCTACACTATCCCCCGAGCCCAGCCGTGCCTAGCCACCTGCGTGCAGAGGAGGAGCTGGGCGGATCCGGAGTGCCTGCAGAAGCCCCTTCCTTTGTCTGGAGGAGTGAATATTTCTGCAAGCAGGGAGGGATCCCAGGTTCCTGAGGCACCTCGGCCTGTGCCCAGCCGCGCCTAGCCATCGGTGTGCAGAGGAGGAGCTGGGCAGAGCCGGAGTGCCTGCAGAAGGCCCTTCCTTTGTCTGGAGGACTGTGGATACCTATGCAAGCAGGGAGGGATCACAGGCTCCTGAGGCACTGTGGCCTGTGGTGAGTACCCTAACCCGGCTGCGATTCAAAAGCTGTGGATCTACCAAGGGGCAGGTGGGCGCACAGTGTCCCTGAGGCCCAGCTTGTCTGGAACCTCGGAGTTCTGAACAAGCAGAGGAGGGCCATTGGTTCTGCAGGCCCAATGGCCTGGGGTAGTATGGTGCCAGAGTCTCAGTAGCTGCAAACATAGAAGGGGATTTTCAATAGATCCTGAGGAGGCTTTCAAATAACACTTGAAACACAGAAATATAGGAAAATGACAAAACGAAAGACCAAATTACAACCTCAAACCTCCAGCCCATCTCATGAAACCCTAGGAGGAATGTATTTAGAAGAAAATATATCCCATCCTCCTCATATATCAGACACAATAGCTACTGAAGTTGACAAGCAACTCCAGGAAGCTTTAAAGAAATTCAAACTTGAAATAATATCCCAGATAAAAGAAGAAATGATAAAAGAAATGAAAGAGATTCTAAATATATCTAAAGAAAACACAGATAAAAAATTGGAGGAACTAAACAAAAAGATAGAATCCCTAGATGAGCAATATAAGAAACAAACAGAATACATAATGCAGATGCACAGAGATATACAGGAAATAAAAAACTCCACTGAAAGTTGTAAAAACTGCCTTAATGAAAGTGAAGATAGAATTTCAGACCTTGAAGACAGGATTGCAGCTAGTGAACAGGAAAGGAAAGATCTTTTCAAAATAACAAGGAATCAGGAAACAACAATTCAACAACTGCAAGATGATGCAAAGAAGAATAACATAAGAATGATAGGGATTAATGAAAAAGAAGGAGACAACATAAAGGATATCAAGAGGATATTTAGAGAAGCAATAGCTGAAAACTTCCCAAGCATGAGATCAGAAACTGACATCAGGATCAGTGAAGCATATAGAACTCCAAATAGTCATAACCAAAATAAAACTACACCCAGACATATAATAATCACCATCCCAGAAATCCAACACAAGAATAGATTATTAAAAGCTGTCAGAGAGAAAAGACAGATCACTTATAAAGGAAAACCTATCAGAATCACAGCAGACTTCTCATCACAAACAATAAAGTCAAGAAGAGCATGGAGTGAAGTATTCCAGATCCTAAAGCAAAATGATTTCCAACCTAGACTGATATATCCTGCAAAACTATCATTTAAAATAGATGGTGAAATACGATACTTCCATGACAAAGAACAGCTGAAGAACTTCATGAACACCAAACCAACCCTGCAAAAAATATTGAAAGACAGTTTAGATACACAAAGGAAAAAACCACTAAGCAAAGCAAATAATTAAACAGAACAGAAAGATAAAGATGCAACAGCAGAGAGATAAGAATCCTACAATTAACCAACATTTAACAGTAATAACCATTAATGTAAATGGTCTCAATGCACCAACCAAAAGAAACAGACTAGCAGAATGGATCAAGAAACAAAATCCAACCATATGCTGTTTACAGGAAACCCATCTAACCCAGAAGGATACTCACAGACTGAAAGTCAAAGGATGGAAAACAATTCTTCATGCAGCAGGAATCCAAAAAAAGGCAGGAGTAGCCATTCTGTTTGCAGACAACGTGAACTTTAAACCAACAATGACCATAAAGGATAAAGAAGGTCACTACATACTCGTAAGGGGAAAACTCCAAGAGGAAGAGATAACTATCTTAAATATATACACACCAAACTCCAGAGCGCCCAGTTATATAAAACAATTTATTAACAGAAATGAAAACTCAAATTATCAGTAACACAATTGTAACAGGAGACCTTAATACGCCATTGACACCAAGGGACAGATCGACCAGACAGAAAATGAGTAAAGAAATAACAGAACTGAATCATACCTGTGAACAAATGGGTTTGATAGACATATACAGAATGTTCCACCCAACAACATCAGAATACACATTCTTCTCAGCAGTACACGGATCATTTTCTAAAATAGACCATATATTAGCTCATAGAACATATTTAAACAAGTGCAAAAGAGCTGAAATCATCCCTTGCATGTTATCGGATCACAGCGCTCTGAAATTAGAAATTAACGATAAAAGATACTGCAAAAATCCCACAAACACATGGAAACTGAATAACACACTCTTGAGTAATCAGTGGGTCACAGAAGAAATTAAAGAAGAAATCAAACAATACCTAAAAGAAAATGAAAATGCAGATACAACTTACTGGAATCTGTGGGATGCAATGAAAGCCGTCCTGAGAGGAAAATTTATTGCACTGAGTTCCCACATCAGGAAAACAGAACGAATACAAATAAATAACTTGATGCTACACCTCAAACAGCTAGAAAAAGAAGAGCAAGTCAAGCCCAAAGCCAAAAGAAGAGAGGAAATTATAAAAATCAGAGCAGAAATCAATGCAATAAAGACTAAGAAAACAATCCAAAGGATCAACAAATCAAAGAATAAATAAAATTCTTTGAAAGAATAAATAAAATCGATAAGCCCCTAGCCAACCTTGTTAAAAAAAGGGAAGAAAAAGCTCAAATTCATGCAATAAGAAATGAAAAATGAGAAGTCACTACAGACCCAATAGAAATACAGAAGATCATCAACACCTATTTCGAAAACCTCTACTCTCAAAAGTTTGATAACACAGAAGAAATAGACAGTTTCTTAGAAGTATATGAAGTGCCAAAGCTAGATCAAGAGGATGTAAAATTGTTGAATAACCCAATCTCGGTTACTGAAATTGAAAATGTAATTAAGTCCTTACCCACCAAGAAGAGCCCAGGCCCAGATGGATTCATTGCAGAATTCTACAAGAAATACAAAGAAGACCTAATGCTGACACTCCTCAAACTATTCAATGAAATTGAAAGGGAAGCAATCCTTCCTAAGTCATTCCTGGAAGCAAATATCACTCTAGTACCAAAACCTGAGAAAGACCCAACTAAAAAAGAGAATTATAGACCGATCTCCCTAATGAACACAGATGCAAAAATCCTCAATAAAATATTGGCAAATAGGATGCAGCAAATCATCAAGAAGATTATACACCATGACCAAGTGGGATTCATCCCAGGAATGCAAGGATGGTTCAACATACGCAAATCAATAAATGTAATCCACCATATCAATAAAGCCAAAAATAAGAATCACATGATCATTTCTATAGATGCAGAAAAAGCCTTCGATAAGGTCCAACATTTATTCATGATAAAAACTCTACAGAAAATTGGAATAGATGGTCTTTACCTCAATATAATAAAGGCCATTTATGACAAACCAACAGCCAGCATCATACTAAATGGCCAAAAATTGAAAGCCTTTACTTTAAAATCAGGCACAAGACAAGGATGTCCTTTATCACCACTCCTATTTAATATAGTACTGGAAATACTAGCCAGAGCAATTAGGCAAGAAAGAGAAATAAAAGGGGTAAAGATAGGAAAAGAAGAAGTGAAGTTGTCATTGTTTGCAGATGACATGATACTCTACATAGAAGACCCCCTAAGCTCCATTGAAAGACTCTTAGATACAATAAATACATTCAGTAATGTGGCTGGATACAAAATCAATACTCAGAAATCAATAGCATTCCTATACACAAACAACAAAATCACAGAGAGGGAAATAAGGGAAACTGGACTATTCACATTAGCAAACAAAAAAATGAAATATTTAGGAATTACTCTTACGAAAGAAGTGAAAGACTTATACAGTGAAAACTATAATACACTGAAAAAGGAAATTGAAGATGATCTCAGAAAATGGAAAGACATCCCTTGCTCATGGATAGGAAGAACAAACATTGTGAAGATGGCCATTCTCCCAAAACTCTTATACAGATTCAATGCAATCCCAATAGAAATACCATCAACATACCTTATAGATCTAGAGAAATCACTCCTAAATTTCATTTGGAACCAGAAGAGACCTAGAATCACAAAAGCAATTCTAAGCAGCAAAGGAGGCATCACAATCCCTGACTTGAAATTATACTACAAAGCAACAGTAGTAAAATCAACATGGTATTGGAATCAAAACAGAGCTGAAGATCAATGGAATAGATTAGAAGATACAACCACAACTACAAACACACTCAACCACCTTATCTTTGATAAAGGAGCCAAGCAGGTTCACTGGAAGAACGACAGTCTCTTTAATAAATGGTGCTGGAAAAACTGGCTCTCCATTTGCCAAAAACTAAAGCTAGACCCATGTCTATCACCATGTACTAAATTAAAATCTAAATGGGTCAAAGATCTGAATATTAAAACAGAAACACTAAATCTATTGGAAGACAAATTGGGTAGAAACCTTAGCGACATAGGAGTAGGTAGAGAATTCATGAATAGGACTCAAACTGCACGGGAAATACTTCCCAGAATCAATAACTGGGACCACTTCTTATTAAAAAGTTTTTGCATGTCAAAAGAAATCTCCAGCATAGTGAAAAGAAAACCCACAAACTGGGAAAAGATTTTAGTGAACTCTCTCTCAGACAAGGGACTCTTGTCTAAAACATATAAAGAATTAAAAAAACTCAGACCTCCGAAATTCAAAGATCCAATCCAAAAATGGGCATCTGAGATGAATACGCAATTCTCAGATGAAGAAATGCAAATGGCAAATAAATACATGAAAAAATGCTCATCATCATTGGTCATTAGAGAAATGCAAATTAAAACCACACTGAGATACCATCTCACTCCTGAAAGAATGGCCAGGATCAAGAAAACCAACAACAACAAATGCTGGAGAGGCTGTGGGGAAAAAGGAACTCTCCTGCACTGTTGGTGGGAGTGTAGACTGGTACAGCCTTTGTGGAGGTCTGTCTGGAGGTTTCTCAAAAAGTTGGGATTGGAAATCCCATTTATTCCAGCTATTCCACTTCTAGGCATATTCCCAGAAGAACTGAAAACATCATACCACAGGGATATATGTGCACCTATGTTTATAGCAGCACAATTTGTAATCGCCAGATCTTGGAAACAACCCAAGTGTCCATCAACTGAGGAATGGATAAAAAAGTTGTGGTATTTCTATACAATGGAGTATTATTCAGCTATAAAGAAGGATCGTATTGAGATATTTATCAATAAATGGGCGCAGCTTGAGACCATATTCATAAGTGAAATAAATCAATCTCACATGTATGAATACCGAATAGTTTCCCTAATGTAAGTAATGATTCAAATATATAAAAATATGTGATAATCATGATTCCCCATTATGTGGCCTTGAAGCCTTATAAAATTTTCACTTATTAATTAGAAAGGCTTTATTCTGGGCTTCTTGATATGGAAATATTTGAAGCTATAGTATATGAAGTTTTATCCAAATATTTTAAGGAAAAAGACAGACACTATGGTAACTACTATTCTTTAAAAAAAATTATTTAGCTATTTCTTATGTTTATTTTAATTAAGGGAAAAATTTAAAAAATTAGGATATATAATAGTAACTCTTTTCGATCTCCTATTAACTTGTTTTGAAGTCCTGTGATACTCCCACGATCTTGTTTTGACTGATTAGACTCTGTTCCATTCTGTGCGACAGTAGCAAGTCTGAGGGTATAGGCAACTAATTTGAAGGCAATAAGATTCACAAAGATGCCCATTCTGGATTGACTATTGTCTCCTTTGGAAGTCCTGTAATGTTCACAATGCCTAAGTTTTATTGGTCTTGTTCTCCACTGTTTTGTCCAACTTTATAATATCTAATGAGATAGACAATTCCTTTTAAGGAAACAAGAGACAACGTTGATAGCCATTGTTAATAACCTTGTACTCTGTTCTACATCATGTGCTATGTCTATCCTTGGTTTTGACTGACAGCTTTGTTTTGCCATATTTGACTTTATTCTCTCCCCCCCCAAAAAAGTAATAAGAACTAAGGAGTAATAAAATCCAAAATGTGTAAATTTTGTTGTAAAAAAGAGAGGAAGGGAAAAAAAAAGAGTCTAACGGATATAACAGCAAGTGTGTATAGGGCTGTTAAATAGCTGACTATATTAATGTTTTTGGATCATTGAACACAGCTGTTTGCAGTCTCTCTGTTTGAATGTCTACTTTGTATTCTTTGATACTGTGATTTGAGCAACTATTTCCAAGATGATAATATGTAATCTATTAACAGGTGATTTCTTACTGTTATGTTTTTTTTTTGTAGTTCTGTATTATGTGTAACCTTACACTGCTTTGTTTTGTTTTGTGTTTTTCCCTTTTTCCTCTTAAATAAAAATAAATAAATAAAAAAAATAAAAGGAGAGCTTCTACAAGTAAATGTGAAGGACTGTGACCCCACTTAATACCTAGGAGGTGCTGCACTGTTCAGTGACTATCAGGAAATGTGCTAAATTTGAGATCTTTCCATGTGAGGTGAAAATGCAATCTGGTTTCTTTGCCAAAAGGGTGATAAAGCCCTGACAATTACCTCTACACTCAGATACAGCACTGTACAAGCCTCCACCTGCAGGTATGTCATGATCAGAGAGAAACTAAAACTATTAGCTGATGACAAGCAGAATACCCAATGAAAAGTGAAAAACAGTACTTTCCTCATCATGTGACTTTCCAGTTCATTCAGAGTCCTCCTCGGATGCGGTGTTAAAGGTCTCTTCTGTTCTCTTTCAAGTTTTTGAATTGGGTTTTTTTGTTTGTTGCTTTGTTTTGTTTTTTCTTTGTTTTGCGACAGAGTCTTTCTATGTAGTTCAGGCTGGCCTGAAACTCATGTGGGTCCTCCTGCTTCAGCTTCCCAAGTGCTGGAATTACAGGTGTACCTTACCATGCCTCGCTTCCTCCCTTTTTTGTCTTCCTTCAGGATCCTGATCGATCTTGCAGAAACTATCAAGACATTTGAGATTTTGAGGGTCAGTTACAACCCAATCCTGGTAAAGTATCTCAAGACAAACTGTCTCTTCTCTTGCTTACGTTGACCATTTTTCATAGCATGACTTCAGCATTATTACACTACCAAGGCTTTGTCACTATCGTACTAAACCTTACTCTTCAGGGGCTGAGAAGAAAAGACACCGTCATCATAAGATTTTTGCAGGAAAAATTTTTTCCTTCCTAGATGGAATACCGAGGACCACCTGGTAACCACAGGTGCGCAGAATACTTTCCTCCAGTCCAGGAAGACCCTGTCCCCTTGGCTGGTAACGTGACTAAGAGCTGGGGAATCTGCAGTCCCTGCCTTGCTGATGGCTGGTGCACCTTCCTGGAGTGTGCTCTGAGGCCTGTTATGGTTTGTTGTAAAACAGCAGCGCCACATTTTAGCTGGTACCCATGAGAGCAAATTACACAACCTGAAGGAACCTGACTTACCTGTGACTAAGAGTAAGAACACTTATGGGCATCAATTTTTCATCTTGTTTATTTTTGATATGGGGTCTCACTACATGGTTCAGGATGCCTTTGAATTCACTTTGATGATCAAACTGGCCTTGACCTCCCGGTGACCCTCCTGCCTCAGCCTCCCAAGTGCTGGGATTACAGGCACGTGCCACCAGGCTCGGTCTCATCTTTTTTTTTTTTTTTAAGTCTGACTTTGGAAAAGTGACATCTTCTTTAAGGCGTCCAACTTTGGAAAAGAGGTGACCACATGTGTAGTATACAGTCTTCCAAGTAGCTGAGACTACAGGTGTATAATTTGGGAATATGATTTTGGAGAGGCCTGAACATTTAAAGTATAACTGGGCTTAGTTAGTGGCATATGCCTGCAATTCCAGCACTTGAAAGGCTGAGGAGGAGGATCACTGACTTCTGGCCTACTCAGTTTAAAGCCAGCTTGGACTATACGGTGAGACCCTGTCTCAAAAGGCCAACGACAACAACAAAAGGAATTTATGATATATTTATTGGCCACTGATGAATTATAACATAAACACTAGGCATCAGATTCTTTCCAGATTTTTTAAGGAAAGAGAAAGTGTTCAAATAAAATTGCAAAAGCATGTGTTACAGTAATGGTTTCCCAGCCAGGTTTATGGAGTTGAGTTGGTCCAAGACAAAGTGTTTCTGCTCTGTAACAAAACAAGTAACCTGGTTTTCAACATTTTTAAATTCTGAAATTATGTCCTTTCTAGTCTTCAGGATTGAACTATGGCTTTTATGCAAAGGTGAGGATATTCTGTGATAGGTTTGGGAAGGCATATCATTTTTGTTGCTAGCCATTATCAATTTCAGGAATGTTTTAACCTGTGTTTTCAATTATTACTAATAAAGCCTGGAAAGTAATGCATTGCAGAAGATCAAAGCAGGAGAGGAAATGGAATTTTATCACAGAAAGTTAAACAGATCAGTCATGTGGATCTCATGACTGGAGGATGGTCACAGGAAGATAACATTGTTCAGAGAAGCAAAACTATTTAAAGGACTTAAACGCAGATAAATGCCAAAAAGAAAACTGCAGAACTTAAAGTGGAAGTGTCTGGGTGGCCGTAAGGGAGAAACAGCATGACACAATGGCATAAGCCCGCAAGGCCAAGGTGAGAGGGTCCCTTGGGCCCTTGAGCCTAGGAGTTCTAGACCAGCTTGAGCAGCACAGCAAGGTCTCATCTCCCCAAATCACCTCTACCCCTATCAAAAAACAGAAGGATGAAAGAAGGAAAAGAAAAGGAGGGGGGGGAGAGGGGAAAGAAGGAATTAAGAGAGGAGAAAAAGCAACATAGCAGAAAAATAAAACTTTTTATCTTCACCAAAAAAGCATAAGACTAAGTAATTCTCACAAGAAAGCAATGAATGTAAAACAAACATATGAAAAGCTATTCAGCCTTTGCCATTCGTTCAAGGCCAGGCTGAACTGCATACAGCAAGACCCTGTCTCAAAACAAACAAAAAAAGAGTTCAACCTCACTAGTAATAGAGGAAATACAATAATAATAATAATGAGATGTTATTTTTTATGTGCAGATTAACAAAAGTTTTAAAGCTTGTTGATAGTGGCAAGGATAAGGAGATGGACATTTTCATACCAGATTGGTAGGAAAAGAATTTATCTTATTTTTTGATAAATGAATAGATTAAAATCTCTGTCTTCATGGAGCTTTCCTTCTAAGACAAATATAAATATGTGAACAACATATCAGATAGCGCTATGAATAAAAATAAAGAAGAATGAGAGAACAGTGAATAAGCAGGAACGGACAGGACACACCCATCTAAAGAGGTGACCCTGAGCAGAGGCCATGGGGTAGAGGCCTACCTAAGACTGGTATGAGTTAGTGTGGCTTAGGATCAAAACTCCTGTGGCCAGAAAAGCTGGATGAGTCTGGAGGATGAAAAGGTCGAGGGCAGACAGAGACCCCTCAAAAGAGAACAAGGAAGGAATTATTCTGCAGTTCCTGGTCTACTGCTGCACGGTCATAACCACACAGTGCACATGGCTTCTATGGCCCATGGCCGTAACCACACTGGCCCAGCCCGAGGAAGGCCCTTGCTTGTTGTCTTTCCTTCATTCCTTCAACAAAGCTCATTAAACTTCATCTAAATTTACTATACTTGTGACAGGGGAAAAAAGAGCAAACTTCCATTCTTAAATATAAAGCCATCAACAGCCAAGGGATTAAAACTTTCAGTCTCCAAGATAGAGCCATCAACAGCTGAGGGATTTAGAAGTGGCTGAGGCCTTGTTATCACTGTAATGAGTCTCAAGAGAAACCCTACCACTTCACTCCCCAGAGGGGAAACCTTTCCTCAGGAGGGTCAAGGAATGTCCTACAGGAGGATAATCCTTATTATATCTAAACTAAATATTTCCTGCCAGCCCACAAGGCTCTCTGTTCTCTGTAAGGAAAAACAACAGAGGATGATGACCATTTATAACTCACTACTGTGTTCCTTCCTATGCCTGATTCCCTTCTTTCTTTTATCTCTTCTGTGGTATTCCTAAATGACCATTTTAGTTATATAAACAGACCCAGTTGGAAACAATGTTTCCCAATTTTTATTATAGAATGCTTGCATGTACAGGAAATCTTAAAGAATAGTATAATGAACACCCAAAATCTATCGCCTAACTCAATTTTTAAATTCTTATTAAGGATAGGGAGAAATTTTAAATATTCCTAAGAAGCCTAATTAACAACTGTACTCAATATTGAAATGTTAATTCTAGTTATGCAATTAGAAAAGTATAATCTCTATCTTTGTTAATTTGAACTTGAATATGAATTGTACCTGAAGACAACAGCTAGCCATAAGCTCTTATTAAAAATGTCAAAGCCTTAAAGAGCATTGACATGAATGCTTTTAAAAAAACACTCTAATCATTTCATATTATTAGGTAGGAAACAGCAAAAATATGTACATATGAATTCTTCAAAAATTTAGTGAAATCTATTGTTTGCCTATGTTTTGGGTTTACAGAACTGAGCATTTGTCAAACCAATCAGCAACAAAGAACTTTCCTACTGGATTTCTTTTCTTGTCCATGCTGGGAATCAAACTCAGAGCTGCCAGTACATACGCAGGACAAGCGTCCCACCATGAGTTCATATGCCCAGCCCCGGAAGATTCTTTTTACTTTTTTTTTTTTTTAATTTTTTTTAGTCTTCATATTCTGGTTTCTCTTCAGATCACATAAATCTTTTTGTCCTTTTTTTTTTTAGTACATGTTTGCTTAATGGTTGCAATCCTTGTGGGAAATTGGTACGTGTACGTAAGTTGGAACATTTTTTTAAATAGAAGAAAAATCAAGAAGCGAAATGACATCAACAATAACTATATGGTTTTTCAAAATAAGATGATAGGAGTTTAACAATGGTTGTTATACTGCATGTGGTTATCTTCAAAATAATTGCTTAAGTTACTAGATACAGGAAAAAAAACAAAACAATAAAACGGATGAAACATGGAATATCAAACACAAGACAGAAGGAAATCCCACACCGTTGCCACAACGCACACTGCCACCCTCCACATAGATGCCCAGACCACCAGCCCAGGCAAAGTCAATCAAACCTAGCCGAGCATCAAGCCATCCCTTTCCCCTCGGTTGCTGTCATCTCACCCCAGTCCTGAGAGAGTCCTGAGATGCAGCCAGTTGCTTAGGGGCAGAGCTCTTCTGGTTTCGCTCCGCACTGGCTGGCTGAGGGAATGCATGGTTTGTTTTCTTGCTGAGTCTCTTCCGGATCCCCATGGTGGAGCCTGGCTCACAAGTTGGAAGATTGGAAAAAAATAGTTCCAAGATCATTGTGTATAGTTGGGTGATCTGAGTGCCACTCCCAATATTCAATGTTGAAACAATCCCAGTGCAGCAGTACTATGAGTAGAGCCTCGAACAGGTGACTAAATCCTGAAGAGGGGAACTCTTACCAATGGGCTTAAAGAACAACCTCATAAAACTGAAGGGAAATATCTAGACAGTTTTTGAACCCCTCCCTTTACTGCATGAGAACATAGAGGCCATTACCACACTACCTTGGAAGCAGAGTCCCAGCTCTCTCCAGGCTCTGAACCAGCTGGCCTCTGAATCATGGACTCCCAGCCTAATAAACAAGTACTGAGTCTTGTATGTAAGGGTTTATTCTGGATACTCTATTCTATTCTACCAGTCTACTTGTTATCTTTATGTCAGTATCCACTCTCATTTGCTATACACATGGGAGGGTAAGTACATCAAAACATTATTAGCTTTTTATGGCAAATGGATACTAATTGTAAAAAGGAAATAGAGTTGGGAACTTTATATGGTTCTTGTTTTGTTTTGTTTTTTGGTACCAGGGATTGAACTCACAGCCTCACACTTGCCAGGCAAATGCTTGTGCCACTGAGCTAAATCCCAAGCCCCTTTATATGGTTCTTAAAACCATAGGTTCCCATTGATGTCTGGGAGGTTTTTTTAATTACTAGTTTCTAAATTTTTCCAAACAAAAGACATCCTTTGTCTACTCTAAAGCACCTATCATTTATTTAAACTGTGCTGATTTACACACATATACATACACAAAGTATTCTCACTGTAATTGCATTGGTTTAACTTCTGAAAGAATTAGCTTTTTCAATATTAAGGCCTCTCAAGGTCATGTTATAGCTTTCCATTTGTTTAAGTTTTATGTAAATAATTTCCTTAATAAAGATGTTACCTTTCCTGTTAAACTTATTCATAAGCAATTCTCGTTATAGTTCTTATGCAAATACATTATTTTTCCCACTTTACTACTTACTAATTCTAGTGATATTTTACTAAATCTCTTGAATTTTATACAATCATATCACCAGCTTGAATAAATGTATTTATCTGTCTTTTCCAGTGACTCAACTAGTGACTCAATTTTGGACTACTGCGTTTGCTGAAAAGCCAATCAGATAATTTCAAGTAACATTGATAGGGAGCGTTCTTATCTAGGTCCTACTTTTTTCTATCTCATGCCTTATTCATCCTTAATTTTTTAAAATTTGGATGCTTCTGGACAGTCAGCAACCATGCGTTTTTGGCATACTGAAACACAAAAGCAATTTGCTTCTATACTATGGCGAGACCCCCTGACTAATTCATAGCATGGCCCTGACCCCGTTCTCATATGGAGACGTGGTTCAGTGTGTGTTTACCCTAAACAAGATAGAGAGGATAGATGGCTACCTGAGCGCCTTGTAAAACAAGTAGACAGTTCTTCAAAGACCCCATGCAACGCCCAGGAATAATGTCATTTCCTGAGGCACAATCCCCTGTGTTCTCTTACAGGTGACACAACTCCCCGGAGCCCATTGCTGCCTCCCTGCCTCTCTCTCTCCTATGGGCACTGTGTCTGCCTACATTAACCATAATCCTCTCCTGCTTACATCACATACCCGGACATGACTTTGACCCTGTTGTATTCACCCCCGTAGCCTCTTCCTGTCTCATCTCCCGCCTGTGGCCTATAAAAGATGTAATCACTTCCAGAATAAATGAGACTTGATTGGAACCGCTCATCTTGTCTCCATCTCTCTTTCCTCTTGCCCAGCTCCCCATCCCCGTCCTCTCTCCAGGTGAGGCCCACAGATTGATCCGCAGGCTGGATAAGTGGCGCCCAATGTGGGGGCTCGACCTGGCACGAGAGATTTCCACATGGGACTGTTCACGGGAGTAAATCGCCGGCCAGCGTAACTGTTTTGGGAATTTGTCCCTGTCATCTGTGCGGATGGCCACCTTACATTTCACCTGAATCACGGTGGTGAACGGATCTAATTTCTCTACTGGCATGGGGCAAGTACTTAGTGAGCACGAATTGTTCGTGAATGGCCTCAGGGAGGCACTCAAGGTTAGAGGGATTAAGGTTAAAACTAAAGATTTACTACAGTACTTTCAGTTTGTACATGCTGTGTGTCCATGGTTCCCTCTAGAGGGCACCATTGATTCTAAAAAATGGGAAAGAGTAGGAGATGCTCTCAAAAACTATTATAGGGTTTTCGGTCCAGAAAAGGTCCCAGTGACCACCTTTACATACTGGAATTTAATCTCTGAGCTGCTTGCCCAGAGGCATGCAGATCCTCAGATTGAGGAGACGGTCACACAAGGCCTTATAGTGCCCCTAAGATGGCGCCTGCCTCGGCAAGCCTCGTGGCGCTCTTAAAATGGCGCTTGCCTGACTTCTGCCACATCAGGGTGGGTCCCTCCCCAAAACTGCGTTTCCAGTGATGGAAACAAATGTACCTCCCCAAGATGATGCCACATAGCCGGAAGATGGCACGGGCGCTGTGCCGCTAGCTCCACGAGTCATTAGGACACATACGCCATTCACAGTGGCTGCTTTAAAAGAATTAAAGGCAGTGGTTGCCCAATATGGCCCTACAGCTGCTTTCACTCTTGCTGTTTTAAATTCTCTGGCTGACGGCTGGCTCATACCTACAGATTGGCAAAGATTGGCCTGAGTGACTTTATCGGGTGGTGATCATCTTTTGTAAAAATCAGAATATACAAAAAACTGCAAAGAGACTGCCAGGCACAATACACAAGCTGGCAATGGGTTCAACCTTAATATGTTAATAGTGAAAGATGCCTATGCCGGCAGAGAGGCCCAAAAGGAGTTTAATCCAACACTTTTCACTCAAATTCAAACAGCAGCTACTCGAGCATGGAGAAAGTTGCCTGCAAAAGATAATATGAGCTCCTCTCTCACTAGCATTAAGCAAGGCCCAGATAAACCCTTTTCAGAGTTTGTTGATTGTTTGATTGCTGCTGCTAGCGGAGTCTTTGGCCACGCTGATGCAGGCACTAATTTTGTTGAACAGCTGGCTTTTAAAAGCCAGCACCATCTGCAGGGCCGCTATAAGACCTTGTAAAAATAGAACAGGCCTAACAGGATATATACACCTTTGCTGTGGCTGCTACCTTGCAGGGGTTTGCAGTTGGACAGTTCTTGTCTCAAAAACATGAACAGGACTGTTTTGCCTGTGGAGAGACTGGTCATTTTACAAAAAGACTCTAGAGATAAATTCCAATGTCAATTACTTTGACTCATTTAACTGAGCAGAGTGATATTGGTCTAGTCTCTTAAGTTTAATTTCAGCATATGTAAGGATGGGGACAGCTGCTAAAAGGAGAGACACTATGGTAGTTATTATTGTCTTCCCCAATGTCAGATCTTAAAAACCTGAGGAGCCTTCATCATCCTGTGGTGATTTGATTAGTTCTATAATATGCAGTGTGTATTTAATGTGCATGAAGATGGGGACGACTGTTTGGAGGAAACTAGAGACAATTAAGTAAACAGTAAAAATCTCCGGCGGACTTGCTTTAAAATCTGTATTTCTTTAAATCTTTTTTTAAACTGTTTTGTTCTGTTTTGATATGTTTGGTCTTGCCCTCTTTGAGATGGAAGGCAGGTGTGTGGAACTAATAAACATGTTACTGGGTTTTTGTTGGATCATTGAGCAGAACTGTTGG
The DNA here is from genome assembly GCF_034190915.1 of Cavia porcellus. Lineage (NCBI taxonomy): Eukaryota > Metazoa > Chordata > Mammalia > Rodentia > Caviidae > Cavia > Cavia porcellus. Next base: position 22,615,198 of record NW_026947509.1, on the reverse strand, counting down.
CAGTGTCACTGTTTGAATGTCACTTTGCATGCTTTGATTTTGAACCTGGACAGCTATTTCTAAGATGACAATATGTAACTTATTGACTGTGGATTTCTTACCATTTATTTTTCTGTAATTCTGTATTAAGATCACTAGAAAACAAGCCAGACAGATAGTAAAAAATTGCCTTTCTTGTGCCATGCACTTCCCAGTTCCACACTTTGGGGTTAATCCTAGAGGACTTATCCTCAATGCATTATGGCAAATGGATGTCACCCACATTCCTGAGCTTGGCAATCTTGAAAATGTTCATTTAACTATAGATATCTTTAGTGGTTTCATTTATACCTCTCCCCAGACTGGCAAAGCTACCAAACGTTATTAGCCATATGTTAACTACCTTATCAGTTCTGAGATGCCCACAACAATTAAAGACTGATAATGGTCCAGGCTATGCTAGTTCTGCCTTTGCTCGTTTCTGTCAACATCTTAATATTGATCATATAAAAGACATACCTTATAACCCTCAAGGTCAAGGCATAGTTAAAAGGGCACATCTCTCCCTAAAACTCACTGTTGATAAAATAAAAAAGGGGGAAATGGTATTCCACAAGGGAGACACCTAAAAATACTCTATTTCATGCCTTGTTCATCCTTAATTTTTTAAAATTTGGATGCTTCTGGACAGTCAGCAGCCATGTGTTTTTGGCATACTGAAACACAAAAACAGTTTGCTTCTGTACTATGGCAAGACCCCCTGACTAATTCATAGCATGGCCCTGACCCCATTCTCATATGGAGGCGCAGTTCAGTGTGTTTATGCTCAACAAGATAGAGAGGCTAGATGGCTACCTGAGCGCCTCATAAAACAAGTAGACAGTTCTTCAAAGACCCCATGCAACGCCCAGGAATAATGTCATTTCCTGAGGCACAATCCCCAGTGTTCTCTTACAGGTGACACAACTCTCCAGAGCCCTATGCTGCCTACTGAGCCTTCTCTTTGAGCCGTACCACACCGATGGTAGATTTAGACCCCTGCCAAACAGACTACAACTGCTGACAGCCATGCACAGAACCCCACTGTGACTGCAGAGGAGGCTCTTCTTGGTCTGGAGGAACATAAACCAGCCAAATAGACTGCATCCAGTGTTATGCAAGACAAGCTCCAAGAAATAGAAGAACAACTTCAACAACGACAACAACAAATGGCTGCCAACTCCTTCTCTTTGATGTGTGTGTGTGTGGGGGGGAGCTTTTCCCTTACCTAGTGCCCCTTTTGGGTCCCCTAGCTGCCCTATTGCTTCTCCTTTCTGTGAGTCCTTGTATTTTTCAGAGGATTATGACACTCATTAATAATGGATAGATGCATTTATGGCAAAGCCCATTCAGGTACACTATCATCAGCTGGAGATGGCAGATCAACAAACCTACCAGTAAGGAATTCCCACGAGTGGCCCATATGACAATGCGGCCTAACTGCCCTGGGGCAATGGACAGGCAGTCAGAGGCAACTAGGACATGCATGTTAATTCCATCAGCCACCTAAGATAGGCACAGGACCAACTGCTGTCCTGCAAGCCCATGATGGGTAAGGCCTGGTTGTGTTCATGTAATGAGGTCCTTGACCTAAGACAGACACTGTCTGGCAGGGCCTGCCATACTCCTGATTAAATAATATAGAAAGGGAGGAGATGTAGGGAGCCGCACAACAGCCCCCTGCCCCTCTCTCTCCTATGGGCACTGCGTCTGCCTACATTAACCATAATCCTCTCCTGCTTATGTCACATACTCGGACGTGACAATGACCATGTTGTATTCACCCCCGTAGCCTCTTCCTGTCCCATCTCCCGCCCTTGGCCTATAAAAGATGTAATCACTTCCAGGATAAACGAGACTTGATTGGAACCGCTCAACTTGTCTCCATCTCTCTTTCCTCTTGCCCCCTCCATCCCCGTTCTCTCTCCCGGCGATGCCCACAGATTGATCCATGGGCCGGATCAAACTGAAACCATTTTCAATTAATTTTATTGATGTGTGTGGTAATTGTTTTTTGATATGTTTATAAAACTGCCTCTTTCTCTAATGTTAGTTTTAAAATTAAGAATGGCTGCCAAATCTCACCAAATGACCATCAACATCTATTGGTATGATCACATTATTTTGTCATTGTCACAGATTTTGTTGCTGAACCTCCTGACACTGAACAATCTGCATTCCTGCAATAAACCTTTTAGATCATGGATCATGATTTATTATCCTTTAGATAAATACTAAATTTTGTTTCTTTGTGCAGTTGGTTGTTTTGTTGGTTGGTTTTTTGAGATGGGGTCTCTCTATGTAGTTCAGGCTGGCCTTGAACTCACAGTGACCCTCCTGCCTCAGCTCCCCAAATGCTGTGATTACAGGTGTCATCACCCTCCTTGGAATCATTTCATAGTATTTAATTTAGAATTTTCCTCATATTCAAAGAAGGCATATTTAACCTGCTGCCCATGGGCTGCATCTGGCCTGGACAGCTAGTAATGTGGCCCCAGAAATTCATAAGATACTGACATTATGATGTCATTCTTAGCAGTATTTTTCAAGACTCTAATGAACAGTGCTTAAGCGTGGAGTGTATCCAAAACAATTCCTCTTCACTCAAGTAAGGCAAAAGATTGGACACCCATATTCTAAGAAAGTTGAGTACATGTCCCTTGCTTTTATTTTTAAGTTTTAGGTTAAAGACAAACTTCAATTGTGTGACAAACTGAATCACAGAGATTTCTTTTTCTATGACCTAGTACACACCAACTACTTTTATTTAACAAAATCTTTATTCATGACTATTATTGGATGCCTTGATACCACCACATATTTCTTTTCTTCTGTTTTTTTTTTTTTCCACCACATATTTCTTCCAAAATCAATAGCATGAAGAGAGAGTATACAGATGAGAAAATAAGCAGGTAATATTGAAGAAATCTGAAATGACTCAAGAAATGAAAACTTTTTAAATTGTGTCATAATTTTACAATGATTTCAGTGAATATGGCATCCATAAAAGCATATAGTCTGAAAGCAAAAAGGAACAATCAAAGAACAAAAACTTTTTGGACATTAAAAATACAATTTTCAAGGCAGGCACAGTGGTGCACAGCACGTGGGAGGCTGAAGCAGGAGGCTCACCATGGCTTCAAGGCCAGCCTGGGCTACACAAGCAGGTTCATGGTGAGCCTGAACAACATAGTGAGACCCTGCCTCCAAAAAAATTTTCATTAGACTCTCTAAATAATAAAATAAACATCAAGACTTTATTAGAAATCAGAATTCAATTTAATGTCCTATCACAAAGGCTAGAAAGAATTTTAAAATATGAAAATAAACTTAAGACATAGAAGATGAATTCAGAAGCCAGACAATCATCTAAAAGAGCCCCAAATGATGAGAGCCAAGACATTGAGAAGGAAGAAACACCCAGAAGAGTGCCTGAAGAATATTTCCCTGAAGCTCACTAATTTTCATTTTAAAATAGTCCAGTAAAGCCAAACTAAATTAATTTTTAAATTATCTCCTTTCAGATCCAATCTAATGAAATGTCAGAACTCCCAGAGAAAAGTCTACAGAAGTGGAAAAACAAGTTCCCGAAAGAAACAAAGGTAAGAATGACATCAAACTGTTTGTCATTTCAGCCACCTTGCAGTGGAGAGAAATTAGTTTTGTTTTTTGCTGTTTTTTTGGAAGTTGAATGCAGAACTTTGTCCTTGTTGAGAAAATGCTCTGCTAGTAATAAATCCACACCCCTCTTTATTCTTACATTTATTTTTTTTTTTTTTGTCTTTTTCATTTTTATCAGTACCAAGGATCGAACCCACAACTGCCTGCTTGCAAGGTAGGCGCTTATGCCACTGAGCTAAATCCCCAGTCTCTCTTATTTTTTATGGGACAAGACCTCACTAGGTTGACCAGTCCAGCCTCGGTCTGGCCATGCTCCTGCTTCCACCTCCTGAGTAGCTGATATTACAGACATGCACCGCTACAATCGACTCAAAGTAATACTTTTATTTGATAAAATAAGGAAACAACATTTTAAAATGTTAAAGAGTCTCATTCTCGCCTTCTTGGTTCACCCTACCTCACCTGCCTCCAAAGGTAATAATCATTTTTATTAGTTTATTATTTATCCTTCCAGTTGGGAAAATTTTTTTCTGAACTTAGATTTCAAAATCAAGCTAAAAAATAGAGTTTAAACAAAATAAATGCATATGTAACATACAGGCACTGCAAGAATAAAATACCACTGTAACTTTGTGAAATAAAATACTGAAGGAGGAAACCCAGCAAAATGAAAAAGGAAATCCATGGGACACATGGAATACAAGAAACACAGAAGCAGTTGTGAACTATGAACTATGAACTATGAACTATGAAGAGTGAAAGAGGCTGAGAAATCAAAGGGGATCCATTAGACCCAAAGAGGAAACTTACCATGAAGCTAATGATTCAGAGCCTCTCAGTCACACAGGCCTTTGAAAGTCAAAGGATGGATCTGTGTAACTGCTGTATATGTGATCTTGAATCTTTTCCTCTTGAGAGAGCCCCAAAATTTTATGATATTCCAGACCCACCAAACCTGAACCTTTGCTTGATCTTAACACTTAGACTTCCCTTCAAGCAACAAAGTTGTAAATGATGTGAATTGCAATCTTTCCTTGTATTCAATCAAACTACAGTAATATTTACAGTACCATAGTACTAAGCAGTATAATAATGTTTAGTGTTTCCACTTCCTAGTTAACCTATACAAATATTTAGTTGAAGTTACAGAACAGAATGAATGTTTTAAATCTTGACAATATAAAACAACAGTACAACTAAAAATGTTAGGAAGAGAGATGGTAGGACAGTTAATTTATTAGTACTTGATAAAGGGATATTTATAAAAACTAACATCAATAGGAAGAGATTCTAGTATACCGGTTTTCATCAGGTATGTGAACAAAAAATTTATATACCTCTAGTCTGGAACTGGAGAGGTCAAAGAAAATAGAAGGTGCTATAAAAGCAATGCATGGACTTCTGGGAGAACATGGCAGATAGCAGCAGCTATGGAGGCTCTCTGAAAGACCCAGCTTAGAATTCAGGAATGGTGCAGAGTAAGTAATCATAAGCAAGTGGAGATATGCCCTGCTGACCCAAGAATGAACTGGGCTGAGAGAAACCAACTGGGAATGCAATCCTGGTGCTATAACAGGAACAGAAAAGCCTCAGTGTGGAAGCTGAAGCCTGCGCCATTGTAAGTCGCAATTTGGGTTTCCCACCGCCGCTGCTGCATCTACATCCACTCAACAGGGAGAGAGATGAGCAAAAGCTCTGAGAACAGGAATCGGTGAAAGGAGTTGAAAGCAGGACGGGTGGGGAGCTGTGCATTGACCTGCGGTGAGTGAAACTGGGACTATTCCATGGTCTAGAAGACTCCAACAGATGACATTCTGGGACCGGGCAGACTTGCGGGAACAGGGCGTTGCAGTGACTTCAGTCATATATCCCCCTCTCAAGTGGGATTGGTGGGAGCAGTGCCTAGCCTACCTGACACTGCTGGCTGAGACCCAGTAGGCTAGCACAACCCAGGTCCCAGCGCCTGAAGGTAGACTGACCTGGAGGGGGGGGGCCCACATAGGCTGCCTAGTCTGCAACTTCCTGGTGTGCTGCGGTGGGCGGCAACACCTGGCCAGCACAATTCAACCAGACTGTGGCTGACAGGGAAGGAAGCTGGGCCTCCTATATACGCTTGCATATTAAGGAACAAAGAATATGGGAAGAGGCAGCAACAAGAAAGGGTCCTCGGCCCCCAATCCTGAGAAAGAGGCAGTAGCAGACACAGCACCAATAGATATAAAGCGCTATCTCCAGAGCCTCATAGACAAGTTCAGGAATGAAGTTATTAATGACCTGAAGCTAGACATAAGCAGAATAGTTAGAGAAATGCTAAGCACCACCCAAGAAAAAACAGATGGTGGAATGGAAGAACAGAAAAAGGGGGGAGAATGGGTTGATGGAGAAAATAGAGAAAGCATAGAATACATGAAGCGGGTTCAAAGAGATTACCAGGAAACTAAAAACTCTATGGAAAACTGGCATAACAGCTTGAAAGAAACTAAGGATAGATTATCTGAACTGGAGGGCAGATTTGTAATATGGGAGAATGAAACGAAAAACTTCTTAAAAATGACAAAGAAACAAACAGCAATAATACAAAGACTAGAAGATGATAAGAGGATCTATAACTTAAGAATTAAGAACATAAAAGAAGAAGTAGGGACACAAACAAATGAACTACAAAAGCTACTCACAGAAATAATCCAGGAGAATTTTCCTAATTTAGCAAAAGGTAAAGATACTCAGTTGTATGAAGCATACAGGACCCCAGCCACCTACAGCCCAAACAGAGCAACACCCAGGCATATAATAATTAAAATTCCAGAAATCCAATACAAGAACAGAATATTAAAAGCCATCAGAGACAAGAAACAGATCACTTACAAGGGAACACCCATCAGAATTACAGCAGATTTCTTGGCACAAAGCATCAAATCACAAAGAGCGTGGGGGAAATAATTCAAGCTTTGAAAGATAATAATCTCCAGCCAAGATTGACATATCCTTGGAAATTGATGGAAAAACAAGGTGCTTCCAGGATAAAGAGGAACTAGGAGAATATGCAACCACCAACTCAACTCTACAGAGAATACTGCAGGATATTCTAAAAAAGAAAAATACGAAGAATCCAGAAATAGTGGCAGAGAGGCCACAATGAATGGAGCAGAAAACAAAATGAAGAAGACAAACTGACAACTAATGACAGAAAAAAAGCTCAACAGAAGTGAGGCAGAGAAGATTGGATGATAGGAACAGCTATTTTGGAGAAAATGGCGTCTTAATAGGTAATACTGATTTAGTATCATCTTGTTTTGAAGTCTCATCAAGTTTTGTTCTTCTGTCTCCATTGGTATAAACAGGTTGTATCTTATTGGATTTTATTATGTATGATAGTATAAGCAAAAACATTTATAGACAAGGAGATTATACAGAAACCATTGTTCATTTTCTGTTAGTTGATTCTAAATACCCTGTAATACTGTCATTTTCTTAAGTGGTTTTACATTGTTTTGATATATTTAATGCTACAGTATACAAAGTTATACTCAAAGATTTCAAGGAAAGAGACAATATGGTAAATACTTTTATGTTGGGATTATCTTGTGGTGAAACACTATTTTGCTTAAATGGTTATGTTTTGATCTGCGCTGTTTTGCTGTTATGCCCTCTTTTATCTCAATCTCCATTTTATTATTTACTTTTTATTTTTATCCTTTTAATTAAGGGAAAAATAAATTTAAAAATAGCAGGATATATTATAGTAACCCACTTTGACTTTTCATTATCTTGATTTAAAGCCCTGTATTGCTCTCACCATCTTGTTTTGACTTATGTCCCTCTATTCTGTTTGGCTTGATAGTACCAGGTTCGAAAGTTTAGGCAACAGCTGTGAAGATAGTGGGATTCATTATGACGCCCATTCTGGTTGACTATTCTCTACTTTTGAAGACCTATAATGTCTCCAATGTTTTGGTTTTGCCCGTTTTGTTCTTTACTGTTTTGTTCAATTTTATTATAACTGATGATATAGGAAATTCTATTAGAGATAGTGGGAGGCATTATGGTAACCATTGTTGATCATCTTGTATTATGCTTTTACATTATCTATTATGTCCACCCTTTTGATTTGGCTGACTCTGTTCTGTTATGTCACATTTGGTTCTACTCCCTTCCAAAAAAGTAGTAAGAACTGTGGGAGCAACAAAACCCAAAATGTGTAATTGTCATTGTACAAAAGAGGAAAAGAAAATGCTCTAAATGATATAACAGCATGTATATTTAAGTGTATAAGATAGATAATGATTTTACTGAGTTTTGTTGGATCATTGAACAAAACTGTTTGCAGTCTCACTGTTGGAATGTCCACTTTAAAAGCTTTAATTTTGTAACTTGAGCAATTATTTCTAAGATGACAATATGTAATCCATTAACTAGTGATTTCCTACTGTTTATTTTTTCTGTAAATCTGTATAACTTGTACCCTTTCTCTGCTTTTTTTCTTTTTCTCCTTAAATAAAAATTTTTTAAAAAAGCAATGCATGTCTCATCTTTCAGAATATAGCCATATATACTCCCTAAAGATGGTAAACCATGGATACAGCATAATTATTATTACAGGCATACATATTTAAAGGTAAAATAATAATCATCAAACAACCCCGTCAAAAAGTACTACCAGTGGTGCTTGTGATGAATTGAACTAGAAGAAGAATGTTATGGTTTATATCTAGATGTCCCCTGAAAGGCCCATGCACTCATAGGTGCAGCTTTTGGGAGTAACTATATGTGATACTGGGTTAATCCACTGATTAATTTAATATGTCTCTGGGTGTTGGCAATAGACTTAAGAGGGAAGATCCAGCCTGAGTATCAGTGGCACCAACCAATAGGCTTGTAGCCTGGAGAGAATAAAAAGGGAGAGAAGAAGGAAGACTTCTGCTTTCTGCCTGTATTACATGGACTGTTTCCCTCTGCCACGCCCTTCAGCCTTGCCACTCTGCCTTGGAACAAGCCATATGTGAAATTAAACCTCTAGAAACTGGAGATAAAATAAATCTTTCCTCCTCTAACTTTTTTTCATATTTTATTTTTTTATTTTTTGGTATTAAGGACCAAACTCAGGGCTTCTAGCTTGCTAGACAAGCATTCCACCACTGAGCTAAATCCCCAGTTGCTCCTCCTCTAACTTGTGGAAGTATCCTGTCCCAGTAATGAGAAAGTAACTAAGACAAAGAGAAAAGAAAATGTTTTTATTTTTACTTTTTAATCTTCTATACCACTCGAGTTTTTATTTATACAAGCATTAATTTTTAAATTTTTAAATAATTTTTAAAATACATGCGCCACTGAATATTTATTAAAAGCAAAATCTTCTGACATCAGCCTCAAGTCAAAGTGACTAGATAAAAAGATGTCCTTCAGCTCACGGTGACAAGAAGAACACGATTTCATCACGAACAACAGGTTAAGAGAACAGCATTTGCCCACTTCCTGGTGCAGCTGTGACACGGATTTCTGAAGCCACAGAGAGAGGAATCTAAATCATCACAGCTGGACAACGAAGCACAGGCTGAGTTTGTCTGAGGTAGGTTCATTGTCAGGGATGCTCATTTCACATCACTTGGCAAAGCAAAGTTACTGCTGCTACATATCACAACATCTGAAAATCTGTGACTCTTCCAGCCGTCCTACAGACCTTGATGAGAAAGTGTACATTGACCTGATCATTACAACAGATGTAAAAATGAGAAAATAAAGTCAAAAGCAATAGATCATAGCACTGTAATGAAACTTCCAATCCAAAGCATTTTCATTATCTCAAAGCAAGCAAGAGAGCCACAGAGAATTCTCCTCTGATTTGATACCTTTCACCTTCACACAAAAGGCAGCTTCTGCACTTCACATTTCAAGAAGACTCTTCAAAAGTAATCACAATGACCGCCATCCAATTTCCCTTGCAATTTAACCTGCCTCAACTTTATCAGATATTTCTGAGAACCCACAGTAATTCCGAAACTTAAAATAGCATTTATCCCGAACTAAAAAATTCTCCTAAGGACAGTGCTGGAGTTCAAGTAACATTTACTGAGCTTTTCCTATGTGCCATGCAGTGTATCAAACAGTTCACATGCAATTTTCTCATTTGATATTTACAAACCATAAGAAACACACAGCGATGTGGTCCATATGTGGCAGCTGGTATTTTCTAAATATGCCTGCAATGGTATCTCCTACCTCTAACACTATCCTACATTGTTCCTTGCCCCTCCTCCCAACTCCTGTAGGAGGAAGTGAGGAAAGGTCTTACTTCCACCAGGCTCTCTAGAGATGTTTGTTTTGGGAGAAACCAGGTACTTGATATTTAAGAATCCTCCTATCACTGGGCCACCACGCTGGAAAAAAGCCCTTCTGAAAAAAATCAGAGATTCTTGCTAACAGCCAGAACCATCTTGCCAGGCATGTGAATAAACCATCTTGAAGTACACCCTTCAGTCCCAATCAAGCTTCCAAATGATGGCAGCCACAGTCAGCACATCTCAACTGCAACCTCATGAAATGACCTGAGCTAGGACCACCAAGTAAAGGTGTTACTGAATCCCTGACCCAGAAACTGTGATATATGTTTTATTAAGACACTAAATTTTGGGTTATATGTTACAAAGCAATAGGTAACCAGTACATATTCTTTGAATTTTTTTGGATTATATAGTACTTTATAGGCTATTTTTAGTTGTTACTGAAGAGACGAAGAAAGCTCGTTTCATCTGCTGCTTCCCCTCCCCTTCTCCCTTCAAATCCAACTAGGTTAAGTTTTAACTTCCTAAAGGCCATAAAACAAAGGCCTGAGGTACTAGCTCCTGACATCCTGGGTCTTCCCTATCTGGTAGCCCCGTCACAAATTGTGTTAATTGCATCAGATTGTATTAGATTGTACATTCTTCACAGAAATAGCTTCGTTTATATCATAGTAATACCTGTAACTGTAAATGTGTGTCTTCCTTTTTCCCTGGGTAAAAGATTGATATGTTAATCAATGCTCTCTTCTGTAAAGAATTGTAAAATCTTACCCAATTGATATGTTAACCATTGTTGCCCTCTACAAATAGAAAGGTTGTGGTGCTAAAGTAAGGTAATTATGTCAGGAAACTCAGAGATAAAGTCTGCTGACTATGCTAATCAAGATTGGGAAGTATGTCAGAACCAAGCCACACAGGAGCTAGGTGACCTAAAAATAAGCTGTGCAAAACAAGACAGTTAATCAACTCTGACCCACTGGTCGCCCCTCATGATCTGACCAATCACAAATGGACAAATCACCAACTGTTCTGCTCTAACTGCTATGATTGGCTTCTGTAACAATGCTTGCTTGCTTTGCGGTTTTCATCCTTAAAAACACCAGCCTTGCCCCAACTCAGGGTTCTCCGTTTCCACCTGTTTGGAGGACCCCGTGTACACGGAATAATAAAAACCCCATTGTTTTTACATGAGAGCGAGGCCCTTAGAGTCTTCCTCGCGACACCGGTCTAACATTACAATAGGATGTCCAGTGGAATATTTCCTGTTGTCTCCAAACTGCAGAAAAATGAATATGACACATATTAAGTATCTTGTATTCTAAGTTCAAGAAGCTCATAAGAGTTGGAAGCCCCTCAGATTCTTCCTGGGGCTTACTGCAAGGTACATGCTTGCATGCACACACGTCTACAGAAAAGTATTGAAAGGGGAGGAGACTGTAAGTCTCTGAGGGATTATAGCACATCTCCCTGAAACCATGACAGGTGCATTAGGGAAAATTATTCCTAAATATTGGGGATCTCTTATAGAAAACATTTTACTCCTTGATTTGATTCAGTAGACTTGCTAATTTGCTTTGTGTTAAACAGACTGACGTAGAGACAATCAGTCTAAGAAGCAGCAGCCATGAGACACCCTGAACATGCACTGTTGTTGGGCAAGCTTGTGTTTCTCATGGGTCCAATAGATAATGATGAAGGTAGCTGTCTAGATGTCCCCCACCCAAAAAAAAATCCTCATGTGCTCATAGGTGGGGATTGGGGGAGGCAATTGGATCATAAGAGCACGATACTCATAGTCCACTGGGAGTTTATAGCTGGATGTGACGTTGGGAGGTGACGCCTGGTTAGAGGAGATGGGTCACTAGGGCATCCAGTTTACAGCCAGCATAAAATGCACACGTTAGTTGATGGTGTGAGCAGCACACTTAAGATGGAGTTTTTGTGAATATGGGTATTGTGGACAGTGAAATCTCTCCCAGCTTTTCTCCTCCACAGAGCTTCCAGAATACTTGGAGTAACATGTTTGTCCTATAGGTAGAAATTAACAAGCTTTTCCCTGACTTCTCTCAGAGGAAAAAACTAAAAATTCAGAGTAGATATTTCTCAAACAAAGCACAGCCAGGTGATCTACTGAAAAGTTCACAACTGCCAGATGCAGCCAAACGTTCAGAACTTCCCCACAGTTTGTAACTCTCCAATATGACTTTGCCCCTAGAATTCATGCCCTGTTTCAAAACACTTTCACACTAAACGAAGATGACTCGTATAAATAGAATATTCAGGTGATGACACAGTGTGGGTTTCAAATCTAGGTCATAAAAGTCGTTAAGGCTTCCAAATTGCTCTCTCTTGGATCACTCATTCTGACAATGGCCAGCTATCACTCCAGGAGGGCCCTTCCCCATGGAAAGAATTATTGTAAAGGAGCAAAAATTCCTTACCTTTTACTGAGGGAGATAAGTATATGTGGCTTAAAATAGATGACTCAAGAAATAATAATATGGATATATTCTTTAAGAATAACAGATATACAGAGCCATTCCCAAATCATAGGAGAGAGAACCAGGCCTCACAAAGAGATGATCCCCACCTGGAAACCATGCACAGGCCACCGCCAGAGTGGGGACAGACAGATCCACGCCCCTCTCCATGAGTCAGCACCATTCAGGGACTGTAGAGGGAGAGGACCAGGCCTCACAAGGAAGTGATCCCTGCCTGGAAGCCATATCACTTTCATTGTTTCCTTGGGTTGGGTTTTATTCTCTTTTGTTTTGTTCCATTATGTTAAATCTGATGCCATGAGCAGCTATTTAAAAGATAGCAAGATATATTATGGTAGCCATGTGGGGTTTACTACAGGCTTGTTTTGAAGTCCTTTATTGCATTCGTTGTTTTGTTTTTATTGTTTTTACTCTGTTCTGTTCTATTCAATTTTTACTATGTCTGAAGGGATCTGCAGCTGTTTTGAAGACAACAAAAGGCATTGTGGTAACTACTGCTGATTTTGTAAGGTTTTAAAGTTCTGTACCACTTAAACTAGTTTATTTTGATTGGTTTTATTCTCTTTTATTTTCCTTGGTTTTATCCTCTTTAAAATAAAATAGAACAATAGATATAGGTGACTGAGGATGTAGCTTGGTGGTAGAAGGTGCCTAACATACATGAGGCCTTGGGTTCAGTCCTCAGAAACCCCCAAAATATGGTCTATATTACCTACAGTTATGACAGTAACTCATACTTATACCTACTACTATCTAAGAGTAACTAACAGTTGCTAATAGTTCATATGACTAATAGTAACTATTAATTGTTCAGAATTTAAAACAAATGGTGCAAGCGGGGCATGGTGGTGCACGTTTGTAATCCTGGCACTCAGGAAGCTAAGGCAGGAGGATCACTGCAAGTTCAAGGTCAGCCTGGACTATGTATAGTGAGCACAAGGACAGCCTGCACCATATAACAAGATTTGTCTCCAAAAAATGATGAATTTTAATAATAATTTAACCCTGAGGCTGGGAGTTTAGTTCAGCAGCACAAGAGCCTGTTTGGCAAGTATGAGGTCCTAAGTTTGATCCCAGGTACCAAATAGTAATAATAATAATAATTTAACCTTAATTTACTAAATATATGAAATATTATTTGATATTAATAGTAATGACAGATCTACAAGTTAAATTGTCAGAAATATTAGACAAATCTGATAAGAAAGGAGAGAAACTAAAGTGTTTTGAGCACTTAGGTATAAGAAAAATGATGGACAGAGAGGAAAGCTTACCCAGACAGCAGGTCAGAATCAGTATGTGTAGCCAACTTTTTCTGACTCTAACATCAAAGTCTTTTCCACTATATCACATAATTAACTAAGACACACTATACCTCAGAGTAGCAGAATGTTTCCACATTTTTCTTGGAAAAGAATTATTAAATTATGTCTTATTGCAAGCCTTATATCAATTTAATATGTATACTTCTCCTTTGTGTATTCTATGTAAACATTTAATTAATTTATAACACTATTTGATGTCAGGTAAAGGAAATACTAGCCTCAGTTCACACATTCATGTGAATACCTAATTTAACTTTCTGGATTTATTTTTTAAATCCAGTTTAATTTCCCTAGACACCCCATTAACCTGATGATGAAAATTAAATCTTAGTCAATTCCAGATTCTCCCACAGGACAGTTTCCTTCAGAGTTGTGTTGAAGTTATGAGGTTAACGGTAGGAGGCAAGGAAGAGCCCAGTCCATTATCCTGCTAACCTCTGACATCTTCCCATGCTGCCCCACCCACACCATCAGCCGGCACAGGCACTGGTGCATTAACCCTCATTTTCATCAGCAGGACCCTTGAAGGCTGGGACGCTGTCCCTTCCCACTTTTAGATGCAACACAGCACTCTGGATTTCATTCCTGTATTTCTGTGCCTCTATGACCTGCAGAAAATTCTTTATCATTTCAAAGTTCCTACCCGGCTAGAAAGCGTAGGCAGCTTCTTTTCCTCTATGATATTATCACTCGTCTAAAGCTCTAAGCAGAAAGCAAACTGAAAATGCTCTCTGCCATCAGACACACAATACTCTCTGCCTTCTTTCCTTTCAGATATCCAACATTTTGGGAAGAGCAGAGTAAATGCTTCCTTCCCCTTCACATCTCCTGTTTCCCCTCTAACGCAGACACTTAGGGAAAAAGAAAGCTTTATGTTAAATCATCAAGACTTTTCCAGGTTTTAAACATTAAGCTTTAGACTTTATTCTGCTTTCTGCAACATTTCTTTCCTAGTCAACCTATCTAGGAAGGAATGAGAAATACTCATAAATAATACAAAGACTCATATTTGCAAACTGCAAGACCACCAGATTGGTACTGTGCCAGATGCTTCGTTTCCTGATGTCAGGATTTGTCCTGGGTCAGACAGCTAACAAGTGGACACAGAGGGAAAAGCCAACTATGATAATATATCTAGGGCAATTTCAGAACAGAAAAGGAATGCATTTAGGTGGGCAAAGGAAAGAAATGTTGAGAAATGTTTTCCCATGGAAAACTCAAGCAGCGTACGCAAAGGCATGGAGGAAGCCCCAGAGAACATGATGCTTTCAAGAGCACACAGGTTGTGGTAGCAGACCATGCGGGGCCCAGGAAGAGAAAAGTCAGACAGCGTCTCCCCAAAATTGGCCGTGCTGTGGACTGGGAGCCAACCAACAAGCCAACCAGCCAGCCTTTCTGGTGAGCTGTGCAGGCCATGTGGGGACCAGGAAAAGAAAAGTCAATGCCTTCCGTGAGCCTGCCAGTGCACAGGCTAAGAATCACCAGCCCCCACCTCGCCCCTATTCTGCCATAAGCAAATGGCTGTTCCTGATACAGGCTGAGTTGATAGTAAATGAGGTACAAAAAGCAACTGAAGGCTTATATTTTTTGTTTCACTTTGCAGTCCTGGGGCCAATGATCTGAGCATCTAGAAAGAGGATAACAATATGCAAGATAGAAATTATGGGAAATTTCCTTTTTTTATTTAAAGAAAAAAATCAAAATAGAAAAAAAAAGGGTAGAAATAATACAGAATTTTAAAAAGTAACAGTAAGAAATCACTAGTTGATAAATTACATATTGTTATCTTAGAAGTAGTTGTTTAAGTTACAAAATCAAAGCATAAAAAGTGGACAATCGGGGCTGGGGGTTTAGCTCAGCGACATAAGCACCTGCCTTGCAAGCAGGTGTCGTGAGTTCGATCCCTGGTACCAATAAAAATGAAAAAAACAACAACAACAAAAAAAGTGGACAATCAATGACAGTACAACCTATTCTGTTTGATAAACTAATAAAAATTTAGTAGTATGATTATCTATTTTGCACACTTAAACATACATACAGTTATATCCTTTAGAACACTTTCTTTCCCTGTCATTATTACTATTATTATTACATTATTACATATTATTATTATCTATTATACCTTTTGGGTCTTTCAGTTTTATATTATTATTTTTTATAATAGAGGACAATGTGATATTTACAAATATGAGTCTGATTTATTTCACTTATAAGGATAGTCTCCAGTTGCCTCTATTTACCTATACAAGCCTTAAGATCATCCTTTTTATAGCTGAATAATATTCCATTATATTAAAATGCCACATCTTTTTCATTCATTCTGAAGTTGATGGGCCTTTTGGTTGTTACCAAGATTTAGCTATTATAAATTGTGCTGCTGTCAACACGGGTGTACATATATATTGCTGTGACATGACCTTTTCAATTTTTCTGGGAAAATACCCAGGAGGGGAATAGCTAGGTTGAATAGAACTTCCAATCCTAGTTTTTTAAAGAATTTCCATACTGATTTCCACAGTGGCTGCACCAGTCTGCACTCGCATCGACAATGCAGAAGTGTTCCTTTTTCCCCACAGCCTCACCAACATTTGGTTATCAGTTGATTCGTTGATGGCAGCCATTCTTTATGGAGTGAGATGAAATCTCAATGCTGTTTTAATTTGCATTTCTTGAATGAACAGTGATGGTGAGCATTTCTTCATGTATTTATTTGTATTTGTATATCTTCATCTGATAAATGTGTGTTTATCTCAGATGCTCATTTTTGGAAAGGGTCTTTGAATTTAGAAGACTTGATGTTTTTCAATTCTTTGTATGCTCTGGATATAAATCATTGGCTAAAATTATTTCCCATTCTGTGGGTTTTCTTTTCACTTGTCGGTGATTTCTTTTGAAGTGAAAAAACTTTTTAATAAGATGAGATCCCAGTTGTTGATTCTTTGAAATATTTCCCATGTGGTTTGTTCATGAAGTCTCTGCCTACCCCTATGTCTCCAAGTATTCTACCTATCTTGTCTTCCAATAGATTTAGTGTTTCTGTTTTAATATTTAGATCTTTGATTCATTTTGACTTTACTTTAGTGTATAGTAGTAGGCATGGGTCTAGTTTCAGCCTTTGGCATGTGGAAAGCCAATTTTTCTTTTCTTTTCTTTTCTTTTTTTTTTTTTTTTTTTTGTCTTTTTCCTTTTTATCGGTACTGGGGATCGAACTCACGACTGCCTGCTTGCGGAAAGCCAATTTTTCCAACACCATTTATTAAAGAGGCTATCCTTCTTCCAGTGAACATGTTTAGCCCATTTGTCAAATATAAGGTGGTTGGGTATCTTTCTAGATATGTTTGCATTATCTAATCTGTTCCATTGATCCTCAGGTCTGTTTCTTTGCTAGCACCATACTGATTTTATCACTGTGGCTTTGTAGTATAGTTTCAAGTCAGAAATTGAGATGCTTCCTATATTGCCTTTGTTGCCCAGAACTGCCTTTGCTATTCTAAGTTTCTTCTGTTTCCAAATGAATTTTAGGAGTGTTTTCTCTAGATCTATAAGATATGTTAATGGTATTTTGCTTAAGATTGCATTAGATATGTATAACAGTTTTGAGAGTATGGCCATTTTCACAATGTTGGCTCTTCCTAACCAAGAGCAAGGAATATCCTTCCATTTTCTAATATCCTCTTCAATTTCCTTTTTTAGAGTAGTATAATTTTCAGCATATAGGTCTTTTACATTCTTGGTTAGATTGATTCCTAGATATTTCATTTTTTTAGATGCTATTGTGAAAGATGATATTTCCATAATTTTTCTTTCAGTGAGTTTTTTGTGTACAGGAATGCTATTGATTTTTGAGTATTGACTTTATATCTGGCTATGCTGCTGAATTTATTATCTCTAGTAGTTTTTTGATGGAGTTTTTTGAGTCTTCTATATAAAGTATCATGTCATCTACAAATAGTGATAATTTAACTGCTTCCTTTCCTATCTTTTATTCCTTTAATTTCTATCTCTTGTCTGATTGCTCTGGCTAGTGTTTCCAAAACTATAGGAGTTGAATAGGAGTTGTGTCTTGGTTACTTTTTACTCATCTCTGAGACAAAATACCTGATGACCAAAGTTGGGAAAGGAAAGGTTTATTTCTTACAAATTTTGGAGGTTTCAGTCCATACTAGTTGGTTCCAAGGCTAGGTGGCATGGCAGGGCTGCAGTTCATGGCAGCTGCAAACAGCAAGGCAGAAACGGGCAAGAGAACAAGACACGCCTTCTTCCTGCCATTACATTGAATGCTGGCTCCACCCCTATGTGGGTGCAGCACTGACACCATCAATCCAAGCTCTAGACAATGACCCAATCACAAATGCACAATGCAAATTCATGAGGCCTGGGGGCCACAGACATAAATCATGACAAGGGGCGATAGTGGACATCCTTGTCTTGTTCCTGATTTTAGAGTGAAGGCTTTCAGTTTTTGTTCATTTAGTATAATGTTGGCTGTTGGTTTGTCATAGATGGCCTTTATGAGATTGAGATAGATACCATCTATTCCAAGTTTCTGTAGGGTTTTTATCATGAACAAGTGTTGGACTTCATCAAAAGCTTTTTCTGTGTCTATTGAGATAATCATGTGATTTTTGTTTTTGACTCTGTTGATGTGGTATACTACATTTATTGATTTGTGTATGTTAAACCATCCTAGCCTTCCTGGGATAAATCCCACTTGGTCATGATATATGATCTTCTTGATGGTTTGCTGCATTCTGTTTGCCAGTACTTTATTGAGAATCTTTGCATCAATTCTCATTAGTGAGATTGGCCTATAGTTCTCCTTTTTGATTGGGTCTTTCTCTGGTTTTGGTATCAGAGTAATACTTTCCTCCAGGAATGAGTTAGGGAGGATTGCTTCCCTTTCAATTTCATTGAAGAGTTTGAGGAGTACTGGCATTAAATCTTCTCTAAATTTCTTGTAGAATTCCACAGTGAATCCATCAGGACCTGAGCTTTTCTTTGTTGGTAAGTTTTTAATGATGTTTTCAATTTCAATATGTGATATTGGGTTATTCAAAATTGTTATATCTTTTTTTTTTTTTGGTTTTTTGAGACAGGGTCTCACTATATGGTTCAGGCTGGCCTTGAGCTTACTTTGTAGGCCAGGCTAGTCTCAAGCTCACAATGATCCTCCTGCCTCAGCCTCGTGAGTGCTAGGATTACAGGCATGAGCCACCACACCCAGCTCTGTTATATCTTCTTGATTGAGCTTTGATAGCTCATGCATTTCTAGAAATCTGTCCATTTCCTCTGTTTTCCACCCTATATGATTAAAGATTTTCAAAGTAGGTATTTTTGAGTTTCCATAGGATCTGTAGTAATTTTCTCTTTTCAGTCCTTACTGTATGAATTTGAGTTTTTTTCTTTCTTTTTCTTAATAAGGTTGGCTGGAGGTTTATCAATTTTGTTTATTCTTTCAAAAAAACTTTTGATTCATTAATTTTTATATTGCTTTTTAGTCATAATTGCATTAATTTCTGCTCTGATCTTTATAATTTCCTCTCTTCTATGAGTTTTGGGTTTGACTTACTCTTCTTTTTCTAGAAGCTTGAGATGTAACATCAAGTTGTTTATTTGTGCTCATTCTGTTTTCTTGATATGACAATTTATTGCTACATATTTTCCTATTAGTACTGCTTTCATTGCATCCCACAGGTTTCAAAATGTTGTATCTGAATTTTCATTGAATTGTAAGTATTATTTAATTTCTTTAATTTCACCTGTAACTCGTTGATTGCTCAAGAGGTTGTTATTTAATTTCCATGTATTCATGCAGGTTTTGCAATTTCTTTTGCCATTAATTTCCAATTTCAGTGCATTGTTGTCAAATAATATAATTTCAATCCCTTTATATTTATATATATTAGACCAGAGTGTTCTATGGGCTAATAAATGGTCTATTTTGGAGAATGTCCAATGCACAGTTGAGAAGAATGTGTATTCTGATGTGGTTGGGTGGAGCACACTGTAAACACCTACTAAATCCATTTGCTCACACATTTGATTCAGTTCTGTTATTTCTTTGCTGAGTTTTTGTCTAATTGATGTATCTTTTTGTGACAATGGGGTATTAAGGTCCCCTATTACAATTGTGTCATTGCTTATTTGGTTTTTCATATTTATTAGTATTTGTTTCATATAATTGGGTGCTCCTATATTTGGTGCATATATGTTTATGATTGCTAGCTGTTCGTCTTGAATTATTCCCTTGACAAGTATGTGGTGACTTTCTCTATCTCTTTTGATCATTTTGGTTTGAATTTCACATTGTCTGCAAATACAATATCTACCCCTTTCTTTTTTCTGGGTTCCTGTCTCATGGAATATTGTTTTCCATCCTTTGACTTTTAATCTATGACTTTTAATCTTTAGTTTCCTTTGGAGTCAGATGTGTTTCTTGTATACAGCATTTGTGGGACCCTGTTTCTTGATCCATTCTGTCAATCCATTTCTTTTTACAGGTGAATTGAGGCCATTTACATTGATGGATATTACTGATATGTACTGGCTCAACTTTGTCATGTTATTTTCCTGCTGTTGGTTTTCTGCCTTTCTCCCTTAATTGCTTGCCCCATCTAATGGTTTCTTTCTGTTGGTGTTCTGGAAATTATTGTCATTTTTATCTCTATCTGGTATACCTTTCAGTACTCTTTCTAGGGTTGGTTTGGTGGACAAGAATTTCTTCAGTTGTTCTTTGTCATGGAAATATTTCACCATTAAATTTCAAAGAAAGTCTTTCAGGATATATCAATCTGGGTTGAAAGTTGTTTCCTTTTAGGGCTTGACTCCAAGCTCATCTTAACTGAGGATTTGTGCTGAAAAGTCTGCCATGATTCTGATGGGCTTTCCTTGATAGGTGTCTTTTTTTCTAACAGTTTTTAGCATTCTGTTTTTATGCTGTATGTCTGGGATCTTAATTATTATATGTATGGGTACAGATTTATTTCAATTGTGACTGTTTTACATACTATATGCCTCACTTATCTGTATATCAGATTTTTTTCCCCATGTTTGGGAAATTTTCTGCTATTATTTCTGTGAATAGTTTGCCAATGTCATTTGTGTTGACTCCTGCATCTTCACTGATACCTATTAGTCTTATATTGTTTCTCTTGGCATCATCTTGAAGTTGTTGAATTGTCATTTCATGCTGCCTTGTTGTTTTTAATTATCCTTTCATTATCACTAGCTGAGATCCTGTCCTCAAGGTTCAAAATTCTATCCACAGCTTCATTTAAACAGTTTTGCCAGCTTTCAATAGAATTTTTTATTTCTTGGCTATCTCTTTGAATTTTTTTCATGCATTCTACTTGTTTTCTACACTGTCCATTCAAGGTTTCAATCAGTTTCCCATGCTCCTGTATTTTTTTTAATCTACGTCTTCTCTAGCTATGCTGAACATCTCCTTTATTAATGTTGTCATTTCTGTCTTTATGTGAGAAACTATTTCTAATTTGATTTCCTCTGTAGCCTCATGGATTTGTTTATTTCACTTGCTATCTTTTCAGAAAATTCAGATGTATGACTTTTAAAGTCCTCTATTTCAATTTCTTCTGTACTTGCTCCTACTGGACTAGATGTTGAAGATTGCATTTTACTTTTTCAGGCACAGAGCAGCCACCCTCCAGAGGTCTGGGGTTTGAGGGGTGAAGGCTGGATTTCCTTCTATCTTGTTTTTGAAATCCAATATTGTTCTCACTGTTTTGTTTTGGTTAATTGTTTTGCTCTATTCAATATTCTGCTTTGATTGATTTTATGCTGTTTTGTTTTGGTTTGATTTTGCTAGATGATGGAATGGACAGCTATTGTAAAGATAGCAAGGTATACTATGGTAACCATTGTTGTTTTCTTACTGTCTTGCTTTAAAGTTCTGTACCAATTTCACTGCTTTATTTTGATTGGATTTATCCTGTTTTGTTTTGTTGGGTTTTATTATCCTTAAAATAAAAAAAATTTAGATAAAAAATTTTAAGTAAGATAATTTTTAAAAGAGCACATAGTAGTTTGGTTGGAGGCTAGCTTATGTAAGGAAAAAGGATGGGTGAATAGAAATGGAGCAGTTGGTGGACTCAAGAGCAAAAAAATGTCATTTAAGAAGCTTGAATGGTGTTCTATAGGTTATTTGGAGGAATCAATTGATTTTGGTTAAAAAGTGTTACAACTTATTTGTGTTTTTAAAGATCACTCCAAGTTTAAAGAGATTACCAGAAAACTAAAAACTCTATTGAAAGCTGGCATAACAGCTTGAAAGAAACTAAGGATAGATTATCTGAACTGGAGGACAGATTTGTAATGTGGGAGTATGAAAGGAAAAACTTCTTAAAAATAACAAGGAAACAAGCAGTAACAATACAAAAGCTAGAAGATGATAAGAGGATCTATAACTTAAGAATTAAGAATGTAAAGGAAGAAGCAGGGATACAAACAAATGAACTACAAAGGCTATTCACAGAAATAATCAAGAACTTCCCTAACATGAAAAAAGGTAAAGAAACTCAGATCTATGAGGGATACAGGACCCCAGCTACCTACAACCCAAACAGAACTACACCTGGACATATAATAATCAAAATTCCAGAAATCCAATATAAGAACAGAATATTAAAAGCTGTCAGAGACAAGAAACAGATCACTTTCAAGGGAACACACATCAGAATTCAGAAGACTTCTCGGCACAAACCATCAAATCACAAACAACGTGGGGTGAAATAATTCAAGCTTTGAAAGACAATAACCTCCAGCTAAGATTGATATATCCTGCACAATTGTCCCTAGAAATTAACGGAGAAACAAGGTGCTTCCAGGATAAAGAGGAGCTAGGGGAATTTACGATCACCGATTCAACTCTACAGAGAATACTGCAGGATATTCTAAAAGAAAAATACCAAGATTCCAGAAACAGTGGAAGCGAAGCCACAATGAATGGAGCAGAAAGCAAAATGATGAAGACAAACTGACAACTAATGACAGAAAAAGAGCTCAACAGAAATGAGGCAGAGAAGGTTGGATATGAACAGCTATTTTGGAGAAAACAAGACATCATAATAGCTAGTGCTGATTTAATATCATCTTGTTTTGAAGTCCCATTAAGCTTTTGTTCTTCTGTCTCCATTGGTCTTAACATGTTGTATCTTATTGGATTTTATTATATGTGATAATATAAAGAAAAACTTTTATAGACAAGGAGATAATACAGAAACCATTGTTCATTTTCTGTTAGTAGGTTCTAAATACCCTGTAATACTGTCATTCTCTTGAATGGTTTTACATTGTCTTGATATGTTTGATGCTACAGTATATGAAGTTATACTCAAAGGTTTCAAGGAAAGAGACACTATGGTAACTATTTTTATGGCGGGATATCTTGTGGTGAAACACTATTTTGCTTAAATGGTTATGTTCTGACCTGTGCTGTTTTGTCATTATGTCCTCTTTTATCTCAATCTCCTTTTTTATTATTTTTTTATTTTTATCTTTTTAATTAAGGGAAAAATAAATAAAAAATAGCATGATATATTATAATAACCCACTTTGATTTCCTATTAACTTGATGTGAAACCCTGTATTGCTCTCACCATCTTGTTTTGACTGATTTTACTCTATTCTTTTTTTTTTTTTAATTTTTATTTAAGGAGAAAAGAAAAGAAAGAAAAAAAACAGTAAAGGGGTACAAGTTATACAGATTTACAGAAGAAAAAAATGCGCAGTAGGAAATCACTAGTTAATGGATTACATATTGCCATCTTAGAAATAATTGTTCCAGTCACAAAATTAAAGCTTGTAGAGTGGACATTCCAACAATGATACTGCAAACAGTTCTGTTCAATGATCCGATAAAACTCTGTGATATCATTTTCTATCTTATACATTTAAATATACATGCAGTTATATAGTTTAGAGCACTTTCTTTTCCTCTCTTTTGTACAATGACTATTACACATTTTGGGTTTCATTGCTCCCACGGTTCGTATTGCTTTTTTGGAAGAGAGTAAAACCAAATGTGACATAACAGAACAGAATCGGTCAAGTCAAAAGGGTGGACATAATAGATAATATAAAAACATAATACAAGGTGATCAACAATGGTTACCATAATGCCTCCCGCTATTTCTAATAGAATTGCCTATATCATTAGTTGTAATACAATTGAACAAAACCGTAAAGAATAAAACCGACAAAACCAAAACATTGGAGATATTGTAGGTCTTCAAAAGTAGATAAAAGTCAACGAGAATGGGCGTTATAATGAATCTCATTATCTTCTCAGCTGATGCCTAAACTTTCGAACCTGATACTATCCAGCAAAACAGAATAGAGGAACCTCAGTCAAAAACAAGATGGTGAGAGTAATACAGGGCTTCAAATCGAGATAATAGAGAGTCAAAGTGGGTTACTATATTATATCCTGCTATATTTTTCCCTTTAATTAAATGGATAAAAATAAAAAAGTAAATAATGGAGTGGAGATTGAGAAAAAAGAGGGCATAACAGCGAAACAGGGCAGATCAAAACATAACCATTTAAGCAGAATAGTGTTTCACCACCAGATAATCCTGACCCAAAAATAGTTACCATATTGACTCCCCCCCTGAAGTCCTTGTATTTTACTCTATTCTGTTTTGCTTGATAGCACCAAGTTTGAAAGTATAGGCAACAACTGTGAAGACAATAAGATTCACTATGATGCCCATTCTGGTATACTATTATCTTCTTTTGAAGTCCTGTAATGTCTCCAATGTTTTGGTTTTATTGGTTTTGTTCTTTACTGCTTTGTTCAATTTTATTATAACTGATGATATAGGCAATTCTTTTTAAGATAACAAGAGACATTATGGTAACCATTGTTGATCACCTTGTATTCTGTTTTTACATTATGGACTATGTCCATCCTTTTGATTTGACTGATTCTCTTTTATTATGTCACAGTTGGTTTTATTCTCTTCAAAAAAAAAGTAATAAGAACTGTGGGAGTAATAAAACCCAAAATGTGTAATTGTCATTGTAAACAAGAGAGGAAAAAAGTGCTCTAAAGGATATAACTGCATGTATATTTAAGCATATAAGATAGATAATCATATTACTGAGTTTTTGTTGGATCACTGAACAGAACTGTTTGCAGTCTCACTGTTTAAATGTCCACTTTATATGGTTTAATTTTGTAACTTGAACAACGATTTCTAAGATGACAATATGTAATCTATTAACTAGTGATTTCCTACTGTTTATTTTTTTAATCCTGTATAACTTGTACCCTTTTTCTGTTTTTTCTTTTTCTCCTTAAATAAAATTTTTTAAAAATCACTCCAGCAGAATGTCAAGAACCAAAACAAGAATGAGATTAAAGTGAAGATATGAGATAAAAGAGCCTAAGTTAAGGCAACAGTAGGAAGGATGAGGGAAAAAAAGAAATTCATTCATAAGATATTTTAAAGGCAAAATTATTCAACTCCCAATATTGTGACTTGGATCACCAAGGAAATGATGAAACAATTCACTTAGACCAAAATACCTAAGAAGGACAAATTTAGACAGAAGTAGTCAGGAGTGGGATGAAAGAGAGATTGACATATTTACGTTTTTCATTCACCAATCATTTTATTTTTAAAAATTCATTTTGTACAAGAGAACACAGCAAGATGGCTAATTAGAGGATCCCAATGCCTCTCTCTCTCTCTCTCTCTCTCTCTCTCTCTCTCTCTCTCTCTCTCTCCCTCCCTCTCTCTCTGTCCCTCTCTCTCTATCACACACACACACACAGATGCACAAAGGTGCAAAACCACTGACTTAGGGAAGGTGCTGGAATGCAGCACAAAAATGGCGGGGACCCTCTAGAGATTTGTATGTGGAGGCATAAGGAAGGTAACGAAACCTTCCACCTTTGCTATCCTCATCTCCTCAGTCAGGAACAGCTTGAAACCGGCAGAGGTTTTCCAAAAGGGAAAATTAGGCAGGAGGCACCCAGTAGACTTCCCAGAACCTGCTGAACCAATAATCTTTTCCGTAAGAGCAGAATATATTTATTGAGACAAAAAAAGCTTCTGTCCGAGAGAGAGACAGAAGGGTTCCTAAGTGGGTTGCCCAAGACCCTGCCTTTTCTAGGGGTTTTTATAGAGCAGGTCTAATGTGGGGGGAAAGGGCAACTCACAAAGTGAGCATAAGATAAGACAAAACTATGGTCAACCAAGTATACAAGTATAATTGCTCAGGTAAAATTGATTAAATCAGAATCAAATGGAGACATGATGACACCAACAACCTTTGATGCTAGAAAATTCTTCTATCTTCACACTCCCTTGTGTAAGCAGCTGCCTATAGTGTACATGGTTGCATTTTTCCAGAAGCCCATGTTGTATCTCTCCACTCCTGTGACACAGTGTTTTACTGTATGACATCATTCCAGCAGTGCTAAGGCCATTGCTGGAATGTACGGTGACCTGGAAGCCACTAACCACAGGATGTCCCTAACTCTAACCCTGAGGCTCCAAGACTACAACACTGTGCTTACATATACGGCTTCTTGCCCTAAACTCAGATATGGGGAATCTGAGTAGAGCATCTTCAATGCCTGCATTGCAGCCCATGTGATGCCCTGTCCAATAGGGATGAATCTGGGCAAGAACCAGAGGCTGTCCCCTTCATGCGTAGGAGCCTGTGACAAACCTATGCTTAGTGTAAATGAGGCTGCACACAGCTCCACAGAGTTGCCACACAGACTCCTGAAAGCCAAAGGGCACTGAAGCACTGGCAGGCAACACTGATGTTGGTGACAGCTGGTGAAACTGCAGAGACTACACAACTGCCCCACGGGAACCAAAGCCAATGCACCCTACCACCCTACCCAACTGACACCTTGGGACATGTTTACAGGTAAAAATACCTCTCCATGAAAGCTAGTCTGTAAAATCATAAATGACCACTCCACCAGATGCACAGAGACACAGGATACATGAAAGAACAAAAAGATGTAACTCCATCAAAGCCGAACAATAACTTTTTAGTAACTGATCCAAAGAAAATGTGTGAAATGCCTGAAAAGGATTTCAAAATATTGATCTTAAGGAAGTTCAGTGAGAGAGTGAATACAGCTAGGTAAGTCAAATCAAGAAAATCATGCTCTCAGTGAAAATGCAACAGGAAGATATTATTTTTTAAAATTCTTTTTATTTTTTATTTTAAAGAGAAAAATATAGAACAAAATTTCAAAACAGGTAGAGGTTAACAATGATTAATATTTTGTGTTTTGTTATCTTCAGATCACTTACTCAGAGTACAAACTACCTGCCTTTAATTGTCTGAACAATACTATCACAAACCTTTCTCTTTAATAAACTCAGAGAGATCAGTAGTATAAGTATCTTAACTATCATATATATATATATATATATATATATATATATATACACACACACACACATACACATATATATATGTATAAAATTTCTTTCAGCTTTCACACTAGGGAGACAATTCAATGTTTATACATGTATGTCTGATTTATTTCACTTAAAAGTATGGTCTGTAGTTGCATCCAGTTACCTATAAAAGTCTCAAGTTTATCCTTCTTTACAGCTGAGTACTACACGATTGTATAAAAATGCCACATCTTTTTTACCCATTCCTCAGTCAACAGGCACCTAGTTATTTCTAAAATTGTGCTGCTATAAACATGGGTGGACATATATCACTGTGGTATGATGCTTTTAATTTTTCTGGGAAGTTAGCCAGAAGGGTAATAGTTGGGTTAAAGTTGGGTAATAGTTGGGCCTCCAATCCTAGTTTTTCTGAGGAATCTCCACACTAATTTCCACAGTGATTGTACCAGTCTACACTCCCATTGACAGTAGAAGAGGTACCCTTTTTCCCCACAGCCCCTCCAGCATTTGTTGTTGGTTGACTTCTTGGTACTAGCCATTCTTTCTGTTGTGAGATGAAATCTCAGTGTTGTTTTAATTTTTATCTCTCCAATGACCAGTGACGTTGAACGTTTTTCATATATTTATGTGCTGTTTTTATTTCTTCATCTGAGAAGTGTGTACTTATCTCAAAAGCCCATTTTTCGATTGGATCTTAAATCTGGGAGATCTAATTTTTTGAGAGTTCTTTATATGTTCTCAGTGGTAATTCTGTGTCTGAGGAACAGCTGGCAAACATTTTTTCCCACATTGTGGGTTGTCTCTTCATTCTGTCGGTGGTTTCTCTGGCTGTGCAAAAGCTTTTTAATAAGATGAGATCCCAGTTGTTGTTTCTTTGTGATAGTTCCTGTGTGATCAGGGTTTTGTTCATAAAATTTTTGCCTACACCAGTGTCTTCAAGATTTTTTCCTACTCTAGCTTCCAGCAGATTTAATATTTCTGTTTTAATATTTAGATTTTTATCTGTTCCAAATTTAGTTTGGTGCATGGTGAAATATGTGGGTCCAACTTTAATTTCAAGAGTTGCAGAGCCAGTTTTTCCAGCATCATTTATTTAAGAGGCCATCTTTCTCCCAATGAATATGTTTAGCACCTTTGTCAAAGACTTAGTAAGTCTGGAGTTGTTTGTGCATCTTCTAACCTGTTCCACTGACATTCAAGTCTTTTTTTGTCAGTACCACACAATTTTGGTTTGTTTTTTTTTTTTCTTTTTGGTACTGGGGATTGAACTCATGACCTCACGCTCATCAGGCAGGTGCTTACAACACTGAGCCAAATCTCCGGTCCACCACACAGTTTTTATCACGGTGCTTTATAGTACAATTTTTTTTTTTTTAAATTTTTATTTAAGGAGAAAAGAAAAGAAAGAAAAAAAAACAGTGAAGGGGTACAAGTTATACAGATTTACAGAATAAAAAAATGCGCAGTAGGAAATCACTAGTTAATGGATTACATATTGCCATCTTAGAAATAATTGTTCAAGTCACAAAATTAAAGCTTGTAGAGTGGACATTCCACCAATGATACTGCAAACGGTTCTGATCAATGATCCAATAAAACTCTGTGATATCATTTTCTATCTTATACTTTTAAATATACATGCAGTTATATAGTTTAGAGCACTTTCTTTTCCTCTCTTTTGTACAGTGACTATTACACATTTTGGGTTTCATTGCTCCCACGGTTCTTGTTGCTTTTTTGGAAGAGAGTAAAACCAAATGTGACATAATAGAACAGAATTGGTCAAGTCAAAAGGGTGGACATAATAGATAATATAAAAACATAATACAAGGTGATCAACAATGGTTACCCTAATGCCTCCCGCTATTTCTAATAGAATTGCCTATATCATTAGTTGTAATACAATTGAACAAAACCGTAAAGAATAAAACCGACAAAACCAAAACATTGGAGACATTGTAGGTCTTCAAAAGTAGATAAAAGTTAACGAGAATGGGCGTTGTAATGAATCTCATTATCTTCTCAGCTGATGCCTAAACTTTCGAACCTGATACTATCCAGCAAAACAGAATATAGGAACCTCAGTCAAAAACAAGATGGTGAGAGCGATACAGGGCTTCAAATCGAGATAATAGAAAGTCGAAGTGGGTTACTATATTATATCCTGCTATATTTTTCCCTGTAATTAAATGGGTAAAAATAAAAAAGTAAATAATGGAGTGGAGATTGAGAAAAAAAAAGGGCATAACAGCGAAACAGGGCAGATCAAAACATAACCATTTAAGCAGAACAGTGTTTCACCACCAGCTAATCCTGACCCAAAAATAGTTACCATATTGACTCCCTCCCTGAAGTCCTTGAGTACAACTTCATACACTGTAGCATTAAGTATATCAAAACAATGTATATCCATTTAAGAGAATAACAGCATTACAGAGCATTTAGAATCGACCAACAGAAAATGAACAATGGTCTCTGTATAATCTCCTTGTCTTTAAAAGGTTTTTTCTTATATTATCGTACATAGTAAAATCCAATAAGATACAACCTGTTTAGACCATTGGAGACAGAAGAACAAAAGCTAGATGAGACCTCAAAACAAGATGGTACTAAATCAGCATTACCTATTAAGATGTCATTTTCTCCAAAAAAAGCTGTTCCTATCATCCAGTCTTCTCTGTCTCATTTCTGTTGAGCTCTTTTTCTGTCAGTAGCTGTCAGTTTGTCTTCTTCGTTTTGGTCTCTGCTCTATTCGTTGTGGCCTCCCCGCCCCTATTTCTGGGTTCTTTGTATTTTTCTTTTTTTAGAATATCCTGCAATACTTTCTGTAGGGTTGGATTGGTGGTTGCAAATTCCCCCAGTTCCTCTTTATCTTGGAAGCACCTCGTTTTTCCATCAATTTCCAGGGACAGTAGTGCAGGATATCTCAATCTTGGCTGTAGATTATTATCTTTCAAAGCTTGAATTATTTCTCCCCATGCTCTTCGTGATTTGATGGTTTGTGAAGAGAAATCTGCTGTAATTTTGATGGGTCTTCCCTTGTAAGTGATCTGTTTCTTGTCTCTTACAGCTTTTAATATTCTGTTCTTGTATTGAATTTCTGGAATTTTTATTATTATATGCCTGGGTGTTTCTCTGTTAGGGTTGTAGGTAGCTGGGGTCCTGTATGCCTCATACATTTGAGTATCTTTACCTTTTGCTAAATTAGGAAAATTCTCCTGGATTATTTCTGTGAGTAGCTTTTGTAGTTCACTTGTTTGTGTCCCTACTTCTTCTTTTATGTTCTTAATCCTTAAGTTATGGCTCCTCTTATCATCTTCTTGTCTTTGTATTATTGCTGTGTGTTTCTTTGTTATTTTTAAGAAGTTTTTCATTTCATTCTCCCATGTTTCAAGTCTGCCCTCCAATTCAGATAGTCTGTCCTTAGTTTCTTTCAAGCTGTTATGCCAGTCTTGGGTATATTTCTTGATTTCTTGATAGTCCCTTTGCACCTGCTTCACATACTCAATGCTTTCTCTGTTTTCTCCATCAAGCAATTCTCCCCTCTTTTTCTGTTCTTCCACTCCACCATCTGCTTTTTCCTGGGTGGTGCTTAGCATTTCTCTAACTATTCTGCATACTTCTAGCTTCAGGTCATTGATAACTTCATTCCTGAATTGGTCTATGAGGCTCTCTAAATGGCGCTTAATGTATATTGGTACAGTGTCCACTATTGCCTGATTCTCAGGATTGGGGGTCGAGGAGCCTTTTTTGTTGCTTCCCTTCCCCATATTTCCTGTTCCTTATAAAATGTAATCTTACACAGGAGGCCCGGCTTCCCTGCCTGTCAGCTACAGCTTGATCGAATTGCGCTGGCTAGTTGTTCCCGCTCACCGCTGCGCCCCAGGGAGTTGCGGAGGAAGCAGCCTACGCGGAAGTCGGTGGCTCCTCCGGGCCACCGTCAAGCTCTGGGATCTGGGCTAGGCCAGCCTAGGGAGTCCGCGAGCAGCGTCCCTCCGGCCAGGCACCTTTCACCAATCCCGTCCGAGAGGGAAATGCGCGGCTGCAGTTGCCACCGCGCCCTGCTCTTACAGGACTGCCCGCGCCCAGAAAATCCTCCGCTGGAGTCAGACTGCGGTAGGGAGTCAGTTCCTCGCTCACCTCGCCACCAGTCAGCCTTCCTTCCTGCCCGTCGCGTTTCCGAGACCGTTCCCAGACGCCCGTTCCCAGAGCTCGGGGGTCGCGTCTCTCCTTGCCGAGCCGCTGTGGAGGTGGCCGGCCGCCGCGCGGCGGGAAATCCAAACCGCGGTTTCCGATGGCGCGGAGTCGAGTCTCCACACCGAGATTTTTCTGTTCCTATTTTAGCGCCAGGGCTGTATTCCAAGTTGGATTCTCTCAGCCCAGTTCGTTCCTGAGTCAGCAGAGCATATCTCTACTGGTTCGTATCTCCTTAGTCCGCATCATTCCTGGCCTCTGAGCCGAGCCTTTAGAGAGCGTTCAGCAGTTGCTGTTGTCTGTCCGCCATGTTCTCAGGAATCCTCTATAGTACAATTTTAATTCAGGGATTGTGATGCCTCCTGCCTTGCCTTTGTTGCCCAAGATTGCCTTTGCTATTCTCGGTCTCTTCTGGTGCCAGATGAATTTTAGGATGGATTTCTCTAATTTGATGAGACACACTATTGGAATTTTGATTGAGATTGCATTGAATCTTTGTAGCAGTTTTGGAAGTATGGCTGTTTTCACTATATTGGTTCTTCCTGCCAAAGAGCCAGGGATATCTTTCAGTTTTCTAATGTCCTCTTCAATCTCCTTTTTCAGAGTAGAGATCTTTTACATTCTTCATTAGGTTGGTTCCTAGATATTCCATTTTTTGGATACTATTGTGAAAAGTGTTGTTTCTATAATTTCTCTCTGCATAAGTTTGTTATTCATGTGTAGGAAGGGTATTGATTTTTGAGTGTTGAATTTGTTTCCAGCTATGCTACCAAATTTGTGTATTAAATATGAAGTCTTTTGGTAGAGTTTTTGTGGTTTTCTATGTAAAGTATCATGCCATCTGCAAATAACAATAGTTTAACTTCTTTCTTGCCTATCTTTATTCCTTTAATTTCTTTCTCTTGTCTAATTGCTCTAGCTAAAATTTCCAGAACAATGTTGAATAAGAGCAGAGACAGTGGACATCCTTGTGTTGTTCCCAGTTTTAGAGAAATAGTTTGCAGTTTTTGTCCATTTAGTATGATGTTGGCTGTTGGTTGTCATAGATGGCTTTTACCAGATTGTCATAAAGACCATCTATTTGAATTTTCTGCAGGGGTTTTTTTTTTTTTTTTTTGTATAATGAATGAGCACTGAACTTTGTCAAAAACATTTTATGCATACATTAAGATGATCATTTGATTTTTGTCCTTGGCTCTGTTACATTTATTGATTTACATATGTTGAACCATCCCTGCATCCCTGGGATGAATCCAACTTGATCATAGCATACAATCTTCTTGATGATTTGTTGCATTCTGTCTGTCAGTATCTTATTGAGGATTTTTGCTCTTCCTTAGTTGGGTCTTTATCCAGTTTTGGTATAAGGATAATGCTTGCTTCCAGGAATGAATTTGGAAGTATTTCTTCCCTTTCAATTTCATTAAAGTTTTGATAAGTAGTGGTGTTGTCTTCTCTAAATTTCTTGTAGAATTCAGCAGTGAATCTGGTAGGGCCTGAGCTTTTATTGTTGTTGTTGTAGATAAGTTTTTAATTACATCTTAGATTTCATTGATTGATATTGGTTTGTTTAGGATTTATATCTTTTTGATTCAGCTTTGTTAATTTATATGTATCTAGAAATCTGCCCATTTCTTCTACATTTTCCATCTTATTAGAATACAAATTTTCATTGTAGGTATAGACAGATGATCTTCTGGGTATCTACAGGGTTTGTTGTGATTTCACCCTTAATTGCATGACTTTGAGTCTTTTCTTTCTTTTTTGATAAGGTTGGATAAGGGTTTGTCAATTTTATTTAATCTTTTAAAGAACCAATTCTTCAATTCATTGATTCTTTGTTTTTAAAGTCTCCAGTGTATTAATTTGCGCTCTGAGAATACAATTGCCTCCCTCATACAAACTTTTGACTTAGCCTGCTCTTCTTTTTCTAGAAGTTTGAGGATCACCTTTAAATTGTTTATATGTGCTTGCTCT
The DNA here is from genome assembly GCF_034190915.1 of Cavia porcellus. Taxonomy (NCBI): domain Eukaryota; kingdom Metazoa; phylum Chordata; class Mammalia; order Rodentia; family Caviidae; genus Cavia; species Cavia porcellus. The sequence goes on along the minus strand of NW_026947509.1, from coordinate 22,581,869 downwards.
GTTTTCTTGTTATGGGTATTTACTTCTATCAATTTTCCTCTTAGGACTGCTTTCATTGTGTCCCATAAATTCTAGTATGTTGTATTGTCATTGTCATTCAAATGTAAAAACTGTCTAATTTCTTCCTTAATTTAATCTGTGACCCATTTGTTGTTCAGGAGGATACTACTCAATTTCCATGTGTTTATGAAGTTCTTATGATTTCTTTTGTCACGGATTTCCAATTTCATTGCACTATGGTCTGATAATATGCCTGGGATAATTTCAGTTCCTTTGTATTGACCTAAGCATGTTCTATGAGCTAGTATGTGGTCTGTTTTGGAGAACATTCCATGTGCATCCGAGAAGGATGCACGTTCTAATGTTATGGGGTGGAACACTCTATAGACATCTATCAAGTCTATTTGTCCACAATCTTGTTTCAGTCCTAATATTTGATTGTTGATTTTTTTGCAGAGTTGATGTGTCTTTTTATGACAGTGGGATATTGGGGTCCCCCAATACAATTGTATTATGGCTTATTTGATTTTTCATGTCTGTTAGTATTTATTTTATAGTTGAGTGCACTGATGTTTGTTGCATATATATTTATGATTGTTATCTTTTCCTCTTGGATTGTTCCCTTTAAAAGGAGGCAGTGACTTTCTTTATCTCTCTTAATCAGTCTTGGCTTGAAGTTCAGTTTTTCTGCAAATAGAATAGCCACCCCTGCTTTTTTCTGGGTTCTTGATACATGAAGTATTATTTTCCATCCTTTGACTTTCAGTCTATGAATTTCTTTTTTATTAAATGTATTTCCTGTATTCAACATACTGTTGGATCTTGCTTCTTGATCCATTCTGCCAGTTTGTGTCTTTTGATTGATGAACTGAGACTATTAACACTGATTGTTATAACTGATATGTGTTGACTTATCCTTGTCACATTATTTTCCTGTTGTAAGCTCTCCTCTCTTTTTTTCCTCCTCTGTTTAATTGCTTGTCTTCCCTAGTAGATTCCTTCTGTTGGGATTCATGGAGATGTAGACCATATTATCTCTTTCTAGAATGTCCTTCGAGACATTTTGGAGTGCTGGTTTGGTGGTTATAAATTTCTTCAGATGTTCTTTGTGTTGAAAGTATTTAATTTCTCCACCAGTTTTGAAAGATAGTTTTTCAGGATACCTTAACCTGAGTTGAAGGTCGTTATCTTTTAGAATTTGGAATACGTCACTCCAAGCTCTCCTTGACTTGAGAGTTTGAGCTGAGAAGTCAGCTGTGATTCTGATGGGCTTTTCTTTGTTTCTTTTCTATAACAGCTCTTAAGATTCTACTCTTGTGTGAAATTTCTGGAATATTGACTCTCATATGTCTAGCTGTAGATATTTTTTGGCCCTGGCTAATTGGAGTTTGATATGCCTCAGTTATCTGTATGACAAATTCTTTTTCTCTACCAGGGAAGTTTTCAGCCAAGATGTCTGTGAACATTTTTAAATATCATTTGTAGAATCTACTTTTTCTTTGACTCCAACCAATCTTAAGTTATTCTTCTTTGTCTCATCTATCAGCTGCTGGATTGCTTATTCATGGTCCCTTGCTATTTTTCAGAAACCTTTCTTTTCCTTGTCACTAACTTAAGCCTGTTTTAAATATCTGAGATCCTATCCTCACATTGGCCTAATCTACTATGAATATTTTCAGTGGGATTTCTATTCTCCTGGATATTTGCTTGAATCTGTTTTATAGATTCCATTTCTTTCCTATGCTGAGCATTCATTGCTTGCATAATTTTCTTAAGCTCATCTGTTTTTTTTGTCTGTATCTGCTCTAGTGTCATTAAGCATCCTCTTTATTTTGGACAACAAAATAGTTACCTGAGAGATTATTTCTGGTTTGATTTTTTTCCAGAACCTCATTGAATTACTTTGTTGTTACTATTTTAGAGAGGTCTGGTGGGAGGCTTTTGGACTGTCCAACTTCACTGCCCCCTGGATTTTCCTTTGTTGAACTTGATGTTTGAGGTTGCATTTTGTTTAAGTGTCTTCTCATTTTCTCTCTCCTTTTTTACTTTAATTCCCAGAATGATGATTATAAATTGCCTACCATGAGTTGTTTCAGTTAGATGGACAGAAAAAATAAAGACCTAAAGTCAGATATGGAAGAGAGACATTACAATTGACATATCAAAAAGCAGGAGACTCTGAGAAACCACTATGACCTATTATATGCTAACAAATTAGTGTTAAAGAGAGGATAATTCCATGGAACCAAAAACCTACCAAAATTAAATCAGGAAGAATAGAAAATCTAAACAGGTCAATAACAGATAATGAGACTGACTCAGTAATAAGTTTCCTATCAAAACTACATGACAAATTGGACTCATTGCTGAATTCTACCAAATATTCAAAAAAGAACTAGTACCAATTCCAAAAATTGTGATGGAGGAAATCCTCTCACACCCTTTCTATAAAGCCAGTATCACGCTATACCAAAACCAGACAAAGACATAATAAAAGGAAAACTAAAGTCAAATATTCATATAGATACAAAAAAAAAAAAACTTCAACCAAATACTAACAAATCAAATACAACAAAACATCTAACATTATTCATCATGATCAAGTGGGATTCAGCCCAGAGATACAAGGATGGTTCAATATACATAAATCAGAATATGTAATATATCACATTAACAGAATGTTGAGAACATATGACCATCTCAAAAAGCAGAAAAAAATCCAATAAAATTCAATATTCTTCCATGATAAAATCTTTCAACAAACTATAAAAGTTAGGGGAGACATGTATCTTAACACAATAAAGGCCATATGTGACAAAATCACAGATAACATACTGAATAGGGAAGAGTTGAAAGCTTTTCCTATAAAGCTGGAATGCACAAAGCTGTCCATGCTCAGCACTTTATTCAGCATTACTAACAGAACTCTTGGCCAGAGCAATAAGGCAAAAGGAAGACTTAAAGGGCATCCACACTGGAAAGGAAGACACCAAATCATTCATGTCTGCAAGATGATTTGCTCTTACATGTACAAAATACTGGAAACACACACACACACATACATACACATACTTTCAATAAATGCATTCAACTGAGTAGCAGAATACAAAATCAACAGGCAAAAACCAATAGTGTTTAGTTTAGTTTAGTTTAGTTTAGTTTAGTTTTGTTTTAGACAGGGTCTTGCTGTATTGCTCAGGTGGACCATGAACCCATAATCCCTCCAAATGAGATTACAGGCATGTGCCACCTCAGCTAGAAATTAATGGCATTTCTAAAAGCTATTAACAAACTAGTTTAAAAGGAAATGAAGAAAGCAATCTACTTACAACATGTACCTAAAAATAATAAAATAAAATGTCTTGGAATAAATTAAGAAGATCACTAAAATAATTATGTAACACTGAAGAAAGAAATGCAATAGAAAACACCCTTACACATGCATGCATGTTGTCCCATGTTCTGAGATTGGAAGAATTAATATTGTTAAAATGCTAATCCTTACCAAAGGATTCAGTGTGATCTTCTTCAAAGAATTAATGATTTCTACACAGAAATATTTTAGGAAAAAAATCTTAAAATTAGCATGAAACCACACCCACATACACACGCGCACATACAAACTTGAAAAATCACAAGAAATTTTGAGGGGAAAAAAAGATAGGGGTACCTACCTGCCTTCAAAACATCTACAGAATAATACTAACCAAAACAGCATGGTACAGATAAAAAATTGTAAGTTAACGAAACATAATAGAAAGCTCATAAAGAAATGTCACTATATACAAAATAAAATCAAAATAATTACTTAAGTGTGAAATCAGAAACTAACTAGAAGAAAACATGGGGGAAACACATCACATCTTTGGTCTTGACAAGAATTTTTTGAGTCAAATCTCTAAAGCAAAAGAAGACAGACAGAATTCAAACTACAAAGAATCTATACAACAAAGGAAATAATCAACAGAGTAAAGGGACAATGTATGGAATGGGAAAAATATTTGCAAACTGCAGCTAATGAATGGTGTGGTGGATTAACTGGTGGTAATACCGGCTGAAATGAACTGGCATGATGCTGAGTGCAGGTGGCCCACCTGAGCATTGTTGCCAAGGTAAGAAAGAGAACTAGAGAGAAAGAAGTAGGGCTTTTGGTTCTCTGTGATATTGTTGCCATTGGTTCTCCTGGAGGAGCTTGTCAAGGTTCTTTCCTGATACAAACGTGGCTGTTCGCAGTGACAGTGGAGCTCAGGACCTCTCTGTCACTGAGAATGGCTGCAGTTCACTTTGGGGGAGCTCTGGTCTTTACTGTTTCCTGGCTCCAAAGGGGGAAATGGTGTGCTGTTCAGTCTCCAGGAGAAGCCTGTCATGCTGGCTTCCTGATCTGAACTCGGCCGTTCTCATCATCAGAGGAGCTCAGGATTTCATTTTGCTGAGAATGGCTGTGGTACTTTTGGGGGAACCCTGGTCCTTATTTTGAGCATTGCTTCCCGGCTGTAACGCAGAACCCTCAGTCTGCTGACACAGATCCTTCACCCTTCTGGTGAAGAGTTTCTAGCTTCCACCTCTGACCTTTTGCCTTCCTAGTGCAGATTCATGAAACAGACTTGCATGAGTCATTGTCATCAGCTGTAGGCCTCCAGTTAGACTCACAGGGGGCACTGTCATGGGCTCTAGGTCTTCAGCTGGACTCATGCAGGGTGTTGCCATGGGACCCAGGTCTTCAGCTGGATTCTTTGGGTCTTAGTGTGTGGACAGATCTCCTGCATTCTTTTTTTCATATTTGACTCTTTGAGTAACCATTACAAAACAATTCCATGAATTATGTGTCCTGTATATGTAATTGTTCTCCTTATAATCCCTAACTACAACAAAATATTACTATCTAGACTATATAAGGAACTCAAACATATCAATTGCAAAAAGAAAAAAATCTCCAGATAACCTAATTTTTAAATCATCAAAAAATTTGAACAGACACTTTTAAAGAAGACATGCAAACCTGGGTGTGGTGGTGCATGTGTGTAATACTAGCAATTGGGAGCCTGAGGCAGGAGGGTTGTTGCAAATTTAAGACCAGCCATACTACAAAGTGAGCTCAAGCCCAGCCTGAACTGCATAGTGAGATCCTATCTCAAAAAAAAAAAAAAGAGTAAAGCAAACATTTCATTAATAAAATAAATAGGACATGCAAATGGTCAATAAATATATGGAAAAATGTTTGGCATCACTGATCATCAGAGAAATGCTTATCGAATCACAATGAGATATAATTTTACCAGATTAGAAATGGCTATTATCACAAAGACAAGGAAATACAAGTCCTAATAAATCTGGGAGGAAAGGAGAGTTCTAACAAACTGTTGATGTGAATGTAAATTTGTGCAGCCATTATCAACCATAGTACAGAGTTTCCTCAAAAAATTAGACTTATGCCGGGGATTTAGCTGAGTGGCATAAGCACCAGCCTGGCAAGCGTGATGTTCCATGCCCCAGTACCCCCATTAAAATTAGACTTACCATATGATCCAACAATCCCATTACAGAATATATATCCAATGGAAATGAAATCAGTATGTCAAAGAGATATTTGTACTTTCATGTTTACTGCAGTACTATTCACAATAACCCAGATATGGTATCAACCTAATTGTCCATCAATGGATAAAGGGATAAAGAAAATATAGTATATGGACAGAATGGAATACTATTAAGTCATAAAAAGGAAAATTGGATGAGGATCTGTCATTTATTTTATTTTTTATTTTAAAGAAGATAAGACAAAATACAACTAATCAAAACCAACCAAATCAAATCAAAACAGTATAAGAGACACAGGACTTTAAAACATGAAATCAACAATAGTTACCATAATGTCTTTTGATATCTTCAAAATAGCTGCAGATAACTTTGGACATAGTAAAAATCAAACAGAAGAAAAAGGTATAGAAACAACAAAAACAAGACAATGCATGCAATAAAGGACTTCAAAACAAGCCAGTAGTAATCCAAAATTCCTGCCATTATTAATATATCTTGCTATCCTTGAAATGGCTTTTTCTGTCATCGGATTTAACATAATCAAACAAAACAAAAGAGAATAAAACCCAACCCAACAAAACAATGGAAATGATATGGGATCTCAAAATAAGACCACAAGGAATCAACAATGGCTACAACCCTCAGAAGGAGATCCCCTAGATGCCACACTGCGTACTGATATACTCTGAATCTATGATCAGACCACTGGCCGTAGACCTGCAGTGTCAGTGAACACCAAAGCACCGCAGGCATCCAATTTCACTTCACCCTGATAGCTACCATCACAGCCTGTGCTTCTCTGGACAAACCGGTCACTTACGGGATGGGGGTGAGGAGGCTGGTACTTCTTGTTTGCCAGTCCTCGCACTGCAAGGGGCTGGGGTTTCCAAGGCTGTCCCAGTCCAGCAGTGGCCTGCACATAGGGCAGTTTCCCAGACTGGGCTTTTTTGCTGGTGTGGCCTTGTTCTCTCTCCTCGAAGTGTGAAAATGGCCAAGACCTGTTATTTGTGGCAACACAGATAAGGCTGACACTGCCTTTTAAAAGCTGACCTTATAAAAATTATTTTAAAGTTGACTTTATAGAAGTATAAAGTAGAATGGAGATTACCAGTGACTGGGGAGGTGAATGTAGGTGAGAGAGTTTAAGCAACAGGCACAAAGTTACAGAGAGTGATAATGTGTTCTAATCCTGTATTGCACTAGAGAGTGACTATAGATAACAATAAATATCATAAAATTCAAAATAGCCAGAAGAAGTTTGAAAGTCTGCATCATAAAGGAATTACAAATCTTTCAGCTAATTATTCAAATTTGAGCACTACATATTGAATACTCTATAGACAAATTAATTCCAACTTTTTCATTTTCTTCCATTTTGTTCCTTCCCCTCAGGATTCCATTTCCTACTCCTCCCAGCCCCAATGGGGCTATTGTCAGGCTAGGAGTGGCCAAAGTTCTGTGTTACTTGTAATGATCCGTCACATCCCTGTGAAAATAGAACTGCCTAATATTAGGCGGGAGTTCCCATTTGAGAAGTATAATTGGATTGATTACTTTAACTAAAAGTGATTGCTATTCTTGATCTGAACAAACAACACAAACTTTTGTTTGAAAGTTGTAGAAACAGCCAAGAGAGTTGGAAAGAGGCTGAGTGGGGCTCATTATACTAATTCCCTAGGAGTTCCAAGCCCCACCAAACTACAGAGATGAATAGCTCCCTTAAGGAAACAAAGCAGCAGCCCAGATCCTTCAGCCCTGATGTCACTTCCACAAAGAGATGTGTTTATCCAAGAAGCAGCTCACCCCCTCCCTGCTCCCCAGAGCCCCATTGTCCATAGGAGAAATCTCATCTCATGGAGACTGGGCCCATGCGAGGATGAAAGATTTCTTTGTCAGAATTGCCCTATTACGCCAAAGGAGGATGAAGGAGAAAAGCTTCAAATAACTCCTTTTCCAAGGCTGTCCCCAGGATGAGCTTCTGAAAGAAGAGATTTTCAAGCACCTGACTCATTGGGCTCTTTGAGCTGAATGGTAACAGAGTCCAAGAAATCATCTCCACTATAAGGAATGCAGCTGCCAACTGAAGAAGCTTTGGGAAGGACAGGTGTCTTTAAGACGATGCCATCAAATTCATGAAATTCTGTTCTCATACCAACAATGTAAGACCTGCATCTAGGGCCCAGGGGCAAGACTGCAACCCTAAGAAACAGCCCTAAGAACCAGTTATCACCTGCAATCCCTAGAGTAGTATATTCAGAATGACTTCTCCCAGCCAACTGCTAGACAGATACCTGACCCTAGATCTTCACGGTCATCTGTGTCTGGGTAGCTCAGATGACCAAGCACCAGGGACTTCTCAAACGCTCTTCTTCCCTGCACTTGTTTATATATCCCGTTTCACAGTCTGCCACATCGAGCCCAGATACTGAGTCTCGACTGTAACTTTAGCCCTACCATCCAAGTCAATGCCAGACCGCTGCAGAGACTGTTAACATTAAGTCGATCAGAGCCATTACACTACTCAGTCCACTGAAGAGCTTCCCCTGGCCCAATTACACTGTTGTCCTTCCTGGTATTCTGTACAAAAGCCAAAGCTCTGGACGACATTGAATCTGGTGAAATTCTTCATACTTTATCATTGATCAGAAAGACCTCACCTCATTCTAAGTGTACTAGACCCACTCCGAAGCAGGTGAAGTTCCAACCGTGGCAAAACAAATCTACAAGTGAAGCGTACATTCCCACTGAGTGCTACACAACTGTGCTTTAAAGTCAAGAGCAATGTGGGAGAATGGCGCATCGGATCCAGGCTCTCCGGCTACCAGGTGTGTCACTCTTTCCTTCACCAAGCAGGAGAAAGGGAGAAATACCTGGATTCACGAAGTCACCAGCTTCCCTTTGTACCTCTCAACTAGTGACCTTTGGTTTGAAACAAGAAAACTAATAGTTGAACGCTGGCCCATCTGCAGGTCATGTAAGTTGCTATAAGGCCTTTCAGGGTTTCTCTGTGGTAAGTTCATGCTTTCCTCCTCTATCCTGCTCCCATTCACCTCACCATCTATTTTTATTTTTCTCCCAGTGTGTCCCACACAGTGCCTGGGACTGATAGCCATTCCGTTAACCCCTGATAGTGTTACTTGGTGTCTGGTTCATGTTAGATTCTGTTTTTGTTCTGGAAAGAGCAGAGTAAGTTTCTGGGCCACCTGGGGTCACCTTTGAACCAAATGCTTAGGCTGCAGAGGCCTCCTTAGCAACCACTGGTGCATCTAGACAAACGATGAGCCTGGAGGTGACTCCTGAGGAGTGGTCCTATTATATCCTCAGAGGGTGATATGTCAGTGCTAATGTTAGCTTTGTGGGACAACTTTGAATAATGTAGCCTAACTTAAAAGAAGACAAAACAATAAAAAGCGAAATGTTAATATAAATGTTTATATAGTTTAACAGTTCATTCTTCCTACTAAAATTACTTGATACGCCTACCTCTCCTATCATCTCTTTCCTCCAAAGTATGTAAACTGGGCTTTGATCTTGTTCCCCAAATAATTTTTGCTATGACTGTGCCTGATGATTAAAGTAGTCATTGAAAATGCTTAAAGAAAGAAACTCCCAGAGATGCAGACTTTTAGAGAGACCTAACTAATCTTCATTGTTTGGGTTTGATTTTGTTTCTTCTTTTTTATTTTGCAGCCAGGCTCTCTGTAACATACCCAACCAGACTTCCATCTATATGTTAACTCAAACCCTAGGCCATTTCAAAGATAGGGAGTCTACCTTTAGATAATGTAAGGAGATGCCTCCACCTCCTCAAGAGCTAAAGCTCTCTTCAGATGGACTTATTTAAGACAGCTTGGCATGCTGACTCTGCAAGGTTCTTGAGCCCCAGCATGTATTTACTACATGAGTAACATGTCTCCTCTATGTCAAATGCCTACCGAATGCATCTTTCAGATGCCTGAGTTGGTATAATTCATTTAGTCAATAAATGTGCATTAAAGTTGATCATTTTAAGAAAATTTGCTCTAAATGCTATAAGAAACACACATTAGTAAAGCATTGTTGACTCACTGAGCAACAAATGAAAACTAATTATAATAATAAGATAAAATGTAATAAAATTATGAGAGACCCAAAGGGAAAAGCTTATTCACTCAGAGAAGTCTCCATAAAGAAGGTAGCACTTATTGACACAAGACTTTAAGGATAAAGAGGATTTAAAAGCCTGTTTCTTACAAAAGACTGTCATACATAAAAGTAGATACAAGAAAATGTATAAGGAATGAAAAACATTGTAAAGGGTGTATGATATTTAAAACCCAGCGTTCATATGAGAGAAGGAGCGGGAAATATTTGGGAACAAATTATTAAGAACTTTGAATATGAAACTCCTATTACGAAGTTTTTATCTATGCAGACATTATATGGATTTTCCTGTATGTAACTTATGAGAATTGTGCTTTTCGCTCATAGGCTTCCTCTTTCCTTTTTATTAAACCAAATACTAGACAAAGTCACCAATGATTCAGGCCATCTTCAAATACCAACACCCTCAGACATGAAATGTTTAGCAATAAACACCCAATATTGCAGAAAAGATATGGATAAGTGGTTTTGAAAGCAGATTATTTAGCTAGGAAGAAAGGAATTTGTTAAGAAAGAAATATAGCTAAGAAGAGTAAGATGAAGATTATTGGTTCTGAGCCTTGTGGAAACAGTACTTTGTCCTCTAATACACACACTAGAGAACAAACACAACACTGGTACCCTCAGAAATTCTGCAAAAGAACATATGTGGTAGAAAAATATGTCCTTCACAGAAAAAAAGGATTTCTGCACCCCAAACTGTGATGCTCATGCATTTTACCTGGAAGTTGCAGGTTATCCTCAGATCCTCAGAACATCCTGACTCCTGATGCCAAGCTCCTCTGAGCAGACATCACGGGCAGAGGTCAGAGGAGCCATGGGGAACCGCACCACAGTCACAGAGATTGTCTTGCTGGGCCTCTCAGATGCCTGTGAGCTGCAGATGCTCATCTTCCTGGGGCTGCTCCTCACCTACCTCCTCACGCTGCTGGGGAACCTCCTCATCATAGTCATCACGCTCTTGGACAGTCGCCTCCACACCCCCATGTACTACTTCCTCCGCAACTTTGCTGTCCTGGAGATCTGGTTCACCTCAGTCATCTTCCCCAAGATGCTGACCAACATCCTCACGGGCCACAGGACCATCTCCCTACCAGCTTGTTTACTCCAGGATTTCCTCTATTTCTTCCTAGGCACAACAGAGTTCTTCCTATTGGCTGTGATGTCCTTTGACAGGTATGTGGCCATCTGCAACCCCTTGCGTTATGCCACCATCATGAGCAAAAGGCTGTGTGTCCAGCTGGTGCTCTCTGCATGGATGACAGGATTGCTCCTCATCTTGGTTCCAACATTCATCGTATGTCAGCAGCCCTTCTGTGGCCCTAATATCATCAACCATTTCTTCTGTGACAGCTTTCCACTCCTGGAGCTCATATGTGCAGATACAAGTCTGATAGAGCTTCTGGGTTTTGTTACAGCCAACTGCATCCTCCTGGGCACTCTGGCTGTCACGGCCACCTGTTACGGCCACATCCTCCACACCATCCTGCACATCCCCTCAGCCAAGGAGAGGCAGAAAGCCTTCTCCACCTGCTCCTCCCACATCACTGTGGTGTCTCTCTTCTATGGCAGCTGCATCTTCATGTACATCCGGTCAGGCAAGGGTGGGCAGGGGGAAGACCAGAATAAGGTGGTGGCGCTACTCAACACTGTGGTGACCCCAGTGCTCAACCCCTTCATCTACACCCTGAGGAACAAACAGGTGAAGCAGGCCTTCAGGGAGCAAATGAGCAAGGTCTTCTCTTAAACCTGTGGCAGTAAAAGGTTGACGTTGATATTCCAGACAAACTAAGAGAATATTAATCCTTAATGCAACTGTGACCTTTTCTTTGATTTTTCTGTTGTCTGGTGACTATACCACTCAGCATAAACTCCAACGCAGGTGCATACAGCCTGAGACCCTCGGGTTGCACGCAGCCATGGACAGCTAGTACTGTGGCTCTGATACATCATAAATGTTTCACAGTGAAACTGAAATTCCTAGTGATAGTTTCCGTGACTCAACTGCAGGGAGTTCCAGCACAGCCCGTGTGAGCGCCAGCGGAACACAATGTAGGGGTGGGTGCACAGCTCCCTCTGCCTCCTGTGCGCATCACGCAGTCAGTGAAACAGAAACCCGGGTGTATTCGATATCACACGTGCTGGTGTGCCGTGGAGAGTAAACTGCAGAGATTATTGATGGCAATGTTTGTCCCTGCCCACACGTATGTGTGCCTGTGCAGACAGGCATTCATCGTTTCTAAGCAGACATGTAAGTTTCTTATTTAAGTAGTAAACTTTGGCTTGCTCTGTGTTACTTTATAAAATAATTTAGTACCTTAAAACATAAAAACTAAAAGGAGTTTTATTATGTATATTCATTAACTGTATATTTTATGTGTGACCCAAGACAATCCCTCTTCACTCAGTGCCATGCCAAAAGGCACTTGTGCTCTAAGGCTTTTGGACCCTCAAGACATTTTTAGTTATAGGATTTGAATTTTTCTGTTCATTCCATCTATGTCTAGTGCACTTCTGTAAAAAACATGAGGTTTTTTAGTATAGTGACAAGCTCTGCAATTTAGTATAAACCTCCACTGTCATAGCCACAGAGATAGCATTTTCCTGCACTGGCTGCCTTGTGTCAGTTTCTCCAACACCTTCAGAAGACAGAGTGTCCTCTGCTAGCATCATCTTCATTTAAAATCTGTAGGTCTGTCAAGAAATACACCCAAAAGAGCTAAAACCTGACTAAGTCTCACTGCTTATTACATTGCGTATAAGCTATGTATACTTAGTAGACTTCCTATTAAAACAGAAATTCCCCATTCCATCATAGTCTTTCGTCTACTGGTTGTATCACCTCTCTGAGCCCAATTTCTTCACCTGTAAAGTGAAGAAGACAATCGCCATTCCAAAGGATTATGGGAAGTCAAATGCATTATTCTATACTCAGTGCTTTGAATAGTGGCTGGAAGGTACAATTGAAAAAAGAAATTCCATTTGTCCGGCTGTCCCTCTTCTAGGTGTCTTCTGAAAGAGTTTAAAACACCATATAGTGACATATGCATGTACATGTTTATAGCAGTGCAATTCACAATAGCTAAATCTTGGAAGCAGCCTATAGGCCCATCTACAGGTGAAGGGATGTTGGTGTTAGTGAGAGCTCTCTAAGTTCCCAAGGGGAAGAATGACGAGAGGATAAGGAGACTAAAGACAGAGACAGAAGCCCTTCCTCCACATGGGAGAAAAAGACTGCTCAACCCCCACAGTGTGTTTATTGATACACTGGTCATACCACATCCCCTTGCTGAGCTAGCTGACTTCTTACAGCCCTTGTTCTCGGGCCTGAACACCTGTTCACCTCCAGCACTGCGTGCCCTCAGGGGTTTCTCAGGAGCTCCATGCCCTTGGTGCACTCCTGTTCAGGCACTTGTGCTTTTGGCTCTGCCCCTGGGAATGCTCACCAGCTCAGCAGCTGCCAACCTCTCCCCTTTTCTGTACTTGTAGTTGATCCAGTTGCATTTGGAAAAGCTGTGTTTGAAGGGCTCTGTAGACAGCTGTCTTATGGTTATAATTTTCTGCTGGATGTTTAAGACCAGGTTAAAGCCAGACCTGTACAATTCAAAATCAATTTCTTGCTATTTCTCCAGGTTAGTGACATCTCCTCAGGAATTATCCGGGCCATGTACAGCACCTGTTAGTGTTTCTGTCTGTGTCAGCCATCTGGATGAGTCACAGCCATTGCTTTACCAGCTGGCTTTCCGTGATAGCTTAGGAGATTTTTGTCTCCTAGAGACTCTCCTCAGGCACCCTATGTATCACAGATCATCTTCCTATGTGGTCCCCTAATCTCCCTCATCAGAAGAATAGGGACTCACTAAGTTACAGGACATCACTGCAGAGTTTCCCTTATATCCCAGGACCTTGTTGACCTCGGAGGGCTGTCCTCTTAGCCCACCTATCTTTCTAATCTTTTGGTCTCTAAACCTTAGTAGTTTAACATGCAAAGAGAAGACTACTACATGACATCGTAGTCGTAGTGGCAGCAGGAAGTTTACTATTGCTCTCTAACCTGAATATCAAGCATCTTAGAATAATTTAAAACCTTAATTCTCTAACAAGCATGGATATTCTAAGATTAGAATCCTTTAAAAATTTCCATTACACGATAAAAAGGAAAAAGACAAAAGAAAAAAAAAGATGGGGGCTGGGGGTTTAGCTCAGCGGCCTAAGTGCCTGTCTTGCAAGAAGACATTCGTGAGTTTAATCCCTCGTACTGATAAAAAGGAAAAAGACAAAAAAAAATTACATTACACTTACATATTTTACACAAAAACTTAGAAATCAAAAAACCACACATAAATTTACAATATGGCAATCATGCTGACATAAATTTTCATTTTGACATAGAATTTTTCTCCCTTTTAAAAAATTATCCTTATCTAAGACATAACACACCTTTACCTGATTGACCTTTAAGGGAATGTATATTACATAAGTTCTTTGTCAAACATGGGTGTCTTTTTTTTTTTTTCCCCTGTCTTTTTCCTTTTTATCGGTACCGGGGATCAAACTCACAACTGCCTGCTTGCAAGGCAGGCACTTATGCCGCTGAGCTAAATCCCCAGCCCCAAAGATGGATGTCTTAATTTGGAAGAAAAGTAGCACTATAAACAGTCCTTTATACACACTTCAGAAGACCTGCACATCTGCATGCAGGAATGCATTCAGCATCCTACAAAAACAGTTGTAGCCATATTAAAACCTTTGTACAAGAACATGGTTAAATCAAAAAATCATATTGTCTGGACAACTTAATCCTCTTGATGATAACACAGACATATCACAATATTTTTAATAACATTTATTAGGGTGTCTCCCATAATGCTAGAGCTCATTGGGGCCTCCTGTTAATGAACAAAGGCTGAGACTTTTCCCAGCCAGTTGCTCCTTTATTCACCAAAGGGAGCCTTAACCAATAATTCTCCAGCCCAAAAGGTCACCTTAGTTACCTTAGCAAATTTCTGGTGCTCTCTCAGAAAATCTACTTTGATATTATGTTGACCAGCTGGTAACACATACTTTTAAATCTACAAATTATGAACAAATATTCCAAAACTGTAAAAGGAAACCAAAAGGAAAAAAGAAAAGAAAGTTGACCTCAAATAAAAAAAGAGCTGTTTACATATATGACAAACAGCCAAAGTGACACACAACTTTACAGACTGACAATCAGACAAACAGATATACCAGCAGGCTGACAGTCAAGACATCTTACAAAGTCAGAGTACACTCAAATATCTCAATATATTTTTAACTGGATCAAATTATATCACTTTCACAATTTTAGGAATTTATAACTATGAATGGACTATTCAGGTTTTGTTGTAAGTCAATCAGCAGGGATCTCTTGAGTGTTTATCTTTAGTTAATCTATATTCTTGTTACTTTGTCTTTAGAATACCAATCACTTCCAAGAAAATGGCAGAGTAATGAGCAGCAGAGGAAGAAAAGGATGGTGTCCAGACCCTGGAACACAGCAAGGTGACAGAGAGAGAGAGACAGAGAGAGAGAGAGGTGGGTCCTATGACACGGGAAGGATCTGAACTGTGACTTGAAACTCATAGAGAGAGATAATTCAGGAATTCAGTAAAAAATAGGAACCCCAGGGAGGTGGTCCTGCCACATGGGAAGAAACAGCTAGGAAGCCATGCAGCCTCCCTGTGTGTTGCGGGGGGGTGCTGTAGGCCAGGGAGAGGAAGCCAGGAAGATGCCCCCACCTCCTGCCGCACCTCTCCCCTGGAATAAGCAGCCAGATGCCACCAGACCTAAGATGATTGGAGCTGGGGAGCAACCTGACATTTATATTGTTTGACTGACTTTGCAGGCCTGGGACAAGTGGTCTGGGCAACTATTTAGAGAACAACAGTATGCGACATGGTAACAATTGTGGGTTGCCTACTGTCCTATCACTGTTTTGTTTTGTTTTGTTCTGCAAAGCTTTATTCTGACCTGGCTCAATCCTTTTGGGCGGCCACTTTCCTTATATCAGTCACCATGCTGCTCAGCTCCTCGCGTCCCCACCCTTTTCTTGATGGAGTTGAGGCCCACTTGCCCTTGGCGATGTGGAGCAGCTCAAGGGGTACCTCCGGGATCCTGTCCCACTCGAAGCTGGTGCACTTGGTGAGGTGTCTGTGTGGGACTGTGCCTCAGGACAGTGCCTTCCTCATCACCTTGTGGCCCTTCGGGAGGCCCACTGCCACGGGATAGCGCAGAGCCAGGGCTGCTGCTCTTAATGGTTGCTGCAGCGCAAGTGTTTTGTTCCTTTTTACTGTTCTATTTCACCTCCTTTAAAATAAAAAGTAAAAAGAATACCAATAACTTTCTTTTACGTTCCTTCTAGTTCAGTTATCTTCCTACACTTTATGACCTCCTTCAGACTTTGATTCCTATTTTTCATTCCTATTTATTCACCATCTCCTGGGTATCCTGGGTCAGTTCCTTTAGTTAGCCCCGGTCAAGGCCCAGCCCCATCCTTGTCTATGGGTAGCTCTTTGAATGGTGGAATCAATTCCTTCTGCAGATCAGGGTTCATGATACAACCATACACTATGCTATAGCAGGCAGGTAGGCTGTTCAGCGTTTTCTGGAAAAACACAAGCATAACCTCTACCCCAAGTGAGTAGTGGGCTAGGTTCCTTCCACTGTCCAAAGTGAAGATCTTTCTTTCTTCTTTTCTTCCTTTCTGGTTTCTGTTTTTGAGACAGGGTCTCATGGCTGGCCTTGAGCTCACTTTGTGGCCCAGGTTAGTCTTAAACTTGGCAATGATCCTCCAGCCTCAGCCTCCTGAGTGCTGGGATTACAGGCATGTACCACCAGGCCTAATGAAGATCTTTCTTTTAGAAGGAAAAGCAAAAAATGTGAGGGAAATGAATGGAATCAATTTGTCTGGAGGACAAGCATAATCAGTGACATCAAGGAAGTTCATTAATGTCCATTTGACAAGGGGGTAAGAAATGCCACAGCTACTACTGCTGAGCCCTGTCTTTATTAGAGGACCGAAAACCCTTGGATCCCCTTCCTTATTTGCAATGTTTCCAATCTTTATTAAGGAAAGAATGACGAATTAAGTAATACAAGAGTTTGGTGTGACCTGAACAGTGTTTTGAATAGATTGAATCATAACCTCGATTTCCCTGGTATAGTCAGTGTCGATGACAGGAGGTGACACCTGGAGACCTTTTAAAATAAGACTGCCTTGGCCTCGCAGGAGACTCCCTGTTCCAGGAGGCAGAGGTCCATAGACTCCAGTAGGAATAACTTTGAATCCCATTTCAGGATGAATCTGGAGGAACCAAGGTCTCAACTCCACTATCTTTTGTCACTCACCAGAAGCCAGAGACACACTGGGCACTGGAGGGTAAGATAGGGGAGGAAAGGCTGGGGATTTAGCTCAGCAGCATAAGCACCTGCCTTGCAAGCAGGCGGTCGTGAGTTCAATCCCCGGTACCGATAAAAATCAAAAAAAAAGAAAAAAAAAAAAAAGATAGGGGAGGAATTAGGGAAAGTGCTTCCACTGCTTGGCAGAGTTAAATAGGCTGATGGGCACATTAGTTTTAGACATGCACTCATGTGCCCAGTGATACCTTCAACTACACCTCATACAGATGCCAGGTTTTGTTAGAGGCATCGGTAACAGCTGTGCCCCCTCACAGGTGCAGCAGGACAGTCTGGGCACAATGTCCTCTGCCTCCACAGTTCAAACCTTGTTTCTAGGCTGTGGGTGAATAATCAAAGTCTTCACTGCTGTCAAGGCAGCCCCCTGCCCATATGAGGGGCCAATATCAGCACAAATTCAAGTCATCTTAGCCAGTGTGGCCCAATTCTTGTGGGCCCTTAAAGCCTCTTGACACCATGTATTTGCATTTTAAAATTCTAACTGCCAAACCATCAGCCTTTGGACCACTTATAATTTTCCCACTAGCGCGCAACAAGGAGGGTGTCACAAACCCCTGGAAAGGTTTACTAGGACCCTGGTGAACAGAGAGATCAGATAAAGGCTACCTCACCCTTTAGAGAAGTTCTCTCCAAGCTTTTGTGGTAGCTAATTTATTCCGCTCCTCGACACGCAATTGAAAAATAAGGCAGTGATTTGTGGCAGCAAAGGTACCTTCTCCGATGAGTATATCCTTTCCAGTGACTTTCTTTAGTGTTAATCATAAGGGAAAGATAAAAAATGGCTTCTTTTCCCTGAAAAAGAAATTTTCACCCTGCAGTGCAACAAAACTTCTCCAAGCTGAAAAGGCAGAAATCTCTGCTTGTGCCCAATTAAAACTGGGCACTGTAAAATAGAATTCACTATGAGACATTCCTCTGGTGTGGAGGGCTGTTTCCTGGCTCCATCACTGCTTCCCCATCTAGCTGGAAAAAAAAATCAGAGACTATGCTTTTGAGGGGAGGGGCTGTTCCACCCTCCACCCTTCTTAGGCCCTGGCTTTAAAGTAGTGCTCTGAGCCAATTTCTCTGTGCTCCTCTAACCAGAAAAACACTTCCTAAAACAAACCCACAAAAACAAAGTAAATACATAAATCAAAAATACCACAAACATTTCTATAAACACCTATTTAAACCATTTCCATATGCACGTTCTGTGAGAACTCTTTGCCCCACATTTAAAACTTGCTGGATTCAATATACCTTCTTCCCCTCTGGCCCTGGTGAGCCCACTTCTCTCTCTGTATATGGACTTAGTGGACCCATTTCTCTCTCTCTCTCTCTCTCTCTCTCTCTCTCTCTCTCTCTCTCTCTGTCTGTCTGTCTCTGTCTGTGAAACTCTCTCTCTGTCTCCCTCTCTCCAAGTTTACCACCTGATGAATTCACTGTCAGCACACTTCTCCCCCTTGAGAAATTGTCCCCTGTTTAATCTTCTCACCCCGGTCTGTGTTTGGGCACCGTATGTCAGCATCCGTGAGAGCTCTCTAAGTTTCCCAGGCATCACAAGGCCCTTGTGGGCCACAGGAACCACAGCCCCAGTGTCACGATTCTTGTTGAGATTCATTCATTCTACTCTTTGAACACTTAGGAACCATGCATCTTCCAAACCATCTACCATGAAGCTAAAATAGATCATCAACCCATTCTTTTATATTTTCATACATTTTATAATGCCATCTTACATTATTTTAACTTTATGTTTCATTATATGTTTAGTCTGAGTCAAGACAAGAGAAATTAAACCGAAATTAAAGCAAAGCCTGTAAATTCAAAACCTGATTCTGCACACAGAAGCATTAATAGTTCGGATGATTCAGCCTGAAGTTGTACCCTGAATGTGATACATTAGTTTTTTCATGTATGCAAGAAACAAATTTAAAGACAAAGGACTCTTGGGAACATGTGAAATTTTAAATGAGGAAGGTGAACTAAAACTAAATGGGAAAATGCTTCAACAGAAATAGGTCAAAGTGAGCAACTATTTTGAAGATAACAATATGCAGTATAATAACCATTATTAAATTCCTATCACCTTGTTTTGAAACCCTATATTGTTGGGAGGTTTTTGTTGTAGTAGTCATTTTGTTTTTGTTGTTGGTGTTGTTGTGGTTTTAGGTTTGTTTGCTTCTTGAAGTTTCTGTTTTTTCTTTTTTCCCCTTAAAATAAACTTTAAAATTAAAAAAAAAATAAAAAGAATTAGCCCAATTCAGTAAAAGGGCACATGAAAAACAAGATTTGCAAGTTTTGGGGGAAATAAAAAATGAATCATTAGCTTATTCAAGCATGGATGATAAAAGTGACCCATTATGGTAAAATACCGCTTTTGTAGGAGAAGAGCAGTGGGTGGTGTGGGTGGATAGTGCCTACGACGATGATGACGATGGTGGTAGTGACGATGTCCTGTGACAGTGAAATGCAGGAAGGATCTACTGGGACAGACACAGGGGATGATCCACATAGCAAATAAAACAGCAATGTGAGTACAGATTTGACTAGTCAAAATGTTGCAAAATGGCCATGAACCAAATGGAACAATCCCATGTTAGCATTAGGCCTGAAAATACAGTAAGGACCGTGGCAGAGGTGAAACGTATGGGACAGAATGCCAGCACTACCATTAAGTGTTGGGCAAATGCTGCAAGCCGCTATGAAATGCACAACAGCTAAAATCCAAGTAAAACATTCTGTATACACAAATAGCCATGCTGTAGTCAGGGTTTAAAAGGGAAAATACTTAATACAGGACACACAATTTATAGGATTATTTTGTAATATTCAGCCAAAGTTTCAAATGCAGAAGAGTGCGGGAAATCTGTCCACACACTAGAGACCCCAAGAATCCAGCTAAGGGCCAGGATTCCAAGATAATGTCCTTCATGAGTCCATCTGATGACCTAGAGCGCATGACAATGTCCCATACAAGTATAAATCAGGATCTACAATGGTAAGGTCCCCAGGTCAGTGCTGGCAAATAGAAAGTTTGCACCGGTGGGATAAGGGATCTGGGCTAGCAGGTGGAGGGGTCTGCACTAGGGCCAGGAAACAGTGCTCAAAGAAAGGAGCAGAGCTCCCCAAAGAGAACTGTAGCCATCCTCAGTGACAGCAAGGACCAAAGCACCTCTGAAAATAAGAACAGCCAGGTTTATGTCAGCAAAGCCAGTGTGACAAACTTCTCCAGGAGAATTAACAGCACAGCAGCTTCCCCTCCAGTTCTCTTTTATGCTGTTGGCAACAATCCTCAGCTGGATCATCCATACCTAGCACCACACTGATTCAGTTCAGCTGCATATTACAAGGTGATCATTAGTTAATCTACCACAAATCATATTCAAAAATGAATTTACCATGACAGCTCACTAGCTGGATGGAAAGCATTCGTAGCTCTGCTGTATTTAGCAAGGATTTCTCATAGTGATCACAGAAATGTAAAACACATATAAAAGCAGTAGGTCAAAATATGGCATAAAATTTCATGCACTTGAAGATGCAGATCCTTATTATGCTTTCAATTTAGACATTTATCCTGGAACTCAGCTATCAAATCCTTATTTATATGTTAATAAGCGTAGCGATGTTGTGAACAGCCTTGTTGCTCTGATCTCCCAAACTAATCAAAATGTGACACTGGACAACTGGTCAACAGTTTCCAACTGATGTTACACTTGGTATCAAAGCACAAGGTGACCAGCACAGGAATTGTACACAGGAGCAAAGCAGAAATTCCAAATGAAATGGTGCAATTTCAAAACAAAGTTGTATAGTACAATCGGAGAACATGACCGACAGATAGAAGCAGCTATGGAGGCTCTCTGAAAGACCCAGCTTAGGATCCAGGAATGGTGCAGAGTGAGGAATCCTAAGCAAGAGAGGAGATATGCCCTGCTGACCCAAGAATGAACTGGGCTGAGAGAAACCAACTGGGAATGCAATCCTGGTGCTACAACAGGAACAGATAAAGCCTCAGGATGGAAGCTGGAGGCCGCGCCATTGGAAACCGCGATTTGGGTTTCTTGTCGCCATGGCTGCATCTGAATCAGCTCTGCAGGGAGACAGATGCTCGAAAGCTCTGAGAACGGGAATCAGTGAATGGAGTTGAGAGCAGGACGGGTGGGGAGCTGTGCATCGACCTCCAGTGAGTGAGGGAAACTGGGACTCTTCCATGGTCTAGGAGGGGCCAACAGAGGACATTCCGGGACTGGGCCGACTTAGCAGAACAGGGTGCTGTAGTGACTTCAGTCACATAGCCCCCTCTCAAGCAGGATTGGTGAGCAGTACCTAGCTTAGGTGGGCTGCTGGCTAAGACCCAGTAGGCTAGCACAGCTCAGGTCCCAGCTCCTGAAGGTGACCTGGAGGGGCGGGCCCCACAGAGGATGCCCAGTCCATAACTCCCTGGTGCGCTGCAGTGGGCGGAAACACCTAGCCAGCACAATTCAAGCAGACTGTGGCCAACAGGGAAGGAAGCTGGGCCTCCTATATATGCTTGCATATATAAGGAACAAACAATATGGGAAGAGAGAGCAACAAGAAAGGCCCCTCAGCCCCCCAATCCTGAGAAATAGGCAAAAGTAGACAGGGCACAAATAAACATAAAGCACTATCTCCAGAGCCTCATACACGAGTTCAGGAATGAAGTTATTAATGACGTGAAGCTAGACATAAGCAGAATAGGTAGAGAAATACTAAGCATCACCCCAGAAAAAAAAGATGGTGGAATGGAAAAAGAGGGGAGAATTGTTTGATGGAGAAAATAGAGAAAGCATAGAATACGTGAAGCAGGTTCAAAGAGATTACCAGGAAACTAAAAACTCTATTGAAAGCTGGCATAACAGCTTGAAAGAAACTAAGGATAGATTGTCTGAACTGGAGGCCAGATTTGTAATATGGGAGCCTGAAATGAAAAACTTCTTAAAAATAACAAAGAAACAAACAGCAATAATACAAAGACTAGAAGATGATAAGAGGATCTATAACTTAAGAATTAAGAACATAAAAGAAGAGGTAGGGACACAAACAAATGAACTACAAAAGCTACTCGCAGAAATAAAACAGGAGAATTTTCCTAATTTGGCAAAACGTAAAGATACTCAAATGTATGAAGCATTCAGGACCCTAGCCACCTAAAACCCAAACAGAACTACACCCAGGCATATAATAATCAAAATACCAGAAATCCAATATAAGAACAGAATATTAAAAGCCATCAGAGACAAGAAACAGATCACTTACAAGGGAACACCCATCAGAATTACAGCAG
This sequence comes from Cavia porcellus, assembly GCF_034190915.1. Taxonomy (NCBI): domain Eukaryota; kingdom Metazoa; phylum Chordata; class Mammalia; order Rodentia; family Caviidae; genus Cavia; species Cavia porcellus. The sequence continues at coordinate 22,559,458 of NW_026947509.1, read as the reverse complement.
ACTTCTAAGCACAAACCATCAAATCACAAAGAGTGTGGGGAGAAATCATCCAAGCTTTGAAAGATAATAACCTCCAGCCAAGACTGTCATATCCTGCACAACTGTCCCTAGAAATTGATGGAAAAACAAGGTACTTCCAGGATAAAGAGGAACTAGGGGAATATGCAACTACCAATTCAACTCTACAGAGAATACTGCAGGATATTTAAAAAAGAAAAATACGAAGAATCCAGAAATAGTGGCAGAGAGGCCACAATGAATGGAGCAGAAAACAAAATGAAGGAGACAAACTGACAACTAATGACAGAAAAAAAGCTCAACAGAAATGAGGCAGAGAAGATTGGATGATAGAAACAGCTATTTTGGAGAAAACAATGTAATAATAGGTAATGCTGATTTAGTATCATCTTGTTTTGAAGTCTTATCAAGCTTTTGCTCTTCTGTCTCCATTGGTCTTAGCATGTTGTATCTTATTGGATTTTATTTTATGTGATAGTATAAACAAAAACTTTTATAGACAAGGAGATTATACAGAAACCATTGTTCATTTTCTGTTATCTCTAAAATGCTTTTACATTGTTTTGATATATCTGATACTACAGTATACAACGTTATACTCAAAGATTTCAAGGAAAGAGACAATATGGTAACTACTTTTATGTCGGTATTATCTTGTGATGAAACACTATTTTGCTTAAATGGTTATGGTTTGATCTGCACTGTTTTGTTGTTATGCGCTCTTTTATCTCAATCTCCATTTTATTATTTACTTTTTATTTTTATCCTTTTAATTAAGGGAAAAATAAATAAAAAAATAGTAGGATATATTATAGTAATCCATTTTGATTTACTTTTAACTTGATTTGAAGCCCTGCATTGCTCTCACCATCTTGTTTTGACTGATGTTCCTCTATTCTGTTTTGCTTGATAGTACCAGGTTCGAAAGTATGGCAACAGCTGTGAACATAGTGGGATTCATTGTGACACCCATTCTGGTTGACTATTACCTACTTTTGAAGACCTGTAATGTCTCCAATGTTTTGGTTTTGTTGGTTTTGTTCTTTACTGTTTTGTTCAATTTTATTATAACTTCTGATATAGGCAATTCTATTTGAGATAGCGGGAGGCATTATGGTAACCATTGTTGATCACCTTGCATTATGTTTTTACATTATCTATTATGTCCACCCTTTTGATTTGACCGACTGTTCTGTTAAGTCACATTTGGTTTTACTCTCTTCCAAAAAACGTAATAAGAACTGTGGGAGCAATAAAACCCAAAGTGTGTAATAGTCATTGTACAAAAGAGAGGAAAAGAAAGTGCTCTAAATGATATAACTGCATGTATATTTAAGTGTATAAGATAGACAATGATATTACTGAGTTTTGTTGGATCATTGAACAGAACTGTTTGGTCTCACTGTTTGAATGTCCACTATATAAGCTTTAATTTTGTAACTTGAACAAATATTTCTAAGATGACAATATGTAATCCATTAATGATTGATTTCCTACTGTTTATTTTTTTTCTGAAATTCTGTATAACTTGTACCCTTTTTCTGCTTTTTTTTTCTTTTTCTCCTTAAATAAAATTTTTTTAAAAATTGTATAGTACAATCTTTGAATTTCAGAAAGACACAACATTGGCTTCCTATGTGACAAAGAAAAACAAACTGGTACAGCTGATGTCAAAATTTCACCATGATGGAAATACTGATGGGGACACCTTGACAAAACAGAAGACTGAGATGGAAACTTTTCAACACCCAAACACAAGGCGAGTGTCTGTGATGAGTTATACAGCAACTGTGATGCCACTTAAAACACAAAGCATTGGCCAATGGTTGTGTTTTACTTAATCATAAAAATGTGTGACATAGTTTGATATTTTACAAAAAAATAAACAATACAAAACACCATGGAGACATTTTCTTAGAGGACTGGAACTGAAACTCGTAAGAGATCATTTACAGCAGAGGAAAGACAAAATGCTCCTGCCAAGGGAGCTATGTAAACAAATTGTGGAGCACACCAGCGAGCTGACCGGTGAACAGTCAGGCACCACATCCTAAAGGACTACTACACTGGCAGGAAAACAAAGAAGATGTTAACTATGCCCTGTAAGAAAGCACAGGAAAACAAAACCTATGTGCTATCGGTGGGAGTGATACTTGTGAATGGGGCTTGCAGTTGCCATGTGAGGGCTGCCCGGGGTGTGACAATTGAAGCAAACCTTATTTCTGTGGTAGAATTCCGTATGTGTTTACTCTGTGGTTCACACTGGTCCTTACTTTTGATCTTATCTTTTAGGTTTTGAAAGCAAGCAAACAGCTGATGTGAAAATGTCTCCTAGAGGAGCTGATGTCTCCTATAAATGCACAATAAATACTATGAATTTAAAAATAATTTATTTTATTAACATTTTATGTTCCTGTTAACTACAAACTACATAATATAGTAAAAACGTCCCGAGGAACACTTAGATGTCAGGTATGTCCTACAAAAAGAACAGGAAAGTGAAAGGTGTGTGCTGTCAGGGCAGGGACTGCCTGTGCACGGAATGTGCTGAGGTCACGTGTGCAGGTACCTGGCGTGTGGTAATTGAGGTACACATCTTTTCTAGAGAGTGCTATTGGCATTTTCATTGTAGTCTATATGAGAATTTACTTCTGATGTCCTTTGTTATATTTTTTACACCAAAACAGGTCAATATTGAAAATTTTTGATGCCTTTTTACAAATAATATATATTGAAAACAAAAAAAGTAAACAATAAAAAGTAAACATGTTGAACTACATTAATAGTCAAGATAATTCAAGCTGATTTTGAAAATGGCGGCGGGCTAGGGGATCGAGCGAAGAGTCTCTCCCGAGAATTCAAACTCGAAGCTAAAAAAAGACAGCATGGAGAGGGCCAGACAAATCGATAGCGATTCTTATTAACCAAGACAGTACAGCTGGAGGATTTAAAGTGCTGCTGAGACCTTCAACGCCGATAACGGGAGGCTGCAAATCCCGCGCCCTTAAATCAACAAACAGACTCGTGGACCCAGCACGAAAAGCTGAGTTGCATTTGGGGACTGCGGGAAACTGAGTCCCAGACCGAGACTCCAAGTAGCAGCCAGTTCTGCACCGCTGCACCAGAGCGGATGCACAAAGCTCTGGCGTTTCAAATCTAAACGGTGCACAGATATCTGACTGGTTAGCGCTGAGCCGGGAGTGCGGGAAAAGTGGACAGCTTGGTGTGCGGCGGTCCCGGAACGAGGACTTGCACCGGACTCTGGTGAGTACAGAGAACCCCGCGGCTGCTGGGTTTGGCCAGAGAACAGCTGGCCAGCCACCACGGGGAAATCAATAACACAGAGTCTGGTGCAGACATATTAGCCTGGCGGCAGAAACCGCAGCTTGGTGACATCACCAGGTCCCCTTGTAGGGAGGGCTGGTGGAAGACATCTTGAGTCCTGGCAGAGCCTGATTACTTGCTGGCTTCAGCTCCACACAGAGAACTTAGTGGGAGCCATCTTAGTTTTGGGCAGATCTGCCTTTCTGGTGCTCCTGTCACAGAGAGGTTTGGAAGAGAACGGCTGGGACTTGGGCAGAATCCTGTGCCATTACTCAGCTGCTTCTGATTCAAAGAGAACTGGCAGGAGCTACTGGGGCTAAACCAAGCCTCTGCTTGGGGCCCAATAAGTGGATACAAAATAGTCACAACTCAGTGACAACCAGAAAGTACAGCCTAATTTATGAACTAACTGACACAGAGGCTAGAGACTAGACTGTACTGCCCCTGCATCCCAGCCTACCCCAGATAACAGCAAATTGGGGAGGACAGCAAAAACTCAAGCCAGCACGCTTCTGAGAGGCCCTAAGCAATTCGGAGAGGGCCAGAGAACTCCAGGACAGTCTGAAAGAAACCAGAAACATGACAAGAGATAAAAATAAAAAAAAATCTCCAGCTGTTCAACAGGAGAAAATAAACCCAAGAGGACTAAACACTGAAGAGAACAAACACAGTAACCATCCTCTACTCGACACAGCATCAGCCGAAATTAAAAAGTACTTACATGATCTCATAGAGGAATTTAAAGATGTACTTCTGATCCAAGTGAGGCAAGATATAAAGAGATTAATTAAAGAAATGACAAGCCCCTCCCAAGAGAACACAGATGGAAGAACTGAGGAAATCAGAAAAGAAAGAGAAGCATCTGAAGAAGAATTTAAGCATAACTTAGAATACATGAAACAGATCCAAAGAGAATATCAGGAAACTAAAAACTCCATTGAATATTGGCAAAATGCCTTGACAGAAACTAAAGACAACCTTCTGAAACTTGAAGAGAGATTTAGGGCTTATGAACGTGAAAGAAAAAGCCTCTTAAAAATAACAAGGAACCAGAAAGAAGCAATTCTAAAACTGGAAGATGATAAAAAGATACATAACCTAAGAATAAAGAATGTGAGTGAGGAAGCAGGAACATCCAAAAATGAAATACAAAAAATATTCACAGATATATTAAGGCAAAATTTCCCACGTATAGCAAAAAGAAATGATATCCAGATAAAAGAAGCATACAGAACGCCAGCTACCTACAACCAAAACAGATCTACGCCTAGGCATATAATAATCCAGATCCCAGAAATCCACCAAAAAAACAGAATATTAAAAGCAGCCAGAGAAAAGATGCAGGTTACCTATAACGGGAAATCTATCAAAATAACAGCAGACTTATCAACACAAACTCTTAAGTCAAGAAGGGAGTGGGGAGAAATATTCCAAGTCCTGAAGGGAAAAAATATGCAACCGAAGTTCATATATCCGTCAAAACTCTCTCTAAAAATTAATGAAGAAATAAGATACTTTCAAGACAAGGAGGAACTGTGGGAGTTCGTGGCCACCAATCCAACTCTACAGAGAGCGCTGAAGGACATTACAGAGAAAGAGAGGAAGAGATATCAGGATTACAGCTACAGTGGCAGAGAAGCCTCAGTGAACGGGGCAGACAATGGAATGAGGGAATAAGGTGGACAAATTATAGCAGAAAAGTGGAGTAGCAGACATGAGGCAGAGACGGTAAGCTAGTCTTTGGTAGAGACAGCTCTGAAACTATATTTAAAAAAAAAGCAGAGGTCATTGCTAATGGTGTATAACGATTTAAAAGACACAGTAGTCCTAGTGCCATATTTAGATTGAATTAAATTTGTTCTGGTCTGTCCACTCATGTCAGATTTGAGGACACAGACCTCTAGAACCAAAAATAGCAGGTTATACCATGGTAACTATCCTTACTTTCCTATTGACTTAGGCTGAAATCCTGTATTACTTACATTGTCTTACTATGACTGATCTTAATTGTATCTGAATCATAAGACTATTGGTTGGCCTTGACTGATCCTATTTGAAATCGGTATGCGTGTTAGAATCAACCCTAAAAGTAGAAGAAACTACTCTGAGCATGACAAGATGTAAAGGATATCCATACTTGCATGAATCAGTAACAGCTCTCAAATACTACAATGCAGTCAAAGATAAGTTTTTATAAAAATAGGTGTTAGTATGTTTAACTATAATAAGCCAGTGTTGTGGACAAATCTATTGAAAATAACAAGAGAAAACATAGTAGCTACGGAAGATCATTTATATTATAGTTTTATAAGTCTTATCCATTGCATGTTTTTCTAGGAAATTGTTTCGCTGTCTTGTTATGACTTGGTTTTCCCTATAATACAGAGAGGATAGGAACAAATACTATGAGGAAGAGACCTGAAAAACCCGAGGCTTATTTTGTAGCATTATAATATAAATTCTAGCAATCTATTGCTTGCTGATTAGAATGACATTGGACTGGTTTCTTCAGCTGAACTTCAGCATATGCAGAGATGGGGACGGCTATCACAAAGAGAATGAGAGATGCGATGGTAGTTGCTATTGTCTTCCCTAATTTGGAACTTGTGGACCTAAAAAGACTCCATCATCCTGTAATGATTTGATTAGTTCCATAATATGTAATAAGTATATAAAGTGGGTGAAGTTAGGGACATCTATTTGTAAGAAGCTAGAGACAGTTAGATAAGGTAGATCTCCAGTGGACTTGCTTTGAAATCTGTATTTCTTTAAATTGTTTTTTATTTTTTTTTAAATGTTCTGTTCTGTTTTGATATGGTTAACCTTACCCTCTTAGAGATGTAAAACAAATAGGTGGGACTGATAATCTTATTACGGAGCTTTTGTTCGACCATAGAGCAGAATGGTTTGTAGGGTCACTTTTTTGAATGTCATTCTAAATACTTAAATTCTATAACCTGAACAGCCATTTCGAAGATGACAATTTGTAACTTATCAACTGGCAATTTCTTACCTTTTGTTTGTCTGTAATTTAGTATTATTTCTACCCTTTTTTTTATCTCCATGTATTTTTTTTTTCGTTTCCTTTTCTATAAATAAAAAAAATAAAAAAATAAAAAAAATTTTAAAAAATTTTAAAAAAAGATAATTCAAGCTAAAATAACTAATTCTTTTGAGGACTGATGAAATATTTCTAAATGTTAAAAGCAATAAGGCATTTTCTTTTCTCAAGACCAAGGTACAGAGGCCATGATGAGTATAATGAGTGTATCATGCATGCAGTAGTGCCTCACCATGACACTTCAGGAATAAAGGACGCTCCCGGACTCAGAAGGCTGAAGGAAGGGAAACTCAAGTTCAAGGCCAGCCCTTGCTACATGACTAGTAAATTCAGCCTGGACTACAGAGCAGGATCCTGTCTATAAATAAATACACATATATATCCATACAGGCTGGAATCCTGAAGAGAAATGTGTTAATGAACTATTGCTTGAGACACGTTATCCCTAAACATCACAGTTTAAAACAAGCATTTTTTATACGTACCTGACTTTCTTTGGGTTTCTTTAGCTCAGGATCGCACACAAGTCTATAATCAAAGAGGGGGTAAAACCCCAGGGTGACAATGGTGAGTGATCTCAAAGATTCCTGAAACAATGTCTCCCTGCCAAAATTCTCTGCCTACTGGGAATTGGACCTAGTTTTCTACACAGCTCTCCATCCTAATCCTAAGGCCTACCAATTCTCCATCCAATGAGGGGGTACTTTCTAACTAGTTTCTGCCAGTTTATGCCCCAGCTTTACTGCAGGCGACAGTTATACTTCTGAACTAATAACTAGTCACAGAGTTTGCCACCGGTACACAAACTTCTCAGGTATCAACTGCCTGAGTCAAGATAGAACACTAACTGACTTCCTCTTCAAGAGTTCCTTCTCCTGCCAGCCTACAAATTCTCATCTTCATACTCTCTGGCCACAGTGCCTTTGTGCATGCCCTCAAGTCATCTTTGCCTGCCTTTCTTTCCCACTCAACCTACTAACTCTTCATCAGAATTTAAGTTTCCCCAGGTCATCTCTCTCCCAGAACCTTGCAATCACTCTTTGATCCATTCTCCTGCTTTTGCCACTCCAGTTTCTTCTCCTACCTCCCCCAGAGTACTTGATTTTTAAAATACAAACTCATGTCACCTCGCTGTTTAATGCCTTCTGGTAGCTTTCAGTTGCACTTAGATAATGAAACATACCCTCTTTACTGGGCGTGCTCTGTGAGGCTCGGCAAGTTTCAAACACAGCACATCCATCCAGCCACGTTTCCAGTCACCACCACCCTCCCCTGACCCACTGCCTTCTTGCCCTTCTTGCTCATACCATTACCCTAACATGCTCTGCAACCCGGACTCTCCCGGCCATCACCAGATGGCCCATCTCTGCCTTCAGGACTCAGCTGAAATCTCTGTCCCAGGGAGGCCTTCCTCAGCATCCAGCTAAGGCAGGCCTCACCTAACGCCTCAGTTATATTCCTTCACATCCCTCACCACATCTTGTTATTAAATATTTACTCACGCTTATTTCTTTCCCTAATAGTAGTATAACCAAAGACCGATTTTCTAGTTTAGGGGAGAATAAATTGCATTCTTTTTCTAAAGATGAGAAGTCCTTTATTTAGAAATAAATGTTTACATAGTAATCCACAGTAAAACTATGAATAAAGTTTCTTTTTACTTTATTTGTTAATATTAAGAAGAAAAGGTAAAACAAATTTTCACAACAAAATAATGAAAAAGAAACAATTGTTGATAAATTACACATCATTATCTTTAGTCACTCAAGTACAAAATATGGGCAAAATTTCTTCAATCAGTATTAGCACAACCTTTCCTATTCAGTGAACTAAGTGACACTAATGGTATAACTAACTTGCATTTTTTTCTTTTCCCTTCTATCCTTTCTCTTTTCCCCTATCTTAGTTTCTTCTTTTTATTGAACAGTTTCCTCTCATTTCACAGTGACTATTGTATATTTTGAACCTTATGGTTGCACATATGTTACCGTGGTGTGATGTTTTTCAATCCTTCTGGGAAGATACACAGAAGGGGAATACCTGGGTTGAATGGGACCTCTAATCCTAATTTTTTGAGGAATATCCATACTGATTTCCACAGTGTTTGTACTAGTCTACTCTCTAACCAACAGTTGTAAAGGGTTTCTTTTTCCCAACAGATTCAACAGCATTTTTTATTGGTTGATTTTTTTTAAATTAAATTTTTTAATGAATAAGGGAGAGGAATGAGATAAAAGGGGCATAACAACATAACAAAACAGGTTAAAGCATGACACTTTCAGTAACCTAGTGCTTCACCACCAAATAACCCGACTTAATAGTAGTTACCATAGTGTCTTTTTCTTTGAAATATTTGAATATAACTTCATATGCTATAGCATCAAACATATCAAGACTGTGTAACACCATTCAACTGGATGAAAGCATTGTAGAGTATTTAGAACCAGCTAACAGAAAAAATGATCAATGGTTTCAATATTATCTCTTTGCCTATAACAATTTTTGTTTATACTACCACATACGATAAAATCCAGCAACTTACAACATGATAGAATCAATGGACACGGAAGAACCATAGTTTGGTGCGGCTTTAAGACAAGATGGTATTAAATCGGCACTAGCTATTACTATGTCTCATTTTCTTCCAAGTAGCTGTCCATTGCATCACCGGCCATAATATCAAACAGCCCAGAATAAAGCCATTCCAATTAATGAGTGAAAATTTTATAAGGCTTCAAGGCCATATAATGGGGAATCATGGTTATCACGTACTTTTATATATTTGATTCATTTCCTACACTAGAGAAACTATTCGGAGTTCACAGATGCGAGTTTGATTTAGTTCACTTATGAGTATGGTTTCAAGCTGCGCCCATTTATTGATAAATACCTCAATGTGATCCTTCTTTATAGCTGAGTAGTACTCCATTGTATAGAAGTACCACAGCTTTTTTATCCATTCCTCAGTTGATGGACATTTGGGTTGTTTCCAAGATCTGGCAATTACAAATTGTGCTGCTATAAACATAGGTGCGCATATATCATTTTGGTATGATGCTTTCAGTTCTTCTGGGAAGATGCCTAGTAGTGGAATACCTGGAACAAATGGGACTTCCAATCCCAGCTTTTTGAGAAATCTCCAGGCTGACCTCCACAAAGCTTGTACCAGTCTACACTCCCACCAACAGTGTAGGAGAGTTCCTTTTTCCACACAGCCTCTCCAGCACTGGTTGTTGTTGGTTTTCTTGATCCTGGCCATCCTTTCAGGAGTGAGATGGAATCTCAGTGCGGTTTTAATTTGCATTTCCCTAATAACCAATGATGATGAAAATTTTTTCATGTATTTATTTGCCATTTGTATTTCTTCCTCTGAGAAGTGTGTATTCATCTCAGATGCCCATTTTTGGATTGGGTCTTTGAATTTTGGGGGTCTGATGTTTTTTAATTCTTTATATATTTTAGACAAAAGTCCTTTTCTGAGGGGGAGTTCACTAAGATCTTTTCCCAATTTGTGGGTTTCCTTTCACTATGCTGGAGATTTTTTTTGACTTACAGAAACTTTTTAATAAGAGGAGGTCCCAGTTATTGATTCTGGGAAGTATTTCCCATGCAGTTTGAGTCCTGTTCATGAATTCTCTACCTACCCCTATGTCTTCAAGGTTTCTACCTAATTTGTTTTCCAATAGATTTAGTGTTTCTGTTTCAATATTCAGATCTTATTCCATTTAGATTTTAATTTAGTACATGGTGATAGGCTTGGGTCGAGTTTTAGTTTTTGGCAAATGTAGAGCCAGTTTTTCCAACACCATTTATTAAAAAGACTGTCGTTTTTCCAGGGAACCTGCTTGGCTCCATTATCGAAGATAAGGTGGTTGAGTGTGTTTGTAGTTGTGGTTGTATCTGCTAATCTATTCCATTGATCCTCTGCTCTGTTTTGATTCCAGTACCATGTTGATTTTACTACTGTTGCTTTGTAGTATAACTTCAAGTCAGGGATTGTGATGCCTCCTGCCTTGCCTTTGTTGCTTAGAATTGCCTTTGATATTCTAGGTCTCTTCTGGTTCCAGATGAACCTTAGGAGTCATTTCTCTAGATCTATAAAGGGATGTTGATGGTATTTTTATTGGGATTGCATTGAATCTGTATAACAGTTTTGGGAGAAGGGCCATTTTCACAAAGTTTATTCTTCCTATCCATGAACATGGGATGTCTTTCCATTTTCTGAGATCATCTTCAATTTCTTCCTTCAGTGTATTATAATTTTCCCTGTATAGGTCTTTCACTTCTTTCGTGAGAGTAATTCCTAAATATTTCATTTTATTGCTTGCTAGTTTGAAGAGTATGGCTTCTCTTATTTCTCTCTCTGTGATTTTGTTGTTAGTGTATAAGAATGCTATTGATTTCTGAGTATTGATTTTGTACCCAGCTACATTACTGAATTTATTTATTATATCTAAGAGTCTTTCAATGGAGTTTAGGGGGTCTTCTATGTAGAGTATCACGTCATCTGCAAATAATGACAATTTAACTTCTTCTTTTCCTATCTTTACCCCTTTTATTTTTCTTTATTGTCTAACTGCTCTGGCTAGTACTTCCAGTACTATATTAAATAAGAGTGGTGATAAAGGACATCCTTGTCTTGTGCCTCCTTTTAAAGTAAAGGCTTTCAATTTTTGGCCATTTAGTATGATACTGGCTGTTGGTTTGTCGTAGACAGCCTTTATTATATTGAGGTAAAGACCATCTATTCCAATTTTCTGTAAAGTTCTAATCATGAGTGAATGTTGGACCTTATCGAAGGCTTTTTCTGCATATATGGAAATGATCATGTGGTTCTTACTTTTGCCTGTATTGATATGGTGGATTATATTTATTGATTTACGTATGTTGTACCATCCCTGCATGCCTGGGATGAATCCCACTTGGTCATGGTGTATAATCTTCTTGATGATTTGCTGCATCCTATTTGCCAATATTTTATTGAGGATTTTTGCATCTGTATTCATTAGAGAGATTGGTCTGTAGTTCTCTTTTTCGGTTGGGTCTTTCCCATGGTTTTGGTACTAGAGTAATATTTGCTTCTAGGAATGACTTGGGAAGGATTGCTTCCCTTTCAATTTCATTGAACAGTTTGAGGAGTGTCGGTATTAGGTCTTGTTTGTATTTCTTGTAGAATTCTGCAGTAAATCCGTCTGGGCCTGGGCTCTTCTTTGTAGGTAAGGAATTAATTACATGTTCAATTTCATTGATAGAGATTGGGTTATTCAGCAGTTTTGCATCCTCTTGATCTAGCTTTGGTACTTCATAAGTTTCTAAGAATCTGTCTATTTCTTCTGTGTTATCAAACCTTTGAGAGTAGAGGTTTTCGAAATAGGTGTTGATGATCTTCTGTATTTCTATTGAGTCTGTAGTGACTTCACCGTTTTTATTTCTTATTGCATGGATTTGAGCTCTTTCTTCCCTTCTTTTAATAAGGTTGGCCAGGGGCTTATCGATTTTATTTATTCTTTCAAAGAACCAACTATTTTGATTCATTGATTCTTTGAATTGTTTTCTTAGTCTCTATTGCATTGATTTCTGCTCTGATTTTTATAATTTCCTCTCTTCTTTTGGCTTTGGGCTTGACTTGCTCTTCTTTTTCTAGCTCTTTGATGTGGCATCATGTTATTTATTTGTATTTGTTCTGTTTTCCTGATGTGGGAGCTCAGTGCAAAAAATTTTCCTCTGAGGACGGCTTTCATTGCATCTCATAGATTCTGGTAAGTTGTGTCCGTATTTTCATTTGTTTGTAGGTATTGCTTAATTTCTTTTTTAATTTCCTCTGTGACTCACTGAGTACTCAGGAATGTGTTATTCAGTTTCCATGTGTTTGTGGGATTTTTGCAGTATCTTTTATCGTTAATTACTAATTTCATGGCGCTATGGTCCGATAGCATGCAAGGGATAATTTCAACCCTTTTGCATTTATTTAAATATATTCTGTGAATTAATATATGGTCTATTTTAGAGAATGACCCATGTACTGCTGAGAAGAATGTGTATTCTGTTGTTGTTGGGGGGAATACTCTGTATATATCTATTAAGTCCATTTGTTCACAGGTGCAATTCGGTTCTTTTATTTCTTTGTTCATTTTCCGTTTGGTTGATCTGTCCATTGGTGTCAATGGTGTGTTAAGATCTCCTGTCAGAATTGTGTTACTGCTGATTTGCTTTTTCATTTCTGTTAGTATTTGTTTTATATAACTGGGTGCTATAGACTGTGGTGCATATATATTTAAGATAGTTATATCTTCCTCTTGGAGTTTTCCCATAACCAGTATGTAGTGACCTTCTTTATCCTTTCTAATCATTATTGGCTTGAAGTTGACTTTGTCTGCAAACAGAATAGCTATCCCCGCTTTTTTTTTTTTTGGTTCCTGTTTCATGGAATGTTGATTTCCATCCTATGACTTTGATTCTGTGAGTATCCTTTTGAGTTAGGTGGGTTTCTTGTAAACAGCATATGGTTGGATTTTGTTTCTTGATCCATTCTGCCAGTCTGTTTCTTTTAATTGGTGTATTGAGACCATTTACATTAATAGTAAGAAGTGTTATAAATTGGTTTATTGTTGACATATTATCTTTCTGGTGTTGCATGTTTATCTTTCTGCTCTGTTCAACTGTCTGCTTTGTTTAGTGGTTTTTTCCTAAATTTATCTAGGCTGTCTTTCCATATTTTTGCAGGGTTGGCTTGGTGATCATGAAGTTTTTCAGCTGATCTTTGTCATGGAAGTATCGTATTTCTCCATCAAATTTGAAGGACAGTTTTGCAGGGTACATCAGCCTAGGTTGAAAATCATTTTCCTTTAGGATCTGAAATACATCACTCCATGCTCTTCTTGACTTTATTGTTTGTGCTGAGAAGTCTGCTGTAATTCTGATAGGTTTGCCTTTATAGGTGATCTGTCTTGTCTCTCCGACAGCCTTTAATATTCTATTCTTTTGTTCAATTTCTGAGATGGTCATATATGTCTGGGTGTAGATTTATTTTGGTTGTGACTATTTGGAGATCTATATGCATCATTGATCTTGATATCAGTTTCCAATCTCATGTTTGGGAAATTTTCAGCTATTACTTCTCTAAATATCCTCTTGACATCCTTTATGTTGTACCCTTCTTTTTCATTTATCAATCTTATGTTGTTTCTCTTTGCGTCATCCTGTAGGTGTTGAATTGTTATTTCCTGATTTCTTGTTATTTTTAAAAGATTCTTTCCTGTTCACTTGTTGCAATCTTATCTTCAAAGTCTGAGATTCTATCTTCACATTCATTGAGGCGGTTTTTACAACATTCAATGGAGTTTTTGATTTCCTGTATATTTCTTTGATCTGTTTTATGTATTCTGTTTGCTTCCTATACTGTTCATCCAGGGATTCTATCCTTCCGTTTAGTTCCTCTAATTTTTTAACTGCCTCTTCTTTAGCTATGTTTAGCATCCGCTTCATTTCTTTTATCAGTTCTTCGTTCATCTGAGAGAATATTTCTAGTTTGAATTCCTTTAAGGCTTCCCATACTTGCTTCTTTATTTCAGTTACCATTATTTCAGGTATGTCAGTCATGTGGCATGTGTTTTCTTCTATGCACATGGCTCCTGGACTTTCTTGGGATGGGCTGGATGTTTGAGATTGCATTTTAGGCTTTTGTTTTGTCATTTTCCTGTATTTGGAAGCTTCAGGTGTTGTTCCAGGTGTGGGAGAGAGATCCACCAGCCTGGGATGGGCTACCCTCGATGGCCCCACTCACTGGACCCAGCAGGGAACTATGGCCTGCTCCTCAGGCCAGGAAGAGTGTCTTCTCAGGCTGGGCGGAATTCCCAGCCCCCGCTGCCACAGTCTCTGATCTGACCTGGTCCCTGGGTCTGGTGGGGAACTGGCCTGTGTCCCCAGGTCAGGGCAAAAGTTCCTGCACGTTGGGCGGAGCTCCCAGCCTCAGCTAGTACTCTTACCCTTCGGGCCTGGTCTCTAGTCTGGTGGGGAGCCTGTCTGGTTCCCCAAGTTAGGGAGAAAGTTCCCGCAGGCGGTGGTACAAGCGCCTCTGTCACTGCTTTCATTATGAGTAAAGTTTTTTAATCTCCTGCTTAGCCTTCTCAAGGCCCAGAGGGGTAACAAAGGAAAGGACCCTTAGTCACACAAGGGGTTAAAATTCCCATTTCTCGCTGTACCTGCCAGAGGCCCCACAAATGGGTGATCTCAGCCTGAGAAGCGGCAGACCTCAGAAAGCCAGGCCCTTCTGGTCCAGCCCAAGGAGGAAGACAGTTTCCAACAGCAGAGCCCAGGTGGTGCACCTGGTGTGTGCCAGCTGCACTCCTTATAATCGACTGTCTGGGTGATGGGTCTCTTACAGGTCACAGTGATCGTGACTGTTCCTAGGAGTCAAGAGACCATGCTAGCAGATTACATAAACTGACCAACTATTTAGGGAAGCCACTGTGCCATCTCAAGGATATCCATAACCTCTAGTTAAATAAACTTCTCAGTCAAATTAACAACCTCCTAATTAATTTTTTTGAGACAGGATCTTGCTGTGTAGCCCAGACTGGTCTCAAATTCATGTCAATTCTCCTGCCTCAGCTTCACACATGTTGGGGGTACAGACATGTGTCACCACATCCAAATATATTTTAAAACGGATATCAGAAATGCAGTCATTCATCTTGTCAATCACACCACTGGCTCCTAGAATCATATCATTTATATTGAATTCAAGTTACAGTGACCAGTTTTTATATTGAAGGCCTAAAGGCTTTATTCTGTCTAGAGAATAGTGTTGTAACCAAAAAACGTAGGACCGCAAAGTAATTTTAACTTCAATGTGCCAAGGTCCCCTTACCATGACTTGCAAACGGTGCATAAGCTCTGCGAGGGCAGGTTGTCCTATTGGTTTCATTTACCACACAGTCATCCCTGGGTTATAGTAGAGTGCCTAGTAGGGCTCAAAAAGCAGATGTTAGATTAATGTTCAATTAACTAAAAGTTCCTCAACCCCTCAATCCAACTCATCCTTCAAATCTCGGCCCTATATAACTCCCTAGAGGTACCCTCCCTCATGGTCATGTCCTAAAGGTTCTTACTGAGAATGTTGAAGTTCTCTTCCTTAATGCAAACCACTTGCATATGGAGCCTTTGAGAAATAGTTTAGATGAAATCATAAAGGAATCTCTATGATAGGGGTAGTGCCTTTATGAAAAAAAAGGAAGAGACCACATAAGGATACAGTCAGAAGGTGGCCATTTGCAAACCAAGAAATACAGCCTCACTAGATAACAAACCAGAATCATAAGTAAATTTCTGTTGTTTAAGATGCCCAGT
Source organism: Cavia porcellus (assembly GCF_034190915.1). NCBI lineage: Eukaryota > Metazoa > Chordata > Mammalia > Rodentia > Caviidae > Cavia > Cavia porcellus. The sequence goes on along the minus strand of NW_026947509.1, from coordinate 22,543,707 downwards.
CTGGTATTTTATTAATAGCAGCCCAAGCAGACTAAGACCCTTTTCCTTCAGTCTGGGTCAAAATTTCCTATGAACTCCACTTCAGAATGCTAGCTATATGGTAATTGTGTGATTGTTTCTACTGTCTTTCTCTCCAAAACTCATCTGCCTCTGTAGGTCCAACATCTAGAGGAGAACAATAAGCCTTTGTTAACAGTGGGTTGAATGCTATAATGTATTTCTTTGTTACACTTAAATTTCATTACAAGTTTCTTGCTTCTGGGTCAAAACTTATAATCCCAAAGTTGAAAAAAACAAGAGGTAAGGGATCTTCCTAGGTCCCTGTTAGCACTGGTGGTAATGATTCTCAAGGGAAGTACAGTTTCATCCATCAAGAGAAGAGCTGAGAATCTCAGATGGGTTAAGTTTGAGCTGTGCATCTTGTGTATCTGAGTCTCCATGGAGACCAAAGAACCCCAAATATCCAGTCTAGCTACCAGTTCCACAGAAACTAGGAAACTATCATGAACAATTTATCTACAGCATCTTCTACATGTGGAAACCATGGACCAGGAAGACATCTATTGTTAGCCAGAAGACCCCTAAGCACAAGTGAAGTGAGTTATAGGAATTTGCATCCACTGAGGTCCATGTGGCCTTTACTACAGCAGAGATAGAAAGAGAGCTAATTAGATGTCTACATAGATTTCTCCAACAAAGTGGTTCAGCAAGTGACACTGTAGAAGAGAAGCGATAGCAGCCTCCTAAGAGACTGGTGGACCCAGAAGCTCTGGCAAATGTCAGAGACAGTTCGTTTCTGCCGTGATCTAGGCTGTGTCGGTGCAAAGGCCGGAAGCAGTGTTGAGCAGAGTTTGGTTGTTGGAAGACATAAAGGTTTGGTGATACGTGCAGTGCAAAGAGGGCAGACCCTGCCTGTGTCCCTGGCCGGCAGAACATGTTATGGGGCTGAAGTTCCTTCGCTTTCAAAGTCTACCGATCCCTACAGAGGCACGATCTTCAGGCAGTGATACAGATCCAGAGGCTTCCCACAAAAACCGGGATCTATGTCATCAGAGCTGCTGGGTCCCCCTACTGCCTTGCAAGATAACTCGCCTGGTGCACTCTTTGGCAAGAGAATGAGAATCTGGTTCTCCTGGACACTCTGCCTGGAATCTGTCATTCGCTATCGGGCATCCACTGACAGACAGTGGCACAACTGACTTCTCGACTTTTTCATCCTTCTCAGTATCCTGACTCGTGGAGCCAGTGAGTCACAGAATCCCACGGGTTTTCTTATCTCGTGGACAGTTGCTTGTTTCCACTCCACTCCAAAACCAAATTAGCTCACCATGTCTTTTCCTCCAGTACCGGACACTGAACGTCGGACTGCTCTGCCACTGAGCTACATCCTCAGTCCTTTCCAGGTTTTATTTCAAGACAGGGTCTTACTAAACTGCCCGGGCAAGATCTGAACTTACAGTTCTCTTGCCTCAGCCTCCTGCAGTGCTGGGATTAAAGCCATGTGCCACCACATCCAGCTTGTCTATTTCTTTGTCCGATTTGGGGTTTAAGTCATACAAGTAATAATAAAAAAGGTAAGAAAAATCACCCACAGCCCTCTCAACTTTGCACAGCAATTATATTCTCCTCCCATGTTACTCTCCAGTCCATATATATATATTTTTCTATAATGTATTATGTTGCCATTTCTCTGATTCAACCTTATGATATTAGTTCCTGTTCTGACCTTGGATGGGTCAACTTTGCAATACCAGAGCTCGCTTAACCTGTCATTTCTATGAAGGTGAATCAGTGGCAAAATCGCCTCCTTCTTTATCCACATCTTGAAGTAAAATAGTAAGCAGTGTGACCTAAAAATAATCATCTAAAGAACAGGTGTATTTCCTTGAAATTGAATACATGAACAACTCAGAACATCAGCATTTACTATTATTACGTTGTATTTCTGAAGAAATTATCAAAAAGCATTAAAATATATAATCTATAAGAGCACTATTTTATTTCTACATGTCAGTTTTATAATAAATGTATTCCTCAACAAGTATTCTCCAAATAATAAATATCAGCTGGCAATAACAGATCAAAAATTGTTACAGTAATATGTGGGAAGAAAATGGGTACAAAATAACACAATATGTGAGAATATTTATGTATGCTAAAAAATAAGCAATAAATGAGAATATAAAAACTATAACAGAGACATGTGCCTCAGCCACATGGCAATCCTCCTGCCTCCGCTTCCCAAGTGCTGGGATTTCAGGCTGTGCCACCACACCTGGCTATTGTCATAATTTTAAAATTTTTTTTAAGTTACTGATTGTGGGTTGAGAATATAGCTCAGTGACAGATGCTTGCCTAGCATGCATAAGGCTCAGGGTTCAATCCTCAATATTAAGAAAATAATGTCACCCCCAAACCCAATATCCTCTCTTTAACTGGAAACCTTACATACTATTATTATCCTGTAAGAGTCTCAGCCATAAAGGGAAAAATAAAAATAACCAACAGTACGTAATTGCTCACTCTGGGATCAATCCTGAGCTAAGAGTTGCTTATGCATTACTCACTGAAGTCCTGCAAGAACACTTTACACAGGACCCTGCCGTTTCCCCAAGTAGGCTGGGTGAGATTATACCACTGACCCCCAGAAAAGTTAGTAAGCAATGCAGCACAGACGCAGTCACAACCTTTGAACTCAAACGCCTTCAGTAACAACTTCCATGTGAGCATTATATCAGCACTTCCAATAAAAATCTGTGATACTGAGAGATCAGGGTTCACACAAAATATTTTAATGTCTTGTGAGATCCTTTGTACATCCCTTGTATGAAAGTCAGAGAAAATATAATCTAAGAGAATGAAAGGGATTTCGAGAGAATCAAATAAAATGGAAGAAATAATAGATAAACACATAACCTTCCAAAATAATTTCAAAAAATTGACTCAAATTAGATCCAAGTATATGACTAGTTACTGATCCAGTAAGGGGTTTGGGTGATCAGCCTAAGGAGGGAGAAAAAAAGGGAATAGAAATAAAGGATTTCTTTCAGTGCAAAGTGTGACACTAATTCCTTATTGCTTTCAGTTGCAGGTTGTCCTCAGATCCTCAGAACATCCTGACTCCTGATGCCAAGCTCCTCTGAGCAGACATCACGGGCAGAGGTCAGAGGAGCCATGGGGAACTGCACCACAGTCACAGAGATTGTCTTGCTGGGCCTCTCAGATGCCTGTGAGCTGCAGATGCTCATCTTCCTGGGGCTGCTCCTCACCTACCTCATCACGCTGCTGGGGAACCTCCTCATCATAGTCATCACCCTCTTGGACAGGCGCCTCCACACCCCCATGTACTACTTCCTCCGCAACTTTGCTGTCCTGGAGATCTGGTTCACCTCAGTCATCTTCCCCAAGATGCTGACCAACATCCTCACGGGCCACAGGACCATCTCCCTACCAGCTTGTTTTCTCCAGTTTTTCTTCTATTTCTTCCTAGGCATCACAGAGTTCTTCCTACTGGCTGTGATGTCCTTTGACAGGTACGTGGCCATCTGCAACCCCTTGCGTTATGCCACCATCATGAGCAAAAGGCTGTGTGTCCAGCTGGTGCTCTCTGCATGGATGACAGGATTGCTCCTCATCTTGGTTCCAACTTTCATCATATGTCAGCAGCCCTTTTGTGGCCCCAATATCATCAACCATTTCTTCTGTGACAGCTTTCCACTCCTGGAGCTCATATGTGCAGATACAAGTCTGATAGAGCTTCTGAATTTTGTTATAGCCAACTGCATCCTCCTGGGCACTCTGGCTGTCACGGCCACCTGTTACGGCCACATCCTCCACACCATCCTGCACATCCCCTCAGCCAAGGAGAAGCAGAAAGCCTTCTCCACCTGCTCCTCCCACATCACTGTGGTGTCTCTCTTCTATGGCAGCTGCATCTTCATGTACATCCGGTCAGGCAAGGGTGGGCAGGGGGAAGACCAGAACAAGATGGTGGCGCTACTCAACACTGTGGTGACCCCAGTGCTCAACCCCTTCATCTACACGCTGAGGAACAAACAGGTGAAGCAGGCCTTCAGGGAGCAAATGAGCAAGGTCTTCTCACAAAATTGAGCCAGAACTAACAAAGGGCAAAGGATTCCTCCTTGCCTGGCCATCAACTAATGAAGCCTTCTTCCTTATCTCCGTGGATTATCCTCTCATAGAGTTGTTTGTCATGTACTATAATATATGGTAGTTTCTTAGACATATCATTGTAAGTCCTTTGTTTTGTTCAGAAATCACAGAAAAATCTATAAACCACAGCTAGGTATGGTACTTCTTGATAGTTCTGAATCTAACCTGTATTTTAGTTTCATAATCTTTCCTTGTTTTTAAATTACAATAATAAATGTAGCATGTCTTTTTGCTAGAATTTTCTAATTTGATTTTTAAAATTTACAAGAATACAATTTAAAAAAAAAAACAATACATTTATTATAGCAAGTGACAGTGGTATAATTCCGATAGTCTAAGAGGCTAAGGCAAGAGAATCCCCAGTTTGAGCCCAGCACAGACAAATTAGCAATTTAGTGAGACACAGTTTTAATTTAAAAAAAATGTAAAGGCTGAAAATATAGCTCAGTCAAGACTGTGGGTTCAATTTCTAGTATTGCCAAAAGAACAAAGAGATCATTGGAACTGGGCAAACAGACTAGAAAGATACTGCCATACATAAAAGGATCTAATAGAATAGAAGATCAAAGTAGACTTTTTAAGAAGTAAAGAAATTTAATTCAATACACAGTTCACTAACCACAATGAAAACTTTTCTTCTAAAAATATTGAGACCAGCACCTGATTGGTTATTTCAGGAAAGCCGAAGGAGAAAAATTTTAAAATGATGCATGTCTTAACTTATATTTAAAATCCCACAAAGACAGATTCATTTATTAATCTATAAGTATCTTTTCTTTGATGACTGTTCATTCTTTTTTGATTAAACTGTATTCATAATGTATCTTCCATAATTTTTAGGATTTGTTGCAATATTAGAAGGATACTTCTAATATTTAAAGATTCTTCATAATAGTGAGAAAAATTCTAGGATTTTTATTTTGTTTGTTTGCCAACCCTCACAGTTCTTACCTATGCCTATTCAACTTCGTGTGCATGTGTGCATGTGTGCATGTATGTGTGTGCGTGTGTTACTGGGGATTGACCCCAGAGCCTTCACACTGATTTACATCCCCAGTTGCCTCCCCATTCTAAACAGTGTCTTACTAACCTCTAATCTCCCTCTGGGTGATTAGCTCAACAGCACAAGCACTTTTCTGGCAAGTGAGTAGTACTGAATTTATCCTTGGTACTTGAGGAGGGATGGGGGACAATTTTGCTACCTTTCCTTACTGAAACCTATGGAAAGGAATCAACTTAATTTCCCTTTTTTCTCCATTGGTAAGTGTTGACATTTACTGCTTTATATATAGCTTACTCTAAGTTCCCAACATTATTTTTTTATAATTTTTAAAATTTTATTTTGAAAGTAGTAAAAATACAACAGAACAAGACTGAACAATTGAGACAAGCCAATTGAGACAATGCAGTGAAATTGGTACAGAACTTCACAACAGGACACTGGGATGGTAGTAAAGGTACTATGGTATATTTTGTTATCTTCACAATAGTTGTCCAGTCAATTAGATATAGCAAAATCAAACCAAAAACAGAACATGATAAAACCATTTGAGAGTATTGAATAGAACAAAAGAAACATAACAAAACAAAACAGTGAAAACAACATTTGCCTTCAAACAGAAGATAGAAATCCCCCATATTTGCTATATTGCATATAGTCATCCCCCCAAAAGATGCTGAGACATCTATCCCCAGTAGCTACGGAGCGGGTGTTGATTCTCAGTCCATGTGCCTGTAGGCTCATGGGAGCCGCTGGTTCTCCTCCTGGCCCACACCGGGGGCGCTTACCTCAACTTAATTTTCATAGAAACAACTTTCTTTTTTCATATTTCATTGGCTTAATTTGTATGTAGTTAAATTATATAATTACAATCACAATCCCTATTATCCAAGAAAGATTCAGAAACAACCAATCCTTATGAATGAGCTGAAAGGGTGCGTGGTCAGAAGCCTCCTAGTTACACAGGTTCAGCACACTATGGACGGTAGTTATCTTGGCAGGCCGTGTAACACAGTGACTGTGAGCAGAACTACTGGAAACACAGCCTGTGTTCAGACCCAAGCACAGCTGTCTGTGAGCCATCTGACCCGGAGCAAGCAGAACTCCTCTCTATGTCAGTTATGCATGTGGGGATCACTAGAGAATCTGCCTCACAGACTCCGTATTCACTCTGAATGAGTTAATATTTACCTGAAAGCTTAGCTAAGACCTCCTGTCAGTCAGCACCATGTGCAGGATGACTGGGGGAGAGCCAGACACCAGCCCTCCAGGTGCATGGGCAGAGAGACAAGAAGAGCCAATTCCCTCCATAAGTGATCAGCTGATCCAAAGAAACACAGGCTGTGATGATAGCTAGTGAGGTAAAATACAACCTAACACTTGTAGTGTTTAGTGTTTCACTGACTTTGCAGGCCTAAAGCTGGCAGTCTGATCATCTATTCAGAGGATAACAATAAGTAATGTATCAGATATGGGGGAATCTCCTTCTGAAGGTGGTGCCATTTTTAATTCTCTATTATCTTATTTCAAAATCCTGTATCATTGGGCTGGGGATTTAGCTCAGTGGCAGAAGCACCTGCTTTGCAAGCAAGCGGTCATGAGTTCAATCCCAGGTACCCGGAAAAAAAAAAGAAAGAAAGAAAAGAAAAAAATCCTGTATCATTCTCATTGTTTTGCTTGGTTGGGTTTTATTTTGTTTTATCTTGTTTGATTTTGTTGTATATGATGGCATAGGCAGCTATTTCAAAGATAATAAAATACATTATGGTAACCATTGTTGATTTCCTATTATCTTGTTTTGAAATCTTGTGTCACTTATATGTCTTATTTTGATTGTTTTATTCTGTGCTATTTTGCTTGGTTTTATTCTCTCTAAATTTTTTTTAAATGATCATGTATAATTCCATAAAGCATGACACTTTTTTAAAAGACTCTCTTCTCTGACTAGCATAAAATTAAGAGAGAAGTCAACAATAAGAAATAACTAAGCTAAGGGCTGGGGATTTAGCTCAGCGGCATAAGCGCCTGCCTTGTAAGCAGGCAGTCATGAGTTCGACCCCCGGTACTGATAAAAAGAAAAAGACAAAAAAAGAAAAGAAAAGAAAAGAAATAACTAAGCTTTAAACCAGGCATGTTGGCACTTCCCTGTAATTGCAGCATTTTGGGGAAGTTCCAACAGGAAGATAACAAGCTCAAGCCCAGTCTAAGCAATTTAGCAAGATTCTGTCTCAAAATTTAAAAATACTGCCAAGTGTGAGGCTGTGAGTCCGATCCCCTGTACCAAAAAAGCAAAACAGATAGATGATAGATAGATAGATAGATAGATAGATAGATAGATAATAGATAGATAGATAGCTGGAATGAAGTGTGAAGGCATTACTGCTGTCAAAAAAAAAAAAAAAGCATGAGAGATACCTAAAAAGAGCTGTATGTTTAGAAATCTCTAACTACTTCATAAGTCTGATTTGGAAGTTATAAAACATTAAATTAAACAATAACAAAAATACGAAAAACAACCCCTTGTCAGTACCTGGGGAAACATTTATAAGTTAAAACATTTAAGGAAAGAAGAAAGATGAAAATTAATGAAATTAGCATCTTGCTGGAGAAATATTAAAAGAGAGAGAGAGAGATGGGGAAGATGGGAGAAAATACTTAGACTAAAAGAGTAGAAGCCACTATAATAGAAAAGAAAGAATAGAGCCTTCTAAAAGAAAACAAGAAGAAAGTCAAAGATCATTCAACATTTTAAGGGAGATTCTCAGACAGATTCAGAGCCACTGTGAAACCCTTCCTGAAGAAAAATGTGGCACAGGAGCCTGCTTTCAGTGACTCAGGGCAATTTTCTCTTTTAAAGTCCTGCTGTCACTAAGGAAAATATAAATATAACCTCTACCAATATCCCCTTGAAAATGTATCTCAAAAGCCAGGCGTGATGGCATGTGCCTGTAATCCCAGCACTCAAGAGGCTGAGGCAGAGGGTCAGTGCGAGTTGGAGGCCAGCCTGAGCCACAGAGTGAGTTCAAGGCCAGTCTGAACTACACAGCAAGAACCTGTCTCAAAAAAAAAAAAAAAAAAAAGTGTCTCAAAGGGCTGGAGATGTAGCTCAGTGACACTGCCTACTTAGTATACACAAGGCCCTGAGTTCAATTCCAACAGCAACAGCTACAATAATTAATTGTAATGTGTCACTTTGAATGGATTAAGAAATGCCTAGTACGGCGGGGGATTTAGCTTAGTGGCACAGCACTTGCCAGGCAAGCATGAGGTCCTGAGTTGATTCCTGGTACCACCCCTCTGCCAAAAAAGAAAAGAAATGCCTAGTGGATTAGGGGAGCACAGTTCTGGGCATGTAAATTGCTGCCATGGATATGGGCACCACCAACCAATAGGATGGTAGCCTGAAAAGAATAAAAAGGGAAACATCATTCCATCACCTCTTTTAGAAGCTCCAGGCTTCACCAGTGCTTTTGGATGTCCAGCTCCAGCTCCTTCAGGCCTTCAGTGCAGATCCTCCAGCTTTCTTACTCCAGACTCTGCAGTGAGTTCCAGGGCTTTGTCTCTGACTAGATTCTCCAGCTCCCCATCATGCAGTCATTTTGCATTCTTCCATCCTGGTTCCACAGGCAGACACTGTAAGCCTACTTAGTAAACCCTTTATATTTATTTTATATTAAGTCTATTCCTCTAGTGAACCCTAACAGATAGATTAGACAGATGATTAGTAAGTAGGTAGGTAGGTAGATAGACAGATCCACCAACCTCTCCTCTCTACTTTCACCTCTCCTATCATCTAGTTCACCTCTCTCCAGTGTCTCTTGTGGATGGAATTGTGGTTTAGATATAAAATAACCCCCCCAAAAAGCCTCATGTGTTTGGAAAGTGATTCAATCACGAGGCCTTATACACATCAGCGGATCTTTTGATGAGTTCAGCAGTGAACTGTGCTGAGAGGTGGGACCGGGTTGGAGGTGGGTCCCTGGGAACATGACCAAGGGTGCGTTGCCGTCCCCTGCTTCTGCCTTCTCTCTGCACTTCCTGGCTGCCACGGGATGAGCAGTGTTCCTCAGGTGTGCCCCCACCCCACACACCATGCCATTTCTGCCTTGGAACCAGCCTATGATGGGCTGGATTCTCTGAAAACCATCAGCCAAAATAAACCTCCGATAAGCTGCGGGTAGCAGTTATTTCATCTCAGTGATGAGGAAGCCGACTAATACAGAGGATCTTGATGGTCCCCTCACCCACCTTCCTAGCCCTTTCTCATTTACCTTCAAACCGTCCTCCACACAGAAGCCAGAGTGAATCTGATAAAACATACCTGGATCCAATGACTTTCCTATCTAAAACTCATCAATAGTTCCCTTCGATCTTCAAATCAGACCCAAATTACACTAGCCATAGTGATTCTGAGGGTTTGAATTGCTAAAATTGATCCTCCCGTTCATTCCTCCCTATCTGGCCCAGGCCTTATCATCCAGCAGCAGCTCCTGTCCCCCATGCTATACCTGCTGCCCTCCAGCTGCACCAACCTCCTTCCTGCTTCTGAGATGCTTGCTCTGTGCTTGCCCTCCATGGACAGCCTTTGATGTGTTCTTTCCACTAGAGTGCTTGTTCCCCAGCTGGACCTGTAATGAGTCCAGCTCACTCTATAAATTTGTTTAAATATCATTCTCCAACAAGGTGTTCTCTGACCGCCTTAGTAATTTTATGTCTCAGTGTCAGTTTTCACATACAAAACTTCAAATTTAAAACCCATGTTTCCCTATCCCCACATCACTATATGCTTGCTTTTTTTTTTACACAAGGTCTTACTACGCAGTTCAGACTGGCCCTGAGCTCACTTTGTAGTCCAGACTCATCTTGAACTCACAAGGATCCTCCTGCCTCAGTCTCCTAGTTCTGGGATTACAGGCATGTGTGTTTCTAACGTGGGATTACAGGCATATGTGCTTTCTAATGACAGGAACTCGCTTCAGGTCTAACATTAAGTTGGTCCTCAGTAGATGGCTACTGCATGGTGGACATCAAGCTACAAACACATTTGATCATTTGGTTGGTTATTAAAATGATTAATCCTAATATGTCGATTTAACTGGGTTAAGAAAAACCTAGGAGATCAGGAAAGCACCCTCCTTGGTGTGTCTGGGTGGGTCATGGAGGGATGACCTTGGCTACTAATGTGGTTGCACTCTAGCACTACTCCTCTGCTCTGTTCCATGGCCACCATGAACTAAGCATCTTTCCCCACCATCCCCTTCTACCATGTTTCTGCTGATGGTGGACTGAATCCCCAAAACTACAAACCAAATTAAACTTCTATAAATTTGGGTATCAGGTATTGTGTCTGAGCAGTGGGAAAGCTAATACAGTTACTATTACTTTGCTCTCCTCTTGCCACCTACAGATAGAATAGGGTCCCCTTTGTCTATGTTTACATGTCGTTACCTACTACATCCTTGGGAGTTACATTCTCTCAAAACATATCACAAAGTTTTGATAAATAAGTATACTCATCATTTTTAGCTTGTTTCCTAGAGACCTATAACTGTACTTCTGTCATCTCAACAACTTGGAGGAGAAATCTCAAGGTAAAGCCCTGCTAGTTCCTACATCTGGAAAGTTTTTTCCTACCAGATGGACAGTCCTTAGGGGCTGGTGACAGGAGCCCAGGGAGTACAGGGAGACTCTGTTTCACTGCCCACAGTTGTCTGACTTGGAAAAATGTTCAGGAGGAGCAGGAAGAGAATTTACCATTGAGGTGAGACAGTAAGCCATAAGTACGGGTTCTCTCCTTAAATCCTGAGTCCATAAGTAACCTCGCTCCCAGAGGGAGGTAGTCTTCCCTCTGGGTCAAATGCCACTGATGCCATAGGGCATGCAGGCTGGTTGATCAAAACTGCCCCATGATCTGCGAAAACAGGCACTATACTTAAACATTTCTGCATGTAAATGAAACCCTGCTCGGTCACCATTCTTTCTACAATTTTCATGCAGTCATGATGGAACGTAATCCCAAACTGTGGAGCTGGAAGCAGTTCACAACCAAGACTATACAAGGTTTGTAAATATTTCCCAGTTATTTACTCACCCCTTCTTATCCTCCTTATTTTTCTCTTTTTTAGATCACCTACCCCTTTGAAGGGGGAAGAGGAAACACTGTAAAAATATATGGTGGGATGAGGAAGGTGTAATTTCTAACCAAGCCACTGCACCCAATACTGATGAGCATTAAAATGGTGATACTGGGAGGTAGGGTACCTACCATCTCTTATCATAGTCTCACAATCAATCAATCAGTAATTATTACTGAGAATCAGTCATATGCTTAACATTCATTCCATCAGAAGTTCAGCAAAATCCCACATTGCCAGGACCTGTTTTAAGTGCTGGAACACTTAAAAAATGATTCGGTTTACTCAAAGAGCTCATTTCTGCAAATAACATGGCCATGTAACAGCTGAAGTGTGGTCTGGGAAATCAGATGGTGCTACCACCGAGTGCTCCCAAAGAGCAGAGCTAGAATAGGCTGAAGCTGCAAAAGCAAAACATTCATAAAGGACAGAGTGCCCGCAATGAGCCTTGAATGAGAAGTAAATAAAAGATAAGTAAAAGAAAGGAGGGAAGGCACTCCAGGCTGTGGGAACGGCTTTGGCAAAGACCAGAGGCTGAAATAGGCGGAAGTGCTGTGGGAGCCGTGAGAAAGTGAGAAGGACAAAGTAGGCTCTTCATTAGATCTGCAGACCAGTTTAAATCTTCTAAAGGAATTGTGAAATTTTGTTCAGATTGTGTGGAGCTATGCCTCTCTCAACTGGTAACTTATAATTACACCATTGTCTCTAGTCATTGTTAGAAAGCTAGTGAGAAAAGCCAGTTACTCCATGCTAATGTATAACTTCTTTGTTTTTTGCAAAATAGCCAGCTCCAGTGTAAGAAAAAGAGTTTCATGACTCTATTCAAGTGGAAATGAACACCGCCTTCTGCTTGGATAAGAGAAGCTGGAGGGCTTTCATGATCAGTGGGCCCTTCCTGGACACAAACAGTCAGAAAACCATGTAGGCTTCTCTTTCTTCTACACATGGAAAGCGGAAGCAAAAGCCCTCATTCTCTGTCACCGAAGAATGAGCCCAGGCTTTGCCCGCCCTGTGCAAGCAGCTTACACAGGCAGATGCGCCCCCAGCCCTCCAGGGAGAGGGCCAGGAGACACCTGAGAAACACAGCTGGGACTGGGAGGAGGAAAAGTTTCCAGAGTCAGACTGGAAGGAACAGTCAACCCCCAGGAAAGGCTTTTGTCTATAAACTAAAAGTCAGAGGGAAGAGATAGAGAAAAACTGAAGGATGAATAAGAGAAATACAAAAAATATATTCTATCCATTTTGTATTTAAAACGTTAGTCAAAGCTAAGGTCTTGGGCACTAATGCCTGATTAATAGCCAAAGTTGTTAATTTTGGTCATCTTAATGAAGAGGGTAGTCTCACTGTTTCGTTCTGATGGGCTTTACTGTTTTATTTTGCTTGGTTTTATTCTCTTTAAAAGAAAAATTACAAAAAAAAAAAAAGAAGGTAAGTAGAAATCAGAGAAGTGATAAGCAATGGTCAAAGACAGAAAAAAGGGGTATTCAGCCTTTTTTATTCCTGAACAAAACCCTTTCCTGATAGGAGGGTCTGTGTATTCTTAGAACGAATAACTGAAAATAGACCACGACACCTTGTCCAGAGCTTCCATAGGAAGATAAAACCCTCTCAGAATGGTCCGTGATGGTGGGGAAAGTGGAATGGATGTACGTGAAAACCCTAGGAACTAAGAGTCTGTGAAGAAGCTGCCTCTGTATTGAAGATTCCACAGACTGCTTGACCTTGGCTGACCTGAACATTGTGATTTGTGGCAAGATGTTCTATTTTAGCCTGGTGTGTGGCACACAACTATAATCCCAGCAGGAGGCTAAGCAGGAGGATCGTTGTGATTTCAAAACCATCCTGGGTTATAAAGTCAGTTCAAGGCCAGCTCAAAATGCATAAGTGACCCTGTCTCAAAAAGCCAATAAATAAACAAACAAACAAAATGCCTGAGTCCTATAATAAATTAGAAGGGGAAACTTTAGAAAGTTCAAAGGAGGCTTTCTTGGATTGGGTGGTCATTAGAAAGTGCTTTTGCCCTACTCATTAAAGGCTATAACTGAAATAGAAAATGAGTCCAGCTGGAAGGATTGTCCACTAGATAATGTTCCAAAGTATGGCTTTCTAGCCAGGCATGGTAGCACAAGCCTGGAAACCCAGCACTCGGAAGGCTGAGGGAAGAGGATCACCTCATGTTTAAGGCCAACCTGTTCTATACAGTGAGTTCGAGGCCAGTTTGGACCACGTAGTGAGACTCTGTTTTGGAAAACCTAGGAAAAAACCACTGAGCAGACTGAGCTGAGGTCCCCATCTCCTCTTGGAGGGAACCCCTCAGTCCCTATCCAGTGACATCATGATCCACCTCACCTCCCAAAGGTCCCTATAAGCACTGCTAAATGGAATGTATAAGTTTCTAATCCAAACCATAATGGATAAAAACTGCCCAACATCCATGTACTTTAAAAGATGGTTAAATGATACTCAGCCAGCTTTGTTTACAGCTTCAGAATTTCTGTGAGCAATTCAGATAATTGCTAAGAATAGGATAAATTGCCAGGTGTAGAGGGGTAAACCTATAATCATTCCATGACTCTGGAGGTTCAGGCAAGAGGATTCCAAATTCAACCCCAGCCTAGGCAATTTAGCAATTTAGGGAGATTGTTGTGGCCTGCTTGATGTCGCCTCAATGCCTCACAGGCTGATACGTGGGCATTTGGGAAGCTGGCTGGATGTGGGGCATGTGATGCTGGGATTGAACGTGTGTGGTACTAAACTGATCCACTGATTGGTTTAGCACAGTTCCGGGTGTGGATGGAGGAAGGGCCCACCCTAGGTGCAGGTGGTGCCACCTGGGCAGCTTGTGGTCCAAATAGAATGGGGGGAAGGCAGACTTCCTTGGCTGCTGCCTCCTGCCTGCCCACCTACGGACAGTTTCTCTTCTGTTATGCCCCTCTGCCAGGCCATCAACAGCCATATAACCAGCCAACTACAGGCTGCAACCTCTACAAACCGTAAGCTGAAATGAGCCTCTCTTCCTTTAATTTGTGAGTATTGAGTATTTTGTCCCAGCAATGAAAAAATACCTAAGACAGAGATCCTATCTATAAATACAGTAAGTCCCCCAACTTACAAACAAATTGTGAACTTTCATAGATGCACTGCATAAGACTCACTTTTTCAGCTTACAAACAATTCTCCTGAAAGAGAACTCATTAAATCAGCAATTTATTATAATTAAAAGAGGGAAGGGATGTAACTCAATGTGAAGGCTCCGAGGTCAGTCTCCAGTTCCAGCAAGGAAAAAAAAAAAATGGGGTATTTATAAATAAATTTTTAATAACCTTAAAATCATTTTTTAGTAATCTAAAATCTTAAAGTTACAATATACTAAATTTGGTTACACTCAGGTGTCTAGGTTATTAGTAAAAATGCTAAGGGCCAGGGGTTTAGCTCAGCGGCATAAGTACCTGCTTGACAAACACGAGGTCATGAGTTCAATCCCAGTACAAAAAAAAGCTAAAATATCATTTATTAAGCATAAGTTTGAGGCCCATATACTTTTATTATAGACAGCTAAGTGAGATAAAAATTGATAGACAGTCAGAAAGGGATGGGGCCCTTGAGGAGGTCAATGCAGATGAGACAAACCAAGATTGTGGCCAGAGGTGAATCTGAAGAGCAGGTCTCAAGATGGAAATGCATTGACCACACCTGTGAGCCTCACTGGTGATAAAGACCAGCTTGAGATTATACTGTGATTAGCACCATGTGAGCCCAGCTAGGCCACAGATGCATAGGTGGTAACCAGAACATGTGGACCCATACTCCCCTCTCTTTGTCCTCCTGAATTAGAAGTTCTAAATGAGCTAAAGTAAGTGATGAAAGATGCTATGTACCATTGCTACATGACTCGATTCCCTATTGGGTCACATTCACCAAGTGGTTGTACTTGTGATCCTACAGTTTGATTGTAGTTTGACCCATGTTGCCACACCTTGTAATCTGCCTCTATAAATTACTCCTGACAAAGAGCCTCAGCAGTCACCCAAGCAGGATCCTTCCTGAAACTCTTTATTTCTAATATAACCCCTGTAACTTCTTCCTTTGGTTTGTCATTCCTTGACATTTGCGGGACCACAAGTTCAGTATCTATGGTAACATTATCAGTCACAATTCTAATGTTAAATTATTAGATGCTTCAAGAAATAGGCCAGTTTCTTTGTCAATTGTGAAAGTCATCAAATCTTTAATCATGGTTCTTCTAAGTTTGTTTTTGTTTCTTTCCAGGCACATTTCTTCTCTTATAGTTTTCTGATAAACTAAATTCATTTTATAAGCAAACTAGACTTTTTATTATCTTTGGTAAACCTTGGTATTGCTATTAAAAATGTTTCTTGGTTGAAAACTGTTATACAAACTACATATGTCTTTGCTTTTGTTGATTTTGTTTTGTACTTTTTGTTTTTTTAAACTCTATTGAATTATAACTCCCATCGATAAGGCTGGCTATGTGCAAACAGATAAAACTAATCTTAACAGTGGACTTGGCATTCTTTGCAGACAAAAGAGTGAATGGTTAAGAGGGAAAACCTGGTGATTTCATCTTCTATTGCAAGGGACACCACATCAAAGACTCTCCAGCCTCTGTATAAGGGACCCTACCCAGTGCTATTAAACAAAACTTCAGGGAGAACACTGTCAGGTTCACATTTCTAATCTCAGATGTGCACTGACTCCTTCTGAGGACACATTCACATGGGCTTTTTAAAAACCTGGTGATAACCATTTTCAACTAAGTCAACAATCAAGGACATGAACCCCAAAACCCCTCTAACAACTCTTCCACTGACTGTCTTTGAAAACATATTTCTTAGAGTCTCAACTGCCTTTATATAATAGATCTTTTTAAAAATTGTCTCCCCTAAACCAGGTGTCTTGGTGTATATCTGTAATCCCAGCAACCTGGGAGGTTGAGGTGGGAAAATAAATTCAACCCCAACCCCCAACTGGACAATTTAGCAAGACCCTGTTTCAAAATTTAGAAGATAGAAGCTCAGTGTAAATACCCTGGATTTAATCCTAAATACTGCCCCTCACCAAAATCTGAGCTATTTGGAATTTGACTTGGTATGCATTCTTAAATAATAATGAACTGTGCTAATCTTGATGATTTTAATGAAATTTCTAATGATGGTGATGATATCGGATCTCCTCAGTCAGGATTTTCTTATTCCTGTTTCCTTACCTCTTACTCAAACCAAGTCTTGATAATCAGAAAGGTTCAAATTTTACACTACCTCAAAAAACAAATCCTTTCATTATGTGGCATGATTAAACTGTTTTTAAATACCAAGTTTAAGACTGGCAGAATCCTATTTTAAATCTACCAAAAGGAACTTATTTTTCTAGATTTTTCTATTTTAGGTCAAAAACCCCATAGCTAAAACAGTAGAACTTCTTTCTGTGAAGGAAAAGGGAAGAATATTAATTGGGTCCAATCAATTTGATGACTACAGAATATTGTTATTCATATTGGAGACAATAGATATGACAAATTCCTTTACCTGGTAGACAGTTTATTAGAGCCAGCTGTAGTGGACTGGTAACTGGTGGTTAATTTAAACACCAGCTGAACTGAATCAGTGTGGTGCTGACCATGGATGGCCCACCTGAGGACTGTTGCCTCCATAAAAAGAAGACCTGGAGAGGAACAGTAGCATTGTGGGTTCTCCTAAGTATTGTTGTTGGAGCTGTGGGTTCTCCTGGAGGAGCTCATCATGCTGGCTCCCCTGATATGAACTTAGCTGTTATCATTGGAGGAGCTTGGGATATTGTCGCTGCA
Source organism: Cavia porcellus (assembly GCF_034190915.1). NCBI lineage: Eukaryota > Metazoa > Chordata > Mammalia > Rodentia > Caviidae > Cavia > Cavia porcellus. Next base: position 22,526,575 of record NW_026947509.1, on the reverse strand, counting down.
AATGATTGTGGTTCACTTTGGAGGTTCTCTGGTCCATCCTTTGACCATCACTTCCTGGCTCCACAGGAAATGACGTTTGCTGTTTAATCTCCAGGAGAAGCTTGTCATGCTAGCTTCCTGATATGTACTCAGCTATTCTCATTGTCAGAAGAGCTTAGGACCTCAGGATGACTTCAGTACATTTCAGAGGAGCCCTGGTCCTTATTTTGAGCATCGCTCCTTGGCTCCAGTAAATAGAACCCTCAGCCTGCTGATATACATTCTTCATGCCGCTGGCATATACTTTCCAGCTTCCGCCTTTGGACCTTCCCAGCACAGATCCCTAAAACAGATTTGCATGAGTCATTGTCACAGGATCTAGATTTTCTGCTGAACTCATGAAGGTTATTGCCATGGGATCCAGGCCGTTGGCTGGATTTTCTAGGTCTTTAGTGTTGTGGACAGATGTCCTGCACTTCCTTTATATTTGACTCATTGGGTGACCATTATAAATAATACTATAAATTATGTGTCCTGCATGTAATTGTTCTCCTTGCAACCCCTGATTACAACACTGCCACAGCATAAACCTGTCCTGATGACAACCTGCATGTGCCTTATCAGCATGGCTGGCCACCCTACTGATGGGACTTAACCATTTCTATCATTTACATGAACTCCAATTCATAGGAATAATACGATAGGCTCAGATTCTAGACAATACAAGTACTACTGTCATCAGGCCTGGAAGACTCTGAAAGGATTTTTTTTTTTTTTTTGTCTTTTTCCTTTTTTTATCAGTACCGGGGATTGAACTCACAACTGCCTGCTTGCAAGGCAGGCGCTTATGCCGCTGAGCTAAATCTCCAGCCCCAAGACTCTTGAAAGGCTTTATGGCATACTCAGACTTCTGCCTACCTCACCTATTCTATTGACTTATATAAAATACCCAACAATTCTGAGTTGACTATTTTTAACCAAATTGTACAAAATCATTTTATCATTTCTTGACAATAACATTCAATTTATTAGAATTATTTAAATACTAAAACCAAGAGAGACCTTGCTGAAGATGTAGGTACTGAGCCAAGAATTCTAGGACAAACTGAATTTATTACAAATCAAGAATGACATTCCTAAAAAAAAAAAAAAGAATGACATTCCTTAAAAAGAATTCATTTTCAAAAAATAAGACATATAAACAATTAAAAATAAAAAGTAGGATATATAAAAGAAATGTTACTTCAGAAATTTAAAAAATGAGTAATTCTTTCAAAAGAAAATTATATATTTAACAATGGAAAGAAAAATAGTAGGCAAACAATATGACTACTCCTCTATTCAAAGGGAAAAAAAGAGCCCACATTTTAACTAAACAGAATTATTGACAATGTCGATGTAGGTGAACTCTAAAGTAACTATGAGACAATAACTAAACCTTCCTAATGTAAAAGTGAGGGTTAAGAACCTATGAAAATTTTATGGAAAATAGTAGGTGGGACTTGTAGGACACTGTCCCTTAAGAAACCATGTTCCAATTAAATGAATCTTTAAGTTATCTAGGAATACAGTTAGCCTGTATTAAAAAAAAAACTAAACCAAATGCATATTTTATTATTGGGAAATAGGCAACATTTGTTTGTTTGTTTTGTTTTTTTCAGACAAGGTCTCACTATGTAGTTCCAGCCATCCTTGAACTCACTATGTAACCCAGGCTGACCTCAAACTAGCAATGATCCTCCTGCCTCAGGCTCCTGCCCGGCCTCCCCAGTATTGTGATTATAGGCATCAACCAGCACACCTGGATAGATAGGCAATACTACAAAGTGAGGTGAGTTCCATTTCCCTCTCTGTAAACTAAGAAATAAGATACATTTGTGCCCATGTAATCTATAAAAAATCCCAATTTCTAATGAGTGATCCTTTGTCTCTTCTATTATTAGCAACACTTGATATGTGAGGAAGGCACAAATTTCATCAAAAACAATTAAAAGGATACTATGTTATTACCTAACTGTTCCTGTAATGTGACTATCCATTCACATCTCCAGACTGAAATCTAGAATATTAATAGGGCAAATTAAATTAATAACAACAATAACTAGACATTAAATACCAAATGTTTCTTAGAATTAGACACACCTGTAATCCTAACTACAAGGTAGGTTGAGGTGAGATGACCACAGGTTCAAGGCCACTCTGGGCAAGTGAGACCAAGTTCCAAACTTAAAATGTTTTAAAAGTCTGGGGATTATGAACAGCTATTTTGAAGAAAATAAGACATTATGGCAGCCATTGCTGATTTAATATCATCTTGCTCTGAAGTCCTACCATGTTTTTGTTCTGTTTCCATTGGTTCTATCATGTTGTGTCTTATTGGATTTTAATATGTGTGATAGTATAAATAAATTTTTTATGAAAAATGAGATAGTAGCCATTGTTCATTTTCTGTTATTTGGTTCTGAATGCCCTCTGACACTGTCATTCTGTTGAATGGTTTATACTATTTTGTTATGTTTGATAGTATTGTATGTGAAGGTGTGCTCAACTATTTCAAAGAAAGAGACATTATGGTACCTACTGTTAATATCCAGTTGTCTGTGGTGAAGTGCTGTGTTGCTTACATGGTTCTGTTCTGATCTGCTTTGTTCTATCCTCTTTTGTCTTAATCTCTTTAAAATGAAATAAAATAAAAATTTTTTAAAAAATGTTTGGGAATGAGCAAGAGGCAGAACCACACCTTCCTGGGAGCCAGCTGGTGCACAGGCAGAGAGACCAGAAGAGCATCCCCTCCCCCACCACTAGTGGGCCAGCAAATGGCTGATTCAGACAACTCTGGGTGAGATGATAGCAACTGTGGTGAAAGGAATAGCTCGGTGCTTGTGCTGTTTGGTTGACTCTGCAGGCGGAGGGGGTGTGGGGGACTGGTGGTCCGGGCAGCTATCTGGAGGATGGCAGTGTGTACTGCAGCACCTGTGGGGGATTTCCTCCTGTCTTGTTTTTGAAATCCAATGTTTTGTTACATTTTAATGTTTTGTTTTATTCCTATATCTAGTAACCTGAGTAACTATTTTAAAGATAACAGTATGCAGTATAACACCATTGTTAAATTCCTATCATCTTGTTTGAAAACTTATATAGCTATCGTTTTTTTGTTTTTGATGTTGTTGTCATTTTGCTTTTATTGTTGCTTTTTAGATTTGTTTACTTCTTGATTTTCCTTGGGTTTTTTTTTTTTTTCTCTTTAAAATAAAATTTTAAAAGATAACTAAAAGTCTGGGGATACAGCTCAATAGTAGAGCATTTGCCTAGCATGTATGAGACCCTGAGTTCAGGGCTGGGGATTTAGCTCAGCAGCATAAGTGCCTGCTTTTACAAGCGCATGGTAGTGAGTTTGATCCCCAGTACCGATTAAAAAAAAAAAAAGACTCTGAGTTCAAGCAACAGTACCTCAAAAAAGAAGGAGGAGGAGGAGGAGTTGCTGCCACTCCACAAGAGGTTATATAGCCTTGTGATCAAATAGGACAAAAGAAAGATTAAAATTGAAAGATAAAATATTTCATATGAAAGAAACACTGTCAATTTGACTAAAGTCTATGCGGATAGCTACAAATGTTTAGTTATTTAGATGTCTGTTTCCTTCATCTATTTTTACCTCTTCAGGCCATCATACTATGTTTTTGATTACCAAAATTTTAGATATAATATTCCCATTATATGTAAATTTTGTGTCACATGCAAAGGACATGGAAACTAAAAAGCCAATCATGATGGCTAATGATCCAGAAACTTTTCTTCACAACTTTAACAACTCTTTCCATTTCCCTATGACTGCTTTCTTGTCTATTCACATCATCTTTATCAGATTCAAGGGATGAGCCTTCTTAGCTCTGTGAGACATTAAAGAATACTTGGCTTCTGCACGCACAGAGTGGGTGCTTGGCCAGCAGTGTGAACTGTGAACTGGCATTCTCTACCGACTGCCTGATCTTGGCCAACTAGAGCATTGTAACTGTGGAAAGAAAGAATGCCAAAATTATCCCAGGCTATTAGGCCCTTTAACATTTGCTATAATTTGGGCATGCCTGTAATCCCAGCACTTGGGAAGCTGAGGCAGGAAGATCACTGTGAATTCGAGGCAAGCCTAGACTACATAAGTGAGTAGCCTTCACTACATAGTGAGACCCTGTTGTAGAGAGCAGATGAAGCTGGAGATCAGTGTGGGGCTAAAGGCCAGCTCTGAGAACATAGAGAGAAGGAGGCAAGACACACAAATAAGCTGTTCCAGCTCCAAGAACTCCAGGTGCCATAAGCAATCCAAGCAAACAAGTTGCTAGGCAGAGAGGTTTCAATTGACAAAAGCCTCCCCAGTGTACAAATAAATGCACAGCAGTCACTGAGCAGTTCTCTCTCTCCCTCGAGGAAAGGCTCCATCTGACCTCAGCTTTCTGACCTTGACTTTTGTTTTTCATCATCCTCTGCCATCTCTCTGAAGAGTTCCAAGACCTGTGCTTGAGTCAGCACCCTATCTCAAGAAAAAATCTAAATAAACCAATATCAGTGAATGAAATTAAAGACATAATTAAAATAAAAACCCAGGTCACAACAGATTCACTGCTGAATCCTACAAGAAATTTAGAGAAGACTTAATGCTTCTGTTCTCAAACTCTTTCATGAAATTGAAAGGGAATCAATGCTCCCAGATTCATTCCTGGAAGCAAGAATTACCCTGATACTAAAACACGAAAGGATCCAACCAAAAAAGAGAACTGCAGGTCAGTCTCCTAATGAACACAGAGACAAAAATCCTCAATAAGGCTTGGGGATTTAGCTCAGTGGCCTAAGCACCTGCCTGTCAAGTGCAAGGTTATGAGTTCAATCCCCAGTACCAAAAAAAAAAAATTCTCAGTAAGATACTGGCAAACAGAATGCAGCAAATCATCTAAAAGATTATATATCATAATCAAGTGGCATTCATCCCAGAGATGTAGGGACAGTTCAACATACAAAAATCAAGAAACATAATGAATCACATCAGTAGAACCAAGGACAAAAATCATTTGATCAACTCAACAGATGCAGAAAAAGCTCTTGACAAAGTACAACCCCATTGTGATTTTTTAAAAAGCCCTACAGAAAATTGAAATAGTCTTTATTTCAATCTGATAAAAGCCATCTATGACAAACAAACAGCCAATATCATACTAAATAAACAAAAACTGAAAGCTTTCACTCTAAAATCAGGAACAAGACAAGGATGTCAACTCCTCCACTCTTATTCAATATACTCTTGGAAACTTTATCCAGAACAATTAGACAAGAGAAAGGAAAGGAATAACAATAAGAAAGGAAGAAGTTAAATTATCATTATTTGCAGATGACATGATACTTTACATAGAAGACCCCAAAACTCTAGCAAAAGACTTCTAGATTTAATAAGCAAATTTAGTAGCATAGCTGGATACAAAGTTAACACTCAAAAATCAATAGTCTTCCTATGCACAAATAACAAACTCACTGAAAGAGAAATTAGGAAAACACCTTTCACCGCGGCATCCAAACAACAAAATACCTAGGAATCAATCTAATCAATGAAGTAAATGACTTCTACACTGAAAACCTACAGGACTTTGAAAAAGAAGATGGAAGAAGATAACAGAAAATGGAAAGATATCCCTTGGTTTTGGGTAGGAGACCCAGTGGAGTGAAAATGACCATACTTCCAAAACTATTATACAGATTTTATGCAAACCCAATCAAAATTCCAACACCATGCATGATGGCACATGCCTATAATCCCAACACTTGAGAGACTGAGGCAGGAGGATCCTTGTGAGATTGAGCCTGGGTTACAAAGTGAGTTCAAGGCCAGCCTGAAATACAGAGTGAAACCTTGTCTCAAAAAAAAAAAATTTCAACACCATATCTCACAGAATTAGAGAAAACAATACTAAAATTCATTTGGAACCAGAAGAGACCTAGAACAACAAGAGCAATTCTGGACCACAAAGACATGGCAGGGATCATCACAGTTCATGACTTAAAACTATCCTACAATGCTACTATGATAAAAACAACATGGTACTGAAAAAGAAACAGACCCAAGTATCAATGGAACATATTAGAATATGCATAAACAACTCCAAACATACTTAGTCACCTTATGTTTGACAAAGGTGTTAAATACCTTTACCAGAGGAAAGATAACATTTTTAATAAATGCTGCTGGTGGACCAGAGATATAGCTCAACGGCACAGTTCCTGCCTAGCAAGTGTAAGGTCATAAGTTCAATCCCCGGTACTAAACAAATAAATAAATCGGTAAAAATGCTGCTGGAAAAACTGGCTTTGCACATGCCGAAGCTTGACACTAGACCCCTATCTTTCACCATGCACTAAGCTAAAATGAAAGATAATATTTAATCAAGATATAAATACTAAAACCAAAAATAAATTAGCTAATAAGTATTAAAAGAAAAGCACTAAGCCTACAGAAGATAGAATAAGTAGAACTCTTACCTTGTGTTCCCCTTTTCCACGCAGCCATGTGTCACGTGGAGTTGCTCCTAATCACTCCCACGCCCCCCATTCCTGTATGTTCTGATTTCTCCTGAGCTGGGCTTCCCACTCTCCACCAGCGGCTCCAGTGTCCCAAACGTTCTAGTTCTGCTGATCCTTAGCAGGGTGGAAACTGCGGGGCAGTTTCTGGTCAGTTCTCGAAGATACTACTATTATCTTTACAAATTCTATTATCTTTACAAATACAAGATGAGAAAATAATTTTTTCAATATTTTTATTAATCTTTTTATAAAATGAAATAAATGCCTATGATTGATGATGGAAGGTGGTTATGACTGGGTGGTCTTGGGGCTACGTGTATTTTTTAGTTTTTTTTTTCTTTCTATTTTTAATCTTAAGCTTTAAGTTAACACATTCTCAGATGTTTAGAGGGAAACATCCCCTTACAGTGGGTCCTTGCTCACCTCCTGAGGAGGCTGACCTCAGCAGGTAAATCATATGGCATTTGGGCATATTGTTCTATAGAGAAAAACCCTTCTCAACCTTTGCTTCTTTTTTTATTTTAACGAAATTAAAACAAAACAGGACATAACAGAGCAGATCAGAACAGAATAATATAAGCAACACAGTATTTCACCAGAAGACAACCCCTAATTAACAGTAATTACCACGATGCAACCTTTTGCTTCTTAGGTTGTTATGATTTCCACTTGCTTTGCTACATTTCTACAGTTAATTTGGTTTTACTTGAATGATTCATATGTGGAGGAAAAAGAAAAACACTCTTTAAAATTTGCTTCAACTCCTCCTGCAAATAAAAATAATAAAGAGAAAAAACCAAAGAACAGGTAGACTCTTGAAGACACCGGTATAGGCAAAATCTTTCTGAACAAAACCTCAGCTGCACAGGAATCTCAAAGAATCAACAACTGGGATTTCATCTTACTGAAAACCTTTGGCACAGCCAAGGAAACTACTAACAGTGTGAAGAGACAACACACAGAGTGGGAAAAACATATTGCCAGCTGTTTCTAGCACAAAGGACTACTATCTAGACTACATAAAGAACTCAAAAAAACCAGACTCCCTAAATTTAAATGTTCAATCCAAAAAAGGGGATCTGAAATAAATGGGCACTTCTCAGATGAAAAAGAAATGACAAATAATTATATGTTCAACATCACTGGTCATTGGATAGATGCAAATTAAAACTGTGCTGACATTCCCTCGCATTCTAGAAAGAATGGCTATCATCAAGAAATCAACCAATAGCCAATACTACTGGGGCTGTGGAGAAAGAGGAACCCTTCTCCACTGTTGCTGGGAGTATAGTGCAACCACTACGAAAATCAATGTGGAGATTCCTCAGCAAACTAGAACTAGAGGTTCCAGTTGACTCAAATATTCCTCTTGGTATCTGCTCAAAAGAATTAAAATCTTTCAGTGTATTATAATTTTCCCTGTATAGGTCTTTCACTTCTTTCGTAAGAGTAATTCCTAAATATTTCATTTTTTTGCTTGCTAGTGTGAAGAGTGTGGCTTCTCTTATTTCTCTCTCTGTGTTTTTGTTGTTAGTGTATAAGAATGCTATTGATTTCTGAGTATTAATTTTGTATCCAGCTACATTACTGAATTTATTTATTATATCTAAGAGCCTTTCAATGGAGTTTAGGGGGTCTTCTATGTAGAGTATCATGTCATCTGCAAACAATGACAATTTAACTTTTTCTTTTCCTATCTTTACCCCTTTTATTTTTCTCTCTTGTCTAATTGCTCTGGCTAGTACTTCCAGTACTATGTTAAATAGGAGAGGTGATAAAGGACATCCTTGTCTTGTGCCTCCTTTTAAAGTAAAGGCTTTCAAATTTTGGCCATTTAGTATGATACTGGCTGTTGGTTTGTCGTAGACGGCCTTTATTATATTGAGGGAAAGACCATCTACTCCAATTTTCGGTAAAGTTCTTATCATGAATGAATGTTGGACCTTATCGAAGGCTTTTTCTGCATCTATGGAAATGATCATGTGATTTTACTTTTGGCTTTATTGATATGGTGGATTACATTTATTGATTTATGTATGTTGAACCATCCCGGCATGCCTGGGATGAATTCAACTCGGTCATGGTGTGTAATCTTCTTGATGATTTGCTGCATCCTATTTGCCAATATTTTATTGAGGATTTTTGTATCTGTGTTCATTAGGGAGATCGGTCTGTAGCTTTCTTTTTCAGTTGGGTCTTTCTCAGGTTTTGGTACTAGAGTAATATTTGCTAACTAAGGGGAAAAAATAAAAAATCTAGCAAGATATATTATAGTAACTTTTTTGATTTCCTATCAACTTGAAGTCCTGTAATACCCCCGTTATCTTGTTTTGACTGATTAGACTCTATTCTGTTCTATATGAAAGTATCAAGTATCAGAGTATAGGCAACTACTTTGAAGGCAATAAGATTCACCATGATGCCCATTCTGGTTTGACTATTATCCTCTTTTGAGGTTCTGTAAGATTTACAAAGTTTAGGTTTTATTGGTCTTGTTCTCTACTGTTTTGTTTAACTTTATAATACCTAATGAGATAGACAATTCTTCTTAAGGAAGCAAGAGGCATTATGGTAACCATTGTTGATAACCTTGTACTCTGTTTTTACATCATGTGCTATGTCTATCCTTGGTTTTGACTGACAGCTTTGTTGTATCATGCTTGATTTTATTCTCTTACAAAAAAAAAGTAATAAGATCTTACTCCCTTAGGGGAGCAATAAAACCCAAAATGTGTAAATTTTGTTGTAATAAAGAGAGGGAAAGAAAAGTGCCCTGAAGGATACAACAGCAAGGGTGTTTAGGTGTGTTACATTGTTACATAGAACACCATATTAATATTTTTGATTGGATTACTGAACACAACTGTTTGCGGTCTCACTGTTCGAATGTTCGCTTTATGTGCTTTGATCCTGTGACCTGAAACACCGTTTCTAAGATGATAGCGAGTAATCTATTAACTGGTGATAGCTTACTGGTTTTTTTTTTTTTTTTGTAGTTCTGAATTACTTGTACCCTTACACTGTTTTGTTTTGTTCTGCTTTTTTTTTCTCTTTTTCTTTTTAAATAAAATAAAAAAATAAAAAAAAGAATTAAAATCACTATATCACAGCAATATATGCATATCATGTTTATAGCAGCACAGTTTAATAGCAGCTAAATCTTGAAAATAGCCCAAATGCCCATCAACCAATGGATGGATGAAAAAGATTTGGGTGTGTGTTTTATATATATACAGTGGAGTATTATCTGCCATACAGAAGGATCAGCTTGAGACATTTTTAGCTAAATGTGCACCTTGAGGCCATATTTTTAAATGAAATAAAATGGACACATGTGTTCAAATAGTGCATGGTTTCTCTGGTGTGAGAAACCCAGTGTAAATAAGTATCAAAATGTGTAATGCAGGTTAGGTGGAGCCCTCTCTTCAGAGGGGAGAAAAGAAACTGCTCAGCCAGTGCAGTGTGATTAGTTATACAGTTAGCAAGATAATGTCACATGACACCCCTAGCAACCCATTGCTTGGATTGTCTTGGGGCTTGATGTCCTCTAGGCTGGAGCACTTTGTTTACATAGCTTGCTCAGGGCACTCTTTGTTCCCTGGCTTTGCTCCAGCCCCACATGTGTGATGGATTTCCAGCTTCAGCTGCTCTGCACAAAAAAGTATAATAGATATCATGAAATAGGAAGAAAATGTTCAAATGGGAAGGGGAGCCAGGGAGTGGGTAGGGAGGGAAAGGATAGGGGAAGAAAAACTGGTTAGAAAAGGAGAAACAAATGGCAACAAAGCTTTTGTAAATAAGGAGAGGAAGAAGGGCTGAAGTGAAGGGGGGGGACAGAATCAAGTTTTATCATGTACAGGCACAAATTCCCTCTAGTGAATGTGATCACTGTGTATACCTAAAATATACCAACAAACTCAAGTAATTAAAACACTGAAAAATAAAACTGGTTAATAATGATAATACCTTACGTTGCAGATGATTCCGAAAAACAACTGCTGCCCGTCATGGCAGCTCATACCCATAATCTCAGCATTCTGGCAATCTGACGCAGCAGGATCCCAAGCAGAAGTCCAGCTGGGGCAGTTTAGTGACACCCTTTTACTGGGGTGCTCCTCTAGGTTATCTTACACTGGTGATCACCACATTGTTTATTCTTCAGACTCTGAAAACATACCAGATCACTGCCCCACCCAGCCAGTCTGGACCTTCACAATGTTTTGTTTTGTTCTTTTTTGGTTTGGCTGGTTGATTGGTTGGTTTGGTTGGTTGGCTAGTTGGTGACAGGGTCTCACTCTGTAATTCATACGATGGCCTTGAAATCATCGTATGATTCCAGGATGGCCTCAAACTCACAATAATCTTGCCTCAGCCTCCAAATGCTAGGATTACAGGCATGTGGCATCACACCTGGCTGAACTTCATTCTTTAGAAGATACTCATATAGTGAGCAAACCATGGTTTTTGTCTGTCTTATCTATCACAAAATATTAGAAACCCACTATACCACTCTCATAAAGAGCCATGTTTTTGCTTATTCTGTCCCATTCCCAACTCCTCTGATCCTTGCTCCATTCTGTTCCTCTTTCCACCTTACCTCCTCACTATGTCCACACCCTCAGCTCATTTCTAGGTCTGCTCAAGGCCTGTAACTGTTTTTTCCTTTCAGTGATTCCTTCATCTATTCATTAAAAAATACTGATTGGTTGCTTAATATACAACAGTTGCAGATTAGTGAGACATTTTATTTTTTAATACAAAAGAACTAGGAGAGAAGATGAATGAGGTGACAGAGCACAGGAAACAGGGACAACTCTGCACTGAAGAGGAAGACATCAGCCCACATCCATAAGCAACGATACCAAGCATAAACCCTATGAACTGTGGATTTGGGGTGATGACGTGTTATCCATGTTAATAATGTACCACTCCTGTCCAGGATATCAATAGTAAAGGAGGCCTTGCATCTGTGTGAGCACAGGGGATGTGGAAAATCTCTGTGACATCTACTCAGTTTTCTCGGAATCTAAAACTACTTTGAAAAATAAAGTCAGTTTAGGAAAACAAACCTCTAGGCCTGGTGTGGTGGCACATGCCTGTAACCCCAGCACTTGGGAAGCTGAGGCAGGGGCATCACTCCAAGTTCAAGGCCCACCTGGGCTACAAAATGAGTTCAATGTCAGGCTGAATACCTTATGAAAGCCAGTCTCAAAGATACAGGAAAAGAAAAAAAAAATTCCTCATGAACAAAATGATATAAGCAATTGAAACGAAAGAATGTTTACATGCATACATTTATTTAGTTATTTAATTTGAAAGTAATGGAATTGAACTCAGGAGTTCCCAACTCATTAAGTTGCCCAGGCTAACCTCAGAACTTGCAACCCTCCTGACTCAACCTCTTGAGTAGTTAGGATTACAAACATGGGCTTCTCAAATTTGCTTCTTGGTTTTTTTTGTTGTAACTCTAATCACTTAAAGTGAAAATCTTGGTCCTAGTGACTAAGATTACACATCTGTTTTATGTGGCATATATTAATTTCAGAAAATAATATCAGTATTATTAGTAATGACATAAGTATTGAATACAAAAATAAAATTTTGTGGTATCTTACTTAAGCATCATAACAATCCCATCTAGTACTTTTACAGATTTTTTTAGATGAGAGAACCAAAGCACAAGAAAAGTAACTGATGTGCCTAAAGACATGTGTCTAGAAAGTGGTGTCATCAGGCTGCGCACCTGGACAGTCTGAGAATCCTCATTTGCAGCTACGGTCTACACAGCAGATACACAGGTCACGAGCAATTATTATCCCTGCTAGAAATTCAAGTAACACTACACCAAACCGCTGTAGTCAACATTATGGTAATTGATGAATTTATAAATTGCTCTTAATTGTTTGTATTTGTAAACCACAGCCTAACTTTACAACATTAAATAGCACTTCATTTTTCTGAGTTTGATTCTAGACCATCAAACGTTTTCTCTTTGTAATTTATTTGACAAATTGTGAAGAACAATTGGTCTGTTAAGAAACCCAGATGTTTACTAACAAATAACCTGGCTAGAGAAAGTCATGAGACTCGAGCTGAGGAAGCCTCACATGGTGTTCTTCTGCCCTCCAGAGGCCATTAGACTTCTAGCCCATGGCCCGGGACCCAGCTACAATTTGAAGGTACCTGAGAAGTCTATCCTGACCACAGGGTATCTGGGGAGGTCAACTGATCCCAAAGCCATTCTAAAATGTCCATTCCATCCCAGAGCAGAACTGAAAATCCACCTCCCACTCCACTCCCACCAAACCAGCCCATCCTCTATGGCAAACTCATGGACATGAATACTGATGAGAACAGAAACATTTTCCCTAGAAAACTAAGACTAGAGTTGCCGCTGCACATCGCCAGCTAGAACAGTCTCCCATAGTGTTTCTCTTAGCTGTCCCTTATTCTCACTAAACAATTAACCTGCAAATGCTAATCGCTTTAAGTTGTGAAGCAACCACACACGGGAATGTCTGGAGGTGCCCAACTCTCATGAGAGTGGGAGGCAGATGAATGTCACAGAGGCTCTTCCTCTTCCCTCCCCGTGCTTCCTTGCCCATCTCATGAAAAAGGCCTCCACAGGGAGGCAGAGAACCAAGGTGGATGCTGGCCAAGGAGATGGCATAAGAGGTAGGATGAAGAAGTTGGCAGAGTTAAGAGGAAAGCAGGCCAAGGAGGTGTCTGTGTGACTAGAAAATTGGTTACATACTGAGGATTGAGCAAATAAGTAAAGTACAAAAGATGAGAGTCAGGTTTATTGGTGACTGGGAGGGATTTTATGTATACAGAATGCAAGAAGACTGGGGGAAATGGAGGTATTAAATTGGAGTTGGAGGTATTAACATGAATTTATGCTTGACAGATGACAAGGATGGAAGGATAATGTAGGCATGGAACACTCTAGCTACAATGAGCACACTAAGCAGATAGATTTTGGGTTATAGATCTCATCCTTCATTAAAATCTCTAAGGGAAATAACTGATTCCAGAGAGGTGGGGTAAGATGAGCTTCAGATATCTTGTTGTAGCATAAAATGAGGAAATGCTCAAAGGACGAATGGGAAATAGTCAAAGGAGGGATTACAATTTGAGAGAATTCTCACTGGGACAATCTAAGAATTATAATAAATGATAATAATATGGCCTAAGCCATCAGCTCAGGCAGAAGTTCATGAGTCCACACTGATATGAATAATGAGCCCAGCATGTCTCAGCTTCATGACCGTCTGTTTCGATGTCGCAGTCAGGTTGTCAGCAAGGCTACACTCAGCAGAAGAGGATTACATAATGTCACAAAAAGCCGGAGGCACAGATCGTTGGGGGCCACTTTCAAGGCTACATACTGCCCAACCCAAATGTCTAACAGTCACAGAAGGCACAAAAAGCATCATAGACTATTGAAATACAGTGCCACAAACCATCAAATCACGAAGAGCATGGGGGGAAATAATTCAAGCTTTGAAAGATAATAATCTCCAGCCAAGATTGAGATATCCTGCACAACTGTCCCTGGAAATTGATAAAAAAAAAACGAGGTGCTTCCAGGATAAAGAGGAACTGGGGGAATTTGCAACCACCAATTCAACTCTACAGAGAGTACTGCAGGATATTCTAAAAAAAGAAAAATACAAAGAATCCAGAAATAGTGGCGGGGAGGCCACAACGAATGGAGCAGAGAACAAAATGAAGAAGACAAACTGACAGCTACTGACAGAAAAAGAGCTCAACAGAAATGAGACAGAGAAGATTGGATGATAGGAACAGCTATTTTGGAGAAAATGACATCTTAATAGGTAATACTGATTTAGTACCATCTTGTTTTGAAGTCTCATCTAGCTTTTGTTCTTCTGTCTCCAATGGTCTAAACAGGTTGTATCTTATTGGATTTTATTATGTACGATAGTATAAGCAAAAACCTTTTAAAGACAAGGAGATTATACAGAAACCATTGTTCATTTTCTGTTAGTCGATTCTAAATACTCTATAATGCTGTCATTCTCTTAAATGGTTTTACATTGTTTTGATATACTTAATGCTACAGTATACGAAGTTGTACTCAAGGACTTCAAGGAAAGAGTCAATATGGTAACTACTTTTGGGTCGGAATTATCTGGTGGTGAAACACTATTCTGCTTAAATGGTTATGTTTTGATCTGCCCTGTTTCGCTGTTATGCCCTCTTTTTTCTCAATCTCCACTCCATTATTTACTTTTTTATTTTTATCCATTTAATTAAAGGGAACAAATAGCAGGATATAATATAGTAACCCACTTTGACTTTCTATTATCTCGATTTGAAGCCCTGTATTACTCTCACCATCTTGTTTTTGACTGAGGTTCCTCTATTCTGTTTTGCTGGATAGTATCAGGTTCGAAAGTTTAGGCATCAGCTGAGAAGATAATGAGATTCATTTTAACGCCCATTCTCGTTGACTTTTATCTACTTTTGAAGACCTACAATGTCTCCAATGTTTTGGTTTTGTCGGTTTTGTTCTTTACTGTTTTGTTCAATTGTATTACAACTAATGATATAGGCAATTCTATTAGAGATAGCGGGAGGCATTATGGTAACCATTGTTGATCACCTTGTATTATGTTTTTATATTATCTATTATGTCCACCCTTTTGACTTGACCGATTCTGTTCTGTTATGTCACATTTGGTTTTACTCTCTTCCAAAAAAGCAATAAGAACCGTGGGAGCAATGAAACCCAAAATGTGTAATAGTCATTGTACAAAAGAGAGGAAAAGAAAGTGCTCTAAACTATATAACTGCATGTATATTTAAGTGTATAAGATAGAAAATGATAACACAGAGTTTTATTGGATCATTGAACAGAACTGTTTGCAGTATCATTGTTGGAATGTCCACTCTACAAGCTTTAACTTTGTGACTTGAACAATTATTTCTAAGATGGCAATATGTAATCCATTAACTAGTGATTTCCTACTGCACATTTTTTTCTTCTGTAAATCTGTATAACTTGTACCCCTTCACTGTTTTTTTTTTCTTTTCTCCTTAAATAAAAATAAAGAAAGAAAGAAAGAAAGAAATACAGTGCCACAAGCCAGGCATCATATGCACACCTATAATCCCAGTTACTAACATAGGCTGAGGAAAAAAGATGGCAAGTTCAAGGCTAGCCTGGGCAACTTAGCAAGACCTTATCTCAAAATAAAAAACCAAAAGAGCCGGGGGTTGGGGGAGGTAGCTCAACGGTAGAGTTAGTTCCACTGGATTCATCTCTAGTACTACAAAATAAATAAATAGAATTTTACAAAGAACGAATCCCACAAATATACCATTGTGAGTTCAAGGTCAGCCTGAAATGTATAGTGAAACCCTGAATCAAAAAGAATTTTAAAAAGCAGTCAAGCAAGCCAGCCGTAGAGAACCAGAAAGCAGAGCCCTCCCCATCCCGTGTGTCATCAGTGGTCCAGCCAGCCAGGAGTCAGCCAGAGCACAGGCAGGGAGAGAAGATCCATCCCCACCTAAGCAAACAGCTGATTCAGAGGAACACAGGCTGAGAGGATAGCAACTGAAGTAAAGAAAGAGCTTAATGCTTGTATTCTTTGATTGGCTTTGCAGGCCTAAAGCTAGTAAGTAGTCTGAGCATCTATTGAGAGAGTAACAATATGGAATATAGTAACTATTCTAGATTTCCTACTATCTTGTTTTTTAAGTCCAATATCATTCTCATTGTTTTGTTTTATTTGTTTTGCTTTATTCCCTTTAAAATAAAAAAATGTAAAAAGAAAAAGAAAGAAAACCATTGAGGATGATTACAATCATTGAGAAAACATTCAAAAATAAACAAAACTATTTTGTGTGACAATACAAGTCAGATGGTCACTGACCTTCATGAAAGGAGAAGGGTGATGCCTGGGAAGAGTGTTTCTCAAGTTGTGGGTGATGTTTTACCTCCTGATCTGGGTCGTGACAAGGGTTGGGGTTTACAAAACTGTACCAAGCCATATATTTCAGCATGTGTCCGTTTTTGGTGTATGTCACAAAAAAATGTTTTTTAACTTTTTATTTTTAACACAGTGCCTGCTGGCAAATGCAAGGTCCTGAGTTCCATTCCCAGTACCAAAAAATAATGTTTTTGTTTTTAAAAATGTAATACTCCCAAAAAAACTTCAGAACTGAGTTTATCTGGTAGCTTTTAGTTTTTTGGCTTTTTATTTGTTTGGTTTTGCTTTGAGACAAGGTCTCACTATATAGCTCAGACTACTCTTGAACTCACTCTGTAGTCCAAACTGGCCTTGAACTCACACAATTCTCCTGCTTCAGCTTCCTGAGTAATCCTTAGGATTACAGGTATGCACTGCCACACCTGGCTAATTTAGTTTTCATATATGGTCACCGCTCCCAATCTGAAGCCAACCTTAATATGACAGTTGCCAAATGTGATTTTGTAATTCCATATCTCCTTCTGCATTTATTAGTTGGTTTTATGCTATATGGAGAAGTTTTTCCCTTCTCTGCCCTTTATATTTTTCTTTATTCATGTATATCATGTATACTCATGGGTCCCTATCTTAATCAATGGGCTATTATTAGTTAACAATCATTAATAATTTTCAGTGTCAATGTTGGAACTCAGAGCCTTATACTTGATAGTCAAACATTCAGCCCCTAAGCTGCATCTCCAGCCCTTATTAATCTTGAGGCTCAAACTGTCCCAGAATTGGTTAGTAGAAGCTCCAGAATACCTCCTTGCCCTGACTTATTAGCCAAGTGACCTTGTCCTATGCAATTACCTTATACTGTAGAAAAGGCTGACTGTGTACACAATGCGCCCAACTACAGTACACGGTGTCTGTGCAGGAGCAGACAATCTAACATAAGAGAACACAGAGAATACAGGGAAAAAAGGAGGGAAAGCCTCTGAACCTAAGAAGAGAAATCATCCTGCTACCTATCTTTGTAAATTTCAGCAATACAGGTTGAGTCAAGATAAATGACAGAGTGGAGACAAATTTTAATGTTCAACAAGAATCTTCAGTCTGACATAAATAATACAGCTTCAGAGAAACAATTTCAGTCTTCTTCCTGTTGTTATTGTCTTTGTTGTAATAACAGAAACTTCTTTTTCCACCAACTCACAAAGCTCAGGTATTTTTGTTGTTTCTCTTTCTCTCCCCACCACAAGGGATGAGAGGTGAACCCAGAGTGTCTTGAATGCCAGGCAAAGACTCTCCCAGTGAGCTACTCTGCTCGCACAGTTGTGTTTATATTTTGCCTAAAGTTTCATGAGTCAACAAACCGTAAAAACTAGACGTTTACCTATAACTGCACACTACAAAAAGTTGTTTCTTATATAAAACCATGTTATCTTTTCTTATTTTTACCCAGTCTTATAAAGTGCTGACATTTTTCATATTACAGTGAACTATACTTTCTGCTTTTTTCTTAATTGAGATTGGGTTTCAGCATGTTGTAGAAGCTGGCCTCAAACTCCTGTGTTCAAGCAGTCTTTCTCCTCACCTTCCTAAGTTACTAGGCCTACAGATGCACATCATGACACTCAATTTATTTTCTGCAATTTGTATAACAAACAAAATCTCCAAGTACCATTCTGTTATTCAAGTCTAGGTCATGTTGAATAACTCCTGTTTCAGAAGGGATAAAACCTGTCGAGTTGGGGATTTAGCTCAGCAGCACAAGTGCCTGTCTGGCAAGTACAAGGTCATGAGTTTGATCCCCAGTACCGAAAACAAACAAACAAATAAACAAATGAATTTGGCCAGAGCTTTCTTACCTAAGAGTACTGTGATTTATACTTCGGGATAACACTACCTTCAAAACTCAAAGTCTGAGAAATGAAGTCAGTAGATGCCATTAGGAAATAAGAAGTTAAAGGCCAAGCGAGAAGGAGACTGGGATCAAGGGCAGAAAGACTGTATGCTCAAAGGGGGAGGCGGTGCACTTGCTGGAAGTCTTATGTGAAGCAGAGAAAGCTAAAGGCGATTTGTGGTCACCTTGGGTTCCTTCTCCTTCCTCTCTGCATCCTCCAGCCAGTGACTTCCCATTATCAGAATCTCTCCAGAAGATGGAAGCCAAGAGAGCCCTAGAAATGGAGTTCCACGCGTCAGACGACAGGGAAGGAAAGAGCACAACAGGCTCTGAAGCAGCCGGACAATACACAATTCACTAACTTGCCCATTTTCGGCAGCAGCCCCACTTTCCTCACTTGGCTGCTTGGACCCCTTAATAGGGGCAAGTCCCACATCACATCTGTTACCTAGACTGCAGGGCTTTCCCCTAAAATGTCTTCGCTGTCTCTCCCTGCCTATCACATCGCCCTGGCTTAACGCACTCATCCTCACCATAGGTAAGAGTCACTGCCAGTTCTCCTCCCAGCTCCTCTTCACCTGCTACCTTCCTTCCCTACAGCCTATCCCAGGGCTTGGCTATGGTCACTGGGCCACCTCTAGCCTGCCACTTGTTCTCCTACCTGAAGTTGCCCCAGAATACCACCACCGCACTCTTCTGTCACATCCCAAGGACAAAGTTCAGTGATGGAAACAAAGATGAGATGTCCCAAACTATTTACCCTCAGGTCCTTTACAGATAACCTCTACAGTCCCCCGGAATGGAATAGACTCCATTCTATTCTGTTAGCAGACTGGTCTTCCTAAAATACTTTTCCTGTGTCCTTTTCTTAACTTCAAATTATCCATCAGATGTAGAGATGGGGACAGCTATCACAAAGAGAATGAGAGATGCGATGGTAGTTACTATTGTCTTTCCTAATTTGGAACTTGAGGACCTAAAAAGCCTCCAATGATTTGATTAGTTCTATAATATGCAATAAGTATATAAAGTGGGTGAAGATGGGGACAACTATTTGTAAGAAACTAGAGACAGGTAGATAGACAATGAAGATCTCCAGTGGACTCGCTTTGAAATCTGCATTTCTTTAAATTGTTTTTTTAACTGCTTTGTTCTGTTTTGATATGTTTACTCTTACCCTCTTTGAGATGTAAAACAAATGTGTAGGACTGATAACCATATTACTGAGCTTTTGTTCGATCATAGAGCAGAACGGTTTGTAGTGTCACTTTTTGGATGTCATTCTAAATACTTTAATTCTATAACATGAACAGCTATTTCTAAGATGACAATGTGTAACTTATCAACCAGCAATTTCTTACTGTTTGTTTTTCTGTAAGTTTGTATTATTTCTACCCTTTTTTATCTCCATGTATTTTTTTGTTTCCTTTTCTTTAAATAAAAAAAAAAACAAATTATCCATCAGGTCTACATAATAAAACAGAAAGTCCAGCTGAGTGTAGTGACCAACACTTATAATCCCAGCACTCTGGGAGGCCGAGGCAGGAGAATGGCAAGTTCTAACTCTGCCTAGGCAATTTAGCAACTTACTGAGAACTTTTCCCAAACTTAAAAGATGAAAAGAGTTAAGCATATAGTTTAGTGCAAAGGTCCTAGGTTCATTCCCCAGTACAATAAATTAATTTAGTATTAATTAAAAGAATAAAACCAAGTCCAAATTCGTAATGATTCAAACTTTTTTAAAATGTGGAGCCATATTAAACTAATGTTCAAATCAGTGACTTGGTAAAAATGATGTTCAACACACAGTGAACATCAATAATTAAGGTATCATAGTTTTTATTTCACCAACTCTTACTGCTATCCACCATAAACCTGTTTACTCTTGTCAAACTGGTCCCATTTTTTGTTTTTATGTCAGTGATATGTCAACTATTCTTTAAAATAGTGTATGGGGGTGAGAAAGGAATAAATAGTAGTGTATAGGTTTAATTTTGTCTACCCAAATTCATTTGTTGCAGTCTAAGTTCTGATACCTAATGTGACGTCTGTATTTAGGAGCTGGGAGTTGAACTCACTATGTAGCCCATGTTGGCCTCAAAGTCACAGCAATCCTCCTGCCTCAGCCTCCCAAGTGCTGGGATTACAGGTGTGCTCTACTATTGAAGCCTTTCTAGACCTCGTCTCGGTCCAGAAAAGTCCACATCTGTAATCCCAATGAGAAGATATTGGACTTCTAATAAGTTAATTCCAGTCTACCACTTCCAATGCAACACATGGTGAGAATGAAAATCCTAAAGCATATTTGTAGTTGTGGGGAGCCAAGGGGTTCCTAAGTCCAGCTAGTATGATGGCTAACTGGAACCAAGACCTCGACCCAGGGCCAAACCCAGGTTTGATTAATTCAGAAAGTGAGGAGTGGCTCGGAGGTAAGTGATAGTGAGAGTGGTGGGAAATACATGAGTACAGTGAGCTGGGCCAGGTAAGAGGCCTGAAATCACCTCTGCAATATGCAGAGAGAGTTATCTGTAAAACACAGTTTAGGCAGCATCTAAGGTTTTGAGGCTGGTGCTTCAGCTTTGATGTGTGATGTTTATGTTCCGAGAGGTCACAGCCTCTTTCTTGAGGCTCAGTCTCAGCCAACTCGGTTTAACTCACCCATACTTCTTCTTTTTTTTTTTTTTTCCCCAAGAGAAGTGGTTTATCACCCGTACTTCTTGGCAGCAATAGGCTATCATCTATTTTATTCAAAAATAGTAAAATTATCTATTTTCTTCCAAATTATAAAATTTTCCTCTGCATTTTAGTTTTATTGTTTTGGTTTTTTTTTTTTTTTGCGGGGGGGGGGTTGTATTAGAAATTGAACTCAGGACCTTGCACTTTCCAAGCAGGCATTTACACCATGGAGCTATATCCCCAGCCTCACATTTACTTTTTTACTCTGTATAATTTAAGTTGAGCATCTGTTGTTTATGTGTCTATGTGCTCCTATGTGTATATATTCACTGATTTAAAGTCTGGCTTATGCCTGTGGCCCTAGCACTCAGCAGGCTGTAAGTTCAAAGCTAGCCTGGGCTACATACTAAGTTCAAGGCCAGCCTGAACTACTGAACTACATAGCAAGCAAGACCCTGTCTTAAATAAGTAAATAAATAAATAACCAGTTATCCATGTACTGTTTATTGACTAAATAGCCCATACTTTATTTAAAAATACTTCATTAATTCTTTAGGGTAAAGTCCTCATAAAGCAATGATAGGAGTAGACTTTCCTGCGGGCTGCTGTCCTGTCCTCCATCTACCATGCTCATTGTTATTTCCATATCTACTGCCTTGCTCTCTCTGTCTGAAAGCACTAGGCAAAGCCTCACCCACTCTCCTCCTTTATAAATTTCCCTTGTGTACGATGACCCATGTTAATTTTGCCTTCACAATTAGTGTGGGTTTTTGTTGTAACCCACCCAAAAAGAAGGCCCCATGATGAAAAACGGGGCAAGATCCCTGAGATGATAAACGGGCAAGATGTCTTTTTTAAAAGAGGCGCTTTTATTTTAGCTGGCCCAGCGACACAGTGCAGATGGAATTGGCAAAGCTGTGCAACTGAGTTAGAATTTTGACTGATTTTTATAGTTCATTTATGGGGGCCTGGGGATTTAGCTCAACGGCATAAGCGCCTACCTTGCAAGTAGGCAGTTGTGAGTTCGATCCCCGGTACCGATAAAAAGGAAAAAGACAAAAAAAAATAATTTATGATTAGCTCATTGATCATTAAGTATACTGCGATGAGAAACTTTGCTTGAGTTCAGAGCCATTTCACAGTGGGTGGTTAGCCAATTCATAGCCCTTGGTCTGCCAATTCCAGGAACATTTGTCTCTCATAAAGGGAACAATGGTTAACATAACATCATTTGTCTATTACAAGGGGGAACAAAGGTTGACATAGCACACAAATTACTTGAGGGGGTGACGTGTACAGAACAGCATAAACGACATGGTCAGTTAATTCCTAACTATGTGGCTGGTACTTGGTTACTAGGGTAATGAGCTCAGTACAGAATGACAATACTGCTAATAACTATCTTTTTTTTTTTTTTTTGTCTTTTTCGTTTTTATTGGTACCAGGGATCAAACTCACGACTGCCTGCTTGCAAGGCAGGCGCTTATGCGAATGAGCTAAATCCCCAGCCCCAATAACTATCTTTTTAACTAACTATTTTTGCTAATTATCTTTTAATCAATTATTTTAATTTTTCAGCCTCTTAGTATAACAGTTTTTTTGTGGGGTGGGGATATTTTGTCTTTTGTTTTTGTTTTGGGTTTTTTGAGGCAAGGTCTCACTTTGTAGAGCAGAGAGGCTTGGAACTCACTATGTAGTCTAAGCTGGTCTTGAACTTGTGGCAATACTCCTGCCTCAGTTTCCCAAGTGCTGGAATTATAGGCATGCCCACCATACCTGGCTAATCAGTGTGTAGTCCTCGAACCTCATTAGATACTCCATCAGGTCACAGATAGGTATTTTCTCCATATGTATTCCTCTGAGACTTATTTTGGTATTCAAGACTGTTAAACATAGTGTGTACGGGCTGGGGATTTAGCTCAGTGGCATAAGCACCTGCCCTGCAAACAGGCAGTCGTGAGTTCGATCCCTGGTACTGAAAAAAGAAAAAAAAAAAAACATAGTGTGAAAAATTAATTAAAAAGTCAGGCATAGTGGTGTATGCCTACAATCCTAACACTCAGAAGGCTGAAGTAGGAGGATTGCCATGAGTCTGAGGCTAGCCTGGGCTACACATTGAGTTCAAGACCAGACTGAATTACATAGTAAGACCCTGACTCAAAAAAAAAAAAACATGTATGGATAAATATGTACCTAAAAAAAAAGGCTAAGACTTATATACTCTCTACCCAAAGTGGTATTTTACTTGTTACAAAGTGGTTTCTCAGAATGACTGATATTAAGTGGATTAATACATTGGTGAGTTCATAGTCACATGTGCTGTTCAGAGGTGGGGCCTGGCTGTAGGAACAGATCACGGGGATAAGACTTCTCAGACTGTCTCCCTCCCCCTCCCTCTCCCCTCCTCCTCCCCTCCCCTTCCTCTCTCTCTCTCTCTCTGTCTCTGTCTCTGTCTCTCTGTCTCTCTGTCTCTCTCTCTCTCTCTCTCTCTCTCTCTTTCTCTCTCTCTCTCTCTCTGGCTATTCCTGTTCTCTCTGCTTCCTAGATGCAGTACACTGAGCAGTTTTCCTCCCCCAGGACCTCCCACTCTACCCTTTCTTCCTTGGACCCTGCAGCCCATGCACCTAACCCTCTAAAACCATGCCCCAATGCAACCCTTTTTCCTTTAAGGTGTGTATATCAGATACTTCGTCCCAACAATGAAAGGTGACTCATACAGAAACCCAGTACCAGAAAAATGAGGTCATGGCTGTGACCGTACCTGACCAAGTAGTTCAGAAGCCTTTGGAAGCAGTTTGAAGGAAGAGTTTGGAAAGGTTTGGGGAATCAGTCAGAATGATATGTTCAGACCTTGGAAGACCAGAATGTCGATAGGGATGTGAACAGTAAAGACCAGGTTCACAAGGTTTCAAGTAGGAATAAGACCATTACTGGAAACCGGACTAGGATCCATGGGTTACATTCTGGCAAAAAAAAAAAAAAAGTCTTCATTTTCCCATGTACAGTAATGCTTTTCTGTGCTGGTTCACCAACACATCTGCTGGCAAGCAATTCAGTGTGCAAACAAAAGTGTTTGGCAAAATTTTGATTCTCCACAAACTCCAATTGAGTGACAAACAAAATCATGGCCATCTTCAAATCATAAAACAAATCAAGTTCATAAACAGAGTGCCATTGTAGTAAGGTATTTGAAGGTGGCAGACTAATTACTCTGACAGAGGACATTTTAAAGTGCCCCAGCATGCAGTTATTTCTGAGAATTGCCTGGATATTATTGGCTGCTTTTAGCCAGATTTACAGAAAGAAACAAGAGCTCAGTGGCATAAGCACCTGCCTTGTAAGCAGGCAGTTGTGAGTTTGATTCCCGGTACTGATTAAAAAAAAAAAAAAAAGAGCAAAAGTGAGTCAAAAGATGTGTAAATTGACAGGTTTTCCAGAAAGGAAGTGCATGTAAAATTGAAGCCACAGAAGGTATGGTTGTTGAACATTTACAAACACTAAAAAGAAACCAAGTAGTCTCCTGAGATCCATGCCATGTTGGAGCTTAGGACTCTGGGAATCCAAGCCAGCACCTCCCCTCCTTGGTAAGCGGCGGTAGTTTAGCCCACTGCAGCCCTTCCAGGGGGAGAACTAGCAGTGTCTCCTGAGATCCACACCATGCTGGAGCTTAGGACTCTGGGAAGCCAAGCCAGCATCTCCCCTCCCTGGTAAGCGGCGGTAGTTTAGCCCACTGCAGCCCCTCCAGGGGGAGAACTAGCAGTGTCTATTCTCTCCCCCCCAAAAAAAGTAATAAGAACTAAGGAGTAATAAAATACAAAATGCGTAAAAAAAAGAGGGGAAAAAAAAAAGAGCTCTAACGGATATAACAGCCAGTGTGTTTAGGGGTGTTAAATAGCTGACTATATTAATGTTTTTGGATCATTGAACACAGCTGTTTGCAGTCTCTCTGTTTGAATGTCCACTTTGTATTCTTTGATACTGTGATTTGAGCAACTATTTCCAAGATGATAATATGTAATCTATTAACAGGTGATTTCTTACTGTTATGTTTTTTTTTTTTTTTTGGTAGTTCTGTATTATGTGTACCCTTACACTGCTTTGTTTTGTTTTGTGTTTTTCTCTTTTTCCTCTTAAATAAAATTAAAAAGAAACCAAGTAGCTGGGTATGGTGATGTATCCCTTAATACCAATTCTATGGGAGGCTGAGACAGGAAAGTGCAAGGTTGAGCCCCAAATGGGTAATTTAATGACTTAGAAAACCTTGACTCAAAAAAAATTTTTTTTGAGGTCTTCTATGTAACCCAGGCTGGCCTCAGACTTGTAGCAATCTCCCACCTCAGCCTTCGGAATGCTAGGATTATAGGAATCCCCAACCATGCCAGCTCTCACACACACAAAAAAAAATCGAAAAGGATTAGGGATAAAACTCAGTGTGATTCAATCCCCAATAACACAAGAAGGAAGGAGAAGGAGAAAAGTGCTTTGCACTGAGATGACAGAAATGATGACTTGAGGACACCACCAGAACTGGCCAGGATACCACCAGAATTGATCAGAACCCACCCAAGGGTGGTAGCGGGGAAGTAAACTCCTTTACAAGGCTTTGCTTTGAAATGAGAGCTCCAGGGTGCCCTTCTCATCAGGGCCACCTGATAAAATATCTCCATGCTGTTAGCCATCCAGGCACTCAAGGCTGCTGCAGTGGTGACCCATGGGTACCTGGATACTGTTCGAGCTAGCGGTAGACCTTGACATCATCCACATGGTGCTGGTTTCATAGATATGTAAGAGTTATGTAGTCATGGAGGCTTCCACTCTGATTTCAGAACACTTGAGAGGCGGGGCAATGGGGTGTATGAGAAGATCACAGTCCCTGGGGGCGGGGATTTAGCTCAGCAGCATACGCGCCTGCCTGGCAAGCTCAGGTCGTAAATTACATCCCTGGTACTGCAGAAAGCCAGGCATGGTGGCTCATGCCTGTAATCCCAGCACTCAGGAGGCTGAGGTGGGAGGATCCTTGCGAGTTCAAGACCAGCCTGGGCTACAAAGTGAGCTCAAGGCTAGCCTGAACTGCATAGCGAGACACTGTCTCAAAAAAGACAAAAAAAAAGATCACAGTCTCTGTCATCAGCCCCTGAGAGGGCAATGCATGACTGTTGTCAATCCAAAGAGACTCAGACACACTGTGCTTGAGTTACTGAAAAGCAAGTAAAATCTTGAAAGCAGCAAGACAGAAGCAACTGTTCATGTACAAAGGAATCTCCATAAGAATATCAGCCATTTTTCTCAGCAGGACCCTGGAAGCCCATACGGCAATAAGATGATACATTTAAATGGTTTACACAAAGAAAAAAAGTCAACTGAAAGTTCTCTGACTGGCAAAACCATCTTTAAAGTAAGAGAGAGCTATGGTAGAGCTCAGTGATAGAGCATTTACCTGGTATGCAAAAGGCCCTATATTTGATCCCCAGAAACACACACACACACACACACACACACACACACACACACACACAAAGTTAAGATACTCCAGAGAACAAAAGTTGGAGGAACTCATTACCACTAGATCTACCTTATAAAATAATGTCAAAGGGAGTACTTCATATTGAAATTAAGAGATAGTAGGCAGTAATTCAAAGCCATATGAAAATATAAAGATCTCTTGTAAAGATAAATCCATGAACTAATTTTGTTATATTAAGATGCTGAAAAATTAAAATAGTTGATTAAAAGATAATTAACAAAAATAGTTACTTGAAAAGATAGTTATTAGTAATATTGTCATTCTGCACTGAGCTTGTTACCCTAGTAACCAAGCACCAACCACATAGTTATAAATTAACTGACCACATCGTTCTGCTGTTCTGTAATGCGTCATCCCCCCTACCTTAGTGACCTGTGTGCAGTGTCAACTTTTGTTCCCCTTATAAGAGACAAATGATGCTGTGTCAACCATTGTTCCCTTTATGAGAGATAAATGTTCCTGGAATTGGCAGACCAAGGGCTATGAATTGGCTAACCACCCACTGTGAAATGCCTCTTACCTCAAGCAAAGGGGAACAAAGGCCCACCTTATTTCTGTTTCTTATCACTATGTACTTAATGATCAATGAGCTAATCATAAATGAACTATAAAAATCAGTCAAAACTCTAAAATTCCATCTGCACTGTGTTGCTGGGCCAGCTAAAATAAAAGCGCTTCTTTTAAAAAGACGTCTTGCCCCATTTGTCATCTTGGGGTCTTGCCCCATTTTTCATCTCAGGGGCTCTGTGGGGATTACAACAATCTAAAAGCCAATATTAGACCCAAGCCTCTCTCTATGAGTCAGAACCATTTGCGGACTGCGGAAGGAGAGAACCACGACCTAAATGAAGAAAATCCCCCCACACAACCATATCATTTTCAATGTTTTGGGTTTTTTAGGAGCTGGGGTTTATTTTGTTTTGTTTATGTTAACTCTGATGGCATGAGCAGCTATTTGAAAGATAACAAGACATGTTATGGAAGCCATTATGTATTCACTGCTGGCTTGTTTTGAGGTTCTTTATTGCATTTATTGTTTTTTTTATTGATTCTATTCTATCCTGTTTGTTCAATTTTTAATATGCCCAAAAGTGGTATCTGCAGCTATTTTAAAGACAACCAAGGCATTGTGGTAACTATTATTGATTTCAAAAAGTTTGGAAGCCCTGTATCACTTATTCTGGTTTATTTTGATTGATTTTACTGTTTTATTTTCCTTGTTTTTTCCTTTTTATAATACAAAAATTTTTTAAAAAGCTAATATTGCTATAACTTTAGTCTTTATTTTCTACAGGATTTAAAGCATAGATGTAAAAAAAATTATAAAGCCATCCTGAGCTAAATAGTGAGTTCAAGGCCAGGCTGAATTGTTAGAGTTACCTGGCACAATAAAGAAGCAAAAAGTACAAAACAAAAAGAACAGGTTTATTGAATTGAGGACATGGAAAGGAGCACACAACCCACTTTAGGATTCTATACGTGACCACAGGGGAAATATCTATTTCACATATACAAAAGAAATGAGGATGGCAGCTCTGTTTATTCACTTTTAAATATTATTTTTGCCAGGCATGCTGGTGCACACCTATAAACCAGCACTCAGGAGCCTGAGGCAGGAAGATAGATGTGAGTTCAAGGCCCGCCTGAGCTACATAAGCAAATTCAAGGAGAGCCTTAGCTACATAGTGAGACCCTGCCTAAAAAAGAGGCTGTAACAAGAGAGAATTGCTGTGAGTTCAAGGCTAGCCTAGACTACATAGCAAAACCCTATGTCAAAAAACAAAACAAAATAAAAATAATTACTAATTATTTTCTCATATAAGCACTTAAAATTGTAGCCCCTTATGTATGCTTTACTTATTTCTATAAATACTGATGTGTTGTGTTTTCATTTTTTTTTTCTTTCTTTCTTTCTTTTTTTTTTTTTTTTTTTTTTTGTACCGAGGATCAAACTCAGAATTTTGCACTTGCCAGGCAGGTACTTATGCCACTGAGCTATATCCCCAGTCCTGTATTTTCATTTTCATTCACTTTATTACTTCAAAATATTTTTAAACTTCTCTTTCAATTTTGTCTTTGACTATAGCTTCTCTAGAAATGTGTTTATTTCCAAATACTTATCTATTTTCTATATATTTGCATTGATTTCTAACTTAATTCCATGGGGTCAGAGAATGTATTAATTCCATGTGGTCAGAGAGTATATTAGATACAGTGTCAGTCCTTTTAAATTTGAGATCCGTTTTACAGGCCAGCTTATTTAAGTGACTATTTCATGTGAATGATTACAGTTTTAAGGTGCAGAGTTCTATAAATGCCAGCCAGATCAAACTGGTTGATAATATCATTGAAGTATTCCGTGTTCTTCCTGATTTTCCATCATTTACTGAAAGGGAAATGTTAAACATGCAAGTATACTTGTGGACTAGTCTACTTTTCCTTTCAACTTCTAGTTGTATCAATTTTTGCTTCATATATTTTTAAGTTCTGCTAGTACTTAAGCTTTGAGATTACATTTTTATGATAAATTGGCCCTTCTAAATCATTAGATGTTTCTTGTTACAGCTTCTCTATAATATAGCTGTCTTATAATTAGTGTTTGAAGAGTATTCCTTTAACCTATCTGTGTCTATTCACTTAAAGGAGATTCTAAAGAGAGCCTAGAGCTGGATCTTCCTTTTTTTTTTTTTCTTTCTGGGTTTTTTGGTTTTGGTTTTGGTGGAGGAGGGTGTGACAGAGTCTCACTACAGGGTTCAGGCTGGACTTGAACTCACTGTTTAGCCCCAGCTGCCCTCAAACTTGCAACGATCCTCCTCCCCCAGGCCCCCCAAGTGCTGGGATTGCAGGCATGTGATACCACCGGCAATGCTCTTTTGTCCAGCCTAGCAATCTCTGTATTTTAAAGTCTTGTAATAATTTTTAATTAATCTGATTATTCAGAAAATTGAATTTAAGTCTGCCATATTAGGGGTTGGGGATGTAGCTCAGTAATGCAGCATCACTGAGATGCTGAGTTCAAGTCACGGTACTTCCTCCCCCAGAAAAGACTGTCATATTGCTATGTGTTTATATATGCTATATTCTATTTATCCTACGTAGTCTTTGTTCTTTTTCCACCTTTACCTTTCTTCATCTGTGTGTCTGTCTGTCTGTTTATGGTGGTAGTGGTAGTGGTAACGGTCCTGCAGATTGAATCTAGGACCTTCATATTGAGCTGCATACCCAGGCCTTGTATTTTATTTTGAGACAGGCTCTCCCTAAGTTGCCCAAGCTGGACTCAACTTTGCCATCCTCCTGTCTCAGACTCCCAAAGATCCAGAAACATAAATATATATTTCTCTATCCAACTTTTCCTTCTTTCTATCTCTTGTACTAGTTGAATACTTTTAATGTTCCATTTTTTCTCTTCCGTCAGCTTTCTGAGCGTACCTATCTATTTTTTAGTGGTTACTACAGGGAATTAGGAATACGGATATTTAACTTAACACAGGCTATCTTTGGATAACATTATACTAGTTCATATAGAAAGTAAATACAGAATTAGAACACATTTACATTCGCCAGCTTTTGTGGGCATGTATTTCACATTTGCATATTTATAAACTCAATATTGACATTGTTTTTCCTTAAACACTTGTCTTTTAGAGAAATTAATATATGGAAAACAAATATCTTTTATATTTATCATTTCCCAGTATTCTTTTTTATTTGGCTTTAATCTGAGTTTCCACCTGGTTTCCATTTTTCTTCAAAAGAATTTTTAACATTCCTTGTAATATATGTCTATCTGCTAGTGATAATTCTGTTTTGTCTTCAATTTTTTTTTTTTTTTTGAGATGGGGTCTTGCTATGCAAAGTGGCCTTGAGCTCACTTTGTAGCCCAGGCTAGTCTTGAACTCCAACAATCCTCCTGCCTCAGCCTCCCAAGTGTTAGAATTACAGATGTGCACTACCATGTCCAGCTTGATAGTGAAATCTTTAGAAGATGGGTCCTAGTGGAAAGAATGTCATGGGGGCATGCCCTTGAAGGGATATGGGCCTCCCGCCCTTCCTGTCTCTCTGTGTTCTTCCCAGCCACCATGAGGTAACAGTCCTCCTCTACCATGCCCTCAGTCACCAGCACTATGGTGTCATAACAGGTCCAAAGCAAAAAGACCGAGTGACATGGACTGAAACCTCTGACCCTCGGAACTGACATCAGCTTTTGCCCCTTTTAAGTTGATTATCTTAGGTATTTTGTTACAGTGACAGAAAGTGAACACAGTCACAATGAGGCTCGATGTGATTTTCTGTATGTTTATCCTCCTTAAGATCTGTAGGATTGGGACTGGGGATTTAGCTCAGCGGCATAAGTGCCTGCCTTGCAAGCAGGCAGTTGTGAGTTTGATCCCTGGTACTGATAAAAAGGAAAAAGATTTTTAAAAAATCTGTAGGATCTATGAGTTTATTACTTTTGAAAACTTTTATCTATTATTTTTGCTCTCCTCCTGCTGGTGGTCACACATCTATTATACCACTTGATATCATCCCACAGGACATTAAGATGCTGTGTAATTTTTTAGTTTTATTTAGTCTGATTTTTTCAAATAAACAGAAATTATTTCATTTCACAGTATCTAATATGCTGATAAGTCATCCAGCAATTTATACAAATATCATCTCTACTAGTTTCATTTAGTTCTTACTTAAAAGTTTCCTTTAAATTTATCAGTGCATGTGTCCTGGAAATTGAACCCAACACCTGAAACATGCTAAGCACATACTGCACTATTCTTAAGCATAGTTAAAATAGCTGTTTTAATATTATTGCCTTCTGGTTCATTATTACTGTCTCTTCTGAGTTTGTTCCTATTGACTCTTCTCTATTCTTGATTTTTTTTTTTGGCCTGTTTAGTAATTTGGTTTGGTTTGGATTGGTTCAATTTGAAACAAGGTCTTTCTGTATAGTCCAGGCAGCCCTTGAACTCATTGAGATCTCCTGCCTCAGTCTCTTACGTGATGGGGCTGCAGGTGTGCATCAGTCTGTCTAGTAGCTTTTCTTGGCTATTAAATAAAACACATGAATGTTACATTATTGAGTGTCTAGATCATGTTATTTTTCTTTAAAGAATGTTCAGTTTTGGCACTTTTTTGTAGATCAGCCTTGATCCTCTCAACACTTATATTTAAGCTTTGTTATAATGGGTACTGTGTAGCTTTGTTAGATGGTTTAGCCCTACTATTAAACTGTAACCTGCCATAACCCCTGCTGTCAGGAAGCTGAGGCAGGAGGACTAACTAAAGTTTGAGGCCTCAAACATTATCATGACCCTGTCCCAAAAAAAAAAAAAAAAAAAAGGACATAACTCTTCCATGTCTCTACTTGCTAATGTTCCAGGAGTTCAAGAAAGTCTCCCCTCTCTGGATGAATGGAATAACTCTGGGCCCTGTGTGAACTTCAGTAATCATCCAGCTTACAGTTCCTCAGCGGTTCCTTGTCAGCATATTTGAAGTTTCTCCCTATTTGTGTACAGTTTAGCATCAAGCAAAGACTCAAGGGGAGGCCATGGGGTTTCTAGAGCTCTTTCTCTCCATCGCTCCTTCACCTCCAGCACTCTCAGCTGTAACAACCTCCCCAAGCTGTGATCTCAGCTTCTCATCCAGCAAGGCCACGAGCCGCACTTGGCTTTCCACTTCCTTTGCATAGTCAGGAAAGCGCCTCTGGGAAGAAGGCTTGGACAGCTGGATAGATGAGCCTGTTGTTTCCCTTGTCATAAAGACCACAGTGCTGCACTGTCTGCTGTGAAATATCTGAACGCAGTTATTTTGTATACTTGTTCAGTTTTCTGGTTGTTTTGAGTAAATCCACTCCATTATGTCCAGAAAAAGATGTGTATTCACTTTTCATGCACTGATAAAATTTTATGTTTATACTTAGTTTGTGATTTTAAATATCAAGTACTGGTGGTTTCTATGTTATTTATTGTACAATATAAGTGAGACTTTTGTGTGGGCCTTGTGGCACATCCAGCTACTTGAGAGGCTGAAGCAGGAAGATTGTAAGTTCAAGCTCAGCCTGGCCACCTTAATGATTTAGCCAGGTTCTGCCCCAAAATAAAAAATACAGAGGGTTGGGTATGTAACTGAGTACAAAGGCTCTAGGTAAAATTCCCAGTACTGAAGGGAAAAACAGTTTCCAGACATGGTGGCACATGCCTGTAATTCCAGTACTCGAGAAACTAAGGCACGAGGATTGCCACGAGTTCAAGGTCAGCCTGGGCTCCAGAGTGAGCTCAAGGCCAGCCTAAACTGCATAATGAGACCCTATCTCAAAAGAAAGAAAGAGAGAGAGAAAGAAAAAAAGAAAGAGAGAGAGGAAGAAAGAAAGAAAGAAAGAAAGAAAGAAAAAAAAGTAAGTCAGGTGTGAGAGCATATACCTGTAATCCCACTACTCTGGAGGCTGAGGCAGGAGGACTGCCACAAGTCTGAGGCCATCCTGGGTTATGCAGTGAGTTCAAAGCCAGACTCAACTACATAGTAAAGCCTCTCTAAAAAAAAAAAAAAAAAAAAAAAAAAAAAAGGTCTATCAGATAAATGTTAAATAAGCCCTCTTTCTCCGAGTATCAACTTCAATATTCTTTACATGGTAGCATAAGAAAAGCTGTAAATTACAATAAACAGAACCCATATCACACTTCTAGGCCATCCTGAAACTGTGAAGCCTACAAGTTCCTCTGGGCAGTGCCAATTATTCTATAGGCTCTGCATTTCCCAAGTGGATATACAGGCTGCTTCCTCCCTGAAATTCCAGTTGCTTTTCAGATTAAAGCCTATGCTGGAAAAAACTCTGCCTCATCTCTTTCATGCGGCATTCATTGAGAAAGACAAAGGAGCTTAGTACACCTTTCGGCTATTCCAGGCTCTCTCCTCCCTCTGCCTAAAATCTGAAGCTATGTATCAGTTTTAATATACTTCTCCCCTCTCCCCATCCCACCTACAGTGCCATGCAACATGCACGCGTGCACACACACACACACATACACACACACAGCCTGCAAACATAATTAAGCTGCACCCGCTGATATTTTTAAACTACAGTGACCACCACCGAAGCCGTGGCTTTTAAAATCTGCAGTTCTGTTGTTCACTACCTCCGGCCTGCTCTGCCATGAACTGTTTCTCCTCTGTGATGCCACCCTGTCTTGGAGCCAGCTGATTAAGGACAAAAACCCCTACAAACAAACTGGTCTCACTATGTTGTCCAGGCTGGGACTCTGACTTGATCTTGCTTTGAAAGATTCTTTGTCCCCATCCAGAAGATGAGTTGTAGAGAGAGCTGTGAGAGCAGAGATTGTCCAAGGAAGGACCCTATCTCCAGAAATATACCCTAACCCTAAAGGAGGAAATAGGACCCATTTCAGGAAGACTAACAAAGATACACAAATATAAGTGCAAAACACTAAATATAAAACATACCTCAGTAAGCTCTAGTGGTAATGAAATGCCTGCCCACACCCAAGCAGAAGCAAACATCTCACAGAACCCAGAGTCCTCCTCCTGCAAGCCATAAGGACTTTTTCAGAGCTACCTCACAGAACCAGTCCAGGCATAGCAATCATCCAGACCACAGACTACCAATTCTGCCAGCTATGCAAACCCCTCAGCTATGCAGACGCCCAGCCCTTGTCTCTGTTCCTTTTTTTGTAAAATCCCAAAGCTTCTGTCAGTCCCTTAAAGACAGATCTTGAACTGATCATGTCCTTCCCAGCATGGTCATATTGACTAAAGCTCCTTTCCTGCCCTCCACAATTGCCTGTCTCATTGATTGATTTTTTAGGATAGGTGGCCAAGCTAGGTCTTTTGAGACTTCCCAATCCCTGAGCCTCCAGCAACAAGTTCAAATATAATTAATGCCAGCCTTCTAGGCAGTAATCCTCCCCAGCACCGCAGCCCCACAGAGGAAGAGAACTTAACCTCACACATCTTCCAGGGATGCTGTCTGCTTTGAAAAATAGAACACCCAAAGACAGAAACTTAAGAATGGACAATAAAGACCTCTAATTACATTACACAACCAAGTCTAGAAATAGGTGGTTATAAGAGTGGTACAACAAGGGGCTGGGGATTTAGCTCAGCGGCATAAGCGCCTGCCTTACAAGCAGGCAGTCGTGAGTTCAATCCCTGGTACCGATAAAAAGGAAAAAGACAAAGAAAAAAAAAAGAGTGGTACAGCAACTCAATGATATCACCAAGCAATCAGGTTTATTTTGCTTTCATTTAACCATCTTCAACATGTTAGCTTTTCATTTTAGCACATTAGACCTTATGGCGAACATGGTAGCCTTATGGTCACACACTTTACACACACAACCCCACTCAAACAAGGGAAATGGGGAAGGTGGCACTTTGGATTTTGTTACTGGCATTTTGTTTTGCTTTTGTTTGTTTCTTTTGTTTTCAGTTTGTTGTTGTTGTTGTTTTTGGTTTGGTTTGGTTTGGAGGCAGGATTTCTGTGTGGCCTTGAACTGTGTAGCCCAGCTGGTCATACTTGAGCCAATCCTCCCACCTCTGCCTCCTCAATGCTAGGATAACAGGTGTGTACCTTCATACCTAATATAGGAGAGGAAAATATTTACTCCAAGCTATCTTCCCTCCATTTCTGTCAGACTACAGACTACCCTCAACTTTCATTGAGTCTACAACTTCAATGTCATACAGTAATAGCAACTGAACATCACCAGGTGTGACGTCTACACCAACCAGGCATGGTAGCACATGCTTATAATCCCAGCACTCCGGGAGTTTGAGGAAGGAGAACTACTGCAAGTTCGAGGCCAGCCTGAGCTCGGCAATGAGTTCAAGGCCGGCCTGAACTGCATTGCAAAACCCTGTCTCAAAATGAAAAGAAAAATCCACGCCAAGCACAGCCAGTCATCTAAAGGCCGTTTTTATTTGGTTTTTGGAGAGGGTTTTTTTGGAGCCAGGAATCAAACTCTGGACCTTGTGGTTGCCAGGAAAGCGCTGTGCCGCTGAGTCATATCCCCTGCCCTCTGCAGGCTTTTTTTTGACAAAAATTAGAGGACAACTTGGGAAACCCCAGGATTACCCCATCACCAACAACGGCGACTAAAGTGGCTCTTGACTTCAGCCTTCCAATCTCTGCAAGGCACGGGTTTTACGCGATTGCTAATGCGGCTCCGAGGGTTCGTACCCACTTCAAATATGGCCACCCACCTACCTTCTGTACTACCTGGAGGGCGAGGACAACTACGATTTCCACGCCCATTTCCAAGAGGGCCGCCTTCTGCGGCGTCGCGTTCTAACTGCGCAAGCGCAAAGGCAAATCCGCTTCCGGTCAAAATGGCGGCATCCTTGATGTGCGGACGCCAGCAGCTTCTGCGCTTGCTACGACCCCAGCGTCAGGTAAAGTTGCGGGAGGCTGAGCACCAGGATGCTACCCTGTCCCAGCAAGCAGAGCTGAGGATATGAACAGATGCTGACCCGGTGGCCGGGACCAGCGTGTCATGACCTAGCATCGCTTGAGGACATGGGAGGGTTATGGCTCCGGTTAGCGGTTTCCCGCGGCTGCCTTCGCCCCTGTCAGCGCCCTTCGGCGGGGTCCTCTGTATCCCAGCCCGAGTCTGCGGCAACTCAGATGCAGACCACCTGAGCGCCGCCCTACACGCACCTGTTGCTGCCTTCCGGCCAGCAGTCAGCGCGCGCAGAGCTACAGCCCCGGCCTCAGCCTGTTTGGAGGGCGGAAGCATAAAGAAGGCCCTGAGGCTCCCACACTCTCAGTAAAAGGCTCCGTTATCGTTTTCCCTGGGCAGTTCCACAGCGTCGCGGAGCCCTCGCAGTGGCCCTGGAAAGCACAGGTCACCGGGTTCCGGATCCCAGCCGGTCGGAGCTGCGGGCGACCGCAATGCGTCCTCCTCGCTGTGTCCGGCCCCCGCTGCCTCAGTACCTCTGCCGTCTCCTTTGCGGAAGCCCAGGTACGACGCCTCACTGTTCGTTTACAAGAAGTGAAAACACGTAGCAGAGTTCTTTTCCACATTACAGTTTCGCAAAAATATGAACATCCTGCTTGGAGTTTTCAACTCAATTAGGAAATAAGTGAAAGTACAAAAAAAAGTGTTACATGCTAGGCATTGTGTGTCTGTGTCAGATGTGGCAAGCCAATGAAGATGTGTGTGAGATGTGATTCCAGGTTGTGTGCTATAGAAACTGTAAATTCCACGTCAAATACGTGATTTTGTGAATACTGTCTCTTGGGAGATCAAATAAGTTTACTGGTCACAAAAACTGAGTTGAGGACTGGGGATGTAACTCGTTGGTAGAGCAATTTCCTAGCCTGCTGGAAACACTGGGTTCAATCGCCAGCTCTGGAGACAAATCTTTTTTAAAGATTTAACGAGAAATTGTTAAGCATGACTAGTTTCAATATACAGAAAAAAAAATGGTGATATCGATGTTCACATGACTAAACTTTGGGCACTAATTCAAGTAACTTCCCAGCATAAAGGGAAGTCGTAATCTCAATGTAAGTAATTTCTCCTTCTGTAAAAATAATGTGACTTTTTAAAGCATGAACTCTAGGAGCATTGTAGGCCAAGTGGGAAAACGAGAAGTAGAGTTGACAAA
This sequence comes from Cavia porcellus, assembly GCF_034190915.1. Taxonomy (NCBI): domain Eukaryota; kingdom Metazoa; phylum Chordata; class Mammalia; order Rodentia; family Caviidae; genus Cavia; species Cavia porcellus. The sequence goes on along the minus strand of NW_026947509.1, from coordinate 22,489,371 downwards.
ATGGAAACCAGCAATAGTTACTGTGTAGGTGTGTCTAGCCTGCTGGCCCCCCAGAATCTGGCAGCATAGCTTGCCTGAGTTATACTGAGTAAAGAAGAATTGTCTTGGGCCACATATAAAATACATAGTTAACATATATGTTACAAAACATACATATATATGTGTGTGTGGGTATATATATATATATATGTATGTATATAAACATATATGTTTTATTAAGACACAGGCATGTTCAACTTGCAGACTGCAGGTTGGACATGGCTGTTAGAAGGACCTCCTTTCTGCAAGTCCCACATGACTAAATGCCACACATGGCCTCCTTTTACACAGGTCCAGGCCCCTCCTGTTGTTCCTGCAACTCCCTCACCCGCCGTGGTACCTGAGGTGGCTCCTGGAGAAGCTACAGATGTAGTCCAAGCTGCTGTAGAACCAAGCTTCACAGAACTGGGGCTTGGGTCATACACTCCAGTAGGACTGATCCAGAACTTTTTGGAATTTATGCATATTGATCTGGGCCTACCTTGGTGGGGGGCCATCGCTGGATGTAAGGGAGAATATATCCTGGACAAGGGTAGAGGAAAGGGGGTGTTTGAGGGGGACCCTTAAAGATGACAGTTCTGTGAATAGAAATTTAAGGGTCAGAAAAGAAGATTATTCAAATGAAGCTCAAGGTACTTAGATGTACTATAGTTATAGGTTCTAAAGAGCATTACAAAACCACTTGATCATCTGGGGCTCAAAAAGTATAAATACTTTGGGCTGGGAATTTAGCTCAGTGGCACAAGTGCCTGCCTAGCAAGCGCAAGGTCAGGAGTTCAATCCCCAGTACCAAAAAAAAAAAGTTATAAACACTTGAATGTAGGCAGGGAAATGGAGTAAGGGCATCTTATTAACATGAACAAAGCTACCTTTGTGTCGTAGAGTAGAAAGTCAGATCAGGCACTTAAACCCCCAAATAAGAAGCCACTCAGTACTGCTTTTGTGAAGGTCAAAATGGTGATTTGCAATCCTGTTTCTCCTTATACCTTGCCACATCAATTGTCTCCTCTTTCCTGCACCTTCAATGTCTTCCTCCTTACTGCCCTACATATGATCACCCTCAACCATGACCCATGGGTCAATCGTGGCAGATTTTCTTCCTTTCATATTTGTCCCTCTTTGTTTCCTTTTATCTCTTATAATTAAGAAGATCTGCATCCAGTGGCTCCCCATCTTCCTCCTTACTCTTTAACCTTCAGCAGTCTGGGCTTTACTAAAATCATCCCACTCTAACTGCCAATGCCTCCATTACTACATGTGCTTTTCATATCATACTTGACCTTTCTACTTTAACTGTTTTAAAACTTGAAATATTATTCTTACCTTTTATGAAAATCTTTTCCTGGTTTTGACTTTCTGACCATGCCATCTTCACTACCCAGTACCCTTAACTGCCTCTTCAGTGCTGATATTCTGAGTTTCACCCTTAGCTCTCTGGTCTCTTCTCAACCCAAACATTCATATGTCTCTAGATGCCATAAACTAAGTATCTGTTAGAAGCCAGTCATGGTTCTAATTCCAGCAGTCTGAGGCTGAAGCAGGAGAATTGCAAACTCAAACGCAGCCTGGGCAACTTAAAATCTTTGATCTTGTCTCAAATTTGAAAAAAAGTTGGAGGCTGGGGATTTAACTTAGTGGCGTAAGCACCTGCTTGGCAAGCACGAAGTCATGAGTTCAATCCCTGGTACCAAAAAAAAAGAGTTGGGGGTATAACTCAATGTGAAGGTATGGGTTAAATCCCCAGTAAAAACAGTTGTGGAAATGACCGGTTAGACAAAGTATAAAGAAAAGATTAACAGAGCTAAAGCAGTAAGCCACCAAATTACTTTCTACTTCAGGGATTTAGAACAGTTGCTTTCAAACCTCATTCCCCAGAGCTGCAGAGTTTTAGAAAGGTCCCTCAAAGCTAGATACGTGCTCCAGCATAAAAAGCGCAGCTTTCCTTCACTCAGGGCAGCTTGATTTATTTGTGTATAGTGTCTATATACAAATAAAAGCTTAAGGGGAAAAGTTTCACTAGTCATGGAAAAGTTTAGGGGCAATTGAGGTAAAGAAGCTCCTGTTGCCTTTTTGTTCAAGCAGACAAACGAGATTCCTGGGCATCTGCTTAGAGAGGTTACTGCTGAACTTTTGTGATGCCGGAGCAGACACTAAGTCAATACTCTGTCCTAATTTTTGGGCTCCTTGGGCATTAGCCACAGGGTGAAAAAGTCTAGAATACAGAAAGACTTAAGTGAGGAGCTAAAGACCTTAGTTGCAGAACTCCTAGTTGCAGAACTGCTTTCAGTTTATGCCAATCCTATTTTGTATTTTCCAGGTACAGTCCTTGCCCGCTGCCTGATTTTTCCTGTTATTGTAAAGGGCCAGCGAGAGGCAGCCAAGATCCACAACCATTCACCAGAGATCCAGAGGTTTTCTGCTCGAATCCGAGAGGCCAAGTTGGCAGGAGACAGTGCTGAGTGTAAGTCATCAGCAGGCTGACCATGGTGGGGACCACATGTGTACTTGTGGCATTCCACTGGGAGAAAGGGACAGCCTAAACTATGAATTGCTGCAGTTGAGCAAGTTCTAAAGAGTATGTGTTTGTTGGGCCTAACGCCTCTGAAGGTTGGCCAAAGTCAGTTTGAAATTTCATGTCCTAGGTGATGAAGGGATTCACACTCACTGACATAACTGTTCATCTAGCCATTAATTTCTTCTCAACCCAGTTTCCAGGGTCTCCAGAGAAATGGCATTGTACCAGAAAAAGCATGATATTAAATTATTAAGACCTCTCATTCTACCGCTAACTCAGGTAAGCAAAACCATTTCCCTTCTTATCTCATCCTGAACCCATTAAATGACCTCCTGTATGTTTCTCATGCCAGAAGAGCAGGTGGTGGTGACAGCCCTGGGCCCCCAGTGATGGGTTAGTGAAGGTGTCCTCTCTGTTGAAGTGTGCTGACACTGTTTATCTCTGTTTGTCCTGTGTAATAGGCCCCTATCTTCATCTCCTTCTTCATTGCCTTGAGAGAAATGGCCAACCTTCCTGTGCCCAGCATGCAGACGGGTGGCCTTTGGTGGTTCCAGGACCTCACAGTTTGCGATCCCCTGTATATATTACCGCTAGCAGTTACTGCTACAATGTGGTGTGTCCTCGAGGTAAGCCCAGGTTGACCAGGTACCAGGCCTCCAGAGTGAATAGGAGTAGGACAGAGTGATTGTGCAGAACGGTCACTCTCTACCCCCTGGAGAAACAGTAGATGGAAGAGAGACGAGAACAGACTCACTAAAGTCACATGCATTTACTGTAGCTTTTCCCTGCTGGCAGCTAGGTGCTGAGACGGGGGTGCAGAGCTCTGACCTTCAGTGGATGAGAAACATCATCAGGGTGATGCCCCTGGTGGTCTTGCCCATAACCATCCATTTCCCCACGGTAGGTAATGAGTTTGGAGCCAGCTCCACAGCCTCCACCTCACCTCGCCACCCCCTAGTGGCCTGGCCATTGATGCAGCTCCTTAGCACCCTCTCTCTGTTGTCCCCCAGGCAGTGTTTGTGTACTGGCTCTCCTCCAATATGTTTTCCCTGGTCCAAGTGTCCTGCCTGCGGATTTCAGCTGTACGCACTGTCCTCAAAATCCCTCCGCGTGTTGTCCATGACCCTGACAAATTACCTCCACGGGAAGGCCTCATCGCAGGCTTCAAAAAAGGTAAAGGTACATACAAGCAGGCGACAGTGGTCTGAAAGTGGAGATGGGACTGACTGCTCCTCTTCACACAGGCTGGAAGAATGCTGAGATCGCACATCAGCTCCGTGAGCGTGAGCGACGCCTGCACAATCACTTGGACCTCGCGGCCAGGGGTAAATCAGCACTGCAGTTCGATTCTGTCTTCCATGTCTTCTTTTCCTCTGTTCACTGCGATTTCTCTTTTTCTCATCCAGGTCCCTTACGACAGACCTTTACCCACAACCCTCTGCTGCAGCATGGAAAGGATCCCAACACTCCCAGCAGTGGCGGCAGCAGCGAAAAACCAAAGTCGAAGCCCTGGCACGACACCCTTGGCTGACTTGTGTTCCCGCTCCTCCTGGCAGGAACTGTCTCTTCAGTTCATCCTCACACAGACTTAACGCCATCTCCTTGGGGTATAGAGAAGTTCACTTTAAAAACTGATTGCACTACAGACTCACTCCCACGTGTAAGAGCACTGGGGGTCCAAGTGACCTTTCCATCCACAGGGTCAGTAAACCTCTGTGCCACGGGCTGCTTCCTGGTACTTATTAAAAAGAAACAGGTTGTGCTCGCTTCGGCAGCACATATACTAAAATTGGAACGATACAGAGAAGATTAGCATGGCCCCTGCGCAAGGATGACACGCAAATTCGTGAAGCGTTCCATATTTTAAAAAAAATAAAAAAAATAAAATAAAATAAAATAAAAAAAAAAAAAAGAGGTTGTGTTTCTCAAAACAGGGAATAGGTTGGGTCATGATTGCTTTTGCTGGCCTACTCTTGGGAAGTGTTAATATTTTAACCTGGCCATTAAGAGCTTAAACCTTGCTCTTACATGTGTTGTTCATCCACATTTGCAAACTATTTCTTGACCCAAGAATTCCTATACACTTTCTATACTGCAAGTATAGGTGCTGAAGGTTAGTGACAATTAGGAAAAATGAAAAGTAGTGTTCATTTTATGCACATACATTTCACAACAGTGTGGAGTTTTTTTGTCTTTGTGTAGAGATGAATTTTATGAACTTTTACCAGCTGGCTTGAGAGGGAAGAAATAATGAGATACATTGTTTTTAGTCTGTCTATCTTTAGAGTAATTGAGGTGTTTCATAGACACTAATAAGATAAAGCCACTGAGACTTTTAGAATATAACCCTTTTATTGTCCGCGTCACAGGTCCGTGTCTCTAAATGAGACACATATGGAGCACAGCCCAAGAAAGAGTAGATAGGCAAACCCAGAGGTGCCATGCTCCCCAGTACAGTCTGCTTTATTGTCCCTTTACAGAATCAGGAACGATATGTAGCAAAACAAATAAATTACTTTGCATCTCTAAAAAGCAAGTTTAGAGGTAAAACTGCCTAGACCAGGCTTCTGGGCAAGCACCTCCGGAGAAGGGAGTGTTCCTGTTCAGCTTCTTCAGCTCTAACCAGTAGCAGACCAGCCTTTGTTCTCCACGACCTAGGACCCAGGTGGTATTTAGTTAGACTTGGGATCTTCCTGCTTGGACATCCCTTCTCCATCTTCAAAGTCCATTTCTGCAGCCACTGACATACACAGGACTTGGATGTACCATGTGGCAGATGCTGCAAAGAAAAGTGTGAGTTAAAATAGAGAAGGCCAACTGGGCTGAGTTCCAGGGGCATTGAAGGGAATGAATTAGTTAAGCTAAGGGGTTAAAATGGGAAAGGTCCATGGCAGAAGTGACTAGGAGCCTAGAAAAAACAACCCCTTCAAAGTCACTGAGCCAACTTGAGGATCCAAAGCTTACCCACAATCCTTCGAAGGCAGTGCGGTCGTTTTTCTTCTGGCACCTTGATGATGAGAAAGTAGAAGGGCAAGCCGGAGAGGGCAATGCCAATGCCAATGAGGGAGCTGATGGTGTCACTGTAAAGTGGAACAGCCACCAGGAAGATGGTACAGAGGCAGAAGACCACAGGGAAGAAAAGGCTGAGCTGAGGGCACAGGAGACAACCAGGAGTTAGCTTGGTTTTCTTGGCAGCTGGAATCACCCCACCTTAGCAGTGTGTGGAATGCTAACCAAGCATGCCCAAACCCCAGGTTCAATCCCCAGCACCACAAAAATAAGACCAAAGCACTCGGCCTGCCTTTGTTCCCATCATTTCAACAAAACCACCAAGTCCAAGGCAAAGGCTTTTGAATAAATGGTCCTGTAAGACTCCCCTGTAAGCTGGGCAAAGGGGCACAAACCTGTCATCTCAGTACTCTGGTGGAACTGAGAGGCAGGAGGATCACAAGCTTGACCCAGCCTGGGCAACTTAGGAAAACCCTGTCTCAAAACTTAGTATATAAAGAGCTGTATGTGCAGATCAATGTAAAGGCCCTGTAACCAAGCTATAGCCAGATGGAGCAAAAGGAGACAGAAGTTACCTTGAGAGGACGAGATCGCTCAGGTTCCTTCCAGCGCAGATAGAGCTGACCCGCAATGGAAAGCCCCACAAAGAACCAGTAGCTGAAGCTGTAGTAGTTAATCAGCTGGAAGACGTCCTCCACACACAGGTAGATCAGTGCCATGATGCCCTACAGGCACAAGCCCAAGTCAGTGCCCTTTGGGGTCCCTGTCACTCCCTTTGCTCCCCACAAACCAGTCCCTGCCGAGTCTTCAGAGTCTTCTCATCTGTCCTCTTGTGTTCTCACCCTTCAGCACCCTTAGTTTCAGCCCTTCATTCCCTCTCTAGTACAAGTCAGTAATTCATTGACTGGATTTCCAGCTCATTCTTCAGTTCTTTGCCAAGTGGCATGAACATCTGAATGATGGGTCCTGGAACATGACTTGTGGGGACCGTGTTAGGTCCCAGGCCCCTTCCTCTCTGGTGCTCCCTTTCCCAGCTGCCAAGAAGTGAAATTTCCCTTCAGCACATTTTTCCTGCCTTAGGGCCAGCTAACCATGGACTGCAACCTTGGAAACTATGAACCAATATGTTAGCAATGTAATACCCAAAATAATCCCTTGAAAGTGCCTTCCTTTACATTATGATTCCAACTTTTTATTTCTAATTCGTATCTCCAGTTCCACTGCTTTGCTACAGAACTTCAGGACTCTGATGCTCTTCTTCCCTAAACTTCATCTGCACTATTTTAACCCTGATCTTCAAAAGCTACTGCAACTGTGCTTCCTCCTCCAAAGAGTTGGGGGGAGGGGGGGTGGTTTTTGTTTTTCCTTAATTAAACACTTCTGTGGAAATAATTACTTCTTCCCTTAGAAAAAAATGCAGGGCAAGCAATGTCAAAAAAAGGCTGCCTGCCTCACTGTCACGACTCTTCATCACTGCTATATATTCCACATGCTTGATGCCGTATCTTAGACCCGATGCAGTTCCCACTGCTCAGAGAAATCAGCCTCCTAGAAACCACTGCAGCAGCTGACACAGTGCCTGGCCCATGGCGGGGATTGCATCAGTACTTTCTCTACCACAATCCCCTTTAGGCTTTCAGAAAGATAGGAACAGTCACATCTACCAAAGCCTCCCCCACAATATATGGGTTTCAGTCTTATCCTTGAGACACTCACATTGAAGAGCAGGGAAGGCACAGGTGTGAACCGCTCCACGTGAATCATGCAGATGGCATCAGGAAGGTGGCCTTCTCTTGAGCCCACAAAGAAAAGCCTGTTTAGGAAGATAGGAAAGGCTAAGGAAATTGTGGGCATGGGATCAGACTGGCTTACCTGCCACACAGCTTCCCTGTTTGCCATCCCTTTGAAAGATGTGAACACTATAGAAGGGATTTCAGTATTGAGAGGAAAAACTGGAGGCTACCACTGGGAATAAGAAAGGTTGGAGAGGGGCTGGGGATTTAGCTCAGCAGCATAAGCACCTGCCTTGCAAGCAGGCAGTCGTGAGTTCGATCCCCGGTACCGATAAAAAAAAGACAAAAAAAGAAAGGTTGGAGCAGACAGATGATTCTAAAGTCCAGGTCCTGTAAGTTGTACTACCTCCTGCAGTGGCTCTTTGGAATACACAACCCCACCGGCAGAAGATGCCCCTCTTACCTAGAAGCAGCCACAATGGAGGCATTGAGGCCACCAAAGCAAGATAATGCAACTGCCAGGGGAATTGTCCAGTTGAATATTCCAAAAATCTGGTCTGCAAAGGTCTAAGGGAAAGGAATAGAAAACAATTATTTGAAGAATCTAGCCAGGTGTGGTAGCAAATGCCTGTAATCCCAGCATTCAGGATGCTGAGGCAGGAGAACTGTTGCAAGTTTGAGACCAGCCTGGGATACAAAGTGAGCTCAAGGCCAGGCTAAACTGCAGTGGAATCCTCTCTCAAAAAGAAAAAAAAAAGCCTAAAGTATGAAAGACATCAGGAGGCTTGCCCCTAGATTCCTCCTTTCAGAAGTTGAAACTTCCACAATGGGCTAACAGAACTTTTGCAAACCTAGTATCCTAACTGGCCTTCTTTTGTCAAAGGCTATAAAGAACAGATATTTCCAGAAGCCCACCATGCGCCATTGACCTCCTGTAAGTAAAAGTCCTTTACCACAGCAACAGCATCACTGCTCAAGATGTCCTTCAAGTCTAGCACAGTGTAGTAGGCCACATTGGTCAAGATGTAGATGATGGTGACGATGGGCATGGAAATTCCAATGGAGAGGGGCAGGTTCCTATAGCCAAACACAATAAAAGGACACATCAGTCACACAGCTGTATCCTTCTGTTAATCCTTAGTCTTTCCAGGATGGAGACTCCGCTAAATTTCCTCAGTGCCTTTGTCCTTGAGGTTGTCTAGAGCACTGGCTGAAGCTTTGAACTCTTCAAAGCTGAATAAAGAAAATGGGGCAAGGAAAATCACATTAGAAGAAAAGGCTACGCAAAAAAAGAAAAAGGGGTAGAGGGGTGAGGGATTTACCAAGAATGATGTCAGCATGATAGCTCAGGAAGATAGCAATGATTTTGTTTTTATATCCAAAGACCTAGATTCCTTCTCTAATAAGATTATAAACATTGGAAGTTTTGTTTTAAGGTTAAGAAATACAGCTGAGCATGGTGCTTCTCTTCTGTAATCCCAGCACTCAGGAGGCTGAGGCAAGAGGATTGCCTAGAATTTGATGCAAGCCTGAACAAGATAGCAAGAAAAAAAAAAAAAGAAGAAGAAGAAGAAGAAGGAAAAAATGATTGAGAAACATAAACTAAGCATGGTGGCACTTACCTGTAATCCCAGACTCAGGAGCCTGAATCAGGGAGGCACCATGGCACCATGAGTTTGAAGCCAGCCTAGGCTACACAGCAAGACCTTGTCTCAAAAAAAGGGATTTAAAAAGGCCAGCCATGGATCTCTTAAGGTACCCCTGGCCCAAAAGAGTTGTGATAATTACAAATATCTTGGGACAGTGGACGGCCAAAAAGAGGGGCAAATCCTCACGTCATTCAGCTTCTGTCCAGTAGGTGGAAGCACCAAGCAGCCCTTGATTCCTGCTGCTATCTGCTCCACAGGCTGCGACTGGCTGTGCACCAGGAGAGCTTTGTCCTAATGCAGGAAGCAGTTCACTGCTGAGAGGGCTATTATTCTTTTCCAACTCTACAGGCATTCCACTCCCTGGCAATCTTAGTTTCCAGATTCATAGTATTTTGGAGCCAAGAAAGGTCCTAGAGATTCCATAATTTAACCTCTTCAGTAATGAAGCAGGCAAAAAGGTCAGGCAACACCCTCAAGGTCATTGGACAAATCACTGGGAAGACCGGCTCAGGACCTCTGTCACCCCGGCCAGAGTTCTCTTCACCTTGCAAGCCCACAAAGCACTCTGTAGTAATGTTCAGGTGACTGAAACAATACCACATTGTCTGTAGACATTAGGGAATCAAAAGGAACCAAAGGAAAACAGGAATGGAAGACAGTGACCTAAAATTCTCTACACAGGAATAAAGGTGGGTGAGATTACCAAGATTTTTAAAAAAGGGTATTTTTTGGGTTTTTTGTTTGTTTGTTTTTGAGAAAGGGGTCTCACTGTCAAGGTTGAGGCTGGTCATAAAACTCCAGGGCTTAAGCAATCCTCCCATCTCAGTCTCCTCAGTAGCAGGGCTATAGACATGTGCCTCCAAAATAAGTGCAAGGAGCATTTATTTTAAATGCACACACGAGCACATTGTGCAACTCGCAGGGATGAATTTACAAAGAGTTCTCAAGAAACTTCACATCTTAGCTCTATTACTGGCTCATGGACCAGTTAAATCTCAGGACCTCAGGCCTCTCACACATTACAATAGGGCTCATGAAATTGGCCCCATGGCGGTTGTGTTATGTTGCCTGGCACAAAGTAAGAGTTCATTAAATGATGGCTGTCGCTGCTGTGAAAAATCAGTGGTGAGACACCTACCTCTCAGGATTCTTGATCTCTTCAGTGACATAGTTGAGGGTATCCCAGCCTGAGTAGGAGAAGAGAGCGGAGTACAGTGCCAGGGCAATGTCCCCTACTGCAAACGATGAACCCTCAAAGGAATTCTCCAAGTTAGCCGAGGCTCCTGGAACCCAAGCACAGTGAAAGGCAGCAGGGTTAGTAGTTCCTTCCCCTGACTTCCAGCTGACCCAGGAAAGGAGTACAGTGCTAGGTACAGAAGCAGCAGCAGATGAACGGTTTATAGCACCTGAGATTGTTGTAAGGACAGGGAGCAGAAGAGGCATCTACAGAGGGCCAGCAGATAGAGAATGGGACGAATGGGAATCTTGACAGAAAGCACCCAAGCAGCTCTAGGATAGAAAACCACCACAGAGCAAAAGGGCCGGAGAACAGGAACTGCACCCTGCTCTTCTCAGAGTGCCCGAGGCCTTTCTAGCTCCAGGTAGGGCTGGCACAGGTAGAAGCAGGACAGGACTCAGGATGCCTGGGTCTACAGAGCAGTTAGGTTTCATACTGGGAAACCAGAGAGGAAAGGGATGAGGAGTTCATCCCTGACCCTTGACCACTCCCAGAGGCAGAGCAGTCAGCATCAACTATAAAAGCCAACTCCCAGAGCACGGCTGTCGGCTCTTTTGCCAAAATCAGCCTCCTCCAGAGACAAGCTAAAGACAGCTTTTCGGTCAGTTGGCCTGTGTACAAATTTCACCTCCTCTCTTAACCACTAGCCATTTGGGCAAGATACTGAATTCTACAGCCTGTTTCCTCCTCGGTAATAAAAAGGGAATTTTAACAGTTCCTATTAAATCAGGTTATTGGAAAGCCTCAATGAAATAATGCACGAAGTGTACTTGGAGGAGTGTGGCTCACAGAAAATGCTTAACAAGTGTTAGTTGCTATTATTTCTTACCCTGGCCAAGTCTAACAATGCCTGCAATGATGACCGCAATCAGCGCCAATACTTTAGCATAGGTGAAAATATCTTGTACCAGGGTTCCCCACTTGACATAGGCACAATTAATGAAGGTTAAGAGACCTGAAAGAAAAATAATACTGATTGGTGACTGACCCTTCCCACCCAGAAGGCCTTAGGCTCCCAAGCAATATTTCTATCACCAGTCACCAAGATGTACCCTTGGGCCAAAAGAGCTCATGTCTTGAGTTCTGGTCTGCTCTGTATAAGAAACCTCTGCCCCAGAATGTCCTTGCCATGATCATTCAAAGGCATCTGCAGAGCACTTGGGTAGGACACACCACCACATGCCTGTGCCCCTGCCCTAGCACCTTATACAGGAGACAACGTGATCATAGCTTTGCTTACCCAGGACAGTGCACCAAATTCCTAACCACAGCAGTGGGAGCCATTGGTAGCTGTGTGAGGTCAGTGATGTTTTGGCTCTTGGCTTTTAGGACAGTCTCTCATCATACACTCCCACCCCTATCCTCCTCACAACAGCTCCAGCACCCACTCCTCTGACTTCAGTATTCCTGCTAACCTTCCAGAATCCTGCTGGGACTTAGCCAATGTTTGGGCAGCAGGTCAGGATGTGTGGCCAAGCATTAGGATGGAGGCCAGACTTCCTGCCCACTGCCTGCCAGCTCAGCTGCTTGTTTTTGTGATTTAAAAGACTCTTGCAGCTAAAACCAAGTCCAATAGAATGGGGATCGGGCATTTCTTCATGCCTGGACAACGCAGAAGAGCTATTCACATTTCTCAAGACCTTCTTCATTGTGCTAGAGGCAAGCCCTTTACCCAAGTGAGCATCAGTAAAGTTTAGAGACCATCCTTAAAAAACCAGAGTTCTGGGCCAGGGACTTAGTACAGTGGCATAAGCGCCTGCCTGCCAAATGTGAGATTGTGAGTTCAATCCCCGACACACACACAAAAAAAAAAAGAGTTCCTAATGGGGATCTCCACAAGGCCTGAATTTCTTTGCCAAAGTATTGTACCTGTATGATTACATACATCTTTATTTAAACAAAACAAAACAGTCCACAACTTTCGTAAGAATCTCAGAAGGGACTAAGGGTGTAGCTCAGTGGCTGAACACATGCTTAGCATGCCCAAGGTTCTCAGCACCAAAAAATCATCATCATCATCACAATTTAGAGTATCTATTAACTGCCTCCCAAAAAAGTTGCAATTCATTACTTTAAAAGAAATTCAAGAAGGAAAGTCTGCACATGCTGTGAGGTTGACCAGTAATACCAAGATGTAGCAGAGAAGACAGAAACAATGGGGGTGCAGGTACCCTTTGTTGGCCCCTCAGCTGGATACTCTGCTGGCCTTCAGGCATGCAGACAGGCACAAGCAACACCTTGCCTTGGAGCAAACACCTTCCCCTTGGCGATCTACCTCCTCCCAAGCCCAGCATATGGAACACCATGGTACTGCTTACTTTCTTGGTTTCTTGGGGGTTGGTTGGTTTGCTTACTTGTTTGTGAGGGTGGCACTCACTATATATTTCAGATTGGATTTGATCTTACTATGTAGTCCAGGTTGGCCTCAAACTTTTGGTGATCCTCGGATGCCAGGATTACAATGTGCCATCACACCCAGCTCAGGAATGCTTACTTTAAAGACCTTCTCCCAAGGGCCCCAAGGGCCAGAGCAGCCTCACTCTGCCTTACTGTGGAGAAAGGGTACGTTTATCTGCTTCAGGCCACCAGTGCTGTCACACACCACTCCCTGCCTGAGGTCTCCTCACAGTGCAAGGCCTTGGTTTCCCCACTCTTCCTGTTTTGTTGCTTCCTGGCCTCATCCTTTCTGGGCCAGAGAGGACTTCATTCTGAGAAGCTGGAAAGACTGCCCTCTCTCCCTCCCTCCCTCCACCATCCCCCCCACCCTCATCCTACTCCCTACCAGACTTTTTTCTGTTCTTCCAGAAAAAGGACATTCCTATCCCATTCAAAGGCTTGCCCTTCTGACTAATAAACAAGACAATAAACAACATAGGGCTGAGCAAAATGCACACTCCAGACCTTCCCAGTGCTAAGTTAATAATTAAAGACACAGTGGACAGTCTCCCCAGGCATCCTGCAAAATGAGCAAAGTGCCTGTATCTTGCCCTCTACAAATCTGTCAAATCTGTTGATCTTCCTCCAACAGTCATCTATTCCTTTCTTCCCACTACACTTCTGCCTTCTCCCCTTCCTGTAACCCAGCCCCTCACTATCAGGCTCCAATCCCACCTCATACCTCAACACAGAGCAGATGTCCCACCAGAAACATCAGGTACAAGTGTGCTGCCATATGCGCCTGGGGGAACAGGATGCACTAGTGCAAATTCCCCATTGACCTTCAAGGTAACCCCTGCTCACACCACCAAATTAAATAGACACAGGGGCCTAGTTCTAATGCATAAAGTCTGCAGCTGTGCACCTCAAGGTCTCCTCTCAGGTCCCACAGGTGTGGGCAGGGAGGACAGGACAGCCAACCTACTCGCCACCTCTACTGGAGCACTCTCAGCAATGAGGACGCAAGATTTTGAACCTACTGTTTCTCACTGCCACACCCACACATTTGACCCCTCTTTGTATCCCACTACCCTCTTCCCCTAACTCCTGAGCTAATTTCTCAGTCACAGACCCGCCATCTTGCTCTGATCTGCTCTTTATTGATACTGAGGATTCAGTGGGAAGGAAGGGGTCCTATGAAAACCACACAGACGTAGAGGGAATGGCTCAGAGCCGGCCAGCACTGACCCAGAGCCCAGCTCCCTCCAGGGCCTGTGGGATCAGGAAATGGGCATGGCAGATGGCTGCCCCAGCAAATACAGCTGCCTGGTGGCCCTAGAGCGCCAAGTGCACTGCTCTTCAAGTACAGCTCAACCCCCTGCCTCAAAGTCAAGGCCAAGAGGGGACCATGGGCTCAGAAAACAGAGGTATCTGCAGGTTAACCTCAGAGACAAATATGCCTGACTCCTCCACCTCTAGAGGCAAGTCAGTCCCCGTCCAGTCCTGGACCAAGTCCACACAAAGATGGCCTAAAATGACCTTCAGCCCTTGATCCAGGAGCAAGTCCATTCCTGATTTAACCCCAGGGGAAGGAAGAATCTGCTGCAAAGACTTTATTCCCATAGCATCTAAAGAGATGCTCTGTTCTCTTCATATCAAACTCTGCCTACATGCGGTCTCGAGGAATAAGAGGCTAGCCTTAGCACTAGGGCCCAAGGTCAGCTCTAGAATAAAACCCAGAATTCAACATGCCAGGTGCGTTTTGGGTTTTTTTTTTTTTTGAGAGAGAGAGAGAGAGAGTCTTCCTACGTAGCCCAGGCTGGCTTCAAGCTCACTGTGATCCTCCTGCCTCGGCCTCCCAAGTGCTGGGATTATAGGCATGTACCATTGGCAGGTTGATTCAGAAAAGAACAATGCTTTCAGGTCCAGTCTAGATCACTGTCCAGGATTAGTTTAGATACTCAACTAAACAGTCCCTGAAAAAGAATATTATATCTACAAGCTAATCCCACCTATTCAAGAGGTTGAATCAGAAAGGCAGCAAATGGGACTAGGGATTTAGCTCAGCAGCATAAACACCTGCCTTGCAAGCAGGCAGTCGTGAGTTCGATCCCTGGTACCGACAAAAAGGAAAAAGACAAAAAAAAAAAAAAGGAAAGAAAGGTAGCAAGTTTGAGCACAGCCTGGACTACTTAGCAATTCAGAAACATCCTGGGCTAGGCATGGTGGAACACACCTATAATCCCTATAATCCCAGCACTCAAGAGGCTCAGGGCAAGATGGAGGCCAGGCTGGGCTATGTAGCGAGTTCAAAGCTAGCCTGAACTAAATACCAAGACCTTGTCTCAAAAAAACCGAGAGCCATGGCTCGAGCAAGCCCCAGGGAGAGAACCAGCCAGCTTCTCCTGAGATCCCTCCATGTGAGAACTCAGGGCACTGGGAAAGAAAGCAACCCACTTGCCTCCCTGATAAGCAACCATGGTTTGAGCAAGCAGTGTGTGCCCTAGGGAGAGAGCCAGCCAGCATCTCCCGAGATCCCACTATGTTGGAACTTAGGGCGCCGGGAAAGAAAACAACCCACTCACCTCCCTGGTAGGCAGCCATGAGCCTACCTATGTGCAGGCTGAAACTCAAACTCCCATCCTTCTCCCCCACCCCCGCCCCTGGTAGCAAATAGGAGCCAGAGATATGAGCATCTCTTGGGAGGCTGACCATATGCAACATAGCAAATATGGGGGATTCCCTTCTACCATCTCTTTGAAGGCAAATATTGTTATCACTGTTTTGCTTTGTTCTGATTAACTGTATTTCTATTCAATATTCTGTTTTGATAAGTTCTATAATGTACTATATTTGGTTTGATTTTTGCTGTACCTGATTGAAAGGACAACTATTGTGAAGATAACAAGATACACTATAGTACCTATTACTGTTATCCCAATAACCTGCTGTGAAGTTCTGTACCAATTTCACTGCATTGTCTCATTTGGCTTTGTTCTATCTTATTCTATTGTATTTTCCTACCTTCAAAATATTTTTTTTTTAAATGGAGAAAAAAAAAAACAAGAGAGAAATAGAACAGCTTGCCTTGTAAGCACACAGTCCTGAGTTCAATCCCTGGTAACAAACAAACAAAAAAAAGAAAGAGAGAGAGAAATAGAGAAAAAGGAAGAGAGGAAGAGAGAAAAAGAGAAAGAGAGAAAAGGGAGCTGGGAACAGAATGGGGCAGGGTGGTACCTGTCACAAAATAAAAAAATTTTTAAATGTTAAAGGACTGGGGACGTAGCACAAAGGCCTTGTGTTCAATCCCCACTATTGCAAAAGAAAAATTCCCATCCGCCTTAAGTCTGCTCCCGTAGAGGCTAAACACTCAACTTTTTCTACTCTTTATGGGGCAAACACAGCTTCCAGAGCACTCAGCCCCCACTCCAGGCCTTGTTTCTCATTCCCTTCACCCGGCGGGCTCTCCCTGGAAACACAGGGCTGGGGAAGCCTCAAAACGTGTGTGGACACACAGTCTGAACTCCTTAACCATTCCTGTTTCCCCTCCTCAAACTGATGAGCATTTTCCCCCAGCTCTTTTTGGGACCTGAAAAAATGACTTTTAAGCCTGATACTGGACTTTGCATTCATTCTGAGTAGCTTTTCTCTGAGTTTCTAGCATACCATTCCCACTTATCGGAAATACCATAGGTCCCCTCCCCTCCCTCGATTGTGTCGTTCAAACCCCTTCAAATTTGTTTGTGTGTTTGTTTGTTTGTTTGTTGGGGGAGTTCTGAGGTAGAGTATCACTCTGTAGTTCAGGCCATTCTGAACTCACAATGCTTGTAGCCCAGCTGGCCTTGATGGCTCAGTGATCCTGTCTCCGCCTCCCAAGTGTGGGGATTACTGGGGTGTGCCACCTCACCCAGCTATTAATCTGCAGATTTGATTAACATAACTCCTGAGTTCACAGAAGTCATGTACAAATGTTGACCAGACACCAAAAAATCCATTACATTGTTCAGTGAATTTATGTTAATAATTATTTCTAGAATTCACAGCAAAAAAAAAAAAATCAGTGTTCAGTAGGACCAGCAAATAATCCACTAGTTTGTACATTTATCTGGTCTATCTTTTTTCACCTTGTCACCAAAAGTATATTTCCTGGAGAACTTCCTCTGCTCTAACAATCTCATGATGTTATCAAATGATCCAAATGAAATTAGTACACATTTATGCTAACATGTTCAAGCTACATTCTTGTAAAACAGTCAAAAAGCTAAAAACAACCCAAATGCTCCCAACAGCACAGTAAATAGACAAATTCAGTGAAAGACTGAAAAGCAAGGAGAATAAACAATCCACGACTACAGACAAAACTACAGAGGAATCTCCGACACATCTAACAAACATGCCAGTCCCAAAAGCGTGATGTTCATTCCCACAGGAAATCAGCCCGGTGTGGCGGCACCCACCTGCCATGGCAGCCCTCGGGAGGCTGAGGCAATCGGACTGCTTGCTTCAAGCTCAAGGCCACACTGGAGCTACACAGCAAGTGCAAAGCCAATCTGGACTACATAATGAGCACCTGTCTCCAAAAAGAAACACCCCCCCCAAAAAAGAAACACCCCAACACATAAGAAGGCAGGCAAATCTATGCCGCTATTAGTCCAAATGGTGATTTCCCTCTCCGTGGTGGGGGAGAGGGGCAGAATCGGGAGAAACAGTGGGGGAACAGAGGCCAGGGGCCAGTTTCCCCATGTAGATAATGTTGTGCCTACTGACTTGGTGAAAATTCCACACACTTGCAATACATGCACTAGCTCTTCTGTATTTCATGCTGAAAAAAGTTAAAACTAAACCCAAAAATGAGCACGGTACATTCTTAGTAGGTGCTTACAGCTTACTAGTGATCGCTCTTCTTTTTCATACTTTGCTAACCAGATTTAACCAATAAGCCTAGGATTTGGGCAAGAGTCAACCTCAAACTATCAATCCAGAATGCTCAATTTTAGTGCATGTGCTACCGCAGTGAGCACCATCCAGAGTGTTCAGAAAGCACCTTTTCCACACAGCTGGTTTATCACCTGTGGTAGATGGAACAGTGTCCCCTGACTCCTCTCAAGATAGCTACATCCTAATCCCTAGGCCACATCACATCCACAGAAGACAGAATTAAAGTTCCAGCAAGCTGGGCAAAGATGTGCACACCCATAATCCCAGCATTTAGGGGCTGAGGCAGAAGGAACACAAGTTTGAGTCTCACCTAGGCACCTTAGTGAGACCCTGATTCCAAATAAAAACTAAGAAGTCCCTGGATTCGATCCTCAGCACCAACCAATACTAAGTCTCTACCCTCCAGAGACACACTGAAGCCTCAGGTTCAATGGCAGTGATTATACATGCTTTGCATAACAACCTTTGTGTTTTAATTTACAGTTTCTACTTCTAACAGAAAAAAACAATTTTAGCAAAACATGTTCAAGGGGTTGGGGCTTCCTTTACCACTGTATTTTCCTCTTTGAGCAAATTTTATGATCCTTACTAGGAAAACAAAATGCTTATTCATCGGCTAATCTGACGGTACGCAGTGTATTCCCAGTCACACTATTTGTACTATTCCTGCTTTTGTGCTATCCCCTTTCTTCCCTGTGTGTCTTGCTTCCGGATGGGGATTTATTTCCAGCAGTATTGACAGGGGAAGCCTTTGGGAAAATGTACAAGTGAACACAAGAGCCCTCCCACGGCACCTTGTGATAATCCTTCTCCCCCAAGGTGAGCAGATAGGAGTTAGGACAGCCGCATCTTTGTGTCCCTGCGAGTCACGGGCCACGACTGTGTAGCAACAAGAAACTTCTGTTGAGGTGTAAGAAGAAACCTACCTGTAGGCAAAGAACTAGAAGTAGTACTGGGTGGTACATTCATTTCATGTGTTGGAAAACAAAGACAGAAGAGAGAAAAATCCTTTGAAAGGTTTCAGTTCCTTGGTGAACTGAAATTTCCTTCTCACTGCAATCAAAAGAATCCAAATGGGACTACTATAGCAAACCCTCACACAAGTCTGCCTCCTTCCGATACACACATCCTGGCTCTGCTAGCAAATCCATCACCTTTGAACAATTCATTCACTATCACACTCTGATCAACATCACTGATGGCTAGAAACTGCTTCTTCCTTACAGTAAAGGTCAAATGTGTTTATCAGTCTTACGGATAGTGCTTGCAGGTATGAGTTCAAATGTTTCATTCCTGGGCTTCTATCCTGTTTCTCTAAATGTACTACTGAGCAAGTCCCTACACCTTTATTCTTCTGCTTATTTAATACCCAACTGACTCCAAAATGCTGGGTTTTCTTTTCCGTTTGTGTTTTTCTCCTTGCCTCTAAAATTTCAGTTCACATTAATCATCTCTCTTACAATCACTCTAAAAATTTGTTCTACCCCTTGTTCCACGTCCATCTTTCTGGTATCCACAATTTACAGTCAGGTACTCTGTCCTGCATTCTTTATTATTTCATATCACAGTCTTCAACTGAAGAGAGATAGCTGGGCGTGGTGGCACACTTCTGTCATCCCAGCACTCAGGAGGCTGAGACAGGAGGAACACTACGAGGTCAAGACCAGCCTGGGCTACCTAGTGAACTCAAGGCCAGTCTGAACTACACAGTGAGACTTTGTCTCAAAAAAAAAAAAAAAAAAGAAAAGAAAAGAAAAGAAAGAGAAAAGAAAAGAGATGCCTTACTGCCTTGAACTTCGGCAGCAGCAGTGACACACTCAGGCATCCTCTGGCAAGTAACCTGATTCGTCCTACAGCAATCAGCAAGGACCACGGTGCACAGGTTGCACTGGCATAGCGAGCTCGTGTTCACATGCTGCTCAGAAAAGCCGCAAGTCGCTAGATTAGGTGGGGCCTACGTACAGTTGGAGGCACACTGTTTAGGGAGAACAGCCAAGCCCCTTTTCTGCTGTGCTCAGGCCTGTCAGCCTCCTGGGGCCTGCAAAATATTCTACCACTGCTGTATTCTCAGATGTCCAGATTTAAACTCTCTGGAAGAGTCTCAGACATATTGCCTACGCCCAGAACTCTCAAGTTTCTCCTCCTTCCTTTCTGCTGCTGCAGCCCACCTGGGTGGGTGGGTGGATTGGTTGATTGGTGGCTTTTCTACTGCTGACTTGAGATTCTCTCTATACCTTAACAACACTTTCTATTCCTCGTCTCCTTGTTATATTACTTCTTTACCCCTCCGAGGATCAGCTCTTTCTCTGAGATAACAGACGGCCCTCAGACTTTCCCTTTTCATGTTACAGACCCGTGTCACCTCCTCAGGCATCACACATGAGATCAAGAAGACACACAAAGCACATACCCGATGGCTCATGGGGTCAGACCTCTCCCAATGTCCTCTCTGGAACTCGGTTAGCATTTTGGTCCCTGTGGCCTTGATCTCTCTTGGGGAGCAGCCATGCAGTTGGTACCAGAAGGCTCTCAAATCCACACCCCCTCCTCTCTCTTCTGGTCCTTATGAATCAGATCCTCATTGTTTGCTTGCTTAGGTTTAGCTCAAATCTTCAGAAGCCAGGCACCAAGCCTCGAATGGGCTTCAAGTTTATATGGGGAGGGCCAAGGATATAGTTCAGTAGCACAAGTGCCTGCCTGGCAAGTGCAAGGTCCTGAGTTCAATTTGCAGTACCAAAAAAAGATTATATGGGGGAGTTTGTCACCCAGGCTCGCCCAGAAGTTCAGATTGAGGAGGTCTAAAGCAGAGTGGCATGAGGCAACCCGATGACCTGCCTGCTACTTGCTAAGGTGAATATGGGACATAACCTCGCCAACCTGGGATGGCTCTTGAGAAAATTCCCCTAAGGGAAGCAACTGGCTTCCAAGGGGGAGGTTCAAAGGGCGAAAATCAGGTGGAGACCTGGCATCGGGCTGTTCCACCTCATTAGTCACAAGTACATGAGGTCAACCATTCTAGTCAGGAAAAGCTGAACAAGAACACGTGGCCCAGGCCCTCAGACAGACACACAGAGATCTGAAGTCCCTTATGGCCCACTGTGGCTCAGGCAGACTCAGGATAAGCTGTTTGCCCTCTCTTCTGCCCTGTTTCCAGAGCAGCCCTCAACCCTCCACTGAGATCCACAAATGTGAAATGTACATCTCAGCCAAGTTGAACCTGGAAACCTATCTTCTGTGTATTCATCCACCTGACATTTATCCATCCAACCTACTAGCTTCACAGGGGCAAATGCAAGGGGCACAAAGAACCTATCTGTTCCCTGAGGAACAGTATTCTGTGCTGGGCATGGTGGTGCCCACCTGGAATCCCAGCACGCAGCAGCTAAAGCAGAAGGATAACCATGAGACCAGTGCAGGCTACATAATAAGTTCAAGGCCAGCCTGGACTACATAGCGAGACTTTGCTTTAAAAAACAAACAAAAGCACTACTTTGTTCTCTGGAGGCCTGAAAAAGTGCTACTAACTGGTACAGAAAGCAAACTAAAGACACAGGAGGTAAAATGTCCTGTTAACAATGGGTAGAAAAAAATCAGACCAAAATAACTAGGTTATGGTGTGGGCAAGGTAGGCAAGGCAAGACTAGAAGAGATGAGGATGCCGATGGTGGTCCTGGGGAGGGGACAGCCGGGTGAAGCTGGACTTCAGGACAGTTACCCTGACTCTGCCAAGAGAAAAACTTCACCTCCCCTGCCAAACCTCACTTTCCTATCTGATCATTGAGCTATTATAAATTAGAATGGTTTAAAAAATAAAAATAAAAAACCAGATGTGGTGGCTCACGCCTGTAATCCCAGGAGATTACATGTTGAGCGATGTGTCCCTCGCATCTCAGGAGACTGGGTCATTGTGATCCTCAGGAGGAGGATCATTGTGAATTCAAGACCACCCTGGGCTACAAAGTGAGCTCAAGGCCACCCTGAACTGCGTACTGCAGATTTGTCTCAAAAAGACAAGAAATGGGCTGGGGATTTAGCTCAGCAGCATAAGCGCCTGCCTGGCAAGCACAAGATTGTGAGTTCGATCCCCAGTACAAAAAAAAGATGAAAAATAAATATTAAAATTAAAATTAAATAATGGCTTTGGAGTCATCTAAAGACAGACTGTAGAAATTAAAGCTCTTAAAAATGAATAAAGGAGGGGCTGGGGATTTAGCTCAGTGGCATAAGGACCTGCCTTGCAAGCAGGCGGTCGTGAGTTCAATCCCCGGTACCAATAAAAAAGAAAAAGACAAAAACTAAAAAATAAAAATGAATAAAGGGCCAGAGATTTAGCTCAGCAGCACAAGCACCTGCCTGACGAGCACAAGGTCATGACTTCAATCCCCAGTACCAAAAAATAAATAAATAAAAATAAAAATGAATAAAATGCCCCTGGGTGTGGTGCCACAGAATGGCAATCCCAGGACTCTCAAGGCTAAGGCAGGAGAATCCCCTTGCATTTGAGAGCAGCCTGGACTACACAGTGAGTTCAAAGCCAGCCTGAATTGCAGAATGAGACCCTGTCTCACAAAATAAAAACAAAAGAAAAAATGAGCAAAATGCAAATAATGGTGGATATAAATTGCAGTAGGACACACCAATTGACGGACAATTATGTGCTAGATAACTCACATTTTATATATATATATATATATATATTTATATATGTGTGTATATATATATATATATATATATATATATATAATCTAAGTTAATCTGACAGAGAGTTTAGATTTTATTATCTTCATATTACAATTGAGAAAGCTGAGGTCTCTTAATCAGTGGCCAGTTCTGAAGCCTACGTCCATTTCACCACAGTGCCCAGCTCCCTAATTGTGGGTAAGGACATGCCCCGGGCGCGGGATTATCTCCTACTGTGGTAACAGACACTCTCCCAGTGCAGAGAACTGGAGGGATCCCCAAAGAGCTCTGAAAAGCCAGAGTAGCTAGAAAAAAAGAGCAACCATTTCCATACCCTGGGCTAGATAAGGTAGAAGCGTCCTTTAGAAGTAAGAAGTCCCCAGATGTGATGGCTCACACCTATAACTCAGCACTCAGGAGGCCTAGACAGGGTCACGGCGGGGTCGAGGCCTGAACTACATAGTAAGACCCTGTCTCAAAAAACAACAAAAGTCAGAATTCCTCCATTCGGGCAGAGGCTGATGATCAGCAGAGAAGCAGCCTCCCTGCGATCTGGTGTCCACACACAAATACAGCAACATGAGGAAGACAAGAAGGAGGGAAAGTGGGTCCCCAGGGGCTGGCAAGGATCTGAAGTGAGAACTGAAGCCCACGGAGAGAGAAGCACAGGAGGTGGCTTTGGCACCTTCTCCCTGAGTCCAGCTCGAACCTACAGAGGGGTGATTTACTAGCAACCCCAGAGGCCTCCACACAGAAATGCACCAAAGGACCAGAGAAGTGCACCCAGCAGACTGAGGTGGCTGGTGAGCAATCTGAGTTAGGATGTTCCACAGAAGAGGGCAATTGGCCCTTCCATTTTGGAGAGGGGCCAGCTGAGTACAGAACTCAGAGCAGTTTCAGGCTGGTTCCTTCTAGAGCCTTCCTGTGTCAGAGTGAGGGAGAATTAGATACAGATGGCAGGAGTCAAGCAACTGAGTTCAAACTGTAATGAAGCTGATTTCAAGACAGCAGGAGGCACACAGAGTGTTACCCACTGAACAAACCAGGTTCCAGGCTCATAGCCAGAAACCAGCCTAAACTGGGTGTGATAATACATGCCTGTAATCCCAGCATTAGAAAGGCTGAGGCAGGAGGATCACTGTGAGTTTATGGCCAGCACACATTACACAGTGAGAACCTGTCTAAAAATAAATTAATTAATTAATTAAATTTTATTTAAACCAGACTGCACTTCTAAACTTCAGTGGAACTAAAAGTGCAGGTGTGCTGGGATCACCCACTACCCCACCACAAATCCACGGCTGGTTTTCTGGGATGAATCAACTCTGTCTACCACTGACAACAAAGACACATACTGGGGTAGACATTTTTTTTCTCCTTTCTTTTTCTTTTCTTGTTTTTGTTTTCTTTTCTTTTTTCTTGATTGCTTGTTCTTATTTTTGAGTTTGGACATTGTTTCTAGTTTTTTGTTGTTCTTGTTCTGTTCTGTTCTTTCTTTTATTACTTCCTTCTCTTCTCCTCCTGTCTTATCAGTTTCTCAAATAATCTTCCTCTCTCCTCCAGCCTTGCTTCTAATAACTTCCTATTCTTCTATTTCTCAATTGGTCTCCCTACCCCCTTTTAAATTTTCTCCTATGAGTGTGAAACTGCCATATTGAGGGACATATACTGCATATAATTTTCTGGTTTATTTTAGATTTTCTTATATAACTACAAATATAGTTCATATGGTTGAAGGTGACAAATTAATAGTTACTACAGTTTGTCATTTTCTAGGCTGTGTTTGACACTATTGTTATTGTTAATTAGCCAAAGTAACACAGTTTTTCTTCAGTTGTTCTTCCTGGTATGCCAATGCTGAGATTGCCTAAAGATCATAAAAACTACTACTGGGCACTGCCAAAGAACCAGGGGTGCAGCCAAGTAGGCAGCAACTTAACCTCAATAAACGGAAGAGGGAGGATCTTACAACAGACTCAACACCCAAAGCCAGCTACACCTGGAAGACACTCCGAAGACACTTCGGAGAAGTAGTCATTTCCTAAAGGCTGTAAATACTATCAATAAAGTTAAATGCCATAAGCAATTTACAAGCATCAAAAGAGGAATTAAATGAAAAGAAAAAATACTTAAGCAAGATGCAACCCCAGACTTCTGGCTCACCAAAGGCAAACCCAGGAGGCAATGAGGTGGAGCAACTTGAAGCTACCCACCTGGCCTCTCAGAAGTGGGAACAGCAGAAGTAACAAAGCAAATGATAAGGAATGTCCAACAAAGAAATGGAATTCATGAAACATATTCCAACAGATATTCAGGAGATTAAAAATTCTACTGAAAGCATATGCCGCAGAATGTGCCAACATGGGGACAGAATCTCAAACACAGAAAACAGGACTGCAGTCAGTGCTATGAAAAGAAAGATTTCTTAAAAACAGCAAGGGACAGAAAAAAAATCAACCCAACAGCTGCTAAATGATGCAAAGGGTAGCAATGTAAGAGTGACCAGAGAAATTAAAAAGCAGATGTACCAATGACATTAAAAAAACCTGTTCACAGACATCATGGCAGAAAACATGGAAAAAGAATTCAATATACAGATAAGTGAGGCATATAGATGATTTTAAAAAAATCCACACCAAGGCATGTAAATCAAGATTCTAGAAACTCAACACAAGAACAGAATATTAAAAACTGCTTAAAAAAATAAGAAGAAACAAACCACCTATAAAGGAAAGCCCATCAGAATCACAGCAAACTTCTCAACACAAACAAGCAAGTCAAACAAAGTTTGGAGTAAAATATTTCAAGCCCTAAAAGAAAACAGTCTTCAACCCAGATCCATGTATCCCATAAAACTATCTTTCAAACTTAATGGAGAAATAAGTATTTCCATCATAAAGAACACCTGAAGAAACTCATGACCACCAAACCAGCACTCCAAAATACTCTGAAGGACATTCTAGAAAGATTTAATAAGGACTATAACTACATGAATCCCAACAGAATGAATCCACCAGACAAGACTAGTAATTAAACAGAGGAGAGAAAAAAGAAACCAAAAGGAAAATAATATGACAAGGATAAATCAATACATATCAAGTATAACTATCAATGGAAATTATCTCAATTCACCAATTAAAAGAAACAGACTAGAAGAATAGATCAAGAAGCAAGATCCAACAACATGTTGCATACAAGAAACATATTTAATTAAAACCTAAATTCATAGACTAAAAGTCAAAGGATAGAAAACAATACTCCATGTGACAGGAACTCAGAAAAAAGCAGGGGTAGCTATTCTATTTGCAGACAATGTGGATTTCAAGCCAAGACTGATTAAGAGAGACAAAGAAGGGAACTATAGCCTTATAAAAAGAAAAATGCAAGAGGAAGAGATAACAGTCATAAAAATATATCCACCATATACCAGCACACCCAACTATATAAAACAAACATTAACAGACATGAAAACTAAAGTACTAATAAAATTGTAATGAAGGACATCAATACCCAACTGTCACAAATAGACAGATCAACAAAACAAAAAGTAGACAAAGAAATATTAGATCTGAACCAAACTGCTGAACAAATGGACTTAGTAGACATCTGCTGGGAGCTCCACCCCACAACGTCAGAATACACATTCTTCTCATTTGTACATGGGACCTTCTACAAAACAGACCACATACTACTCATAGAATATGCTTCAGTGAATGCAAAGGAACTGAAATTGTCCCATGCATGTTATCTGACCATAGTACAATGAAATTGAACATCAATTGCAAAAGAAAACACAAAACACATACAAATGAAATAACACCCTCCTGAACAGCCAATGGGTCACAGAGTACATTAAAGAAGAAATTAGACAGTTTCCATAATTAAATCATAATGCCTCAGGCTTGGGATGTAGCTCAGTAGTAGAGTGCTTACCTACCACGCACAAGTCCCTGAGTTCAATCACCAGGACCACAAAAATCAATCAATAAATACAATGCCAATACAGCATTCCAGAATTTATGAAATATAATGAAAACAGTCCTATGAAGGATATTTATAGTAGTAAATTCCCACATCAAGAAAACAGCTAGTTCAAATAAATAACCTACTGTTGAACTTCAAGCTTCTAGAACAGAGAAAAGCAAGTCAAGCCCAAAGTTTGACTTGAGGGAAGAAATTATAAAGATCAGAGCAGAAGTTACTGCAATAGAAACTAAGAAAACAGTACAGAGAATCAGTTGGTTCTTTGAAAGAATAAATAGGCCAGGTTTGAGGGCATGGGCCTGTAACCCCAGCATTCCTGACTGAAGCAGGAGTGTTGCTGTGAGCTTAAGGCCAACCTGGGCTACAAAGTAAGTTCAAGGCCAACCTGAACTATATAGCAAAAAGCTGTCTCAAAAAGACCAAAAACAGAAAGAAAGAAAAAAAAAAAATCAACAAACTCTTAGCCAACTTTATCTACAAAAGGAAAGAAAAGACTCATCCATGCGATTAGGAATGAAAAGATCCTTCGGAAATCCAGAAAATCATGTATATCTACTTTTAGAACCTGTCATCTAATAAGACGGAAAACACGGAAGAAATGGACAGATTCCTAGATACATGTGAATCACCAAAGCTGAATTGAGAAGATATAAAATTTCAATTAAACCAGTATCAATAAAAGAAACTGAAGACATACTTAAAAACTTACCAACAAAGAAATAGCCAGGCCAGGCATGGTGGTGCACACCTTGTGATCCCAGCACTCTGAAGCATGAGGCAGGAGGAACTTTGCAAGTTCAAGACCAGCCTGTGCTACAAAGTGAGCTCAACATCAGCCTGAACTGCATAGCAGGATCCTGTTCAAAAAGACAAAAAAAAAAAAAAAAAAGCCCAGTTCCTGATAAGATTTTACCTCTGAATTCTGCAAGAAATTTAGAGATGACCTAATGTCACTACTTTTCAAACTCTTTTAATGAAATTGAAAGGGAAGCAATACTCCCAAATTCATTTCTGAAAAAAAGCATTACACTGATATCAAAACCACAAAAGGATCCAACCAAAACCAGAATCACACACCAATCTCTCTAAGGAACATAGATGCAAAAGTTCTCTAGATACTGGCAAACAGAATGCAGTAAATCATCACGAAGATTATACACCATAACAAAGTGGGATTCATCCCAGGGATGCAGGGATGGTTTGACATACATAAATCAATAAATGCAATTCACCATGTTAACAGAATCAAGGACAAAAACCATATGATCATCTCAATAGTGCAGAAAAACGGTCTGACATAGCCCAGCACCCATCTGTAATAAAAATAAAACTTCATGGGCTGGGGCTATAACTCAGCAGCATAAGCACCAGCTTGACAAATACCAGGTCATGAGTTCAATTCCCAGTACCCCAAAATAAATAAAACTCCATAGAAAATCAGAAATCTTTATCTCAATCTGATAAGACCCATCTGTGACAAACCAACAGCCAATGTCATACTAAATGGACAAAAACTGAAATCTTTCACCCCAAAAGCAGGAACAAGACAAGATGTCTGTCCACTGTCTCCATTGTTATTCAATATAGCTCTGGGCAGACTAGCCAGAGCAGTTAGAAAAGAGAAAGAAATAAAAGGAGTAAGAATAGGAAGACAGAAGTTGAAGTATCACTATTAGTGGATGATGTGATACTCTATATAGAAGACTCCAAAAACTCCAAAAGACTTCTAGATTTAATAAGCAAATTCAGTAGCAAAAGTAGATACAAAGTCAACACTCCAATCAATAGCACTCCTGTACATTAATAAAAGACTCACACAGAGAGAAATGAGAGAAACACTTTTCACAATAGCATCCAAAAAAGTGAAATACCTAGCAATCAATCTAATAAAGAAAGTAAAAAGACCTCTATATTGAAAACTACAGTACTCTGGAAAATGAGATTGAAGGGGCTATCACAAAATGGAAAGAAGCCAGGCATGCTGTCACATGCCTGAAATTCCAGCTCTCAAAAGAGTGAGGCAGGCGGACTGCTGTGAGTTCAAGGCCAGCCTGAACTGCATAGTGAAACCCTGCCTCAAGGGGGAAAAAGAAACAAAGAAAAATATCCCTTGTTCTTCTGTAGGAAGACCCAATATAGTGAAAATGTTCATACTTCTAAAATTGTTATACAGATTTAATGCAATCCCAATCAAAACTCTAATAGCTTACCTCACAGCATTAGAGAAAATAATCCTAAAATTCATTTGGAAACAGAAGAGACCTACATAACAAAAACAATGGTGAGCAATGAAGGCAAGAAGGCAGGCATCCAATCTAGGATTTAAAAGTGTACTAAGTCTTCCCATAAAATCCTCCCCCATTCCGGTCCCACTCACTAATAGTAACCCTCCTTGCTTTCAGAGTCAATCCTTTTTTGTCTCATGTGATCGGAATCAAGCCCAGGGCCTGGCACAGGCCAGGCAAGGGCTTTACCGCGGTGCGTCACCCAACCGCCAGGGTCAGTCTTCCAGAGAGCGTATCTATGTCCCTCCCCTCATCCCTCCAGCAGTTTGGTGTCTCCCCCTTCTCTTCCACCCTGCCAAAGCTTCCCCCGATTTCCTCTGGTTGGACTTGGACTTTCAATCCCAAATGACATTTGATTCCTTATCTTTTCTGACAGTTCTTCCAGAAAGGCTACTTTTGAGTTATAACTCATCCCCCCACCCCACCTTCTCCACCTAATCACATCACGCTTAAGTAGTTTACAGAGCCATCTCTTCCACCCATCCTGAGCTACAAGCGGACAAAGTCTGTGTTACCATCGTTCCTGTACCCAGGGAGCCTAGCCCAGAAACAACACTGAATATAATTCACTACATAAACAACAGATATTTCTAAACTCCAATCGCACCCTCACTGCCTTAAAATCTCATCATCTTAGGAAAAAAGTTAACATGGGAAGTTACCAGAGACCTTCCTATAGATAAAGCCAATCAGCTCTACTTATCTAGCTTGACCTACTGGACAGTGTTACTAGCAGACTGGACAGTTACTTATTCATTCAATCTGAAATCATTCCCCTAGGGCTGGGGATTTAGCTCAGCGGCATAAGCACCTGCCTTGCAAGCAGACAGTAGTGAGTTCGATCCCTGGTACCAATAAAAATGAAAAAGAAAGACCAAAAAAAAAAAAAAAAGGTTCCTGAAATCATTCCCTTTCACCTATACCTCCTGATTCTCCCTGTTGATAGCTGTTCCTTCTCTAACTTTTTACAGAATGCCTACCCTTCAAATGTTCATATGTCTGGTCCAGCATGATAGAACATGTCTGTAATCCCAGCACTTGGCTGAGGCTGAGGCTGAGGCAGGAGGATCACTAGGAGTTCAAGGCCAGCCTAGACTACATAGTAAGACCCTGCATGGTTTTTTGGTTTTTTGGTTTTTGATCAGGGATTGAACCCACAACCTTGTGCTTGCCAAGCAGGCACTGTACCACTGAGCTATATTCCCAGCCCAAGACCTTGTCTCAAAACGAAACCAAACAAAAAAAGTTCATATTCCTTAGAATGTCCCCTTGTTCTCCCTTCTTTTCCAACATCAGCTCATCTAGTCTCTCAGCTTTAAATTACTATAGGAAAGTCAATCCCAAAGCACATTACCAGCCAAGGATCATGACTGCAGAGGTAGGAATCACCAACCAACTACTGGACATTACCACTGTCATGGTTTATGTCTGTGTCCCCCAGGCCTCATGAGTTTGAATTGTGCATTTGTTATTCGTTCATTGCCCAGGGCTTGGATTGATGGTGTCAGTGCTCCACCCACAAAGGGGTGGAGCCAGGATGTGATGTAATGGCAGGAAGAAGGTGTGTCTTGCTCTTTGCAGGTTCCGGCTTGCTATTTGCAGCTGCCATGAACTGCGGCCCACCCATGCCCGCCTGCCTTGGAGCCAACTGAGTGTGGACTGAAACCTCCAAAAACTATAAGAAATAAACCTTTCCTTTCCCCAGTTTGGGCTTCAGGTATTTTGTCTCAGCGACGAAGTAAAAAGTAACTTAAGACAACCACGCACATCAAACTCCATATCCAAAATTAATCTCATCACTCTCTCAAAGGGTCAGGTATTTAGCTCAGCAGCACAACGTCTGCTTGGCAAGAGGAAGGTCATGAGTTCAATCCCTGACACTAAAAAAAATTCTCTCAAATCTACCGGTCTTATAGTGTTCCCTCTGTAAGTAACTGGTATTACTTTCTACTTACTTGCTGGAATTAGAGACCCCAACAACTACTTTCACCAATATCTAATCAATGTACAGATCATAATCAATACCTTTATCCCCAAAACATGCCTCTATCAGCCCTCACCAGGATCAGTTTTTTAACTGGTTTGTGTTCAGTCATGCATATGTTAAAAAAAAAAAAAAGAATCTTTCTAAAAATCACAAATTCTAAAATCTAAGTCATGAATATCCACTCAGTTTCAGCTTTTAAAGCCTTAAGATGTTTTTTCCTGTCTTAAGAAAAAATGCACCAGAGCTGGGGATTTAGCTCAGTGGTTTATGTGCCTGCCTGGCAAGTGTGAGGTTGTGAGTTCAATCCCTGGTACAAAAAAAAAAGAAAAGAAAAGAAAGAAAAAATGCACCAAATTCCAAAGTGTGAGATAGACTATATTTTCCAAAGATGAGGCAGCAGATTAGGGCATAGCAAGGCTGGGGCAGCTGGGCGTGATCTGTCAATTACACACACAGAGCAGCTTCCAGGTCCTGGGCCTTCAGCCATCAGAAAACGCTGTCCTCAATTCTTCTGGCACAAGATGGGACAGCCTAGATCTGACATCAGAAAGTGAGTACCCAACAGGGTGGGGTTTTAGCTCAGCAGACACAAGTACCTGCATGACAAGCACAAAGTCATGGGTTTGATCCCCAGAAGGTGGTCATTAACCTCCTGGTCACTGAGCCTTTTTACAGGTCCACCTGGCACCCCAAAGGGCATACTTCTCTCCCACTTTCACTAGCCCACACTCACTGTGCAGAACACTTCTTTTCAGAGCACGTCTTCTCTCTACATTTCTTTAACTTTAATGTCTTTAAAATATGTAAAACCAGCCGGGGATATAGCTCAGTGGCACAACACCTGCCTAGCAAAGGTCAGGTCCTGAGTTGATTCCCAGTAACAAAAAAAGTAAAAACTTTTTTTTTTTTTTGTCTTTTCCAATTCTTCAAACAAGACAAGAACCTGGAAAGGAACCCTGGGCATCTCAGTACCAATTAACGAAGATGTCTCCTAGGGGCCAGGTATATAGTTCAGTGGCACAGTGCCTACCTGGCGAGTGCAAGATCCTGAGTTCCATTCTCAGTACCAAATAAATATACAAGTCAAGCAGAAGATGCTGGCAATGCAAGGAATAGTGTCTCCCATTCCACATGCTTTTCCTCCAACGCAATGTTGACACTCCGCATATGAAGATGTAAGGACTGGGTCAGGCACAGTGGTGTACACCTGTAAACCCAGATCTTGGAAGGCTGAAGCAGGAGTACCACAGGTGAGTTCAAGGCCAGCCTGGGATACACAGCAAGACCCCTGCCTCA
The DNA here is from genome assembly GCF_034190915.1 of Cavia porcellus. Lineage (NCBI taxonomy): Eukaryota > Metazoa > Chordata > Mammalia > Rodentia > Caviidae > Cavia > Cavia porcellus. Next base: position 22,457,643 of record NW_026947509.1, on the reverse strand, counting down.
AAATAAACAAATAAAATGGGGGCTGGGGATTTAGCTCAGCGGCATAAGTACCTGCCTTGCAAGCAGGCAGTCATGAGTTTGATCCCCGGTACCAATAAAAATGAAAAAGACAAAAAAAAAGATGGAATTAAACAAATAAAATAAGAAGAAGAAAGTGATGATGATGAAGATGATGATGTTGGGACTGTATCACTTCCTTTGCAACTAGATGGTCCTTGCTGGATGGACTCTATGAACATTCCTATCTACAGAATATGTAGGCTACGTTATAAAAGGCAATGCAGCTTCAGGCTGTTTGCTGAAATAACTTTCTTTCAAATTTTCATGGTAGTAGTACATGTTTGCAGTATATAAAGATTACACTCACCATGGAAAGTTGACACACGTACATAACACTTCTTAACTCTTTGTCCCCTTCCCTTCCAGCTTTCCTGGCTTCCTCTAGTTGGTCCATTTGCAAAAAAGTCTGTGGCTTAAAATGCTCCTTCTTGAAGATTTTGGCTTTAGTAAGCAGTCTCACTGCCCTCAGGTTGCCAATGTAAGGAAAAAAACCCAACAGGTCCATGTGGGAAAACCATCAGGAAAGGTGCTGGAACTACTTAAAACAAAAAAGACAGCAGGACAATCCCCCTCTTGCTCAGTGCCCTCCTGCTCCATCTTCTGCCACCGTCTGACCACCACCACTCCAGAGGCCCTGAGTTAAAACTGTGCCACTAAGCTCTTCACAAGTTTCTGAGCCACAGAAAAAAATGAAAAGAAAACAATATTGTTTTATGTGTCTAAATTTTAGGCAATTTGTTAACATCCAGAGCAACCTTCATTCCCTCCGCAGGCCAACTCTCTTTAGCCCCGTGAGGCAGCCTAGCCTGAAACTTGCGTGTCTCAGAGCTGCCCTCTTCCTTACCTCTAGGCTTCCTGTGTTTTGTACTAGCTTCCCGACATGCTCTACTTCTGTTGTTCACTGAGTCTTCATTCAGGTGTCAGCCTGAGCTTCTAGAAGGAGTTTCTAACCTCCTGCCTTGTAAATCACATACTCCACACAATCCACTGCAGTCTCACACGGGGGCACCCAACCTGACCCCCAGAGTGCATATTCCCCCTGCCCCGAGGACACACACAGCTCGGAGAAGACAATGGATGGTGCTCAAACAGGCCAAATGCTTCCTGAACATTTTTTTTTCTTCCTGAACATTTGTTGAACGTTCAATCTCCAGCCCTCTCTCTTTTCTAAACTCAAAATACGCATACCCATCTCTGATCTCACAAATCCATTTCCAATCAACACAATCTGCCCCCTTCCTGTATAGGATGCCACCTCCTACCAGCTGCTCAAACCAGAAACCTCATCTCTTTATTCAGAATTGCAGCTTTTGACTTTGCTTTAGTTTTTGAGACAGGATCTCACTGTGTTGCTCAGGCTGGTCTCAAACTCATGAGTCAAACCACTCTCCCATCTCGGCCTTCTAAGTAGCTGAGGTTCCAGGTGCTCACTGTTGTGCCCAGCTGTTCAAAAGATATTTACCAAGCTCCCTCTTTGTTCCTTTGCTGGAGATGTTGTAGATCATTACACAGACCTTGCCAGCCCACAGTTTAGTAGTCTGTGGGGCTCCAGCTGCAGCTCTGTGGCAAAGCACATGGTTAGACTGAGTTAAGTACCCAGCACCAACACAAGACTGGTGGAAGTTTTCCTAAACACCTCCTCTCCCTTACCCTAGATACGCCGGAAGTGTCGCTGGTTGTATTAATTACAACTTCTTCAGTGCCTACAGTGTTCTCAGGTGTATCCTTGCCCATCCACACCAGGGCCTCCTGAAGGCTTCCGTCATTCATTGTCCAGATCGCTCCAAGAGCTGACTAACAATGTCTCTGCCTCCAGTCTGGCCTGTGTTCCAACCCAGCTATCTCGCTGCCCTGCTTAAAATCTTCCGTTAGCTCCTTACAAGCTTTAGGATAAATCTAAATCCCCAGGAAGGTGTGACTGTGTTCCAGCCCCCAGCCCCCTTTGCCACCTCATCTCCCAGTCCCCCATGTACACCCCATATCTTTTCCCACCTGTGCCCTTGTGTGGCCTCTCCCTGTGCCGAAAATGTCCTGCCACCTTCTTCATCCCACAGATATTTAATGAACACCTAACAAAAGCCAGATGTTGACCTAAGTACTAGAAATGCAACAAGTGGGTAAAACAAGGTTCTTATTCTCATGATGTTTGTATCTGATAGGGAAAGACAGGCAATAAACAAGTAAATCATTAATGCCAAGTGGTGATAAATGCTATAAGAAAAACAAAATAGGGAGTAGGGTGGAGGGATGAGGGCGGTAGTTCTGTGCTAGATCACTCGCCTAGCCTGCTCAACGCCAAGGGTTGGATCCCCAGCACAGACCAAAAAAAAAAGAGAGAGAGGAGGAGGAAAAGGAGAAGGAGGAGGTAAGAGGAGGGGAGGAGGGGGAGGAGGAGAAAAGCCAAGCCAGGGCTGAACCTGACTCTTTTGGTGTGAGACACTGAACCGAGGCTTCTGTACACTGAACATGGGCTCTGTCATTGAGCTACACCCCACAGGTCTCCATCTGTACAAAGAGGTGAATGGAGTCAGGGAATGAGCTCTCTGGTCCTCTGAGGAGGATGCTTCTGCTTCCTGGTACAGGAACCTGTATCAAACCCAAGGCACGCCAGGCACACCCTAGGAAAAGCCAAGAGGCCAGTAAAACAGGCGCTAGGAGGACAAGAGAGAAAGCGAGTAGAAGTTAGAGAAGCCGGGCGGAAAAGAAAGTGGGGGTGGTGGTGAGGGGAGCTCCAGAGTCCTCCCCACAGTGAGCTGCTCTCAGTCCTCCAGCACCCACCCCATCCCCCAGGTTGCATGTGACTGATTTTTCCTGGCTCCTCGGTCACACTGCAAGTTACCTTCCAGCTGCATGTGTTATACAGCCCACCACCTTCTGTAAATGTTTTCTCAGCAGTCCAAACTTTCTTCCTTTGTTCCAGGTCCTGGTCCCAGTGCCCACAGTTCCCAGAAGGTGATGGCTTCAGAGCAAGGAGCTCACTTATTCTGGTCATTGCAGTCACACGTCCATCCTTACCATCGCGCACTAACAACCTGGCAGCATTGGTCACACGCTGATTTATTCTCTATGTGTGACTCAGCTGCCGGGGAAATGACCCAAGTCTGGGTCATGGTGACCCAGAGAAGGCGCTGTTCATGGTGGCAGCCCACAGCAAGCCCTGGCTGCCCTTCTGCGTAGTCGTGCGGTCTACATACACCCAGGCGTTCACTTCAGCTCTGAGAACGCCCACAGTCCTCCAGACAGGGGCGCAGAAATTCTACCTTCTGTCTCCTTGCCTCTGCCTCTGAGGCTATCTAAGAGCAGGTTTTCACCACCCTTCACACAGCCTCCGGCTTTCAATCCCTAACCTGGGCTCTCCACCTTCGGTCCCTCGATCTTTACCAAGAACACTTCCCACATGGCCGCCTGTGCTCTGCGGTTCTGACCATTTCAGTAGCTCCCTCCACCTGCTGCCCCTCACCTGAAGTCATCAGTTTCTCCTTCCGTCAAGATCAAGTCCAGCCTCCTCAGGATCCCGTGAAACTCTCCCCCCTCCCAGCCACCTCAGCTCTTCTCCCCGACATTCCAGGGGTACTGCTGACCCATGACTCTATGATGTCTCAACGTGTTTTTCTGCTTCTCTACCTATTTGCCTGCATGCTTCTCTCCGGGAGAAGTTCCCTAGGATGCAACGATGTGTCTTTCTAAAATTCAGACCAGGTGTCACACCCTCTGTATAGTCCGCTAGAGCTGTCATCCACACATACACAGAAAAAACTTGTCCCACTTGCCCCTATGCTGCCCATTATGCGCTTACTGCATGACAACTGCCTGTTAAATGTCTGTCGTCTTCCTGTACAATGAATTCTTGGACAGACATGGTCATATGTTCTTCTTTGTTTCCCAAAGCAAAGTAAAATACCTGACATAGAGAATGTCCTAAGTAAACATTTCCTCAGGGAGCTAATGAATGGAAGCGATCTCTTTCTTCTGTTAAATCTAGAGATTTCCCCCTAAGTCCTCCCTTTCACTAACAAAACATCCTCCTCGGTCCCAGTGTCCAGCTTATGCTAGGGGTTCATTAAACCGGCTGAGGGGATAAACCCGTGAATCACGTCACTAACTTTTTTTTTTTTTCAAAAGGTTTCAAATATTTATTGTTGATCCACTAGTGCTTATCACACTGTAATCGCGGGTGAAAAATATCTTTGAGACTTCCGATGGGTAAATGGGCTGCAGCTCACGTGCAATTCCTTATAGTCCCAGCTTGGTCCTCCTCCGTGTCTCCTGTTGGAGTTGTACCTGATTTTATTGCCAGTCTTCATCCAAATCCATTGAGGAATGGGGCGAGTTTGCTTTTGCTTCTTGGCCAAGAATCGTTTGATTCTGAAAGTCTTGTGAGAAGACTTCTTTTGAAAATGCTTTCAAAATGCCCCTGGCCTTCGATGCTCTGTGTGGCCCTAGCGAGTCCATGGCAGTCTCTTGACTTGGGAAGCCACCTCGGATCCGATGGTGGCTGATGGTCTCACCGTGGTTTGACTTGGAGGCAAGAGCACGCACTCGATGGCAGACCAGAGTAGAAGAGCACGTCACTAACTTTTTACAATCTAGGTTGCCCTCTTGAACCTTCCAGCTCTCTAGGTCTCTGAAGTTATTAAAAATAGCACAAAGTCCAGATCTGCCTATGCAGTTCCTCCCATTTATCTCACCATCACTATTCAGGAAAAACCCAAGCAGTAAGAGGGAAAAAAGGCCCACAAGTAGCCAAGAAAGAAAGTAAATTTAAAGATAGTAATAATCAATACTTTACACTTGAGGAACAGTGATTGTTATAGTTGTTTTCATACTGGAGACTGAATCTTCACTCATGCTAGGCAAGAACTCTACTACTAAGTTGCAGTCCCAGCTCTTTTTTAAATTTTATTTTGAAACAAATCCTCATTAAGATGCACCGGCTAGCCTTGAATTTGTGACCTTTCTGTCTCCAAGGGTCGATGTTGCTCAGGCTGTTCCCAGACTCACTGGCGTCGGGGATGCTCCTGCTTGGCCTTGAGATAGCTAGGACCACAGGCATGCACCACCATGCCCAGCTTCCGGAAATCTTGTTTCTCACCGTAGCCTGGGGGTGACCAGTCATTCCACCTTGCACCGAAGATCACGCAGCTAGAGTTCACCCTCCCAGAGCTGCGCATGTCACAGGTCCACACACAAAACCCCACAGGCTGGGGAGCCCAACAGACAAATCGTAACAATGGCTACCACGCAGGCCTGTTTCACGAGTGCACTGTGTGGAGATGTGTATTTGGGTATTCCAGGCTTGCAGTATGTCTCTATTCCCAAATTAGAAGCAGCAATTAAAACAGGGGGACTGATGGAGTTAGCCACAGTCCAGAATCGACAGCTGGAGGAATGACAGCTGTCAGAGATGACACAGAAAGAAACCAGAACAGGAGAAATCTGAAAGATAAAGCCAGGCCATCAGTCTGAGGCCACTGGGGAGGCAAATATTCTTCCCTGCCTCAGCGGTGCCCAAAGACCACAGAGTTGCACAGGAAATCAGAAGTGAGAGGGTGATCCTGAGTCACCAAAAGAAATGTCAAATTATGAAACCAAGTAAACTACAAAGGCAAGCAAATTATGAAGGAAGACAAATCACTGCTTTAAAGAGACGTCAGCAAAGATGGCTAGAGAATAGAATTCTGGTGCTTACTGTGATGCAGCCATCTCAAAAATACTACCTCAATGAAATGATCCTTCTGTACACAACACGTGCATCTCTATACTCATGTTTTGTTTGTTTGGTTGGTTGGTTGGTTGAGGTTTTTTTTGGTGAGGGAGTTCCTCAATATGTAGTTAGGCAGGCCTTGAATTTACTGTGCAGCCCAAAATTACTATGTGGCCTCAAATTTGTGGAGATCCTCCTGCATCAGCCTCCTGAGTACTGGAAGTACAGGCATGTTCATCAAGCCTGGATATACTCATGGTTGTAGGGTCTGAGCATCAACAGATCCTAAAATGAGTTCCACCTAAGCAACCTACCAGATCATCCATAGTAGTGCATGGGAAATTACAGGTCACATCCAGACCTCAAGGCAAAACCCCCTGCTTACGACACAAAGCACACAAACTCCTATGGCTCCCCAGCTGTTGCCATGCTCAACAAACATCCCAGAGACGGAGGTCAGTGAGCCACGCACACGAACATGCAAACTCCAGGGGGATCCACAGGAGACAGCCGGTTCTCCACACAAACAGCAACTGGAGAGGGAGAAGCACAAGGGCGTGGAGAAAATGAAAGGGAAAAAGGAAGGGATAAGGGCGACTGGAAAGAACTGATACAGGGCGGGGAATTTAGCTCAGCGGCAAAGTGCCTGCCAGGCAAGTACAAGGTCCTGAGTTAGAACCCGGTACCAAAAGAAAAAAAGAAAAAAAAAATTGATGCAGTGAGCAGATAGACCGAGTGCAAAATTCCTGCATACCACCACTGCCACAACTCTCAAACTGATAGAATGTCAGCTGCTCCACAATTACACAATTAGGGCTCTTTTTTTTTTTTTTTTTTAAAGACAGGGTCATGGTAGATAGATAGCCCAGGCTGTCCTCAAACTCCAGATCCTCCTGCCTTAGCCTCCCAAGTGCTAGGATTACAAGCATGTGCCACCATGCCCAGCTCTGGAAGGGCATCTTTCAAGAAAAGGTACAACAGGCAGGCCTGGTGGTACACAACTGTAATCCCAGCACTCAAGAGGGTGAGGCAGGAAGATCATTGTGAGTTCAAGGCCAGCCTGAACTACATAGTGAAACTCTCTTAAAAAGAAAAAAGAAGAGGGACAATTTAAAAAGGCAGCTGCAGTGATGACCTCAGCACCTCCACGGCAGTTTTGCTGAACGTACAGATCTAAATAATATTTTATTTATGAGCTAGATAACAAGTCAAGACTGATGCAAATGATACTTTGAAAACCCTAGCCCACAAGAAAAAAGTACTTACTATACAAGTCGCTTACAAGAAAGTGACTTCACCAAGATACACATAGACTAAAGGTGAAGGGATGGAAAAAGATGACCCAGGCAAATAGAAAAATAAAAGTAGGCAGGAAGAGCTTCACTTCCATCAGATAAACCTTACTGCAAAAACTGTAAAGAAGCCAGGTGTGCCATGATATAGCTCAGCAGAATACTGTCTGCCTGGCAAGCACAAGGTCCTGAGTTCAATTCCTGGCAGCAAAAGAATAAAATATTGCTGAGTGTGGAGGTACACGCCTGTAATCCCAGCACTTGGGAGGCTGAGGCAGGAGGAGAATCCTTATGAGAGTTGGAGACCAGCCTGGACTATGAAGTAAGCTCAAGGCCAGCCTGAACTGCATAGTGAAACCTTGTCTCAAAAACGCTAAATAAAGTAAAATAAAATAAAGAAGCCAGGTATAATGGTGTACACCTGTAGTCCCAGCTCCTGGGGAACTTGAAGCAAGAGAACTGTTTGGGCCTAGGAACCCAAGGCCAGCCTGGGAAATGCAATGGACTCCCCAGAAACAAACAGAATACCCTGGTATGGTGGCCCACACCTGTATTCCCAGCATTTGGAGGTGAAGGCAGGAGGACCGTCACAAGTTTGAGGCCAGCCTAAGTCACAAAAACAAAACAGTATGTCTCTAAAAAGAAAAAAAAAACTGGAAAGACTCAAAGAAGGTCACTATATAATGGCAAACATCAGTTCAACAATAGGAAAGGCTGGGGATTCAGCCCAGCAGCATAAGCATCTGCCTGGCAAGTACAAGGTCGTGAGTTAGATCCCCTGTACCAAAAAAAAATAGGAAATAACAATTGTGAGTATTTATGCACTTGGGGCTGGGGATTTAGCTCAGCGGCATAAGTGCTTGCCTTGCAAGCAGGCAGTCCTGAATTCGATCCCTGGTACCGATAAAAATGAAAAAGACAAAAAAAAAAAAAATTTATGCACTCAATATTGCTACATAAAAATTACATAATACAGTAGATCTAAAAGGAAAGAAAGAGGGCTGGGGATTTAGCTCAGTGTTGTAAGTGCCTGCCTGGCAAGCGTGAAGTCACGAGTTTGATCCCCAGTACCAAAAATATATATAAATAAATAAAAAATAAAAGGAGGGCCGGGGATTTAGCTCAGCGGCACAAACGTCTGCCTAGCAAGCACGAGGTCATGAGTTTGATCCCTGGTACCCCAAATAATAAATAAATAAAAGGAAAGAAAGCTGAGTGTAGTGGCACATGCCTGTAATCACAGCACTGCGGAGGCTGAGGCAAGAGACTGCCATGAGTTCAAGGGCAGCTCATGCTACACAGTGAGTTCAAGTATACCCTGAATTGCATAGTGAAACCCTATCTCAAAATAAATAAATAAATAAATACATAAACAAATGGAACAGAACAGAGACTGCAGAAATAAACCCACCTATTTACAGTCACGGATTTTTGACAAAGACAGTAAGAATGTATACTGAAGAATACAAGTTTCTACAATAAATGGTGCTAGAAAAACTAGAAACCCATATGCAAAAGAAAAATTAGAGCCTTCTCTCTCACCATAGACAAAAATCAACTAAAAATTAATCCAGACACAGTGACCACACCTGTCTTCCCAACCACTCGGGAGGCTGAGGCAGGAAGATCACAAGGTCGAGGCCAGCCTGTATAACTTGTGAGAATCTACACAAAATAAAAAAGTAAAGAAGCTTGGTGATAGAGCACTTCCTAGCATGTTAGGTCCTGGGTCAATTCCCATTACAGAAAAAAAAAGTTTCACCATGAGCTCTCACCCGTTATGACGACAGTAACAGAAAATGCTGACCAGAATGCAGAGAAAAGGGAACTGTGGATGAGACTTGCTGGCACCGCCATTGTAGAAAACAGTAGGAAGCCTTCTCAAAATTAGAAAGAGAAAAACCACCACTGGGGATGCACCCACAGGAAATGACATCGGCACGGCAAACAGGCATCTGCACCCTTGTGCTGTCGCAGCCCCTCTCGCAGTAGAGCTGTGCGTCCACCAGCGGGGCCCGGTAGAGGAAACGTGGTACACATGCGATGGAATACTACGCAATCACGAAAAGAATGGAATTTTGTCACTAACAGCAAAATGGAAGGAATTGGAGGACATTATGCTGAGTAAAATCAGGTACAAAAAGCCAAATACCACAAGTTCTTACTCATAAGCAGACATTAAAGTTGATCTGAAGAAGGAACAAGCCGAGTGCCTTACTAGGCAGCTAGTAAGAAGGATGGAGACAGGAGTGCAGGTGGGAAGTGGGAAGAACTTCCAAGGTGGAATAACTGAGGCTGACAACAATTAAAAGGAACTAAGAGACAGCTGGGCATGATGGCGCACGCCTATAATCCCTGTCCTCTGGAGGCTGAGGCAGGAGGATGGTTGTGAGTTCAAGACCGGCCTGGGCTACAAAGTGAGTTCAAGGTCAACCTAAACTACACAGCAAGACCCTGTCTCAAAAACAAAGAAAGTAACTAAGAGAGAATTTTGCATGTTCTCAACACAAAAAATGATATATAGCGGAAGAGACAAACAGGCAGTCACCCTGACCTGATCATCACACACTGCACGTATGTGTTGATCTGCCACGTTCCACCCCATAAGTATGTACAATTCTATGTGCCAATTCCAAATCTACACAATTGAAAACACTCGTGAAAAGTGCAAAGAGCCACTGGAACACTATCTCTGCTGAAACCAGTATACATGGCTAATAACAGAGAACTGGCTAGCTAAATAAAATACAGGGCATCCTTAAAACTAACATGGGATAGGGGCTGGGGATTTAGCTCAGCGGCATAAGTGCCTGCCTTGCAAGCAGGCAGTCGTGAGATCGATCCCCGGTACCGATAAAAAGGAAAAAGACAAAAAAAAAAAAAGTCACGTATATTCAAAACTAACATGGGATAACACGAAGCATTAAAAAAAGTAAATCCATCTAGGCGTGGTGGTGCACCTGTAATTCAGCACTTGGGAGGCTGAGGTAGGAGGATCTCTGAGAGTTTGGCACCAGCCTGGTCAATATAGTGAGTCCAAAGTCAGCCTGGACTGCACAGCAAGCCCCAGCCTCAAAAAAAAAAATAGATCTGTACATAGAAGAAAACATCACTGACAAATGCTAGGAAGAAGCATACCACAGAATTACATACAGAACAACACTATCCTTTTTTCTTTTTTTCTTGAAACAGGATCTCATTATGTAATTCAGGCTAGCCTTGAACTCACAGCGATCCTCCTGCCTCAGCCTTTGAGTGCGGTGCTGGGATTACAGGCATGTACCACTACGCTCAGCTGTGATCCCTTTTTTAGAAAGACAGAACAAAACTAATCCCCTAGGAAGCAAGAAAAAAACCACAAAGGGCACACCTACCGACAACGGTGTCTAGTACGGAAGACGAAGGAAAGATGAGTTGCCTTCTTTCCTTTCTGCAGTGCAAGGGCTGCAACTCAGGGTCTCACATGTGCTTGGCAAATACTTTATTCACATCCCCATCTCACAGCATAGATTTTGTTTTTGATTTTGAATTTTGAGCCAGGGTCCCAGATATGTAGATCAGGTTGGCCTTGGACTCACAGTGATCCTCCTGCCTCAGCCTCCCAAGTGCACACATTAATTTAACACCAATAAAAATAGTTGCTTCCAGAGGCACTCCTCTCCAGCACCCTCCCACTGCCTGCCTGGACTCATATTTCTGTTTCTATCCAGCCCTCCAACCCCAATGCTCCAGCCTGACCCAACTTACAAATGCAGGCAGCGGCGATCAGACGGCTGGCAGCATAGGGGGCGTGGCAGCTCGGGAAGAGGGGCTGCACCATGTAGTTGGCAAAGGTGATGGCAATGACGGCCTGGCTGGTGGGTTCGATGATGAGCAGGGAGGTCCAGAGACGGATGAAGGCCAGAAGTCCCCCGAAGGCCTCCAGGATATAGGCATAGCTGGCCCCAGATTTCTTAATGGTGGTGCCCAGTTCCGCATAACAAAGGGCCCCAACAACCGAGAAGAGGCCTCCGATAACCCAGATGATCAGAGAGAGGCCAAAGGAGGCACTGTACATGAGCACACCCTTGGGGGAGACGAAGATGCCCGAGCCAATCATGTTCCCCACGATCAGGCACACGCCATTCAGCAGCGAGATCTCCTTCTTCAGCTTTATCTGCTCAGCTCCTGGGCTGGCCCCATCGCCCACAGGGCAGGTGGCAGCCTCGTGCTGGGGGGCTACTTCGTACTTGCCCTTGCCGTCGTCAACCATGGTGGAGGAGAAGAAAGCCCTCACCAGCTTCCTGGCATTGCCCTTGGAGGAAGAAAGGTGGTGCGGTACACTGAGTGGCCACCCGTTGGCCACAGACCCTCTCCCCCGCCCCCCAGAGGCGGGCATGGTGCCGATGGCCCCTCCGCTGACCTCTCTTGCTTCCTCCCTCCAAACAACCTATCTCCAACTGGCTCATCTCAGCAACCCCAGCTTGCATTAACAAGGGCAAGTGCTCACTCCCCAGAGGGAAAATGTCTCTTTCAGAATCAGGATGGCCAATTCACTTGATTTACCAAGTAGACAACTGCACCCTGGTTCCCCTGAGACTGCCAGACACAAGACAGGCCTGAGTGGCTTGAGCCTGGGTTTTCAGCCTTACCTGCTACCCGTGCTGAGATGTAACACCAGCTAGCCCTGCATAAATCTAAAGGTTTCTGACACCTCCATGAGCCGCCCTCAGCTGTCATCTTAATCCCTGGAAAAGCCGAGCAGCCCCACCCCATCCTGCAGAGGTCGAGCAATTTCCTCCTCTTGTTACTTTTCCTTTCCCTGACACCATTCCTAGTGTCCAGCATTTCAGGTCTCCGGCCATCCAATCCATCACAGTCATCACATTACCCAAAACAGTACCAGGGAGAGGAGGGTGGCCCAACCTACAGCCCAACCTAGGGGTGCACAGCAGGACTGCCACCCAAAACCAAGGCCAGGAAACAGCCAAAGCAGGACAGGAAACCAGCAACAGAGCAGGAGACGGCAGGGACAGAGACAGGAGTGGCTGCTCAGGCAAGTGGCGGGATGAAGCGTGAGAGGCACCCAGGAGAGGAAGTGACTGGACACAGCAGAGTAGCAACGGGGGTGAGCAAGGACAGTGGGGACAGAGGAGAGGGAGGGACACACACTCACTCCCTGGCCCTGGGTATACGCAGGTTCCCCGAAGCAGCAGCAGCCAACTGACTCCGGGAACAACGGTGGTCTGACTTTCTCCTTTCAGCCAGCAGAAAAAGGGAAGACCAGACAAAGGCCCATGGATTTAAGTCCAGCCAAGGGAGGGGGGCCTGCGGGAAGGGAAGAGGAATGTTGAGCAACTGTCTGGGTCCAAGGTTCACACACAGGCCCTTTGCATCTTCCAAAGGGGCAGCAAGGAGCTCTGGGCTCAGCACTTTCGCTGATAAGAGGTCATTCTCTCAAGAATCTCCTTTGTCAGCTGTGGGTGCCCTTAGTCTCTGCCACCTCCCCTGGGAGCCACCTAGCGAAGGACTGGTCTGCAGGATCACCCTGCCTGCTCTCCTGCCCCACCGGCCCCACTTTGCTCTCACCCCAGCTATGAAGAAAGGCAGGAAGGTTGCAGGGTGTGACCCAGAGCCTGTTCATAGCTGAGATTAGAGGAAGTTAAGAGCACCCCGCACCCCGTGACTGGTGTCCCAAGCGGAGAACTCTGCACACTTCCCCATGCACAGAGACGGTGGCCACATTTAAACTCTAGCCAGCCATTCCCCCAGAGTCTGAGTGCCAAACTCCTAAAAGAAACAAGACCAAGGGGCTGGGGATTTAGCTCAGCAGCATAAGCACCTACCTTGCAAGCAGACGGTCGTGAGTTCGATCCCTGGTACCAATGAAAAAAAAAAAAAGAAGAAGAAACAAGACCGAGAAGTAAACTCCACCTCTGGTTACAGCTCCTCCCCACCCATAAGCCCCTTCATCCTTAGGAAAACACAGTCAGATCCCTAGAGTATCCATAAACTCCTACAAACACCTTCTCCAAATACAGGTTTACTCTAATCTCTTAAAAATATAGGAAGGGCTAGGAGTGTAGCTCCGAGATAGAGCGTTTGCCTAGCAAATTAAAAAAAAAGAAATAAGATCCTGACTTAAAAAGTAGAAGAAGCTAACTACTTTTTTGGAAATCATAGTTTATGCTATCTTTATTATCTACTTTATTATTATAATTTTAAGGAATTAACAATGGTCACTATATTACATTTTTGGTTTTTAGTACCGGGAATCGAACTCACAATCTTATACTTGTCAGTGTCGCTGAATTATATCCCCAGCCCCATATAATGCTTTTTTTTTTTTTTTTTTTGTCTTTTTCGTTTTTACCGGTACCAGGGATCGAACTCACGACTGCCTGCTTGCAAGGTAGGCACTTATGCCGCTGAGCTAAATCCCCAGCCCATAATGCATATTGTTATCTTCAAAATAGCTGCTCAGATTATTGTATACTTTAAATGTATTCTAGCCAGACACGGTGGCACACACGTGTGTTCCTACCACTCAAGACACTCAGGCAAGAAGATCACCAAGAGATCAAGGCCAGCCTGGGCTCCCCATTGAGCTCAAGATCAGCCTGAAATTATCACTCCCTTTTGCTCACAGAAACACAACCTTCGCTCCCCACTTCTGTAGACAGGGTCTCACTCTGTAAACCAGGCTGGCCTCAAACTCACCACAATCCTCTTGCATCAGGCCCCACCCCTCCCCCCCAAGTACTGGGATTACAGACATGTACCACCATGCCCAACTCAACCTATTCATTTTTTTTTTTTTTTTTTTGGTCTTTTTTGTCTTTTTGAGACAGAGTCTTGCCATGCAGTTCAGGCTGGCCTTGGGCTCACTTTGTAGCCCAGGCTGGTCTCAAACTTGAAACCATTCTCCTACCTCTGCCTCCCCAAGTGCTGGGATTACAGGAGTGCACCCCCATGCTCAGCTAACCATTCTTAAATCTACTTGTTGGTCCCTTTGTAGCCCTTAAACTTTTCTTTTTTTTTTTTTTTTTTTTTTTTTGTACTAGGGATTGATTTCAAGACCTCACTGAACTACATGTTCAGCCCTCCCTCACTTTTTCTTTATTTTTTTTAAGGCAGGGTCTTGCTATGCATTCCAGGCTGATCTGGAACTCACTAGGTAGCCTAAGCTCACCTCAAACACTCAGTGACCCTCCTGCCTCAGCCTCTAGAGTGCTGCGATAACAGGCATGTGCCACCATATCCGGATAATTTTGTCGTTGAGATAGAATCCCTAAATCACAAAACTGCTCAGATGGGGCTTGCACTTTCAGTCCTCCAGCCCTGGCCTCCCAGTTTTGTGGTTACAGGTGTGTACCACCATGCCCATCCCAAAATCTTTTATTCAAACCCAAGACGGGCCACTGGGACCATGTCTCCCAAACAGCCTCAAATATATCTGAAATCCATTCAGAAGCCACTGTCCTTTTGTCCCAGCACTTCCAAAGGTGCTCCTGTAATAATAATAATAGCTAGCATTTACTGAGCCCGGACCAGACACTGCTAAGCAGTGTGATCTCTTTAAACATTCTGTGCAGCCCTATAGGCAAGTCCCAAGCCCCTTGTAAGGTGCTGGAGTAGAGAGAGAGAGCGCATCTGAAACACAGTGCGCACTCTCATCAAAGGACTACTCGTCTCCCTAAAGCCCTGTGTCCCATCCTCTACCCATCCCTTTCTGGAGCTTCCTGTTAGACTGGAAAGCCCTTCAGGTGGCTCCCCATGAATTACCTGCGGGAGGAGGTGATTAAAGGTTTGCTGCCCTTTAGGCTAGGTTAATGCTTGTTCCTCTCCATCTTGGCTGCTCCTCCCTCTCATTCTGGGAAAGGGTGGCAGCACTGGGACCGCTAGGGGCTGCCCACTTCTAAACCAAATAGAAACACTCAGACACACAGCCACACAGCGGCACAACTTCCCTTTTAAGATCAAATCCTCAGCAGAGACGGGCACGAATCCTAATATGACATCAAGACAAGAAACGGAGGGACAGAGCAAGGGAAAACACTAAGGAACTGCGGATAGAAGTTATGCAAGGTTGAATTCCTGACTGGTTCAATCAGACAAGTGAAATCCTCTCAATCTCCAGCGGGATCTGCCTAGGAGGCATAAACACCCCGGCAAATAGCGTCCCCTAGCGGCCTCAGCAGGAAGTGCTCTGGCCTCTTCAGGTCAGCCCTGGCTACCCCAGCCGGGCAGGCTGCTCGCATAGAGACGTCTTACTCTTTCTCACTCACTGCCTAGCATCTTGGGAAGAGGGAACCGCCTTCACCCTGAGTCTCAAGGTGATGTGTCCACCATTCGGGCAGTCAGGGGAAGGCAGAACCCCAGACTCTCCGGAAGGGGCTCTGCCGCCCCAGGCTTTCCAGCAGCCTTTGGAGATGACCTCCCGCATTGCATTACCTTCCCGGGTCCCGGAGTCGCTGTGGAGACTACAGAACAATGCAGTGTTCCCACAGCCTGTGGAAGAAGTTTCACATCCAGGGATTCAAGGAAGCAAGCAGCAGGAGGAACCCCACCATTCAGCGCCCGGCAGAGCAGTCAGGGGAACCCCAAATCCAAACTCCACTTTCCAATGGCATCAACAACACATACCTCCCCCAGAAGCCAGCGGGAAGCTCAGCATCTGGGCTCCTCCGCCGAGCCCGGAGAGCACACGTGCTCCCCCGAGACCCCACGGCCTGCCCTCCTGCCTCCAACTGTTCCCCTAACAACAGAGACAAAACAGACACACGCGAGCCGCTCAGCCCCTCCTTCCCCAGTTCCCCATTTGTTTTTCTGTATTCAACTGTAGCTAAGACCGTCCCTTTAAAAAGAAAAAAAAAGTGAAGCAAGAAAACTGTTTACTTCTATGGCCGGCACGGCTACCATACAGGGAGAGCTGACCTCTCCAGCAGAAGGTTCCTAGGCTGGGCGGGCATTAGGAAACGAGGCGCGCTAGGGTCTCCCCTGCCAATTTTCTGGGGCTCAGTCCATCTTCCTCTTCCACTTCCTTTCTCCCCACCATCCCTGCTGTCCCACCTCTTACCTGTCCTTTGGGCTACAGCAGTGAGAGGAGGGACTCCCAGGACTCCCCTCAGGGATGGGAAGGTGCTAGTTACTGGGACCAGAGCTAAGGTTCCTGCGGCAGCAGCTGTTGATTCTGAGGAGCAGAAAGGCAGAGGGTGACGGGACCGAAATGGAAAACAGGAAAACACATGTGCGACTCTCCGACCGGCAGGGGGGCGGGGCCGGGGGATGGGCTGGAGCTGGGATTGCCGGGTCAGATCCAGGAGGCCTGGATGCGCACAGCCTCCAGGTACCACCTCCACCCTGAGTCTCAGCTCCTCCTCCCCACTTACTCCACATCTACTGAATACTTCAGAGTCCTCTGCAGACCCAGGCATGGAGGTGCCCGCCTGTAGTCCCAGCACTCAAGAAGCTGAGGCAAGACTGCCTCAAGTTCAAAGCCAGCCTGGGCTACACAGTGAGTTCAAGGCCAGGCCCTGTCTTAAAAAAAAAAAAAGAGGAAGCAAGCAAGCAAGATTCCCCTACAATTTACAGTGCCCTCTGAGCCCCCTTCCCACTTCCCATGTCCTTTCCCCCAGTCATTGTTTCCTGCTTTACTGTATCCCACTCACAGACCACTGTGCCTAGTCCTGCAGCAGGCATATGATTCCACAGTCAAGCAGTCAAGCAACTTGATGCCATTCCAAGAGTTTTCACCAAGGAAGGCAGTGCACACCAGGGAAAACCACTTGTGCACACACCCGGACATCAGATCAGCCCAGATCCCAAATTGGTACAGCTGGTGTGAACAGGTGAGTCTGAGTCACTAGGTAAAAGCCAACTGCATCCTGGCACCCTGGGCAGACTTATGAGTTGGCATTGTTATTTAAGCACTGTGAAATGTGTGCTTAGCAGAGGTAATGGGAATACCAGTGTTTTAGAACAAAAACTGTGTAACCCTCTTTATATTCAAAATTAGAAATGAATTGGTCACAATTGGTCCTGCAGTTTTCTGAGGCAGCCATCTTCTTGATGGACAAATTAAACTACTTAAGACTAGACAAAAATGTGGAGACCTAGTTCAGTGGTGGAGTAATTACCTAGCATGCATGAGGCCCTTGGTTCTTTATCCGAAGCACCCAACTCTCCCCAAAAAAGATGCAGAAATGCCATAAAATTTCTGTCCTGGGGAGTAACACTTAACAATGCAGCCTGCATTTTCAAAATTCCAGCTGTAACTGCTATCTTCAGACAACAGTCAGCTTGTGAGCCTCAGGGCTATACCATGCAACTTACAACTACATTCCACAAATTACTCTAGAGATGGGCAGTCCAGGTAAGGAGCCCTAGTGGGTTGTCTGTTACTGAAAGGAGGCCAACTTGTATTTCACTAGTCACAGACATGAGAGTTCACTGGCACCAAATTTTGAATTATTCTAAGAATAATTCAGCGACCTTTTAAACTCAGGCTGCTTCCCAGCTGGCCTGCCCCTTAATCATTCTCTGGGGTCAGGTCCAAGTTGGAAGGGAAGCACTAGGAAGAGCCAGAGGCTATCCCTCAGGCAGCGGCTCTGCCTCTCCTGCTGTGGTGGAGCTGCTGTGCCTGTTCGGTGCCTGCTTGACAGTTTTGTTCCTGAGAATATTCTTCCCCGGGACATTTCTCATCCCGTGTTAACTTAAGCACCACGAAGTGTGTTTCTCACTCCATCCTCTAGTGTCAGGCTCAAAGACAGAAGTCAACAGATGTCTGCGGGATGAGTAGGGAATGAATGAACACTTGTTCCTCTGATTTCCCAGCTGGCTGAGCCCTGGGCAGGCCCTTGAATTCACCCTGTAGCCCTACAGACCTATTTGTTGCTTTGCCCTTGGCTTCTCAGAACAAGAGTTCCTTAGCCTTTTTGATGGTATTGGGTTGGAACAGCATGGTTTTCACTTTGACTGGGAGGGAGGCCTAGAACGGTTTGCAATCGATTTTTGGTTTCACTAATGGGAAAAAAATAAATAATACAAAAAGGCCCTCATCTAACGTTTTTCCCCGCATCCAGAAGTGCTGGTTCGCCCTAATCCCACACCAAGGCTCAGGTGTGGCACGGAAAAACCAAAGTACCTCGACCGGGTGAAAGGGCGGAAAAGGCAGACGGGGACAGCGTTGGGGTTCACGCAGCATCGAGGGGGCCGCCAGCCCAGCCTCCCGTCGGCTCAGCTCTCACAGCTGCGTCCCGGTCCCGGTGGCCCGCGCGCCCCTCCCTGCGCCCCCGCCCCCGCCCCGCGCTCACCTTTGCCCCCGACTCCCACGCGGCCGCCCGCCCGGCACCCTCGCTCTCCCAGGCCCGCCGTCGCCCCGCATTCCCTGCGCCTCCGGCCCGATGCGAATCCGCGGCCCTAAGATCTCGCCCTCGCGAGACCCAGTCTAATCAGCACGCGCCCCCCTGGCGCCCCAGAAGCTCTGGGTCACCTCTAAGGGCAGGGCCGGCTGCGGGCGCCGACCCCGGCTTTCTCGGGAGGCCAGGACCCCACCTCAGAGGGCGTCCCTTCGGCCCTTCACCTGGCCAGGCAGCCCTGGCCCCGACCCACACGGCCCGGCCCTAGGAAGCGCTGCAGGAGGGGTCTATGCAGGCGCAGGGCAAAGTTCTGAGCGCCGCCAGGCCCAGCGCCCGCTCCCCAGCTCTCTCCCGGCGCGGGACACACCGGGTCCCCCTCCCTGCGTCCCAATCCCGAGCCAGCCGGCGCTCCCACCCCTGGCAACCCTCACCTGCAGGGGGAGGCGCTCGGCGGGAACTTCTAGGCTGAGAAGCCCCACGCGGGCAGGGGGCAGCGGGCACCGGGCGGTGCCTGCTCAGGACCAGGGGAGGGGTCTCCTGGACGGCGGCCTGACTTCCCGCCCCCGTCGGGACTCCTATTGAGTCAGCCGGGAGATCCCACCTTGCAGAAAGTGGTCTCCCCGCCGGGCGTGGTGACTCATGCCTGTAATCCCAGCAGTCGGGAGGCTGAGGCAGGAGGATCATTGCGAGTTCGAGACCAGCCTGGGCTACAAAGTGAGCTCAAGGCCAGCCTGAACTGCACAGAGAGACCCTGTCTCAAAAAGACCAAAAAAAAAAAAAAAAAAAAAAAAGAAAGAAAGAAAGTGGTCTCCCCTACCCAGCAAGAGGCCGGGCAGGGAAACTGCCGCCAGGAGGCAGCACATAACCAAGAATGTCCGGAGTAAGGGTGTTCACAGGTCGGAATCCCCAGAGCACCTTCTCTGAAAGAGTTCAGCGCAGTATAGATCTAACAAAAAAGGGAGTGGTAGGGCCAGCTCAAGAAAAGGGACCCGGAAACGCTTCACGCCATTTAACGCCAAAAGGTGGCTTGTAAATGAATAATACTTAGTGCAATCCGGCGTTTGCATTTTTTTTAAATCAACATTGCCACTCCGCAGAAATCCGCAGGGAGCCACCCGCCTCTGAGGCCAGTCTGGTGGAAGGGTGCCCAGTGTAAGGGACTTCCCAGCCACCCAGCAACAAGGAAAATGTAGTCCGAGGTCATAATTGACCCAATTTGAAGCTGAATCATTTAACAAAGAATTTAGCCAGTACAGACTTAGCAGGGTTTTCACAACTTTTACTTTACGATAAAGCACATAAACAACGAGGAAATATGCGAAACAGTGTGTTGTATAGCTGAGCTATCTGTACCCTCAGTTCCCACAGTATTTCTTCCTATTTTTCTTCTTTTCTTAGACAAGAGCTCCCTTTGTAGCCAAGGCTGGTCTTGAACTCACCATCCTCCTGCCTCAGTCCCCACACCCACTCCCAGTGCTGGGTTTACAGCCTGCACCTGGCTCAACTCCCTAATTTCTTCATGCAGTAATAATGATTTGATCTTTCAACTGTCCTAAAAAGGAAGCTAATGAAAAAGTGCCCACTCTTCTCTCCACAACTGCAACTCCAGAAAATTTCTTTGTCCTTACATACAGAAAGGGGAAGAGGACACAGAGAGGTGGAATTGGGTGCCCAGTCAGTTTCACATGTTTCTTCTCCATTGTCATTGTTACTCATCGTGACTATCAAAAGGCACCTAATTTTCTGAGCAAGGCGCTTGAACAAAAGAGATTGACTACAGACCACAAAAGAGAAGGATTTTTGGGTAAACAGGTTAGACAAAAACTTGAGTGGATAATACTGTGTCCTTGAAAGGCAGAGGAGTTTCAGAGAGGAAAGGCCTGAACCTCAGGCTCCTGGTGCTTCATGCTCCTCTTAATTCCCGCCTTTGCTGATGTCATAGGAAGGTTAAAGGATGCCCAGTTTGGGATGACCCTGCCTTCCTGTGGTTGTTAAGGCTGATGAAGTCATTGAGGGCTGTCCAGGTGCCTGACACCCCCCATGAGGTCTCCAGAGTGCTGACAGTGTCCCCTGTCCCGTCTCAAAGTCCTAACTTATGTTTCCTGCTATTTACAGCCCATGGATGGGCTCCCTGCCACGTCATACTACCCATGTCAAAAGCTGAACTTGTCAACCTGCCAAAGACTCGCCTTTTTCCCTTCCCCAATTTCCTGGTTCTGATCAAATTTCTCATCTTGCCCCAGCCCTCAGGCTCCTGTTCTGGACATCACAGCTATTGGATGATTGCAGGTATCCACTTCTGCACATAGCATTCACATGGTCCACCATTATTGTTCAGCTAACTCCATGTACCCTTTTGTGCGATTTTGCAAATGGATGGTGTCCTTCTTATGTGTGAGCTAAGATACACATGTTGTTGGTTCTGTTCCTTTAACATAAGTGGTAGTGTGAGCTGGTCAAGTAAGACTATCACCTTCCCTGTCAATCCCAAACACTGACTCTTAGATGAACCTTTGGCTTCTACTTGATTCTCCAACTGCCAGCAGTAGGATTCCTGTGCTATTGTTATAGGAGATAGGAATGGCAAAGCAGGCTGGGGAAGTGAGCAGGACTGCTAGGCATGGTGGCATACTCCTGTAATCCCAGCACTTGGGCTGAGGCAGGAGAATCTCTTTTGCAAGTTCGAGAGCAACCTGGGCTACAAAGCGAGCTCAAGGCTAGCCTGAACTGCATAGCGAGACCTTGTCTGAAAAAGACAAAAAAAAAAAAAAAAAAAAACCCAAGCCATAAAGGACTCCCTATGTAGGATATCTCATGACTCCCATGAGGACATGGACCCGCAGAAGAAGATAACCATCGTGGAAAGCCACCATCCTGTGACTGTGCACAGCAGCTCGTTCTGTGTCTGAATGCAACGTGTAGCTTTATTTTTGTTTTTAACCTTTTTGTCTTTGTTCAGCCCCAGTTTGCTCTGCAGAGCTGGTTTCTCTCATAGCCATTTACCTCACACTTTTCATACTGTGGTTTTTGGTACCACTGTTGGCTTGTCCTATCCACGCTTTTGAGCCATTTCTAAAGAAACTACCCTGTAAGTTGGCAGGCGAGTCAGCCAGCAGAGTACACTTGGGTCTGGCCAGGCATGAGAATAAAGCTCAGGAATAGAGCCCAAGACAAGAACTACATGGGCACACTGTTTCTTCTAACATACCAAAAGAGGGCCAGGGATACAGCCCAGTGGCACAGTGCCTGCCTGGCAAGTGCAAGATCCTGAGTTTGATTCCTTATACCAAAAAAATAAAATAAAAGGCCACAAGAGCCAGACATGGCAGTACGTGCCTGTGATCCCAGCACTCAGGAGGCTGAAGCAGGAGGATTCCCATAAATTCCAGGTTAGCCTAGGCTACAAAAGCAAGTTCAAGACCAACCTAAATCACAAAGAGACCCTGTCTCAAAATAAATAAATAAATACATACATAAATAAACTGTGCCCTACAGGAAAGGACAGGAAAACAATACATATTGTGCTATCATTATAAGCAATACTTGTAGATGGAACATGTGGCTTTCATGTGCAAAGACTGCCCTGGATATGACAGTTGAAGCAAAGATTATTTTTGTTGTAAAGTTCTATTGGTATTTTCATTGAAATTCATATAGAGCCTTATTTCTGATGTGGTCTTTTAGGGTTTGTAAATAAGTATGGAGCTAATATGGAAATGATGTTTATTGTAAATGCACAATATATATTAAGAATTTACTACTTTATTGATATTTTATTTCCCTGTGGACTACACATTGTGTAATATAATAAGGATCTCCTGACAAAGCAGCAAGTCCAACGAGATGTCAAGTACAAGGTGGGCACAGTGGCATATGCCTGTAATCCTAGCACTCAGGAGGCTGAGGCAGGAGGATCACTGTAAGTCTGAGGCCACCGTGGAATACAAAGTGAGTTTAAGACCAGCCTGAACTACATAGTGAAACCCTGTCTCAAAAAGATACACACAAAAAAGGTCAAGAAAGCAAAACAAGGGGCTGGGGATTTAGCTCAGCGGCATAAGCGCCTGCCTTGCAAGCAGGCAGTCGTGAGTTCGATCCCTGGTACCAATAAAAACGAAAAAGACAAAAAAAAAAAAAAAAAAGAAAGCAAAACAAATGTGCTGTCACTGTAAGTGGCACGTGTGTATGGAGTTGTGCTGTTGCCATATATGAAGGGTACCTTAGATGTGATAACTGAAGATCTTTTTGTAGAGTTCTGTTGGTATTTTCTTTATATTTTATATAGGAATTTATTTCTGTTGTTAATTTTTAGATTTTGTACACCAAAAAACAGTCAATATTGAAAATTTTGATTTTTTATAAGCAAATATTAAAAATGTAATATTTTTAAATATTCTTCCTTGTTGGGGCTGGAGGTTTAGCTCAGCGGCATAAGCGCTGCCTTGGAAGTAGGCAGTCTTGAGTTCGATCCCCGGTACTGATAAAAAGGAAAAACACAAAAAAAATTCTTCCTTGTTAAGTATTCATTATTTAATATAACAAAATTCATGGCTAACCATGATGGTGCATGCTTGTAATCCCAGCACTCAGGAGGCTGAGGCAGGAGGATTGCTCCAAGTTTCAGGCCAGCCTGGGCTACATAATGAGTTCAAGTTCAGCCTGAACTACATAGTGAGACCCTGTGTAAATAAATAAAAAAAATAAATAAATAAAAATTAATATCAAAATTTAAAAATTTGTAGGTTAAATTTAATAATTCATCAATAAAAATATTCTAAAATTAAATATGGGTATTATACATCCACAATAATGTACCTTTATAACAAAATTGGCATTATGCCCTACATTAAAGACCTATGCCTAATGCTTAACAGAACAACTAATTAAAATAACTACATATACAAAACAGAGCCATGGGGCTGGGGATTTAGCTCAGCAGCATAAGCACCTGCCTTGCAAGCAGGCAGTCATGAGTTCGATCCCCGGTACCGATAAAAAGGAAAAAGACCAAAAAAAAAAACAGAGCCACCTCCACTCATGGTACTTCTTCTGTCAGAGTAAACACAAGAAATATTTTTCCATGTGGTTTCTATGTGCAAGTTAAATCATAAAGAAGTTCAACAAGGTGTTAAAAGAACTTTGCTTGGCAAGTTCCGCCATTCCCTCACAGAAGTTTGTGCTAGGCAAGGTCAACAGATGGCCCAGCCCCGTTCTCCCTAGTGAGCTGATGGGTCCAGAAGTGGAGCCCCTCCTTCCCACCCCAGCCCCCAACTTTCTTCTGCAGTCTGTGGTAGATATGAATAGTGTCATTCTGAGGTTCTCAGAGACGTCTCTCCGGGGTTTTGTAAAAGCGGACTCTGGGCCTCCTCCTTACGAGGGGGACACTGAGGGCTAGTGGTTGCCTTTCTGTCTTTAGGGAAATCTATTGGATGTCTTCGCCATGTGAATTTTGCCAACTTTACCACTATGCTGTATCCTTGTCAAGTGGCACAGTGTCAAGTGATCTGACAACGTAAAACAAGAACAACTTATCTACTATTATAATGTGGTCTGGACTCAATACAAATGAGGAGTTGGCAAAAGACAGGTACAGGCTGGTGCTCTAGATTATTATAAGACGGTTGTCCAGGTACAGTGTGTCTGCTGAAACATGAAAGGTGGTGTGAGCTGCCTTTTGTTTAGGCTTCTATAACTCTTTATCAGAGGGAAGGCTCCAGGATATGGTACTTAGGTACTTAGCACAGGCTCCAGAAAGGCAAAGATGTCACAAGTGATCCTGTTCTAAGACTTGTTTGTCTCTCCAGGGGATCTCCTCTTGCCAATCTACTTAGGTGTAGGGAGCAGGGTGACCGCCCCGCTGCTGTCTCCCCACCTCTCCCTCACATGGGCACATAATGCGCCTACATTAACCATAATTCTCTCCTACTCACATTATGTACACGGACGCGACGATGACCCATCAGAGATCACCCCATAGACTCTTCCAGTCCCACCAACCCGCCCCCTGCCCTGCGACCACTTTCTCAATAAATGAGGCTTGATTGGATTTTCTCAACTTGTCTCCGTCTCTGTCTCTGGCCCTATCTGTATTAATCCCTGTTCCTTCTCCAGGAAACTGCCCGGTGGATTCGGATTGACCCGCGGGCTGGGTCAAGTGGTGCCCGTCGTGGGGCTCCTGGCACAAAGAGCTCAACGAGGGAGCCGTCCTGAGACACATGCGTAAAAGTGAAACTAAAAGTTTTGTGACCAACTCCGCTCGAGTCACGGTAAGTGAATGGTGATCCTTTCCCTTTTTTTCCGGCATGGGTCAGGCATTAAGCGATGCTTTGTGTCAAGTTTAAGTAACGCTTTAAAGACAAGAGGGATAAAGGCTAAAAAAAAAAAGATTTATTGCAGTACTTTCAATTTATTCGTAAGGTTTGCCCTTGGTTTCCTTTGGAGGGCTCTATTGATGCAAAAAGATGGGAAAGAGTAGGAGATGCATTAAAGGATTACTATCGGGTCTTTGGCCCTGAAAAGGTCCCAGTTACAGCCTTTGCCTACTGGAACTTAATCTCAGAGCTACTTACACAGCGCTGCTGAGACCCTCAAATTGATAAAACCATCACCCAAGCTTCTGCTTCGCCAGCATCACTTCCTTCAGGAGACGAATGTAAACCTTCTTGCCCCTCCAGTAAGTCAAATGATATGTTAAAAAGCCCCAAGATAGCAGCCCACCGCCATCCTAGCCCCTACCACCCAAGGCCCGCCACAACTGTCTATCTAAAATGGTGCTTGCCTCACTTCCGCCACATCAGGGTGGGCCCCTCCCCAAAATGGCATTTCCAGTGACGGAAACAAACGTACCTCCCCAAGATGGTGCCACACAGCCGCAAGACAGTGCCGCACAGCTAGGTCCACAAGTCATTAGGACCCATATACCATTCACAGTGGCAGCTTTAAAAGAATTAAAGATAGCAGTTGCCCAATATGGCCCTACAGCTGCTTTCATTCTTGCTGTTTTAGATTCTATGACCCAAGGTTGGATCATTCCAAATGAATGGACGGATTTAGCCAAAGCTACTCTCTCTAGGGGCAATTATTTACTCTGGAAGTCTAAATTTATGGAACAATGTGAAAATATTGTTAGAGATAATGCCGCTAGACAAAACTCTTAGACCCTTCCCATGTTAACGGGAACTGGGGATATTAACACCAAAGAGGCCCAAATGAGATATAATCCTGGCCTCTTTGCACAAGTTAATGCAGCTGCTATGAGGGCTTGGAGAAAACTTCCCTCCGGGGGTGATGTAACCTCCTCCCTCACCCAGATTAGACAAAAGCCAGAAGAGCCATTCTCTGACTTTGTTGACCGCCTTGTTCCGGCAGCCAAGTGCCTTTTTGGCACCTTTGAAACTAATGCTGCCCTAATTAAACAATTAGCCTATGAGAATGCAACATCAGCTTGCCAAGCTGCAATTTGGCCTCATAAAAAGAAGAAAGATCTATCTGGCTACATACGCCTATGTGCTGACATAGGCCTCGCCTACTACCAGGGTCTAGCTATGGCCGCTGTGGTCAAACAAGTCTTTCTTGTGCAAAAAAATAATGGTACATGCTTTAAATGCAACCAATTGGGACACTTTGTCTCAGACTGCCCTCTAAACAACAGCAGGGCCCCCTCTCGGTCGATTATGGTAACAAGCTAGCCCACCTAACCTCACTCAGTATTCCCAAGGGCTCTGGCAATGTCATCCCAAGCCCCAGGTAGTGCCAATTGACCCACAAGGCCAAGGCATTGTTGAAACGTGTGCATCGTTCTCTCAAACTCACTATTGATAAAGTCAAAGGGGGATCATGGTACCCTATCCAAGGATCCCCCCAAAAATATTCTACCTCATGCCTTATTCATCCTTAATTTTTAAATTTGGATGTTTTTGGACAGTCAGCAGCCATGTGTTTTTGGCATACTGAAACACAAAAACAATTTGCTTCTGTACTATGGAGAGACCCCCTGACTAATTCATGGCATGGCCCTGACCCCGTTCTCATATGGGGATGTGGTTCAGTGTGCATATACTCCCACCAAGACAAAGAGGCTAGATGGCTCCCCGAACGCCTCGTTAGGCAAATTAATGAGCCAAATAATAATAACCCCAAAAAGGCCCAGGAGTAAACACATACCCTGAGGCAACTTCTTGTGCTTCCTTACAGAAAATGCCAAACCCATAGATTACGTGGTGCCTTCTCGAGAACCTCCTTGGACCACCCTTGACCAATGGTGGATTTGGACCTCCCATCACAAATGGCCTCTAACCCCTTCTCCATGCTCTGGGGAGGGCTCTTCCCCTACCTAGCGCCCCTCCTGGGTCCCCTAGCTGCCTTGTTGCTTCTCCTCTCTGTGGGTCCTTGTATTTTTCAGAGGATTATGACTCTCATTAATAACCAGATAGACGCATTTATGACAAAGCCCATTCAGATACACTATCACCAGCTGGAGATGGCAAATTAATAAACCTACTGGGAAAGAATTCCCACGAGTGGCCCATATGACGATGTGGCCTAACCGCCCTGAGACAATGGACAGGCAGCCAGAGATGGGCAACTAGGACATACATGCCACAACACCGGCCGCCTAAGACAGGCACAGCGGGGCTGGGGATTTAGCTCAACAGCATAAGCACCTGCCTTGCAAGCAGGCAGTCGTGAGTTCGATCTCTGGTACTGATAAAAAAGAAAAAGACAAATAAAAATGTAAAAAAAAGACAGGCACAGGACCAACTGCTGTCCTGCAAGCCCATGACAAGCAAGGCCTGGTTGGGTCCATGTAATGAGGTCCTTGACTTAAGACAGGTGCTGTCCTCACAGGGCCTGCCATACTGCTGATTAAAAAATATAGAAAGGGAGGAGATGTAGGGAGCGGCGTGACTGCCCTGCTGCTGTCTCCCCGCCTCTCCCTCACATGGGCACATAATGCGCCTGCCTACATTAACCATAATCCTCTCCTACTCACGTCACATACACGGACGTGACGATGACCCATCAGAGATAACCCCATAGCCTCTTCCTGTCCCACCAACCCGCCCCTGCCCTATAAAAGCCGCAACCACTTTCTCGATAAATGAGGCTTGATCAGATTTTCTCGACTTGTCTCCGTCTCTCTGTCTCTGGCCCTATCTGTTAATCCCCGTTCCTTCTCCAGGAAACTGCCCGCGGATCCAGATTGACCCACAGGCCAGGTCACTTAGGGAGGACAACCACACTGGGAGGTCACCTTGCCCTCCCCCTTCTTTTTTTTAAATTTTATTTTAAAGAGGTAAAACTAAACAGAACAAAACAGAACAAAGCAGATCAGAATAAAACAATGTAAGTGACACAGATTTCAAAGCAATACAACAGAAGATCATCACTGGCTATCATATCATCTCTTGTTTTCTTCTAAATAGTTGTCCATATCTTCACACACAATGAATTCATACAAAACAAAATAGTATTAAACTGATCAGAACAGGATGATGAAGGCATTACAGGCCTTCAAAACTAGACAATAAGGGGCTGGGGATTTAGCTCAGCGGCATAAGCACCTTCCTTGCAAGCAGGCAGTCGTGAGTTCGATCCCCAGTACCGATAAAAATGAAAAAGACAAAAAAATAAAAAAACTAGACAATAGGGAAATCAACAATGGCTGCCACAATGTCTTTCATCCTCTTCAAAATAGCTGTCCATACCTTCATGTATGTTGAAGCCCTCCCCCTTCTAACCCTGAGACCACAACATCAGGTCCATCCCCTCTGAGCAGCCAGGGGACTCCGTGAGAGTCTAGTGCTCGAAAGGAACCCAGCATTCCTCAGCTCCTGCAACAGCCTCCCCAGGAAGCCCTCAGTCCCACTGGAAACACAGACAGCCTAGGCCCTGCGGGTGAAACCTGACATGGTACATCCGACTGCTCTGGTCCACGACTTGTCCTGCCCCTAAGAGGAGTCCCCAGGACGGAAGGAAATCCTCCAGTACAGGATTCTTTTTCAGTTGCAAATGTCCAGCTGTGCAAGGAAGGATCAGGCTCTCAGAAGACCCCAGGAAGTTTGCAAATGGGTTCCAAGCTTTTGGCTCTTGCTTTATCATGTCAAATTCATCTTGGCCACTTGTTGTACCCCAGATGAAAAACAAAGATTCCTAGAAGAGGCTAGGAAGAGGGACCATATGCCTTAAAAAAAGGAAAGGAACCACCCTGGAGAGGATATTCTCCCCACAACAGAGCCCAACTAGGACCATAATACTCAGCATGGACTAGAAATGATGTCTGATAGCTGCTCTTACTATGGTGATGAAAAGGTGCATTAAAGATTCTGTTAATTGTATGAAGTGAGTGAGGTCTTACAGAACACAGAACAAAATCCAGCTTTGTTTTGTAACTAATTAGCAGAGGCCCTTCTCCAGTACAGTCATACGGACCCATTTTCCAGGGAGGGAGAGGCACTAATAGGACATTTCACCTGTCAGTCTGCCTCACATATTTGACATAAGCTACAGAAACTTCAGAGGGGGCCTCAGATACTGATAACCCAATTTCTGGACACAGCCTTTTCCGTGTTCAATAATCAGGACCCAGAGGGGAAAGAAAAAAAAAAGGCTAAGATTATAGCTGTTACCAGTAGTGGTGCTTTAAACTCATGCAGGTCACCTAAGGAAAAACCCTGGGACATCTGAGGAAAGGGTTCCTGCTTCAAGGGTAAGAAGACTGGACACTAGGCACAAGATTGCACCTCGACTCCCTTGGGTCCTGCTCTAAATGTGAGGCAGTGACTCTTGGCACTGGAGGTTTGACTGTCCCCACTTCCAGAGAAGGGCCAGGCCAGCCAGAACCCTCATTTCCTGCTCTGATGACAAAAAGAGACTGGGGAGCTGGCCATGGTGGCACATAGCTACCATCCCAGCACTCTGGAGGCTGAGGCAGGAGAATCATTGCAAGTTCGAGACCAGCCTGGGCTACAAAGTGAGCTCAAGTTTAGACTGAATCGCATAGCGAGACCCTCAAAAAGACAAAAGAGAGAGACAGAGACAGAGACAGAAAGTGCTTGGGGGAACCTACAATGTCCTTGTCTCCAAACACCACCATCTCCTCCAAGAAACCCTGGGTAATCTGGGATGTCATGGATAAACCAATTCAACTGCTTATAGATACAGGGGTAGCTCATTCTGTTTTGGTTTCCTTCTCTGGAAAATTCTCCTCTAAGACAGGGCATGGTGATGCACACCTGTAATCCTAGCACTCTGGAGGCTTGAGGCATGAGGATCACTGTGAGTTTGAGTCTAGTCTGGGCTACAAAATGAGTTCAAGATCAGCCTGAACTACAGAGTGAAACCCTGTCTCAAAAGGACAAAAAAAATTATATAAATAAATAAAAAGAAATCATCCCTAGATTTGGACTCCCCCAGTGTCTCCAGAGTGACAGTGGATCTTCTTTTACCTTTCAAATAGCTCAGGGAGTGACAAAGTCTTTAGGAATAAAGTACCAGCCTCATTCTACCTGGTAGCCTCCAAGTTCTGGAAAGACAGAGAGAGCCAATCAGACCCTAAAGCAAGCTCTGGCAAAACTATGCCAAGACGCGTCTGAATCCTAGCTCTGACTGCTACTAACAGCATTCATGGGATTCAAAACATGCCCAAAATTGGGCAAAGCTTGAGTCTAACTGAGATGTCATACAGAAGACCATTTGTACCCTCTGACATGACGGTAGACCCAGAGATCATGAGACTCCTACAGTACCTCATTGGTCTGGGCCAAGAACAAACAACATCTGAACATCAAGGGAACAAAGTCCTGCCAGCTCTTGGCCAGCTCAGTGGGACCACCTAGGGACCATCCTGGAGACCAAGTGCTCATAAAAACTTGTTGGAGAAAGGAAACAGCAGTTGAGCAGCTAAAGCCAAAATGGAAAGGCCCTTTTTCAATGATCCTTGATCCCTGCAACACCCACTGCAGTAAAGGTAGCAGAGATAATTGGATTCATCTTGCTAGAATAAAGTTAGTCCCACCTGAACTGTCTAAGAACAAGATCACCCAAAAGAAAGAAGCTACTCCTACAAACCTCTGGACCTTTTCTTCAAAGCGAAAAGTTCCAGGAGTGCTACAGATAAGTAAACAAGACCTTGCTAAGGCCAAGGCTCTTAGGCCTTTGGTAATTTATCTGACAAACCTTTCTAACAAACATTTTTCTCCAAAGGAAGTGTGGAAGTCTGACCTCTTCATATCTGGACTAATTGTAAAGTTTCTTTCTCCCATAAAACAGACAACTCACTAAGTCTTTTCTCATTATTTTTGGACAGGTTTTTCTTCCCTCAATGCAGCCACAGGCCACAGTAGCCCAAGGTATTGGAGAGTACAGAATCGTAGTGGGCAGAGTCTACAGCCTTGCCAGCATGAAGAGCTACAGAAGACAGAGACCTCCCCTCCCTCAGCACCTCGTGAAGATGAGTAGATTTGTGTCTCTCAGGGAGAAATGTTACGGGAGATAGGCCAAGGCAAAACTGGCTGAAGAAATGAGTAGCATCTGTCCATTATGAGATCCCAAGGCAACCCAGGACTTCTCATGAGCTCCCATGCAGACTGGACAGAATAAAAGAGCTGCCATTCCAGAAAGCACGTCCTGTGTGAGTGTGCATGCTCGCCCACAACTAGCGTGTACTTTTATTTTTTGCTTCTACCCTCTTTTTCTCTTTGTGTGGCCTAAGTTTGCTCTGCAGAGTTGGTTTCTCCCGTACCCATTTACCTCACACTTTTCAAATATACTTTCTGGCACCGCTATTGGTTTATCTCATCCAGTTCTATGTTTGAGGCAAGAAGAATCTGGAAAACCTTTGACTGGGGAGTCTTTTCTAAACAAACTATTCCATAACACTACCAAAGGCGTGTGGAGCCAAGTCTAGGATCAGCACCCGCTCTGTCTTTATCCTGCAACTACAGTAGCTATAAAACAGTAAACCCACGGCCTCCCCCTGGCCTACCCACCATGGTGCTGAGCTGAAACCCCTGGCCTCAGACACGCTACACACAACCTCATCCCTAGTCCAACAGCCACATTTCCAGGTCCCTAGAAACTACAAGCAAATGTGTACAGTGATAGCTCGCTCCCTAAACTGTCTTACCTACTTTTCAGGTAAATTATGAATTTTGATAAATTATGTGTTTTGATAAGTAAAAATGTAGTGTGTGAGGTGGGGGACATAGTTCGGTAATAGAGGGCTTGCCTAGCATACACAAGGCCTTTGGTTTAATTTTCAGCATTTGAAGAGAAAATAATAAGCCGAGGACTGCAAGACAGTAGTGGTATCCTGTCTTATTTCCCTTGCTTGGCCACTAGCCGAGTTTCTTTTGTTCCCATCCCCTTTTCCTGTTCAGCCCTAGCCTATACTATTTTCACTGTTATTGAAATCGCTGCTTTTCTTAAACCAGGATCCACCCTTCCCCTCTTTCAAAGCACAACCCAAAGCCACCTCCTGTGGAAAAACTTCAGTCCTGCAGAAGGAAATGATAAACTTCCAAAGAGGCGATTATACCACTCCCTCAGGTTCCCCCAGTCAGCAAGTGCTTAAATGTCTAACCTGGTCTGGCCTAGTTGACAGTATCGTGCACTTTCGTAGGAGCTTCATAAAGCAGTTTTACTTACATTTATGACTTTGAAAGTTTTTGTTCTCACCAATGTTAGGTATTTTTAGAAATTAATACATTAAGGACAAATGACTTCTCCCACAGCAGTATTGAATAGCTTGTGATAAAAAGGAGGGAGAATCACAGATCTGGCTTTGACATTTACTAGACAGATAATCTTTTCTTTGAAATGCTTGGTATCAAAAGTGTCTTCAGATACCAGGCAAGTTGGCACACATCTGTAATCTCTGGGAGGCTGAGGCAGATTCCAAGTTCCAGTCCAGCGCTGTTGGCAACTTTTGTAATTTAGCAAGTCCCTCAAAATGAAAAATATAAAGGGGTGAAATATAGCTCAATGAGAAAGCTCTGGGTTCAATCTCCAGCACCAGGGGGACTAGGGAGGGGGAGTAAACTCCAATTTCAAATATTTTAATGCTTGCATATAAATAATGAGATTCCTTTGAGGTGGGACCCTAGTCTAGGCGCAGAAAAACTTATTTTCTTGCTACTGGGGAATTGAACCCAGACCTTGCACAAGCACTCTGATACTGAGCTGCATCCCTCTCCCTTTTTCATTATGAGACAGGGTGCTGTTAAGTTGGCCCAAGCAGCTGGTCCGATGGCAGTGGGTTATCAGAACTTATTAACATTAGTGTCACTAAAGTTGGTATACCACCACCCCCCCACTGCTAAATTTGACTGGCTTTAAAAATGAAAATAAAAAATAAAATAAAAATAAAAAATTAATTGGCCCAAGTAGACCTCCAACTTGAGATCCTTCTGCTTCAGCCTCCTGAAGTAGCTGGGTTTACCTGCATTTACCATTAAAATAGGCTCACATTCCCAATTATACATGCTCACAAACAACATGTACTGCAATCACATGTGTGACTACTTGTTACTACCTTTTATAGAGAGGTTAGAGGAGCTCTGTGATTGATGGTGATGACATCTGGTTGTACTCGCCACATAATCTCCTACACCTACTGCTGCACTTTGTAATACAACTTCAATTTTGTTGGATAAATGAGTGAGACCTAAAAACAAAATTATCAGATTCGGTCTAGATTTGATCACTCAGTCTGAGAAAAATGTTAGTGATGCGGGAGACTATATAACCATTACGTGGTACTGTGCCTAAGTTAAACGATAATAGCAGGAGGTAGTGGCACAAGCTTACAGTCCCAGTAGTCAGGACACTGAGCTAGGAGGATCGCTGTGAGTTCCAGGCCAGCCAGGGCGACTTAATATGTTCAAGGCTAGTCTGTCCTGCATAGCGGGACACTATCTCAAAAAAAAAAAAAAGTTACTATAAACTTCAAGACTGGAGACCACTGGGCAGAGTCCATTGGGAACATTTCAGAACAATTCTATCAGGCTATCACGACTTCCGCTGAAGAAACGACCACCACCGAGGTTGCAAGCAGTGGACAGCAATTGGTTCTAGCCTAAAACCAAAGCTGTATTGGCTCCTTATTTCCGTACGCCGACCCAAGATGGCGGAGCCCATGACTGAAAACCGATTCAAGATGGCAGCTTTCCACTCTCCCAGCAGCACCACACGTGGCCATCAGGGCCACGCCCACTTCCGGCTGCTCCGCACCAGCATGGCCGCTTTGGGAACTTTGCTCTTGAGTGAGTGGGTCAGGGCTATGGACTCGGAAGCTCGAGAGGGGCCGGCCTGCGACCCCGCACTGCCTGTGCGGGCAGTGCTGTAACGCTGTCTTGTTTTCCCAGTAGGTGTCCGGAGGCTGCACGGCAGCGCGTCGGCTCGGGCGGGCGGCCAGTGGCGCCTCCAGTGAGTGCTGGGCGCAGGGTGGGGGTGCGCGGGGTCCAGCAGGCGGAGCAGGGCCTCACCGGACTGTTTTTTCCCCCCCGCAGGCAGGGCCTGGCCGCCAGCCCTTCCGGCTACGGGCCGCTCACCGAGCTCCCGGACTGGTCGTACGCGGGTGAGCTCCGGACTCGCTGCCCCTGCGCGTCTTTACTCCAGGCTGCCGGCCGCGGGGGCGTGGGGCGGCGTGGGCCGTGTCTGGCTCAGTTTTTGGGAAGGGGAGTTTGGGAAAAGAAGCTCTCTTGTTTATTTTTGTCAAGTAAACTACGACTACGGAAAATAAAGATAGAAAGGATCGGCTTGGTTTCGGGGATGAGCAGAAGATAATTCCGACGGGGGCCGTCCTGGGACTGCGGGGGAGGGGAGACAAACTCAACATGGGTCAAAGGGGACATGATAGTCAAATAGGAAGAAGCCGTTCAGTGTGAATACTCTTGAGACTTCATACCAAAATTATACCAAATGCAAGAGGATAGAGACTGAGGACAGAAGCTTCTTTCAAAAGTCTTTTTTCAGCCCTCCTGGTAGTGCACATCTGTCACCCCAGCATTTGAGGGGCTGAGGCAGGAAGTTCACCAGTGATTTAAAGCCAGCCTGAACTACAACCCAAGAGCCTGTCTCAAAACGACAAAAAGAAGTCTTCTCTTTTTTTTTTTTTTTTTTTTTTTGTCTTTTTCCTTTTTATCGGTACTGGGGATCGAACTCATGACTGCCTGCTTTCTTTTTTTTTTTTTTTTTTTTTTGTCTTTTTCGTTTTTATCAGTACCAGGGATCGAACTCACGACTGCCTGCTTTCAACGCAGGCGCTTATGCCGCTGAGCTAAACCCCCAGCCCCAGAAGTCTTCTCTCTCAAGAAAATAGAAACAGGGCATAGTGGCACTTGTCTGTAATCCAGCCCTTAAGAAACCGAGGCAGACCAAGCTAGTATAAGGAGACCCTGTCTCAAAAAGAGTAGGAAGGGGAGAGAGAGAATATAGATATATTCAAAGGTGGGAGGGGGATACCGCTGAGATGTGTTCCCCACTCTAGATTCCATTTGCAAGTAGGAAACTGAGGCATGCTGAAGTGAAAAATGCCTGTGATAGTACAAGTAGGTAGCAGCAGAAGCCAAGCTAGAACTGAATTATGGAGGGGCCTTCTGCACAACACAGTGAGGTAGGTAGTGATACACTGGTGGATGCTCAAGGAACCTGGTCCTGCTTATTTAGGTACCTGGTGACTGAGTATAGTGAAAAAATTTTTTCACTTGTTGCTTAACCAGTAACTGGATCTCTTTGCAGTAGTGTGTGGAGAAATATTACAAGGATTGAAATTTTATATACCTGATTTTTTTTTTAATGATGAATCCAGGGTTGCTTGTGTGCTAAACAGACACTACCACTGAAGTACACTCCTAATCTCCTAAATGGTTTTTTTGTTGTTGTTGTTGTTTATGTACCTGATTGTTTTTTTGGTTCTTTGAGACAGGGTCTCACTATGTAGTCTAAATTGGCCTCCCAACTCATGGCAGTTCTTCTGCCTCAGCTTCCCAAGTGTTGGGATTACAGGCGTGTGCTGCCATCCCTGGCTTTGAACTCAATATATACCCCAGCCTGGCTTTGAACTCTCAGTCCTTCTGCTTCAGCCTCAGTGCTGGGATTCTGAGTCTGCATGCCACACCCAGCACATAAAGGGCTCAGCTCTGCAGATTACCTTGAATTTCAGGCTAATAAGGGTTAAGTAAATAGAGTAGATGCCTAGGAATTTGCTCATGGAGGGTCTGTTGTACCCACTCTTGAAGATAAGAGACTTAGAGGAGTTAAGCTACAGTGGGTATGAAATGGAGGAGAGGAGTATTCTCATTGCTGTTAGGAGGAGATGTTGATCATTTCTGACACTTGCCTTTTCTCTCCCTTCTGTCCGCAGATGGTCGTCCTGCTCCTCCAATGAAACGACAGCTTCAAAGAAAAGCCCAGAGGGAAAAGTTTGCAGTGAGTTGCTAGAGCTCCAGCTGGGCTGCCTCTGTAGAACTGGAGGGATACTTTTAGATCAAAATTTGTCTTAAGTGAAGTGGTATAGTCTTGTAATCCCAGTACTCCAGAGGCTGAGGCAGGGGAATTGTTACATGTTAGTGAGTTCAAAGTCAGCCCAAACTACATAGTAAGACCCTGTCTCAAAAAAAATCAGGAGTATGGTGGCACATGATGGTAATTCCAGCACTGAGGAAGCTGAGACTGAATTGCCATGAGTACAAGGCCAGCCTGGACTACACTGAAAGAGCCTGTCTTAAAAATTTGTTTTAAAAAGTTGTCTTAGGGGCTGGGGATTTAGCTCAGCGGCATAAGCGCCTGCCTTGCAAGTAGGGAGTCATGAGTTCGATCTCTGGTACTGATAAAAAGGAAAAAAACAAAAAAAAAAAAGTTGTCTTGAATGATGTTACATGTAAGTTAACATTTACGCTGCATACCAAGGTTTATCAACCAAATGGTTTAACACTGCAAGAAGAGAGGAAGCGAGCAGGGTGCTTCCAGGGCTGAACTCAGTGGTGGGTGTTCTGCCTCAAATTTTCTTCCCTCTGCTTCCCAGCACAGGGTTTGGTGCACTGGTTGCCAAGTCAGCAGTGTTCATTTCTAGCTGAATCTTCTGACTCTGAAAGAAAGGATGTGTGGTGTAGTGTTCACGCTCCAGATATTATCCATGGTTTTCCTGTCTGTTTCAGAGACGTGTGGTACTGCTGTCACAGGAAATGGATGCTGGGTTACAGGCTTGGCAGCTCAGGCAGCAGGAGAAGCTGCAAGAGGAAGAACAGAAACAGAAAAACGCTCTTAAGCGCAAAGGGACATTGCTGCAGAGCTCACTGGAAAGTCAATAGGAAGCAACTCTTATGCCCCTGCCCAGCCTTTCTGGCTTTCTTTTCCACCACCTGGATGTCTCATCTCAGCTAGAAGAGAGCCTTGTGTCCTGTCCTGTTACCCCCCACCTCCATGTAAAACGAGGTGGCACACCAGGAAGAACAGGCCATAAGATCTTCAGGAAGTGGCTCAGAGCCCTGATCCCTTGCTCCACCAGTTGCATTGAATGTTCTGTAAGGCTTTTGTCCCCTCCTTTGTGGACCACAGGACTGGCCCAACTTACTAGCAATAGTTGCTCTGTGAACATGAAAAGTAGGCAGCAGTTTTCCTGGCTTTAGCCAGCATGCATGTCTTTCATGATGTATGCAATAGTAGCTCAGCCATGTGCTGTAGCTATTTCATAAGTACTTGGAAAAATAAGTAAATAAAAGCAAGCTTAGACAAAAAATATCTAGCTAAGACCTCTTTCTCAGCACATAGCTGGTGTCAGTCTCCCTCAGGTTCAGTAGACCCAGCAGGATATCATACTGCCAGGCTGGTGTGGGGAGACCCAAACTTGGGTGCTGGGTTCTGAGACCTGCAGTAGTTGGGAATGAATTCCAAGGGTTGGTTAAGAGTGCCTCCTCACCCTACATAAGTGCTCAGTCCCCAGATAGTCACTGTGAGACCAATAATTCCCGCGGTCCACCTCCCACAGACTCAAGTTGCCGAGGACCTGAGAAGCCTTTTATTTATTGATCATGATCCCTCTGGATTCCAGGGCAAAGGACTTTGTACCCCTTCCAGGACTGGGCGTTAGACAACCATCTTTCTGCCTCAAACAATAGTTGGATCCCTAGCATTTCTGGAGCTTCCTACCTGACCTCAGTTTTTGTTTTTTTTGTCAGCCCCTCCCCCTTTATACTCTCTTTGCTTTTCTTTCCCTCCCTTCCCCCCATTAGGTCCTTCCTCTCCCTGACCAAATGCAATTCTTGGAGCTTAGATTTCGCTGATGGTCCAGTTTTCTATCTCCCACACTTTTCCTGCTTCTGTTGTGCTGCTTTTTGCTGCTTTTCCAGACCTAGTTCTCAGCCTCTTTCTTACCTGTGTCCCTTTCTCACAGAAAGCTTTAGGCCACCCTCCCCGTGCCCTGCATAACTCACCTGTTATTCTCAAAGCCCAGTCAGTCTGAAGATTTTACTTTTTTCTGCCCTCAACAGGATAGCAATAATTTTTATTTTAATGGGTTCTGTCAAAAGTGGTTATACATTTCTCAAACTAGACTCCAGGTTAAAAAAAAAAGTGGTTATACATATTTGCCTGTTTCACTCCTCAACATGAATACCCACAGACTGGAAGGGAAAAAAGCAGAGTTTGTATAACGAGAGCGAGCAGGGTCAAGAGGAAGAAAGGGGACTGGAAAAAAAATCGCTGTGGCAGGAAGAACGCCATGAATTCAAGGCCAGTGTGGGCTACATATCCAGACCCTGTCTCAAAAAAACAGAAAAAGACATACAGGAACAAATTCCCTATAAGTGTGATCAATATGTATGGCAAGTATGTATTAATAAAAAACATGAAAAAGTCATGAATACCCACCCATTTCCTCACACCCTTAAATACATACTCTGGAAAATCTGATTGGTTGCTTGTTATATCAAGGAGTAAAATAACTTGCACAGAAATAGAATTCTCAAGATCAAGTCCAAAACCTTTGAAATGACGTCAGACCCTATCTCTCCATGAGTTTATGTTTTAGTCATAAAAATGTCTTGGCAGTCATCTGACCATGTCAAGTACAGTCAGGCCATATGACTTTGTATCTCCATGCAAACACTGAGGTACTCATGCCTCCCTTTTGTACAGTGATAGAACATCCGTGTTTCTAGCTGTGTCCTCTAACTGGAGACTTCAACTTTTCTTGCAGCCAGAACTCTTAAGCAACGGGCTAAGAACAAAAATGATTCACACATCCTTCTGGATCTCCCTGTAAAGGTAAGGTCTCACTATGTAATTTGGGCTGGCCGAGATATTGCAGTGCTGGCATTATAAGTGGGCACCATCACACCTGACTTTTTTTCATTTGTATGTTTTTCTCTTTTATTTGTGTCTTCAAGACAGGAGCATACCTTAATAAGTACCTAGCATAAACTTAATATTTGTTGAGTAAAAAAATTATGTGAACAACCATTGGAACACCTGATTTATAAAAATATAATGCAACAAATATTAAATTATCATTTTCAAAAAGTGAATTTATGTATAGAGGCCAGACGTGGTGATGCATGCCTGTAATCCCAGCACTCAGGAGGCCAAGGCAGGATCGCTGTGAGTTTGAGGCCAACCTGAACTAATAGTGAGACCCTGTCTCCGCACCCCACAGTACCTCTGCCCCCCGAAAAAGTGAATGTATTTAACCATATTAGGCTGATAATAGAGCAAATGGGTGAATAATAATTCATGTTGTATAAGTTAGGCAAGGTTTCTATAACCTTAAAAATGATAATTCATGCTATAGCATATTTAGTAAACTAAAAACAGAAAGTTAGTTGGGAGAAGGCAGAGGAATTTTGTCTTATAAGAAATAGAACTGAGGGGCTCCATAATCATCTGGCATCCACTGGATATTATATCTGTGTTTAGAAATGCATAGGATAGGAACTCTAGGAATCTTCTGGATTCCCAGGTTAAGGTCAGTTCAACCATGGCCACAGTGTAACACTGGTGCTGAGTTACTCTGCACTAAGCAGCTATCCACATAGGCCCTGTGAGTGTGCAGGGTTATCTTTCAAATAATGGATCCTTGGCGGTCCTTAGAGCCACTCGATACTTCTGTCCCAGTTTCTCAGTTTCAGCCATTACACAATCAGTTATACAACGGATAAACTTAGTATTCAAGCAGTCTATCATTGATTGTACTAAGTCCAGTTTGGCTTTGATGCAAAAGTTGATAAAGTTGGTATCGGCCAGGATATGAGTAAAGGTGGGCCCAGCTGTGTGACACACTGGAAGAATAAACAGGAAGGATGTTGGGAGACTTCCTTTCCTTGAGAGCACTAGGATCTTTCTTTTCTTCCTTTTTAGGTTTCTATTTATGCTTTTCTAGGAGTCTCTCATCTCTGAGAATAAGCATTCAATTCACGGTGGCACACTTCCCTTGCTTTCTTTTGTTTCCTCATGTTCACACCATACTCCTGTTTCTTCTAGAATCACTGACAGTTTTACATTTAATTGCCTCCTTTTCCTCCTCACTTTTAGTTCTGAGTCCAGTCTTGAAAATTTTATTCTTTAAGTAATTGCCCCTTTTTCTTTGAAGATTTTACTCTAAAGAATTGCCAGCAGATGTGGTGGTGTAAGCCTGTAATCCCATAATTGGAAAGGCTGAGGCAGGAGGATCACTGGGAGTTTGAGGCCAGACTGTGGTAAACAGTAAGTTAAAGGCCAGCCTGGACTATACACAGTGAGACCCTGTCTCAAAAAAAAAGAAAAAAGAAATTCACCTCCTTTTCCAGTCCAGTGAAAACGCAGAACTAAACTTCAAAGCCCTAACCTCCAATCCCACCCTTTTTTCCAACAGTTTTACTAAACTTGATTTGCTTTTCCCCAAATTCCATTGTTTTGTACCCCTTCCCTACCCAAGCAATTCTAATTTAGGGAGCACCCAGACTGTAAACCACAGTAAGTGGGAGAGCACATCTTTCTACAAGGTTGGACCCCCAGACCCAGTGTGACTGGGGTTGACAGCTGGGTTTTGTTACACTTTGCTTTGGGAGCAGAGGTTATTGTAAATAGATTCCAACAGGCACCCAGTGTAGGGACATGAAAGACCAGTCCCCACCACTACCCAGACCTGAGCTTCCGGTTTGCCCTGACCCCCTCACCTCCTGGTGTGTTCCCCTCTGAAATGAGGTAAGTACTGACTCCACAGGTATCAAGCTACTTGCAATGTGTTTAGGAGGACAAAGTCTCCCAAGGTCCAGCCCTTGGGCCTCCCTACACCCCCCAGTGGTCCGCTGTGGCCTCAACCCCTGCAGATGGCAGTCTGCACCACAGAAAGGCAACTTTGCGGCCCCCGCCCTCCCTGTCCCTCCTGGCTGTAATTGGATTCAGGCTGTAACAACCACGTCCCCACAAGGAAAGGAGGGCATTAGGGCGGTGACGGGAGGAGAGGCTGCGGGAGAAGGGAGGGACCAAACGGGAGAGCAGAGAAGCCTCCCGGCCCACTTCGCCGACTAAGCAGAAGAAAGATCAAAAAACGGAAAGGAGAAGAGCAAACAGGCCCTTTGAGAAACAATCCCGTCATCTCCAAGCCGACCGCGCTCTCGGAATCCAAATTCAGTGCCTCCCGGAGACAAAGGCGCCCGACGGGAGCAGCGCGAACCCCAGGGCGCGGGCTCCGCTGGGAGCCGCACGGGCCGCCCCGGCTCCCCGACGTCTCGGACCATGTCTCGCGGCCCCCGCAGCCTCCTGCTGCCCCTGCTCACGCTCGGCACCGCGCTCGCCTCCCTCGGCTTGACCCAGAGCAGCAACTTCAGCCCCGAGGTAAGTGAGCCCCTCGGCCCTTCCTGGGGCCGCGCCCGCCAGGAGGGAGGCGAGCCCGGGGGTCAGGCGGGGACGGGCCCGGCCCGCGGAGCAGGGGCTCTCGGACCCCGCCGCCCCGGTCTGCAGGACCCTGTCCCGCGCTGGTCCTCCTGGTCTGCAAACTTCCGATCCACTAAACTTTTCCCTGCCTCTCACAACCCGCCTCCGCGCCGCCGACCTGCTTCCCCATTCCTTCTTTCCCTGGAAGAGCTTCACAATGGGGGCGCCGCCTCCCTGCCCTGGGCTGTGCTCTGGGTGCCGGGACCCTGGGAGCCCGGCAGCCTCACACTCCGCGCCGGCCCTGCGCCGTCGCTGGTGTCATGTGCAAGTTTCTTGTTTCCACAAGTTTCCTGCGCTCCCGCGCCCGCTGCGAGCCGGGCCAGTGAGCCCTGTGCGGACGCGTCTGCAGCCTGCCGCTGTCTGCTGCGCCCCCACGCTGCTAGGGACCCTTCTGGGTGCCGGCCCCGAGCCCTGGCCCCCAGGGTCGCCGTGCTGGCCGCGTTTCCATGCGCACAAAGCGCTCCTTGTGAGCCCTGGGCTCAGCCAGGCCACTGCCTCCTCAGTCCCCACCCCGCCGGCGCCTTTAGGCCTTTTTGTTCCTGACGTTAATTGTTTTTCTGCGTTAATTGCACGGTGACTGGGGGCATTGCACCGGGACTAGGGAGCGGACCAGCGCAGGGCATCCGACCTCGGTCCTCACCATTTCCCTGACCGTGGCCCATCGGGCCCGAGAGGAAGCAGCGTGGGAGTTGCCTGAGAAGTTTTCCTCTCACTCTTTTATTTTGGGGTGAAGGTGGGAGACGGATTTAATCAGCTTCTTATTTTGGGCCATCCCAACCCACTCCGGCCGGCCGAGGGCCTGGGTGCGGTTGGGAGGGGCCGGGAAAGGCCAAAGAAGGGGGATGGGATCTGAATTTGGCTTCCTGCGCTTTGGCCCCCAGTCCTAGGCCCAAGCTTGTAGGAAACCTCTGCCGAAAGAAGAGCGAACACGTTGTCTTTCCCTGAAAGACTCCAGGCTGCACGGAAAAGTGTGGCCCTATGGCTGGGGGCTACCCACTGGCAACTTCACGCCCTGCTCTTTTTTCCTGCCCTGCCCTGCGAGGCCCCTTAGGGGAGGGGCCGCAGTCCTGGCTCGGTTTTAAGTGGGTCATGGGCTATCTCTGTGCCAGAACCACTATTTTGCCTCTGGGCCCTGGAAGAGTGGGAGGCAGAGGGAAGGAGGCGCAGTCCCAGAGGCTGGAATCCAGGTCTGCTGTTTGCTGCAGGCTTACCCCTCTGGGACTCCCCAGGTGGGAGGTATTCCCTAGACGTTTCTCTCACCTCCCATTCATCAGGACAAAGCCAGCCTACTGAGTTCCACAACCCAACACAAGCCAATCTGGAGGGAAAGCTGGGATGGCCTAGACCTCAGCCAGCAGGGTCCCCTCCCACTAGGCCTCCACAGCCCTGCACCAGCTTCAGCACGACCCTCTCCTCTTCCTCTGGGCCTGTCTGGCACCCTGCCCTTCCCCCATCCCGCCGCAGACACAAGAGTCCTCTCTTCTGTGGTTCCGACCTCATAGTCTGTGTGGTTCTTGCTTTGCTCCAAGCCTGCCCCCGTGAGATGGAGGGAAAAAAACTTGCCCAGGCCTAGGATCGGGCACTTCCTTTTCAGGCCTGTGGCTCTCAAGTGAAGTCCCTTTCAGAACTAAGCTACCATTTTTCATTACAGGGTACGGGGCAGGGCTTGTGGGTGTAAATATTTAGACCTGCCTGCCTCTTGAT
Organism: Cavia porcellus; assembly: GCF_034190915.1. Taxonomy (NCBI): domain Eukaryota; kingdom Metazoa; phylum Chordata; class Mammalia; order Rodentia; family Caviidae; genus Cavia; species Cavia porcellus. Next base: position 22,414,633 of record NW_026947509.1, on the reverse strand, counting down.
TCACAGAGGGATTTACCCCAGAGCTTCAGATTGTGGATTCTGCCCAAGTCTTTGTCACCCTCCCACATAACACCCTGCCCTAGGCACCTTCCCCTCAGCTTGGCTCTCTGAGGGCATTCCTCCAGTCTTCTTGACTTCCAGCTGTAAAAGTGGGTCTTTGTCCTTCCCCTAGTCCTGAAACAGATGCTCCCCCAATAGTCAGAAGTCCAGGGTGTGTCTATCCTACAGGTGAGGCTAGGGACTACGGGAGTGTCCCACATACTTGGGTACAGGCTACAGCAGGCCTCCTGAGGGCACTGACAATGCCATCAGTCAACACAGGTCAGGGCAAGCCTACAGCTCTCAGAGATCACCTCTGGACCTGAGCAGAGCACCCTGATGGGCTTCCCCAGGGTACACCAGAGGTTCAGGGCACTCACCCCTGAACCCCTGAAGAGGGGCTGTCAGAGCTTTTTGGGGAAAAAGAATGGGTTGTTTATATCTGCAGCCCTGACTGCTGTCTGCCTTGGGGGATCATTTCCCAAAACTGTGTTGCAATTCTTGCCTCTGCGGGCTCAGGTCCCCAGTCAGCTGCTCCTGAATCACCCCCATTCCTGGTACAAGAGCATTGCTCCACCACCCAGGCTTGGGCCAAGATGGGAAGGACCCTGGGGAGAGCCATCCTAGAGACCATGGGTAGGGGGTGCAGCACCCTACCTCCTCACCTTCTCACTTCCCAAGTCCCTGGCCTAGGCAATCTGTAGCTTCCTTTGGACTCTTAAAAAGGCAAATCCGGACCAAGGACCAGAGTTGTCTGGGTCATGTCTCCATATAAAGAGAATCCCAAGCATCTTCATATGTATCTTGGCTTGTTTTACTTTTCAGGCTTTAGCAAAATACTCCGTTGTTCTTATAATAAAGGCTGACTTTTTCCTCGGTGGGACTTTGCAGTGTGCATACCTTTTGATCAAAAATCTAATTCTTTTATTTATTTATTTATTTTTGTCTTTTTCCTTTTTATCGGTACCAGGGATGGAACCCACAACTGCCTGCTTGCAAGGCAGGCACTTATGCCACTGAGCTAAATCCCCAGCCCCCAAAAATCTAATTTTAATTTAGGGCAATTTCCAGCCTTTGTGTTGTGAACAATTCACAGCATACCTGAAATAGAATACTACAGTCACTGAATCTCACTGTCTCCCTCATCTCCTCCACCATCCTGAAAGTCTTAAATGGGCTTTGAGGTTCCAAGGCCTAGCTCAGTGGTGCTTGAGTGGGGACATGGCTACATCAGACCTCTCACCATTTCACCTGTCAGCAGCCAGCCTCAGCCCTAGCACCTTCGCTCCTCTCCTTTCTCAAAAGATATCAGTGTGAGGGTCCTGGAGACAAGCGGCTTTGTTCTAGGAGAGCATTGTGTTGTGCACAGAAGTGTAGCCCTGACATTTTCCTGTACCCATCATGGACACAAACTGCTCCAGATGGACTTGCTGGATTTGCAAGAACACTGACCCGAAATCAAAGTACTGCAAGGAATCTCAGTTCTAAAAAGATTGTAGAAGTCTCTGTTAAACAACCAGTGCTCTCATTTTCAAGAAAACTGCAGGGCTGAAGATGTTGCTCAGTGGCAGAGCCTGCCTGGCAAACTTGAGGTTCTGAGTTCAATTCCCCACACCAAAAAAAAGAAAGCTGCAGCCAGTACGGAGCCATGGGTGCCCAGTCCTATCTGCGCTCACAGCCCCAACAGCACAAGCCATTCTGGGTCCCAGGCCAGAGCAGCCTGGGAGTTCCTCCAGACTCTGCACCAGAGCCAGGCTAGGAACACATCGCCCTTCTTCACTGTGCCAAAGTTGCCTGTCTGCCAGGGACTATGGGGATGCAGATGCAGCTCTTGGCCAAGTGGGGGTGCTCTATGCAACTCCCCTCTCCCTGCAGGCCTGGCTGCAGCAGTATGGTTACCTGCCTCCTGGGGACCTGCGTACCCACACACAGCGCTCACCTCAGTCCCTCTCAGCTGCCATCGCTGCCATGCAGAAGTTCTATGGCTTGCCGGTGACAGGCATAGCTGATGCGGATACCATGAGGTAAGTGCTCCACCCCATTAGGATTTCTGCCCAGCACCAGCTGGCAGTGCTGTGCACCAGAGATATTGCCACGTGAATGCCTGTGCTGATCTGGACCCCCTCAGAGTCACCCTGACCTCATAACCTTGGCCTTTCCTCAAACTGACACATACACAGCCAGCCCTGCCCTGATGCTGGGGCCAGAAGCTAGGATCCAGGGCCCGCTTTAGGGCTCCACCCTCTCCCCTGCAGTCCTTTGTCTTCATTCTTCACACTCCACACTGACCCCAGTCTCCCACTCCAGGGCCATGATGCGCCCCCGCTGTGGTGTTCCAGACAAGTTTGGGGCTGAGATCAAGGCCAATGTTCGGAGGAAGCGCTATGCCATCCAGGGCCTTAAGTGGCAGCATAATGAGATCACTTTCTGGTGAGTCCCAACAGGCCAGGGACCCCTCTCCCATCTGGTACCCTTCGCTATCAGTTGTGTTACCCAGAGACTCCCTGCACTTCTCCCCTACATTCCTGGGAAGCCTCCTGGGGAGTGGGGAGGACAATGGCTGTAATCCTGAAGAGAGAGCAGCCACCGGCATATACCCCAGTGCCTGAGAGCCAAAGCCTGAGGCTCCCCTAAGCTTACAGTTCTGGGGCTGAGGTGCTGTGCGTAGGCAGCAGGAGGTGCAGGTCAGGCACAAGGGGCTGGGCAGCTTCAGACCTGGGAAAGTGCAGGGGAGGAGAGCTTTGCCCCTTGTTATCTTAACATACCCCATCCTCTTCCCCCCATGGCTGGACCTCAGCATCCAGAATTACACCCCCAAGGTGGGCGAGTATGCCACATTTGAGGCAATTCGCAAGGCATTCCGCGTGTGGGAGAGTGCCACACCACTGCGTTTCCGAGAAGTACCCTATGCCTACATCCGAGAGGGCCATGAGAAGCAGGCCGACATCATGATCTTGTTTGCTGAGGGTTTCCATGGCGACAGCACACCCTTTGATGGTGAGGGTGGCTTCCTGGCCCATGCCTACTTCCCAGGCCCCAACATTGGAGGGGACACCCACTTTGACTCTGCTGAGCCCTGGACTGTCCGGAATGAGGATCTGAATGGTGAGTGAGGGAGCCCTGGGTCCTACACTGGGGAGAACCGGCAGTCATTTATGGAAAGATTCTCCTCTTTCAAAGTCCGAGGGCTAGAGGGGACCACAAAGATCTCCCAGTCTAACAAAAGCCAGTGTCCTGTTTTAAGCTTTTTACATCTGGTCTCTTCTCACTCACTCTCTGACTTGCCAATGAAAGACTGCAAAGCATCCTACAGGTCGAACTGTTAACACAGATCTTTCTGGGATTGGGCTGCTGCTCAGAGTACTCTGACTCCACCTCAGTTACTGACTAGATTTGTGCCTTATGTGCCAAATAGGAATCAGGACCTCAGGATTTGGCCCCTGGGTGGAAAATGTGGCCAATTGACTTTCGTGTGGTAGAAGAAGGGAAGGGATCTAGGCTGCTGTCTCACCATCTCCATCCCTCCAGGGAATGACATCTTCCTGGTGGCTGTGCATGAGCTGGGCCATGCTCTGGGCCTGGAGCATTCCAATGACCCTTCGGCTATCATGGCACCCTTCTACCAGTGGATGGACACAGAGAACTTTGTGTTGCCTGATGATGACCGCCGGGGCATCCAGCAACTTTATGGTGAGTAATCTACACCCACACATGCTCCTTCCAAAACTGCATTCCCTCTGGGTCTCTGGTCTTTGCATCTTCCCTCTCTTGTGCCCTACACACACACACACGCACACACTGTCTGCCCCTGCCTTCATCAACTCCCACCATGGAGCATACCTTTTCTGTCACCTCCAGCTGATTGTGTCAGCCTCCCCCAGGGACCTATCCATATCCTTTTTTCTAAGGCACTTTCTGGCCATCTGTCTGTCCTTCCAAGTCTGAAGTATTCCTCTTGTTCTGTCCCCCAGGGAGTGAGTCAGGGCTACCCACTAAGATGCCCCCTCGACCCAGGACTACCTCCCGGCCCTCTGTCCCCGATAAGCCCAAAAATCCCACCTATGGACCCAACATCTGTGACGGGAACTTTGACACCGTGGCCATGCTCCGAGGGGAGATGTTTGTGTTCAAGGTGAGTAAGAAGTAGACTGGTTCAGGGAATGAAAGGGCTGTGTGGGGGGAGGTGGGGCAGGACCAGCCACAGGTGGGCTGGCCCTTGTTAAAATCTAAGGGGAGTCTGAGGGGCTGAGGAGTGGAACTAAGCCACAGGATGTAAAGAGCTCTTCTACTCTGACTGGCTTTCAGGAGCGCTGGTTCTGGCGAGTGAGGAATAACCAGGTGATGGACGGATATCCAATGCCCATTGGCCAGTTCTGGAGGGGCCTGCCAGCATCCATCAACACTGCCTATGAGAGGAAAGATGGCAAATTTGTCTTCTTCAAAGGTAACCGGGCAGTCCACCTTCTCTTTGGGAGTGGGCAGGGTCTCCCTGGAGGAACCGAGTTCTTCCAAAGACCCCAGCACCCAGGTTGAACCCAGAGTCTACCTTTCTTCCTCCATCGCAGGAGATAAGCATTGGGTGTTTGACGAGGCTTCCCTGGAACCCGGCTACCCCAAGCACATCAAGGAGCTGGGCCGAGGGCTACCTACGGACAGGATTGATGCAGCTCTCTTCTGGATGCCCAATGGAAAGACCTACTTCTTCCGGGGAAACAAGTGAGACCTGGGCCCTTAACCCCAGGCCCCTCTCCTCAGAAACACCATCACTCCCACCCCCATGGTCTGGAAAAAGGCCTTCTTTGTCCCACAAAATGTTTCTCTAGAGAAGTCCCAGCTGAACCTTTGATGTTGCCTAAAATGGCCAGCCTCCTTGGGTGCTGCTTGAGTGGGATGTGACCGGGTCATCATTTCAGACCTGGTCATTTGATGCCTTCTGCTCAGTGCTGTGCTCCAACCCAACCGCCAGGCACTGTCATTAAGGGCCACTGGTGGCTCTTTGCAGACTGGTCCCTACCTCCCACTTCCTCCTGCCGCCACTTCCCTCTGTGGGCCTTCATTACCCAGAATGGCCTGTTCTCTACCTCGGGCCACACCAGCCCTTGTTCACTGGACTGTGCCACCTTGGGTCCTGCTGCCATCTGAAATCATGCTAAGTGTCCAAACACCCCTTCCCCCAGGTACTACCGTTTCAATGAGGAGTTCAGGGCAGTAGACAGCGAGTACCCCAAAAACATCAAAGTCTGGGAAGGGATCCCTGACTCGCCCAGAGGGTCGTTCATGGGCAGCGATGAAGGTGAGTCGGGCAGGGAGCATGTCTGTGAGAGGAGGAGGAGGAGGAGGGGAGCGCGGTTAAGGAAGAGTGTGGCGTGAGCCACAGTGATGACAGCACCGTGCTTCCCGTGGGTTGGGCATCAGACTCGGGGTTCTGACACATCTACCACTTTGTCCCTGCCACCCTTCCAACTTGCTGTGATGACTGCTCAGTTTCACAGCTAAAGGAAGTGATGTTTAGAAAGACTGAGGTGAGCTGGGCACAGCAGTGCACACTTGCAGTCCCAGCACTCTGGGAAGCTGAGGCAAGAGGAAGGGAAGTTCAAGGTCAGAGTGGGCATTTTAGCAAGAACTTGACTCTAAATTTTTAAAAATTGAAAAAGGCAATAAATAAATAAAAGAATTGAAAAAGGCTTGGGGTATAGTTCAGTGCCAAGGCCCTGGGTTCAATTTCCAGTGTGAGGGGAGAAAAGGAAGAAAGAAACAGAGGAGGGAGGACGGACAGGTGAGACGGAGGCCGGGCAGCTGCAGTGAGCCCGGCTGGCCCTGCCGCTCACCTAACTGCACTGTCTTCTGTACTCTCATCCTGGGGCCTTCTTGGACACGCATCTGCTCTCCTCACCACCTCTGCACTGACCCCTCCAGTCTTCACTTACTTCTACAAGGGGAATAAATACTGGAAATTCAACAACCAGAAACTGAAGGTGGAGCCGGGCTACCCCAAGTCGGCTTTGCGAGACTGGATGGGCTGCCCGTCAGGGGGCCAGCCGGACCAGCCGGACCAGGGGACTGAGAAGACAGAGGTGATCATCATCGAGGTGGAGGAGGAGGGCAGCGGGGCTGTGAATGCAGCCGCGGTGGTGCTGCCCGTGTTGCTGCTGCTCCTGGTACTGGCCGTGGGCCTCGCAGTCTTCTTCTTCAGACGCCACGGGACCCCCAAGCGACTGCTGTATTGCCAGCGCTCTCTGCTGGACAAGGTCTGACCCCCACTGCCCGCCCACCCACTCCTACCACAAGGACTTTGCCTCCAGGGCTGCAGCAGCAGATGGTGGTGGGTGGGTTGCTCCTACCCATCCTGAGCCCCTGTCCTGCCTTGTCTTCCTGCCTGGCCTCTCCCTCACCCTGGTGTTGCTTCTTCCCTTTCTGGGGCCCCTGAGGGCTGAGCAAGAGGGCAGCCCCTTCTAGCCTCTGGCACTCAGGGGACCCCTACAGCTCTGTGTGTGTCCAACCCCATCTGAATGTCGTGGGGGCTCTGCACTTGAAGGCAGGACCCTCGGACCTCACTGGTGAAGGTCAGATGGGGTCATCTGTTCCTTTTCCATCCCCTGACTGACCTTAAACCTCTGAACTCTGACCTCAGGAGGCTCTGGGCACTCCAGCCCCACACACCCTAGGTGGACCCCAATTAGTAGCCTCCCACCACTCTTTGGCTAAAAGGAATCTAATTTTGGTGGCAGAGACCGTGAGGGAAGTAAGGGGAAGGACTGCTCTGCCACCTTAAGATCTAGGTGGAAGCTCAAAGAGGGTCTTGGAGGCTTGGATGGTCACTTTCCTCTTCATAGAGATCTGCTTCTGCCCCCTGCCCTCAACCCTGGAGACCATCCAAAGGAGGAGCCTGAGCCATTAGGACTAAGCTGGGGCGGAAGAAACCCTTGGCAGCCCCAACCCCTCTCAAATGTTAGCCTCGGATGGGGATTTCAGGGTTGGAGAGCTGAGGCCAGGGATGTGGCCCAGGCTGGAATGGGCTGAGTGGAGGACCAGAGCTGGAGTCCTGGGCATCAGCCTGGTAGCCGCAGAAGGAGCCTTGGTGAAATGGCAGGCAGCTGGGGCCAGGACCTGAGGCAGAGCAGTCGGCGGGGATGGGAATGATGGGCAGCGGCAGTGGGTGGCTGGGGGCTGGCAGGCCGCAGGCTGGGCTGTGGTGCCCGGGGAGGGCTCCTCTGTGTCCCCTTTCTTGCTGACTAGACAGCACAAGGGGATGGGCAGGAGCCAGTAGCCAAGAAAGGACAAGTTCAGGGACTAGGAACTTGGGGACCTTAGGGAGACGGGAGCTAAGAAGGCACAAGTGCAAGCACTAGGAACTTGGGGACCTTCGGGAGAGAGGCCACTTACTCGTGGGATCAGAGGAGATTCCAGGGGCCTGCAGTCTGCCTCACCACGCCCAGGGGTACTTCATGGGGGGTTAGCACCTCCCTGCCACCCACAGTCAGCCCACCTCGCTGTGTCCTGCCCTCACTCTGCCCACCTGGCCCACCCACCAGAAGTCTCCTTCAGCCACCAGACGTGGCCACGGTACTGGGGACTTAGAAGAACGAGACCCTGTGTTGAGAGGAGTGGGATGTTGGGGGTAGGGTGTGGGGGTAGGGGAAATGGGGTGAACGGTGCTGGAAGTTCGGCTAAATTTCTGTCTTGTTTGTTTTTTGGGTTTTTTTGTTTAATGTATATTTTTATTATAATTATTATATATGAACTCCATTCAAGTTGTTTCTTTTTGTTAAGGGGCATGGGGAGGGGGGAGGGGAGGGAGGTGGAGGCATCTGACCCCAGAAACCTGCAGGGCGGGGCCGGGTCAGTGCCCTCTAAGGACATTTTTGACTTTGTTCAACCTTTCCACAAAGAATAAACTGTGTTTCACATTCTCTGTGTGGCTCAAGTTCTGTTCTGCATAGGGGCACGTGGGATGCGGTTGAGAGGGGGCTGGAAAGGGAGACAGCTGGCGTCATGAACAGAGTTTTCCATGAGGTGGGGTTTGGGGATTTTTCATAAAAGATTATGTTTATTCTTAGTGGCATACGAAGAGGATTCAGGGCCCAGAACTGGGGAGCAGGTCATATGCTATTAGGGCCAACTGTTCACTCCCAACCTGCCTTGAAATGCTACCTTTACTTGGGAGGCTGAGGCAGGATGATCCTGCAAGTTTGAGGCCAGCCTGAATTGCATGATGAAACCTTGTCTCAAAAAGATAGGGCTGCTGAAGGCTAAAGGAAGTGGTCAAGCTGAGGCTACTTGGAAAATCTTCCTAAATTGCATTACCCTACCGTGTGATCTGGCCACAGCCCGTGAGTTCCCCAACATCTCTCTGCCGAGGTTGAGGCCTGTCTTTGGCAGCCTCAGTAGCCTAGGAAGGTTTTTCTGGGCCAGGGGCTCCACTGCTGGAGCAGGACTCCAAAGAGAGACTGCCCTGTAGCTTATTAAAAGGTCCCTGCCCGTGGCAAACAGTGGTCTCCCCTCAGTTGCTTAGGGTGGCCAGGTTGGAAGGGCAGAATAACCAAGCTTTGTTTCCTCTTTCCTTAGAGTTGCTGCCCTAGATGGGGTTCCCAGCTACTGACCCACCCTTCCTCCAAAAAGCAGCCCAAGGGTGGAATGGGCTTGGTTGCTGAGTCAGCTCAGCTGGAGGCGAGCAGCCCCTTTCTTCACCCCCCTTCCCTTCCTGCCTCAGCCCAGCCCACCCGGGCTCCAGCCCAGGCCCTTCCACAGCTTGCCTGGCGGAGCTCTGGCCCCACCTATGCCAGTCATCCACCCAGCAGCTATTCAGGGTTGCTGGCATGATTGCTTTGGCAGAGGGGTATCCCACATTCCTGCCAGCCAGGAACCCTGACCCCAGGCCTGGCCTCCTGCACCTCCCCTGCCAACAGCTGTTTGGTAGGACTGATGTGTGTCTATCTCGCCACCCTCACTAGCGGGACAGGGACCTTGAAAAGGCAGTATGGGGAGCTCAGGGCAGTGTGGGGGGGTATGTGTGTGGCGAGAAACTCAAAGATGAGCTCATGTCCCTTTGTGTTTTTGTGGTCCACATCTGGAGGCAATTACAGATGTTATCCAGTGGGAGTTCTGCAAAACACAGCTGGAGCCAGTGGAGGAGCTGGAAAGGGGAGCCTGCCAGAGGGAAGAGGGGGAGCCTCAGGCTCCCGTGGCTGGAGTGCGGTTTCTCCATCACGAGGAAATTGTTTGGCCGTGATTCTGGAATCACAAGATGCTCTCTGAAGCCAAGGGGGAGAGAATGGAGTGAAGACCAGAAACAAAGGGGGAAAAGTGGAAGACGACTTCAGAAACAGCCCAATGGAGTGAGGGCTGCAGATGGTAGCTCAGGGCTAGAGCGCTGGCCTGGCCTTCCGGGGCCTCAGGTTAGCTCCCCAGGCCCTGCCTCTGTTCTTTCTCAAGCGGGTGGCTTGGGGTCCTGTGCTTCTGATGTGCTTGGGCCGGTCTAACCTACCCCACCAAGGCACCTGCAACCCAGGGAGGTGTCTTGGTGATCACAAGGCACCACTGCAGTGAACCCCTGGCCAGGCTAGGGTGTGGGGCGCTAAAGGGCCCTGTAGCTCTCAAGGGCTGCAAACTCTGCTTTTGCTGGCCTGACCCAGTTTCTATGGTTCCAAGTTCCTTTATTCGAAAGCAGCACATGTGAGTTGGAGCAGCCAGCAGGGAGCCAAGGGGAATCTGCAAGGAGGTTTGGGCAGATCCCAGGGACCCAGGTCTACAGAGGTGCTGGCTTAAGGGCCAGGGCCAGGAAGGGGCAGTACTCTGCCCACCTCTGTACCCTACACATTAGAGGGGGGCTGTGGGGCTCCTTTGTCCCTACCTCCTCATTAAGGGCTCCTGCCACCAGCTGGGCCCATGCCTCCAGGGCTGCCAGCCAGGTGCTAGGTCAGTGGATTGGGGCCAGGAGATCCAAGAGGAACCGTGCCCTCTGGAAGAGAGAGGCCTGGGCACCCGCACAATCTGGCTGGCCCTGCTATGCTTCACTGTCTACTTCAGGCTACCCTGCCCACAATCTGATGGGCTTCCCAATCCTCTTCCCCTCCATACACACCTCCCTATTTCAGCAAAGGGACAGCTGGCAACTGCTGAGGTCCCCACAACATGCAATGACACAAGCACTAAAATGCCCCCCATTTTACAGATCAGGAAACTGAGGCCTAGAAAGATAAATGATTTACTCAGGCTCAATGTGTGTAAGTCCAAATTTTTTAAATTACAATTAAGTTTAATGGTACAATTTAGAGCTGTATAATGATCACATTCATTGTAGGGGATCTGTACCTGTACATGATATACCTTAGTTTTAATTCCAAATTTAAAGCCTTAGGTCTGGGGTTTTTTTCTGTTGTTTTTTTTTTGTTTGTTTGTTTTGTTTTTTGTCTGCACAATCAGACTCTGACAGTATGCCTGGGTTGTCTCTCCAGCATGGACCCTGCGTAGCTGGGTGTCTCTGTGGTATTGTGTCCTACATCGGTCAGCATCTGTGGGCTTGCTCACTGCACCATCAGCGACATCTGTGTGGGGGAAAGGATTCTTCCTCAGGAAGCTGCTGTGCCACCCCCATCCTTCTTAGGGGCTGAAGCAGGCACCAAGACTCAAGTGGGGCTGCAAGAGACCATGCCAGGGACAGGGAAAGGATGGGAGCAGCGAAAATCTGGGTTCCTGGGCCTGGAGAAGGTACAGGCCTTCAAGATGGTCACCATTCTCTAAGGCCCCCAAGAAACCCCAGACAAGGCTGATCTACTGCCCAGAAGCCCCGGTGCCTCCTTCCTACTGTCCCCAAATCTGAATTCACCTCTTTAGGAGATTAATTCTGCATTCCTAGGCCCACCCCTGGGCGTTCTGCCTTCTTGCTCAGACAGTCTTAGAGTAGGGAGACCCACAGGCAGCCTGCAAGGGGCTGAGCAGCCAAGGCCTGGAGGGAAGGCAGCCCTGACTGGCCCGAAGCCACCTTCCAAATGAGATCACACACATACTTTCCACCCTGACCTAGTACCGTTGGCTCAGCGCCTTCCAGGCCAGCCTTCCCCAGCCAGGCCCAGGCCCCCTCCCCTCCCCACCGCCACCAGTCCTAGGCCTGCAGGTTCCCCGGTGGCATCACAAGACACCTCAGGCGGGGACTGTCCTTACTTCCCCAGGGAGCAGTTTCTTCCACCTGCATGTGAGGCCAGCTCCCTGCAAAGTCCCTTATTCCTCGGCCACCCAGGTTCTTCATGGCTTGGAGGAGGATGGAGGCGGCAAGCTCCCTATCCCAAAAGGGACAGTGAACCAGATGGGCATCTGGGTAGGAAGAACAGCAGAGCACAAGACCTTGCAATGAATGGACGGAAGGACTTACTTCGAGTGCCCACAGTGGTTTGCTGACTCAGGGACTGGACCACATCTGGGAGCTGCCTCACCATGGGTCACATCCTGCTCCATTACTGGATTTCCCACTTACTTACTTCCCAGACCTGGGGCAGGAAGGGCCTGGGCAGGGCAAGGCCAGGCAGCTCACCAAGAGGAGGAAAGACCTGTGCTCCAAAGGCCAAGCAGACATAGACTCACTTGCCTGCATTTGTTCTGGGGCCAACATCACCTTCACCCCGCTGCCAGAGATGCATACAACAGGCAGCGCATAAGCACTGCGTGCGACACTCAGATCCTGACTATTCTAGGAGCGTGGCTGGGGTGAGCACAAGGCCTGGATCCAGCAAACTCTGGGCTTCTGAGCTAGGACGGTCTATTCAGACACCAGGGACTGTTCCTCGCGCTTTAGATCCGCCAAACTCTGGCCACTGGAAATGGATCCCATAGCCGTTACCCGCCTTTACTATCCTCTGATGGCACAGTTCTCCCAAGGAATTTCTAGAACTCGTAACCTCCCTCACAGCCACGGATACATGTTCTCTGTCCTTTCTTTTACAAAAGGGTGATGTGGTGGTGGGCACACTGGAGGTCCACAGGAAGCCTGCTGCACTGAATGTCCAGTGGAAGCTGTGATAAAACACACACAGACAGTGAAGGCTGTGATTATGTAAGTATTGTATACCTAGGTACAGAACTGTGTACATGTAAGCAGAGAATACACAAGCTAAATAATCACTGGAATGTACATTTAAACTTCGTGGACTTTGTGAACCATCACTGTAAATTTTACCTCAGTCTTTAAGTTTCTGTTGTTTTGGTTTGGTTTGGGTTTTTGAGATAAGGTGTTGCTGTGTGGTTCAGGCTAGCCTTGAATTCACTGGGTAGCCCAGGCAGCCCGTGAACTCGTCGGGATCCTCCTGCCTCAGCTTCCAGAGTGCTAACCCCGCCACAAGCGTGGGCCACCACACCTGGCCCTTAGAAGTATCTTTTTACAAAGAAAGAAAAACTGTACTGGAGTAAAGAGGCTCATATTCCCTGCAGGGACTCCCAACTCTAACCTCTCCCTATCTGGAAGGGCTCAGTGTTAAGATGCATTGACCCAGCTTTTTCTGAAAACACTATGCCTTCAGGTCGTCCCCCAGTCCCGCGGTGACCTGGCCTGCTGGGCCCCGCAGAGAGGTCTCCTACCTACACTCCTCGGAGCTCCATGACTGATACCCCAACCCTCGGACACTCCTGCGACTTGGGCTGCAGAGTGTCCCAAGCTGCACCCCCACCACCGAGTCGGCCACCCAGCAGAGGGTGGTGGGCGCCCCAACTGCAGACCCGCCTGGCAGAGGGCGGTGGCGCCCCCTCGTGCTGGGCGTCAGGACCCGCGGAGCCCGCCCAGCCCAGGCCTGGACCGCACCCTCAGCGCCCTTCCCCCTTTCCCCTCCCGCGCTTCCACCCCGACACCTGTACTTAAAGGGGCGGGACTCCGGCGGGACCAGCAGACGAGCCGTTCTTAGGCTGCCAGCTGGCGAGAGCGAGGTCAGAGTTTCCGTCCGCCTGCGGGGGCTGCAGGGAGCGCGGCGCTCGCCACCTCTGGGAAGGCGCAGGTTGGGGGACAGGGGAGGGCGACGCTGCTCTCGGGCCCGTCCTTGGGCTCCTGGGTGTCACACTGCCCCCCAGTGGATGCCTCCGACAATGATCGCTCCAGGATGCCAGTGTCCTAGGCCGCAGGGTCGAGGCCAGGTGAGACTTTGCAGAACCAGAACGCTATCACAGAAGGTCCCTCCGGGCCAGGGGAGCTCCCTGTCCACTTTGCCCAACAGCGGGACAGTTTTGTGTCGCCTCCCTGAGGCCTTTAGAGAATACCCTCGTGGGTCATGGAGGCCTATAACCTGCACCGTCTCCTTTCCTCCTCCCCACCCAAGAACCAAGAGAATCCCTTGATCCCAATCTCTCTCTTGTCTGTTTTCTACCTGTCCACTCTCCTTTTTTATTTTTACTTGAGTTGTCTGTTTGTTTGAGACAAGGTCTTGCTAAGCAGTTGTTTGTTTGAGACGGGATCTTGATAAGCAGTTCAGGCTGGCCTTGGACTCACTTTGTAGCCCAGACTGGTCTCAAATTTGCAAGGATCCTCCTGCCTCAGCCTCCCCAGTGCTGCGATTACAGGAGAGCGCCACCATGCCCGGCTTTATGTATTTATTTTTTGAGACAGAATCTCACTGTGTAGCCCGGGCAGACCTCGAACTCACAACAATCCTGCCTCAGAGTCCTGCAATTCCAGGCTTGTGCCCTGCGCCACCCAGTCTCGGGTCCATAAAAGTCCTGAAGTTTCTAAAGCTGTAACTTCAAAAAACCAAAAAGCAAACAAATGAAAGAACTATAGGTATCTTGTATGGCAGTTTGTGCTAAAATTTTTCATTTGTTAAGTGTAAATATTCTAAATATACGAAGTATTTTTTGAAACTATCTTCGCATTTCTTAGTTTTGTGATATAACAGGTTAAAATGCATTTCATTCGCTGCTGAAGGACAGGCCACCTCCTGTGACCATATGGCAGGTTCTTCAACTCCATTCTCCTTCAGACACAGATTTCCCCATCTTGAAAAGCTCTCTCCTGGATGCTACATATGGATACTGCATAATTTCCCCTATTTTTTCCTATCTTCGCAAGCCAAAAATTTTAAAGCTGTCTACATTCCTTCACCGTTATTATTTTTTTAAGTTACTAGGGATTAACCCCAAGTCCCTGTGGGTGTGCTAGACAAGCACTATGCTACTTAAATACACTCCCAGCCCTTTCCTCTTTTTAATTTCGTTTTGAGACAGAGTGTTACCCAGTTGCCCAAGCTGAAATCAAATTCACAATCCTCCTGCCTCAGCCTCCAAAATAGCTGGGATTACAGACACAGGCCACTGGGCAAGCTCTTTAACTCAGTCTCTACAGCTGCAACACAGTATCCACTGAAGCTGCTGCCTTCAGGAAATGCCTTCCCGACCTCAGGGACTTTTCCTGGCCTCCACCTTCACTGGCTTTGTTTCAGCACCTAACACAGCTTGCTCCAGGAGGCTCTCCTGGCCTCTGTCCTTTGGGATTTGTCTCCATCCTGATACAGGAGTCATCGCAGGGGGCTCTGAGGCCAGACAGCTGTGGCTGTTCCTTTCCAACAGCTGGAGCCCTCAGCCTCTGTGCCTCACACAGGGAGTCTGCTGAGCGTCTTCATTTGCTGTCAATTCCAGCTTGAGTTTCTTCAAATTATACCAAATAAATGCACTTTCACTCCACCCTACAACTTGCCAAATATTTGAATCTGGTTTTCTTCCTCTTCTCTTTTTTTACTTTTTAAACTTCTTTTTCTGTTTGCAATACTGGGAACTGAACCCAAGGCCTTCACACTGAAGCACATCCTTAGCCTTTTTTTATTTCTTATCATGAGGTAGGGTCTCCCTAAGTTGCTAAATTGTCCAGGCTGAGGTAGTTCCTGCTGCCTCAGCCTCCCATAGTGCTGAGACAAATTTTCATGTATTCTACCACTAAAGTTAAATTTTGGCCAGGAATGGTAGTACATGCCTGTAATTCTAGCTTTAGGAGGCTGAGACAGGAGTATCACTGCAAATTCAAGGCCAGCCTGGATTGTATAACAATACCCCGCCTTGAAAAAACTGAAACAATTTAAAAATAATTTTAACTGAAAATCCTTTCTAGGGGCTGGAGTTATAGTTCAGCCACATAAGCACCTGCCTAGCAAGTATGAGGTCCTGAGTTTGATTCCCAGGATCAAAACAAAACAAATCAAGAAAATCCCTTCTAGTTCCATAAACACCTCATCATATGTCATGGCTTAAAAACTCAACATTTCTGTTACCTTCCTCTGGTAACAGGTTGTTTCATTTTACTAACCTCTTAAAGTATGGCTTCGAGTACAGGCAAGGAGTATCCTATATTAATAAGGGGCAAAGACACTAGAATCACACAATCTGAATTTCAATCCAGTCTTTACTACTTGGGTGACCTTCAGTGTATAATTCATCCTCCCTGAGCTTCAGCTTCCTCATCCTTAAAATGCAACTCATAGCCAGGTATAGTGAGTCATGTCTGGAATTCCAGTTCCTTAGGAGGTTGAGGGAGGAGAGGCCAATTGGAGCAATTTAACAACACCCTGTCTTAAAATAAATAATAAAGGGCCAGGGATATAGCTCAGCAGCAAAGTGCCTGCCAGGCAAGCACAAGGTCATAAGTTCAATCCCTGGTACAAAAAAACAAAACAAAACAAAAAAAACCCTCAATAATAATAATAATAGGGGCTGGGGATTTAGCTCAGCGGCATAAGCGCCTGCCTTGCAAGCAGGCAGTCGTGAGTTCAATCCCCGGTACCGATAAAAATGAAAAGGACCAAAAAAAAATAATAATAATAATAATAGGGCTAGAGATGTAACTTGCTAGCAGGGTACCCCTGGATTTCATCCCCTCTAACCTTTTCCCCTAAAAAATGCAACAGTAATAGAAAGGGTAATTGTTATGGTTTAAATAAAGTCTCATGCTCAGAAGTGGAGCCTGGTCAAAAAGGGTGGGTCAGTGGGAATGTGACTTGGAGGGGTGTATTCTCATCCCTGGCTCCTTTCCTCTTTTTCTGCTTCCTGGTCACCATGGTGTGAGCCACTCTCCTCTTCCATCCTGTTTCCCCATCCCTTCTGCCATGGGGCCTGTCACCATGGACTGAACCCACTGAACCTGTAAGCCAAAATAAACCTGTCCTCTGTAAAGTTGCAAGTGTCAGGTATTCTTTCAGTGACAGGAAAGTGACTAAAATAATAATTGTGTGGATTGGGGCTGGAGATTTAGCTCAGCGGCATAAGCGCCTGCCTTGCAAGCAGGCAGTCGTGAGTTCGATCCCCAGTAGCGATAAAAACAAAAAAGACAAAAAAAAAAAAAAAAAAACCAAAAAACAAATAATTGTGTGGATTAAAAGACACCATCCATATGATGCTTACAACCAGCAGTCCAGGATGCATTCATTCTTCCTATAAAGGTTTCCTGAGTGCCTACAAGGGCCCCATGGTTTCTGGTATTAAGGACATAACATAAACTAATAGACCCTCACCCACATGGAACTCACACTCCTGTGAGAGAGCACAGTACAAATGGTAAATAAGTGAGTAAAATGTGTAGTGGGTGGATAGTGATAGTGTTAAAGAGGAAGTTGAAGAAGTGAAATAGAAAGTATTGTTTTTTGTTTGTGTTTCTTTTTGTTTTCAGTGCTAGGGACTGAACCTAGCACTGTGCTACACCTCCAGACCTTTTTATTTTTTATACTGAGTCTCACTAAACTGCCCAGGCTGGGCCTGTACTTGTGATCCTCCTATCTCCACCCTGCAGAACCTTGAAACGACAGGTGTGTGACACCACAGCCGGTTTTGGGGTGTAATTTTAGATAGTAAAGCCAAGGAAGGTCCCATGGAGAACCTGAGGCAATGAAGAGACAGGCCACATGGTTCTCAGGAAGAAAGACACTCAAGCAAAAGGAACAGCAAATGCCATGCCTGCGGTGAGAACGTGCTTGCTGTAGTAAGGGGCAGGGTCACGTGACTGCAACAGCGTAGGAAGAGGCAAAACGGCAGAAGAGGTCGTCAGACAGGTAACGGCAAAATCCCATAGTGCTTTGTACGCCAGTGTAAAGGCTCTTGCTCTTGATTTCTTTTTCTTTCTTCTTTCTTTCTTTCTTCCTTTCTTCCTTCTTTCCTTCCTCCCTTTTTTTGAGATAGCATCTTGCTATGTAGTTCATATTGGCCTTGAACTTACTATGTAGTCCAGGCTGGGCTCATACTTGCAGCAATCCTCCTGTCTCTGCCTTCCAAGTGCTGGCATTACTGGCATGTGCTACCACGTTCTGCTAAATGTTCAGGGGTGTGTGTGTGTGTGTGTGTGTGTGTGTGTGTGTGTGGATGGGTGCACATTTGTTATAAGGATTTTGGCATGAAAAGGTTTTGAAAATTTTCATAGATTAAAACAGATCTAAATGCAAAAATTGCTGGGAATTTAGCTCAGCAGCATAAGTGCCTACTTGGCAAGTACGAAGTCCCAAGTTTGATCCCTGGGACATAAAAAAGAAGAATGAGCTTTAAATGCAAAAATTATTGGAGGAAGTGTGCCTTTCTCATTTTGATTTAAAATTCTGTCTTTAAAAGTCTAGGTAAGATTTGGATCTCACAAAGCTGAAAAAAAAAGTTTAGATAAGATGGTGGCCCTCATCTTCTGGATGCACTCCCGGTTCACTTGCCCTGTGCTGCACATGTTCTTCCACCCTTCCCTCCCTTTTCTATGAAAGCATAGATGATTTCCCAACCATTAAAATTCCATCTCCTAAACATTTTACTGACTCCTCCATCTTTTCTGAAGAAATTTTCAGATTGGTCCAAAAAATGGCCCAATGTAACTTTTTTTTTGGAACAGGAGCATGTACTAACTTTACAACAGTGTCGTACTAACTTTAATAGTTTATATCTGAAGGAGCAGCAAGCTCTGGGGCACGGGAAGGAGGGAGGTAAAAGGTGTAACCCAGTCACCCCTGCAAACCTGCAAAGCCCCCTGCATACTTTCCAAGAACTGCCTGCTCACAGATGCTAATAATGCAGCTCTAGCCCAGAATGTACCTGTTAGGCCTCCTGGAGCATAGAAGCTCTTGACTTCCTCCCCTCAGGTCACTGTCTGTCAGAGACAACCCCTCCCTTGCACCAAATAAACTTGTTCGTGGCAGAGTCTCCATCGTCCTTCCATGGGTTAGAGTCCGATTTACCTTTCAATATCAAGTAGGAATGTGTTTGGTTACCAATAAGTGAACCTGCGTTTAAATCTCTAGTTAAATCATGGAGATACATATTATCTCACTGAACCAGAAGCCTGGTAGTAGGTTGGTCCAGGTATCATCAAAGACCAAGCTACTTCCCATAGTGCCAGGCCATCATCCTTGGTGTGTTACCTTTTATTTTCAAGCTTGTAAACTCACTGTTGTTGTAATGGCTGCTGTTGCACTGGATATCACACCCTTCTGCCATGCTGAAATGTCAAATGTTCATTTTTTAAACTGCTGAAATTCTGGGGAATGGATCAACCAGCCATAGAAACTTAATTTAGATTTGAACACTCAAAGCAGAATGTTACTGTGATAAAAAAAAAAGAAAAAAGAAAAAAAAATGATTTTAGTGCTGGGAATGGTGACTCATGCCTGCTCATGTACTTGGGAGGCTGAGGCAGGAGTATGTCTGTGAGTTTGAGACCAACCTGAACTACATAGCTGAACTGCACAGAGAGACTCTGTCCCCCCACCCACCCCTAAACAAGTAACATTGAAATCCGACAAAAGGCAGACACTGGGAAGATTCTGGGAAGTTAGCGTAACATTAAAATGCCTCGAAGTATCTATAAGTAGGAGCTGGGGATTTAGCTCAGTGGCAAAAGCACCTGCCTTGCAAGCAGGTGGTCGTGAGTTCGATCCCTGGTACTGATAAAAAAAAAAAAGTATCTATAAGTAGAACTATGGTCTCTATTTTCAGAGTGCTGGGGATTGAACCTAGGGCCTCGTGTACCTGCTAGGCAAGTGTCAAGGGCTATGCTGAGCCCCAGTGCCTCACAAAGACCTTTAAATATGCAGCCAAGGTCAGGGATATAGCTCAGTAGCCCAGTGCCTGCCTGGCAAGCATGAAACTGTCAGTTAAATTTCCAGTACCAAAAAGGGGGGGGGCAGCCAATAAAGATTTAAAGGGTAATGAGGAGGTGTTCTTAAACTGGGAGAAAGAGGAGTCTCATTATATGGTGAGCTGAGCATCAGTAGTTAACCTTTAGCAATGGGGAAAGCAGAAAATCTGGCTAATGAATGAGAAATCTAAGGAGATTTTCAGGCAGAGTGTTGGAGGTGGCACCTGCTTTCTTTTGTTGCTTATAGTAAAGTGTGAGAAGTGTTGAGCCGCAGGATAATACTATTTTAAAAGGAGCCGGTAGCTGGATGTGATGGACATGCTTAGAAACCCAGATGCTCAGGAGGTTGAGGTAGAAGGACTGTAAATTCAAGAGCCATTTAGCAAGACCTTCTCTAAACAAAAACAAATGCAAGTGTAGCCAGATTTCAAATCAGCATTTCCAGATAGCAAATTACACTAAATTTAAAAATGGCTTCTTATGCAGACATCAAATCCAGGGTACTCTCAGGAAAACACTGTATAAGAACGAGGCCAGGCCAAGTGTGGTGGTACATGCTTGTGATCCCAGCATTTGGCAGGCAGAGGCAGGAGGATCACTATGAGGTTGAGGTCAGCCTGGGCTACATAGTGAGTTCAAGGCCAGCCTGAATTACACAGTGAGACAATGTCTCAAAAGGGAGAGGGAGGCGGGGGAGGTTGACTATAACATCCTCTGTTAAAATTTGAGAAGTCGGGCATGGTAGAGCATGTCTTTTAACCATGCATTCTGAAAAGCCAAAGCAAGAGGATCACTAAATTCACACCAGACTGGTCAGTTTAACAACTTAATGAGACCCTGTCTCAAAACAAAAAAATTACAATTAAATATGGCTGGGGTGTAGCTCAGTGCAAAGGCCCTAGGTTCAACCCTCAGTTACACACACACACACGCACACGCACACGCACACAAT
Source organism: Cavia porcellus (assembly GCF_034190915.1). Classification (NCBI taxonomy): domain Eukaryota; kingdom Metazoa; phylum Chordata; class Mammalia; order Rodentia; family Caviidae; genus Cavia; species Cavia porcellus. Next base: position 22,394,582 of record NW_026947509.1, on the reverse strand, counting down.
CTCAAAAGGATTTAGGCATAGTGGCATACACTTGTAGTTCCAGAAATTGAGAAACTGAATCAGGAGAGTCCTAGAGTCAAGGCTAGCTTGGACCACATAGTAAGATCTCATCTCTTTGCAAAACAAAAATTTCTCACCAGGGATTTAGTGGTGTAAGCACCTGCTGGGCAAGTACAAGGTTGTGAGTTTGATCCATGGTACCAAAAAAAAAAAAAGATGTACAAAATAAAAATTTCTCAAAAGCAGCTAAGGTAAAGCTCTGGAAGCCCTTTGATTAAAGGTTAAACAGTGAAGATTTTTTTTTTTTTTTTTTTTTTTTTTGGTATCAGGAATCAAACTCAGGACCTCACATTTACCAACCGGGCAGGCACTGTGCTACTAAGCTACATCCCCAGCCCAAACAATGGAGATTTTTAAGACACGAAACAGAGCCACACATGGTGGTGCATACCTGTAATCCCCGTACTCAGGAGGCTGAGGCAGAAGGATCACTGAGAGTTTGACCACTGGGCTACATAGTGAGTTCAAGTCCAGCCTGAACTACCTAATGAGAACCTATTTCAAAAACAAAACAAGGGGGGCTGGGGATTTAGCTCAGTGGCACAAGTGCCTGCCTGGCAAGTGCAGGGTCGTGAGTTTAATCCTGAGTACCAAAAACAAAACAAAACAACAACAAAAAAAAAAAAAAAAAAAAAAAAAAAAGGAAGAAAAAGAAAAGGAAAACCTGAACAGTGTCGTCCCTCAGTAATCTCAGCATCTCAGCGGAAGCCCGATCGACAGAAACATTCTCAGCTTGGATCAAAAGGGGCACAGACAACACAGAATGAGGAGAGGACCCTGAGTCTCCAAACTTCTGCAGCAAAAAGCAGGCTGAGAAAATTACATAGCTGCAGACATGGGCTTTTATGGAAAAAGAAAGATTGGCCCAGAGGACAGAGAGAACAAAGAGCCCAATATGGGAGCCAAGAGCCATTGGAAATTATGCTCAGGCTCTGAGTTCCAGTCGGTGAATGGACAGCTTGTTACCCTGCTAGATATTCTTGTTTGTTTTGTTTTGCTGAGACAGGGTCTATGAGTCCAAGCTGGCCTTAAATTTGCTATATAACACACAGCTGGCCTTGAACTTGCAACCTTCTTGCCTGGGCCTCCCAAGTCCTGAAATGGTAGGCATGTGTTGCTGTGCCCTGCTTGTGTTGCTTTTAGATTTTGTATAGGTTAGTGAGGGCCTTGTATATCCATTTCTGCCTGTGACTAGATATACACTGCCTGTGATAGAGGCACTGTGACTTCTATCTTGTTCCCTCTTGGGGTCAGTCTTCGCTATATAATGAGTTCAAGGCCAGCCTGAAATGTATAAGACCCTGTCTCAAAAACAAACAAAAGATATTAACATAAAAATAGTCACAAATATGAAGCTGCTAAAAAAAAGAAAAAGCCAAAAAGGAGATACTGAGGTAGCTCACAGAATAGCAAGAATCTCCCATGAGTGCATCCCGATAGCTCAAAAGAAATCAAATCACACTGCAAGGGAACCTGGGAAATGGAGTTTTCAGAAAGAAGTTGAAGATTCTGAGAGCAGGTGAACAACTGGCATGCCTTCTCTCTCTTGTGTATGTTCATAAACTGTTTTATAATCTGGTTTAGGGTTAGCTTGGTGTTGCTCTAAAAATACTAGAATCTACCAGTTTTAACAGAAAGGACTCTGATCCAGATAGTGTGACTCAAGTCTTGACTCTTGCACATGGTAATAGTTTAACTGTGAGCAAGTTATCCAACTTGTCTGTGACTCAGTTTCCTCAATTATAAAATGAGGAGAAACATAACTCCTACTTCCCAGGGGTGTGGTGAACATTAAATGTGCTAATATAATCCAAAGTGGTTTGAACACTGCCTCATATATAGTGAACAGCCTATAAAAGCACCACAAAAAAACAAAAAAGTTATTAGACATTGTTCGAAAACAAAATATCAATTACCCATTACTTTCATTATCCATTACTTCTACCACTTTGCACAATTCCTTAAAGGTCTGCAAGAGCATTTCCACAGGCCCTTCCTATAGGGACCCGATGTCCAGGTCCCGTGCACTTTTTTTTTTTTTTTTTTTTTGGTACCGGGGTCAAACTCACAACCTCAAGCTTGCCAGGCAGACGCTTATGCCGCTGAGCTAAATCCCCAGCCAAGACCTATGTGCTATACCTCAATGAAGTAATTCCACTGAAACTTACACTACAGAAACCCCTAATTTCTCTAAGGTCTTCGTTATTTTGTGTATTTTATTTTTCCTTCTGCCTCATTTTTGTTTAAAGTTTGTTTGTTCATTGACATAGAATCTATGCTATGTGGGCCAGGCTGGCATGACTGCCTTGTTGTGCTGAATCAATTCAAAACAGGTGCCTTTCACTGTCATTTTGACTTTGGGGAACAGTAAAAAGCACTACAGTGCCAGCTCCAGTGAGTAAGGTGGGGGCTCACTGGAATTTTTTTTTTTTTTTTAGGTTTTTTTAAGACAAACTCTTGCTCTGTTGTTCAGGCTGGCTTGGAAGACACTGTCTACCCCAGGCTGACCTCAAACTCTCGCCCATCCACTTGCTTCAGCCTCTCCAAATGCTGGGATTATAATGTTTTAGTATCCTTCCTTTGAATGCCATTCACTGTATTTTGTTTTTTTGTTTGTTTGTTTGTCTGTTTTTTGTCCCAGAGATTGAACTCACAACCACCCACTTACCAGGCAAGTACTTGGGCTAAATCCCCAGCCCATTCTCTGTATTTTTTTTTTTTTTAAATCACATCTCCCAAACAACACATCCAGAATTGTTTCAGGCCAGGTCCAGTGGCACTCCCTAGTTATCTCAGCACTGGGGAGGCTGAGGCAGAGGGATTGCCAAGAGTTTAAGGCCAGCCAGGGGTATATTGTGAGACCATGTCTCAAAAAACAGCAAAAGAACCACTTCAGAAAGCAGTAAGAACAATGGCTAAATGTGTCCCAAAGAGGGAGAGTATTTTCAGGGGGATTAATGGCAATGTGTCTTTTGTTGTAATATCTTTAAAATTTAAACCCACATTGTATCTTTTTCATCAGCCTCCTCTTATGCCCAAAAGGCAGAAGCTCAAAGTGTTTACAATCTAGTTGTTAATATTTATTAATATTACCTGTTCTTGCCACAGGAAATCGGTAACCCCAAGCCCAGATATATTAGAAATTTCTCCTATGACTGAAAATAACAGTTGCTGCTAGATATGGAGCACTTCTTATGCCTAGCAGCATGGTTAATGCTCAACTTTCATTATCTCCCTAGAGGCTCACAACCTTAAGAGGAAGCGGAACAACTCTAAATTTTTTATAACCAAGACTCACAGAGACTTTTAAGTATTTTTCTCAAAGTCACACAGGAGGCACGAGGAGTAGCACATTTATTCATGCATTTACCATTTACTAGTTCTGACTGGATTCTAGTAGCAAAGCAGGTCTGCGAGTACAAAGCTAAACAGTCCACTGGGCATGGCGGTGCACGCAGGTAATCCAAGCACTCGAGAGCTGAGGCAGGAGGATTGCAGGGTTGGAGGCCAGCCTGGGATACAGAGTGAGTTCAAGGCCAGCCTGAACTGCCCAATGAAACTGTCTCAAAAGGGGGGGGGGGGGAGCTGGGGATTTAACTCAGCGGCATTAAGTGCTTGCCTTGCAAGCAGGCAGTCGTGAGTTCGATCCCTGGTACCGATAAAAAGGAAAAAGACCCCCCCCCCCAAAATTGTAAAGGTAATCAGTCCAGGCCGGCCAGAAGTTTCAGAGTAGGGATCGGGCGGGGCGGAGTTGCGAACTATGAATAAACAAATACTATAACCCCTGTGGTAACTGCTACAATAAAGGTTCACCACCCAAAATACGGCTAGATCTGACCCTGCGACAAGAACTACTGAGAACTTAAGGAACCAAAGGAAAAACTCTACAGTTACGAAATATGCTTATGTCCTTTGACAAACGCATTAAAAACGTGTCCCGTAACAGAAACCAGGTTCCATCCAAACCACTGCAAGGCGCGGGGCTGGCTCTGCTAGTCCAGTCCGACTGGCGGGGCGGGGCCGGAAAGGGTAGGCGCGCGTGTGGGCGTGGCGTTGGCGCTGACTGGCAGGGGTGGGGCCAAGCTCCCGGCCCCCTCCCTCGTTCCGCCTGGCCGCTCCAACTCCCGGGCAGGCTAGGGTATCGCCCGGGCACCGGCCGGGGAATCGCGCCGCGCACCTCTTCACCACCCGCTCCCCCGCCGCGTCCTGAGGACTGGACGCGCTGGATAAGCTGAGCGGCGCGTGGACCATCCCTGGGGGCTGACAGTCGGCAAAGTTTGGCCTGAAGAGGAAGTGGCCGCCAGCCCCGGCAGGTGGCAGCCGGGCCTGGGCCTGGACGAGGACGCTCGCGGCCTTCTGCCTGACTGTAGAAGAGGGCGCGCCCCAGCCCCCGGCTCTGCTTGGAGCCGAGTCCCGGGACCTCGGAGCCCGCCCCCAGGAGAGGACGGGCGGCGACGGCTGGAGGAAACAACTCGGAAGTTGACGAGAGGCTCCGCCCCTAGCCCTAGGCGGCTGCCGCCTCCCCGCCCCCAGCCCTGGCCTGCGGAGCTCGGGTCGAGCCCTGGCCATGAGCCCCCGCGGGGCGGCGGCACCCGAGAGCCTGGACCCTCGGGGCGCCACTGCCTCCCCGCTGGGGAAACAACTAGAGTTCGGGGACTCGCCCTGCGTCTCCGGACGCCTCGGGATGCTGACTGCCATCCTTCTGTTCTTCCTCCTTGGTAAGAACCGAGACCCGACGATCCACCCAGAGCCCAGTCGCCAGAGCTGTCACTGGGCCCGGCCCGGCCAGTGTCCTGCTTTGCCACCCGTCGCCCTGTCCTGCCTTGCATGCCCGAGACCCCCAGCCCTGCCGTCGCTCCCAGCGCTGTCCCCCGCCCCAACCCCTGCGCGGTGCTGCTCCGCACAGCCCTGGACCTCTCTCAGGCGTTCCCAGATCACCCTAGCAGCCCCACGATCCCCGCCGGCGGGCCTTATTTCCAAGTCACACATCGCAGTCCTCAGCGCCTCTGCACTTACCCTGAAGCTACCCGGAAGTCTCCTTCTGGAGTTCGGGTGAAGAAAACTTCGTGCACTTACTCTCTTGCCCTTTCTGGCTCTCCCTTTAGGAGGCGCTCTGGCCCATCCAGACCGGACCATTTCCTCTAATCGTGGTAAGCAGAGGGAGCCCCGTGGCTATACGTGGGATTTGGGCATTAGAACTGACCTACTGTGATTTTAGAATGAAGGCCATTTATTAAGACTATTTATCTTTGATTTTACAGATGGGGGACTAAGGTACAGTGCAGGCCCTCACCTCGTAGTTGTTAGGTACCCTTTCATTTTTCTGCGGAATAGCCCTGCTTAGTCTCCCTTGCTAGAATAATAGTCTTCAGCAGAGTAGAGACGGTATTTCCTGCTCTTCCTGCCCAGGGGCTGGCATGAAGTTGACCTGAGCATTGTTTATGGTGGTAATAGTTAAGGTGAAGCTATGAAGAGTGTGGAGAGGAAGAGAGAGGTTATGGGCTGGGGCAGGGGCTTGCTCCTTCTTGAAAAGGACAGGCCTGGGGAGGATTGGGGGTGTTAAGATCTCTCTACCAGTGTCCCCACCTTCCTCCCTCCAGCTTGTACGAACTCCCCAGCACTGCTGTTGGAAGTGCAGGGGACCTTACAGAGGCCCTTGGGCCGGGACAGCCGCAGCTTCCCCGCCAACTGTACCTGGATCATCTTGGGCAGCAAGGAGCAGACTGTGACAGTCAGGTGAGCAGCAGGACAGGCTGGTTCCTCTCCCCTGCCTCTTCACCCACTCTGGATGTCTTCAGGAGTCAGCTTCTGTAGCCTTTCCATCCTTGCCAACAGGAAGAGAGAATTTTATTTGGTCTAGTTTGCCAAAAAGTTGGGTTCCTTCTGGGCCAGATTTGGTGGCTAGACTGAGGTGGACTTTTTGTTTGGGGTTTTTTTTTTGTTGTTTGTTTCCAGTACTGAGATCAAACTCACAGCTTTCACACTAAGCTAAATTCCTAGCTCTTTCATTTTTAATTTTTTTATGCTTTCTTTTGGGGCTTTTTTTGTTTTGTTTTATTTTTTGAGATAAGGTCTTGTTATGCATTTCAGGCTGGTCTTGGACTCACTATGTAGTCCAGAGCCCAGACTGGCCTTGAACTTGTCTCCAATTGCTAGGATTGCTGTTATGTGCCACCAGGCCCAGCTTATTTTTTATTTTAAGAGAGTCTTGCAGAGTTGTCCAGGATGTGCTGAAATTTCCAGTCATCCTGCCTCAGCTTCCCAAAGTGTCAGGATTACAGGTATGCAGCACCACATCTGGCTTTTTTCTTTTTTTGGGAGAGGATGGGGGAGACAGGTCTCACTATGTACCCTAGGCTGGTCTGAAGTTGAAATTCTCCTGCTTCAAGGGTAGGATTACAGGTGTGTGCCACCATGCCTGGCAGAGGTGCCTATCTAGTTTGAGGCCTGGCTATCTCCAAAAGACCATGGTCACTCTTGAAATGGTCTTGGCCTCAGATGAAACTGTTCTCAAGAGTTCTTCAATCTGTTATACATACATGCCTGAAATTCACAACTAGTCATAATCATTTTTATTGGCTTCAGGGTTTTGCTTTGTTTTGGTTTGGTTTGTTTTGGTTTTCTTGGTTGTTTGGTTGGTTGGTGTGAATTTTTTCTATAATGCTGGAATTGAACCTAGGGCCTCACACATGCTAGGCAAGTGCTCTGTCACAGAGCTGCATCTCCAGTTCCTCCCATATATGTTAAACATTCCAAGTCTACCCAGGTCAAGGTCTATGGTGAATACTTAGCTATTTGCTTCACACAGTTTACTTGCCTTGAATTTATCCAGAAAGGGAGAGATCTGGAGAGATCTCCAGCGATCTGGAGAGAGCCTCCTTGAGGGTCAGTCTTGCTCAGCTGGTACTGAGGATTAGTGAGTTCTGGTTCGTTGAACTATCTAGCCATAGTTGGATGATATTACTACAACAACCAGAAAGCAATAAAATTTTTGCTCTCTTAATAAAACTGTTCTTCACTTAATCCTGGAATACAAGTTAGTTGTTCGAAAGGATCCCAGAATATATCTGGTGATCTCATGGTGCCATGGCCTCTGTTAGGACTGTCCCCATTGTTTACATTTGGCTGAGTTTTCCATGGGTGGGGGAGGGTCTTGCTAAATCTTGAAAACAGGGTCTTACTAATCAATATTTGCCCAAGCTAAGCTCAAACTTGCAGTCATCCTGCCTCAGCCTTCCAGAGTACTGGGGTTACAGACAGGTATCTCTACATCCAGCATTCACTCTGAGTTTTCATGTGGCTCTTTGAGTCATGGATAAGCAGTTGTTTGTGCTTCTTGGCACTAGGTGGAAGAAGCAGGAGGCAGTCTAGAATATCTCAGGTCCTGCTCTCTTCTACCTCTGTAGGTTCCAGAAACTGCACCTGGCCTGTGGCTCAGAGCGTTTACTCCTGCGCTCTCCTCTTCAGCCATTGATCTCCCTGTGTGAGGCACCTGCCAGCCCTCTGCAGCTGCCTGGGGGCAATGTCACCATCACCTACAGCTATGCTGGGGCCAGAGCACCCATGGGCCAGGGCTTTCTGCTCTCCTACAGCCAAGGTAGGCTGGACAAGAGGGTGAGGGCCCATTAGACAGACATTGGATGACCTGGAGAAGAGGAGAGGGTCCCAAGGCGCTGGTGCCTCAGAGTCCTTCTCTATGATGCCTCTGCAGATTGGCTGATGTGCCTGCAGGAAGAGTTCCAGTGCCTGAACCACCGCTGTATTCCTGCTGCCCAGCGCTGTGATGGGGTCGATGCCTGTGGCGATGGCTCTGATGAAGCAGGTTGCAGCTCAGACCTATTTCCAAGCCTGACCCCAGACGCCAGCCCTATCCTATCCTGCAATCTTACCTTGGAGGACTTCTATGGGGTCTTCTCCTCCCCTGGATTTGCACACTTTTCCTCAGTCTCCCACCCCCAGTCCTGCCTGTGGCTGCTGGACCCTCACGATGGCCGGCGGCTGGCCGTGCGCTTCACCACCTTAGACTTGGGCCCAGGGGATGCAGTGCATGTGTATGATGGCCCTGGGCCTCCTGAGACACCTCGGCTGCTCCGCAGTCTAACCCACTTCAGCAATGGCAAGGCTGTCACTGTCGAGACACTGTCTGGCCAGGCTGTTGTGACCTACTACACACCTGCTAAGAACAGTGGTCGGGGATTCAATGCTACCTACCATGTGCGAGGATACTGTCTGCCTTGGGACCGGCCCTGTGGCTTGCGCTCTGGCCTGGGGGCTGGTGAAAGCCTAGGGGAACGCTGCTACAGCGATGCACAGCGCTGCGATGGCTCATGGGACTGTGCCGATGGCACGGATGAGGAGGGCTGCCCTGGTTGCCCACCCGGACACTTCCCCTGTGGGGTTGCTGGCACCCCTGGTGCTACCGCCTGCTACCTACTTGCTGACCGCTGCAACTACCAGACCTTCTGTGCTGACGGAGCTGATGAGAGACGATGCCGGCACTGCCAACCTGGCAACTTCCGATGCCAAGATGAGAAGTGTGTATATGAGACATGGGTGTGCGATGGGCAGCCAGACTGTGCCGATGGCAGCGATGAGTGGGAATGTTCCTATGCCTTGCCCCGAAAGGTCATCACAGCTGCAGTCATTGGCAGCCTAGTATGTGGCCTGCTGCTGGTCATTGCCCTGGGCTGTACCTGCAAACTCTATGCCATTCGCACCCAGGAATACAGGTCAGTGGAAGTGGGGCTGGCTGTAGAAGTGTGGGGACCAAGACAAGGTGGGACCATGCCACTGGTGCAACTACAGGCAACTATCTGGGTACCCACCTTGATTAGCTCTTGGAAAGCAATCCCAAGGAAGGAGGGGACATCAGATGATATTTAGGAATGCCATTGTGTAGGTCCAGCTCTCCTGGACTGGGTGCAGTGGGGAGAGGCCTGTCAGGGTGGGGCAAGCTGCCCTGACTCAGGGGTACCGGTGACTGAGCAGCCCCTGTTCCTCCCAGCATCTTTGCACCCCTCTCCCGGATGGAAGCTGAGATTGTGCAACAGCAGGCACCCCCCTCTTATGGGCAGCTCATTGCACAGGGTGCCATCCCGCCTGTGGAGGACTTTCCTACGGAGAACCCCAATGATGTGAGTATTCCAGCCCCTACTGATCCCGTACTGGCCCCACTATGGCCCACACTGCACCTCCTTCACTTTCCTGGCTAGCCCTCTGACTGACCTCTACCTCCTCTCCTTGCAGAACTCAGTGCTGGGCAACCTGCGTTCTCTGCTACAGATCTTGCGACAGGATATGACCCCAGGGGGTGCCTCAGGTGGCCGCCGCCGCCAGCGGGGCCGTTCAATGCGTCGCCTGGTTCGCCGACTCCGTCGCTGGGGTCTGCTTCCTCGAATCAACTCTTCAGCTCGGACCCCTGAGACCAGGTCCCAAGTCACACCTTCCTCTGCTCCCCCAGAAGGCCTGGATGGCAGCACAGGTTCAGCCTGTGAGGGTGGGGCAGTAGGTGGGCAGGAAGGGGAACAAGCCCCTGCTCTGCCCATCAAGACCCCTCTCCCGTGTGCCAGCACAACTCCAGCCCTCCCTACCGTCCCTGAGGCCCCGGGGCCACTGCCTTCAGTGCCTTTAGAGCCATCCCTGTTGTCTGGAGTGGTGCAGGCCCTACGAGGCCGCCTCCTGCCAAGCTTATGGCCCCCAGGACCAACCTGGACCCCGCCTGGGCCCCACACAGCAGTCTTGGCTCCAGAGGATGAGGATGATGTGCTGCTGATGCCACTGGCTGAGCCAGGAGTCTGGGTGGTTGAGGCAGAGGATGAGCCCTTGCTTTCCTGAGGTGACTTGGCACCCTCTGGCCTCTAATCACAGTGGCACAACCTTCTAGAGGGTGGCTCAGCTTCCCCCATTGACCTGTGTAGCTGCTGAAAGTTAGACATCCTGCAGCAGGGAGAGTGCTCAGTGAGACCCCTCTCTGAATAGAGCCAGAGACCACCGTCCACCACCACCACCCACTCCCCATCCTACAGCTATCCGGAACATATGGTTCTTAAAGGATCATAGGCCTGGACACTCCATTCTTGCCAAACCCTCACCCAGAAGTGGCCTTAAGCAGCAGAATGCCAATTGGTTGGAAGCCCACCAGCGTCCAAGGGGAGGTTTCAAGCAGAACCAGAGCTTCTGCCAACCTCCATCCCTAGAGAACCTGATTTACCAAAAAGCACGTACCAAATATCTCTGTCCCATAACCAGGCCATTGCCCAGGAAATCAAAGTAAAAAATAAAGGAATCATAAGTTTTAACATTTTACAAATCAGCTGAGCCCTGCCTTCCTGCCATCTCAGCCTGTGTTTACCCCCTCTTCTACCTCTACATAAAGAAGGGACTCTGCGCAGGCCCCACCTGCTGCCGTCTTTTTGTTCATCTTCCAGCCACCCCATTCTTGATTTTTGTGTCATTCAGAAGATAAGCAAATTCAAGAAACCCTTTTAAAGGACCAGCCCCTTCCACCTCTACCCGCTGCCCAAGGGTGAGTACCAGTCGTCTGTTCAGTGCCAGGCATGAAGTCAGGAGCCATCTGGACCCCTGCAGCTTGGAAGTTCCCATTTATGAAGTGCTCTTCAAGTGCAGATCACAGGAGCAGGTTGTCCTGGAGGCACACAGGAGCTGTGACTTCTGCCCTCCATCTCACCAGTCATCTGTGCTATGCAAGGCAGATGAGCTCTCAGCCCAGCTCTCTCAAAGCAGGCAACCATAAATTAAAAAAAAATCACAAATATTCAGGATATAAAAGTGCTGGCATCACCATGACCAAATCCAGGGGGTCTTTCTGGAAGAGGGCTCAATCAGAATTGTAAAGGATGCTCTCAGCTAGCCAGGTGTGGTAGCACACACGGGTAATCCCAGCACTTGGGAGGCTGAGGCCAAAGGATCATTGCAAGTTCGAGACTAGCCTGGGCTGCAAAATGAGCTCAAGGCCAGCCTGAACTGCCTCATGAGACCCTGTTTCGAAAGGAATCCCCTTTCCAAATTGCTCTCTAACTAGGTGTGGTGACGCATGCTTGTAATTCCAATACTTTTGGGAGACAGGAGAATTGTTACAAATATGAATTACATAGAGACCCTGTCTCCATATAAATAAAAAGATGTTCTCAGCAGTTGGTACAGATATGAGAATTCTAGACAGGACAGGCAAACACTTGAGGGCCAGCCCCTGGACTTGAAAAGCAGCAGCATAAGCAGTGGCCAGAGGCAAAGAGCTGGCCGTGTAGAATTTTGAAACCTTGTCCCTGGAGAGCAAGGTATAGTGGCTGCTGCAGGGTTTGATAGGAACAGGGGAACAAAGGCTACAGAAGGGTGGAGGAACCAGGGGTCGTGCCCATTCTTGGGAAAGACCCTGAGGCATCTGCCATTGGACCATTCCCCTGGGGCCGACCATTCCCAGCCTAGTGGCAGAGGGGCCTGTGGATTACACCCTGTCAACATCCTCACTAGCAGTAATTACACAATTTCCTCTTCTGGTGAGCAGGAACCTGAATCAGCAGCAAAGATGGTATGCGCCCAGGTGTAACCTTTGGGCCTGGCTTCTTGGCTTACAGAAGAACTGAGCTCCTCTTACTCCATGCCTGTCCCAGAGATTGGATGGGAAACCATCCGGAAACCCTGGGTGCTGCTCACAGTCCTCCCTCCCTTCTGGGCCTGCTTCCCAAGGCTAACAGCCTGTGGACCCACCCAGTGTTGGGCTCTGAAAACAAGCAGGATCCTGGTGCTTTCTTTCCCATCTGTCACCCAGCCTTTGCCCTCAGGGCTCTTCCTCCACAGCCATTTCAAAAGCTCATGATCTAATTGTCTTCACCCCTTGACCCATTCCAGACCTTTTTTCTTCTAGGAGTATAGGGCCCAAGTGAGGGGCATTGGGGGCACACTCAAGTTTGCTTTCACTGAAACCCAAGGAAAAAGAAACAAGGTGTCAGTAGCTTTATGTCGCCATAAGGAGTACTGGAGATAACCAACTTAGAGAAAGAGGGATTTCTTTTGGGTCACTGTTTTGGAGATTTCAGTTCATGATGGATAGACCCTGCTGACCCAGGCCTCACATATGGCAGCTCAAGCCTTGTTAGAACCATTCATCTAGTGCAGAATGAAAGAGAGAGACCAGGGCCCTTGGTTTCCTTTAGAGTACTCCCCCAAGGACTTGAACCCCCTAGGTCTTACCTCCTAATACAACCAGGGGCAAGGGACCTCTGGGCACTTTCCATATTCAAACTCTAGCATGGGGCAACTCAAAACCCTCTCATGATACCACTCTTCCAGGTGCCTGTTGGGGGTAGGGCCCCTTGTCAAGGCTCTTGGTGAGGGAGGATGTTCTCAGCAGATGAAGATTAAGCTGTGGATTCCAATCTGAAATAACAGTCCTTAAAGCACAGAATCAGCCTGAGCAAGGCTCCAGCAGGAGGGGAAAAGACTGCCAGCTATACAACCCCAAGTTCTACAAGCCTCGAAGCCCCAGACCTAGGTGCCGGCTCTGCTGGATCTTTGTCACACATAGCTACTATCACAGCAGACCTCTGTTACAGGCCTAATCAACCCCATTTCCTAGATTGAGGATTCATACCTGGCAGTGTTTGGTTCCAAATATCATTACCCTCAGAAACTTGCCATTCCTGAGGGTGCCTGGTCATGGACAAGTGCTCAAGCAGAAGTTTCTAGCCCCTTAGCCTGAGGAGGGGGACAGGTTGCTCAGAGCAAAAACCAGCCTCCTGCTGTGGCTTAGGGCTGAATTGAGGGAGGCAAAAGTCGCAGCAGAAAACTTGCTAGGGTCTGAATTCAATTCAGGTGAAATTTCCAGATATATAAAGCTTGTACCTTTACAATGTAAGACTTACACCAGACCAGTGTCTCATAGGTATGTTCCCAGCTTCTTGGGAGACTTAAGTCTAGAAGGTAGTGAGTTTTGAGTCCAGCCTGAGGAATTTAGTGAGAACCTGTCTCTAAAAGCTCTGGCCTTGCATGGTGGCGCTTTCCTATAATCCCAGCATTCAGGAGGCTGAGGCAGGAGGATTTTTGCAGGTTCAAGACCAGCTTGGGCTACAAAGTGAATTCTCTTCTTCCACCAGCCTGAACTGCATTACAAGACCCTGTCTCAAACAAAAGAACAATAACAACAACAAAAAAAAAAAAATCAAAAGGTCTGGCGATATAGTTTTCAGCAGTATAGCACTTGCCTAGTGCATGCAAGGCCCAGCACAACAAAACTTTAGAAAAGAGCTCCTCTGGGTAGGAAATAATTTTATAATTTTACACTAATCTTCAGCAGATTTGCAATACAATATAAAATTTTCTAAACTGCTGAGGGTAATTCATACAAACTGATGGCTTCCCTGAAGCAGTGTCTTCAGAAGCTGTTACTGTTGAGATGTGCAGTGCTACTTTATATGTTAATAGACCAGTGCTGACCAACCTTTTAGAGAGCTTGATACAAACAGCCTGCTGCAGGATGTGTGTCAGAGGTTAGCCCACTGCCTTGGACTGTGATCTTACACCCTGCTTCTTTTGGGGCTGGGGATGGTGCTGCGCTTTAACTCAGTGGCAGAGCACATGCTTAGCGTGAGGTCCTTTATTGAATCTTCACCTTTAAAAAGGAAGAACGGGTGCCTCCCTTTCTTCCTTTGTAGAATCACTTGCTGCTCTAAATGTGCTTCTGATCTATTACTACAGGAACACACATAGACACATTAAAATTGTGAATAAAATGAGAATAAATAGCTGTGATTAGGACTGAAGGATCTTATCTAATGAGCAAGTGCATGAGTATTTTAGCTACTGAGGAGTCCTTCCTGCTCTCACTTCAGATAATGTGAAGTATCAGTGTGCATTACTGTCAGGATTACTTTTTGCCTCTCCCATTGGAAAAGTCTGGTGAGAACAGCAAAAATAGATTATTCCTCCCCAAAAGATGATATGTGTAACAGGGAAAGCACCGTAGTGTAAAATAAAAAACTGGCCTTGGAAGGGTCTAGGTGGGAATTCTGGTGACCACCACATGATTGTTTTAGAACAGGGAACCCACCTGCCACCCTGTGCCTGAAGACTTATAGAAAGGAAATAATGCAGATAAATACCTGGAAATGGTAAAGGAAGCTGCCCAAATGAAGTGGCTTCCAGAGAGCCCCCACTTGCCTGGGGCCAGGCTGGGTAATGGGTATGTTTGCACCTTTTCACCCAGAGGCAGGATGGAGCAGTGGTGTGCTGGCTGTTGCACTATCCCTGCATCTCTCCGCCTATTTCTCTTTGCCTTTCAGATCAGCTTTTAGTCTTGGTGCTCTCATCCCTCTGTTTAGCCACTGAGCACCCACTGGGATAGGGGTTGGAAACAGAGACAAATGAGACATAGTTCTGGCTCCCTAAGGAAAAGACTCTGTCCTCCCCAGGACTTTGCCTTCTGCCACTCTTAGCTCGCACCCCCCCCCCAGTCTGCTCTGAATGCTAGTCTGCCGCCCCACTGACTTTGTTCTGTCCTGCTTTAGCCAGACTGCAGTGAGTGTGCTCCCAGAGGAAAACGACACAAAGAAAAGGGAGGGGGGGCCAAAGGAGGGAATCCCGCTGACATCACTGCTCATTAGCATATGTGACCTCATCAGGGGGCGGGACATTCCTCCAGGTGTCTGAGGGGAGGGCATATGGGGGGGTGGTACTTAAACGGAAAAGCTGACAGTGCTGCCGACTGGGAGCGGGTGCTGCGAGCTGCTGGGCTGTGCTCACACACGCACACAGATGCACACAGACCCCGACGCCGACATGGACACGGACACAGAAACCACAGCACTTTGTCCCTTCGGCAGCCACCAGGCCTCCCCACCAGGGACACCCACACCAGGTGAGAGCTAACCTGAGCAGGTTCCAGCTGAAACCATAGGAGTAAGAGCTGAAGCTGTGGAGGGAGGGTCAGAACTAGGGGCTCAATCAGCAAGAGAAGAAAAGCCAATCAGGGAGTAGAGAAGACCCTGCTCCCTCGCACTGGGGCTGGGTCGTCGTCGTGGAGGGGAGAGGAACTACCCAAGTGCCCCATCCCCCACCAGTCCAGGGCTTTTCTTGAGAAACTGGTACCTGGCCCCCTGGGTCAGCCCCATTCATAACAGGCTGGGATAGCCTGGAGGGAAGCGGGAAGGAAGGGGTAGCCCACAAGCCTGGGAACCACAGCTGGGGGGCTACCCTGGGGACCTGTTGTAAGGGTTTCTTCTGGCTCCTGGAGACCCTGGCTGCTGGCCAAATATTGATCCTGGGCTATTTCCAGCCTCTCTCCACCCCTCTTTGTTGTGTCTGTTGTTCTCTGGTTACCCTGACCATGCATTGTCACTCTCCCCCTGGCTAACTCACTCTCTCTCTCTTTCTCTCTCTCTCTCCCTCTCCCCACTTCTACCTCTCCTGGAACACAATATTCTCTGCCATCCACAGGGACATCCACGGATGCAGAAAGATTCTCACACACAAGCATGCACTGGGGGAAGTAGCCTCTCACACACCCATCTACCTACAAAGAACAACACAGGCATCATCTTACAGAGTGCTGGAACAGGCACCCCACAAAGTTTTTGAGGCTACTAGCACCTACTCTTTGGAATCTGGGCAGCAGCTTCAGTTTCTCATCCCTCCTGCTCCTCCTCAGCCTGGGGATTGCCAGTGTGAGAAGAGGCAGGGTCCCAAGGTGGAAGGAAGGACAGCCTCCCCAATCCCCAGGGCCAGAGACCTAGCTTGGGGTGTGCCTGTGTCAGTGTATGTGTGAGTGGGTTGTGAGCCTGCGCACAGGTACCCTTGTGCTCGGGGCATGTTGTGAACAGGTCATGCCTAGAACTATAATGGGGAAGCCATTATGCCAGCTCCTTGAAGCTCAAGGGTCAGGTTTCTGGGGGACTTTAGTACTTTAGTGGAAGAGGTTGGGCCAAAGATTCTGTTTCTTCTAGGTCACAGCTGGGCTGGGGATTTAGCTCAGCAGCATAAGTGCCTGCTTGCAAGCAGGCAGTCCTGAGTTTGATCCCTGGTACTGATAAAAAGACAAAAAAAAAGAAAAAGAAAAACTTCTAGGTCACAGTTAACAGGGCACTGGGCCTCTGATACTGGAGCCAAACAGCTTGAGCTCTCTGCAGATAGCTGGGCACACCCTACTCATGGCTTCCTTTTCTTTGCCCTCTAGAAGCAGATGCTATACTTCTGAAGAAGCCAGAGAAACTGTTAGCAGGGCTGGACCCAAGCGGGCCACCCCTTGCTCCTGGAGCTCCCAGACGAAGAGGCAGTATGCCTCTACCCTACAAGCACCAACTGCGGCGGGCCCAGGCTGTAGATGAACTTGACTGGCCACCTCAGGCCTCATCTTCTGGCTCTTCTGATTCCTTGGGCTCGGGAGAGGCAGCCCAAAAGGATGGAGTATTCAAGGTCATGCTGGTGGGGGAGAGCGGTGTAGGCAAGAGCACTCTAGCAGGCACTTTTGGCGGTCTCCAGGGAGAGAGTACGCATGATCTGGAGAATGCAGGTACTGGAGAATGCAGGAGAATGCAAAACCTTCAGGGGCCAAGTGTACTCAGGAACCCATGTGCTTGTGGCATATGCAGGCCCCCCAAGCATATGCAGCCCCCCCAAGCATATGCAGCACCCCCCCCCCACAGAACCAAAGAACTTTCTCCACTGTTCTCTGTGGCAGCCTCCTTGAAGGGGGTTCCCTGGCCCTAGGATCTGAGGTTTCCTGGTTACCAGGTCTCATGAGTTCTGGGGAACATCCTAATGGGTTTTATTCTCTATTTCCCAACAGAAGACACATATGAAAGACGCATCATGGTGGATAAAGAGGAAGTGACTTTAGTTGTTTATGACATCTGGGAACAGGTGAGGTCTAAGATGTGGTTATAAGCAGGTGATGAGGGCTGGGAGAACTGGGGAGAGGCAATCTGGCTGAAGACTAGCAGGACTGCAGGCCCTGGTTTCAACACATACTGGAACCTGACCTTTTATACCATCTCTGAGAGCAAAGAGCCATACCGATATGTAATCACATGGTCCATGGGCAAAAGAGCCACTTTTTATAGGACCTTCTGACCCAGGGGAAAGTCAGGATCTGAATTTGACCAGCCCTGCAGCTTCAAGCCAGACCGAGACAGACCCCATCCACAAATCCTTCAGCCTGGGAAGTGTGTGTAACAAGAGCTGAGGACTCAAGAGTAATCAGGAAGGGGAAGAGTGAGGACTTTGGAACATTTGCACATAAGGTTACTATAGCTGCCTTTTCTGAATTAAGAACTTAAGCATAGGGGCTGGGGATTTAGCTCAGCGGCATAAGTGCCTGCCTTTGCAAGCAGGCAGTCCTGAGTTCGATCCCCTGTACCGATACCCCCTACTGATAAAAAGGAAAAAGACCAAAAAAAAAAAAAAAAAAAAAAAAGAACTTACACATAGGCTGGCTAATATAGTCTAGGATCCTATGTCCACAAGTACTCCATGCCCATGCAGGACTTTTACCTCCACAAACACACTAGGTCTGAAGATTCTGCCATTAACTAACTCTGCTGTCCAACGCAGAAAGCTCCTGCCTCACAGCTGGATTCCTCATCTTTGAGACGCAGAGCTAGTCTCTTTATGCCTCCAGTCCTAACATTTCATGGCTCTCTGTTCCTCTGCAGGGAGACTCTGGGGGGTGGCTGCGGGACCACTGCCTTGAGACAGGAGATGCCTTTCTCATCGTCTTCTCAGTCACCGATCGACGAAGCTTCTCCAAAGTTCCAGAGACCTTACTTTGGCTCCGGGCTGGGAGGCCCCACCACGACATACCCGTCATCCTCGTGGGAAACAAGAGCGACCTGGCGCGCTCCCGGGAGGTGTCACTGGAGGGTGTGTATCCTGAGCCTATGCCATGATTCCATACTTGCAATCTCCAGAGAGGTCTCTCTCCTTAAAAGTCGCCTTACCTTCGCTGGTACACGAAATCACTTGCATTTAGTTCCCAGGCTTAGGGTCAGAGTCCCAATACCCCACACCTCGGGCCCCAGGAATCTTTTCTCGCTCGCCCTCACTTCTCCTCCAAGGCCGCTTGCACCCTCCACCTCGCACCTCCACCACCCAACATAGGATCCTTTCTCGCTCCGAGTCTCAGCCCCTTTCAGCCGCGCTCGGGGGACCTGCACAGGCCCACCCTGAGCTGATCCCTTCCTGCAGAAGGCCGCCACCTGGCCGGGACGCTGAGCTGCAAGCACATCGAGACATCTGCCGCGCTGCACCACAACACGCGGGAGCTCTTCGAGGGCGTGGTGCGCCAGATCCGGCTCCGGCGGGGCTCAGGCAGCGTTGGGGGCCGACGGCCAGAGTCTGGCAGCCCCCAGGGTCCCGCGCCACCCATGCGGCGCGAGAGCCTAACCAAGAAGGCCAAGCGCTTCCTCGCCAACCTGGTGCCGCGCAACGCCAAGTTCTTCAAACAACGCTCCAGGTCGTGTCACGACCTCTCAGTGCTCTGAGTGTGGTCGCCATGGCCACTGCGGTCGTCATGGCCACCGCGCCCTCAGCTTGCCTCTGCCCAGGTCCAGCTTCTTTTGTAGAGGCCGTCTAGGAAACCAAAAACTCCCAGGATGCTCTGGGGTGAACACAGGGGCGGGGGTGGTGGGCGTGGCCTCACCGCGCAGAACCACCCGGCGTTTCCGCTGGTCGGCTGCCCCGGCCGGGAGGTATGTGGAAGGGGTAGTGGTCCGGTCAGGAAGGAAAGTAATCCTGGAAGGTATTTGGTTTGTTTTCTTAACGCTTGGTCACTTCGGTAAAGAAATTCTAAAAACGGCAACTGGAAAAGCGGTTTGTAGCCTCCTGGACGGAGAGGACCTCCGTTGTACACCGAACATGCCTCGCTTTTAAGTGTTAAAGGTAAGGTACGGAGAGCCCGCTCCTCAAGACTTCTGAGGACTCTGCCTCTCACTGCCGCGCTGCTCCACTTGGCCCTTAAGTGCTTAACAGGAAGGGGCTGAAAGTGCTATTCTTGAGATTAAATTCTGTGATTTACTCTTCCACAATGGTACTTCCCTTTAAGGTTATTAAAGGTAAAGTGTGGACAGAATTTCTGCCTTTTTTTTTTTTTTTTTTTTGTACCGGGGATCGAACTCACGATGTCGTGCTTGTCAGGCAGGCATTGTGTCGCTGAGCTATATCCCAGGACAACTTTCTGCCTTTGAATGCTGGAAAGAGCAGAGTGGTGGCAATTCCCTGGCCAGGTCCTAGGAGGCACCAGCGAGGGACCCATCCCTTCCCTTTTCAATAAATAATTTTTCTATTTCATCTGTTCACGTTGACTTTGCGTTCTTGGAGCTCCCAGGCTTGGGAGGGATATGGATGGCAACTTGTTATAAACGAGAAAGGTCAGGGGGCCCAGAGGAGCAAGGAATTTAATCTCTAGGAGGCTCTGGAACTTTGTCCGGTGGTAGTAAGAGTTCCGGCGACCCGGAGCTCTTGCAGATAACTGTGCGTGTACAAAAAGAGAAAATAGACGTGGAGAGAAACAGACCTGCTAGACGTCGTTCAGCAGCTCTGGCGCCAAGACTTCACCCCACCTGAGGCTCCATTTAGCTCCCAGAACGTTTCAGCTTTGACTTGAACTGGTTCTCTGTGGGACCCATATCCATGGGGCGGGGGGCGCGGGGGGCGGGAGCCCATTAACTGGGGCATCATGGAGTCTATTAGCACCTCTCCTGGCAGGGCCCGACAGTCCCAGCTGTCACCTGCAAAACCTGTGTGAGCACTAAAGCTGTCACTACCTCCCCTGGGGACACCCACGCCTGCTGCTGCCTGAGCCCTGAGTTTGAACAAAGGGAGCAAAAGCAGCAGCTCTCTTCTACCCTAGACAGCCGGCACAGCTACCTGAGTGTCTCAGGGCTGGGCTTCGCCCCACCTCCCAGCACTTGGTGGGAAGAAAGATGGCCAGACTTCTGACTTCCTTGCATTCTGAAAGAGGAGTTATGAGATGATTTGAATAGTGGCACTGTCCCTAGTGATACACTGGCTTTGTTTGTTAGTTCTTTATGGCTATATAAGGTGTTACTACCTATTTTACATTGGATAAAACTGTTAAGTAGCTCGCCTGAGGTCACCCAGTAAGCCACAAAGCTGATTGATTTCACTGTTGGTTGACGTTTCATGATGATTTTAGTTGCACCTGAGATTCCTCTTCCAATAGGGATTTGGGGAAAAAATGGGAGTTGAGCTGGAGAGATGCAGGGACACAGTGGGCAGGGCCATGTGCAGCTGACTGTGGTGTCAGAGCTGGAGAAATTACATGGCTGTAGTGGAGCAGGCAAGGTGTAAACTCTGCGGAACATGACAAGAGCCAAGGAAGGCAGTTCAAATTCTAAAATGCAGGAAAACATGGGGCCAAGGAGGGACCAGATGGTTGTACAGTTGGGTTGAAACCTCAGGGACATGAAGAGGAGGAAGAAGAGATGAGTGTGGAAAATAAGATTGGGGGCCCCACCATACAGCACCTTAAATGCCAGGCAAAGGAGTTTGCACCTGACTATGTAGGAAGTGAGAGTCAGTGAAGGTTGCTGAGTGTGGAAGCCACATGATCAGGAGGGTCTCCTGGGAGAACAGTGCTGGGAGAGTGGAGCTCAAGGGCCAGTAACAGTGCTATATATGGAGGGTGACAAAGGACCGTCTGAGGGGGGTGACAGGAAAAGGAGATGAGGCATAGATTTTAGAGCACTGACGGGGTTTGGCAAAAGAGTAGATAAGGAAAAGATAAAAGGGCTGGGTGTGTTGGCACATTCCAATAATCTCTGCACTCTGAGAAGCTGAAGCAAGAAGATTGCAAACTCAAGCCCAGCTAGGGCAGCTTAGCAAATTTCTCAGTATAGCGCCTGGGGCTGGAATTCAGTGCAAAGGTGCTGTAAATTAAAAGAAGAAGAGTACTGCAGGTAATAGGAGTAGGTAAGAAATCAGATTTGGGACTGGAAGAGTGTGTGTGTTGAGGGTAACTGAGGAGTTTGAGGTGCTGTGAGAATTTCCATGTGAAGAGTTTCTGCAACAACCTGGACAGTTGAGTGCTCACAGACGTGAGCATAATTGCCATCAAGTTGTTAGTGGACAAGCCACAGGAAGATGAGATACAGGACTAGCTTTATGGATGTGTGGCTTGTGCAGTCACACAGGTCCTGTACCTAGTTTAATGCTAAAATGTTTGAAGAAGGATCTCTGAATGGGGTATGGTGGAGTATGCCTATAACCCCAGCTACTTGGAAGGCTGAAGCAGAAGGATGGCAAATTTGAGATCAGTCTGGGCCATTTAGTAAGATCTTGCCTCAAAACTTTAAAAAGCAGGGAGGTCTGGAGATAACAGCTCAGAGCTCCTTGGGTTTTTAATTCCTGGTACACACACATGTACACACACACACACACATGCAAAACGCAAAGGAGCCCTGCATTTCATTTTGTGTGGAGAACTACGAGTTGTATTAAGGAAGATAGTAAGAGTATAAGTATACAGTACAGGCAGAGATCCTTAGCCCCAGACCGTAGGTGGGTTCTTTGTGACAGTGTCTCACTGTGTAGTCCAGGCTGCCATTGAAGTTACTATATAGCCCAGGGTGGTTTGTCCTTGAATTTGCTATCTTCCTGCCTCAGTCTCCCAAGAGCTGTAATTACATGCTTGTACCACCATGCCCAGCCTGGGATCTGTGGTTCTTGGGATATGGCATATACAGTTTGATGTGTTTATGCTGTCACGCATTTAGATAAGAATAGGGTTCACAAACTTCGTTACAGTCACAGAAGTATCCGTAGCCCAACAAATTACAAACCATTGACAGTGCAACTGCCCCCAGAAAGAGAAGTGGATAGGCAGATGACACAAAAGGAGGTTTGTTTGTCACTGAATGTCCTTCTGTCTTTTGAACTTTCTGCCATGGCATTTAGTACTTGTTCAAAAACAAGTAATTTAAAACCCTCTGTTTCAGAGAAAGAATAACCCAGGAGAGCCCTGGGTACAAACAGATGAAGGTAGAGAAGTGGCCACTGAAGAGAGAGCGAGGAACTAGGACTGAGTATATTGTGGCTACTCATGAAAAGGGGGCAGGTTTCTAGCAGTTTCACCAAGACTCAAACGTGGGAAGAGAGAAGCGTGAGGAACAAGAAAGGCCCAGTGCCTTTCATGTGGCAGAAGCTTAAAACGTGCGCCGTCTACTGAAGATGATGGCAGGACCTCCCCCGGGAGGGGAGCCACACACCACAGGCCTCCTCCCCCACCCCTCCAGTCCCAGCAGCCGACCCATCTGTGTGTTCCCTCCACACGCCTACAGGGAAGAGCTCAGAACAGACGGAAGACGAAGCCAGGCGCCTGCCAGACTTGGGAGGGTGATTCTTCTTTGCGAGCCAGTCCACTCTTCACCCTCCCTGTGGCCAAGCCAAAATAACCTTTGACCTGCACTGTGGTGAGAGGCCAGCGAAGGGCTCTGGAGCCTGAGCAGCTGTGCCAGGTAGAGTGTTCTTGGCTGCTCTTAATCAGGGCAGCTGTGTCTTAGTCTATGTCCCTTTACCATCTCCTGGTACTTCCAACTCCCCATTACCCACAAGGCCTCCTTTCCTCCCCACTGCTACTAGAGATTTAACCCAGGGCCTTTGCACTAATCTCATCCTTTTTTCATTCTGAGACAGGATCTTGCTAAATCAGTACAATGGCCAGGCTCCATGTGAACTAGGGATGCTCGTGCCTCAGCTGCCCAGAGAGTTGAGATTACAGGTGTGCACTGCCACACCAGGCAAGGCCTCCTCATGTCCAGAGTGCAGAGCACAGACTGTGTGCTCTCTGAGGAGCGGTCAGAGGAGAAGGCAGCCCTGTGCAGGAAGGTGTCCCACAGCCCTGGGCTCTGCTGCCATTGCACCTGTGGGCCTCGCTGCATCTAACAGATGCAGAGAGATGGGCAGGGACTGTCCCCTTCTGCAGGGGTGCCAGCGTTGTGGGTGGCAGTCCTCCCAAACCCTAGGAAGCCCCTACACACGTATCTTTATTTCTCTAACAGTCCACACCAGTGTTGAGTAAGCTTTTTGTGGACACTTTATCTTTCATTGACAAATGCTTAAGGACATTTTCTACTCGAACACTAGACATACACAGTACGTAAGCACTGTGCTGGGCCCTGAGGAGAAAACAAATACTCAGACAACACTATTCCCACTCCTCAAGTAGTTCACACTGGAGCTGGGAAAGGAAGGGACGGGGTGGTACGGAGGCTAACATAGGTCAAACTGCAGTGCACCAGACCGTACTTGCACCAGCTGTGGGCCTTATTTTGTGATCTAGAAACACTGAATGGAAGAAATACATTCAGAAGACTTACATCTGAGGAACTGAACCGTGAAGCATATGTGAGCTAGAGACAGATGAGAGAAAGCAGGGAAAACTGTCCTCATGGTGAGACTACAAGAGGCTGCAGATACACGGCAGAGAAATGGCAGGGAGCCTGCCTGATGAGGAAAGAACTTTGCCACATGGAACAGCAAAGCCAAGTTACCTCGGGGCCTAAAAACCAGGCAAGAGCGTCTTGCTTCTTAGTCCTTGACCACCTGGTGGCTTTCTGATGGGTAAGTCACTCACTAGCCCTGTTCATTTATTCAAATACTGATGTCAGATTTCCACAGGTCAGTGGCCTTGTTGACTCATGCCGTGTGGGAATTCACTGGACCTTTATAGAATTTTCAGTTAGCGTTCAGGAGGTATTATCCTAAGGGAGGGGCAGTGGATGAAGTCACTTTACCAGGGATTAAACCCAGGCACTCTATCTACTTCAGTTACCCTTTATTTATTTTTAAATTTAGAGATAGAGTCTTGCTAGATCACTAAATTTCATAGATTGGGCTCCAATTTGCAGTCCTCCTGCCTCAGCTTCCTAGAGTGCCAGGATTACAGGTCTGTGCATCCTCACACCTGGTGAGAGTCACTTTAAATGTTTCTGATTTTCTAAACCTCATCAGCTATGCTGTTCCAACTATGAAATAAAGATAATAAGGTACCTATCTTCTAGGTCAGACATGAGACCTAAAAAAAACCAAACACTAGCCAGGCCTGGTGGTGCACACCCGTAATCCCAGCACTTGGGAGGCAGAGGCAGGATGATCATTGTGAGTTTGAGACCAGCTTGGGCTAAAGTGAGCTCAAGGCCAGCCTGAACTGCATAGTCAAACCATGTCTCGACAAAAAAAAAAAAAGCAAAGACTCATAATTCTTTTTTTTTTTTCCAACTTTCCTGTGGGAAAACACTTATAATTCATCCAATAAACAGTGGAAATCTTGGTTCTTTGAAACTTAAGTCATAGTCTCTTATTTAGGCACCCAGGCAGCTTGAGAAATGCAGAACCCAGCTCCACTCTGCAGGTACAAATATGGTCAAGGGACCCAACAAGCGTCCCATTGGCTCAGGTGAGCCATTGTCAGGGTTGGTTATATGAGGGAAGAATAGCAAGGGGAGGCCTATGTGATGTTATTGCACTACAGTTTTCTGATTAGTTGTTCAAACTGTAATTTATCTTTTGACAGAGGACTTGTGCTGATGTAAAGTCCCTACTGAGAAGGGGAATGAGCAAGGCAGGGCGAGGTTCTGGAGACCAGCAAAGGCAGGTCCTGTGGGAGCACAGTGGGTCAGGAATGGCGCTAAGAAGATGTTAGCACAGTGCTCTAGGGTGCTTCCTCCCTGGCCAGACAAACAGAGAGCACTGTGCACCTTGACGGTACCTCGGCGAGGTTCACCTTAGGTTTTAAAATCAGCTGGTTGTAATTTGACTACATGGATAGAGCCTCAGGCATACAGAAGGAATGGAGGCTGGGTATTTTGGTTTATGTCTATACTCTCAGCACTCTGGGAAACTAAAACTTAGCAAGACCCTATCTCAAAATAAAAAATAAAAAGAGGGCTGGGGATGTAGCTCACCTTGGGTTCAGTTTCAAGAACTACCATATGCAAGAGACTGGGCTAGTGGGATACTGAAAAGTAAGCTGGTTTTATGTCACACAGGACTTTTTGGCAATGGGACTTTAGCCCACGAACAATTAAAATTGATTTTCATCATCGCTCCTCCCTCTGTAAGCGCTGAGTGTTCTCTGAAGCTGGGGAAGAGAATGAGGAAGTCAAGTGAGTAGGCACCCAGAAAATAGGAGTAACGATTGTTAGCTAATCACGAGTTCTAAGCTTTCAAGCTCAGCATCTCATCTTCACAACAGCCCTAGAAGATAGGTCCTGTTACCATCTTCTTTTTATAGAAGTTTGAGCTAGGTAAGTACCACAGTTGCACAGCTAGTTTGTGAAGGAAGAGGTATCTGAACCATGCAGGAGGCTCCAGAGTGACCATTCCACTAGGGGGTAAAATCTCATAGCTGGTTCGTAATCAGAGTTCAGAGGAAGCCAATGCTCAGTACCCCTCATTCTGAACAAGTAGGCTTCCCAGTGCTTAAAAAGCTGAGTAAAGCTCTCATGCTTTCCAGAACACTGGCAAGAGTTTGACAAGTGTCTGGTTTCCAAGGTCATTATTTCCCCTCTCTGCAACCCAGAGTGACTGGCTCCTCTCCAGTCTTCAACCACTTCATCCATCTACCCATTGCTCTCAAAAATAACTGCCTAATGGCTCTCCAGTAACTGCAGCCAACTCTTCAATGGTTCTTGAGAACAGATCATCTGAAACAGCTAATAGAACTCATCCAGCTTTTTAAAGTGGTCTGTGATCAGCTCTTTCCTTGCCCCCTACCCACCCCCAAGATTGAAGTTGATTGGTCGACTTTGCCTCACACTCACATGGCTTTCTTCTACCAGGCACAGATTTCAACAGCAAACTAGTTCTGGATTTAGAATGCAAAAGTTGGGAGATAGGAGAAAGAATGTCTGAAGCTAGAAAATGCAGACACAGCTTCTCAGACCAGAATCTCTCTCCTGTATCCAGCTCATCACTGTTGCCTTTACCTGGTTGCCATGGAAACATCAGTCTCTGGTGGATGGCAAGCAACACTTTAGACAGAAAGTATCAAGCTACCATGGTAACACTAAAAAGAGTAGACCTGCATCTTCTTTTAGAAAGGAATGGACGAAGATGTTGGAGAAAGCAGGCTAGAAGAGACAAACTTTGGAAAGCTTGACTCTGACTTTTAATAGACAGAATTAATTCAACAGACACTTAACATGCACAAAGAAAAGCAATGACAAAAAAGACTTATATGGTGGCCTTATCAGCCTATAATAGAGTTTACAAAGAATTGTAAATAAAGGCATAATGAGACCCATAATAGGGCAAGGAATACTGATAAAGTTTAATTCCAACTAAGAAAGTTTAGGATCTAGGGTCTAATAGGAAAGGATTTTAACCACCAGAAGGAAGAAAGAACAAGATGAGCTAAGACTAAAGGTACAAAAATTTCAGGACCGAGGCTGAGAGTTTAGCTTAGTAGTAGAATTCCTGTTTAGCATCTGAGAGGTCCTATGCTCAGTGCCCAGTACCTCCTCCAAATCTGTGTCTCCTGAGACTAGTGAGTATACACATATTTTTCTTTTTGGTACCAGGAATCAAACTCAGGACCTTGTACTTGCCAGGCAGGTTTTTGTGCCACTGAGCTACATCCCCAGCTGAATAGTGAATATAGAAAAAAGTGACACTTGGTCACTGACTTCAAGCCCTAGCTCCCACAGTGGTGCTACGAGGCAGGTAAGTGTAAACAAGGCCAAGGGATCCACACCAGCCTGTGTGGACTGGAATCTCCAACTTCCTGTGAGATAGTGGAACAAGTGAATCAGTCTCTTTGGGTATCAGCTTTATTTTCAAAGTAGACCAAGATACCCACCTTAAGACAGTCATTATGAGAATAAAATTATTTCATACACATAAAGTGATCAGAATCAGGCCTGACCAACAAACCTTGTACAGACATAACAATTTTCATTACGCCACCTTCTACTTTCCTGTTTTTCAGAGCTAAAGTTGCCTCTTTCCACTGTCCAAGTATTATTTCGTTATTCTCATCAGGTCTTCTTCACAGGAAAAACAGCGTGGTGGGATTTCTCTCCTCATGTTCATCATCAGGCCAGACTAAAGGTTGGCAGGAAAATGTCTGTGAGTCCCACTGTGA
Organism: Cavia porcellus; assembly: GCF_034190915.1. Lineage (NCBI taxonomy): Eukaryota > Metazoa > Chordata > Mammalia > Rodentia > Caviidae > Cavia > Cavia porcellus. Next base: position 22,367,410 of record NW_026947509.1, on the reverse strand, counting down.
GCTCACAGCTGGAGTTGCTGGAGTCTGGGGAGGACAAAAGCAGAGTTCCCATGGCAATACTGGAGCAGTAAAGGAAAGAAAAGAAGTGGTACTGCCTTGGGGAGGACAGAAGCATAGGCTGTAAGTCCCAAATGAGATAAGAATCTTACTGGTCCAGATACCTGATAGGGTTTGTTTTTGTTTTCGTTTTAGGTGGATAGGGCCTCACTAGGTAGTGCAGGTTGGTCTTGAACTCACTTATGTAGCCTAGGCTGACCTCCAACTCACAGTGATTCTCCTGCCTCAGCCTCCCAAGTGCTGGAATTACAGGCATGCACCTCACCCGGCTCTGATAGGGAAATTCTAATTCTCCTGGGAAAGAATCTGGGTCAGTTTTACTCCTACCCCATCCATGCTGCGGTGGGAGAGCCAGAAGGAGGTTTATTTTACCCCAGGCTGGGCATATAGGCTGTTCACTGCCCCCTTCTTTCCACTCCGATCACTCCCTGTGGAGGAATGAGTAACAAGAAGGCACTGAGTCACACACAATGACACGAGCTGTCACCCACTAGACGCCATCACTTTATATGGGGTAAGACCAGTGCAGAAGTTGTCTCAGATGTTTCCTCACTTCCACCACCTCCCTCCCAGTGAGAGGCTGTCTAAGGAAGTAGGAGGCCCTGAGGCAGAAGGACCAATGTTTAGGGAAGCCAAAGTAGCTAGGGATGGGAGCACGAAGAAAGCAAGGAAAGAGCCAGCCCAGCAGGACAGGGAAGCAAGCCTTCTGCACATGATTATGTGGAGGAGTCCAGACCAGCCATAAGGAGTCCCAGTTCATGGCTTCAGGATGACTGACAAAACTGATCCCCACTCAACCTCTAAAGATGCATTAGCAGCCAAATCACTACTATCAGGGACTGGATCAGCAGTTCCTACTTAAAAATAGTGCATCCTCCTTCTCTTCCTCCAAATCCAGAAAGCAAACTAGGATAGGGCCAGGGGGTGTTAGGGGTGACTGTGAAGAGTGGCAAGCAAAAATCAGGAGCCAGTCCAGAATCCCTCTGGCCTCCTATGACACAGGCACAGCCCAAGACTAACATTGCCACCAAACCATCACCTCACTTAGAAGTCTGAGAGCTGACAAATTAAAACCTAACAGCAATTATCCATATTTTTAGCATAATAAAGTCTTAACGTTCTGTTGCCATAGAGATGGTAAAGAATGGAAGAACCCCACACAGAACCCTGCCCTTGAATTTAGGCCTCTTTTTAGATGGTTCCTAGGGTAGTGAGTGGAGCTCTTTCCCAGCCCTGTTACACAAAGCAGGCAGCAGAAGGTACAGCTCCTGCTCTTCACACAGGACCATCCCTGAAATAACCAGTGCTCCAGAACCCGCTGGCCCCACGCCTGGTGCTCCAGGCAGAGCCACACATGAAAAGCAAGCGCTGACAGAACCAACCAAGAAACTGTGGACATTAGGTCAGGGGAGCCCTCATGTATATTTGATGCTCAAACTCTGCTGGGTCCTGGAGTGGGATTTCTACTACTGAATGACAAAATAAGGTACAGTCAGCCCAATGGGGTAGATTGTGAGCTTAAGAGACTTCTCTGGCACTTCAGACCTCAGGATCACAGAACACCCCTAGAAAAACGTTTAGGATGCACTAGTCACACTGCCATCTGGTGGAAAGACAAGATTTGTCTCTAAGCACAGACCAGGAGACTGGCAATCTGTATAGTGGGCAGGAAGGTATAATAAAGATACTTGCTGCACTTAAGATGACAACAGATGGAAGAAACCAAGGGGCTGAGAGTGTAATGCAGTCCCAGATGGGGAATTCCATCCAGGTGTGAGCTGTCCCCCTACCCCAGTACACACTGAGATGAGCTACTTCCCTTTGGAGACCAGAGCTCACTAATTTGCACCAGCTGAGCTTGAGTTTGCAATCCTCTTGCCTCAGCCTCCCAGTCCTAGGATGACAAGTGTTTGCTTTTTTTTTGTACCGGGGATCAAACTCACGACTGTGTACTTGCAAGGCAGGCACTTATGCCACTGAGCTAAATCCCCGGCCCCAAGTGTTTGCTGTTATACTCGGCTCCATTTTGCTTCCTAAATTTTATTATTGATTGATTGATTGTCTTTTTTGAGACAGGGTCTCACTATGCAGTTCAGGCTGGCCTTGAACTCACTTTGTAGCCCAGGATGGCCTCAAACTCTCAGCGATCCACCTGCCTCAGCCTTCCAAGTGCTGGGATTACAAGCATCTGCCACCTTACCACACTGCTTTCTAAATTTTAAATAAAACAAAATACAATGGCATCATATATATTTTATATCTCTAGAATCATCATGGGTTTGGCTCAGAAGTTAACATTGTACCAATATACCAACTGACTCAGACCACATGGACAGCAGTCACAACAGAGCTCAGCTTTCGTACAAAATTTATATATATATATATATATATATATATATATATATATATATACTTATTTATATACACAACATGGTATGAAATCCAGAGAGGAGGGCTCACACATGCCCAGGTAGGGGTAGGAGTGGCTTTGACCACTGCAGTTGAGGCTACAGCAGAGGCACACAGAAAGTGGTGAGGAGTAAGAGCCTCCCCTCCATCCTCCCACCCTAGACCAAAAGGAGAAGCATGCAAAGGGAGCAGAGGAGACTGGAAACGTTCCTCATCTTTTCCTTTTTTTTTTTTTTTTTTTTTTTTGTCTTTTTTGAGACAGGATCTCGCTATGCAGTTCAGGCTGGCCTTGAGCTCTCTTTGTAGCCCAGGCTGGTCTCAAACTCCCAAAGATCCTCCCACCTCAGCCTCCCCAGTGCTGGGATTACAGGCATGAGCCACCACGCCTGGCTTCCTCATCTTTTCCTAAACTGCAAAAATCCCAAGGCATCCCAACCGCCTTGCAAAACGATGATTCCTACGCCTCTCAGCAAGATCCAGAGCCTACGGTAGCAGTTTTGGCCTCCAGCTGCAACACATGAGGCCTCAGGCAGGCTTCACATGCATGTGCTCCCACGATCTTCCAGGGCCTCGAAGCAGAAGACACACGTGCACACCCTATATTCCAATGGCTTCTGGACCAGAGGGCCACTGGGTTTCCCTTATCAGATTATAGGTGAGGGGATGGAGAGAGGTTAATTAGATTCCGTAATGACCCATGGTCTTCCCAATGGGGGAGGAATCAGGAATCGCTAAGATGTGGCGGGAAAGGGCAAGAAAGTCATCTCGGGAGACCATACGCAGGTCAAACAGGTGTCGAGGTAGGAATAGATTCTGAGCTCTTCAACTGGGGGCTTTGCTCAACAGTTCTGTTCCCAAAGGGGCACGGGCAGCAGCTTCATTTCTGAGTGGCCCCAGTTCCTCCAAAAGTCCATGTTTGTGCTCTCAGGATGGCTTGTTCCATCAAACAGAAGACAGGAAGGAGAGCACAGACCTGGAGGAGGAAGCTGCAGGGCCCACAGGAACAGGCAGGCAGTGTGCTGCACCACTGATTTACCGGGGCAAGAAGAAGGGAAAAGGGAAACGGAAAGTCAAAAGAAAACCACACACTCGGAATAAATTGGCCTGAGCTCACATGGTCTGGGAGATAAAAAGGCTGGAGAGACAGAAGCACTGGCATGCAGCTGCCAATGAAGTGCGTCTCAGAGCTGGACTCAGAACTAGAATAAAGAAAGATGGGTGGCTGAGGGAGCAGAGCATCCCCTCTTCCCACGGCCAGCCACTAACTCTGTTTCCCAGTCTGAGTCTCCCAGGCAGAGTGGCTGGGTTCAGAGCTCGAGAGGGAACCACTGCATCAGTAGCAGGCAGCAGCCTGGGCCATTGCAGCTGTGGTCGGCAGTTGAATTCCAGAGTCTAAAAGAAGAAAGAGTAAGGTCCCAATCGATTGACCATTTAACCGTATGTGTTTTGTTTTTTTGTGGTGTGAGGATAAAAGCCAGGGTCTTAGGCATACTGTGCAAGCGCTCTACCACTGAGCTACACACCTCCAGCCCTAACCCCATGTTTTGCCCAGTAGACACCATACCCACTTCCAGTTTAGCTGTGAGTGACAAATGTTCACCTGCTGATCCCAGATCCGGCTCCTGGTCCCCATCAGGAAAAGTGATGTCTGTGCCACCAGCTAACTTCTGTCACATGACTAGCTCTTACAGGTCAAGTAGCAGGTTTAAAGTTGCATTGTTCCAGGACCGATTGGGCACACTCAGTCTGAGAACTTAAAGAAGCCCAGGCTGTGTCAGTTACTGCCTGGCACAGACCTGCTCTTTGAGCCCCATTTCACACCTCCTATTTTACTACTCCAGGGCAGCTGCCTCAGTACAAACTTCTCCCAGGACCTGTGACCTAGAAGCCCACTGCCCAAAAACGGTTCCCTGAAAAGGACCAGCTGTGCTCTTTTCTTTTCTTTTCAGGGTTTTTTTTTTTTTTCACTAGAAATTAAATCCAGTCTAGTACATGCATTTACTTTTTGATCTAGCTCCACTATGAATTATACAATGCAAAAGTTTATCATCTTCAGGGAATCCATGCTGACAGGTTGTTTCACAAATGGACATAAAATAGAAGTAAGGTAGGCTGAAAGCCAAAGCTCCTGGATCAATTCATTGTTTTTTTTGTTTTGGGGGTACCTACTGGGAATCAAACTCAGGACCTCACACTTGCCAGGCAGACCCTGTGCCACTGAGTCAAATCCCTAGCCCTGTGTTTTTGGTCTTTTTAAGTGACGACGTCTTGTTATATAGTACAGGTGGGCTATGAACTCATGACAATCCTCCTGCCTCAGGTCTCCCAAGTGCTGGGTTTACCAATATGTGTCACCACACCCAGCTACATTTTAGTTCTGAATCAACTACTAGAAATGTGAACTCCAGAGCCTCACTTAGGAGGGAACACACTAATGCTGACAGCAGCTGACAAGCCACTCACGCATACACACCAAGGCTGCTAACGAAGCAATCTGCAGAAGCCTCTGCTTCTAGTCCCTTTCACCACAGCACCCTGGTATGCAGAGGATTCCCATCTGCTGTTTCTGGGTTGAGGCCACTGACCTAAAAGGCAGCAACAGAAGCCTTTCTGCCAGAGATCCTGAAATGGGTACTTGTCACTATGGAACCATTAGCGCCACAGTGGGCTTTATTTATTCTGGTATTAGCTGCTCTGCAGCCTGGTGTGTGGTACAGACAGTTCAAGGGTCAGTGGGATAGGTGGCTTGCCTTTATAGGATACTTTTGAGGTGAGCAATTCCCATAATAGAACATAACTCACTGCAAGCCCAGAAAATAGCAGCTTCTAATGGGATTCTGCAGCTGGCAGAAAGCCAGTTCTGAGCCTGCAATCAAATAGGGCTGGAAGAAGCAGTGACAGGCAATAGAAATAATTTTGTTGGAGGGCTGAGAAAGATGACTTGCCCAGTACCACGTGGCTCTGCCATTCCCCCTGCAGTGCTCTTCTAATACAAAGACCCTTCTCAGTGGAGAAACTGCTGCAAATGGGGCAATGCTGGGGGAACTATAATGTCCTATCTTGACGATCTGCCAGTTCTATATAGCACATCAGTAAAAGCCCATACCCAACCTCCCTCAGGTCCCCAACCTCCTAGGTGCAGCCTGGAATCATTACTACTACCCAAAAATCAAGACACAGCACCCAGTACGCTGGCTGAATGCTGGGGCCCCCCCACAGGGCCACTGACAAAGTGCAGGAGCAAAGCCAAGTTCTCAAGCAATATACTCACCCTAAGGTGCGGAAGGCTGGTCCGAGCTTCAGGCAGCTGGGCTTACAGGTCACTGAGACAGTTCCTAGAGGAGGGTGAAGCTGAGCTACAAAATCAGACAAGTGGGACTGGGGATTTACCTGAGTGGCACAGCACCTGCAAGGCAAGTGAGAGGTTGATGAGTCCTCCAACTCTAAAATCAGACAAGTGGACAACCCCAAAGTAAAATTTAAAAAACCTGAGACTAGGGGCTGGGGATTTAGCTCAGTGGCATAAGCGCCTGCCTTGCAAACGGGCAATCGTGGGTTCAATCCCCGGTACCAAAAAAAAAAAAAAAAGACCAGACTCACCGTAATGAAATGCCCTCTATCTGAGTCCTTCATCAGGGCAATATTCTTAATCTATAGTAGAATAAGAAGAAATTAGTAATCTTTTTACTACCTTACATCTTTAATCTTTCTTTCACAGATCACTCTAAATATCTCAAACTTTCTAGTCAACAAATTATCTCTCTCCAAACTTTCTGTTAAAAAAGACAAAGGGGGCTGGGGATTTAGCTCAGGGGCTGGGGATTTAGCTCAGCAGCATAAGCGCCTGCCTTGCAAGCAGGCAGTCATGAGTTCGATCCCTGGTACCGATAAAAACGAAAAAAGACCCAAAAAAAAGATGTAAAAAAAAAAAAAAAAAAAAGACAAAGGAGTTGTTCAAGGCCAGCTTGGGATACACAGTAAGTTGAAGACTGTCCTAAACTACATAGTGAAACCCTGTCTCAAAAAAGACAAAGACAAAAAAAAAAAAAAAAAAAAAAAAGACAAAGTATTTTTCCAAAGTACTTTTTCTAATTTAATTTTTCTCAATCTAGATCCTCATATTTTACTTTTTATTTTATTTATTTTTTGATGCAATTGTGTCTTGCTATGGAGCCCAGCCTGGCCTCAAACTCAAAGCATTCCTCTTGCCTTAGCCTCTAAAACAGCTGGGATTACAGGTGTGCACACAGCTACCACACCAAACTTGTTACTCACTTTGCCAAAGGGCTCAAAGATGCCCCGGAGCATGATTGAAGCCCATGGAAAGGCACTGGTCCACCACTGTCCTCCTGCAGGTTGTTGGTTTCGGCTACAGCTGCCATCAGTTTTTCTCAGCTTTTGGAAGGAGGAACTGTATGATGGGTTATGTTCCATATCCCTCCCTACCTTACAGTCTTGAACTGTATTATGTCCATTTCCCAGCCTGCTCACCATGACACCTACAACAATGACAGGCACTCCCAGCAGCCACTGCCCAGTCAGACCAGTGGCCAGTGGCATAGGATGTCACAGAATTCCCCACGGGCAATGCCCTCAGAATGATGTGGGTGCCGATCTGAGCCTATGCCAGGACGCAAAGGAGGTCATAATGAGAGACAGGCTACTCAGAAGAAAAACTAAGGTGAGAAGGTTACTTTGCCAACAGAAAAAAGTCTTCCAGATCTCAAGGCCAAATATGGGGAGCTAACTGCATACAGAAAACTACAAGCATCATGCTCCTTGGGGCTCAGGTTATCAATTGACTCCCTAAGATTAAAATATCCCAAGACTCGGTCACTGTTCTCCAGCTAACCCCCAAGTAACACACATCCCATGGTCTGCCTCCCCCAGCTTTCATCCGTACTACATGACCCTAAAACAGGGTTCACCTCAACTCACCTGTGCAAGCACTTCTCTGAAATGAGACCTCTTCCTATGCCTAAGGAAGAGAGAAAAGCAAAAGGAAAACTTGATTCCCACTGGCCTTCTCTTTCCCACAAGTCACTCTTCACATAGGCTGAGCATCCCTATTCTAAAATGATACAAAATCCAAAACCTTGCTGTGTGTCACACACAAGGAGAAAATATGAAACCTGCAGTTGTAGCCAGGACAAAAGCAAACTGCAGGGCCTGATGGCACATGCCCATAATCACGGCATTTGGGAGGCCAAGGCAGAACTGCCACAAGTTTGAGACCAGCTTGGATTCTACAGTGAGTTTAAGACGACTACATGGCAAAACTTTGTCTCAAAAAACTAAAAACCCACAAACACACACACACAAACAAACAAACAATGCATAAAATTACCTTCAGGTGGGGCTGGGGATTTTGCTTAGTGGTATAAGTACATGCCCGATGAGCGTGAGGTTGTGAGTTTGATTCCTGGTACCCCCCAAAAAAAACCTACAAAAAAAAATTAGCTTCAGGCTATATGTATTAGGTAAACATGCAACATAAAGGGAATACTGCATTTAGACTTGGGTCCCTCCCACCAAGGTATTTCACTACATGTACACAAATATTCCAAAATCTGAGAAGCACAACTCCAAAACACTTCAGGTACAAGTACTCAACCTGTACACCCCTCCGATGACCTGAGTATCCTATCTATCAGAGTTAGCACACCCAGGCAGGATCCACAGTACATTTTTGTTCTAGCAGATTAAGATACAAGAGTGACATTAGCAAAGGGTGCTGCCCGTGGCAAGGGAGGGACTCCCATAGCACACGAGACCCTCATGATGCAGTCTCCCTCCACTCTGTGACTCAATATTGGGTCTGCTGCTGATCATGACTTTGGCTCCTATCACTTTTCCCTCCTGGTCTCGACTATGACTACAATAGAAACAATTTCTTGTGGGCTTTCTATACAGTTGTCTGGTCTTAAATTTACTTTGTAGCCCAGGCTGGTCTCAAAATTGTAGCAATCCTCCTGCCTCAGCCTCTCAACTACTGATTACAGGCAGTCACCACCACGTCCAGCCTCTTGTGGACTTTAATATACAGGCTTCCTTAGTCTCTTCCCATTTTAGTAATTCTCCAAGCTTAACAGGCCTGTAACTACAGACTCGTGCTTTCTACCACTGCTCCAACTCCTCCTCTTCCTGTGAAAGACAGTGTTAAATTCACAGTACTGAGATTCCATTATCTCTCTCAAAAGGAGTGCAGGGCCAGGATGAAACAGGTCACCTCAAAAGCTCAAAGCTCAGATGACCTGGCAGCAGTTCACTGTGCCTGCACAACACCGACTTCCACACAGCCCGTCCGCAGGTGGCTTCTCAAGCTGCCATTCCTCACCTTCCCTAAAGCGGTAAAACCCACTGTTTCCCACTGGGGAGTTCGCTCCTTATTATGCTCAGCTGAAGTGCACTGATGCTAGCAGTGACCCGCAAGTCTACACCAGGTGTAGTGCACCTGCCTGGGAAGTGTGAGGTCACGAGTTCAATCCCCCATACCAAAAAAAACAAAACAAAACAAAAAAAAACCAAGTCCACACCGGGAAGCAAAGGCTAGAAGAGCATTACACCAAGTCACCACTGCCCTGGGACTCAGTGGGGCCATTACCACAGGTCAGCAGCCTGCGAGCAGCACCTTCTGCCCGGCTTCTCTCTACTGCACTCAGCCATTCCCTTCAGAGAGGCCAGCCAGAGTCCACCCCACACTCCCTCACCTGCGTCCCCAGTGGTGCCGCTCCCACTGGTACAGGTGCTGGTGCTGCTGCTGGTGTGGCCGGGACTGTCCTGTCCTTTTTTTTTTTTTTTTTTTAAATGCAGCCACGCTGAGAATGAGCCCCATTTGGTTGGTGCGCACCGATGTGCACACTGCCTGCGTCACTGTGACACCTGACAGATGATGTCCCGCAACACGCTGCTCAGCTTCCCTGTCCCAGAGAGCAGGGAACTGTCCTTCTTAACCTCTTTCCTTCGCTGCTCATGCTGAGGAGTTCACCAGGAAAGTGGTACAAGGTACAAGGCAGCAGATACAGATGCCAGTAGGCAAAACATCAACAGCGGACAAGAAGGAATCAGAATTCTCAGTTGTCTAACCAGTTTTTGAGTCCCCAGATTTCCTAACAAAAGTAAGTAACAGAGGAAGCAAGGAAACTACCCAAAAGGAAGTCATCAGAATGACAGATTGTGTTCCACTGACATTATTTTATTAGGAATGTGGCCCAGGTCTGAGGTACAGGACTGTTTACTGTCACTCACATGTTACCACCACTACACTGCGCCCACCCTACGGCCCTCTCTACAAGTGCAGTCGTTGAGTCCAGGTCCCCACAAAGCTCACTAAGACTGTCTTTTACACCCTCACTGGACACAATAAGCAGGGAAAGAGGATTCTCGAATGCTCGAACTGGGAATCCACAACCGTGCTCCTGGAACCCAGGGATTGAACTCACAACCACACACTTACAAGGCAGGCACTTATGCCGCTGAGCTAAATCCCCAGCCCCTTCGGTTTATTTTTGCACAATACAGATCTGAACTAATTCTGCTCTGTTGCTTAGAATGGTCAAGAGTCTAGAATGAGACTGAATACCTAGAGCCAAAATGCAGTTCAGATCCTTACCCTATAGAAAGAAAATACTGCTACTCTAAATTACTATTCACTTGTTAAGGTACACTAGGCTTCCATTGTACTGTTCAAAATTCTGACTGACTAGTTTAAACTTAGACCATAAAACAGGCACATATTTCCAATAAAGAGGTAAAGATAGAAGGTTAAAAATCAGAAGACAAAGCACCATCAGAACAATGCAGATTATCATTCAGTTCTTCCCCGCATACTCCAAACACCAGTAATTTGCACCTCATCACTCAGCACATTCTGTCCAACACCAACTAGGGTTGAGGCAGGCTAACCAAGACAGCCTAACCAATTCCACTGGGACACTTCTGTGGCAGATCTGGAAGAGAGCGCCCTGCACCACTAGCTTTCACATTTAGGAACTGGCTTCCCTCAGGCTGCCCGATACACGTCTGTCACTCGGGAGAAACACACGATACAACATAATAATAATAATATCAAAACTTATTAGTTGGGAGTTAATGATACAACATTGATAAATCCCAAAATAATTATACAGAATACAGGAAATCAGACCAAAAAGACTACATTTATGTAAAATTCTAGAAAATGCAAACTCATCTATAGTCACAGCAAATCAGTGGTTGTGGAGGTATAGGAGAGCAGGTGGCGGGGATAGAAAGGATTTTAAAAGGGCAAAAGTATTTGCTTCAGCAGCATATATATTAAAAGAGTATCAACAAACCCTTTGAGCGTAACAGTTTTCTGGATGTTTATACATATCAAAATCCCCCAGATGTCAGGCATGGCAGTACACACTTGTAATCCCAGCAATCACGAGGCTGAGGCAGTAGGACCACCAGTTCAAGGCCTGCCTGGACTACATAACGAGATCCTGTCTCAGACAAATAAAAAAAACCCAAAACAGACTATATACTTTAAAGCTTTATTGTAGAGGTTGGAGGTTTAGCTCAGCGGCATAAGCACCTGACTTGCAAGCAGGCAGTCATGAGTTCAATCCCCGGTACCGATAAAAAGGAAAAAGACAAAAAAAAAAAAAAAAAAAAAAAAAAGCTTTATTGTATTCCAATTACATATACCTCAGTGGTGCACACAGGCTACAATAATCACTTTTCATAAGCACAGAAGCTTTGTCCTCTTTAAAGCAGCTAATGAAGCTGTCCTGATGACCCTTAGAGCCCACACACTAGCTTGATGATTTATTATATGTATTATTACACCTAGCACTCAAGTACCTATACCTACCAGGCACTGTGTTAGGCATATTATAGAGTAAGATTCTTGGGAAAAATACTTGAAGCTAAATATAAGGCTTAAAATGGAAAGCAAAACAAAATCAAATGGGTGTATCTAAAATAAATGCCTTATAGTAACCTTGTATTTCATGCTCCCTTTGGTAGCACATATAATAACCTTACATTTTCTTAGCAATGAAAAATAATATATGCTGGAAGCAGGTAATATCTAATCCATCCAAATTTTTTTTTCTTTTGTCAATGAAAAAGAGTTTATAGGAAACTGAAAAATGAGAATGTTGAAATATGTTTCTGGTAAACAATATAAAGAATACACAATTATATACTCAAAGTTTTCATGAAAATTACAACCCATGAAGTTAAGGCATTAACATTATCAAACAACAAAAATTAATTGATTTTAGGAGGACCAGCATGAAAATATTGTAATGTAATGTTCAAAGTAACTTTCTGTAATGATGGAAATACTTGCTCTCTGTATTGTCCATTATGGACTCTGTTAGTCATGTGAATTCTTATATATATATATATATTTTTTTTTTTTTTTGTCTTTTTCCTTTTTATCAGTACCAGGGATTGAACTCACGACTGCCTGCCTGCAAGGCAGGCGCTTATGCCGCTGAGCTAAATCCCCAGCCCTAGTCATGTGAATTCTTGAAATGTGAAGGCAACTAAGGACATGAAGTTTTCATATAATTTAAATATTCACATGTTACTTAGTGGCTACTCAACTGTGCAGTTCCAATGTTTCTTGAGTCAAAAACCAGTGGTTTCTTTCTCCAGTTACTGCTAAGGGATTGAAGGTCAGGGGTGCAAAGAAAGGAAAGCTCTTTGATTTCTCTGGCGATCTAAAATTCTCCACAGCTTTTGGAGGTAGAGGCTGGTGCAACCCCCTAGGAAGAGTATAAGAGAAGGACACTTGGGTAAAACTCAGTACTTACATCCTTCTGACTCCCAGCGATTGTCAGCAGGAGGATTCTCATCAGTCTGGAGGATGCTTACAATCACACAGAACTAAGTTGTGGCCTCCCCTGGGCTGTCTGTCTGTGCATGGAAATCACTACTGTGGGACTGATAGAGAGGTGGTGGTGGTGCTCATTTGCACATAGGGTTTGCAGAGCTGGATGAAGATTTAGAGGCAGAGGGAGCTAAAGGCCCTTTCTGGCCACCTGCAGGGTGACTAAGCCCCTTTTTTGGGATTACAGTCTTAGTCTTGGTCTTGAACACTTTGCTTGGATCCAGTTTGTCCTTGGAGTCAGTCTCTCCTGTGAGCAAGTCTGTGTTGTAGGTGATGAGTTTATGTAAGTTGAACCATTGCAGGGCCTGTGTGCTAATGCCATAGCTGGTGAAAGCATACTGCCCTTGGGGCAGGGCCAGGTGGGTGACAAGCAGGCTGTTACAGCAGTAAAAATATCTATGAGACTTTAATGCTCTGTCCAGGAATCAGATTTCAGTGTCTTGTGCTAATACTGGTTTCCCAGTATTGCAAAGCAAACCTTTTCACTTCGATTGCATGAATCCAATTCAAATACCACACTTCAAGAGTCAAAATGAGGCTTCTCTGGCTGGTCCTCACTGGCTTCATATGTATCGTCCTCCAGGTCTGCCAGAGTTGGTGCATTAGGAAGTGAATACATAGAAGATGGGTTGAGCTCAGTTAGTTTTGAGATGGTGTTAATTGCCAGCAGAATGATGTATTCATCCAGCTTCACACTTCAGGTCATGTGGAAGCCATTGGTCGTCACATAAAAGTTCTTCACATCCTCAGGAATCACAGTTACTTTTTGTTCCCATGAAGAAATCATACGAAGCAAGTGCCTTCTCTATGAGAGTTACTTCTGTCACACCTGGAGAAGATTCTAGGATGCAGGTGATGCCAAAAGTCAGCTTCTCCAGGTGTGGCTTGTTGCAGCCTAGTGGCAGGGGCAGTGTCTCCGCCACGGCTTTTTCTTTTTTCTTTTCTTTTTTTTTGAGACAGGCTAACCTTGAACCACTATGTAATTCAGACTGACTTGAATTCACTGTGTAGTCCAAACTGGCCATGAACTTGCAGCAATCCTCTTGCCTCAGCCTCCTAAGCACTGAGGTTGCAGGTGTGTGCTACCATGCCCAGCTTAATGACCCATTCAGATTTTAAAAACTGAGATTTTGTGACCTGTCTAAAGTCATATAGCTCACATGAAGAAGTTAAGTTTTTTGAATTTTTTTTAACTTTAGAAGTTAATTCTTGATGAGAGGTCTTCTGACCCCAAGTCTAATGTTCCAGCCATAAGTGTACTTCCCTCTCATGTGATTTGCAAACTAATTTTAAAAGAAATGTAAAACAATGCTGGGAGGAGAGGTACATGTATGAAATCCTGAGACTCCTACTCTTGGAAGATAAGATGGGAGGATCCTAACTTCAAAGCCAGCCTGAGATACAAGCAAGATTATATCTCAAAAAGAAATGGAAAATAAAAAAAATGCAATCTTTGTTACTTCCTCACTGCTAGGACATACCTGACACCCACACGTTAAAGGAGAAAAGGCTAATTTAGTGCACACGTTGTGCAGATTTAGGTCCACAGTCACCTGACTCCAGAGCTAGAAGGGTGGTGTGGTGGCAGGAAGCGGCAGCCTTCCTCACTCATACTGAATCCAGGCTGCAAGCTTGATGGTTACCCCATGAGCCAGTCACCCCCCAGAAGTCCTGCCTGTAAGCATATGAAATTTGGGGGGAACATCTAAATATAAGTTATTATAGAAACAAACTAAATTTTTACTGTTTTCTGAAAGTACAGGGGTGCTACACTGAGCTACATCTCTTACCCTATTTTTGAAACAGGATCTCAATAAATCACTAAATTCTCCAGGTTAGGATTCAATTTAAGATCCTCCTGCCTCACCCTCCCATAGTGCAGGGATTACAAGCCTACACCTATATGTTTAAAATGTAAGATCTCACTATGTAGATCACACTTATCTTGAGTTCACTATGTAGCCCAGGTTGGTCCAGAACTCAACCAAGTGATTATTCTGCCAACCGATGAGATAATAGGCATGAACCACCACACCCAACCCTAAAATGTTTACTTTTAAACACACACACACACACACACACACACACACACACAAAACATGTATAGTCTTTAAATTTATCAAAATAGTCAGTCCCAGAGCTGGTTGTAATAGCACATGCCTGAAATCCCAGGCAGCACTCAAGGGGGTGAGGCAGGAGGATCAACATAAATTTGAGGCCAGCCTAGACTACACAATGAGTTCAAGGCCAGCCTGAATTACACAGTGACACCCTGTCTCAAAAAACAAAAAAATAAAATAAAACAAAATCTCGGGCTCAGTGGAGAAAAATTACTCTGAAAATAAAATCTTTGGACCTTCAAAATGTTCCTTTCACTTATTTTGGCTGCTAAACCTACACAAATTTTCTAAGAATTATTTTTTTGCAGTATTGCCATTACTCTCTAATTAAATGTTTCTGGTTTCAAGAACTGGTGTTTTTTTGCTACCTGACTTGGTGCCACATATCTGTAATCTAGGCACAGGAGACTGAGGCAGAAAGGTCACCGTGAGTATGAGGCCAGCCTGGAATACATACTGAGATCAAGGCCAGCTGAAACTACATAGCAAGACCCTGCTCACTACATAGCCCATGCTGGCCAACAAACTTGCTGTGATCTTCCTGCTTCCGTCTCCTGAGTGCTGGGATTATAGGCATATGGCTGGATTACTGTTTTTTTGTTTTTGTTTGTTTGAGACTGGGTATTTCTATGTAATCCAGGTTGGCCTCAAACTCAAAACGTCTGTCTCTGCCTCCTGAGTGTTAGCAGGAAGATCAATGTGAGTTTGAGGTCAGCTTGGGATACCTGGCAAGATCAAGGCCAGCCTGAACTACATAGTGAAACCCTGACTCAAAAAAATAAATAAAATAAAATAACTTTATAGGTAACATTGATACCTTCTCTGCTAAAAACAGTGTCTCAGTACAGTACTCGATACTCACATGTGGTCTCACCATACACTTACAGTATCTACAGTAGAAGTTAAAGGGCAATTAGAGACACTGGAAATGAAGGGGGAAGGGTTTCACTAAGTCATTAAACTGCGCAGGCTGGACTGGATCTTGCAATGCTGCCTCTGCCTTCCAGAGTCCTGAAATTACAAGTAGAGGCCATCATGACCAGCACAGGAAGTCTTAATTCCCTTATCCGTCTGAGTAATGGCACAGATGGCCGAAAACATGTATGTTTCCTCTTAGGCTGCAAAGGGTCCAAGCTCCTTCTATAGTAGGAATGACTTTAAGGATCACGCTGCGGAAACACAGTAAGAGATCAAAGTCACGGCATCCTTGAAGCTGTATCCTTGTAGGTATAGGACATAGCCGATATAAGGATGACGATCTCTAAAGTCATGTCAGTGGTCTACATTTAAACAATGATAGCTAAGGGGTTTAGTTAAGCAGCACAAGAGCCTGCCTGGCAAATGTTAGATCATGATTTCAATTTCTGGTACCCAAAATAGAAAATAGAAAAGTAAATAGTGAATGAAAGGATTTTGGCCCAGACAGGACGCTGTAGCCGGTAAAGCCTCAGGCGGAACCAAGGAGCTCCATCTCCCCCTACCCCTAGGAATTTACCTATGGCGCCAAAAGAATACCAATGGGCTACCTGTGCATCCCTAATGTCCCCTCAGGCTCCACCCCAAACCCAAGCTACATATATGCCTCCACTCCACGTGTTCCACGGAGAGATCGCGACCCCAGGGGGAGATGCCGCGCCCCAGGGTGTGTGTGTGGGTGGGTGGGTGGGGTCTCTCCCCACATTCTCAAAAAAAAGGTCATTTATATTTCATACTTATCTTTTCAGCCGCCACCCCCACACAGTTCTATCAGTGAACACTTCCAGAACACAGTAAGCCAAAAAACGTGTTCTGTTTTTAATTTTAAAAGTATGCCTGAGTCTACCTATGACGCAGTTTTCCGCCGTGACGTCACGGGAGGTCCCCGCAGCAACGTCACACGTAGGTGATGTAAAGGAGAATAAGGTTGCGGGGGTTTCTCACCAGTTCCACCCACAGGTTGGGGGGCCGGTTTTCTCTGTTGCTTTGGATTGTGTGTGAGGAAACGCGACTATAGCTATTAGGTACAGTCTCAGCAGCAAAATTTTAGCCCTGCCGCCGAAGTTACTTCTCTTTCCGAAAAATGGCGGCACCCCGCTATTTCCAGCACTTTTCGCTATCTGTGCTTGCGCAGCAGCTGGATCACGGTTTTGGCGCAAGAGTGCAAAATGCAAGTTTTCATTGGTTTATACCCTAGGTGGAGCCAAACTCAACTGTTTCTTAGCAACCATATCTTTCCATTGATTGGCTAATCCCTCACAGACTGAGGGGAACGAAAGCCTCATTTAGTAGTCACTCATCACTCTCTCATTGGTTAAATGATCGCAGAAGGCGGTGGAAGCTGTCTGGAACAAGAGCGAGCGAGGAATCGGGTGGTCTCACTTCTGTGTCAAAGCTTCGAGTAGAGCCAACAAAGAGGGAAGAAGGATGTTTTTAGCCGACCCTAGTCCGAGTTGCCAAGTGGGGTACTTGTTCTTCCTGGCGACAGCTTTTTTTTGGTACCGGGGTTTGAACTCACAACCATGCACTTGTAAGGCAGGCGCTTATGCTGCTGAGCTAAATCCCTTGGTGACAACTTCTTAAGAGAGTAGTTGCACTTTTTCACTTTGGAGAAGGATTCCACACCCTCATTCTGAGCGGGTCCTATACCCAATCCTTCAGATCATGGCCTGCTGACCTGAGAAAGGCACTTCTTGTCACAAATTCATCTGCCACAGAGCTTAGCTCCACAGGTCACATGCCTCCATCCTCCCTCCATGTCCCACTGCAAGATAAACTGAGTTTCTCAGGCAATCTAATATTTTCTCCTCTAACTAGAAAAGACTGATACGCACCTTTACTTTTTAAGTGTATCTTAGAGGGGGTTCTACTAAATATAGCTGCCAAAAGCATATCTGGTTAGTTGGAGAACCTGAGTGCCAGGTCTGACTTGACTAGAAAAATCACTATACTGAGTCTCTTATGCACGATGGAGAATTGGACTAATTATCTCTTAGGATTTATAACTGCAACCTGGTTGACTTTTTTTTTCTTCCTTTTGGGTACTGGGGATCTGGGGATCAAACTCACGACCTTACATATGCCAGGCAAGGGGCTTACACCACTGAGCTAAATTCCTGGCTCTGATTTATTGAGATAGTATCTCACTTTGTAGCCCAGACTGGGCTAATTTGTGATCCTGCTGCCTTAGCCTCCCGAGTGCTGGGATTATGTGTAACACTATGCCGGGTTTAATCTTGTGATTTTTTTTTTTAATCAGTACCAGGGATCAAACTCAGGACCGCCTGCTTGCAAGGCAAGTGCTTATGCAGCTGAACTAAATCCCCAGCCCCTAATCCTGTGATCTTATTCAAACAAAACAGCTTCTTTCTGGAGATGACCAGTGAACAGTGGTTCATGAAGGCAGAAGTAAAGCTAGCTTCACTATTGTGCTTCTCTGGTGCCTCCTCCTCAGAGCCTAACCATGAATCGTTAAGAGATAAGAGCTCACTAGAGCTGGTTAGAAAGCTTGTGTTTCTGTAGTGCAGTTAGGAACAAAAAAAAAAAAAAGAAAGCTTGTATGTAGAAGTCTGCGAGTCACCATTTTGTGTGTGTGCACACGTGTAGTTCTGGGAATGGAACCTAAATGCCACTTAGCTACACTCCCAGTTCTGAATTTGTTGTCATTGTTTAGTGGTATTAGGCACTGAACTCAGTCTTCACACTGAACAACATCCTCAGCCTATATTTTAAAATTATAATTCTGAGATAGGATTTTGCTAAATCCCCCAGGCTGGGCTCCAACTTGCAATTCTCCTGACTTGGCCTCCCAGTGTTGGATTTACAGGCATGCACCACCACAACCAGCTTTTCACTCGGCCTCTTAAACTAGGTTCCTTGCAGCTTAGCTAAAATAAGGGTACAGATCTGAATGAATATTCTTGGGTCTAAGTGAAGTGTGGAAAAAGAGGCCAAGGGTAGCAAGGTAGAGCCATAACTTCACTTTATTTGTATTTCCTCTTACGTTAAACCATCAAAACAATAGGAAGGGCAGGGAAAAGGCTGAAGATCTGTTCAATCGCATGTTCTCAGGGCCATTCCAAAAAGTCCTCAAGGCCGAGTGCCCGCTGATGCAGCTTCACATCCATCTCTACTTCCACACACCCTGGTCCATGACCTTTGTAGAGTGCTGGCTTGAGCCCTGCAATTACTTCTTATCCTTTGCCCCCCTTGATGGAAGGTAGGAAACCAGACTCAATACTCCTCTCTGACGGGCAAGGGGATTCACAGATGTACGGTATCCGTAGGTATGCTGCACCTTCTTGCTATCCAGGCAGAGCCCAAAGCTGCTTCCAAGCTCTAGACACCTGCCCACAAGACTAGAGGCCAATGGTGTATGAGCGGCCCGTAGGGTTGTGGATCGCAGAACAGACTGGTGCTGTCACAGCCCATTCGTACCACACCTTCTTGGAACTGCTGCATCGCCAGAAACGCACGCAGATGGTCTGGCCTTCACGTACCGTAATGGGCTGCTGTAAGAAGGAAGAGAGGTTCAGGGTAGAGCTAATGAGTTAGATGGAGCTGTGTAAATTAAATACACAAGGGGCTACTCCAACAGCCACACACTTGTATCAAATCTACATGGAACAATCAGACACTGAGCAAGTAATCAAAAGTGTGCAAATAATCACACCCAGGTGTGCTAGGTGCTGTGCACATGTATGTGGTGCCGTAACCCTAAGAAACAGGATGCTAATCTCGCCTAGCAGGTTAAGGAAAGTTTATCTGACAGCAGAAATGTTCAAGGAGACCTGGAAGATTAGCTAGCTGGGTGGTGAGATGAACAACTTCACAGGTACAGCAGAGAATTATCAAAGCCTGAGGCAGAAAAAGACCTCGGAGTATTACAGGAACCAAAGAAGCCTCATAGGGTTGAGGTGGTGGGGGGAACAACAGTTAAACAGGCAGACAAAACTGTATCGATTCTTATAAGCAAAGTTACCATAGGTTTCGGCCTTTATCCCAAAGAGCAGTACCAGGAGAGGGAGAAGATCAGAATTGTTAAAGATGGCTCTGCTCACAGTACAGATGGATAGAAAGACTGAGGTAACTGTAGATAACCCAATGCCTATCACCAGGGTCAAAGAGCGTGTTAGAGCAAGAACATGGGTCACAGCCAAGTATCATCCTGGGGGAAGGGAAAGGGGCAGGATACCAATGGGAAAACTTACTCCTTAACCTATGAAGTCTTAAATGCAACTCCTACCTTAATGGGGAAGAGGATGGGAAACCACGAGAACATCCCAGGAGAGTGAGTCTCTGGACGGATACCTGTGTGGACGAAATAATGAAAAAGATCACAGTCTCTACTGACTCTGGGGCTCTCCCTGAATCTAAATGAGACATGTACACAGGCGCAGTCTGCCACACTCACTGCAGACACTCACTCAGAGTGATGTCCTGATAAAGCACAGTCTCAAAGTAGCCCGCAAAGCCATGCAGCACCGTGTTCACCTCCACAGGAAACTCCAGGGTGCAGTAGCGGTTGTTGTCAATCATAGGATCTGTCAAGAAAAAATTAAGTGACTGATGAAGGACCAGAAGCCCAGACAACGTAGTGGAGCACAAGCGTTCCAGGAATGGAAGCCTAGCTCGGGCAGACTGAGGACACCAGTGGGAGAAAGCAGGCCAGTAAGCTCAGACTTCTCCGGTCAGGACAGCATGCAGGAACCTACCTCTGTTGGGGTGGCTGAAGGTGAAACAGGGTTGGGGTGCAGAGAGCTGGTGGAAGTTGTGCAGCCGTACCACATAAGGCATCTCAAACTGGGCCTGTCCCAAGTGAGAAAGAAAGAGCAAGCAAGAGCTGGAAAAAACAGACAGGATACCAACTTCCCCAGGAAAAGAAGCTCAAGCCCCAAAGACACAGGAAAAGATGAAAACACAGTGTTACTTCAACCGCTTTCCCCCATCCCCAACTACTCCTTCGCCTCTTCTTTAGTGGTAGAAAACTAAAGGACTACCGGCAAAGCACTTCCTTCTGGAGAGAAGCTCAGTTTACCTCAGGGTCACGGTCCTTCTCCCGACAGGCCCGGACCTCGTTGTACAGCTTGGAGGAGGAGATGGGAGCCAGGAAGGAGGTGTACTCCCCAGGGATGCTCACACCATCATCTGCAGGCAGAAGAGCCAGATTAGTTCCCACAGGAGGAACATGGTGCCTCTGCACTAGACAAAAGCTCATTCTACCCTCATCAAAACCAACCAAGGCTGGCAAAGGCATGACAGGAAGAGGTGGCTTGATGTCACATTCCCAGGCTAGTCTGCTCCCAATTCCTCTCGTGGGAGATTTCCCTGCTAGGTTAATTTGCAGTCACAGAAGATTAAAACTGAAGGAACCTAAAATGCACTGTCATATATTTATCCTGATAAGGGAACAAGTCCTGGCATGCTTGCATCACTGTGACAACATGGTGGTGTACTTAACACAAAGATGGCTACAATGTCACTACACAGTCGTCATTATGAGACTACCTCACATAGGCAGTCTGGCTGATGGAAATGTCATTAGCTATGGTAATTCCCAACTTTTGTGTGGAGTCACAAAGCTCAACAAAAGTTCCTGACAAAAGCTAAGCCCAGACACGCCTGCCAACTGAGGAGTCTGCAGTCCTCAGGTAAAGTCTGCTCTACTCATGGGCATCGAGCAGTAGCTCTCCAAGTCACATGATCCCACCCAAATCCAGCCATCTCCCTTAAGCCCTGTAACCTCCTCCCCACTGCTGCCCAATTTATACACCCATCCTGAAGACACCTTTCAGGAAGTGCTGTGCTCCATCCAGACACTCAGGTGACAGCTCATTGTCTGCAAAGGAGCCCAGAAGCTCACTGACAATTATGTCTGCTTTCTCTGGAGCCACCCATTCCCTCATGTCTGAAGAGACTACTGTCACCTGGCTTCCCCATTCTTCAAACTGCCAGTTCTCTAGCCTGAAACAGAGATCATACAGATAAGGAGTGATGTTATGGAAAACTGATCATAGGGACAAACTTCCGAATGGACAGGTTCCTACTCACGTCACCACAGCATTTGGGTTCTTCTCCACAGCATACAGCTTTATCCGCCGGTCAGCCTGCTTGGCAGCCCGCAGGGAAGCATTCACAAGGGGACCCCGGCCTGCTCCTAGCACCATCAGTACCCTAAGGGGAAGAATCAGTAGATTGGGCACACTGAGAAGTAGACATGCGTGTCCTTGGGGTTGCAGGAAAAGCACTCACTGGACATTGGTATCCTTCTCTTCTTCTGGTACTCGGTCCAACAGACATTTATAGATGGCCTGGAGAAAAGAGAAAAGACCTCATGGCTATACTCCCATCCTCCCCAAGGTTATCCTAGCCCTGTGTGGATTCTTCACTGGGCCCAACACTATACCTGCTGGTACTGAGAGTATTTGATGGGGTCCTTTTCAAATACTTCATATGTCTGAGATTCCAGATTGTCCATCAGTGGCTTGAATGGGAGGAAAAAGATAAAGTAAGAGAGCCAGTTCCTATCAAAAGACAATGTATCAGGACATCAATAACTTCTCAGCTGGGAAAGGTGGTGCAAGTTTGAGCCCAGCCTGGGCCACTTACTGATTTAGTGAGAGCCTGTCTCAAAAATAAAAAGGGCTAGGGATTTAGCTCAGTGTGAAGACCCCGAGTGCAATCCTCAGTACCATCAAAACGGAAACAGACCAAACCTTTCCATTGTCTCCTGAGCTACAGCAGGATTTTGGGGCACCTACTCTTAAGAGATGTTTCCCATCCCACCTGCTATATCTCAGTGTAGTCTAAACCCACCTGGAGTGGGGACTGTAGATAGTCTTCATAGCCCTTGGCAAAGAGTTCATAGGCATTGGGTGGAGGGCGGTTCTGGCTTAAGTATTCCAAGTATTGGAGGTAGGAGCAGAATTCCTTCTCTGAGTGGTGGTTGGTGCCAGTGATGATGAACTGCACCTCTAACTACAAGAGAAGTCAGACCATCAGACAGCCCTCGACCAAGAATCTAGGATACTGGATTATGGTTCATGGCCAAAGAGCTCTACTAGAAAATAAGGCTTGGACCCACAGTTGAGTGTGTGCCCCAAAACCAACAAAAAGTAGCCAGAGTCTCCCATAAATTTAAAAAGCCTTCTAATACAATATAAACATTATCCTAGCTCAAAGGACCATAGGCATCCTTGCTGTAACTTCCAAAATAAAATCTGCAAATTTATGAGTTTTATTTCTTTGGCAAGGTTTCTGGAGTTCTTGCTGACATCTGCTTCACTGTTGTCAAGGCCTCCAACTTTCCTGAAATTGTTCTTTAGAAAATAAAGAGGATGCTTGGGGATACAGTTCAGCAGCACAAGAGCCTGCCTGGAAAGCACAAAGTCCTGAGTTCGATTTCTGGTACAAAAAAAGAAAAAATAAATAAAAAAGAAGGAAACTAGAGGAAAACTCCCATAGGAGAGGAAAAAAAGCATTAAGCATATGAAAGTAACGCACATAGCCAGACCACCTTTAGAACCATCTACCCACCTTGAGGAGCCGGAAGATCAGCCTCTGGTGCATCTTAGAAAGAACAGGAAATCCCTTCTTATTAGTCAAGAAAATGCTGGTGGGAAGAATGGCGGCTTTGATGGGCTCCCCGAGCCAACGGTCAATGACATGATTGGATGGGAGGTCAGCCCCAATTTCAAGAGCTACGCAAGGGGAAGAGAAAGACCTGTCAATCACTGTCAGGCAAGGAGGTCTTCTTGCTCCTTTCCACAAGGTCTGCTTCTTCTTCTTAAGAGCAAGGTAGACAGGGCATGGTGGCACATACCTGTAACCCCACCACTTAAGAGGCTAAGGCAGGAGGTTCACTGTGAATTTGAGGCCAGACTGGGCTACATAGCGAGTTAAATGCCAGCCTAAACCACACAGCAAGACCTTGCCTTAAAAATAAAAATAAAAATAAAAAAAGACAAGGCACAGGGCAAATAGTCAAAATGCTGAGTATCCATGAAACTTCCCCCCCCCCCCCCCAGGGTTAGAGACTGGATCCAGATCCCTCTCAACAAACTATATCCCCAGTTCTTTATTTCTATTTTACTTCAAAGACAGGGTCTCATTTAAACTGCCAAGGCTTGGCTCCAATTTGCAGTCCTTCTGCGTCAGCCTCCCAGAGTGTTGAGATTACATGTGTACACCACCACACCCTACTGCAGGGCTTTACTGATTCTTTATTCATGAGAGGTCATACCTATCCCAAGATCCTCAGAGACTTACCTACTGCAATTCTCTTGCTATAGTCACACAAAGTCCGGAAATTGTGCCACCTGGCCAAATACAGAAAAATACTGTCAAATATATATGGCCCCCGTCCTCCCATTTCTGCCCCCTACTTTCCCATACCCTGGTATAGCAGCGAAAGGAGACATACCACATCCACGTTTTCTCCTCCCCACTGTACTCCTGTGTGTGTGTAGTTGGTACATTTTCAATTATATCATCTCTCAGGTCCTCTGGTGCCACCAAGGGTACCCGCATCCAGAACTGCATGTGATTGAGTATCAATTTAGAACTGGTTTTGAATTCCAGTCCAGAAAGCCAGTTAAAAGTACCTTGCTTTAGACCTCAATTTGTCCTTTGGAAAAGGGGACTGAACCCAAGACCTTCACTCTGGGTTACATCCTTAAGTTTTTTTAAATTTTTAACCTTGAGAGAGGGTTCACCAAGTCATGTTGCCCAGGCTTGACTCGAATTTTTGATCCTCTTGCCTTAGCCTCCTGAAGTGCTAGGATTATAGGCATGTGACACCATGCCCAGCACAATTTAATCCCTCCATATGCTGTTCTTGATTCTAAGTATTTTGTACATTATCTTTCTACAAATATCTGCCATGATTTTATTTAATTTCAACTAGAAATAATTATATACTCTCTATGTATAGGGCTTTTGGTTTTCTTTTATTGCACACAATGATAAGACAGAATCCAGGGTCTTGTGCATGCTAGGCACATGATCTACCACTGAGCTATACCTTCAGTGTCATATATTACATATTTGGGATTTTTTTTTTTTTTTTTTTGGTTTAAATTTTTCTTTTTTTTTTGGCTTGTTTTTTGAAACAGGGTTTCACTATATAGTTTAGGCTGACCTTGAACTTACTACATAGCCTAGGCTGGCTTTGAGCTCACAGCAATACTCCTGCCCCAGCTACTGAGTACTGGGATTACAGGCATGTGCCACCACACCTGGCTTTTCTTTCTTTTTTTTTTTTCCACAGCTTTATGAGAAAGGAGGCTTTTCTTTTTGAGATAAGGTTTCACTATACAGTTCGGCTGGGCCTCAAACTCACAGTAATTCTCCTGCCTCAGTCTCCAAAGTGCTGAAATTACTAGTGTGTGCTACCATGCCTAACCTTGGTTTAATTTTTCTTTGAAACAGGGTCGTGGTATTCCAGGCTGGTCTTGAACTATGTAGCCTAGGCTGGCCTTGCAAGCCTGCTTCAGCCTCCCAAGTGCTAGGCTTACAGGTATGAGGCACTGTAGCCAACTATTCTGTATTTTGAGAAACTGCATACTATTGTTATTTTTATCTATTTTATAGCACTGGAGATCAAACCCAGGGCCTTGTCCATGCTAGCAAAAGCTCCACTAATGAGCTACATTTCCAGCCCTGCATGACAGTTTTAGGTAGGGGGGATATTGACCTTTCAGTTCTGCCAAATGCACCACTGAATGCCTGGGTATAAGACAGCACTTAGCAAAGCCTAGCTATCACTACATACAACAGGGAACAAGCCCTTCAGCCATACCATGGAGGAATGGTGGCCAGTGTGGATGTGGTTGGTCAAAACTCTGGCCAGGTTTGTGTTATCTTCCTGATTAAGAGGCAGCAGAAATGCCGGAAGACCCAGATATGCCCCAAAATTCAGCTCCTGTAACATTGCCTGGAATGGAGATGGAGGAAAATGTTAAGAGGTAACAACCAAATCTTTCTAATTACATTGTATAAACTGATTTACTTTGCCATTCCAAGTCACTGGGGAAAGGGATGACTTTCCAACCACCTTGCTGACAGAACTAATGTTTAGAAAGATCCTGGGGAGAGACCAGTCTTACCGCCTCAGAGTTCCTGCGGATCTTCTCCACTTTTGAGTCTGGATGAATCCATGGGGAAAGCTTTCCCACAATTAGTGTATTCCAGTCTGCACTCCCCAACCCAAGAAAGATAAAGACTAAATGAGGCTCAGCACTTTACTTGTTCAATTCCTAGTTCTTAGTAGAACGTGGACAGAGATGAGAGACAAAGATTATTCTGTCACAGATATAGGATAGCATGATGCACAATAGGGAACTAAGGCTTTTAGCAATAAGCAAGAGAAAACAAGTTATCTATATCCCAGGTACTAACCATTATAATCCAAGTCAGGAAAGTGGGAGAACGGGCCCTACTAAAGTAGAAGTTGTTACTGTCTCTAATAGTTAAGGGGCATATGGGATGGTCCCTACCCCTTCCTGACAGCAGTAGGTCTGATCTTGTCTGGGGGCCAGGTCGATTCTTAGCAGGTTCCTGAGTGAACTCCCTCTTGAAACGCGGGTGGAAGACAGGCATGCAGAGGAAATCAAACCTACAACCGCGACAGACCCAGAATCATCATGAAAAGTGAGTAGCAGTGCCCAGAGATACAAGCAGCTGGGTTTAGGCTATTCTGATTTTTCACAGCTCTTTCAGGAACCATCAGTCACCCCACGGGACTATTGATTTTACTCCATCTTGGGACATATCACTTCTGTTAAACTGCACTTCAATTTCTCCCCAAAAACACGGCCGTGGAAAAGATGAGTAAGGAGAAAAGGAAATCCACGCTACGCAGCATCATTCTTCCCCGAACTGTCACATCCAGACTTGCCCCAGCATTCCTTCACGCCTCCCCACTCCAGACCAACCTCTCCTCACCCCTGCCCACTAACACAACACTTCCTCCCACTCCCAGACAGTATCCTCAGCTTCCAAGGCCCTGGGGTATTGACCGTACGTCGCTGGAGTTTACCAACAACTCCCTCGACTTTTGAACTCAAGTGATCACACGCCTCCCATAAGTTTCCTTCCTCGCGTCACTGGGGGCCGAGGTTCTCCCCTCCAAAAGTAAGGTTCCTCACGCCCTCGTCTCCTGCAGGGTATGACTAGTCTGCCCTCTCCATCCCCGAGTCCGAATTCCGCATTCCGCTGGTGGAGGTACGGCCCTCACCCCTGCTTGGCCACAGCCCCCAGGGTGTCCGCTATTTCGGGGACGCAATTCAGATCCCTCCCGCTGGACACGCGGCTTCCACCAGCACCACCGACCGCCATCGCCGCCATCTTTTCCCTCGCGCTGTCCACGCCGGGATTCCTTGATACCAACAGCCAATCACAAAGCCGAAAAGCGTCCTCAGAAGGCGGGACGAGTCGCCTTAACAACCAGAGCGTCTACCACAGCTCAAGAGGCAGAGGCGGACTGGGGCGGCGCGGTTCCGTCCGCCAATTGGAGGACTGGACAGTGAGGACCCGCGAGGTTCTCGCAGTGTCTACCAATCTCCAGGTCTAGTCAGGGACGAGTTTCAGTCTCCCAGAATGCCTCTGTATGTGTAGAACTCTGCTAAGAGACTACAGGTCCCATGAAACCCTGCAGCGTAAGCTTGAAGTGTCATCACTGAGCTTGCTGCTCATGTCTCAGGGCCAGTGGCGCAATGGATAACGCGTCTGACTACGGATCAGAAGATTCCAGGTTCGACTCCTGGCTGGCTCGTTGGGACTGGTACTCCTTTATTACAACCCTAAACTCCTGGCCGCCGGTACCTAAGATGTCTACTTTTGCTTTTCACTACCTCAAGTTTCATTTTCTCTTCACGCTCACATTTTCAGGTCTTAAATTGGTTGAGTTCTGTAGCTATCCTAGGTCAATTTTTCCTGTCACTCTCTTCAGAGGTGTTTTTTGTATCTTTTTAAAAATTCATTTGTGTTCAATCCCCGGCACCCTCGCAAAAAAATTTTTTTTTTCTTTTTCTTTCTTTCTTTTTTTTTTTTTTTTTTTTTTTTGTGTGTGTGTGTGTGTGTGTGTGTCTTTTTCCTTTTTATCAAAAAATTTTTTTCACTTGAGTATATAGAAAACTGGGTTAATGGCTGAGACTGCTAAAAATGGGTTTTGGTCCCCTTTTAAATGGACTAACTCAGCCAAACGTTCCTAGTGATGATCTCAAATACAGAAAAGGTAAATAAACACAAGAATCCCATGGTGAGCAGAAGGGAAAGACAGAGGGAGCGAAATGGAGCCCGAAGGAAGGCTGAGAGCCCGCCGGCCTTGAGGAACCCGCAAGGAAGGCGGGGAGAAGACAGCAGGAGGCGTCGACCGCTATTCAGGAGCGCAAAAGGCACGAAAGTCCGAGGCGATGCCCGGGACTCGCTCTGCGCGGGGAGCGGTGAGAAGTGAGAAACAGTTCAGGGCAGTGGCGGCGAACCTATGGTATTCGTGCTGCAGCAGCGGGCACGCAGAGCCCTCTGTCAGTAAGCGAGCCAAATCGCTCTAGTCAAGGTGTGACAAATTATCAGCATCCGTACGACGGCAAAGATCACATTAATTGTGCAAAACCATGCCAACTGCAAACTTCCCTTTCAGAACAAAGCTGTTCATATCATTGAAAGCTCTGTTACTATGGGGGTTTTGTGTGTGTGTGTGTGTTTGTGGGCTTTTTTGGTACCAGGGGAATTGATGTTACTATGTTTTTAAGACAAATGATGTTAATATATTTTTTTATAAACTACAACCTCAGTATCCAGGTGCAACTGCAGTGTTGGCATTTTGCGACAAATAGGTGGGTTTGGGTTTGCAGTTTGGGGGCTCCTCTTTTTAAAAGCTTTGTCATCCCGGGTTTAGGGAGAATCAGGGTTTGGTTTTGGATGTACTGATTTGGACCTCTAGGGGGCGCTGTAGAATAGAGAGTTGTGTGAACACGATGGGAACCAGACTCCAGAAGAAATGTAATGACTGAAGCATTGAGGGTACATGAGATCACCATGGTACTTGAGGGACAGAGCCCTGAGAAACACAGAAAAGGTGTGGATAGGATATGCTTTGAGGAGCCCTGGGTGCAACGTAAGTGTCCAAAAGTCAGAAAACCAAAGAGCTAAGAAAACGCACCGTGACACGGTTAGAGGTGCTTTTGGCCCATAGTATCCTTGTTACCACCAGGTAACTGTACCTTCTTCTAGGATCCTGTGCAGCATACCATATCACCTTTAGTTCTCATGTCTCCTTAGGGCTCTCTCAGCTGTGATAATTTCTCAGATACTTCCTAGTTTTGATGACTGATAGTTTTGATGTGCAGTGGTCAGGTGTATTGTAAAATGTCTCTCTACTGGAATTTGTCTCTTCTTTTTTACATGATTATACTGAGATTATGTATTTAGGGAAGAAAGATCAGAGAAGTAAATATAATTTTCATCACATCACACACATTCAAGCTATATACTGTCACCATGATTTATAGCTGTGGACGCTGACCTCTGTTACCTAGTAGAAGAGAAATTGCTGGTGTTCATTTCTCCACTGTAAAGTGATTCTCTCCTTCCCTCTCCTCCAACTTTCCATATTGTGCCCTTTGGAAGGAAGTTACTAGAAAATGACCTATACCCAAAGAATGGGGAGTTATGTTTCCCTCTCTGGCATGGTAAAACATTTACAGAATTTATCTGGAATTCTTCCCTGCTGGTCTTTTCAGTAAGTTGTTGACCACAGGACATGGGCAATCACTGCAGTCTTGTAAGAGGTAAGAAGAATGGTTGAAGAGGTTTGCTTGTTCTCTGCCCCAGCTGTGTTCAACCAAACTCTGCATTCACAGAAGACTTAATGTTATTTCTTCTTCAGAAGCTAATTATCTGGCTTGTGGACCATCTGTGCTCCTGGCATCTCACTCCTGATGTCAAGCTGGAGGCCGTTCTGTTGGGTGTTAACTAACCCATCCATGGGGAAGAGAGAAAGAAGGAAATCCGTGAAACGGTAATATTGTTAAAATAATGTGGGAAAAGGGTCTAGAATTTGTGGCTGAGCTTAGAGTAAGCTTCCATGGGCTGAATTTCATTTCTGTTGTCTTTTTTTCATTCAAAATGGTCTTGGCCACGTGGCAAACACTATGCTGAACGGTTCTCGGTAACCCTGTACCACACTGGTCCTAGTCTCCCCTGCAGCACTTTCCTATACCACACACAATGGCAGGTGACGGTGGGTCTATCTGCATGAAGTGCAGAGGAGCAAGAAGGGAAAGACTGAAAAAGAAATAGAGAACATGTACAAGTCTTGGCTCCATGTCTGAGGCATTCAATCAAAACTGTGGCATAGGGGCTGGGGATTTAGCTCAGCGGCATAAGCGCCTGCCTTGCAAGCAGGCAGTCGTGAGTTTGATCCCCGGTACCGATAAAAAGGAAAAAGACAAAAAAAAAAAAAAAAAAAAAAAACTGTGGCATAAGCAAGCGAGGTGGCTCACACTTAGAATTCCAGCACTTGGGAGGCTGGGCAGGAGGACGGCTGCAAGTTCGAGACCAGCTTGGGCTGCAAAGTGAACACGAGGTCAGCCCAAACTGCATAGTGAGACCCTGTCTCAAAAAAGCTGTGGCACCCATTCATGCTCTGCTTCCTGTCTCTGCCCTCTGTGCTGAACTATTGCGCTTCAAAGCCTGTGAACTCAGTACACAAGGGGCATAGGCTTTGCTCGGACGAAAATAGGGACAGAAGAGCAAATACACTGGGTGAGAGGATGCTATTTTTTCCCTGTAAGAGACAATAACCAACCGGCCAGCACACGGGAGACTTTCTGGAAGGGAAAGCGTATCTGCTCCCACTAGCCCACCAGCACTGAGCTCAGTTCTGTAGGATCTGCTTGTTCCCCTTTGTTTACTCACCTTCAGGGACTGCTCATCTCATTTCCCCTGCGCTGCCTTCTCCCCCCCTCACCTGCCTTCCCAGCCGCCTCCACTCACCTCCCGCCGCCGCACAGCCAGCTGCACTCTTCAGTACCCAAAGAGCGGCCGCGTGACCCTCCTCCCACTCCAGATTGCTTCCTCACAATCAAAGCTGTCCTCCAGCTATGAAAGTGGCAGAGTTACTGAGGCAAAATAATCTGTGCCAATTTGCATTTTCTTGTCATCTCTATTATATATTTATCTGTCAAAATGAATAGAAAGCAAGAACTGTTCTGAACACAGAAAAAGATGAAAAACTACACCATTTACTTATGAAGGCAGAACATATCTAATATCAAAACTTGTCAGAAATAGCACCCCAAAAATCTGTAGACCAGTCTCACTCATAGATATAAATGTAAAATTCCAAAAATATTTAGTATTAGTAAAAATTTAACAGTATATTAACATAACATAGGAATTATATAACACAATCAACTAGAGCTTCAAAAATTAGTACGAGGTTATAGAATGAAGAAATTTATGCCAGGCATGGTGGTGCACTCCTGTAATCTCAGCACTTGACAGGCTGAGGCAGGAGAATTGTTCACAAATTCAAGACCAGCCTGGGCTACAAAATGAGCCCAAGGCCAGCCTGAACTGCGTAGCTAGACCCTGTCTCAAAAAGACAGAAAAAAGAAAGAAAAAAAATTATTTACGTAATGGTTTAACAATAAACCAACCCCCCC
Source organism: Cavia porcellus (assembly GCF_034190915.1). NCBI lineage: Eukaryota > Metazoa > Chordata > Mammalia > Rodentia > Caviidae > Cavia > Cavia porcellus. The sequence continues at coordinate 22,336,316 of NW_026947509.1, read as the reverse complement.
AAAAACCCATTTGATCATTTCTACTAGTCAAATAAAAATGGTAAGTCAATTTCATTTTCTATAAATATGCTTAATAGTCTTAATATTCTTCATAGAAACATATATATCTATACATATACATAGTCAGCAACTTAGGTAAAGATGAAATAAAACAAGAATGTCTTGTCTCATCACTAATTTAATATTCTTCTGAAAAAATCAATATAATAATACTGGAAATAGGAAAAAGAGGTTATAACTTTTAGAAAGGGAGGAGTACATTTATCATTGTTTGCAGATAATATGGTGGAATACATAGAAAAATCCATGAGAATCAATTTTATAATGACAAGAATTAATACTAGAATGCAAAGAAGTCAATTGCTGCAAGATAAATATAGCATAAATTCAGTTTTCTTATATTTTAAGAAGAATCCGAAGACATAATTAATAAAAATATTGAGGCTAGAGATATAGCTCAGTGGTAGCACACTTGCCTAGCATGTGTAAGACCTTAGGTTTAATTCCCAGAATTATCAAATAAATAAATAAATTCCAATAATTTGTAAATTAAGAGTATTGCCTGTGGAGACAGGGGGAAAAGGTGAAAGCCCTGTTCATCTACCTGTTTAATAATGATGTCAATGTATTCTCTTGCTTCAGATTCCTCATTTGTAAAATGAGAATGTAAATAATAGCTCTTATCTCATAAGGCTGTCATAAAGATTAAATTAGTTAATATAGTAAAGATTTTAGAATCTACCCTGCACATAATAACCCTCCAACCTACGTACCTATTGTAACTAGTATTTCTCCATTCATAGTGTTAAGAGTAAGGCTGCTATAAAATACTCAGCTATTGAGTTCGATCCCTGGTACCAAAAAAAAGAAAGAACAACTCAGCTATAATTTGACTAAAAAAAGATGAAGAACCTGTGTAAATAAAATTATAAAATTTTGTTAAAGGTATCATAGAAATCTGAAAAAAATGAAACAACCCATATTCTTAGGGAAAAAATGAATCCTATAACAATGTCAACTCTCACCAAATTAATTTCTCACTTTTACAACTTTCAATCACAATTCTAATAGAATTTTTTGTTGCTTGGTAAATATTGTTCTACTTTTCATCTGTAGAAAAAATCAAACAAGAAAAAAAAAACCCTAATTAAAAAAAAAAAAAAGAAAGAAAAGGGAAGTCTGTGTTTTTAGACTTTACCTCAAATCTTTTTTTTTTTTTTTTTTGGTCTTTTTCCTTTTTATCAGTACCGAGGATCGAACTCACGACTGCCTACTTCCAAAGCAGGCGCTTATGCCGCTGAGCTAAATCCCCAGCCCCTCAAATCCTTTATAAAAACAACAATATCTCATCTCAGCAGTGGTAGAAAACAAAAGAAAAAAAATAAAAACAATATTTAAATAAATAGAGTTACAGTTATAACTGGTACAAGAATGGACAGAATAAGCCAGGCATGGTACCATGTGCTTATAATCCCAGCTGCTCTGGAGGCCGAGACAAGGGGATCACAAGTTCCAGGCCAGGCTGGTCCGATGGCAGTGGGTTATCAGAACTTATTAACATTAGTGTCACTAAAGTTGGTATACCACCCCCCCACTGCTAAATTTGACTGGCTATTAAAAAAATAAATAAATAAAATTTTAAAAAAGAAAATAAAAACAAGTTCCAGGCCAGTCTGGCATTTTAACAGGACTTCATCTCAAAAACTGGCACAAGCGCCTGCTGGGAAAGGGCAAGGCAGTAAGTTCAATCCCCAGTACAAGAAAAAATTGTTTGGCATAGTGGCACATGCCTGTAATCCTAGCACTCTGGGATTCTTCAATTTGAGCAGGAGGATTCGTAAATTGAACCCAGCCTGGGCAATATAGCAGCTTAGCAAGATCTTGTCTTTTTTTTTTTTTTTTTTTTTTTTTTTGTCGTTTTCCTTTTTATTGGTACCGGGGATCGAACTCACAACTGCCTGCTTCCAAGACAGGCGCTTATGCTGCTGAGCTAAACCTCCAGCCCCCCAAGACCTTGTCTTAAAACAAAAAAATAAAAAGGGATTCAGCATGTAGCTCAGTGAAGGTTCTGTTCTGGATTTGATCCTCAGTACTGCAAAAATAAAAAATAAAATAACACTTAAAAAAATAGGAGCCAGGCATGGTGATACATGCCTATAATCACAGCACTTGGAAAGCCGAATCAGAAGAATTTCAAGTTCAAGGTCAGTCTGGACTGCATAGTGAGTTCTTCTCTCGGACCCGACCCCTACCCCATAAAATAAAAAAGTAAAAGGACTGAAGGATTGGGGACACAGCTCAGTGGTGGAGTGGCCCCAGGGAATACAAGAGCCCAAATCAATAGCCCTGGGGGGAAATATATATATGTGTATTTCTGGTTTTTCTCTCTCTCTTTCTCTCTCTCTCTCTCTCTCTATCTATCTATCTATCTATCTATATATGACTTAAAATTATAATAACTTTTATTAAACTCTTTGTGTGAAGTTCTATGAAAAGGACTTATATTCACAAGAACCCTGTGAAATAGGAAGAGTGTTATTCTTTTTATTTTTATTTATTTATTTATAGACAAGATTTCACCGTGTAGTTCTGGCTGGCCTTGAACTTACTTTGTAGCCCAGGCTGACCTCAAACTCATGAATTCTCCTGCCTCAGCCTCCCTTTAAAGTATTACTCTTACATGGGTGAAGAAACTAATGTTAGAGATATTAACTGTCTGCCAACCTAGAGCAAATGATTCTCGGGCTTTTTTTTTTTAAGTTCCTTCCGTGTAGTTCCATTGGCCTCGAATTCACTATGTAGCCCAGGCTAGCCTCAAACTCCCGGCAGTCCTCCTGCCTCAGCCTCCCCAGTGCTGGGCTTGCAAGTGAATATCACCATACCCAGCTAGAGCCTTTGATCTTAACCTTAAGCTACCTTGTCTATAAATTTACTTCTAGAAAACTCCCCTTGCCAATCTTGCCAGACTAGAACAAAGATTAATTAAGGGAAATGCTTAGAGTAGCATTTTTATAATTTAAAAATGTACAACAAGTTGGATATCCTACAGAAGCATGGTTAAATAAATCATCCATGCAGTGAAATCAATGTTGTCAAAGAAAATTTAATAATGTAGAGAAATGCTCGTAATATGTCATTAAATGACTCAGATTACATATTCTACACACAAAATGACCTCAAGTGAAATCATCTCTTTCAAATTTTCTTTAATGAGCATATTTACAGTATGTAATTTTTTTTTTTTTGAGACAGGGTCTCACTATGTAGTGCAGACTGACCTTGAATTCATAGTGACCCTACTGCCTCAGGAATTACAGGCATATATCACCAAGTCCAGCTATTATTTAAACATTAAAAATATATCCAGGCCAAGGATATAACTTAGCAGCATTGCTCCTGCCTGGGCAAATGTGAGGTCCTGAGTTTGATTCCCAGTTCAAAAAAAAAAAAAAAAAAAAAAAAAAAAATATATATATATATATATATATATATATATCCTCCTATCTGTAAGTGGGGAGAAAGACAGAGAAAAAGAGGGGGAGAGAGAGAAACAGAAACAGACAGACAGACAGACAGAGACAGAGACAAAGGGAAACTCTCGGGCTGTGTTTCCGGTCTATGTGTTTTTTACATGCTTTCTTTCAAAGCCCTAATCAACACCAGCTTCTCTGTAGACTAATCCTTTGGCAAACACTGTCACCCCATAGAAATAACATGGCAGTCCTCTTAGCCAGGCTAATAGTTAACAGGCTCTACCACACATCAGTCACTTTAAAAGTATCATCTTACTTCATCCTCAAGCTACAGTGTGAGGGAGGAGGTTTAACACATCCATTATATAGATTGGAGAACTGAGGTTTGGGGACTAGGGATACAGCTTAGCACTTGTCTGCCAAGGGGGAGGCCCTGGCTTCCATACCCAGCACTGCAGAAGGAAAAAGAAAACTGAGGTTAAATGTGTCTTGAACAAAGTTATGATTCAATTAAATGGAAGAGAGCCAAAAGAAGAAAGTTTCAAAAAACAATAGATTTCACAAAATGTTCTTAAAGACCTCCTGCATGAACATGTGCAGTCACTTTCTCTTCATTTGCTTTGACCAAAGCCACAGATCACAGCGCACACAAGTCTGCATGAGCCCAGCAGCTTCTGCTAAGGCGGAGGCAGGTGGGTTTGCTGCCGTGAAAACCAGGACTGCTCTGCCCACCCCAGCTCATTTCAGGAAACAGTGGTGTTTTCCTTAAAATGCGTTACTTGGGTAATGTGCAATGGTATTTTTAAGAAATAAGTAAATAAATATTTTTAAGTGTTCTCCCTTTCAATTTTGAATGTGAGAAAAACTATTGGTAAAGCAGAAGCTCTTTGGAGTTCTCAGAAATCACTGAGACAGTAAAACAGTCCTGAGACACAAAAGTTGGAGAATACCCTTTCCTGCCTGCCTGGCAGTACCTCTGATGTAGGTAACATCAGAGACCCTTCCTGACACTATGGAGATTTGAGGCTTACCTGGAAAGCACCTTAGCTTTTCACAAGAAGCTGTAATAAAGTGCTTGTGGGGATTTAGGCAACAGCAAGACCTTGTTAGCTAGAAAGACAGTAAGGTAGCAGAATTTGAGATGGCCCTCAAAGATGCTAGGATTTTTTTTCCCCCAGTACTGGGTATTGAACCCAGGACCTTCACATGGAGGTACACACCCAGCCCTTTTTAAATTTTGAAGCAAAGTCTTACAAAATTTCCCAAGCTGGTCTCAAACTTGCCTGCCTCAGCCTCCTGCCCCCTCAGAGTGCTGAGGTTACAGTTGTGGAGCACCACACCAGTTGATGGCAGAATTTAATGACCAGTTCTCATCAGGTGATTGGAGTAGTAACCAACAAGCTGAGGGTAGTGGCACATGCCTGTAATCTCAGCACTTGGAAGGCTGAGGCAGAAGCATCACTATGAGTTCAAGGCCATTCTGGGCTATATAACAAGACTCTATATCTTCAAAACAAATGGGATAGTAATCAGCACAGTAAAGCATGAAAAAGTAAGGAATCGGGTGTAGTGGCTGACACCTTTAATCTCAGCATTCGGGAAGTTGAGGCAGGAGGATCATTGTAAGTTTAAGACCAGCCTGGGTACAAAGTGAGCTCAAAGCCAGCCTGAACTGCATAGCAAGACCATGTCTCAAAAAGACCAAAAAGAGGGAGAGAGTGAGAGAGAGAGAAGATGAGAGAGAATGGGTAAATGTGCCCATGTGGCACATACCTTTAGTAGAGGGTATGAGGAAGAGGGGTGGGGAGTAGAGCTGGAGTTTGAAGCCTGAATCCACAGCTAAATTGCATGGACTGTGTTTGGTGTGCAGTGTGGAGACCTAAACTCTTTTGATCAGAGAGATGACAAAATGAAATAAAAATTACAAAATACTTATGAAAACTTTGCAAATCAGATGAGAGATTTATTTGGCAGTGGTATATATGAGATGGGGGTGAAGGGGTCAGGTCAATCTTCCAGGGCTGAAATGAGGAGCTGGGAGGTGAAGCTGTGGAGGGAAGGGCTCCCCTGGGCTGGTCTCTCGGGTGCCAGGACACTGCAGTCTCCCGGTTCAGGGCCTGGCCCCACTGTGCAGGGCTGGAGCCTGTATGTGTTGGCAAGCTCCGTTTAGCCCCCAGTCTCTGGGATGCATACTAGTTTAGTATTTAAACTGCATTTTCAGTGTCCGTGGAGGACAGTACTTGGAAGTGATGGCATCTTCATGTGACATGTGGAGTATCCCCCTCCCAGAGTCAGAAAACCAAGAAAGCCAAACACATAAACATGGTGTTGCATGTCATGGTGGTACATGCTTATAATCCCAGCACTGGGGAGGCTGAGGCAGGAGGATCACTTCAAATTCCAGGCCAGCCTGTATACATAGATAGCAAAACCCTGTCTCAAAAAACACAAACAGAAAACCCAAACCCAGAACAAACAAGCAGTATTGCTTGGCAGGTGCCGGTTTGCACCATGTCACTGGAGGATGTTAGTACAGCAAGTTCTGGAGACAGGCCTCCTGGGCTTATGCTCACCAGCGTTGTGGCATTGCGTAAGTTACCCTAGCTCTCTGTACCGTAGTTTCCCCACTGGTAATATGAAAACAGTAATACTATTTAATCTTATAAATTAAATGATTTACTGAATGCAAAGTGCTTAGAAATGTCTGGTACCCGTCAAAGCTCTTGTTTTATAGAGAGGAATTTCAGCTAAGTCCTGTCTCTGTCCCTACGAGAGCCCCTCTCCCCAGTGACCTAACTCCTACCTTTAATTCAATGTCCCTGATTACTAATTCAGAGACTCTTTCAAACACGTTAGGGCTGGAGGACAGCCAGATGCCTTGAGTGCCCGTGAGTGTGATGTGTTGACTTGGCTGAGTCTCTGGTCCCAGGCTGTAGGGCTCCTGCTTGACTCAAATGCAACCATCTTGAGCTGTGCCGGCCATGGCTGCCCCTGAGTAACCCTGGCCTCCTTTTCCTGCATAGTTTCCCAGCGAACTATAAATAGACAAGACCATGAGAGTGGTATGTGGAGCTTTCATACTGGACCCTGGCTCCAGCAATGCCAAATGTTTTCATAACTGGTTTAAGAAACCAGGTTCATTCCAGCTAGGATGAAACCACTCCTGTCTTAACCCATCTGTACAACCCCTTTTCTGACCCTAATTGTAAGGACTCAGTTGGGGTTGCTGCAGCCAGGTCCACGCTTCCATGAGGAAGCCTCTCAGTGAGCTGCACTCATGCAACCCCAGATTTGTCTGCCTTTCTAGAACTCTTCAGTCTCACGGCACCCTAGGGCTTGTCCTCATACACTAGGAGTGCATTGTTCCAGATCACAGATACTTCATCAAACACTAGCCTCCATGCTGCAGTGAAAGTGTAATACAAAAAAAAAAAAGAAAAAAAAAGTGTAATACAGATGTAATTAACATCTGCAATTTTTTTTTTCAGTACAGGAAATCAAAAGGATCCATGTCATTGAGCTACATCCCCATCCCTTTTTGGGACAGGCTCTCACTAAGTGGCTCTGATTGGCCTCAAATTTTAATCCTCCTGCCTCAGTCTCCCCAATAGCTGGGATTAGATGAGCCACCATGACTGCCTTGCAATCAGCTGACTTTAAACACGTTATCTTTTCATGTGTGTGAGGTATTAGAGATTGAAAATAGGGCCCTCAGACTGAGCTCAGCTACATCTCCCCCACCTCATCTTTTTTTAGGCAGGATCTTGGTAAGTCACTAAATTGCTGGGTTGTGCTCCAGTGTTTGCTCTTCTGTGTCAGCCTCCCAGGGAGCAATAGATTACTTTTTTTAATGAAGGGGAGTAGTGTTTGTTTGTTGTTGTTTTTACTATACTAGGGATTGAATCCAAGACCTTTGCACTGAGCTATACCCCCAGGTAGGATGAAATTACTTTTGTGGCTTTAAATTTTATTTCTTTAAATAAACAGGGTCTCACCTTGTAGTACAAGCAGCTCTTGAAGTCATTGATCTTCCTGCCTCACACTCCCAAGTGCTGGGATTACAGGCATGTACCACCATGGCCGATTTTTTAAAAATTTTAATTTTATTTATTTATTATAGTACTGGAGATTGAAACCAGAGCCTTCACCTTGAGCTATACCCAGCCCTTTTATTTTTTGAGAGAGGCTCTTAATGAACTGCTAAATTGCCCAGATCCTGCCTTACCCTCCTAGAATGCTAGGATTACAGGTGTCTACCACAGTATCCAGCTTTTTTGACATAGGTTCTCACTAAATTACCCAGATTGGACTGAACTTGTGATCCTCCTGCCTCGCCTACTGTTAGGATTACAATATGGGCCCCACCTCAGTTTTGAGTTTTTTACCGAGTATGTGTTTTTTGTCTTTGAGGCCCTCCCCGCACTTTATTTTCAAATTCGTGCGTAACTGCTATAGAAAAATACTCAGATTTCTTTGGACTTTGGAAACAAAAGAACTAGCTCACTGTTCATGTTCTATCAGGAGCTGAACTGGGAACCCCAGGCCCTACAAGCCATTTAATTTTCTCAGGTGGTTGAAAATCTGAACATTTCTCAACCTCCAGTTCTTCAGTCTCTATTTAAACCATGGATTTTTTTTCCCCCAAGTTTTGGCCACATTAAATGACAGCTTTTCCTAGGTACATGATCTGCTCATTCCCAACTGTGGCTTCACGCACTGCACCTTCCCATTATCTTTACCATTTCTTCCAAAATTCTATCCTGAATGGACCTCCACAAGTCTGGGCCAAATCTGCTTTCTTTACCAAGACACTGCTTTAAATTCCTGATTCGTTGTTGTGTTTTGCTTTTTTTTTTTTTTCTTTTTGGTCTTTTTGGTTTTTTTATCGGTACCAGGGATCAAACTCACGACTGCCTGCTTGCAAGGCAGGCGCTTGTGCCGCCCCTTTTTTTTCAATTGGTACTGGGGATCAAACTCACAACCACATGCTTTCAAGGTAGGCGCTTATGCTGCTGATCTAAATCCCCAGCCCTCCTGAATCATCATTTCTGGTTGGCAACCATAGTTATATGCAATATATATCATGTAAACACACACCCATTTTGTTTTTGTTACTCTGGGGTTTCAACCCGGTAGGACCTTGCACACGCTGGCAAGCATTCTACCACTGAGCTACATTCAGTATTGTGTGTGTGTGTGTGTGTGTGTGTGTGTGTGTGTGAGAAAGAGAGAGAAATGAGAGAGAGAGAGAGAGAGAGAGAGAGAGAGAATCCAGGGCTTTCACACTGAGCTACATCCCCAGCCTCTAGCCCTTTTTAAAATTTTACTTTGTATTTTGAGACAGGGTCCTGCAAAATCACCAAGTTGTCCAGGCTGAGCTCAAACTTCCACGTCTCCTTCCTCAGCCTCAGTGTGCTGGGATTAAAACAGCACATTACCATACCCAGCCCAGGTATTTTTATTTCTTTGAGACAGTGTCTTGCTAAGCTGCTCTGACTGGTCCTGCCTCAGCCTCTCCAGTAGCTGCAGTTAAGAGGCATGTGCCTGTTGTAGTCAAGGTTTGCAAGAGAGTAAATTTAATACAGGACATGTAATTTATAGGATTATTGTATAATATTCACCCAAAGAGTCAAATGCGAAGAGTGGAAATCTGCCTATACACCAGAGACCCAAAGAATCCTGCCGAGGGCCTGGACCCACAGTAATGTTCAGCTGAAGACCTAGAGCTCACAGCAATGACTCATGCAAGTCTGCTTCATGGATCTGCACTGGGAAGGCCCAAGTCACTGGTAGAAGCTAGAAGGTCTGCGCCAGTGGGATGAAGGGTCTGTGCCAGCAGGCTGAGGGATCTGTACTGGGCCAGGAAGCAATGCCTTAAGTAAGGACCAGAACTCTCCCAAAGAGACCCACAGCAATCTTCAGTGCTGATGAGAACCTGAGGTCCTCCAACAGTAACAGCTGAGTTTGTACTAGGAAAACCAACGTGACAAGCTTTTCCAGGAGAATCAACAGCCATCATCTTCCTCTCCAGTTCTCTTATGTTGTTGGCAACAATCCTCAGCTGGGTCCTGTATACCCAGCACCATGATGATTCACTTCAGCTGGGTGTTACACATTACCATTAGTTAATCCACCACAATGCCTTTGTGCCAGGCTCCTTAGACTGTTTTTGTGTGCCTACTGGTATCTACAGGTTGTAAATACTAAGGACAAGCTCCACTTTTTTTTTTTTGATTGTTACTATTTCAAATACCATAACCCAGTATGGTTGAGGATGAGCACCTAATTAAGTGAGGAAATGTTGAATACCATATCAATTAGAACTATTTTGAAATTTTGAAGTTCATTTCTAGATGCTACTAACACCCAAGGGAAAAAAATCTACCTTTTTATATTACAGAGATCTCACTAATGGTCATGTCAGCTGCCACCTTAACCAAGCAATCAAATTTAGCTAAAACGTTAAAACATTCTAGTTGGATATGGTGGTACCTGCCTATAATTCCAGCACTCACGAGGCTGAGGCAGGAGGATCACTGCGAATTTGGGACCAACCTGGGCTATTCAGTGAGTTCAAGTGAAGTACACAGTGAGACTCTGTCTCAAAAAACAAACAACCACAAAAAAAAAGAGACAGCAAGAGACATCCTGACCTGCTGAGGCTCCGGTTTGTGTCTTGTGAATTATATGTCACCTGTTACATACTTTTGCAAAAATGTTTTGCCTGAATCCAGTCAAGCCTGTAGATCTACCTTCCATTTGCAAGACATACAGGTTTACAGCACTGTCCAGTAGAAATTTTTGCAATAATATCTATGTTCTGTGTATGTACAAAACAGTAAACACCAAGCTACTGGCAACTTAATTTTCAATCACTGACTCGTACTTGAATTAAATAGCTACATGTAGCTAGTGGATACCATGTGAGAACAGGAGAGGAACACATCAGGTACCACAGGGAGATCATGAGACATTCTGAAAAGTATGGCCCAATTTTTTATAGTCAACTTATTTTTTCCCCACAGTACTGGAAATTAAACCCAGGGTCTCCATACTTAACTACATTTCTAGCCCTTTTTTGCTAAGTCACAAAGTTCCTCAGGTGGGATTTGAACTTGAGATCTTCTAGCCTTAGCCTCCCGAGTGCTGGGATTACAGGTGTGTGCCACCATGTCCATCTATTATTGGTTATCTCTGAATTTTTCTATTATCTACTTGATATTTGTCCATTTCAATTGTTTGAGGCAGTTTCACTATGTAGGCCAGGCTGGCCTTGAACTTATGGTGTCCTCCAGCCTCAGTACCCTGAGTGCTGGGGACAGTCATCACCATATCTGGCTATGTATCCATTTTGTGTGGGACATTTGCCTGTAGCAAAAATAGCACTAAACATCATTTATGGACAGTGTAAGAATCTAATTCTTCCTGTACCAACCTGGAGCATCATTTGACTTTAGCAGCCTGCCTGAGCCAGTCTCTGAGAAGCAGCTGAGTAGAACAAAACCCTTCTGCTTCTGTTCTCACCCCCTGGTTTTGCTAACAGCTAGGCCCCTGCCTTGTTCTCAGCTAAGGCACCTGTGAACTTGTTTCCTTGGGTCTCCTCCTGCCCTCTGCTTTGAAGAGACACGAAGTCCTCACACCATGTCAGAGGGAACCAGGAGCCAGTAGCTGTGTTTCTGCCTAGCACTGCGCTGAATGCCTGCTGTCTATTGTGACTGCTGACTGACGGCCCACTGAGCAGCTGCTACCCTGGACATCACAGTTCTTCAAGGGCAAGTCTGGGTTTAATTCTTCTCTGCTCTCCCAGAATGAAGCCTTTAGGACCAAAGGGCGACAGGCTGGTGCTATGGCCACTCACCTTTTGGGTGAGCACTACAGAGCTGTCTCTGTTCACACCCATTTAGTCCTTCTCTTTACTCACAGACTTCAGTGTTCTTTCTCCACTTTTGCCTGTGGAAAACGACCAAAATCCTATGAAAAAAAATGCCAAAACTTTATTCAGGAGATAATCAAACACAGGGCTGACACTGACAAAGAGCTACTATAAATCTGCCAAGTTTTCTCAACAGACCCCGTCACAGTAGACAAGAAACCAGGAGGATGTGTGCACAACTGCTGGTTTTTTTTATTTTTTTATTTTTTGGTCTTTTTCGGTTTTATTGGTACCATGGATCGAACCGCACACTTGCAAGGCAGGCACTTATACCACTGAGCTAAATCCCCAGCCCCAACAACGGCTGTGTTTTGAGCATGTGACACGACTCTCCTCCAAGTAAAGGCAGCCCCCAGTGGAAGCAGCCCAGTGGGCAGGAGGGAGGCAGGCAGGGGCAGTGTGGAAGCCGTGCTCAGCTGTCAGACCTGCTGAACTCCTGCAGGGCCCAACGCTTGTTCTCCACAGCCTGCTTAAGCCGGGTGTACTCCTTTACCAGCCTGTCAAAGTCCTCCCCGAGCACCTCATAGGTGCTCAGTGCCTGTCGTGACTTCTGCATGTCCTGCTCCTGTAGGCGGATGCTTGCCTCCAAGCGGTCCCTAAGGGCCAGGCAGAGAAAGGTCAGTATGAGGATGCACACAGCTGTCGGTGTAGGAGCCAGCCTCATGGGGCCTCACCTAATGATCCGGTGAACTTCCACATTCTCAGTGGTGTAAGTGTCAGACACGATCTTCAGCTCCTCCATCCTGACAGAGAGAAGAAAGTAAGTCCCATGGATGTTGGCTGAAGCAACGGAGCTAGGTGCAGACATGGTACCTGGCCATGATTAAGATGGGGCTAAGCAAGGACTGGGATAAGGTCACCCTCAATCCATGAACAGGGATCTCACCTAACACATCAATTTCAGGCAGCTATAAAGTGAAATAGCCAAAAGCCTTTGGTTGATTCAAGGCTAATGCTGCCGTGTGACACTTCCTGGATGCCTTCGGGTGCTAGGCACAGGAGAGAGGAAATGAGGGCAGGGGACAACAAAGTGGTATGTGAGCCTCACCGCAGCTTAAGGATCATGGCACTGCACTTGACTTCCAGGTACTGGGCATTGATGTGGTCCAGCTTGGACTGGGCCTGCAGCCGGTGCTCCCGAAGGAGTCTCTGCAGCAAGGTGAGGCAGCGGAGAAGCACCTGAGGCCCAGGAGGAGGAGGAAGAGGCCATGAGCAAGGCTAGCACAAGCCAGGCAAACCAGAAGCTCTGTCCCCAGGAGGGTGAGGGAGGCCAGCCGCTCACCTGGGTGTAAGTGGTGCTCTTCTTCTCCAGGAGCACCAGCTGCTCCTTGTGCTGGCTCTGTGCGTCCTGGCACTGCTGCTTCTCAGCCACCATGTCCTCTGCCAGCTTCCACACCTTTGCAGCCTTCAGGGTTTCGCTGTCAGCATCTGGGCACAAAGACAAAGGACTGCCTGGGATGTTCTAGGCATTACTGTCCAGGGCAGGTTCTTGCCACCCATCTAGCCCTCTACATTCTGCCTTCTCCCAGTTCCTTCCGCTGTCCAATTCTCATTGTTAGGTCCCTTCATGCTGACCTCTGAGTCCTGCTGTGGCCCTGAATTCATAAAGGTTAGGGGAGCAGGCAAGGATGCAAACTCTCCCCACTCTGCCATCTGATCCTCCAGAGTCACAACGTGTCCTTCTCTCTCACTTGGCCCCTGGAACCTTGCTAAATAAAAGGAGTCCTTACAAAGTGTTTTTCTTCCCTCAGCAAGGAAACAATCTGCATCTCTGACCCTTCAAACCCATTATTCTCAAAGAGCACTCAGGACCCTTGAGGCTAGCCACAAGCAGAACAGAGCCAGCTCGCACCTGAACTGGGGTCATGGTAGCAAAGCAGAGCAAAGCACTTCCTCTTGAGCTGCTCCTCCACTTCCAGCTGGAGCCGAGCTCGCATCCACGCAAAATCCTATAGCCAGAGAGGCAAAAAGAGAGGTGTAAGTAGACTGCTGAAATTAAGAGACCTCGCCTTGAGTACATGATAATAAAACTGCAGTAACAACCAAGGAAAACACATTGAGAGACAAGAAGGAGACCCATGGTTAGCCTGACAGCACAGAGGGCGAGGCCCAGGGGGCCACTTGCTGAGCCCATTCGAGGTCTGGGGTTCAATCTCCAGCACTGCAGGAGAAAAAAAGGTTTTAAGTAACATGACTGTCAAGACCTCATGTTGGTGACAATAAACACTGGAAACACCTTTCCAGTGAGCAGCAAGGCAGATATCAGTGTGGCAGGTTTTTGTTTTTGCAGTACAAAAACAAAAATTGTGAAGGGATTGAGCCTTCACAATTAGCTCCAACTCCAAAATAAAAAAAAAAAAAAAGGAAAAAAAAAAGAAAAAAAATTTATATATATATATATATATATATATATATATATATATATATAATGATTTAGTCCCTTTTTGTACAGTACCAGGAATCAAACTTGGGACCTTGAGCTTGCCAGGCAGGTGCTGTGCCACTGAGCAATATCCCTGGCCCAACTTAAGTCCTTTTTAACTATGAGACAAAGTGTCACTATGTAGCCCAGACAGGTCAAATTTGTGAGCCTCCTGCCTTGCTCTCCTCGAATGCTGTATTATAGGCATGTGCCACCACACCCAGCTTGATTTTTATTAGTTTTTGTTTTTACTGTCTTTCTGAGACAGGGTTTCATGCAGTTCAGGCTGGCCTTGAACTGCAGGGATTCTCCTGCTTCAGCTTCCTGAGAGCTGGGATTACAGGTGTGCACCACCACATCCAGCTATGTTTGTTTTTGAGACTGGGCTTTACTATGTAGTCCAGATTAGCCTGAAACTCACTGTGCAGGTCAGGCTGGCCTTGAACTCATAATCCTCATTCCACAGCTCCTGGGTGCTGGGATTACAGGTATGCCATCACACCTGGTTGAAATGTACCACCTTATTTATAGATATTTATTGACATGAAAAGTCTAAAATATGTAACACAAAAACAAACTCTATACAAGAATGGAGGCTATAATAGCATTTACATCAAGCTATTTATAATAAACAGTATGATTTCTAGATGTAATGCTTCAGCTTTTCTTTTTTCCATATAAAGTGTTTTTTGTATAGATTTTTTTATGAGTTTGACTATCCTGGATGTATATAATTTTCACAAAACAGTAAAGTTTAACAACTTTTTTTTTTGCACCGGAAATCAAACTCAGGCCCTCGCACTGGCCGAGCAGGTGCTGTGCACTGAGCTGTGCCCCTGGCCCTCACACCACTTTGCTTCTCTCCTCCCAGCACAGCCCACTCCCAACCTCCGAGGGTGGCATGAGCTCCAGAAGGTCTGCCTTCTCCAGGCCCAGCAGCATGGGTGCCTCCCTTTCCTGGCCGGGGCCTAAAATTTGTGTCAGTTCAGTCACAAGCAGCCGATGTTCAAGGGTCTCAAGGAACTGAGAGAGAATGAAAAAGCAAGAAGTAATAATAAAACTTCTCCTCCTCCAACTCTTCTATCCCTAGGAACTAGTTCTCACACATTTTCCAAGTCCTTACACATCATCTTCTTTAGATAACTCAGCGGCAAGTGGCCTCTCCTGTCCATTTTTCTATCTCAAACCCTCACCCAATAACTGCAGTCCATTTCTTTCTTAATAAGCCACTACTCAAAGCCCATCTTTCCCTTACACCACATCATCCCACAAAGTGGCAGCTGGCCTGTCATTCCTATAACTGGTAACTGACTCCAACCTCATCATGCAGATTCACCTTTTTGTCCTCAGAAGTTAAACTTGTATCTTGCTTCTTCACATAGTAGTCCACAAGCAGCTCTTGAATGACTCTCTGTAAAACTTCAAACCTCAACCACGTTGTCTTATGCAGTCGGACTTCCTTCCACGCCTACAAAACCAAAAACCTGGGCCAGACGTGGTGGGACACAACTGTAATCCCAGCACCCCGGGAGGCTGAGGCAGGAGGATTGCTGTGAGTTCAAGGCCAGCCTGGACTACAAAGTGAGTTCAAGGCCAGCCTGATCTGCACAGCGAGACCCTGTCTCAAAAAACAAAACAAAACCCCACAAAAACAAAAACAAAAACACCCAAAAAACAGAAAACAGAAAACCAAAACCGTTTAGGCAGGAGCCTCTCTCAGAAGGATTTCCCGCCTCCATCCTCCCTTTGCCTGGGACCCTTACCTCAGCCTGCTCCTTGGCCAGCGAGAGGCTTAAGCCACTCTCATCCACGTGCTTCGAGAGGCTCAGCAGCAGCTGGCTGAAGTGCGGGTTCTGCAGCAGGTCTTCTTCCCTCAGGTTACAAGGAGGAAACTGTTTGCTGCACACTTCATGGCGTGGGGATGAAAAAGCTCTTTATAGCATTGAGCATAGCTGAGTTTCCCAGTCCCAAGAAACCTGGCTTTTGATAGGACAGGCTTCTAAATCTAACGAGACTTTTAAAAGCAACACCAACTAAACCAGGTGTAGCGGCACATGCCATTAATCCCACACTCAAAGGCTAAGGTGGAGGATCACATGAGTTCGAGGCCAGCCTGGAGTACATAGTAAATTCAAGGGTAGCCTGCATGACATTTAAGATCCTATCACAAAACAAAACAATAAACTAGAGGTGATACTCGAAGTAGCAAGCATTTGTTTTATATGTAAGGATTTTCATTTTTTGGAGCGGTTTTTGGTTTTCTTTGGGTCTCACTATAGTTCAGGCTGGCACTGAACTCACTAACATAGCCCAGGCGGCCTCTAACTCATGGTGGTGTTCCTGCCTCAGCCTCCAAAGTGCTGGGATTACTATGCCTATTTTGGGGGGTAGATGTCAAGACAGTGTCTCACTATGCAGCCCAACCTGGCCTGGATCTTCCTGCCTTAGCTTCCCAAATGCTGGATGACATGTGCGCCAGCACAGCTGGCTTTTGTCTTTTTAAGGTAGGGTCATCAACCCAGACTAACTTCAAACCCACAATCCTCCTGACTCAGTCTCCCAAGTGATGCAGTTTTAGGTATGTACCACCTCTCCTGGCTACAAGTATGTCAAAGGGAAATATTTATTTAATAAAACTAACTTCTTGGAAAAGGGAAATGCAGGGGCTAGAGATGTAGCTTAATGGCTAAGCATGTGTTTGTCATGAACAAGGTTGGGTTTGATCCTCTGCACTACCAAAAAAGGAAGGAAAGAAAGAAAGAAAAGAAAAGAAAAGAAAGAAAGAAAGAAAGAAAGAAAGAAAGAAAGAAAGAGAAAGGGAAAGGCGAAGGCGAAGGCAAAGGCGAAGGCGAAGGGGAAGGAAAGGAAAAATAAATTGAAGTGCAGCTGGTAAACATGAGACAGGAAGAAAAATAAGGAACCCTTTAGCAGGGGTCATCATAGCACCCAAATGCCTCATTTGTGCAGAATTACTAGAGTTTTGTTTAGTTTTTTGAGACAGGGACTCACTATGTAGCCCAGGCTGACCTCAAACTTGCAGCAATGCACCTGCCTTGGCCTGCCTCCCTGGGATTACAGGTGTGCACCATCACATCTAGCACTAGAGGATTTAAAAAGCGGGGACAATGTCTGGCAAGCACAAGTCCGGAGTTCAATTCCTGGTACCAAGAAAAGGGGGAGGGGAACACATGTAAAATTCCAACACTAGATTTGATCTCTAGTAGCATAAGCAAAACTAAGAAAAGGTATATCCTTAGGGTAGTAAAAACTAAGCAAATTCTCATTACTGTAAGCATAGCTGACTAACCCATGTGAATACAGACCAGCACAAGGGTGAGAAAAAGAGCAAATTAGGTTGTCTGGCTATTCCAGGTACTCAAGAGAGCTTTCTTTCCACTTCTTCTTTTCTGCTGGATCTTTTACTTCTACTTACCAAAACTCAAATCTTCATTCTGTAGTCCTTTATACTCATAGTCCTTTAAGAGAATAAGAACTCTCTCTCTCCCCATACTAAAGTACTGAAAAAGTCAATATAGAGATAGTAAAAATATAGAAAATGTAAGTTTCTGGCCAGGCATGGTGATTCATGCCTGTAATCTCAGCACTCAAGAAGCTGAGGTAGGAGGATCTCTGTGAATTCCAGGCTAGCCTGGGCCCTCAAGGGAAAAAAAAATACAAAGTAAGTAAGTAAGTAAGTTAGTTAGTTTCTGGAGAATTTAAAACATAAAAATGATCTGCGAGCCAGGCATGGTGGCGCATGCCTGTAACCCCAGCACTCAGGAGGCTGAGGTAAGCGGATCCTTCCAAGTTCGAGACCAGTCTGGCTACAAAGTGAGCCCAAGGTCAGCCTGAACTGCATAGAGAGACCCTGTCTCAAAGATTTAAAAAAAGAGAGAGAGAGAGAGAGAGAGAGAGAGAGAGAGAGAGAGAGAGAGAGGGAGAGAGGAAAAGAAACAATCTGAGGTATCAAAACTGATATTAAATCCCAGAGTGCTGTAATTATAGGTGTGAACTACCACACCCAACCCAGGTAAGACCTCTCTGGATAAAGTCATCAAAAATTTTGCAAATATCTACCCTTACCTTGTTGAACTATTTCCATTCCTTCCCCAGGTAAGCAGAAATCTCCGGATGCCATTTTATTTTCTTAGGTTAGGATTCTTATCTGTGCTGAAACAAATGAAAGAAAATAAAAAGATGAAGAAATAGCTCCTGCTCCATTTGTAATAGCTAAATCTTAGAATCAGCCCAATATGCCCATCAACTGATGAACAGATTGTGTGTGTGTGTGTGTGTGTGTGTGTGTTTTGGCCAGGTGAAGTGGCACATGCCTGTAATCCCAGCACTCAGGAGGCTAAGGCAGGAGTACTGCACAAGTTCAACACCAGCCTGGACTACATAGTGAGTTCAGGGGTAATCTGAACTATACAGCAAGACTTTGTCTCAAAAAAAAAAAGTTTTTTATGATGGAGTGCTACTCTTCCATAAAGGATAAACTTGAGACATTTCTAGCTAAATGAATACACTTTTAGAACATCAATGCTTTAGTAAAATAAATCAGACACACGTTTACTGCATTGTTCATATGGTATGAGAAACTGAAATATAAATAAAGACCAAAATGTGTAACAGAGGGGAATAGGAAAGAAGGGAGAAGGAAAAAAAGGAGGAAAACATGGACACAAACAGTTTATAAATAAGGAAGGCTTGAAGCAGGGTTGAAGGGAGGGGAAAAAAAGGAGCAAGATATATTATGTACAGATACAAATTCTCTATGATGAATGTTATCGTTATATATATCTAAAAGGTACCAGAAAGTTTTTAAAAATGAAAAAATTAGTCTGGCAAGGGTGTGGTTGTGAGTTCAATCCCTGGTACCAAAACAATGAAATAAAAAATAGATAAACAGCTCTTGCTCCAGATGAATGTGCTTGAGGTTTGAATTTATGTTATCGACAAGCTTGGAAAGAACTGCAGGGAGGCCTTCTACAGTGAGGGGCTAAATCACACATCCTTGGGGC
Source organism: Cavia porcellus (assembly GCF_034190915.1). Classification (NCBI taxonomy): domain Eukaryota; kingdom Metazoa; phylum Chordata; class Mammalia; order Rodentia; family Caviidae; genus Cavia; species Cavia porcellus. Next base: position 22,317,467 of record NW_026947509.1, on the reverse strand, counting down.
CAACCTCTCACATAAGGTTCATGAACAGACTCACCAATGTCAAAATATTTTTGTACTCCAAGCACAGGAATATCTCCTTGTTCTGAGCTGTACAGAAAGGAGCCTCTTTCTGAAAGGAAAAGTTTCCAATTCAGTAAAGTCTACTCAGGAGGGCTCCCCACCAGTACCACCATAAAGCTGAGTTTAAAACTGAGCTGTTTGCCAATTATGGACGAACTGAGGAAAGATTGCGGGGGGGGGGGGGAATCAGTCAGCTTTTGTCCCCCCAGTCAAATAATTCAGCTATCAAAGTCCACAGTAGTTTCTTTGTTTTGTTTTGTTTTTTGGTACTGGGGATTGAACTCATAACTGTGGGCTTGCAAAGCAGGCGCTTATGCCACTGAGCTAAATCCCCAGCCCCACAGTAGTTTCTTTGTGCTTCTTTAACTTGTCTTTCACTGAAAATCAGTTGGTAGTTTTCGGTCATTCATTCTAGAATTATCCTTCAGGTGTGACAAAACATTCCACACTTGAACAACTAGACTTCACATAACAGCATCTGTAAGGAGCACCTGGAGGAACATGGCAGACACACTGACAGAGGTTGATGCCAACACAGTAGGGGGAAGGCGCAGCTAATGTACCTGCGATGGATGGATGGCCAGAACAGGCAGAACCAGGTAAAGAATGACGTCAACCCTGGGGGCAGCAAAGATGGGCGCAGGGTGGCCTCCAGAGGCAAAATTTTTCCCTTTATTTTCCACATTTCTGCTCCACCCCCTTTCCCTCTGCAAGGTATTTAACTCTAAAGGGACAGCAGGGCCTCCCAAAGCAGGACAGACCTGGAAGGCTATTATGATTTAACACTTCGTGTTCAGAGAGCATTTGGTTTACTTGCTCCTTTTATGAGGGACATCAAAGTAACTACTCATGTGTTTTGTAACTGTGGTCTTTGGGGATGCAGCTGAGAAGGCAGAAAGCTGAGACTAATTTGCAGCTCTGCGCTGCTTCTGTGTGAACTGAAGAGAAAATCCCTTTTTTGGTGCCAGACTTTTTTTCAACCTGCAAAACTGAGATAAAGATTCCTGCCTTGCATGAGACTTAAGAATAAATAACATAACCGACTTGTTAACAAAGGCCACTATTTAGTTAAACTCACTGTTTTAACAATTCTGTTATTTTTTAAAATCTCGGTCTACATAATAAGCTTTGCAGACAAATTTCGTAAGCAATAAGGACCAACCCCAATTTCCACGAGTCAGCTGTTCCGTCCCTAGGGGCCGGCCCACTTAGGGTGTTTTGTTTTGTTTTTTAATGGGTGCTTTTCTTTACCCTTTAAAAACGGTGGCGGCAATCAGGCTACATTCTCCGCCCTCAGCACTCAGACGTGTTAAAACGCTGCCACAGGGACCGAGCGAGCATTTAAACGTTCTGACTCAGGCGTCTTTTAAATCCTTAGAGCTGTCTTTACACGCTGCACTGAACGTTAAATTGATTTTACAGGTATTTTCACAAGATGTGACCCTCACAGGGCCTGAGATGAATCAAAATGCAGAGCGGGCTCGCCGGCGCCGACTTCCCTTTCGTCTGGGCGGCCAAGGATTCCCAAGGGCGAGGGCGGCCTCGGCGGACGGCGGACACCGCGGCCGCGGCCGGACCCAGCCTCCACCCGCGGCGCAGCCCACAGTCCCTCGCCACAAACCTTCACACCCCGGGGCGGCGCTGAGGGGACCGCAGCGTCCACTCCCCGCCAGCGTCCCGCTCCGGAACCTCCGACTCGCGCCCCGCGCAGGCCCTGGGGGAAGCCGAGGTCGAAGGACCGCGCGGGAAAGTTGGGGCAGGCGCAGGGGCAGAAAGTGCACGAGGCGACGTGGGGTGGGAAGGGCGGGGCGGCTTGGCCCCGCCCTCCAAGCCCCGCCCCTTCCTTGCCTGGCGCGCGCTGGGGCCTTAAGGGTGGGGAAGCGCGGGAGTTTGATACAGCTGTAAGGGCGCGCCCTCGAGTTCCCTGCGCGCCTGCTTGGTTCCTCATCTCCACCCTGCGGTCCCTGCTCAGGGCAAACGTTGTGAGGGGGTAATAATCGCGCACATTTGAGGGCCTGCAGTGTGAGTCAGGCGCTGTGCCAAGGTTTTGCTTCCCTGGTCTCGCCTCATTTAGTTCTTACAGCATTCGGCAGGGTAGTCGCTTTCATTTCGCTGCTTTCCCCCCTTTACCTCTCTCCTTCATCTCTTTGGTGCTGGGAATTAAACCCAGAGCATTTGTGCTGAGCTACATCCTCGGACTCTTTTGTTTTTAAAAATGAAATCTTGCTAAATCGCTGGGCGTGGTAGCGCATGCCTGTAATTCCAGCACTGGGGAAGCTGAGGCAGGAGGATCCTTGGGAATTCGAGACCAACCTGGTCTACGAAATGAGTTCAAGACCAGCCTGAATTGTATAATGAAATTCTTGCCTCAAAAAGACAAAAAAAAAAAAGGAAGATCTGGCCGAGTCACCCCTGGACTTGAATGTGCAATCCTCCTGCCTCAGCCTGTAAAAGCTCTGAGATTACTGGGTGTTTAGCTCAGTGGCGTAAGTGCCTGCTTGGCAAACGTGAGGTTGTGAGTTCAACACCCCCCCCCAAAAGTGCTGAGATTACAAAGGTGTGCCACGATGCCTGAGATATGTGTCTTAATTTTAAACGCAGAGTGCTCCCAGTCTCTGTAAAATTGATTGGAATCTACTCAGAAAGTGAATTAGTTTTTAAAATAACATGTTTGGACAGGCGCACCTGTAATCCCAGCCGTTTGGTAGGCTGAAACAGGTGGATCATGAGTCCATGACCAATCCAAGAAAGATGGTGAGAGGGCATCTCAAAAATAAAATTAGCTCAGCAGCATAAGCGCCTGCCTTGCAAGCCCATGGGTCGTGAGTTTGATCCCCAGTACCGATTAAAAAAAAAAACTTAAAAAAAGATAAAAATAAAAATGTTTGGCTGGGTGTAGTAGTGCGCACTTATAATCTCAGCACTTGGGAAGCTGAGGCAGGAGGGCACCCTTAGTTCAAGGCCAGCTTGGGCTACAATGGTGAGTTCAAGTCCAGCCTGAACTGCATAGGAAGACTTTGTCTGGAACAAAAAATAAATAAATAAATAAAATTTAAAAAATAAAGACATGAAATGGTGCTAAGTAGCTGAGATTTAGCTCAGTGGCATAGGCACCTGACAGGCAGGCACAAGGTCATGAGTTCAATACCCAACACCCCCCCCCAAAAAAAAGTTAAGTAAACTGCACCTAGGCTATCAAATCTTGCATCAGGGAAGCTGAGAGCCTGGGATGCTGAGGAAGGACCCTCAGGTTGAGGTGGGCTGGAAGATGGACAGCTTCAGCTTTTCCTTTAGTACAGTATGTAACAGGGGTGCTGTGGTTTAGTGCAGAAATTCCATAACCTCAGTGGCTTGTCAGCCGCCAGCTTTCATGTTTAATACTAGAGTGCTGTCATTTTCTAGGGCTTTTAAAAATCATTTATGCTTCAGTTCTATAGCTCAGCGTCATTAAATATCAGACGTAATGTCCCTAACAAACAGCACTTGGAATAAAATAGCAAGCTTGTTTGGTGACTCAGAGCTGATCAGAAACCAACAGAAATTTCTTGCGGAGAGCTTGTCAAATTCTCAAATGTGGGACTACAAAGCTCTGGCTGCACAGCTCTGGAGTGCGCAGGAGGAGGTGGAGGGGAAGGTGCAGATGCCTGTCTCCAGCAGCAGGGCTGAGGAGACAGCATTGGGAGGCCTTGCATGGGACCAGACCTCTCTGAGGAGCCACGTGACCTTGGGCTTCAGGTTCCTTATGTGTCAAAAGGAGGAAATAACATATTTCCAGTGGCTATAACCTCCTAGTGTTGATGTAATGATCAAATGAGATAATGGCTGGGGAAGTGTGTTGAAAGGACTCTAAAACGGAGGTATTTTAAATTGACACTTATTAGGTGCCTTGGGCAAGGCATAAAGATAAATATGATCCAGTCTGTACCCCGAAGAAGTTCATATTCTAGTTAGAAGATGTGCACATGGAAAGCAAACAATGCCAGGCAGCAAATAGGAGTCGGAAGAGCGGTTTAGATAATAAGTAGCAGGGAGACTTCAGGAGGATACTGAACTTTGTTTTCAGAACTAGAAAAGACAGTGAAATAAATCTTATTTTCACCAAGGGCCTAAAAGGAGTGAGAAAGTTTGGATCATTTAGAGGAAACATCCCATCAAACATACGCAGGTAGAAGCGGCATTCCAGGCCCAAGAGCCACAAAGCAGCAGCTGAAGTTAGCGGTTCTAAGGCTCACTCTGCCTGAGACTGGAAAGCTAAGCCTGTAGACCACCCTGGCAGCTGAAAATGCGGGGAAGTACTGAAAAAAGAATCTTACAGTCAGACTCCGTCTGGTGTTCTTGAGGCGGAAAGAAATGCAAGAGAAGCCCCAGAATCCACCCTACCACAGACGCACACACACGCACACATACACAAGCACACGTTTTTCTTTCCCTTTGTCTCTTTCAATGCCAATCTCTCTTCTTTTATCCAGAATTCTATTTTTTTAAAGGCATCTTGGCATATGGTATTTATTTATTTATTTTTGTACTGGGGATCAAACTCAGGACTGTGCTTGCAAAGCAGGCGCTTATGCCACTGAGCTAAATCCCCAGCCCCTTATTTATTTATTTTGATACCGGGGATTGAACTCATGACCTCGCTCTTGCCAGGCAGGTGCTTCTGACACAGCTAAACCCTGAGCCCGGCCTATCATATTTAAAGTACAATTCAGTAAGTTTAAAAAACTTTTTTTCAGTAAGTTTTTTTTTTTTTTTTAACAAAAATAAAACCCAGGGCCAGGGATTTAGCTCAGCGGCATAAGCACCTGCCTGGCAAGTGCAAGGTCATGAGTGTGATCCCTGGTACAAAAAGAAAAAAAAAAAAAGAAAAGAAACAAAAATAAAACCAACAAAACAAAACAGAATAAAGCCAATCAAGGGGCTGGGGATTTAGCTCAGCGGTATAAGTGCCTGCCTTGCAAGCAGGCAGTCATGAGTTCGATCCCTGGTACCGATAAAAACGAAAAAGACAAATAAATAAATAAATAAAGCCCATCAAAACAAAGCAGTGAAAGTGGTATAGAACTTCAAAACAAAATAACAGGAAATCAGCTATGGCCACTATAATATATCTTGTTATCTTCACAATAGTTGTCCATACCATCACAATTCAGTAGAAGTTTTGCTGTAACGATACATCAATGAGCCCATCATCATGATGAAGATGGTGGACATACATGTTGCCCTCTGTAATGTAACACTTGCGCTTCTTCCCAAATCCTCTCTACTTTCTCTTCCCTTGAATTAACCATGATGTGATCTGCTTCCTGTCACTAGAGATTACTGCACATTTTCTAGAGGTTTCCGTAAATGAAATAGAATAAAAGATACTCTGTCTGGGTTCTTTCAGTGTAATTACTTTGAGGTGCATATATGTGGTAATTCAGATCAATAATTCAGGGGTTTCTTTGTTTGTTTTTGTTTTTTACTGGGATTTGAACTCAGGACTTCACACTTGCCAGGAGGGACTATGCCAATGAGCTATCTACTGAGCTCATAATTTTTTTTTTTTTTTTTTTTTTGTCTTTTTCCTTTTTATTGGTACCGGGGATCGAACTCACCACTGCCTGCTTGCAGGGCAGGCGCTTATGCCGCTGAGCTAAATCCCCAGCCCCCTATAACTTGGTTTTTAAGTTCAGGGTTTTTACTGCTGAGAAGTAATATGAAATCTTTTAAACCATTTGGTTTTATATTTCACTAAGCACTTCCTTTGTTACTCCCAGGTACCCAGCTTAGAGAGTGGAACAGGGAGGCACTTGCCTTTTGGAAGAATGAACTCCTGAGCACTCCTACACTCTAGTATCTTCAGTAGTTTGTTCCATGAAATGCTCGGCCTGCAAGATCAGCCTCTCTCAGTGCTGTGCATCTCCCCTTCCGGGGCACCCTGTGCAAAATACAATTGTTCAGAATACAGTTACTCGATGCTTAAGGGATCGTTAATGGGAAAGCCGAGAACACACTTGAGTATTCCTGACCTGGACTCCTGCGAGGCCGGAAGACAGGAATGGAGAAAGATACATTAGCCATGGTTCCCATCCTTCATCTGATGTCGTGAAGATAATGCTTTTGGTCAAGTCTCTAAAAATATTCACGTATGTTTTTCCCTTGGTGATAAATGTAAATGGGAGTCTGCGGAAAAGTCTACTTAACCTTTCAGACTGAGGTAGCTCTTTGCTGCATTGTTTACAATGACAAAGAATGGAAATTTACAGGTGCTCCTACTCTAGCCAAAGAACAAAATAGGCTCCAGAGAGATTCCATTGAGCATTTAGTATTCTGTTTATGATACTAAAGGGAATCTTTAAGTAGAATATTTTCTCAAGCTAAAAATATAGACTTAAATAACTAGTTGTAAAATTAAAACGTTAAATTAGCCTTTGGAGCTTGGACTTGCTTAACAGACCAACTGTTTAGAAAAACTTTAAAAGTAAGCCAGAGCACTCTGAAAGTATTGAATAGATGATGATAGTATGGACTGAAAAACTAGTTTTAGGAATAAAAAAATTTACTTGCATCAAGAGGTTTTTGAATTCTTTTCAAGGGTGTTCAGGGAAAATGAAGGTATTCAGAGCGACAGCGATTGATGATTAAGCCAGAAAATTCCATGCCCATTGTAAGTACATGATTTGAAAAGAAAACAAAATAAAGAAAATATGTAATCAACCTATGGCATCAAAATGAAAATTTCAGAACAAATGTTCCTGATGTGCCATTTCTGCAATTGCTTAACACTTCTCATGGGCTTTCAAACCCTGCCCCTCACAGATTGAAGGGTCACCCCTTTGTTCACAGAAACTTGTGATGCAAACTGAGATGAGTCTGGTCTACTTTGAGACTCTGCTGAGAATTAGTATATACACTAGGCCTGGCCAGAAATGTGGAGCCCAAAGAAAGGCTGAGAAATTGGGCTAAAATGGGACAGATTGAAACAATTTTAATCAAAAGAATATGAAACTATAAATTCTTTTCTTGTTATTGTTTTCTTTCTTTTTGGTTTTTTGAGACAGAGCCTTGCTATATTCACAAACTTCAGGCTGGCCCTGAGCTCACTGTATAGCCTGAGTTGACCTCAAACTCTCAGTGATCCTCCTGCCTCAGTCTCCTGAATGCTGGGATTACAGGCCTATGCCACCACGTCTGGTCAGAAACTGTAAACTGATTCAGAAGAAGACTCATATCATTTGAAGGCTGGACATGAAACCCAGCATGTGCAGTTCTTGTTACAAATGCGTGTGTTGCTGGAACTCGGAAGCATGTGCCAGGCTGATAAATGTATTTCCTTGGATTTTACACCTATGGTGACACTATTGTATACTGACTTGCATATGAAAGAGATTTAAAAACAAAAAAAGATGTGTGAAGGGTCTGGGGGTTTAGCTCAGAGGCTCAAGTGCCTGCCTGGTAAGCATGACATCCAATCCCTGGTACCAAAAAAAAAACTATAAGAACCAGTGGAAAAAATAGATAGTCCAAAGGGTACTTCGTGTTCTATGCTTGGGAAGAATTTAATTGTGAGGTTTTTGGCTTTTTGAGACAGGGTCTCTTTATGTAGTACAAGCTGGCCTGGAACTCATTGTGATCCTCCTGCCTCAGCCTCCAGAGTGCTGGAATTATAAGTGTGCACCACCAGGCCCAGCATTACATTATTCATTTTGAAATGCCTCCTATGATTAAGGTTTTACAGCAGAAAAAGCAAAACCCTAAGAAAGTTAGCAATTTCATATATTTTCTACATTCTATTTATCAAAGGGAAGAAATTTAGTTTAGCTATTTACAGTATGCAACCATGGTAGTTAAGGAGATTATCACATCTGGGTTTCCCATGACTGGTGTGCTTAATAAACAAAGAATAATTCCATGTGATGAATGTGATCCTCATAAGTACTAATAAATACAAATTAAAACCCTAGGCATAGATCAGATCTGGAATTTATATATATATATATATATATATATATATATATATATGTGTGTGTGTGTGTGTGTGTGTGTGTATAATTTTTTTTTTTTTAAATTGGTACTAGGGATCAAACTCATGACTGCCTGCTTGCAAGGCCAGTGCTTATGCCACTGAGCTAAATCCCCAGCCCTGGAATTGATATGTTTCTTGGGAAGCATTTCAAAATTCATTTATTGGTCCTTGTATTATTTTTTAAACTTTATTTTTGGAAACAAGTTCTCTCTATGTAGCCCAGGCTGGCCCTGAACTTTTCACTCCCCAGGTCTCAGCCATCTGAGTGCTGGGATTATTGTTCTCTTTAAATGATTAACAATGGAAGGCTCTAAGGATGGGGAGCCCAACAGAATCACCCAAATCAGGGGTTATTGACCTGAGAAAGTCTGCTGAAGCCAGGGTGATATGCAGTGCATGAAGGGCAGTCTGTAGCAAGGTGGGGACTGAACTCCAAAGCAGATACACAGCTGCTGGGAGCTCCGGTGAGAGCCGGGTGGTGCAGAGGACAGACCAAGCCACGGCTACTGCGGGGCTCCTGGAGGCCCCGATGACAAATCCTCTGCCCTTCAAAAAACTTTAGGGACCCACTTTTTCACACAAAATATTGACTTTTATATTAAGTCTCCTGAATTATAAATGTTGGGAACCATTCATTTTGTTTATAGCAGCTTATTATTATTAAAGAGGCAGTTCACATGCATTGTACAAAAACAAATATAGGCCAACAATAAAACATATTGCCACAAATCAATCCATTACCACCTTAGCGCATATCCTTGCAGATCTTGTTCTTACAAGTACACAGACATTTTAAAAACAGAATGTGATTATCCTACATGTACGAGTTTAGAACCGCTTTACTGATTATTTCGAACTTTAATTTTGGTGCTAGGGATGGAACCCAGGGCATGCATGTTAGCAAGTGTTTTACTATGGCTCTAGTCCTTGATCCTCCATTCAGTAAATCTTCATCTCATGTAACCCCTGCCCATATTTGAAAATAAAAATAGGGGCTGGGGATTTAGCTCAGCGGCATAAGCGCCTGCCTTGCAAGCAGGCAGTCGTGAGTTTGATCCCTCGTACCGATAAAAATGAAGAAGACAAAAAAAAAAAAAAAAGAAAAGAAAGAAAGAAAAAAGAAACATAGCATATTCATATTTGAATTTTGTAATTGATCCCTAAATATATTTAATAGCAGTTAGTTTAAAACAGTAAGGAATCCAGGACTGTGCATTGTATCGTTATCATATTCCTAAAGTGCTTTCATCTAGCATACTGTTAACTTTTTTTTTTTTTTTTTTTTTTTTTTTTGTCTTTTTCATTTTTATCGGTACTGGGGATCGAACTCAGGACCACCTGCTTGCAAGGGAGGTACTTATGCAGCTGAGCTAAATCCCCAGCCCCGTACTGTTAACTTTTTAAAAAATCATACTGAAGCCAGGTGTAGTGTGTATGCCTGCAATCCCAGCACTCGAAAGCTGAGGCAGGAGGATCACTACAAGTTTGAGACCAGTCTGAACAATATAGTAAGTTCAAGGCCAGCGGAACTGCATAGCAAGATCCTGTCTCAAAAAAAGAAAAATATATGGGAAAAGAACCCTTCTTTTCTTTTCTTTTTTTTGTCTTCTTCCTTTTTATCGGTACCAGGGATGGAACTCATAACTGCCTGCTTGCAAGGCAGGCGCTTATGCCGCTGAGCTAAATCCCCGGCCCCCTGAACCCTTACTTTCTAGTTTTGTTCTGTTGCTTCCACCTGGTATCCTTTGGTTTGTTTCTCTATCCCCAGTATTTCCTATAAACAGCAAGTTACGTGTAGTATTTCTTCTGGGGAATGGAAAGCATCAAGAACATATTAGATGATCACAAAATACAGTGAATGTTCTAATTCTCTTACAGCAGGAGACACACTGCCACTAATCCCTTCCCAGTACATACTGGTTCCAGGAAATGGTGACTGTCCCTCCACACGGCTACATGTGCAGCTCCTAGGTTAGGGTCTGGGACTATTACCGGCACTGTAGGAATGTCCAACTGCCCACCTGCCATTTACTTGTTTTTAGTTCTTTTCTCCTACTACAGCGGGATTGAACCCGGGCTTCACACATGCTAAGCAAACACTCCAGCACTAACCTACATCCCCAATTCATGCTGTGCTGTATTCTTTTTTTTTTTTTTTTTTTTTTTTTTATCTTTTTCATTTTTATCGGTACCGGGGATCGAACTCACGACCACCTGCTTACAAGGCAGGTGCTTATGCCACTGAGCTAAATCCCCAACCCCTGTGCTGCATTCTAGGTCTTTATTTTTCTTCTATTTCCCCCTATTCTTCTCCTTTCCCACCTCCTCAAGTCAAAACACTTATATTTTCTTACAAAAAAAAAAAAAAAAGATATCCAAGCAAATAACAAAATAAACGAGTTTTAGTCCTCCATCTTGGGTTCTCTGTCCTGGAATTTAGCACACAGTTGGATGGAGGGCACTTCAACACCTCCGGATGCCATGACATCTCTGTCTCATAACTATGTTTCCCTAGTTCTGCTCACAGTGGACTGGAGGAGAAATCGCCTTCTACGCTGTCCTCATGCCAGTTCTCCTCCAGACATGTGCCTCTCCCTTTTCCTCCGAATCAGCACCACTTCTAGAACCTTCCACTGCTTTTTCTCTGACACCTCGCACCTCCAAATCAATCACACTGCAGGAAGGAACTCTCCTCTCAAGGGCTGCACTGCCACCGCTGCCACCACTGGTGCTCCCAGCCCTTTTATTTTTATTTAGCTGCTCACCAAGTTGCTTAATGGCCCAGGCCGAGCTTGAACTTGCGATCCTCCTAGCTCAGCCTACCAGAGCACTGGGATTATCAGTGTGCACCACCATGCCCAGCTGGCTCCCTTTTAATTTTTTGATGGAGACAGGCTCTGGCTAAACTGTTCCTGACTTTGGGCTTCCCATCCTCTCACCGTGGTCTCTGGAGTAGCTGGATTATAGGCACACACTGCCCGTGTCAACACCTGTTCAACACAAATTAAATCTATGCCAGAATTGATCATTTTATTAGAATTCACAAATGCTGTTTTTCCAATTCTATCATTTCTTTGGCATTTATTAGCTGGCATTTTCTTTCTCAACTAGGGTTCTCATTAACATTATAAAAAAGTCAGGCCCAGGCTGTAGCTGGGTTGTGGGGTGTGTGCTTAGCATGCACAAGGCCCTGGGTTCGACCTCCAGCACCAGGAACAACAACAATAATAATAAAGCTCAGCATATTTGGGGCAGGATTTAGCATGCTGGCTGCCTCCTTGTGATCTACGATCTAAGCCAGCCTCATCCCTCAGCACTGCACCCTACAGCATTACGTCTTTTATTTCTGACAATCAATTACTTTGCACTTGTTGACATGTGGTTGTAATCTTCTCAAGTCATTTTATGCGTGTATTCCTCTCCCTGGCTAGACTGTGACCTCCTGAAGGACAGGGATGGTCTTGCAATACATTTCCTCCTCGGCTTCTCCTAATGTTTCTAAAGGTACTTTGGTTACAGTTACAACTAATACATAAAAAAGCACTGGTAGGGCTGGGGATTTAGCTCAGCGGCATAAGAGCCTGCCTTGCAAGCAGGCAGTCATGAGTTCGATCCCCGGTACTGAGAAAGAAAAAAAAAAAAAAAACTAGTAAGAACCAAGAGTTATCATTATTGTTGGTCCTGTTCCTTGGCTTTCTCTTCATTTTCCAGTGTAATGAAGTGCTTATCTCACTGACAGTCAGCCTTTACAGGTTACTACTGTGATGAGATGGAAAGAACGAGAAGAAATAACCTTTATTCATCTTCAAAAGTTGTAAAATCATTATCCCACCATGTGACCTTGGGTGAGTAATCATCACTCAGAGTTTCTATTTCTTCAGTCATTAGAACGAGGTGACTGAAGTCGCTAAAACTATACCTCAGCCAGGAATGGTGGTGCCTGCCTGCAATTCTAGAACTCAGGAGGCTGATGCAGGAGGGTTGCTGAGTTCAAGGATGGGTTGGGGTACATAGTGAACTCAAGGCCAGCCTGAACCATACAGTGTGAGACCTTGTCAATAAATAAATAAGACTTCATTTGCTCTAATGCTTCAAACTTAACTAGCACTTTTTTTGATAGTTTTTTTGGTTGTTGTTGTTTTGTTTAGCTTTCTTTTGTTTTGAGACAGGGTCTTGCTCTGTAGTTCAGGATGACACTGAACTCATTCCGAACCCAGGCTGGCCTTCAACTCATGGCAATTCTCCTGCCTCAGCCTCCCTAGAGCCTTAGCACGTGCCACCACACTGGGCTTGTAACTGGTACTTTCAGTAGGTATTTTTCCTGACCTGACCTTCTCTGTACACACAGCATCTTGTCTCCTTCATGGCGTCAGCACTAACCTTCCCAAGTAAGACTGCAAGTGAGCAGGAGACAGAACAAGCCCCAGTGCTTGTCCTACCATGGCAGGTAGACAGGTCTAGTCCATGTGTCTCAGGAATAACTTGCTCTTATTTCTGAAGGTCAGGCCATTGCTTGTTAGTGGCACTGGGCACTGGACTCCAGGGCACCATGCATGCCAGGCAGGTGCTCGACCCCTGAGCTCTGCCCTCAGCCTAAGCCTGAGTCCCTCATGCTCAGGGCCGTGTGTGGATGTTCCAGGGCCTTTGTTTGACTAGCACAACAGAGGCCCAGTCTCTCTGCAAGGCGGAGATGATGTAGGGGACAGAGGACTGGGAGTCCAAGCCAGGCCAAAAGTACGAGTGATTATGAAATATGAACTAAATACAAATGGTTTTGCTCACCTGTGTTCTCCAATCTTTTCATTCTGTCCTATTGTTCTTTTTTTATTATATAGAGGTAGTCTGAAGAACCTCATCTAATTGGCTTTATGTGCCTGGAAATAGCTCTTTCTCCACCTCTACCTGAATGAAGGACAGTTGCCTGCCTGATTATAAACAGAGCCTTACCGTTTCACCCAGCCCTGAGATCTCCCAGCAGTGAAGGTGGAGACAGCCATATCTCAAAAGGGTGAGGCAGGAGAACCATCTTAGCCTCATTCTTCATAACCCACATTTGATTCTGTGGCAACCTGGGCTATCCAGAGTGAAGAGCTGAAATGTGCTGTCAAAGTCTGACCCTGAGACAGGAAGGTCTTCTAGGAGGTCAAAGTGAGCCTCGGAAACACAATGAGACCTGTCTCCAAAAACAAACAAAACCAAAAAAACAAACAAAAACCCCCAAACAAGTCCATGATTCTGTCTAGGGACCCAGAAGGGTTCCTAATTTTTCCATTTCCTTCCTTTTTCTATCTCAGATGACAATTTGATACCTGGGTGGCAGGTTGGCCAAACAACATCTCATTTTTTTGTGCCACTGGCACCATCTCATGATGACTCTCTCACCAGCAACTGCAAATTTTAAAGACACAGGAGGAGCAGTGTCCTAGCACGCAGGAAGACAGTGGAAGCTCCAAGTGCAGGGTCCACGTGGCAGCCTGCTGCAGGTGAAGTAGGGCACTAGATTGCTCTTGGCCACAGCCTGCCCTTTTTAAAGCATTACCACTCATTCTTCCTCTGGAAGAAGTCTAAGTAGCCCCCTGGCAAGGGCAGCATCTTGGGGAGCCCCAGGTGGTACAGATCAGCACAGACCTAGCAAGGAATCAGTGGGGTTAGGAACAGAAGGAAGCCAGAGCCAGGGTGAGAAGCAGTCAGGCAGGTGGCAGTGTGGACAGCCCGTGGGAAGAGCTCAGGGGACGGAAGCTAAAAGCACTCCTCTGCTTCCTCAAGGCTTGGAGCAGCCTGCAAGAACAATCCAGGTACAGGGTCTCTGCATTATGCTACTTCTAACAGCTCAGAAGCAGCAATCTCAGCTTGCAAACAAGCAATCTAGTCTCAGAACAGATTTCTCTCTCCAAAAACGTGCATTTCCTACGTCTGGCACCAGGTGATATGAACCTGAACTGTCCTCCTCACTCAGGCCCCTTCTGTGTAACTCCCGCGACACCTAGCATGGTCATCTTAGAATAGCCTCATCCCTACACCCTCAGGAGTCATCACTGCCTTAGGAAAACCATTAAATAATGCAGAAGTATCAGGATCAGAGATTACTAGATTAAATTGCCTGAAACTCATTTAGTCAACTGGCCTAAGGTAAATATTTATGAAATCTGTAGCAATTTGGGGTGGTGGTAGTGAAGGTCACTTTTTTTTTTTTTTTTTTTTGTCTTTTTCCTTTTTATCAGTACCGGGGATCGAACTCACGTCTGCCTGCTTGCAAGCCAGGCACTTATGGAAGGGCACTTATGTAGTTCAGGCTGCCTTAAACCCACTATGGAATCTAGCCTAGCCTTGAACTCATGACGATGCTGCTGCCTCAGCTGCCTGCGCTGGGATTACAGGGGTGCACCATACCCAGCTGTGTCATTTAAAAAAGACTTTAGCATTTTCACCTTTTTACCTATTATCTATTTAAACTTTGTTATCAACTGAATATATGCCTCATGCCTATTTGTGTTTTTTTGTGAAGAGGACTGAATATGCCTTTGCACCGAGCTACATATATCCCCAACCCACATTTCTAAAACATTTTGTTCTATTTTGAGACAGTGTCTTGCGAAATTGCTCAGGCTAGATTTAAACTTGTGATTCTCCTGCTTCAGCCTCCCAGAATGCATAGACTGTAGACATGTACCATGGCTGATATGTTGGCATCATAACACCAACACATTAAGTTAGGCCAGAGCATCAAAGTAAGTCATCTTGAGTTCCATTTTTCAAGACATCGGATTTTTTTTTTTTTTTTTTTTTTTTTTGAGACAGGATCTGGCTATGTAGTTCAGGTCGGCCTTCAACTCACTATATAGCTAGTCTTGAACTCATGGCAATCCTCCTGCCTCAGCCTTCTGAGTGCCTGGGTGACAGGCATGTGGCACCACACCCAGTCCAAAGCACCTAATTTGTAAAGAGATACTGGAATAAGAAACACAAAACATTATGTGCAAAGTGTCTGTACCAATTGTATTTATTGCTAGAATCTTTAAACTTTTTAAAAAGTGTTTGAAAAGTAGGTAACAGAAAAAAAGACATACACAAAGGTAGGAAGCAATGTTACATTTACAAAGTGCTGCAAATTTGAGAAATTTGTGTTACTGGTAACTCCTGAATGAATAGATATAAATCCTTGAAATACTCGGAGTGTGACAGAGAGGAACAGAACACCTAAATGGATATAAATAAAAGTACCCCAAGAGGGAATTTAGCTTTTGTCAAATTGCTCATGATGTGAACTGAACTTTAGGCAAGCAAGTTTTAGTGAACTGCTTTTAAGAAAGGTACACTCAGGTGAATTCAAGTTTCAGTCAAACCAACTGGAAGCAAAGGAACTTACTCCTCCTAGTGCCCCTAAACCTGAGTTTGGGGGTTACAGTGGTTATAATCTGGAACTCCACTGAAAGGTAGCTGGTCTGGAGTGGAAAACTACTACTAGGGAACCGAGTGTGAGTGACCTGAGACGAAGGGGGTGACACCGTGTGTGGGTGTGCGCAGCCACACACACCTGTACACCACACGAGCACACCCACGGAGACTGCACTGGGCACAGGGCTCCATGTACCTAAACACGCAAGTGAGCTGGCCTGAAGCTTCCTGGTCACACCACCCAGCGAGCCCACAACCACACAGGCCACTTGTCATCTTCCCAGCTAAGAAGAGCAACCAAGGACAGGGCCCCCATTCAGTGTACCTGGGCCTATGCGAGTCCCTGAGAAACAGGCAGTTTGGGTTGAGGCCCACGTAGAGCTGGCCCTCTTCCCCAGCAAAGGGATAAGGGGCTTTCCTGTCTTTAGAGAGGACAAGAAATTACTCCTGAAAAAAGCCTAGGGTTTCCACTTCCTCATCTAGGTACAGAGAGGACACTGGGGAATACCGGCTGGCCCTAGGCCTGCTGCACATACGGGTACAAGGGGATGAAGTACTCATGGCAACCGCTCCTCTTGTCATCAGGGACAGAACCTCACGGATACACACACACCCTAGAAACAGGCCAGCAACTGCTGTTCACAGAGTACTGGACCCTGCCCACTGCCCACACGCCAGGACCGGTCATCCGACTTGGACACCGCTCCCTCCTCCACAGTCCATTTGGAATGTTAGGGTCTTTGGGTCTCTGGCCTTTGGGGCTCTCCCCAGAGGGCTCTTTGGCCAGCACTGCAGAGCAAACTGCTTGCCTCAGGTACCCTTGGAAGGGCCCACTGGCCATGGGAGTTTGTCAACCTTGAGGACGGCAGCAGCAGTGACTCCAGCTCAGATATATTTGGCAGGAGGCTGTCGGGCACTGAGTCGCTGCATGTGACAGCCATGGCAGAGCAGGTGCCCGTCCAGAGGGAAACAGCAGCAGCCTTCCTCATCGCTCAGCTGCATTCGGCAGTCCTGGGGAAGAAGACACCTAGGTCAGCTCAGCCCAAGCTCCATGGACATCGAGGACCGCTTGGGAGTCAGCCTTGCTCCACTCCACCTGACTAGAAGAAAGGATAGCTAGCTAGGGCAGGTGGTCTTTCCTGGTAGAAAGGCTAGATGAGGGGGCTGGGGATTTAGCTCAGCGGCATAAGCGCCTGCCTTGCAAGCAGGCAGTCGTGAGTTCGATCCCTGGTACCGATAAAAACAACAAAAAAAAAAAAAGACAAAAAAAAAAAAAAAAAAAAAAAAAAAAAAAAGAAAGGCTAGATGAGAAAATACTTCATATGAACACCAGGTGTCGCTGCTGCAACAGAAATAATGAGCAAACCCCCATTTCCAGCAGGTAGGCAGCAGTCCCTAGTTTTAGAGTGTTTGCACTAAACTAGGACCACAGAGAATGGCTAGAGGACAGCACAGAGCATGGGTCTCACTATGTAACTCAGGCTGGCCTTGAACTCGCTGTGATCCTCCTGCCTCAGCCCCAAGTGCTGCGATTACAATTTACAAGTTTGCACCACCATGTCAGTAGCTTGCTGATTTTCTGTGCCCTAAACTTCCCATAGATGAAGGGGACTTGTAGGACTTGACTCTGCCCCTCCCTCCTCCCTTGCCATTCCAAATTACAGCCAACAGCCCTGGAGCCTGACACTCACCTCACAGTGGTAGCACTCAAAGTGGTAATCACGGTCCATGGAAATCACCCTCACAATGTCCTCACAGCCCTGAAACACGCAGACCCCCACGGGGATGAGAGAAGCATGATGTCCCAACTCCTCCTCCCTGCCAGGGACACCTCCTGACCCAGTAGAAAAATCACATAAAGGCTTCCAGACCCTCTAAGATCCAGTAAACCATCCACTGCTTTAACGTGCCTTTGCAGATCCTACTGTGGCTTATCCCCCACCTTCCTGGTGCTCCCAAGGCGTGGGGAAGCAGAGGGAGGGAAAGGGACAGGGAGTAAGAAGCGAGGCCAGGTTGGTCCAGTGGGATCCAGTTCCTCTCTACCTGCGCTCGCCCTCTACACGCTGACCTATCTGCCAGCCTTGAGCATTCTTCCTCCTTTTCCAGCCCTTGCTGGGACAGCAGATATGGAGCCTGGGCCCAGTGAGGCTATCACACACGTCCAGGCCCGGATGTGGGGGTCAGGGTGGTGGCCCCAAGAGCACGGTCACACGGGAATCTTCCAAGAGTACATTCCTGAGCACCACCACTTCCCCAGGGACACCAGGCCACAAGTCTCCACCCCTCCCCAGAGGCAGCAGCACTGGCTGCCCCACAGAAGAACCCCGACACACTGACCTCTGAGGGCAAGATGGGCTGGCCACAGGCCGCACACTTGGGGGCGTAGTTTCTGAGAGAGAGAAGGTAGCAATGAGATGAGGGTGGTGAATCCCAGGTCCCAGGCTCACACTGTGCCCCAGGGCCAGACTCACTTGTGGTAGTCAGTGACACAGTACACCTGGTTGGAGAAGTCCACGGTGAAGGGGACGCCGTCCAGGCACTTGTTGCAGACAATGCATCGGAAGCAGCCCGGGTGATAGGACTTCCCCATCGCCTGCAGGATCTGGCTCGCAAGGCGGGGAAGAGATTTCGTCTCCCTCAATCCCAGCTCCCCAGCTACACATTGTATCTCCTGCGTCTTCTACTAACCACATCCAACACCCTGCTGTCCTAGAAAATGTCATTTGAGGGGACCGTGTGTCTAAAAATAAAGGGAGAAACACTCAAAAACATATTAGAGATCATCGAGGCCAGTGGATTTTAATTCTGCCTCCAAAATTTAGAATCACCAGGAAGCTTTTTAAAAAACATTGGTGCAACCAGGCATGGTGATGCATGCTTATAACCCTAGCTACACAGAAAACTGAGGCAGGAGAATTGAAAATTCAAGACCAATCTAGACAGCTTAGCAAGACATTGCCTCAAAATAAACACAAAAAGGCTGGGACATAGCTCAGAGGGAGAGAGCTTCCCTTTATGCAAAGGGCCTGGGTTCAATCCCAATACATGGGGGGAGAAAATCAACACCTGGGTCCCACTGCAGACCTTTAATCTAAATATGACCTGCTAGTTTGCCAGCCAAATCTAATTCTTTTTTTAAAAACTTTTTCCTTTCAGTACTGGGAACTGAACCCAGGGTCTTTACACTAAGTTATACCAGCAGCCCTTTTTCACTCTTTATCCTGACATAAGGTCTTACTAAGTCACTAAGTTAAGCTTACAATGGATTTAAACCTTGGATCCTCCTGCCTCAGTTTCCCAGAGTTCTGGGTTCATAAGTGTGCCATCATGCCCAACTTTTTTTTTTTTTTTTAAAGTGTCTCATTATGTATCCCAGACCACCTTCAACTTGAGATCCTCCTGCCTCAGTCTCCCAAGTATAGGATTATAGGTCTGGGCTACTATGGCTGGTTTCAGTAATTCCTTTAAATGGAAAAGAAAACCGTTTCAACTGATGCCTAGCAGTAGTGGAAAAGGGATGACGACCTGGGACCCCACATTCCTTGCTCAGGCTGAGGGACTGGCTATGCCTGTGAAGTCCCAGAAGCCTGCGATGGACTCCTCTCCGGGCAGAGGGAAGCACTGTAAACAGCTGCTCTGGGGAAGAATGGCAAAAATGTGACTCATGTGGTGATAGGTTTCCTCCCTGACCTCTCTCAATATCCAGTTAGTCCCGGATTCTACCCTGCAGGCCTGAAGCTTCAGTCTCAGCTGATGGCACTTTTCTTACCTTCTCCAAAATCAGGTGACCACAGACGCAGCATTTCTCAGCTGCCTCCTGAAACCCTGAAAACTAGAGAGGAGACAGGAGGAGGAGGTTACCAGGCCAGGACTGCTAGATGGAGCTCCAGGGGTTCCAGCGTGGAAACTAGCTCTAGGTCCGGGGCCCTCACTCACCAGATAATCTTCCTCGCAATACACAGCGCCGTTGACACTGTAGAAGGCCTTGCAGCGCAAAGTCCGCCCTGGAAGCAGCGGAGAGGGGGCTGAAACCTGTCTGGGAGCCCAGATCCAGGATTTCTCCCCATCTGGTGCCACTGCTCCCCTAGGTGCACAGCACGTTTAAACCTGGGCTCAGTGGCTCCTCCTAAGGGTCGTGTCTCCTCCCTCCTCCAACAAGGTTTTGGCTGATGCAACTCCAATCTGCCCTGGAATCATTGCAGTCCACTCCTCTGCTTCTGTGACCTGAGCTCTTGTGTCCCCCAGACCAGTACCCACTAGGGAGCACCTGTCAGAGAGGCTGGCAAGGAGCTCAGCCCCAGGTGCTGTGCAAGACTGTCCCAGACCTGGCCCTCTGGGACATTTTAACCTGATAGTCTCTGCCTCAGCACAGCTACGCTGCTCCTTCCAGGGACAGACTCTATGGAGGCCAGGACCCTGGAGTAGCTGCTGGGCCCAAAATGCTTTGGCAAAGCCACCCCCTTTCCTGCTATACCAGGCTGCTGTTCAAGCTTGGAGGGAGGGCTCCAGAGTATCCACGGTCTGAGGTAGCCCAGGGTTTTTCACATGCAGGATGGCAGGACCATTTTCCACCTGACCCACACCCAGGGACTGCTCATCAGGGATGATGGAGAAGGGAGAACGGGTGATTTCCCCAGCTTCTACCTTCTTCCCAACCAAATCTCCACTTCTACCTCTGCACACTGACTGAGAAAAGCTAACTTAAGAGCTCCTGATACAGAGGAGGAAAGAGGCCCTGTAAAAAGGACAGACAGACAAAGGAACCTAAAGAAAACCAGGGAGAAGCTGGGAGAGTGAAAGAAAAGCTGAGTGCTGGAGTCAGACAGGCAGAGATAGGAGATTAAAGGTTTAGCAGGAGAATCAGAATGGGTAAGCAGCGGGAAGGGGTAATGAGAGAGGTGAGGGAGGGCAGGGTGGGGGAGTTAAGGCTGCCCGGCACACCCCCCCAGGACCTCCGAGCTAACAGCAGCAGTGGGCATTCCTGGAGCGTGATGTCATCAGCTTGGCACAGCCTGGTGGCCTGCACTCCAGTGAGGTGGCTGAACTCTGACCAGCCAAGAGAAAAACCCCCCTCTTGGCCCCCCATGGCTCCCTATTCCCCCAGCCCACACCCCGCCCTTCCCACATTCCAGCCTTTCATTGTCACCCCAGGCAACTCAGCTGCCCAAGACCAAACCCCACCAAGGAGAGGCCGAGGGCCAGGCAGGAGTCCAGGCTGGGCAAGCAGGGAAGCAGAAGAAAGAGGGAAGAAGGCAGGAAGGCAGGAGACGAGCAACAAGGGCTGGGGGAGCCAGGTAGAGAGGGGAAGCAAGGGAAGAGTTGGGGAATTGGGGGCTCCCACATGCTTAGTGGGGACACGGAGCGCCGAGCTGTCCTCCAGGCCCCTGGGTGTGGAGGGGCTGCCGCACTCACCGCAGGAGCAGCAGACAAAGCACTGGGTGTGGTAGAGGCTGTCGAGGGCCTGGCAGGCATTGCTCTGCCCATAGATGCCTTTGTTGCACTTGATACAGGTACCTGAAGAGAACAAGAGGTGGTCAGCTCACTCCCCACTCCCCAGCTAGGCTCCAGGATCCCAGGATTCACTGACTGCACTTTGGTGATGTGCCCAATGACACAGTCTCTCCCTCCAGAGAGGAGAGGGCAACGGAAAATGGGATACAGCAGGCTCTTGGCTGGGCAGATCCATTCCTGTTCACTCAATTACCCCGCAATTGTGCACACCACAGTCCAAGATACGGCTCTTGGTCTCTAGGTGCTTGGCGTCTGTTGAGAAAACATTCAACAGGCAGGCATGGGATGAATGGTCAGAGACGACAGTCACAGGGGCTCAGCAGCAGATTCAAAACAAGAACAACAAATAACTAACTTCCTACAGAAAGCAAGCCAAGCCCAGGAAGCACTGGGGGCTTTAGTTTCCCTGTCTGTAAAATGAGCTCTGTCCAGATACAGCAAGGTTTCTCTCCTCTGTGGCTTGCAAGAGGTGTCTCAGCAGTCCCAGGCTCGTGCACTAGCGCCTCTGGCTTAAGGCTCTGGCTCAGCAGAGGGCCCCAGGCAAGGAGTGAATGTGCTCAAGGAAAGGAGCAGGGTTGCACAGGAAGTGGAGAAAAGTGGCAGACTCCTAATGACCACGTGCCAGCCATCGCAGAGAGATGGCTGAGTTGCTCTTCAACATCTCTCTAGCTGGGTGTGATGATACATGCCCGTATTCCTAGTGCTCTGAGAAGCCGAGGCAGGGAGATCAAAAGTTTCAGCTCAGCCCAGGTAACTGAATGACTTCACAAAGTCTCAAAATAAAAACTACAGAAGGGCTGGGGAATGTAGCTCAGTGTCTAGGCCCAGTACCACACACACACACACACACACACACACACACACACATCCCCCACTAAGATATGCACCTGGGTCTAGCACCCGCCTTTCCTGGGTGTGTTCTCCCTCCCCTCCACTCCCCAATTCCAGGACCATGAGTGAGGGTTAAGGCCTGTCTCTGGGGAGCAGATCCCAATGGGCCGGCCCCACCTCTCTCCCGGCACACTGCCACACTCCCTGCCTGTCTGGGCCCATCCCAGGCTCTGCCCAGGGGCTTGGGAGCCTGTGCAGCAGCTGCAGCCACTGATGGGCCCAGGCCTGCCCTGCTCCCACCCTCTGGCAGCTGGGCAAGGCTGAAGCCAAGGAACAGGGCCCCTCCTGGGGTGGAGAGGACAGTGGAGCCGGCCTGGGGCACAGGGTTCTACAGCGGTTCCGTGACCCCTAAGGAGAGGAGGCCTCCACTTCTGAATTCACAATGTAGCCTCCTCATGGAAGAGGACACTTGCCCAAGAGTGCCTGCCAGAGAGTCGCATCAGAGTCGTTCCTGGAGAAGCCTGGGACATTACGGGCAGACTGCAGGGGAAACTGCTGGGGCGTGTTTGCCTCACCTCCTCTCACCCAGCTTGCCCACACCTAGGTTCTTCCTGCCATGTTACTGCACTTTCTCTGTGTTCCTTTCTTCTTTTTTGGCTCAGATGGTTTGGCTAAAGAGACTTCTTTCCCAGCTACCTCTCCAGGGCCTCCAAAGGAAACTGCTAAATGGGCCCTGTCACTTAGTCTCCCTTGATCAAAGTGATTTAGCATCATCTCATCCAGGCTTTCCTCTCTGGAGTGGGAGAAAAGAATGGGCAGGAGGTGGGGGGTAAATTAGGCAGCCCCTTCCCACCAGCTACCTCATAACTTCCTCCCCAGTCAGTCCTAGTCAGGCTGCCATCCTCTCCTTGTTCACATCTCTAGCCGGACTCCAATAACCCTGGGTCCCAGGCAGGGATAATGGCTTGGAAAGGTGGGGAGGAGGGAGGAAAGGTCTGGAAAACTGAAACCCTCACGTCCTGGCAGGGGTGGGCAGGCTGGAGCGCTCCTCTTTACACCCAGATTTGCACTGCTTTACCTAGGAAGTAGTGCCTGCGAATTTCGACTAAAGGATTGTTCCAATCCCCGATGGCCTCCTTAGTTGAGGCATATAATCGATGTATCCTTGAACACAGCGAGGAAGGGAAGCTGCATCCAGGTTTCCTTAACAGCAGCAGAAAGGAAGGAGCTACTGCTGGCCTGAATTTTGAGTATGTGATGGCCAGAATTCGAGACCAAATTATGTCTGGTGGTCAGGGAGGGTCGAGTTCCATCTAGGGATGGTGTCTGACTTGCAGAGGACTGGCAAAACAGAGGCTGGTACCACAGGGTCTCTGCTTAAATGCCCACGGTGAACCTCGCCAGAGGGACTGGGGCTGGGTAATACTTGAGTTCCTGGTTTCCGTTCCCGGGCGCTCCATCCTTCCTCCTAAGGTCCACTTCCCCGACAGCCAACATTGTTCCGCGCGCGCTAGGAAGCGCCCCATTCCGGGCGCGCGCACCCCACCCTTCGGCGGGCCCCGCCCGCGGGCACCTGGAGCGCCGGGGCAGGAGTCGGCACGCACGCGGCCCGCCCGCCCCGCGCATTCCCCGAATTCCTGCGGGCGGAGCCTGGCCCGGGTGGGGGCGCCGCGCGCCAGAGCCTGTAGGGGCACATTGGTGACGGGGGAGGGGGGCTAGGGGTTCGGGGAGCAAGGGAAGGGGGTGCTCTCCCTACCCGGGTCCCCTCCCCACAAGGCCTCCTATTGCTAAAACTGAGGCTCTCTAATATTTGAAACTGGGACTCATGAGATAATCGACGGGGTCAAATTTATCAAGGATGAGAAGTCCTGGTCCATTTGAAACCCGGTAGGGAAAGAAAAGCGCTCTGGGATCTGCCCATCTATCTCTCTAGCCTCTTCTCTAACCCACCGTCTCCATCACCAACCCCCGGACACCAGCAATTCGGGCCGTCGGGCACTGGGGAGTCCAAGGTGCCTCCCTCCCCCGCATCCTAGCCACCTCTGTCTCACCGAAGTAGTCCTCTCGGGCTTCCGGCTCCCGCATCCGGGCTCGGGCCGCCTCTGGAACGAATGTACTTGGTAGCTCCTCAAGACCCGAAGGCTCAATCCCCGAAGGTTCCCGGCGGGTGCCAACCTCTCGGCCCCCGGCGCCCGCCGTCAGGCGCAGCAAAGAGGAGAGCTCATCCTGGTATCGGGCGCCGGCCGCGCAGTCCCCATAGCCAGTCACCGAGTGTCGTCCGGGTTGCGCTCCACGCCTCTCCAAGGGCCCCGCTGCTGCCCCTCCGGCCCCGACTAGAGCCCCGGGGCTGCCCAGGGCCGGGGGATACGAGTGGCGGCTTTCCTGGCAGCCGAACCCGGCTGGCCGGTGAGCGCACAGTCGGTCCAGGGCGGCGTGGAGCTCCGGGTAGGCGGACGGAACCCCTCCAGGGGAATAGCCCCCCGGGGCTCCGGCCAGGGGTGGCCCAAACAGGCATGGTCCCGCGGGCAAGGGGCTCCCGTGGCGCTGGTCGTAGCCCATGCTGATGCCGCTGGTGCGGTTGCTGCAGGGCCGGCTTCCTCCGGCTCCGGCCCCCGCGCCGTCCAGCAGCAGGCTGCCCCGTGGGCTGGACGGCTTGCTCGCGTCGCTGGCTGAGCTACTGGCGAAGCTGGAGCGGGGGCTTAGGGCTGGGGCTGTGGTCTCCAGCCGGAAATCAGGGGGTAGTGACTGAGGTAGAGGCAAGGCCCGGGTGGGCGGCTGTCCCCCCGGAAAGGTGCCTTCGTAGCGCTGCGCCTCAAAGGAGCCGCGCGGATTCCGCTCCGCGTCCAGGGGCCCTTGCTCTCGGGCAGGCTCCAATGGCTCATCCCCTGAACCCCCGGTTGCTCCTCGGGGCCCTGATTTCCTGGGTCCCCCCAACCCACTCAGGCGCCCCTTGCCCGGCCCGGGGGTCCCGTCAGATCCAGACCGGGTAGCTTCACCCTTTCTGCGGCCGAACTTGGCGCTGCCGGAGTCCGAGAGTCTTAACTTCTCCAACAGGCGACTGGCTTTCTCCCCTAACCGCTCCATGCCTTTGGTCCTGGGGCCTCCAGCCACCTCCCGCCCGGCACCCTGCAGCGCCTCGGCTGCGGGACTCAGCTTCCCTCAGGGCACAAGGCAGGCACTCGGGCTTAGCGGGCGGCCCAGGTGCCTGGCGCCGGGAATCCTGCAGCATCCCCCGGCGGGAGGGGCCGCGTCCCCCAGGGCATCTGGGGCTAAGCGGGCCTGGAAGGGCTGTCCCGGCCGCAGGTCTATCTGTTCACGCGTCGACTCTCCGAGCAGCCCGACCGTTCTGGGCCCCCGCCCCCTCTTCTCACACTCGGCTCAAAAGGAACTTCTCTCCCAAACTTTTGTCTGCCTGGCCGGATCTACTTTCCTGGAAGGGCGGAGCGCAGTGCGTCCTGCAGCTCTGGGGGTGTCTGCGCACGGATCCACGGTGCGTCGCGGGGGGCGCTGGACCTGTGGTGCGTGGTGGGTGGAGATCTGCAGATTGGAGCCCAGAGGAAGGCAAAGGCCAGTTTGGGAGCGGCGACCCCAATATTCAGGAACTGGAATGAGAGAATGTAGGGGAGGGAGAAGGAGGACTCTTTGTTTGCAGTTGGAATGCGCGGAGGGGCACGGTGGAATGTCGCGAACCCAGACGGGACGACTAGAGAGGCTGGTTCTGTGCAAACACCGTGACTTTGTTTCTAGTGTCGGAACTGTGGGAGATGGAAAGAAGCTGGAGCAGGAGCGGCAAGACAGGGAGAGAAGCATAGAGAGGAAGACAGGGTAAAAGGAGAAAGGCAGATACGTAAAGAAGCTCAGTGACCTGGAGGGAAAGGTAGCCCCGAAGAGTGAAGAATCCCACATGGGGAGGAGGAAGACGGCGAAGGAGAAAGCTGGGGAAAAGGGGATTGTGGGAGGACAAAGGAAAGAACAAGTTAATCTGGAGCACTTGAGAAACACGGAGAACCTGCAATAAAAAGACAATACTTTCTGAACCCACAGTTCTGTGATGGTGAATCAGGGAGGTGAAAGATATACGTGTTTGCAGAAGCAGTGAAAAGGAGGGAGGAAAAGGTTTGGGACTGAAGCATACCTGGGGAGGACAGGTGTGGATAGATAAAAACATCTAAGAAGAGTCTTGGGACTCATCGCTACCTTTAGGGTAGGAAAGACAGAGGGCTAGACAGACACCCCCTGGTGTTGAGAAATGAGATTTTTAGCAAATATTTCAGGTGACTAGAGGGGTAGGTCTAGTTTTAGAGCTGGTGAACACCTCCCCTCTCCCCTTTGTATTTAGATAGTAAATGAATATGAAAATCACATCCAAACTATGCATACTATTTTCATCTCATACTGGACACCTTTTATATGAGTGTATGCTTAGAAAACAGGAAAATAAATACCTTTGGAGGAATTAATTTGGTGCAAGTTATTTGGCTCCTTCAGCCAAGATACATTGTTACTAGGACCTCATCTTCCCTGAGAATCACTGTTTCCCAGGCCAAGCTGACAGCTCTTCCCAGTTCCCGGGAAGTTTCCTATCAGGTGGAAGGGAGAGGACCAAAAGCACCCGTCACAGAGAGGGGCTATCAGGTTACAACTAGAACCCATTGCGAGCCACATCCTCAGAATTAACGTTGAGGGTCTCCCTCCTTTCCTGACTCCAGACAGGAAAGAACAGAGATTTTTCATCCATTTATTTACATTTGATCCTTTGAGATCCTTTCCTAGATTTTTCTAGGAAAAATTTGAGAGATCTACCCCGGAGTTGGTGGTGGCTACACTGGACACGGCTGGGATAAACAGCTTGCCTTTTCAGGGAACGATAGAAAGCTGAGATGAAGAAGTGGGGTACCCTGATATGGCATCCTCCATAGTGTGCATCACCTTGTGGTAGCCACTCCACAGTTGAAGCTGTCATTGGGAGCTCTTTAGGCCCTCTTCATCCCCAAGCCTTTAATTATTATTATTTATTTATTTATTTTGGTACTGAGAATCAAACTCAGGATCTTGCGCTTACCAGGCAGGTACTGTGCCGCTGAGCTATTTTTTGGGATTTTTTGTCTTTTTTAAAAAATTTGATACCAGGGATGGAATTCACAACCTTGCACTTGCAAAGCAGGCACTTATGCTGCTAAGCTAAATCCCTCGTGTGCTGCTGAGTTATATCCCTGCCCCCAACCTTTAATTATGATGTACATATTCAACTGACAGTCATATCTCTAGCCCAGACTTTCTTAGACTAAAAAACTCAAAGGAGCCGGGCGTGGTGGCTCATGCCTGTAATCCCAGCACTCGGGAGGCTGAGGCAGGAGGATCGTTGTGAGTTCGAGACCAGCCAAAGTTCAACCTGAACTGCATAGTGAGACCCTGTCTCAAAAAGACCAAAAAAAGAAAAAGAAAAAGAAAAAAACACCTCAAAGGACTAGTCAGGAGGCTGAGGTAGGGGGAGCACATCCTGGGTGGGCAACTTAGTGAAATCCTCTCTCAAAAAGTAAAATGCAGGGGGCTAGGGATTTAGCTCAGTGGCATAAGCTCCTGCCTTGCAAGCAGGCGGTCCTGAGTTCGATCCCCCTGGTACTGACAAAAAACCCGAAAAAGCAAAAAAAAAAAAAAAAAAAAAAAAAAAAAAAGTAAAATGGAGAGTTCCCAGTTTTCCCTATCTTGGACCTATCTCACCTCAAGGTTTTACCCTACAAAAGTCCCTAGAAAAGATCGAGTCTTTGGCAACCCACTCAGGATCCCTTTTGTCTCTCTCAATAAATATATTCTACTCTTAAAAATAAATAGGGGCTGGAGATTTAGCTCAGTGGCATAAGCGCCTGCCTTGGAAGCAGGCAGTTGTGAGTTCGATTACCGGTACCGATAAAAAGGAAAAAGACAAATAAATAAATAAATAAATAAATAAATAGGCCAAGGCTGTAGCCCAGCGGTACAGCACCTGTTTGGCAAATGCAAGGTGCTAAGTTTGATTCTTGGTACCAAAAACTAAACAAAAAGGGAAAATAAATAAATGGGAAAAAAAAAAAAAAAACAGAAATGGTGGCATACACCTGTGGTGCCAGCACTCTCAGAGTTGTATTCCAACTTCAAGCTCAGCCTGGGCAACTTACAGAGACCCTGACCGCAAAAACAAACAAAAAACAGGGTGGGGAAGATTTAAGTCAGTATGAAGGTTCTGGGTTCAATCACCGGTGTTACAAAAAGTAAAAAACAAAAGGGCCAGGCATGTAGCTCAGTAGTAGACTGCCCTGAAATCAGTCCCCGTTGTCACACACACACATCCCAAAACTTGTCCAATGACTACTAGCACTTTCACCTTCTGCAACTGGCTTCTCCAGCATTCCTGGAACAAATGGAACCGTAACCACTTAGCAACTTAAGTCAGAGACCTGAGTGTC
The DNA here is from genome assembly GCF_034190915.1 of Cavia porcellus. Classification (NCBI taxonomy): domain Eukaryota; kingdom Metazoa; phylum Chordata; class Mammalia; order Rodentia; family Caviidae; genus Cavia; species Cavia porcellus. The sequence continues at coordinate 22,289,219 of NW_026947509.1, read as the reverse complement.
AACCCTATGTTCTCGTCCCTTAACCTTTTTTTGTCTAAGACCGGATCTCACTCGCAGTTCAGTTCAGGTTGCAGGTTGGCCTTGAACTCACTTTGTAGCACAGGCTGGTCTCAAATTTGCAGTGGTCCTCCTGCCACTGCCTCCCACGTGCTGGGATTATAGGCCCGTCCCACCATGCCTACTAGCTTATCTTAACCTCATATCCTATAAATCACCAAGTCCTATGAATCAATTCTGCTTCCTAAATATCTTTCAGATCCATTCTGTCTCATTGGCACTATACGCTGTCAGGCTACCATCTTGTCTCCTGAACCACTATTGCAACTTCCACTGGTCTTGGTTACACTGAGTACAAGTGATTCTCCTCATGTATAAAACTGGTGATAAAAAAGAAAAAGACAAAAAAAACAAACAAACTGGTACCTCATGTTTTCTGTTTAAAATTTTAAATGATTTTCGCTGCCCTGACCTAATAGCTGTATTTTTTTTTTTTTCCTGAAACTGGGGTAACTTCTAAACAGCTGTATTCTTTAAGGTGGTTGGGGTTTTTTTTGTTGTTGTTTTTGTTTTTGTTTTGTTTTGTTTTTGCGACAGTTTTGCGAGGCAGCCCAGGCTGGCCCAAACTCATGGGAATCCTCCTGCTTCAGCTTTTCAAGGGCTGTGATTACAAGTGTGGATTAGCACACCCAGCCTCTTTAAAGTGTTTTTTAAAGGTCTCCTCTCTACTTCTCAGCCTCTTCTGTCAGCATTTTGTCCTCTCGGAACAAGTGTGCAACAAATTAAATCTTCTCTTGTACTCCCTCTCACTTTTAGACCTTTGCATCTGCTGTACCTGCTAAAAACCCTTTCTTGGCTTCCACCCTTCTCTTGGTTAAGTCCTCCTCACTTTTCAGGCATTAGGTTAAACAGCACTGCCTGTGACTTTAGGAGTAGACCAGCTGCCATCGCATGCCCCCCACCCCAACCCCACCCCTGTGACAGTTCACTTCATTGCTTACTCAAGTGTCTGGCTTCCTGACTACACAGTCAGATCTGATCCTATAACCTCATAGTACGTCACTCCTAGTAAGCAATTAGTATCTGTTGCATGATTGACTGAGTATAAAGCCATTTTACTTCTCCACCTGTATGTGTATGCATAAACCTTCCCCAAAACACAGCTTGGCTGAAAGGATTGAAAAACAGCCACAAAGCAGGAGAAAAGCTGCCAGGGAAACATGGGAATTCATTATTCTTTAATTTCCTCATCTGTAAGATGGGAATGATAAAATCTTCCTTGTATGACTCAATAAACAACAGCTATTGTATCTACAGCTCAGAATCACGTCCAGGGATGAAACTGCCCACCAGGGGGCAGTATGATGCTGGGCTGCCTGTCTTTCCACTGCAGGCAGAAAAGGCCAGCAAGTCTGGGGGAAACAAGAGCTTCAGCCAAGGCTGCTTCCCCATGAGCTTTGTGTGAGGGATGGGGGCACAGGGGACCAACTCAGTGACCTGGACTTGTGTCAGGAAGGCCTCATGCGTCTTAGACAGCCCATTTTCCCTTCCTCATCCCGGGCTCCTCCACCCAAGGCCCTGTATGCTCATGAATAGGCATTTTCTGGCTGTGCGTTTCCCCACTTTCAGAGAAGTTCTCTTATTCCATCAAAGCCTATATTAAGAACAGAGGCAAATCTGCTTTGTCAGACTGCAGAGGGCATCTTATTATTTTGAGAAGCCTTGTGGCCATCCATTTCTGGGACACAGAAGTGGTGGAAACCAGAGTTTATTCTTGGTTATAGATTTCACTCATCCTTTTCCACCTTGATTTCAATGAATGAGTTCAAGTCAGGACAGCAGGTTTTGTGGGACTGGTCAAAAGATGGGGAGACAGGTCCATTCTCATTGCCTCCTTCTTCTTCTTCTTGGAAATTAGGATTGTAAAGCTCTGGTGGCAGAAGCTGGACTTCAGCAGAAGGCAGTCTGTCTGAGGGAGGCCCGTACACACGGTTGGCTTTGGTGCCATGTTTCGAGTTAGCATCCAGGTGGTAGCAGAGCTCTGTGAGGCGCTGGGCCCGAAAACGGGGAGGACGGGCCACCCAGACCCCTGGCTCATTCAGACTATCCTCTTCATCCGACATCAGCTCTTCAGTCACGTCTTTCCACAAGCGTTGGTCCTCAGGTCCGAAATGCCTCATGATACTGGATCGGTTGGCAAAAAGCTAAGAAGGAACCCAGGATAAACAGCAGGAAGAAAAACAAACTGGGTTACAATTGGAGAAAGGATTTAGGTGGGGAAGAAGAAGGCTGAGTAAAACCTGTGCCTAGGGAAACCCAGGCCTCGGTCATGTGTTAGAATCGGCTCACCCTCCTTCTCCGTCTGCCCATGTTCCTGGTGGTCAGTCCTATTCTCAGATGCCCTTTCCACTGGGCTTGTTAAAATTTAGAGTTAAGGCTGAGGATGTTGCTAGTGATAAAGCACTTGTCTAACATGCATGAGGCCTTGGCTAGATTGCCAACACCACCACCAAAAAAAAAAAAAAAAAAAAAGCATCTTCAGAGAAAGGCCTAGAGACCTACCCGGTATCGACGACTTCGAAGTTTCTTTTCTTCTTTTTCTTTCAGACCTTTAAAGGGATTTAGAGAGTTTCGGTACTCACGCCTCTTGGTAAGGAAGTAAGCCACGCAGGCTCCTGGAGGATGGGAGAGGAGAGAAAAGGAGTAGGGTCCTCCAGAGTGGCCCTTTTTTCTGCCTTCACACTGCTGAATGGGAGGTTGGCATCACTAGACAGGGGGCCTTTTTGGCATAACCACTGGCATCTCACTAGTCCTTTTTGGGGTAGCACCCTGTGTCCACCTCTAGCACTAATTCCCTTGAGCATCTCCACCTGCTCTAGCTGGGTGGTCACAGCAGTACAGGTCTGGAATCCCCAGCTGCTTGGGAGGCTGAGGTAGCAGGAATATAAGTCTGGGCCCAGACTGGACAATTTAAAGAATTTTTTTTCAAACTGGCCTTGAACCCGTGATCCTCCTGTCTCAGGCTCCTGAACGCTGGAATTATAAGCATGTGCCACCACACTGGCTAAACTAAACCTTTGAAAGGACTGAGGAGGTAGATCAGTGTAAGAGTGTCACTGAGTTCAATCTTTATACTGGGGAAGAAAGAAAAGAAAACAGCAAAACCTCATTGCTTCTGCATCCCTTCCCACATTAAATTGATCTCTACTGCCACTCTCCCAACAGCTGTTTCCAGGACTCTTTAGCACAATTTTCATAATACTTCATGGTTAGGAACAAAAGCAAAAGTGAGCAAAAAAAGAAACCCAGGGCCTAATATTTAGGGACAAAAAGGTAAGCCTGGCCTCTGACCTCAGATTCAGGCCCCACATAAACATAATACATGGTGTATTAGCCCTTTTCCCATTTTCATTTCAGACTGAGCAGAGGAATAAAAGGGCAATTGGAGGTAACCCTATAAATGTATCGCAGTTGAGAAGCACAGCCAAAAAACCTGCAGTGTTTTTAAAATGCACCGTTTTCCATCTTGCCCGTTATGCCCCTTCTCTGACTGAGAACCAAGGAACAGGAGCCGAGCAGAGAAGGATGGACGGGGGTGAGAGCCGCTGTCTCACCTTTCAGTTCCTTGTCAGTGTAATTGTGGGGACTGGTCACCAGCTCCTGCTTGAGCTTTTCCAGAAGGAACTTTACAACTGAAATATTCCAAGAGGACTTGATGCTACACAGAGGACAGAATGGAGAAGGCAGTCAGCTCTTTAGGAGCCAGACAGAATCCCCAGCACCAGGCAGCTTTGTGGCAAAACCTCCTCCATCTAAGAGCCCATAGCCCCGGCACCAGTGAGAGCCGGGCGTTGGCCTGGTTGCACTGGCGCGTCTTCCCCACATCCTTTTCCTCAGCAAATACTCAGGGCTCTTTTTACAAGGAACCGTACCTTTCAGACCCATTGAATCTCTTCTCATTGGTGATGTGGTTATGCACATTGTGGACCAATTTCTAGAGGGGAGAAATAAAATCAAAATCAAGCCAGGAGTGGAGATAGTGAAGCTCTCTTCTGATCCCGAGATGGAAAGGCATTATCCCAGCCAGGTGTGCTGGCTCACGCCTGTAATCCCAGCACTCTTGGAGGCTGAGGCAGGAGGTTGATAAGCTGCAGCACAGCCTGGACAATCTAACAGTTTAGCAAAACCCTGTCTCAAAATAAACAATAAACAGGGCTGGGATATAGTTCAGTGTGAAGGTCCTGGGTTCAATCTCCAGCCCTCTCTGCCTCAAAAAGCTTTGTTCCTGTGGGGTTCTTTGCCTGAGTCCTTTCCACAGCCTAGATCCCATCTTTGCATCTTTTTCTTAGCCAGAGTTTAGCCAATGGGGCATTTTGTTTTCCTCCTTTCCCTTGACCCTTTTTTTTTTCTTTTTTTGTCTTTTTCCTTTTTATTGGTACCAGGGATCGAACTCATGACTGCCTGTTTGCAAGGCAGGCGCTTATGCTGCTGAGCTAAATCTCCAGCCCCCTCCTCCTTTCCCTTGAACCTTTAATTTGGGTCAAGACTCCAGAATCAAACTTGGTCTACTTCTGCTTCTGAGTAATGTATGTAATCACTACAACAGTGGGCCTCAAATATTTCCATAAAACCCCCTTAGTGGCAGGAACCAAGCAAATATATACCAGGGCTACTGCACCCCCACCCCTCTACCCCTACCTCTGCCCAGTACTCAAGAGCTGTAGCACTGAGCTACAACCCAGCCTCAGCCTCTCAGAGTGCAAGGACTACAGATGTGCACACCTGCATTGAGTGAGCATTTCTTAAAACTCTGTACTCTTGAAAATTTTAAAATCTTTTCCAGGCTATATCTGTATTTCTTTGAATATAAAAATGTCTTCTGAAATCTTCTAGTAAAATTAATGACCCAGGAAAATGCCCAGCTTTGGCCATGGCTTTATATATCCTTTGGCACATAATCACTAGTCCCTGAGGCACACACATCATAGTCTGAAAACAAAAATCTAAAATAGCAGGAATGTGAATTGGGAAGCATACTGAGGACTCTGTCACCAACTACATTTCAGGTCATTAAGCAGGCTGTTTTGTCTTTCAGTTTTGCTCATACATATCTAACAAACACTTCTCCTTTTTGAGTCAGGTTATTCTATTGAACATTTTGAGGGTGTTTTGTTTTGTTTTGGTTTTGAGAGAGGTCTAATTATGTAGCCCATGCGGGCTTCACACTTGCAATCATCCTGCCTCAGCCTCCCAAACATTGAGACTACAGATGTGTACCGCCATGCCCAGCTTACTGTTAGAAAGTTTTGCCTTACATGCTCCGAAGTCTGACTCCCATTTTGCTCATAAAATCATCAGAAATAGGAGACTCTCTGCTTTGCCTATATCTCTCTTGTAAACTGGCACCTGCAGCTGAATCTAACTTATTAGCTGAGGTCTGGCAGGGGGAGTGTTACTGCCAGGAATAGAACTCTATACTTCTATGAATAAAATCCAAGATAATGCAATTTCTCTCCTCCTTCTTGTTAAATGCAATACTTGAGATTGAACCCAGGTCTTCTGAAATCTTTTAGCTAGCCCTTTTTATATCTTATATTGAGACAAGGTTTCACTAAGTTGTTGAGTTACCCTAGTTGTATTCAAACTCAGGATACTCCTGCCTCAGCTTCCCAGTGTGTTGAGATTATAGGCACACATGCACCAGTATGCCCAAGAGGTGCTACAATTTTTAGCAACCCCATGGCCACTTATAGTATTACAGAGTTCATACTGCAACTTGTACTTTGAACATTAACGCAGAATTTTATATTTCCTCCAATTAGATTTAATTTTGTTGTTTCTGATTATATTTTCTTTCTTTTCCTCTTCTTTCCTTCCTTCCTTCCTTCCTTCCTTCCTTCCTTCCTTCCTTCCTTCCTTGCACTTGCCAGGCAAGTGTTTATGCCACCGAACTATCTCCCCAGCCCTCCGATTATATTTTCATCCCAAGATCTTCAGTTGGTAGAAGTTGCCCAGTCACAGACTGACAGATTCATATCCTCACCTAAGAGTTTGGCTCTATATCAAGAAATCCCCAATTTCTCCTCCTGCCTCCTTGGCTGGGTGACCATATCACTGTGGAAAGTACTATTATCTCTTCATAGCTAGAGTCTCCACTCTATAAGAAGGACTGTAATAATACTGACTTTCTATTTGATATAGTTAGCTTACTCTGTTACAAGTCCAAGCATAAAGACTGGCAAAAAAAAAAAAAAAAAAAGCAAGAATTTGAGAGCATTTCCCAACAACATAAAAAAAGGAAGTTATACAGCTTCTAAGCAAGTGGTTCAGAAGAGAAGAAGTGATAAAAATCAAACTAGGCTTGAAGTGGAAAGGGAAAATACTCCAGACAATAAGTGTTAAGACTGCAAAGGCTGCTGGCTCATCCACCTTCTGAGTGAGCTAAAAATACATACATTTCCTTAAGGGGTGGATGGGATCTGCAGCATTCCAAGGAATTAAGGGTTCTGGCTTGGTCTTTCTGGTTCACAGGATCCTAGCAGAAATCCACAGGAGCCCCAGGAGATGAGAGATGCCTCTCTGATTCCTTCCCAGAGCTAAAGATTCAAATAGTAAAGACTGCAACTAACCCTCCCTCTGCAAATCCACAGTCTAGCACAAGAACATTTTTTTTACAAGAATATTTTAAATCTTGCTCTGTGGTAGGCAGAAAATTCCAACTGGCCTTCTCGATACTTTTCCAGCGTGATAACAGGGAGCATGATGAGCAAGCAGCTGTCCTGCCACAAGGTCCCTCGAGCTACTGAACTCCCCAGAGGGAAGGAAGAAGCCAAGTCTCAGCACTGGGGAGTGTGGCTCAGTGGTGCAGCACCTGCTTAGCATGCCCAAGGCCTTGAGTTCGATCCCCAGTAACAGGAAACAAACAAACAAAAAAAAGCCAATTCTGATACTATACCTGGCTCTGGAGACAGATAGGAGTGGAGTGAAAAGGATGAAAGTCCTGATTTTATACAAATTATTATTACCACATATTTATTTATTATTTAAATACAATGAAGTTTCAGGAAATTCCTTGAAATACATTTCTAGGCTCATTCTTTAATTTATTTTACTGGCAACAGGAATAGTCTTCTTGGGTAACAGATCTGTGATAGAAGCTAAACTGTCCTCTGTTCTTGATAAGATGACCCTGAACATAATCAAAACTCAAAATGAAGATCAAAAACAAGTTGATGCTGATAATGAATGGTGTCTTCATCAGCGGGTATCCTCAGAGACAGGGCCAGAAAATGGAGCTGAGCTCCCACCACCTTGCACTGAGGACATGCTCATTGCTGCTGCGGTACTGGACAAGAATCTCTGATGCAAAAACAAATTGTAAGAAAGGAAGAACAAGAATAAGATCTCTCAGCCGGCCATGTAGTACATGCCTGTAACCCCAGAACTCAGGAGGCTGAAGCAGGAGGATCACTATGAGTTTGAGGCCTGCCTAGGCTACACAGTGTAAGGCCAGTGTAAAACACTCTGTCTCAAAAAAACCAAACCAAAAAAAGAGCCATCAGGAAAACAGAAAGACAAAAGCTGTACAAATAAAGAATATATAAATGATGAGACTTTCAATCTTACTCAAAACAAGTGGGCTACATAGTAGGACAGAAGTTAGGTTGGCTATGAGTGATGACATCTACTCCCAACCAGGACTCTCCAGATACTTCAAACCAGTCATTAGGTAGAGACTGGAAACACGACAGTCAACAGACATATGGCTAAAGAACATCTCTATGGTTATTAGAAAATTTGGGGTGTAGAATTAATCCAAAAGACCATGGACACCCTTGAAGAAGATTTTCCAACTGTGCACTGTGCACTACTGACACATCAGCTGGTACCTATGGGTGCTGGAAGGCCTTGTAGGATGCTCAGCAGAATACCTGGCCTCTTCCCACTAGATGTCAGTAGTATTCTGTCCTCCCCCTATCAGCCCACACATGGAAATATCTCCAGTGGTTCCAGGTGTTCCCTGGGGACAAAAGTGCCACATGTCCCTACTTCCCTGGGAGATGACTAGGAGCTCCCGATGCAGCGGAATGTTCCCAGCCACTCCAGAAGTTTCAAGCAGACCTAATTCAAGCCAATCCCTTCCCTGCCAAGAGCTCTTGGAATGACTGCATTCTCCGAATCTCTGTAATTGAGCAGGTGTATAGAGGCCTCCTGCAGCTTTGTGGTATGGGGCTACCATAGCACAGCCTGACTTTTCCACCTAAGGGACCCCTTGCCACTTACCCAACACACTGGTGATTATATGCTCAGTCCCTGAAAGATTTTCCCATCATGACTATGGGAGACATGACATAGTTCCCATGTCATGAAAGGGAAGATATCACTTTGTCTAGAAAAGCCTAAAGGTTTGATGGTACAAAATGTACTACCTGTCCAAGATCTCAAGAAGGTTCCCTCCGTGTTCCTTCCACTCCAATAGGATCTGGGACACCATTCGTTCTACATGGGAGGATTAAAATCCACCCACCGTTCACTCTTCACTTCTCACTCCAGACTATAGGGGAAAAACTGTAGAAACAGCTCACTCACAGAGAGAACCAGATCCCTCTTGCGCCTGGAGTTCTTCTGCCCGCTCACTCGGGTCCTGCAGGGGGAAGCAGTGAGCCCGAGAGAGTGTCTCAGGTCTCCGGTGCTCCCAGGGCCAGACTCTTCCAAGGCACCATCCAAAGCAGCAGCAGCACTGAGCGTGTCCTCAGGGCGCGGTGGTGGGAGCTTGGCTCCATTTTCTGGCCCTGCGTCTGAGGACGCCCGCTGGAGAGCCAGTTGTGTGGCTGGTGAAAGCTGTTTGGCATAAGCAGGGACTAGCACTCGCTGCACTGCACCCTCAGAGGCCACATAATCATCCACCAGCTAAGAATAGAAAAACAAATGGACTATTAGCCAGCTACGCACAGGGGAACCTGGTCAGTCACCATTCCTTGGCCAAGACTATAGCAGAAAGTGGAAAAGCGGGGAACAGAGCAGTGTTTGATGCTCGATGGCTTACTGCTCTGGATTCCTATGGGGTCTGCGGGCAAACAGTCTTTGTGTTTACTGTACAGGGTCTCTCCTGTCATGTTGTTAGCACAGGGCTGCTTCCAAGGACACAGCAGGTTTCTGATGCTCTGGGAGCGGTATTTATGGTTTGCTCTTGAATAGAAGAAATGTAACAAGGTAAATGTTTTGTCTAAAAGGGATTAGGGAAGGAAGTGATGACAAAAAGGGAAACCAAGCAAGAAAGGAGCAAGAAAATTAAACAGCAACAATAAAGAGGGGAAATAAAAGGAAAATGAGAGGAAAGCAGGGAGACACGAAGTCAGGAATTCCTAGTGAGGCTGGCACAGGTGCACTCCCCTCACTTACCCTTCCTTCCCTTTATGGGGCAATCTGTATCCCTGCTTTGATCCTGGCTGGCCTGGCCACCTCAGGCTGTCACGGCCCTGACATCCAGCTGATTGCCTGTACCCTCATTCAAGGACACACAGGGCGAGGAAGGAAGGAGGGAGTGAGGCAGGGAGGGAGAACAAGAGGAGGGGGGATTTCTGCAGCCAAAAAAACAAAACTGAAAGTAGGGGGGAACCACACACAGAAAGCGGGGGAGGAAGCTGAGATTTATAGACCTGTGAGCTGCTTTCTGCGCAGTGAAATCTAATTCCATCCTGCCGGCTTGGAAGCCTTCCCTGCCTGAGCAAACCCACAGCTCAGAGCACTGCCTGGCCTGGTACCTCCTGACTCCTGCCTTCCAGCCCAGACCACTGAGCGTGCTGACCAGGCACCCACCATGGGGACGAGCAGTAGTGGCAACTGCCACCCAGCTGTGGCGTTGGGAGAGCAATGACCAGTGGCCGCTTGGGCTGGAGGGGAGGGGAGATCCTCCATTCCCTGCTCAGCCTCAGCAGGTGGAATGGACATCCTCTCTCATCTGCCTCGTGTGTTCTGCTCTGTACTCCTTCCTGAGTGGAAGCCTTGTCCGAGGGAGAGGAGGTGAAGGGCAGCAGAGGATGAGGTGGCGAGCTGACAGACCTCCCACCTGCTCCCCAGTGGGGACACATCTGTCATTTTCATCTCTATGATCTCTATAGTTGCTCCATTTCTTTTTCATGCTTTCATGTGTGATATCTGCAGTTCTTACTCTGCTCAGCCAGGATTTTCCTGCTCACATGGCCCTTGAGCAGTAAAGAAACCGAAACAGCACCATGTCTTTCCTGCTCAGTGGATATGTTTGCCCACTCCTTCCTTTCGCCGTATCCCCTCCAGGCCATCCTCTTATTATTTATCCACTTTCAGGGGATCGTTTCTTTTGCTATCCCCCCCCCACCTTACTGTCTGTCTCTCATGTAAATTCTCCTCTTTCCACACAGACTCACTTTTCTTCTTTGCTTTTTATCTTTTTTCCTCAGACCCCGCATTTCTGCTCTCTTCCCCTCACCCCTGACTTCCCTTCTCTCTGCCCCTACCCCTCTCCAGCCCCATCTCACCATACCCAACTCTTCTTGGCAGGCAGAGGGCCCGTGATAAAATATGAATGAGCCGTCTGTGCACGGCAGGCATTCCCGCCAGGAGAGGCCAGCCTTGCTGCAGCTGTAAGGAGAAGGTGCCACGCTGAGCGACTGCGAGGGAGGCCTGCCAGAGCCACGCCCTCCCCAGCCACCTGGTGGTCAGGAAGCACCTGGGAGTGCCGAGGTCCCCGAAGGCAGACGAAATTTGCTGTTGTGCTGTTTTATCGCAAATAAAAGAAAGGCTTCCATATGGGATGAAAGTAGGCTAAGGAGAGAAAAGAGCGAGACAGGCAGGAGCAGCTGCACTGCGGTGGTACTCACGGGATGCAGCAGTGGGGGGCCCTCGCCAGCGGCCAGAGGGCACCCGGGGAGCCGCAGGTCTCTCTGAGGAGCAGGGAAGCCCAGAGGCCCGGGCCCAACCGCTGAGGCTGCCCCCAGCAGCTCCTCAATCACCACCTGCACGCTGCTGCCCACGCTGTCACACTCCTCCTCCACGGCAGACAGAGCCTTGCAGGCGTCGCCAGGACTTTCCTTGAGGGGCCCGGGCTCCTCGGGTGGGGGAGTATGGGCCCGACTCTCCCCATCTTCATCAGGAGTGCACACCTTCCCTTGCCTCAGTTCACCTACTTCCTCCTGGAGACGCTTCAACAGCTCATTGTTGGCTCGGGCCAGACCCAGAGCGGCCTCAGCCAGGCCCACTGCCTTATCCACACGCTGGTAGATAACATGCAGGAGCTGCTCAGAGCTCTGAACAGCCAGGCCGTGTCCAGTCACAGTGATGGGGGTGCTGGGAGGAGGATTCCTGCCCTGAGAGCCCGTACTACCCCCACTAGTTTCGCTCTTACAAGCACAGCAGCAGCATCTGGCCTCACTGCCGCTGGGAGGGGAGAAGAGGATGGTGGCGCTGAAGGACATGGCTGATGAGCTCAATGGCCACCTTGCTCACTTCCTGGACAGCTCCAAAAGGTCCTCAGATCAGATTTCAGGAGACTAAAGCACTGGCCTCTTGGGAGTCACTTTGCTTTTCCATCGAGCAAGGTTAGAGGAGCTGGGCTCTGGGCCGGGGGTTCCGGGAAGGAAGAGTAGGCTGCAGGGGTGCACTGTCCATGGCTACCTCGCCTCACCCTGCGGACGTGAGAGATGCCACCTTCTACCAGCAGACCCTGCACGCCTCCAGCACCACACCCTGGGTGTCCGCTCGCCCCCTACTGCAAGGGGACTTCTGAGGAGGGTAGCTTCAAAGGGTAGAAGGCACTCTTCCTGCACCCACACGCGGAGCTCCACACTGCTGCATCCTAAGGAATCAAGGGCACTCAAAAGGCCCCACTGGCACCTGGAAAGATGAGAAAATTGAGGGAAAAAATGAAGATCTGTCTTTTCCTCCTCCTTTACCATAATGACAACATTGCATTTTAATGCTTTAAGGCATTTAGAACACTTCACATACGTAGGTTATCCCATCTACACATCACTAGGAAACACATAGCACCCAAGATCAAGAGAAGATACATGCAGAGAAGTTACATCTTTTTCAAGGTCAGAGGAAGACAGCAGAATCTCATTACTGTTACTTTCAATCTAGAGTTGTATTTTTTAAAATAGATACCACTTTTGGTTGACATAAAGCATCATTATTGTATCCTCTCTATAATTTTCATACACATGCATTCAGAGTAAAATTCCTAAATAAGGAATGTATCATCACTGCCGCCCTCAACATGTCACCATCCTCTCACTGCTTTAGAGATGAGACTAGGGAAAGAAAAGCTGGATCAGGGATTTGGGCTGGGGTGACCCATAGCACTGTAATAACCCTGCTTTTAGAATTGTACATGTGGACTGGGCGTAATGGCACACACCTGTTATCCCAGCACCTGGGAGGTTGAGGCAGGAGGACCAGTGTAAGTTGAGGCCAGCCTGGGCTACATAGTGAACTCAGGGCCAGCCTGAACTACACATATCTTGCCTCAAAAAAAAAAAAAAGGAAAAAGAATTTTATACATGGACCACCAGCTCCAGCTATCATGTGTCCATCAGCTAGCAGAGCATGGAGATCCCTTCTCAGGCCCTCATCTCCAGGCATCCTCTGCAAAGAGAAGAGCTGAGGCTCCACAGGAATACTGAAGTAGCAAATGCTGCCTGTTTGCTCACAGGCCTCTATTCAAGGAGAAACCAGAATGGCCAGTGACGAACAGACCACCTTTCTTTGGATTTATTGTGGTTAAGCAACTAAACTACTCCAGGAGAAAAAAAGGGATTGCGGTGGGGGTTTTGATATGTAACACTGAGAACACCCCAAGGGACTTAAATATTGTCATTTTCTACACAATCCTTAATTATAGAAAAAAGAATCCTTCTTGCTTAAAGCCTCATAAGTGACAAAACCTTAAGTGTGTTTATAAATCCCTGAAATCAATTTCAATTTTATTCTGTAAATTATATCATAACATCAAAATTAAAAGCAGGTTAGGGAAATTACACACACACACACACACACACACACACACACACATATATATACTTTTTTTAAAATCAGGGATCTCACTTCCAAAATAGGCAATACCAATGCCTCTGAGATACCAACACGTAAATTTGATGATGTCTTTTAAAATAGTTTTTAATTTGCTCTTTTCACCCTTCACATTGAAGAAACAGCTTTTCTACAGCAGATATTCACTCCTTGCAAGAATTTAACTCACATCCATTTACAGCTTTCCTGTCATCTGAGTCACTGGAAGGCATAGCTAAACCTGAAACTAAAGGTTAAACCAAATTAAAACTAAAGGTTAAAGGAAAGCACTAAGCAATTCTGTGTCAATTTATGGATGAATCATTTATGTAATGTATTCTTTTCCTTCCTCCATTAGGGCCTACACTCCTCTGGCAGATTTACTTCCTGCTTTTGTTTTTACTCTAATGTTACAGAAAGAATTTAATCTTAATTCCACAGACCCCCCCCCAAATACATAAACGATCCCATTTCTAACTGTATTGTGCCTCATTTCTCACTCCACTCTTGAGTGTCCTGTAGCTACAGCTCATTGTTGGCCCTTCTCATGTCTCTTTAAACGAAAAAAAATTAGTATTAAACATGGATACTGTGAGAAAAAGAGCCTTACACTGCTGATAGAAGATGACAGTATGTATACACTGGCTAGCTGTTAATTGGGTTTTTGGCTGGTTTTGTTTTGTAGTGTTGGGGACGAACCCAGGGCCTTGCATATATTCCACCAAGTTTGTCCCCTGGCCCTGAACACTTGCCAGATGTGTTCAGCATTTACAAAGTTGGTAATTAAGGCTGGGGGGTTAGCTCAGCAGCCTACGCGCCTGGCAAGTGCGAGGTCATGAGTTCGATCCCTGGTACAAAAAAAAAGTCAGTAATTAAGATCCATCAGTTTGAGACACTTGGTGGGTTGTCCAACCCATTTATGGTACCAAAGTGACAGCTACTATGCATAGTTCTCTTGTCTTGCACCCTTAACTCCTTCCTGGGAGGCCTTCACCTCTAGCAGTGTTATGCCTACCGTTAGACCTTATACTCCTGTCAAATGACATTTCTTGGGTCATTTTTCTTTCTTTCTTTCTTTCTTTCTTCCTTCCTTCCTTTCTTTCTTGAGACAAAGATCTTACTATGTAGCACAGATTGATCTCAAACTCACAGCAATCCTCTTGCCTCAGCCTCCTGAGTGCTGGGGTTACAGGCATACATGGTCATACCTGCTGGACTTGGCCATTTTTCTGAAACAGCACCAAACTGTAGATTTTTAAAAAGAGGCAAATCAATAGCATTTGGGTGAGAGGTGAGGTAGAATTATAACAAGTCCAAGTCTAGGCTGGTCAGCTTAGCAACAGTGTGTCAGAACATTAAAAAATAAATGGTGAGTTCAAGACAAGTCTCTGTCAGAAAAAAATTAAAGTAGTAATAATATAGCCAGGTGTAGTACTGCATTGTGAAGGTCTCCCTATGCAGCTCAGGCTGGCCTTGAGCTCACTTTGTAGCCCAGGCTGGTCTTGAACTTGCAATGACCCTTCAACCTCCGCCTCCTGAATGCTGGGATTACAGGTGTGCACTGTCACACCTGACTTAACAGTGAATTTCTTTTTTTTTTTTTTTTTTTTTTTTTTTGTCTTTTTCCTTCTTATTGGTACCGGGAATCGAACTCACGACTGCCTGCTTGCAAGGCAGGTGCTTATGCCGCTGAGCTAAATCCCCAGCCCCCTTAACAGTGAATTTCTAAGAAACAATAGATTCAAGTTTATAAGACTGCATTACAGGTACAAAACCTTCCATGATGCAAGGGCCAGGTGCAAACTAGAAAAGTAATTAAGAAAACTATTTCTAATTTACTTACTATCATGATCTGGCCTTAAACTAAGGATGATATTTAACTCTGCTGGTCTTTATTTTGTTTTATTTTATTTTATTTTAGAGACAAGATCTTATAATGCAGTTAAGGCTGGCCTTAAACTCTATGTATTCCAGACTAGTCTTAAATTCTCAGCAATCCACCTGCCTCAGCCTCCCAAGTGCTAGGATTATAGGCATATACCACTATGCTGGGCTGCTGGTCTTCAATGTTAAATATATTTTCCCCTTGTGAGTTCACTTTGTTTCTCAATTCTTTTCTTCTTTCCTACTTTTGTATTGCTATCCTATGTTCATTTAAAAAGTGTCACATAAGGGCATTAAATAGTTGTTTTCTCAAATTAACCTGTATATAAAAATCTGGTACAGTGTAGTGTGCCAATATGTGCATTCAAATGACTCTTTTGGTTTCCATGGACACTGAAAGCTGACTTAATTTCCCTAATTCCTGCTATAGTGTTCTATCTGAAGTCTAAAACACAGAAAGAAATTGGGGTCAGCTAATAATAAAGGAATATTTCACATTATATTTGTTAAGCACATAACAACTTAAATGCTAGATAAATGATTATAAGCAAAACAAAATACTAATTTCATTAGCTGTCTATATCTCCACTTGAGAAGACAAGCAAATGCAAAGGGGAAAAAATGGTATTTCTAAATATTCTCTGAATATAAGGTCATGAGAAAGAACGATCCAGCCAGGAGTGGTAGTGCATGCCTATAGGTCCAGCACTCAGGAGGCAAAAAGAGTGCCACAACTTTGAGGCCAACCTGAGCTATACAGTGAGAACTTGTCTCAAAAAAGGGGTGGGGGATTTAGCTCAATGGCATAAGTGTCTGCTTGGCAAATGTGAGGTCATGAGTTTGATTCCTGGTACCAAAAAAAAGGACAATCTACCAAAATGGGTTGCTACATATTAAATAATAAGAGAACAAAGTCCTTTTATGCAAATATGTATTTCAGAATGCAAATGTCCAAGGAATGTGGGATGGCCAGACATGGTGGTAGACACCTATAGTTTCATCTACTAAAGAGGCTGAGGCAGGAGGATCAAAAGTTCAAGGCCTGCTTGAGCAACTTGATGGGATTCTCTCAAAAATGGGTAGGGATACAACTCTGTGGTAGAGCATTCCTGCCTTCAGCCTCAGTACAGGAAAAGCAAAAACAAAACACACCATGAGGTGTGTTAAATCTGAAATATCTAAAAACCTAAGCAAGTCAGACATAGTGGCACATGCCTGTAGTCCCTGTCAGAAAAAAAAAAAACTGAAATATAATTAGGGAGGCTGCGGCAGGAGGGTTGCTGTGAGCTTGAGGCCAGCCTGAACTACATAGCAAGATTCTATCTCAAAAAACCAAAGAAGAAGAAAAAAGCAAAAACAAAAACAAAGCAAAATACACAAGTGCCTAAAAATATAGTATACACTGAGAACTCCTAAGGAATAAGTTCAAAATAAAGGAAAGATTAACAGAGTGAAACTGTCTGAGAATGAGTCCTTATAGAAGCAAAACCTCCAATTACCTTGACCAATGTATAGGAGCTGGTGAGACATTCTATAGAGAAAATAACATTATAGGATTTAACAGAGTATGTGAAGAGGTCAGAGCTTTATAGGGCTTCTCTCACCTTGTAAGGAGAGGTGCCAGAGGGCTTCCAAAACAAGTTAGGGGAACTCTCAGAGCAGGACCAAAAATCGCTAAGAAAGATCAGAGAGACAACAAACTAGGATTTGTGGGCAGTGGTTTCTGCCACAACTACTGGACTATGCCACTGTGGCATAGCATTCACAGATGATATGTAAACAACTGCACATGGCTGTGTTCCATGAACTTTATTTATAGACACTGAAATGTCACAAAACATAAATGTAAAAGTGTGTCCTAGCCGACGGGCCATACAGAAACAGGTGGAAGGCTGGATTAGGCTATGGGATGCCATTTGCCAACCCCTGCCTTAGATACCTTAAGAGGAACAGTTGAACACGAGGAGGCCAATAATTTAAGTGACCTAGGAATGAGTTGATGAGAAGGGGGTTGTAGAGATGAAGTTTTGACATCCTGGAGGAAACACTAATATTTCTTTTTTTTTTAACACTAATATTTCCTTAGTTAATAAACATGAGGTACAGAGATAGTCAATAACAACAATTTCAAAATTATAAAGCTTGATGTGATGAAACACAAAAAAACTCCAGTAATCTAGAAGGTTGAGGCAGGAGCATCCCAGGTTTGAGCTCAGCCTAAGGCAACTTAGGGCCTTCATAAGACCCTGTTTCACAAATAAAAAGAAGCTGGATGTGGAGGTATATGCCTGTAATCTCAGCGCTCAGAATGCCTAGGCAGGAGAAGCACCCTGAATTTGAGGTCGATCTGGGCTACATAGTGAGTTCAAGACCAGCCTAGCCTAAACTACACAGCAAGACCCTGTCTCAAAAAACCAAAACCAAAACCAAATAACCAAAAAAAAAAAAAGCCCTCCTCAAAACCAAACAAAAACAAAAACCATCAAACTCCCAAAAAAGATAAAAAGGTTAGGGATGTAACTCAATATGAAGGCCCTGGGTTCAACCCCATGTATTGTTAAAAAAAAAAAAAAAAAAATGAAGAAAAAGAAAAAAATATATACATATATGCCTGAAGGTGACATACAGGATGGTATCACTGACAAAATAACAGAAATGAGGCAGTTGAGATGAGAGGTCCAGTATATTAGAAAAGGTATATGTTTGCTTACTACATTAAATTTCCACTCATGGCAATATCTGTCAGCACAATGTCCTAAAAACAACTGAGTAGGACTAAAAAACAAAAATGAGAGGACGGTCAGAGTCGGAATGCCGATTTGAAGCATTCAGCAGAACTACTGTTGTATCAAGTGAGCGAGTGAGCTCTCCAAGCTTAAGCGTCCCGTGAAACACAAAGGGAGCACAGCACTTGAAGCCAATCCCAGGAAGTCTCACAGAAGCTTGAGGAGGAAGAACAGTGTCACCGCGACCACAGTAGAGACACTGTCAGAGAGTGAATCTGACCATTGTGGTGAGGACAGCAAAGTGGTCAAAAGACAGAAATTATGGAATTGCATTTTTATTTTACTGTGATCATCACTAAGTTTATCGGACTAGAGAGGAAAATAGATTTTTTTTTTTTTTGTCTTTTTCCTTTTTATCGGTAGGGGTTGAGCTCATGACTGCCTGCTTACAAGGCAGGCGCTTATGCCACTAAGCTAAATCCCCAGCCTCGGAAAATAAATTCTTGGGGCTGGGGATTTAGCTCAGCGGCATAAACACCTGCCTTGCAAGTAGGTGGTCGTGAGCTCAATCCTCGGTACCGATAAAAAAAGGAAAAAGACAAAAAAAGGAAAATAGATTCTTATTTTAGAGACAGATTTTCCTCAGTATTAGTAATTTCAATTATTAATGGAACTGTATTACAGATGTTACGGATATTATTATATTATTTTTGTTAAAACACGTTAAAATTCTCCCACCCACTGTCCCCTGACTCAGACTCTCTCTCCTGGGAACTGAACCCAAGGCTTCTCATAGACTGCCACTAAGCTGCATCCAGCCCTTGTTTTATTTTGGGACAAGGGCTTGCTAAATTGCACGGGTGGTCTTGAACTTTTCATCTTCCAGCTTCAGGCTCCCAAGCAGCTGATTACAGGTGTTGGACACATCACTCAGTTTACATTCTTTTTTTTTTTTTTTTTTTTTTTAATTTTTTTTTTGTCTTTTTCGTTTTTATCGGTACCAGGGATCGAACTCACGACTGCCTGCTTCCAAGGCAGGCGCTTATGCCGCTGAGCTAAATCCCCAGCCCCTACATTCTTTTCTAACACTCTACACCTAATGTAATTATTTGTTTTTCCTAGTACAGACCACTTAACCCTCCCAACATTATTGACATACCTATACTTGATTCCATTTTTAAAATATAGCCTCCCCCAACACCTGCCTGTGCTAGGGATGAAACCGAGAGCCCTGTATATGCTAGATAAGCACTACTGAGCTATATCCCTGGTCCTCAAAATATGTAACCATTTAATTCAGTAATCCAGAATCAATCCAAAGAATGCTTGGTAAAGCAGAGTTAACACCAGTAAACTATCATAGCAATGTCTATATCATTATTGTTAAATATTAATACTGTCAACTTTTAAAATTTCAGATTCCTAGGTAACTTATTTCATTTATTAATCTTTTAGATGTAAGGTCTCATTGTGTTGCCCTGCCTAGCCTCTAGTATTTGGGTTTAAAAGGTTCACCTGTAGAGCTGGGGATTTAGCTCTGCCTTGCAAGCAGGCAGTCGTGAGTTCAATCCCCGGTACTCGGATAAAAGGAAAAAAAAAAAAGATCCACCTACTTGAGCCTCCCAGGTGCTCATTATTGCCCCCCTCCCCCAGGCTCAAACCTAGGGCTTTAGGAGGATCTGCCACTGAATTACACTGCAACCCTGGTAATTTATTTTATAAGCCAAGAGTTCGTATTTTTGTTCAAGAAAGGAAAAAATACAATAAACTAAGGTGGCCACTACAGAACAATATACATTCATGTTGTAAAATGCTATCAACCTCCATCTGGTGGAGGGGTCTGTGATAGAGTACTTGCCTTGCATGTAAGAGGCCAGTTCCTGGGACTGCAAGAATATAGCCTCTAAAACAATCTTTCTATATGAAGATTTTCTGGAGGTAAAAACACAAAATAAACAAACGAAAGACAATTCAAATTCAAAATAAACTTTAAGTGCTAACAACTTGTCTAATCGAGTACTAAAAAAAAGATCTTCAGTTTGACAAGATGTTAAACTGAAATTTGCATAAAATATATTTGGGGTTCATTTCAGCAAGGTCTAATTTTAATACATGTGAAATGAGCCTAGAAAATGTACTTCTCGATAATTTTGATATTTTTTCATAAATATTTAGATAAAAAAGAAAGAAAACTCATCTCCTTTAGACAGTTCAGGGTGAGACAGTTCATAATCTTTATCGTCCCACTCCTCTTGAGTCTCGCATATTTTTTAGGACTGAATATATCATACTCTTGGCAGTTCTCTTGCTTGCTTTCTCCCCATTCTGGGTTTGAATTTTCTGCTTGACTGAGTTCACCTCCAAACTATGAAAAATAAGTTTTCTCACTACTTAATAAATGTGTGTGATACGGTATCCCTCTGATGATAGATGGTCTTATAGTGGGCCTCTGGCTCACTCAGGGTCAGGTTAGAAATGGACTTTCTTAAACGAGATTACTTAAAAGTCTGGCAATTCATATCATAATCTTCATTTTAAGAAATAAAAAAGGAAAATGGTCACTTAAAGATTCAAGAATAAAAGCTCTTCTGTGCTGCTCAGCTCTGCTCCTCTACTTCAAGGTTCCAAACAGTTCACCTGTTTGAAGGTTCTCTCAAAACCTATTTTTCTGTCAAAAATGAGGTTCTATCACACAAAACGCAGGTAGTCAGGTATCATAAAATACAATTTCCCTACATTTTAAAAGACTGACCCATCTAATGATCTGCAAAAGAAAATATGTTAAGACCTCATTATTAGGTGTACAAAACAGAATTGCAGACCGAGGGCTGAAGGGTTTTTAAACAATAAGATTTCTTGTAATCCCCAAGATACAAGTTTAGTTGTGGAGCAGGACATGAGTTTTTTACCCCGGGCAAGCACAATCCTCCTTTATTTACATTTGCTAAAGTGCAACTTGGTAAAACCAGAATTTCCGCTCAAATTTTCATACAAACGTGCCGGAGAGAAAAGTACTCTTACTGTATTTCTGGAGAAACTGAGAAAGGGCAAGTTACCGCCCAGAACTCTGTCATGCGCCCATCAAGTCCTCGGAAAATGTTAATAATTAGTCAAAGACGACAAGGTGGGCACCAGGGACAGCACAATCATTCCCGACAGACGGTGTGACTCGGCTACAAGCAGAGAGCCAGCGACGCCAAGCGCAGCCGCCAGGAACAGGGACCAGGAACCCCGTGGCGCGCCCGGGACCCCGGGGAAAGGGACGATCCGCGCCGGCAGCAGAAGGCCCAATGGCCGAAGCGCGGTCGGGGATCTTGCTGGGTCAGTGTGGGTACATTATGTAGCCGCGACAGCCGAGGGCGAGGGCGAGGCGGGGGCAGATGATCGCCGCGGAAACCCACGCAGAATCCCACTCCAGTTAGCCCTACGGGTGCTCTACCACGTGTGCTCTGCTCCACAGCTCCCGCTCACCCTACAAGGGTCTGGCGGCGGCAAAGTCAACTGCGCCGGCTCGTGTACTCAGCCAGGGCGCGCACGCGAGGAAGCACCGCCCCACTTGCCTTCTGGCTCTCGATGATTGGCGCTTGAGCGATGGGGGCGTGCAGGAGCAAGGTTGCTATTGGAGAATATGATCAGTCACTCAACGAGATAGAGAGGGGAGAGGCCGCCTCAGGGAGGGACACGATTGAGGCGCTTTTTCAAGGCCGTTAGACGCCATCTTTGGGGTTTTTTTTTTGTTTACTTGCTTCTGTTGTTCACAAAGCTACGTGTACACGACTATAAATTCAGTGACCTCAGATTGGTTTCATACAGTCTGGTGGTGGCTGATTTTTAGTTCCTGCAGCCCTTGGTTTCAGGTAACTTGCAAAAGCAGTTCCACTTAGTTCACAGTTTTCATCTCTAAGGGACCCTCGGATTCCCAGAAGGAAAAAAAAAAAAAAAAATTACTGGGCTCAGATTTGCTTTTCTTTTTTCTCTTTCTCTCTCTTTTTTTTGTACTGGGAATCGAACTCAAGACCTTGTGCTTGCCAGGAAGGCACTTTATGCCACTGAGCTAAATCGCCAACCTAGACTTGCTTTTCTTTGCTAAGAAAGCCAAGCCAATGCAAGAGGGATTTGCTTTCTTACAAAGAAATTGAAAGCGAGGACGTCGAATATGAGCCCTGGTCCCAAGATGTGTAAATTGAGTAGCCTAGAAAGTGGAGCTGTGTACTGTTCCTGAATAACTAAGTGTACGTGGTAACCTGTACTAAAAGCAGAGAATTAAAGCAAAACGCCATAAAAATGCCCCTCACTGCTGAGGTAACAAAAGTCAATAGACTGAGTAGGTTTAGAAAGCAATACAGGCCTAAACTTGTGAAATGATCCACTTTTGAGCCAGTATTTATTAAGCGCTGATCTGACTCCAGTTGTTAGGAGGTAAAAGTATATTTAGTACAAGTTAGAAACCCAGAGAGCCCACACAGGTTCATTTTCCTTATAATGAATTCAATACCTTGTTCACGATTTTATTGCAGTTGTTACTTAGGTGTCTTAAATACATGAAATGGAGTAGGTCACAGCTGAGGGGTGGGAATATATGATTATCATACAGAGGTTTTGTAATTACGTTTAAATCCTATAGTAGATCCTTTCTTAATCAATTAGTTGCTACAACACTTGCAACACTCCAGTTTCTCCCTTATCACCCCATATACTTCTGTGCTTTCATTCCAATCTGCAAATACAGATCTGAATACGGATATTATCTGTATGACACTGGTCCTCTAAACGCAGGAAGTGACAGTGGGCCTTCTTTCTACAGCAGGAGGCTCTGCTTTGAGCCTGTTGTCCTCTAATTCACTTTCCACCCAGACTTAGACCAAGGGAGGATTCTTCATTCCAAAAATGCAACATGACAACAAAATGCATTTTTTATCCCTGTTATTTGCCTTTGCCTCTGCTTGGAGGCATAAACACCACTGTGCACAGTTTTTAAGAATGGACTTGACAGAATTTTTCCTGATACTTTACCAGCTGTGGAGCTTTTTAAACAAATCCCAACCAATAAACGACCATTTTGTCAAAAAGCCAAGAGAACTTCCCTTCGGACCACATCAACCAAACCACACATAAAGGCCAAAATATACACAGCTGTACATTTAAAAACGTAAGACAATAAAAAGCAAAACCACTTAGGCAAAACAATCACTGAGGGTGGCTTGGAACCATAGATTCAATAAATTGCCTATCCTCATTTGCAACATATACACTCTATGACAATTATTTAATTATTCACTAATCTGATCCTTTAAAAGAGGAGAAAAACACTGTAAATGCAATTAGAATGAAGGTAAGCTTAAATTTAGGATTTCCTTTTAGCTTTACTTTGCACATGAAATTCTGTTTCGACCACATTTGGGAGCATAACAGAAAAACTTCACATTCTAAGGTCTATTTTGCACACATAAAACCAACGGCAATCACTTTTAAAAATAAAATCTGATATGCCACATATACACATATTGTACATATAATACACAAAAAATAAACCCCAAGATAAATATTTTATGAAAACATTTGCTCTAAGAAATAGTACACATACACACACACACACACACACACACACACACAGAAATGTCATGAAAATGTGTGTGCAAGACACACTGTCCTCTTCCCTGGGGAAAAAGTGTCCCAATTATCCCAATATTTTAAATCTATAAGCCACTTGGTTTGGGTTCTGGGGAAGGGTGTGTAAAATGCACGCCAAAGGGCTTTTGAAGGAGCCTCTAATCTGTTTCCTGTGATGTTGCCCATGGCAGGAATTTACATTACCCCTTCAGCCCTTTTTTTAAAAAAAGAAATCTGTACTTCCCAAGCGGCTAAAATTTTAAACCCCTCAAACCACAAAAATGTACCAGTTCTTAAAATGTGATAGGAAAAACGAAAAAGGAAAAAAAAAAAAACTATAAATTTGGCTGGAAACAGTTGTACACGGCCATCCCGCTTCTCAACTTCTTGGTATATTTAAAACCTTGATCAGGAAAAAGAAAGAGGAAGAAAGACAGGAAAAGAAATGGGGAAAAGAGAAAATTCCCCTTAGCAACAGTTTCCTCACCCCAATACTGCTACAGATCTCTACTTTTAAAAAATTTGAAAACACACACAAGATTAAGGAGGGGGGTAAAAATGGAAAAAGGATACCCGAAGGTCGTATGGCTCTTTGTATTCGTGTGTGTGCAAAAAGGAGGACTCGCGGAGCCAGAGCCGGAAAGCCCCGCCCCTCCCCGGACGCCCGCCCCGATTGGCCGCCGCCGGCTGCCGGGCGCCCCGCCCGCGAGCACACGCGCCGCTCCCGGAGCGCCTGCCCCGGGGGGAGGGGGGGTCGTGAGGGCTGCTCGACCCCCGACCTTCGCTGCCGGCCCGCAGCCCCCTGCGCGCGCCCGTCGCCTGCCCCACCTGCGGCCGCTGGCTTTCACTTTCTCAGTCCCCAGTCTCCCTCTCTTAGCCTTTTCACCGAGCGAAACTAGGCCTGGCCCCAGAGCAACACTGTAGTCGGTGAGGGAGCTGACACTTTTGTAAACTTGATGTCGGTAATTTGCACAGTGACTGGGCTTAAACCCCGCGACGAGCTGTGTGCGCCTGGCCCTCAGGTGGATCTCCTGACTCTTTGCCGCCTAGCACCCCGGTCTCCCTACAAACAGGCAAGTCGATGAGGTTTTCCAGGTGAAAGACGAAGTACTCTTACCTTATGATCAGACCTGGAGCAGTGATGCATGCCTGTAGTCCCAGCATCAAGGAGTCTGATGCAACAGGATCACCACGAGTATGAGAACGGCCTGGACAATAATAAAAAGCCCCTAAATGTTCATGGGGGTGCACATCTGTAATCTCAATATTGGAGGCTGGGGAGAGAAGATCACTTTGAGTTCAAGGGCACTCTGGGCTATATCTAGAGTGAGTTCAAGGCCAGCATGGGCTACACAGTTGAGACCCTCTCTCAAAAAACAAACAAAAAGGGCTGGGGATTTAGCTCAGCGGCATAAGCGCCTGCCTTGCAAGCAGGCAGTCGTGAGTTCGATCCCAGGTACTGATAAAAAGGAAAAAGACCAAAAAAAAAAAGTTAAAAAAAAAATCTAAACAATAGCAAGACCCTGTCTCAAAAAAATCAGTTATTATTAAATGAAATTTCCTCCTAGCAAAAAAAAAAAAAAAAAAAAAAGAAAAGAAAAAGAAATTTCTTCCTAAACAGTTTGCCCTAAGCCAGTTTATCCCCACCATCCCACACACATTTGTCACACCTTTGTCAGCTTGATGCTCTTGGTTCCCAGGAGGGGCTTGTTACTGCCCCTGGTGTGCACTTTAGTTTACATGTAACCTAAGAGGTAGCTTTGCCTTTCAAAGGAGTATAGACTTCCTGGGGTTTTGGCTCTGATTTCATACAACTGAGAATTAAACACAAATCTTTGCCCATGCTAGGCAAGTGCTCTAGCACTGAGCTAAACCCTCAGCCCTGGTTTTTTATTTGTTTTCCATCGTACATACCCCTGTAATGCCAGCACTGTGGGAGGCTGAGGCAGGAGTTGCTATTACACTTCTTTTATCTTTTTTTTTTTTTTTTTTGTCTTTTTCCTTTTTTTTTTAATCGGTACCGGGGATCGAACTCAGGACTGCCTGCTTGCAAGGCAGGCGCTTATGCCGCTGAGCTAAATCCCCAGCCCCCACTTCTTTTATCATTGATGAGAACATTGAGATTGTGGGCTGGGGGGACTGGTCACTTCTCTTAACGCCCTTGAGCTCATTAACTCCGTGACAGTCATGGGTGAGGTAAGAGCTTGGGTCCAGCTTGAACCACTATAGGCCTGTGCTTGGGGCTGTTTGTTAGCTACCTGCACGGAAACCCACTCCATCTGGCTCTTACTCTCTGTCTTGTTCTTTTGTTTCTTTTTCTTTTTCTTTTTGGAACAGGTCTCAGTATGTCTTCCAAACTGGCCTTGAACTCACTTCTGAGCCTAGGCTGGCCTAGAACTCATGGCAGTCCTCCTGCCCCTGCCTTCCAGGTGCTGGGATTAGAGGCTTGCCCTACCACTTCCAGCCTACTGTCATGTTCTGAACCCACCAAAAGGCAAACTGTCTTTATGCTGATGTCAATTTCCAGAACACCTATAGTCTCCTGGGATATACTTTTAATCATGAGTCCATTCCCATGAAGGTCATAGTTAAGTTAGAAAAGTCATTTCTTTTTAAATCTCCCCCACACCTAGTCTTGGGAACAGTTTGAACAAAAAGTTCAAGTAGGGGCTGAGGATTTAGCTCAACAGCATAAGTGCTTAAAAAAGTCAAAAGTTCAAATAAGGTACTTTTGTGAAATTAAATAATATAATAGAGATAACATATCTTTTTCACCTAAAAATTACAATTTTCAACTCTTAAAATGTGAGGGGGTTTTTGTTTTGTTTTGTTTTTTGCCTTTTTGAGACAGGGTCTCACTATGCAGTTCATACTGGCTTTGAGCTCACTTTGTAGCACAGACTGCTCTCGAACTCACAGTGATCCTCCTGCCTCAGCCTCCCAGTGCTGGAATTACAAGCGTGCGTCACCATGCCCAGCACAACGTGAGATTTTAAATGTTAGACTTTACAGATGACTTGCTGGTGGAGGAAAAGCTACTGGCACTGAATCCAGCAGATCTTCCTTTATTCTAAGCCAGTTCTGTTTTCCAGCTCTCAGAGGGGCTTCGATACCTGCCCAAGAGGTCAAACCCAAGAGCATTTTAGAACAGAACTAAAGGAATTCTAGAGCCTGCTGAGAGTGCATCCTCAAGTGTCAGAGTGTTGGATTTGGAGAGGAGAGAAGTTAAGAGAGGTGGAAGATGAGGAAATGGTAAGGGTGGAAAGGACAGAAAAGCAAGATGAGCAAGAAACAGAGAGCTGGACTCAGGGAAGGGTGGAGGAGTTGGTGTTCCCGTAGGAACAGGGGTAACTTGATTGTTAAGGGAAAACATTCTGAATGTGACTATTTATGAAGTACAAAAGAATTACATAGAGGGCTAGGGATTTAGCTCAGTGGCTCAAGTGCTTCCCTGGTAAGTACAAGATTATGAGTTTGATCCCTGGTACCAAAAAAAGGGAAAAAGAGAAAGAAAAAAAAATTACCTAGAAGTGTTTCTTAAAGTTTAATTTAAAAATGCCGGCTGGGGATTTAGATCAGGCATAAGCGCCTGCCCCGCAAGCGTGCAGTCCTGAGTTCAATCCCCAGTACCAAAAAAATAAAAATAAAAATGCCAAAAATGCTGGGCATGTAGCTCAGTGGCATAGTGACTGCCTGTCCTGAGTTTGAGTCACAGTACAAAAAAAAAAAAAAAAAAAAGCCAAAAATAGCCTACATGGTGGTGCATGTCTATAATCCCACCACTTAGGAGGCCAAGGCAAGAAGATCACCGGTTTTTTTTTTTTTTTTTTAAATTATTTTTTGTCTTTTGCTGGTACCAGGGATCGATCTCACGACTGCCTGCTTGCAAGGCAGGCACTTACGCCACTGAGCTAAATCCCCAGCCCCGATCACTGTGAGTTTAAGGCCACTACGTAGTGAGACCACTACATAGTGAGACCCTCTCCCTCTCTCAAAACACAGCCAAAAATAAAATAAGCCAGGGATATAGCTCAGCAATCAAGTTCCTGTCTGGCAAGTGCAATGTCCTGGGTTCAATTACTGGAACCCCCCCCCCAAAAAAAGTAAAAAAATTAAAGATTAAATACACCAGTTTTTGTTTTTGGTTTTTTTGGGGGGTGCTGGGGATCAAACTCATGACCTCACACTTTCTGGCAGATACTTGTGCTGCTGAGCTAAATCTCTGGCCCTGAAACATAAATACAAAGAATAGGAAAAGGAATATGTAGAAGTGACTGAATTTTTTAAAAACAGCAATGCAAAAAACTGAGAGACCAGGATAGCCCCATAGTCTCAAATAATCACTGTATTAGTCTGTAAGTCCTGCCATAACAAAATACTTCCAAATCTGTGTGGTTTCTCGTATTTATTTATTTTTTGGACAGGATAGTGCTGTGTATGTAGTTTAGGCTGGCCTTGAACTCCCAGTCTTCCTTCCTCAGCCTCAGAAGAGCTGGGTTTACAGGTGTGCACCACATGTTTGACTAGAGGTGCCAAAAACCCTTTAAATAAGATACACAATACAGCTGAGCCTAGCTGAGAAACACCCGGGGGCTTTTTTTTTTTTTTTTTCTCTCTTCAGTACTGGGCCTTGAACCCAGGCCCTTGTGCATGCTATGCAACCACTCTGTTTTTTTAAAGTCCATTTTATTCAAGGATAAAAAGAAAGAGAAAAGAAGACAAGGAAAAGGAGATGGAGAAGAAGAGGAGGAGGAGGAAGAAGAAACCACAACAAAATTTCAAAACACATCAATCGGGGCAACAATGGTATATACATTGTGCACTATCATCCCCAATCATTCATCCAGAGCCCAAGACATCTGCATTCAATTGTCCAAACAATATCATCACAAATCTTTCTCTTTAGTGAACTCCAAGAAATCAGTAGTATAAATATCTTGACTTTTTTTATATACATATACATGTTTTTTCTTTCAGCTTGTCACACTAATGAAACAATACAATATTTACATGGGCTGGGGATTTAGCTCAGTTGTATAAGCACCTGCCTGGCAAGTGTGATGTGAGTTTCATCTACAGTACCTAAAAAAAAAAATACAATGTTTACATGTGTATGTCTTTTTTTTTTTTGTAGCAGGGATCCAACTCATGACTTCATGCTTGCCAGGCAGGCGCTTATGCTGTTGAGATAAATCCCTGGCTCCCTGTGTGTCTTATTTATTTCACTAATGAGTATGTTCTCAAGTTGCATCCATTTACCTATAGAAGTGTCCAGTTTATCCTTCTTTATGGCTGAGTAGTACTCCAGTGCATTAAAAATACCACATCTTTTTTTTTTTTTTTTTTTTTTTTTTTTTTTTTTTTTGGTACTGGGGATTGAACTCACAACCTCATGCTTGCCAGGCAGACATTTATGCCACTGAGCTAAATCCCCAACCCCTACCACATCTTTTTTTATCTGTTCCTCAATCAATGGACATTTAGGTTGTTTCCAAGATCTGGCTATTATAAACTGTGCTTTTATAGGCATAGGTACACATATATCACTGTGGTATGATGTTTTTATTCTTTTGGGAAGATATCCAGAAGAGGAATAACTGGGTTGAATGGGACCTCCAATCGTAGTTTTTTGAGGAATCTTCACACTGATTTCCACAGTAGTTGCATCAGTCTACATTCCCACCAACAGTGAAGAAGGGTTCTTTTTTCTCTATAGCTCCTCTGGCATTTGTTATTGTTTGCAAGCACCTTTTTTTTTTTTTTTTTTCCTTTTTCCTTTTTTCCGGTACCGGGGATCGAACTCACGACCGCCTGCTTGGAAGGCAGGTGCTTATGCCGCTGAGCTAAATCCCCAGCTCCTGTTTGCAAGCACTCTTAACACCAAATTGCATCCCCAGGCTAGGTGTGTGATGCACACCTGTAATCCTGAGCACTTAGTTCAAGTAGCATTTAGGAGGCTGAGCCAGGAGGATTACCTCAAGCTCAAGGCCAGCCTGGGGTACACAGTGAGTTCAAAACCAGCCTGAACTACATTTTAAGACCTTATCTCAGAAAACAAAAATTGAATAAATACTGCATCCCTAATCCTATGAAAATTATTTAATCTTGATACAGGGTCTTGCTATCATTGAATTTACACTCCTCCGGCTGCAGCCTTTCATGTAGCTGAATGTTAGGCATGCATCATGCCCCATCGAGTGTGACCCACACTTACTTTTCCTCTTAAGAGATCCTGGGAATTGTGGGACTAGGCTGACTCTGTCCTGTTGATTCAAAGCTCTCCATTGCTTTCTTTTTTAAAGATTAAGCTGTGAGCACAAACTCAAGATTCGGGAGATGGCGATTAGGAGCCTTCTCTCCTGCCTTGGTACTCACAAGACCTTCTCTAAGCAGACAGCAGTGCACATCACCCATGTGCAGATTAAGCTGCTGTGTAAAGAAGGACTCAGAGTAGTGTGAAATAGCATGCAAGGGGAAGTCTAGTGTGCACAGGTGTATCTCAGACAGTGATGTGGTGCAGGCTGTGTTGGTGGTTGCAGATGCATCCCTTGACCTTGATCCCCTGTGGACTGCATACATGTCTACCTGGACCCACTTCTTTCCCCTCCAACCCTGAAGCAATGCTATTCAGTCTTCCTGGAAGACCCTGGCTCCTCTGTCCCTACTTGAGCAGCCTTTGCCCTAATCTGTGGGCAGGTACAGAGAAAAAGGGATGAATTACATATGTATGTTGCGTGTGGCCAGGGATACGGAGTCATTGGGAGAGAAAGACTCTTCCTGGTCCTAAAAATAAAAATTTCAAAGATATAGAATCTGAGCCCAGCATGCTGAGTATATCCCAACATTCCAGGAGGCTGAGGCAGGAGGATCACAATTTCAAATGCAGCCTGGGCAATTTAGGGACTTAGCAGGACATTCCCCTCCACCACACACACCAGTACAGTAGCTCAGTGTGAAGGACATGGGTTCAATCCCCGATACAGCAAAACCACCACAACCAAAGGTGTCTATCTCTGAGCCTGTCTCATTGCCCTGTTGCTGTTCTGTGAGCTGTCTGCTTTTCCCTCCTCAGCCTGACTGTGTTGGGAAGGGGGCTGTGAGGAAGCTGAAACCTCCTTTCCAGCCTTGCATAAGTAGTGTAGACAGGGCGAGATCCTCGCAGAACGTAAGTGACTGTGACAGTCCTGGCAGCACGCAGAGAGGCACGTGCTCATTATGCATGGCTGGAGAAATTATCTGTCTCCAGGGGACGTGTTTCACTGTGCATTAGCTCCGAGCCACTTCCTTCCTGTCTCTGCCCACTCCTCAGTCTCCTTTCCCACCCGGTCCCCTCAGCCAGCCCCTGCTCACTCGGAGCCCCGCGCTGCTGTCAACATCTCCATCCATCTTTCCTGCCGCAGCCGCGGCTCCCTGCACTTTGCTCAGTCTCCTGCCTGCTGTCCGGGAGCTGCTTTTCTGTCCCTGCCGCTCATTTGTCTCCTGTTCTCTCTATTCCCTGCCTCTCGTCCCCATCTGTGTTTTCCTCGATAATACCAGCTTTCTGGGTCCCCTACAGCTAGTGATAACCTTTTCTTGTTCCATTAATGTCCGTAAGCAGTGCTCCATTTGATTGATTGATTGGTTTTTATTTAAATTCTGCAGAAGAAAGAGAAACAGATTTTTATTTTTTTATTTTACTCTTTGGACCCACAGCCTTTCACATGGTAAGCATGAACTCTGGCTCTGAGCTACACCCCAGTCCAAAAATGGGCGTTGTTTTTTTTATAAAGTGACAGCAAAAAGAGTTGAGTAGTAGGAGGCATCAGAAAAGGTTGAAATCATGGTATCTTATTCTCTCTCTCTCTCTCTCTCTCTCTCTCTCTCTCTGAGACAGCCTCACTACACTGTCTAGCCTAGTCTTGAACTCACCATGTAGCCCAGGTTGGCCTCAAACTTTCGGCCCTCCTCCTGCCTCTGCCTCCTGCTTTATTGTCTTTACATAAACCTGGTCAACTATCCGTGGCCAATGACAGTTTAACTTGGACTATAAAAGGTTAGTTAAGCTTGGCACCTAACTCAGAGGCAAAAGCTTCTGGGAGAAATTAGTTAAGTTAAACTCAAGAAGCTGATGTGCGTAGAATTTCTTCTGCCTGACCCACTCACAACTGTGAAAGGGACATTTGAGGAATCGTTGTTATTGAAATGTTTCAGGGGGGCATAGCCTTTGGAAGCCAGAACTTGGCTTGGAGACCAGGCCTGGGACACTCTGAAGGTGCGGACAGTTGCCTGCTGGGAAAAGGGGGCTGCTGAGGGGAGGACTGGGCAGAAGCACTTGATCAGAGCAGTTCTGATCACTGTGTTTGCTCTCTCCTCTTGCCCACTGTAATTAAAGCCTTTCCAACATGATTCTGGCTTCCTGAGGAAGCTACAATTTACAAAAACAGGCAAGAAACAGACACAAAACAGCAGAGATGGTTGGTTGCAATGTATATATGTTTTAAATCACAAAGCCATTAATTGTCTTGAGGTTACTGGTGCTGGTCAGTTTTAAAGTGCCTAATCTCCCAATACAGCCCTGGCAGGGGGTGCACTTGTTTTGGTAGCAAAACAAGCAAAATAAGAGAAAATAAAGAAACCTAAGTGTGCTCCCACAGTGGATGCACCATTTTGATTCTCCACGGGCCCAGCCTCCTTCTTACTCCCATTAAAGGGAGGTGTTCCCCAGAAGTGCCCCCTGCCTTCTTCTCCACTTTACTCCCTCTCCTCTCGCCTCTGGATCCCTTCTCCTAACAGACCTTGAGGAATCCAAGGACCAGAATACATCAGGTATCTTATTCCTTGCAAAGGATGTGACCTTCCACTCCCCAAATGACTTTGACTGTGTTCTCTTTTGCTAGCCGAGGATATCAAGAGACACTGACCTTTCTAGTTTTGCCTAAGGAGTCAGCGACTATGACTATTATGTTCCAGTCTCTGATCTGATTCTGCCCCCTCCTCCCTGTCCCCTGCCTACCTTCCCTTCTTCCCAAGCATCTTGCTTGCCAGCAGCACACCAGCAGCACACCCGCAGCCCTCCCTTGCCTGGCACGTGAGGCCCATTTATCTGCCTTCAGCCCCGTGTCCGTGTCCTCTGCTAGCAAAAGAACACTTGGGGCCTCTAGGAGTGTTCACTCTCTTTTTAATCTGATTAGTCCCATCACCTACACGGAGGAGCCAGATTTTGGTATTACTGAGCTGTCTGTGGAGGGAGGAGAAATTGTCAGATATCACTTAAAGGGCTCCGTCCCTTGGGCGCCTGGGAACTGCCATGAGAAATTAATCTTCTAGCTATTTAAGGTAATTTCTTTTCTATCATCCTTTGTCAAGGCGACTGTACTGGGAAATGAATCTGAAGAGAGCCCATAACTGGTATCCACTCAACACGGCTCTCCAGCACTGTGTAGCATCCATCATCCCCACACGAGCAAAGGTGACAGCACTGCAAAGCCAACTCCCCCACAAGTGCCCAGTGGCGCGAAATCAGAGGTGCACAGGGTGGAGAGCCCTGGACTAGGGCCTGGCAGTTTTTCCTCGCCTCTGCTGTATTCTTTCCAGAAAACCTACCACAAATTGATCTCTTCTGTTAAATGAGTTTCACTGAGTGCCAGAAGACAGAACAAGGATGTGGCAGAAAGAACACAGGCCCTGGGGTTACGCCTGTTCTCTCCTGAACAATGAATCTGGTGACACAGAGGAGGCGTCTATGCTAAGCAGTGAGACCGCTGCCAGAGCGAGGTGTGAGACAGAAGCAGGTAAGCTCTTCTCGCCAGCTGAACTGCTGCTCACAGACCGAGGTTCTCTGGGATCATCTCTGGCTTTAGTGCTCTTCCATCCTGAAGGCTGCTTCCTAGGGCACAGGTTTTCAGGTGCTCCTTGGAGTTCCAAGAAGCAATGGGTGTCCAGCGGAGGGAGTGCAGGGGAGCTGATGGGTGAAGCTGGAGGCGGTTCAGTGGCTGAGGTTCTGGACTCCTCAATTCTAATTCCAGGGCTATTTTAGATATTGGGAATTTTCCTAAGAGTTCATCTAAGAAAAAAGTGTCTAAGCAAAGTCTCGTGGCACACACCTTAATCCCAGTCATTCAGGAGGCTGAAGCAGAAGGATTTGAGACACAGTTGGACAATTTAGTGATACCCTGTCTCAAAAAATAGAAGGGTTGGGACTGTAGCTCAGTGGTTAGTTGTCTCTGGGTTCAATCTCCAGTACCACCAGGAAAAAAAAAAAAATATTAAGTTTTTGTTTATTTGTTTGAGAACTGGGAATACAGCTCAGTGGTACAAGCGCCTGCCTGCCTAGCAAGTACAAGGTCCCGAGTTCAATTTCTGGTACCAAACAAACAAAAACAAAACAGCACATACACACAAAAACAAAAGACTATTTGAGACAGGGAATCACTATGTAGTTCAGACAGGCCTTGAACTATGTACCTTTGAGACTGGCTGCAGTTATATGCTTCTCCATCCTCAGACTCCTACAGATCACAGGTGTGCACCACCATGGTTGGCAAAGCTTTTGTTGTTGTTTTGTTAAGACAGGGTCTATTTAGTTGAGGCTTTAACTAATGACAATCCTCCTGCCTCAGCCCTGTGCTAGGATTACAGATGTACATCACCACACCTTGCTAAAAAGTACAGTACTAATTTTTTAAAGGATATGCAAGCCAGTGTTCTAAGTGTGGTGACTGTACCCGCACCTGCCACACATCACCCTAACCATTTGCTAATGGTCCACCCAGCAGGAAGAGGTGTCACAGGTCCTTTCAGCTGAAGAATCCTCATAGGTCTGCACTAGAAGCTCCCAGACTCCAGGGGCCTCCAACATACTTTTCAGCAAAATGAATCTCCTAAGGCACAAGAGTCATTTGTTTTCTAAACTCCCTTCTCCAATCTCACTAATTCCCAATTTCCCTGCATTTGACAAATGCAATTAACAAACCTCGATCAGCTCCTGGCGATAGCCCTCACCAATCAATACAAGAGCTGCATAAGGTGGAAGAGGAAGGGAAGGTGGCTGCATAGAGGGAAGAGGAGGCCTGACACATGTCTATGAATGCCCTCTCACAACTTCTTAGCCTCAAAACACAACACGGGGTTGTCCCCCCAGCCACAGCTTTCTTCTTTCTGGCTAAATAAAAGCTGGTCTTA
The DNA here is from genome assembly GCF_034190915.1 of Cavia porcellus. Classification (NCBI taxonomy): domain Eukaryota; kingdom Metazoa; phylum Chordata; class Mammalia; order Rodentia; family Caviidae; genus Cavia; species Cavia porcellus. Next base: position 22,254,795 of record NW_026947509.1, on the reverse strand, counting down.
CTGTGTCCTTCTCTTTGGGTTTGCAATATCTTCTCCTGCCCATCTCATCTGCCCTTTTTTTCTTTTTTTTTTTTTGCGGTACTGGGGGTTGAACTCATGATCTTGCGCTTGTCAGGCAGTCGCTTATGCCACTGAGCTAAATCCCCAGCCCCCGCTTTTTCTCTTTAACAGAAGCCCTTGCCATCTGCTGGACCACAGCCTGGGAACCCCCAGCATCTCTCTGGTCCTCGAGGGACCTCTTCCCTCCCACATATTCCAGGGCTAGTGCAGTGCTGCTTCTTGCCTAGGAGGCTGCAAGCTCACTCCCCCTGCTCCACTGCACAGCGACACACACCCCAGAAGGCTAAAGGACATGATCACCAACCTCGTGATCACTACTGTGTCCAGTTCCCTTCTTTGTTCTCTGCAGCAGAGGCCCAGCCTTTTTTCCCCCCATTGGTTTAGGATCCCAGCTTTACCTCCTCATGCTCTGCTGCATATAATATTCACCTCCCCACTGCCAGCCCAGGGTGAGAGCTTTTTCCTCTGCAGCCCTGCCTATACAGCTCCGTGCATCTTTTCCACCTCATCAACTTTCCATCTCTTTGTGAACTGAATTGGGAAGTCTCTGCCTTCCCCCACCCTCCTTCTCTTTTGTTATCAGCTTCACGAGTGGGGACATTAATGTATTTACTACACAATGTCTTCACGCCACTGTTTCCCTTAATTACAGCCTCTTCCCTCCCCCTGTTCTGGCTTATTTGACTATAAAGTGCTTGGAGGGATAGCATGGACAAAAGACACAATGCACGCTGCAGTCGGACAGTAACTAGTGTAATGTTGACATCCAAGAAAGTACAAATGGGCACCTCTGCAGCAGGTCACTAGCAGTTGGTACCATGTAGAGGCCAGTGTCCCAGAGTGTTAAAGAAGGTAATGATACATCTGAGGTTACTTCCAGGGGTGCTGTATTATTACCAATAATGGTCACCCCAAGAAACACAGCAGCTACATCCAGCCTTCTTCAGGGGACAGACCCACTGTACTTGTCATGGAGATCAGCTACATTGTCACTGGAGACCCGGATCCAGCCATCCTCCCGCACGTGGTAGAGGTTGACTGACCCTCCTGAGTAGGCGTCTCTGTAGGTGGCTTGGTAGATGGCTCGACGGGCCAGGTCGTAGGCCTCCTCCACTTGCAGGTCATAGGAGTAACCTCGGTCCATGACTCCATAAGCATACACAGAGCCAGAACCCACAGAGAACGCAGCCCCAGAGATCCGGTTCCCTTCACTGTCCACATAGTAGAGGCCTGGAAAAGGAGACAAGATGAACAAGAAAAAAATGAAATCGCTTTTGACATCTAATTCATCTTGAAAGGCAGTTCTCCAGCTCTCCTGAACTGAGGGGGAAATCAACATAAACACTACAAAATAGGACTTCTCTAAAATTACTTGGGAGGCAGAGAAAGGGATGGAAATAAGATGTGCTCTGTGCATGCACAACTCCCCCGAAGGAATGCGATCATCAGGTACTGCAACGTGCATTAAAAAACATAAAACTTGAAAGAAAAGTGAAAAAATAATTTGGAAAAAAATTGCTGAATCAAATACAAAAAATGCTGAATCAATTTAATATTAAGGTTCACATGATCATGTGCCTGTCTTGGCAGAAAAGAAGCAGAACATTAAGTTTCAAGCACAGGACTTCAGGCAGTATGGAAGACAGTGTTAAAACTTAATTAACACTGCCAGCCTGGTATGGTGGGGAATGCCTATAAACCTAGCCCTTGGGAGGCCAAAGCAGGAGGATCACTGAGGCCAGCCTGGACTATACAGTGAGTTCAAGGCCAGCTTGAACTGCACAGTGAAACCCTTTTGAAGACAAAAAAAAAAAAAAAAAAAATGACCTGGCAGTTATCTCAGTGGTAAAGTTTCCCTAACATAGCTGAAACCCTAGGTTCAATTACCAGAATGATAGGGAGTAAAAATTATGGCTCATGTTTTCTTTTCTTTTCTTTTTTTTTTTTTTTTTTGATACTGGGTGTCAAACTTACGACCTTGCACTTGCCAGGTGAGCACTTACACCGTTGAGCTAAATCCCCAGCCCCTCATGCTTTCTACTGATACTGTAGAACAGATGGTACACCTATAATTCTAGCATCTGGGAGGCTAATGCAGGAGGATCCCAAATTTGAGCCCATCCTGGGCAACTGGGGAACTCAACGAGACCCTGTTTCAGGGAGAAAGACAAAAGATAGTATAGGGCAGGAATTGCCCAGGCCAGTTACCCATTTTGTAAAGCAAGTTTTACTAGAACATAGCCATACCCATTTGTTCATATATTGTCTATATGCTATACCAGGTAAGTTAAGCAGTACCTGCATTGTTTGATAACCAGGCAATGCTCCATGAACTTCATCTTAGCAAATTCTGTCTTAGCGTGAACATCACAGACTGTTCTTATGTAAACCTAAAATTCTCCCACATTACTATGTGATGTAATCTCATAGGATATGACTGTCATTTTGTGGTACATGGCTATAGCTGAGACAAAGATCCTATGGTCGACACGCTTAAAATACTATTTGGCCCATTATTAAAAAGTCAGCTGATTGCTGGTGTAGATGAAAATTCAGACAGAGTCTCAGAAAATCTATACTAAGGCTAGGAGTGTAGTTAAATGGTATGGTCCTGTTTAACAGGCACCAGGCACTGAGTTCAACCCTCCAGCATCCGATTAAAAAATGTTACCAATCTCATCAGCCCCTGGCATCCTTCCATGGCAAAGATCAGATTCAAATTTCTTGTCCTCAAACACCTTCAGGGATTCTTCAGGACCCACCAAACTCTGCTCTCCTGTCTCACCTGTCACACTTCCTGTTGTCTTCTCCAAGTCTACAATGACACTAGTCTTGTATGTGTGCGTGTACAAGTGTATGTTTTCCAAGTGGTACTAGAGATTGAAGCCTGTGCCTTCACAATGAGCAACATTCTGTGTCCTTTTCTAATTTTGTGACAAGACTCACTGCCAAGCTGGGTGGAACTTGTGATCCTCTTGCTTTAGTGTCCACAGTGCTGGAACTGTTTTTTGTTGTTTCTGAGACAGTCTTGCTAAGTAGCCCTGGCTGTTTTTGAACTTGTGATCCTCCTGCCTGTGCCTCCTAGATAGCTGGGAGTACCTGTGCCTGGTCAGCACCACTAATCTTTTTCCTATTTTAGGTAACTTTCCTAGTGTGCCAAAATCATCAAAGGTTTCTTCTTCCCAGTACTTGGAATTGCACCCAGGGCTTCCGTACTGGTGTAACCTCCAACCCCCAAGGCCTTTTTAAATTTTGAGAATGTCTCATAAATTGTTCATGCTGGGCTCACACCAGCAGCTTCCAGGCCCACTGATTCTAGTCTACCTGTCCAGCCAGTGGTGGTGAACGGATAGCACCCATGCAGAAGCCGTCTGTTAGTTATCACTGTAGACCCTCCTCAATCCCGGTACCACCACCTGGCCTCAAGGCTCACCACCTGGTTCCAATTTACCTCTCCAGCTTTCTGCCTCACTATTTCCTTTCATACGCCTTAGCTGGACTGGACTTCACCAAAGCTTTGTGCTTATTTCCTCACTTCCTTCGCTTTACCCCTCTTTTTTTGGAGGGGGGGAGGTTGAGAAAGGGTCTTGCTATGTAGTCATGCTGGCCATAAATCCACTATGTAGGTCAGGATGGCCTTGAACTCATGGCGATCCTCCCATCTCAGCCTCCCAAGTGCTGGGATCACAGACTTATACCACCAAGCCCAGCCAGCCTCACTTGACTTCTTGAGGGAAGGAACTGCTGCTTCACACTGAATGGGATGGGTTGTCAAGAAGGCTTTAAAAAAACATCCAGCTACCCAGAGCTGAGTCACTCTTCCCCTCCTCCACACCAAGAAGGCTTCTTGAAGAGGTACAGTTTAGGTTACAGCTTCTAAGATTTGCATGCTAGCTGGTCCTGAACTATCTTATAATGATGCTACCACCTGGAACAGATCCACCAGCAAGGTATTTATTTATTTATTTTTTGGTACAGGGGATTGAACTCACAACCTTGCACTTGCCAGGCAGGCACTTAGGCCACTAAGCTAAATCGCTTGTCCTCAATAGCTAAAAGTTTAAAGCAACATTTTAAAATGTTTCCCTGGATCAGAAAAAGTACACGGAACTGTTCTTTCACACCTTGCAGAGAAAGGTGTCTCAATTCCCAAAGTAACAGACTGAACTGCTTTTTCACACTCACTTTTTAATTCTTTCATTCATCCTCCTTGGGTAGAAAACTGATATTCCCTATACTCCTTTCTTTTTTTTTTAATCACTTATACTCTTTTCTAACTTCCTCCAAAGCAAATAAAAAAGCGATAGGTATTGCATAACCATTCTATAGGATAACTAGGAAAGGCAGGAAAGTAAATGAATGAAATAAAACAATAGAAGAAAAGAGTATCTTCAGGCATACAGGAGGGAAAATTACACAGAAAGTGACTAACACTGCTCCGCCTTTACTGAAAGACTGATTCAAAATTCACTGGACTGGAGGCTGGGGATTTAGCTCACCAGCATTCTAAGCGCCTGCCTTGCAAGCAGGCAGTCCTGAGTTCGATCCCCGGGACCAATAAAAAGGAAAAAGACAAAAAAAAAAAAAAAAAAAAAAAATCACTGGACTGGGGTGTAGCTCAGTGTACAGCACTTGCCCAGTAAGTGCTGAAGCTCTGGGTTCAGTTCAAGTCTTAGTACTGAAACAAACAAACCAAAGCCAGGTCACCTAGCAATTTAGTGAGACTTTGTCTCAAAAAATATAAAAAGGGCTGGAAATGTAGCTTAGTGCTAAAGCCCTGGTTTAGTTGCCAGTACCATGAAAAACAACCAAGGATGAACTTCTTGGTAAGGTTTTTATACACTTAGAAAGACAGGGTCGCTGGGCATGGTGGCAAACACACCTGTAATCCCAGGACTTAGGAAACTGAGGCAGGAGGATCACAAATTCCAGGCCATTCTGGGTCATATAGTGAGCTCAAGCTCAGGATGAACCACATAGTAAGACACTGTCTCAAAAACAAAATAAAACAACAACAAAAATAGGCTAAGGAATTTCTTTTTAGAGAAAAAAAGAACAGGACTTTAGATGATGGTAAGCGAGACTCTATCAGGCAAGACAAGAAAGGAGATGGCTTAAAAGTCTCCTTCTAGGCCAAAGACTCTCTAAAGGAAAAAGGAAAGAAAATTAAGTTTTGGGCAGCACTCAGGACCCTCTTATCTCTCAGAAGCTACTCGTAGTCCCCCTGAAACCTTTCTTACTCTTAATATCCTTAAAAAAAAAAAAGAGGGGCTAGGGATTTAGCTCAGTGGCATAAGCGCCTGCCTTGCAAGCAGGCAGTCATGAGTTCGATCCCTGGTACCGATAAAAACGAAAAAGACAAAAAATAAAATAAAATAAAGAACTTTTTTTTGGTGGTACTGAGGATTGAACCCAGGCAGCAGTAAACTATATTCCCGAGTCCTTTTTATTTATTTATTTATTTTTTTTATTTTTTGTCTTTTTCGTTTTTATCGGTACCAGGGATCGAACTCACGACTGCCTGCTTGCAAGGCAGGCGCTTATGCCGCTGAGCTAAATCCCCAGCCCCTAGTCCTTTTTATTTTAAAACAGGGTCATGGTAAGTTGCTCAGCTAGCCTCCATTTTTTATCTTCTTGCCTGAGCCTCTTGAGTAGTTGGGATTAAGGGTGTGCACCACATACTTGGCAAGAAATGACTTAACTTTTGAGAGGCTACTACATATTCAAGCTTCACTATATGATACATAGCTGCTAACCACATGTGGCTAGTGAGTATTTAAAATGCAACTACTGGCTTTGGGCATTAGGACATTAGGTCTTGTTATGGTAATTCAGACCTCCAACTCAAAGTGATTCTCCTGCCTCAGCCTCCAAAGTGCCACACACAGGTGTGTGCCACCACAGCCAGGCAAATGGACCATTAAACCTGATTTCACTTGTTTCTTTTTACTCTCACATCCATGCGAAAAATTTAAATTACATATGTGACTCACGTTATTTTTTATAACACCAGCTAGAGTTTTATGTCTATCACCCAATTCTCAAATACAACTTATTGTAAGTCTTTCTAGGACTTATTTTATGGGGCAGAAGGGAAAGCATTATATGCCAGATATTTTTTTTTTTGTCTTTTTCTTTTTTTATCGGTACCGGGGATTGAACTCACGACCACACACTTGCAAGGCAGGCACTTTTGCCGCTGAGCTAAATCCCCAGCCCCGTATGTTCCAGACATTTGACAAGTTACTTTATATGTATTAACTCACTTAGCCAGGGTTCCAGAAAAAAGCAAGATAAGAAAGAAAAAGCAACCTGCCTGCGGTCACACAGGTTACCAACGACACAGCAGGACTGATTCCATGTCCATTCCTACACTCCAGTGCCTTCCTTAGACAAAGAAAAGGGCTGTAACCTAATCAGCCAGCCAGGTGTGCATGTCTATAACAGGCCAATGCAGGAGGATAGACAAGGGGCTGAACAGTGAGATCGGTCTCAAAACAAGCCTAATCAATATCAAAAAACCTAATCAATATCTCCTCAGATAGGGCATGAAACCCCTCTGTAGCGACAGCCCGAGGATCATGTGATTGTAGCTCAACTCACCAGGGCCTCTCTTATCCCAGCCACAAATCATGGTGCCCATGGACAGCCCCATGCCTTTGTACTGATAGACCATGTTGGCTAGCAGCTTGGAGGCTGCTGCTACTGAGATGCGTTCCTTATTTCGTAGCTCGTAGATTCGACACTGCCGAGCCAACAGCCGCTCCCAGAAGCTGCAATCTGCTGCACCCCCGGCCATGGTGCCCAGAAGGTACGGGTTGATCTCTATCACCTTCTTCACCGTCTGGGAGGCGATGTAAGCCCCGGCAGTGGCCCGGGAGTCAGCAGCAACAATGACTCCATGGCGAAACTGAAGATTAGAACACAAAACAAACCACATCAGACCACTAAATATTTTCTTTCCATTTCTTTTTTCACCATTGCAAACCCAGCACATCTCCTTTCACAACGAACTTCTCCACATACTGACGTCAACTAAGCTTCACTGCAATCCCTCAACGGGGACACAGCCAGTATTATATTCGCTTTGTGGATGAAGAAAGGAAACAGGTCCAACGAGACAGAACGACCTGCCCAAGATTCAGGGCTTGTTGCAGAACTTGACCAGGGACCTCACCAAGCTTCCTGCTCAGGCCTCGGAGCTTCACTTACCCAGCAAGGGACGCTCAGTTTACAAAACCTTTGGTGAACGGCGACAAAGCCCTCCCTGAGCGGGCCTGGCCTTTTCCACCCAGGAGCGCCTAGACAGGAGCAGCCTGGGGTCGTCTAGGAGCCAACCCAAGCTGCTTCGGGTTCCTCCCCACCGCCCCGCTCCGCGGGCAGCGCGAGGACCGAGGCTTCCCGGGACAATGAGACAGCGAAACCGCGGGGGTCGGGACGAGGTCTAAGCGTCCGCTTGGGCTTGGTGGGCGCGGGGACTGAGGGCTACGGTGAGGCTGAGAGGTGAGGAAGCGTGCGGGCTTTCGAGAACCCGCCGGGGAAGGCCGTTGGATCCGTACCTTGAAGGCCAGAGTGGTGGTTCCATGAAGCATTTCGATTCGCGGTTCCTCTGGGGCACCCCAGCCGGGCGCGGCCAGGCTCAGCCCATCGCTGGAACTCCCTGGACTCAGGTCCAGTAGATCCGCCCGACCCCCAAGTCCGAAAAACCCGCGCCGGTTCACCGGTAGCGGCCTCTCCAATACGCTGGCCAGCGCCATGTCTAATAAGGGCAAAGGGAACTAACTCCGAGAACGCCTAGCAAGGAACGGCCGGGCAACGCCTCGCCGTCACGGCTTCACTTCCTATTATATCTAGCCCCAGAAGAGCCATTTTAACTCCTGGCAGCCACGCCTCCAAAAAAAAAAAAAAAAAAAAAAAACCGAGAGCCAGATGCCGGCGATCATTTTCACCACAGAGGGGCGGGGAAGTAGCCTCACTATCCTTAAGAACTCTAAAGCCGTTGTGGGTGCCGTCTTGACTTTGGTCATAGGAAGTGATTGAAAACCACCATATTGAGTGATGAAGGCGAAGTCAGCCATTTTTGAGAAGGGCGTGACTGGTTGAAAATAGGTTCTGGACTCAACTGTAAGTCGTCCCGGAGTCCAACTTGCAAGTTACAACTCTTGCTTCAGCACTTGCCGCTTGTTTAAGGAGACTCTCCCCATACACACCTAGTACGGTGTAATTATCTATATTGAAGCCATTTCCCTGTGGCATTAAACCCCAGTTTATAATAAAAAGCTCAATGAAATAAAGTGCTCTTGTTCATAGCGTTACTTGCTACAGTACAAGTCTTTAACAGGAACCAACTTTTTTTTTTTTTTTCTTTTTCATTTTTATCGGTACCGGGGATCAAACTCACGACCGCCTGCTTGCAAAGCAGGTACTTATGCCGCTGAGCTAAATCTCCAGCCCCCACCAACTTTTAAGATTCAGTATTTTCTCCTATCTTCTACTAGAAATTGTAATGAATTGCCTATAAGGCAAGTAAGAATAAAGAAGGGTAAGCAAAAATCTCAGCTAATCCACCAACTAGATTCTTAACTCAGCACCTGAATAATGGAGGGAATAGTACTTTATCTTTTCAGAACATAGAGGAGAGTTGAGACCCCATAAAGATGTACCAAGAAATTCTCTTCCTTCAGCTTACCGAGATGAAGCTCTTTTTCGGAATGGGGTATCTTTATTGTCTCGTCTTCCCTCCACCCATCTTCATTTCTCCACTCTTGGGAATGGTGACAAGTCAGGAAGTGGGCATATGTATGAAATGTTGCCTCCTGCTTTATGGTTTTGTGAAGTTGGTGTCTGGCCTTCTTTGTAGGAGTCCGGCAGCAACAGCTACATTCCACTTTCTTCTGATTCTCAATGCCTGCCCCTCCTCTCCTTTAGCTGGCTCTGTGTGTGCTGTATTTTTAATGCTGAAATTTGACAACCCTAACCCAGCTCCACCAGAATGTGATGAAACAGGAGATCTTTGTGTCTCACACTTGGATGGTGTGGAAAATGCAGTGTCTTTTTTTTTTGTACCAGAAATTGAACTCAGGAACTTGTGCTTGCCAGCCAGGTGCTGTGCCAGGGAGCTATATCTCCATCCCAAAGTGCCTCTTTTTATTGAACATACGTTATTCAGCCATCACCTCTGTAATGTAATTAATCCTCCTGACTTCTTTCATTTATTCTTTCACCTTTGACCAACAGTTTCCACCTACCTTTGTAAAAGCACCTTTACATTATACCTGGCCAGAACTCATCTTCAGGATGGATTATGAGTATGTATTTATTTTTGAATATGAAGTATCAGTTTAGAGACAGCATCTCTCAGCCTGATGTTGAACTCACTATGTAGCCCAGGCTGGCTATGAACTCACAGTGATCCTCCTGCCTCAGCCTCTGGAGTGTGGAGATTACAGGTGTGTACCATCACACCTAGCTGGATTGTGAGGTTTTAAAGACGTATTTCTCAGGGCTGGGGACTTAGCTCAGCGGCATAAGTATCTGCCCTGCAAGTAGGCTGTCGTGAGTTTGATCCCCAGTACTGATTAAAAAAAAAAAAAAAAAGACATGTATTTCTCTACTGTTCATCTCTGTCCCCACAACTCAGTATACATTTACCACATAAACACAGGGAAGAATGACAATAATATTCCTCCCAGAGCTTGAAAACTGCTCGTCCAGGACCCCACCCCTTTCTCCCACATATGGCGAATTTCCAGGTCTGACTGATTCTCCCTCTACAATATTTCTTGCATTCTTTTTCATGCAACTGATAATCACCTTTGTCTTTTCATTTCCTCACTCCTGAATTACTGAAAAATTTTTCCTACACCATTTTTCTGGACCTAAACTGTCACTTTCTAGTTCACTGGGCACAGTGGCAAATGGTTTTCCTAAAATGCCATCCTGATCTTATCACTCACCTCCCTAAAAGTGTCCTCTAAAGTTCAAGCTCTACAAGATGGCACATGAGACCTCCCATGATCTGATCCTGACTTCCTCACCTCATCCTGTGGTTTCAAGTGCTGTCATGCAGAGGCTGGGAGGAGGTCAGTATAGAGTAGTACAGGCTTGGGGGTCTCAGGTGGCTTTGTCAAGGAGGTCTGCATTGCTTTTTTCTTTTCCTTCATTTTCTCTTCTACCCACCCCTGCCCCCACCTTCTTTGGAGATAGTCTTACTATATAGTTCATGCTGGCCTTGAATTCACTATGTAGCTGATATTGGCCTCAAACTCATAGCAATCCTCCTGTCTCAGCCTCCCAAGTACTGGGAACAAAGACATGTGCCACCATGCCCAGCTATTAATTCTTTTCTTTTTCTCCTTTTTTTTTTTTTTTTTTTTTTTGTCTTTTTCATTTTTACCGGTACTGGGGATCGAACTCAAGGCAGGCGCTTATGCCACTGAGCTAAATCCCCAGCCCCTTTTTTTATCTTTTTGAGACAAGGTCTCACTATGCAGTTCAGGCTGGCCTTGGGCTCACTTTGTAGCCCAGGCTGGTTTGGAATTTGCAATGATTCTCCTACCTCAGCTTCCTAAGTGCTGAAATTACAGGACTGTGCCACCACATCCAGCTGGATTTATTTTAAGTAGCAGTTGGGTCTGCTTTCTGCTCAAACCCATAGCCTCAGTGGGTCCGAAGCTCTCTGTCAAAGCACTGAGTTGTCTTTTCCTTTTCTCTCGATTTTCATTGTAGCATGTTCACTGTACATGATGGTCATACTGCTTGTGGGGAGGTGGTACATGTGCCTAGCGTGTCTTCCTTCTTTATTCAAATCTCTTCCCCTGCGCCCTCTCCTCCTACTGAGTTGTTGTTACTCTCCCAGGCCAGCTGCCCTCTCAGGCCTTATTTCTCTTTCACCGCCCAATGTCCCACACAGGAAAAACAAGAGACCTATCTCTCTTCCTTCCTGGTGTGTGCCTTTTCTTTGCAGTTATTTCACCCTCCTACCCACTCCCAGTCACAGAATGACAGGCAGGAGACTCTGTGAGTGACTCGCAGATGTGTCTCGGGCCACGGAAGGTGAAGGCCTGACTGATGGGCAGCGTTTGTCTTTCCACGGTTGGAGACTCTGCTGGCCTTATCCTGTTTGCCCTCAGCAGCCCTCCAGGAAGGAGGGTCCCATTGGTCGGTCCCCAAACCTGGCTGGGGTGGGGAGAGGTGAAGCAGCAGCTCATACGCTTCACTTGCTGTTTCTGGCAGCTGCCCAGCTTCTCTGAAGCGTCCCTCTCCCTCGACTTGACCCCAGCCCACAAATCCCTGTCCTGCTCCTTCCGTCCTTCACTCGACCTCAGGGATGGCTCTGCAGGATGTATGCAAGCAGCAGGCCCTGGACATCGAAGGACTGTCCCCTCACTTGTCTCAGGCTGGCAGCTGGACCGTGCCCCGGGGCTGTGATCCTGAGTCCTTCCTGCGGATCCATGGCCCCAGGCTGGCCCACGGCACCACCACCCTGGCCTTCCGCTTCCGTCATGGAGTCATTGCCGCAGCCGACACTCGTTCCTCCTGTGGCAGCTACGTGGCCTGTCCAGCTTCACTCAAGGTCATCCCTGTGCACCAGCACCTCTTGGGTACCACTTCGGGCACCTCGGCTGATTGTGTTACCTGGTACCGGGTGCTGCGGCGGGAGCTGCGGCTTCGGGCTCTAAGGGAGGGTCAGATGCCCAGTGTGGCGGGTGCGGCCAAGCTCTTGTCAACCATGATGTCCCGCTACCGGGGGCTGGATCTGTGTGTGGCCACTGCCCTGTGTGGCTGGGACTGCTCTGGCCCTGCTCTCTTCTATGTCTACAGCGACGGCACCTGCTTCCAGGGGGACATATTCTCTGTAGGCTCGGGATCTCCCTATGCCTATGGCGTGCTAGACCACGGCTACCGCTATGACATGACCACACAGGAAGCCTATACCCTGGCCCGCCGTGCTGTGGCCCATGCCACCCATCGTGATGCCTACTCAGGGGGCTCAGTGGACCTGTTCCATGTGCGGGAGAGTGGATGGGAGTATGTATCACGCAGTGATGCCTGTGTGCTGTACACAGAGCTGCAGATGCTCCCGGTGCCAGAGCTGGAGAGTGAGGACACCCAGGCCCAGCCTGAGCCTGTCATTCCTCATGGAGCTTCGGAAGGCAGAGAACTCCCTGTGGGCCCAGAGGAGTTGGCACTAGAAGACTCCCAAGACACCAGCAAAAACTGAGAGACTGTGAGAAGGGGCAGGACTTGGAAACCCAGGCTGAGGGAGGAAGTGGGCAGTGGGGAGGCTCTGCTGGGAGCAGCCTCAAGCACCTGGCTCCAGGCCTTCTGGGTTGCCTGCTTCATTTGTTCCAAGTTCCCACCCTTTCTGCCTCCAAAACCCATTGCCAGTTCTGTCCAGCATGTGTGTATCCATGCCTGGTGCATTGATCCTCTCGGCTCCAAGCTGACTTTGAGCACACACTTGCCATGTGCCTGCTGCTCGCTGGGTGCCATGCTAGGTGCTCTTTTTCTTGCTGTCCTCTCCCAAGCTCTCTTCTCTTGCGATGACCTTCTATTGATGGCAGCACGAGTCTGTCTCTTTTTCCTGGTCACCTTCTCAGCTTGGAGGTGCAGCTCCTCCTGGAATCATGTGGGGAGAGTGGCCCCAATAGGTGTGAGCCCAGTGCAGGGCAGGAGGCCTCTCAGCTGCCCTGTACCCTGCCTTCACTGAAATGACTGTAATGAGCACTCCTGCACTGAGTGCAGCCCTTGCAGGGAAAACGTTCCTCAGTTCATGGAAGAGGAATCAGACTCACAGGGTCATGGGACTTGCCCGGGTTACATAGTAGGTGGCAGCCAGGGGCCTTGGATCCAGGCCTCCCACTGCAGAGTCTGGGCTTTAGGGCCAGCTTCCCTAGATTCTGGGGAGTGATGTGGAAGGAGCGCAGATGGGCCAAGACCCTGCCCAGCAGCTGGGATGAATGAACCCTGAAGAGCCAGAGGCCCTGAGGGATAGCTCAGAGAAGTGCCCCTGCTGTCTCGCGTGGCCATGTCTGCCATGGCCTGTGCCTGCTCTCTACCCTTCTGGGCCTCTGTCATGCTAGACATTTTCTTTCTTCTCCCAGACTCCTCCCTGATGCTCCCTCTGGAGAATGAAGAAAAGAGGTGGCTGTGCCAGAGTGGGTTTTCCTACCCCTCCTGTCACCCCCACCCCTGTGATCCCCAACTTGGAGACTCAGGCTGACAGCTCTGGGAGGACTATTGCCCTCTTTTCATGGCAGGGGGTGGGAAGGAAAGCAGGATTGGCCTAGGAGATGAGGCCTGAAGAAGATTTCTGAAACTTCTTTCCCCTCATCCCAGTTCCAAGAACAAGGCTGCTTTTCCCCTCCTTGGCCACCCCATGCCTCAGGTTAACAATTCTTCTGGGCAGGAGGTGACCAGACCACAGACCTCTGATCAAGTGCCTGGGGAGGAGAAAGGAAAGCTTTCAGGGAGGCCCAGAGAGGAAAGCGGTGGCAAGGGGGACGGGTGGTGGTGGTAGGGAAGCAGAGCTGCGGAAGGGGACAGAGGTTTCCTCTGCTGTGGATTAGCTTCCGAGCCGGAGTCAAAGAATCTGGCCAGCAGCCTCCACAGCAGCCTCCTGCAGCCCTCGCCCGTGCCCCGGTGTCAGGGGTGAAGTGGGGGAGATGCTCTGTGCCTGTCCCTTTCCCAAGGCACACCAGGGGGCTGAACCCAGAGGGCAGAACTCTTTTTCTTTTCAGTACTGGGAATCAGACCCAGGCCCTTGTGCTTGTCAGGCAGGCCCTGTGCCGCTGAGCTCTGTCTCTGGCACTAAGCCCCATCTTGCATCTCCTTCTCCTACCCTGCTTCTTCCTACTTTTTTCCATAGCCCTATCCCACCTTCACTACCTTTGACAGGTTCTGTCCATTCAAATGATGAGGTATTTGAGGGCAGAGACAAGCCTGGGCTATTTTCCTATGTTCAGTAAAAATTTAAAAGGAAAAATTGGTAAGGTTTGTTTGTTTGGACAAAGTCCTGCTACACAGCCCAGGCTGGCCTTGAACTTGCAATGCTTGAGTGCTAGGATTCTAGGCATCCTTTAAGTTTGTAGTGAGTTGGTGGAAGTGGGCTCAGGAGGATGAGAGGGAGGGCTCTGAAAGCACCCCTCCCTACGAGTGGCCAGAGTCATTTCCTTCATTGCTCCAGTAACTCCTGAAGGTTGATGCAGCTTTCAGGGTGAGAGCAGAGGCAGAAATCTTGCCTTTCCTGACCTAAAGAGGAAGCCCTTGTTCTGTGATGCCCTGCTTGGAATGCCGCCTATCTCCTGTGGCTGGCAGGATAGACAACCAGCTCTTGTACAGGCCCGTAGCTGTCAGGGGTGCAGGTTTCCAGATTCACCAGAGTAAGTGATGGCCAGCACTGGAGTGAGGATCCTTGTCCTCTTGCCACCTGGCAGGTATGCAAGGTGTGAGAAGGTGTGTTCTCATCAAAGTAGCACCCCACATAGGGGAAGGTCACAAGGGCTCCTGCCCCATGTGGAGAGTGGGCACTGGTGATGCTGGCTACTCCCCCTCAGTTGCTATGTCAGGTGACTGGATTCTGCCCTCAGTAAGACTCCCAGCTCCCTCTGCCTCCTTGTGAGCTGGGGGAGAATCAGCAGCAGGCCCGGTTTCAGAGACTGGCCCTGGCCCGCCCTCTCCAGTTGACACTGCAGTCTTGCCTGCCACTGCTGCCACCTGCCCACTCATTCCCCAGCCTTAACCTCTTCTCTTGCTTCTCCCTTCCTCTCTCCTCTGTGGCTCTACCCGGTGTTCCTCTGTCAGCCTTCTCTCTGGTCAATCCCCACATCTCATTTCCTCAGAAGTTTGAGACCAGCAGGGCAGGGAATCTGGAGGGGTGCTGGTGGGAGTAGGGGCACACGTGCGGCCCAAAGGGAGGGTGCAAAGCCTCCTCTGCCGTGGTGGCTCTGGGAGGAATGTGCTGGGTGGGGGAGGGGAAGAGGATGGGGTACCCCTTGGGCCTGTCCTCCATCCCTCAGTGTAAATGAAGCACTGTTCAGAAGTCTTCCTGCAGGAACTGAAGCGAGTTCAGGCTTTTACAAAATAAAGTGTTTGTTTATTATGAAATTAGAGATGGAGGCCCCTCCTCTTCCTCCCTCTTTCCCCTTCCCCAGCCGCCTCCCTCTTTCCTTCTCTCCCTGGGGCCTGGGAAACACACAAGACAATGCCCAGAGCTGGGTCACCAAGGGCAGGCTGACAGCTGGGCAGAGCTCCAGGGAGGTGGCCAACTGGGGACTGAAGCTCTTGCCCTGGGAGGCGGCGGCTCACTCCTGCTGGACGTGGCAGAGCCAGGATGAGGCCATGAGTGATGGAAGGAACCATGCGGGCAGGTCTGCAGGACAGACAGTGGTGAGGGCAGGGCTGGGGAGGGGCCTCCGCCCACCCCGGCCCTCTGTCTAGGGCACTGACCTGGGGCAGAGCATCCCCTGCAGGAGGGCGGGCAGCAGTGGCTGGAAGTTTCTTTTGCTTTTGGGATAGACAGCAACAACAACCAAAAAAACCCAAGAACCAGTTATAGGGACCCAGGGAAGAGGGGTGAGGCGGGCTGGAGAGAGACAGGGCATGTGTGTAAGGAAGACAGCGAGAGACTCGGACGCTGAGACAATAGCCACAGATAAAGGAGTCACAGTGTGAGTGCAGAGGTGCAGGGTCAGGGCCACAAAACCCAGACCTGGACAAGGTGCCACAGACAGACAGAGATCCCTGGAGAGACACACAGACGACCTAGGAGTGGGAGGGCAGAGCAAGGATGCTCTGGAGGGAAGGAGGGCCATGGGCGGGGAGGAGGCCGGGCTGCTGCCGCCTGCCTGGACCCTGGGGTTCACTCAGAGGGCCTGGAAAGGCTGCCTGGCGGCGCTCAGGGGCCCGGGGGCTCCCTGGCCCCGTACAACTCAGCCAGGGTGCGGAAGAGAGGGCCCCAGTCATCCAGCGGCTCTGTGGGGCCGGGGGCACCACCTGCCTCACTGCCAGAGCCCAGAGAGCTGAGCGAGCCGCAAGAGGAGCCGCGGCCCTCGTAGCCATACACTTGCACCGAGTCGTAGGGGGGTACCCCGAGGTCCTCATCCGCCTCACGCAGCCGCAGTGCTAGCAGCTGCGCCACATCGGCCGGGCCTGGGGGCCGGGGCTGGCGCGGGGCCCGTGCCCGGGGCAGCACATCGCGGCGGGCAGGAGGCCCTGGTGCAGATGTGGCTGCACCATCGGGGTTCTGCAGGGCCGTGATGTCGAAGGCCTCGGTGTCCTCTTCACCGCCACCCTCGTCGTCGTAGGTGATGATGTTCTCCCGGACGTCCTCCTCCTCCAGAACCATCAGCGCCTCCTGCTTCTGTCGCCGCAGGGCCACGAACAGCACCACAAGGGCTGTGGGAGAACAGGCCTGAGCCAGCGTGGCACTGGGCAGACTGAGGCTGGCAGAGGCCTGACACCCGGACAGCTTTGCTTTGAATACTAACTCCAAGCTTTACTTGCTGGCTGACCATGGGAAGTTGCTTAACTTCTCTGAAACTTTTTGATCCTTAGTTTACATAGTGGAAATTAAAGAGAATATATTTACCTCTTAGGGTTTTTGAAAGGATGAATGGAATACCACAAGTGATGTGCCTAACACCACACTTGGCACAGGACAAGGGTCCAATAAATATAATCTTTATGCCAGTACTGTGGAGTGGCAGATCAAAGACAGGAAGCAGAGCCTTTTTTGCTGAACACAGCAAGTGGTGGGGAAACCCAGGCATAAGGGGTCATTTGAGCCCTATGTCCAGGAACAGGGTTCTTCTCTACAACCCTGGCAATCTCCAACCCTATCGCTGTATCCTACTGTGGCCTGACTCACCAAGCAGGGTGCCCACACAGGTGATGATGGCGAGCAGGGCACCAGTGCTGAGGCCAGTGGGTGAGAGCTGAGCTTCAGCCCGGCAGGACGCCACAGAGCCATCAGGCCGGCAGCGGCACACGCTGACAGTCACTGTGGCAGTGCTGCTCAGTGCTGGCTGCCCCCAGTCCCACAGTTCTATGGGAACCAGGTATGGAGCCTGGCGGGGTAGGGCAGGGCGAGAGGGCAGCAGCAGGCTGGCGGAGCCATCTGTGGGAGAGGAGAGGTATTGGGGCATCTCTGGGAGGCCCTCCTGGCAGGGCTGTTTTAGTTAGAGGGAAGGTTTAGAGGGAGCAGACATGTGAGTGTGTACGAACACATGCCTCCAGGCTGGATGGCCAGTAGGTGGGGCAGGGGGCTGGGTGTGGAGGAGGGGACACAGTTGCAGGATGCTGCCCACCTCGGTTGTCTTGGACAGTAAAGTTGGTATCAGGGCCCAGAGGACCCTGAAGGGAGACTCGGCTACTGTTGCCAACTTCATCTCTGTCCAGGGCCCGGATGACCTGGATCAACTGGGAAGAAGAAAGGCCCAGAATAGAGTGGGCTGCTGGAGGCCTTGAAATCCCAACCCATCGGCCTCAGCTGCTTACCTGGCCAGGGGCTGCAGAATCACATACAAAGGTGTCATAAGGCTCAGCCAGTTGAGGAGCATTGTCATTTTCATCCAGGGTTTGGATGGCCACTTGGACACGGGAGGCCTGTGCGGAGCTGTCTGAAGCCAGAACACCAACACGTACACACCACACAGGGCACACAGCGCAGTTTGGATACAAAATATGTGATGCATCGGCATGAACGTCAGACGCAAACATAATGTGCACATACAATACGTGAAATAAGCATGTAATATGCAGACAGCAAATCACAGGGTAAAGTGAATGAAACAACACCGAGTATATATGATGTTCACGTAGCATGCAAGATGTGTAGCATGTATGAAATACATGCAGTGGAACACAGTATGGGCCACATAGCCATACGCAGTGACCCACATGCAGGGCACATGCAGCATAAATGAAAGAGTGCGAACAGGTTGAGTGTGGGTAACAGCCATACCCACACATTCATGCCACACAGCCAATATGAGTGTTGAAGACAAATACAGCATATATGAAGCAGATGTTTGGTACACGGCAAAAGCAGCGCCACATGCCCCAGATCGCAGGCCCAGAGAATGCATTTTCACACACGGTGACCATGCACAGCACCAGGGGTTGGAAGGGGACACACACACACACACACACACACACACACACACATCTCATCAGAGGGCAAGGAGGCTGCAGTGCAGCAATGAGATCCCTCAGTGTTGACCTTGGGAAGCAGGAACTTTACAGTCGGCACTGCAGGGTGCAGGGCCTGGGCACCACAGCCAGACACGGGCCCTTCACCCACCTCCTTCAGCAGCAGGAGGCTCGCCAGCAGTGGCCTACCTTGCTGCTCATTGCATGCCACTCACAAGAGGATGCCTTGTCTTCTAGGCTGAGCCTTCAATTCCTTTAGTCTCTTTCCTAAGTAGGGAGCACTGCCGGCCTGCTAGGAGGGGCTGAGGGTGTGGCCCAGGCAGGGGAGGCTAAATGGACTGCCTGGCTCTGGGGTCTGCAATAACTTAAGACACAGAATGGGGGCAGGGTCCACTCCTTCTCTGCAGCAAGGGCCCAGGGCTGCTAGCCAGTGTTAGGGTGGGGTAAGGGCAGGTTTTGACATGAGGGTGAAAAGACTGCTAGGGGACACACACACGGGTTAGCTAAGCAGACATCTTTACGACTACAGACACACAGCTGCATATTTAACAACATGCTCAGACACACACAGTTAAACATGCATGGAAGGCAGGGTGACAAAGGAGTTCACAGCTTAGGCCATGGACTGACTGGGTCAGACGGCTTCATCACTTCATCTCTGCGTGACCTTGGAAGTCACTTAACTTCTCTACACCTAAGATTCCTCATTTAAAAATGGGGAAATAATCATGTCTCCCTCATAAAATTTTGGTGACAATTAAATGAGTTAATCCATTATTGACACTTAAAATAGTATTGATATACAAGAAAGAATTATTATTATTTGTTGACAGACACCCACATGTACCACATAACAGGTACAAACAACTACTTATGTACGGCTCTGTGCACATTTGATCACAGGTATAGACAGACAATTCTATACAAACACTTGATTGTAAACATACATGTACCCATTTATACACACATACAACTATGTGGGCCTGTATGTGTGCATTTCACACACATGGAATTATACTCATACTTGACTATATCCTCACATCCACCCAGCTCTCCACTCACACGCGCATGACCACAGCTTTGACATTCAGCATGAAGACAGCAGGGGAAGGTACACAGGGATACATGGCTTGTCACAGAAGGGTGCCCTGTCTCCCAGGTTGCTGGCAACTGAGGATGGGGCATGAGAGCCACACACGAGACAGCAGGCCCCACTCCCCCACCTCAGAGGGACTTCCAGGGCTTCCACCAGAGCTGCACTGGGCACAGCTGATGGTGGACCTGGCTTGGCCCTCAGAGAAGAATCCCCACCTGAAGCACAGACAGGGCAGGGTCTGCCAGTGTCCAGGCAAGGCCCAGTGCTTCCAGGTTTGTTTAATGCAAGTCCTGTATTCAGGGCAGTGCTCAGGCAAACCCACAGCATCTAGACCAGCACTCACTCCTAGGAGACAGGACAGGGCTGGTTGGGGAGGAGCCAGGCTCAGGACCCAGGAACAGGACACTGGTGAGTGTGATGGCCTCCCAGCTCCCTTGCCAGGCACATCCCCTCTCCCGGGAGCACACTGCCTCCTCGGGGCCCAGCGCTCCTCACCAAGCTCTGTGGCCAGCACAGTGAGGTTGTGCCAGATGCGAGCCTCTCGGTCCAGGGACACTGCTGTTCTGATGGTGCCATCTTCGGGCTCAATGGAGAAGCAATACTCTGGATCCGAGTGGGGGAGGATGGAGTATCTGGGGAAGATGGGGTTAGGCTAGGACAATCTGAGGGCGGTTGCCCCTCTCTTCCACCCCATCTTCTGTTTATCTTGCTGGGCCTCATGACTCATGTGGGCAGAGGGTCCATGCTCCAGAGCCCCAGGCACCCCAGACTCAGGGGATTGGGGAGAAATAAAGACATGGAAGGAGAGAAATATTACCTATTTTTCAGACTTTGGGGCTTTGTCCTGGGCACCCACTGACCTGTGTTTCAGCCCTGCTCTGATCAAGACCTGCTGTGTGACCTTAGGCCAACTGTTTGATCTCTTTTTACTCAACTCAAAAGAGAAATATTCCAGCACCTCCCTCAAGAAGAGGGACAGGATAGTGCCTGGGAGGCATGAAGAGTGGCGGGACAAGGCCATATTTGACCCCAGCTCTGCTACTCATTATGGGCAAATTTGGTAACATTCACAGAGGGCCTTTAACACAACTGACACCCTGAGCAACAACTTTAAAGGTAACAACATGTGATGTATTAACTGTTGTTATCCTCCTATTATTTTGCTATGAATATCTTTTTTCATAAAACCAAAAACAACTGGCAACAATAACACCTACTTCTCAGGGGTACTGGGAGAATGAAATATTACCCAGTGGGTAAATCATGTAACTTTTAGGGTGTGATCAAGAGATTCACTTATCAAATACGGTTACATCTGCTTCCACTGCCGCTGGGAGGTGCCACTGAGGGACACCTTTGCAGGGAGGTGTGGTTTGCAGCAAGGGAAGGGAAGTGGCCTTAGGTGGGAACAGCCTGCCTCTGGGCTCCTTCCTGGAGGTCTGGCCCCTCCCCAGCCCACCTCCTCTCTTACCTGATAGGGCTGGCTGGAGAGTCTAGGTCCATGGCAGAGATCTGGCCCACCAGGGTCCCAGGAGCCTTGTTCTCCAGCACTGCCAGGTGATAGGTGGCTTGGCTGAAGGCAGGTGGCTCTGGGGCATCCTGCACAGCCACTCGTACTGAGGCCACATCTTTGAAGGGCCCTCGCCGCAGGTAGGCTGGGTCAATGAGTGTGTTGGTGGCTTCCACACGGAAGGAGTAGGAGCGGCGGGCCTCAAAGTCTAAGGGCTATGGTCAGGGGAAATGACAAGTGAGTTGAGCAGAAGCCAGACCAGGCCCAGTTCACTGGTGAGGTCTGTGTGCATCTGTGTAGAGCATCGGTGGCATTGGAGTGGCCATGGCCTCAGGGGTATGGTGGGCAGCTTGTGATGCAGTCTAATTCCAGGACTCATCTGCAAAGTCCAGCATAGGGGTTCCCTGCGTGGTTTGAAATGTCCCCACAGGAGGAAGACAGAAGTGACCCTGGAGCTGGGGATTTAGCTGAGGCTTGTGCATTCTGTTAATGCTAATGCTCTACCACTGAGCTTAACTCCCACCCCATCTGCAGGAGGCTGCAGGAGGCTGACCTTGCGGACAGTGAGGAGCCCATCTCGACCCTGGGAGTCGGTGCTGATGCTGAAGGCCTCCGACCCTTCCCCATCCAGGATGCTGTACGCCATGAGAGCGTTGTCTCCTAGGTCTGGGTCCTGGGCCTGCAGCCGGCCCACCAAAGTGCCAGGCTCAGCCGTCTCCACCACAGAAAACTGGTACAGGCCTTGGCGGGCATGGAGGGGGAACAAGCTTTTAGAGAGGCCCTCAGGCTTCCTCCCTACCCCAGCACTTCCTTCTCCCAAGATCAGGGTGGGTAAGGGTTGCGGGTGGGGGGGGTGGGGGGAGGCAGCTTCTCTTAAGGTTGTGGGGATCAAGCATCATAGCTTAGGCACAACACCACCCTCTTACTCTGAGGAAACTTGGGGGGGTTGTCGTTGACATCGCTGAGGGTGACAGTCACCGTAGTGCTACCCGACAGCCCCCCCATGTGGCCGCCCATGTCCTTGGCTTGGATCACCACCAAGAACTCCTCCTGTGTCTCTCGATCCATGTTGGGGATGGCTGTTCGCACCACTCCTAGGTAGACACACTGAGTCAGGGAGTGTTTGTGTCCCTGGCTGCCCCATCAGGCTCCTGAGCTCCATCCTCACCAGTCTGGGGGTCCACAGAGAAGAAAGGCAGTCCATCCAGCACAGTGTACACCAGCTTGGCACTGTTCCCATAGCTGGGGTCATCAGCATCATGAGCAGTCACTTGGATCACTGATGTCCCTGTGGGGGATCCCAGCACCTCACTCAGCAGCAGCAGGGGGGAAAAGGGGGAAGAACAGCAGATGAGGGAGACCCAGATGAGGGAGGTTGAATTAAAGGAGTGGGTTCTGGGGCAAATGGTGCAGAGGGGAGAGGTGAAGCAATTCCAGGAGGCAGGAACTGGGGCATTTAGAGTTGGGGTGCTTACCCACGTTGGACATCTCAGGCACTGTGGCATGGTAGGGCCCCAGGGGAAACACAGGGGGGTTGTCATTGATGTCTTGCACTTTGATGATGAACTCTGAGGGAGGCTCCAGGGGCCTGTTAGAGGCCCGGTCCACGGCTTGGGCAAGCAGCACATACTGTGCCTTTTCTTCCCGGTCCAAGCTCTTGGTGACATGGATATTGCCTGTAGCTTCGTCAATCACAAATACAGTACCTGCTCCCTCCCCGGTCAGCAGGTACTTGGTGCGGCCCTCACCCCGGTCAACATCTGAGTGCAGCTGTAGGAGTCAGGGAAGAAGGGCAGAGAGCTCCAGGCCCAGGGACAGAGAGCTGGAGAGTCTAGGGTTGGGTGGTGTTGACAGCCCTAAAGGACTGAGGTCACCAGAGAAGTAGAGAAGCTGCACAGCAGGGCTTAGGGACTGACAGAACAGTTGGAGTACACACAGGACAGGTTGATCCTTACCTTGCCAATAAGGACAGGCTCTGGACCAGCATATTCCTCAATGACAAAGAACTGGTTCCAGACCCAGCTCCTTCTGGTCCGCAGCAGTGCAGGCCCTGGGCGTCCCCGGGACCCTGCCCAGGCCCGGACTGGGGCTGCCAGATGCCCCATGCAGCCCCAGCCACCCAGCCAAGCCAGCAGGAGCCTTACCAGGCCCCACATATTGGGACTCCAGCCAGGGTTCTGTTCACTGGCCTGGGGTGCTGAGGCTGGGCAGGGCTAGGTGGCCCATGAGCTGGCTGGGGCAGAGGGGCGGATGTGTTGGGGCTACCCCATGGATCCACACCTGTAGGACAAGTAGCTGCTTAGGGTCAAGGAAACCCTCCACCCCAATCCTCCCCCAAATCAGCTGCTGAAGACCAGATCTTCAAGGAGCTACATACCCCACTGCCCAGAACCAGATCAGGCGAAGAGCAGACAGTTTGATCCTTTCCTCCAGGCAGGCTCTCTCTGTATTCACCTCCAGCCCTCCAAATGGATAAATCTCTGACCTGTCAGCTCTGAGAAGGTAGGGTGGAAGCTAAAAAAGGGAGTAAGGGGGAGCTTGGACTCCTAACCCCTGTACCTGTCCTCCCACCTTGGCGTATAGCCAGGGGTGTATAGAGTGGGGTTTACCAGAGAAAGGATTTAAAATAAAGGGGCTGGGGTCCACAGAGGTGTGGTGTTCAGGAGTCTAGGGTTAGGTTGAGAGGACAAGGAATATAGTTGAAGATAAGTTATGAGGAGCCTAGGAAAATTCTTTCCCCTGGGGGCTGCCCCTCACCTCTCCAGATCCTGCCCCTGCCCACACTGTCAACTGCAGCCCTTGAAGGTGGATTGATCTCATGAGGCAGAGTAGGGGCCGGAGCTGGAAAGAGAGGGGACAGGGTCGTGGGCAGAGCGAGGAGAGGGAGTCCGAGGAATTGGGGGCACACCCAGAAGCTACACAGTGTGGCAGAGGGCTGGACTGAGACTCAGAGAAGCCCAGGTGAGAGACAGAGGGCAAGGCAAGCAGAGACCCCGGCGGCAGGCGGCAGGAGGAGAGCGAGCTCAGGGAAGCATCCTGGTGTCTGAAAGGCAGAGAGCAGTCAGGGGTGCCAGGCTTGGGGACCGGTAGGGACACAGATGGCTTTCGGCATGTGTGTGTAGCGGGGGTCCATCAGGCCTCCGAACTTCATTTTGGGAGAGGGAGCAGCCGGGAGAAGCGGAGACAGGGAGGGGCTGCGGGAGGGGAGCTGGAGAGGGGACCTTTCCCACTGGCCCCCTCCCTCCCCTCAGGAGGGGACCCTGCAGGTAGCTGTCGCTTCGCCCCTCCTCCCCCGGAGCAGACACACACCTGACAGTCCGTTTGCTCCCCAGGGAGGAGAAGCTTGAGGGAAGCTGGGGACCGGAGAGGGAGGCGGGACGAGAGAAGGAAGGGGACAGAGGAGTGGGAACCAGGTTAGCGGGCAGGGAAGAGGAAGGGAAAGAGGCAACGGCGGAAGGAAAGGAGAGCTAGAGAGGGGAGAGAGGTTACGGGAAGAAAGGGAGAGGAAGGAAAGGCAGAGGGGGAAGAAGAGATGGGAGAGACAGGACCGGAGGGGGAGAGAAGGGGCAGAGAAGGCAAACGCCAGAGAGAAGGACGGGGAAGAGAAACTGAGAGCGGAGGAAAGAGGCGGAGAGGTGCGAGGGAAGAGGGACGGCGGCAGAGCGCGGGAGAAGGGGGCCGGCGGCGGGCTCGCAGCCTCGGAGCGCACGGCTCGGAAGACACCCGCAGGCTGAGGCCCCCGCTGCCCTTCTGAGGTTCCGGCCCCAGGCTCTGGGCAGGCGCCTTACCTGGCTCTGCTGAGGCGCCCACGACGGCGGGGAGCGCCCCCGCCACCGGCTCCCAGGGCGCACCCGGAGCGGATCCGAGCGGGCGCCGCGGCTCCGCTGCAGGTCTGAGCGGCCCCGGCGAGAACAAGGGAGCGAGACGGAGGGGGCGGGGGAAGGAGGCTCCGCCTGCGGAGGAGCGAGGCGGCTCCGCGCCGCGCGGCAGAGGAGAGCCCAGCCTCCGACCCTCCCCGGCCCGGCCCGCCAAGCTCGCGCGGGGGCGGGGCGGCGCCTGGCGCCCAACCTCTCGGCGCTCCCGGGCCGCCCGGCGCATACAGATGCGGCGCCGCTCCCGGCCCGCGGCCTGCGGCGCACAGTAAGGCACCGCGCAGTGGAACGTCCAGGCCCCGCGCCAGGCGTCTCCTAGAGCTGGCGGGGAGGATGCGCCCATGAGCGCGAAGCAGCCTGCACTTCGCCCTTCGCCCGCGGCGGGGCAAAGGGGAGCGTGCAGGCCGGCGGGGACGCAGAAGCCCACTGCGGAGACCTGACCCCCTGCTCCCCGACCGGCTTTGGGGATCGGCCTGGCTGCAGCGACCATCCCGGAAGCCTGTGCAGGGAACGGGGCGGGACGGCTGGGGTGCACTTGGGATGGCAGATGGTGCAGAACAGCGGCGGGCCGGGCCGAGGGAATGTCAGGGACCAAGGCAAGACGTTAGCGGGAGGGTGGAGGCAGCAGTAAAAAAAACCTTTTTTGGGAAGCTGGTTTACCCGAACCCACGAAGCGATGGCCTACCGCCCTCTGGTGGCACTTGTGGGGAGCACCTGGAAGGCGGAGGGCAGGTGACCAGCGGCCTGATGGAGCACCTCACCTGGAAGCAGAAGCCAATCCCGGTTACCCGCTGGGGATAAGACGGCCTGTTTCCCTGGGGTTCCTATGTGAGGTGGGTTAGAGCCAAGCTAGTGATGTTGCAAGACCTGGGAAACCTTGGCGTTGGGAAAGGCAGTCAGCCAGGCACCCGCAGATTTCCACTTCCCACACAGACTTTCTCTCCCTGCAGCTTGTCACCGAGGAAAGTCACCCTTCCCAAGGAAAACCACTCCACGTGGTAGGTAAAACTAAGTCAGATTTTATTTTTTTTATTTTTTCCATAGACCACATCATTTAATAATAAAAAAAATAAAAATAAAAATTGAACAAAAGGAAAAGGTGGATATAAAGTGGAACCAGTGGGCAGGAGACAAAGGCTGCAGGACTGGGTGGGAACTGCAGGGGCCCTGGGACTCAGGAGAAGACGCTGATTCAGCTCATAGGTGACCCAGTCCTGGCCCCAGCGGTTCCCATGGGAGGTGAAGAACAGAATGCCAGGTTTAGGGCTCTTGGCCGTTCCCTGGCTCTGGCCTGCCACCTCCCTCTGTAACCCAGCTCTTTCCTCCCACAGATGTAATGAGAAGTGAGAGGGAGGGGAGGCTAAGCCCCAGGGCGCAGGTGGAGAAGCACATGTGGGCAAGGGCGGTTTCTGCTCCATGTGGGGTGTGGGACAGAAGGCAGCCATACTTCGGCACTGGGCGAATGGTGTGAAAGACCCCTGGTCAGGATGGTGGTGACTACCTGCCCCTCTGCGGCCTTTAACCCCGGGGCGGTGCTGGTACCTGCAGCTCTCCTAGCAGTGCCCTAGCTAGCGGCGGCCACCCCGGTCCCGCACAGGTGTGCTCCGACTTCGGCTTCTGCTGTGGCGCTTGGTGTCTCTGCGATCCCTCTCCCTACCCCGGTCCCGGTCCCTTTCCCTGTCACGATCTCGGTCCCCCCTGTCTCGTTCCCTGTCCCTCTCTCTCTCCCTGTCCCTCTCTCGGCTGTGCTCTCGTCGTTTCTCTCGCTCCAGCTGTCGGTTCCGTTCCCGCTCAGCTTCCTTCTCACGTTCCTTCTGCTCTTCTTCTTCCTGTTCCTTTCGCCGCTTCTCCCGCTCCTTGGCCCGCTCAGCCCGCTCAGCCTCCTTCTGGACAATCTGTAGCCAAAGGAGGAAGGGTAGAAAGACGTTTGCAAGCCTGCTCTGTCTTGTTTGGACCATGCACCCCAAGCTCAGGGTTGCTGCTGGCTTTGCTGTTAAGCAGGAAAGGGGCAGGGACTGGCTCCACCCCTGGCCAGCTTCATGTTTCCCTAGACGTAAACAGGTTTCTTCTCATTAATTAGTAGGGTAGCATAAGCCTCAAACTCTCAAAAAGCTCACTGCTAAGAAACAAAAATTTAAAAAGCATAAAATTTTGGTTTGGGCAATCTAGCACTAGGGAAAGACGGCCGGCCAAAAAAAGGCGGAGGGAGGTGCTAGGGACATATGTAGCTCACTGTGAAGGTGTCAGATTCAATCTTCAATACTATAGGGGGGGAAAAAAAAACTAACAAAACCCAAAACCACCACAAATTAAACTCTACAAATTAAAACAAAGAAACATGAGTTTATAAAACATGTTTTTCTCAGCTAATTAAGAAGAAACCTGGTTAACACAGCTAACTTCCCTTCCCAGATACCCACAAACCTCAGTTCCTGCCTTTGACCACTTCACCCTCTTGGGTTTGGTTTGTCCATGGTACCTCTTCAACTCTTTCTTAAAATATCCTCTCTGTGATGCCTGGTCTTTCCTCTTGAGAAGCTAAGCCAGTATCTGGACCTCCTCACCCTCACTATCCACTGCCCGCAGCCTTAGGCTGACCTTTGAGTACTCACTTGGCTGTCTGTCAGCGGGAGCCAGTAGATGCAGGGAGCGGCCTTGGTCTTCCGGAAGAGGTCGTCCAGCAGCTTGGCAGGTGGCTCCTCTTGGGCTTTCTCTGAGGTGGAAGGAAGTGAATCAAACTTGATGCACATGACCCTCTGACCCATTTCATTTGGGTCCTGACCCCTGACTCAGGGGACACATACATTCCATGGCTAAGTACCTTTCTTTTCTTTTTTTTTTTTTGTCTTTTTCCTTTTTATCAGTACGGGGGATCGAACTCACGACTGCCTGCTTGCAAGGCAGGCGCT
Organism: Cavia porcellus; assembly: GCF_034190915.1. Taxonomy (NCBI): domain Eukaryota; kingdom Metazoa; phylum Chordata; class Mammalia; order Rodentia; family Caviidae; genus Cavia; species Cavia porcellus. The sequence goes on along the minus strand of NW_026947509.1, from coordinate 22,227,195 downwards.
TATGCCGCTGAGCTAAATCCCCAGCCCCTAAGTACCTTTCTTCTCACTCTTCTTTTCTTTAGACTTTGCACGTTCTTTGCGGCGGCGGTCACGGGACCGTGAGCGGGATCGTGGCCCTTCTCGAACTTTGTCTCGATCCCATTCTCGCTCAGCTCGAGTTCGCTCCCGCCGCTCCATCTCCCGTTCCCGTTCTGCCCACTGCTCACGCACTGTCCTCTCCTGTTCCCGCTGCTCTGTCCGAGTGTGCTGTGGTGGCTGGACTGGGGGCGGGGGCGGGGGGTGCAGGGGCCGTGGTATTCCCTGCTCCTCTGTCTTAGTTTCAGAGGGGCGGTCCACCAAGAGGCCACGATGATAGTCCAGCTGTGGGCAGGGGAGGGACATGGGCAGTGAGAAGATGACATCAATCTCACTGAAGGAGTCCAGGCATTTAAGGTATGAGGTATTTTGAGGCCCCACAGTTAAAGAGAAGATGAAAGGATAGATTATAAGACTCACCTTTGGCCAGAATCTCAGTGGGCCTCTAGCAGGAGATGGCCTCCCCTACCCTCCTCCCTCCCTTCTTTTCTTTTGGTTTCTTACCTCATCTTGCTCAGCATAGTCGGCACAAAGGAATTTGGGGTTGGATTGGGGCCATTTGACCCCGTGCAGAGCTGTGCGGGTGGCAACAGCTTCCTCTACTGTTGAGTACTGGTGGAGGGAGAAGGCGGAGAGTCATGGTATATCTTCAGTCCTTGCCTTTTGCCCAATGCCCTTAAACTTGCCCACAGTGGTCCAAGAAGAGAAGTACACGCCCCAAGCTACAGAATTAGCTTCTTTCTCTCACCGTTACAAAGCAGTGAGATTTGATCTTATCAATCCAGAAGGCCTCTTCCACCAACGTTCCTGTACGCCCCAGCAACTCCTTGAGTTGGCCTAAAGTGAAGGGACGAACCTGCCAACAAAAATGGATTTTTAGGATCTTACAGTCAGCAAGAATACCAACATATCCAGTCTTTTTTGTTCATGACAGGGCCTCACTATGTAGTCCAGGCTGGCCTTGAACTCGATTATGTAGTCTAGGCTGGCTTCAAACTCACAGCGATTTTCTTGCCTCAACCTCCCAAGTGTTGGGATGGTAGGCATGTGCCACCCTGCCCGGCCACATCCAGTCTTAAGACTTTAAGTAAGACTGGAATTTGGAAGACTGACTTACCAAATTGGAGATATGAACAATGTTACTGATCTTGCCCCGGGGTGGGGAGGGAACCTGGGAAATTCGGACTGGGTCATCAATTGTAATGGAAACTCCAGACTTCTGCTGGCTAATGGACCGACGAGTTAAGGTATCTCCTAATGTCACTATCAAAACAAACAGAGTATAAGAGCAACTTTCATTAGGAAGCAATTCTGGCTTACCGCTTATCGCCAACTTGACTCTCATGGTTCTCTCTTTATTCTCTACCAAGCAGCCAGTCTTCCCTCTAGAAGTGCTGCACACCACTGATAATGTGCAAAATACAATGCTAGGCTAATCTCTTCCATAGATTCAAAGATTAAAAAGATTCAAACTCAGCTCTTAAGTAGCTTAGTATCTAGGAGATGACAGATACAGACAAATATGGAAAAACAAAGTACGAAACATAATTGTCTAAAGGTCTAAATGAAGTGTGCTGGAAAACCAGGAGGCCGTGTTACACTTCACTCACCTTTCTTTACTTCGTGTTCCACAGGTGGGGGCAATGCCACTTCCACTGACACCTGGGGAGGTACAGCAGATTCCGCTTCAGGCTCCTTTTCTTCTTCCTCTTCCTCCCTCTGCCCATTCTCCTGGCCCTCTGCAGGTACCACCTATAAAGGCAGCAGGTAAAGAGTCTGTGAAACATCACACTGGTACAGTCTTTAGTTTCTCCTTCAGAGACAGGGGTAAAGTTGGGTCAACCTAGCAGATGCTTTCCACTGGAGGAAGATTTTATCATTTAGTTCACCTCTACTAGATCCTAACATTACTAGTACCTCAACTTTGTCTTAAGGAAAACTAAGGCAGGACTTGACATTTTTTTTTTTTAAAGACAGGGTCTCTATGCAGGTCAGTTGGCCTTGAACTGTGTGGTCCAGGCTGGCCTCAAATTCACAGTGATCCTCCTGCCTCAGGCTCCCAGTGCTGGGGTTACAGCCATGTGTGCCACCAAGCCTAGCTTGGCAAATTTTTAAAAATAAAATACTCAGGGGCTGGGGATTTAGCTCAGCGGCATAAACACCTGTCTTGCAAGCAGGCAGTCATGAGTTCGATCCCTGGTACCCATAAAAACGAAAAAGACAAAAAAAACAAAACAAAACAAAACAAAAAAACCTCAGGGCTTTGTAAGCCACACAGTCTGCTGCAACTTCTCAATTCTGCTACTGTAACATAATAGTTGCCAGAGAAGAGTAATGAGGTAGGGTGGCTGTGTTCCAATAAAAGGTTTTATTTACAATAAGCAGCCGGATTGATTTGGCAGCCTGATTTTGGGATGTGCCAATGAACCTCACCTGAGTGACTGTCCGGCATATTTTCAGCCCTTTGTCATGGGTCCCGTCGTCGCCATTACGCTCTGTCTCATCCTCAGAGATGCGGGAGTCATCAGCATGCAGATCCACAACAGCCTCCTGCCCCGCCAGGGGTTTGATGTCGGGGATGAGGCTCTGGGACACAGATACCCCCCACCCCGTTACACTGGGCCCATGTCTAGTCCCACCTCAACATCTCTTATCCTCCCTTCCCTGGCTCCTCCTGCCTCACCTTGAGTGATTCAGTGGTGATACTGATGGAGGGTTTCTTCTGTGTGGTGGCTGTGCTGGCTCCCCAACGTCGCTTCCGACCAGGCTGGCCCCCCTCTGTGTCACTGTTTCCGGCTGGCACCCCCTTGGTAGCTGCTGCCCCCAAAAGATAAGACCCAACAGTTAGATGGGTCTCAGGTACTCTGCTGGCTCATACAGTAACTTTAACTCAGATTGTTGGAGTTTCAGTAAAAGGTTAACTTAAGGAAATCATATCTGGGGTGCTAGGAACTCATGACTTCAGAATGAACAACAGAGGGGCTAGAGGCCCTTTCTGACAGAAACTATTTGTCTCTAAAAGCAGGAATACTACTTTGGCAAGCAGTTCAAGCAATAAGCGGAATATCCAAATTGGTGGGAAAGACAGACCGAGGACATGGAAATGTATAAGGAGGTAAGATCATGGTATGATCTTACCCTGTAATTCATAGTAGACTGGTATTATAGTAAACATCTATTTTGCTTTTGTAATCTGGAGTTCCTCATTGGAAAAACGCTACTTTTTGAGGTGAGGGTACTTTTAACTCTTCAGCTCTCAGAATAAAGTGATTGGCATTATGTAGCAATCTAATTCATTTATACTTTAAAGGATAAAATGTTTCTAAATGTCAGGTGTAGTGGCAAACGCCAGGAATGCTAGCTACTCCCAAAGTGCAAAGCTGAGGTGGGAGAACAGCCCAGGCAATTTAGATGGACCTCATCTCAAAAAAAGACCTAAGACCTGATTTGCTTTTAAGGCAGTGGATCTCATTGAAATGTGACTAGAAAGAACCACTGATATGGACTGTTATGAATTTTAAAATGGAACCCTGTATGTGGTAGGAGGATGCAGATCTGCTGGGCAGAGGAAACCAACAATGACACTGACAGAATGGGCCTGACTGCCCTATGAATATTATTTTTATGGCATTCTTAACACCTACTGGGGATTCAGGGCTGAACTTACAGACAACGGAGATCTTCCTCTTGAATGATTTGGGCAGCGAGCTCTGTATACAGAAGGTAAGGGAAAAAAGAGAAAGAGAGACACCCCACAGAGAGGGGGGAAGGAGGTTAAATGGGGCAGTCTTAGCATAGGCTCCAAAGACACACAGAGACAGAGGAAGATAGAGGAGGAGAGACATAGAGACCAAAACAGAAGCAGCAAACAGCAAAAATGAAGCAGAATTGATGCAAGTTAGAGAAAAAAATAAAACCAAAGATCTTAGCAGGGACTGTCAACTACTGTACTGCATACCACATCTGACCATTAGCTTGACCAGAAATAAGCTGAAAAAAGGAATTCAGCCGTGCCCAGGCCTTAAAAGATGGTGGTGATCACTCTTTCCACTGTCTATGCACCGAAGATACCAAGCCCGAAAAGAGTATCCCAGGTCCATCCTTGCTAACCCAGGGAAAATACCACTTTGAGATGGCAGCTTCAATAAGACAGCCCTCCTTTTTAGTGCCTGTCCAGCCTGACAACGTCAATGTGGGACACATGGACAGCAGATTGTCAGGGCAAACCTACCACACTGTGGAAAGGGCCATATCAGACTCACTGAAGAGGAAACTCCTGAGCTGAAGCCACACAAGACATTTACTGGTAAAGTTAAGTTTTTATGAAGAATTGGCTGACCCCAGTAAGGTTCTCAGACTTTCTAAACACTGTAGCTCTAGCAGAGGCCTACTGTTCCTCTACACCTGGGCTCCAGCCTTAGGGACTCTGCTGAGGACCACTTTCTCTCTTACACATTCAAAGGGACAAAGACTATGGACAGAGAGAGAGAAAAAAGGGGAATGGAACACTTTGAGATTCAGGTGCTTATTTCTGGAAAAACTAAGACCACCCTTCTAAAGGGTAGGATAGAACCCTCTTGATGAAATCCCTTTCCCCCATCCACCCCCAGCCCCATTTCTGTTGTCTAACCAAGTCTCCTTGGTCTCTGTTAAGGGCCAGCCTGACCCCTAACTGGGCCATTCTTGATGGGTAAGTTAGTGAGGAAAAAAAAAAAAAAAAAAGAAAAAAGGAAAAAGAAAAAAAAGTTAATCAAAACAGGAAAAACATGAACCAAATAAATAAACCCAACAAAGAAACCAGAAAAATAAAGAAAAATATTAAAACAAAAGATTAAAAAAAGAAGAAGAAGAAAATAAAGAAGAAAATAAACTAGGAATATGACAAATTTTCCAGGTACCATCTCACACCTGGGATCTTCAGTTCAGCCAATCGCACCTCACTGTGTACTGTATCTAGTCAACCGCCGATCCAATCAGAATGAGCCCTCCCTGCTAGGCGCTGTGCAATTGGTGGGGGGTTGGGTTGGCAAAAAAGGTGGGCGCACGGCGTGGTAGTCAGCACGGCACTGCCAGTCCTCCCAGGGGCGCAGGGGGGGCGGGAGGGTAACGTGTGGGGGGACGCTGCCCAGTTTCCATGATGTCAAGACAGTTCACTGGTGGTGACCAGGCTCAGCAAGGGATAGTAGAGGGGGGAAAGGGGACAGAAACATCAGTCCTGGCCCTTGTAGGGGCACCATCTTGCAGTCCCTGATGAGATGGCCTGTGAGCAGCAGGAAGGGTTCTCGCCTTCTGTCATGAGAGGCAGGCAGAACCCTATGTCCACCAGTGGCAAGCTGCAGCAATGATGCCATCCAATACTTGGAATCCAGGTGATGACTCCAGAGTCCCTTTCTCTTCTGCCTGTTAACTGGGGAGGGGGTCCCCTCTCCGAGTGGGATCATGGAGCCTCTGATGAAGGTAGCTTGGGGGACAGCAGGTGAACCCCCAGAAGCTGGCACACATTCAGCAGCAAGGTCAGAATGCTTTTCTTCTGAGTTGTGGGTAGCATCTCCTCAGGGACGCCAGGTGAGGCAATGGTTCCAGTCAGGTAGATGAATGAGCCCCTGCCTCCAGGGATGGAGGAGAAGCTGGAGCAAACAACGTGCTGCCCTTCACCATGGACAACAGGGACCAAAGGAAAGTCCATCTGATGAGCAAGAGGTGATACTTGGGCTGGGATGTCATCAGCATTAAATCCCTGGGGCACAGACCCTAGACTCCTGTGTAGGGTTCCTAGTCGCCACAGCGTAAGCCGAGGGCCCCAATCAAGTGTTTCCCAGCATGGCACTGTGATCACAAACATTGACTCTTTAGGTTGTCTTGGTGCCCCAGATGAGGATCCCAACAGTCTGTAGCAAACAAGGCAACCCACAGTCCTTGATAGGGCCAGGGGACATGGGCAGGCACCCCAGCACTGATATAAGCTCTTCTCGGGGTGTCCCAAGTTAGGGAGATGATGTAAGTCCACCCCTTTCCAAATGCTTTTTGGTTTCTCAATAAGTCTCTCCACAACAGTGCTCTTCTTGGCCCCCTGATGTAAGCAAGACAGGGAGGCAAAAGGGGGCCCATCACAGGAGCCCATAAACATGCCCCCCTCTGGCCAAGACACCTGGATAGCAGACTTGGCTCTGATTGGGCAGCTCAGTAGCAGCGAGTGGGTCCAGAGGAAGAGGCGGCATCAGCGATTGGCCAGTTGGGCAGGGTTATATTTTACGGGCGGATTACCGTACATGAGGTACTTGGACAAAGTTTTACGGGGAAGAAGGACCTTGTAATAAATAATATTCTGCACATCAAATCACTTTCACCGGTCCCCACCCCCGCAACACACACCAGAGAACAGCTACACACACAACAGTCCCTCCCACCCTGTTATCCTACTCCCAAGCCCAGCTATTTCTATTAAGAGCTAAGAAGATTTCGCTGGCTCTGATGGGGGAGAGCCCCCTGAATTGGGTGCAGAAAACAATATAGTACAATTACCAAAAAAGGAGGTCAGAGGTGTCATAGATATGGAAATTGAGCCTTCTGGATCACTCCAAGTGCAGCCTTCTAAGGAACTACATCTTTGTTATGAAACCACTGGGGGGCAGCGGAGAACAAATTCCTCAGCATTGCTGGTCTGGTGAGAACCACCACAGTCCACTAGGTGGCGCTGAGTTCCACCAGGTTTTTAAAAAGGAGGGAAAGCTCAAGTTATTATGGGAAGAAGCTTGGGAAGATAACAGAGCCTGGGTCTTGGAAAAGGGGCCATTAGTGGCCGTTCCAGCTAGCAACAAATTTCAAGGAATCTGGACTGCTGCAACATGGAGAAAGGACAATCAAGAGCCTTGCCCCCATCACAAGGGTCTCCCTTGCTAAACCAGCGAATTCTCCCTTGATTCTCTCCTGATCCAAGGCCCTGTTTCATCCCCTTTCAGTTATCCCGCTGTGTAAGAGGGATCACCAAAATAGTCTACTCCTTCCCCCATGTCCACTTCTGCCCACCCACCCCAACAGGTGGCTTGGATATTTACCTCTTTCTTCTCCTCATCTTCAGCATTGCCCTCTGGACGGTCATCATTGCTGACTTGGTCGGCAACAGGCATAGGAGGCTCTGGAACCTCATTTTCAGGTCTGTTTTCACTTGTGTCCATAGTCACTTCCTCCTTCTCCTCACTGACAGTATTTGGAGAGGTTGAGAGGGAAGGGCAGGAAAGAACCAAGTGGAAGAGAGAGTAAGACATTATTAGGTTTTGGGTCATGAAATCTTCCATGCCTTATCACTTGGGTGGGACTGGAATGGCTGCTTTTCAGATCAGACTAGAAACTTTGCTACCCCCGGCAAAGTGGAAAGGTATTTTCCTTAGGGGAAAAGCATGGATAGCAATCACCCACTGTCCAGATGGGAAAACCTTGGTGTGGGAATAGTATTCCAACTGTTCCTAAGTAATAACTCCCCAGAGTACTCTTAGGTAGAAGGAGAAACACCCTCCTCTGAAAGTAGTCCCTCAAAAGCAACTGTGATGTGCCCTCAACCTGTGGCCTCCCTCTCCCAATGACACAGGCCCTTTTACTAGGATATATGAGAAACTAAGGGAGGGAAGTGTGATTCCTTAAAAAGACAAGAATGGCCATAGTTGTGGCAATGATCCTGACCTTGTTTAATCAACTGCTTAATAAGTAAAGGCCTGCTAACAGGATCTGCAGATACAGGCACAGAGAAAATGGATGGGGTAGGGATTGCAGGAAGTAGGGCTGAATTAAGTTCAAGCCTCAACAAGGACCTTCTGTCCTCCAAAGGAAAAACTAAAGCTGCTGAACAGAGTATGAAAGCTCAGAGAGAGACCAGACCACTTTTACCTGCTCAGAGGTGTAGGAACTGTTCTTAGACTTTCACCTAGTTTCTCCCACTCCCTCATTCCAACTTCCAAGAGATAAAGACAGCAGGCCTTCCAGTCAAGACACACCCTCCTTCACACCAGGCAACCCCCCAAGACAAATAACGAACCCCCAGCTCTCAATCACACAAGTTAACACCTACTTCAGGCCCAAAACCTCAAGAGATTCACTTCAGATAAACCTTTTTCTCTTTTCATCTCTTAACTTCTAATCTCTTATCTCCTTCCCTCTAGCACCCTATACTGGGCAAAAAAAGAAAATAAATAAAAAAAATTAAGATGATCAAAGGCCTAGTCTCCAGAAAAGGGAAACCAAGCTTCCCTAGGTTGCTAACTAACCACCACCAGAAAACTCAGCGTTCCCAACTGACCACCTGACACAGAGGTCAGAACAGCTTCCCTAGGGCAGTCAGTGAGGGATGAACGGGTTGGGGGGGAGGGGAAAGTCAAGGCTGTGCCCCCAGCTATCGAGCCCCCACGGAAACATGCAATTCAACTTCTTAAATACAGAAAAAACAGTTACTTTAAAATTAAAAAGCCTATTTCCCACACAGAGAGAGGAAGTAGGGCCAATTAGAAATCGGGCAGGAAGGACAAAGGGGGAAAGCAGAATGATTGAAAACAAACCAAACGAAAGCAAGAATGAAAGCCATGGGAAGAGAAGATGAGGTAAGTAAGAGTTGGGAAAAAGGGGTACAGGGAAATGTGAATCTCTCACCCTTCTTTGCTTTCTGATAACATGATTTTTTTTCTCCCCCTGGAAGTGCTGTTTATCCCTTTCTGGAATGGAAGAAATAACAAAAACCAAACAAAAAAATCCTAAAAACAAAAACAAAAACAAAAAAACCACCTTTCTTGTCCCGAAATCCCACCACCTCCTCCCCAGCCACCCGATCCAGAGAGAGAAAATCGAGATGCAGCAACTGGGGATCCAAAAAATGGTAAATGGAAGGGGAGGTGGTGGTGGTGGTGGTGCGGGGAGGCTAAAATAGATCTGGCTTTTAAGAGATAAGCGTTAAGTCCTCACGGCAAACCCCGAGTTCGGCTGGATTGGTCTCTGAAGAAGGAGGAGGAACAGGGCCAGGCTGCTGGTAGTGGCTGGCTCTATTGTACTGGCGGAGCGGCAGCGATCAGCCGGAGACATGCAGGGGAGCCATCTTGCCACTTACCCAGCAGCCCGTGTGTGCGGATGGGGGAGGGCCCTGCTGCAGCAGGGGAGGGGAAAGAAAAGAGGGAGGGAGCTGAGTGAGCAAGGCTCTCATCCTCTGGCAGGCACAGGGAGGGAGCAGGCAGACGCTGGCTCAAGAGGCCTGGCCTTTCTCCTTTTCTCAGATTACAACAGTTACTGAGGCCAAGCCCCACTGGCCCCCAAGGGTGCTCCCTCCAGTCTTCCCTAGGGATGGGGAAGGTGGCTAGGTGGCAAAGACATACAAAATTATGGAAGACTCTAGAGAGTAACAAGGGAAACAGCAGAGCTGGGAGTAAAAAATAATTTGAGAAAGATAAAGCCAAAGTTGAAATATGATTAAAGATAAATTAACTCCATCATTCCCACAGAATGGAGAACTATTAATTTTTTTAGGTACCTCTGCCCTCTACCCAGGAAGCAAGGCATAGACACTGAAACCCCATCAGTCAGACAAATGCTCACAGTGGGAAAGTGGGATAAGAAGGTTTACTATTTCACTATCTCTCACTATCTAACTGGCTGCGCACACTTCTGGCAATGGCCACCAGTAACTACTTAAAGTAGTCTGTTTCCAACTGGTGGTGACTCCCACCAGTAATCCCAGTACTGGAGAAGCTGAGGCAGGACTGCTGTGAGTTTGAGGCCAGCCTGGGCCTTAGTGAGTTCACGGCAGCCTGAACTGCAGAGTGAGATCCTGTCTCAAAAAAAAAAAGGAAAAAGAAAAAGTCAAAGTAAAACTAAGGGAGGGTGGAAGACACGCATATGCAGGGAGAATTCTCCAAATTATGAACAGAAAGAAAAGTATCTCTCTGAAGAGATGACAGACAACTTTGCTTTTGAGTTTTTAATAAGGTCATTCTGCCCCAGAGTCCCTGGGAGCCAGAAAGGATAAGGATAAACAGGAAAGGATACCTAGCATCGCTGAAGTTTGAGGGCCACTGGAGAAAAAGCTCCAAGGTGAGGCCTCTGAAGTAGACCAGAAATTCCAAGTCATAGAGCTCTCCTACTTACAACTCAGTACAAAGTATTAATCATGAGCATTTCCCCCACACTACCTGTGAAACATTCTCAGAGTTCAACAGGGCACTCAGTAAATACTTGAAACGCTTCTTTGTTGATGAAGGTATCCTTTTGTACCTAATAGCAGCTCTAAGACAAGTTTATTTGGTGGTGGTGGTGGTGGGGTACCAAGAATTGAACTCAGGACCTCATGCTTGCCAGGTATATGCTGTGCTACTGAGCTATATCCCCAGCCCTAGGACAAGTTTATGAGAAAAAAAAGCTTCTGGCAATTTAACCAAAAGCTCAGTATTTCAGGGGCCAAACTTATGGATGCTGAGCAAGTGCTTAACTACTGAGCCATACCCTTAGCCCCGAGGAGTATTTTTAATAACGGATCTTTTATCCAGGAATGAAATGTTCTCCCTGCTCCTGAAAATCCACGCCAATTGCAAGCTGAAGTGGTCATATTTATATATTACTTAAAATTCCTCTTTCACATAGTAGTCCCTTTTGCTTAGAATATTAACAGTACAAGGTGGGTGTGGCAACACACGCCCGTAATCCCAGCACTCAGGAGGTTGAGAGACAGAGGAGGATCTTTGTGACTCTAAGGACAGCCTGGGCTGTACAGTGAGTTTGAAGTCAGCCTGAACTTCACAGATGAGACCTTGTCTAAAAACAAATAAAGAAATAGGCTAGGATCCATCTTGGTCCTGTTCCAACCATTACAAACTGCGTGATAATAGTCAAATTCTTGATCCTCTCAGAGTATCTACTTCTTAATCAGTAATGTGTGACTAACAGCAATGGCTACTTCATGGAAGAGTGCAGAAGTGTTAGCTTGTAACTGTCTGACTTGAATGACATCCCAAAACAAGATACAAATATGCATAAAACACTTTAGTAGTCTACTGTGCCATTTTTAAAATTTGAAAATATGGAACGCTTCATAAACTTGTGTCTCATCCTTGCGCAGGGCCCATGCTAATCTTCTCTGTATTGCTCCAATTTTAGTATATGTGCTGCCAAAGTGAGCACCACTGTGCCATTTGAAGTCACCTCTTTCTCTGATGCCAAATGATTCAGTGACTGGCTTGACAGATTTGTGGCAATGCCCTTATTACTTTGTGTAATGACTAATTTACCTCCCTCCTTTCTCTATCTGCAGAATACTACGACGGTAAGGATTACCTTCCTTGCCCTGTACAGCACTAAGAAAGACACTGTATTTTTTTTTTTTCATATATATTTCTGTATTAGGGTACTGTGGTGGGTACTAAGTGGATACTTACAAATGCTTGCTGACTCAAAACTTTTGATGTTTTTTGGGGTAAAATTCCCACAGAGAGTATTATCTCATAAAATGTTACCTTTGAACATCCTCACATAAATGTTCCATCCAAGGTTCTAAAATACTTTTGGCTACTCTAATGCCCCTCCCAGGAGCTTACTTAGAAGAACTTTTTTATTAGAAATGTCTTTTATTCTTTTTTTTTGTCATTTTGAGACAGGGTCTTGCCATGCAGTTCAGGCTGGCCTTGAGCTCACTTTGTAGCCCAGGCTAGTCTTGAACTTGCAACGATCCTCCTGCCTCAACCTCCCAAGTGCTGGGATTACAGGCGTGAGCTACCACGCCTAGCTCTATGTCTTCTATTCTTAAGGATGTGAATTTTACCACTGGCTTTCTTAAGATACAGGAGGATTATACCTTTTATTTCCCTATGACCAAATTTTTAAAACCTTTTTTAATTTTTTTTGTCTTTTTGAGACAGGGTCTCACTATACATTTCAGGCTATCCTTGAGCTCACTTTGTAACCTAGGCTGGCCTCAAACTTGCCATGATCCTCCTGCCTCAGCCTCTCAAGTGCTGGGATTACAGGTGTATGCCATCACGCCCAGCCCTGTAATTAATTCTGTGAGATACCAAGACTTTTTTCAAAAGATATAAGGAATCCTCGAAACTGTCCCATCCTTTTTTAAACAAAGGCAATTCCCTGTTTCCCCTCCCTTAAATTCTTGCACAAATGTTTCTGAAATCTTTGACAAATATGAAATCATACTAGGAACAGCACAGGGTGGGACCAATTTTCCACTATTGAACAGCATAAAAAGCACTGGTAGCCCACAAGAAACAGATAGAACAACTTGGAATGAAACAGTAGTGCACTACTGTTCACATATGAATGAGATTTTTAAAAATTAAGGGAAAAGGAAATTCCTATAAAAATGTATGTTTCAATTTTAGTTATTATAGAAAATTCATGAGACACAGAGGACAAGATGTGAAACTTTAGTAAGAAATACGGGACCTGATACTTTGAGGAGCTTACTAGTTCCAGATAACCTATGTCTTTTTTTTTTGGTACCGGGGATTGAACTCACGACCGCTGCTTGCAAGGCAGGTACTTATGCCGCTGAGCTAAATCCCCAGCCCTACTTCCAGATAACCAACAGTATAATTTTAGATGTTACACCCGTAGACATAAATTTTTCAGTGAGCAAACTCCACTGATGATGACTGTGTGTGTCATAATACTGTGTATGTGCGCATGTGTATGGTACTGGCAGCTGAAGCAGGGAGTAGTGAGTTACATATTGAGCCCCTTTATTTTTTAAAATTTTGAGATAGGGTCTCACTAAATTGCCTAAACTGGCCTTGAACTTGTGATCCTCTTGCCTCAGCCTTCCAAACAGCTAAGATTATAGCCACCATGCTCTTCTTGAATTATGCTTTTTAAAAACTAATGCAACATTTGGATACTGGTAGTGTAGGTCCCCTGGGGAGTATCAGTTGTCCTGTTATACTGGAAACTTTTCCTTCTGACTACAAGAACAAATAAGCAGAGAACCAAAAGTATGAAGTTACTACTGCCTACTTGGTTCATGCACACAAGACTGTATTTCAAAAAACTCAGTATTTTTTTTGTTTTTTTGAGACAAAAAACAAACCTTGAGATGTGGCTCAGGCTGGCCTTGAACCTGCAGTGATCTCAGCCTCCCAATTACAGGTGTGGGCTACCACATTTGGCCAAAAAATTCAGGTTTGAATGAACTATTGCCAAATGATACAGCTGCCCACACCTGCCTTTTAACTCCTTGTTGTTTTTTAATGTAAAAAGAGAGTATCATTATATTTTCTGCTGATGAGCACATTTTGGTCTTTTTTTTTTTTTGTCTTTTTTGTTTTTATCGGAACCAGGGATCGAACTCACGACTGCCTGCTTGCAAGGCAGGCGCTTATGCCGCTGAGCTAAATCCCCAGCCCCTGATGAGCACATTTTTGTGATATTCACAGTGGGGTAAAGACTAGATTTTGGAAGTGGGCTTGGTTGAAGTAAAACTAATAATCACAAATTTCTGCTCCAAGCAAACAAAAAAGATACCTTACCTCATAAATTTAGAATTCCTCAGGCACAATCCGAATCAGAACAGGTTTAACCAAACACAGCAAAAAAGTTTAGCCAATCTCTTCCAAGTGGTGAGAGGTCCTTGAGGTAGTCTAATTTTTAAAAAACCTTTTACTGCTATTTTTTTAGTCATGTGACTTCTTGTTGAGACACACAGGAAAACCAAGATTAAGCCACAAATGATCTTTTCCTTTAATACAGTTGATCCCGTTTTTAAAATTGGCCAGGGTTCTAGGGGACTGTCATACTGTGAATCCTAGCACTCTGGAGGGGTAAAACCAGAAGGTATGTTGCAAATCAGGAGAAATGTAGGGAAATTTCTCAAACATTCATTTACTAAATCTAGTGCTAGAACAAACTACAGGCTAAGTGTTGAGGGTCATTTTACATAATTTGGACATTCTGTCTTTTTTGAGAGCGGGTCCTGCTATATACGTCAGGCTGGCCTTAAATTCACTATGTAACCTAAGATGGCCTAAAACTCATGGTGATTCTCTTGCCTCAGCCTCTTTAGTGCTGGGACTACAGAAGTGTACCACCATACATGGTGACTTTTTTTTTTTTTAAGACAGGGTTTCACTATGTAGTCCAGGCTGGGCCAAACTCACTATGTAACCCAGGTTGGCCTCTGGCCTCAAACTCACAGCAATCTTCCTGCCTACCCAGTGATGAGGTTATAGGCATACATCACCACATCTGGCTGTATATTTTTTTTGTTAGGCTGTTGAACAGATTATCTGGCAAGGAAGGAAAGCAGGTAAGAGGGATGTATATGAGATGTTTCTGAGTGTAGGTTCCACTTCTAAACTATAGATTCTATGAAGCGTAGCTAGGCAACAAAGACCAACCCCCTTATGTGCCAAGGGTGCAACCTGGTTATTATGGTACCTGGTTGTAATCCAAGTGGCTGGAATAATCTCAGTCCTAAAATGAAGATCAAAGTCCCCAAACCCTGAGGAGAAAAACTCTATATATGACTGTAAGCTTCACTTGCCCTGGACTTAAATGGAAAAGCCCAGAAATAGAGGTGACTCAAAACAATGTAAATTGCTGTTCTGTTGCTAGGATCTTAAACTCACAGAATTTCTTTTCTTTTCTTTGTCTTTTTCTTTTTTTATCGGTACCAGGGATCAAACTCACAACCGCCTGCTTGCAAGGCAGGTGCTTATGCCACTGAGCTAAATCCCCAGCCCCTAAACACAGAATTTTAAGGATAGCAAAGAACTTTTCAGATAACTGTTTCTCAAGGTTCGTTGGGAGCAGTTCTTCAGGCCCAATAAGCAGCAGGTTATCAATATGTACTCTCTGTTTCACAGAATGAGGGGAGTGCAGAGTTTATGCCTAAGTTATAAAGATGGGAAAATGTCACTCCATTTTCTTATCGATGATATAGCTGGGGGATTCTGAATACTTTCCACAATCTGCTGAATTCATTTTATGGTCCTAGAATAAAAACTCTTTTTCCAAAGAAAAAGGGAAAACAAAAACTTTTTTCAAAAGGAGAGTGAACTTTTGGCTTCCAAAATCAAAAATATTAACAGCCATGAGATGATACCAGAACCAAGAACACAACAGACTAGCAAGGGTCTATCCCAAAGCAAAAGATATGTTAAGGAGTAAAAAAAACTATCACAACCATCTCAACTGCCCAGCACCCTCCGAAACTCAGTGTTAAAAGACAGCCTGAAGAAGAGTATACACTATCAGACCACTAAACAAAGGGAAAAAGAATACTGATAGTAGTAGTGTTAAAATGACATTATAACAAATATGTAACAACTTAAAACCAACTCCAAAGGGGTTCAGAATTCCAGATATCTAAAGCTAAGTAATTTTATTTCCTTAATGCTTTAAATTTTCATTTTTTAAGAAAGTTCGAAGCTAGGAGTTTTGGTTCATTGGCTTACTTTTAATACCAAGTTCAGAATAATGAATGACACACAGTACCTACCTACAAAATTAGAAACTTTACCTGATATGAGTATTTCCTTAGGACTTAAAAACTCACATTATTATAAGATCAATCAAAGGTCTAAAGGGCCCAGAATAAGTTTGTGACTTGATAGGAACTTCGTATTTCGCTGCACTATGTGATGAAAGAGCATAGTGTGTGTTTAATAACATGACATGGTAATCAGGAAAAATGTACAAAGTAACAGCATACCCTTTGGAACTATTCATTACACACTCTCAGTATCCTTTATTAAACTATTCCTGGGCTCAGATGCAGCTGGTAAATTTGAGTTAAAGACTAAATTAGGATTCTCTGCATCAATTTTCTTTTTTTTTGTTTTTTTGTTTTTTTTATCGGTACCAGGGATCGAACTCACGACTGCCTGCTTGCAAGGCAGGCGCTTATGCCGCTAAGCTAAATCCCCAGCCCCCTGCATCAATTTTCTTACAATGGATTGAGTGGGAAAGCAGAAGCCTCTGCTGCCTGCTGCTTAAAGGTGTTATTTGAGGGTGGTGATTACAGATGTTTTCCGCATCTCCCTCACCATCACTTGTCAGACTTCCATAAATGTTCTTAGCTAGAGTTGGTGGTACACACTTGTAATCCCAGCACTCTGGGAGGTTGATACAGGAAGATTCTAAGTTTGAGTCCAGCTGAGGCAATTCAGTGAGACTATCTTCACAAAAAATAATATAGCTTAGTATGAAGGCTCTGGGCTCAATCAACAAGAATGGAGGGGAAAAAATAAAAAGCATTCAGTGGCAGTTTCCACTATGGTAAATGAAGTCTAACCTTTGCTCAGACAATCTGCCTTTGTATTTTAGAAGAAAAAAAGAAAACTAGGACTGCTTGGTCAAAAAATCTGAGGGAGCAAAGACCTGTCTTATACTCATAAATGCTTATTTATAGACCAGTCAAGATTTATCACTTACACAGTGTGATGAATCCTTTCTGATTCTGGTAGATGGGAAGTCTGAGTGTCTGAGGTTTGAGGCTGTGTGGCAGCTGGTGGCTCTGCCTCTTCAGCTTCACACTTCTTTGGGCTTCCCTGTGAGAACACAGCAAACCAAAGATAAAAAGGATTTAAATCTGCTTGGTTCTTTTTTTTCAACCTAGAGCTGCTAAAAGTTAGAGCAGGACATACACAGTCCCCGTTCCACACAAACACCCTCTTGTATCTTCGTCGTTTCATTTTACAATGTGGACTGGACTATAGCTTAAAGGTAAGTATTTAGTGCCTTCCTGGAAGTGCAAACTCTTAAGTTTGATTCCTGGTACCCCCCGCCAAAACAAAAACAGAAACAAAAATGGAGCTGGGGTTATAGCTCAGTGGCATGTGCCTGCCTGGTAAACACAAGGTCCCAATACCAAAAAACCACCCCCCACCACCAAAAAAAACCCACAAAAAAACTCAAAAATTTCCATTCCATTTCTAATCAGGCATCACGCATGCTAGCTAGGTGCATGGTCTATCATTAACCTAGATCCCTAGGCCCTAGCTTTTTTTATTTTTTAAAAAAGGACCTCACTATGTAGTTCAGGCTAGCCTCAAACTCACTACATCCCCCCTGGCCTCAAGCCTGTGCTGTTTCACCCATCTCAGCCTCCCAAGTTCTAGGGTTACAGGCATGTAGTGCCACACCTGGCTAGAATTCTTTTTTTGGGACAACCAAAAAAATGTTTTCTTTCGGGCATATTAGAGAGACCTAGCCTGGGGATATAGCTCAGTGGCATAAGCTCCTATCTGGCAAGCACAAGGTCCTGAGTTTAATTCCTATTAAAAAACAGAGATCTGAGGATGAAATGATGCTAAGAGGTGTGGACTGAGACTCCTATTACATATATTTGTAAAAAGGGAGCTGGAAATGAGTTAAGCAGGATTAGTACATATCCCAATATTTCTCTTGAGCCTTGTCCAGGACTCTCTTCAGGACAAAAGGGAAAGTCATGTCTCTAAGGAGGCATCATAGCCTACCCGCTCGGGTTGCACCCTCTGGGTCACATGTTTTTCGGCTGGCTCAGGCTGGTTCAGATGCCTCCCTTCGATAGAGGATGAGGAGGTTGGTGTCCTTTGCTGTGGCTCAAAGACCTGCAGCTGTGGCACTGGTGGACCTGCAACCTCTTGACCAGAAATGGGATCTTTGGTTTCAGTGTAGCTGGTGTTGCTGTCCCTGGAGACTCCAGGGCTCAGAGACTAAAGAAATGAGATGAACACATGAGTAAAGCTAATTATTTTATATTTCACATATGCATTTACATGGGTGTTATACATTCAGTGGATCACGGAGTGTTCTACCTCTGTTGACCCAATTCGTGCCCTAGATCTTTCTTTGTGTTTATTACCATTTGAGTTCATAATCTCTTATTCAACAGATTTACTGAGTTCTAACTGGGTGCTAGGTACTGGGATACACACACAAAGGCATACCTATATCATCAAGAAGATTATGTTTGCAGAAGAAATGAGTAAAATGGCTTTAACAGTCTTGGAATCAAAGGGACTCATAATAAAAAGGACCTCAGTTGGAAACAATAAACTGAAAATTAAATTCTGAAAATAATCAATGAATTTGGGACTAAATGAGTACTTTCTTATTGCTGTTTGAAAAAGCACTGGCCTATATAGACAGAACACCAACTCATGCAAGACTGTTTCATACTCACTTTCCTGCTACTGCTAGATGCAGAACGGGACCGGGACCGGGACCGGGACCTGGACTCTGATGTGGACCTAGAGTCTGGCTGAGGTCTAGCATGAGGGTTAGTGTGGACATGTGTCTGGGACACTGCTCTCTGCTTGGATCTTGGAGGTGAATAAGACTGAGAACCCGAACTGTCAGGAGAGCGAGATCTGGATCTAGAACTGGAGGATGAAGATGAGGAGGACCGGCTGGAGAATGAGTCAGCTGACTGTTTTAACTTGTGGCTTGGAAAAAGAGAATGTGAGGCCCTTCGGCCTTCCTTCTGTTCCAAACACTGCTGTTTCAGAGATTCATCAGTGATCCCTTTGGCTGGTGTTAGTTCTTCCATTTTTAGAGGGAATGGCTGAGTGGATTTTTCTGACTCAGTTGCATGACCTTTTGGGGTTGAATATTCCCCCGATGTGTTTTTCTCAACCAGGGGCAGGACACTCTCCTCTGACACTTTCTCTGCTGGAGACTCTGCTTTGGTGTCTACAGGACTGGACAAAGGAGACAGGCCTCCCACCAACTGGACGTTGTGCTCCTTAGTTTCAGCATTAGCACTTGGTGGCGATAACTGCATGAGGACAGGAGGAGCCGGACCTTCTGTGGGCTCTATTTCTTCCTCACTCTGTAGCTGTGTATGAGGTGGTGGAGAGGATGCTTCCTTGGTAAGCAATGGTGGGGGAGTCTCCTCTTCGCTGGCAGCTTGCTCTGGCTGTGGCACAAGAGCAGCCTTTCCTAGATCTTCAGTCAATCGAGGGGGGGAAGGGGACTGTGATTTTTTCACCAAGCCTTGTGAAAATTTTATTTCTCTTTCTTTCTCCTCAAGGGCAGAAACTGTTTGCAAATCTTTCTCTTGCTGCTGTCTGGCCAGTTGACTTCTTCTGGCCTCTTCCTGGGATCTTGTGACTCGCCCTCCTCTTTCTAACCTCTCCTGTTCCTGGGATACTATGGCTTTGGGTCTCTCATCCATCACCTCCTCTGGTTTTGTTCTGGACATTTCTTCCCCCTGTTCTTTAAACTGTTTTAGAACTGGAGCCTCCCTAGATTTTTGTCCTTCATCTTCTTCCTCCTCTTCTTCTTCTTCGTCTTCTTCTTCTTCCTCTTCCTCTTCTGTTTTCAGATTTCGATCTGCTCTAACCCTCAGATTTCTGGAAGGTGTTTCTTGATCCTCTTCCTCTTCAGCAGCCTGACTGTACTCAGATAGCTTAGCTGCCCTTGCCTGAAACAAAAGATATACAATGACTCCAAATATATTTGTTCACAATCAACAGAGAGAAAAGTGTATCACAGGATAATCCTAGGAAGGAGAAATTCAGCAATACATGCCATTTCCTGTCACACACAGAGAGGTGTGACAATAAACAATTATGAATAATCAAGGTTCCTCAGAGGAATCAAAAGAGTGAATCAAATAACACAACAATGAAGCTACTTTTTAAAAAAATTTCTTTCAGTACTAGGGATCAAACCAAGGGTGCTCTACCATTCAGCCACATTCTCATCCCTTTTTATTTATTTTTTAAAGACAAGGTTTACACTAAGAGCTGCCCAGAAGGGGTGGAACTTGTGATCCTCCTCTCAGCCTCCCTCACTGAGATTACAGGAGTACATCACCACAACTGGTTACTGGTTCATTTCACAGCTTCAAGCTTTTAAAATAAACAAGAACTTAGTATGTAGAAAGCAGGGGTGGGGGTGCAGAACTATCACCATCAATACAATTTCATATATATATGTTTGTTTTTGTGTTTTTTTTTGAGACAGGGTCTCGTTATATAGTTTAGGCTGGGCTTGAATTTATATCATTTTGGTATTTTTCTTTTGTGGTACTAGGATCGAAAGCTCAGGGCCTCATATTAGGCAGATATTCTACCAGTGAGCTGTATCTCTAATCTGCTTTTGAGACAGTCTTGCTGAGTTGCCCAACCTGGCCTTAAACCTGAAACCTTCCTGAGTCAATCTCCAGAATAGCTGGGATTACAAGCATGAGCCACTATATCCAGCTTGCAGTCCTAATCATACTACTGTATACTTTTGTATTCAGCTCACTTCACATTGTTTCATATAGCTTTTAAGTTTTAATCAAATAATTATGCCATACCTTATCTAATTTCGATGACCTCTCACTACACAGAACCACCCCCTCCACAGAAAAATGAGATAGATGAGTCTGTTAAATGTTCCCATTTAAATTTTTTTAAAACCTAGATACTTGCTTAGAAATATGAAGGCTAGAGCAGGTCGAAACAAAACAACCCCTCCCAAGCAAATAAAATAACATGAAAAAAATGAAAAACCAGATGTTATGGTGTATGCCTATAATTCCAGACAACTGGGAGACCAAGTCAGGAAAATTCTGGTTCAAGTCCAGTCTGGGCAACTCAGTGAGACCCTGTCTAAAAATACAGTAAAAAGGCGATGGGGCTGCAGCTCAATGTACAATGCTTATCTACTATGCAGGAGCCCCTTGTATCTTCCCCCCAAAAAGAAAATGAATACATACAGAAATATAGAGGTGCTAAAAAAGAAAGGGGAGGAAATAGCCAGAACACTACTTAAAGTGGTGGCTGAATGCTTTATGAACTCTACTGGTTACCTGTCTGACCCTGGATGATCGTCTTTCTCCTTTCCTTGGCTTTTCATCATCAGATTCACCTTTTTCTTCAGAAACAGAGGAGCCTTTTCCTATGAAATGAGAATATCAAGTCAGACTTATGATACAAGTATTTATTTGTAACTTTCTGAGATGCAACCAATCATAGCATATATGCTCCAGTGTATAACATTATCAACCTCTGGCTTCTAAACTCAAGAAAGACCATATAAAGCCCTGAGGTCAGGGTCTTACTATAACTGCTGCCATGCATGTCTAGAATATTTTCAACATCTCAAAGCCCAATTCTTGTATTATAGATAAAATAAATGAAAAGAAAAATTCTAGAAGCTTTGTTTAAGCAGGGGTATATACTTTAAATATGCTTTTTTTTCTACAGGGTTTCACTGCAGTTCAGGCTGGTCTTGAATTCACTTTATATCCCAGGCTAGCCTCAAACCCACAGCAATCCTCCTGCCTCAGCCTCCCGAGTGCTGGGATTATAGGCACAGGCATATACCACACCACACCACACCCAAAAAAAAAGTGCTTTGTTTTTCTCTCAGCTCAAGACTTCACTACTCTGCCCTATGTCCATTTTCTTTTTCCTCTCGCCTCAGCCTCTTGAATGATGGGATGACAGGCATGTACCAAAAGGCCCAGTGTGTATCCATTTTTTTTTTTTTTTGAAAAGCCTATTTGTACTGCTAGTTTTGACCAAAATATTATGATTAAACATACCAGTTTGTATAACAATAAACTTGAGAAGTAATTACTTCGTTTTCAGGGCCCTAAAGTTCTTAGAAATTACTCCAAGAGGTCAGATGTGGAGGCACATGCTTGTAACCCCAGTACTTGGAAGACTGAGGCAGGAGGATTGTTGCAAGTTCAAGGCCAGCCTGAACTACAAAGCAAAACCCTGTCAAGAAAAAAATAAAACAACTTCCAATTAACCAGACAGGGCTCCAGAACTGAGTCCTATTCAGTTATTACTTATACACTATAGCTCAAGACTTTTTTTTTTTTTAGGGAAAAAAAGTGATGTTAAAGGAAAGTGTGATAGAAGAAAGCAGGGCAAGGAAGATGATGAGGGATGAAACTGACCCAAGTATGTTATATATGTGTACAAATCTCCAGTGTGAAACCCATTACTCTTTATGCCCAATTTTAAAGTTTTAAAAAAAGGAGCCAGGTGTGGTGGCACATGCAGCACTTAGGAGGCTGAGGTAGGAAGATCGCTGTGAGTTTGAGGCTAGCCTGGGCTACAAAGTGAGGGCAAGGCCAGCTTGAACTGCATAGTGAAACCCTGTCTCAAAAAGACCAAAAAACAAACAAAAAAAGCAGAGTGGGGACCAGGGATATAGCTTAGTGGCACAGTGCCTGCCTGCCAAGCACAAGGTCCTGAGTTTGATTCCTGGTACCAAAATAAAGTTAAAAACAAACCGGGGCCTGCCTGGCAAGTATGAGGTCATAAGTTTGATCCCTGGTACCAAAAAAACAAAAACACTAAAACCAAACCAGAAAAGAAGCTTGAAAACCCCTAATCTAGGTTGCCCTGAATGATAATTTCATGTAAATATGAAAAAAAAGTTTCAGTAACATTGCACAAAGAAAGGCGACTTTGGGTAAAACATTTTAGTAATTTGAATATTTAAGTCTTGACTTAGAAAAAAGAGGGTTGAACTGGATTTTCTTTTGGTACAGGGGATCAAACTCATGACCTTATGCTTGTCATGCAGGCGCCTGTGCTGCTGAGTTATATCCTTGGCTCTGAAATGGCAGGTGCCTGGGAGCATAACTCAGTGATGCAGCACATGCTTAGTATAAGCATGAAGTTCTGGGTTCAGTCCCCAGCAAACACACACACACACACACACACAAGCACGCACGCAGCACGCACACGCACAGACACACAGTTCGATCCCCAGCAAATGCACATACACATATACATGCACTCCTACATACACACGTAGAGTAGCAATGTAGACTGATGAGAAACAACTTAGAAGGCTGGGAAGCTCTAGGGTGTGAGTTCAATCCCCAGTACCAAAAAACCAAGCAAACAAAAACTCCCCAAACCCCCAGAGAAACAGGTTAGAAAACAGCACAACGCTGACAATGTAGCTCAATGGTAGAATACTTGCCTCGTATTCATGAAACTCTGGGTTCAGTTCTCAGCACCACAACATAATACAGCAGTCAGAGCCTGCAACCCTAGCACTTGGGAAACTGAGATAGGAGGATCATTGTGATTTTGAGGCCAGCCTGGGATACAGTGAGAATTCAAGACTGGCCTGAACCATATGGCAAGACTGTTTCAAAAAACAAATAAAAAACCAAAACACTCTATAATAAACAAACAAAGAGGGATAACTATGTTACAGATACTTTTTTTTTTTTTTTTTTTTTTTTTTTTTGATTGTGGTGGATTTTTGAGACAGGGTCTCACTATGCAGTTTGGGCTTGCCTTGACCTCACTTTGTAGCCCAGGCTGGTCTTGAACTCGCAACGAACTTCCTTCAGCCTCCTGAGTGCTGGGATTACAGGTGTGAGCCACCATGCCCTGCTTATGTTACAGATACTCAATCAGCCACATCAGGCTTAACTTTTTGTGGTGGTACCAGGGATCGAACTTATGACCCTGCGCTTCCCAAGCAGACACTGTGCTTCAGAGCTGTATCTCTGATCCCCAGGCTTAACGTTAAACACAAAAGGTTTACCTGATCCACAAAACCATCTTCTATATAAAATACTAAATATTTAAGTTTTTATTTTTTACTTAAAAAAAAATTTTTTTTAATCGGTACCGGGGATCGAACTCATGACTGCCTGCTTGCAAGGCAGGTTCTTATGCCACTGAGCTATATCCTCGGCCCAAATTGAGCTCTTTTTGAACTAAGAAACTAAAGAAATAAGAATTTTTATACATACAGTGAAGGAACTCAGGCAACTTCTGACTACAGGGGTAGATATCAACACCAAACACTTTAGAAAAATTTCAAAGTGGAATAGGAGATTAGGAAGTCAAGAGAGACCAGGTGTGATGGCATACATTTGTAATCCCAGTACTTGGGAGGCTGAGGCATGAAGACTGGTATGAGATCAAGGCCAGCTTGGGCTAGACTGAGAGACCCTGTCTCAACTGTCCTCTCTTGCCCCGGGGGAGGGGGGGGAAATCAAGCCAGGCATGGTGGCTCACACCTGTAATCCCAGCACTCAGGAGGCTGAGGCAGGAGGATTGTTTCGAGAGTCCAGCCTGGGCTACAAAGTGAGCTCAAGCTCTGCCTGAACTGCAGAGAGACCCTGTCTCAAAAAAGACCAAAAAAAAAGTCACAGGGAATTGGGTGTAGGGATGTATACTTGTTATTTTCGCGCGCGTGCGCAGCTTGTGTGTGTGTGTGTGTGTGTGTGTGTGTGTGTGCGCGCGCGCACGCGCAAGGATCACATGTTAAAGGGAATGTCAGGAAGGATTTCATATTTTCATACGTGGGATTCTGCCTACATCACATAAAATAAGAGACTACTGTAATATAAGCCAAAGATCCTAATAAAAGTTAATATTGAAAAACTATTTCTTCAGGGGCTGGGGATTTAGCTCAGCGGCATAAGAACCTGCCTTGCAAGCAGGCAGTCGTGAGTTCGATCCCTGGTACCGTTAATAAAAAAAAAAAAGAAAAACTATTTCTTCAGTCAGTCATTCATAAACTGAATTATTCAACAAAACTACTTGGGGATTTTTTTTTAAATGTAAAGTCTTAGGACTCATATTTCTTAAGAGTAGGACCCAAGAGTCCATACTCTTTATTAAATACTAAAAAACACAAAAATAAAAATTCTTAGTAAAATATGTTACTAGAAACTTTAATCATAATCTTATTTTTGAGTAAGATTTTTTTTTTGGTACTGGAGATTGAACTCCCAACCTTGCGCTTGCCAGGTAGGCGCTTATGCTGCTGAGCTAAATCTAGTTGTTTTTTTTGAGACAGGACTTATGTAGTTCAGGCTGGCTTTGGACTTGTGTTGGTCCTCCTTCCACAGCCTCCAGAGTGCTGGGATTACAGATGTGTGTCACCATCAGCTTTTCAAGGAAGGACCTTGCTGTGTTATCCAGGCTGGCCTCAAACTTATAGCAATTCTGTCTCAGCCTCCTGAGTGCAGAGATTACAGGAATGTACCACCATACCTGGCATGATCTTGTTATTGACTAGTGAACCAAGGATGGGAATTTAGTTCAATAATAGAAGGTTTGTCCTGCAGGTTTGAGACCTCAGGTTCAATTCCCAGAACTGCAAAACAAAAACACCCCCCTCCTAGACAAAACCACCAGACATCTAAAGATAAGAAGTGAGCTGCTACTGACCTACGGCACAAATATTCTACATTTTTAGGAATACAGTTTCTGAGTAAACACCAAAAGTGTTTGCTGCTCCAACCACACACTTCTAGAACTTCACACTTTTACTACATTTAGCAAAGGGATCGAATCCTAAACTACATCTTTAATGGCATTCATAATGCAGCCAAGATCAAAAGTAGGAAAGGTTATGGCATAAATGCTCTGAAGAGTACTTAGAGCAATCGTTAGCCGATCTCTACAACTTACCACATTCATGTTTTCTAATGTATGTCCCATCTCTCTTTCCTTTTATATATTTTCCTCTTATTGGTTGTAGCTACAGGCATAGTCCTGCTGATGACCTAAAGCACTGAGGAGATGGGTTACCCTCACTCTAAATCCTTGCTTTTAAAACCTTATTTCAATGTTTATTTTTGATTTTCATTTCAAATTACATTTAAAACTGAAAAAGGGGGAAGGGGGAGTGGGGAAGGTGAAGTAAAAAGAACAAAGATTCATTATATACATGTACCAATGCCCCAGGAAGAATGTAATTATGTAATGCAAATATGTATGTAAAAAAGAAAAAAGGACATTTTCCTCTTATTTTTTGGGCTACAGGAGCCTGACCCCAAAATCACTGTTCAGTCACATCCCTAGCCTTTTTTGTTATTTTGAAATAGTACTGAAGTCATTAAGTTGCCCTAGCTGAGGTCAAACTTGAGATGCATTGGCCTCAGGCTGCCCGAGTGCTGGAATTCTACCACCATACCTCCATAAGGTCTTTCCTTTTTTAGAGAGGTCTTATCAAACAATGGTTCTGTTCTTGGGAGACTAAAGGAGGACTACCCTCAGGTCAATGCCAGGGTGAGCTACCTAGGAGTTCAGGGCCATAATAGACTACAGTGACAATATAAGACAAGAAAAAAAGCCAGGATCTCATTAAGAAATTACAATGGTTTCCTTACTACCTAGGAATTTAAAACAAGTTCATACTTTTTTTTGGTACTGGGAATTCAACTTACAACCTTATGTTGCTTGGCAGGTGCTGTGCAACTGAGCTATATCCCCAGCCCCGTACTTATTGATTGGCATTTAAAATCACTATAATATTATCTCACACTATCTTTTAAATTGTTTCTCTAACTAGCCTGGTGTAGTGGCACATGCCTATATAATCCCAGCACTGGGGAAGCTAAGTAAAGCAGGAGGACACCACAAATCTGAAATTAGTCTGGATTATATAGACCTTGTCTCAAAAAAGAGTGTTTCCTTATTTTCAAAAGTAAAATAACTTCTCTCTGGTGAGATTCGTCTACTGTTTTATTATTATTTATTTGTGCATGGTACTAGAAATTGAACATAGGGCCTTTGCAATGAACTATATTCTAAGCCCTGCCCTCTTAGGGATTGAACTCATGACTTGCGCTTGCCAGGCAGACACTTATGCCACTGAGCTAAATCCCCGGCTCTCAGCCCTTTTTAAAATTTGAGACAGGGTCTTACTAAGTGGGCTCAAACTTGTGATCTTTCTGCCTCAGTCTCCCAAAGTACTGGCATTACAGATGTATACCACTACACTTGAAAGTCTGGTGACTTAAGACTCTAAAATGAAAAATAGGGGCTGGCGATTTAGCTCAGCGGCATAAGCGCCTGCCTTGCAAGCAGGCAGTCGTTGAGTTCGATCCCCAGTACCGATAAAAAGGAAAAAGACAAAAAAAAAAAAAAAAAAAAAAAAGAAAAAGAAAAAGAAAAATAAAGAGTGGCTGGGGATGTATCTCAGTGCAAAGATATACTGCATTCAAAGTTATACTCTCTGAATTCAATCCTTACCACTGCAATGAACAAATACCATATTCATTCCTATCTCTATGCCTCTGTTCTCTCCTAAAATATAATCTCTTCTCTGACAACTTTTTTTTTTTTTTTTGGTGACAGGGTCTCACTATATAGTTCAGACTGAACTTGAACTCACTATGTCATCCAGCCTGGCATCCAACTCATAGTGATAATCCTGCCTCAGCCTCTGCACGCTGGGATTATAGGTATGCACACTACACTTGGCTTTTTACCTGCAGGGTGGTTGAAACAGGATCTTATTATGTAGTTCGGGCTGGTGTTAAATTCATAATGTAGTCTAGCCTGGCCTCAAACTTATGGTGATCTTCCTGCCTAAGCCTCCCAAGTATTGGGATTATAGACTTGTACTACACCTGGCAAATCTTACCCAGTAATGAGGCTCACCTCAAATCCTATACTTCCATCAAGAGACTTGCTATAATCATTCTGATTCTGCGATCTTTCACTCTTGAGTTCCCATGGTATATGTGTACCATTCCTGCCATGTACTTCTATTATTATTTTTATGTGTAATTATTCTCTCCGCACTTTACAGTTGCTCACTCCCCATATATTCTAGCACAGAAATATGTCCATAGCAGGAATTCAGTATTTTCTTGGCTGACTTCTGAGAAAAAAATGAATTTGACAATCAGTCAGTCAGTCATTTATTTATTTGTACTGAGGATCGAACTCAAGACCTCATGCTTGCCAAGCAGGAGCTTATGCCACTGAGCTAAACCCCTGGCTTGACAATCATTTATATCTTTTTTTTTCCTCTTAGCTTTATAATCAGGGAAAAGAATACTAAGAACAAAGTAGACCAAGAGTTCTACAGTTTCATATCTGAGGGAAAAAGAGGTCCCTGAAGGAACTTAATAATAATAATAATTCCAAAGAGGTGGCATTGTTAAAGGTTGAAGCACCAAGAACTGTTTTTTTTTTTTTTTGGTAACAGGAATGGAACTCATAACCTCACACTTGGCAGACACGTCTTGTGCTGCTGAGCTATATCCCAGCATTGTTAATTTATTAAAAAATTTCTGAAGTTTTTCCTCAGGGTCTAAGACTATGATCAAGAAGTACTGAGCAAACTATGATCTCAATGGTCCTCCATTTTTCTTAGCCTTTCAGGAAATTTCTCTCCCACCATCAAATATCTCCAAAAAAACTATTTTCATCAAGGAATGCTATAGTAATCACAAGAGCAGAAAACTTCCATACATTCTAAAAGTATCAAATATGAAGGAATTGTGAGCACCAGTGAAAACTAGTAAGTTTAATATTACAGATTCAAAAATACTTGTTAATTTCTACAATGACTTAATACATCTACCTACTGCTCAAATGCCTTATATATACATTCTCCTGAATGTACAATTTCAGACAAGTAGCTTCCAAAAGACAGAGCTTGTATTTACAGATTGTTGCATGAGACAATATAAAGAGGTATGTGATACTTTCTAAATGTAGAAAAGTTAATATATATGAATGTAACCTACATACTAGGTTAGAGTCTCCTATATATTAACTTGTTCATGTAATACTATTTCACAGTACCTTTCACAGACAGCACTTGGCACAACTGTAAGCATGTAATTAAAATATTTTTTGACTGTCCGTCTCTTCACTAGACTGTCTGTTTCCTTAGAGAAGCTTTCTCTTTCTTTCTAGTGTATTCCTATTGCCTACTGCACGGGCTGGTATACAACAAACACTCAATAAAAAATCTGTTGATTAAATTAATCAACTGCAGCAGATGATCAATTTAGGGGGATGGCTGGATATACTGTATTACATAGTATATACGATTGGCAAAGTGATAAAATTGTGATTGTCACTAAAGTCAGAAATAGAAGAGGCTGCAGAAGAATGGTCAAGCAGAAAATCACACTGCCTTATAAAACAGTGGGACGTTATTAAAATATAGGTGAAAGCAGACTTTAAAAAGGACAGAATTTTCCTGAAAAACATGTCAAATATCAATGTCACAAAATTTCCCTGAGACTTTCATGGAGACTTATCATGAAAGGAGGCATAATTACCTCCCCCCACCAACTACGCAGGATTGACCAACAGCGCAGTGGGGAGGGAGATACGTACTGGGCGAATGTCTGCTGAGCTCCAGCTCTGGTCTCTCCAGGCTACTCTGAAAGTCAGGAGGCAGCAGGGAAGCCACTCCCTCTGGATGGATCATCTCGTCCTCCGACTCAGCTGAAGCTTCTGCAAGGTACAGATTGGGTCGGGCAGGGAGGGAGTGAAGGGCTCAGCATATGGGAATATGTAGAGGAGTGAAGGATATCAGGCAGTCATAGACACAGAGATACATACCAAACGCAGCACCACCGTACATAAAGAAAAAACACCCTAGGATTAAACTCTACCTCATCTAAATCGTAGTTTAATTTATAAACTCTTCCTGTTGGCAGGTACCCTTTTCTAACAAGACAGTCAAATTAAACTTCTCTTTCTCTGACAAGGGAAAGAGTAATTCATTTGGCTCCCTAAAATACCAAAGCAAACGAGTGCAGGCTCAGCTTAACTTACTTCTGAAATCGCCTAGTTAGACAGGCCTATCTCCTTAATGACAAGGATAGGAACGAAAAACTTATTAGAATTGACAACCTGGGTTTACCTTCAAGTTCTGCAGCTTCTCGAGCTTCCCGTTCCAGACGCTGCCGAAGTAGCTCCTGTTGCTTTTCCAGATACTGCTTTATGAAACTGTTGTTGCTCATTTCCTCACCAATCTGTGTAGAAGAAATAGAAAATGAAGTTGTAGGAAAGCAAACCAAAAAAATGCAAGGAGTAAAATTCCATAGAGCAAAATCTCCCCATATAACTGGACTGAGGAAAAATAACTGTTGGAAGGTCCTTTTCTAAACTACTCCTATATTAAGGAAAAGAATAAATAGTCCTGTGAGCTGGCATTGTGATACAGACCTATAATCCCAGATACTCAGTAGGCTGACAGTAGGGGATAGCAATGTTGAGGTCAGCCTAGGTAATTTAGCAAGGCCCTTTTATAACATAAAATAGCTAGCATAGTGCTGCATGCCTATAACTCCAGCACTCAAGAGGCTGAGGCAGGAGGACTGCTCTGAGTTCCAAGCTAGCCTGGGTGATACAGTGAGTCCAGTGCCAGCCTAAACTACATAGTGAGACCTTATCTCTAAAAACAAAAACCAAATTAAAAAAAAAAAAAGGCCAAGGGTGTAGCTCAGTGGTGTTATGTTCACCTGTATGTGCGAGGCCCTTAATACTGCAAAAAATTTAAAAAGTAAATAGCACTACGAGAGTGATTAAAAAATGGCAAAAAGGAGGAACTATACATAATTTTTAAATACTCAGTTCCCAACCAGAGTGCTACTGGTACACAAATAACTTTAAAAAAGTTCAAATTTCTGAGAATGCCTTTTCTTTCTGTGGTGCCGAGGACTGAACATAGGGCTTTTTAAACTAGTGAGCTATATTGCCAGTCAAAATTATGCCTTTAAAACTTTTGGCTAATGCAAGACATTATCTAGAAATAATCTTTAAAAAAAAATCCTTGGTAAGGTTGAGCATGGTAACACATGCCTATAATCCCAGCACTCAGGAGGCCGAGGCAGGAGGATCATTGTGAGTTGAGGTCCAGTGAGATCTTAACTCAAAAAAAAAAAAAAAAAAAAAAAAAAAAAAAAATCCTTGGTATTTTTTTGTCTTTTTGAGACAGGAACTTGCTATGCAGTTCAGGCTGGCCTTGAGCTCACTTTGTAGCCCAGGCTGGTTTTGAATTTGCAGTGATCCTCCTGCCTCTACTTCCCAAGTGCTGGGACTTCAGGGGTGCACCACCACTTCCAGCTGGCAACATAATTTTAAATTCAGAGGGTTTTTTTTTAAACCCTTTTCTCATGTTTCCTGTAACAGATTCCTACATCACTCTTCCTTCAGTTTTCTCCTCTCAACGCCTTATTCCCTATTGCTTAGTAAGTCCAACCAGAATTTCAGAAAAAATTTAGAAACCTGAATAGATACTTCCTGTACCCAGGTATGTTGGCAATGCGTATAATCCCAGTACCTGGGAGGCTGAGGCTACAAACAGGAGTTCAAAGCCAGCCTGCACTACACAGTGAGACCCTGTCTCAAACAACGACAAAACAAAAAACACTTCCTGTGGTATCACATTTCCTAAGTACAGTAAATGTTTCAGCTAAAGTAGAAATGAGTCTTATTATTCAATGGACACTGACAATGTTTGGGTTGAATGTATTAAAGAATAGCATGTTTCCTGCTAAAATAAAAAGTAAAACTCCAAAAATTAAAATGCAATTAGCAACTGTAGATCAAACTATTTTGAGATTAATATTCCTTAGAAATGTTTTCTATAGTATACAATTGTACAATTTATACATTTAAATAAAATTGTAGTTTAACAAGTTAAAAAATGCAATTAGCAAAAGGAAAGTAATTGTGAGCTGATTAGTTTATGTAGTTTTTTATGCTTGTTAAAGTACTTAATGAAGCCTCTGAAGTTGGCTAGGTTACAATACTTACAACCTATTGAGTTGATAACAAGGGAATAGGAAAGCTTTGTTTTCCACAGTACCCTGGGACTTCAGTTAGTATGCGCCTGTACACCATTATAGGAACAACGACTTGGGTTTTTCCTTATATCACATTATTATGAAGAGATTTCAAAAGCTAAAAGGATCCTCAAAAGACAGTGCAGTCTAACCTAGGCATGCCGATAATCCAAGCACTCTGAAACGCTGAGGCTGAAGCAGGAAGATCACAAATTTGAGCCTGGCCTGGCATGACCACTTTGGTGAGATCATGTCTCAAAGATATTTGAAAAAGGGATGAGGATGAGCTCAGTGTAATAGTCCCAGTTCAACCTACAGTATGGGGTGTGTGTGTGTGCGCAGTCTAAAAACAATTTTTTTTAATTTTTGTTTTTGAGAGAGTATCTTGCTATGTAGTTCAGACAGGCCTGAATTCACTATGTGGCCTAGGCTGGCCTCCAACTCACAACAAATCTCCTGCCTCAGCCTCCTGAGTGCTGGGATTACAGGCATGTGCCACTATGCCCAGCTCAGTCTAAAAATTGTTATTTTTCTTTTTAATTGCAGAATAATTCCTTCAAAAGAAACACACGGAAGCTCAATACATAAAGCAGATAAAAGTAGATCTAGTAATTTGAGAGAAACATGAACCTTACCTACTTCAGAAGAATTTATCTTCCCTAAGAAGCCCTTTAAAGCAGCTTTAAAAAACCGCAGAGGATTTATAAACTATAGATCTAATCCAATTCTTTCTTATATTACAGATAAGGAAACCAAGGCCTCCAAAGCGTAAGTGTCTTATTCTATGTAACAGAGCTTTTAGAGATGTTTAACGATGGCACATGCCTGTAATCTCAGCAGTCTTGAGAGGCTGAGGCAAAAGGATGGCAAATTAAGGCTCATTGAAACTGTCTTAAAATTAAAAACTAGTGCCGGGTGTGGTGGTGCATGCCTGTAATCCCAGCATTTGGGAGGTTGAGGCAGGAAAATCATTGCTACAAAGTGAGATCAAGGCCAGCTGGAACTGCATAGTGAGACCCTGTCTCAAAAAGACAAAAAAATAAAATAAAAATAAAAACTAAAACTAAAGGCAGGGGATGTACAAGCCCAATTTAATGCAGTTAAAAAAAAAAAAAAGAGTAACTGCAAATAAGCCTGGTATGAAGGTACATGCAATCATATCTACATGAGAGGCTGAGGCAGGAGGAGCACCACAATTCTTGTATTTAAAAAGAACTGAATTCAGGCTGATATATACTTCAGTGGTAGAGCACTTGCATATGTGAGGCCCTGGGTCAATCTTGGAAAATCTATGTCAACAATTGAGCTCTTAATCAGCAACTATTTTCCTACACTGTACTACCATAGCCTACTTCATATTCAGATACTTATATTCGAAGATGTCAATTACTTTCCCCAAATCAACAGCAAATAACTTCAGATTCTCATACTACACTTGATCAGTCATATCTTTGGGTGTGTACCAATTCAAGAAGCATCCAAAATTACTAGCTCCTCTGATATGCTTTCTACCTCACACTGTTATGTAAAATGGGACCTGATTAGAATTCAGTTGTCCTAGCATAAGAACATTTCCAACCAAAAGAATGCAGGAAAACATCAGTGAAGAATTTAGCATCAAATATACAACACCATGTCATTCTATCTAACAAGAATTACTTCTTTTTTTTTGTTTTTTTTCATTTTTATCGGTACCGGGGATCGAACTCACGACCGCTTGCTTGCAAGGCAGGTGCTTATGCCGCTGAGCTAAACCCTCAACCCCAAGAATTGCTTCTTACCTGGGAATTTGGCTGGAATGCAGCATGGGGTGTTGAGTGTTTCTGTAAATTTTCTAGCATTAGAGCCTGGTATAGAGAAAGGCAAAAGTCAAAAACCTGGTGAAAAAGAAGAAACCAAACTTCCAACCCTCCCATCACGTCTTCACTATATTCAGCCTCTTAAATACACACTTAAATTGTACTTCTCTTCCTGAGCCCTAAAAGTCCTTCACTATTCTCATTCATTCTCCACTAGCTTAAAGGTAGCTATGGTTACCCCTCCTAAAGGTACACATGAAAATACAGGCACACAGACAATCAGTGACCTGGCTATGTCATAAAATAAGTGGTGGCAGAACCAATACTACTACTACTATCTGTTTGTTTTCTACTTTTAACTAGAACTCTTCCACACCTGGTCACACAGATAAAATCACTTCTAATGCTTGAACTTCAAATATATGAAACTATGAAACCAACGTAGGGCTCATGAGATTACTTGTTCAGTTATCCAGGAACAGAACTACGTAAGTGAATCTGTATAACTCAAAATGACAGATTTATCAATTTTTAAAAATTTTGAAGTGCTACATAAAACAACCATAGATTCTGTAAAGTGTGGTCTGACCTAATCCACACACCCACAAAATCGTCAGTTTATGTATAAGCAACGGTCTGCCAACTCTTGAACCAACCTAGCTTTCTAATCGTGGTACCAAGATATCCTCATACTTCTTCCATTTTCACCAAACCTATACACACCAGTCCACAAACCCAATCCCATCTACTTAAACGGATTCAAAAATCCCTAACGAACACCAACGAGCTTCAACTCGCACCAATAGTCATTAAATTTTTATCCATCCAAATTGCTTCTGCATTCTCTACAGCAACCCCTATCTCACCAAGTCCCGTCAAACAAAGTCTCTTGGTCTCACCTCCTAATCTAATCTAGTAGACATTTTTACTCTACCTCAATGTATTCTTGCAGACATAGACACCAACCCAATCCACCCTCCGCCCAATCGCGACCCTAACTCGGACCCAGCCCAACTCGCCCCCCTCAGGTCAGCAACGCTAGTGGTTGTAGTGGGATTTAATTCCTTCTGCAGCGCATGCGCCGGAACCACAGACACAAACAAGGAGGGGGTGGGGGGAAGGAGGAAGGAGCTTAAGACACTCTGGGAGAGTAGCGCGCACCCTCCCATTTTGGGCTTGCGCTGCTGCCGTTAAGGCGGGAACCGGCGTGATCTCTACTCCGGCCCGAGCCTCACCAACCACCGTCCGCGCGGGACCGCAGGCTCGCGCTGGCGGCCTGAAGGAGCTCGCGCCAAGCCTAGACACTGCGCCTGCGCCGCGGTGGAGACTCGTCTCTACCGGGTCCGCTCCCCTCCGATAACCCGGCAACGCCGACTCCTCACCCCTTTGAGCCGCTTGACCAGGGTGCTCTTCTGCCCGCTCTTGGCTAGGCCTCGCTGCTCCAGTGCAGCCTTCAGGTCGGTCACCCTTAGCGCCTGAAGAGGCTTCCCGTCCAGAGTCACCTCCTCCAGCTCCGCCATCTTGCGTGAGGTACTCGGGTCCGTCCCGACGGCTTCGGGCATCTTCGGTAATTTCCGCCAACGCCCTTCGAACGTACTGAGGTGACCCCGCCCACTGCTATAGTCTACCCCTCGATTACCAGTCAGAACTCCCGGGTTCCCCCGGAATTGTTCGGGTATTTCCGTCCCCACATCGGCACCAATCCGTGATTTTCATTTGCCCTGCCATTTCCCCCTTCTTCATCCTGTTTTCAGACTCGGTTATTTTCGTCTGGCCGAGGCTTTGAATCGAACCTCTTCGGAAGCCCTCGTCTCTGGCATAACTGTAATCGGAGCTATTCGGCTATCTCCGGACCTGGAGTTGAAGCGCTGGGGCACCCGGGTGATTGAGACTGGTCGGAACCGGAAGTGCGTGGGCTGCTGGTTGGCTCTGGTTGGGGTTTTCAGGAAATATGGAAGCAGCTGTAGTAGTTGGAGTGGAAGGACTCTTGTGAAGATTTCCGAGGGCTCCCAGAGAGGAAAAAGGAGGTAAGAAGGGAAATGTTTCCTTGGGTCGGATCGTGTTTGCTAGTTACCTTTGTAGGGCAAGCCTCCTGCTCTCTTAATGGAAAGAGCTGCGGTCTCCTATCTTGTGAGTACAAGAATACTTTATTAGGGGCAAGAGAATATGAGCCTTGTGGCCCTCAAAGGGGACAAGAGGGAGTAGCCTTGAGCTTGCTGTGGAAGCCACGTGGCAAAACTGGAAAACTTTCTTCGAACAAAATAATAAACTTTTTTAGGGAGAAGGAGCAGCCTCCTATAGAGCCATTTTGAAAACCGCGGCCACACTGAACTGTTTTGGTTCTTAAAATATTAAGGGTTCCTTTCTTTGTCACCACAAGTCTTTAAACTTTCAGCGGAAGAAATACAGTAATGTGCTATGGAAAAGTATTTTAATGCCAGTCATGGTGGCACACACCTGTAATCCCAGCACTCGGAGGCTGAAGCAGGAGGATTGTTGCGAGTTTGAGACCAGCCTGGGTTACAGAGTGAGCTCAAGGCAAGCCTGAACTGCGTAATGAGACCCTATCCCAAAAAGACAAATAATAATAATGATGATAGTATTTTCACTGTTAGACATTAAAACTATAGGGCTGAAAACACTTCAAGCTAAAGTAGCTGGACTTTTGGTCTTAGATTCATGATGCAGAATCAATGGGAGGACATCAGTAGATAAAAAACATTAAGGAGAATTATTAAAAAGAAACAAAAGGTCACATCACTAACACTTGTTAGACCTTTTTGGCAACAAACCAGCTGGACTTTTCAGAGCTCTGAAAATTTGACTTCTCATTTCGTTGTTAGCATTTTTGGAGCAAAACCCTCATCCTGCCCTTCAGTGTTTACTTGTTTTGCAGGAAATGTTAAGTGGGCCTAAGCCCACATGCACATTGCAAAGAAGGCTGTTTCATCATATATATGGTGTTTTTTCTTTTTATAGTATTGAGGATTGAACCCAAGGTCTTTGCACTGAGCTACATCCCCACCTCTTTTTAATTTACTATGATTATGATTATTTTTATTTTCAGAAAGATCTTTCTGAGTTGCCTAAGATGGGCTTCAACTTTGATCCTCCTGTTACAGCTTTCCAGAGTACTGGATTAGAGGCATGTGAAACCATGTTGAGCTATACTTTCTTCTCCTCCTCTTCCGTTTTTTCACAGTTGATAGCTTTGGGACAATTAGCATTTAGGCCCTGATGTGCTGCATGTAAGATTTTTTTAAAAGTTCACTTTTTCATTTTAGAGAAGAGAATGTGAATCATTAATTACT
Source organism: Cavia porcellus (assembly GCF_034190915.1). Classification (NCBI taxonomy): domain Eukaryota; kingdom Metazoa; phylum Chordata; class Mammalia; order Rodentia; family Caviidae; genus Cavia; species Cavia porcellus. The sequence goes on along the minus strand of NW_026947509.1, from coordinate 22,190,521 downwards.
GTTTTGTTTTTTTCCTCAAGTTGGAAAACAGAAGTAGAAGGGAGAGAGAAAGCAAGACATATGTTAGGCATCGTCCTTCTGTGTTTCCCAGGCTGGCTTGATTGGTTATTATTATTTTTTTTGGTACTAAGACCTAAACCTAAGGTCTTGCGCTTGCCAGGCAGGTGCTGTGCTGCTGAGCTACATCCTCAGCTCTGATTGGCTATTTTTAGATTCCTTGTTAAAAAAAAAAAAAAAAAGTGAGATGAAGAGCTGGGGATGTAGCTCAATGGCATAAGTGCCTTGCAATCAAACGGTCGAATGGTCGTGAGGGTCGTGGGTTCGATCCCCGTACCAAAGAAAAAGGGGTGGGGAATGTGGTTGGAGAAGATAAAGGGTTTGAAAAAGAAAAGGGACAAGTATGAAATTCTTCTTGGATGGGGCTGGGGATTTAGCTCAGCAGCATAAGCACCTGCCTTGCAAGTGTGTGGTCGTGAGTTTGATCCCTGGTACCGATAAAAGAAAAAGACAAAAAAAAAAATTCTTCTTGGGTGACGTCTCTTTAAGATAATTGGATAATGATGGAAGTAAAGGATTTTCTTGCATTTATATAAAAAGTTGGTGAAAAATTATGTTGACTGAATGCAGTATGCTTGAAGAGAGTATAACAATACCTTTATATTTCAGGATGCCACTGGAATCACCTTCCTCTTCAGTTTCACTGCCCTTCCCTTCTCTGTTACCCACGGTACCAGACACTATTACCAGTTCTTCCATTCCTCCAATGTCTTACATCACCTCCCAGGAGATGAAGTGTATTCTTCACTGGTTTGCCAGTTGGTCAGATCCTCAACGTGAACGTTTTCTACAGGACTTGGTAGCCAAGGCAGTGCCAGGAAAATTACAGCCACTGCTAGATAGTCTGGAGCAGCTTAGTGTGTCTGGAACAAACCGACCACCTTGTATCTTTGAGTGTCAGCTCCGTCTTTGGGATCAGTGGTTTCGAGGTTGGGCTGAGCAGGAGCGTAATGAATTTGTCAGACAGCTGGAGGTCAGTGACCCAGACTTCGTGGCAAAATTTTACCAAGCAGTGGCTGCTACAGCTGGTAAAGATTGATAGGCATTCAGATTAAAGAATAAACCACAACTGATGGAGCCAAGGCTGTCACTGTAGTGAGAACTCAATCATACACATCAGATATTTGGGTGTGATATCCCAGTGAGTTGACTGAACTTGCTGATGAACAGACTTATTTATTTCAACTTTATCAGTGTGTCAGATGGACTCAGTATAAAGATTATCCATCAGTGCAAATGCAGATCATATCAGTCTCCTAGTGTGGTTTCCAAGAGCTGTCAAAACCTCAAGAACTTAATAACTCCTTTGGAACTATAACCAAAAAGAAACTACGTGTTATAACTCAAGCCTACTGCTGGCCTGTGACAGATAAAGAACTGTCCCCCAGAAACAGGAAAAAACAATAAAAGGCATTTTTACTATTTAGCTGGATTCTGGTTTGGTTTTACTAGCCTTAGCCAGTCATAATTATGTTACAGTCTCACTCCAGTGATTTAATAAAATTATGGAAAACTAGGAGGAGATAGTTATTTCCTTCTTCATACTGTTTGACTCCAACTGTAGTGAAAAATAAAAATACCAAACTGTAGTATCTTCTTTTTGTTACTGTTATACTAAGGATTGAACTCAGGGCCTTGCATGTTGTAAGCAAGCACAGTGCTTTTGTACTGTTTGTGTTGGAAAACAGTACAAGAATAAGTGACACTTTACAAGGTAAGAGTTTATTGTTTGTACCAAAATAACATCTTCATAACCAAAATATATGATGATATCTTAGTCATAATGTTATATTTTAGCCATAAGAGCATAACCAGTTTTTTTCAATGCAAGGCTAGAATAGAGTTGGTATCCTGGGAAGGAGGCATTCTAGAAAACAAGAGCTTACATATACACATTACATGTTCCATTCAGTTGTCTCAAGAAATAATCCTTCCCCATGTCGTTTTTGGTAACATCAAACTTCCCTTATTCCAGTTGAGCCCCTTGTGCCATGTGTCTGGTGATGGTGAGGGGTAGATGGTCCCACTCGAAGAGTAGCTTGTTTTTGATAGGCCACAATTCCCAGTGTACCCACTAGAATTAGCAGCAGTAGACAGAGTCCCACAGACACAAAGAGGCGGGTCATGGAGGAATTACGGTTTGAGGTAACCAGTAACCTAGGAGCATAGAAGGCACTATTGGGCCTGGCATAGTACCTAGCCAGAGGAGGCAAAGGTATAGGTATGTATATAACTATATACTGTGTATTATGAAACCCTGTTTCATCAAAACATTAAACCTTAAATCGGGAATGTCCTGAAAGTAGGAATAAGACCAAGATCCAAATTCGCTAGGAATTTAAATTGTTGAAAGGAGTTATTTTGGTAATGAAATTACTTGAGGGTTGTCACTGGTGCTGAGGTAACTAGACATGATCTCAGTACTGATGAAGGAAGGAAGGAGCACTGGGGTGCTTAAGAGATGGAGGAGCTCCATTACTGTGTTTGAGGAGGATACCACAGTTATGGGCCCAAGGTGATGATATTAGGGATATTTTCTGAAATGCATGGCCCTATCTAGGACACTATATACATGAATATGTGCTTAATAAGTGCAAATTTAAACATCTGGACTGTGGGGATTCAGAAGAAAATTGCTCAGGATATTTTCTTACTTGCTGTATTCTGTGGTGAAGCTGGCTTCGCCATGATACACTTCTAGAGGTTTCTCCTGGAGAGTCAGGATCAGGGTCCTGTACAGCACGGTGACCGAAGGCCCTTGGCAGCCAGGGGACTTCAACATATGCACAGTGAACACCAAATCAGTGGTAATAGATGGGCTGTGGAAATAGCACCTAAGTAGATATTTGAATCTGTTAATGGAAGGATAATCCCAGGAAGTGTGCATTTCATGAAAGAGATCCAGGCTAAGGAGAGGGGACAGATGGCCCATTTTATAATTACTCAACCTGAGCTGTCCTTTTACCTGCCAGTGCCACTTCTGTTCACCAGAACCTGCAGGACTGCTTCAGCCAGCTCTTCTCTCTGTCCCTTGCCCAGTAAGTAGCCTGAGGGCCCAGCTAATCCTAAAGAAAGCTGGAAGAGCAGGTCTTGTGTGGAAAGACTCACAGATGGAGAAGTAACTGCCTTTGTACCTTCATTAGTCTGACATAACCGACCTTGGGGACAGTAGAGGAGACCAAAGTACCCAGGTATCTGCAAGGAAATACATACACAAGCAGAATTTAGCTGCAGCCTCCCATTACCGGCTCAAGCCTTTTTCCTTTGGGGAAAATGTACGTTCTAAATCAAAGTTATGGGCCCAGTAGGTACTTAGTAAAACAGGAGCATTACAATAGGTCGAATAATAGTATGGTGCAAGCATTTCCCAATTTCCTTTTTTTTTTTTTTTTGTCTCTTTCCTTTTAATCGATACTGGGGACTGAACTCACGACTGTCTGCTTGCAAGGCAGGCGCTTATGCCGCTGAGCTAAATTCCCAGCCCCTCCCAATTTCCTTTTGCCAGTGCAGCACAACTGTTACCCTTACAATACCCGCCTTAATATGCTTTCCTGGAAGGCATGGAACCCAAGGTGATCCATCCACTCGCACCATATATGCTTCCTTCTGTGTACATTGATGTAGGTAGCAGCGGCCAGTAAGCTCTGCTTCCTTGACATGTGGGATCTGGGAAGAATGGCTAGCTTTGATCTCAGGGGGTGGTTGTGAACTAAGGTTGGCAAGGAAGCAGCGACTCTGGGAATGATAGATTTCCCCATGAGGATTTTCTGCACCATCAGGGAGTCCATTTTCCTTCTTCCAGCATTCACTCTGAAAGGTGGGACAGAAGAATAGTGTTCGTTTGATGCCTTAGAAGTTGACTCCCAGTTCTATTCTCTGCTCCCTAGTCTACTCACCCCATTGGCTAAGGGTTTGTACATGCGGCAGCCTTCCAGCATGGGGTCTGAGGAGCAGTTTCCCTTGTCCAGGTGCAGGTAATGGCATCCCAGCCCACTGTGTGAAAGGGATGGTAGGGTGACACTAGGATCATTGTGCAGTCTCCCAACCACTCAGCACACACACCTGCCAGTACAGAAGAAGTCTGAGGAGTCATTTCCACATGTAGTCACCAAGCCAAATTCTATGCCAGCTCCTGCTTGAGAAAGAAAAAGAAAGGGCGCCCTCAAGAAATAAGCCCCAACTGGGTGTGCCAGCCCATCCCTCTCATCCCAGGACTGTGGGAGACTAATGCAGTAGGAACACCAATGCAAGCTCAGCCTGGGCAGTTTGGTGATTTTGAGCGACTTTAGTTTTAAAAGTAAAAGAAAAGCCAGGTGTGGTGGCACATGCAGAACTCAAGCAACTGAGGCAGGAAGATCGCTGTGAGTTTCAGGCCAGCCTGGGCTACATAGTTCAAGGCAGTCTGAACTACATAGCAAAACCCTGTGTCAAAGCAAAACAAAACAAACAACATACCACAACCTAAAAAAGGTTTGGAAATGTAGCCTAGTGTGAAGGCCCTGGGTTCAAAAATCCCTAGTACAGCCCAAAAGAAAAAGGAAAAGAAAGCCCTAGGCCAGAAGTTGTGCACATCTACAACCCTAGCACTTGGGAGACTGAGGTAGGAGGATTACAAATTTGAAATTTTAGGCCACCTTGAGCTACAAAGTGTGTTCAGCCTAGAATACATAGACTGGAAAAATAAATAAATAAATAAAATGCAGCCAGTCAGGCATGATGGCTCAGGCCTGTAATAACCACACTGCACTCTAGGTGGCTGACTGAGGCTGGAGGACTCAAAGTTGAGCCCTGCTGCTTATGCTTTCTGCTTGGATTTCACCAGAATACCCGATACAGGAATCCCTTCCAACCTACTGCATCATACTTGCCCCCAGAGCTGACTTGGGTCATGAGGCTGCTCTGTAGATCTCCCTTATTCCTCACCCTGGCCCCACAACAGCTCCTCTGAAGCACTGTGGTTGACCTGATACCACCCTGAATCTTTGAAGGCAGCAAGAGTGATTGGGTCAAGTCGAGTTCGCTGGGCACCATCAAAAGTAGCTGTCATTATTGAGCCCTGGAGCAGTCTGGCTTCCCAATGTGAGGACAGAGGGCCCTGTTGGAGGAGGCAGCAAATAGATGATTGCTCTCTGGCTACTCCCTTTTTCTTCCATCACCCCAAGATACCATTCTTACCTCTTCTTCCAAAGGAACACCCAGAGAAACCCCTGACACCCCCAAGTGTTTGGCCAGGCTGTGGCTAACATTTGGGGTGGTGAGAAGCAGCTGTCCCCACTTATCTCGTCTTGTCACTTGTTGCCTGGTAGAACAATTTTCTCTAGCTGAGTAGATAAAGAGAAGACAAAGCAATGTCAGGAGAGGAAACCTAGGAAGGGTGAAATAGAACTGGAAAGAGGGAGGTCATGAGATATTAAGTCCCCCTGGCTGACTTGGTGGGACTTTCTCTCCTGTTCCTCTCACCACTGAATCCTGAGGGGCAATCCTGCCACTTCTTGAAGAGCTGTCCAGAGAAACCCAGGGCATGGAACAGTTCATGTAGCGTGACCTAAGGACAAATGACTGCTGAGTGAGGAGGATGAATTTGCCGCAGGATGGGCTGACTGGTCCCTCGGCCCCTTCAACATTTCTCAGAGTTTGAGGCGCCTCTTCCACTTCCTGGAAGTGGAGCGGCCCCGCCCCTACTTGCTTGCTTGACCCTATTCATCATGCAGCAGTCACCATGACAAGGTCATTGTGGCTGAAGCTGGGGCTGGTGAGATGTTGGGCACAGTAGACAATGGCACCAGCAACCGGCCTGTCTTCTAAATCCAGCTGGCAATAGGCGGCATAGGCTATGACGGAGGGCTGTGGACAGAAAGCCAGGAGAGATTAGGGTACAAAGAACAGTGAGGTGATGTACATAGAAGGGCTCTCCCTAAAAATAGAAGACTTGAGGACTCCGAAGGGGTGGTACTAAGACATGGCGTGAGGGGTTCCTGGCCCCTACCTAAGCTTTGTCAGCATACTTGAAGTTTCCCCAAAAAAGCACAACTTAAGAACTGATGTTCTCTTTCCTACCTCACTAACAAGATTTAAGATTAAAGAACTAAGAAGGAAAAGGGATTTGGTTTGAACATCACCTCTTGGTGGCACTTGGAGGTGTGGGCAATCCGCACATACAGAAGGAAATCAGCATTTTGAACCCCAGGACCATCTGGTTGCACCACCTGTGGGGGACCCTGCTCTGGCCACAAGGCATATCCACGGAGATGGGCATCAGGCACCTGGAAGAGAGTGAAATGTGTCTAGCTGAGTGTTGGTGGGACAGGGATCGTGGGGAGCTCAGTGCTAGGAGGAAGGGAGAGTGAGTACCCTTGGTCTGTCAGTGTCCTCCAGGTAGCAGCTGGATGCAGCATCCAGCCCCCACCACCTAGTGTTTGTTTTAATATATTTTAGGAGGTAGAGAGGGGAGACCAAAGAATCCACACAATACAACCTTCCAGTGTATTGAGTAATTCTGATAGGGGAAGTTTTAGGGCAGATCTAAGCAGGCTAGACATTTTCAGATTCCTAAGTCTGGGAAGTTGCTCTCACCTTCGCTCCCAGGCAACTCTCTCCTGTGTAACCTGGGTTCAGAAGGCTACACCTGCCAAAAATGAGTATCTGTAGGAGAACTGGAGAAATTTCTTGTATCCCCAAAGAAGGATGTAAACTCACCTGTGGTAGTTTGGGGTATCAGGGTCTCCCCAGACAGCATGGCAGTACTGTGCAGAGTCTCGGCTCAGAAGCAGGGGTCCTTGTACTGGAGGAACTTGACAAGAGGACAGTTTCACCCTGACACCTCTAAGTTGTTTTTTTCAGGCTGGTCTTCATCTCCGAGACCTCTCTAGCCTGCAACCATTCCTGGTGCCTCCCGTTCCCTCACTCACCTGCCAGGACACCCTGGATTCGCTGAGTGGCCTCTCTCACTGCAGCCAGAGCGCGGGATACCCCTCTCAGCCCATCTCCAGAGGCATCCCAAGCAGCGGATACAGGGTCTCCCTCATAGTAGGCTTGGATTCGGAGGGGTCGAGGATCATGAGAACCAGGGAGGGGGAGAGAAGAACGGGAATCTGGGTGCAGTTTGGAGAAAGAGGGCCTGAGGAGGCTCACTGACCTCTGAGTCTCATCATGGAGACACCTGCTTGTGGCTACCTCAAGGAGGAAGAGCAGCAGCATCTCTCGTCCTGACCTGAACCCTGTTGACTCTTCTGACGCTTCTTCGTTGGCTTGTTTCTGCCTTTTCTCACTTCTCGCTTTTCACCCACCCACACCACTCTTGCTTGTGTTTCTAAGATTTGAGTGTTGTTGACTTAATCTACAATTCTCTGCCAAGGAAGTCGGATATGAACCACAAGGGCCAGAGTCATCTTCTTCCAGGGTTGCAAGAGGTGGAGCACTGTGGGAGGGGAGTGTCCAATGACCTTTGCAGCCTTCTCACTGCCACAGGGTATCAGATCGAGGGCCTCATGCACTGTCGCAGAATCCCCAGCCCCTGCAACTGACTTTTCCAGAGAGAAACCTGCCTTTTCCACAGTGGAACATTTTCCTGATCTTTTTCTACCTCTGCATCCTAATGCCCTGCCTTTCTGATAGAAAGCCTTGGAAGCACTCCAGAAATTAAAATTTGGTGTGAACATAAGAGGTGAGGTATGGGCCATTCTTTGGTTCACCGATAACAGCAAACAGGTGGGCAAACAGGCCACTGCAGGGGACTAGCCCCACTATCAGAGCTGGCTGGCCTCTAACCAAACTGAAAGACTTTCAGGTATCTTCTACGTCTGTGTAGGTCTGTTAGTAGGTACACAACAGATGCGTGCTAGTTGACTGACAACTCCTATGAGAAACTGCTGTGTTAGGTCTGTGAGACGTCACAGAACCTCCTTCCAGGTGTGCAGGGAGGGAAAGAACTCTTAAAGTGAACACTAATAGATATTCTGATCTGTTTGTAGGGGCTAGAACACCACTGTAATCCCAGCACTTGGGAGAATGAGGCTGGAGAATTATATGATCAAGTCTAGCCTGGGAAATTTAGTGAAACTTTATCTCAAAATTAAAAAAAATAAACGGGGCTGGAGATCTAGCTTCGTAGTATAGCACTCCCTGGATCCAGTCCTTGTAACACACACACACTCTCTCTCTCTCACTAAATTCTTGGAGCTCTCTTTTCCTTTATTTTGTGTTTTCTCATTATATGCTTTCTGTTTCTGATGCTCCACCTGCCCTGCCTGACTAATTCCCATCTTTCCTCTAATTACTCCAGGGCAACTGTCTTTACACCTCCAACCCAAATTCCACACGCCTCATTCCTCATATACCCTAAACTTCTTGAAGGGAGCTGGCTTCCTTGTACAATGTGGGACCTTTACATCACTGTGTGTACAAAAGTGCAAATTTGATCCCATTACTGAACTTTTTTTTTTTCTTTTTGTCTTTTTCATTTTTATCGGTACCGGGGATTGAACTCAGGACCGCCTGCTTGCAAGGCAGGTGCTTATGCCGCTGAGCTAAATCCCCAGCCCCCATTACTGCACTTTTGAAGAAGCGAGTCAAAGGTGAAATGACATGACAGAAGCCAGCATAGCTAATTAGTGATAGAACTAAGAATTAAAGGACCTCCAAGGCCTGGGAATATATCTCAGGGGCAAAGGACCTACCTGTAAGCATGAGGTTGTGAGTTTGAGCCCCAGCACTAAATAAATAAATAAGTAAATTTAATTTAATTTAATAGAGGATTCCTGACTTACGGGAGAGGCTAGATTCCATGCTTTTCAACATCAAAACAGTGGCTGGAACTACTGACTACAAGCAAGATGTCTAAACTCTGGGGTAGAAGCAACTCTGCCACTTGCTATGTGTAAAATTTTAGCTAACTGCCTCAGTTTTCTCATCTGTAATATGGGGATGTTTGTATTTATAAGGTTTTGAGGAATAAGTAATGAATATTCATAAAATACAGTGGACAGTATCTAGATCATAGTAAAAACTAAGTCAAATAAAGAATACTCATTAGACATACTTTCAACTCAGAGGAAAAAAAATTTAAATCAGTTTATATACAAATCTTTAGAGGTTTAATCCCCAGTACCATAAAAACAAATGTTTAGGAGATTCTTGTTCTTTCTCTAAGACAAACCTAGGCTCCTCCAAGTGTCTGAAACTTTTCTCCCTTCAAGATTCTAGGGGAAAGCTGGTTAGTGTTTGTGGGCTGGATTGAAGGGCTGTGTGGCTGTCCAGGTTTGTGGCCCTTCATCTGCAGCCACTTTTAATGCTTTGCTGCTCCCTTGTGGCCAGGCTGAAAGAAGGTGTGCCCTTTAAGGGCTGTGGTGGATCCTACTTCAGATATATGGGCGGAGCTTCCCACACCAGCAGGAGAGACTTAGGAACACCTTCCCTCACCCACATGCCTGTGAGCAGCTGCATGAAGCCCCACAGACCTAATACAGTAGCCTCCCACAGCAAGTGCCAGTCAGCTAACACATACTTGTTGAGGACCTGTTGTCAGCCCTGTCCAGATGGAGGAGGCTCCTGAAAGAAACACCTGTGCTCTTCCCTGGAGCCTCTTTCCTGCCTTGGCCCTGTAGGTTCTTCCTCATATTTCAACATCCAGCTTATCTGTTTTTGTTTTGTTTTTTATTTTTTGGTGCTAAGGACCGAACCCAGGGCCTCCAGCTTGCTAGACAAGTGTTCTACCACTGAGCCAAATCCTCAGCCCCTATCCAGTTCATCTGACCACCAAGACTTCTCTTTTGCTCTCCTAAGCAGAATTAGTTTGCATATCCTTGACTTTCCAAATAGGATTTCTGTCATGTCTTTGATGAAATATTTATTATAGTATTCTGACTTTGTGTGTTTCCCTAGTGGATTGCTGGGCTGGCAGGGGCTAGTTTTCTTGTTCTGTTTTTTTTTTTTTTTTTTTTTTTTTTTTTTTGGTGTGTGTGTGTGTGTGTGTGTGTGTGTGTGGTACTGGGAATTAAACCCAGGGGCATTCTACCACTGAACTACATTATTTTTTACTTTGAGACCCAATCTTGTTAAATCGTCCAAACTGGTACTCAAACTTTTGATCCTTCTCCCTCAGCCTCCCAAGTGCTACAATTATAGGCATCTCTCACAGGGGCTGAGTCTTCTGCACTTCTGCCTCTCTGAAGATGTATGAAGTAGCTGCAGAGGGGTGGTGGAGATGATGAGATCAAGACAGAGAAAGCTGTCTGGTGTGGTGGCACATGCCTATAATCCCAGCACTCTGGGAAGCTGAGGCAGAAGGGCTGCAAATTCAGGCATAGCCTGGGCAATTTAATAACTTACCGAGACTCTGTCTTTAAATAAAAAACAAAAAAGGTGTTGGGGATATATCTTAGTATAAAGGAAGGCTCTGGGTTCACTCTCCAGTACTGAAAAAAAGTAAATAAATAATAAATAAATTATAAGGAGATAAGAAGTCACTCCATTGAGCACTGCTTTGTGCCCGCACATTGCTCCAAGTGCTTTGTCCTCAGGGAATTCTTCCAGGTATTACTATTATTTTACAACAGAGGCACAGTAAAGTCAGGCAGTGTGCATAGGTGGTAAATGGTAGAGTGGCATTTGAACCCATGCCCTGCTTCTTGAGGGGACGTGACACTGTGAGGAGAGAAAGGACAAAGGGAGAAGAGGAGGGTGGTGATGAGGAGGGGAGAGTTTAGACAAAGGAACAGAAGGGAGAGAGCTGGGTGTGAAGGGGAGGAAGACTGTGTGGAGATAGAAAATGAGGGACAAAAAGTGAGCAGGTGGACCGGGACCAGGGGGTGAGAGCAGTCACGGCTGAGGTACTGTCCTGCAGACGATGCTCCCTGCAGCACGCTGAGCCTCCTCTCTGACCTTCTCCATTCCTGTGCCAAGTCACGGCCACCTCAGAGCCGGAGCCTTATCATCACCAGAAACTGCAGCACCTACGAAATAACTGAATCAAACCTCCTCTTCCCTGATATGATCTCCTTTCCTCGTGGCTCATTTACTAAGTTGGTTTACTGCAGCTGTTCTCAAGTTCCCTGGGGAGCTGACCCTTCCCATCTTTCCCTCTCCCCTTCTCTGCCTCATTCAGTTCCAGATTTGTAGCAGGAACCCTCTTCTAAATGCCCTCAACCCCTCCTAATCTGTCCTCTTCATCCCACCTCCCTGGTTAATCCTCACCCCCAGCTTTTGTCTGCACTTGCTGTGGAGCAGCTAAGGACCAATGGAGAGACAATCAGCCCAGAGGACAAACTGTCGTCATGGTAAAATGCCCATCAACTTCAACTACTTGTTCCCACGTCAGAAATCTCCGCAGTTAGCTCCCTCTTTCATCCTCATCGATGGGGGTTTGTGCCTTCAAGACTCTCCTCCAGCTCAGCTACTTTTATTTATTTTGGTTTTTGTTTTTTGAGACAGCTTTTCACTATGTAGTCCAGGCTGACCGTGAACTCACCGTGTAGACCAGCCTGGCCTTGAATTTTTGGCGATCTTGCCTCAGCCTCCCTAAGTGCTGGAATACAGGCGTGCACCATCACGCCTACCTCAGCCACTTTTAGTTACCTCTTCTTTCTCAGTGAAAATAAAAACCATTAGACAAGAGCAGGCTCTACCTGCTGTAAACCCGTCTGTGCTGACAGCCATTGCTATTTTTTCCCTTTCTCATTAAAAGAGAATGAGTGTCCTCTTCCCTCAGAAGATCAATCCTCCCATGATGCTCTGAGTGCCTCCTGAGGGAGCCTGGCCTCAGCCTCCCTTCTGCCTCATCCTGGGCATTGCTCCCTGCCTCAGCCTCCATCCTGGCCTCTGCAGTGAGGGGAAGAACCTGCTTAGAGATCTCTGCACACACCTCTCTGTTTTACCAGGCACATTCATACTCACTTCGCGGCTATCTGCTTATATGCTCCTCCCATAAGAAATTACTCCTGCCCTAGTTCTCCCGTTTAAAGCAGATGTCCTGATTAATGTCTGTCACTAATCGTCCTTTACCATACAGCAATTCCCATCCTTTAGAATTATGTATTGGCTTGTTTGTCACTCTCACTGATCCGTGAACTCCACAGGGGCAGGGACTATCTTCCTTATTCACTGCATGGTGAATCCAGAGCGCCTGACTGGCTGGGAGTTCACGAGGTGAAACCCGGGGTGAAGTGAAGTAGGCCTGGCCCTCTGTGGGTGAGCTTCCAGGAGCTCTGTCCGGTTTGGCTGAGCTGCTCTAGAGGTTTGAAGGCAGGGCCGTGGGTGGGGCTAGCCTTTATCTTGGAGTGCAGCCCTAACCTCAAATGGTGACAGAGCTGGAGCCGGCAGGGGTTTTGCAAACCATCCCGATTGCAGCAGACCAGCAGTCTGTGGGACTGGCGGGTGGGGCCCCAGCTTATCTCCCAAGTACAGTCCTAACCTCAGATGGTGACAAAGAGGGAGCTAGCAAGCATTTTGCAAACCGTCCCAATTGCAGCAGAGTTGGATGGCCCAGCCACAGGTGACAGGACACTAGGTGTGGGGATAACAGGGGTGTGGACAATTTGGGCTGTCAGGGCAAAGCTTAGCTTCCAGGTGTGGACCTGGCCACTGTTCCCAGAGCTTGCCTCTACCTCAGAGCTCTGTTTCATCCTAAAGAGAAGTGGTAGGCTATAGCCACACACGTGGGAGAGTCTCTTTGAGTTGCCAGGTCCTAGGGCTCTTCCACTGCTCCTGGAAGTCACAGTTGATGGGCATTTGGATAAAGACAGTTTGCAGCCTTTTCCTTTGAAAACATCCACCCTTCCTTCCCACGAGGAGAATTTGTCATGTGCTATTGAGGTCTTTTGAGACTAGGCCAGGCCTGCTTCTGGTAGCAGCTGACAGGGGCCGCCGGAAGTCCTGTCCAGGTTAGACCACTCTCACCTTGATCAGCCTAGGCAGTGTCTAGCAAGGAGGTGTCTGCTGCTGGGGACTGCTGAGAACTCAAGAGGCATGCACAGGTTCTCAGCTTTGGCATTGCCCACACCTCCATCCCAGAGTCCCCTCACCAGCCTGGCACAGGGCAGGCAGTGGAGGTGAAGAGGCCCCCTTCCACCCACAGCTCTGACCGATCTTGCAACATTGGGATGGGGGCCCTGGGGGCCCGGGTGTGTGGCAACGTGGTGGGAGGTGGGAGGTGTACACTGAGGGCAGGAGCTTGTGAAAGCCGTGCTGGCAGCCTGTGACTGACCTTGGTAGACTCACCTTGGACAGCTTCCTCCCTCTCCTCCTGTGTCCCCGCCACCTTCCTCCTTGCAGCCTTCCTGAGGTTTTGTTTTAGCTCAAGCCTGTCACCTGGTTTCCAGTTGGGCTCAAGAAGGAAAAGTGGGCCTGACTGTGTTCTAAAACAGCAGCCATTTGAATATGCTGCCGGGGGCCTTGATTTGCTGGTTTTCGAAGCTTCTCAATCCCTAGTCTTGGCTCTCTTCTCTGGACAGGAGCCTGGGCTACCTATCCCCACCTGGGCTCTTTTTCTATCATCTGCTTTCCCCAGGGATAACTCCAGGAAACCAGTTCCGGGACAGAGATGAGCCTGTTCTGTACCCTGCCCCAGCTTCTTGGGGTCAGTCCTCCTAGGAAGAGGTGACAGAAATAAGCCATTTGCCATGCCTTTCTGCAGCTGGAGGTCCTTTTCTTGCCTCCTCTTTCCTTCTTCCATTCATGCTTCCCCTTGACCACTGGACACTTTTCATACTTGCTATTTCTTCTGCTTGCTTTTCCTCCGTCAGTGTATCTGCCTCATTCTTGAGAATTTTTAGCTTTTAAGTTAAATGTCACTTCCTCTGACAGAGGCCTTCCTTAACTTCCCCAGTTAAATAGCTTTCCCAGCGAGGCTTGAATAGAATACCTTATCATTTATTTATTGCTTGAATCTTGATTTATTTATTTTTGAGACAAGATCTTGTTACGTAGCTCAGGCTGGCCTTGAATTTGTGAGGATCTTCTTGCCTCAGCATCCCACGTGCTGGAATAAAGGTGTGAAGAACAGGATCTAAGGGAAGTTGCTGGGGTAGGGAAGCGGCAGAGGTGCCCACTGGGGCTGGATAGGGTAAGAAGGGGTAGTGGAGACCTGGAGGGGCTGAAGAAGACATCAAACACATTTATTACCTTTTCTCTTCTTACTCCTTCAGCTAAGAACTTGTCTCACTCACAAAAGACATGCTTGACAAAGACTTGCTTAATAAATTTGCCCCAAGCTAGCTAAGGTGAGTCTGAAAGCCCCCTGAAGGATGCAGGCCTTTCTGGTGAAGTCATCTCCCTGGGGTATGGTCTGACAGGGAAGGGTGGAGACGCCATTGCTGTACCCTGCCTTCTGTAGAGATCTTGCAGGGGAAGTGGGGATGCAACTCATTAGATCTGGTGCCCTGAGGAGGTGCAGGTGGGTGACGAGGCTGGGAGGAGACACGGTTCTGAGCTGTGGGAAAGAAACTTGGGGTCAGTGCTGGAGCAACCCAGGTCCCACCATCCAGGACCTTGAAAAGATGTCTGGGGACAGTGGTCGAGCTGAGAGGAGGAAATCCGGAGGTTGAGTCACTTACCGAGTTGTTGTACAAACCCCCCTTATGCAATGCATCCCCCTAGGCCAAAGAGAAGGTGAGAGGATTCTCCCAGGCACCGGTGAAATGTCTCCCCACCCAGACTCAGGCTGCTGCCATCAGTCTCAATTTCTCCACTCACACTTCCAATCTTTAAGTTTCTTTGCCCAAGCCAGACCTGGCGCAGGGATCTCAGGACCCAAAAGTGGGAGAGCTGGTGCCTGAGAATGGAGATAGAGGCCGGAAAGGGACTGAGTCCTGGCTGAGGTAGATCTGGTACACAGGGATATGAGGCCTCTGCCAATAAGGTTTGGGAGGAAGTGGAGGACAAGAGAGAAAGGAGAGATAGAGGAGTAAGGTAGAGAAAGAGAGAGAACCAGGATGATCCAGATACCAATCTTTCTCCTGGATGTGCATGGTGGTGCACTCTTGTAATCCCAGCACTTGGGAGGCTGAGGAAAGAGGATCACTAAGCATTCGAGGCTAGCCTGGGTTACACGGTGAGACGGTCTCAAAAAACCAAAACCAACCAACCAAAGTCTCTCTCTCTCTTTCTTTCTCTCTCTGAGAAAGTAATTCCTTGTTCAACTCAGGGTTTTCAGCAGTGACCGAGGAGGAACTGGGTCCCTGTTCTGTCCTGAGTCTGATCTGTCAGACAATGCATGCTTGCTTCAGGAATCCTGTGCTCTACCTGCAACTCTGAGGGAAGTTGTGAGCACAAAATGGGACTTGGAACCAGGTGTTGAGGCCACGAAGGCACTGAGGGCACTTCTCTTCACCTCTGGCCCTCACCGTTTTATCTACAAGCTGTGGCTGCCACTATCTTGCTTGTCTGAGGGTAAAACTCACCAGAGGAGCTCTTGAGGTCTCTGCCAACATCTCTTGAGATCTGTGATTTCATGGAGCTAATTTTGATTCTGCCTCTAAACTGTCAGTGATTCTGGATAAGCCCCCTCCTGAGGCCTCAGTTTCCTCATCTGCAAAATGAGATGTTTAAGGTTGTTCCAGTCATAGCAAATGGGAATCACAAATATCCATGCTTATCATGTGCCAGGTACCATATTCCTTGACTATAATAGCACTATGGGATGAGTATTATAATTATCCCCATTTTTCAGGTGAGGAAACTGAGGTACAGGATGGAGCAATAACTGGGTCCTGGTCACACAACCAGTGAGTAGCAGAGGCAGATGCAGACTGTGACTCTTGATTACTGTATTATTCTGTTTCCTAGGCTGTAGTTCTACGAGATGGAAAATGCTCTCCGTGTGGCCTTTCCTGGGTTCTTACACATTCTCCTCTTCCTCTTTATCTACACTGTCACAGACAAGTAGGTCTCAGGATCTTTCCCAACTGATTCCTTCCCCTCAGAATGTCACTTTAGGGAACCAAGAGCCCCATAGGATGGGGGATAAGATTGGAGTGGGTGGGTGGGAGCAGAGGTGGGGGAAGTTAGTCTGGTAGATTGAGGCTGTGAAATTGGGAAGAAGTGATGGACTGCTGGATTGAGGCTTCAGGAACTGTAAATACGGCACAGCTAGCCAGCGGTGGTAGCGAGCAAATGCCTGCAGCCAAGGCAAGAGGGTCACCTGAGTTTGAGGCCAGCCTGCACTACATGGTAAGTCCAAAGCCAGCCTGGAAACACGGGGAAAGCTTGTCTCAAAAGTAAAACTGCGGAGTGATCTGGACTTTTTCTCTGAAGAGTCACCTGGGGCAGGTGAAGTATACCCTAGGGAGAGACAACAGCCCAGAGTGGGTACTGGAGTGGTCCTACCAGCCCAGGCTTTCTCAGGAGGGCATCCAGAGGTGTCCCATGCCCTGGGGGTGGGGCAGACAAGGGGAGCATCCCCTTAGCTAACAAGGATAGAATGTGTGGATGGGGGACAGCCAGACGGGACAGAAGAGCACAGCAACAGACACGAGGCCTGACTGTGTGGCACGTTGGGCTCTAAAAGTGTATGCCCACACACTCATCTGGTCCCCGAGGTGTTCTTTCTCTGCTCACACATACACATATACACATCCAGGTACACACACACACACACACACACACACACACACACGTGCACATAGCCTAGCCCAGCAAACAGCCCCGGCACTAAGGCGCAGTGCAATTTATTCAATCACAAAATCTTTACGGGTCCTGCCCTCCCTAACCATTTGGCTGTCCTTGTCCATAGTCTGTGCTGTGGGCTCCGCCAGTGACAGGCTAGGGTCCCAGCAAGGTAGGGGTCGCCGGGGTCGGGGTCCGGGGCCACCAGTCCATCCTCCAGCCTCAGCTGCAACCCCCCACGCCCTTGATGAGGTTGGCAGCCTCGGGGATCTGGCGGAAGAGGTTGCGGAGGGTATCCAGCTCCTGGGTGAGCTGCTCCACGCGGCTGCGCAGACGCTCATTCTCGGCCATGTATTCCAGCACCTTCTGCTGCGTCTCCAGGATGCGCCTCTTGGCCTTGTCTCGGCTCTTGCGCACAGCGATGTTGTTGCGCTCGCGCCGCAGTCGGTACTCAAGACTGTCTTTGTTCACCGCCTTCTTGCCTTTGTGGGAGGGGCCAACTGGGGAGGGCGCCTTGAGGAGGGGGCTGCAGGGGGCTCCTGCAGCGGCCAGAGGGGCCTGGAGAGAAGGCACACAGAGATAGACATGAGGGCCCACCTGGAGGCAGAGTGGAGACGGGGCAAGAATCTCAGCAGCCCAGCTCTTAGGACACCAGGCCGGGACCCGTCACCCAGGTCAAGGCCGTCATTGAGGTACTTCGTGCCAAGGACACTTTCCTTCTGCCGTCTGTGATCAGTCTCGTGTTATGCAATCAGCAGGCCTTTCTTCTTCCAGAAGCAGGTTGACAAAGAAACAAGAAGAGGACATGGTGGGCAGCAAGGACGCTGGTGGGGTCAGTTTGCCACAGGCCTTCAGGACATGGTGACATTCAGGACAGGAAATTCACAGAGGGAAGGAGGTAGCTCACAATATGGCAGTGAGCACAGTGGACCTGGGTGTGTCAGTTTCACAGAGCAACACCAACGCCAGACCCCTCAGCATATGCAGACCTCAGAGTCCCCATCCACACCAGCCTTACTCCAGCCCCCCAGGTGCAGGGAAAACTGAGCTGCTCTTACCTTGAGGACGCGGAGAGGCTGGCCGGGGGCTGCCAGGGTCGGGGGCAAGTGCATGGCTGTCTGCCCGCAGTGTGCCACTTGGTACTGCAGGGGATTGTAGCCACTTCGGCTGGCACCTCGGCTGCCCTCTGGTCCCCGGGGCTCCTCCTTCACAGCCACAGCTCTGGGGTCGTAGCTCCCTGGACTGCTGTAGACACCAGGCCCCAGTGCCTTCCTGTCTGGGCCGAAGGTGTGTGGTGGGTAGGCGAAGGGCCGGGGGTCAGGCGGCAGATAGTGAGGGAAGGCAGGAGTTCCGGGGGCCTTAAGACTTCGGGCCTCAGGTGCTGGCTTCATAGCAAAGAGGTCAGAGAGCAGCTGCTCCTCCCCAGACTCGATGTAGGCAGAGAGGTCGATGGAGGCCTCATGCTCACACATGTCCCCTAGCTCCCCGGGCCCAGCTCGGGCCCCTGAGAACTCAAGTGGTGGCTGGACACCTCGGGGCTCGCACTCATAGTAGGTCCCGTGGGACATGGCCGGCCCGCCCCTTTCGCTCCCCGCCCCTGGGCCCTGCTCTTGGGGCACCCCTTGGATGTTCAGCCTGCCCTCCCTCGATATTCCCCTGCCCTAGATCTGCCCTAGATCTGCCCTCTCTGGTCTTCTTTGTCACCCACTCCTGTGTGGCTTCTCTCCTCCCTCTTCTGCTCTGCTTCCTTTTCCTTCCTCTGCAGTCAATGCCTCTCTTCCCTTTTTTCCCCTCTCTCTCCCTGGGGTGACTCAGGGAGGGGCAGGGCACACCCCAGAGGGAGGGATGCAGACCTTTGAGAAATGGGCCTCTGCCCTCTTTAGCGGTTGGGGCACCCTCTGTGAAGTCCAAGCCAGGGCTCTGGAGATGCTCCAGAGCTCACTTTTTGAGCCTGCCTTCCCCTCCCTGTTAAGCCCAGGGAATTCCAAATCCTTCCTGAAGGTAACACCTCACTCTCAAGTCCTCCTCCCTCCAACTTCCAAGAAGTTCTGTACAGAATGAGGTGCCAGGTCAGGCCAATAGAGAGCCCTTCTCCAATGCCGACCCCCACTTGGCCTGAACTCCTCCCTTGACACGCCTTCCTCCCAGGTTCCCCCCAGCTCTGGGCTCCACCTACCCTCAGGGGCAACCAGTTCCGTGTGTGGCTCCACCTCCCATGACTTTCTCCTGGATGCCAGCGAGAGAGGTTGCTCCAGGGGTCTGGGAAACAGTGATCCTGGGGGGGCCGGTGCCTTGGTGCAGGGCATGCCTTTTGCTAGGATTTCGAACAGGGTCTGTGAGTAGCCCAGACCCTAATGCATTTTTCCCTGTCATTTTTCCTTGGTGCAGGGCATGGATGGGCTGCCTCAGGACTGGGGCTCAGCTATACTCTAGGGGCTCCAACAGCTCTCTCTTCACTGCCCTGTTTTGCAGGTCTCAAGCTGGCACTTCACCCCCAACTCTGGGCTTGAGATTCAGCCTCCCACTTCCTGTGCCCTGCTGTGCAGGCTGGGGAGCTTGCTGCAGCTCAGCTTGCTGTCTTTCCTTCTGCATGGCTGTTCTCTGACCTCCGGAGCCTGTCTCCTGGGGCGTACTTCCTCTTGTAGGTTTGAGAAGCTTTCTCTATTGTCATCACTTCTTTCTGGGGTTCTGTGTTAGGGTCTCTAGGAGAAGCCCATGGCTCCTTCTCTTTACTTCTTGTGCTGCACCACCCCCAATTTCCCTTTTCTGTTTCCTTGGAGCCCCTCACTCCCTTCTGTCAGAGGTACCTGCTATGGTCCTACTTTTATCTATTGAACTTCATCTTCAATAGTGGGTGTAAGTCCAGTGAAAAGAAAGATACACAGAAATGTGTTACTGGCTCTTCTCTTAGCCCTGTGGGGCACTGGATAGTTTTATCAGTCAGGCACTCGAAGGGCTGAGTCCCTGTGAGTGAGCCACAGTGGGACAAATGTGGATGGAATCTGTGTGACACTGAACATTAAAGTAAAAGATGCAAATGTAACTGGCTGACAGTCAGGCATGTTACTCCTCTACGTGGCATCTTCCCTTCCATCCTTCTACTCCCTTACCTGTTCCAGGTGCTCTATGCACAGCTTAAAGCATGCTCAGATATGCTTAGAGCCCCTGAGCTGGTGTGGGGAGGTCTGCATGCATTGGAGACAGATCTCAGAAGGTAGACTGGGAGGATTCTTTCTATTACAGATCTTGGTACCTTTTCAAATATGTACCAAGGCCACACAACTTCACTTTGGCAGCAGTGCCTATCTTGACCACTAGGTGACAATATTGGCCCAAAATTTGTATTTAAAAGGGCGCTGTGGTTCAGCATAAAATGGACAGCAGAGGGCATCTCTGTCAATCCTGACACTGCCTAAGACTGAGGCCGTGAGGAAGGAAAGGGAAGCAGGGCCAGGATGGGGCTTGCAGTCAGGTTATGCTAAGGGTGGGTAAACTGGAAGGGTTGGTGCCAGGGCCTTGTCTTGAGGGGAAATACCACCATCTGCCTCTTTGATCCTGAAATAATGCTAGGTGTTTTCAGATAAATCGGTGTTTTTGTTTGTTTGTTGTTTTTTGGTACTGAGGATCATACTCATGACCTCACGCTTGCCAGGCCTGCGCTGTGCCACTGAGCTATATACCTGGCTCAGATAAATCATTTTTCAGTCATTGTAGCATTTACTTTTCTTTTTTGTCTTTTTCTTTTTTATCGGTACCAGGGATCGAACTCACAACTGCCTGCTTGCAAGGCAGGCGCTTATGCCGCTGAGCTAAATCCCCAGCCCCTTGTAGCATTCACTTTCCATGATGACCATCTCGCTGAGAGTTAGGTAGGAAAAGCAGCATGGCAAATAGTATTTTTATTCCTGTTTTATCAACAGGCAAGACAAGGCCAAGAGGCTGAGCTGTCCAAGGTCACCCGAGGATGCCTTATGGGTGTCAGGAAGGGCCATGGGCCCCTGCATGGCTCAGGGCTGAAGTACTGGCACAGGGGTTGCTGTATGACTCAGAGAACTCCTTCACCCTCAGTGGACCACTGTGGGGAGGGGACAGTCTACGTCAGTAGCAGAGAATTGGGTGCTGGAGGGAGCAGAGAGATGTGTAAATAAAGCCAGCAGGAAATGAGAAAACTTGAGCCATATTGAGATAAGTGGTCCGGGCCCCTAGTTTCCTTGGATGGCTGACGCTGCCCGCACACGCACACTGACATCAGTGTGTGCCAGTAACTGAGGGTTTGGTGGAGGCAGCGGGCCTGTGGACATCAGAGCAGTAGTGTGGGCTCTGGGCAGGAGGGAAAGGAGGTGGGAAGGCAGTGCCAGGCAGGACTGGAGATTCTTTTGAAGGGGAAAGACGCCTTCTCCAGTCAGTAGGATCATTCCCCTGGGCCACTGTCCTCGCTACTTGCTTGGGTTATCTGAGTGATTTTGCAACAGTCCTCTTCAAGGCTTCCTCAAAGGGAGGTGGCTGATCCTGGCAGAGAAACGTCAGAGAAGACTGGGCCTCTGTCACTTAGCCACTCAGTGACCTTGGGTGAACTGCTTAATCTTACCTGCAAGACGGCAAGAGTAGTAGCTCCTTTCTAGGGCTGTTTAATTAAACTTCGAATCAAATAATGTATGTGTAGTGACTGGTTTCAGTACATGTGAGGTCTCCTTTCTCCCTTGCCCTGACCACTCACTGTTTTACTTGCATCTTAAAGCAGACACCTACCTGCTGCCCTGTACGATGCCTTAGTTTGTCAAATATTTCTGAGCACCTAAGTCTGGAGATTTGTGGGGACCAGAGCTGTCAGGGGAGCCAGGCAGACACACAAGGAGGTGGTTCTGAGATGGTGAGGGTGGCCTGAGAGGCCACGAAGTGCACACCTTTGTGACACGTGCATCTTTGCTTTTTTTCCCCCCGAGAGGCTATTTGGTCTTTAAGAATAGGGTCACATACTTTTATTGGATCCTTTCAAGTACAGATCATGTTTCATTATAATTATAATTAAGGACAGGTGGATTTTGTGTTTGATTTTTTTTTTTCTTTTGAGACAAGGTTTTGCTCTGCAGTTCAGGCTGAACTTGACTCACTTTGTGGCCCAGACTAGCCTCAAACTCAAGGCAATAGCACTTCTTCTGCCTTAGCCTCCCTAGTGCTGGGATTAGAGGTGTATGTCACCATGCCTGGCCCTAATTAATACTTTTAGATTTTTTTTGAGACAGTTGCTTATAGTGTAGTCCAGCCTGACCTTGAATTCTCTCTAGGTAGATAGCACTGGGGACCTTGCACTTGAGGTGATCCTTCTCCCTCAGCCTCCCAACTGCAGGTCTGAGGGTGTTTTTTGGGTTTTTTGTTTGTTTGTTTGTTTTTTGCTACTGGGAATTGAACTCAGGACCTTGTATTGCCAGGCAGGCACTTATGCCACTGAGCTACATCCCTTGCCCCTGACTGCTGGGATTACAGGTGGCTTGAATATTTTTGTTGGGACAGAAAAATCTTTGAGGTCTGCACTGAACTGGAAAATTCAGGAATAATTCTGTGATTCCTGCAGCATATAGCAAAGCTAGAAAAACAGATGTGTGGAGTGACTGTATTGATGAAGGAGAACCTGTGACGTTAGTAACTGTCAGAAGGTTCCCAAACCTCGAAGGTCAGAGCATCTGAAATGTCCAGCAGGAGACTGGCAGGGTTAAGATGGAAAAAGCTCGGTGCCTTTTGCCCAAGAGGAGGCTCACACTTGCCCCTCTGACCATGTTGAGATCAGCAGGTGTTGCTTTTCAGAAAGAGGGGCACTAGAGTGGGCAGGGCCTGCTAGAAGCATGCAACACGGAGGAGGCCCCGCAGGCCAGGGAGAGCAGGTGTATTGGGCTTGGGCTCAAAAAGGTGGATGTGAGTCTTCTGGTACAGCCTCCTGCACAAGCTCGGCCTCTGCCCTTCAGGGAAACCCTGGAGTAAGAGAGTGGAAACTGTTTGGATTAGGTCTCAGTCTGTCATTCATAGCCTCTCTGTCCTTCTCTATCTCTAGCTCTCTCACCTAACCTAACAAAGCGACTTGCCCGAAGACACACAACTGCTTTGCGTCTGGCCTCTCACTCAAGGTCTTGGGGACGGTGAGCTGCCAGCCACACAGCAGGTGTGAAGGTACCAGGCCCTGACTAGCAGTGCAGATGACCCTCCTGCCACAGCATCATAGTGTCCCAGATGGTGAAGGGCGATGTCTTCACAGGGGCTGCATCTATCAACAGTGCAGGCCTTAGGCTGCTGCTGCTCTGGAGGAGCAGCAGGAGGGCTGCCCAGAAAGGAAGGGACAGAAGTAGTGGGTCACATCCCATCAGCTGTTTCTAACAGTTAACCTGAGATACCAGGAGGTGCACAGCTGCTTTCAGCCTTCTTCTTTCTCCTTAGTCCTAGCCCAGTAATCCTCCTGGGCTTCCTCCCAAACTGTCCAGTCAGATGGTTCTGCACAGCAGAGGGAGCCAGCCTCACTTCCTGGGCCCCTGAAAGTTCTTGATTGCTCCTTTGTTTTCAGATAGGCTTTTGTACCTAGCCCAGGCTGGCCTTGAACTTGAAATACTCCTGCTTCAGTCTTATGTGTTCTGGGATTAGAGGCATGTGCCACTGTACCTGGCAGTCCTCTGAGTCTCATTATAGAAGCAGCCCATCATTTCCTTTTCCATTTGCCTCAGCACAAGAAGGCTTTGTTGCCAGGCTTTAGGGACACCAGCCCCTGCTTTTACCTCACTTGACTCAGTTTAGGGCTATCCCATTTGGAGTGGTTGATGATTTCATCCTTTGAAGGCCTCAGACATGGTAGGCAAGTACTCTATCATGGAGCTACATTTCCAGTCCTCTTCCCTTCCCCTCCATTTTCCCTTCTCTGTCTCAATCTTTCTGTCCCTTTTCTTTTTTTCTTTGAGACAGGGTCTTTCCATGCAGTTCAGACTAGCCTTGAATTCACTGTATAGACAAGGCTGGCCTTGAACTCACAATCTTCCTGCCTCAGCCTCCCAAGTGCTGGGGCCACAGGCGTGCTCCCCTATAGCTGGCCAGTGGTTGTCTTTTTCCCAGTTAATTTTCAGGCTCTCAGGATTCGCAGAGAGTAGGAACTTAGCCACACCCCAGGACCCCTTAGAAAGAATGAGAAGTAGTTGTTTGAACATACAGACCCGAGTGTCGGGATCAGCCTGCTGGTACAGAGATCTCAAGATTTTAGGAATTCCATCCTGGAAGGTGCATGTGGCAAGTAGGGACTTGACTAATATGTCTGGTGACTTAGTTTCAGGTTAATTATGAAGACCACTAATTTCATTTCCATTTA
This sequence comes from Cavia porcellus, assembly GCF_034190915.1. Classification (NCBI taxonomy): domain Eukaryota; kingdom Metazoa; phylum Chordata; class Mammalia; order Rodentia; family Caviidae; genus Cavia; species Cavia porcellus. Next base: position 22,166,529 of record NW_026947509.1, on the reverse strand, counting down.
AAATTTTATTACATGAAAAGAAAAACAAGACCCCCACAAATGAACAAAATTCTAAAACCTAAACCAACCTTATGACAAGTTTATTGTCAAGGATCTAATTTTGCTCCCCAAAACAATCTTCTATTAAAAAAAAAAACCAAAAGAAATAGAAATAATAGCTTTGAAAATATTTATCCAAAAAGTAAGGCATCCACTTTACAAAAAAGAAAATAATAATAATAATAATAGCAAGAGGGGAAGAGGCTGGAGGAATGAGAAGAGAGGAAAGAGGAAGATGGTCCCCTGGTCCTCTGGGCCCCCTCCAGCCTGGCTGGTGTCTACTCGGAGGGGCCACAACTCAGCCCAAACCCAGCATCCAACTGAGGGTTCGAGTGAGCCAGGTGGGAAGCTAGGAGATGCTTTGGGGCTGGGAGGGGCTCCCTGGGTGTTCCAGTTTAAGCAGATAGAATGGGGGGGGGGGCTGTTTTTGGATAAAAGGGTTCTGTGTCCTCAGCACAGCAGGTGTGGCTGGAGGCTGCCAAGCCCTGACAAATGCCATCACCTTCCTCTGGAGCACAGGAAAAGGTCAGAAGCTGTATTTTACAGAGAGGACATTTGTGTGAGGGTCCCCAAAGTGGACACCATTCTGCCGCTGCCCTCCCGTCCTACCCAAAGATGGAGGGGCAGTAAGACCAGAAGGGGGCAGTTATTGAGGGTCAGCAGTGGAGAGGGGAACATGTCTTCAGAAAATGCTCTCCCAGACAGCCACCCAGATTATGGACCAGGCAGCTCTGAGGTGGGGGCAGGAAAGCACCCTGCCACCCAGGGAAGGCATTTAATACCACGTCCCTCCTGAGGGTTAGAAACAAGGGAGTATTTTTAGGTCCAGTTCTTGGATGGAAGGTAACTTAAGGCTGGTTTGGCTCTGGTTTCAGGCCTGAAGGGCTCAGGGATCCTTCATACCTGGTCCCCGAACCAAAGTCCAGAGAGGAGGAAAGAGCATGACAGGAAGGGCCGGCAGTGCTGGCGCTACAGGAGCTTTAGGGGCACAGCTGCAGGGTCAGAGGGTTACTGGGTGACTGCCCCTTCTCAGGGGATGGGGATAGAGGAGGAGCTGAGTGGTATGGTCACTAGGAGACAAGAGAGGGAGGGAGGGAGAAGAGGGGGAGATCCACTACACTGACAGTAAGGCGGCTTTCTGGCTTCAGGAAGCTTTGGCACCACATTGGAGGGGGGCTCGGGGGACAAGTCTAGGTTTAGGCAAGGTAAGCTTTCCCAAGGCTTGGCTCAGGGCTGGAGGTAGGGAGCTGCTGACCCTCCCACCTCGTGGTCCTCAGTTCAGTGGGGAGGAGAGGTCCTGGAGACAGCCTTTCTCCAGCAGGGAGCCCAGGTGGCTGGTGGTGGAGGAGGTGGGGCACAGGTGGAGAGGAGTGCAGAGGGAAGCATCCCCTCTACTTTTGTGTTTGTGGTGAAGAAAGAGGGTTTGGGTCTCTCCATCCAACCTTCAGTGATGATGGATTCCTTGGAGCCTGTCTTCCCCAACCAACTCATGGTAGCTGCCTCTTCTCTCTGAACTGAGGCTTTCCTGAGCTCAGCAGTGGGGAGGGAAGGCAGTAATGAGCTCAGCTTCCTAAGAGGCACTGAGGGCAGGGCCTGCGGAGGCACTACAGGGCCCCCTTGGCGTCTCCATTCTCCTCTGATGCTCAAGAGTGTGGGCTGCCCTTGTGTGGGGCCTGAAAGGGGCCTTGGGGAGAGAGGCTGAGTCTTCGGGTACAGATAGTATCTTTGTTTGTAACTGCTCATACCCTACACCCAAGTCCTGCTCCTGCTGGGCAGAAGCAGAGGCGGTGTATGTGTGTTGGGGGACCTGGGGGACAGGGCAGGAAGGGGAAGAAGCAGGGCGCAGCTATCTGACGAGCAGGCAGTCTCAGGCCTGCAGCTGCCCATCTGAGTCTTGGTCCTTGGTGGGAGCCGGCTGGTAGAAAGACTGCCGCTGCTCTGCCATGTCCTCACTTCTCCCCTCTGTCTCCAAGTCTCCCTCCTCCATGGGGTACACCACCACACACATCTTCTGGCTCACCAAGGTTAGCAACTCTGTGGAAGACGACCACACAGAAAGCGGCTCAGGGCTGTGTCCCACTGGCCCTGTCATGCAGCCAAGAGCTGAACTAGTTCTTCTGTCCCAAGTTCCATCTCAGCAGAGCAGTGCGGGCCTGTCTGAGTTCCCTCTCCAGGCGATGGCAACTATGTCTGTCTCTGGTATCTTCTGTCAGCCACCCCTCACTCACCAAGGTCCCAGCTTTCCCTTCTCAATGCCATTGACCAATTCCTGGGTTCATATTGGTCTTACAAGCTCAGGGAGCAACTCCTGGAGATGACTGGTGGCTACCTGTGTTTGCAGGACTAAGGTCTGTGTGGAAACGTGAACTAATCTCTCCCCAGCAGTGTCTGGAAAGGCAGTCGCCATTCCTGCCCTGCCTCCTTCTCCACAGCCCTGAGGATTCAGGTAAAGCTCAGCTAGATGGGGCTCTTGATCTTAATTCTGGTGGGGCCCTCTCTAGACCACCCCATCCCAGCCTTGGGGGTCTGGACACCCAGAGCCTTTAGTAACTCACCAATGAAGTCATTGAAGCCCTTGGGCTTGTTTTGCCAATAAACACCCAGGAAATAGACAGGTACTCCAGACAGCATGATGGCCAGGCCAATGCCGCACACCACTGGCTCTGACCACAGGCTGAAGATCAGCAAGAAGGCCCAAAACAGCAAGTAGATGATGGGGAACAGCAGGCTGATCTGTGGAGCAGAAGCACTGTGAGCTACATGTGGCGCCCACCACCTCAGGTGTCAGGCTCCCTCTCCCCTGCATCCACTTCCTTGATGAAGTGAAGTTGTGGATGCGGGTGAAGATGGCATTTCACTCAGCTGTATCCCACATCCCACGCTCTGATGAGGCAGGCACAGTGTCAACGAATGTTGGTGAGCTTGGATAGCAGGAAAGGAAGAAGATGGAGACCAGGGAGGAGACGCTCATTGCTGTGTTCTCCCTCTCACGTAGGGTCAGATGCCTCAGCATCCATGCCCAGTGCCTGTGGCAGCCAGAGAAGCCATGAGAAGGGAGAGCTTACAATATCCTTGATGAAACCCTAAGTGGAGAGGCAGGCAGGAAATGACCTGGATCTGGTTCCCACCCATTTCTAGGCAGGGCCTTCATTTGGGCACACCAGAGCCAATGCCCACCCCTCTCACCAACATCAGCCCAGATTTGTTTCTCTCAAGCAAATTGAGAAGATGAACGTGCCAAGAGCCAAGAAATCAGGAAAGCTAGCATGGCCTAAAGCAGACTGGGCCCTGCCTTTATCGTTCAGAAAGCAGCACCAACTCTATGGGCTTTCCTGTCCTTGCTGGCCACATGTGTGTGGAGGATCCCTGAATAGCCCTCCTCTGGATCTAGGGGCTGCTTTCTCCTCCCTGTTCACCCCTCTCAGAGGAGAGGGAGGTTATTCTTCATCTTCCCTTGTCAATTTCTCTTCCTCCTCGTTTCTCTTTCTGATTTTCTTTCTTGTTAAATGATCTTTCTTTTTGTAGTACTGGGACTTGAGTCCTGGGCCTTGTGCATGCTAGGTAAGTGCTACAAGCTACATTCCTAGTCCTTTTAAAATTTTAGGAAGGTAGACTCTGTAGAGCTAGGAAGGGAATCTAGAGACGGGGGCAGTGGCAGAGAAGAGGGGAAGGGAAGGGAGAGTAAAAAGGACTAAGATTCATATGGATATGGACCAATTTCTCCTGATGATTATATTCATTATGAATCAAAAACATGTGCTAATGATTATTTTTTAAACTTTTTTTGGAGGATTACTGGGGATTGAACGACCTCATGTTTGCCAAGCAGGCACTTACACCACTGAGCTAAACCCCCAGCCCTATTTTTTAAACTTTTTTTTTGGTACTGGGGATCGGACTCACGACCCAGGCATATTTTTTAAACTTGGCTGGGCTCAAATTTGTGGTTCTCGTGCATCAGTCTCCCAGAGTGTTGGGACTACAGGCATGTGTCACAATGCCCAGAAGCTTCTTTTTTTTAAAAAGGTAGTTGAGATTAAACTCAAGGTCTTCCATGAGCTACATCTCCAGTCCTTTTTTTTTTTTTTGTACTGGGCATTGAACTCATGACCTGAGTTTGCCAAGCAGGCACTTACACTGCTGAGCTAAACCTCTAGCTCCCAGCCCTTTTTTTTCCAAAAAAAAAAAAAGTTTTTTTGGTACCAGGGATCAAACTCATGACCTTGTGCTTGTCAGGCAGGCATTTGCGCCATTGAGCTGAATCCCCAGCGTTTTTTTTTTTTTTCAATTTCGACACAAGATCGTTCCCCTTCGGTCTCCCAGTGCCACCAGCATGCCCAACCCTCTCAGGTTTTCTGAGTAGAAGAAAAGAAGTAGTGAAAATACGAGCAGAGAACTGAGAGATCTGGGAAGCCCTTGATTTTTCAACTGGAAGAATCTTCCGGTAGAAGCAAATCTCTATTTCTAGGAATGTTCTGACCTGTATCACTCTTCTGTTCTGCAGAAGAACTCAGTATTCTAGTATATCTTGTTCTAACGAATCCCATCAGTTCCTATCATAACATTATTTTTGTAGCAATCATTAAGTCCACTAAGCACAGTAGCATATGTAGGGTCATAGGAGTTTAAAAAGGGAGGCTGGGTGTGTAGCTCAGTGGTACAGGGCTTGGTTAGTGTGAGCAAGGCTCTGGGTTTGATCTTCAGCAGTGTTTCAGAAAAATTAAAAAGAAAAAAGAAAGAAAAAGTTCTCTAGAGAACTGGAAAGCTTCAAAAAGAGGAGGTATTTCAGGTCCATTTAGGAATGATTAGAATATATTTATTTATTGTTTTTGAGGCAGTGTATCACTTTGCTGCCCAGGCTGGTATCAAATATGGGCTCAAATGATTCAAGCAGCTGGGACTTCGAGCTGCCGCCACATCTCATATAGTTCAAACCTAAACAGGCACATGTGAAGAAACTCACTCTGGGAGGGAGACACCCATCTACCTGGAAGAACAGGGAGGAAACATCAGAGAGCCCTGAAAATGCAGCTGGATTGGCGGGAAACAATGGAATGCTGTTTTGATCTTTTTTTTTGTACTGGGACCCTAACCCAGGGCCTCCCATTTGCCAGGCAGGTGCTATGCCACTGAGCCACATCCCTGGCAGGAATGCTGTTTTGAAAGGAATATTTAACCTCTTTATCCCCCTGCTGCCATTTACCTGGTTATATCTCCTGGGGAGAAAGGAAATGGCTGTCCTGTCACACACAGCCCTTGCTATCATGATCAGCTCAGCTAGAATCAAATGAAGGTGACACCAGAACCCCAAAGAGGTTCTCTCACCTTGATGGGGCGAGGGATGTCAGGCTTCTTCCAGCGAAGGACTATCTGTCCAGCCACTGTGACTCCGTAGAAGAGGTAGTTGATGAAGCCCACATAGTTGATAAGTGTGTACATGTCACTGGTGACCAGCATCAGCAGGGTGGAGATGCACTGGGGAAATGAGGGGCTCATCAGTGTCACAAAGGCATCTGAGAGACTGGAGGAGGTTCACAGCTCAGGGGCTGTGTTCCCCACCCAGGGGGCCATGCCATTTTAAAACGGATGTCTCATGGCACAGACTTTATAATCACAACCAGGAGGTTAGGCCAGTTTGCCAGGACTGTTTCTCATTGCAAAGGGGTAATTAATCAAAGGATTTAAGTTGGCTAACCACTCAGGATGGACGCTTGGACTGGGCACACTGGTGTCACATGGCTCTGGGTCAGTCCTGTTCTCATTTATATGTCTCCCTTAGTTATAGCTAAAGCTAATTTTTTTTAAAAGCCTTTTGAGAAGATTATTAAATGTAGATTAAAGCTTTGTTCTTGCCCTTATCCTTTTGCCCTGGCTGAGTCATCTCATTTATTTTCCTTCCTTTTCTTCTTACCAAAAAAAAAAAACAAAAAACAAAAAAAAACTGTCAACAACCACCTACTCAGGTCCTATTCTTAGCATTGTGCAAATATTAATGCGTTTAACCCTCATAACATCCCGGGGAGGTTTTCTTGTTAGAGGTCACTTTCCAACTTCAAAGTTATCTCTGAGAGTCTCTTAGAGCAAGCCATGCTGTTCTCTCTGGTATTCTGTGAAGGCCAATCAAAGGGTCAGTCTCCTGTGAGACCTGATGATAGAAGAAATTGAGAGGATGTTACTGGGTGACTAGACTCCAGCCAGGGAAGGCTCAATTGAGAAAAAGCTGAGCAGGAACACAGCCTTCATCAGATACTTCCACAGAGAGATCAAGATGACCTTCAGCCCGTTCTGCTATTTCCCAAAGGTGTACAATGCCTTTGGCTCCCCAAGCTCTGTTATCCTGATTTCTGATCACATCTTCAGTGGACCAAAGTCATTTTTAATGTTTTATTCAGGACCCAGAAGGAAAAGAAAATTAACTCAAAAGACTCACTGGGGACACGTCTTTGCTCTTTCCTTAACTCTCCTTAGATGGTTGTACTACAGGGACATTTACCCTCATTTCTTCCCCAGAGAAAATTTCTTTTTCTCTAGAAAAAGTGTATCAGTCTTCCTCTCTTTAGGGTATTTCTTATTTGCTATCCTCTCAATGCCAGATTTATTCTAATGACATTTCTCAGTAGACTGGCACAGTGCCCTCGGGTAAGAAACTGTGGGGGAGCTGGGTGTTCAGTGACAGGGCAGGAGCAGAAGCCCACAGCTGCACCCGCTCCTGTTGTTACAGGTGCCAGGAAGGTAGGGGGGTGCTGTGTCTTTATGAGGTGGTAGAATCTAGTCACTTCAATCTGCCTCCAGGGGTAAGAGCATGAGAATGAGCCAGGTTGAGACTTTAGGTATTTTGAACTTGGAATCTTTCCTTATATCCCTTGATATTAATAAAGCCAGTGAATCCATCTGCCAGACTATCTAAGGTCCAGGAAAAGTAGGGGCCGATTAGAAGAGTGACAGGGTGTGTGCGAAAGTGTGAAGTCCCAGCTGAGTATAATGGAGGGAGGGTGCATGTGGGGCCAGTGGCAGGAGGTCCCTTACTGTAAAGAGCAGGGCTGGGATGGGTGTGCAGCGCTTCACGTGGATCATGGCCAGCACGCTGGGAAGGTGGCCTTCTCTGGCTCCAGCAAAGAATAGCCTGGTAAGGGTAAAAAGCAGGTCAGCTGGGCATAGTCTACAGACCACCAAGCCAGGGGCCCTCCGCCACACCACCTTCCATCCACACAGCAGCACCCCTCCTCCAGCCAGCACCCACCCTCACATGCACATGTCACAGCCACTAGTCCCTAATGCAGGTACAGGGGAACTAGAGGTGCTCAGTGGATAGTTGGGGACCTTGTGTGTGGTCTGGCTGGTTCAGGGCACTGGTACTCCGTGTCATGCCCAATGTCCAGAAGGCTGTAGGGATGGCCCTATTCCTTAAGCCTTCATTCCTTTAAAAATGTGCTGCTTTACCCTCCAGGGGTGCAGACTTCCTGAAGCCTTGGAGTGAACTACCTTGGAAACCAGCCTTGGAAAGCTCTGAACAAGTTTCTCATGGTACTCAGATTTAGGCACAGGGTGTACGGGCCAGTGGGAACCTGGAGGAGAGGTGGAGATGGACTGGGTGGTAGTTACATGGTTCCCTATAGTTGTCAAACTCATCGAATTGAACACTATGATCAATTCATCTTATTGTGTGTAGATTGTACTTAAAAATGTATTACTTCAGAGCTACTTACTCTGTTCCCAAGAAGTGAAGCCAAAGAAATGACTAGAGTTGATGAAAGGTATACAGAGATGCTAAGAAAAAATGGGAAATACTCTAAATGCTTAAGAGGATGAGACTGATCATATAAATTATGGTCTAGCCATATATGGAAAATGATGAAGTTATAACAATGTTTTTGAAAAGTATTGATTACATGAGAACATGCTCACAACATAATGTTAAATGAAGAATCAGGATAAACCAGGTGTGGTGGCTCACACCTGTAATCCCAGCATTTAGGAGGCTGAGGCCAGCTGGGCTGAAAAACCAGTTCAAGGCAGCCCGAACTGCATAGCAAAACCCAGTCTCAAAAAGAAAAACAAAGAAGAATTAGGATAGAAACTGTGATGCTAATTAACTGAAACATTTTTATGAGCATGTAAAAAAAAACACACACTAAAGTGCTCCACTAAAATCTTGGGTGGTGGTGTTATGAGTAACTTTAATTTCCTCCCTAATATTTTATAGAAAAATAAATTTATTCTGAGTCCAGGGTCTTGTGCATGCTACACATGAGTTCTACCACTAAACTATACCTCAGCCTCTGAAACAGGACATTTATAACCAGGACAGATAATTAGTCTTAACTTTTTCTAAAAAGTTAAGCTTTTTATAGAGAAAAACATTCTCATATAATTAAAAAAATACTGCAGGGAGATCTTTCTTATGTACCCTTACTCAGTTTCTTCCATCAGTACACTGCAAATTACAGTATAATATCCCAAATAGGATATTGATATTTAAAGGTTTTATTGTTGTCAGGTATGGTGGCACACATCTCTAGGAGACTGAAGCAGGAGGAGGGCAAGTTTGAATCCAGCCTGGGCAATTTAGCAACTTATCAAGACTTTCTCTCAAAAAATTAAAAAGGACCGAGATAGAGTTTTGTCATGTAGCCCCTGGCTGGCCTGGAACTCACTATATAGCCCAGATTGCCCTCAAACTTTCAGTCCTTCTGCCCCAGTTTTCCCTGAAGTGTTGCCCCAATGCTGAGATTACAGGTGCCTGCCACCATGCCCAGTCCTAAGAGAAATTGGCTGGGTGTGATGATGCACATCTATAATCTCAGCATCTTGGAAGACTGAGGTAGGATCACCACAAGTTCAAGGTCAGCCTGATCTATACAGAGAGATTCTGTCCCAGAACAAAACCAACCAACCAACAAAACAAACAAAAAGAAAACGAGAGAGAGAGAGAGAGAGAGAGAGATCATAAGCCACATGAGGTAGCACATGCTTTATAATTTCAGCACTCAAGAAGCTGAGGGCAATGAGTTCAAGGCCAGTGCAGACTATGTTAGAAGACTCTGTGTCAAAACATTTTACAGATACTCAATACATATATAAACATTCATATGCATGCACACACACAGAGAAAAAAAGAGAAATTATAACATGAAAAGCAGCCAGCCTCTCTCTTTCACACGCGCGCACACACACACACACACACACACACAACCACTTCCTTTCCCTCTTTCAAGACAAAATACAATAAACTGTTGTCATCTATGTATTAGTGCAAAATAGACCACTTTTTGTTTTTTCTAGGAAAAGAAATGCTTAAGGGAAGAAACAGGATGGTGTGAGGAGGGCAGAAATCCACAGCTTTAGTACACTAGGAGTTCTGAAAAGAGCTGCCATTTACTTTGCAATGGGTGTGTGGAGTAGTGGCAGCATGTCTGAAGTGTGGGGATTGGCTCCAAGTATCCATAAGCAGTGGCCCATCATGAACTACCTAGGGCAGTGTCACTACCGGAGGTTCATGCAGACGCACATATTCCTGCCCCTACCCCATGCCACTGTCCTTACAATGCAGCCTCATGCACTAGACTGACCCCACAAAAAGAATTAAAAAAAAATAGACTGAGCCCAGGTGCTCTGTGGGCCTCCACATGCAACACAGCCAGGGTCCCCCATTTACATGCCTCCTCCAAATGCAGCCAGGACCAAGTATAACTGTCCGACAGCACTTGCAAGTGTCAAGTTCAAAAGAAACAATCCTTATCCAGCTAGCTGACAACAGAGGAGACAATTACACTTAGCAGAACACATACCCATGCACACTTAAGATTCCTAGGGGAAGATCACCTTCTCCACTCCCCAGAGCATCAAAAAGTGAAGACGGAGGAAAGAAAGAAGGAACTGGAAGATGAGTGGAGGAGGATGGGTGGGTGAGGTCGTGCCTCTGAATCAGAGGCTGAGCACAGCACATACCACTGTGTCCTGCATGCACACGCAGCTAAACCACATGCACAGACCATGGCATGGCCTGCCTGAGAGACGAACCCTGCTCTAGAGCTACACCCTCCATAGATGCCAGGGGGCCTCCTGGGTCACTCAGCTTCCACCACTTGCCCTCAGCTGGGGCTTCGAGGGGACCAGGAGCCTGTGTAACACACACACACGAGGTTGCTGCGGATGAGTCTCCCAGGGTCCAGGTCCTGGGCATGGGGGCAGCCACATACCTCTCTGCTGCCCTAGATACAGAAAACACAGTAGTTCCTTGTCGTTCACAGAAACTCTTCCTTTCAGTGATAACTCTTCCTTTCAGTGCTTCCTTTGGAAGCAGTTGAGTAGAGCTGTGCCCCCAGGGCAAGGGGCTTTCTAGAACCTGGGTAGACTCCCTGGACTACACAGATGGAAACCATTCAGCATCCATCTACTGGCCTCAACACAACATTCTGGGGGTGGCAGGAAGGGACAGGGATGGGAGATCAGATCCCTGGAGGTGTGGAGCAGTATGGGGAGCTCTAGGACATACTCATGCTCTGGCTTCCAGAGAGTTCCGGCTGAAAGGCTTTCACTGGCAAATGCTTTCTTTCCATGCTTCCCTAGCCTCTCACTTCACATTTTCCACCTGTCTCATGGAGGGCTGTGACAGTGTCTGCCTTTGAGCAGAGAGCAGTCTTGCATTCTCAGGGCCTTCAGTGTGAACCCAACCCACATATAGTCTGATTCCCAAATATTCATGAAAGGTCGGCTCCAGCGGCCCCAGGTAGAGACTCCCTTCTGGTCCCTTGCAGAGAAGGATTCTTTCCCAAACAGCAGCAGCCCGTGTCCAGAGGAGTGGAAAGGGGGCTGTAGGCCTGTAGCCAAGACACAGTCCTGCTACCAACAGCAGCCTTCTGCTCTTCTGAAACAAGCTGGACACGCACGTGAAGCGTTAGGACACTGTACACAGAGCAGGTGAGTGGTGCGGGCCCTCAGCACTGACACCGACACACATACCTCAGCAAAGCCACTGTCCGGGACCCCACACAGGCCTCCACACACACAGACAAGCCAGGCACATACACACAGAGCCACCCCAGCCACAGAAGGGCCCAGGCCGCACTTACCTGGAGGAGGTGAAGAGAGACCCATTAACTCCTCCAAATGTGGACAGAGCAACAGAAATGGGCATGATCCAAGCCATGACCCCTAGGAGCTTCTCTCCAAATGTCTGGGAGGGTAAAACAAAAGGGTTAAGTGGAAAAGGTGAGCTGCAGTCTTCACCTTCAGCCTGCTCATTGCTGCCAGAAGACCTGTCTCCTGTTGATTCTCTCGGCCCCACCCATGCCACTGCATCCACAGGAATAACTGCACAGGCTCAGAGAAAGTAACTGAAGAGAGTGTACACTGCTCATGATAACACTAACTAGCTAGCTATTACCCTTGTTTAGGGATGAGGAGACTGTGGCGAAGTGATTAGGTGACTCATCTCAGATTGCAGGCCCAGGATTGGAGGCCAGGTGGTGTAAATTCAGGCCCCAGGTACACAACATAATCTTCACACTTGTGAGTAAGGCAGTTCTGGGTTCAAGTCCTATCTCCACCTTGAGAAGGCTTGTAAATGCTCCACACTCAGTCCACTGTGGTTCAGAGAAACTGAACCTAGGGCCTGTTGCATGTTATACTGCAGGGCAGCATTCCCAGCCCCTGGTTTGTAGTTGTAGTCTTTGTTGTTATTATTATTATTACTATTATTTTCTTCAGACAGTATATATAGTCTATGTGGGCTTTGAATTCATGTTTTTTTTGCTTCAGCCTCCTGAGTGTTGGGGTTTCATAATTTTTAGGTCTTGGTTTTTCATCTATAAAACAGGTATGACTCAATTCACAGGATAAAAATTTTTACATTCACAGGAACATTATGCTGCAGAAAATCAGAACCAGCCACTACTTTAGCTGCGAAAGACAAGGTTGTGAAGCTATAGATAAGTCCTCATGTACTCAGGGATTAAAAAATGCGGGGACTTAGCCCTCTCTGTATGCTCTAAGCCAGCTTCACAGCACACAACTGGAGAGGGGTGGTCTAACATAGCTGTCCTGCTGGAGAAGGCTGTCAGTCACAGGAACATGCTGCCAGGGGTGATGGCAGGGTGCTTTCTTCATGTTCTTAGAGATGACGCAGTGAGGACATTGTCTGGCAGGAGGGGTCGTGGTCCAGACTGAGAGAGCAGCAGGGCTCCTAGGTCTTCCCCAAGTGCCCAGGGCCCCAGCCCCCTGGGTCTGCATAATCTTTCCCCAAAGAGCATAATCTGTTCCAATCCTGAGCTGTTTACTAGCACCCACTTTTCCCTGATGAGCAGTCAGCTTCTCCCCAGAGAGGAAACAGAGGCAGGGAGATGTGGTGTGCCCTGTGTGATGCTCTATGTTTGTGAGAAGCTGTCTCCTTAATGCAAGACTCATACTTCAGAGTTAAAGTGCCCAGCACGCTTGTTCTGTAAAGGGTCAGATACTTTGTGTCTCTGCTTCTCGGGCCATGCAGATTCAATGGCAACTGCTCAGTTCTACATGGTAGCTTCTCTGGGTATAACCCAGCTATCAGTTTGCTCCTGGGCACTCGAGAATCCTGTGATGAGAACACACATGGATTCTGCACCGAGGACTTGGGGATGGTTACAATCCCACAAACCCAGGGATCAGGGAAAAGTGAGTGGGGCTAAACAGGCAAATCTATGTCAACATTCTGGGCTTGATTTCTTACCACAGCGACTGCGTTTGATGCCAGCAGCTCCTGGGGGGACATTGCAGTGACATACGCAACATTGGCAAAGACATACACAAATGTGACCAGTGGAATGGAGATGAAGATGGCTCTAGGAAGGTTCCTGTAGAGGGAGAGGAGGTGAGAAGGAGGCCCGTGTCCAGGGTGCTACTTTGCCATGGGGTCTGCATGAGGCTCGCCTTGCAACTGAGCAGTGTTTCCTTTACATAGGAGGTGGGTTTTATCTAATTGGGGCAGGGTAATTAAAAGTAATGCAACAGGCTAGCCTAGAAATATGCTCCATACCTGCTGATGTGTTTTTCACCCAGATCTCTACCATGCACTTTTCCATCTGCCTCAAGACACAAGAACTGGCCTTCCTGAAAACAGGATGGAGGCCTTGTGGGACACAGGTCACTTGCTAAGGCTGTGGTTATTCAGCAGTTTTCTGCTTTTAAGCTGTTCTGAGAAGGTCACAGGACACTTTCTCGCCTCCTGGCAGGGTGGATGGCAAATGTTTTAAGTTCCTGAGAAATGAACTATTACTTCAGGATAAACCAGAAGAGGGTCAGAATGGGGGCGAGAAGTGAGCAGAGCACACCCGCCCCCTTTTCCAATGGGAGGCATTATGGGCTTTCAAGAGTGAGGGGAAGAACTGGGCTACTTCAACTCACTTGTAGGGGTCAACAAGTTCCTCGGTCACATAATTAAGAAAGTTCCAGCCTCCATAGGCAAAGGAGCCCTGAAGGAAAGCCAGTGCAATGAGGCCGATGTCGGGTTCTTGGAAATTCTCAAAGGCATTCTTTGGCTCCAACCAGAAGTATTCGCCTGTGGACACAAGAGACAGGATGCTGCTCAGGGAGTGGAGCTCCCTCCATGCCGCTTTGCTTGGCCTTAGTGAACCCATCCTACTGGAGAAGCAAGGCTAACTGGGGCAGAGAAATCCACTTTTAGGGACCTCCTGGTGCCTCATAACCATGAGTTCAAAGGGGGTTCAAGTTCAAAGTACAGTTCTAAATTTTTTTTTTACTTTATTAGTACATGTTTGGAGTTCATGTAGCTTATAATCATCTTGGGGAGCGGTTTCATGTACATACCAAGTTTTTTTTTTTTTTAAATCCCCTTTCCCATCCCTCCACCTCCTCCAATTTGGTATCCCATTTTTCATTTTTATTGACATTATTCAGCTCATGTTAATGGCACATAATGTTTACATTAACTGAGGGTGTTAGGTTCCTATACATGGCAGTGTTCCTTTTTTAAAGGGCAAAGTTACTTGGAAGGAAGGACTATGATACATGGGGATGTTGGCTTGCTGGGCTTTGGAAATGTGGGACTAGAGTCACTTGCAGTCTTTTGATCACCTTCCTGATATTTAAATCTGTGCATTTCCATGAGGAAAGCATCAAGAACAACACATTCAGATGAAAGCTTCTATGTTATACTAGTTCCAGCTTGTTTTGTTTGCTTTGTCTATTAAGCTGTGTAGTTTTCTTTTCAGGGTTCTTAGTAAGGAGTCTTTGAATTACATTCTCAGTACTTAGCACAGTGCCTTACATACAGTGGGCTCTCAGAACAGGGTGCTGGAATGCAGGGGTAGCTCAGTGGTAGAGCAATGGCTTCCCACGTGTGAGGCCCTGTGTTCCAACGCTGGTGCTCTTGAAGAGGGATCTCGTTGAGATTGTGATGAGATAAGAGTGTAACTAACACTATATTATTTATTCATTTGTAACCAAGCATTTGGACAGGAAATACAATTAGTGTGATCAGGAGAAAACAGTTGAGACCAGGTTAGGAGAAACTCACTGTCTCTGAAAAGACAGTAGAGAGATTTCCTTACATTTAAGTTCCTGAAAACAATATAACTTGATAAATGATTTAATCTAATGGATTAAAATAAGGAGGCACTTATATAGCAGAAACTTGTTTCTTCAACAAAAATTCAGATTTCCCATACTGCCTTCAGGGCCTAAGGGCAGGTGGGAGGTCCCTCTCTCATCTTATTTTCTCTGCAAGGCTGAGATGCTGAGCAGAGCTTGGTGTGCATGGGTCCCATGGAAACCAAATACAGGCTTAGGCTTGGAAAAGACCAAATCCAGCAGGGAATGTTGGCAGGCACCCCAGGAATGTAGAACTCTTTCTTCAGAGATGAGTAATTTTGAAACACAGAACATTCTCCTGCTTTGTTCTCCATTTTCAGATACAGACAAGATATGATAGATATCTAGAGCATCTCTAAATTTGAGGCAAAATGGCAATAGCATCCAGAGGTCTAGGTTCTATACTTAGCTGTTTCATAGCCAAGAGGCAAGCATGGGGAGACAAACTTAACAAGCTATGGGGTAGATTCCTTCCCCTCAACCACTCTGGCAAATACAGTTTCTCATACCCTTAGATAAGCAAGGGAAGAAGAGTGCTCTCAATGGCAGAATCTAAGGGCCAGGGATTTAGCTCAGTGGCATAAGCGCCTGCCTGGCAAGTGTGAGGTCCTGAGTTCGATCCCCAGTTTCAAAAAAAAAAAAAAAGAACTTGTCAATGGCAGAACCTGGAAACCTCAGGGACTGAATGTGCAAGAGGTAGAAAGCTATGTGGGACTCTATTCCTTCCGTGACACTCACCTTTGCATATCTGTACAATCCCCATGATGATGATCAGGGCCAGAGCCAGAAGCTTCCCAGCTGTAAAGATGTCTTGAACCCGGGTAGCCCATCGCACACTGGAACAGTTGACCCATGTGAGGAGCACTGAAATGACAGAACCCCAGAGAGGGCCTCAGGAGCATGTGAGTGCAGGATGCTCACTGCATGTGGCCCTGCACAGAAACACAAGTGCTGCTTGTTCTTGATGATGTGATTGTAACAAGACAGCCAAAAGTCTCATAAACTCAGCCCCAGGGTTGGGGCTTTAGCTCAGTGGCATAAGCGCCTGCCTTGCAAGCAGGCAGTTGTGAGTTCGATCCCTGGTACTGATTAAAAAAAAAAAAAACAAAAACTCAGCCCCAGTGACCAGAAACCTTGGTTCCATTGACAGGTTACAAATAGGGATTACATGCCCCAAATTAGAGCTTGGTCAGAGCGTGGTTGACAGGGCTGGAAGCCAGAAGCAGATGAGAACTGGCTTGAAGGGGAGACAAGTCAGCATCTGATTAGGACGAGCGTACAGGCTTGGTTTCCAAATCACTATCTGTGCAGCTGAAGCCCTGAGCAGCTGGTAAATCTTGGACATTACCTTCCTGAGCTGATTTTGTGACGACAGAGGTCAGGTGTAGCATTGCACTGTAATTTTGACTTGCAATGTTCTAATGACTAAAAGATGCTCTTTTGTTCCTTAGGTTTTTCAAGATATAATCTACATTTGGTAAACAGTCATCTTTTTAAAGGTGAGACTTGATAAATATATTTAATGGCATAATCACTACCATACTCAATATATGGAACATTTTCAACACTACAAAAAGTTGTCTATATGTTATGTCCCTCTGTACTCAGTCAATCTTCTTTCCTTACTTCTGATAACCACTAATTTGATTTCTCTCCTTATAGTTTTGTGTTTGGTGCATAAGTGAAATCATAGATTATGTAAACTTTTGCATCTTGCCTCTTTTTTTTTTTTTTTTTTTTCCTTTTTTTTTTATCAGTACCGGGGATCGAACTCACGACTGCCTGCTTACAAGGCAGGCGCTTATGCCGCTGAGCTAAATCCCCAGCCCGCATCTTGCCTCTTAATATAATGGTTTGAAATCTATTCATGTTGTTGTACAGGTTAGTAGTTAGGTTTTTTTTTTCATTGTTAAAATCATTATTTCGGAGCTGGGGATTTAGCTCAGTGGCATAAGCATCTGCCTTGCAAGCAGGCAGTCATGAGTTCGATCCCCGGTACTGATAAACAAACAAACAAACAAACAAAAAACATTATTTCAATATATGGGTGCATCAATTATTTTTTCATTCTTGTAGAATGCTTCCAATGCTGGGTTCTTACATGACAAAGTTGCTATAAGGACTTGCATGAAAGTTTTTAACTTGATTGTAGAGAGTTTTCATTTCTTTTGAGTAAAAAGTACCCAGAAATAGGATTCTGGTCATATGATAAATGTACATGTAACTTTATCAGAAACATCAAACTGCTTCCCAAAGTGGCTATATAATTTTACAATCCCTCCAGCAATGCATGATAAATGGCTCCGTATCCTTGTTAACACTTGGCAATGTCCATTAAAAAAAAAAAAATCTGGCAGTTCTCCTAGGTGTGCAGCATTTCACTGTGGTTTTGACTTGCAATCTTCTAATGACTAATGCTGTTGAGCAAGGTGTCATGTGTTTATCTGGCATCTATCTGACATCTTCTTTTGTGGGATGGGGTCTTTCAACTTAACCTCCTCACAGTCACAAGGCTCCCACAGAGATTCCAACAGCACAGGGCCTGTGCAGGCTGGAGGAGGGTTTGGAGGCTAAATGCTAGGAGAAGCTTTGTCTACTTTACTGATACTCTCTCTGTCCAACCAACCCACTGATGGTGATGAAGTGCTTGAAAATAAAGAAGAAAAAATAAGTCCCTCTTTTTCCCCCTTTCCTAATAAGGTGGCCAGGACACAGCCTAGTACACATATAAGATGCACATCATATAAAAACAAGAGATCCCAAGCCTCCAGGGCTCTGATGTCACATGAATGACTGATTAAATTATTTCAGTATGGCTGGGGATTTAGCTCAGTGGCTTAAGTGCCTGCCTGGTAAGTGCGAGGTCATGAGTTCGATCCCCGGCACCAAAAAAAAATTATTTCAATACATTATCCTTCAGCTGTACTTTTACATTCAAGATATTTTCCAGCTTTACTTGATACTAAGAATATTTCAGCAGCATAGGAAGGTCCTGACATTATATCCATCTGTAGTTTTCTTCTCTTACACTATTTCTACTTGATAAACTTCTCATTTTTCAAGATCCAGCTCAAATGTCACCTGTTTCATGAAACTTCATAATTTTATTTATTTCTAACAATGTGTATACAAGGTAAGATACATCAGGCAAATTCAACAGACAAGGTGCAAAGTTTATCTTTTCAAACTAGTGTAAACGCAGACCACTTTGTCTATATCTAATTATGGTACTCATTTCTTTGTATTAAAATGATTAGAATGGGTTGGGGATTTAGCTCAGGGGTGTAAGCACCTATCTGGCAAGTGTGAGGTCATGAGTTTGATTCCCGCTACAAAAAAAAAAAAAAAAAAAAAAAAAAAAAAAAAAATGGGGTTGAGAGTATAGCTCAGTGGCAGGGTATGTGTCCAGCATGCATGGGACCCTGGTCCATACCCAGCAGTAATTAATAAATAAATAACAAAATGAGAGGTTAGGTTTCATTTTTTCTTCTTCACTTGTAGACTAAGGGAATAGAGCCTTTAACTTTTTCATGTTTTTAATCCTAGGGCATATTACCAGCGCCTGATAATAGTAGGTACTCAATAAATATTTAGTAAGTAAAACGCATCTGGCAATGATGGTATACACCTATAATCTCAGTGCTTGGCAGGCTGAAGCAGGAGGATCATAAGTTTGAGGCCAGCCTGGGCTAGATGGTGAGTTCCAGGCCAGCCTGGGCTACTTAGCAAGACCCCATCTCAACTAAAACAAAACACAAAAACAAAATAAAAAAATAAGAGTAAAACAAAGACCCTAAACAGAACAAAAAATAAAATGCCATAATCTATTAGTGCTTCAATCTACACATTCCATACTCCTCAGGAATCGCACTGACAAGAGAAACAATCCAATTTGTTTCATGGAATCAAAGAGGAAA
Organism: Cavia porcellus; assembly: GCF_034190915.1. Lineage (NCBI taxonomy): Eukaryota > Metazoa > Chordata > Mammalia > Rodentia > Caviidae > Cavia > Cavia porcellus. The sequence goes on along the minus strand of NW_026947509.1, from coordinate 22,147,990 downwards.
CTTTCTCCCAGCACTGTGGAGGCTGAGATAGGATCACTATGAGTTTGAGACCAATATGGGCTACAAAGTGAGTTCAAACCCAGCCTGAACTATACAGTGAGACGCTGTCTCAAAAAACAAAAACAAAACCAAAAACAAAACACAACAAAAAACTGCCCCCTAAAACAGCAACAATAATAACAAAACAGAGTGACAGAGGTAACTTCCACAGAGTCAGCACAAAGACAGACTCCAAAAGTACAACCTCTTGACTTCTGGTATAGGAGTTTTGTCCAAGATGTTGTCATATATGGAGAATCAAAACATATTTTGAGAGCAAGGATTTTAAGTGCCCAAAGAGAGAGAACATTTTGTAAATACTTCAATGTTCCAGCTGGGCAGAGCCATCCTAATAAATACACACTTGGTTATGTTACTCAATTCAGTAAAGATCATGTGCCTGTTGACAGTCCAACCAAAATCACTGTCATCACTGATGCTATGATCTCAACTTCTCCCCAGGTCCCCAAGACAGTCTGGGTACAAGGCTGGGCCCCTGTACTCCGGAATTCAGGCAGACACAAGCAAAACCAAGGACAGAGGAGGAGGCCAATTTATAAAAGGAAGATGAGAATGAAAACTAGGAGGCTTGGGGATGGGTTAGGGTTAGGATCTTGGGTAAGGAACAGGATCTTGACCTCAGGAAGAAAATCCTCTTCCACCAAAGGGAGGAAAGGGCATAGGAAGGAGATGATAAGAAAATGCTTGAGGAAGAATAGAAAAATTCAAAGAAATACCACCTTCCTCAAGCAAGAGGTAAAATATAGCCACTTCCACCACTTGCTGGGATAGAAAACAAAATCCCCTCCTCCCAGGCCAGGCCTTTTTTTTTTTTTTGTCTTTTTCCTTTTTAAGTCAGGAAGAAAGTTTACTCCTTTGGCTCCGTGGTATTCTCAGGGTGAGTGGAGCAGGTGAAGGACAGGGACACTTTTCCAATAGCCTTGCTCTGGTGTCTTCTGCTCTGCTCGGCCTTATCTCTATGACTTCACAAGAACCCAACCTTTGACTAATATTTAACCTTTCACCCTCACAGGAATCTTTGAGAAATAAAAAGAAATTCTAAGAATGAGGTAGGGATAGGCAGGCTGCCTGTGTCCTCTGTCTCCTCAGAACGATGACTGCAGGCTCCACCTCACCCTTCTCTCTGCAGCTGGGCCATGGCAACATGTGATGGTGGGGAGAGAATGTACTTTCAGTCCTGGGTACAGCAGGACAGCTTCCTCACATCAGCCGAAACCTGAGCTTCCATCTGGAGAGGAAAGGTCACAGTGTAGGCAATAGTTTCAGAGTACTTGCCAAGCAAGCCCTGCCCTGCTCAGGAAGCCTGTTGCTGCGTACCTAGCACCCACCCAGTCACTCTGTTGTAGAAGTGGATAGTCCCTTTCTCTCTCCCCTTCCCTTCCCTCCACTCTCTTCCCCTGCCTCTCGTTCCCTGAGTTCTGCATAGCTGAAATCTGGTGATCTGAAGGAAGCCACATGTACATGGAGACCAGTAGCTACTGAAGCTTGGTTCTTCCAAGCTTGGTTTGAAGCTTGGTTTCTTCCCACCTACCCATCCATCCTGTATTCAGGGCCTACCAGTGCTAGGCACTCTGGTAGAGGTGTGGAAGGTGTAAGTTAGATACAAGTCACTGTTCTCAGAGAGTGGGCAGATGACTATAAAACAATGTGACAGCAGAGCTATTCTTACAACTGAGGGGTGTCCATTAGGAACCCCTTACTCAGGTAATCCTATAGGAGAAGACTAGCAACATGATGCTTATAATTTTGGTCCAGCTGGACAAAATGAAAGGTATAAGACTGGTTCGTGTCCTTTATCATCTCATCTGGATGTGGAAGTGGGTGCTACTCCTTTAGAGGTCCCCATCTCAGCCTTCTCTGTACCTTCTGAGCATTTTCTCCTCTCTCTCTGAAACTTTTGTTTCCTGGGTAAAACAAGCTGAAAAGACTATCAAGAAGACAAGACTTCAAAAAGATGCTGAAGACAAGGGCTAATGACTTAATCTGCTTAGAATGATGAATTCAACATCAAGCTGACAGGAGAGACATAAAGAATGAAGCAAGCAGAACAACGGAAACTGAGAACCCAGAAATCTAGTGCTCTGCCTAGAGCCTACAGACCTCTCAGTCACCAAGGATGGAAGCATGAGTTCAACTTCATGTCCTGAAAGCTTCAGGAACAGCAGAGAGATGGGAGTTTCTGTCTTTGCCCTGGAGCAGGTGGGCAGGTCCTGTTTCCTATAGAAGTGCCCTCGGCCCCGCCTCAACCTTGATCCTCAGACTTTGATCCCTGGATATCAAAGAAGCCCATCCCTCACTGCCTCCCCATAATGATGACAACAGATTTTATGAAGCCTTTGGAAGGCAGAATAATGGTCATTCCAAAGATGTCAGCAACACTCTAATCTCTGGGAATTTCTGAATATGCAAAAAGAAGTTTGTAAATGTGAGATAAGGAGCAGAAGATGGGGCACTTATCCTGAGTTACCTGAGTGAGCCCAATGTAATCACAGGAGTCCTTATGAGAGGAAGTCAGGGGTTAGGAATGAAAGGTGATGACAGAGGTGGAGAGAGATCGATTTGAACATGCTGTCTCTGGTTTTGAAGACAGAAAGAGGTCCCTGAAAAGGCAAGGAAGCAACTCCACCAGAGCCCACAGAGGTGCATGGCCTTGTGGACACCTGATTTCAGGACTTCTGATCGCCAGATCTGTAAGATTATGAATACAGGCAATTTTAAGGCACTGGGGTTGTTGTAATTTGTTACAATGGCAACAGGAAATAGGGACAGACATCACACTGAACAAGACGGCAGGAGGGCTGGGGCTATAGCTCAGAGGTGGACTATGTGTTTAGCATGCACGAAGCCCTGCATTCCATCCCTAGCACCCAAAACTCAAACACAAGCATAAAAACAGAACAACCAGGCAACATACACCCTGATCCCAGGGTACTGTCTGTCCACAGGCCTAGTAGGACACCAGGATGGGGGAGGAGGGACTCCCTAGAATGGTCATGAAGGTGAGGTCAGCAATGTGCTAATGTGATTGGCAAATTTACACACCACAGGACAGCCTCCCACCTCTCCTAGCTTTCTACCCCTAGCTGGGATCCTATAGCTAAAGTGTCACTGTCTCCTTTTCCTCTTTTTTTTTTTTTTTTTTTGGAGGCAGGGTCTCGCTATGTAGTTCAGGCCAGCCTGGGGCTCACTTTGTAACCCAAGCTTGTCTCAAACTCACAACAATCCTCCAGCCTCAGCCTCCTGAATGCTGGGATTATGGGTGTGTATCAGCATGTCCAGCTTTTTTCCTTCTCTTGGTTACTCAGTACCCTCACAAACAAGCTTTCCCTACAATAACTCTAGCAGTGCCCTCTGTCTCCTCCTTTTAGAGAAATTCGGGACAAATTTCTCTCACAATCTCTCTCCTTCCTCGAATTCTAAGTTCTTTTCCAGTCTGCTTCATATTCCATACGGCTTCAGGTGCTACACACAGCCCAAACTCACAGACACTTGAAGAGCCACAAGTGTCTTTCTCACATGGTAGAGTGCCAGCTTGTTCCCAGTAAGACTCCTTTGCTTTTTATTCCCATAATATTACTGGTCTCCTAATTTTGTTAATTAAAAGTGATACTCAAAGGCCCTGAGAGGAGACAAGATGGAAAGCCAGGGGGTGAGGGGTGTGGCTCAGTGTTAAAGCACTTGCACTAGGCCTCGGGTTCAATTCCCTGGAGGGGGAAGAAAGAAGAAAATAAAAAAGAGAAGATGAACAAGATGGAAAGGCAAGAGACGATCTTAAGAGTCCTCCATCTGAGTTCATTTTGCAAGTCACAGGTACAGAGTGGTCATACAGGATACTACTTCGTAATGGGTAACACCAGGTACTTTGGCCAAGCCTGTTCTGTGATGTCACTAGAGTGAGTCAATCCAACCGGATCAGCAGGTGGTGAGACACATGGAGTTAGGGGATTATATGTTTTGGAAAGAAAGACAAACAACATTGAGGGGAGATTTTTACTTCACTATAGACAAAAGAGACAACTTAAAATTAATCTGTCTGGTCCATTTTGAAACAGAACATCAATGAATCACTACTATCAGCAAATCTTTATTTAGAAAGTTTAAGGTTGGGTTAGGGAGCTGTAGGATGGTATTTTAATAAAGTCATACAGTACAGTATGTTCTGTACATAGTATAGTCATACAGTACTGGTACAATAGATGATTTAGTTAACCTGAAAGTTAAGGACAGCCTAAAATATAGTTGGCTGGATAAGAAGAAACCTAAATATACATGGAGTTAAGAGTTAATCCGAGTCCATGCAGCTAGTTAAGTTTAAAAATGTAAGAAGGTAGGGGATTTACAGTGGTGTAAGCGCCTGCCTGCTAAGCTGTGAGGTTTGTAAGTTTGATCCCGGTACCAAAAAAAGCAAAAAAAAAAAAAAAAAGTAAAAGGAAGTATAGGAAGAAAGACAAAAGTCAAAATAAAAATAGATAACTCCTCCCTTCAGGGAAAGAAATTTATTAGGCAAAGTGTGCTAAATTAACAACCCCTCCCTATTTCCTAGCAGAACACTAAGATTGTTGCTCCTCAGAAACCAAGAATATACATCCATTACCCACCCTCCAGGGGCTAGAAAATCACTTCCCACAAGATACCTTGTTTCTTTGCCTTGTGCTAGTCCCTTATCAATGTCAGAATCAAATATCTCCCTGAACTTGGTGAATGCATTTGGAATTCCTGGTCTAGCCGGCTCATACTGTTTTCAGGAGTGGATTCGAAGCGGCCTATTTTCCATCAGCATTTCCAGAACAAAGCCTCGCCCGGTCCCTTTGGGGAAGTGAAAACAGACTGGAGAAATGCAGGGGTGCAGACATGCCAGGGCCCCTAAATGATGGTGAAGAGAGCAAACGGAGGAGCTTTGGGAACGCGAAGGCCAGAGAAGGAAGGGGTAGAAGAGGACGAATGCTGCAGGAAAGAGCTTGAGAGGAGTAAAAAGCGAGGGCTAGGACACGGAAAAAGACGCGAAGTGCCAAGCAGAAAGCTGCTGAAGAAGGAAGCGGTGACGCCACTGTGGACAGCAGCACGCCCTGTTCCTCTCCACGAACTTCAAAACAAGCACCTTTCCGGGGTGGGCGCCTTCTCACTGGCCATAAATTTTATGGGCCCGCCCGAAGGGTTAGCTTGTCAGTCTCACCTTTTGCTGGGGCGTGCAATTCTCTGCCTTCGACTTCCTCTGGCCAGCAACCCTGGGCTCCCTAGCTCTGGGGCTGCAGCAAAAGGGCGAGGCGATGCCCCTCAGCCAGGCCAGAGGGCGGTGCACAGGGGGAGCCCCTCGACCCCTGTGGAGGGGGTGTGGCCCCGTGCGGCCTCGCAATAGGCTGGACCCAGCTCCCCACGCAGCTGCTGGTGGGAGGAACTGGGCAAGGGTTTCTAATTATGGAAAAGCTACTCGGTTTGGCCTGTCTAACCTCATCCGCTTCCAGATGGAGGAGGCTGCCAGGAGGCACTGACAGAGAAAACACCGAGCCTTCTGAGTTCTAATAGCACACAACCCCAGGCTCTGATGAGTCCGGTTCTGCCCACACAAGCAGAGGCTGGACTCAGCCAGCCTTCCTCCTCGAAGCCCTCGGGAGACGTCTTGGGGGGAAATGGTTAGGAGTGGGAGGCAGGGAGGAAGCTTCCTAGAACCATCCTAGACTTCTTCCCTGCTCCCCGCAAGGCCAAGACATTTTTCCTATGGGTGAGGGGCCACATATAGCCTTCAGGCATCCTGCCCATCTAAAACAAAGGTTTGTGTTATTGTACATGTAATATAACTTAACTGGGGAAGTTATACATGTAAATAACTTGGCTGGTGAAAGATAAAAACATCAAAACAAAGCAACAGGGACCAAAAAAAAAAAAAAAAATCAAAGCAGCTTTCTTCATAAATTATGCTTTGATCCTGGCTTCCATAAAGTACACAATGGTGCGTTTGGTTTTGAAGTAGATCTTGTCTACCACGGCAGAGTAATATTTTCCCTTTTCCCTTCTTATCCCTTCTATCGAGAAGCACTGACAACCTTTTTAAAAAGCTCAGAAGCCCCTCGAAAGGAGAAGAGGCGCTCTGAGTTTCTGTAAGGACCACGGTCCTCCAAGGACAACCACGGAGGAGAAGGTGTAGGGAGAAGGTGCTCCATTGCTCCTGGAGCTCCTCATCACCCAGATTTTCCTGAACTCTCAGCTAAGCTGCTGCCTTTGCTGCTCATCCCCTCCCCTCTCTCCCTTCCCTCTCCTGTTCCCTCTAGTGCCAGCTGCTAGACCTGGAGTTCTGCTGAATCACCAGCCAGCACTGAGTTCAGCCAAGAAGCCTGAACACCTCACTCAGCATTTTTCAAGAGCTGAGTAGTTCTCTCTTCAGCATTAGCTAAAACTCACTGCTGAACTGGTTGGTGTGGGGGAAGAAGAGAAAGTGAAGACACCCAGAAATTCAGAGAATGATGTGCCATGCCACCTAGCAGAGTCTTGTTTTCATTCTGTTCATAACTTTTCCATCCCGACCCTAAACAGTTCTTCTTCCGCAGTTCATTTCAGGTTCTCAGGGCCAGTGTACCGACACAGGACAAGGCAGATGGTGTGCACTGCACAAGGTTGTATGACTCTTCATCACATCCAGCCTTCGAGGAACGGGTGTGTCCTAGGAGGTCTGGTTGGTCCTTGGACTGGGCTTATGGCCTCTATTCACCAAGGTCTGAAGACCTGGACCCAGGCTGCAGAATTCCCCAGACGGTTCAGGTAACCCAATTCTGAGGGCTACTAGTGCTCACACTTACTAAACTCTTAAAACAATTGGGTGTAGTGCCACATCCTTGCAGTCCTCTGAGGCAGGAGGACTGCCATTATAGTTCAAAGCCAGCCTGGACTACATAGTGAGACCTTGTCTCAAAAACAAAACAACGAACAACAAAAAAACCTAAACAAACAAAATCCACCACTCTCAAAACAAATCTCATCCTCACTTCTTTCCCTCAAAACTCCAAGTGCCACTACACCACATTCTTGGTAATCCCATACATCATCTGATTTCCTGCTCTTGAGCAAATGATACAAATTTATATTAACCCTTAAAAGCTCACCAGATACCATGAATGTATAATTTCATAAACCACAGGAACAGACTCCCCTGGAAAAAATAAAGTGATCCTTGAGAATCAGCAACAAAAAGGTAGAAGAGAACTCAAGCCTCTAGGCTGGTACCCAAAAGGAAGTAAGATGGTACATACCTATTGGAAACTGAACTCCAACAAAACTTCCTGTTTCAGTGAACGTTAATCCTCTTATTTCTCCAAGCAGGAGTAGAGGTTCTCAGAAATAAGCCCTCATCTCCCAGGTTCCAGGGCAGGGGCCATGTAGGCACCCTTTTTGATTAAAAAAATACCAGTTGAAGAATAAAAGCTGGAGACCAAAAGAGGTACTATGTAGAGTCATAAATGAGGTGATCTGGACTACAGATAGAAGCATATTAAAACTAGAAAGACTGTGACTTTTCAGGTTGTGTGTGTGTGTGTGTGTGTGTGTGTGTATATAGATTTATCTAAGAACAGAGGACTTAAAGCAATGAACTAAGGTGTTCAATACCAGTGGCTCTCTCAGGAAGAAGACTTTCACAGAACTCTTGAATTCTGTATAATAAATCGACTTGCTACTATGATATCTAAATGATTAAGCACAGTACTGTTGGAGCTCAAGATGAGCTCCTGTTACAAAAACATAAAATGAAGTTAATAGGAATGCTTTTATTCCTTGGGCCATCTCATGAAGGAAGGAATACTCTTAAAGTCCTGATAGAGAAGGGAGGTAAAATGGCACTGAAGAATGCGCATTACTCTGCCCTTGTAGACATGAAGTTCAAAGGCACGGGAGGCCTTCCTCAAGCTTTAACAACAGATTTGAGTACTGAGGAGTGAATGGGAAGGGTGGCAAAGACAGGCGGAGGGAAGCTGACTCAGCCGGTCTGAGCCACACCATTTGATCCAGAGTCATTCTCAGTTTATTTCACACGTGCCCATATAAATATGTGCCTTCCTTGATTCTGCCACCCTTAATTACCAAGTCCTGCCAATTCTGTATCCTAATATTCTCCATTCCTGCTGTCCCTGTCCCCAGTCACACTGTCATCTCTAGCCTGAATTTCTGTGACTGTACCCTATTCAGTTTTCTTGCCTCTGATCTTTTCCCCCAGACAACCCATGTTTTACCCTTGGAGCATGATTCTTCTAAGATACAATCTGATGGCATCGTTCCTCTGGCTGAAACCCATCAGTGCCTTCCTGCTGCTCTTAGGGTGAAGCCCATCCTCCTCAGCAGGGTCCGTAAGGCCCTTCATGATGGAGTGCCACTTCTGCCACTGTTTCCTACCTCTTACTCTATACTGTGGCCCAAGCCACAGGTCCAGATTTGCTACTTCTTAATCTCTCCCATGAAAGTATTTTCCTGCCCCTTCACACCCTACCTTCCCCTCTAGGCTAGGCATTGGCTATCTTCAAATGGCTCATCAGCCTCAATTTACATGTCCTTTTTGCTGTGATTTGTTTCAACTCCAGTCCCCTAATTCTGTTTCTCTTACAGCTAGCTCTATAGGTATCCTCTTAGGGAGTTTACCACTTTCTACTGGAATTTTCTATATGCCTATCAGAATTATCCATAGGATTGTGAGCACCCTAGTTAGGAAACAGGTATCCCCACATGCAGCACAGTGCCTGGAGAAAAATGGACACTCAAATATTTGATGCTAATTGGATGCTTCTGTATCCACCCCACACTTGGTACCTATGGAGGACACACAAGTGGACTCAATAAATTTTCTAGTTTGTTTGTTTCTTTTTTTCTTTTTCTTTTTTTGTCCTTTTGAGTTTTTTGAGACAGGGTCTCACTATCCAGTTCTGGCTGGCCTTGAGCTCACTTTGTAACCTCGGTGGTCTCAAACCCACAATGATCCTCCTGCCTCAGCCTCCCAAGTGCTGAGATTATAGGTGTGCATCACCACACCTACCTAGTTTCTTTCCTACAAGAAAGTTCACTCCCAGAATAAATTTCAACTTATTAACATATCATATAAATGAAAAATGAGATATTAGTCAAATTAACCATTGAGTAAAACTCAAGAGACATTCTATATAATTCAATTTTCAATGCTGTCCACTTAGTTTAGGGACAAAAGGGGTCTCAGATATATAGGAATCACATTTAGACCAGTCTGAATTCCTAAGTACAAAGCTGATTTGATATTCAGATAATTTTTCAGACTAAGAAAGGGCAAGAAAGCAGTGCCACCCAGGTATCTGAGGCAGTAAGTTTAATGTTTGGGGATGCGAAGTTTGAGGCTACAGAACATAAAGGCTCAAGGGAAGATGAACAGAGATTAAGGGGTTTAGATGCTAGGAAAGACTGTTGAGCCCTCTCATGTCAAGGGATTAATTTGCAGGATGCTTGCAAAACAACTGACAATATCTTGCTTTGGGCAGATGAAGCCTTTTGTAGAGAAATTACAGGATGACTAGGGTTAGAAGAAATCCATGAACTTCTTTTCTTTCCAAATAGCTCAAGGAAGAAGTGGGAGAAATCTGCAATCCTGGAATAGTAGTGTCTTAGGAATCTCAGCAGAAAGATAGAAAACAAGATAAAGAAGAATTTTTTCCTGGTGAAATCCATGTAGAGTACTCCTTTTTTTCTCAGGGTGAAGTAGAAGAAATTTCTTTAAAAGGTAAGACATTCAGGGAAAAGAAGGGACTCTGAATGAAAAAGTTCTACTTCAGATACAGAATGTAACCGTAGGCCCAAAAGAGAAGCTGAGGCCAGGGGCTGCTGAGGACAGAGGTGGCTCTGTCTTCTGGAGAAATAGGGGGATGGGGCAGGTCCTAAAGGAAAACCTGCATCCAGTGAGGGAGCTGGGTGCACACATGAGGACTGAGGGCGTAGCTCTGTGCTAAAGACTTTGTCCATCTGCCAGGCTCTGGGCTTGGTCTCTAGCAAACACACACATGCACCCAAGCAGGTGCACACAAAACAAAAGAGAAAGAATTATCAGAGGCCATTGCTTTGAACTTTTAAGCTCCTGCACTGCTCCCTAACACATCAGAGTAAAAATCAAAATGATGCTATCTGACCTGCTAAGAATTCCAGTTAGAGAGATAACAGTCAAGCTTTCCAAACCTGCAGAATTTAACGGTAGAATGAAATTCCTTCTGCTTTTATCTTTACATAAAGGAGTAACCAGAAATAATCTGATATTCACTGATTCACTGATTAGTTATTTTCTTATTATTCTGTCTCTCTGCCCCACCTTCCACAGGCAGTAACTATGAAATGACCAACCAATCACTCCAACAACTTTTTGTTTTCTTATTTTCATTTTCTTCACGCTCTTCTGTCTGTAAAGCCAACCTCCTCTGCTTGGACCACTGGAACATTTATTCTAGTTTCCAGAATAAAGTGTTGCACAATTCTGCAATGAATGACAGAGTCATTGGCTCTGGATTCTGTGGTAGAGTGCTTATCCAGCATGTGTGAGGTGCTACCACCAAAAAAAAAGCTAATTAATATCTTTAAACTAAGTTTTGTCCTTTGACACTAAATACTTAGGTAATAACCAAAATGATAACAGGGAAGCTACAGATATAACCTGTTGATGTGAATGTCTGCATACTCAGACATGCACATTGATAGATGCATTTTATTTAGAATTGTAAAGATATTTATCCACTATTACCAAGGTCACTGGCTAGGGAAGGGGTGAGAGGCAAAATGGGGGGCATTTCTCCTTGTTGACTCCTTTTATATCTTACTTGAATCTTTTACATGGACAATATAGCCATTTTCTTAAAAGTCAATAGGAAGACAGAAGGAAAGACTAAGCAAATCCCAAAAGAAAGCACTAAAGCCAAATTTTAACATCTTCCAGTTCCCCAACTGGGCATGGTGGTGCACATCTGTAATCCTAGCATTCATGAGACTGAGGCAGGAGGTTCACTGCAAGTTTGAAGCCAACCTGGGCTACAAAGTGAGTTCAAGGCCAGACTGAACTGCATAGCTTGGCCCTGTCTCAAAAAAGACAAAACAAAACAAAACAGAACAAAACAAATCTCCCAGTTCCCTTTCCTAAGTCTCCTAAGTCCTTCCTCCCACTAATATGCTTGCTGTGGAGAAGAGAGAAAGGCTTTTCATTTAATTAAAATGTAGAATTTTTTAACTGCCTGGTGGCCAGGGATATTCTGCTGACTCTGCATTGAATAATCAGCTTTGACCTAAATAATAGAATAACTCAAATTGGCAGCTGCAGCTGCCTAAGCATGATCCAAATCTGCAGTTCTTTTTTCCCTCTCTCCCTCACTCACTCCAGGCTCCCGCCAGGCAAGCCAGCTAAAGCAGGTTCTTTCCACCCTTCCACTCCTACCATCTGGCTCGTCTGGACTTCATTTCTCATCCTAAACGGGCCCCAGCACAGGGCTAGACTTGATCCCTCCTCCTCCCTCACAGCCTTGTCCTGGGGCTTTGCCCACCCTCTCTCCCTGTGGGGCTCAGTGCCCTGTCCTCCGGGGCTCTGTAGGATACATTGGTGGCATTTCTGCAGAGAGAGTGCCTTTCCCCAGTGCCTTTCATTGCTCAGAGGATGAAATCGATAAGCCAAAATGAAACAGCAGGAAAAAAAGCTCTCCTGTGTAAGCACGCTCGTGCCACACCCCGTTCTTCGCGGTGAGTGTGTTGCACTTGTGTGTGTGTGTGTGGGGGGTTGTGCATGGACTTGTGTACCTCGCTCTGCTGCAGCTCCAAGAAGCCTTCGCAGCTGGAGGACAAGGACATTGAGGAGCACGAAGCGTGGAGCAGTTCTCCACTTCCTCTAAGGAAGTAGCAGAAAGAAGGGTGAGTTTAGGATTTTTTTGCTTATGAAGGTAGAAAAATACTTAAACCTGTGTCTGGCAGACACTGAAAAATGCCCATCTTTGAAGGACAGCAGTGACTGCTGTTAAGCTGGAGGCAAACGCCTTATAGTTCTACTGAGAGGGCAGAGGAGAGGACAGGTATGCTTTACGGACTCTTCCACCACAAGAAAGAGAGAGCTTGTCACTTTGTCATCTGCATGGATTCCAAGTTTCTTGTTGGCTCGGGACTGGCAGTGTAGGTGAGGGGCAGCTCACAGCAGGGGCTGTGGGCAAGCCCTAGAGCTGGCTACAGGCAGGAACTACTCTTGTCTCTTGAGATAGTTTCGGGCCAGGTCTGCTGTGAGGGGCTCACGGGGGCTCCCACTACTCCAGAGGGTCTTTGTGCAAGGGTTCAAGCCCAGGGCAGGTTTGGGGACTACAAAGGCACTGCACAGCAGCTGGCAGGGACCGAACATCCTCAGCACTGCTGATTCCCAGTAGGAGGGTAAGGGTGGCCTCTTGTTTGAGATACTTCAGCAGCATCAGCAGGAAAAAGGAAATGTGCACAAGACACAGAAACAGCAGTGGCCAGCACTCATGTGGTTCCCCTTCCTCCCCTGTTAGCACGGCTGATGGTAGAAACAGCAACTTTTCCTGCTTTCCCACGCCCTCCTTTCTCCCCTCCCTGTAGCTCTGTGTTTGTTTTGTTTTGTTTTCCTGAGACAGGGTCTCACTATGTAGTTTAGGCTAGTCTTGAACTCATTAAGTGGCTCACACTGGCCTCAAATTTGTGGTGATCCTCCTGCCTCAGCCTTCTGAAGACTGGGATTAGAAGTGTGCGTCACCAAACCTGGCAGCTCTGGGTCCAGCTAAGAACAAAGTGACTGACATGACTGGGCCCTTGGCACCCAGTGCTATATAGAGGCACTCAGTGCTGTAGGGAGGCACTTGTCCCTCATCTCACACTGTCCATGTGCTCCCGAGACACAGGCTTATAATCTCCTCTCACAGTGGGGCAGTACAGGTAACTCTGCAAGCACTCGAGACACTGCAGTAAGCACAGGTGGAGCAGAGATGCAAGCCCAACAGCCTGGTTCTGGGGCCTGTATCCTTCTGTCTCCAAGTCTATGGGAAGACCTGACCCAGCACAAGGACTAAAGTCCCTGAACAAGGGTCTCAGCCCCACAATGTAACTTGCCTTGGTGGTATGGGGGGGCGGGTCCTATCCCAGGGCTGACCCCCATATCCAAAGAGGGCACAGTTGCCAATAGAACCCACAACTGCCTGTCCTGTGGGCAGTATTGAGGGTAATGAGTGGTCTTCCTTCTGCCTACAAACCAGTAGGATGAAAGGAAGATGCCTACAGGTGGTCTTGTGTGGGCTCTACACTTAGCTGAGGGTCTGTACATTAGGTGTCAGAAGACAGGAACCAAGCCAGCTGTGGAAGTGCAGCCTCTGAAATGTTATCTGAGTAATTGCTTGAGAAGTCAGCATTTGATTAAATGCTGAGGGTAGAATACTCTTATCCAGGATCAAGCCCAGAGATAAACTCTCTTCTCAGGGAGTTTAAAGTGTGAGTTGGCAAGGTGACAGAGAGGTAGACCGACTTCTGCCAGAAGCCAGAGTAGTCCTGCTGGGAGCTGTAGGAGAAGCCTGAAGGATGCAGAGTACAGGAAAGGGGGAATCAGGAGCCCTGAACCCCACTCAGCCTGTTGGGCAGTTTCCTTATCTGTTCTAGGGAGATAACAATATTGGCCCAGCTCACTTTATGGATTCATCATGAGACTCAAATCAGATAATATAGGGGGAAATGCTTTGTTCCTACAAAGAACCAAGTTAGTGAATATTACCATGCTTCCAAGACACTACTTAAGGTTTTTCTTTTTAACACCAGATAATTGTTTCAAAACTGACTCATCCAAAACACATTTGTAAAAAATACAAAGAAAAGTAATGGAAAACAACAACAACAACAACAAAAAAAAAAGGAGGAAAAGAAGGAGCACCAGAGACATAGGCCACCAGAAGGCTGAAAGAGGCTGTGTTGTTTGTTTTTGATGCAGTTCAGACAGTCTTTGAACTCACTATGTTGCCCAGGTTGGCCTCAAACTCACGGTGATCCTCCTGCCTCAGCCTTCTGAGTGCTGGGAATACAGGTGTGTGCCACTGCACCAGGCAGGAAGCTGTTTTGAAAGCAAGACACAGAGGACACTTACATAAGCAGATGGCGGCCAGGAGTCGAAGTCCAGACTCTGGAGGGAAGCAGGTGGGGAAGAGTGGCTGCAACACATAGTTGGAGAAGGTGAGGGCGATGACAGCTTGGTTAGTGGGGTAGATCACTAGCACAGCGATCCATAGCCTCAGGAACCTGAAGGAGAAAAAGGACACTATGCCAATGGGCCCAGGTAGGCGGGGATTCAGAAATCATCAGAGGAAAGCTTGGCTGAGCTGGTGGGCAGACATGAGCAGAAGCAGGGCCCTGGGGACGTGTTTCTTGTTTTCAGGAATGCTGAAGGCTCCCTCTGCCTGGTCCCACTCCCACCCAAAATGAGACATCTAACTCTCCACAAGGGCAATAAAATGATTTCATGATGAAGAGCTAAGTTTCAGCTAGCACTAACACAAGTCTTGGCATTTTTTTCTCTTCCCTTTCTTTTCATCATCTCTTTCACTCTGCCCCCAGCATCCAATGGTGTAAAAAATAAATTTGCAATCTCAGGGATCTAACAGCCAGGACATGTTAAGGGTGTGGCTATTTAATGCCTCTGCTAGAGAAAATGGGAGGCATCTTCCACACCCTTTGGCCCATAGGTGAGGGCTGAGTTCTTTAGCAGGGTTGTAGAAGCTAAGAGAACCAAAGATCAGGGCTGTACTTTAGAGGTAGGCTATCGTCTATGGCATGATGAGAAGATGGTGCATGTATCTTAGGCAGTCATCCTCATTTGTTAAGATAAAAAGACCTTGTGATGGCTTTCCCTGGCAGTCTGTGGTCAGTGCTGTCACACAGTTTTACTTGTTGTTGCTCATAGCCTCTTGCCCACCAAGGCCAAGATAGAGATTAAGAGTTCAACCTGGTTTCTCTGTCACTCTCAGGCCATCAAGAAGATACAATGTTAATATGAAAGCAAAAGAGAAATCTAACCTCCTTCTGCACCATTTTTCTCCTTTCCCCTCAACCACTCAGGCCTCCTCAGATATGCTTACCCAGCTAGTCCTCCAAAGATGTCCTTGACATAGGAGTAATCACCTCCGGATTTGGGGATGGTGACTCCCAACTCGGCATAGCAGAGGGCTCCCATAGCTGTGATAACACCTGTCACAATCCAAACGATGAGAGCAAGGCCCACAGAGCCAGCGTTCTCCAGCACACCCTTTGGTGAGACAAAGATTCCGGAGCCAATGATGTTTCCTGCACAGGGCACCAAAGGTAAGAAGGAAAGTCAGTGAGATCAGGAAGGTTGGCAGGACTGGCATATTTAGGGTGGTCACATCTCTGATATGATTCTAAAATGCCTCTGAGATGTGTAAATGACCTTCAAGCAGTTGTGTCTAGTAAAAATTCTCCCAAAAGTAGGTAAAGAGAAGCTGCAAACAACTTGTATTGATCAGGAATTTGGTCAAGTTCTTTACACATGTCATTTGAATCTATGGAGTCAGGATAACATTTCTGAGCCAGGAGTGGTGGTGTACTCCTGTAATCCCAGCACTCAGGAGGTTGAGGCAGGAGGATTGCTGTGAGTTTGAGGCCATCCTGGACTACATAGTGAGTTCAAGGCCAGCCTCAACTATATAGCAAGACCTTGTCTCAAAAAGAAAAAAACAATTCTCACATTTGACAGGGGAGAAAACAGTCTCAGAGATACTAAGTGAGCTGCTGACATCTCTGCAGTAGTAAGTGATGGAGCAAATGCTGGCTCTCAGGATACTCTTTGTTTTTTTTGTCTTTTTCTTTTTTACCAGTACTGGGGATCGAACTCACAACTGCCTGCTTGCAAGGCAGGTGCTTATGCTGCTGAGCTAAATCCCCAGCCCCTCTCAGGATACTCTTAGTGGGCTACACAATGGTCCATCCAAAGTGATAAAAGTCTCTAGATTGACTGAAAATAACAAAAGTGAAAAAGTGAGCTGGTCTCACATACAATGGACCAGCTGGATGACTTCAAAATGAGTCAAAGAGCAAAATGTTTTGGTGGCACCACACTGACTGGGTTTTCAAAACCTAGACACAACAGCCCCACCCTAAATGAAGTACATAAAATAATCCTTTAAAAATAATTCCAGTAGTCTGGAAATGGTTTGTAGAAATACAATATGCAAAGCCTCAGCACTATATTCCTCCAAAGGTCATTCCCCTCCAGTGTTTCACGTGACCATCACAACAACCTTTCACAATTCAGGAAGAAGACGAAGAACAAGTATTTCTCAATTTACAAACCAAGAGACTAAAACACAGAGGGTTAAACGGCTTTCTCCAAATTCCATAGTAATTCATGGGCAAAATTGGATCCTGGAGTCTCCTGAGGCTTAAACCAGGGTTCTTTTCACTAATCCATTTCTGCTGCTGTGTGCACGGGGTAGTTTTCTTTTGGAGGTGAGGTCTGTGGCAAGTACTCAATGGGTGGCCCTTGGGTTGTGTGCTGTGGACAGAGGAGGAGTAGGGAGCAGTTTCTGGCATGCATCTTCCCAAATTTTCCTTTGTATCTTTCTTATTTTTCTCTCTGGTACTGGAGATTGAACCCAGAGGCCCTCTACTACTGCTCCCTATCCTCAGACCTTTTTATTTTTTACTTTAGACAGAGTCTTGCTGTCTAATATGGCTTTGAACTTGCGGTCCTCCTGTCTTACTTTGTCTCCTTCTAATGATTAAAAGTGGTGCTTTTTGCCTCTATGATCATATACTTGAGAAGAACCAATTTAGAGGAGGATGGATTTATTCTGGCTTCAGTCCACAGTCAGAGGGTTGTATTGCTTTTAGAACTTTGGCAAGGCGCAGAAATATCATGGTGGAGAACAGGGTGAAGGAAAACCATTCACCTCATAGCAGCTACAAGGCAGAGAGGGAGTACAGCTGAGGAAGGTGCTGAGGACCAGATATAATCCCTGAGGTTACGCTCCCTGACCCATTTCCTTCAAATAGGGCTCACTCTTGTTTCTATCACTCTGCCATATTGCCATGAAATTGACTTCATGAATGGATTGATCCACTTATGTAGTTAGAGCTCTCAATATTCAGTAGCTTCCCCCAAAGCCCATCGGCAACCAAACCTTCAACACACTGGGCCTTTTAGGGGAAAATTTTAGAGCTCAACCATAACAGAAGTAATTTGGATCCCCTGGACAGGTGATTTGAAGTTCTCTCTCTATACCCTGCCCAGCTGTACCACTAAATGCCTGATGGGGAAAGCACAGGTTGTATAGATCCAAGTGGAGAGGCAGAGTTGGACTATTACAAGGCCAGTTCTCAGAACATCTTAAAACCCCAGCATCTCTCTTTAGTGGTTAGAGCCATATCTGAGGGCATGGTCAATTTTCAAATATTGACTTTCAGACCTAAACCATAATCCATCTCAATTCAGTCCTGAAACTTCCACTCTTAAACTAAAATTCAATAGAGGTCAGGCATCTAGCTACTGGAATTAAAGGGAAAGAGAAGAGATTATTGACACTCTAAAACGAACACAGAACATGCTACCCCTTTCCAAACTATAAAGTTGTAGCACGAGATAAGTAAAGAGCACAAGGAACAGTTCCAGAGAGCAGAAAACATCACCAACCAGTGAGGCTGAGACGGAGTCAGAGGGCTTGTGGCCAAAGCTAGAAACATTTCGGTTTTGAACATGTCTTGCGTATTTTGTGAGCATTCTATCCCAAAAGAAGTTACTTACAGGAAAGAAACTAAAAAGAAGAAACGACCATCATATCTGTGATAGAAATATCACAGAAAGAGTAGAGACAAAGAAGATCCTCAGGGGCACAAGTTCTTCAAAGGCTTTCCCATTTACCGTATGTTTATGTACACTCCTAAGATAGAAACAAGGAGACGTCTTTCAGCCTCCTGTCCCCTCCACCAGTTCCTGTCTGTGGTCTGAATGAAGTACTGACTTAGCCAAGACTAAAAGACCTGCTCACAATGGCCTCAGACACGGTATGTTCGGCCAGTGCAATGATGCTTCGCCTGCCAAAATTAAATATAGCTGTTCCCTGAAGACACCGAGCACTGAGAAATGAGAGAACTTGAGACAGGATTGCTAAACCTGCTGGAAGAAGACAGGAAATTCTTTACCTAGCAGGCAGCTATCAAAAGAATTATCCATAGGTCATTTCAAAGCCAGCAAAGGAAAGCCATAGAACTAGGGTTATGAAACTAGCTTAGGATTGCTGTATGATTTTGACTCTTTAATCTCATGACAAATAAATACCTGTGTCACCCCTTCCCTCAGGTCATACCAAAAATGTGTAAGTTTGGTAAACCCAGCACTTTACTGTCAATACATGAGGTAATAATTTTCACATAATCTTCAGATAACATTTTTTACATTATACCTGTCTAAAGGACACCATATATGTTATTGCTTTGGAAAGTTTGTAATTTTCAAGTTGTAATTTTTCTTGCTGTTGTTCTATTTTTCTTCATACTTGAACTACCAACACATATCCACACAAACCCTCTCCTTTATACTCTAAGTAGTTAAATAATAAACTCCGTAATAGCAGCAAAAAAACCCACCCTAGCTTAGGGGGTTAAGAAAACAATCAATACTAGGAAGAAAACAAGATTTAACTTTGGTCTTTAAGGTACTAAAAAGGAGACGGGCAGGGAGCAGCTAGGAATTTCTTAGAGCCAGGAATGATTGTCTCAAGGAGCAAAGTAGGCACGTGTGTTACTTAAAAGATCTGATCTTCTCAGGAATGAGGAGTCAATGTTCTACTAAAGGTTCCTGGCAAACAAACACGGCCATAGGGATCAGCAAATCAGTTCAGTGAGCAATTGTTTCCTGCCATAGGACATTTCTAGAGTGTGTACTTTCTCCCTGCTTGTAGATTGCAGGAGCCACTGGAAGATGGGATGACCAACAAACATCAGGTGCCTTTTGAGGGGTCTGACCCACTTCCTGCCTCTCTCTTACTCTGAGAGACTGGCTCTGTAGGGAGCTGGTAGAGTGATTGGGAGGGTCATAGTGGGTTAGCTTTGACTTAGGAGACCTCATATTACAGAAGTTTGGCTCCCCTTCCTTCAAAAAAAATCTTAACTTTAGCTAAATTAAAATCACGAAGAGAAAAGCTAAACAAACTTTGTCTCTCTCCATCTTTCCCTCTCTCCACTACCGACTCTCTGGATAATGAGGACTAAACTAGGGCCTTTGTGCTGAACCCATCCCCAGTTCTTTTTTATTTTTTATTTTGAGGTGAGAATCTCACTAAATTGCTAAGTTTCCCAGGCTGGGTTTAAACTTGTGATCCTCTTGCATCAGTTTCCCAGAGTGCTGGGATTACAGGCTGGCACCACCACATTCAGCTGCTTCTCCCTGATTCTAAAAAGTCACTGCCTCGAAAACCAGAATCTGAGACTTCCTCTACGTTAGCAGCCTCTGAAACTTGTGCAGAGTGAGAGTGCTACAGCAGAAGTATGATCTGGAGCCAGAAGGAAATTTACATTGTATTTATTCAAAAACAATTCCTACTAGATACAGTCTTTAGTGTGACTGATTAATATTTCTCTTCCCACTAGACTGTAAACTCCAAAAGCAGAACTGTGTTGCTTTTCTCCTCTGTGAGGGTTTCCTTGCAGAAGACAGTCCATAAGGTTTACTGAACACATAATGGCAGACATCATTTCTTGCCTTTTTCTTTAGAACTTCCAAATCCTGTAACACTATTGAGCGATTGTTTGGCAGCACATACACTGTAATACTTGAGTACCTATTATAGGCAAACGAATAAAGCAACTCACTTATTTTGCTGCTGAGGAAAGCAGACTGGTCATTATTACCACCTCCAATTTGTGGAGGAAGAAAGCAAAGCAACTATTTTATTCCCAATTTCCAAGCAGGGAAAATGAGAGAGTCATTATTAATCCTATTTTATGGATAAAGAAAGCAAGATCCAGAAAGGTAGTTATTTGCCTAACTCACAGAGTAAGTTAGTAATAATTGGATTAGAGCCTAAATATTCTGCCATAGCTTTGAGCTTTTCCCTGAAAATGGAAAACCTTCCCACATCTACTCAAGTCAGCTTCCTGTGCTCTCCTCTGCAGACAGGGAATGGGAAGCCACTTGTTAAAGACCCGGAACACGGCTGACTGTCCTCCTACTGCAGGGCTACCTTCAACGGTAATTTATAAAACATTCATGCCTATGACCTTTCTTGGTTCTCGTAACTGCTTTCTTAGGTGTGCAGGACAGGTACCATCATCCCTATTTATCTTGGAAAGTGAGGCTCGGAGAGACGATGAGACTTGTTCAAAGCCACACACTGCTGACGCAGCAAGGCCATGTCCTTGCAGGGCTGCTCCATGCTGCCGCTCCTCTGGAGTGCACTGTCTAAAGGAGACTTTTATGGAGCCACTTTGAAGAAGGACTGCTGGGAAAGGGTTTTCTACTTGATTGGAAGCCTCGCTTGATGAGATGTAGGAAGAAGTTGACTACCATGGGAATTGTTTTCTCTATCATTTTACTCTCAGACTTACTGTCTATAAGAATGTGATGCACACTGTCTGGTAATGCTAAAGTACCAGAGTCCTGTTTCCCTTCATCCTAATTAACAGCAATTATCTTATCACAGAGATCTTCTCTAATGAAAAATGGATTCTAGGATGCCCGGACAATGAAGTCCAGCTTGGCCTACTCTGTTAAAGGAAATCCAAGTAAACCATTCCATTAAAAAGGAGCCAAGTCATATGATTGGACAAGTCTTCACTAGAAAAATCACTGGAATTGAGGAAATCCACAATTACCGTGAATAATCGCTAACTTACCACCTGTATGCCAATACCCGTGTGACTTCCATTAAGGCGTTACATCCAGGCCTGTCTACACTGGAATACTTTGGCCATCAAAGAATTCCCCTCCTACGGCATAGAATTACAGACTTATTCTATCTGACAGACCCTCAGATCTGAAGGGCTCTGCTCTTCCTGCCTTATTCGTGCTAGTTTTGAAGTCTAGCCACAACTTCCTGCTGGGTCTAGGAGTTTCGGGCTATTTCTACAGTGTCCAGAGAAAGCTCATGTGAATCAGCTTATGCTTCTTCCGCAGAGTGGCTGGGAGAATCTCTAAGTGTCACAGGACTGAGGGAAACATGAGAAGCAGGGGCTGGCCCCCTGGGGTCAGACTTTGATCCTCACAGCAGGCTTGTGCACGCTATGTGTCTTTCACCCTGGAGGCTCTCTGCATTTGGACTGATGAACAGATAATTGGAAATGGGGGCAGTCAAGACCCTGATGTACGCCCTGTAAGATACAAGTCCACCAGGTCAGAAGACACTGCAGGACTCTCTTTCAGATCCCTTATTGAAAAGAGCTGGAAGAGCCAATGAATCTTGTGACCCCAGTTTTTCTGAGACTCACTCCCTTCAGGTGTAGAATAGGAATGAATGTTTCTTCCTTGTCCACCTTGCAGAGTTGTTGTGGGGATCAAGGGAGATCACACCCATGTGCTCTAGGTACTTCTTGGCATTGCTGGGGATTAACTCAGGACCTCATGTACGCTAGACAAGTGTGCTATCACAGAGCCACCCTTCAATCTCAATCTAGGTACTTCTATCCTGTAAAATGCTAACAAATATAAGAGCTTACTAGGATTTGTAGCAGTGGGAGCAGAGATCAGCCAGGGGAGAATCTGACAGACTTGGCTCCAAAGCAGCACTGTGAGCCAGGACCATGAAGTATTATGCTCTGAGTCATTTGTCTGCTTCCCTAGGTATAATTTTTAGATGCCACAGGTGGGCGGGTAATTGCACCTCAAAAAGTATTTATTGAGCGCCCACTCTGTACATGCTTGCTTTGGAAAGTAATTGGGAAGCACTTTTTCACACACAGTCTTTTAGCAAACTAGAGGGAGTCAACCACCACCCACCAGCTGCTGAAAGATAGGCACTGAAAAGCCTGAGGGCTAAGAGTACCGAGCCTTCACGTGTGCCACTATCTTGCCTCTAGTATTTTCCTGCCTGATTGGAGAAGCAGGCAATTCCTTAAGAAGGCATTCCTTCTTCATGGCTTCCAACTAGGGATAGTTTTGCACTTTCGTCCAGGGGACATCTGGCAATGTCTGGAGACATTAAGTTTTTACACTGGGGTGGGAATGCTACTGGCCCTAGTGTGTGGAAACCAGGGCTGCTGCTAACCGTCCTACAGTGAACAGCACTGCTTCCTACAGCAAAAGTCTATCTGGTCCCAAAAGTAGTTAGTGCCAGGATTGAGGACTCTGCTTTACCGTCAAGCTTCAGTGTCGTCATCTGGTTAGTACTGAAAGTCATTTTCAAATTTGAACTCAATTTCTTTTTAAAGCTAAACACCATATGTGTTGTTCAGGCCAGTAGAATTCATTTTTCTTCTTAGTCCTTGGGGTAGATCCTAGGACTGCTTTACCACTGAGCTACACCCCCAGCCCTTTTTATTTTTTATCCTGAGACAGAGTCTTGCTTTGTAGCCCAGGCTGGCCTTCAACCAGAGAATCCTGCCTCAGACTCTTGAGTTCTGGGGATCAAAGGCACATGCCACTACATGTGGCTTAATAACTAATTTTTAAACTAAAAAACTTTTTTTTTTCATTGCTGGGGATCAAAGCTTCATGCATGCTAGGCCAGTGCTGTACCACTGAGCTACACTCCCTGCCCACTAAACTCAAACTTTTGTGTGTGATACTGCAGATTGAACCCAGTGCCTCTGCACTCAACTACATCCCCAGCTCTTTTTTTTCTCTTTCTCTCTTTCTCACTCAGTTGCTTTTTTTTTTTTCCATTTATTTTGTAGTACTGAAGATTGAACCCAGAACCCTCACACTGAGCTACATCTCCAGATCTTTTTTAATTTTGAATAGTCTCCCTAAGTTGCTAAACTGCCCAGGCTGGGTGTAAATTTGCCATCCCCTGGTTTCAGTCTCCCAGACTGATTACAGTTGGAATGTATGCACCACCATGTTTGGCTTCTTTTCATTTTTAATGTTGAGACTGGGTCTTGCTAAATTGCCCAGGTTACATTCAAACTTGTAGTCCTCCTGTCTCGGCTTCCTGAGCTGATTAGATTGTAGGCATGCACCACCATGCCTAGCTAAAAATTTTTACTGTGTTAAAAGCACAAAACTAAATTCATCACCTCAACCTTTCCATTGTTGCTACTGTTTGTTTGTTTGAAGCAGGGTCTCACTGTGAAGCTCAGGCTGGCCTTGAACTCACTAAGTAGCCCAGGTTTGAACTCACTAAGTAGCCCAGACTGGCCTCAAACTCACAGCAATCTTTCTGCCTTGGCCTCACAAGTACTGTGCCACCACACCCAGCGTAGTCATTGTTTTCATTACTGGGGACGGGACCCTGGGCCTTGAGCCTAGGAAAATGCTCTACTACCAATATACAACTTCACGCCATTCATCTCAACCATTTTAAAGTCTACGGTTTAGTAGTATCAGATATATTCATTGTTGTAAAACCATTTCTGTTGGTTGATTTGCTATGACTGCTGTTATTCAACGAATGCTTTCTGAGCACTTCCTATATGCTGGGCTAGCCCTGTGGGGATGTGAATGTGTGGAAGACTCACTTCCTGCTCTCCAAGAGCTGTGTGAAGACACCAGAGCACAGACAGAGCTGACAAGCCTGGGTGGGACAGAAATCACACCACTGGGATTGCAATGTGCACCAAGATTTAGGAATAGAAAAGGCCACTGATGGGAGCAGTTCAGAGAAAGGTTCCTGGAAGAGGGGATATAGGGCAGCATACTGAAGTAAGCAGACTGAAATGAGCTAGAAAAATGGAAAGGCGGCTGGCTGTTTGCTAAACAGGTCAGACTTGAATAGAACTGGTCAATTCTTCTCATCACCAGATCAGGCCAGCCTAAACTTTTGAACCAGAATTAACATATGTGGGTTGAAAGTAAATGGGAAGTGATGACCTCTATGAGAGAAAAAAACTAGTATTTATTGAACATATGCCACAGAGTAGGGGCTTTAATATGCCACAGAAACTTCCACTGTAGAGCTAAGTAAATTGATCATGAATTTGCTCCAGTTTACATAGATTCTACTCAGGGAAACAATCTGCAAACCCATTACTACCCCTAAACACTGACCTCATCTGTTGTGTCATGGATGAGTCTTCCCTGTGTAGAACACACTGCTACAAACCACAGAAAAATTAATTTTAAGCTCTTTTACTAGTCTTTTTAGGCAGAGAGGGCTTCAAGGCAGGGTCTCTCTCCGTAGGTAGTAAAGGTTGGCCTTAGACTAAGTAGCCAAGGAAGCTGGCCTCCCGAGTGCTGAGGTAACAAGGCTTGCACCACCACACCCAGCTTCATTTTAAGCTTTCTCATTCCAGCACCAGGACCCAAATGCCTCCTTAAGCGAATCTGACGTGCCTACATCATCTGCGTACTAACTACCCTACACAGAATCACTTCTTAAAGCACCAGCTCAAGTATCTGTGCACTTCACACATGTATAAACAGGCACCTTTAAAATACACATGGAGATGGGAAAAGTACATTTATAATTCTGTACCAACAGTTCTTTCTGGCCTGTCTGTGTGCAATCTGTGCCATTCAGTGTGAAGCTGCCTGGAATGTCTTCAGGCACCCTGTGATCCCTCTCTCCAGAAGTGACGTCACTGCTGATGCTGTGGATATTTAAAGCCAGGAACAAACCAAAGGGAAAACTGTGACTGTGACAAAGGGTGACAGATAAGATGTGATCAACAAAGCTTTTCAGCTGAAATGTCACTTGTTCTATAAATAAAACAGCTTAAAATAGACTTAGGGATTATTTTGCTTCTTAGAAATAAAATTCACCAGTGCTCAGCATGAGATCTAGCCTATAATACGTTTGACGAATGTGAAAATATAGAACAATCTCCAATCTTATGATCACCTCTATCCCAGACTGCAGCCTGCAGATCAACATTCTTGGGTATGGGGCAGCTCACTGTAGGCAGGCCCTGGAAAGGATCAAGGTATGGTTCTTCTTGGCTCAGCAGGGGGAGGGTGGGTAGGGCATGATGGCACATGCCTATAATCCCAGCGCTCTGGAGATTGAGATAGGAGGATCATGAGTTCCAATTCAGACTAGCCTGGGCTATAAACTTAAAAAAAAAAAAAAAAAAGAGGATACTGTCCAGCACCCTGGGTTCAGTTCTTATGTTCTGTAGATCAGAATCTACTCCTGGAAAAACTTGCTCCTGGCTACTTTTTGTAAATCCACCCCTCCCCCACAGTTACAAGCAAACAAGGAGAAAAGCAACAGATACTCCTGAGGCCTCTTTGTTTTCCTTTTCAGTGCTGGCAATTGAGCCCTGGCCCTGGTGTCACGCATGTGAGGCACATGCTCTAGCTGAGTTACGCTCCCACTCCCTTAATTTTTGTGTGGGCTGTCCTGCGGATGGATTAACTCTCAAAGGTAACAAAAACCTTGGTAGCCTGTATACTCTGAGAAATCCCAGCCACCAAGTCCTGTACCCTTATGCCACTTTTCAAAATTTAATTCAGAAAAGCTGTACGGATGAGGCTAGCCTCTCTGAGAAAATCATTTGATTTCAGTATGAGGCTTTTTAAAAAATGTAGTTCAGGCTGGCCTCAAACTCGCAATAAGCCTTCTGCCTCAGATATCCAAGTGCTGGGATTACAGGTGTGTACTACGTCTAGCTGAGACACGGTCTTGCTAAATTGCCTAGGCTGGGCTTGAACCTGCAATCAATCCTTCTGCCTCATTTTCACAGGATTAGACCATTTTTTTAATCTGCTAGATTATTATATTCTTCTTCAGACTCTTAAGAGTCTTCTCTAGTCACTCATATGTAGACCACTGCTCTTGGAGGGAACATGCTGTAGCCCTGACATAGCAGTGTCAACTAAAACTGCTCCAGCAGCTGTCAGGTCCTGGAAGCAGGAAGTCTACAACAAGGACTCTGGTATGAGCTGTAAAGCATTCCATTAAATCCGGTGACTTTAGAGTCTAATGACCTGGAATGCAGCTCTGGCATTGCCTACTTACTTACCTATTTGAAACTTTCATTTCCCAAATAGTATATCATGTGAGATTATTCATAAAATACACATCAAGTACTATGTACTTGGTACACAGTAGGTATTCAGTAAAAGCTTGCTACTTATCAAGGTATTACACTGTTTTTTTTTTTTTTTTTCCCTTGGTACCAGGGATCGAACTCTTGACCTCACACTTGCCAGGCAGGCGCTTAAGCCACTGAGCTAACTCCTAGGCCCCAAGGTATTACACTGTTGAGTGTAGGTAGCCTTTCCCTACTCACTAAGCTATGTTTATTTTGAAATGTCTCTAAACTGGCTTCTGTCCCAGAGTTTTCTTTGAGAACAATAAAAGTTTTAATCATATTTTCATCCTGAATGAACCAAATCCTAATGCTCCCCCACCTTTTAATGGAAGTATAAACTTAAGAACCAATTTTCGGGGGCTGGGGATTTAGCTCAGCGGCATAAGCGCCTGCCTTGCAAGCAGCCAGTCGTGAGTTCCATCCCTGGTACCAATAAAAACGAAAAAGACCAAAAAAAAAAGAACCAATTTTCATACTTCCTCCCTCTGGTCAACCTCCAACAAATGTATTGGAGATTAGAAGCTAATACATTATGTTGGAGGCTAAAATGTAAAATCTTCCAAAGTGGTACAGACCACATGGTCTGAAATCTTTTGGATCTAGAATCTTTTTATTAGCCCAGTGCCATTTTAAAATAGTTATAACCACATTAATATAGCTGAAACCACATTTGTCTGATGGAAGACGTTTGTCTTTTTGAGACAGGGTCTCACTATGAAGTTCAGGCTGGCCTTGAGCTCACTTTGTGGCCTGGGCTGGCCTCAATTTTGCAATAATCTTCCTACCTCATTTTCACAGGACTGGACTTCCTCTGAGTGCTAGGTTTACAGGTGTGTACCACCATGCCCATCTACGGTTTTTGTTTTTTTTAAACAAAGTGTTTTTCTTCTAAATTTTTAGTATAGACATCCAGGGTCTTTCTAGATTTCAATTCCAGGGCTATCTTCTTTGGCCTCTCTGCCACCATGAATATACTCCAGCCTTCCTCTTTTTCCTCTTGGCTACCAGTTAGACAAGGGAAATGGAGAAATGTTTCATCTTTGGAGTTCAATAATCCTTTGTGTGAACCTCAGCAAATTACTTACTGGTACTGTGACTTAACTTTCCCATATGTAAAATAAGGTAACAAGCTGGGGAGTTAGTGTAGTGGTAGAGGGCTTGTGTAGCATGTGCAAAGCCCTGGGTTCAATCTCTATTCCTATTACCATCTAAACAAACAAACAAAACAACCAAGTATGAAAGAAAAACATAGACATTAAAATGAGAAAACTATGATATCTATTTTCATAGGATTGTTGTCATGATTAAATAAGATAATATGTATAAAGAGCTTATAGCACAGGAAGGGGCATTTAATAAGAAGGTAATGGGTACTACTTTTAAGAAATTGTGCTTTTTTTAGCCAGGCATGGTGGCTCACATCTGTAATCCCAGCACTCAGGAGGCTGAGGCTGGAGGAATGCAGCGAGTCCGAGGCCAGCCTGAGCTACAAAGTGAGTTCAAGGCCAGCCTGATCTGCATAGTGAGACCCTGACTCAAAAAGACAGAAAAAAAAAAGAGAAATTATGCTTTTGTAAATGGAGAGGGGAGGAGGGATTGAAGGCAGGATAGGGGAATGGGGAAAAACATCAAGTTATATCACGTACAGGTACAAATTCTCTGTGATAAATGCAATCATTATGTATATGTAAAATATACCAGTAAAATCTGATTTTTAAAAAAAGAAATTTTTTCAATTGGGAGACAGTGGCCTAGTAGATAGACCTGCATCCACTATTTCCCTGCAGCAAATATACCAAGTTCCTTCATTAGCATAGAGGGTGCTGAAAACAGAATGACCTGATAGATGACAAACAAAAGTCAGTCTCTGCAGCTGACTTGTTTGCCCTGGGCCTCATTTCTGAGCACGTTCATGACTGGTGTAAAGCTACCTAACAGTCAGAAACTCCAGGAAGCTCGAACAAGGCTGGGAAGGAGGAGGGCCCACAAAGGACAGGTGTGTGTGGTAGGGGTTTTGTGTGAGCACCAAACGCACCTGAGAGTGCTTTAGTCTCCCCGAGATTTTCCAGAGCCCAGTCTTCCTCCACCCTCAGCTGATGGCATAGCAACTTTTCTTCTGGGAAAGTGGTATCATGTTAAGCACTTCATCTATAAAAATGAGTAAGGAGCTACGGATACAGCTCAGTGGCACAGCGCCTGCCTGGCAAGCACGAGGTCCTGAGTTCCATCCCCAAACCAAGAGTATTGCCAGGCATGGTAGCACACGATCATCCCAGAGCTTGGGAGGCTGACACTGGAGGATCGTGAGTTTGAGGCCAGCTTAGGCTACACAGCAAGAATTTGTCTCAAACACAAAACAAAACAAAATGAAACAAAATTCTGCCCAGGCTCTACAGTATAAAATATATTTAGGAAATAGAAATAGGAGAGAGTTAGTAGTTAGGCAGGCTCTGTTTGAATCCTGATTCCAAGACTTCAGTTGTGTGACCTTCAGCAGGTTGTTTATCCCTGAGCCTGTATTTCCTTATCTGTAGAAAGAGCTAATAAATACCTAACATCTAGAGGTTATTGTGAGGGACAAATATACAAGGTACCTTAGGTAAGTGGAGGAACACCTGGCATGTAATATATATGTGTATTTAATAATGACAGCTATTAACAGTAGTTTTAGGGGCTGGGGATTTAGCTCAGCGGCATAAGCGCCTGCCTTGCAAGCAGGCAGTCGTGAGTTCGATCCCTGGTACCAATAAAAAAGAAAAAGACAAAAAACAAAAAAAGAAAGAAAGAAAAAAAAAAAACAGTAGTTTTGGGCTTGGGTGTGGGGTCACACACCTATAATCCCAGCACTCTGTGAGGCTGAGGCAGGAGGATCAAAAATTCAAACCCAGCTTGGGCAATTTGGCAACTTTGAAAGACCTATCTCAAAAAAAAGAAAAAAGAAAAAAGATGGGAATGGAATGTGACTCAGTGTAAAGGCCCTGTGTTCAATCCCCACTAAAACACACACCCACCCACACACACACACACACACACACACACACACACATCAGTAGTTTTTGGTATTACCCATAAATGAACTTTGCTGTCCTTCACACCTACTTTAGATTTGGAAGTGACCCTACACTCACAGTGTAATCTAAATTCATTTGCTACCAAAGGATTCCTTAGTCTGGTACCTGGAGAACAACAGCCTGGTAAGGTTAGGACAAAGGTGATATTAAAAAATTAAAAGCAGGTTGGCTTGTAGCCTAGTGGTAGAATGCTTGCTTAGTATGCATGAAGCCCTAGCACTATAAACAAACAAAAAGACATACCTACATAATTGTTCAAGTTGATAAAATTATTCTTAGTTTAAAATTTTTCAAGCCAGGCTGGACTTTGTGGTGCATGCCTATACTATCAGCACTCTGAAGGCTGAGGCAGGAGAACTGCCAAGAGTTCAAGGCCAGCCTGGGTTACACAGTGAATTCAAGACTATACTGGACTATGCAGTGATATTCTGTCTCAAAACAAAACAACCAATTTTTTTTAAAGTTAGGTTCCCAAGAGCTTTTTTTTTTTTTTTTTTTTTTGCCTTTTTCCTTTTTCTCGGTACCGGGGATTGAACTCCCGACTGCCTGCTTGCAAGGCAGGCGCTTATGCCGCTATGCTAAATCCCCAGCCCCCTTCCCAAGAGCTTTTTTTGAAAAATGTTTATTACTACTATCTTCAGATTCTTGCCCAAGAGTCAGCTGCATTCGTCATTTGAATAATTGTGTCATGTTAGGCTCTCTGTTAAGCACTAAAGACTCTGAGGTGCATTAAGACATGACTTTTTCTTTTTTTGCTACTAGGGATTGAACCCAGGGCCATGTACATGCTAAGTATGAACTTTATCACTGAGCTACACCTCTGGCCCAAAGGAAACAACTTTTGCCAGAGGAACCACTTAAAAAATTTCCCAGAATTATTTTCACTATCCTATTTCCCCCACATCCTTTAAAAGGTTGATTAATCTGCTTGCTAGTGAGACTTTTTCCTTGTGTCTCCTGAAAGACATTCATCTAACCCTGGCTCTCCCCAGATCTCAACACAGCTAAATTCTACTGCTAATTCTCAATTGTTCTCTACTTAATGCCTATGAATTCCACCTCCCAATAAGATTATTAGTAACTGTAGGATATGAATGTTCTATTAGTTCTTTTTTGTTTGTTTCTTTGTTTTGTTTTGTCTTTTTCTTTTTTTTTTTTTTATCGGTACCGGGGATCGAACTCACGACTGCCTGCTTGCAAGGCAGGCGCTTATGCCGCTGAGCTAAATCTCCAGCCCCTTTGTTTTGTTTTTTGAGAGTAGGTGTTACTATGTAGGCTGGACTTGATCTCACTATGTGGTTCAGGCTGGTATTCAACTCATAGCAATCCTCCTGCTTCAGCCTCCTGAGTGCTCATATTTCAAGTACGTACCACCATATCTGGCTTTTACTTCATTTTCTGTTTCCATAGTGCCAGCCACTTTGCCATCTTTCTTTTTCATTATTTATGATGATTATGAATGAAAATTGTAAGCCTACACATGAAACAGAGTTCAGCTTAGCCCTCTATGTCAGTTTTATCTCAGGTAGATTTCTAGCAAATGGCACTTTCTCGTACCTATCATGTGATTCACTTAGGAAATTTCCTTTTTGCCTTTCAATTTTCCTTTTCCACAGTGTTGACATTGAATACAAGATCAGTGAATTCTGCATGGAAAAATACAAGTTCTATTTTTTCATTTGATCTTGAAAGAACTTGAATCAAGTTGGAAACCACTTTAGAAGCGGACAAGGCAGCTCCTAACATACCTGCAACTCAACAGCCTTGCAGGAGGAGAGCAAAAAGGATTTTGCCCTCATATTATCCTAAAGGGGAGATCTGTTTCTCAACCTAGCTTGAATGGAGGGAGGCAGTATAGTGCCTATTAATTCTACAAGGATCCCCACACTGGAAAAATATCCTGATCTCTCTGAAATCACAGAACTGAGGATCTCTTTTTCTCATAGAATACCACAGCTGTTATTTTTGATTCTGCAGTGTCACCATGGAAGCTTTGAGACTATCCTCACACTGAAGTATGGCTGGTGAAGTCACAGATGGCTCAGGAGTGACATCTGTATCACTGATATTTGTACTTACACCTGAACACTCCCATTTACTCGCAGTATTAGAAAAATGTTAAAGAAATAGAATACATATATAGAAATAGAATATATGTGTATACAGGATACATATAAAGAAATAGAATACATATATCTCTACCTGTAAATACCTGCACATCTGTCGGTGAATGAGACCTTCCCAAAGGCAGGAAGCAGCCTGTCCCTATGGCAGAATTGGTGAAAAGTAGTAGGCTCGTGGCTATTTATAGACTTTAAATTGGCTAGTGCTATATATAATGAATACTTGGCCAATCTCATTTTTCCGAGAGTTTGAGGTAAAGTAAAGGAGATACCAAAAAGAAAAAAAAGTATAATGAAAAAAGGTAATGAAAGGTTCAGGTCATTGCTACAGTTTTAAAAATAACATTACATTTTTTTATAACTGTAGGTACCTGGAAAATTTCTCATGGAGAATTAGATGAAGCAGGATTCTGTTTTGAAAAGGGACTGGGATAACATGAACTGCTGAAGTCTGGGTGTGGAAGTGAAGAGGATTATCTGAATACTGTTTACTGATTTTATTTGACTTCAAGGGTGTTCTCCGGTGTCACTGCTGCTCAGATGCCAAAATGTCTAAGAGCTATGGGTGGAACATGGCATCATCAAGGGAAACTGGTTCGTGGGGCAGAGGACACAAGGGGCCTTCACAGATGAACTCCGAGAGTAATGACACAGAAGCACTTCTGGGTCTGCCTGTGCTGCACCCCTTTTTCTGGGAAGAAGAAAGGCCTTCTACCAAAATAGCAGACAGAACTCTCATCTGAAATGAGGGCGGACACGAGCCACTGCCCAACACGCAGGCAAGAGGAGGATACACTGCTGTCTGAGGCAGAGCTGTATGTGGGATCTCAGCCCCACAGAGTGTAGACGAAGGAGGCATCAGCACAGCCTGCACTGGCACTTCGAGATGGCTCTGGCACCTCACCTTCAGAGCCTCCACGTTGGACACGTTTACCTGTCAGCCCCTCTTCCTTGCCCCATTCTGGTTACTCTGATTCTAAAACCCTCCCAGGAGGGTCTTTCCAGGGTGTTAAGAGTCACGGAGATTTTACTAGGCAACTAGAGAAACTGCAAACTTCTCATCACAGAAGAGCACAATCTGCCCTCTCTTTCTTCCACGGTTTCCTCACCTGTGAAATGGGAATAACAGCCTTGTCGCCTGCACACAGGGAAAGTGCTGCGCTGGATGGAAACGGCGATAAAAACCCAAAGCATTGTCCTTGTGGACGTTGATGCTATTGTTATGACATCCTGTAGCTCCCAATCACCTTAAACAACAAAGTATCTGCTACACGTGCTTTAAAAGTCACAGCCTGCTGAGGATGGCTGCATGAAAGCTAGTTAAAACAACAAATCCCGGAGCCCGGATCCGACGCCACTCAGTCGGAAGCTGTGAGTAACAAGCCAGGAGACCTAGATTTTTAACAAGCTCCCGGCCCCTGCTGGGATGCGCGGTCCGCCAGGTCCGGGTGACCCGCATTTTTCCCCTTCCATGCACAGAGCCGTGCAACCCGGTTTGGAGGAACCGATGTGAGGCATAGACCACTTCCCGCACTTTTCAAACTTGACCCGTGGAGATGGGTTATAAGAGATAGACAAACTGGAGCTTTAGAGGCGTTCACGCCCCGGCGCACCCCAGAGAGGGTCCCCAAGGGCAGGCTGCAAGGCCAGGACTCACCTACGATGATCCCGCAGGCGCTGACCAATCCGATCTCCTTCTTCAGGGCCACCCCGCCCCCTCCGGAGTCGGCCCCGGGTCCGGCCTGGGACTCGCCCCCCGCAGGGTGGTTCTTCTCGGCGTTGCTGCGGTGCCTCGCTCCTTTTTCCATCTTTCTCAGTCGGGTTGCAGCCTCCAAATGCAACCTGCCTCTCTCTCAGCGCGTAAATATTAGGATGCAGGCAGAGAGAAGACTTTTCAGATTTAAATGCCCTTTTCCAAAATCGGGAACCACGCCTGACCCCTAACCAGACGAGCGGATAAAAGGGAAAACTGAAAATATTCCTACGAGGCTTCCTTGTCACCTGTGCTTACCAATGCGGACCGTGTCGCTTGAGGACATGTATATTAAGAGTACAAATACAGCAGTCTCGCGGGTCCGGCTGGAATTCTCCGGATCCAAAGGGTTCCTTGAAACCAGGATGGCTCTGGTCCGTGCAAAAAGACAGCCTGGATTTCCCCGCAGCTCTCGGGGATTGCCTTGGCCTCCCCTTGGTCCTTTCGTTAGGGGAGCATAAAAGTAGTTTTCGCTAACTGAGATGGGGAAAGGGCAATCCTCAGGTGCTTTCTTCTGGTGCAGAAAAACAAAGCCGCGGACCCGGCCGGGTGGCTCTAGGTCTGGTTCCCACCTGCTGAGGTTGGCTTCCCCTGCCCAGCTCGGCTTCCGCTTCTCCAGAGCTGCTCTTCCTCCTCGCCGGCTTCTCGCCCTCGCGCTCGGGTCGATCTCCCGGCTCACAGCGCGTGGGGCTGCATCGCTCCGGGCTGCAGGAAAGCGGCTCCTCCGCCCGCGAACGCCTTCCCTTTTAGCCAGGGTTTTATTTGCTGACCAGGCTCCGCCCCCACCTCCTCCATTCTGAGTCCCCTCTCCTCCTCCTCCTCCTCCTCCTCCTCCGCAATTTAAATATTAGCACAGAGCCCCCCGCCCATCGCCGAGAAAATGGATTAAAACCTTTCTCTTTATAATAATCGCTTTATCCTTATACCGAAGTGGAAATAAAAATCCTTCCACATTCACCTCTCCCAGAGAACTCCTTAGCTAATATTGCATTACAGATCGCGCAGTATTTGTGAGCTTTAGGAAGCAGGGAACAGTTGTGCACTGACTTTTAATGTCATCAGAAATAAACTAGGCTATGTTTTATTTACGTATGGATTATTTGAGGATACAGGAGAGAAGGTTGTAGGGAATCATCTTAAACCATTTCTCGAAAATAGGGGGAATCCACAAGGCGGGCCCGAAGATGGAAAGAATTAATAATAATGGCAGAATAATAATAATAATAATAATAATAATAATAATAATAATAATAATGGCAAAGAGTTTCATTTAGTGGCACAGTGAGCTATGAAGACTGAAGAGGTGCTAGGTTCACTGTCCATTGACCTTATTTAGAGTTGACTTGACGAGGGGGGAAGACTACTCTGTCCCTGGTTCACAACTTGGCATCCATATTTTTGCATCTATGCTACTTGGAATGAGATGGGAGGAATGACCAGCACTACAATGCTCAGAAAGCAGATTTACTGGTGTTAAGAGATACTTCTAGGCTGGAGATGTTGCCTCACATGTGGAAGGGCCTGGATTCCATTCCAGTAACGTACCTGGAAAACAAGACAACTAACACGGTACCTTATTGGTATGGTACCAGGGTTGGGGATTTAGCTCTATGATGGAAGCACCTGCCTGGTATGGTACCTCCTCTTCCCTGAAGAATTTCACCCAGAAACTGTTGCTTTTCCACAAGAGCAGTGCTTTTTCTAATTGTAAAGTACTTTGAAAGAAAGAAAAAACTGGCGCAATATAGCAGAGACAACCTCACAAGTTTAAAGTAATTTTGAAACTTTAAAATAAATTATTTACTGATTTGTGTGTTTGCGATACACAATAAACACATTCACTGTGGGAAATTAGTGCACATACATATCATGTCTTGATCCTCTTTACTTACGTGTCCCCTCCGCTACCTTCAATATTATTGACTATTATGCAATTTTTATTTATTTCAAAATGGATCTGAAAAAATAAGATTTTCCAAACTGATCACAAACTACTGAAATTTAGCCTCACTTTATGGAAAAGGTTCGAAAAGATTTGGGGTTTTAAGGCAAATAAATACTTAATTCTCAATGGCATTGGCTGAACCAAATGCAAAAGCATTTCGAATGGGGTAAAGTCCAATCAGCAGTCTTCTTTTCAGTTTGCTCCTTGATTACTCAGCAAAGCTTAAGAGGTTTCAAAGGTTGAGATTTCAGCCCCTTCTCCTTCTTCTGGTTCAAGGTATAATAAATTGAAAACCTCAGCAAAATAAATAAATAAAAGTAGAGGTTGGTGTGTAAGGAATTTTCAACAAAAAGAACAGACATGGCAGGGAATATATAGCACAAAACTCTGTAGGAGGGAATGAGTCCTGGAAAATGAAAAAATTTTGAATTGCCTTTACTGACAGCCTTAGAAAACAGAGGGAAAATTTGATGGATTCATTTAAACAATCTAATTTGAAGACTTCTGCTCATATACCAATATCAAAGGATAAAACAAATTGTCTCAAATATGAGTTCTTTCGTAATGTTTTGTGGTGCTAATTTAAATGGTTTAAATGGTTTTACCATGGAATAAAATGTGACTGATGAAATTGAGGTCTCTCACTAAAATGAGTGCAAATTGACAATCCAGTAAGCTTTAGTCCTCTCAGGTTATGAATTGGGATGCTGAGGGCAAATATTGAATCAAATATATTCTTTGGATATAGTATGCACCCAACTGGCAAGGGTGAGTTGTTGAAGATTATTATAGAAATATTATAATATTTCTATTTTTTTAACACTTGGAATTTACAAATGTCTTATGGCAGTCTATAAATGGTACAATGTAAAGGCCAGGAAAGCAATCCCTCCCTCCCTCCAAAGGGACCATTACTCACATTATATTCCTCTCTTTAGGCTGGGATCTTTTGTAACATAAACTCTAACGGTGTCATCTGATTAATATTGAACACAAGGCAGAAAAAAGCATTAGAGTAAATATATCTAGAAAATGATTAATCAAAGCTTATTAAATTTTGAATACTGAATTCTTTTTACTTTGAGACATAGTCTTGCTAAATTGACCAGATTGGGCTTCTGCCTCAGTCTCCCACAGAGTGCTGGGATTACAGGCATCTGTCACCATGTCCTGCAGTCCTGTTCTTTTTTATCCATACTTCTGTTCTACATTTGCCTTTATGTTTTTGTTTTGGTTTTTTTGGTGCTGGGGATTGGACTCACAACCTCATACTTGCCAGGTAGCACTTGTGCCACTGAGTTAAACCCCAGCCCCATGCTTTTTGTTTTTGTTTTTGGTACCAGGGATTGAACTCATGACCTTGTGCTTGCCAGGCAGGCACTTATGCCACTGAGCCAAATCCCTGGCTCTCCCTTTTTTAAAATTTTACATTACATTTAAAATTTTTCTTATTTTGCTTTACATTTAAATTGTGCTTGCAGCTGGGCATGGTGGTCCACATCTATAATCCCAGCACTTGGGAGGCTGAGACAGGTGGATCTCTGTGAGTTCAAGGCCAAGCTGGGCTACATAGTGAACCCAAGGCAAGACTCTCTCAAAAATAAATAAATAAATAAATATTTTAAAATCAAATTGTGCTTTACAGTTTACAACTTTTCTGAACAATACATTAATTTTCCTCCCTCATCAAGTATCTTCAATAGACAAAGTAGTTATTCTAAAGATTTTTAAAAATTTTTGTGGCACTTGGCATCAAATTCACAGCCTTCCACATGTCACACAGGAGTTCTATCACTGAGCTTAACCCCATCCCTTATCTTAAAGGCTTGAAAGATTACAGTGCTAAAAGGCTCAAAGAAGTGTATTACCTGAGGTCAAAAGCCAGATATTTAATCTACTAAGCATATAGGACATCAGTGGTTTACACTGAATGTTTTTCCGAGGCTATTATAGGTAATGTTGATGGTTCAATTTTTCTCCTGAAAGAGAAGACTTTTGTTGTTTTGTTATTGTTTTTGTTTTTTGAAACAGGGTCTTACTATGTAGCCCAGGCTGGCCTCAAACTCATGGTGATCCTATTGCCTCTGCTTCCCAAATGCTGGAACCACAGGTGTACACCACCATACTTGGCAAGAAAATTTTGATCAAGCCCCCAGCTCCCGCCATATGTTATTGAGTTGATGTCATAACTGAACCTTTTAGAGGTTCACTTGATGTCAGCACTTTACATCTGCTCAGTGAGCCCCACAAGACTTAATCCAGGTCCCCCCACATTTGCACCCTCTTCACATAATCTGTGTCTTGGCCAGCCGTTTCCCAGCTACTTAGCATAACTGTTTCCAGCTTCTGAGAGACTGTTCTCATTATTTTGTATGCTTAACATGGGGAGAAATCCATCCTTTTAACCAGAAAAAGGGTGGGTGGGTTGTTTTCCTACAGGCACAGTGTGGACGTAAGTCTGTGTGTGGCTGACACCTACTGTACAAAAAGGGAGATGGCATGGGAAAGTGCTGCTTGTAACAACGAAATAAAACCAGTCACGTTCTATATTCCCGTTCCCAAACAGCACATACCGTGTGTTAATGCAAAAGAACAGAGCACAGAGTCGTCTACTACATTGCAGTTTTACTTCTGGGGCCAGTGAACAGGACTCCATTTTTGCTTTCTGTAACAAAATTGTGACATGTGAGGTCATTCCTAAAGGACCCAAACCTCTCTCTGGAGTCTCCAGCTCACACAACCTCTGCTCTTCTCTGTGTACCCAGCTAAAGTAAAAGGAAAGCCTCCTTTACATGGAAGTCCATGGCCGATTAGATAGCAGCTTCCTGCGCCAGGGAATCTAGGAGACTTTAGACAGCCTGCAGAAGGAAATGAGTGAGAAAAGGGGAAGGTGAACAAAAGGAAAGGCTAAAACAGGTCAGAGTGAAAGGGATCAAACAAAGACACTCAGTAAATCCTTTACAACCTGCCTGTGCCTTCTGGACACATTCATAAGTTCAAAGGAAGTTTGATCTTCTAGGGTTTATACAATCCTAAGAATCTGGATGGAGCAGACCCTATTTTGTTATGATAGTCAATTAATTCATGCTCTTCTGGAGATAATGATGGATCCCTGCTCTGACACTGCAGACAAAATGTCAGCACATTATCCCTGTCTGCTGCACTTGGCCGAATTCCACGGAGTCAGCCCAGAACTAGTGGGAAAGAAAGAATGATGCATTCCTCACACCAGTCCTCACCCCCTTACCTCCTCCGCTGGGCCCCATCTTTCGTGGGGTCTTCATGTTCTTCTGAGAATTTCGGTGATCGGGTTCTGAGTACTTAATACAAAACTTTCATTCTTAATTGTTTTTTACTAAATTTCCCCAAGATGACGGCTCACTCTTTTAAGCTACAGATGACAAGTTCTTCAAGGGCAAAGACTTGCTTTCTCCACTATTGCTTCTGCCAGTACCTAAAACAGTGTCTGATACTCAGTAAATAAGAATGAATGATAAGTAGTGATATACATTACGCATAATAAGCAAAAATAACTAACTTTTGATGTGCTAAAAAACTATAGTAAGATGCCCGTAAGATGTTAGTGCCTAGAACAAGCCTGGGTTATAGAAAGAGGAGGAAACATGATCAATGTTTTGACTTAGAAGATTACTGCAAGTGGACCATAGTCATCAAGTAGGCCCTCAGCAGAACCCAGGAATCCCACCACAGTCCTGTGGTCAACTCACACTTCCACTTACCACCTTCTCTCTTAAAAACTACAAATCTCTTTTCCCACATCTTTACTTCTGCAACCAAATACAGTGGGTTCACACCTTGGTGAGTGCAAAGCTAAGAAGAACAAGCAGGAAATAAAAGAATGAAGAAAGTTTTATTATTGTGTGCAGCAAGTAAGGAGAACCCTGGGAT
Organism: Cavia porcellus; assembly: GCF_034190915.1. NCBI lineage: Eukaryota > Metazoa > Chordata > Mammalia > Rodentia > Caviidae > Cavia > Cavia porcellus. The sequence goes on along the minus strand of NW_026947509.1, from coordinate 22,108,984 downwards.
CCTTTGTAAGTGATTCTCCTTACCAACACTGCATGAGGATTCTCTGGAGGACTAACTCATGCCTGTGTAGGAAAGCACGGGGGGGGGGGGGCATGTATCAGAGATCACATGTTTCCAAGGAAAGATGGGGCTGAGGATATAGCTCAGGGCTGGGGTATTTATCTAGTCATATGTGAGGCCAGGAGTTCATGCATCTACTGCCAAAAAACAATAACAGCAAAAAGAAATGTGGTAGACACATCCCTAGGTATCCTCAGTTAAGGTTATAGATCACAGGTTTGAAAAGGATGCTAAATAGAAACACTTCCAGGCATGTTCAGTTCAGGATCATAATGAGTCAAATTTTTTCTAGGTGTGGCCCACACACCTGTAATCCCAGCACTCTGAAAGGCTGAGGCAGGAGGATCATAATGTAAGCCCAGCCTGGGTAACCCTGTCTCAAAATGAAAACTAAAGAAGGCTGGGAATGTAGCTCAGCTCAAAGGCCCTGGGTTTAATCCCCAATATCAAAACAAACAAACCAAGTAAGAGTTCCCTTGACTCTGCATTTCTTTCCACCCAGCTGCTCTGCTCTCATGTCCCCTTACTCACTTCCACGCATGTGTGGGTCTATTACATGAGAGATTGTATCCCCACTACCTTACAGAAGTCATGCTTGGCAAGGGTCCCCCAGGACCACAATATGGCCCAGTCCATACATCACTCCAGTGCCTCACTCTTACTGATCTTTTTGTTTTCTTTTCTTTTCTTTTTTTTTGTCTTTTTCCCTTTTTATCGGTACCAGGGATCGAACTCACGACTGCCTGCTTGCAAGGCAGGCGCTTATGCCGCTGAGCTAAATCCCCAGTCCCTACTCTTACTGATCTTGCAGCAGCATGTGGCCATTTAATTAGCTCAGGGAGCTCATTCTCGGACTTTCCTCAATCCCATCAGCCTCTAGGATTCTGGTTGACTCTTCTCCTTTTTCTGACTATTCTCTCTTCTCTATCTTCCTTTACAACCGGGGTGATCTCAACCAATCCTATTGATATAGGGGAACGAAACTCCTGACTTACTGTATATTTGGTATGAGTTCATGTAAAACTGAAGAATGAATTTTAGGAACAATGGAGGTGAAGAACAGAAATACTTATTGAGAGAAAGAAAGCTTCTGTCAGGGAGAGACAGAAGGGGTCCCGAGTGGGTTGGTTGTATTTTTAAGGGATTTTTATAGAGTAAAACCATGAGGTGAGGTGGGCCTAAAGTGGGGAAAACTGGGAACTTGCAAGGCAGATGGGCATGAGGTGGGACAGAGTATAGTCAACCAATAAGTTTAATTGTTCAGGAAAAATTGACCAAACTGGGGGCAAATGGGGAAGCGACTTGTATAGCAAGTGAGCATTTTTTAAGGATCAGTGACTTTGTATAGGGGGTTATGATGGTGACTCCTGGCTTTTCAAGGTGATCAATACCCAGTCCCTAAGGTTTATACTTAAGAGTGTGGTTGCATTTGTTTTGCCTTCTGTCTTGAGATCTGGCCCACAGAAAGAGGGGTGTTTCTCCTCCAAGGTCACAAGATCTTTGGCCCTCTGTGCTGGCTTCTTCAAGGGCCTAGCCCTGTCTGACTCCTATAATATTTCCAAGTAGCTCAACCACCTGTAACACTATGATTTTTTTTTTTTTTTTTTTTTGGTCTTTTTGAGACAAGGTTTCACTATGCAGTTCAGGTTGGCCTTGACCTCACTTGGTAGCCCAGGCTGGTCTCGAACTCTCAACGATCCTCCTGCCTCAGCCTCCCAAGTGCTGGGATTACAGGTGTGTGCCACCATGTCCAGATCCCTGTGTTCTGTACAGTGGTAGTTCCCAAATTTATAGAACTAGTCTCATCTCTCACAAAAACTCTAGAGTCAGCTATGTAACTACCTAATTTATTTCTCTGCATGTTTAATAAGCTCCTCAAATTTATTATACCCCTAAAAGAGAGTATATTTCCCCCTCCAAACTTGGTCTTTCCCTGATTTTCTCTCCTCATTTTAGTGATCGGTTCCAGTCGCTGGATGTGGTGGTGCACATCTGTAGATCCCAGCATGCCACTGAGGTGGGAGCATCAAGAGCTTGAGGCCAGCCTAAGCTACATATCCAGCCTGTAGTAGGGATTGGGTTAATGGCTCCTTCTGGCTTACTCAAGGTGATGCATACCTATTTAGAATATCAATCCCTGATATTTATCCTTATGGTATGGTTGAACTTGTTTTGTCTTTTGCCTTGAGATCTAGCCCACAGAGGAGGTGTCTGTCTCCAAGGTTGCAAGATATCTGGTCTTCTGCACTGTTCCTTTGAGAGCCTGGCCCTGTCTGACTGCCTGTCATATTTCTAATTAACTCAGCTACCTATAACAAGACCATCTTAAAAAGGAAAAAAAATTCTAATCTTCAAAGGTAGACTTTACACTCCATCCTTCCAGGCCATGCATCTAAGAATATAATAAGTGTGGGCCTAGACTAGCCTTAAACTCCTAGTGATCCTCCTGTCTCAATCTCCTGAGTGCTGAGATGACAGATGTGTGCCACTATGCCTGGTTACAAAGTTGTGAAGGAACACAAAAGTTCAGTTGGGTGAAAACTTATGGACTCAGACACTTGAAACTTTTGAAAGACTATAGTTGGGAGATCAGTAGACTATAAAATTCATGGTAAACCTGACATTATGGTACATGCATGTAATCCCAGAATTTGGAAGAGTTAAGTGTAAATTTGAGGCCAGTTTTGGCCACAAAGTAAGTTCAAGGCCAGCCTGAACTGCAGAGTGAAACCTTGTCTCAAAAAGACAGAAAAAAATCCATGGCAAGAGACTGTGGTCTTTTTAGGAAACTTCAAGTACTACATAATTTATCAGACTAATAGAGAAACAAATTCTTTTTTATTGTTTTGTTTTGTTTCATTTTTGTTTTTTTGGAGGCAAAGTCTCACAGGCTAGCCTTGAAAACTCACAGTGGCCTCAAACGCACAGCCTCCTGACTCAGCCTCCCAGATGCTGGAATTACCAGTGTGTGCTACTACACCTGGCTAGAAAGGTTTATTCCAGCTCATAGCTTCAGAAGTTTCAGCCTATGCCCAGATGGCTGCAACATTTCTGGGCATATGGTAAGGCAGAATAGCATGGCAGAGGAAATCTGCTCAGTTCATAGCTGACAGGAAGCAAAAAGAGAGAGCCTGGGAGGAAAGGGTGGGAGGCAAGAATGTATCCAGGGTCACATCTCCATCATCCTCTACCTTCAGTTAGGGCCAGCTTCCTCTTTCCATCACCTCTCAGCAATGCCATTAAATTACGTTCTCACTTGTGGATTAAGCCATGATAAAGCTGGAGCCTTTGTGATGCAATTATAGACCCAAAGCCTGTCAGTACCCCAGGCTTCAGCACAATGATCCTTCTGGGGGGACACTTTGGACCCAAGCCTGAACGTGGGGTGTGTGGAATTCGTGTCCTCAAACATTCGGGCCATGATAGTCTTTGGGCCATGCTTACTCTTCTAGAATCTGAGCTAACATGATGGCCAAAGACTGTCTGCCTCCAAGGACTTCAAGAACCTTAGAAACAAATACTTTCAACTACTTTCTCTTTCTCTCTGGAGTCCAAGTTCATCTTAGTTACCTGGGCTAACCAAAAAAGGCTCACTGGGCTTTTGAGAAAGGCCATGGCATGCAAGCCAGAGATGACAATGTCGTGGCCAATGCAGGGAGCAGAAGACGTCCCTGAGTTCCAAGAATAGAGGACATTGCTTACCTGAAACACAAATGGCAATGCCAAAGAACAATAGGAAACTTTTAGACTTGAAAACATGGAAATAGGGCTGGGGATTTAGCTCGGTGTTATAAGCACCTACCTGGTACATGCATGTAATCCCAGAATTTGGGGGCTGGGGATTTAGCTCAGCGGCATAAGCGCCTGCCTTGCAAGCAGGCAGTCGTGAGTTCGATCCCTGGTACCGATAAAAAGAAAAAAGACAAAAAAAAAAAAATCATCTCGATAATCCCAAAATTTGGGAGAATTAAGTGTAAATTTGAGGCCAGTTTTGGCCACAAAGTAAGTTCAAGGCCAGCCTGAACTGCAGAGTGAAACCTTGGGGGAGAACAGGGAAAAGAAACAACATGTTGAGGTCATGAGTTCAGTACCAAAAATAAAAAACAAAACAAACAAACAAATAAAAGCCATGGGAATAGAAGTTAGAATGTTCAGTGAGAAGACAAATGTTGAGAAATCTGAAAAGTAAGTTTAATAAAAGTTAAGAGATTTGACTGGGGATACAGTTTTGTGGCAGAGCACCTGTCTAAATGTTTGGAGCTGAGTTCAATCCCTAGCACTATAAAATAAATAAGTCAGTAAATAAAAATAGACAAAATACAAAGTAATACTAGCACTTTGGGAGGCCGAGGCAGGAGAACTGTAATTCAAACCTAGACTAGAAAACAGCTATTTAACAAGATCTGTTTGAAAAATCAAAAAATTAAAAAAGAGGCTGGGGATGTAGCTCAGTCCTGCAATATAATCCCCAGTAATGCCAAAAATAGAAGTAAAAAGTAAAAGGAGCGACAGAGACAGAGATGGGGTGGGGGTAGGAGAGAGAGAGGAGGAAGAGGAGGAGAAAAGAGAAAATACAATAACCAAAGAAATAATCCAAATAATGCAAGAAATTGTCCTGGAACTGAGGGTGAGTAAGCTCAAATAGCACACGGAATGGCTGGTATAATAGATAAAAAAGCAAGTCCCACAAAGCATGTCACCGGAAAGTCTGTAACACAGAGGATCCCTAGGGAATGAGAAGGGTATAGAAGGTGGCCCTGAGCTGGGTGGTTTCACTTTCCACTGTTTCAATCACTTGCAGTGAGTGAGGGTATGTACAATGAGATGTGTTGAGAGACCATGTTCATATTCATTTTATAGTATATTGCTATAATCCTTCTTTTTACTAGTTATTGTTAACCTCTCATTGTGTCAATTTACTTTTATTTTTATTTATTTATTTATTGCAATTATGGGGATTAAAAACAGCACTTTTATGCCAAGCTACATCCCCATATCTTATTTTATTTTATTTATTTATTTTGGTACCGGGAATCAAACCTATGACCTTGTGGTTGCCAGGCAGAAGCTTATGCCACTGAACTAAATCCCTGGACCCTACCTTATTTTATTTTTGAGAGAGCATCTGGCTAAATCACTAAATTGCCCAGGCTGGGTGTTGGGATTACAGGCATATGCCACTGCAGCTGCGTAACGACTGTTCCTGAAAACATGCTGTTTCTTTTCCCTGTTCTCCCCCCAGTTTGTGCGTAATTGAAGGGTTTTTGATCATGTCCTTTTTTCTTCTTTTTTTTGTGTGGTAAATACTAGGTTATAGTAGTCTGCCCTTATCTGTGTCTTCAAAATTCTAAAGGAAAATGTTTTTCAAATTAGAAAATTATACATACCTGTTATGCTTTGGGTGTAGATGTCCCCCACAAAGCCTCATACAGTCATAGCTGGGACTTTTTCAGAGGTGGCTGAATCTAGAGTGTGTGACTGATTCCTGGTACAACGCTGGGAGTAAGGGAGAGTGATTACTGAATCAGTTTACTGATTGGTTTGGCGTCACCCTAATCTCAGTAGCCTGGATACAAAATAAGGGACAGAAATAGATTTGTCTTGTCCCTTGCTTGCTTTGCTAACTTTTGCCTGCCATGAACTGTTTCTCCTCTGTGATGCTTGTCTGCCAAGCCACCCTGCTTTGGAGCCAGCTGATTATGGACAGACACCTCTACAAACTCTGAGCTAAATAAAACCTTTCCTCATTTAACTTTCGGTGTTGGGTATTTGTATTATCCACAAGAAAAGTAATAAACACAATACCTGAAATATCAATCAAGTGTAGATATAGAATAAAATCCCTTTCAAAACGTGAGATGTCAAATTTACCTTCTGTTATCAGTTAAAAACTGGTGGTCACTTAGCACCAGCTGAATTAAATTGAGCATGGTGTTGAGTGTAGATGGCCCACCTGAGGAAAGCTGCCAGAATAAAAGGAGACATGGAGAGGAAGAGTGAGGTGTTGTGGGTTCTCCTAAGTGTTGCTGTTTGGAGCCACTGGTTCTCCTGGAGGAGTTGGTCATGGCTAGCTTCCCTGATATTAATTCAGCTATTATCATCGGAGGAGCTCAGGACCTTGTCACTGAGAGTGACTGCAGTTCACTTTGGGGAAGACCGGGTCCTTACGTTGAGCATTGCTTTCTGGCTCTTGAAGGGAAGATGTCTGCAGTTTAATCTCCCAGAAAAAGTTGTCACACTGACTTCCTGGCGTGTACTCTGTTGTTCTCATTGTCAGAGAAGATCAGGACTTCATTGTCACTGCGGATGGTAGTGGTTTTTTTCAGGACAGCCCCAGTCCTTATTTTGAGTGTGACTTCTCAGCTCTAGTATAGAACCTTCAACCTACTAGCACAGCTCCTTCACCTCGCTGGCATAGACTTTTCTAGCTTTCACTGCTGACCTTTGAGCCTTCCCAGCTCAGATCCATAAGATACTGGCATGAGTCCTTGTCTTGGGCTCTAGACCTCCAGTTTGATTTGTAGGAGCCATTGTCATGGACTCTAGGTTTTCAGTTACACTCATACAGGACACTGCTGTGGGATCTAGCCTCTTGGCTGAATATTCTGAGTCTTTAGTGTTGTGGATAGATTTCTTGCACATTCTTGTATTTAACTCCAAGTGACCATCATAAAATATTATAAATTCTGTGTCCTGTATATAATTATTCTCCCTGCAATCATTGTCTACAGCACCTTCCTTTGTGTGTTTTTATGGAAAGCTGGAGAGTGACAATCACCCAGATAAGGGAAAGTAAAGAGGAAAAACCTGGGTTCAGGAGCAAGGTCTCCCAAACCAGACCATGAAGGAGAATTCCAGGGTGAGGGCAAGTGGGCAGGCAGCCTACACAGCTACCCTCCAGAGGCAGAGGAGAATGGAGGAGTCTAGAGAATGTCATCCAGAAAGCAAAACACAGCTGAAGGTCACTTGGGGTTTGTCAACTGAAAACATGTTATTCAAGGCCTGGATGTATGTTTTTATTAAATAAGTTAAAAAGAACACAGTGGCAGTTAACAGAAAACCAAGCAAATAAAAATATGAGGCAAATATTAGCTTCACGATAAGGTTTGGAAGCCAGGCATGGTAGCACACACATGTAATCCAAGCAATTGGAAGACTGAGGGAGGAGGATTTTAAATTTGAGTTCAGCCAAGATAACACAAGTGGCTGCTGATATTGTCACCCAGAAAGAATGCTTACAGGAGAACATGGGACTCAACCTAAGGCCCTGGATGGACCAGTTGCATTAGTCAATTGTCTGGTACTATGGCAAAATACTTGAGATGATCAGTTTAAAAGGAGGAAATGTTTATTTTTGCTCATGGTTTTAGAGAGTTTAGTCTCTGGTCACTTGGTGCTGTTGCCCTTGGCCTGTGGCAGCATAGAGCACTGTAGCCAGGCACCAGACAGCTGCTCACTTCATGGATCCTAGAAATCAGAGAGGGGGGACTGGGGTTCCAATGTCACTTTCAACAGCAAACCTGGGATCTGACCCACTAGCCTCACCTGCAGTTCTACTACTCCCAACAGCAACATTGGTGAGGGACCAATTCGTGGGCCTTTGAGGGCATTCAAGACCCAAACTCCAGCACCAGTCATTGGGCTTAGGCCAAACTCTCAGTTTCTCTTCCTGCTGTGTTTCAGCCACGACCACAGCACCGTGCTCCTGATCATCCGTGCTGGAAACTGTAACTGCCTCCCCCTTCCTTTTCTTTGGTGCCCAGGGTCTGGCTGGTTACCAAGTTCCATTGGTTGTACCTCTGAAATTGTTCCCAGCTGCCTTTTTCTTCCCCTCCCATAGATGTTTCCCTATTCCAGAACTATTCATCACCTGCCCCACTGTAAAACATACCAGATAATCTTGCTGTGACCTCAGGTCTCTAAACTTGGCTCCCAGAGTTATGTTTTGTTGTTGTTTGATTTTTATTTATTTTATTTATTTATTTATTTATTTTTGTACCAGAAATTGAACTCAACCTCTGTTGGGCTCAGGCGCTCAACATACCATACCCAATCCGGGACTAAGGACCACACCAGCTTCCGCAATGCGCTATGTCCCTCTTTAAATTAGCCAACCCGTGCGCACCCCGTGCTCACTCCGTACTCTGTGGCAACTCCTGATTGGCCACAGCTGGATATAGTAGCCAGAGCCTGCGTCCCATTCCCGCTTCCTCGTGGCAGCCTGTGATTGGTCACGGCCAAATATATAAACCAGAGCCCGAGTAAATAAAGCAGCAGTTAAGTGTCGCCCACAAGAGCGTCTCCTGTTTCATTGGGGCTGCGCTGGTCAAACCTCGTGCTTGCCAGGCAAACTCTTGTGCCACTGAACTAAATCACTGGTCCCCAAGAGTTATGCTTTATTTCTATAAAGCATAACTGTTTCACGTTTCTGTCTTGTTTAAAAGCTTTTGATAGCTCCTCTTTGAATAAAGCAGTAGTCCCCAAGACTGGCCGGATAGCATCACAATCACCTGAAGAATTTGAAAGTAGACTTCTTCTGGGTATAGTGGTACACACCTGTAATCCAAGCACTTGGGAGGCTGAGACAGGAAGATTGCCACAAATTTAAGGCCAGCTTGATTTACATAGCAGGTCTCTGCCTTAAAATAAATAAATAAATAAATATGTCCCCCATAAAACAAATAAAATTTCAAAAATTAAAAGTAAAGACAAGACATAAAAACTGGACCTGAAAGTTGGTCTATGTCCTTAAGTTCTATGTAGGAGTAAGACATTCTGGCAAGGGCTGGGGATGTAGCTCGGTTCTTACCTGGTGCATGCCAGCCCCTGAGTGTGATCCTCAGCACAGCAAGGAAAAAAAGGGAAAGAAAGAAAGGAGAAAGATCATTCTGAAGTGTTACTGCACACAGGGTGAAAATAGCTAACAATTACATACTGTATATTTCAAAAACCTGAAACGTTTGATTTCATCATTTCCTGTCTAACATGATCTAGGACCAGGGATAGGATAGGTAGAATTTCTCTGTATGAAAGAATTTTAAAAGTTTTGAGCATGAAGAAATGGTAAAGCCAGGGGTGGTGGTAAATGCTTATAATCTCAAGACTGAAGAGGCTGAAGCAGGAGAATTTTAAGCGCAAGATCAGCCTGGAAAACTTAGTGAGACTGTCTAAAAAGAAAAAGAAAAAAAATTTTTTTTGAGACAGGGTCTCACAATGTAATTCAGGGTAGCCTTGAAATCACAGCAATCTTTCTTCCTCAGCCTCCGGGGTCCTGGGATTATAGGCATTCATCACCAAACCCTGCAAGAAAAAGAAATTTGAAAAGATAAAGCTAAAGAAATGATAAATTTTTGAAGAGATATATTTATCCTGGCTTAAGCATCACAGAATGTTTACATGTTCCAGAACATCGGGTATACCCGATGTTTTATTTTAAATAAACTAGTTGCTTAAATAAAACTAGTTGTTTTAACTTTAAAACAACTAGTACATAACTAGAGATAGACTTTCTCCTGTGGTACCCTCTGATGGCAACTTCCTGCAATCACCCCCCTAATCTTCATTTTAACCCACAAAATTCTCACTGAAACTTAACAGATGTGCCCTCTGCCTGAGGGAACTACTAGTTTAGAAATAAAGTCTAAATCCCTACACAGAGACTTCCACTCATCCCTCAGGCTTTGTCCAACAACATCTTGTTGTTCCTCTCCTTGTCCCATCCTTGCTTCCCTTCAGCCACCCTGGACCTCCCCATGCTTCCTCTTCTAACCTGCCTGGCAGCAGAAGGCTTCTGCCCATCACTCTAGGATGAGACTGTTGGGAGCCGTGGAACCTGGAAATTGGCCACACGTGCAAGGCTGGAGCATGGCCATTCTAAGGACAAAGAGCACCCCGGGGCAGCCACCTGAAGAAGCTGAAGCCCAGAGAACACCTGGCCCCAAAACAATCTAAACAGTGGGTTGCTAGGACAACAGGGTGTCTAGTGATAACCTTCTTGGTGGCAGAGTCCTGAGACAGTGCAGGACATCACAGCAAGAGACAGGCTTGTGTGGGTGCGTCTCTGTGTGTGTTCTCATCTTTCTCTTTTCTTAGTCACGAAGATCCAATCATGGGGGTTTCACACTAATGATCTTTTCTATTCCTTATCACCTGTCAAAGGCCTCATCCCTAAATACCACAGCTGGATTAAATTTGCATTTTTTTTTTTTTTGGCTTTTTCGTTTTTATCGGTACCAGGGATCGAACTCACGACTGCCTGCTTGCAAGGCAGGCGCTTATGCCGCTGAGCTAAACCCCCAGCCCCAAATTTGCATTTTTTTAATCCTTTATAAAAAGGACAAAATTTTCACACCTAATGCCTTGGGAGATACTTAAACATTATTCAAACCATAGCGCTGGCTGTGCATTCATCACATTTAAGAAACCATTGCCAGGGAGTTGGGACTAGGGATTTAGTTCAGTGGCATAAGTACCTGCCTTGCAAGCAGGTAGTCATGAGTTTGATCCCTGGTACTGATAAAAAGGAAAGACAATTAAAAAAAAAAAAAGAAAGAAAGAAACCATTGCTGGGCTGGGGATTTAGCTCAGTGGCATAAGTGCCTGCCTTGCAACCTTGTAGTCGTGAGTTCAATCCCTGGTACCGGTAAAAGAAAGAAACCATTGCCAAAATTAGTGTCATAAAGATTCTTCCTTTACATTTTCTATTAAAAGTTTATAGTTTAAAAAAAAAATCTGGGCATGGTGACTCACGCCTGTAATCCCAGCACTCAGGAGGCTGAGACAGGAGGATCATTGTGAGTTTGAGACTAGTCTGGGCTACAAAGTGAGCTCGAGGCCAGCCTGAACTGCAGACCCTGTCTCAAAAAGACAGTAAAAAATAAAAAGTTTTATAGTTTTTGCTCTTACACCTAGATTTTTTATCTATTTTGAATTGTGTTTTGTACATGGTATAAAGGGTAAACTTTATTCTTTTGCATGTGAACATAGTTTCCTCAGTACTTTTTTTTTTTTTGAGACAAAGTCTTGCTACGGAGTTCAGATTGGCTTCCGGATTACTATGTAGTGCAGGCTGGCCTCAAACTCAGGATAATCCTCCTGCCTCAACCTCCTAAATCCTGGGATTACATGTGTGCACCACTACACCCAGCTCCCAGTACTATTTCTTGAGATTAGGCTTTCCCTGGTTCAATAGTCTTGGCATCCTTGTTGAAAATCAATCAACTAGGGCTGGAGATTTAGCTCAGTGGCCCAGGTGCTTGCCTGATAAGTGTGAGGTTTTGAGTTCGATGCCTGGTATGAAAGAAAGAAAGAAAATCAATTGATCATAAACATAGCATTTATTTCTGGATTTTCAGTTCTATTCAAGTGATCAATATGTCTATTTTTTTTTTTTTTTTTTTTTTTGGTACCAGGGATCGAACTCACGACCTCACACTTGCCAGGCAGGCACGTATGCCATTGTGCTAAATCCCTGACCCCAATATGTCTATTCTTAATGTTCATAGTACATTATTTGGCTACAGTAGATTTGTAGTAAAGTTTTGACATTGGAAAATGCAGGTCCCTTGTTTTCCTTCTGAAAGACTGTTTTGGCTACTCTGGTTCCCTTCAAATTGCACATGAATTTTAAAATGGGGTTTTCAATTTTTGCAAAGAAAACAAGCAAAACAAAAACAAAACCTCCCACAGTTGGCATTCTGATAGGGATTGCTTGATTCTGTATATTGCTTTGGTTAGTATTAGCAATATTATATAATTTTCCATGTAGAAGTCTTGCTTTTTTTTTTTTTTTTGCTTAGTATACTCAAGCCCCTGGGCTCAATGTCTATAGTAGTAGACTGTCCAAAAAAAGACATCTTACACTTCTTAGTTAAAATTGTTCCTAAATACTTTCTTCTTTCAATGCTCTTGTATAGAGAATTGTTCTCTTTTCTTCTTTGGTTCCCCCCCCCCGCCCATCCTTTTTGAGGATAGGTCTCCTTACATAGATCAGGCTAGTCTTGGATTACCAATTGCTGGGATTACAGGCATGTGTCATCAACCCTGGACAATGGACTAATTTCTATAGCTAATTTATTTTTGGCAAAGACAATTTCCCTGAGGAAAGATGATAATTTCAACACATGGTGCCGGAACAGTTGGATATCTATATGTAAAACATACATACACAAACTTTAATCCATTCCTCGCTTCATATACAAAAATTAACCCAAATTGAAATACATACCTAATTGTAAATTCAAAATTATGAATGTACATTTCTAGAATTTTTCTTTTATAGGGGGGGTACCAGGGATTGAACTCACAACCTTGTGCTTGCCAGGGAGGTGCTTGTGCCACTGAGCTAAACCCCCAGCCCCTTTCTTTTATTCTCTCTCTCTGTTTTTACATTTCTAGAAATTTCAAGAAACTTTGTAGAAGAAGATATGAGAAAAAATCTTTGTGATCTTGAACTAAGCAAACATTATCTTAGAAGTGATGTTGGAAGCATGTTCCACTAAAAAATAAATTGGTAAGTGAGATTTCACAAAAAAAGAAAACTCACTTGCCTGGCAGGCAATTACTCCTGCTGAGCTAAATCCCCAGCTCAAAATTTGCTCTTTGAAGAGGCCAAAAAGCTACAGGCTGAAGAAAAATATGTATCTATGAATTTTGCTTATAAGTTATTTCTGTTTTTTTGCAAATGTATTTTTGGGACAGATTTCTAGAAATAGGACTGTTAGATTAAAGATAACTATGTATGTAACTTTCCTAGATATTTCCATTTGCACTGCAGAGCAGTTGTACCATGTGATACTCTCACATATTGTGTGAGGGCTCATTTCATAGTATATTATGAAATATTTGGATATCTGTCAACCTAATGGATGAAACTCTTTGATGGAAGTTTGTATGTATGTGTTTTTTCCCTTTGATACAGGGTTTCTCCATATACTTCAGGCTGGTCTTGACCTCACATGTATCCCAAACTGGCCTTGAACTCCAATCCAGGTGATCCTCCTGTGTCAGCCTTCCAAGTGCTGGGATTATAGGTGTATACCACCACATCCAGCAAAGGCATTTTTCTTTTGTATGTTTTTTAAAAATTGTAAGTAAGGTAGAATATATCCCCAGGCCATTTTAAACCTTTTTTGTTTTTAAATGAATAGTGGTTCATACCTTTTTTTGTTTAAATTTCTGTAAAGTTGTTGGCTTTCTTTTTTGAAAAGCCCTTTGTAGACAGGTATAGTAATACATCCTTGTAATCCCAGCATTTCAGGAGGCTAAAGCAGAATCACAAGTATGAATCTAGCTTGGACTATTTAGCAGTTTAGGAAGATCTTGTCCGTTTTTTGAGACAGAATTTTGCAACAGTTCAGGCTTGCCTTGAACTCACCATGGTAGCCCAGCTGGCCTCAAAATGGCAGGGATCCTCCTGCCTCAGCTTTTTCAATGGCTGGGATTACAGGTGTATGCCACCATGCCCAGCTACAATTTTAAAAAATAATAATAGTGAAGTGCTGAGAGTATAGCTAAGTGCAAAGGTTCTGGGTTCAACCCTTAGTACCACAAAACAAACAAAAATGAAAGAAAGTCTCTTTGCATTTTAAAACCTATTACCTCTTTATTATTTAAATTGATGATTTCCCAATTTGTCACTTAGTTTCAAACTTCATCAGTAGTGAGTTCTGTGTGTCTGTACCTGTGTCCATGCAAAAGTTTTAAAACATTTTGGGGATAGGCATTAGGAATTAGACTCAGGACCTCATGTATGCTAAATATACACTGCATAGTGAGTTCAGGGCCACACAGCAATACTGTCTCAAACAAAACAAAACAAAAATTAACTTCCCTTTCCCACTGAATCCCATACCTTTTACTCTGGGCTTTCGGTTGTGTTTCATTACATGTATGTTTTGTTTCTTGTGGGATGTTTTGCTTTTTGGAGACTAGCAGCTTTTTATTATGCCACAGAAGAGATTACCAATATGCCAAAAAAAAAAAAAAAAGCCATTCTTTTCACTAAGATTTTTTTGTTTCAGAACATTTATTTTCCATGTGTTATATATAAACATTTAATGGGTTTATTATTGTAGTTTTCTTTTTCTTTTTCTTTCTTTTTTGGTACGGGGGATCGAACTCACGACCTTGAGCTTGCCAGGAAAGTGCTTATGCCACTGAGCTAAATCACTGGCCCCATTACTGTGGTTTTCAAATAAATGAATAAATATTATTACATTTCTTGCTTTTATTGACAACACATAAATGCTGACCAATAAAATCCACATAGCGAAAAGCTCGTTGAGGGTTCTTTAACAATTTTTAAAATGGAAAGGACTCCTGAGAGTTGAGAACTACTGCTCCATGGATTCCTCAGGAAGTTTGTGGTTACATTTTTTGTCAGTATTCTTTATACTTGAGCACGAAAGGATATGAAATTCTTGAATCACATTTCCCTTTTTGTACAATCTTTTTTTTTTTTTTTTAAATACTTGGAGTTGAACCTGGGCCCTTTGAAATTTTATTTTATTTTATTTTGTATTTTGGAATGGTTTTGCTAAGTGGCTAAATTGCAGGCTAGATTTGAGTTTGCAGTTCTCCCGCCTCAGCCTCTGCACGCTGGACGGGATTACAGGTGCTCTCTTGAAAATGTCCCATTAACATAATGTGCAGCTTTGGAGAAATCTGATGTCAAGCTCATTCTCTCTCCCTTATAAATGACTAGTACTTTTTCTTTTGTTTCATTTTGTTTTTTGAGGCAGGGGCTCGCATATACTTTGGGGTGGCCTTGAACTCACTGTGTAACCCAGGCTGTCCTCCAGCTCACTGTGATCCTCCTGCCTCAGCCTCCCAAGTGTTGGGATTACAGGCATGAACCACCACACACACTAGACTAGTACTTTTTATCTGGATACATAAAGAATTTTTCTTTACCTTTAAAATCCAACCATTTTCCTGAAAAACGCCTTGGTTTGACTATGTTGGTTTTTCCTGGTTGGTTTTTTCCTTATCCATTTCAGTGTAGAGTCACAGAACTCAAGATTTTTTGGTTTTGTTTTTAGAGCTGAGGTCTGGCTTTGTTGTCCAAATATTATATAAAAATGTACCAGAAACTCCCAATTCTTGGGCTTTAGCATCCCACGTACCTGTGACTACAAGAAATGGCTTCTGCATCAATCTTTTTTAATTTCTGCAAAACTTTTTTTTTTTTGTACCAGTCATTGAACTGGTGACCTCGCGCTTGCCAAGCAGGCGCTTATGCTGCTGAGCTAAATCCCCAGCTCAAATTTCCCCAAAATTTTTGAAAAATAATTTGTTAAATATTTGTTTTAATGCTTTGCGTTAGTTTTCTTTGGAGTACGGAATGTGTATGTAAATTCTCTCATTTGTTTTTTATATTTACAAAGCTTTTGTCTTTCGTTACTTCTTTTTTAAGTCTCTGGGAGGCTGAGGCAGGAAGATAGAGCTGGAGTTTAAAGCCAATCTGGGTTAGGAGAGTACATGTTTCAATAAAAGGAAGGTAAGGGGCCAGGGATTTAGCTCAGTGGCATAAGCAAGCACCTCTGCCTAGCAAGCACAAGGTCATGAGTTTGATACCTGGTACCACACACACACACAAAAAAAAGGAAGGTGGAGAGGGGAAGTAAAAGTAAAAAGAATTAAGGTATGTTATAAACATATACCAACGCCTCACAATGAATGAAATCATGTGCTACAAGCATGGACCAATTAAGAGTTAAAAAATGAATACGAAAAATCTTTCATCTCATAAAAGTTTAAATATTTCTCCCTGAATTGAGTTCTCTTCATGTCCAACTGTTTTGTCTATACTGGAGTTCACTATTCCTGACTTACGCTGCTAACAGCATTCCTGTTTTCCTGCATTTTAAAGTACGCATAAGGTTTACTTCTACATTTGCTTTGTAACCCTGTTTTGTAGCATTTTCTGGTCCTCTGTAGGAACATCATTAGGTTTACTGTCATCTTTCTGCTTCTGTACTAACACGTATGAGGCTAGATCACAATTATTTATTCCCAACCCCTAGAACGCGGTGAACTTTGCTGAGCAGCCAGGCTCGCGCACTTCCCATAAGTGAGATCTAGACTTTAGAACTTCATGGCGGGCCCCGCCCCCACGTTTACCGCCGACCTGAGCCCCGCCCACTGCCCTGCGCCGCTCAAGGTGCGGGCCCCGCCCCCGCCTCGCGCTAGTCCCGCTGGCCACGCCCTCCCTTGCCTATCCCGGGGCGCTGGGCGGAGTATTTATTTTCCCGCCATTCCTTCTCTTCTTGAGGAAAACTGGATGTTTAGGTGAGGTCTGAAGTATTTTGGGACTCTAGTGGCCACCCTGGTAGGGAAGGTAGCTAGGAAATGGGAAATTTGAACTGCTGATTATCTTCATCCCTTTAACTGAGGCGAGTTTTGCCCTCGCTTGGCAGGCGATGCCGCCCCTCCGCCTGTGCTTAAACTGCGATTCCTGCCCTCAGCGAGTCGGGGGTTCTCCAGACTTCCGACGCCCTGGTGGGAAGTTGGTGCATCCTGGGCAGCACACACAGATCAGAAGCTCCTGGCCGTGTGGGTTGTCTTTGTGTCAAAACTGTTTATTCTGTAACTGTTTTTGGTCTTTTGAAAAGGGCCTCGCTATGCAGTTCAGGCAGGCCTTGGGCTCCCTTTTGTAGCCCAGGCTGGTCTCGAACTTGCAATCATCCTCTTGCCTCGGCCTCCCGAGTGCTGGGATTAGCTACGTGTGCCACCATGCTCAGCAACTACTGAGTAATTTTTACTGTAAATCTTGCCTTTTGTGACAAAATCATTAAAGTGGTGAAGAGTAGACTGCATTAATTTAGCAAACCTCTTCACAATACAGTTTTTGGGGGGACTTGAGGATCCTTGCCTACCATGTGGGAAAAAATTTTTTAAAAGACTTAGTAGGGGAAAAGTTACCTTCTGTTTTATTTTTCCAATTAACGTTGAAGGAAATCAGATGAATGACTATTATATCCTTAGACAGCATAGTCATTAAGCATACTATAGCTCACTTACATATTTTTATATCAATTTATTTGTTTAAAAATCCACAGTAATGTTTACTTACTTAAGTACTTAATAAGTTATATGAAATTGGTGTTGGCAGAATATATACGATGTATGGTTGTCCATGTCTAACATAAAGGCTATTTAATGGGAGAGGAAGGACTTTACAATGGGAGTCATGAGACTGGGATTCTAATCCCAGAATTATCACTATCCGTGGAATTTTGATGCTCTTTAAGAGACATTCAGATACATCTTTTAAAGAAATAATACTGGACAAAAGGAAACGATTTTCAAATACATCAAACCAAAATACCTGTTTGAAGCCAGAGATTTAGCTTAGCAGCATACGTGCCTACCTTGCAGGCACGCAGTTGTGAGTTCGATCCCCAGTACAAAAAAAAATAAAAATAAAAATAAACACAAAGTACCTGTTTCAGTACAGTGCTTTGCACAAAAATGGTTCTGGTTTGCACTTGTACTGCAAGTGACAACACACTGCCATTTGTAATTCTATCACTTTTTTCTTTCTTGTTATATTTAATAGGAAGACAATTTGCCAATTTATAAATTTCTTCCTTGAATCACATTACTACTTTGAGAAAAATACTAAAGTAAATGATTGATAAAGCTTTAACATAAACACATACTTTAGCACCCACCAAAGTAAATGATTTTCAAGGTCCATCCCAGATGTATGATTTTGAGTTTCTGCAGAATTGATGTATAAGCTGAGACCATATTATCATTGACCAAACCCTATTTTCTTTACGTAAAATTTCTGGTTCACTGACTCCTTTCTTCTACTCTTGATGTATTACAGAAAACTTAAGAACAAGTTTGTTTTTCTAATTACAAATTGGTACCTGAATTAAACCAGAAAATTTGGAAAATTAAAAAAGTAAAAGCAACACAACTAAATCTTTTTAAAAAGTTTCAACAGTCTATGTATCTATAGAGATATATATGTATATATATGTAGATGTAAATATATAGAGACATATAGTATATATGTATTCTGTGCCATATACAGTGGTTCCTCGGTTCATGAACACTTGTTTGCAAATAATTTGGTTTGCAAGCATAACATCTGGCAAAATATTTTGTTTGTAAATTATATCAAGTAACAAACACAGCCATGGCCATCTTTCCCATACAAACATAAATGTGGCCATCTTTTCCAAAACTAGAACAAATTAAGTTCATGAACTGAGATATATAGATATATAGATATTGCCATATACTTGTGCATATTATATATATTAGCATAGCATACTGAAGTCTACTTTTTCTCATTTTATGTGTACTTCTATACAACTAATTGGAATGTTCACAATGATGTGCCCACATCCCAATAAAATATCAGAAACTAAGCAAACAATTTTATATAGATTTTTGAACAGCTATAATTATATGATGCCTGCCTCATTCTTACTCATTCTCTTTTATCTGTTCCAGAATGGATTGGTTTCACTGCAACCAGTGTTTTCAAAAAGATGGGACCCATTTCTTTGTCACCAGCTGTGGCCATATTTTCTGTAAAAAATGTGTGACTATGGGTGGGTAATTTGTTTTCAGATTCAGTCAAAGATGTTTTTTTTGGTTTTTTTTCCACGCACAACTTATGAGGATAGTCAAAAATGTTTGTAACCTAGATTCAGCTTTTAACCATTTCTCTGACTTAGGAAAAAAATCACATGGTAGGCCAGTAGTAGTGTGGCTACCTTGGAAAACTATCAATTTTGGAAACTGGAATCCATTAATAAAAAACAGTGTTAAATGATTTAGCAAATCTGTTACTTGAATACCAAAAGGTACTCATCAGTATTTTTAAGTCTGTGGTACAAAAGGCCATGATGGGTCAGAAGTGATGATGGTGGCATAATGATGATGGTGTCACAAGCCTGTAATTCCAGCCCTTTAGGAGGATGAGGCAGTAGGATCACTGTGAGTTCAAGGCCAGTCTGGCCTACATAATGAATTAAAGGCCAACCTGAACTAAATAGTGAGACCGTGTCTCAAGAAAACAAAACAAATAAAATTCACACACACACACAAAAGTATTTTTGCTTGTACCAAGCCCTAGGTGGTAATTATTAGTGTAGCTATTTTAAAAATGTGGAAACTAACTCAGAGAAGCACTAATGTGACCAAACTCTTGTAACTATTCAGCCTTAGAAGACTTGGGGGCTGGGGATTTAGCTCAGCAGCATAAGTGCCTTCCTTGCAAGTGTGTGGTTGTGAGTTCGATCCCTGGTACCGAAAAAGACAAAAAGAAGACTTGAGTTTAAGATTGGTTTCATTTTGTTTGTGGTGCTGGGATGCCAGGCATGAGGGTACATGATTGTAACCTCAGCACTTGGGTGGCTGAAGCAGGAAGATCTGGAGTTGGAGGCCAGCCTGGACTATATAGAGAGTTCAGAGAAAACAGAAATACAAGGGCCTGGAGAGTAGATATGGTGTTATGTACCTATACTCTAGCTACTTAGGAGGCTCAGGTAGGAGAGTTCAGGGCCAGGTTGGGCAATATAGTGAGACCCTGTTTAAAAAAACAAAATGAAATAAAACAAAAAAAATCAAACAAAAAACACCTAGGAAGCTAGGCATTGTTGTACGCCTATTATCCCAGTACCCTGGAAGCTGAAGCAAGATTATGGCCACAGTTTTAGACCACCCTAGGCTACATAGTGAGTTCAAGCCTAGATGCTGGGGATATAGCTTAGCAGCACAACAGTTGGCAAGTGTGAGATCCTAAGTTCGATTCCCAGTTACAAAAGCAAAAACACACCAGCCTGCAACTGCGGGGTCCGGTCTCAAAAGCAAAACAAATCCCAAGGTATGTAGTTATGCAAATTCCCAGAAAACTCAGGGTACTATGCTTTGGTAAGGGAATATTTCACAGAAGAGGTGCCATTGGAATATTGTTTTGGATAATAAAGTAGAGTTTGCCAAATGAATAAGGCAGGGAAGACGATTCCAGTTTCAGACAACAGCGTGTATAAAAACATATGCTATTATGAAACCATGGGAGAGATGGGCACAGTGGCGTACTCCTATAATCCTAGCACTCAAGAGGCTGAGGCAGACGGATCCCAAATTCAAGCCTAGCGTGGGCAATTTAGCTACTTAGCAAAACCCTGTCTCAAAAAAGGGTTAGAGTAGCTCAGTGCTAAGCCGTGGGTTTAGTCATACTACAGCATAACAAAATCAAACTGCAGTGCATAGTTGAGATTGTTAAATATAAAGAGTAAAGAAATAGTAAAAGGTGAGGCTAAAGAAGTAGGCAGTAGCACTAGACTAAAGATCCTAAACTTTATCCTGTAGGGAATCAAGATCGGTGGAAGTTTGTTGTTGTTTTTCTTAAATAAATTAATTGTACTTGCTAGCTCACACTGGGAGCAATATGGAACTGACTGGGAAAAACCTTTACTCCTCAAAGAAAAACATATAGTTTAGCTAGCTTCTGTAGAAGCTTTTTTCCTCTGTGTCTATCTCATGACTCTTTTAAATTATCTGCTAATGTAATAAAGCATTTCACTATGGTAACAGCAGCTCACCTTTTTTTTTTTTTTTTTTTTTTTTGGTGTTTTTGAAACAGGGTCTCACTGTATAGTTTAGTTTGGTCTCGAATTTGCAATGATCCTCCTGCTTCAGCTTCCCAAGTGCTGGGATTACAACAGGCAAGCACCACCACGCCTAGTTCAGCAACTCACTTTTTTTTTTGGTACTAGGGATTGCCTCCCACTTACCAGGCAAGTGCTTGAGTGCTGAGCTAAATCCCCAGCCCAGCAGCAGCTCACTTTTAAGTGCTGTGTCTCTGTGAAGCATAAGTTATATGATATTTTCCCCTTCCATGGCATGTGTCTTCGTCAGTAACCAGCACTACTACTAAAATTTCCTTGACAAGGAAAGATGAGGAATTTTATGTTTGCTCCTTTGAGACTGGAGTAACTGGAAACTAAGAGCATTTAGTCAAGGTCTAAGAATATTAATAAAGTGAGAAGAGGAAGGAATAACTGCTGAATTTCTTATAATTCACCAGTGTGTGCTTGCTGACATGTAGCTAAGATTTAAAAACAGTGATTTAAAGTTAACATTACTGTGATGTAGAGGATGAGGGAAGAAGAAAGGAAGAACTTGAATAGTTCAGAAAGAAAGAAAGAAAAAAGAGATAAGAGATAGGACTTTGGTGATGGTACTCAAAACTTCAACCAGAGCAACCAGGCAAGAGAAATAAAAGAGATACAAATAGGAAAGGAAGAAGTCAAACTATTGTTACTTGGAGATGATGTGATTTTTTTTACATAGAACACCCCAAAAAACTTCACCAGAAGACTCTTGGAACACCTTAGAACAATAAACATAGGTATGCTGGTGCATTCCTCTGATCTCAGCCCTCTGGGAGGCCGAAGTAAGAGGAATGCAAATTCAGGCCCCACCTCAGCAAGTAAGAGACTTAGTGAGACCTTGTTTCAAAATTTAAAAAAAAAATTGCTTTTAAAAGCTAGTGATGTAGTTCAGTGCAAAAGCCTTGGGAATTCCCCAGTACTACCAAAACAACAATTACAACTAAACCTTTAAAATGAAACAAATAGGGGCTGGGGATTTAGCTCAGCGGCATAAACGCCTGCCTTGCAAGCAGGCAGTCGTGGGTTCGATCCCTGGTACCGATAAAAAAACGAAAAAGACAAAAAAAAAAAAAAAAAAAAAAAAAGAAACAAATAAAACACAGAATCCTAATAAATTCAGTATATGGAAGGGCATAAAATCAATAGGATTCTTGTGTACCAGTAATGAAATCACCAAGAAAGAAATAGAAGTGTCTCATTCATGGTAGCTTAAAAAAATTAAATATTTGGGAATTAACCTAACCAAGGAAGTGAAAGAACCCTATAATGAAAACTATAGTACTCTGAAGAATAATTGAAGAGAACATTAGAAAATAGACATCCTTGTTCTTGGGAAGACAAACTGAAATTTTAGAATTGGCCATATTACTAAAAATGATAAGTAGATTTAATGCAATTCCAATAAAAATACCTACAGTATTTATCACAGAACTAGAAATAAATTGTAAAATTTACGTAGAACTGGAAGAGACACAGAATAGCCCAATCAGTCCTGAGGAAAAAAGCAAAGTAGGAGGCATTATAATCCCAGATTTGAAGTTACATTGCAAAG
Organism: Cavia porcellus; assembly: GCF_034190915.1. Lineage (NCBI taxonomy): Eukaryota > Metazoa > Chordata > Mammalia > Rodentia > Caviidae > Cavia > Cavia porcellus. The sequence continues at coordinate 22,086,730 of NW_026947509.1, read as the reverse complement.
CTACAGAAATAAAAATAGCATGGGAATAAAATTTTTAAATATGTTATGCTGATCGATAGAATAGAATTGAGAATGCAGAAACAACTCTATATACTTTCAGGCATCTCATCTTTGACAGAGGTCCTGAAACCTATGCTGGAGAAAATAAAACCTCTTTAAGAAATGGTACTGGTTCTCCAATGCAGAAGAATGAATCTATACTCATTTCTCTCACATTGTGCTAAAATCAAAATGGATCATAGCTTAGATATAAAAATAAATGCTAAATCTGTTGGAAGATAAAATAAGAACAGCCAAGCATGGTGGCACATGCCTGTAATTCTAGCACTCCGGAGGTTGAAGCAGGATTGTTGCGAGTTCAAGACCAGCCTGGGTTACAAAGTGAGCTCAAGGCCAGCCTGAACTGCATAGAAGACCATGTCTCAAAAAGACAAAAATAAATAAATAAATAAAACTCTTGGAGACATAGCCATAAACTTTCTGAACAAACCCAAGTTGCACAAGAAATAACCAAGAATCAACCAATGGGATTATATCAAATTTGAAAGCTGCTATACAACAATGAAACAGTGAATAGAGTAAAAAGACAATCTACAGTATGGGACAAATATTTGCCGGTTACTCCTTAGAGGACTAGTATCCAGGATATAGAAAGAACTAAAAAAATTAGAACCTTCCCAAATAAAAGACCTGGTCAAAAATGAGTATCATAATTACTTTCCCAACACCCACAATTTAAAGGAGGAAAAGTTTATTTTGGCTCACAGTAGTTAAGAGGCGTTAGTTCACAGTCTGCGTGCTTCAAGGCAGGGCAGCATGCAGGAGACAGATTGCTTGTGGCATGGCAGGTAGGAAGAGAGAAGGATCAAGTGAGAAGAAGAGACAGACCTTTCTAAATCACACCCTTCGTGACCCACTTCCTCTAACCAGATTTACGCCCCAAGTCACACTGAGCTATAAACTCACTGTTGAACTAATCAACTGATGAGTATCATACTCATGATTCATCACCTCCCCAAATCCCCACTTACGAGTGCATGAGGCTTTGGGGAACACCTAGGTAGAAACCATAACAATGAGTAATTCAAATGAGTAGGCACTTCTCAAAAAAAAAAATGTGCAAATGACAAATAAGTACATGAAATAATGTTCAGCATCTTCAGCCATTACAGAAATGCAAATCAAAACAACTCTTAAAATTCCATCTTACTCCAGTGAGAATAACGTTATCAAAGACTCAAAAAAAATTTTTTTGGCAAGGTTGTAAGGAAAAAGAGAGCTTCCTACATTGTTACTAGGAATATAAATTAGGACAACCAACATGGAAACTGGAACCCTCAAAAAACTAAAAATAGAAATTGCATTTGACCTAGATATTCGTCTTCTAAGTATCTTTCTAAAACAGTTAAAGTCATCACATTACAATGTGTGCATACCCATGTTTGCAGCAGCGTAATTCACACTAGCTAAATTATGGAAATAACTTGTATGCCCATCAACAAATGAGTAAAAGAAAGTATGAGTCGAATGTGGTAGTGCATGCCTGTAATTGTAGCACTTGGGAGGCTGAGGCAGGAGGATCTCTTTGAGTTCAAGGCTAGCTTTGGCTACATTGTAAGTTCAAAACTAGCCAAAATTACCTAACAAGACCCTGTCTTTGAGGCTGGGGATTTTACTCAGTGGCATAAGCGCCTGCCTTGCAAGTGTGCAGTCGTGAGTTCGATCCCTGGTACTGATAAAAAAGAAAAAGACAAAAAAAAAAAAAAAAAAAGACCCTGTGTGAGGGGGATATATGTACAATGGAGTACTACCTAGCTGTAAAGAAGGACAAATTTGAATCATTTGTAGGAAAATGGGTGGATTTTGAAATCATAATGTCTAGTGAAATAAATCAGACACAGGAGGAAAAATGCTGCATAGTTTCTCTTACATGAGAAACCTAGAATGTAAATAATTTTTTTCAGAATGTAAATAGTTTCAAAAGCAAAATAGAAGAGAGGTGGTAGGAAACTGGTAGATTTTGTGGAGATGAGAAGAGAATGTAGGAAAGAGGGAAAAGGAGAGGGGAGGAGAGGAAGTAAAAATGATCAAGATGCAACATACAATATGCATACTAATTCCCCATGATTGTGATTACTATGCACTGTAAAGAGCATCAAAAAAAATCACTGATTCTCTTGTACCTTTACCAGTAGCTTTGTAAATGTACTCCAGCACTCCTGTTGGGTGTTTAGAATTGTCCCTCCCGACTCATAAAAGAAACCCAGAAATTCTTTTAAAAAGATGGAAGCCGGGCCTTGTGGCTCATGCCTGTAATCCCAGCACTCATGAGGCCAAGGAAGGAGGATCGAGGATCATTGAGAGTTCGAGACCAGCCTGGGCTACAATGTAAATTGAAGGCCAGTTTGATCTGTATAGTGAAACCCTGTCTCAAATAGATAAATAAGTAGACAGGGAGTTTAAGGCCGGGGATTTAGCTCAAGAGCACAATCCTTGCCTGGCAAGGAGAGGTCATGAGTTCAATACGTGGTACCAAAAAGAAAAAGATGAGTTGATGTAAAGTGTGAAATCCTTACTTATACTTCAACCTAGTAGTTTGAAACTGATTTAGAGACCAGAGTCTAAGTTGATGTTCTTTTATAACAATAATATTCTAACTTTAGGAAAAATCCTTTTTTTCCCTTCCTGTCTACTTGACTATTACTGTGTACTTTAGGAAAATTTTAATCTTACACTGAAGAAAACCAAACTTTTTTTACTCTTCTCCCAGAAAAATGTACCATTTGTGGAACTCCTTGCAAGCATCTGGCTCTATCTGACAATGTAAGTTTTCCCCTTACCAATTTTATCTCATTCCTGGCCTGTAGGAAACATACACAAATTATATATGATGTTTTTTTTTAAAAGATATTGTAGAATATATCTATAATCCCAGCATTTTGAGGCTGAAATATGATGATTGAAATCCATGTTTGCAGCAGCATAATTCACACAAGATAAATTATGCAAATAACTTGTATGCCCATCAATGGATGAATGGGTAAAAGAACGTGTGAGCTAGGCTGGGGATTTAGCTCACTGGAGTAAGCACCTGCCTGGCAAGTATGAGGTTGTGAATTTGATCTCTGGTACAAAAGAAAAGAAAAGAAACTGTGAGCCAGATGTGGTAGCACGTGCCTGTAATCCCAGAACTCGGAAGGCTGAGCAGGGAGGATCCCTGCAAGTTTTTGTAGCCAGCCTGGGCTACAAAGCTCAAGCAACTTAGTGAAACCCTATCTCAAAGAACAAATAAATAAAATAAATTTTAAAAGAGTTGGGGATATAGTGTGAAGGCCCTGAGTTCAATCCTTAGAACCTGTATGATGATGATGATGATGATGATAGTTTAAAAAAAAGAAACAGAGGGGTGGGGGTTTAAAAAAAAAATTGCAGGTAGTGATTGTAGAAAGAAAATTAATCTTATTTCATTTTAGTATCACTATTTTATTTCATTTCACTGTAGACATTTTCACTGTGTATCTTAATTCTCTTTGTAGTTGAAACCTCAGGAAAAGATGTTCTTCAAAAGCCCTGTGGAGACAGCTTTGCAGTATTTCAGTCATATCTCTCAGGTATGTGAAACAAAAGTTAAAGAAATATGACTTTACAAGCAAATTCTAGTTGTATCTTATTCCTTTATCAAAAGTTTCTTTAGGCTGTGTTTGTACATAAGTGAGAGAAACTACTCTTATTTCCCTTCTTCCTTGATGATGCCAGTCTCAACCAGTTAATTATGTAGTTAAACTTCATCGAGTACTTCTCAGTTGCAGTGATAATTAACAACTAAAGGATGGCCTAAGGAGCTTTATCATCTTTCTCTGCACCCTCTGAGTATTACCTGCAGATTGCATGACCCTGCAAACACTGGATGTGGTATTTTAACTCTTAATCTTTTGCTTACAGATTCAAGTTCATTAAAGTATGTCTTCTTCTTCTTCTCCTCCTCCTTCTTTTTGAGGCAAGGTCTTACTACATAGTACAGACTAGCCTTGAACTCAAGGTGATCCTCCTGCCTAGCCTCCAGAGTGCTGAGATTGCAGGTGTGTGCAACCATGCCTCACATTTGTTCTTCATTTTTTTTTATTTTCAAGTTTTACTTTGTAGTGATTTTATTTTATTTATTTTTTGGTATCGGGGATGGAACTTATGAACTCGCACTCACCAGGCAGGCGCTTGTGTTGCTGAGCTAAATCCTGGGTTCCAGTACTGTTTAACTCTTAGAATTCACAACTGGTTGCCTAAATTTTACACAGTATTTGTATTTTCCTGATGACTCACATATTGGTAAACCTTTGAGTTGGCAGGAACAGTAGGAATGCAGAAGTAGAGAGAAGGCAGAGCAATCATGTGAAAGAATTCCTACCTTGTAAACACTTTTGTTTTTTCTTTCCATTCTCTAGTTCTCTGCTGAAATTATTTTATAGCCTCCTGAGATTCCTATCTTGGCATATGTCTTGAGCTTTTATTACTTATTTTTTTCCTTACTCTTCCTCTCCATTTTGTTTTCAATGCTGTGGTCAAACCCAGGGCATTGAACATGCTAAACCAGCCCTCTACCACTGAACTACATCCCAGTAGTTCTTATTTTTTATGAGTGTACCTTTTCCAAACAGAAAAATGATACTTAGTCATTTTCTCATTGATGATAGCAGATTGATCTATCTACTGATCTGTCTATCTTTATCTATCTATCTATCTATCTATCTATCTATCTATCTATCTATCTATTTTCCCCTCTAGACCTTAACCCTGGAGTTAGAATAAGGGTAATTAAAGGTTAGGCTGCATCTTGTCTTTAGCTGCTTAAGTGAGCCATCATATTTGAGATACTATCTATGTTCAACATTTTGAAAAGATAAAATCCAGCTGATACTCAAAGAGAAATATTTTAAAAGATCACATGAACAAGAGAAAGAGCAGGTCTCTGGTTAATAACTAAACACAGAGTTAGTTAATGATCAGTAGAAAAATCATATGTAGTCTGAATCTTAACCTGCCTAATCATGGGACGAATTACATATGGTCAAGTAGTCAAGATAAAATAAATAGAAATGTTTAGTTAACCATCACTTTAGTGAAAGGCCAGTTTGGTGAAGTCAGCAAAGTCAGAAAATGTGTTTTCCTAATCTGTGAAGCTGAATAACTGATGTGCCTAATACGTAGGTTGCTTCATTCAGCTCAAAACTTCCTTTCTCTGTCAAACGTTTACTAACTCTGATATCTCAAAAGTAGGCCCAACATTCTTTACTCCTTCCCCTACCTTATTTCTTATCATAGCTCTCAGCCCTTAATATTATATTATGTATGTGCTTATTGTCTGAATCCTATAATACAGTTTTATTTATTGGTCTCTTTGAATACTTCCTATATATCAGTTTTTAACAGACTATGTGGGACATAGAAAGATTTAATAAATATTGGAAAAAACAAGTATAATAGTCTTCTCTATTGAAATATTCCTTTAAGGTATATGAAATATAATAAAGTGGAAATACTGAGAAAATTATTAGAGTAAAAATATCAAGACCAAATCTACCTGCTGGTGTATAGCTTCGTTCTCTGAACCAGTCTTTCACATGTGTTGTAGTCAGGGGTTGCAAGGAGAACAATTTACATACAAAACACAGAATTTATAATATTATTTTATAATGGTCACCCAGAGTTAAATACAAGAAAGTGCAGGAAATCTTCCACAACACTAAAGGCCTAGAAAAATGTAGCCAAGTGCCTGGATCTCACAGCAGTGTCCTGAATGAGTCCAGCTAAAAACCTAGAGCCCATGACAATGCCTCCCACAAATCAAACCAGGAGTTTAAAACTCACAGCAATGACTCATGCCAGTCTGTTTCGTGGATCTAAGCTGGGAAGGCCCAAAGGTCAGTAGTGGAAGCTAGGAAGTCTATGCCAGTGGGGTGAAGGATCTATGCTAGTAGGTTGAGGGTTCTACATTGGAGTAGAGAAGTCACACTCAAAATAAGGACCAGGGCTGCCTTGAAAAGTACCACAGCCATCCTTACTGACAATGAAGTCCTGATCTCCTCCGACAATGAGAACAGTGGAGTACAAGTCAGGAAGCCAGCATGACAAGTTTCTTCAAAAGATTAAACAGCGAACATCTTCCCCTCCAGAGCCAGGAAGTGACGCTCAATGTAAGGACCAGAGCTTCCCCAAAGTGAATCACAGCCACTCTCAGCGACAAGGTCCTGAGCTCCTCCGATGATAATGGCTGAATTAATATCAGGAAAGCTAGCCATGACCAACTCCTCCAGGAGAACCAGTGGCTCCAAACAGCAACACTTAGGAGAACCCACAACACCTCACTCTTCCTCTCCATGTCTCCTTTTATGCTGGCAACTTTCCTTAGGTGGGCCATCTACATTCAGCACCATGCTGATTTAATTCAGCTGATATTAAATTGACCACCAGTTTTTAATCAATCCATATGTAATACTCATTCGACTTCTTGTACAGATCCAATTAGGTAATGTTTTTTAAAGTATTCTCCAAACTGTGCCTTACTGGTTTAAAAAATTATGTGAGAAATTCATAGAAGACTATGAAAGATCACAAACTCACAAGAAAATTAAAGGACTCTACAAGTAAAAAAGAAATATGTAATTTTTATTGTTTTCAAAAGGAAGTACAGGCTGGGGATTTAGTGCAGCGGCAAAAGCACCTGCCTTGCAAGCACACAGTCATGAGTATGTAGCTCAGCAGCAAAAGTGCCCGCCTTACAAGCATGCAATCATGAGTTCGATCCCTGGTACAAACAACAAAAAAAAAGAAGTATAAAATGCCTCAGCTACTTTTAAAATAACAGTTTTATTAAGATAAACTTTAGAAGGTGGAACTGTAATCCCACACTCGGGAGGCTGAGGCAGGAGGATTGTCACAAATTAGAGACCAGCCTGGGCTACAAAGTGAGCCCAAGGCCAACCTGAACTGCATAGTGAGACCCTATCTCCAAGACAAAAAATAATAAGGTAAACTTTATACACCATAGAATTCACCCTTTTGAAGTATGCAGTTCAGTTTTTTTGTTTGTTTTGTTTGTACTGGGAATTAAACTCATGACCTTGTGTTTGTTAGGCAGGCATTTATGCTGCTAAGCTATATCCCTGGCCCACTAGTTTCTTAAAATGGTTTTTAAGAAACTTATTGAGTTTTGTAATCACTACTACCAATTTTGGAACATTTTTTTATTTGTGGTTCTTTGTTTTTGTTTTTGTTGTTATGTCATTTGTTTGTTTGTTTTATGTTTGGGGGACAAGGCCTTACTATGTGGTTCATGGTGGTCTTGAACTCACTTTGTTGTTGGACTCCGAGTTATCCTTCTGCCTCAGCCTTCTGAGTACTGGATTACAAGTGTGTGCCGCGAGGACTGGCCTTTGAGACATTTTTATCACCCCCAAAAGAGACCTTATGCTCATTAGCAGGCATTTCCAAAATCTTGCCCACTTTCCATAAACCCAGGCCATCACTAATTTACTTTCTAATCCTGTCCTATTCAGGACATTTCAAATGTCCTGTCCTGTCCTATTCAGGACATTTCATAAACATGGAATAGCACGACATGTGGTCTTTTGTGACTGGCTGTATTTTCCAAGCATAATGTTTTCAAGGTTCATCTGTGTTGTAGCATGTAGCTTCATTAGTATTTCATTCCTTTTGTGTGTGTGTTGAGACAGAGTCTATACTAAATAGTTCAGTTCAGGCTGGCTTTGACCACTATGTACTCCAGGCTGGGCTTGAACTCCCAGAGATCCTCCTGCCTCAGCCTTCTGGGTGCTGGGATTATAAGCATGTGCCAGTATGCTCACTTCTTTTTTTTTTCTTTGCACCAGAAATTGAACTCACAACCTCAAGCTTGTCTTTTTTTGTTTTGTTTTTTAGAGACAGCGTCTTGCTATGCAGTTCAAGCTGGGCTTGGGCTCATTCTGTAGCCCAGGCTGGTCTCAAACTTGCAATGATCATCCTGCCTCAGCCTCCATAGTGCTGAGATTACAGGAGTGTGCTACCACACCTGGCTGTCTTTAAAATGAAATTTATTTTATTTTATCTTTAAATGAAATTTATTTTAATTCAACTAAATTTGATACAAGTTTTTGTTTTGTTTTGTTTTGTTTTTGGTACTGGGGATCAAATTCATGACCTCACACTTGCTGGGCAGGTGCTGTGCCACTGAGCTCTATCCCCAACCCTTTTTTTTTTTTCAAAGAGAGTCTCATTTGTAGTCATGCTAACCTTGAACTCACTAGGTAGCCTAGGCTAGCTCTGAATTCATGATCCTCTTGCCTTAGCCTCCTGGGTGCTGGAAATACAGTTATATACCAACACACCCAGCTAATATACTAGTTTTTGTATGAGCATATACTTTCATTTCTCTTGGGTAAATATGTGGCTTGGAATCACTGGGTCAAATGATACCTCTATGTTTAACTTCTTTTTTATTTTTATTTTTTAAAATTTTTTTCAGGTACAGGTTCAGGGGATTGAACTCGTGACCTCACACTTGCCAGGCAGGCGCTTATGCTTCTTTTCTTTTTCTTTTCCATGCCAGGGATTGAACCCAGAGCACCATGCATGCTTAGATAGGCACTGTATTTCTGAGCCACATACCCAACCTCTTTTTTTTTGTTGTTTTGTTTTGAGATGGAGTCTGTGTTCTCTAGGGTTGTTTTGAATTTCCTGGCTCAAGTGACCTCCTGCCTCAGCCTACACAATGGCTGAGAAAGCATGCCTGACTCTCACCAGTTTAACTTTTTTATTTTATCTTTGATGATATTAGATATTAGATCTAGGGCCTCATACGTGCTATGCAAGTACTTTACCACCAAGCTATGTTCCCAACCTCAGCCTTTTTAATTCCTCTATTTTGAGACAAGGTCTTTCTAAGTTGCTCAATTTCCCAGACTGGGGTCAAAATTGCAATCATCCTGCCTCGGGTTCCCAGAGAGCTGAGATTACAGGAGTTACCACCATGCCTAGCTAATGTTTATCATTTTGAGGAACAGATTGTTTATCCAATAATCCTCCTGCCTCAGCCTCCTCAGTGCTGAGACTGAAGGTGTGTGTCACCATGCCTGGGCTGCTGTTCTATTATAAACCATATAGTTTTATACCTTGATGCCCAGAATGCTGTTATACTAAAAACTGAATTAACAGTTACCTTTTAATTATAATTAGTGTACTTTGTACATACTGCTGCATATCACATTGTATTTTATTGGTTTACATGTCAGAATGCCTCTTCTATGATATGATGAGTTACTAAAGGATAAGAACCCATGTTATTCATCTTAGTACCTAGAATTACTGCACCTGGAGTAAAGTATTAAGTAGAGGTTAAGTGAAAGGATGAATAATCTTTGCACTATATATTTCTCTCTGACCCTGCATGAGGTGTTTTCTAATACCAGCAAGTTCTCTGGCACCAACTAGGTGTCCAGTAATTGAATTATTTTTTAAATGAGAACATCATTTTTACTAACAGTTTCAGTTTCACAGAAAACAATCTCAGAACAATGAAGTATATATAAAATGTCAAAGGACAGCTTAACACTGTACTCACCCTTGTCTTCCCTTTTAATGCCTCAGTCCCACAATACTGGCTTCACTTCAGATGCTAGCCACAAGTAGGGTACCCAGGCTATCCACATTTCAACCCAGGTAACTACAAACTCAGAAGTCCACCATCCTCTTCCTCTGGTCATCCCAACTTTGCTAATTTACTAGAAGGACTCACAGAACTCAGAAATACATGATACTTACTACTTGTCAACTGTAAAAGGTACAACCCAGGCATAGTCATATGGAAGAGATACATAGAGCAGGGACACAGAGCTCCCTAACCTTCTAGGTATACTATTTTTTCCAGCACCTCAATGTGTTCAACCTGGAAGCTCTCCAGAATTCCTTGTTGAGGATCTTTTATGAAGGTTCTGTTATTTATACGTGATTGATTAAATAATTGACCTTTAGTGATTGAATTTAGCCTTGAGTACTTCTCTTGCCCTAGATGTAAAAAGAAAAAAAGGGGTTAGAGTTGAAAGTTCCAATTCCTCTAATTAGTTGATTCCTCTGGCAACATGCTTCCACCCTGAAATTTTCTAGGAGCCCACCAAGAGTCACCCCATTAAAACAAATTCAGGTGAGGTTACTCCTGTAAAAATCAGAAATTTACATATTTCCAAGATATGGTACAGGGTGAATATTCTCATTTACAAAGGGAGAAATAAGGATATAGGGATGAAGAGAGTGGACCAAAGCAAGACCGGAACTGACCAAGACATATGTTAGATTTTGTATCTCTGTTCCTGACATCCAGGGAGCAATGTGGTGGAATTTGGGCCACCAAAGGCTTGCGTTGCTCTGCCCCTGTGTCTTTGATGCAAGCAGCTTACCTCGTCTCTCTCTTGGACAGATTCTGCTCACTTCCTGTTGTTCCCTTTGCAGTGGTTCCACATTCTTGGCATCTGTAATTTCCTAGTGTTCAGGGCAGCAGTGGTTTCACTGTCACACTTTCATGAATTGCTCTGTCAGAGTTTGCTTGCAAGGATTTTGATTCTAACCAGACTTTCCTCTGATATCATAGTAGAGGCTTTCATCACATCATAGCTCCTTCATTCTGCATGCTTGTAAAACATCATGTGGATGAGCCCAAGGTCTGGCACTACTTTGAGCAGTACATAGGCCCATGTGGACATAGCTGCTGTGACCTTACTGGGAAGCTGAACATAAGTAAATGAATCCCAGGGAAGCAAAACCCCAGGTAATCCTGTGAAAACAGATCACCTCAGGACTCTGAAACAAGTCGTCAATCTTCAGTGGGTCTCACTGATTTTTGAGATGCTCTCAGACATCCTTCCTGCTGTTCTGGTACAAAGTACATAGCTTATTTTAATTTTAATTCATTTATTTTCAGTATTGGAGATTAAACACAAGACCTTTGCACTGAGCTACATCAACAGCCCTTTTGTATTTCGAGATAGGTCTTGGTAAGTTGCTCAGGCTAGGCTTAAACTTAAAATCCTCCTGCCTCTGCCTTCCAGACTGCTAAGATGATAGATGTGTGCCACCATGCCCAATTTTGGCTTCTTTTTAATGATATTAATCTTTAATATCTATAGCCTCCTTAAATGGAAAGAGTTCCGTGTGTGTGTGTGTGTGTGTGTGTGTGTGTGTGTGTGTGTGTCTGTCTGTCTGTCTGTCTGCCTGTCTGTCTTTTTGAGGCAGGGTCTCACTATGCAGTTCAGGCTGGCCTTGAGCTTTCTTTGTAGCCCAGGCTGGTCTTAAACTTGTAACAATCCTCCTGCCTCAGCCTCCCAAGTACTGGGATTACAGGTGTGTGCCACCATGCCCAGCTTGGAACTTTTTTTGAGACAAGGAATCACTATGTATTCCAGGCTGTTCTTGAACTCACTATGTAGTCTAGACTGGCCTTGAATTTGCAACAATCCCTCTGCTTTAGCCTCTCAAGTGCTGAGGTTACAGATGAGCACCACCACATCTGGCCTTAGATGGAACTTTAAATGTACTTCTTTTCTGGCCAAAAGGCAAGTTTTTCAAATATTTCCACTCTGATTTTTGTTCCTTATTCTCATTTTATATAGTATCTAGTATCTAGTATATTTTATATAGTATATTGTAAAATAAGCTAGTAATACCCATGCTGCTTCCTGAATGCTATCCAGTCTTTAATTTTCTTCTACCAGATTAACAGTCCATCACTTTTAATCACAATTTCCCACAAAGTCTTGGGGCATTGAACAACTGTAAATGAGTTATTTACTAAAATGTACCATGACTAACTCCATTCTAATTTTCAGCCAAGTCTTCATTTCCACCTGAAACCATTTCATGAACGTAGCCCTCACTGTCCTCATTTCTTTTTACATTCTGGTCTTCAGAGCTCCACCAGAATTGCCCGTTAACATCAGTTGACAACAGTTTTAAATTTTCTCCAGGTTGCCTCTATAAGCTTTTCCATATTCTCCCCTCAAACCAATTCAAGGGCTTCTGAATTATCGTACTAGGTATAGTCACAGCAGTGACATCACTTCTTAGTGTAGCAGTTTTCTGTTAGCTTTCCGTACTATGATGAAATAAGGAGGAAAAGCTTATTTTGACACATAATTTTGGCGGAATTATGTGGTTGGCTAACTGTGTTATTTTAGACCTGTGGCAAGGAAGAATATGGCAGAAAGCGTCTAGCAGAGCAAAGCTACTCATCTCATGGCATTGACAAAATAGAGATACAAAAAATCAGGCCAAGGTCCCAACAACCCCTTCAGGCAAGCCCTGATAACCTAACTTACTTCTGCTATGCTCTGCTTCCTAATGGCTCTACTGTCTCCCAACAGCACCATCAGCTGTGACCAAGCCTGCAACACATGGCTTTTGGGGATATTTGAAGATCCAAAGCGTAACAATAACTCTGGGCTAGGAATCAAGGATAAAGATCAAATATATATTTCTTATACCTCATTTTATTAGAGAAAGCCTCAAAATCAATTTTGAAATAGTTTTAAAACTTTTGAGCTGAGCATAGTGGTACACATTTGCAATCCCAGCACTGTGGGAGGCTGAGGCAAGATGACGGCGAATTTAAATCCCATCTGGGCAACTTAGCAAGTTAGCAAGACTCTCTCTCCAAATAAAAAATTTTTAAAGGGTTAGGGGATATAGCTCACTGCAAAAAATTGGGTTCAATCCCTAGTACTGCAAACAAAACAAAACAAATACACAAAAACATGCTCTCCCACACACAAACCATTTATGTTAAAGACAATTTTAATCATCTAAAAATAGAGAAAAAATTTAAAACTAACAAAAACAAAAACATAATATAATAATGTATACAATATAATAATTTTTCATGTATTCACAACCCTACTTCAACAATTATCAGCTGATGCCCAATTTTAAGCATTCACATTTCCCCAGTTGCCTCAAAATTATTTTAAAAATTTATTTGCATTAGGTTTCAATAAAGTCTCTGTATTCAGTTTGTGGTTGTTCCATTAAATTTGTTTGATTGTTTAATGGCACAGAGGACTGAACTCTGGTAACACTAAGCTACATCCCAGGCCCTTTATATTTTATTTTTAAAATTTTGAAACAGTCTTGCTAAGTTGTCCAGACTGGCTTTGAATTTGCAATTCTCTTGCCTCAGTCTCCCAAATAGCTGAGATTATAGGTCTCTATAACACTCCCAGTTTCTTTTTATCTATAAGTTTCTTCTCATTTCTTTCTTTTTTTTTATCTTTGAAGAAAATAATCTTTTATTCTATAAAATTGTTCTTAGTGTGGATTTTCTTCATCACATTCATGGAGTCATTCAATATGCTAGTGTGACTCTGCTGCCTATAAGTTGGTAGGTAGATTTAGACTCAATTGCCATCATTTGGTTTATGGAGAGGTAACCTAGTACCATTTTATAGTTATGAAAAGTTTATCATAATCTGTCATTTGTATGATGTGCCATTAATGAACTTTGCAAAGATACATTCACTCGTTAGAAATTGTGAAATGTGGGGCCTGGGGATTTAGCTCAGCGGCATAAGCGCCTCCCTTGCAAGTGTGCAGTCGTGAGTTTGATCCCTGGTACCAATAAAAAAGAAAAAGACAAATAAATAAATAAATAAATGTTAAGTTTAAAAAAAAAAAAGCAATTGTGAAATGCTACTATATTGCCTGTCATTTCTCTGTCAACTTTTTAGTTGGACTACTTCTAAAGTAAAAAATTTCCTTCTCTTAGCTAAATGATTACCCTGAAATATAGTTTAAAAATACTAAGACTTGTAGATACTATACAGTAAAGGAGTCAGTTTCACAAGAGATAAAGCCAACTAATAGATTCTGGACATGATTTTTGTTTTGTTTTGTTTTGGTAATGGGAATCAAACTCATGACCTTGTGCTTGCAGGACAGATGCTACGCCACTGAGCCAAATCCCCAGCCCTACTAATAGGGCTGAATGTGAAAGAGAGACAAGAAGCTTACCAATAACTTTAAAAGAAATTTCTAGGGGGCTGGGGATTTAGCTCAGTGGCATAAGTGCCTGCCTTGCAAGCACGAGGTGTGAGTTTGATCCCCAGCACCAAAAAACAAAAACAAAAAAATACCACATGGGAAAACAAGTTCTCAAATTAAAAAAAAAAAAAAAAAAAAAACCTTAAAAATAAGCATTAAAAAAACCATTCTTTAGTACAAAAAAGATAATCAAGCTAATATTCATTTCCAAAGTGTGTACTACTTTACAAATGGAATGCTTTTGTTTTTGGTAACTCATGTTAAATCAAAATAGCTTATGTCTCATAATGAACCTACGGAGCTTCCACTTTGCTTCCCTTACCTGTGCCTTTTAGTATCTGCTCTAGTTTAGATCTTGAGTGGCCCCCAAAGATTTGTGCATCAAGAACTAGATCACCATCCTGTGACACTACTGGAAAATGAAGAAGGCTTTAAGAGGTGGGGCTTAGTAGAAGGAAATCAGATCATTGGGGATATATCCTTTTTTTTGCTACCCATGGAGCAAAGGGAGTTTGGGGGTATACCCTTGCCCAGATGTTGGAACCCTGGTCCCTTTCTTGCTGCCTTCTGACTATCATGAGATGAAGGCATTCTCTACCACATACTCCTATGTGACACACTGCCTCGTCACAGGCCAAAGACTGCAGGGCCAAGTGACCATTGGCTGAAATTCCTGAAACTATAAGCCAATATAAACTGTTCCTCCAGTTTATTATTCTAGGCATTTTGTCATAGTAACAGAAAGCTGACTAACGGGTAGCATCTTTCAGTGGTATTTCCCTTAGTTTCACTTGCCTCAAAAGCTGGGATTACAGATCTGCCTAACATTCCCTTTTACTGGACCTAATTGAGAACTAAAGTTTAAAAATATTCTTTCAGTAAATAGAAATTATGTTCCATGTGTTAAATACAATTTATAGGAAACCATTAGTTTGGACTGAATGTCTACATTAGGCCTAGTTACCCAAAGTAGATTTATTCATGCTGAAGTTTTGCACCATCAAGCCCCAACTGTTTTTTCGCACCTTCTAAGAAATCAGGGGAGACATAGAGGTAATAGCCAAAACAGGCCAGTTTTACCCTTAACCTTTACAAGGAAATTTATTTTGAAATTATTAATCTGTTTTCTTTGTCTTTGCTTTGTTCTGCCCTTTTGCTTAGACCTGGGCAAAAGGGCTTCCCATAGTGTAGTCTGGCTCCCTAGGGTTCCACAGTGGGGTTTGCTATCTGTGTACATAAGAGGCTTGGTGATCTCAGAGAGAAATGTAACTGGTCTAGAGTAAGATTTGGGTTTTCTTGATGCTAAGAAACTTAATTTCATCATAGACTGATACCAAGAGTAGGATTAGAATATTAGGGATACTATGTCTTAATTATCTGTTATATCTACTCATAATGACTGTTGCTTCCCAAAACTCTTCCCTTAATTTTAGGTAACTCCTAAAATTGAGTGACTTTTTTCTGTTGCTGCTGTGGCCAGATTTTCTAAACTAGACAAGCCTTGTTTTTATAAAACAAACAAACAAACAAACAAACAATATCTCTAGCTATTCATGGTGGTACATGTCTGTAATCCCAGCTACCCAGGGGGCTGAGCAGAAGGATTGCAAGTTTGAGGCCAACCTGGAAAACCTTGAAAGACTCTGTCTAAAAATAAAAGTAAAAAGGCTGAAAATGTTTGTTAAGAGAGTACTACTATCTAGAGAAGGACCTTTGATAGAAGTTCATAGCTGAGAAGGGAGAAAGCAGGTGAAACATAATACTGCTATGTATTCAAAAGTAGAGGTTGACAAAGCTAAAACACAGTCTAAATACTAACTTTTGATCTGACTCAGCAGTCTCATGATAAGTACTGTACCTCAGTATAGCAACTGTTAAAGTGACACAAAAGATACAATTTGTGTCCATGCCCAGAAATAAAATTCAGAAATACGTACTTCTGTGCATCTTCACCCTTCACTGCAGGAGCACGAACCACTTGCAAGTGACTGTATACCTGCTTAGGGAAAGTAAAATGGTCACCAGTGATCTGTAATAGCTAAGTCTATGGAAGGTGAGTCCAAGATAATTGTAGACAAGTTAGAACCAATTCTGAGAGGACAAAATACTGCATTTTTAAAGGACCATTTTATGTCACAATATTACCATTAAGAAATTAGAAAGCGGGGCTGGGGATTTAGCTCAGCAGCATAAGCACCTGCCTTGCAAGCAGGCAGTTGTGAGTTCGATCCCTGGTACCGATAAAAACAAAATAGACAAAAAAAAAAAAAAAGAAAGAAAGAAAAGAAATTAGAAAGCTAGTGTTTGGGAAATGAAAAACTTTTCCCTAGTGCTGAGCTAGAGTTATGAATTAACCCAAATGTTCTAGAAGTAAAAGAGCAGTAATAAACTATGGATTGATAGATTTTCATTCATTGCCAAAAATGAGGGGAAGGGAGTCTTGAAAATGCTGCCAAAGGCCTATTTTTCCTAGTAGGTGTGGAGTTTCCAGAAGAAACAAACAAATCTCCTCATTGCCTTTTATAAGCACAGAATTATAAAGTTAGAAGCAGCCATTGAGGAGGCACAGCAGACAGTGGCCAACCGGGACAAGTAAGTAACAAGTAAAATTCACAGATAGCTTTTCTTCCCTTCAGTGATGTTATAGTCCTTATTTCCTTGTGTTTGCAAAGATCAAAAATTTTCCCATGTATATTATGTTTGTTTTGAGAAAATCAGGTACATAATTTTTGGTTGGTCCCCTCAGTCTCCATTTGGTATTTTTCTTTCTTTCTTGGCTCTTCTTACTTTATAGCGTCCTTTAACTTCCCTGCATAAAGACCACTTCTTCAGTCTTTTGTCACACTGATAAAAATGGGATATAACATTTAAAATATTATCTCTGAGAGGGTGTATTTTGGAAATCTTAAACTAAAAGGTGAAATCCTTGATGGAACTTTTTAGACATTAGCAGGCTAATTATGTGAGAGGAATGGAGTCTATGCAGACTCCCCAGAAGTTGTAACAAGTGTCTGCTTGTTTTGTTGACTTGATTGTTTTTATCATCAATGCCCTGCCACTGTCCCTTAAAATCATCAGATCTCAGGTAGAAATACTCTGTATATCTGTAAGCATCTCTCACTAAACACTACCTAGATGTTGGTAATAATAATAATTTTTTTATTCCACTGACTTGGAATTTATTGCTTCCATCTTTTGCCTAGAGAGCTGTCAATCTTAAGAAAAGAGAATGGAGAACTGAAGAAACTTATAGCCTTCCTAAAGGTGAATGAATATAATTACATTTTCTCTTACTTTTTTATCTGTCTATCTGACTGTATAAAATAATACTTCCTAACCCATTTCATATCATAGAACACATGTAGACTGATATTTGTACTCAAGCACACTGTAGTTAATAGATGAGGCCATAGAAAATCTGTAAGGGTTGAAAGAATTGATGAATATTTAGGACACTTGTAACCAATTCTTGAATATCAGTGAAAACTAACATACCAGTTAAAAGTCTCTCTCCTCTTTCTCTCTCTCTCTCTCTCTCTCTCTCTCTCTCTCTCTCTCTCTCTCTCTGTGTGTGTGTGTGTGTGTGTGTGTGTGTGTGTGTGTGTCTGTGCTTCTGCCTGTCTTACTAGTCTCTTTGTCCTTCTCTCTGTCTCTGTCACTGTCTAGCTATGTCTCGTTTCTCCTCATATTTCTGGGGATTGAACCCAAGGCTGTTACACTTAGCTGTATCCCTAGCCCTTTTAAATTTTTTTATTTTGAGACAGAGTCTTGCTAAGTCCCTAAATTTTCCAGGCTCCCAGAGTATCAAGATTACAGTATGTGCTACTATACCCAGAGAGACAACTCTCTTATAGATAAAACATGTTACCATTTTTTAAATTCCTCTTCAAGAAGTCCAAGAAATCCAGGAATGATGGCTTGTGCCTCTAATTCTAACACTCTGGAGGCTGAAACAGAAGGAGGGTAAGTTCAAGGTTAATGTGGCCTAGCAAGACCTTGTTTCACAAAAAAGAAAAAACAAAACAACAAAAAGATGTCTATGATGCCTCCGGACTCTTCCTCTCATACATACTCTATTTCCTAGACATTTCTTTTATCCTAAGACTGTTTTGTGTATTTATGTGATTGTCGTGTTGATCCCATTCCTGTAACTATTCTAGTACAATGTAATCAGTCCCCCAGAGACTTCATACTTCTCTAAACCAGGAGTAGTGGTGCATGCCTGTAATCCCAAATACTTGGAATGTTGAAGTGGGAGGAATGCAAATTCAAGGGCTGCCTCAGTGAGACCTTATCTCAAAAGGAAATAAAAGAAGGGCTTGAGAATATAGTTCAGTGGTAGAGTACTTCTCTAATGTGCATGAGGGTCTGGATTCAGGCTCCAATGTTAAAAAATGATAATTTACAGGATTCCCAGCATGCTCTTAAGAAGAGAAACTAAAATTTTATTCCCTCAAAGCTAACAATTTTCTAAGGAAACATTGCAGCTTTACTTTCTCCTGCTGGGAATCTTAGCAACCACTAGGGGACACTGCATCTCAGTTATTTTACCCACCAGATCACCAGGAAAAGTTTACAGCTGAGTTACCTAACAAGTAAGATGGGGTCCTTTGGTTAGGACCTTTGATCTGCAGCTTCCTTTACTTCATTTTTTTTTTTTTTTTTTTTATCTACAGGAATCTCCAAGTCGGTACCAAGGAAGCAGGTCAGTTTTATCAGTAACTGTACTAGCCCCCGACCTTGAAACTTTCTGTGCTTTTTAAATTTTTAAAAGATGACACTTAACAATTATACATATTTATGGGGTATAACATGGTAATTTGGTACCTATATACAATGTATAACGATTAGATAAAAGTAAGTACCATCTGCCACTCCTTAAACACTTATAATTGCTTTGCATTGGGAACCTTTGAGCCTGTTTTTGGACTCCTGGCTGTGTGGGCTCTGAGATGGAGAAAGTGATTGATAAGTTTATCTTTTACTTCTCTAATAAAGAGTTACTTACAGATCCTTCTTACTGATCTGGAGATGTAGCTCAGTGGTACAGTGCTTGCCTACTGTGTGTGAGGCCCTGGGCACGCGCACACACACACACACACACACACACACACACACACACACGTATTACTAAAGAGTGCTGATGTGAAATGTTAATTATAAATGCTTGCCTTTGCATATTGTCTTTTGAAGTCACACTCATTCAAAATTCAACTCACATCATTTTCTTTAGAAAGACTACATTAGGTAGAGTCTGTTCACTCATTCATCAATAAATGTTCAGTGCCTACTGTTTAGCAGGAAGTATGTCACATGCTGGATATATAGCTCTAGTTCTTTCAAATGGTGCTGTGTCGTTCCAACTGTGAAATACTTGTACTGTCAGCCCTGCACTGGTGGATTAAAAAACACACCTCTACACTCATAAAAATTACTGCCTCATGGTCTTTTATGTTTGCATATTTCTGATACATCCATTATTAACACTGTTGTGGTTGTCTTCATGGTTCTGGACGTTGAACTCAGGGTCTCAAAAGTAAATGTCCCACCACTGCACTCTGTACCCAGTTTCTGATTATTTTTTATCTTTCTTTCTAGCCTATGAGCCTGTCAAAGAGAATGTTATTCTAGTTGTCTTTGTAATCTTAAGACATAGGTGATATAGATACTATATAAGTGTTTGCTAAGTGAATAAATTAGAGATGAAGGGATGTATGATTGGCTGGACAGATGTAAGACTGAGTACTTAGTAAAGTAGTATAGGAAGGAAGAAAAGAAATATTCCAAAACTTCTGTTATGACTCTGGCAGGCTGAGGCAGGAAGATCACAAGTTTGAGCCTAGCCTAGGCAACTTTAGTAATTTAGTGAGACCCTGTCTTAAACAAACAAACAAAACAAAAAAAGAATTGGGAGTGGTGCAGCTCAATATGAAGAGCTTGAGTTCAATTCCCAGTATTGAAACAAAATAAAACACTAATATGGACAGGGGAGAAGTGGAGGTTTCACTTAGGGAGTTGGAGAGTAAAAGGCCTTGTAAGAACCTTTACTTTCATGTGATACCTGTAATACATGAAAGTAAGCAATCTGTGATATATATATATATATATATATATATGTGTGTGTGTGTGTGTATATATATATGTGTATATATATATATAATTACATTATATAATTTTTTTGATACTGGGGATCAAATTCACAACCTTGCCTTTGTCAGGCAGGTGTTGTGCTACTGAGCTATATCCCCAGCCATGTGCTATATTTCTATGGACAGTGATCTGATCAATCCCCTAAAGTGGCACTTAAATTCTGCTTAGTCAGATTAGAGCAGCCTCTTTCTTTGTTTTTTGTAGGCTGACCACACCTCGACCAGTGGGCATTACTTCTCCATCACAGTCAGGTAAAGAATAGTTTTTCTCCAAATGTGAGATGAATGAATATCTTTTCCTCATATGAAAATTTTTTTCTCAGAGACCATGTGATTCTCCTAATCTTATGTATTATATTAGAAATATTAGATCATCACTCACAACAAATTGGCTAGGTGAGGCAGAGCATGCTATTGGTGGCAACTTTTTAAAAATCACTTTTATTGATACATTTTAGGTATGTATAATGATCACATTCATGATAGAGAATTTGTACCTGCATATGATATAACTTGCTTCTTTTTTCCCAATTCCCCTACCCTCCCTTCAACCTGTTGACAACTTTTCATACTGTACTATTTTTTAGTTACACCACGACCCAGTTCCCAGCATAGCAGCCAGGTGGTCAGGTGAGTAAAAAGCCTATAAGCAAAATTTAAACCACTGGCAAAAGATAGAAGATGAAAGAAATATTTACATGTGGCTCAGATAGGCACTGAAGAGACTTTAAGTCTGTGTCTAAGTTGAACAGCAGTTTTTGTTTGTTTGTTTGTTCTCCCCCTTTACAGTCGGTCCTCCTCTGTGGAATCTATGCCTTATAGAGTGCCTGGCTTTGGTACTGTGGGACAAGTAAGTAATATTCACCTTTTCTTTGTAGACTGAGCTTATGGGGCTGGGGATTTAGCTCAGCGGCATAAGCACCTGCCTTGCTAGCAGGCAGTCGTGAGTTTGATCCCTGGTACCGATAAAAATGAAAAAGACAAAAAAAAAAAAAAAGAAAAGAAAGAATAGACTTAGCTTTCTAATGGAATGCTTAATGAAAGCAAAAAATTAGGACTAAAATCTTAAATTTATATTGGCTTTTAGCATAAATAATTTGATGCTATCCAGACTCTATTTTGGTTTAGCCATGGAGACAAGGTGTTAGAAGCTGACACAATAAATAGGGGTGGAAGGAGTGAAAGCTACTGGTGTTCATCACGTTGGTTTTCTGAGACAGGGTCTTGCTGTGTGGTTCAGGTTGGCCTTAAACTCACAGCGATCCACCTGCTTCAGCCTTCTGAGGGTTGGGATTTACAGATGTGCACCATTATGCCCAGCTTCATCATTTTTATTTTGGAAGTAAAAAGGACAAATCTTTCTTAGACTAGTATGTCCACTCCCAGAGAACAAACTATGCTTGAAAGTGTAGATATACAGAAATAGGGAATAGGGAAGTTAGAAAATAGAGTTATCCTTATTAATGCATATTATTTTTCTATCTCCCTTTCCTACAGGGAAGGAGCACTCCCAGAGACTCTAACTTTGGTAAGAGGCGGGGGGTGTGGGGGCAGTGTCAAAAGTCAATTTAATCTGTGCAGAGACCAGTGGATTTCTGTGCATTATGCCATTTTACTTTGTTTTTTCCAGACACTGATTCCAGGTATACTAACATGTATTAAAAGTTTTCAAATAATATTTTTGTTGGGGTTGGGAATTTAGCTCAGTGGCATAAGTGCCTGCCTGGCAAGCACGAGGTCATGAGTTCAATCCCCAGTACTGCAAAAAAAATTTTTTTTTGTCATTAAACTGCAAAGGGAAAATAAAAAGTTGAACAACAAAAAAGCCAATGGAAACCTCTGGTCAGCAATTTGAAGGTGACTTCTGAGGAAGAGTGAGTGAATTTTTAAAACTGCCACAAGATGGCAGTATAAGTTAGCTCTGAAAGGAACCTTTCTGTGTGTCTAGGTATATATACGTATAGGTGCGTATGCATAGATCAGTAGATTTTCCCTGTGCTGGAAATTGAACCCAGAGCCTTTGCACTAAGCTATATATACCCTAGTCTTTTTGTTTTTTTCTTTTGAGACAGAAAAGAAATTGTTCTTTTCTAAAACAAAATTTCTAAAATTTGCTAAATTGTTCAAGCAGGGCATTTGTAATCTTCCTGCCTCAGCCTCTTTCAGTGCTAAGATTACAAACATGTTATAAACATGAACATATTTCAGTGAAGAAATATTTTGGTTCCAGCCACTTAGTTTCTCATGTTTATATTCCTTTGGAACTATAATTGTTGCTATTTTCAAGGGCATTAGCCAGTCCCTAGAGAATAC
This sequence comes from Cavia porcellus, assembly GCF_034190915.1. Lineage (NCBI taxonomy): Eukaryota > Metazoa > Chordata > Mammalia > Rodentia > Caviidae > Cavia > Cavia porcellus. The sequence continues at coordinate 22,064,195 of NW_026947509.1, read as the reverse complement.
CTATCAGTATGATCTTTTCTTGGTTTTTGTGTATACTGGAGAATACTGTCAGAAAATGTTTTGTTATTTTGTTTTGGGTTTTCTTTGTGGCACTGGTGATTGAACCCAGGGCCTTCACACTGAACTATATTCCTGGCCCTTTTAATTTTTTTAAACAGGGTCTTGCCTAAGGTAGACTCAGACTTGCACTCCTTTTCCCTCAGGCTTCCAGAGTGCTGGGATTATGGGCAGGCACCATTGTGCCCTGCCAGAGAATATATTATTTTTAATTTTTATTTATTTATTTTGTTGTCGGTACCGGGGATCGAACTCACGATTGCCTGCATGCAAGGCAGGTGCTTATGCCGCTGAGCTAAATCTCCAGCCCCGATATATTATTTTTTTTGAGAATATATTCTTTCACAACAGGAAAATTTGAAATTTCCAAATTTCTTTCATTTAAAAAAATCACCAAGTCTTTAATTCTTCTACATGCACCTTTGAAAAATGTAGATATTCTAGATTTCTATCATGTTGGTAGTATTCTTTCTTCATTCCTAATTTTAGTAACTGGGATCTCTTTTGTTTGTTTTGTTTTCATTTATGTATTTGTTTTTACTGAGGTCTTTTTTTCCCTGGTCATTCATGTCAAAGAACTAACTTTTGGTTTTCTCTATTGTTTTCATTTACTTGTGCTTTAATCTTATTTCCTTCCTTCTGATTGTTTTGGCTCTAGTTCTTTTTTTCATTTCTTTTCTTTTCTTTTCTTTTTTTTTTTTTTTTTTTTTTTTTTTTTTTGTCTTTTTCCTTTTTATCAGTATCGGGGATCGAACACGACTGCTTGCTTGCAAGGCAGGCGCTTATGCCACTGAGCTAAACCTCTAGGGGCTGGGGATTTAGCTCAGCGGCATAAGCACCTGCCTTGAAAGCAGGCAGTCGTGAGTTCGATCCCCGGTACCGATAAAAAGGAAAAAGACAAAATAAATAAATAAATAAATAAATAAAAATAAACCTCCAGCCCCTTTTTCTCATTTCTTAATGTGGAAAATTAGAGATTTTTAACATAGATATTTATAGTCATGAATCTCTTGACTGTATCAATTTTATAAAACATTGAAATTTTAAATATATTTTCATACATGCATGTAACCTTTTGATGGTACCCAGCCCATACAGCTTTTCCCTACATCCACTCCCCAGTCCTCTGTATTCCCTTCCTCTCATCTCTAAGCCAGGCATAGCGGCATATACCTTATAATTCCAATACTCTGCAAGGGCAAGGTAGGACGTTCACAATTTTGAGCCCAGCCTAGACAATTTAATGACTTACCAAGACTCTGTGCTGGAGTACAAAATTTGAAAAGTGTTAGGAATCTAACAGTGCAAGGCCCTAGATTTAATCCCCAGTACTGTAAAAAAAAAAAAAATCTTTATTTTGAGATGTCTCATATTAGGGAAAATGTAATACTTGTCTTTCTGAATCTGGTTTATTTCATTTAATATGATTTCTATTTCATTCATTTTCCTGAAATGACATAATTTTCTTTTTCTTTGTGGCTATCTAAGAAGAAGAATGTATTTTCTACTACTGTCAAGTAGAGTATTCCATAATGCCTGATGGGTTTATTTGGTATTTAGTGTTGCTGAACTCTCCACTTGTTCTGTTCATTGTTAAACATGCGCTATTGAAATCTTCAACTATTATTGAATTCTTTTTCTTCAATTCTGTCAATTTTTAGTTTATATATTTTAGGGCTCTGCTTTTAGGTGCACATATAAATATTATATGTTACTAGTGAATTGACCCTTTTGTTTATTATTTTATTTACTTTTGGATTTTTTTTTTATTGGTACCCACAACCGCACCCTTGCAAGTCAGGCACTTATGCCACTGAGCTAAATCCCCAGCCCCCTTTTGGATTTTTGAGACAGGGTCTCACCACATAGTCCAAGATGGGCTTGAACTCACTCTTTAGGCTGCCCTAAATCTTGGAGCAGTCTTCCTTCCCCAGACTCCTGAGTGTTAGAATTACAGGCATACACTACTACACATAGCTTGTTATTATAATTTTTATTTTTATTACTACATGTTTGCCACACATAATGATTACATTCATAGGGAGCTGATATGTGTACATAGCACATCTTAATTATTTTTATATCTCCTCCTCCTCCCCCTATCTCTTGGCTTTTATTATTATAAAACACCATTTTTTGGTTTCTGGTAACAATCTTTCATAAAGCCTATTTTGTCTATTATCAGTACAACTATTCCTTTTATTTGTTGTTGGCATGGAATACTTTTCTCTCCTACTTTCTTCTTTCTGTGTGTGTGTGTGTGTGTGTGTGTGTGTGTGTGTGTGTGTGTGAGTGAGTGTGTGTGTGAGTGAGTGTATCGTACAGATCAAACCCATGGCCTTGTGCATGTTAGGGCCACAACTCTGCCCCTGAAATATACCCTCAGCTCCTCCATTGTTCTGTTTTCATTCTATATGTGTCTTTGAATCTAAAGTAAGTCTCTGAAAAAGAAATTAGGGAGCAATACCATTCATAATAGCATCAAGAAAAGTTAAATACTTAGGAATTAACCTAACCAACAAGTGAAAGACATCTTTAACAAAAACTACAGTACTTTAGGGCTGCGGATATAGCTCAATGGCACAAGTGCCTGCCTGGCAAGCACAAGGTCCTGTGTTTAATTCCCACTACAAAACAAACAAAAAAAATCAAAAACCAAACAATAACCACTAACCCCAAAACTACAGTATTCTGGAAAAGTAGAACAAAGACACATCAGAAAATGAAAAAACATCTACTATTCCTGGATAGGCAGAACCAAAAATGTCAAAATGTCCAAACTTCCAAAATGAGTATTTGTGACACCTTTTTAAAAAAATTTCTTTTATCGGTACTGGGGATCGAACTCACGACCATGCGCTTGCAAAGCAGGCACTTTTGCCACTGAGCTAAATCCCCAGCCCCTTAAAATGGGTATTTGGATTTAATGCAATCCCTATTAAAATAACAACAGCATTCCTCACAGAACTAGAGAAACAATCCTAAAATTCATATGGAATCATAAGAGATCCAGAAATAGCAAAGTAATCACGGGCAACAAAGCAAAGAAGAGGCATCACAATCCTAGGTTTCAATTACACTATGAAGCTACAATAATAAAAACAGCATGGTGCTCACACAAAAACAAACGTGGATCAATGGAACAAGATAGAAAATACAGAAACAATCCTAGACACATTCAGCTATCTGATCTTTGACAGATAAGCCAAAAAACAAACATTGGAGGAAAGATACCCTCTTTAGCAGTTCTGCTGGGAATGCACATGCAAAAGACTGAATCTAGACCTGTATTTCACCATGGACTAAACTAAAGCAAAATGAATCAAAGATCTAAATACTAAATGAGATCCTGTCTCAAAACAAAATTGTGTGTGGGAAATTTATTATATATTTTTGAAAATTTAAAGTACACTGTTATAAAATGTTAATGTTCATTTCTAAGAAAATTCCAAAAAATAATAAAAGAACAAAGAAACTAAAATAATATGCTAGAAAATAACAACATAAAGACGACAAAAATAGAAGAAAAGAGAACTAAAAAGACAGAGACAAGCCAGGAATGGTCATGCAAGCCTGTAACCAGTCCCGGTACTCTAGGAAGCCAAGGCAGGAGCATCATAAATTTGAAGCCAGTGGATCTACATATTTCAAGGACAACCTAGGACATAGGATGGCCCAATTAAAAAACAAAACAGACACTCGGGAGGCTGAGGCAGAAGGATCTTTGCAAGTTCGAGACCAGCCTGGGCTACAAAGTGAGCTCAAGGCCAGCCTGAACCGCATAGTGAGACCCTGTCTCAAAAAGACAAAAAAAAAAAAAAAAAACAGAGCGGCTGGAGATTTGGTTCAGTAGCATAACCACCTGCCTGGCAGGTGCAAGGTCATGAGTTCAATCCCCAGTACCAAAAAACAAAACCAAGGGCCAGGGATTTAACTCAGTGGCATAAGTGCCTGCTTGGTAAGCTTGAGGTGGTGAGTTCAATCCCTGGTACCAAAAAACAAAACAAAACTGGGCTGAGGATTTAGCTGAGTGATGCAATGCCTTCCTGGTATGTGCAGGGTTCTGAGTTCAATTCCCAGTACCAAAACAAAGCAAAAAAATAAAACATCAATAAAAATACTTCAGACATATGGAAAACAAATAGCTAAATGACAAAAGTTCTTCTTCATCAGTAATTACATTACATGCAAATGGATTAAACTCTCCAATTAAATACAGACCTTCTATATCATCCCTTTTCTTAGCAACACCATTCTTTCCTGCACCATCTTTTGTCTCCCTGAACAGAACAATCGTGATGATCACATACTAGTTGATCTACTCTCTATAGCAGTTGAGATTTGAAACTATGAAATTATGCTTTTATATTTTTAATAAATCTCATATGTACTTTCTTTAGGCTTAATCTACCTTAGCAAGTCTGCAGTTTTGTTTTTCTAGTAAATTTATTCAGGACAGTAACATCTTTTCAAGAAAATTTAGCACATTTACCCATGAAATATCAAATGCATTGAGTAGATGCACATTATTTGTGGAATCTTTTTCATATTTATTTTACAAAAGACAGGTTCAACTATGTGCTGTCTATAAGAGAATCTATTTTTTTTCCACAGTGCCAAGTGTTTATTTGTGTGCTGGGGACTGAACCCAGGGTTCTACTTTTATTACCACATGTTTGAAGTACGTAGTGATCACATTAATTGTGGGGAGTTGGTTCATGTACATAATACATCTTATTTTTATATCCATATTGCCTCTCCTTGTTCTCGCCTCCCTTCATTTCTTGGTGCCCTTCCCATTTGCAAAAGATCTGTCTTTTTGTTTCTTATTGTTTACTTTTTATTTTACTCTCTATGTATACTTGGGGTTTCCCATATAAGTGAAACTATACAATATTTATTCTTCTATGTCTGATTTATTTCCCTTAACATTGTGGTCTCAAGGTACATCCATTTTCCTATAAATGTATCTTTCTTTATAGCAAAGTAGTACTCCATTGTGTAGAAATACCACATTTTGAGGCTGGGGATTTGGCTCAGCGGCACAAGCGCCTGCCTTGCAAGCGGGCAGTCATTAGTTCGATCCCTGGTATTGATTTTAAAAAAAAATTTTTTTTAAAATACCACATTTTTTCCATCCATTTATCTATTGATGGACATATAGCCTATGTCTAAGATTTAGTTATTATGAATTGTGCTGCTATAAATATGGGAATGCATGTATCACTGTAATATGATGACATTACCGTTTTCAGAAAGACATCCAGAAGGGAATAATCAGGTTGAATGGAATTTCTATTTTTACTTTGAGGAATCTCTATACTGATTTCCATAGTGGCTATATTAGTTTATATTCCCACTAACAGTATAGAAGGGTTCTTTTTTTCCCGTAGCCTCATCAGCATTTGTTATTGTTTGATTTCTTGATGACAGCCATTCTTTCTGGAGTGAAATGGAAACCTTAAAAAAATTTTTTTTGAACTGTGTATGTATGTTGATAAATTGCTCAAGTTAGGCTCAAACTTGTGATCCTTTTCAGCTTTCCAGAGTGCTAGGATTAGAGCTGTATACTTCATGCCTGCTCTTATGTATACTTGTCACTGCTCTTATGGAAGAAATAATTTACAGTGCTCTGTCCCACATCTTGGTTAATTTAATGACTAGCTAATTTAACGACTTTAGTCTTTAGTTGTACTTTCTGGTAATCTCCCATCTTAAAGGGGAAACCAACACAGGTACATTAGAGCACATCAAGATAGTAATGGATCGTGATCTGCAGACTCCTGAAATGGAGGAGAAAGCACCTTTGTGAGGTATTGCTATGTGCCTTGTAAGCCTGTTACTCACTATTGGCCCCTAATCCTAACATATACACTGAGTTTTTGATCCCCATTACTTTTGTTCTGGCCCCTAGTATCTTGAATCTCTTTTCTGGTTCCTGGATTATCATACAGGCAAATTTTATATTTTCTAGAAACTCCCTCACCAGCTTCAACTCACAGCCTGCCTTATAGGTGAGTAGCATCATGCTTCCTCTCTCTGAGGATCTGTTCACACTGACACTCTACTAGGGTTACTTCTCCATTGTTCTATACCATTAAAGTTTATAATTTGCTTTACAAATAAAAGAGATGGTTGAATAGCATTGTATTAATGTACATCTGAATTAGTTTTGTTTTTACAAGCAAAGAATTTTTTTTCCTCTCTGACCTAAATGTTTAGGCCCTTCATTGCATATGGATTTTACTTTTATGCTTCCTTTTCTCTGCTTATGTTTTTATTTCTTTTCCTTAGAACTTCATCTGCCTCCTCCGGGCAGGGGACTTTTTTTTTCAGACCATTTAATGGAGAGTCAGGCCACACAAGAGTCCTTAACCCCAGCAATCCTGGTAAGTTTTAACTATTCTCAATGAGTAGAGTTTTAACTATTGTAATCCCAAATATCGAGTTTAGTCATCTAAGTATTGTAATCCTCTTTAGTTTTAGTTTTCCTCACAATCCAAAAAATTATATTTGTAATCCCATTGAGACGTTATTAGAATCCCAGCAAGTTAATTTTAATCTTCTACCACCACCAATGCAACCCATGGGGAGAGTAAAGACACCAAAACATATTCCAAGTTAAGGGCATCCAAGGGGTTTTTAGTCTAATCCTCCTTGTGAGGTCATGTGGACAAAGGCCTTGATCCTAGTCCTCTCCCAGAATTTATTATCTTGTGAAGAAGGGGGGGGGGGGTGGCTCAAGGATGAGTGACAGTGATGTTGGTGGGAATTATGTAACTTGAGCTGGCTGGCCAGGTGGAAGAATGGCATCTCTGTAAATTGCAGAGATAAAGATATGCAGAAGGATCAATTTATACAATCTAATTAAGGTAACAACGGAATTCTTTGGGGGGGGGGGGCTATCACTTCAGTTTCTGATATGTAAACTCTTGTGCCCTGAGAAGTTATAGCCTCTTTATCTTGAGGCTCATACTCAGTTGACATTTTTGGAGCTATTGGCTCTAGCATCCCACTGTGCTCATATCCTGTACATATCCTATATGAAGAACACTATGTGAGGAAACAAGACTGTCTGCTGAATTTAGAGATTATATACAGCAGCTCAGCTAGCTTTATTTGCAATGCTTAGAGCCCATTGAAGAGGGAAGGAAATACCCTAGCCAGCTTTTTACATATCAGTATAAGGAAATAAGTCTCCAAATAATCAAAAAGGCAAAGTAATTTTTTGCATTCAAGGGGAGTTACTGGAGTTGTCCCGCACGTTAACTACTGACACAAACTACAATTAAGATTTCCAAGGTGGGGGCTAGGGACTTAGCTCAGCAGCATAAGCGCCTGCCTTGCAAGCAGGCAGACATGAGTTCGATCCCTGGTACCGATAAAAAGGAAAAAGAAAAAAAAAAAAAAAAGAATTACCCTATTTCCTTTACAGTGGAGAGATTTTACCTGGATAACACTCATCACGTCACCAGTTGAATTCTACTGTTGAGCCAGATTGATCTACAGAATTGGAACAAACTGGCTTTTTTTTTTAGATCTCTATGTTAAACATACTTATTTTGAACATGCTGGGAGCTCAATTGTGAGTTGTATAAAATCAACACCTTTTTTTTGTCTCCATCTTTTAAAGTAAGAGTACCTCTGCTACTAGCCCTCTTGCTAAGGTGCCACTATCTTTCATATTTCCATTCATAGCTAAACTCAAATCTCAGGTGGCTTTGTTGACATCCCATCTTCACAGGTAATAATGGACCTTATGATTATAAATATCTCTGATATTGCTTAGCTAATAGTCTTTTCCTTTTTGAGTAGTGTTCCTTTGATTTAGGAACTACCTAGCGACCCTGACCATAATATGTGGCACTGCTGAGCAACTGCCCAAATTGTCACCATTTCCTTGTCATCAGGTCAAAGGGAGAACAGAACGCCTCTAGAGAGTTTTTCTGGCTTTCAACTACCAGTCATGCAGGTAAGGCCTTGCTAGTCTAACTTACCTATGCACAAAAACTCACATGGTTGGGCCAACACACTACAAGCCTTCTGGTTTAGTTAAAGTGTGGTAGAATGTAATCAGTGCAGAGTGAAATGGGTTTCAGATCTAGTAAACATGTTTTTACCATGCTATCCTTGTTTTGTCTTTGAAACAGAGTCTTGCTATGTAGTTCAGGCTGGCCCTGACTTGTGGCAATAATCCTATATTCCACGTGCTGAGACTACAAATGTATACCACTATGTCCGGCTCCTTGCTCATTTTCAAAGGTTCTGTCGTACTGTCAGATTATGTTCCTGGTTTGGGACTTTTACTTTAAAATTTGTGTGTGTGATACTGGGGATTGAATTTAGGGCTTTATACATGGTAGAAAGTGCTCTAGCACTGAGCTACATTTCCAGCCCCTTTTTAGACAAACTCTCACTAAATTGCTCCGGCTGGCCTTGAACTAGTGATCTTTCTGCCTCAGCTTCCTAAATGGTTAAATATAGCTTTGTAGTTCGTGGGATTTTGTTTTGTTTTTTGAGGCAAGGCCTCTCTATGTAGTTCAGACTAGCCTTGAACTAGCAGCAATCTTTCTGACTTAGCCTCCCAAATGCTACGATTATAGGCATGTACCATCACACCCTGTTTGGAGTTTTTAAATTAAAGTCAAGTGGAAGTAAGATTTCAACCAAGAGGTTTTAATCAGTGGCAGAGTGACACTTTCCAGTAGTTCTACAACAAAGAATTTTCAGTGGACTGTACCTTTTGGGTGAAGGTACTATTTGAATTAAGAAAAATCACATTTCTCCAGATAGGTAGAATAATGCTTTGTAAATTTATGGGAGTATGGTTTTTATCCAGGCAACAAAAGGAAAAGAACATGGCAATGAGAAGTTTGCTAAAGCCTCTATTAAAGGAAAAGTCTGATCTTGCCTTTCAATTTTTATGACTTCGGTTTTGAGGATATTAGAGCTTGATTTTTATTTATGTTTTGGTACTGGGGATTGAACTCATGACCTCAAACTTGCCAGGCAGGCACTTGTGCTGCTAAGCTAAACCCCCAGCCCGGATCTTGATTTTTTCAAAGCTGTTAAAAAATTCCATTGAAAAAATAGGGGGCTGGGGATTTAGCTCAGCAGCATAAGCACCTGCCTTGCAAGCAGGCGGTCGTGAGTTCAATCCCCGGTACCGATAAAAATCAAAAAGACAAAAAAAAAAAGAAAAAATAGCCCAAATGCCTATAAGCTGGTGAGTGGATAAAGATGATTTTTTTTAAGTACAGTGGAGTACTACTCTGCCATAAAGGAAGATACGCTTGAGACTTTCCTAGGTAAATGGATGCACCTTGAGATCTACTCTTAAGTGAAATAAATTAGACATACATATATAATACATTGTTTTTCTGGTATGAGAAGCTGAAAACAGAAATAAGGCCCCAAATGCATATTAGATGTTGTGAAATAGGACAAAAATATTAAAATGGGGAGGAAAACAAAAGAGGTAAGAGAGGAAATAAGAGAAAAGTAAAAAAATATAAATAAATGGGGAGGGGAGAAGGGGTTGAAGGGCAGACAGAGAAATGGGAAAAAAAATCAAGTTATATTATGTACAGGTACAAATTCTCTATGATGAATGTGATTATTATATATATGTAAAATATAAATAAATAAATATTTTTAAAAAGGTAAGTTCACATTCCCAAAGGAATGGAGTGGTAGTGCCTGCCTGTAATCTAGTGCTTGGGAGGCTGAGGTAGGAGGATTGCTATGAGTTTGAGGTCAGCCTGGGCTACAAATTGAGTTCAAGGCCAGCCTGAACTGCATAGTGAATCTTGTCTCAAAAAGACAAAAGAGAAAAAAGTCTAAAATGTACCAATAAAATCCTATTGAAGAAAAAAGTATACTATTAGATAGTTGAGGGATATCAAATGTGTATTGGACATTTGTTATTAAAGACTGGGCATTGTTTAGGCACGATACTGTTTTTTTATTTTGTAGATGCATACAAAATTTTATTAATGGAAAATTAATGATATCCAGATGTTATTTTAGTATAATTTGGTAGATAGGATCAATGGCAAGTAGAAATAGAAAATTGGGCATGAGTTATTTGTTGAAGTTAGGTGATGGGTATATGAGTTCATTATTCTAGTTTGCCTTTTTAAAAAATAGTTATTGAGGAAAGTACTTCCTTGGAGGCATAAGAATTCTGTTTCCCTGATAATCATCTCTGGGCATGGTAATCACATGTTCTAGATCTTCCAAAATAGTTTGATTTTCAAATATTAGTGTCATAAACCACTACTGTCACCTTTAGCCACTGAAATATTTCAGTTCTGTAAGCAACAAGCCTGTCTCACAAGATGCATTATCTTTATCTGTAACTGATCATTATGCAGTAGGAAAAATCTCGGGAAAGCAACCATGGTTATGTTCTGATGAACTTCATATATGGCTTGCCAGGGTCTTACTAGCCATTTTTGCTATAAACACTCAAATCTGCCTTCCTGCCATCTGTTGCAGACTCTTTACCAACAGAGGCAGATGGGATCAACCAGAGAGAGAGAAGGCCACTCCACCTCTAGATAGACCATCATCGAAGTCCGATCTGTACATACTACTGAAAGCTGGACTTAATAGCATCCCGCACCGGTCCAAGGAGATGGCCTAGGAAAACGAACCTCTACTTTGTCTCCTGGTTTCACTCTGTACCTTACTCATTCTGTAGCTTTTCCCTGTCCATCCTGTATTCCCTCCTAGGAAAGTAGTCAAGTCTTACATAAGGTTAGTGCTTCAGGAAGATGTTTTAACTCTCCCTGGGCATATGTAGCTCCTTTCATGTACTACACTATGAAACTTAAGTTGTAACAGTAATTCCTGGCATCATGCTTGAGAGATTGGAAATATACTCAATTTGTTTTGTTTCTAGACTTCATTTTTTAGCTTTGGATATACTGCCCCATTGCTAATGTTAGCAAGCAGCAGCTCTCTGTTCCTTGTATACTCTTCCTATTTATCTATTGTTGCCTGTGTGCCTGGTTACTGTTAAATGTTTTTTGGTTTTCTTTGATACCACGAATCAAACTCATGATCTCACACTTACCAGGCAGGCACTATGCTGCTGAGCTATGTCCCCAGCACTAAATATGTTGATTTTTCCTTTGCTAGAAATATTTGGAGATGGAGATTTCCCATTTACTAAACTCTGTAGATAACAAAGAAGGTGCCCCTTTATTATTGCACCTATTACTTTTTTTCCTTTTTTTTTTGTGGTACTGGGGATTGAACTCATGACCTCACACTTGCCAGGCAGGTGCTTATGCCACTGAGCTAAATCCTCAGTTGCACCTGTTACTATTAAAAGCTCTAGTGGGTTGAATAAGTAGAGTTATCTACAGACCTTCTTTCTCTCTCTGTTGAAGCCTCAGAAACTTTAATCATTCTCATGTGACTTCTGTAAACAATGAAACAATGTATGTGGTGACAGATGCTGACCTACTGCCTTATAGTTTTTGTTCTTTTAATATACCTCAACAAAGCCTTTCCCTTCAAATAATAAAAAGTACACTACATCAGAAAAAAATTCTAATTGATGATAGGAATCCAATCCAGGGCCTCATATAGGCTAGGCAAGTGGTCTACCACCAAGTCACACGCTGGCCCGTAAATTAAAAATATTAATGGATTTGACTTCATCTCTAAGTGCTAAGAGTAGCAAAGTGGAAAAGAAACAATTTAATTTGGGGCCTTTTTATTATCTTCTAGGAATGCAGGGTTTCCACTCTTATTTTTAGAAAGTTAACTAATATGTTTGTTTTTATAATCTCAACTGATGAAAACCATTCTAAAACATCATAATTCAGTTAAAGACTATGGGCCCTCTGTGCCCCAGACAGATCCTATAGAGAGGAAAAAGTCTTTTTTTTTTTTTTGGTCACAGATTAAACATTAAAAAAAAACCTGATAAATCAGTCTCTGTCAAGCTAGACAGGAGGTAGTGTCAGGTTTGTAAAACCAAATATGGTACTACTTTACCACCCTTTGCCAGAACTGTCCCTTTTCCATCACTCTGTAATGTAATTTTATTTTTGTAAAAGACATCTCCCCTAATTCCCACTTTCAACAGCTATCTAGACTAAGTATTTACACGCAATTTCTAAACTTTGTCAAGACTGTGGGAAAGATTTACCCTGAGACAAATAGTGAACAAAGAGGGCGTTTTGTAGCATTAAAAAAGTAGGAGGCAAAGTGGTCCCAGTATCAGAAATGAGAACATTTTGCTACCCGTGATTCAATGAAGCAAGTGAAACGCAATTATCAACCTGGTCTGAGAGACAGGAAGTATCTGAGGCAGGCTGGGATAACGCACTGTGCCCAGAAGGGAAGGATGCGATCCAAGGAAAATGATTGGATTAGGATGCACTAGAATCAACTGAATTATAGATCTTTACTCCTCCTTTTCTGTTTCTCCTGTAGATGTGGGGATGAGGCCTGGCCTCTAGAACGCTAGAGGAGAATAATACCAGAAAAAAGGAGCTCGTGAGCCACTTCCTGGCTCATTGTCTGATCTTTAGCCCTCTCTACTTTTAAGGCTAGAGGACTTTCTGGTATCCTCCCCATCCACCCTCAGCTTACTACATCCCCATCACCACCCTGAAGAACACCAAGCTTCACCAAGCTTTTTAGTTCTTTGCCACAAAGTAATTTTTAAAATGTGGTTTCTTTGTTTAAACAGTTACTAAGTCAGTTCATCCTTTAGTAACAAACTTTTCCCTTTCCTTAGTCCCCCACTCAGTCCTGTATAATCACATCATCCTCCTCCTCTTCCTCCTCCTCCTCCTCATCATCTTCTGGCAGTTCTTCTTCTTCCTCTTCCTCTTCTTCATCTAAACAAACCACCACCTCAGCTGGCTCCTGTAACTGAGAGTCAAACCAATCCCGCACCTGCTGGGCGCTCAGCCTTGACGCCCGGCACAGCTGAGGGACATCAGTTTCCCAAAGCTGATGATGGGCTGCCCAGTACTTCTCCAAGGGTCTGATATCTGGTGGAGGTGGGGGTGCCGGCAGAGGTGGGGTCTTGGCCCATTCTTTCAAGGAGCGAGTTGATGGTGGTGTGGGAGTCGCTGGGTCTTGGAAACTAGGGGCACCAGGTACTGCATTGTCTCGAAACCATTTTAGTTGCCCATGCTTCAAGGCATAGCGTGTATCACCAAACCACTGAATGATCTCAGGCCTAGGTAAACCCGTGATCTGTTCCAACTTATGGTAATCCTCACGCCGTGCCCACTGGCACTGTAGAAAGAAAGATTTGAGGATTGCCAACTGCTCTTTGGTTTTGCGCTTAATCTTTCGCTGGTGTTGCATATCAGGGGAAAGGTATCCCGTGGGGCTGGCCCTACCGGCTAGGGAGTTAGGCCGTAGCCTTTGGGACCAGCTTGCTTCCATGGGTGGAGGCTGTGCCTGTTTACTGGGTGACGGTGACTGTGAGACACAGCCTAGTGGCTGGAGGGGTTTAGGATTGGCAGTAGCTCCATTAGCTAGTACCTGGAAGGAGGAAGAAGAGGTAGAGGAAGAAGAAGTCACACGAGTTGCAGTCTCCTTACAACTACTGGCCAGCGATGAGACTTGTGGAGGTTTATCCCGAGAGCGTGGCTGGTGGGCAGCCGTGGAGTGGTTCCAGGAAATAGTACCTATGCCATGTGAGTGGTTGGGACCCTTGCCTGCCTGCTCCTTAGAGAGGCTACTACTTTGATGATTCTGCCAAAAATCTGTTTGATGAGAGAATGCTCCACTGCCAGGTGTCAAAGGGGGTTCCTTTCCTTTCTGGTGACTTGGTGGCAGTGGCAGATTCTGAGAGGACTCTTCAGGTTCTACCTTCAGTCCTTTTATCTGGGTGGGCTCACTGAGAGTCAGAGGACCTATTCCAAGGCCACCTTGCTCTGTAGGTGGCATTTGAGAAGATGGTACCTCCTCTGGGGGCCGTACTGCATGATGAGTAAAAGACAGAAGAGATTTGAAATGGAGTTGGTCTTGATGGTAGACCACTCGGGCTCGGGTCTCTTCTATTTCTTCAGATGACCAGCTAATGCCACAGCGGAGGCGCTGGGCCATGAACCATGTTTTGACTTTTTCCATCTGCAGCCCATAACGTAGGCAGAGAAGGGCAATGTCTGCTAGACTGGGATAGGGAAAGTAGCTGAAGGTTTGCAGCAGGTGTTCATTGCTGTCCAGCTCACTGGTCTGGGCTGCTTGGGTCCATACCAGCTGTAGCTCCTCAGAGATTGGAGGGAGGCAGATGAGCCCTGCTGGTGAGCTGTGAAGACTACTGGCCTCTTTACTAGGAGGCATGGCTCCTGATCTTTGCCCTTCACAGACAGCTGTAATAAGAAGAGAGACGGCTCAATTCAGAGGCTCCTCTTTGGGCACATTACACAATTTCTACCGAACAGATTGTTGATGCTGAATAATTCTATTGTAGGAAAGTACTTTTAAAAGTCATGGCATGTTGCTTATAAAGTGTTCATTTATTTTATTACTTTTTTTTTAATGTCGTCTAAGTTAGTCTTTAGTTTGTCTTTTTGAGTCAGTGTCCCTATGCAGTTTAGGCTGGCCTTGAACTCACAGCGATCCTCCTGCCTCAGCCTCCCAAGTGCTGCACCACTATATCCAACTTCTAACTAATCTTGAACACCTGAGCTCAAGTATTGTGCCACTTCAGCCTCCTGAGTAGCTAGGACAGAGGCATATCACCATACCCAGCTGTCATTCAATCTTCATAATCAATCCTCATAGCCTACTATAATTTCCAATTTTTGTATGAAAAAAAATAAGGCCCAAAAAAGTTTATCCTAAGTCACTTAACTAGTGAATGTTGTTACCACAACAAAAAGCCTGTATTACAGATTAACAAGAGAAAATTATCCTTATAACAGCTATTACCTTTTTTATTTTGGTGGTACCGGGGATCAAACTGCAACCTTGCCTTTGCCAGACAGGCACTTATGCTAAATCCCCAGCCCTACCTTCCTTTTCAATTCAAATTTGCATTAGCTTTCAAATTCAAACTTGCTTCTGGAAGCTACCCCCCAACTCTCAACTTCTATATTCATGGAATGAAAGCCACACAGCAAAGACAGCCACAAAGACAAGAGGAGCGGTAACCTCAGAACTACTACTACTCTCCTGCCTAACAGGAACAGGGTTACTTCTGTAATACGGAGGGAGGTTGGGAAAACTGTCTGGAAGGTCGGACAGCATTATCCTTTCCCCAGCCCACCGCACATTTCTTTCTTTCCCTTTTTTGTGGTGGAGTGTTGTGGGGAGAGGAATGATAGTACCTTCTACACCTAAATGTAATCCAGATAGTCCCCTCCTTGGCTCAGTAGGTTGAGGTACCAAGATCTGGTATAAACGGGCCCATGCCCCCAGGGTTTAGGTCATGTGGACAGGAATGTTTCCTCCCCCAAGTCGGCCTCAGAACAAAGGTTATCCCCTCCCCCAGCCTTTGTCTCTTCCAACAGCTCAGCCTCTCTCCAGGGAGCCCAAAGAGCTCCTACCAACATTAATAGCCCCCTCCACTCTGGGGGAAAGGCTTGAAGCTCTTATCTGTGCTTTCTTCTCAAAACCAGGTGGACAGCTTCATTATAAACTGTAACCAGTTCAGGCAATGGACTCAGCACAACACTGCTCCCAGGGGTACGGACTCCCAAGGACAGCCTCCAACTGAAATACAGTACCTGCTAAGGTTATTTCCCAGATTATTGAATTTTAATTCAGCTCTCAATATGGGCACGAGAGATCCTTTAATACTTTTTACCTTTTATTCCTAGAAGATTACCAACTGTGTTTATAAATACTACTTCTGATCTGTTAAGGTTAGCACTCAAGTCCATCAAGTTCAAACAATGTAACTTTAGGATCCCAGTCTGCCACTTGCCGGCTAACTATGTGAAATTGGTAAAAGTACTGAAATTACATGAACCTCAGTTTCTTTATGTAAAAAATGAAGACTGCTGCCTGGTACGTGGCACACATCTGTAACCCCACCACTCATGATGCTGAGGCAGGAAGTTTGAGGCCAGCCTGTATTACACAGGGACACACACACAGAAGGGAGAAGGGGACTGCTGAGTGTACTGTATTCTTTTTACGAAGCACCTACTGTGCACTAGGGATTAATGCACAGGCAGTCATTAGAGATGGAAATCTGCGGTGTGGCAGATTTGAGATTAACTGCAGCTCTACACTTTCTAAAATGCTTTTTGTCCTTATCAAAGTTATTTAACCTTTTTTAAGTTTCTCATCAGGAAAAAGAAAGAAAAAAGTACCTGCCTGGCAAATTCATGACTAAATAAAAAAATACCCTTGACACTATGCCTAGAACAAAACATGCTTAATACAAAGCAGTTTTTATTATTACTTCAGCCTTGTGGATGACTCAGATAATGTGCTTCTTTGTGGGGAAAGTAGGGCAAGACTGAATCCTTTAACACCAGCTTTTCAATCTGTTTTTGCAGAGTCTTAATTCTACCCAGCAGTGGAGGAAACTAGGGTATTTATGATTTTTTAAAATGTACTTATTTTTCTTCTGCAGTGCCAGAGATGGAACCCAGAGTCTCACCTTATGCTAGGCAAGTGCTCTACCAGAGCCTCATCCCTAGTCCCTATAGTCAACTTTTTATATATTTATATTGGATACAATCTCAGAATGGATTTTGCAATGTTTAAAAATGTATGAAATGGGTATAGCTCAGTGGTATAGTGCCTGCCTGGAAAACACAAGGTCCAGAGTTCAATTCTTAGTACAAAAAAAGAAAAAGTATGAAAATCATAGCTTCAGAGGATGTGCTTCCATAATTTGGATCCTTTCTGTTTGCTACGTGAATTGACCGAATAATTGCTTCATCTTTTCCCTCCAGGTCCATCCTAACCACTGCTTCATGGCTGGAGCTACACCATCACTTACAAACTGTGGGCCCCCAAGAACACCAATCTCAAAATGGGAAATACTTTATGATGGTAGTGCTTGACTCTTTTGTGTCCTTTTCTGTAAGGACACACAATTCACTCTTTAGATATGAGGAAAAGGTAGCATAAAGAATGAAATAGTCTAGTCCAGTGTGAGGATGAGGGCTGCCATAAAAGTACAAGGCACACACAGCCAAAAGCTTATAGATTGACAGCCTTTAAATTCTCCTAGCATCACCTTGCCATTTCAGTGTAACATGTAATAAGGCAAATAAAATTTCTTGGGATATCAGATATCATTTTCACTTACACAAAATACAAGTTATGGAAAACTTTCTCAAAGAGAATAATGGCTTGAATCAAGGTACAACTAGCTGTGTAGCTGATACTTCCCTGGAAACATAAGGGTTTGAATTAGGAGAAAACTATAACCCAGAATGGCTTATGAAAATTATAACAAGTAGGACTGGGGATTCAGCTTAATGGCGTAAGCGCCGGCATGGCAGGTGTGAGGTCAAGAGTTTGATCCCTGGTACCAAAAAAATAAAAATTATAACAAGTAGGGAAGACCCTCTTGTAACCAAAACAATTTAGATTCTACAGTGTATGTGTTCTCCGTGTCTTCATTTTAGAGTAGGTAGAGAAAGGGAATCAATTTAGAGAACTGCTAGGGGAAAGCTGGTGGTATAATGAACAATTACTACATTTGCATCCCTATTAAGTATGCTAGCTATGCTTTCCTGCTAAAGGCACTAATGAGAAATAGAGCCAGAGCTGGGGAGGTGTGAGTGGTGCACACCTGTAATCCCAGTATTATGGAAGGTGTGGCAGGAGGATGGAAAGTTTGAGCCCAGCCTGGGCAGTTTAGCAATGTAGTAAGATGATCTTATCTTGAATTTTTAAAAAGGTTAGGGACGGGCTGGGGATTTAGCTCAGTGGCATAAGCACCAGCCTTGCGAGTGTGTGGTCTTGAGTTCCATCCCCCGTAGCGATAAAAAAAAAAAAAAAGGTTAGGGTCTCAGCTCACTCAGTGTTAAGGCCCTGGGTTCAACCCTGAGTGCTGAAGGAAAAGAAATTGTAAGGCCCTTCCCTCCCTTGGGCTTTTCTATTCTGAGCAGATGGCAGTAAAGAATTGGGGGTCAAACCAGGTGAGTTGGTGCACTCCTGTAATCCCAACACTCGGGAGGCTGAGGCAGGTGAGTCGTTGCAAATTCAAGACCAGCCTGAACTGCATTTTGAGACCCTGTCTCAAAAAAACCCAAAAAAGTCAAAAAACAAAACTTAAGAGTCTTAAACTTCCAGTTTGTTTTATAGTCCTAGGAAAAAGATTTTGGAGCTTTCTAGTTGAACCTAGTTTTATGGTTAAAGTAAAAGACAAAGTGGAAAACAGGTATGATGCTGAATTCTCTAAATCTTTATTCAAGAGAAAACCTGAATTATTGCCTGAAATGTTTTCATGGTATAGTATTAAGGGCCTTAAAGACTTTTCAAGAAATTTAACTTATATGCTTCGTAACTTTTTGGATCCTGAACCTGGGAGTCAGATAAAGGTTGGACTGTTGGATTAAGAGCTCTGCCTTGTCTTTCCATCTTAATAAAGCCAGTGATGGTAATTACTTAAAGATGAAAGAGCAGTTTAATGTAAATGAATGGACGGAGTGGGAGATGGAAGAATTCGATTAAGAAGGGAACTAGGTATTTGTGGTATCAGATGGAATTAGCATGAAAAGTGCTCAATTGGGCAAGAGCCTGGCTTAGCTGACCTACTGGATTACTGGTTACTACATGACCAGTAACCACAGGGCCCTGGAAGCTAAAGGTTAGTAGGCTACTTCTAGTGCACCCAAATCACTAGCTTCATTCAGTTGTCTGTGTGCTTAGAACAGTTTTGTGTGACTCCAAAACTGCTTAACCCCTGGTTTTTCAGTATCTATGTAACAATGTAATTAAACATCACTAAACCTGTGAAAAAGAGTAATTGGGACAGGGGAAAGGAGAAAAGGGAAAACAAAAACACACACACAAGACAGTAAAAGATAATTATACTAATTTCTCAGTTCATTATGGAAAAGAAAGGTTTGTACAAATATTGTTTGGACAATTAAATGCCTGTTTCTTAAACTTGATTAATTTACAGACAACAATACGCAATGTATTAATCACTGTTATCCTACTATCCTGTCTTGAAATTCTTTTGTCTTTCTTAAAAAATTTTTTAAAAAGGGGGACCCATTCGGCCCCCTTCCTGTCTCTCAGGAGCTATTCCTACTCCCCATTGCTTTTCTCCAATAAATTTTCTTTTTCTTTCTTTTTCTTTTCTTTTTTTTTTTTTTTTTTTGTCTTTTTCATTTTTGCCTTGCAAGGCAGGTACTTATGCCGCTGAGCTAAAGCCCTCTCCAATAAATTTTCCTACTCTGAAAAACAAAAATTTCCTATGAAAACGAATCAAATGCTTTGGAGAGGCAGGATATAACAGAGAATATACATTTAAAGAGTGATGAGTGAGAAGAGGTAGGAAAACTGTAAAAGATTAGGGGTGAATGGGGGCTGGGGATTTAGCTCAGAGGCATAAGCGCCTGCCTTGCAAGCAGGCGGTCGTGAGTTCCATCCCCGGTACCCGATAAAAATAAATAAATAAATAAATAAGATTAGGGGTGAAACTTAAAAATCTCAAAAGCATTCAGCATAGGGGGCTGGGGATTTAGCTCAGCGGCATAAGCACCTGCCTTGCAAGCAGGCGGTCGTGAGTTCGATCCCCGGTACCGTTAAAGTTAAAAAAAAAAAAAAGCATTCAGCATATTAAAGATTGCTTCGAAAGTGTCTAATCTCACTTTAAAGAAACCAAAACTGGCAATCATAGGCGATCCAACTGCTTGAGTAATTCTCACCTCAGAATGCACACTAAAAACTACCTGGGAAACTTAAAAACCAGGCCACTCTCCTCTCTGGTTTGATTTAATTAGTCTGGACTGGGGCCCAGTCATCCATAGTTTTAAAAATTCTCAGGGTGCTGCCAGGTTTGAGACTCCCATGGTAGTTAACACTAGAAAGGCAACTGGGAACTTCACTCAGCAGGCTTACACGTACAAAAAAGTCTCAGTACTACACCAGAAGTACGGTGAAATAAATGTATTTTTAATTGCAATGTTTTAAGATAACGTATATGCATTAGCTTTTAAAATTCTCAACTTTAACTTTTTCGATTACTGCTGTCTACCTATTCTAAATCAGACAAAAGGGATTCAAATATATAGTGAGAAGGAAATTCATATAGGTTGAGAAAGATCTCCTGATCTGGGCCAACATTACCAAACAGGTCTCAGCTTGAGTCTTCTTTCAGTTTAGAAGTCTCAGATTAAGACGCAAACCAGGAACCTCAGAAGATTCGATTCAAACTGTTTCCTGGTCTGGTCTTTAGCCTATGCTGGGCACGGGCGTCACAGGGGCAGCTGCTTCTAAATCTTTCGTTCCCAAAGCCCACTGTTCCCCAGAAGTAAGGTCAGGTTCTGTACATGTGTTATGGTCGCCTGGAGGTAGTCATGGGGATTGGGGGGAGGGCTGGGAAGAAACGTTTCTCCTATCCTCCATTTCACCGGCAGTCTAGAAGGCTCTAAACTGGGTCAAAGAACAAAAAGTTACTACACTTGGGGGCGGTGAGCCCCAGGAGGCAGGCGAATCTCAACCATTCCTTAGCCAAGGGCGTACCAACGCTGCCGTCCCCTCCTCCCTACACACCCCTTCGCCCTCCCCCAATTAGAACGGGGAATCAGAAAGTCCAGAGCAGAAAGGGGAGAGAACCGGGCGACTTCGAATCTGGTCCAGTACAGTATTCTCCACCCCCCGCTCCCAGCCGGCCGGGGATGGAGCTCCGGAGGTCGGACAGCGTACACCGGCTGGGAGGGAAAGTCCCAGGGGCTGGGATCACTCACCGCGGTCCGGCCCGGGCGGCGGCTCCCAGCCTCGCACCAGGGACTGGGGGGAAAGGGAAAAGAGGGCAGAGGGCCTCCAGGTGGGAGTGGGGTACTGCCCCGTGCGGCCTGCTCCGTGCCCACCCGCACGACGGCCAAGGACCGCGTACTGCCCCCCACTCCCCGCCCTCCCGCCCCCGGGAGCGGGCGGATCTAGCCCAACCCTCCCAGCTCCGGGGAGTTGGAGGCGGGGCAGACGGGTGAGGCGGGCGTCCGGGGCGGTGTTAAGGTGGCCCGATTCCTGATTGGTGGATGCAGAGGGCGGATGCTGGCGCAGCCCACAAGGCCGGCTATTGGCTACGTGGGTCTTGGCAGGAGCCAGCTATTGGTTGCGTGATCCTCAACGTGGGTCAGCTATTGGGCGCGTTGAGCAGGCAAACATGTCTACCAGGGCTAGGATGCTGTGAATGGTACCTCGCTGTACCCTCGACCTGTTGGTGCCGGAGCCTCGGAGTACACCAGCCTACGTTCTCCGAAATTTCTCCTTTAGCTAATTGTCTGGACCACAGCAACTTCTTCATTTGGCTCCTTATGAAGGAATCTCTCTGGGAAGACCTTTTTAATAGCCCGTCCCAGCCTTATTTAATAGCGCCTTCCCCGACTCAGAGCCCAACCACTGCCAGCAGCATCAGCTGTAAAGAAGCCTTTAAAGCAACTGCGAACTCATTTGGAGCTAGATCAGATGTCTTGCCACCCAGAAGGACCAGAATCTTAGGAACCCGGAGCCTTCACCAGACTTGTGTGTCCAAGGACTAAATGCTGGCTCTCTCCTTGCCCTAGTGAAAAGGACCTGGAGCTGTATCATATTTGGAGACCTTGGTATTCTCTGTCTTTCATTAAAGTATTATCCTACAGTGTATGAGGATCTGGATCAAAAATTGTATATTTAGGATTCTCCACCTTCTGATTAAAACTTGGGAAAAATACTTTCTGAACTGGCCCTTTTGGCCTGACATTAGTCGTTGAAAAGACTTACTCTTGCCTACATAGGTCGTTTTCAGGCTTCCTCCCTTATTCTCAGAACTCATCACTTCTTACGTATTCCAAGAAACCAACCACAGAACCCCATTTTCACTCTTCATTGCACCAGCCAGAGCTCTTTTAGGGTTACCAGACATCCTAAGTCTGCTTCCTAAGCCTTTTTTTTTTTTTTTTTTAAAGGCAGGTTCTCAGTGCAATTTAAGCTGCTCTTGAACTTGCTGTATAGCCCAGGCTGGTCTCAAACTCAAAGTGATCCTCCTATCTCAGCCTCTAAGGTGCTAGAATTACAGATAGGCACCATCATGCCTGTTTCAAAATTTTAAAAGAGCTGGAAATATAGCTCTGTGTTCAGTGGATAAATATAGAATCTAGCCATATACAGAATCATATGACTATGAAAAGATCTGTTAATGAGCATCAAAAAATAGAAAATTGTATAAGTTTGCCAGGTGGATAACTTCTCATCGGCTTTTAAAAACTCCTATTTTTTTAATCTTAAAATTAATCACATTTGTGCCCAATTTTATGCTTATATTTTCTTAAAAAGAGGTCCCAAACGTTGTATATCTAGGCACCCCAAAACCTGTATTTACTTTTAGGACTAGATGGATATGGTTATTTTGTCCCGTTTAGGAAAACCTTGGTCCAGCATTCTGTGCCTTCTCTTCTAAGAAATATCAGAGCTGGAGGGAGCTGGAGAGCTGGTGAATTAAGACTTGAAGTATTGAGAATCTGGAGTGGGTTTGGGATAGCAAATGCTGCACTCACAGTATCTGTGAAAGAATGAGTGCAGACAAACCTAACACCAAACTAGGATGTAAAAAATCTGGACCGGTCAGGGATAGAGCCCCCACTTACCTCTCCTTGGGTGTCTGCTCCTCATGCTGAATCCGCTCTTCAGCATAGCTGGCCCCACCTATAACACTCACTGAAGGGTGAGTGTTCTCCAGTGACTTCACAACTTGGCCTTTATGATGTAACAAGGACACATCTGATTATGCTACCCCTAGGGCTCCCTCAAAGGAAGGTCTCATTACAGTGTGATTTGATTTTTTTGTCATCCAGTGATATAGGAGTCAATCCCATTAGCACTAGATGTTTTCAAGAACTTCCTTTATTCCCATTGCTCCATCCTGGCTTAGAAAGAGATACTTGCTTTTTTTCTTCATCATATTTCTCATCCTTTGCTTGTGTTGCCAGTGATAAGCAAAAGACTTTGCTTCTACAGTGGTTAAGGAGCAAAGTGTAATTCAAATGGTCTACTAAGGAAGGAGTCAGCCTAAAAGGAAACAGAGCTTTACTTAAACAGCTCCCTTTCACTGCACCAGCAGCTAATGGTGGGTGCCAGGAACTCCAGAGCAGGCCACTCCCCCAGAGCATTAAGATCCTGCCACGGTTCCTTGTACCAGGGCTATCTAATTCCTCTGTATCGCCTTCCCATGCAACTTTTGCATAGCCAGAGGACTCCAGCAGAAAGGGAATACAACCCATGCAGGATTGGGGGTTGAACTCTGGCCTTTGCACTGAACCATAGCCCCAGAAATTTTTGAGACAAGGCCTTGCTAAATTGCCCAGGCTGGGTTTGAATTTACGATCTTTTTACCTTGGTGCCTTAGAGTGCTAGAATTATAGGTGCATGCTATTATGTCCC
This sequence comes from Cavia porcellus, assembly GCF_034190915.1. NCBI lineage: Eukaryota > Metazoa > Chordata > Mammalia > Rodentia > Caviidae > Cavia > Cavia porcellus. Next base: position 22,040,594 of record NW_026947509.1, on the reverse strand, counting down.
GAAGGAATAGGACTTTTATGAAATAGAAAGACCAAGAACTGCGGAAAGGACTCAGAGAAGCAATCTTGCTCTGGGTATTTTGTAACTTTTGGCCCAAAACAAAGACTACTTCTGAATGCCTTGTATTTTCATATTTCAACTTTATTTCAAACATGAGGTTTTGTACTCATAAGGGAGGACAGCTGCATGAAGAATCTGGAAATGAGGCACAAGATTAGCAGGCTTGGGGCCCAGAGCTGCTGGGAAGGGTTGGGGAGGCTCTGGGAGGGCCTGGCAAGAACAGTGGTTTTGGGGGGCTTCATGTAACAAACTTTCATTTCCAAGCTGGGTTACCTGTTCAAGAGGTGGACTATTCAGTCTTTATAAGGTCAGTAATGTTTAGCAGCAGTATCAAAAGAAATCCAAAGGCTGGGTACAGGGAAAACTATCATTGTTCCTCTTTATGCCTGGAAGACAAAGTGGGTAGAAATCATAACAAAAAAAAAATTTTTTTTTTTTGGATGTAGTCCTTCCCATGAAAGACCATGGTTCTGAATGTGTGAAATGTTTCTCAGACTGGTAACAGGATGTCCTCAGGGGGCATGAGCTTAAACCCAATCGAGCTGCACTAACAAATGATCTGACCCTGCTGCAGTTCTTTCTCATCTCTGAACCTGTTCTCTGTAAAAGATCCTGATCTCAATGCTCTCTTAAGCCTTTCATGTCTGATTCTATGATCAGTGTGAGTGGCAAGGACCCAGAAGAGCTGCAAAGAAACACTTGTGAGAGTTAGACTGGGAAGTTCAGGGGCTAGGGCTTGCTATGACATGAGCTACGTATATAAAGACAAAGCAATGGAAGAAAGACTATGGGAAGGGAGGTGCAGGAAGACTTCAGGTCTGGATTAGGGGAACTAGCTGTGTGCCTGTTGGACTGGCTCACGGGTCAACACCCTGACCTCTCTTACAGCTCTTCCCAATCCACAGCTGCTATATTATACCCCAAACTGCTCCTATTCCTCAGCCGTTAGAAGACCTCTCCACTACAATGCCTAAGACATAATACCTAATTGGGTCTCTCAACCTTCAGCCAAATTCCTAGTAGTTGCATATCAGGTTGGACAGAATCAGCTGGAAAAAGCCAGCACTCTCATCTGTCAGGGTGTAGCACTTTTTATTTAGTGGGGGTTTTGGAAAGAGTAAAGACAGGAATGAAAGAAAAGTACTACCCCATGGCACTAGATTTGCAGATGGTAAGATACATGATAATGCTACACCAGCTCAGCAGAGGGTGAGGGAAAATTCAGGGTAGGAAGAGCTCAATGCTCAAATCCTGGAGGAGTGCACATCAAAGGCAGCTGGGCAGGGAATATCTTCAGAGAATCTCCAAAGGACTAGGCACACAAAAGCCACTCAAGAAGTTACTAGTTTCTTCCCTATTTTACAAGGCTTGGTGGCACTGGTAGTTGTGTAAGTTCAGGATCAAAGAGATAGACATCCATTATTTGTGTGCAAGAAAGTGGTTCAGTCCAGGCTCAGGACTGGGATAAGAATGGGGGAAACTGTCAGCTTACTTTAGGGCAGCACATGGAAAGAACCAGACCTGTGTTTTTCTATAGACTCATGTTACCCTCTAAAACTGCTTCGAGCTCAGGCTCAGGGAACAGTATTATTATTATTATTGGTTCCCTCTCCCAAATGTAATTTTGTATTTACTCACCCACAGTATTAGGCTGTTCTAGCCAGGGGCTTTTCTAGTGGAAGCATCAAGGAATCTGCCCATTCCCCCCGGTTGGTGGGGAGGGAGAGTGGTACAGCAATCCAACCTATATGGAGGGCTGGCAAAAGCCAGGAGAGAATTCCACGGTATACAAAGCTGGAGTTTAAATAGGTTCCCATTTTCTTGCAGGTAGGTGGGGTGATCCCTTGCTGATCTTGTGGAGCTGGGACAGGCACAGAAGCAAGGCAGCAGCAGGTCCGTGGCAGAACAGAGGAAGCCTAGGACCTGTGCTTTTCCCTCTCCAAGCCAGTTCAGGAGGCTGGGAAGGTAGAGTACAAAAAGATGATATATAGCAAGGTTTGAATTTTTTTCCTTGTGGCCTTACAGACTGAACCCATGGCATTCATATGGAGCTACATCCTCAATCAGTTTTTTTTTTTTTTTTTTTTTTTGTGCTAAGGTCTTGCTAAGTCACTAAACTGCCCAGGCTGGGTTTGAACTTGCAATCCACTTGCCTCAGCCTCCCAGGCTGCTAGGATTACAAGTGTGTACCACCATCCCTCATTTTGTTTCAAAACAGTACAAAACAACCATGGCCTATCACATTGGCTCTGGGAATTGCTGGGTTATATAGGTTATATGGGTCTGCCATGTGATCTTGAACAAATTACTGAGCTTCTCTGGGACTTATGTCTAAAATAGGAATAATGATAATGCTTAACTCGTAAGGTTGTTTGGAGCATACATGTTAAACAATTTTAGCAGATATATATTAGTAAATGTGAGCTATTTCTATTATTCATATGTCCTAACAATAACATACTAGGCAAGACATTATTACATACTGAACCTTGACCCAGACTTCCTGGGTTTCTTGTCAATGCCTAAATAAGTGCAATGCCCAGGAGCCTCCAGTAGTTTCTTTTCACTCTGTTGGAACTCAGACCTAAAGCTGATCTACAAGATACATGAAATTCTTTGTTTTTATTATGATGACTTTTTTCTTTTCTGGTACTACAAATTAAACCCTGGGCCTTCATCCTGAGCCACATCTCCAAACCCTTTCATTTCTTCTTGAGACAGGGTCTCACTAAGTCACCTAGTTGCCCAGGCTACACTTGCAATCTTCCTGTTTCAGCCTCCCAGAAAGCTGATTATAGGTATGAACCGCCATGCCAAGCTAAGCATAATGCTTTAAATTTCTTTTTGGAGTCACCCAAAGTCCTTTTGGCTTTCTTCTAAGGCTGTGGACAGAAAGGGCATGGTAACAAGCCCTATCCATTCTAAATGCAAGTGAGGACACATCACTTGATGACAAAGGAGACAATCTTCTGAGAATTCAGTAAGAGAAAAAAGAAATCTTTTGAGAATTCAGTAATATAAAAAAGTTAAAAAAAAAAAAAAAAGGTATGGAAAGCTGATTACCTGTGAGCCCCTTGTTATCTGTAATGCCAGGAACAGCTGCTCATCCCCTTCCCCGCTTTGGAAGAGTAGCAAGGAGCCTGAGGAAGGGAGGTAGATCACCCGTGGTTTTGAGGAAAAGGAGGGAGAAGAAAGAGCAGAAAACAAGGATGAAGAGAGAAAAGAGGAAATAAAGATAAATACCCTACATGTTCAACGAAAAAGTGATGAGAAGGAAGAGGAACAATGAAGCAAAGAAAAGAGGTTAGGTATAGGGCAAGAGGAAAGGAAAAACAAGCAACCAGCAAAGAAATGACTTTCATATTAAAAGTAACCAACAGGAGAGACTGCAAGCATGAACATAAATGAGAGTCCAACTTCTTCAATTTCACTTGCTCAGAACATGGATCAAACTGCCATGTTCTGATACCATTTAAATTTCAAGCTGCTCTCACGCTTGATGTTTTTCATTCATTTTACCTATAACCTTTTATCCTCAAGAGATGCCCACATTGTTTCATTCTGGTGCTACCAAGCATCATTTTCCCTAAAGATGTCTTAAAGCCCTCAGCCTTGAAGTTTATGGAGGCAACAGCAAAAAACAAGGGGCAGAGGATGAGCCGTGAATTGGGAAAGGCTCTGGAATACCCTGAGATTGCAGACTGTCTGTGGGACACTTCCTCGGTTCTGGAATACCTGTGCCAAAAGCTAGAGGGCCCATCCTAAGCCCCATCACAAATTCAGGGCTCTATGTACCAATGCAGCGTGAGATCAGAGATTCTAACCTACATGGTGCTCTGCACAGATCATAAATATCGAAAATGCAGCCTTAAGCGATCACCTAACACAAATCCAGTTTCCCCACGCAGGAAACTAGGGCCCAAAGAACTCAAGTAATTTGCTCTAAGTCACAAAATTAGGCAGACTTCCTTTTTTTCTTAGGTAGAAGGCATAAATCTCAATTTATTGTTGCGTTCACGGTCCCTTAACAAACACAATCCATAAAGTGCTTAAAGATTATTAGAAGGCACCCAGAAAAGTAAAGCTGGTACTTTTTTCTGGAAGCCCCTGAGTGTATCAACCCCTCTGGTGTCCCACAGTTTGGCCACAAGGACGGACCTACAGCTGCTTTTGCCTTCATTATAATCCCTATCACACTGCCTGGCGGCTGGAGGAAGCTCTACTACCTATCATCACTCCCCATCAAATACATCATGACTGAAATCCGAAACTGTCAGGTGACCGGCAATCCTGTCATACATAATGTCCTGGGAGCAATGACCAAGTTCTGGGAGTAAGCGAGGCAATGATGGTTCAGATAAAGCTCGGATGGCTGGGGCTGAGGGACCTGAAGTGGCCGGTAAAAGGGGAAGCAACCAGCAGCTTAAAGGACTTCAACTGGGGAGGGGTATACATAGCAAACCTCCCCAGTCCTTAATGTTCCTCAACCCAAAGAGGTCCCTTAACCTTTGACTATTCCTGCGAGGCCAACTTTCTGAAGAAGGCACCATCATCTCCTCTCCGCAGTCCTCCAATCCCTCCAGCGCCCCTTGCGGTCTCCCCTTTTTCTCTGCGTCGGATTCTCTCCACTCACAACTAACCCGGGTGCTCCACCCCCAGCCCCAGCCCCAGCTCCGGAGATGCCCCACATCCGCCTCACCCTCCCTCGCTAGACTCCAAAACAGCTGCGCGCCAGTCTCGCTTTCTCCCTTCCTTCCGCCACAAGGGCTTCCCCCTGCCTCCGGGTGCCTCGAGTACTTTCCCCCAGGGGTGGGTTGCAGCTGCCTCGTCTCAAATAAAGTGGATCCAGCCCTGGAGCTCCGGAGCTCCTCCACTGCCCGGGTGCTCCGGGCCACGTAGAGCATAGTCACGGCCGCCGTTGTTGTCCCAGAACTCGTGACCCGTCACGCGGTAGCGCAGGGCGAAGAGGAGGGCGCCCCCGATAGGCGGCGCCGGCAGGCGGAAGGCGAAGCGGTCTGCGCGCGGCGGAGGCGGAGCCGGGCCGGCGTAGGCGGCGGGCGCCTCGCGCTGGTTCCGCCAGCCGTCTGCGCTCCAGCGCACGGTCACGCGCTTCTCGTAAGCCAGGTCCAGCACGCGCGCGCTCCCGGTTACGCCCAGCGGGCCCGCCTCGGCGCGTTCCAGGCAGATGCGCTGAGCCTGCAAGCGGGCGGTGAAACCCGGCTCGCTGGCTGGCTCCAGGGCGCCGCGCGCCTCCTGGGGAAAGAGGAGCGAGAAGGGAGCCAGGGGCGGGGAGAGAGACAAGGGGCGGGGTCAACGTGAGGCCCTGGCCAATCAGAGGCCAGTGGCGCCGGGCCTGCCAAGTGAGGCGCAGCTTGAGGGCCTAGCGGCAGTATCACGCAAAGGAACCCGACACGGGTGGGCAGGTGCAAGCTCAGGCTTGGGGACCGACGGGTGGTCCCTACCTGGAGGCTGCGGGCGCGTGGCTGGCACGGTACAAAGTGGCGGAGGGCGTCCCTCTGCAGCTGCACCTGCACGTGGCGGGGCACCCGGGGCAGCTCTCCCGGGCGGAAGCGGCGCACGGCGGCCAGCTCTAGCCCCAGCGCGTCGGCGAAACGCACTCTCTTTCGGGTGTCGGGGCTACGGCTGTGGGGTGCCCTGTCGCCACCGCCTCCTGCGGGCGCAGAGCGGGCCCGGCGGCCCCGACTCGGAGCATGAGCGCGGGACCGGGCCCCGAGCCGCGTCCCGCCCTCGCCTGGCTCCTCCTCCTGCTCCTCCTCGAGGCTGGGCCGCTGGCTGCGGTAGTAGGCGCGCTCAGTCAGCGCAGCTATAAAGCTCAGGTTGCGGGGGATGTCAGTGTGGGGCGGCCGCTCGTGGGACATGGCACCTTCGGTCTCGATGCGGCCTGCCCTTTCTCGCTCCCGCTCACCCTGGGTCCTGCGTCTGCACCAAAGTCTCCGGGCCCGCCCTGCAGCAGTCTCTGGCCGCTGCGTACTCCCCTTGCTGTCACCTCCAGGATCCTCCACCCTTGCTGTCACCTCAAGGATCCTCCACCTTCCGTTGCTCGGCCTCGTCTCCGTGACTACCCATCCCTCTCCTTGGCCGTCAGGTGCCAGTCTTACACTATCCCATGCTTCCTGGAGTGGTTTCGGAGCTGCCAACTCCGGGCACCAGCTTCCAGCTGGTTCTGCGGGCCTAGCTGCTTCGCCCCCGCCCACAGCCCTCTGAGAGGTGGCTTCTGATCCGTCTCCGCTGCTGCACCAGGGGGCGGGGACTCCATCCTTTTGGTCCCAAGTGAGGCCACCCAGCCTTTTTACTTTTAACGTCCTTTAACTTTCTGGCACGGAGAGAGTTAACACAGGATGGAAAAGACTGTTACTTTTCTTGAAGATTCAAAACTCCCAATGTGTGACTTTGTCTTAAGGATTTACTATTTCCAAAAGCCTAGGTTCCAAGTTTAAAAGGAGGGTGGCAAAGCCAGAAATGTTCTGAGAGCTAGTGGAGTCAAATAGGTGAGTTGTAGCACTCAAGAAACCTGGAAACTGCTCACTGGAAAGAGCCCAGAACTGATTAGCCCTAGCCAGGCCTGGTGGTTAGCTGTGTGCCCTGGAGCAAAGCACAACTTCGCTGGCCTTAGTTGTCTCCTCTGATTTCTAATCCAACTGTAAACACTGAGGGACAGGGGCTGTGTTTGGTCAGTTTTACCACAGGTTAGGTCATCAAAATAATGAATGAGCGGGCCGTGGATTTAGCTCAGTGGCATAAGCGCCTCCCTGGCAAGTGCCAGGTTGTGACGTGAGTTCAATCCCCAGTACCAAAAAAAAAAAAAAATAATAATAATAATTTTCCTTCTGATCTTAAAAATAGCACTTACAATGTGCTAGGTACTGCCGTAAGACTTCTAAAATTATTCACACACAAAATACAGTTATAGGAATACTGAGGGAAAAGTGGAGGTAGGACTCTTGTTCAGAGTCACATAGTTAATAACAGGGAGCTGAGATTAGGACCTCAGCAATCCAACTCACAGTCCACGCTTACCTATTCAAATATACAGTATAAGATTAAAATTTTAATGATAGTGTTGAAGCCAGGCATGGTGGCTCACGTCTGTAACCCCAGCACTCAGGGGGCTGAGGCAGGAGGTTCATTTTGAGTTCGAGACCAGCCTAGGCTACCAAGCCAGCTCAAGGCCAGCCTGAACTGCATAAAGAGACCCTGTCTCAAAAAGACAAAAAAAAAAAAAGATAATGTTGATATCTTCAGAGTAGTAAAATGGGAAATATTAGAATAGAAATGAAGTCTAAATTTAGAACTGGATAGTTTAGTTGAAAAGCTCACAAGTGACAATTGAAAACAGTGAAACACATAGTATCTTGTACAATTCATTTGTATTAGCATTTTCACACAGTATCAACCATAGCAAACCACTTTTTTAAAAACCACTCATTTTTTTTTTTTTTAACAATGGAGGTTAAGACCAGAAAATGTTTATTGATCTATTGGTTTTTTTTTTTTTCTTTTTTGGTCTTTTTCCTTTTTATCGGTACCAGGGATCAAACTCAGGACTGCCTGCTTGCAAGGAAGGCGCTTATGCTGCTGAGCTAAATCCCCAGCCCCTAGGGGATGAACTTTCAACCTTGTGCTTATCCTGCAGGCACTTACAAGACTGAGCTAAATCCCCAGCCCAGAAAATGTTTATTGAGAGAAAGAAAGCTTCTGAAAGAGAGACAAGGCATCCAAGTAGGTTGCCCAAAACCACTCATTTTAAAAGCCATATTGAGTGGGGCTGGGGATTTAGCTCAGCGGCATAAGCACCTGCCTTGCAAGCAGGCAGTTGTGAGTTCAATCCCTGGTACCGATAAAAACAAAAAAGACAAAAAAAAAAAAAAAAAAAAAAAAAGCCATATTGAGTTTTATTTTCTTCACATACACAAAATCCATTAATCTGTTTATATGTTAGGGGATAAAATCATCATACACTAATGTCACAGTTAAGCAGTTTAAAAGGATCTTCTTTGCACTGGAACAATGGTGTGTCACTGAAGTAAAATAGGGAGGTTTGCCGGGGATTTAGCTCTGTGGCACAAGTGCCTGGTAGGTGTGAGGTCATGAGCTTGATCCCTGATACCAATAAATAAATAAAATAGGGAGGTTCAAGGCCAGCCTATGTGGCCTCATCTTTTCTGATAAAGGCTATGTTGCTTTGTCTACAGGTTTTTAGCTGCTATTCTTTGGTTCTATTGGTGTTGCTCTAAGAAGATCCTTGAGATACATAGCTTTGGACTGAGTAGAAATTGTGGCTGCTTAGGCTGACACTACTAGATCTTTAACCCAAATCAGTATTTCTGGGCCACAGATTTAGCTAGGTGGCTCAAGTGCTTGCCTGGTAAGCATGAGGTTTTAAGTTTGATTCCTGGAACAAAAACAACAACAGCAACAACAAAAATAAACCAAATCAGTATTTCTTAAACAGACACCGCAGTGATCTCCAAGCATCTGTCTGGGGCTAATCAATCACTAGCTAGAGGTGTTGATTAATCCATTCAGTCTACATTTACTCAGGGCCCATTTGGCCTACACGAAAATGAGTCCATCTCAGTTCTGGCTCTTAAGGAACTCATAAGTAAAGGGGCAGATAAATGTATTTGGGTTGCCTAAGACATTTTCTTGAAATTTAAAACAAAGTATCTATTACAAGTAAGGGTTTTAGGGGCTGGGGATTTAGCTCAGTGGCATAAGCATCTGCCTTGCAAGCGCGTGGTCATGAGTTTGCTCCCCGGTAATGGTCTTAGGAGCCAGGATTGCAAATAAAGGCCTAGATTAGATTTGCCTCCAAAGCGGGGGCAACTTCTATGCAGCTGGAATGATTAGCTCAAGAGAAAGAAACAGGATGGTTGAAAGAATACAGCCATAAAAGAATGGAATCAGGTATGCATTCCACGGACTTGTAAATGGTGTGCATTCCAACTGCAAGTACAACATTGACTAGCAGTAGGACAGAGGCAATCTCTGGAGGCAATACAATGTCTGAGTCAATACTAAATTTTCAGGTCACACAGATTTAGATTAAGTCTCAGCCTCTTCCTTTAGCCTCAATTTCCTCATCCATAGAATAAGACTAAAACAGCATAAGGATTGAAGTGAAAATAAAATGTAACCGAGTATGGTGGTGCATACCATAATCCCAGTACTCTGAAAGGCTGAGGCCAGTTTGAGGAATTTATTGAGCTAGCAAGATACTGTCTCAAAATTTTTTTTTTTTGTCTTTTTTGGTTTTTATTGGTACCAGGGATTGAACTCACGACAGCCTGCTTGCAAGGCAGGTGCTTATGCCGCTGAGCTAAATCCCCAGCCCCTCAAAAAATTTTTAAAAGGGCTGAGGATATAGTTCAGTGTGAGGGCACTGGGTTCACACCCCCCCCAAAAAAATTGCTTAAGATTAATTATACCTGAGAAAAAGATTAATTATGCCTGGATATGGTGGCAGACACCTATAATCTCAGTACTCAGGAGGCTGAGGCAGGAAGATTGCCATGAGTTTGAGGCCTGCCTGGGCTACACAGTGAATTCAAGGCCAACTTAAACTACATACATAGCGAGATCTGTCTCAAAAAACCAAAATAGAAAACAAAATAATTAATTACAGCAGAACCAAAACAAAACCATCTAAAGAAAGCACTTAACAACAACAAAAAAGCCAGGCATGGTGGCACATTCCTGTAATCCCAGCATTTGGGAGCCTGAGGCAGGAGGATCACTGCAAAGATGAGACCAGCCTGGACTACAAAGTGTGTTTAAAGCCAATCTAAATTGTATAGTGAGACCCTGTCTCAAAAAGACCAAAAAAAAAAAAAAAAAAAAAAAAGTACTTAGCACTTAATAAGACTTCTCAGTTGTGTTAACTATTATTGTTACAGAAAAAAAAATTCTGCTTTTCTAGTAACCATAGGGAAGACAAGGGTACTAAGGCATAGATTGGAGGTAGAAGCAAAGGAAACCAACAGAAAAGAACCAGAGTAGAGGAAAAGAATTGGGCTGCCTCATTCTAGCTTTTGTTGGGGCGGGTTCCCAAAGGAGCTGAAGGAATTGCCAGGTCTTGCCAGGTCCAAGAACCCAAAGGGGCCTGGTTCGAAGCCTGAGTGCCCCCAGCGTGATCAGTTATGGGCAGACCACGCATGTCACCTGGAAGGCTAAATATTAACCTTCATTTTGGCTCGGGGAGGGGCGGAACTTTTATTTTTACGATGTATTTCTTTTTGTGTGGCTGTTTTTCCATTATGAAAATGAGTTCATGCTTGGGTTTAAAATAATTGTAAAACAAAACATGAAGTACCTGCAGAGGCCGCTTGCAGGGTGAGTCCTGGCTGCTTGATGCCCGGCTGAGGACCCCACCCGGGAAGAAACCACCGGATTACGAACCCTTGGGAAAAGAGAATGAGAAGAGTTGGTTTTCCAGTAGTGTCTGCTAGTCCCACAGGGCAAGACAGCCCCTAGCTTCAAGGGAAACGCTCCACTCTTCCAGACAACAAATCCAGGGTCGGAAAAGTTCAACAAGTGCATGGAACATTAGAGACCTTCCGGAAATGCTGAACTGTTCTCCGAGACATTCGGAGGCAGCTTGTATTTTCCTGGGTAGCCGCGAGGCTCTGTTCTCACAGCCATTCTTCGCCTTCGGCTGTCGTCTCTCCAAACTGTAGCCCTTCCCGGGCCTGCGTTGCAGCCCCGCCCCTCTCCCTGGACGCATCTCTGGGCCCCATCATCACCCGGCGCCGGGCCCTCCCTCCTGCCCCCGCTTCTCCTCCCTCCTTCCCTCCCTCCCTTCTTCCCTTCCTCCCTCCCTCCCAGCTCCTGCACCAGGAAACGGCCCGGATCCCGGCAGCGGCCTGACCCGTGAGATCTCTAACCTGGCTGGCGGGCGGGGTTGGAGACGTGGGGGTAAAGGAGGAGCTGGGCCTTTGGGCTCCTTTTAGGGGAAGCCGAAAATAGGATGGTGTCGGCGGGAAGCCCTTGGCCCAGGGATTCCCGGGAGGACAGTCATTAAACATGGATTCGGCCACACAGCTGGTAGAGCGTTGGGGGCAGGGGCCAGGTCCCAGGAGCTGCAAACCCTGTGCTTCTCAGGCTAGCTTCTGATCCCTGGCCTTCCCTTCTCAGCTCTGATCGCTCTCTCCCCTTTCCAGGACTCCAAGCTGGCCGGGAGGATGAAAGGCCCCAGCTGGGGGCTCCTTGCCACCAGCACTGGGTCCTAAGAGCTGCCATCCAGGCTGGGTGAGTGTCCCCTTCATTATTCTGTCCTGGGCAGCCCATACCTTCTCCCATCCTCCTTTTCAGCCTCATCCCCTTGTCGTGGTCACTTCTTTCTTCTGGGGAGGTCTTAAGCCCGGTCCTTTAGCCAAAAAGGTGTTCACTGTTGGGGCTGGGGTGGGGGAGGGGGTATCAGAGTGCCTTAGTGCTGGTGTTGGTCTTTTGAAAAGAATCTGAAATATTAAAAAATAAAATTCTATTTTTTTAAATCTAATTTGGAATATTCCAAATATATTGTCCAGCTCCTCATGCCCTGACCCACACCATGACATAAATATCTGGTTCTTGCCTCTCCTTGCCTAGTAATCTCTGCATGCATTCCCCATACCCCCACCCTGCCACACCATCTTTTTGGGTTGGCCAGACTGGGTCCCTGTCCATACCTCCCTGTATTCATGCCAGTCTCATCCTTACCCCATACAGCCGCCCGGATGGCGACCCCAGCCTCGGCCCCAGACACACGGGCTCTGGTGGCTGACTTTGTAGGCTATAAGCTGAGGCAGAAGGGTTATGTCTGTGGAGCTGGCCCTGGGGAGGGCCCAGCAGCTGACCCGCTGCACCAAGCCATGCGGGCAGCTGGGGATGAGTTCGAGACCCGATTCCGGCGCACCTTCTCTGATCTGGCTGCTCAGCTGCATGTGACCCCTGGCTCAGCCCAGCAACGCTTCACCCAGGTCTCCGACGAACTTTTCCAAGGTGGCCCCAACTGGGGCCGTCTTGTGGCCTTCTTTGTCTTTGGCGCTGCCCTGTGTGCTGAGAGTGTCAACAAAGAGATGCAACCACTGGTGGGCCAAGTGCAGGAGTGGATGGTGGCCTACCTGGAGACGCGCCTGGCCGACTGGATCCACAGCAGTGGGGGCTGGGTAAGAAGCTTCTCCATTGCTGCTCTGACAGCCCTCTGCAAAGCTGATCTCCAGGGGGATGATGGGGCTCTAATTGGCAGCTGGGGCAGCCGTGCTGGGAAGGAGGCTTGGGGCCATATCCCCTGCATTAGGTGGAGTCAGACTAAGATACCCTCATTGTGAGCATCACATTGGATTCTGCACTCCAGGCTGCCAAGCAGTAATCTCTGGATGGGCTCATAGTACCTACGGAGTGCCTATAAATCCAAAGATGTCACACCTGAGCACGAAGCATGGGAGGTGGGGAGGCTCAGTGATGGGTGGTGGTCAGGCAAGCCTTGGCAAAGAATGCCAGTTCTAAGTAGAATTTTTTGCCAAGGCAAGAATGAATTTCACTTAAAGCAGAGAGCACAAGTGAGCTGGCCTGGCACTGGGGCGGGGAGGGGCTCACAGTCAGTAGAGCTTAAAGAGACAAGCTGGGGATGGGGTAGTGCTCACAGTGGACGGAACTGGAACTCTTCCCTCTCCTCTTCTCTCCACTCTTTCCTTTCCTGATATCCCTTTCTCCTCCTTTCTCTCCTACTTCCCTTCTCTCCCACAGGCGGAGTTCACAGCTCTATACGGGGACGGGGCCCTGGAGGAGGCGCGGCGTCTGCGGGAGGGGAACTGGGCATCAGTGAGGACAGTGCTGACAGGGGCCGTGGCACTGGGGGCCCTGGTAACTGTAGGGGCCTTTTTTGCTAGCAAGTGAAAAAGTCCAAGGCCAAGTGGGGCTAGGTATGGCTGGGAGAATAGAAACAGAACAGAGAATGCCCTTAGAAGAAGTGGGGTGAATGGAGGGACATGAAACAGGGCAGGGTGGGGAGGGTGAGGAAGCTGAGTGTGCCAGGCAGAGTTGGAAGAGTGAGCTGGAGACACTGGGGAAGGGGCCAAGAGATAGGATCATTCCAGTGTTGGGGGTGGGGGGGAGGGATCTTCCCAATAAGTCCTGCACAGGTCATAACCCCAAGGAAGGTGCACTTGCATAAGGAATTGGGTCTCCGTGGAATGAGTGGGATGTGAAGAACCTGGAGGGCTCACCTCTGAGCTGGAAGCTTGGGGTTCTCAGGTGACTAGGGGAGGTGGCTATAGCTGCCGGCTGTCTGACACGCGTGTGCATGTGCACGCGTGCTCATGTGCATGCTAGGCTGTTCATTTGATCTGGTGGTGGTTGAATTCTTCAAGGAGAAAACATTCCCTCTTGCACTGGCAAGAACAAGGGACAGTTCTCTGCCCCTCTTCCCCTGTTTGCCCCCTTCCTCTTCCCTGTTCCCTTCCCCTTCCCCTTCTCCGGATGTCTGGAGGCTGAGGGAGAAACGCTGTATCCTGACTGAGGGTGCTGGCTCTTCTCTGCAGAATCTTTGGCTGGGCTTTGGACTGAAGAGCAGCTCTGCAGCTGGCCTTGTTCCTTCATCAGCCCCTTCCTTGTGCATCGCGCACTTGCTGCTGCCTCCTGGGCTCTGACAGAAGGGCAAGGCTGCTAAGGCCGGGCGGGTGGAGGCTTTGATAGCTGGTTGCCACCTGCTTGCCACCCTCCCCTCCGACTGGGGCATGATGGTGCCTAAAGTGTTTCCGATCTCTGGGACCTGTTTACCCAAACTTAAACTCTAAATTGGGGCTCTAATTTTCCTTTTGAGGATGTAGACAAACGCTGACCTAGAATACAGTCTGGGTTCTGTACTGTGTCTTAGTGAGACTGTTGATGTCTTGAGAGGACCATTCAGCTCCGAGCCCCATGGGTGTGAGGGTGACAGGTACTCCATAACTGGCCTATTCTGTGCGGTGGGCTTCCATGCTGCTTAATGAGGGGCCAGGTGTATGGGTTCTAGAGTACCTGCCATGACCTAGAAGCATTTCTGTTTCATTAGAAGCCACGCTGTTTGCATGGGGGTTATGTGTACCTCAGAGTCTGAGAATGCTAACTTTAGAACTCACTGTCCTCTAGAACAAATTCAGACTATAGCTTTTTCTCTTGAAGAAGAAATGATTCACTCCAAATGCATGCCCTGAGCCAGACTCACTGCTGCACTTTTCAAGGTGCTCAAATTGCTGCTCTCCAATGCTGATTTCACTCACAGTGCTCTAGAACCCTGCCTGCAATTCTAAGCAACAGTCAGTGTAGCTTGACCACAGTTGACACTTCCTGGAGATTTTCACTTGGTCCCAGAATGTGGCCACACAGCAACTAAGCTAGAATGTGGGACCAAATTGGCCTCAGGTGTTTTAGTCCAGACCTTTGCTTTTGAAAGAGGGCTGCACTTTCTAATGGTATTCACAGGGGAAGTGGTAGCTGCATGTGCCACTGGGTGAGTGAGTTTGCTGATAGCAGAAACTCAGAGCCAGTCTGCGGCAAGCAGTGGGGTGGGGTGGGGTCTCTGACTTGCTCAGGACAAGCTAGGCCAGTGGTTTTCAAGCTGCTTGGCAGAACCCCAAAGTGTCCTAGGGGTTGCCTCAGGAGTCCTTGGGGAGACGACGAAAGGGGTGGGGAGCTGAGCAAGCTCTGAACTTGCCCTCAAACAGAACAGCTCCCCATATCGCTGTTTTATATATCGGGGTTCAGGGTAAGATTTCATTTGCATTAAGGGGTTTGCTGCTGAAAACAAAGTTGGAAAACCACTTATCAGACCATCACTTCCAATTGGAGCCTGTGCTCTCCCAGGTTTGGGGCAGATTTCACCTCATCCTCTACCACAGGATGCCTATCCATGTTAGCATTCCTGGTGACCTTCAGCAAATGGTTAGCAGGGACTATGGTCAGGTGATGGGATTAAAATGCCCTGCATGAGGCCTTTACACTGGGGTAGAAGAAGAGTTTGTTTTCTGAAAGGATCAAGGGTTTGGTCTGGTTTCCCAGAAGCATAGCTTGGATGGGATCACAGTGGGCAGTGTTAACCTGCCTACCCTTCTTAATTTGAGGGGCAATGTAAACCCCAGAGACTTCTGTCAGGGAAAACTAGGGACTGTCTTCTAGAGCCATATAGTTCCTTGGGATTAGCTCTTGGCCAGGAAGGCTGAGTATGGCTCCCAAGTTTTAAATCTGTTTTTTTTTTAAATGAGGGAAATAAGTGTAATTCCACTTTCAAAGAGTAAATAGGTAGAGAGAGTGTTTCTTGCTTTCTGGAGCCCAAAGGGATAAATAGGGACTTTGCTTAGGCCAAGGAAGGAGCAGAAGTAGGGCAACTCGGTCCTGCAATTATTAATCGTACTCCCCACTTATTCTAGGGCATACATACACTATTTTAATTTTTTAAATCATAAAACGGCAGGAGAACAGATTTGGTTAGTTTAGAAGAAAAGAAAAAGCTCTATAAATATAAATATATATTCCTGTATTTTTATTTAATAATTTATAAATACCAAGTTCATTTGACTTTTATTTTTGTGTAATATGTAATGGTGATATTAAAAATAAATAAAGCCCAGAAGTTTAATGAGAAGGACTTAACAGGGTTTGTGACTTCTATACTTTGTAGTCTGGGGTCAGAATTTTCCTCTATCTGATCATTTCTTCATGACTTTGCTAAGGGCAAGATTTAGGAGTTGTAGGAGCGGGCGTGGTGGTGCATGCCTGTAATTCCAGCCCTCAGGAGGATTTTTGCAATTTCAAAACCAGCCTGGGCTACAAACTGAGCTCAAGGCCAGCCTGAACTGCATGGCAAGACCCTGTCTCAAAAAGAAGGATTTGGGAAAGTTGAGATGTGTTCTTTAAAAGAGTTGTTCCATTGTCTTCACCTCACTCCAACCCTGTCAAATATTCAAAGTGAAGAATTCCATGTATCCCAACTCTCACCTGAAGAGGGTGCAGGTATATGATACTGTGGGACACATACACCTAAACACAAAAAACTTACCAAAAGTCTTTGTGTAAAATCAGCTCCCCAGTTGTGGTTTGGCCTCTAATCATAAGTGTGCAATTATGAGTATTTCTCCTTGATGCCTACATTAGACTTAAAATAGGTCTGGCAAAAATGGGGCCCCTGGGGCTGGGGTTTAGCTCAGCGGCATAAGCACCTGCCTTGCAAGCAGGCAGTCCTGAGTTCGATCCCTGGTACCGATAAAGATGAAAAAAGACAAAAAAACGGGGCTTCTAGGGGCTGGAGGTTTAGCTCAGCATAAGCGCCTGCCTTGGAAGCAGGCAGTCATGAGTTCGATCTCCGGTACCGATAAAAAGAAAAAAAAAAAAAAAAATGGAGCCCCTGTTTCCTTACCTGCTCCCCTAAGACATTGGGTTTCAACCCTTTTAATGCAAACTGATAGACCAGACAAAATCTTTATGATTGTTCAGCTTATGCCCCTGTACTCCATCAAAATTGAGTGCAACAGAGTGACCCTAATTCTAAATTTGAAGAGGAAATTCCTCTTTCTATAATCCAGTGTGATAAATTGGTATTTGGATTTTGTGTGGTGATAAATGTCATTGCTTTCAGCAATTCAGTATAATCAAATCCAGTGTTCCCTTTCCATTCTCTCTCTATGGGGAAAACCTGCAGGAGAAGCTGTAGTAAAATCAGAGAGTGGTTTGATGAACATGGCACCAGGAGAAGTGGGATTAGATGTTCTAATAGTTTTAACAGGCATAATAGTTGGTGCATTTGTCCCTATACACTGTGACTGAGTTAAGCAACTGACTGGTTTATATTTCACTAGTTCTAAAAAAGCATTTGCAGTGTCTTACAATAATATACAAAACACAGGCTGGGGATTTAGCTCAGTGGCATAAAGGCCTGCCTGGCAAGTGTAAGGTCATGAATTCCATACCTGGTACCAAAAAAAAAAAAAAAAAAAAAAGACAATAATGGGAAAATACAGGTTTATTTTTTTTTTAACTAGAGTAAAAGGAATATCAAAATATAGTAAGATACAGCAAAAGGAAAATTAATACACAGGAAAGTGAGGAAAGTGTTCTATAAATATGTGGTATCCCAAATACCAAAGTTAGTCTTTTGAGTACCTCTCTGAGCTTCTTGGCAGCCAAAGCAAATTAGAAAACAAGATTCCCATTCCTCTCAGGATTTCTAAATTCTATCATTTACTAAAGGAGAGCAAAAAGTTTTGTGGATTTTCTGAGTAGTCATCTACTGAGAGTAGACAGCATTCTCTATTAACCCTTAACAGCAAATTTGATGTGGACTTCTACTCATTTGCTCTAGAAACACCAAATGGAGATTCACAAGGTCTTAGATTTGTTCTCTGAAGCTTTTCACAATTTAGCCCAAAGATGCTGCTTTATGATGGTCTGGGTTAGTACAGAGCTAAATCTTAGACTATCCAGATGGATGTGTTTCCTTCAAATAGGTCTCCATGAATATTATTTCTTCAAATGGCACTTTTTCATGTGAAGTTGGGCAACATTTGGTACAATGTCTAGCAAATGGATTGATCGTACAATTGTTTTTACTTAATAAGCAGCTTCTTTGAAAACTGCCTTAAGTATGGATAAAGAAGAGATATATAAATAAATTATTTTAAAACACAAGCAGGAAACTATAGTGGAATGCTATGTCATTGGGTTTTTCACCCATCATTCACTCGTGGAACAAATATTCAGGCATCTTCTGCGTGCTCAGCACAACTCTAGGCACTGAGGTAAAGTGAACGGAAAGATTCTTGCCCATTAGTGCATATATTCTAGTGAGGGATAAACCAGTAAACTTCATAGATGTTAAAAGTGATGAGTACAATAAAGAAAATAATTGAAGTGGGGTAAAAATATGTAGTTAGATTTTTTTTTTTTTTTTGTGGGGGATTTTTGAAATAAAGTTTCACTAGGTAGTCCAGGCTGGTTTTGAACTCACTATGAAGCCCAGGCTGTCCAGAACTCCTGGTGATTCTCCTGCCTCAACCCTCTGAGTGTTGGTGTTATTGGAGTATACCACCATGCCTGGCTGTAGGGTTTTTTTTTTTTTTTTTTGTCTTTTTCATTTTTATTGGTACCGGGGATCGAACTCACAATTGCCTGCTTGCAAGGCAGGCGCTTATGCCGCTGAGCTAAACCCCCATCCCCTATGGCTATAGGTATTATTTTTAAATAAAATATCAGGGAATCCCTCATTTCCAAGGTGACTTTTGAGTAAAACTATGAAAAATAAAATTGGAAAAATATTTTCACTGAAATGGAAAGATGTTTCTGTATTTTATTGGGTAAAAAATGTTAATAATATATATAAAATACTATATACAGTATGATCCCAAGATGTTTCTGTATTTTATTGGGTAAAAAAATGTTAATAATATATATACAATATATACAGTATGATCCCATTTGCTAAAACATGTGTATATGTGCCTCTATAGATTTGTACATCAAACATTTCTGGAAGGGTATATGTCAACATTCATCAATGATTATCTCTAGATGGTAGATGTAATGAGTAATTTTATTTTTTTGCTGTCAGTATTTTCTGATTTTTTGGATAATACTTGGTACAATATATACTAAAACAAGTTTTTCAGATACAAGACTTTAAAAAAATTAACCAATCAGCCCAGCAGTGTTCAGCAGTTAAACAGCCTGCATTGAAATGGCCACTGCACTTCTATTCAGTGGCAGATGAAGGGAGTTGATGTAAGCAGGGCCAGACCACATTAGAAGAGAATTGGGATCTGCTCTAAAATAGAGGTAAGTAGCAGGGCTTGGTGGTGCATGGCTGTAATCCAGTGCAGGAGGCTAAGGCAGGAGGATGGCAAGTTTGAAGACAGCCTGAGCTGTCTGGAAGGGACGGAGGGAGGAAGATGACATAAAAAGAATTAAGATGTGTTATGTACATGTGCCAGCTCCCCATGATGAATATAAATCACTAAGTGCTGCAAACATAAACTAATAAAAGTTAAAAATATAAAAACATGACTCCTCCAAAAAGGTAAGTAAATGATAAAGCGCTAATAAAAACATAATGCAAGCCACATATATAGTTTTATAGTTTCTAGTAATCATTAAAAATGCAAAAGATACAGGTAAAACTAATTTTAATAATTGTTTAACTCAGTATGTTAAATATTCTATCACTTAAACATGTAATTAGTTTTAAACAATTTTTGGGGGGTGTGATTGAACTCAGGGCCAATGCTCTGAGGTACAGTAATAGCTTCTTTTTTTTAAGTTTATTTTGTAGACAGCCATGGTGGCCCATGTTTATAATACCAGTACATGGGAGGCTGAAGCAGGAGGACTGCAATGAGTTCTGGGCCAGCTTGGCCTATACAGTGAGTTTAAGGCCAACCTTGGCTTCAAAGCAAGATGGTGTTTCAAAAAAATTTTTTTTCAAATTTTGAGACAGTGTTTCACTAAGTAGTTAAATGAATCAGACTGAGCCTGAAGTTGCTATCCTGTCTCACCCTCCCAGAGGGATGAGATCACAAGTGTGTACCATCATGCCTGGCCATAATCGATTACTGAGTTATTCCACATCCATTTTCATATTAAGCCTTCCAAATTCAGTCTGAACTTTACACTTTAAGTACATTTCAAATCAAGCTACTCAATGGCCACATATGACTAGTGGCTACCATATTATTCTATGCACTTGTAAACCAGCATGAGGGTACATGCCTGTAATTTCAGCTACTGGGGAGACTGAGGCAACAGGGTCTCAAATTTGAATATAGTCTGAGGAATTTATTTTAAAAGGGGATGGGGATCTAGCTCAGTAAAAAGCTCTAGGGCTCTATCCCCAGTGTCACCCCCCCCCCCAAAATGTAGTTCCAAATTGTAGATTATTATGGCCTGTAACACTGGTCAAAGCAGACATTAAAAACAAGATGTAGGGGCTGGGGATTTAGCTTAGCAGCATAAGCGCCTGCTTTGCAAGCAGGCAGTCGTGAGTTCAATCCCTGGTACCAATAAAAAACGAAAAAGAAAAGAAAAAAAATATTAAAAAAAAACAAGATGCAATTACCCCCTATTTTTAGCCCAAATATTCTGCATTAGGACGGCCTGGCTTTGGTACATATTGCCAAAGAATAGAAAGACAGTATTGGGCAAAGTAAGAGATTACACCTGTAACCCCAGCACTTGGAAGGCTGTGGCAGGAGGATCAAGGTGAATTCAAGACCAGCCTGAGCTATGCTACATAAGTGAGTTCAAGGCCAGTCTGCACTACATAGCATGCAGACTGCTCAAAAAAAAAAAAAGATAGTATTGGGTTTTTCTTCTTTTTCCCCTTATGTCCCAAGTTTTTTAAATCAACTACATATAGTTGCAATCATACTTTATATAGAATTTCATGATATCTTGACATTTTTGCATGTTTATAACATAACATTTTATTAGCTACAATTTTTTTTTTTTTTTTTTGGTATTGGAGATTGAACTCATAACCTCACACTTGCCAGGCAGGTGCTGTGCCACTGAGCTATATCCCTGGCCCCAAAAATGATTTTTTTTTTTTTTTTTTTTTTTTTTTGGTACCGGGATTGAACTACAACCTTACACTTGCCAGGCAGACACTTGTGCTGATGAGCTAAACTCCCAGCCCCTCCAAAATGATTTTTGATGAGATATAATTTGTAGTGTTTATATTTTTATCTATTGTTCAATTTAAGTGTTTTTTCCTATTTTCAGTATTATACATAATTTTTTCATGTGAAAGCAGATATTATTGAATTTTTACATGTTCTGAAAACTGGCCTTGAATTCCCTATATACTTCTAGTTAGCCTCAAGACTCGGGAAAGTTATAGTACTCCACTTCTTTAAACCTTTTTCTTTTTTTCTTTTTCCTTTTTGGTACCGGAAATCGAGCTCAGGACCTTGTGCTTGCCAGGTAAATCTTTTTCTTCTTATCTAAAAAAAAAAAAAAAAAAATTGTGACTTTGGCTAGTTGTGGTGGTACATGCCTATACCCCCAGCATTCTGAGAGGCTGAGGCAGAAAGATCACAAGTTTGATCCTCGCCACATAGGAGAACCAATCTTAAAGAAATTTTAAAGGCTCATAATGTAGTTAAACGTAAGTTCTGGCTCAGTCCCCAGTAATGAGGGGAGGGAAATGTTATGGTCTTGAAAAGATTTACTTGACCCGTTTGTTGTATTATCAATGAGATAATACAAGAAATAGAACCTGTTACAAAATCAAGTGCTTAACAAAAATAGGATTTATGGTGGCATACACCTATAATTCTAGCATTTATAGTACTGCCAGGAGTTCAAGGCCAGCCTGAACTACATAGCAAGACCTTGTCTCAAAAAACAACACAAAACAAAAAGCAAAGATTAAGAAACAAAACAAAACAACCCCATTTCCATTAGCTGGCTTGCTTACATGAAATAGAAGTAAAATGCTCAAAACAATTGTTTTTGAGACAAGATCTTACTACATAGGCTACCCTCAAATTTGTAGCCTCTGTTTTGTTTTTGTTTTTCTGAGACAGGGTTTCACTATTTAGATGAGGGTGGCCTCAAACTCATGGCAATCCTCCTGCCTCAGCCTCTCAAGTGCTGGGATTATAGGCATGCACCACCATGGCTGCCCTGACTTGGTCTTTTTTAGTTTAGGTTCTATTGTTTTTGTTTTTTGAGACACGGTCTTTCTATGTAGTTCAGGCCGGTCTGGACTCAATATGTAGACCAGGCTGGCCTCAAACTCAGTATCTTTCTGCCTCAGCCTCCCAACTGCTGAGATTACAGATTTGCACCACCACACCCACCTCCTGACTCCATTCTGAGTGCAAGGATTACAAGGGTGTGCAACTACACCCTACATTGAGTGCAAGGATTACAAGGGTGTGCAACTACACCCTAATTTTTCAATAAATTAGATCAACATCCGTATAAATAGACCTTTTTTCTAGGGAACTAAGAGTTTGTCTTCAGTGTACATCTTTGTAAAAGTTCTCCTAGATCACTGAAGCTGAGATGGCTGATAAACTTGCAGGGGAGTTTTTAAGTAATTGTGGCTCTGCTCCAAATTCTTCTTCCAAGGTAAGGAATTGTGAAGGAGAAATGGGGGTGAGGGAAAGAGCGGGGCATTAGTGTTTTTAATAATCTGGTTTGCTAATAGGGATCTCCTCACCCCAGCCGAGGTTGTTTTAATTTTTTGCTTGGGCTCATGTGACTCTCGTCCTCAAACTTGTAATATGGTATGCCTATCTTGGAAATTTAGCACCTCTTTACTTCTAAGGTGTAGCTGTCTACTAAAATGTGGCATCCTGCCTTCCCCAGCACCAAGTCTCATTTGGTATCTTAGGGTGTTGCCATGTGGAAACTTGGTAGGGAAAAGTTCCCCAAGTGTCTGAAATGCTGGGAAATTGAAGTTGGTGGGGAGGGAGTGCAGTACACAAATCTCCAGTTTGTGCATGTTTCAGTCAACCAAGATCCAGAAGGGACGGCATTGTATGTTGGGCATACTGTCACGCGGTGTAAATATAAATAGGTATGAGCCCCTCACTGGCAGACTAAAGAAACCTTTACGAGCACAGTGGAGATAGGCCTGCTGTGGAAGGCATCACAGGAGGGGATGCTGGTGTTTGCAGTTGTCTGAGAACAGATTGCAGGTACAGAGGTGTGGTCTGCATGCCAGGTATACCTATGAGGAGGAGGAATGTGGAAACTTTCGAAAAGTCGCTAGGTCTTGGGTTTAAAGCTGCAGGAGGAAATTTGAGCTTTATCTGGCCAAGAAAGGGGAGCCAGTTTGATAGCAGTGCAGGTTGGAGGGATGATGACCTAGAAGCTGATAGACTGTAACAGTCCAGACAAAAGAGACAAACGAGGACGACAAGACTCGTAATTAGTAGGTCTGCGTGAGAAATGTTCTCTGCTTTATCACCGGGGAGACCTGGTGGATGGAGGCGTCATTAAGCAAGCTGAAAAGTAAGCTGTTTCCTGGAATGCTCCATTCAAAACACCCACTTCCGGCAATATCCCATCTTCTAGTGTTTTCTCGCATAGGAAACCAGTTTCCAGGAAACGCCCCACCCGCCTCCACATATTGGGCCTCTGCCTTCCAACAGCTCGCTGTTGGCCAGCAGCACAGCCAAGATGGCGGCCCCCAAGCACTGAGAGATCATGTGACTTCGGGTTTTCCTAGCTTGAAGCCTGCGGCCAGTTCCGAGGCAAGGCTCATTTCTGTCACCCAACGGGTGTCAGCCTTTCCAATCTCGCGAGCCAATCGCCATCGGAGACCGGACTGCGGCAGTGAGATCAGAAGACTGGAGCTTTCCAGTTGCGTAGTCAGGGGCCAATCACCAAGCGTGTATAGTTGGAGAGTCCTTCCGTAGGCAAAGGAGAATCGGGAATGTCGTCACTGTGCAGCAGTTTTGTTACCTAAGTACGCGAGAGGAGGTGGGACATATGTTGATTGATAGACAAATTTCCCCTACCGGGATTTGATAATTTGGTGTAGTGCCCCGCCTTAAAGGCGGGGTCTTATTTGATTGCCAAGTCGTATTCCCCAATGGGGTTCCAGCCGGGTGTGACGGGCACCCTGCTTGACTAATGAATCCTCGACGTGGCCCGAGCAGCTCTCCAATCGCGGAGCGGCGGGCCCCAGTCTGAGCGGCGATGGCGGCGGCGGCGGCGGCGGCAGCAGCAGCAGGGGCTGCGGGTGGTCGGGGCTCCGGGCCGGGGCGGAGGCGCCATCTTGTGCCCGGGGCCGGTGGGGAGGCCGGGGAGGGGGCCCCGGGGGGCGCAGGGGACTACGGGAACGGCGTG
Source organism: Cavia porcellus (assembly GCF_034190915.1). Lineage (NCBI taxonomy): Eukaryota > Metazoa > Chordata > Mammalia > Rodentia > Caviidae > Cavia > Cavia porcellus. The sequence continues at coordinate 22,016,705 of NW_026947509.1, read as the reverse complement.
GAGTCTGAGGAACTGGAGCCTGGGGAGCTGCTGCTGGAGCCCGAGCCGGAGCCCGAGCCCGAAGAGGAGCCGCCCCGGCCCCGCGCCCCCCCGGGAGCTCCTGGCCCTGGGCCTGGCTCGGGAGCCGCCGGTAGCCAAGAGGAGGAGGAAGAGCCGGGGCTAGTGGAGAGTGACCCGGGGGACGGCGCCATTGAGGACCCGGTGAGGGAAGGAGGGCGGGCGGGCGGGTCACGAGAGGCGCGGAGCTCGTACTGGAGGCCGGCGGGGGTTGGGCTTGGCTGGGGCGGGGAATAACGTGGCTGGGGCCGGGCAGGGGACGGGCCCGGGGTCGCCACTCAAGGCTCGGCCGGCGGAGTCGGGCGTCATGGGTGTCTAGCGTTGTCGTGGGGAAGGTAGTTTGCTTTTCTTTGATTCTCGAGCCTCGCGCCGGTCGAGGGAAATGGCCGAGCGTGGCTGGGGCTGCTTGCGGAGCCAGAACGCGGCGCAGCCCCTGCGTCTGGCCCTCAGAGGCTCCTCTCCATGCCCTCCCATTCATTGTAGGAACTGGAAGCAATCAAAGCTCGAGTCAGAGAGATGGAGGAAGAAGCTGAGAAGCTAAAGGAGCTGCAGAACGAGGTAGAGAAGCAGATGAATATGAGTCCACCACCGGGCAATGGTGAGTAAACCGGTGGTTTGCACGCACCCCGAGGCCTCTGGTTGTGGGGGGTGGGGGGCACAGGAAATACGGCATGAAATACCGGGGACCCCGGAGCTGCTTGTATGGCAGATGCTGTGGTCATAGTCCATTGTGTGCTCCGTTGACCTTTGTGAGAATAGATAAAATAGAACCGTGTGTTTTGGCGGTGGGAGTCTTGTGCCTTCCTTTGTCCTTGTTAAAAAATGTGTTTCTCTTTGTTCTAAATCTGCCTCTACCTCTCTTGAGGTTGCCATCTGCCATTTGACCTTCAAGTCTAAATTTTTCTGTTTTGTATTGTTGCAGTTGGAGAGTCTTTAGTTAGAAGTTTTAAGGGAAAGTGCTTGGCTGCAAGAGGCTTCTTTGATCTAAAAATGTCGAGTCTCAGCCCCTTAGTTTTGTTCACTTTTAAAGGCATTCAATAAGGACTTGGTTTGGGGGTGGAGGGTCTATATTTTTTTGTGACTTTTAAGTAAACATATTTATTCATGTGTTTATTTTTTGAGACAGGGTCTCGAGTAGTTTAGGCTGGTCTTGAGTTAAATGTGTAGCCTAGACTAGCCTAAAATTCGTGACAATCCTCCTGCCTCAGCCTTCTCAGTGATGGGAATATAGGTGTGTGCCCAACACGCCTGGCTTCTTTGTGAATTTTGAGGGTATATTAATTTATATGTTGATTTGCCAAATATTTAGTGAGAAACTGTTAGGTGCTGGGCTCCTTTCCCGGTGATGGAGACAGCCGAGAATAAAATAGAGAAGACCATAAATCCGCCTTGGTTTCGTTTGTGTTATGATGGTAGTGGGAGTGTATATATTGGCTCAGTAGAAAACATGTTTATGTGGGGCATGGTGGTGCATGCCTGTAATCCCAGCTCTGGGGAGTTTGAGGCAACAGGATCACAAGTGTCCGGGCGAGCCTGAACTGCATAGCTATACCCTGTGTCAAAAACCAAAAAAGAGAAAAACAGTGGGTTTCTTTTTTTTTCCTCAAAGCTGGCCCTGTGATTATGTCTATTGAAGAGAGAATGGAGGCTGATGCCCGCTCCATCTATGTTGGCAACGTATGTATTAGGGATTTCATTGAGATTTGTGGGAACATTCTTGGAAGAGTTAATAATTTTGAACATTTCCAGTATAGGTGGTGGATCCTGGGTGTGGGGAGAGTTGGGAAGATGATGGAATTACCAACAAAAGCTCTGGAGTCCGAAGTAAAAGTATTACTTGGTGTGCCTTGCTATGTGGAGATAGCCCAGACTAAAATCAGTCAGGGGTCTTGTTGAGACCAGAGCTGGCCTGGTACCTGTAAAATGTGTTTCCTTCCTCAGGTGGATTATGGTGCGACAGCAGAGGAGCTAGAAGCTCATTTTCATGGCTGTGGTTCAGTCAACCGAGTCACTATACTTTGTGACAAATTTAGTGGCCATCCCAAAGGGTAAGTAGGAAAATAAATTCAAATTGTATTAATCAGTTTAAAAACTGTTACAGCTGGGCGTGGTGGCATACGCCTGTAATCCCAGCACTCTGGGAGGCTGAGGCAAGAGGATTACTTTGAGTTTTGAGGCCATCCTGCACTCTATAGTGAGACTGTCTCAAAACAAACAAAAGATGACTGTGAGGCTTTTGTTTTTGTGGTGGGGGGATTTAAACCCATGGTGCTACTAGTGCATGTTAGGTGTTTTCTCTGCCACTAAGTGGTAACACCTGCAACAGCTAATGCTTTTTTCATTGAGCAGAAATTTACTTGATGTTAAAGCAAATGGTCTTTTCCCCTCTAATATGTTGTATTAATGTTGATGTATATCAAAGGTTGCACATAAAAATGCCTTCTGAGGCCAGACAGACAATAAAATTAAAGGTTAGGTATGGGTAGAATTGAGAAGAGGAGGGGACAGACAGCTTCTTGTTGGCCTCTGCTTTTATTATAGCTATATGGAAAACCAGGCTTTGTGATCCTGTTTTGTGATTTTCTAAGAATAGCTAGAAATTCTGACTAAAACCTTCTATTTTAAAGTGAATAATTAAAAGTGAATAATTTAAAGTGAATAATTAAAAATGTAAACGCATGGTACTTAAGATTAAATGCAACTTGTGGAATGCTTTGAGCTATTTGTGAACTTGGACAATTATTCTCTTTAGGTTTGCATATATAGAGTTCTCAGACAAAGAATCAGTGAGGACTTCCCTGGCTTTAGATGAGTCCCTGTTTAGAGGAAGACAGATCAAGGTAAGCTCTCCCCTTTCCGTTGCAGTGATCTAGGTGCTCTGCAGGCTTATTCTCAGGCTTTCTGTTGTATGTTACTCTCAGGTGATCCCAAAACGAACCAATAGACCAGGCATCAGCACAACAGACCGGGGTTTCCCACGTGCCCGCTACCGTGCCCGGACCACCAACTACAACAGTTCCCGCTCTCGATTCTACAGTGGTTTTAACAGCAGGCCCCGAGGTCGCGTCTACAGGTCAGGATAGATGGGCTGCTCCTCTTTCCCCGCCTCCCATGAACCCTGTATGCTTCATTCTCTCCTGATCTGAGGACCTTCCTTCCCCTCCCCCCTGGTCTCCAGGGACTTGGTCTCCAGGCTGTGCAGGGTGAGGAAGCTAGTTGCAGGCCAGGTCAGGAGGCCAGTCTCATCTTTTTTTCTGGAGCAGAAATGGTGATAAGGGCTGATCTCTTGAGATGCTTCCTCCAGGCGTTTTTTTTTTTTTTTTTTTTTTTTTTTTTTTTTCTTTTGGAGAGCTGGTTGCTGGGAAGTTGTTGACAAAAAGTAGGAGGAATGGGGCCTCAAGGCTGTGATTGCTGCTTTTCCTGGGGTTAGGGAGAGGTCAAAACTCCATTGGAAGACCAGAGACTAGTTGATTATTCCAAGGCCATGTGGGAGCATTTTGAGATACTCTTTAATTGAGCCAGTCTTTTTCCAAGGTTACTTTTTCACTGGGCCTAGTGTGGTGCCGGTATGTGGCTTTGGCTTTGGTTGTTTCTCATTTCTTTAAATTTAATAGGTAAGCATAAGGCCTTGACTTTTCATAAGGCAGCGTTTAAGAGCTGTGCACCATGAAAACTGGATAAACAGCAGGTCCTCTTTCTTCCTGCTGTATCTCAGATGCACTTCTTTATTGCTACTGTTTGGCCAAGTAGTCTTAGTGCCCCCACTACCCCCTACTTGCCAGGTGTCTTGTTATTTCTGGGATTGTGGAGTTGGTTTTAAAGACACTTGGAAACTTCTTTTCCCCACTTTCATTCCCAGTAACTAGGGCAAGGGCCCACGGGGAGGGGCTTGTGCTGACCTGTCTAGTGATCATGTTAACACCTGACTCTCCTTCTTTCTTCCAGGGGCCGGGCTAGAGCGACATCATGGTATTCCCCTTACTAAAAAAAGTGTGTATTAGGAGGAGAGAGAGGAAAAAAAGAGGAAAGAAGGAAAAAAAAAAAAAAGAATTAAAAAAAAAAAAGAAAAACAGAAGATGACCTTGATGGAAAAAAAAATATTTTTTAAAAAAAAGATATACTGTGGAAGGGGGGAGAATCCCATAACTAACTGCTGAGGAGGGACCTGCTCTGGGGAGTAGGGGAAGGCCCGGGGAGCGGGGCAGGGGGCTGCTCATCCACTCTGGGGATCCGCCATGGACACTTCTCAACTGTGCAAGCTGCTGCCCATGTTTCCCTGCCCTGCTTCGCCCCTCTGGGGCTGCTCGAGGGTAGGTGGGCACGGGTGGCTAGGAGGGTTTTTTTTTACCCAGGGCTCTGGAAGGACACCAAACTGTTCTGCTTGTTCCCTTCCCTCCATCTTCTCCCTGCCTTTCACAGCCCCTTCCTGCCTGCTTCTGTCCTGCCAGGGTTACCACCCCACCCCTCCAGATTGCCTGGTGATCTATTTTGTTTCCTTTTGTGTTTCTTTTTCTGTTTTGAGTGTCTTTCTTTGCAGGTTTCTGTAGCCGGAAGAACTCCCGTTCCGCTCCCAGCGGCTCCAGTGTAAATTCCCCTTCCCCCTGGGGAAATGCACTACCTTGTTTTGGGGTTTTGGGTTTTTTTTTTTTTTTCTTCAGTTTTTTGTTTTGTTGGTTTTTTTTTCTTTTCTTTGCCTTTTTTTCCCTTTTATTTGGAGGGAATGGGAGGAAGTGGGAACTGGGAGGTGGGAGGTGGATTTTGTTTATTTTTTTAGCTCATTTCCAGGGGGCGGGAATTTTTTTTAAATATGTGTCATGAATAAAGTTGTTTTTGAAAATAAAAATTGTTCTGGCCTTTTGGGTGTAAAGATCATTTATCTTAGTTCACTGATGGCTGTTAATTTTACTTTCTGGAAGTATTAGTGTTATGGAGGGGAAGTTCCTACTTGTAAATTAAGGGGTAAGAGTTAAAGTATAACTCGAAGGAACATTATGCATTTAGTTTGGATGATGGGTGTTCTGCTAAGTGAAACAATAGCCAAATTAGAATGATCTAACAAAATTTACTTCAAAATGAGCAATCCATAACCACACCCTAGGTTCTTAGCTTTGGTACCTTAGAATAAACTCAAATGGGAAGACCAAAGATCGCTCCATTCCTCCATCGGTAAAGTGACCACTTGGCCCATTAATAAGGAATTAAATGGGCCTAGTTTTGGTGTCTAAAATTTTGCTGGGTAGATGTTTGGCTATCTTGCTAAATATGTCTAAATTTGTATAGACATTGAACCCAGGTGTTTCGTACCAAGCTACATCTTCAACCCTTTTTTAGAAACTTTTTTTTCAGAAATGATGTCTTGGGGGCTGGGGATTTAGCTCAGCGGCATAAGCACCTGCCTTGCAAGCAGGTGGTCATGAGTTCGATCCCTGGTACCGATAAAAACCGAAAAAGACTAAAAAAAAAATGTCTTGAGAGGGTCTTGCTATATTTGAATTAAGTATGTGGCCCAAACTGGCCTCAATTTGTGGCTCAGCCTCATGGGTGCAAGGATTACAGTTGTATACAGCCACACCGTTTTTTTTCTTTTTTTTGACATGTAGTTAGGCTAGCCTTGAAACCTGGACCACCTCAGAGCTGGGATCACACTACAGGAGGATAGTCTTACACACCTGGTTCGTTTTTTTAAAGTTCTGAGAATATCAGTTCCCTGGGCTATCCTCAAACTTGGGGTTCTCTTATGTCTGCTTCCCAGAGTACTGAGGTTAACAAGCCAGAGTTGGATCATGATAGCTAGCTTTACATATTCAACAGCTTGTTTTTAAAGATCTTGGGCACTGCTCTCCTGCACAAGCCTGTAGAATTTTAAACTTACTTTTTAACTTTTTATCGGTACTGGGGATTGAACTCACGACCGCCTGCTTGCAAGGCAGGTGCTTATGCCACTGAGCTAAATCCCCAGCCCCAAGCCTATAGAATTTTAAGACCTGTGCATATTGGATTCTGCATTACCTCTGAGCATGATCTGGGTGTTCTTTTCTATAGAAATCTTAAGTTGAAATAGCTGTGTTCTGTACCTAGGAAGCCTTAATGCACCCCACTAGCTGCATTGTTTTGAATTCTCAGGTCTGGGCTGAGAATTTTACTGTATTTTATTGCTGATTATACTGCTTTCTGTTGTGAGACTGAGCACCCGAAGTCTTTCCTAGACAGCTCTGTGGAAGCTCTAGTAGAGGCTGAAAAGCCATAGACTGGATAAAGTGTGCACGATGACTAATTCACCGGAAGCTTCAAACAGGACCAATTGTGCTAATCCTGATGAGATCTCATCTGCCCACCAGGGGGCACCAAGGGTCTGGTTCTAAAAGATTGCTTCAAATTAGCTCTTGGAGGGTGAATCCCCCCCCCCCCCCCCCCCGTGAATGTTTTCTGACCTTTGGTTTTCATTTTGTGTTGCATCCATTTACTGTGTCATGTCCTTTTGGGTCTCCATTCCTGTCTGCACTGTTTGCGCAGCTTCCCATTTGTTGTTGCCCAGAAGGCCTTGTGATGCCACTAGTATTTACCAGGTGTGGAGCTAAGTTCTATCCCTGTCATATTTCTCTGCCTCATCTTACCCTACATATGATGTGATGTGCATTCATTCCATTTGTGCTGCTGTATTTTCCTGTGTGATTCATGCTGTTCCTTCTATCCTGCTAGGGCATTCTAACTTTTCATCAGAATCATTCACACCCTTTGATGCATAAGCCAGGTACTATAGCCATGCATGAAGCTGTCCAGATTCTTCTGTCAAAATTAATCACTGATGATCACAGGGCAAACTGTTCCTCTCTAGAATCTCCTGGTGTTACAGTTAATTACATCCCTGTTTCCCCATTAGATAGCAAGCTCCTTGAGGGCACAGATTGTGCCTTTGTATGTCTCACAGAACCTGGCATTTATTATTGTTATTATATATACTATTAGTACCTGCTGTTTAATAGATGCTTAAAAGATGTTAAATCCCTTAGGGTTGCCTTTCCTGTGTTTTGTTGTTGTTGTTGTTCGGGAATCAAACTCAGAACCTCATGCTTGCCAGGTAGGTGCTGTGCTCCTGATCTCTATCCTGCCTTTTTTGTCTTAACAGACAATAATGTTCCCTTTATCCTACTGGTTCCTAGCTCCTCCCATCCTCATACTTAGGCAGATTAGGGTGTGGCCAGCCATCTGGGCAAGTGGGGGTGTTGTGTTAGTAAGGGAGATCCAGGACATAAGCACAGGGAAAAGCAACAGCAGTGACAAAAACAGTTCCCCAACCCTGCACCTGGGACCCATCAGAAAATGTTATCTGGGAGCTAGGGGTTTAGCTCAGCGGCATAAGCACCTGCCTTGCAAGCAGGCGGTCGTGAGTTCGATCCCCGGTACCGATAAAAATGAAAAAGACAAAAAAAAAAAAAAAAAAAAAAAAAGAAAAGAAAAAGAAAAAGAAAACGTTATCTTCAATTCCTTTTTTTTTTTGTCTTTTTCATTTTTACCGGTACCGGGGATCGAACTCCTGACCGCCTGCTTGCAAGGCAGGCGCTTATGCCCCTGAGCTAAATCTCCAGCCCCCATTATCTTCAATTCTGGTGGGCAATCAAACAGGATTCTGATATGACAGCCTAGATTTGAAGCCCATCTGAGGAGTAGGGAGACACAAAAAAGGGTGCCCATTAATTTGTGGCTTTTGTAAGTTTTCAGTGGCCCCCTCTGCGCTCAATAGAGGCTAATAATTTTCCTACTTTTATCTCTTTAATAACCTCACTATCTTTTGCACTTGTCTTGACCAATTCTTTGTTCAGGACAAGAAGCTCAGCAGCACCCTAAAACTGAGTAACAACAGGACTTTCAGATTTCCTACTTTCCCTGGTATTTTTCCCTTTGTCATTATCAGTTATCTTTCTTTCCTTTTTTCTTTTTTCTTTCTCTTTTTCTCTTCCTTCCTTCCTCTCTGTCTGTCTGTCTCTGTCTGTCTCTGTCTCTCTGTCTCTGTGTCTCTCTTTCTTTTGATACAAGGTTGCCTCAAACCCATAGCAATCCTTCTGCCTCAGCCTCCCAATTGGTGGGATTAGAGGTGTGTAGCACCACACCCAGTTTGTTTTTTTCTGACACAAGCTCTCTTTTTACACTATAGATTGGCCTCAAACTCACCAAATTTTCTTGGCTCAGCTTCCTGAGTGCTAGTATTACAGAGGGGCAGAAGTGGGCAAGGCAAGTTGCTAGCCTTAAACAAGCTCAGGTGTTTTTCATTCTTTATTACTGACTACTATTACTTTTTGGTACTGGGGATCAAACTTGCTACCTCACACTTGCCAGGCAGGTCCTGTGCTGCTGATGCTCAGTTGTTTTTTTGTTTTTATTCTTTTTTTTTTTTTAAGAGAATAAAAACAAAACAGAACAAAACAATTCAGAACAGAACAATGCAAGCAATATAGGCCTTTAAAACAAGACAATGGCTACCATAATTATTGTATTCCCAAATATGAATTAAGTATAGTAATCTAAGTATTGTAATCCCTTTTCCAGTCTTCCTCACAATCCAAAAAGTAATATTTATAATCCCATTGAGACATTATTGGAATCCTGGCAAAATAATTCCAATCTACCACCGCCAGCAAAATCTTCAGAGAGAATAAAGACACCAAGACATATTCAAAGTTGAGGGCAGCCAAGGGGTCCTAAATCCAATCCTTGTGAAGATGTGTGGACAGAGACCCTGATCCTAGGCTTCTCCCAGAATTTATTATCTTGTTAAGAAGGGGATGGCTGGAGGGCTGGGGATTTAGCTCAGCGGCATAAGCACCTGCCTTGCGGTGCTTATGGTCCTGAGTTCGATCCCTGGTACTGGTAAAAAAAAAAAAAAAAAAAGAAGGGGATGGCTGGAGGATGAGTGACTGAGGATGGTGGGAATTCCGTGAGTAATTTGAGCTGACCAGGCAGGTAGCCAGGTAAGGAGAAAAGCATCTCTGCAAAATACAGAAATAAGGATATGCAGAAGGATCAATTTGCCTAATTCAATTAAGGTAGCAACTGAATTGTTTTTGGAAGCCATTGCTTTGGTTTCTGATATGTAAATTTTTGTGCCCTGGGAACTCATAACCTCTTTACTTTGAGGCTCATACACAGTTGATATTCCTGGAATTGATGGCTCTACCATCCTGCTGTACTTATATATTTTACAGAGAACACTATTCGAGGAAACAGGAGTCTGATGATTTTAGAGATTACACACCAGTACCCAGCTAGCCTTATTTACAATGCTTAGAGCCAACTGAAGTGAGAAGGAAATACCATAGTCAGCTCTGTACCTATCAGTATAATGTCTCCAAATAATCAAAGTCACAGCAATTTTTCTGCATTCAGGAGGAGTCACACAAATTGTCTCCCACACATAATGTCTCTTGTTTTCTTTGAAGTAGTTGTCCAGATTCCTTCTATCCTGCTTCTATCTTAGGTTGAAATAGCTGTGTTCTGTACCCAGGAAGCCTTAATGCACCCCACCTTTTACACAATAAAATCAAACAAAACAAAATAGAATAAAACCAGTCAAAACAAAAGAATGAAAGCATTATGGGACTTCAAAACAAGACAATAGGAAATAAGCAATGGCTACCATAAGTCTCTTGTTTTCTTCAAAATAGTCATCCATACTTTTTTTTTTTTTAACTTTTTATCGGTACCAGGAATCAAACTCAGGACCATAAGCACCGCAAGGCAGGTGCTTATGCCGCTGAGCTAAATCCCCAGCCCCTGTCATCCATACTTTTACACATCATGAAATCAAACAAAAGAAAACAGACTAAAACCAATCAAAATAAAGGAATGAAAGCATTACAGGACTTCAAAGCAAGATAATAGGAAATCAACAATGGCTACCATAATGTCTTGTTTTCTTCAAAATAGCTGTCTACACTATTACATAAAATCAAATAAATCACAACATAACAAAACCAATCAAAACAAAAGAATAAAAGCACTATAGGACTTCAAAACAATATGCTAGGAAATTAATCATGGCTACTGTAATGTCTCATCTTCTTCAAAACTGAAGCTCAGTTGTTTCTGATACCGTGTGTTCACCACTCCTGATAAACTCACTGCTAACTGAAGAATTAAACCAAGTTCAGACTAAGCGAGGTGCTCTTGGTGGAAAGGGTCTTTAAGGAAGAATTTAGGAGAGCCTATCTAAAAATTTCTTGTGTAGGGCTGAGGGTGTAGCTCAGCAGCACAGTGCTTGCCTGGCAAGTGCAAGATGCTGAGTTTGATTACCAGAACTGGTCTAGAATGAGAATTATGAGTCGGATATTTAGAGGGCGTTTGGGTGATGCAAAATAAATCAAGATATCTCTGCACTTTGTTTATTGCACTACTGGAGGCTGAGCTCATGGCCTTCATATTGAGCTACATCCCCAGCCTTTTCTTTTTATTTTGAGACAGGGTCTCACTAAGTCACTAACTTGCCTGGGCTGAGTTTGAGCTTGCAATACTCCTACTTCAGCCTCCCAGAATCTTTTTTTTTTTTTTTTTTTTTTTGATAGGATCTCACTATATAATTCAGGGTGAACTTGAACTCATTTTGTAGCCTAGACTGGGCTCAAACTCACAGGGATTCTCCTGCTTCAGCCTTCCCAGTCTGGTATTACAAGGTGTTCACCCATCATGCCCGGCCTCAGAGTGCTACACTGTGCCCAGTTACTTTTGAATTTTAAGGCAGAATTTGCCTAACCTGACATTGGCAATAGAAAAAAGCACTTGTTGAGTTTTTTCCTCTGCATTTTAAAATTTAGGTTTTGTTTTATTAAATTTAATACTAATTTCCTGCCGTGTTTCAGTAAGAATATAGATTCTAAATCTAAGGCTCCAGACAGATAACCACTAATATAAATTAGCTTCAAATTATATACATTGAACAAAAGAGGGAAGGAGTGGGGAGAGAGGCAGGAGACAGAGGAGGAGAGAAAACAAAGATCTGCACACACATGCAAATTTTCTTTACCATCTTGATGTTAACCTGCTCACAGGCAGAGTAAACTTGTTGGGCTTTTACAATAATTTAATAGCTTTTCTTGCGGTCATAACATGTTGTGACCAAAATGACTCTGCTAACTTCCCATTCCTCTTTTCCTTTCATACTTATAATCATTCATTCAAACAGGCATTTATTATTTATCACGTGCTGGGCACTGCTACAGAAAAAGGATCCAGGTAGCAAAGGAGCTTTTATTTACCAGTGAAAAGTACGCTTGCCACACCTCTAATCTGTATGCCACCAAAAACTTCTCTTTATTTATTTTTTTTTAATGAGACAGGATCTGTTATGCTTTATATCTAGATGTCCTCCCATAGCCTCATGTGCTCACAGATGTGTGCAGTAGTGCGTTCCTGTAGCCGCAGGTACTTAGAGGGCTAGGGCAGGAAATTGGCAAGCTGGAGATCAGCTGGGGTAATTTAGCAAGACCCTGTTTCAATGTAATCAGGACTAGGAGTGTGACTTGGTAGCACAGGTCCCCGGGTTTGATCCCAGATACTATAAAAACAAAACAAACATCAAAACTGATCTCGTATTCTGCAAGTTCAGTAACTTGCTGTACTTATTTTCAGTGGTCTTCTGTCATATATTATCCTTTAGGGGTCTCTGTAAGATATCATCTCTGTAAGACATCATCAGGAAATGCAGTTTTGTTTCTTCCTTTTCATTTTGGGTCTTGCATTTCCCTGACTAGAACTTCCAGTGCAAGGTTAAATAGAAGTGGCTGGAGCAGACTTCCCTTTCGTATTTTTGATCTTAGGGAAGACGATTCCAGTCTTTCACTGATTATGCTACTAGCTATGTTTTTTCATAGATGTCCTTTCTCAGATGTTAAACACCTGCTGGACTGGGGCTGTAAATCACTGGTAGAGCACTTGTCTAGCATGTGTGAAGCCCTGGCTTCAAGGCCTACTATGGTTGAAAGCAAACAGACATTTGCTGATCTCTATGCACACCATATTCTGTGTCATGCCTCTGGGCTTTGCATATTTGTCCTTCTCCCCAACATTTCATTTTAAATACTCAATCCAAATATCTGAGGAGCTTTCATTGACTGCAGACAAGAGAGTGCAACCTTCTGTTGTGGTCTCAGTGTTCCAGTCTTCCATGATTCCTCTGTCAAAAGCGTAATCTCCACATGTTAGCGTTAGGACCTGGGGGCTTTCGGAGGAGTTAGGTCCTGAGGGTCTCTACTGCTTATCAAAGGATCCCCCAACAGTTGTCTCGCCTCCTTTTGTCATGTGAAGACATAGCTAGCAGGCGCCATTGTGAGCCTGGAAGTGAGTTCTTACCAGACACCAAATTGGCCAGCAACTGGCCAGCTCAAACTTTGAATTTTCAGGCCTCCAGAATGGTGAGAGAGAAATTTTTATTTTTGGAAAGGCACTCAGTCTACGGTTCATTTACTTATTTTGGTCTATGCTATTTTATGATAGCCTGGCTGGGCTAAGACATTTTTTCCTCCTCCAAACTGCCACAGTGTTTTCTTTGCATTTTCTGCCGAACACTGTGATTACATCTCATAGTCTTTGCCTACAGCAGTGGTGGCGAACCTATGGTACTTGTGCCACAGTGGGCTGTTTGTATGTATCACTGAAAGCTCTAAAAGGTTTGCCATCACTGGCCTACACTCAGCAAAGCAGGGAGAGGACCACGTGTGCTTCCAGACCTGAGGCCACACCAGGCACTAATTAGGAGGGGGCTGCACGGTGGCCAGGCAGACTCAGACACATCACTTCACAGAATATGTACGGCACTGAGGATTGAACTCAGAGCCTTGGCAGTCAGCTCCTCTTCTCCTTTTATGGAGATGGGGTCTGGCTAAGTTGCCAGGTTGCCTCCAGTTTGGGATACTCTTGCCTCACAGTGCTGTATTACAGAGCTGTGCCACCACACCTGGCTTCATATAACTTTTTAAGGTCAAAAATGTACCCTGGGGGCTGGGGATTTAGCTCAGCAGCATAAGCACCTGCCTTGCAAACAGGCAGTCGTGAGTTCAATCCCTGGTACCGATAAAAACGAAAAAGACCAAAAAAAAAAAGTACCCTGTCTGTCCAGGTGCAGTGGCACATATCCACAATCTCAGATTTAGGGAGTGTGAAGCAGGAGAATCACAAGATTGATACTAGCATGAGCAATTCAGTTAAGACCCTGACTCAAAATATAAAAAGCACTGGGGTACACAGGATAGTTCAGTGGTAGAGTATTTGCCTGGCATGTGCAAATGCATAGACTCAGTCCCTAGCACTGCAAATAAACAAATAATCTTATGTATCTTTTAAATTTCCCTCTAGTAGTCAATCATGGCTCTTAGTGGTGAATCTAAGAATCCATGTTTGTTTGTATAATCCCTTCAAGAAAAGTAGTCATTTCTCTTCTTTGCCTGATAACTATGTCTCTGAAGTTGCTAGAATACCTAATTGATTTAAATTTTACAGGCTGAATAATACTTTCTCTTGTGGTGTTTCCAGCCTGGCATTCATGACTGCAGACTCACTTCTCAAGATCTGGCTATTCTACTTACCAGCACGTCACCTTACATAAGTTATTCTTCTCTCCAAGCCTTCATCTCCCCATCTATACAAGCCTAAAAAATAACAACCATTTTTTATGGCATTATTGGTGAAGATCCAGTGAGATTCTGCAGTTGGTGAATCCACCAGAATTCACTCAATCTGAAAACCCTGACACAAATGCTACTGACATGAATGCTACAGGTTCCTGCTCCTGTACTTTGAGGCTTCTTGGTTCCTCAGCTTTTATGACTAGGTACACTTTTCCTTCCTTCTAAATTCTCACAATTAATGTGCCCAACACATCTAATAAACTCCTAAATTTATTATTACTATTTGTGATGCTGGGGATGGCACTTAGGGCCTGGTGCCTGCTAGGTGAGGGCTCTACACCTGTGCTGCACCCTCAAATAAATAGTGTCTTCCAAAGTTGGCCAGGTTGGCCTTGAACTCATAATCTTCCTGCCTCAGCTACCTGAGTAGGTGAGATTTATAGGAATGTACCACCCATGCCCAGGTCAGTAGAGTCAATTGCTTACAACAATAACAACAAAAAACCCCTAAGGATCCAAACACCTACCTTGCAGTTGCAGTAAGGATTAAAGAGTACAGAGCACCTAGCACAGTCCTGGAAGTATAGCAAGCAATCAGTAATGGTGACAGGTGTCCTTAAATGAACACTTGGGGGCAGGGCACGGGGAAGGGGAGGCAAGATTGCTAATGGTTTGTGTTCCACTGAGAGGAGCTTTCCCCCAAGAGACAGGACAACAGAAGGGAGGAAAGTCCAGGCTATGATGTGCTCATTTATTCAAAATGTCTTTATTGAAACAGGATGATAGAGCAAGAAAGAACGAGGCCTGGGAAGATGTCTTTGGGCACACAATGGAGCCGAGACCCGGCGGTTGCAGTGGGGTGCTCTCCCTGTCCCCTGACTCTTGCGGAGGAAGTGAACACAAAGCAGCGGGGAGGAAGTGGGGGTGAGGACGGCCCTCTGAGCTCTCCTGGATGGCTGGCCAGAGTGCCTCCAAGCCCTCCGGGAGCCCTGCCTTCCTCACTGTCTCCAATCTCCTTGCCAGGGTCCTATGTCGCCTGTCCATATGGGCCAGCCTCCTGCCAGTGCTCGGAGGCCACTCAGAGGGCAGCATTGGGGGTGGCGAGCAGCGGGACGTGGTCACAGCGGTTAGGTGGTGGTTGCCGCAGCAGGGAAGGCTGGCGGCACAGCTCCCCGTCCCGGAGCACCTCGGGCAGGAGCTTGCGCTTGGTCTCTGGCAGAAGCATAATGCTGAGGATGCAGAGGAGGGCGCAGGCTGCCAGCACCACGTGCTGCAGGAAGGCTCCGTGGCCCATATGGAGGCGCTGGGCGGGGCCACTCAGCCCCCCGAGAGCCCCCAGCGCCATGATCAAGCCCAGGCCACGGCCCCTGGGACAGATGGAGGAGGCGCTCAGCCTGTGGTTGTGGACCTCTTCTCCACCCTTCTCCCAGCAGTTTCTCTGCCTCATCCCTCAGACCCTGGCCTCAGTGAGAGGCCTGGAGGCCTGGCCCTACCCTAGCCACACCTCTGCTCTCACCGGACAGTGGTAGGGATGATCTCGGCAGCAAGGAGGGTGCTGAGGACAGCAGCAGCTTGGGAAGAGAAGAGCCCAAGGACAGCGAAGGTCGTGATGGCAGCCTCATTGAGATCTGCAGGGCCACAAGGGATGAGATGAACAGAGGTGGGGGGTCCCATGTGGCCTCGTCCCCAGTACCATTCCTGTGGCTCTTGGACCCCATGGCTCTAACTGGGTGGGCTCTAGGCATCCCCCCATGGACAGGGAGAACAGACAGGGTTGTGCAGTCAGGAGGAAACTTGGGGCAGGGTCTGGTCTTAGCGTGGGAAGCCTGTGGCAGAAGTAGTGTCTGCGCCTGTCTAAGGCACCTCTTTTGGGGTTCCCTTGTTGAGCCCACACTGTGGGGAAGGAAGGATGCTCACAATCCCACAGGCCCAGCAGGACCAGGGACGCAATGCCAGTGAGGGTCATCGAGAGAAGCAGGATGCCCCGACGACCAAATCGGTCCACGGTGACCCCCAGGAAGACACAGGCCAGGGCCGCTGTGCCGCTGGCCAGCAGGGAGCACAGGTAGAAGTCAGATGGGCTCCCTGCTCCTCCCATAGGCTGGTAGCAGTGGGCAATGGCGTGGGCAATGAAGCTGTGAGAAAGGGTGGGAAGCAAAGAACAGTGTCCGAATCACCAGCCCCAGCCTGCCCACGCCCGCAGTCCTCTGTGGGTCCCCTTCCCCCACTCAGCCAGCTCCCATCTCAGCTACTGGCCTGGCCCTGGGCTCTGACACGCAGGCTCACTTGGTGAAGCCCAGGATAAGCAGATTCTTCCAGATGTTTCGGTAGTTGAGGAGTGCCACAAAGGAAAAGGTGGATGTTGCAGGGAGTGGACAGGTGTTCTCCAGGTCTTTGAGAGAGAAGGGAGTTCTCTGTTAGAAAAAGGAGCTGCGGACTCTGGGAGGCAGCATAGCTATGGAGAGGGCACTGCCACACAGGAGGGACCCCTGACTTACCCTGCAGGGCCTCCTGGGCCTCCTCCCCCAGCATCTGCCCATGAGGACGGTTCCGCTCAGCCAGGATCCTCAACACAGACTGGGCCTCCTCGATCTGCCGCTTCACTATGAGCCACCGGGCAGACTCAAGAAAGAGACCGGGCCAGCTGCAGGCAGAGTGGTGAGGTACTCAGTGAGGCCTCCCCTTTCATGACAGATGAGACACATCCCGGAGACACTGGGCAGGTCGGGACTAGGGGCACTCGAAGGGCAGGAGGGTCTGTCTGTAGGCTAAGAGCTAAACTAGAGGTAGGCATGGGAAAGGCTGGGTCACAGGTACAGAGCAATACTAACCCATAAAACAGGAAGAGGATACAAGGAGCGGTGATCATTCGCTGCAGAAATCGCCAGTCCTTAGAGACAAGGGCCAGGCCCAGGAACAGGAAGTGCCCTCCCACCCCCACCAACTCCCCTGCCAGGGCCACCCGAAGCCTCTGGGTTGGATCGCACAGCTCCAGGCCTGGAATAAAGCAGGAGTAGAGGGGCAAGAGAGGGGCCAGGGAGGGAGGACACGAGAGAGAAAAGGAGAGAGAGAAAGGAGGGAGGAGGACAGAGAGCTGGTCAGACCCCAAGCAGAGGCTGCACTCTTTGCCTCCACAGACTAATCTCTGGGAGGCAAGGAGTAGAGATGGGTTAGTCACTTCTCTCCCACTCAAACCTAGGAGGATTCCCTGCTTACAGGCCCTTTCATGTCACATCTCATATTTGACCTGCATGTCAACTCAAGGTCACATAGCTAAGCAAGATTTCTCTTTTAAATCCAGTGGATTTACTGACTGCAGTAAGTCCAGGGCAAGGCTTTAAAGATCACAGGAGAGACAGTGTGGACAGAAGCAGGACCTCTGGACATATCCAAGGCCTGGACACAAAGCTAAGATCCTGAGCAGCTGAACTCTGGGATTGTAGAAGGGGCCGAGAAGCCCCTAGTGGGCAGCTGGGATGGACCAGGCATGCAGAGAGGTGGGTGTGACACAGGAGGGGACTCAGGCAGGGCGCCACTTACGCATCAGATAGACACCAAGGTCAACCCCGGCAAGCAGAAAGCCCAGGAGGAATCGGAGGGCCATGACGCCTGTGGAGGAGCCTGCAGCAGCTCCTCCCACTCCACAGGGACCCACCAGTCCCAAGGTCAGCAGCACAATCCCACGACGGCCAAATCTGGAAAGCAGGGAAGGTTTCTGGTCACTGGGACCCCTGGAAGAGGAGGTGCTGGACAGGGCACAGCTGCCCACTTCAAAATTGGAGATGAGGATGAGGCTCTGAGGCCAGAGATGATGCAGACCAAGGTTTGCTGATGTCTGGTTACTGGGATGAGGCTCTCAGGACTGAAGCCAGGGCCTTTGTCCTGAATTGTATCTCTAGCCCTTTTTATATGGACACAAGAGTCTTGATAAATGGTTCAGGCTGAGCTTGAACTTGAAATCCTCTTGCCTCAGTCTCCTAGAGTGCTGAGATTATAGGCATGTGTCACCATATCCAGCAATTTAGGACCACTGATCCAGGAGACAGTTAGTGGTCAGTGGAAATGAAATCTGTCTTGCTCAGACAATGATTCAGATCATTAATATATGAGCTTAGAGCCCTGAAAGGTGCAGTGGGGCCATTGGCTACTTGAGCATGTGGACAGCACTGGTCAATGAAGATGGAGCTGCTCCTTTCAGGGGACTGAATAATTGATCTTGGTGAACGACATTGTTGTTCCACGAAGTAAGGACAGGAACTTTTAATATGTAGGGGTTGTCAGTAGAATGGGCCACTAGACAGCAAATAGAGCTACTGATCTATGGGAATGGCACTATTAATTCATGAGGTAGGTCACTGACTTTCAATCTTGGAAGAATGGAGAACTGATCTCTGGGTATGGTATCAGTGATCCATGGGATAAGGATTTTAGTTCAGTGGATGGGTGATTAGTAGAGATAAATCTATTAACAGCTGCAAATAATTAGTAAGGATGGGGGTCACAGACCAGGGCAGATGAAACTACTGATAAGTGATGATGGTCATTTACCAGGAGTCAGTGGGGATAGAGCTACTGACCTATTGGGGGCTGGGCTATTGATCTTTGGTGATAAGACTACTGATCTATGGAGATGAAGACTGGTCAGATACCCATGATGCTGAACAAACATAGTGACTGGTTGTTGGAAAGGGGGCATTAATTAGTCCCTGTGAATGAAGCTGAAGGGATGAAAGCTCTCCCCTTTTAGAATCACCTTACTGGCTAATGTAGCTAAGGCTTCTGACTTCAGGAGACTAAACTAGTGGTCTCTGGGTATGAGAGGACTAGGAATAAGGGTACCAGGAAATGAAGCCACTAATGCCCAGGGATGGGCTACTATCTTATGGGTTTAGGACTGTTGGCCCACTCATGTGACTATCGGGACGTGAAGATGGTACTGATTTTCAGAAGTGGACTATTGCACGCTGAGATGTTTTTGGCCCACAGAAGTTGGACTGTTAATCCATTTAGTTGGGACTGCAGATCAGACGAGATGAGTAATCGATGGGAAAGGTCAGTAGAGTTGGAGCACCTGGTCAGTGGTTACAGTGTCTGGAAACAGAGGAGATAGGATTTTTGATACTTGAGGGGAGCTATTGGTTAGTGGGTTGATTTTTAGGGATAAGCCACCTCTTCATGGAAACGGAGATACTGGCCTGAGGGGATCTGAAGGGCCCTTCAGATCCTTGAAGATGGGACTACCAATCTATTAGGGGTGCTCTTGGGACCATTTGGTGGGTTACTGCAGTACTGTTGGAATATTCTTTGGAATAGTTATTGACTGGTGGAGGAAGAGCTACTAGACACAGATAGTCATTTCAGTGGGAATGGGGCTGTTGATATTTAGGAATTAACACCGATCTTTGGGAAACAGGCCACGGGGATGAAGCTAACAGTCCAGGTGGAGCATTAGCCACTGGGGATGAATCTGTTAATTCATAAAGACGGTGAGGGAGATGGTTAGTTAGTGTGATAAGGGCAAGAGAGGGACAGACAAGACTTGATCTGTGAAGATAGGGTTTTTGGTTAAGGACTGGACTGACTTTTCTTGGAGATGAGGCCAATGATCCAAGAATACGGGACTACTTATCAAAGTGAATAGGGTGAAGAGTCCACAGAGATAAGGTCCTGCCTTGTGCCTGAGGGATGTGATGGGGAGAAGATGAGTCAGGGGTACATCGTTAAGCACAAGTCTGGAGTACTGCAGAGTCCAGCTGGGCCTCCTGCTGACCCAGTTGTTTGGGCTAGCTTTCTTAGGCCCCCTCCTCTCTGCTACCAGCCCTGCCCCCACAGCAGCCCTCACCTGTCTGCAGGGTAACCCAGGAACAGGTAGCCGGAGGCAAAGCCCAAGATGAAGAGGATCTGCTCCAGTATCACTTGCCAGCCCAGGTCACACACCAGATCCCACTGGGGATGTGAGAAGGGTGCAACAGCATGAGGTCCCGCCCTTGTCGCTCTCGGCCGCCCCCGCCTCGCGTGCACCTGGCTGGCTACCTCACCTGGCCGATGGCATTAGTGGTGAGCACGGGGAGCCCATTATAGTCCCAGTCCTTGAGGCAGTGATTGAAGTCCGGTGGGGCGAAGCCACTGCACGCGGGGTCAGTGCTGGTGGCGACATGGCTGGCGGTGCTCGCTGCTAGAGCCGCACTGGCGGCGACGCTGACGCCACTGGCATTTGGGGGCTGCTCCCAGCCCGAGGCATTGGGGGGGAAGGCTCCATAGTGGCAGTGCAGTGGGGGCGCCAGCGTGAAGATGGGGTCCGAAGCCAAACCCAGAGCCACGAAGAGCACGGGCAGGCAACACAGGCCGAGCTGCAGCTGCTGGCCGCCGCCCAGCGCCCCCACCTGGGCGAGCAGCGCCTCAAAGCTGAGGGGGCCTGGGGGCACGGCCAGCGACAGGCTGCTGCCCAGCGCGTCGCCGCCAGCGTCGCCCTCCCCCTCCCGCTCGCGCTCGCGCTCACCCTGCAGCTGCTCGGCAGGCACCGCGTCTCCGAGGGTCCCGACCTGCTGTGGGCGGGAGGGGGCAGAGGGGTGAAGCGAAGAGCTCCGCGGAGCCGGGGGAGGGGGCGGGCGGGCGGGCGCAGGAGCGAGGCCATGGGAGCGGCGGGGGCGCGCAGGAGGGCTCGGCAGGCGCGGCGAGGACGGATGCGGAGCGATGGCGTCGCCCCCTGGGGGCGCGGGCACTTACTCCATTGGAGCCGGTGGTGATTTCTACGGTGCTGTCGATTTTGCTGCCGCCCCCGCCATTGGGCTCAGGGGTCCCGGTGGCCACCCGGGGAGCCAGCTTGCCGACCGCAGGGGCCCTCCCGGCCCGCGCCGAAAGGATGTGCTGTCCTCTGGCCCAGCTGCGCGCCGGGTGCTGGGACACCGAGAGGCCGAAGAGACCCCGCTCTGCAGCTCTGCAGCCGCGGGCGCCTCCTCGGTCTCTGCGCTCTCTGCGCGGCTTTCCCCTCCCCTTCCTCCAGACTCTCCTCCCCTTCCCACGTCAGCAGAACCTTCAGTCCAGACTCTTCGTCAGAGAGGAAGGGGGGCCACGGCCAGGGGAGGGAGGGGATGGGGGTCTGTCGTCTTGTCCGTAGGTCTGTCTGTAAGCCATTGCGGTAAAAGAAGGAAAAAAGGCCGAAGGATAATATGTAGACGTCGGGGGTTCCTCCTTTGTTCCAGTTCTTCCCCATCATTCGTTCATCTCTAACATTTATTAAGTGTCTACTATGTTCCAGGCCTTGTACTGGGTTTTGGGGATAACAAAGCCAACCAGATCACCTTGAGGGTTACTTTCAGAGAGGCCTGCACTGTGCTCTGCCGCAGACCACTACGAGGAGTTGCCTTCTCTGGGTTTTGACATCCCTATTCTGGTTGAATCGCCATTTTTCCAGCAGCATTTGGCACCCCGTTCATTTAATTCTCTTCCTTAGCTGCTGAGCATGTTCCCCTGGCGCCCTCTCTCCTGCTTCTTTTTCCATGGCAGGCATATTTTCTTCTTCCGTGCCACCATTCAGTGTCTGCAGTGCTCAGGACTTTGTCTGAGGGCCTCCCTTCATTTCGCTCGGCTCCACCTTGTTATCTCACCCTGCTCACAGCTTCAGCTGTCACCAACACACACAACACACATCTGAGCCGCAGCTTTGCGTTTCCAGCTCTGGCCTGTTTTCTGAGCCCTGATTCACAAAGCAACCCTTGCTGGACCTCTTACTTTGGATATAAGAGGAGTTTTACTTACTTTGGATTTTAGATGAGTTTTGAAGACTAAAATTGTGCTCTTCCTTCCTCTAACCTAGTTATCTCTAGTGCTTCCTTTGGCAGGGAAGGAAGAAGCTATGGCCAGCTGCTCAGGTGACAACTCTTAGAATTCCCTCTTCCTTACGTCAAATACTTCACAGCATCCTGTCTGTTTTATTTTGTGTATAGTTCCTAGATATTCTGCTCCTCTCTTCTACCCTTGTGCGCACTAGTGTAGCCTGCTAATCCCTGGCTGGTGTTCTGACTGCATCCACTCTATTTCTACTCCCTTCCCCATCTGTTACGGTGCAAATGGAGCAGTCTTTTCAGAATGCGGGTCTGATCATGCCCCTTTCCTGCTTCACCATCTTTACCATGGTAACTGCTCTAGAGACACACATGATGCTGGGTGCCTGGTCACATGCTCTCCAAAATTCCATTTCACTTCTTCCCTCCAGGACTCTACCCTCCAGTCACTTGTTTCTTTCAGCATTTCCCACACCACAGGACCTTTGTACAAGTTTGTTTCTATGCCTAGAAGGCCTTTTAGTCAAATTTTGTTCTTCCTTTAGCTTCAGAGAAGCCTCTCCTAGCCCCTGCAATCGCTGCTCAGTGTGGTTGGTGGATGAACAGCATCCCTATCACTTGAAAGTTTGTTAAAATGCATAGTCTTGGACTTGCATTTGGACAGACCCTTCAGCCATAAGCCACTCTTTAGCTCATTGGGTCTATGTTCATTAGAGATGCCTTTCTCTAAGAGAGAGCTGGGCTTAACAGGCACTTTATTTTTGAATCCCAGATAAGGGCTGGAAAGCACAGCTAGGGAGTCATTTCCCTTCCTCACCATGAATTTCATGGTCAACAACTTGTCTCCTCGGTTCAGAAAATCTTCAGATACAGAAATCCCTTCTTTTTCAGTGCATGCAACAGTCTCCTAGCTCCTTCCCTCCTCCAACTCCTTTTTGTATCTCTTCTAGAATTACTACCATCATAGCCAATGTTCCTTGGGAATGTACTTGCCTATATCTTGTTTGTTTTGGGGTAATAATTTTTTAATTTTATATGGTCCTAGACCATTCCCATCCATTGTTAGAGCCTCACAACTTTGCAAGACTGTTATGACCATTACCACATTAACACTAAGATAGGACTCAGAGAGACTAACTTACCCACAGACATACGCTGAGATTTGACTGAAACCTGTCTCCAATTCCAGCCTCCTTCCCCTCATCCTCTAGCTGGGATCTTACCGTCCACCCAGGGGGGCTCTACCACTGACCTATGTCCCAGCTGTTTTTTTTTTTAAGACAAGGTGTCACTAAGTTGCTCAGGCAGACCTTGAAGTTGTGATCCTCATGACTCATTTTCCCAATTAGCTGGGATTACAGGTGTATGCTACTACTCTCAGCTCAGGCTGATCTCTTGAAATTCAGTCTGGAAAATGGAAGGTGGCCCTTAACACATAGAGGGGTGATCTTGCCCCAGAATCTCCAAACGTTCCCCCTTGAGAGTGAAATGACAAAGGAGCCCCAAATGAAGGAGACATATGCACGTGGGTGCTGAGATGCTAAGACTGTGGCCAGAACGTGAGGGACCCCTGAGCAGGTCACCACGCCAGATTCCTGGGAAAGCAGAACCTAAGTCTGGGTCTGTGGCTCAGACTTCGTCCCTTACGGTCAACAGATGAGTGATCCCTTGTATAAGGCTGTGCACCCTCACTTTCACCAGTCCTAAGGACTATGGAATTAAATGCGTTGACTTGCCGGCCCCCTCAGCTCCT
Source organism: Cavia porcellus (assembly GCF_034190915.1). Classification (NCBI taxonomy): domain Eukaryota; kingdom Metazoa; phylum Chordata; class Mammalia; order Rodentia; family Caviidae; genus Cavia; species Cavia porcellus. Next base: position 21,993,498 of record NW_026947509.1, on the reverse strand, counting down.
CTTTTCTAGGAAGGTGATCAGCAGGAAGCATGGGGAGTGCAGTGGAAGGGGCCAGACCTAGAGTCAGCTGAGAAAGAGGCCATCAGATCAGCCAGTGTTTCCAGAGTTGGCCTGTGATGCAAAGCTGAGCATGGGTCTCCAGTTGGGGTGACCTCTGAGGCTCCTGCATAGCCAACCTCTTACCACAACCACATCTCTCTAATGACACTGTCTGACAATGAAGTCTTGGAGGCCCCAGGTCACCCATCTGTCTGCCTGCCTGGAATACTAGTCCCGGATCATTTGTGGTTCTCTCATCTTGCAGGGTGAGTTCTAGGGTCACCCCCTAATCTTCCTGTCTAAAATCTTCCTCCCTGGTCTCTCTCCTTACTCAGTGAGTCTCTTCACATCACCCCATTGATATCCATTACCAACAACTGTCCAGTCTGGTGGGTTTATTCTGCTTCTTCGGCACATTTAACTGACCAGTGGATGTCCAGCCCACCTGGATGTGAGTACACGGGAGTCACTGTGTACCTTTAGAATTCTGCCAAGCTTGTCCTAAGGGGCTGACAACCAGTCTAGTGAATGGCTGAGGAAGCAAAATTTCTCTTCACAGTGTGTGTTCTGTAGACACAGCGATGACACCCTCCCCCCACCCTGCAGGCTCCCAAGAATAAGTCAGGGAATGAGAACTCAGGCTTTATTGAGGAGGATGGCCATGCCCGAGGCCCAGCTCCCTGAGGCCCAGCTCTCCGACCTTCTGAGAGAACAAGCCCTCTGGTGTCACCAGACCTCTACATTCTGGGCAACGTTCAGGCCTCTATCCTCCCAACTACCACCAGTGTGGAGCCAAGGAGCAGGATAAGGGGCTCTGTGTGGCCCTAAGTTTTTGCCACCCGAATGTCTGTGTACGACACTTTTAGAGGTGGAAGGCACCACAGTGACCTCCGCCAGAGGCTGGAGAGTTCCTTCCCACCCCAGCAAAGTAGGGAATAACATTAAATATAAATAATTTATATAAAATGGCTCGTATAAAAGCAGTGGAAAAGGGGGAGGAGATGTCTGTGAAGGCTGAGATGACCAGAAAGAGTGGAAAAGGGAAGATATGTCTCCTTTCCCTAAAACAGAGCCGTCAGCCATCTGAGACTTGGAGAGTGGCTCTGGCAGGCAGGGAAGGGGAGGCTGTACCCATGCACGCTCAGGGGGCCAGACTGGTGAGCAGGGTGGTGAACTGCAGGGCCTGCCCTGATAGTTCTGCCACACATCGTGCCATCTCCTGGATCGCAGGGCCGGATGGATAGCCCAGTGCTGCCCCCTTGACAGCCAGCACAGTGGCCTGCAAGGCCTGGCCCAGTGCTGTGCTTGCAGCCCCAACCTGTACTCGCAGAGGAGCAGAGGATGCCAGCCGGCCCAGGGTGTCCCCAACAAACACCAGGCGGTGAGCAGTCACCACCACCCGCTTGCTATGGGGCACGAAGAGGCCAGGGGGCTGGTTGGCCTGGGTGCTGGACATGAGGGTCGCCACAGCTGCCTGTAGTGCTGAGTAGTGGCTCTGGCACTGCCCTGCATAGAAGTGCAAGAGCTGCTGGTCTCCAGTGGACAGAATGAGTGGCTCCCCTGGGGAAAGGGCTTCCTGAGGAACAAGAGGAGGTGTTGGAAACATGCTCATCAGTCCCTCTTCCTCCCTTCATCCTCCTTTCCTTTATTCATCAGGGCAAACCATTCAGCCCACTAGAAAGTGTAGTCTTGTATGGCAGTAAAGTGCCCAGAGTTGATGTCAGATTGATCTACATTCAAACAGCCACAAACCTGACTGCAGACAAGTCTGAAATTCTTTGGTTCATATCTCAAAAAACATGGCAGCTAGGTCTTGGCTACTGGGCAGTAGTAGAGCACTTGCTTAGCATATCTGAGGCCCCAGATTTTATCTCCAGCACAGTGATAAGCAAACAAAAAAATAAAACCAAACAACAAGATAGGAACTCTAGTACTGCACTGTCCAATAAAAACAATGCAAAGCACTTGTGCAATTTTAAACTTTTTAGTAGCCACATTAAGTAAAAATAAATATATATTTTATTTAATGCTAAATATAAAAACGAATAGTTTCTACATGTAAGCAATATGAATTTTCATCTTTAGTCTGCAAAATCTGATGTTCATTTTATATTTAGAGCACATTTCAATTCAGACCAGCCACATCTCAGGGTCTCCGTGGTCACAGGTGGCAACTCTACAGGAAAGTGCAGGGTTTTTTGGTTTTGTTTTTTTGCTTTTTGGAACAGTACTGGTTTTATGAGCTCACAGCACTGCAGTGGACACTGAGATAACACAGGGGAAGGCTTTGGCCCAGTGTCTTGCACGTGGTAAGAACCCTGTGGCATTTGTGGTGACTGGGCTTGATGTTGATACATGCAGTATGCCTAACACAGGGGCTGGCAGTTGGCAAGGTGAAAGGTAGCTATTGTGTGATTTTCATTCTGTGCTGGGTCAAGACACTACCTCACTTTCCTGGGCCTCAACAGGTTAACTTACTGCTTTGGAACCAGTGACGTCTTAGTGGTGGATCCGGGATTAGGAGCTGGGTCTCTTAGGAACCCAGGAATTCATAATTGGAAGGAGGCTTAGAAGTCTCCTGGCCCAGCTGTGACCCACAGTCCAGAAACGGTCTGTTCCCCAGCTCTGGCTTCCTGACTTTGCTCCAACACATTCTTTCCTCTCTTTCTAAATTCCTGTATCTTTTTCCAAGTTCTAGTGCCTTCCTGTTGGACTCTCACTTCTCTCCCGGCTTCATGTGGACTCTCACCTTCACCCTAACCTGTTTCTCTCAAGGTCTGGCTAAGACTCCTCCTTCCCCAGTGCCCCTCAACCACATCCCTCTGCCAGGCTTACCTGTTGCTCCGGCAACACTCTCTCCAGCAGTCCAGGATCCTCTGGAAAGGCTCTATCCAAGGGCTTAGATTCCTGAGCTTTATCCATGCCCTGCAGAGGGGCTCAGGTCTCAGTGCAGGGGCAGGGGTTAGGGTGGGGAGACTCATGGTCTTTCTGTCCCTCCCCAAAAACCCTTCCTTTCCAAGGGTGCCACCAGAGGTTGCAGTCCCTGGACTCCAGGTAAAGGCAGCTTTGGCAACTTTAGGGTGGGTTTAGGGGAGTGTGGCACTAGTACAAGTGGTATGCTGAGGACCCCAGGGGAAGAGAGAGGCTCTGAGATATTCCCCTCGGTTCTCCTGGGGCATTCCTGGAAGCCTCCTGGCTGGGCTTGCTGGGGAAGAGCTCACCTTCAGGTGGACGTAATCATACTCCTCAGCCATTGGGATGCCTTCATACTCATTGTGGGGTCCTGCTGGATCATCTTCCACCGCTCTGCTCTCTGGATTGCCCTCTGCCTTGAGGCTCCCGTAGCCAGGAAGGCGGGGTGGTGGTGGTGGTAGAGGCCGGTCCTGGATACTGCCCTTGCGGCCCGGGGCAGGAGAGGGAGCTGGAGAAGGACTGGGAGCTTCAGGGACAGGCAGGGCAGGCAGAGGACGACGGGACAGACTTTCAGCAGAGGGCAGCCGGGGCCTGTGTGGGGGTGGAGGGCTTCTGGGAAGAAGCCCAGTCAGGGTGTCCAGGTCACTGGAGGCTGAGGCTCCTGGGGGTTCTGGAGAAGGGGGTGCCTCAGGCCCCAGCAGAGGCACATCGTAGATGCCCTCATCAGCGTCCCCGTCCTCTCCATTTGTAAGTTCCTCAGGTGCTTCATACAGGTTAAGGAGGGCTGATGCCCGTTTCAGATTGGAGGGGGCAGCATAGAGAGGCGGCTCTGGTTCCCGGCCCCCTTCCCACTCCAGATCTGGCTCCAGCTCTGTGGGTAGTTTTGGGGCCAGAGGCACATCATAGGTAGCATCACCCTCTCCAGGAGGCTGAGGGGCAACCCGAGCTAGAAGCCGAGAAAAAGAGGCTGGGGAATCATAGGGGTCACTGGAGGGAGTCCGAAGGGCAGCAGAGGGCACATCATAGATCTGGAGAGAGATCAGTAAGTTACACTTCAGCTCAGCAGGGGACCCACCCCTCACCCAACCTCTGAGCAGGCTGTGTGGCCTCACCTCCAGGGCATCTCCAGGCTGGGTTCCGTTGCCTCTGGGGACCTTATAGATGGGGTCAGGAGAGGGTGGGCATGATCCAGACAGAGGTCCTGTGGCAGGACAGGGCCGAGCTGGGGGTGGCACCACATATACCTAGAGGGTGAAGATGTCAGTGGGTCAGGAATAGGGGGCCAGTGAACTGGATGACATCACACTTGGAGGAGCTTAGAGATCTTCCATCCTCTGTGCTGACAGGGATACAGAGCTGAGAAGGGGTGCTAGGCGGCTTCAGCTAGAGTGAGTGAAAAGCTGTGTCCCGAGGATCCCCTGCCTGTCTGGCTGCAAGTCCTTAGGGAAGGACACTTGCTCTTCTAGCTTGGGTGTGAGGAGATGCCAGCGCTCACCTCTTGCTCCTCATTGCCATGCTCCAGGGCTAGGTGTGGTGAGCCAGGCTGGGTGGAGGGTGCCAGGGAGAGGCTGGGTTTGGGTGCTGGGCCAGCAGGGAGGAGCTTCACTCTGTTGGCTGGCACAATGCCCTGCTGGCCATGCAGGGAGCAGAGGCACCAGCCATCCAGTCCACCAGCGCCCTCCTCCTGCAGGACCCGGAGAACATCCCCTCTGCGGAAGGACAGCTCCTGTGGGGACTCAGCCGTGTTGTCATAGAGAGCCCGGGCCAGCTGGGCCTGTGGGTGAGGGGAGGTGAGGATAAGGGTCTACACACAATGCAGGTCCCGTGGAGTTCCCTTCAAGTTAAGAATCTCACTCCAGACTTGGCTCTTCTTCCAGCCCTGGCTTGCCTCTCCAGCTGAGCCTCCTGTGCTCTCCTTTCTTCTTGGGAGGGGCTCTTTCTGGCTTCAGGGGCTCTGTACTTGCAATTTTCCCTATTCACAATTCTATCTGAGTGGCCCCTATTATCCTTCCGCTTAAATGTCTCCTCAGAAGGGGATTTTCCTTCTTTTTCCTGCCTTCTTCCCCATGTCTGTCCCTACCCATCATTTCTTTCACACTTCTACTATTACAGTTATCAATTTCTTCTCTTGCAGTTTAAGCCCTATGAGAACAGGGATTGCTATATTTCTAGCCTCTGCAAAAGGAGCAACAGGATCCCATTTGAACTGACCCTTACACACATTTGTTGAATTAATTCCTCCCAAAGTACATGAGGGGTTGCTAAGACATTTCATGGAATCTCCTTTCCTTCCCAATTACCACCCCTCATAAACACAAGCTTAGATTAAACAGCTGGATTCCAAGGGAAGAAGCTTTATCCAGAGCACCTAGCCATAGAAAGAAAGAAAACAGAAAACGGAGCGATTGTTTTATTCTCAGCCTGAGCAGACAATGTTGTACGGGGAGAGGCTGAGTTTCCATGGAGAGTACTCGGTGTGGTCAGTGGTGGCAAGCCTAGGGCACGCACGGTGCAGCAGGCTCTGTGTTATCGCTGAAAGCTCTAAAAGGTTCACCATCACTGCTCTAGTGTATGGAGGGGGCTGGTAGACCAATGTTAGGTACTATCCTGTTTCCACTATCTTGTGGGAGCCATATGCTCAGGTAACAAATCACAGATGCCAAGTGCATCAAAATGATTTTTCTAGAAACCTGCAAATTTTTGCATTTGCGCCATCTGTAATTATCACAACCTTATGAGGGAGGAGCCGCTGATATCTTCATTTTTTTTTTATTGGTACCTATGCCACTGAGCTAAATCCCCAGCCCCAATATCTTCATTTTGGAAAGGAAAACAGGACAGAGAAATTAGTGCTCTGGCCAATGACACATAGCTGGTCCAGCTGGTGGAGATGATTTGAGTCCTAGGTGGTGTGGCTTACACAGCAGTGTGAGAGCAACTAGCAAGGCACTGCTGCCCAGGTAACCATGTGGACTAATTCAGCAAAATATCTTAAGCTAAAGACTTCAGCCAAGCTGCCAGCAGCCTGTGGGGAGAAGGCTGTGCTGCTCAGTCAGCAGGACAAGAGTGGATGGTTACTAGGCTGGCAGACAGGTTTTAACAAGAAACAGATTCCTTGCCTCATTCCAAACTCATCAAATTATTTTTTGATTATATTGTGGCTTCTAAAGGATACTGTCTCACAGAAAAAATATGATAACCAGGTAACATAACTTCTTAGTTGGCTTTGCACATTTTTTCCCCCCTAGCCATTAGTGTTTTAAGGGGTTAAAATCAAAGTACTAGAGGAAGGGGCTGGGGATTTAGCTCAGTGGCCTGCCTTGCAAGCAGGCAGTCTTGAGTTCGATCACTGGTACAGATAAAAACGAAAAAGACAAAAAAAAAAAAAAAAAAAAGTACTAGAGGAAGCTAGATTGGGGGTTGAGTCTTCATTCTGTTCCTTTTTTACTGGGTGTCTTTGGGCAAGTTGTTTGAAATTCCTTGAGCCCCAATTTACTTCTTTGCAGAAATTCATAAAACGTCTGTTTTTGGATAATAGTGGTTCCTTCACAAGGTTGTCATGAAGGTTTATGAGAAAATGCATCAAAAAACCATGACAAAGCTTAGCACAGGGCCAGGTATAGTAAGTGCAAAATAAAGTTAGAATTACCTATATTAGGGGGCTGGGGATTTAGCTCAGCGGCATAAGTGCCTGCCTTGCAAGCAGGCAGTCGTGAGTTCGATCCCTGGTACCGATAAAGAGGAAAAAAGACAAAAAAAAAAAAAAAAAAGAATTGCCTATATTAGGATCCTGTGACTCTGGTTAGCATAAATATTAGCTCGCCTCAAATAAAACAACAACAACAAAAATAACTACCTGCCAGGACTACAAAACTGACAGCTGACTGCAGGTTCCTGGGCCAGCAGTGCTGTTAGATGATCTCCAGAAGCACTCTACCACCACCAGAGAACCTCCCCTTGCCCACTGGGCTCAGGGCTTTAGCCAACAGGCATACTGAGGAGCTACAAGGAGTGTGGTTTGAGAGGGTAAAAACTGCTCCTCAAAGGGAACAGGAGTTGCGTGGCTCTGTACCTCTCTGTGTCCACCTTCACAATTCTCCTTCCCAGAGTCTAGGGGCCAGGGCAGAAAGCCAGTCAGGAATTCCAACCCAGGCTGGGGCTAAGGAAAGGTGTGACAGGCCTAGAGCTGCCTGGATTCAGACCACAGATAGAGCAGGACAGGGAGCAGAGGTGGGGCTGCTGAGGGCTCCTCCCTGTGTTAGGTTTGAATTGTCCAGTGGGGCCAAAGCTCTAGGCCTTGCAATTGCAGGAATGCAGGCGGAGCTGCTGATAGAATGACTGATGATAGGTGTGGCCACCCCTGCTCTATTCCCATCTAGAGGCCCAGCCGACTTGGAGGGAATGGCTGGCTTACTGGGGGCCGCTGGGCTCTCTAGAGGCCTCCTCCTACAGGCTCATAGTGCCAGCTGTCTCCTGCCTTTGTCCCCAGCCCCTGGAAAGGGCCTGAGGCGGGCTGACATCACCTCCCAACCCCCTACTATATTCTTTCTCCCCACCTCTTCACCCTCCTTTGCTGTATTTGCCCCTTTCTTCCATTCCCTTCTAGATGAGCATCCTTAGGTCCTTTGGCCTCCCATTTTCTTTGGGCCGCTTGGTCCTCTGAGGCCCTGCCAGTCATCAGCAACCATCTGTTCCCGCCCAGAAAAGAGCAGATAGGACTGGGGCTACACTTGCCCCCTCCCCTCCATCCAGCTGCAGCCTCTAGGAATAAAGAGAATGGGGAGGGGGAGGGGCGAGCCAGGACCAGAAAGAGCAGGCGATGGGGAGTGAAGGCAGAAAGGAGACAAAAGTGAGATGAGGACACAGCCTCTTGGGGAAGGAAAGGGTCATGAGCAGAGACAATGAGAAGACAGAAATAAAAGGGACAGGAGCGCGGGGCAGGCTGGGGGGCCCGTGCCTGTGCCCGGGAGCCTCCTCTCCCCGGCAGACTCACCGACGTGGCAATGGCCATGGCCTCGGCCTCCAGCACCGCTTGCTTCAGGCCAGGCTCGGGTTCGCTGTCTTCAGCCGTGGCTGCCCCGCACCATGGCTCGCAGCCCGAAGGCGAGGCGGCTGCCCCCAGCTGTGGCGCTTGAGCAGGGGTCTCCGCCGAGGTTGGAGGAGAAAGAAATCCCGCAAAACTTCCCAAATGGGAGGCAGCTTGGTCAGGCAGAAGGAGGAGCGGGGCGGGCCGGGCCGGGGCGTCGCTGCGGGACCTCATCCAAGGGGCGCGCTCTGCAGTCCCCAGGGCCTGGCTGGGCCTTGAGCCGCCTGTCCGAGGCTGCAGAGGCCTCCTGGGTCCGTGTGGGCCGAAAGCGCCCTGCTACTGTGGGCGACGCGAGGGGAGGCGGTGCGCGCTGGGACTGCGCTCGCTCGACGCCTCTCCAGGCGGCTCAGGACTGCCTCGAGGCAGAGGCGGGCCGCGCGGCCGGGCCGGACGGGCGAGTTTGAGGCCAACCCTCCCTGCCCGGGGGCCGCGCCAGAGAGCAGTGCGCGGGGTTGTGGTCGGGACGGCCGGGGGCCCTGCGGCGGGACCCGCTGTGCGGGAGGAGGAGCGAGCACCCAGCCGTCGGGCCCTTTTCAAACTCGCCCAAGTTGGGGAGAGGAGGCTACCGGGAGCGCGGCCATCGGGTTGGCGGCAGTCTTCTGCCCGGACCTCCCACCTGCGCGCGCTACACGCCGGGGCTCTGGGGTCTCCGCGACGGCAGTCGGCCGGGCCTGCAGCCAGCAGTGCGCAGCCCAGCAGGACGGCCTTCCTCCAGCGCGGCCCGCGCCAAGCCCTGGGGACCGGGCCCCTACCCCTTCTCGGTCCCCGGGGTTACCAGAGCTCCCGCCCCGCCCCGTCGCCCGCGCGCACACGCACCCTGGGCGGGGCCCCTCCCGCGGCGCGCCCCAGAAGTCGGGCAGCTCCCAGGTGTCTTTGGGGACGTAGAGAAAGGCCACAAAGCGACAGAGGGAGCAAAAGAGAAGGCGCAGCAGGAACTGGGGCTAGGGTGTTGCGGGCTCGCCTGGGCTTGGGACTTCGGGGGGAACACTGAGAAGGCTAGGGAGGCTCCGGGGGGGTCGCGTGTGGCCCCCAGGCTGACCCCTCCCGCACAGCTCCGCTGTCCTCCCCTTTCCCCCCAGCTCCTGGCTCCCTCTGAGTGCGGTCCTCTCTCCTCCCTTCGAGCCCTCTCCTCTCGGGCGCGGGGCTCAGTCCTAAGGATTAGGGGAAAGGAGGGAGGAGAAAAAGGAGAGGAAGGGAGGGGGTGGAGGAGAAAAGGGGACGATCCTTCCAAAGGCGGTGTTGAGTTTCAGCCCGGGACCCTCGGGCCAAGCTGCTTGCTTTCTAGCTCCGCGGTCTCCAGCGCCAGCGTCCTCTGGATCGCGCGGCAAACCTCCCCGGGGGTCTGGTCGGCTGGTTCCTGGGAGCGTCCTCTCCCTGCCACGCCCCCGATCACCCCGCGGGCCCTGTGCTTCTCTCTGCCTTCCTTTCATTAGCCCCACATCTGTCTTTCGCCTGGGAGGGAGCGTTCTCCTTCCGCTTTGCTGGGGTCCTCAGTGGAGCTCCCTGGTGCTGTCTCTGCAGGGGTGGTAGGGATAGCCGGCCATTCTTGCGGAAGTCTGGTGCTGAGTATGGATTCTGGCCCCACCAGAGAACATGAAGTCTGAGTGTCTGGTCTCAGATCTGCGGGCGGGCCGGTTGGACGGCCTTTTAGCCTCCTGTGCCAGTCTGGGCCTGTCTCCGTCTTCAGCTGGGCTACTTCTTGCTGCTGCAAGGACTGAGAACCACCGCACAAAAAGGCAGAACTCTTTCAGAGGGACTGGGATCTAACTCCTCAGGAGTTCAACATCCAGGGCTGGGCTCATAGCCTTCCACACTTCTGCCCACCTCTCTCCAGCTGCTCTCTTCCCTGAATCTTTTTTTTGGGGGCGTGCATCACAGCCTTTCAGAGGCTTGAGAGAAACTCTTATTTTTGAGATTCTTGGTATCCAAAGAAAGCAAGATCCAGGCTGGGGGTTTAGCTCAGCTTGCCTGGTTAGCACAAGGTGGTGAGTTTGATCCCTGGTAACAAACAAACAAGGAAGATGCTAAGTGGAGTCAAAAAAAAGTGCAGCATGTTTTCAATACTTACATTTTACAAATTAATACTTCAAACTCATAAAATAGACAATACATAACTTTTGTCTGGAGACAACATCAGATAAGGCCCTTTTTGAACCTGAGGAGGGTACTCCCCTACCTCCCAATAATCCATGGGGTCACACATCCTGGCATCTTCCAAGACCTTGGGAGCATTCCTGCCCCAGCCCTTTTCCACTCCACTGCCTGGGAACTTACGAAGAGGCTTTTGCATAGGAGAGTGGGTGAGAGAGAGAACCTGGTAGTGAACACGTGGCTGGATGTTGTCTCTGGCCTTGGCTCTAATGATGGAATGCAGAGGCAGGCATAGACCTGGAAATCTTAAAAAGACTTATTCTCCACTAAAATGTGAAGGAAGTTTTAAATTTCCAGAGACATCTGAAGGAAGAGCACTGCATCCCAGCTGCAGTCAGGTTGAGGGCAGTCACCAGGGAAGACTTTCCCTCCTTCAAATCCCAGGCCTGGTGGGCCTGGCCGCCCGGCACACAGACACGCAGCCACAGGGTATGGCTGCTGCCAAGGCAAATAGGGGGCCAAGGTGGAGGTGAGCAAACTGTCCGGTCTCCAAAGATGAGTGCTGAGACCAGAAAAGGCAAGGCAAGAAAGAAGCTGCTCAGACCAGGCAAAATGGTGGCTCAGGAGATGGGAAATGGGGCTAGGTACATGGGGAATGTAGGGGGGGAACAGTGGAGTCCAAGCCAGCAGAATAAGAAGACTGCTTCTGGAATTCTCAGGCAAGGAATAGAGCCAGTCTCTGGTCTGAGTCCTGGTTTATTAGCTGTGTGACCTTGGTAAAGTTATAGAACACCTCTGGATCTCAATTTCTCATCTGTAACAGTGACTTTGATGAAGTGTAAATGTATGAAAAATGTCTAACCCACTTGCGCTAATCACCATTCTATCACTATGACAAAAGTAAAGCAGGAATGTAAAGTAAAGGAGGAAAGTCTTATTTTGGGTCACGGTTTCAAATGTTTCAGTGCATTTTTGATAGCTCCAAGAAAAAATATGGCAGAAGGATATGGTGGAGAAAAGTTGCTCCCTCATGGCAGCAAGGAAGCTGAGATAAAGAGCCAGGAAGGAAAGGACCAGGAAGAAGATACAGTCTCCCAACTCACACTCCCATGATCCACTCCCTTCAAGTTTTCATCACTTCCAAATAATGCCATCAAATTATGAGATCATTGGATTACTCCACTGATGAAGGCAGAGTCCTCATGACCCAATCACCTTCCTAAAAGCCTCATCTCTGAACACATGAGACTTTGGGGGAATGCTTTAGCTCTGAATCAGTATACCATGCTTCTTCCATGTTTTTTCCACTTTAATTCGGTTCCCTTTAATTTTCATGAAAGCTAGACAGGTGTCTTTGTTGAGAGTAGGGGAAAGCTTTCTCATATACTTTTATCCTCATTTCTACCTTCTCTTTTACAAACAGATAATTAAGGTGATTCAAATACGTTCAGGAAGAGTTCTAGGCTCTGGGTGTCGCTTGAGAAAAACCAGACAGGATAGGTGGCCAAGACCCTGGGAGGGCAGCAGCCTCACTTAGCAGGTCCCACAAGGTTTGTCCTGGCCATATTCAAGGGGTAGGAAGGACTCCCACCTAGGTCCTGGTCTTCTGGCTCACTCTTTTCCTTCCCCAGCAGTGCCCAGCCAGCTGGTCTTTTCTTCACATTACCCAGATGTTCTTTTTGGTCCTCAGAACTTCTCATATGCTCGGTAATTCTTCCAGACTTCCTCCCTTTGGGCCTAGAATACCTAGACCACTTGGATTCTGATTCTGGTCCCAGTGCTAACTAGTGACCTTGGCTGCCATGTGATGTTTGGAAATCTTATCCTTTGGAGCTCAAGGACAGTAACTGTGGGGATGAAATGGAACCTGGAGCATTGGCTGGTTGTGAGCATTGACAATTATGAGAACAGTGTCTGGTCCAGCATGGATAAATGTTGAATAAAAGCAACTATTATTATTGTTGTTATTTGGCCATCAGCCCTGTGGGAGTGCTGGAATGTCAAGGACATGGTGCCTTGTCTTCAAGAAACTCAAATCCAGTAGATTGTGCTTGCATCCAGTCAATACTTTCCCACAGACCTTGGAATGAAATCCAAATGCTCCACCATAGCCTGTGAGACCCTCGGTAGTCTGCTTCCTCCCTCTCTCATCTCTTCCTACTTCCCCTTCAGCTGTTATTTTCCATCATCACTGTTCTTTCTGTTTCTCAAATATGCCAAACTTTCACACCTCTAGGATTCTCTACGTCTTGCCACCCATACCGAGTCCATCGTTCCTCCAGACCGTTTTGATCATCACATCAATACTGTATCTCCAGAAAGGCCATCCTGGCTTTCTGTATTACAGTTGCTTGCCCACTCCCATAGTGACTCCCTATCTCACAAGGCCATCCTTTTTTCTTAATGGCACTTATTATCATCAGAAATGATCTTGTTTCCTTGTTTCTCATCTGTCTCTTCCTAAAATAAAAACTGTATGAGGAAAGGACCTTAACTGGATTGTTCTTCTCTGCATTCCTAGCATTTAGAATTGTAGGCATATAGTAGGTGTTCAATAAATATTTGGTAGGTAGATGTATGAACGAACACAAACAATCATGACCATAGGACACAACTGGTAAGCCCAGAATCCTCCTTGGGCAGTGGGTTGTCATGTTCTTCGTCCTGCTGATTCTCCATGGGTCCCTCAGGCCAAGGTGGCTTCTACTTGATGGTGGGCTCCTTAGCCTAAGTATTTTTGTAGCTAAAGGAGAGGTTAAAAATAATTAGCAACCAGTATCTTTATCATCTGCCAATCAGAATGGGAGTAATAGTCTAGAGCAGTGGCAGTGAACTTATGCCATATAGGAGCCTCTCTCAGCACATGAGCCATGTTGCCTCAACAGCCAGCAGTAAATAACAGTTGTTTTTCTAAATGAAAAACATCAGCACTCAAGTTTAATTGCAGTGTTGGCTCTTTGCAATAAATAAATAGGTTTTGCATTGCAGGTTGGGTACTTGGTCTCTAGAAATTTTTTCATCACTGGTCTGAGGCCTCCCTCTATGCCATTCATGCCTTAATTGTTCAGTCATAGGGTGGTGTGGCAAAGCGTACCTCAAGGCTGAGAGTAGCATCTACTTACCAGCAGGTGAGGCAGTGTTTGAATATTTTAATAACCAGTGCCCCAGCGTGACATGAGGTTAGAGCACATGAAATTCAGTAGACACTTGGAAGCTCTGTGGACTCTGCACTATTTCAAGAACTGAGGTCCAGAGCAGCTAAGCTATTGGCACCCTTGAGGCCCTTGAGGTAAACTCCCACTCGCCCCAGGCTCCTACAATACATATATTCCTCCAAACAAGGAAGGAGGGGACAGAGAGAGGGCCAAGGACAATAACTGGGCCAAAACTTCAAGGCAATAGATGAAAACTTCTGAAAGGGACAGGACAGCCATATTTTTACTCCTTGCAAGGCCCAGCTTTTCTAAGCCAAATGTTGCAGGTGTATTTCATCACACATTCCCTGCTGTTTCCTGCACTGCACTTTGCTTACCAGTTTTCCTGGGGGCAGAGGATCGGAATCTCAGCAAGCACTCTGATTGCCAGATGTGGCACAGGCAAGCGGGGATACGTTGGGAGGCTACCTTTGATGTTATGTGCTGGGCGAACTTTCCTTCAAATCCATCTCCGTCATACTCCCTGTTGCCACCTACCTATCCTCACACTCCCAAGGATTCCCCGGAAGCTGAAGTGACTCAGGGTTTCCAAAACTCGTCACCCCAAGAGGAAACCCTCTGGAAAATGTTTCTCATGTCAGGGAGTTCCCCTGACATGTTACTAACTTGCTACTGAGATAAGGACAGAGACTGAGCAAACCGGGTGGGGTGAGGGCAAGTGGCTCAGAGCGTAAATTCTTGGTTCAAGCCTAATCATTATAAGGTGGGAAAAGCCAACTGTAGGGGCAACTATGTGCTTGGAGAGGCCCCCTTCCCCTTTCTGGGGTTTACCTCTACTTGGAGCGACCAAGGCAAGAAAATACCCAAAGGCTGCTCCTAAAGAGCAATGGGCTCAGTAATCAGGGCTGTGTACTTTCTGCAGAGTCAGCAAGTGAAACAAGCGGCTGGGATCACCTCCAGCTCTGCTGAGAATGGGGAGCTGAGGTCAGAAGATTGGGTCAGGATCAGGATCAGGATCCAGTTCTTCTCCCTCAGTCCTGGGCTTCTGAATCTTTGAGACTCATAGGACTCTAGCTCTTCTGAAATGGCACTGCCCACCAGATCCTGTTCTGGCGGTGGGGCTCCTCAGGAACACCTGGACCAACCCTGAGGCCATATACCAGACCAGAGGCTGGAGCACTGAATCTTGCCAGCATAGCTGACTGCCTAGGTGGGCAAGAGTATCCTGTGCCTTGGGCAGGTACAGATGAGATCTGCTCTGCCCAAGCCTGTCTCTTACCAACCAGCATCCTCTATAGGGGCTTCTTTCTCCCTTGCCACAGATGAGGGTTAGGGTAGCTCCATGTCAGGAGCTCAGATTTGGAGAAATGAGGACAGCAGTAGATACGAGGGAGAGTAGCCCGAGCAAGGGTGAGCACAGGAGTAGTGCAATGATATTCCTGGCTTCCTTGCTCTTGCCAAATGGTTCACCCTCCTAGCTGCCACTGGTTTCTCCCAAGGCCCCCTCTGTGGTTCCAGCCCCAAGACTGACTGGAGCAGCTTCTCCCAATTCTACCGGATGCCCTGTGACACTGAATACTTCCTTTCCTCTTCATTTCCTTGGACCCCTATCCCTTTTGTTCTCCTCCTCTGTGGTGTTTTGTCCAAAGCATTTGTAGGATTCTCCCTGACTCTACAGTGTGTTATGTCTGTTTCTGTTGTTTATTTCCTGAGTCTTTGGTTACTAGAGGAGTATTTTCTGAGGGAAAGCACATGCAAATCAGGAGGTATCATTCTACAGACAGTGTCTGTGTCTGAGGGTGCTGGGCTAAGGTCAGGCTCCAGGTCTGCTGTCAATCCATGGGCTAGGATGAGGGAAAGGCCTGGAGGGAAGTAAGCACTGACCTCCTCCCTGCATAGTCCCCCTCAGCAGGCTGTTCCCTGTGGTCAGCCTTTCTGGAGTATATGAATTCCCTTACCCAAGACCCTGCTCCTATGTTTTTGTTTTTTGTCTTTTTCCTTTTTATTGGTACCGGGAATCGAACTCACGACTGCCTGCTTCCAAGGCAGGTGCTTATGCCGCTGAGCTAAATCCCCAGCCCCTACCCTGCTCCTATGTTGCTGAGAATTCCAAGGCTGAGTGGACTCCAAGAGGTGCAGCTGTTCCTGCCATGAACCTTGCCCCAAGGCCTTGTGAGTGAGATGAGCCCTCCATCAGGGTCTTAGGTAAGGTGGTTAAAGGTTCTTCCTCTTCCTTGCCCCACCTTTTCATTTGTGCAATGGGGACAATCACTCACAGCTTCTCCCGCCAGGCCTTGTCCTGCCAGCCAACAAGTGTAAGGAGTCAGGCAGGGCCTTTCTGGCTGCCTGTAGGTGAGGCCTGTGTAGGAACACCCCAAGGACGAGGCCATGAAAGTGGGGTACTGTCTGGAGAGGATGAGGGGAGAAGTAAGGGAGAAGGTAATAGAAGTCAAGGAGTTGGGGACATCAGAGAAGAGCAAAGGGCATGGGGGTCAAAGGAGAGGGAGAGAAGGCAAGTGGTCACTAATGTGAGTGGTCAGGGACATCTGGGAAGAAGAAGAGTGGAGATCGCATGCTGGGTGCAGTAGCAGGAAGCATGGAAGGGAAGCCTATAGAAGGGGAGGGAGTCAGGGGACTCCCTGATTTGGGGTATCAAACCAATCAGGGAAATCCCACAGTGCCAGTTCATAAAGATGGAAAGCAACACAACATTATTGCTTTGACTTCATGCCCAGAATGGTTCAAAGAGCAAAGTTTGCCCAATCAACCACTGGCTTGATAATGATGGTCATTACAACTTCCATGAGGGCAGCATTTTAAACAGCTTTTGGAAATGCTTTCAGGCTTTTTTTTTTTAAATCTGAGGTCACTCCCTCTAAGGGATAGTGGAAATAAATTTGAATAAACAAAACAGGTTTGCTGAAAATAAAACCAGGACTTCCAAATTGCTCCATTCAGCCTCCTTCCAGAAGGCTTGTCTGTCAGTCAGGGCACCACTGGAGCTGAGTGAGCCAACTCCAGCATGTACCAGGTGAGGACACTGCTGGCTGGCAGAGGACTTGCTGAGAGGAAAGCAACGATATGGTGGAGGATGGGGGAGACCATGATACCAGGTTTGGGACCTCATGGAGCAGCTAGGAGGAGGTTTGGATGGGAGTGGGACCCAGATGGGTGAGAGCTGTTTTTTTCCGGACCTTTCCAGCAGGTGGCTGCATTCATGGCAATGATTGTGGGCATCCACACTGTCAGTTTGCGGATCCAGGACTGCAGACACAGGCCCAGCTGCTGCCCCATCAAAGAGCAGGATCCTCCCGAGGAGTGGCTGAAGTGGACTACTGTGTCCCTGTCTCCTCCAGAGCCTCCTAGCCTTACCCACCACCCAGAATCCTGCAGGTCGAGTGAAGACGGACCCCTCAACAGCAGGGCCATCTCCCCCTGGAGATATGAGTGAGTCTGCTGTCTTCTTCCCGAATGCTTGCCCATGCCTCCCTGTGTGTGGTGATGTCAGGCTGTGTGTGAGGAGACCAGCGGGGTATCCCACTCAGTTACAATCTATCTTCCTCTTTTAAGTTCAGAGAAGCTGGCAAGGTTTGGGAGTTACACAGCATGATTTGAGCCTCAGGCTGACTCCTGTTGGGTGACTTGGCCAATAACTCCCAAGTTAAGTTTTCAAAGTTCAGGGTTTTGTTTTATTTTCATCTGTAAAGTGGGATTATAATTTATATGCTAAAGTCCACATCAAGTGAAATAATGCATAAGAAATATGTAGTTATATTGGTTCTATGCTTTTCTTCTCTCCTCCTCCTTCTTTCCCTACAATGCTGCATGATTTTCTAACTAAAATATCGGGGGGAAATGGTGTGATGTAGGCATAAGGCATCTCAGTACCAGATGCTACTGCCCTAGGCTATGATTGTTCAGGAGAATACCATGATAGGGAAACTCTGCTCTTGGGGGCACCTGAGTGGCTGGAATCTAGAGCTGGTTATCTTAGATCCTAATCATGCTTATCCTATTCTTCTCAGATTTCTGTGCCACACAAATATTATAACTCTTAATGCAATGATATGAAAAATATCGCCAAGCACTGAAATAGCAAAGAAACAAAATATTAAATATCAGGGCCTCTGGGGTCCCAAATGTAATTTTCCTGTCTTGTGTCCTCACTAGGGGTTTCTGTCCCCTTCTTCTGAAAGTCTGGTTCTGATTACCCTCGGCTTTGGTGATGGATGGAGAGGTTCTGGAGAGTATCAAGAGGTCAGATTTAACTGAGATCAGATCTAAGGTGGAGAAATTGGCCTTAATGCTCTGGAGTTCTCTCAGAAGATTGTGTTGGGCCACATCTGATGGTGTGGGAACGTCAGGGGAGGGTGGGTGCTAACGGCTGGCTGAGTAGGGCTTCAGATTCTTGTGTTGAGGCTGTGAAGCCCTGGTAACCACTCAGTCTGCTTTTCTCAAAGTGTGTTTGTGCAACACTCATTCCTGCAAAAAAAGTGATGTCAAGTCAGTTTGGGAGAGATGAATTCAGACCCTATTCCTTGGAAACTCATAGTAACTTCTACATGGTCTCAGTGGTCTGAGACCATGTCTCAGTGTCTTCCAGACTCATTTGACATCAGAACTTTTTTTGTGTAGGGTATTTATTAGGGACCCCTTTTTTGGGAAATGCTGCAACAGCTGAACCCCAGTTTGTCTGGGATTATATGGGAAATAGTCCCACAACCTAGGAAATTCCCCACTAGGCTACTAAAGTCTAGACTTTTGGAGTATCTACTTTTTAGTAGGTTTTCAGTCTTGTGTGTGTGTGTGTGTCCTTTCTGAATAGGTAACGAAGCCTTCTGCGCACCCTGAAGTATACTGTGACACATGCTTGCACAGCATCTGGAAGGATGTCCAGGCAATGGCTCCTTCTGGACAGTGGGACTGGTGGGGACACACAATTAATCTTTAGTTTATACTCTTTTATACTTGGTTTTCAGAGTAGTTTTTACTTTTGCAATAACAGTAAAATTTAACAACCCAAAAATAATGATACTAAGAAAGTCTGTGTTGGAGCCCAGCATGCATATCAGGTGGAAGCAGAGCTGATCTGTCAGAGACCGAGGTAGGAGCATGTTCAACTTCCTCTGCCTTCCTCAGGGCCCCCAGCTGAGGTAGAAATCTATTCTTTTGTCCCCTGACCTCACTACTGGGGAAAAGCAATCCCAGAGAGGAAAGAGGTGATTTGCTCAAAGTAAGAGGGTACCAGAAGTGAAATATGAAGCCAGGCCCCCTACTGCATCATTTCCTTCCCCTAGTTTTCTACCTTGCCTGCCTTCCCAGCTTTTGGCCTCCAGGGCCTTATGAGTGCCACCCCTACAGGTTGGACAGGGACTTGAACCGGCTTCCCCAGGACCTGTACCACGCCCGCTGCCTGTGCCCACACTGCGTCAGCCTGCAGACAGGCTCCCACAAGGACCCCCTGGGCAACTCGGAGCTGCTCTACCACAACCAGACGGTCTTCTACCGGCGGCCATGCCACGGCCAGCATGGTGCCCAACGTAGCTACTGCCTGGAGCGCAGGCTGTACCCTGTGTCCTTGGCCTGCGTGTGTGTGCGGCCCCGTGTGATGGGCTAGTCACGCCTGCCACCTGCCTGAGGCTGCTCCTTGGTTGGCACAACTGGAAATGAATGGACAGTGACCTTGCCACTGTGAGCCAGAGTACCTGGATTCTCAGTCCCTCCAAGGCACTGCCTGGAGCAGCAAGACCCTGAGATAGGACAGTGGTCTGAGGAAGAAACTACCTGTCTGCACTTTTTGAAAGCACTTTCGGAAGGCAGCAGCTGCACCTTCTGCTACTGAAATCTGGTGTCCTGGCGTTTTCTCCCAGAAAAGGTCTGCAAAGCTCTGCCCATTTCTGGAGGCCACACATCTGTCCCCCTCTCTCCTCCCGTCTGCAGCTGCCCTGCCCAGCACAGGCACTTTCTTGATATTTTTCCATTTTGCCCCTCATTTCATTCATTCATTCATCATCAAACACTCAGTGAATCCTACTTGCCTGCATCCTGGTGTAGTTACTAGGCCTTTGACACGAATCAATTCTGAGGAAAAAGCTGTTATTGAACATAGAGAGATTTATCCCAATAAATATCTGTGTTTTAAAATGGTCTAATTTGTCTTTGATGCCTGGGATGTCTGAATGCCTGAACACCTGTGGTCCGCAGCCCGGTCCAGTCTCCTTCCCTCCACTAGCACTCACCTACCGCTTCCTGCAAGTTGTCCCTACTTCCTGAGTTTCCTTTGCACCCTCCTCCCTCTCTGGCTCTCTGATCCAGCTCTGAACACCAGCATGCTGGGGAGACAGAGGCCCATTGAGGCAGTGCAGGAGGCACACAGCACCCCCTTGTCTGTCCGACAATCTGTCTTTGTCCTCTGGTCCTGGCTGCTGCTACTTGGTCTTGGGGGTTGCTGCCTGGGCGGGGCTCCAGCTCCCACCCTCCCTAAAAGGAAAAAGGAGAAAGGACCAGCCAAGGAAGAGGGTAGAGGTTAGAAGAGGGGAATGTGAACGTCTTCAGGCCTGGGTTTTAGAGGGGCTCCCATTCCTGTCCCTGTCTCTTGGCTCACCTCCCCGATCCTGTTTTTATTTTTTTCTGATCTCCCTCTTTTTTTCCCTTTGCCCCTTTTCCGAGGCTGGGTTGGACTCAAGTAAGGGAAGGGTTAACCATGCCTCCCGCCTCCACTGTTCAAGGGGCCAGGGCAGGCCATAGTGAAGGCACCCAGGGCAGCTGAATGAAGGCAGGCAGGTTTCTGGAAGTGCCTTCTCGCTCCTGTCTGCTTTCCTATCCTGAGAACATTCTGTTGCTCTTTCCAAGCTGGTAGCCACAGTGGGGGCTGCGGCCTGTGGGCCCCACGGAAATGTTCAGTGCTTGGGATCGCCGGGACCGGCCCCCTGAGGAGGGGACAGCTGCAGGGCTCCAAGGCTTCGCTGTGGACAAGACCTTCCTCTCTTCCCTCAAAGGCATCCTGCTGGAAACAGAGCTGGTAACAGCTGCCTCCCTGCCCTGGTGCCTCTGTCCGTCCCCTGCCTCGCTCCCTTTCCAGCCCTGTGCTGGTCCCCCAGGTTCACTGCTCAGCAGCCCCTCCTGAGCTTTCTGGACACTTCCACCTGTCGCTTCACTTCTCCATCTGGAGGCGTCAGCAGTAGGTTTCAGCTGTAGCAGGACAGACTGAAGTTAGAGGCCAGCATTCTGGGACATGGAGGGAGTGTGATACATGGGGATGGGACAGAAGTCCCTCCTCCGTCACACAGTAGCCACTTCTTGGCCAAGAAGTCCAACTATCCAAAAGGACAGACTTCCTGTAACTGCACTTTATCTGTTGGCTGCTGCCTATGAGTGTCTGTTCTCAGGAAACGTTCTATCCTGGTTATTTAGCAAGATCATAGCATAAATCTAAGGCCTCTGCTTATCAGTCATCCTGCTTTCTGAGCCTCTTCTCTTGGCACAGAGTCAGGGCTCTAGTTCTTTTTTTTGGTACCAGGAATCTAACTCATGATCTTGCACTTACCAGGCAAGTGCTTGAGACACTGAGCTATATCCCTGGCCCCAGAACGCTAGTTCTTGTCAGTGGAGTTCTAGGTGTCTGAGAGTGGGGACAACATCATGGGGCAGAGGGGGTCCTGAGGAACAGGGCTGCTATGGAAACAACTTCAGGGGCTTGCAGGCACCATATGCTGACTCTGCTCCTGGGGGTACTGTGCTGGTGGACCCTCATAGGTTAGTGCCTGGAGCTGCCCAGAGGCCAAACCACTGGGGTCGTGGGAATCGCTGGGCTGGCAGGGCTGGGGGGATAAAGGGTAGTGGTGGGTCCAAAGATCCACCAGAGACAGGGATTGGGTGCCAACTGGGGTGGGGGATGTCTTGAGGAGTGGAGCCAAGGCCTGGCCTGTGGGGATATCCCCTTCCTGGCCAGCTCCCCATACCTGGTTCTGCAGGCCCTGACCTTCATCATCTTCATCTGCTTCACGGCCTCCATTTCTGCCTACATGGCCGCGGCACTACTGGAGTTCTTCATCACACTTGCCTTCCTCTTCCTCTATGCCACCCAGTACTACCAGCGCTTCGATCGGCTAAACTGGCCCTGCCTGGTGAGGAATTCTGCCTCCCTGACCCTGTCCCAGTCCCTTCCTTTCCCTCCCTGAGTGTTTTCCTTTATTCTCTCAGCTCCCTTCCATATCTATGCCTCAGTGGGACATGCCCTGCACTCAGAACCATGCTTTAGCCCACACTGGTTCCTCAGCTGCAGGGGCCCTGTGCATGAGGGGAATGCACATACATCCTTAGTTCTGCTCTCCCACTCACTCCCCTTAGCTCTGCCCAACCTGGCCTTGCCAGCTGTTGTGCTCTGATTGCCCGCTAGGGCCAGTTCCCCAGCCCTGGGCTAGCCCCTGGTGCTTTGGATCCATCTGCTGCCATTCCCTGGGCAGCCTGTTGAGGACTCTCTTGAAAGTGCTTTATATATATGTAGAGGCATCCTCATGTAGGAATTCAGAATCTCCAAGGATCAGGTCACCAAATTAGCCTGAGAAACCTCAAGGTGAATGCCCCTGCCTTCTGACACCACCTCCCTGCTCCCCAGGACTTCCTCCGCTGTATCAGTGCCATCATCATCTTCCTGGTGGTCTCTTTTGCTGCTGTGACCTCCCGGGAGGGAGCTGCCATTGCTGCTTTTGTGAGTCCAGCCCCTGGGGGCCACTGGTCAGTGGGGCATCCTTCTTGCATCCTAAGCCGAAGCCACATGCTGGGGATGTAGCTCAGTGTTGAGTGCTTGACTGGCACATGCAAGGCCTGGACTTGATCCCCAGTATTGCAAAAACCAGCAAACAAAGAAAATCCAGTTCCTGGGGTCCAGCTTACACCTCATCCCATACCACCTACCACCCCTCTCCCTTAACCCAGTGGCCCCAAATGCTTTGAAGTGCCATCCCTGCTCTTCCTCCCACAGGTGTTTGGCATCATCCTGGTTTTTGTCTTTGCCTATGATGCCTTCAAGATATACCAGACTGAAATGGCACCCAGGGCCACCCAGGGTGAGTGACTGCATACTGGAAGAGACAATGTCTCAACCCTACCCCAGTTATCCAGCGTGACGTGGCTTCCCTGCCTGACTCCATCTTCACAGGGGACCAGCAGTGACTCTGAAACCAGTCAGACACAGGGGACTGCAGAACCTAAACTCAGCCCTTTGTATTCACGGACTGCCTGGACACGGTCCCCCATGCCATGCCTGAGAAGTCCCTGAGGATGTATCTGTGGAGCCTGCTGCTTTGGGGTCTGGCCTCTGATGCAGTTCTGACCAGAGAAAAGGGGAGGAGGGAGGTGGAAAGAGAGGGGAGGGAGGTGGGAGGAGGGGCTCCAAGTCATTCCCATATTAAAAGATTCAAATCCTGCCTTTGGGTCTTCTTCTCCCTTCAGACACTGGAGAGCAGGAATGTAAGCACTGATGCAAATTCTGCCTGGAGTAGGTCACGGACCCCTCTGGGACCAGGTCTGAGCAGTGAGGCAGTGATGGCTGGCCAGAGAGCTGAAGACACCCTGTAAGGCTGAACTTCTACAGCACAGCCTGAGGCCTCTGAGGAGGTAGAAATTCTCAAAATACTGTATACAGCCCCACTGCGTGATATGCACTGCACCATGCCCCCTGGGCCTGAAAAGGCACAGCTTTCTGATGTCCAGAAGTGTGCACCCCTGCCCCTCACCTGAGCACACCTGTTAGTGGGCACAAACTGAGGTGCTTGTCTGGGGCAGGTGCAGAGCTCCTCCTGGTGGTGTAGGGAGGACTTGCCTGGGATGTGGCAGCGGAGAGGGCAGTTGCACGAGGGAGAAATTCCCCCAAAAGTTGTTGCTGTAAAGGCCCTTAGAAATCAGTTGGTTCAGTGCCTTCATTCTACATAAGAGACAACTGGGGCTCAGTTAGGGCAAGTGTCTTCCTTATTTGTGACACAGCTAGGAGTATAATCCCAATCCCCTGTTAGCTCAACAGCTGGCCTGGATACCGTGCTAAGTCCCATTGTTGCTCAGAATATAATGGCCCAGCCTTATCTACAGCTCCTTCTTCCAGCTGCCCAGTTTCCCAGGCTGAAGCTGCTCAGCACACATTTCCTGAGCATCTCTGTGTGCTGAGCAGCTTGTTACCTGCAGACCCTGTGCTAGCCCTAGGGATTCAGAGGTGACTGGCAGACCTGCCCCTGAGCCATCATGGGTTGAGAGAGAGACCAGCCAGTAAAAGGCTCCACATGATAAAAGTTGGGGGGAAGCTTTGTTCTGAGGGAATTTGAAGCAGCTTTTGCCAGCCCTGCCTGGTCTGTGACAGTCCAGAACAGTCAGGACTTCTTGCCAACCCTGAGGAGTTCAGCATGGCCCAGCTCAGTGGCTCTATCCAAACTGAGCTGCTGTTCCCTCTCCAAGGCTTGTTGCTTCCCTCAAGCATCATCATCCTTCCTTTGGGGTGTTCCTTCCAGTTGCAGGATCTTGCCCCCAAACCTTGCCTGGAACCTGGATCTTGAAGTCTGTGGTGGAGCTCTGCTCCTTTGGTGGTGACAGCTCGTCTCTTGGACTTCTGCCTCCCATTTCCTGTTCTCATATTCTTGTGTCCAGGCTTCTCATCAGATCAGGCAGTTTCTCCTGGCAGGCTCTCCAGGGCCAGAATCAACTGGATTTCATGTTTCTCTCAACTCTGCTCATAGTTCCCAGGTTTGATGCATGGTTCATTCTTACTTGGAGAGCAGGACAGTATGGGCACTACTCAGAGGAGGGACAGAAGAGGTAGGTTCATCGAGGGGATCTGGGGAGAGAGGGTCCAGGCAAAGGGAGAGCAAGTGGTCTGAAGAGCTTTGCCAAAAAGAGCTTTGCTTGTAGTAGATGATCAGGACCAGCTCAGTCCCAAGCAGCTACGTGGCTGGTCCTCAGAGGTGCCCAGAGACACCAAGTTTAGGCCACACTGTATATGGATTTTGGTTGAGCACCAGCTGACCTGTGCAGGGTGCTTTCCTGTAGAGCTGGGGTCAGACTCTGGGATGACAGAGGGGAGCTCCCTGAGGGTTACTTCCAAGGGGCTGACTAGATGGGACTTTCCCCCCATCTTTTCTTTCTTTCTTTTTTTTAAATTTTTAATCGGTACCAGGGATCGAACTCACAACTGTGTGCTTGCAAGGCAGGTGCTTATGCCACTGAGCTAAATCCCCAGCCCCTCCCCACATCTTTTCTCTGCACCTTCATCCCCACCAGCTCTGAACCTCTCCAGGCATCCGTGGAAAGATCTTTTAGGAAAGGATTGTGTTCTAGGACAATTTTAACCCCTGTGGCCCCAGAGGTATGGGAAGTAAAGGGTAGTTTCAGTTTTGGCACCAAAGTTCTGATTCCCAGTGTCTGTAACTAGCTCATCCTGTTTCTGCCTCTGTTTCCTCCACTTTGGAAACATCTCTTCCCCTTGCCCTGTGTGGCTGATGGAACAGATCTGAGGCTTGTGCTGTCAGGCAGGGCACCTCGTCTAGGCTTGGCTTCCTCTGCTGCAATGTGGGGTACTTTGGTTCCCACAGTTGATATAGAGACTGGAGCTACCCTCCTCTAGATCATCAACCCATCCTAGAGCTCTACGGGCTCTAGGATGAAGACCAATGGAAAGGACAAAGGACACAGGCAGGGTCAGGCACTCAGGTTTATTGTGGGTTAGGCACAGCAAGGTTCCGCAGACACTGTCACTCCTCGTCATGCATTTTTTGCTGGGAGAGGAATAAGAAGTATGAGAGTTGGCAAGAAGAATCCCTAGGGCTTTCAAGTCCTAAGTTTAGGAGAGGCCTTAGAAAGGAAGACATTAGCTTCGGAGATCTCGGGGTCCCATGTTAGGGGTGTTCTGGCCCTGACCACTCACTCCTCACCCCCTTTCCCGTTTCCTGCCCCTGGCTTGGCACCTTTGTCAAGGTGTTAGCTTAGGGGACAGGGATGGCCTTTATGCAGAGGTTCCAGTCTGAGGGGGGCTCTTGTGAGCAGGAGGGTGGGTGGAGTCCCAGATTGAGTGCTGTGGGACTTCAGGGCTGTCCAAGTATAGTGTGAACGGTAGCTACTCTGAGGGACACGTGTCAGAGGGTATGTTGACGTGCGGTGACTACTGGAGCCCAAGGGAGGCACCCACCTTGGCACCAATGTCACGGCTCTTGGCCCTCAGCTTGTTGACTTGGGACTCAGCGATGTCTGCCCGCTCCTCCGCCTCATCCAGCTCATGCTGCACCTTGCGGAACTTGGACAGGTTGGTGTTGGCCTGCTCCTCCTGCGGGCAGAGGGAGGAGGAGGTGAGAGGGGGTCTGCCCCTTAGCCTCAAGCCCGGAGCGCTGGCTCCCTTGGGCCCTTCCTACAGGCTTTGACCTCGGCAGGGTCACTCACCGCCTCCTCAGCCTGGCGCTTGTAGGCCTTGACCTTCAGCTGCAGCTTGTCTACCAGGTCCTGCAGCCGCAGCAGGTTCTTCTTATCCTCCTCCGTCTGGGGCGGGGCGGGGGGGGGAGGGGAGTGCATGAGACAAGGTGGTTTTGGGGGAGGAGCCAGAGAAACTGCCTTCCCCTCCCCCTCCATGCCACGTCTCCTCAGGCCTCAGTTGCCCTCCTTCCAATGGCTCAGGCCAAGGAGTGGTGAGCAAGATTCCATCTCTGATGTCACTTGTAGGTGAAATGGGGCAAGGCAGGCTTCTTTGTCGGGAATTCACTAAGCAGTGAGATCCTAAAGCTGGAAGTGGAGAGAGGATCTCAGAACTAAAGATTCCCTACTTTTCAGGTCTGTTCTGGCCTCAAGAGTTGTGGATAGAGCTCCCTCCTGGTACAATATGAGGTACCAGAAGAGTCATAGCGAGGAAGACAAAAAGAAGGGATTATCATTGCTCAGATTATTCCAATCTGTCATAGCCCAGTACTCTAACTCACTGTACTGGGCCTGAGTCCAAGAACCAGGATCCCTGGCTTTCATGTCACTTGATCACCAGAATCTTCATATTGCTCTGTGCTCTACTTGTGTTCATGCCAAGTTTTGGTTCTGTATTTGTCATCTCTGTCCTGTGCCTCTGGTGTCCACCTGTCAAGTGGATGACACTTTTATCTCCTCAGTTTTTCCTTCCCATGACACTGTGAAGGGCAAGGCAGGCCTTTGACTTGGGAGATGGAGGTCACGGACTATCCTGAGATCTTTTGTAGGCCTTGTCTTACTTGTCTCAGAACTTCCTTGGGAGATCACCATGACTTTTCCCACCAGCTGATCTGGTTCCTAAACCACATGTCCTCCCTTCCTGTCGGGTTGGTAGAAGGTGGAAACATTCTTTGGACTACTTTAAAGCCTTCACAGTAGTACTTTGGTGAGTATTACCAATTTGAGGAAATGCTGGGAAATGAGATTTCAGGAAGTAGAATTAGATTCTTCTGTGCTACAAAAATCTATGGACTTAAGCTGAAGGGACCCCAGAGAACGTGAAAGGGAATTAATCTTTGTACAGCATCTCAAAGACAGGAGGGCTGCCTGGCATTTCTGGAAGGTGGCTCAGCAGGGTATCCCTTCATGTGTTGGGAGGTACAGCTGGAGAGGTTGGGTACATCTATTCCCCATCGCCCCCGCACCTGGTAGGTGAGCTCCTTTATGCGACGCTCACTCTTCCTCATGCCCTTGACTGATTCCGCGTTGCGCTTCTGCTCAGCCTCCAGCTCGTTCTCCAGCTCCCGCACACGGGCCTCCAGCTTCTGCAGCTGCTTCTTGCCACCCTTGAGGGCGATCTGCTCGGCCTCATCCAGCCGGTGCTGCAGGTCCTTGATGGTCTGCTCCATGTTCTTCTTCATGCGCTCCAGGTGGGCGCTCGTGTCCTGCTCCTTCTTCAGCTCCTCCGCCATCATGGCGGCCTGTTCACAGGAAACATTATAAAGGTCTTGAGTCTGGGCCCTGGGCTGCTTCTCTCTCAAGGACCTCTGCTCTCCAATCTCTGGTGTTTTCTCCCCAGGCTCTCAAACCCACAGAACTACAGGGTCAGGTTATCATAAGATCACAGTGGCCTGGCTCCGAGCAGGGCTACATTTGAGTTTTTGGGGAAGGGAAGGCAGGAAGGTGGGCCTCACATCCGTGATGGCCTTCTTGGCCTTCTCCTCAGCGTTCCTGCACTCCTGCACTGCCTCTTCCACTTCATTCTGGAGCTGGGTTAGGTCTGATTCCATCTTCTTCTTCTGGTTGATGAGACTGGTGTTCTAGATACGAATAGAGAAATCTATCAAATATATACTTTTACTTGATTCAGTATCTTTTTCTTTTCTTTTTTTAAACCCGTACCAGGGATTGAACTCATGACTGCCTGCTCACAAGGCAGGTGCTTATGCCACTGAGCTAAATCCCCAGCCCCTTCAGCATCTTTTTCTAGAGAGGATTAAAAGTGGCCATTTAAAAAAGCCAAAGCTTTTTGCCTATTCTCTTTTGTACCAGCTCTCCCTTTTCCTGTGAAGATGGATCTGTTCTAGACATTATATGTAAAATCTTACAGCTCTGGAGAAAAACCTCAAATGGTAAAAGGTTTACAGTTCTATCTTTGAGCATTTTAGTAAAAATGTTTACATGAAAATATTCTAAAAAGATAGAAATAATTTTTTTAACCAGGACAATATTCTGGAAATGATTATAGCTATAGACAGTGGTAAGCTAACAGGGTATGAGTCAGTGGGTAGAGTTGTTTAGACACATCTAAATGAGGGAACCAGCTCCACAGAGGACTGCAGTCGATGGGCACCAACATTCACTGCAGATCATAACTGGAAACGGAGGAGGGCAGAAACGGTATTCCCCCAGAGTTCAGCTGCAAGTGGATACGGTTCTGTTTCTTTTATCTCATAAACTCCTGTCTTTATAGAACAAGTCAGAAGACTGTGTTCTAGATCAAAGCTACTGAATAACGACTTTCTTCTATTCCCAGATCTGTGACTTTAGTAGCTATCACCAGTCACACACGACAGCTCCCCACGATCGCAGTTCTAGTAGCCAGTACTAACAGATGAGGGCTGGCCCAAGAGAAGGAACAATTTGTGATCCTGGGTGGACACACTCATTCAGAACATCTGGTTTCCATAGCTGTCCTGGCTCTGACGCTCAGCAGGTTCTCACATGGTAGCTCCTGGCCCCCTCACCTGGGAGTGCAGCAGCTGCACCCGCTCACTGGTCTCGATCAGCTCCTGCTCAGCCAGCTTTCGAGACCTCTCTGTCTGCTCCACCACAGCACGCAGCTCCTCCAGCTCAGCCTGCAGCAGAGTGTTGCGCCGCTCTACGATGGCGATGTTCTCCTTCAGGTCATCATTGGCCCGGACTGCGTCATCCAGCTGGATCTGGGTGTCCTGTGGAGAATACATGATGAGAGAGGCCAGAACCTTGTACTCCTAGGATCCCCAGTGGGGTCTGACATGTCCTACATCCATCAACCTCCTGTCACCCAGAGGAAGAAGGGGCACATCCCTCATGTCTCTAGTCAGGGCACAATGTCAAGGTTTCAAATTCTTTCAAATTCAGGACTTATGCAGCTTCTCACATTTGTTAGCCCAAGACTCTTCTGGTCTTTACCATTTCCCTGGGGCACCTGTAAACTCTGAGTCACCTCCCTCCCTTTCTGAGAGCCTCAGCTTCTTCCTCCATCTGCTGATTACTTTGAGATGTGCTTGGGCAATCTTCAGGTGCTTCTGGGCTTCCGATGCTGTCCTGTTGGCTTGGCTGAGCTGGATCTCCATCTCATTGAGGTCGCCCTCCATCTTCTTCTTCACCCGCAGCGCCTCATTGCGGCTGCGCGTCTCTGCATCCAGCGAGGTCTGCAGCGAGTCCACCACCCGCAGGTGGTTGCGTTTGGCCTGCTCCATCTCCTCGTCCTTCTCTGCCAGCTTCCGCTCGATCTCTGCCTTAATCTGGTTGAACTCCAGCTGGGCGCGGAGGATCTTGCCCTCCTCGTGCTCCAGGGAGGCCTGGGGGTGGGGTGGAGTGGAGGAAGAGTCAGGGCCAGGGCTTTGAGGGAGACAGAGGCCAAGAGGCTGCAGGCATCAGCCAAGGCTGAGGTCTGGAGAAGAGCTAGGAAGAGATGGGAGGCTGGCCCTGCACCCCGGGGTGCCATGGGGGGAGGGAGTGCTACACTGTCTGAGCTTTCTGACTCCTGAGGCTGCCTCTGTGAAAGAGTTTGACTTCATTACCAGATAGATACTTTTTTTTTTTTTTTTTGCCTTTTTCCTTTTTTATCGGTACCGGGGATCGAACTCACGACTGCCTGCTTGCAAGGCAGGTGCTTATGCCGCTGAGCTAAATCCCCAGCCCCTCCAGATAGATACTTGGTAGGAATGTGGTAGAAATTCCTAACCCACCTAAAAGAATCAGAGAAAAGGGAGAGATTTCTAAATCCACAAATCCAAAGCTCTCTTTGTTCTTTATTTCCCTGGTCCCTCACCTTTTATTTTTCAGACTTGGAATTGAATCCAGGGCCTTCACAGTTTATTTTTTAATTTGAGACAGCATTTCAGTAAGTTGCCGACAATGGGCCAAAACTTACAGTCCTCCTGCCTTAGCTTCCCAGAGTGCTGGGATTGCAGGTGTGCACTACCATGCCTAGCCTTGGGACTATTCCTAGTTTCTTAAAATGCACAGTAACAACAGCTAATATATATTAAGTGTTTGAGTGTATAACTTCACTTAGTTGCACATACAATCTTGTAAGACATGTACATTAATAACATTTAAAGACACTGATCCACAGAGAGGTTAAGGGCTTTGTCAAATAACACACAGCAGAGTGCTGATTCCAAAACCCATGTCCTTCCTCACTGTCTGAGCAGTTGTTATGATGGCTTCAAGAAACCTAGCAAAAAACAAAACCTTGTGGCCTAAAATCAGACTGTGGCATTTTCCTTGTGCAGACTCTGACTTTGGGCATCATAAAAGAGCGGGAAGTAGTTTGACAACCTCGTATTCCGCAGGTCAGGGTTGGTCCCATGGGTAGGTGAGGTGGAAACAGCAGAGCCGAGTGGGGAGCAGGAGAGAGATCCCGGCCCTCACCTCTGCCTCCTCCAAGGCTGACTGCAGCTCCAGCTTCTCCACCTCCAGCTGCTTGCGGATCTTCTCCAGCTCATGGACGTTCTTTCCTCCTTCTCCCAGCTGCTCAGTCAGGTCTGAGATCTCCTCTGTGGGTCAGAGAGCAGGAAAGCTCAAACATCTGAATTACTCCCGGCTCCTCACGGGGGCACTGCCCCTCGGCCCCTCTGAGCCCGTGGGCCAGCTCACCCTGAAGGTTCTTGTTCTCCCGCTTGAAGGTCTCCAGGTGCTCCAGCGACTCCTCATACGCGTTCTTGAGCTTGAATAGCTCCGTGCTCAAGGAGCGCGCCTCTTTCTGGGATGACTCCAGCTCTGACTGCGACTCCTCATACTTCTGCTTCCACTCAGCCAGAATCTGCAGGGGACACAGCTCAGTGTGCAGCCTAGGGGTCCCAGACCCCTCACCTGGGCTCAGTCCTTCTCCCCTGGCTGCCAGGAGGACAGCTCTGGTTTCACACTGACTGTCTCCCTAGTGCCCTCTGCCCAATGCTGGCTGCCATCCTGGCCCACTGCCTACCTTATCGAAGTTCCTCTGCTTCTTGTCCAGGGCTGCGGCAGCGGCATTGGAACGCTCCACGTCTACCATCAGGTCCTCGATCTCGTTCTGCAGCCGGTGCTTGGTCTTCTCCAGTGATGAGCACTTGGCGTTGACGGCCTCCACGGCCTCCTCGGCATCCTGTAGTCGCTGGGCCAGCTTCTTCCTGCCCAAGGGAATGTGTATGACTCTACTTGGGAACAGTGGGGCCCTGGGACCCTTCCTCCCCTGTACTGCCACTGAAGACTCAGCCCCTTTCTATAGCTGCTAGGATAATGAAACCTCAGTTTCCAAGGAGCCAAGGCCGCTGGTGCCTAGAATAGAGGTCACCAAAACAACTGCCTCCAGATACACAGTGCATCCATCTGGTTGGCAGCACCTCCCATTCCCACCCTAGGCTGATCGATGAGTGCTCCTCTGACCAACAAGCTTTTTGCTCGTCTTATACGTGAGCATTAGGTATAACCCGGGCCAAAAGCTCGCCCGTCACAGGAAGTGGGTCAGGGCCAGCCAGAGTTTATAGACTGTAGGATCCAGGGTTTCTCTCCAGAACTTCTGTTCTCTATTCTTCTATCTCTCCCACTGTAGTCCTGTTTCCTATAGCCACTCTGACTGTCCCCATCCCTCATCCTCTTGCTCCTTCCTCTCTGAGAATCAGGATGGGGACCTCCGGAGCTCACTTGGCCTCCTCCAACTCCTCGGTGCGCTGGATGGCGTCCGTCTCATACTTGGTCCTCCACTGGGCCACCTCTGAGTTGGCCTTGGACAGCACACGCTGCAGCTCAGCCTTGGCCTCCATCTCCTCCTCATACTGCTCCCGCAGCAGGTCACAGTCATGCCGAGCTGACTGCAGTGCGTGGGCCAGGGCGTTCTTGGCCTGGAAAAAGGGAAGTACCAGGAGTTAGGAGGGAATTCCTGTCTCTTGTTCTCAAACTCGCCTGCTCAAGCGATCCTCCCTCTTCAGTCTCTGCATGTCTGGGACCGCAGGTGTGCATCACTGTGGTTGGTTTTCTTCCTGCAACATTCTCTAGATTCTTCTATTTGTTTACTTCAAGGGAGCCCCAGCCTCAGCTTGTGAGCTGAGGTGAAACCTCAGTCTTTGGATCCTTGGTGTACCCACCCCACTCCTTTACAAATAAGAAACATTAAGTGATTCTGGCTGTTGCTTAGCTGGAAGACAGAATCCTGACTGGAGGCCTTTCAGTTACAGGTCTGTTTCTGGAGTTGAGACTCACTTTCTGGGCTTCCATCAAACCTGTCCACTGGCCCCCACTGAGCTTTACCTTGCCTTCCTCCTCCAGCTGCCTCTTGAGGTCCTCCAGCTGCTGATTGTAGGACAGCTTGCCTCGGGTCAGCTGTGAAATCAGTGCCTCTTTTTCCTCTAGTTGCCGGATCAACTCTCCTAGAGCAGAATAAAGGGTTTGTGACACACGCAAGGGGGCAGCCAATGTCCTACTCAGGCCGGGGCAGGGCTCGCCAGGGCACTCACCGTTTTCGGTCTGCAGTTTGGCTCGCTGAGTGGTGAAGTCACTGAGGGAGCGCTGGGCCTCATCTAGCTTCACACGGTACTCGTTGGCCTGGTCCTCCAGCGTCCGAGACATTTTCTCCAGGTTTGCCTTTGGACAGCAGTGGACACAGGGAAGGTAAACGTGGGAAGGCCTGGCGTACACAGTGACCAGTTCCCCCAGAGAGAGGAAGGAAATGAGGGTCAAGGGTGCAGGAGGGCGGTGACCCAGGCATTGTGTGTGAGTGTGTGTGGGGTGGGGGGCTCTCAGTCTGAAGAAGGTTCTTGTAGAGGAGGAGGAAGGTGGGAAGACAGGTGTGGGTAAACATCAGAGAGGGGCAGGAAGAGAAGACAGAAAGGAGGAAGGGAGTGAGAACCACAAGACAGGTGGCAGAGAGAGAAACAAAGGAAGGCATGGCTGTGAGGAACAGAGGTGAGGCGAGGCCGACAGGGCCCACCTTGGCCTTGATGATCTGCTCCATGTTGGAGGTGACATCATCCAGCTCCAGCTTGAACTCGCTCTTCTCCTTCTCCAGCTTCTGCTTGACCCGCTGCAAGTTGTCGATCTGCTCGCTCAGCTCGGCCACGCTGTCCGCGTGCTTCTTGCGCAGCGCCGCCGCCGTGGCCTCGTGCTGCAGCGTGGCCTCCTCCAGGTCGCGCCGCATCTTCTGGAACTCGGCCTCGCGCTTCTTGTTCATCTCGATCTGCACGGAAGTGGCCCCGCCGGCCTCCTCCAGCCTCTCGCTGATCTCCTCCAGCTCTCGGGACAGGTCTGAGCGCAGCTTCTCGACCTTGGCGCGGGCAGTGCGCTCAGCCTCCAGCTCCTCCTCCAGCTCCTCGATGCGGGCCTAGGCAGGGACACAGGGGCTCAGACTCGCGCTGGATCCCTCCATGGAAGCCCCTGACTCTGGACTCTAAAATACTCTCAAGTACTCAAGTCCCTATCAAGCAGCGGTTCTCAAATAGGGTCAGTGTTGTGTCCCGGGATTCCCCGGTTGACTATGTCTGGGGAACTTTTAAATTGGCATAACTTGGATGTGAGAGTGCTACTGGCATCTAGTAAGTCAAGGCCAAAGGATGCTGCTAGATACCCTGTAACTGCTAGCTACCCTGCACTGGCCATCAACAGGAATTTGGTTAACAGCAAACTGTTGAGACTCAGCCTGAGCATTTGCAGCCCTGAATCCTGAGAGTCTATGTTCTGAAGGGCGTCCTGAGATCTTCTGGTATCATAACTGTCAGGGTCCACAGATTTACCTGACTCTGCTCTGCTCACCATAAGACAAGACAGTAGGTGCTTAAATTTTTACAAATATTTGCAATAATATGCTTAGTAATTTCTTTGTTAATCATAAAGTTGATCATAGTTTTCTTTCTTCAGAATTTACTTATTTATTCCCAGGGCTGAATTCTAGCTTGACTGCTTCCTTCCAGGCCAATAAAGGTGACCTCTCCTTTGTTATGCCCCTATCTTGTTGTTCTGGCCTTAGTCTTGGTTTTAACTAAATTTTGACCTGTTTTGACCTGTTGTTTGCCTATCCAGGAACAAAGGAACAAACACCTACTGTTTTGACCTGTTGTTTGCCTATCCAGGAACAAAGGGGAGTTTTGGTTGAAATTCCCTTCATCTGGGGTAATAGACAGCTTTAAGGGACTGCAGGAAACTCCTGTAGCTTTACTGAACTGCAGCAGCAGGAGGAAGAGAACCTGCATCTCTGCTCCAGGATGGAGAAGGAGGAGTCACAGCTCACTTGAGAAGATGTGGTGAGGATACCCTCACCCTTTCTTTTTTTTTTGTCTTTTTCCTTTTTATCGGTACCAGGGATTGAACTCACAACTGCCTGCTTGCAAGGCAGGTGCTTATGCCGGTGAGCTAAATCTCCAGCCCCGATATCCTCACTCTTGTTTCAGTCCAAGAAGCCAAAAAGTTGCCGAGACTCTTTGCAAGCAGGTAGTTGTGAGTTCAGTCCCCGGTACCGATAAAAAGGAAAAAGACAAAAAAAAAAAAAAAAAGACATAATCTGAAAAAGTTGCCGAGACTCACAATAGAAGAACAAGGGGGCAGTTCAGAATATTGACTAATACCCAAGAGGGAAGCCCAAGAAGACAGAAAGGGTAGTGCCTAAGCAGCCCAGGGGAGTGGGATGGTGTGCCTGTGTTATTTGCAGCCTAAACCGCAGGTCCTGTGGGCTGGCGGGGGGGACCTCTTCCTCCTAGCCATGGTCGTATAGAAAGTGAGAGGACAGACCTTGTCTCCAGCAGTTGAGCACCTGTTTTACTGTGTCTAGCTCTGGTCCTGCAGCTTCTGCAGCTATAAAATGGAGACAGTCCCTGCCTTATAGGCTTTTCAGGAAAATCTACAACTAAAAGCACATCAGTATGGGGTACATTATGACTTTTTTTGAGATGAGGTCTCATTGTGTTGCCTAAGGCTAGTTATGATCCTGGGCGCAAAGCGATTCTCTGGGCTCAGCCTCCCAAAAAGCTGGACTATAGGTGTGCACACCACATCTGGCCTAAGCCATTCATTTACTCTCCTCCCACGAGGGACAGGAGAGATAGAGGACAAAAGAATACCTTCTTGTCAGTAGCTGGCTGACTTTAACCTTGGCTATACTAAAATGGCATTCGTATAGAATTCCCCAACTGACTAAGTGGTTTCATATACTTTATGTCCTCTGGTCCTGTAGGGTAGGTACATGTTATGGATAACAAGAGAATCTGAGGATCAGGGAGGGCACGTGACTTGCTCGAGGTGGTGGGAGCTGACTGCATATCAGGAGCATCTGGGGAGACTCAGCCTGTATCGGTGACTAAAGTTAGTACTGGGGAGGGGATGAACCCAACAGCCCACGGGAAATGTGCTCCATGAAAGTTCTTCCTACTTGCATGCGGCAGGCAGAAGTACTAAAGGAAAGGTGGTGGAAGAGAAGGATTGAGCCTAAAGGACTAAAGGAAAGGTGGTGGAAGAGAAGGATTGAGCCTTAACCCAGAGTAGCAAGTGTGTGAGGCAGAGCATATTGCAGAAAGAGAGACCCTTTTATAGGTATGAGTCCTCTCCAGAAGAGCTTTGCTGCACTGATGCATTCCTGCTCAATAAGACTAGGGCAAGATTAGTGCTGCCTGGAGGTCAGAGATGATTAGGGTTCTGGGGATGCCTGGAGTTCTAGATATTATCTGGAACCCTAAGCAGTTTCCACAGCCTCACGTGGGTGTTCCCTTGGCTGCACCAAGAAGAATGTCACCTGGTTTTCCTTTAGTTTCTTCTGCAGCTGAAGAGCGAGTGCCTGCTCATCCTCAATCTTACTGTTCTGCTGATTAATGTCAAACTCCTTCCTGGAAGAGAAGCAGGTGGTGACTGGTGGCCCTCCCTACACTGGGCCCGTTCTATTGTCTTGCCTCAGTATGCCAGAACCATCTGCCACCTTTCTGGCCCAGAGAGTAAAGGAAGCCTGTGATGACCCTCAGAATTCCCAGTGTGTGTGCCCAGGGCGACCTCATCCGTGGACCGGCAGTGAACTCTTTAGCCCCTCATGGCTGCTGTCAGTGCTTACTTCTTGAGCTTTTCTTCCAGCTGCAGCTTGTCATTCTCCAGGTCCATGATGCTCTCCTGGGTCAGCTTCAGGTCGCCCTCTAGCTTCCGCTTTGCCCGCTCCAGGTCCATGCGCACCTTCTTCTCCTGCTCCAGAGATCCCTCCAGCTGGTGGAGAGAGAGTAAGAACAAAATCTAGAAAACCTGAAATCCACTGTTCAATGTTTTTCTGCTTGCTCTTAAGCTTGAAGTACAATGGCACTGGAAGTGACACCAGCAGAGATCCTGTAAGCACAAAGGATTCAGAAACTCAACCCAGTGAGGAACCACTGTGAGGGGAGAGGGGGAAAAAATCTTCAGGAGCCATAGAAGCTAATTATAGGGATCAAGAACCCTTTGACCATTGGTTGATGGCAAACTCTTGATTTGAGAGAGATAAATGGTTCTTATTACTCACATCGTCCACCTGCTGCTCGAGCTTGACCTTAGCCTTGGTCAGGATGTTGACCTTGTCCTCCTCAGCCTGAAGGTCATCCAGGGCCTGCTGGTGGGCCTCTTGCAGAGCTTTCTTCTCCTTGGTCAGCTTGGCAATGATCTCATCCAGTCCAGCCATCTCCTCTGTCAGGTTCTTCACCTGCCAAAGTCCCTACTGCTTCAGAACAAAGGTCCCTACAGGCCACAGCTGGGGACATGTGTGGGGACCTCCATGTCAAGGACCGGGATCCTCTCTGGACTGGAAATCTGAGGAGATGTGGGCTGGAGCCAGAGGGAGCAGCACTTACCTTGTTCTCTGTTGCATGCTTCTCCTTCTCCACCTTGGCCAGTGTCAGCTCCAGGTCATCAATGTCCTTCTTGAGCTCTGAGCACTCATCTTCCAGCTTTCGCTTCTTGGCAGTGAGCTCGGCATTCATCTCCTCCTCATCCTCCAGCCTCTCATTCATCTCCTTCACCTTGGCCTCCAGCTGGATCTTGTTCTTGATCAGCTGATCGCAGCGTTCCTCTGCATCATTGAGGTTGTCTTGTTCCTGGGAGAAGAGGATAGGGAAGAAGCTGATGGTTAAAAAAGAGGAGACATGCATGTTCTTAAAAGAACTGGCTTTTCTAGACTCCCAGGCCCTAGTCATGTGATGTGCTATACTCTAGGAGAGAAAAGAGGAGATGAAGAAATCATCACAGGGCCTCACCGCCTGCACTTGGAGCTGCAGGTCATTCTTCTCCTGCAGCAGTGACACCATCTTCTCCTCCAGCTCCTTGCGGCGAGCCTCAGACTTCTCCAGAGACTCTTTGATGCGTGCGAACTCCTCCTTCATGGTGGCCATCTCCTTCTCCGTCTCTGCGCTCTTCAGCAGCGGCTTGATCTTGAAGTAGAGCTTCATCCATGGCCAATTCTTGACAGCCATGAAGGCTCGAATGTTCCACTGGATTACCAGCAGGGCATCCCTGACAAGGAAACATGCAGGCAGGGAGGGACCCTATAAAAGAGCCCTGTCCCAATCACAGGGCCAACCTACACGGGTTCTCTTTCCTCTAGCAAGTTTGTATGCAGCACAGGCAGAAGCCCAGTTTTGTACCTTACTGCACATACGCACTCCTGATCAAAGAGCACTGCGTTGAAAGTAGGTTGCTCTGTAAAAGTGTGAATCAATTCAACTAACGTACAGTTTATAGCTTCCCTACTGGAACAATTGTAATGGAAACGACCACTTATAATATTATATTATGTTCAGTGGTTTTATGCTGATGAGAATCTCAAATATGTTAAAATTGTACAATGTTGACTTTGAGAATGTCTCCAGTATATACATTACAAAACATGAAAATGACTGTCCACACACCCACCACCCAGCAACAGTTAAAGTATTACCAGCATTAATGATTGTCTGACACTGTACATACCCTTCTGAGACCTTTTTTTTTTTTTTTTTTTTTTTTGTCTTTTTCCTTTTAATCAGTACCAGGGATCGAACTCATGACTGCCTGCTTTAAAGGCAGGCGTTTATGCCGCTGAGCTAAATCCCCAGCCCCTCTGAGACCTTTTTTTAAAAACTAGGGTTTGAACCAAGGGCCTTTGCACTGAGTTACCTCCCCAGGTTTTTTTATTTTTTATTTTGAGACAGGATCTCACTGAGTTACTGAGTTGTTCAGGCTGGACTTGAACTTGTGGTTCTCCTGTCTCAATCTCCTAGAGTGCTGGAATTAAGACTTACTTTTGCTCATTCAGCAATATGCTTTTATGGTGCAAACATACAATATCATGTAGTGTAGTTTGCTATTTTTCATAGCTCTATGATATTCCACCAAATGGTAATAAACCTATTCTCCTTTGGATGGAAATTCAGGTCGTTTCCATATCCATACTATTATGGCCGATGCTGTTATGAAGACTTGGTCTCTCTCTCTCTTTTTTTTGTCGTGATATACACATCTAGGAGTTTCTCTGTGGTGGGATTGCATTTAGGAGTGGCGTTAAAAAGTATGTGATTGTTCAGCTTTGGAAGACAATGATAAATCTTTTTCCAAAGAGGTTGCCGTAATTTATACACCAGTCAATGGTAGGTCAGACTTCTTAATTTTTGTCAACCTGGTGTTTTAAAATGGAGTATTTAAACAATAATTCAATGTGAGATACAGAATAGTAAAGTAACTCGCCCAGGTCAGCGACCGTGGAGCCAGGCCCTGAATCCCAGGTCTTCTGACCCATGCTCTTTGGCAGTTCTCTGACATTTCAGGTGCTTCCCTTTCCTCCCTGCCTCACCTGCGTTCCACAATCTTCTTGAACTCAATGCGCATGAGCTGACCCCGGGACTGCGCCTGGATGCGTGTGATGATGCGGCTCAGCCTCTCATCTCGCATCTCTTCCAACAGCCCCAGGAGCCCTGCCTTGAAGAACACCTAAGGGCAGGGGACAGAACCAGGGTCCTTAGCCTCAGAGAGGGGTGAGCAGGGCAGAGGAAGAGGATAGGAGAAGTCTGAGTGAGCTCACAGGGAACTCAAACCCGTGCATCCTAGAACAAATACAAATCACAAGGGAGGAAAGCAGCCTGGTTTACCGTCCATGTGTTGGGAAGGAAACCAGGAATCGGGGGCCGTCTCCTCATTTTCTATCTGCCTCATGCGACAGGGACCCCTGCCCTGCAACCTCCCAACAGGGCTCAAGATTCACCTTGGTGTGGCCGAATTTGTACTGATTGTGGTCAATGTCCAGGGAGCTTAGCAGCTTCTCTGCCCCTTTCCTGCTGTCAATAAACTGTCCCTCAGGAATGGCCGCCGGGTTCAGGATACGATACCTGGGAGGGAAGTGCCCAGAGTCACCCCAGTTCTGCCAGGATCTGCTCTGCCCACAAAGTCCAGGGCCACCTGCAGACTCCCACTCCCACATGGCAGCCCAAGCTCCCTGTGCTCCCTGAGGTCTGCAGCCCCCTGTGCCCACCTCTGCCGGAAGTCCCCATAGAGGATGCGGTTGGGGAAGCCCTTCCTGCAGATGCGGATGCCCTCCAGCACACCATTGCAGCGCAGCTGGTGCATGACCAAGGGATTGTCCATCACTCCTGTGGCAGGAGGGGAAAGAAAGGGGTCAGTCTCAGAATAAGTGGATGCTGGGTACCCACCCCCAGACCAAAGCCTTTCTTGTAGTTCACCTGGAGCCTTTCGTTCATTGGGGATAATGCAGCGAACAAAGTGAGGATGAGTGGTCCTCAGGTTGGTCATCAGCTTATTCAGATTTTCCTGGGGATGGAGGGAGGTAATGAGTTAGTAGCCATAAGGACCTTCTCTTGGGTTCCTTAGCCCTGGGACGCAGAGACCCTGTCACCAGAACCATCAAAGGGACAGAGGGTTGACATATATAATTTCATGCTTGTGTAGAATTTTCCTTCTTTTCTTTTTTCTTTTGACAGGGTGGGTCTCTCTATGTAGTCCAGGGTGGCACTGAACTCACCATGTAGCCTAGGTTAGCCTCAAATTTGCAGTGATCCTCCTGCCTCACCCTTCCAGGTGCTAGGATTACCAGTATGCACTACCATGCCTGGTCTTGTGTAGAAATTTCACACTGAAATCATCACATAGCTCTAGCTTCTGTCATCCCTAGATTCAGAACATCAGGATAGGGTTGCTGCAGGTTTACCTGCTATGGAATCTCTGGGCCCCTCTTACCCGGTGGAGAGCAGACACTGTCTGGAAGGATGAGCCTTTTTTCTTGCCTCCTTTGCCTTTACCACTATCCCCTAATAACAGGAGAAGAGATGATAAACATGAGCTTGAAACAGAGGAATCCTAGGGGAGGGGCACGCTCTTGCACTCAGTGGCTGTTCTCCAGTCTCAATTTTCCACAGGATGGAAGTAACTGCCTCTAAAACCTGGAAAGCAGACTGGGTAGGCTAACTACACAGGGCAGCTTAGCAATAGGTATTGATACACCATAAGTAACTTTTGGCACCTCCTTTTAAACTTACCCTTGATTCGTATGTCTTCCCACTTTCTACATTGCTCCTTATACCTCTTTATTTTGTCCACACTGTTTCTCTTCTTTCTCTGAACTGGAGACCCATTTTTTTTCTGCGTTTGTTCCATGATTATCTGAATACATACTGAGAAGTTCTGTATGTCTGGCTCTATCATGGGCAGCTGACAGTGACACATGTGCTGTGTTCACTGATCCCTAACTGTGGCTCAGTCTTGAAGAAACAGATGAGTGCAACAATCTCCATAATACAAGGAAGAAAGTGGGAGGTACAGAGAGCCAGCAGCGGGCTCTCCTATTCATGGGCTACCCTGCCTGTGTCTGGACGCTGAACCTCAGAAGTCTCCTGACCCAGCTTAGGTGTCTCCCCCTTACCAGTGTCAGCGGAAGCATAGGTGGAGAAGAGTGTGGCCATGAGCTTGAGGGAGGACTTCTGGTACAGGGCCACCACAGTTTCATTGAGTGGGTCCTTGTTCTTTTCCAGCCAGCCTAGGATGTTGTAGTCCACAGTGCCAGCATAGTGGATCAGGGAGAAGTGGGCTTCTGGCTTCGCCTTGATGTTGCGTGGCTTCTGGAAATTGTTGGACTTGCCGAGGTGGTTATCATATAGCTTGGCCTTGAAGGTCATGTCGGTGGCCTTGGGGAACATGCACTCCTCCTCCAGGATGGACATGATGCCCATGGGCTGAGAGGAAGGAGAGAGTGTCACCCAGTGTGTGTCACACAGTTGGAGATGGAGTCTGCTCTTCAGTCCTTGTGAGCTTGTGGGCATGTTCTTGGGGTGTTAATGTACTCGGCTCAGCATGGAGGACACTCGTCTACTGACTGGCACCTGTTCAAGGCTTTGCCAAGTGGGAAACCTGGGCCATCACAGAGGGACCTTTGTGAAAGTCTAGGCCTGGGGCTGCTATTGGTGCTTCACTCACCACTCTGTCACCCAGATGCCTGACACTTGCTGGTCCTTGGGTGTGTAAACTGGGGCTAGCAACCTGCTGCGGGGGAGGCCATCCTGCAGGTGCCTGCCCTCCACATGTCTGCTCTCAAGGGCCTGGGTTCTAGACCAAGAAAGTGCTCTAGGAACTGGAGCTTAGGATTCTACAGCCTCGCTTCTGTTCATCAGACCACACCCCCAGCGGGATGAGGCTGCTCGGTCTGGGGTGCAGAGGAGACACGGAAGGGTGGTGGGCAGCACCTTCTCAATGAGGTCAATGCAGGCCTGCAGGTCCATGCCAAAGTCAATGAACTCCCACTCGATGCCCTCCTTCTTGTACTCCTCCTGCTCCAGCACGAACATGTGGTGGTTGAAGAACTGCTGCAGCTTCTCATTGGTGAAGTTGATGCAGAGCTGCTCAAAACTGTTGAACTGCAGAGGGGTGAGGGAGGCAGCAGGTGAGGCGGGAGTCTGTGTGAGGGGCCTCTGGGGTCAGCCCAGCACGTGTCCTGCCTGAGCCTAGCAGGGGGTGGCTTTCCCCTCCAGGTGTGGTTAGGGAAGTGGGGATGGCAGGTGGGTTCCCCTGAGGACAGGGATTAATACTGTGTGGCACTGCCTGATTCTCACTGGCTTCCCAGCCTGGCCCACAGCTGGCCCTGCACAGTGACTGCGATTGTGTGAGTGAGTGTGTGATCACCCCTACTCCCAGGGCTCTGGACTCACATCGAAGATCTCGAAACCAGCGATATCAAGGACCCCTATGAAGTACTGTCGTGGCTGCTTGGTCTCCAGGGTGGCATTGATGCGTGTCACCATCCAGTTGAACATCTTCTCATACACTGACTTGGCCAGTGCTCCAATGGAGTAGTACACCTGCTGGACGCTCTGCCCCTTGGTGACATACTCATTGCCCACCTTCACCCGAGGGTGGCACAGCCCCTTGAGCAGGTCGGCAGAGTTCAGTCCCATGAGGTAGGCTGATTTGTCAGCATCTGGTTGAGAAGGAAACAGGGCTGTCAATGACCCTTGTTCCCTACCCCAACTCACTTTCAGTTCGTGCAGCTATGACAGTGGGAGGACTCCCTGTCTGCTCATCTCCCCCATGTCACTGTCCCTTCTCATCCCTCGCCCTTCCCTTCTAACTCACCCATCTGAAGATGATAGCCTGAGGGTTCTAACTGCCTTTGGATAAGGCCTACTCTCTGCCTGTCTGTTCTCATATTACCCCTGGTTTCCTTCCAGATTCTCTATTGAGGTCCAGGCAATCCTGTTGTCAACCTGTTCTCTAAGGATTGTTGAAAGAACCTTTGGATGCAGTGAGGAAGACCCAGTTGCCAGTGCCCATCTCTGTTTACTCCCACCCCGCCTGCCCCTCAGGCCTTCTTAGTCCTGCCTGGCTGTCCTGTGCACCTTCGGTGCCATCTGGCTCTGCCTGCTCTTCCCGTTGCTTCTGCTTGAACTTCATGTTCCCGTAGTGCATGATGGCGCCTGTCAGCTTGTAGACACCGGCTTTCTCCTCTGGAGTGAAGCCTAGCACATCAAAGGCACTCTGGGACAGCAAGGAGCACAAAGCATGGTTAGATGGTAACCTGGGAGCTTTCAAGGGCCCTTGAATGGCCACTCCAGCCTCCTCACTCACATCGGTGGCCATGAGCTCCTCAGAGTCGTCAATGGAGGCCACAGACACCTCTCCCTGAGACACAAAGGCGTAGTCGTAGGGGTTGTTGGTGAGCAGCAGCATGTCTGTGCCGGGCAAGGGAAGGCGGGGCAGGAACATGGTGAGGAGAAGGCAGGGAATGTGGAGGAGAGATGAATGGAGGGGGAATAGAAGAGGAGAGGATAGGAAGTGGATAGAGAATGGGAGAATCAGCAATCACAGGGAGAGATTCAAAAGTCAAGGGTGCAATTAGGAAGGGAAGACCCAACTCCAGACAAAAAGGAAGAGAGAGGGTGGGAGGTGATGATATGCGGAGACGAGATGGCAAGAGAAGGAAATGATCGACAGAAACAGGAGAAATATGCCAAGGGAAAAGTGGAAAGAAGTGAGATGAGGATCAAGGTGTGTGATTGTGTCCTGGGAAGACAAAATGGGGTGCAGGCCCATCCTGGAGCAAGAGAATGTGCCTTGCACAGAGGTAGGCTTTGGGGTGGGGAACAGGCAATGGACTCAGGCTGGGCTCACCCAGCAGCTCTGGCTTCTTGTTGGACAGAATCTGGTAGAAGATGTGGTAGTTCCTTTCAGCCTTTAGCTGGAAGATCACCCGAGACTTCTCCAGCAGATCTGAGGTGGGGAGAGGGGAGGAAGACAGGTGAGGAAGAAAGAGAAGAGCTAGAAAAAGGGTGGTGTATGTACCTTGAGAGGTGATGGGAGGAATGACCAGAGTGGCCACCGCTGGGAAGAGAGGCAAAGGCAAAGATCCAGGGGATGACCAGGCTCCCCGATACTCACAAGTCTCTATGTCAGCGGAAGCCAGCTTTCCAGTGGCTCCAAAGTGGATCCTGATGAATTTCCCCTGTTTGTAGATAGCACTAAGTAAAGGAACTGACAAAGGGACAGAATGCAACTTTGGATCTCACTTTAACCCAGAAAGGCCTGGATGGTTCTGGAATATAAATGACCTATTTGGTGTCTCAGTTCAGTATCAGGGAAACAGGAGGAGGATGCCTATTTCCACACTCCCCAGAGATCCCCATGGAAACGGGGCCCAGGGATTAACACATGTAGATAGATGCCTCCTGTTCCTGCCTCTCATACTATCTCATGTGATCCTGCTTCACAGGTGAGGGCCCTGGGGCTCAAGGAAGTGGGGACTTGCTGAGCACACAGAATGTCCAGGCTTTGGCTCCAAAGCCTGTGCTCTTTGGTCAATCCATTGCAGAAGAACTTTGAAAACATTCAGAAGAGAAATCTAAAATATGACCAAAGTCAGCTCTGTTACTTGCTTATGGACAGTTGTGGTGGCCCTGGGCCTTTTTTGTGAGGCTCACAGAGCTCAGGGAGGGTTGGGAGGGTTCGGAGTGAGTGAGTCTGTATGTGCATATAGATACATGTGTGTGCCCGAGCAGACACAATGCAGTCAATTGAGTGTTCTGGCTGTCATCTGAACAGCATCCCCTTTTCTTGTCAAGGCCACTTGGCAGTAGTCAAGGGTCACTCACAAAGCGGGAGGAGTTGTCGTTCCGGACAGTCTTGGCGTTGCCGAAGGCCTCCAAAGCGGGGTTGGCCTGGATGATCTGGTCCTCCAGGGTGCCCTGTGAGGGGAGCAGGGATGTGACCTCATTCTCTGCCCACCTCCTGGATGCTTTGGTCCTGGTG
Source organism: Cavia porcellus (assembly GCF_034190915.1). NCBI lineage: Eukaryota > Metazoa > Chordata > Mammalia > Rodentia > Caviidae > Cavia > Cavia porcellus. The sequence goes on along the minus strand of NW_026947509.1, from coordinate 21,948,831 downwards.
AGTGGGCTGGGGCTGGATGAACAGTCTGTGGTCCCAAAGGGCCTCTGAGCTCAGAGCGTGAGTCTCCTGCCAGAAGGATGTTTCACACTGTGCTGGCCCTGCCCTCCACCCCCTTACTGATGTGCCTGTGGTCCCCATGGCACCTTGTTTGCACTGGGATTGTCCTTCTTGCCACGGTCACCTATAGCTGCAATGCTGGCGAAGTACTGGATGACACGCTTTGTGTTCACAGTCTTCCCAGCTCCGGATTCTCCGCTGGGGTCAACCGAGACAATCAGAACGCATCATTCATGCTGCTGTGCATACAGAGCCTCGAACCCCACACTCTTCCCTTCCCAGTCCTGTCCAGGATTTGCCCTCTAAAAAGAGCCCAGTGCCCACGCTCTCTGCAATCACAGCCTGAAACCTCCCCTGTATGCCAGCAATCAGCCAGGGGGACTGCACCCCAGCCCCTAGGGGTAGATGGTGCTCGCTCACGTGATGAGGATGGACTGGTTCTCGCGATCTGGAAGAGAGGAGAGGCAACGGGGTCAGCGCTGAGGGCCCAGGCCTGTGTGGGGCTGGGGGGCACAGGCTGGGTGCCAGGCTCACCCGTCAGCATGTACTGATAGGCGTTGTCGGAGATGGAGAAGATGTGGGGTGGGGCCTCGCTCCTCTTCTTGCCCCGGTAGGCAGCCACCACCTCAGCGTTGTACACTGGCAGCCACTTGTAGGGGTTGACAGTGACGCAGAAGAGGCCTGAGTAGGTCTGGATCAAGAGACAGGGCAAGGCATGAGATTGGTGAGGAGAACCCAGGCCAGCCAGCAGGGGCAGTCAGGTCATACCAGGTCACTCTAGCTAGATCTTCTTTTTCTGCAGCTGCCCGGCAGTGGATGGGGAGTGGAGGGGGGCCCTGGGACAATCCCAATCCTGTCCCCCTGGACTGCTTAAACTTCTGTCCCTGCAGGAAGCAGCCGCCACTCACGTAGATCATCCAGGCTGCGTAGCGTTCCTTGAGGTTGTACAGCACTGCGGGCTCATGCAGGAAGGTCAGCATGGCCATGTCCTCGATCTTGTCGAACTTGGGCGGGTTCTGCTGCATGACCTGGTCCTCCTTCACCGTCACCGTCTAGGGAGGGAGCATGGAGTGGTAGGATGGGGTGACCATATTCTCACCAATGCCCTTGTCAGCCCTCTTTTGCCAGCCTTGCCCTCCTACCTTTTCCCAAAGACACATCCTGGACTCTGCCTTGCTCCCTAGCTCTTTACTAGCCAGTGCTCCAGCCCCTAAGGCAAAACTTGCCCAGGACACTGTCCCCAGCTAATCTTCCTGCAGTCTCTCCCATCCTAGAGACCAGCATAGAGCCCTTTATCTTGCCAGTTCTCCAGGCTCTGTCACCAGTGATGGTCACCTCCCAGTCCCCATGTTTCAAGTATCTCGGGGCAAACCTGGGGATTGGCAGTTCTCAGCTCTGTGCACAGCACACCCTGACCCTGGAGCCATCTCCTGTGGCAGTGCTTGAGGGCATCAGTGCCTTGCCTGCATTGCCTGTCAGTCACTGTTGGTGTGGTTTGATTGGCACCAGTCAATTTGCAATTTGGCCTGATCTCATTAGATCCTGCCAGGAGGAATTCCAGCAGTTCTGTAGTAGAGAAGACTGGCTGTGGCTCTAACTGACCACATGATTTGCCAGCACAGTGACCTTCTGGTGGCAGATCTGAGATGAGTCAAAGTCCCTGTGGTTGTGGCCCATTCTTCCAATCTCAGTGAGAGGCAACATTCAGCTGACAGGTTGGAGAGGTCACCTCTCTGAACCCTGCTGGTTACCTGAAGCAATTCTCATGGCTAGCATGAATGACCCAGGCAGTAGGGATCTCTGAGTGCTTATCACTGGCCCTAGCACTGAACTCTGAGCTCAACACTGATCTAAGAATTTGCTCCTATTTAGGTGAGGGGAATTTGAGAAAGTGGACTCATGGGGGAAACTGAGACACAGGGAAAATGGACATCATGCAAGAAGGAAAGCTTCATTTAATGCTATTTCTGTGCCTCTATCTACAAGGCCTCTCTGCAGAGAAAAACAGCTGCCCCCAGACCGTTCCCAGCATCCCTCTGGTAAGATGCTTACATCCTTAGGGTGATGCCCCGATATACCTGCCCTGCTCCCGCTGCAAAGGCTCAGATCTGGACTTCTGGGACCTGTATAGGTGGCTCCAGACGTGTCCCTTCTCCTAACACCTTCCCTCCCCCTGCCCTGCCCTGTACCCCACGCACCTTGCCATTCTCTGTCTCAGCAGTGATCTTGCCCCCTTCCCGGGACACAATCTTGGCCTTGACAAACTCCTCTTTGTCGTCAGGCACGAAGCACTCAGTGCGGATGTCAAAAGGCCGTGTCTGGGCCTCCAGACGCTCCTTTTCTGACTTCCGGAGGTACGGAGCAGCCTCCCCAAAGTCGGCCATCTGGGAGTCTGTCATCCTGTGGCTTTTCTGAGGCCAAGACAGGAGGAGCCATTACTCCTGAGTTGGGTCCAGGCTTCTGGAGGTGGCCTTGTTCTTTATCCTACTGGGTCTTATTGCTCTCCTATCTCCACCCCATTAGGGCCCTGTCTGGTTTTTTTTTTTTTTGTCTTTTTCTTTTTTATCAGTACTGGGGATCGAACTCATGACCACACACTTGCAAGTCAGGGGCTTATGCCACTGACCTAAATCCCCAGCCTGTAGGGCCCTGTCTGGACCCACCCTCTCCCCTTGAATTTCTGCTTCCCTTGCCATGAATCATCTTTAGCAGAGACTCAGGAAAGGGTTTGTGTAGGTGGGATTGGCTGGAGTTTTCCAAAGAAAGGTGCTGAGCTGTTTGGGCCAGAGATGAGGCCCCTGATCCAGCAATCGGGCTCCTGGTCCAGCAATCTGGGGTCTGCAGAGAACACTGGGATGGCTCTCACCTGATTGTTTCTTCACAGAGAATCCTGCAGAATCAGGAGCACAGGTAGAACAAGACACTCCAGAGATGCAGCCAGGCAGAAAGAACGGCAGAAAAAAGAGCAACAGAGGCGGGTTAGCTGGGAGAAAGAGCTCGACACTGATAGCCAGGCTCCACAGAGCAGACAGATGCCGGGAAGGAGGCAGAGGTACAGAACCATAGGGAAGAGCAGAAAGGACACAGAGGATGTGGCTCAGTGGGAGAGCACTTGCCTACCATGCACGAGGCCCTGACTTCTACCTCAGTGCCACACACACACACACACACACACACACACACACGCACACACACAGATGCAGAGCTAGTGAGAATGGAAAGGCTGGGATGGGATGTGGATACAGGAAGAAACAGACAGGGGGATTAGAAAGAAAAGGGAGAATGACAGGCAGAAAAAGTGATTGGGGTGATACCGACACAGACCAAGAAGCAAGATAAACACCAAGACAGTGGGAAGGAGGCATCCGAAGGAGGGAGGGAAGGGAGCAGCGCACAAGCAGACAGATGGTGCAGGTGGAGAAAGGGAAAGTCTAAGAAAAAGTTTCTGGAGTTGCCAGAGGCGACTTCCTGGGAGGAAAGGCAGCTCTGGAAGCTCTGACTGACCTGTACCTTGCTCTCAGGAAAGGCAGGGTCCCCCCACCCCCTGGGTGAGGGTTGCCTGGACTAGGTGCGGAGCCTCTACCCCAAACTCTCTCTCACCTGGGCTGGAGGAGTCTCCGCCTGTCCGCCAAGCTCCGGCTCCTTTATATCTCACCCCCCCACCCCGCTGCCTAAATTTGGAGTCCTTCCGGGGGGACCCTCCCTTCCACCCCTTGCCCCCCCCTCCTCCTGATCCCTTGGCTCTGGAGGTGACAGGAGGACACCAGAGCCCCCAGGTTTGCCCATGAAAGGTCTGTCGCCCTGGCCCCTCTGGCTGCAGGGCCTTTTTTTAGTCCTTGGGCACATTCCTCCCCTCCAAAGGCCGATGGGTAGATAGTGGGAAGACAGGGCTTTCTCTCACCACCTCCCCCTCCCCGCCATAGTGCTTACCTCGGTTATTTTTAATCTGAAGGGTGAATTGAGCACACTGGGTGAGGGTCACCTTCTCCTCTAAGCCAAAAGCTTGTTGTCTGTCCCCCAACCTCCGGTTCCCCTGCCTGGTTCTCCCCCACTCCACACTAGCTGTCCTCACGCCTCTGCTCCTTGGACTTGGAGTCTCGCAGCACTGGGCATGCACTCTTCAGCTCCATGACTCAGTTCCCCTTGGTCAGGAAAAGAATTTCTGTGCTGTCCTGACTCTACACTAATCCTGAGCCTGGCTTCTACCCAGGTTACGAGGCATGTGCCACACACATGCAGATTTTTACTTACCCAACTTACTTAAGCTTACTGACGCCCCTACTTGCTTTTACCCACACTGATGCACCTATTTGCACACCCGCATTTGCACAAATGGGTTTTTACCCTCCCATTGGCATGCTCCCCTGGTAGTGTGGGTGGGGTACGGCTGTACAGAGGTGTTAATCCCGAGCCTGCGGGAGGAGGGGGGGTGCTGCTCCCTTCTGCCTCACTGGGCTGCCAGAGGATGCAGGTGCTGCTGCGGATGGCTGGGGCTCGGGCAGTCCTGGGGATTTACACCAGTTGGGTCCCAGGCTCTGCATTCTCTGGGGGGAGGGGCTCTGCTGACTTCACTCCCCAGGTAGAACCTCGACATCCTGTGCCAGCCCTTCTGGTGCTCATACTCACATGGCCTTCTTCATGGTGTCCTCATGTGCCCAGGCCCTCACACCACCCCTCTGCACCCCCTAGTGCTGCCTTGTCACAGGCCACAGGTGTTGGGTCCTCAGTAGGCTGTGCCTGTTGTGACTAAGTGGACATTGTGTTCAGGGAACAAAGCCAGGCTCCCCTGCTCTGGCTTTCCCACACACCCTCACACCCAGGAGCACTCTTCAGCTCCCCCTCCAACCCTGTCTACCAGCACCTCTCAATATAGCTCTAGGGTGTGGAGGTGGCTAAGACAGGCAAGGGTCGGTTTTTTGGTGGTGGCACTATCCATTAAAGATGTGGCTTCCCTGAGAGGTCATCAACCTCTAGAACACTTGGCTGCCCCACATAGGGCTGAAGAATGCACATTCTCTCCAGAGAATTGTACCCTGTATTCACCATCTCTAAAGGACCCAGGTCAACCCCACATCCTCACCTCCTGTGGATGTATATGCCAAACCATTACCCCTAGGGCGTACAGGACTCTCATCCCAGCCCTAGGTCATTCAAGGTCCCAGTGCACGAGCTGGGGGTTAGTCCATGATCCAGTGCGTCACTGCGGGTTCCCATTGCCTTGGGGACATGATAAGGGGCTCAGAACACCAGTTCAGGCTGGGTCAGGTCCAGGTGACAAAAACCAGGCTCTGTCCTCAGGGAACCCAATGTACTGAGCAGGCCAAACTTGATAGAGGTGCTGGTGGGGTGAGAGGTGGGCAGGCTTTTCCGACTGGCTCCTATGGGAGGGGGGAGAAGGAAGGGATTAACTTGGTTCTGGGCCACTGTCTGGTCTGGTTTGATGCCCTCTTACTTTACTGGCCCCTCTCTTCTCCCTGACTCTCACTCTTCTCCACCCTGCCTCAGCGGCCTCCCAAGCCCACCCTGCATTCTACTGGAAATCTGGAGCATGCGGCCACAAGGTGAAGACTCTGGCCACAGGTGAGAGGGACTGGGAGGCTGGAACCTTGGCACAGGTCACTCCTTTTCTGCCTGGCTCCCAATGTCTCTATCTGTCCCTGTGTCTGACCTTCCTTACCCTCTATCTGCTTCCCTATCTCAGAGTCAGACCCGGCTGCTGATTCTCCTGGGCTTGTATCTTTGCCCATTGAGCGCCTGACATGAGACTCTACTTTCTTTAAACTGAGTTTTGGGGCTCTCAGCTGGCTCAACTCTACCGATGCATCTTCTCAAGGTTCCTCTGCCTCTCTCTGGCCTCCTGCTCCTTGGGTTTTCTGACTGTTGCATCCGAAGGTGACCCAAGGGTCTTTGTCCAGTGTTAGCTCCTGAGTTTCTCTGTCCAAGTCTCCCCCTCATTTCCTCATCTCTCTGCTCCAACAGCATCATTTTTCCCTGGGGGCTCAGCGTCTGCACCCTGCTGATCCCACAGCAGCTATAGTGCTTGCTTTCCTAGGTGCTGGTTGCTCAGATTCTCCGGGCTTCTCGGCACACCTCCCCCTTCAGTGAGCCCTCTATTCTCTACTGATCTCTTCAATGTTCTCCAACTCTGTTCCTAGGCAGAAGAGCGGTCCTGGGGAGGAAGACGGGGGCGGTATGTGTGTGAGGCCGAAGCTGGAGGGCCCGGCTGATTCCAAGGTCTCCTCATGTCCGGTATCTCCTGTGTCTGTTTCCTCTGCTCATACTGTTGCCATGTCCTCCCCATCTTTTTCTACTACACCGTCTCTCCTGCTCCTTTCCTTCCTTTCCACTTCTGTATTCCTTTTCTTTGCTCTGCCCTTACCTGTATTCTCAATACTGGCTTTGCCTTTTTCCTGGCACAAGGCCCTTGCTCTGGCTGCTTTGCGCAGAGTGCAGAGCCCAGTGAGGGATGGGGAGGAGAGCTGTGCATGGCAGGGGTGAGGGTGCTGAGGGGAGAGTCAGTTCTGGGCTGTCCCAGATTCCCAGAGGGAGCATGAGTCTCGCTGCCTCCCAAGCCCACAGTGCCTTAAGGAGACCAGCTGTAGCAGCAACATCAGAGAGGCTGAACTTGCTCAGGGGGATTCGCCTTCCTCCACCTCCCAGCCTGTCCCTGTTCTTCTCTCTGGAGTCTTGCACGCACTCTACCCTCCCTAATCCTTCCTCTGCCTGTATCCCCTGAGATGGCTTGCCATACATGGGCCAAAGAACTCCATTTTCTAGCAACCACAGAGGAGTGAGGCCTCTTGCATACAAGTTACACAGGGAGAAATGAGAGACAAATGGGGGACTCTGCACCCCAGGCACTGAGCCCTGGAAGGAGAGCCAAAAGGAAGGAAGGACAGTGGGCTAAGGGTGCTTTCCTCTGGCCTGAGTGAGGAGAGGGATGAGGCTGGCCGTGTCTGGAAGGGTGTGTGAATGACAACTGTGATCCTTGTGTTCACGCGAGACTTGTGTGGGGAAGTTTTAGGGGGCCACTACCTCAGGTGGGTCACACCTCTGCAAGCTCTTACACTCCAAAGCTCCTCCCCTGGCCCCAGCGTTGTCAGAGCTGTATTACAGGAGTACAGGTGTTCAGCAGGCTCTCAGTGAATTTAGAGGGTCTCTGTAAGTCCCCTTTTCACCTCTCAGGGTGCCAGGCCACAGAGAGGGCTGGGAAGGGAGGTGTCACTTCTTTGTTGCACTTGGTCAGAGTGAGTGGAGGAGAGTCCCCCCTGCCTAGGTTTACCCTAGGAGGGTCCGTCCAAGCCTCACAGGCTCCTGGGAGTGGCCCCTTAGCCTGGCCTTTGAAGCTGCCACTCTTCCTCTGAATTGTTCACCTCCCCACTCCCAAGGCCCATCCCTGCCCCCGCCCTGGCCTCATGGGTAGTAGGCAGTGAAGAATCAAGGCAGGTCTCAGCTTCAAGGAAAATTGTTTTATTCTGCTTCCTCCCAAGGGGCTGTTATGCAGGTGCCAGGGATAGGGGCTTCATTGGCACCCTCAGGACTGGGCAGATCAAGATGTGGCAAAGTTACTCTTCATTCAAGCCCTTTTGGAAAGAAAAAAAGTCCAAATTAGCTCTGGAGAGGCAGGTGGTACAGGAATGGAGTATGGAAAACAATGGTGAGACCAGGGAACTGGGTGGGTGGAGGCTGCATTCAATGTACATACTGGAAAATATGGGGTGTATATAAATTGGGGTCTTGTAGAGTTGCTTGCTGACTACTCTAGGGCTTGGGTTCACAGAATCACTGAGTGCTTGGGCAGGAAGAAGTTTAAAAATCACAGAGCACTCATTATCTTGGCCTCTGGGTCTTACTGGATCACTTGGAGAATCTATCAAAAGGAGGCACCCCTGGGGTGAGGCTGCTCTGTCAGAAGCCAGGAGAGGAGGTGTGGCTGCTGTGGAGGTGACCAGGGGAGGCACCCACCTTGGTGCCAATGTCGCGGCTCTTGGCCCTCAGCTTGTTGACTTGGGACTCAGCGATGTCTGCCCGCTCCTCCGCCTCATCCAGCTCATGCTGCACCTTTCGGAACTTGGACAGGTTGGTGTTGGCCTGCTCCTCCTGCGGGCAGAGGGAGGAGGAGGTGAGAGGGGGCCTGGCCCCTTAGCCTCAAGCCAGGAGCTGGCTCCCTTGGGCCCTTCCTACAGGCTTTGACCTCGGCAGGGTCACTCACCGCCTCCTCAGCCTGGCGCTTGTAGGCCTTGACCTTCAGCTGCAGCTTGTCTACCAGGTCCTGCAGCCGCAGCAGGTTCTTCCTGTCTTCTTCAGTCTGTGGGATGGTGGGTGGGCAGGAATGAGATGGTACAGTCACGGGGGACAGCACCCGCACTCCAGCTTTAGTTTTCTTTACACTGAAGGTAATGTCTGAAGTATGTCTATTTTCTGATCTTCACTAAACACTTGAATTGGCCTTATAATTTCTTACCTAAAATAGTGAGTATTTTAAATGAAAGAATCTAAGGAACTGATGGGATTCCTGAAATTATGCACAAAATTGCGTGTGTATCCTTCAGGGAGCAGGCCTCTGAGGGTCCTGAGTCCCCATGGAGGATAAAGTCCCTGGCTCTGGAGCCCAGCATGTGCTGGGAGTGACTTTGTTCGTGTGAGCGTGATGGAATTTCCTGGGCTGTGGTAGAGATGACATGGACTTGATCTAGGCTAAGGACAAAATGTGCTTAGAGGAAAGTGACATCCTGGATTGGAATAGAAGCAAATCCTAGCTGAGAGTTTAACTCTAGAAAACAGCATAGAAATCTGGAGTCTTCCCTGCCCTGGGTAACTGAGAAGCGCTGAGATTTTTCTGAATGGCTTTGGTGTTCCTTTGATGTCTTCTTGGTGATCCTGGTTACATGTGTGCTTCCTAGGGTGCTATGATGGGTGAGCCCAACCTGGAGTTCTGGGTGTGTCCCTAGGGGACAGGCTGACATAGAGCACATAGGCCAGGGGGCTAGGAACTGACCTCTGAGCCAGGGGACCCTGCAGTGGGGCTGGCCAGACAAGGAACAGGGAAGACAAGGGCCACACTCCAGCCCTTCCCCCCACAGAAGAGCTGAAAGCAAACACTTCATTTCTTTCAGGTGCTCGTCCCTGTGGCTTTAGGCCACCATACCAGGGCCAGAGCCACAGTTCCACCCGCACCTGGTAGGTGAGCTCCTTTATGCGACGCTCACTCTTCCTCATGCCCTTGACTGATTCCGCGTTGCGCTTCTGCTCAGCCTCCAGCTCGTTCTCCAGCTCCCGCACACGGGCCTCCAGCTTCTGCAGCTGCTTCTTGCCACCCTTGAGGGCGATCTGCTCGGCCTCATCCAGCCGGTGCTGCAGGTCCTTGATGGTCTGCTCCATGTTCTTCTTCATGCGCTCCAGGTGGGCGCTCGTGTCCTGCTCCTTCTTCAGCTCCTCCGCCATCATGGCGGCCTGTGCACGGGAGAGAAGAGAGACACGGTCTGCACAGTTCTGAAACCTTCATTGCCTTGTCCAGGGTGATGCTGCCTGGAGCCAGGGAGTTGGGGGAAGAGGCACTCACGTCTGTGATGGCCTTCTTGGCCTTCTCTTCAGCATTCCTGCACTCCTGCACTGCCTCCTCTACTTCAGTCTGGAGCTGGGACAGGTCTGCATCCATCTTCTTCTTCTGGTTGATGAGGCTGGTGTTCTAGGGGTAGAGAGTGGGCACAGAGGAAAGGGACTGAGTGGCTCCCACCCTCATGCTCTCAGTCTGCCAGCCTGAGCTCCTCCAGAGAGTGCAAGGGGTGCTGCCTAACCTGGGAGTGCAGCAGCTGCACCCGCTCACTGGTCTCGATCAGCTCCTGCTCAGCCAGCTTGCGAGACCTCTCTGTCTGCTCCACCACGGCACGCAGTTCCTCCAGCTCAGCCTGCAGCAGGTTATTGCGCCTCTCCACGATGGCGATGTTTTCCTTCAGGTCATCATTGGCCCGGACTGCGTCATCCAGTTGGATCTGGGTGTCCTGAGGATCAGGAGAATGGGCGTGAGATGGCCACACTGCCTTCACAAGGCTGTTTTGTGGAAAATGGATGTGGATGGGAAGCCCATCGTGGTGCCATAGGATGGGGCTGTTAGAGGTCTCTGCAATGACTTAAGGATGGGGGGACACTACGACCTGATCAGCTGCTGAGTTAGGTCTTTGTAGAGGACATGAAAGCCAGTCCCCTCTCTTAGCGAGGTGACTGTATGCTTCCAGAAGTCTCCATGTACCTTCAGCAAGCTTTGGAGGCTCTTGACTTGCTTTTGGGCCTCTGCAGCCAAGCGGTTAGCATGGCTGAGCTGGATCTCCATCTCATTGAGGTCGCCCTCCATCTTCTTCTTCACCCGCAGCGCCTCATTGCGGCTGCGCGTCTCTGCATCCAGCGAGGTCTGCAGCGAGTCCACCACCCGCAGGTGGTTGCGTTTGGCCTGCTCCATCTCCTCGTCCTTCTCTGCCAGCTTCCGCTCGATCTCTGCCTTAATCTGGTTGAACTCCAGCTGGGCTCGGAGGATCTTGCCCTCCTCGTGCTCCAGGGAGGCCTACGAGGGGGGTGGAGGGAGAGAGGTCTGAGATGGGCAGTTAGTACCCATGATGGGGAGGACAGGAATCTATCCACAAATCAGAGAAACAGAGAAAGTTCTAGAGTGTAAGTGACTGGGTGTTGTAGCACATGCCTGTAATCTCATTACTTGAGGAGGCTTAAACAGGAGGATCACAAGTTCAAGTCATGCCCGGGCCACTTAGGGAGATTGTGTCTCAAAATTATTTTAAAAATGGGGCTGGAGATGTGGTTTGCTCCCCAATACTCACCCACACACAAAATTTAAGTGGCTCAGTCAGAGAAGCAAAAAAAGAAGGAAAACAGAATGTACCAGAAAAATGAAAACAAGCCTAAGGAAAGGTGATTTAGCCCTCACAGAGGTGAGCCAGCCTTGAAGACAAAGAGGGAAATGAAGAGAAAGGTGTTGCCAAGGAAACAGAAGCAGTCAGGCAGAGAGTATAAAAACCACAGAGGCAGGCAGAGGTGGACTGGGGTAAGTGGAAATAGGAACTCAGGAGCTCTTCTAAGATCAAATAGACAAAACCTTGATATGATGAGTCAAGTGACCCCCTGGGCATTCATTCATTTGGGCAGTGCATTTGTTGAGTGCCTGATACGTGCTGGACACTGTCTTAAGCTCTAGGGATGGGCCAGTGAGCAAAGCAGACGAAGGAGAGATGAACATAGGGACGGTACCCTAGAGCTCAGCCTTCCCCACGCCGCCCCCGCCACCCCTGCACAGGCACCTCAGCCTCCTCCAGGGCCGACTGCAGCTCCAGCTTCTCTGCCTCCAGCTGCTTGCGGATCTTCTCCAGCTCATGGATGCTTTTTCCACTAGAGCCCAGCTGCTCAGTCAGGTCTGAGATCTCCTCTGTGTGGGGACCATGGTGACTTAGCAGGGGACTGCTGTGGTCCCAAAGGGGTAGAGGACAAGCCTGTTTGCTCTGGCCTGCCTTGGGGCTCCTGGAAAGTCTCCCATGGGGGCACTGCCCCTGTGGCCCCTCTGAGCCCGTGGGCCAGCTCACCCTGAAGGTTCTTGTTCTCCCGCTTGAAGGTCTCCAGGTGCTCCAGCGACTCCTCATACGCGTTCTTGAGCTTGAATAGCTCCGTGCTCAAGGAGCGCGCCTCTTTCTGGGATGACTCCAGCTCTGACTGCGACTCCTCATACTTCTGCTTCCATTCAGCCAGGATCTGCAGGGGACACAGCTCAGTGTGCAGCCCAGGGGTCCCAGACCCCTCACCTGGACTCAGTCCTTCTCCCCTGGCTGCCAGGAGGACAGTTCTGGCTTCACACTGACACTGTCATACTGTTCCCTTGGTGCCTCTTGCCCTGCACGCTGGCTGCCATCCTGGCCCACTGCCTACCTTATCGAAGTTCCTCTGCTTCTTGTCCAGGGCTGCGGCGGCAGCGTTGGAGCGCTCCACGTCCACCATCAGGTCCTCAATCTCGTTCTGCAGCCGGTGCTTGGTCTTTTCCAGCGATGAGCACTTGGCATTGACAGCCTCCACGGCCTCCTCGGCATCCTGTAGTCGCTGGGCCAGCTTCTTCCTGCCAGAGGGAGGGCGGAAGAAGACAAGGAGGATGGAGAGTATAGGTTTGGAAAAGAGGAAATGACACAAGTCTTCTAGAAGACAACTCTTGGAAACTCAGAAGCATTCTGAAAAGCCTAAGGATGGGCTCCTAGGTGAGGCAGAGGATGTTGGTGGCAGAGCAGAAGACCCATGAGCCCTGGGAGGGTGATGCAGTGTCTCTCTGCCCCAGGCCAGCCTCTCTGCTCCAATGTTCAGGAGACATGGGCTCCTGCAGTCTATTTGCCACCCCACCTGCCTCAGCACCCTGCCCTAGGTGGGAGCACTCAGCCCTCAGACAAACCTTTTGTTCGTCTTATATTTGGATGAGAAACATAATTCGAGCAAAAAGCTTTCCTGAGAGGAGCAGGAGGTAGGGCTGGGGCATCTCCTTGCGTGAGATCTACTGAGGAGTCCTGTGCACAAAGATGCCTCAGTCAGAGGTGGCTGCCCAGCACTCACTTGGCCTCCTCTAGCTCTTCAGTGCGCTGGATGGCGTCCGTCTCATACTTGGTCCTCCACTGGGCCACCTCTGAGTTGGCCTTGGACAGCACACGCTGCAGCTCGGCCTTGGCCTCCGTCTCCTCCTCATACTGCTCCCGCAGCAGGTCACAGTCATGTCGGGCCGACTGCAGTGCGTGGGCCAGGGCGTTCTTGGCCTGGAGAGAGGTGGCCACCAGGAAGTGGGTCAGCTTTGTCCAGCAGGTGGCTCTGCCCTTGTCCATCTCACCCCAACCTCACTACCTAAGTCCAAGTCCTCAGTGGACCTGAGTTGATTTAGAGCAACAGTGACCGAGAAGGCTGATGCACCACTGCCCACTGCCCTGTGCTTGCTTCTTTTTGTGGCAGCAGCATCAGCACTGCCACTGGGGACTCAGGAGAGGCCAGGAAGTTTGCTGCCTAAGACCACTAAGCTGTCAAGGCAGGTTAGTAACGACCCCTGGTGTTTTCTGAAACTCATGTGCTTTCCCCTCTTTCATGGACTCAGCAGAGTTTCTTTCTCCAGTTTTCAGGTCACTGCTAATCTCTCCCTGGGCCCCTTCCGGCAGTTTCTCTGTCACTCTCTGTGCCTAGTCTAGTCATAACCTGTCATTTTCTCACCACCTACACACCCCCTACCTTGCCTCCCACCCAGGGATGGCAGCTTTGAATTTTGCCCTGAAGAATAGATTTAAGGGGAATAAATTTAGGGAGCATGTGGCAGGGTTTGGGCTATTATTTCTGTTTGGGATTCTCAGAGAATAATGGATAGACAGCAAGCCTCAGTTTGAGGAGAGCAAGCAATGCAGATGCAAGGCCATCTGATGTGTTCCTTGCTTGGGCCCCATGGCCTGAGTTCAGGCCTCACCTTAACCTCCTCCTCCAGCTGCCTTTTAAGGTCCTCCAGCTGCTGGGTGTAGGTGAGCTTGCCTCGGGTAAGCTGTGAGATCAGTGCTTCCTTCTCATCCAGCTGCCTAGACAGCTCACCTGGGGAGGCACCAAAGGAGGCTCAACTCTTGAAGGTCAGCCCCTCTTTTGATCCCCCAGCCTCTCATTATGCCCCAGGCCCTGTGTGTGAATGCGAGGGGTATGTGTGCCAATGGCTGAGGTTGCTCAGAAGGCCAGGGAGCCTGGGGTGGGATCCATGGGGCCCAGCTTCAGGCTCACCATTCTCCGTTTGCAGTTTGGCCCGTTGGCTGGTGAGGTCATTGACAGAACGCTGGGTCTCCTCAGCCTTGCTGCGGTGCTCATTCATCTGGTCTTCCAGGGTCCTGCACATCTTCTCCAGGTTGGCCTGGAGAAGAAGTAGCCATATAATGGATACAAGAGTTGTGTCAGGGTGCAATTAAAGGAGAAAGTTAAGGGGAAAGTGTGGAAGCGAAGAGAGAAAGGGAAGTGGGACAATAACCATCAGGGAAGAAATAGGAAAAGACAGGAAGCAGAGGTAAGAGGGGAGGAGAGGCCGAGAGGGCCCACCTTGGCCTTGATGATCTGCTCCATGTTGGAGGTGACATCATCCAGCTCCAGCTTGAACTCGCTCTTCTCCTTCTCCAGCTTCTGCTTGACCCGCTGCAAGTTGTCGATCTGCTCGCTCAGCTCGGCCACGCTGTCCGCGTGCTTCTTGCGCAGCGCCGCCGCCGTGGCCTCGTGCTGCAGCGTGGCCTCCTCCAGGTCGCGCCGCATCTTCTGGAACTCGGCCTCGCGCTTCTTGTTCATCTCGATCTGCACGGAAGTGGCCCCGCCGGCCTCCTCCAGCCTCTCGCTGATCTCCTCCAGCTCTCGGGACAGGTCTGAGCGCAGCTTCTCGACCTTGGCGCGGGCAGTGCGCTCAGCCTCCAGCTCCTCTTCCAGCTCCTCGATGCGGGCCTAGGCAGGGACACAGGGGCTCAGACTCGTGCTGGATCCCCCCATGGAAGCCCTCTTTTTTCTTAGGAATCTAAAGGACTCCTGGCCTGTGGGGAGCAGCTAGTGAAACTTGATGATATGGGCCTAAAAGGATTTGGGGAAGATGCTTAGAGCAGCTGCCTTAGCCTTCCTTTAGGCCAGAACATTATATCTTCTCCTTAGTAGAAGAAAGCAGTGGAAGCGTGCTCTTGAAACAGGGTAAAGAGACTTGTCTTTTAGAGATATTCTAAGCAGTTTAATAGTGAAAATGTAATTGTTCAGAGCGAGAAAGTTGTACTTCTCTGAAAACTACAGACCTGCTTCAATGTCTGCTCTAGCAGCAAAAATGGAAAAACTGACCACTGTGACTGTAGGGACACTGAAAGTTACCAAGTCATAAGGAAAGGCATGGAGATCCAGATATCTAGAGTGGCTTCCCCGTGGTCACTCAGCTAAAACAGAGCTGAGACAGGAAACCAGAGTTTCAGTCCCCCAGATCCTTCTCAAGATTTCTTCTTATGTTTTCTTTGAATCATGCATAACCCCTTAGGGTGCTCCCATGGGGACACTGTGACAGCTTTGTGTCTACCTTAACAGTCACAGTGAACTCCTATAATGCTGGCGATAGGCTACCTTGGAGGGGGGTCAGGGATGCTGAGAACCAGCCAGAGGACTGAAGTAGCCAACCTGGTCTCCCCAGACCTTACCTGGAGCTCTTTGAGCTTCTTCTGCAGCTGGCTGCCCAGGGCCTGCTCATCCTCAATCCTGGCATTGAGCGCATTCAGCTCGAAGTCCTTCCTGTAAGGAAGAAGGGGAAGTGAGGTAGGGGAGCATGGTAGGGCTCCTGGTCCATCCATGAGCGGTTGGACATGGTAATAAAACAAGTAAAGAGCAGGATTTAATTAGAAAAAGCTTCCAGGGGTGATGTAAGACAGCAAAAGGTGTAACACCTGTTGCAGGACTGAAGTCCAACAGGAATGGGATCACTCATTCATTCATTCATTCATTCATTCAAAAACTCTGTGCCTAGGGAAGAGTGAAGAGCCCTATGCAAACCTAAGCAGAAACACTATTTGGTCCTCAGGTATCAAGGTATGTTCTGCAGAGCTAGAGGGTAGCTCAGGGGTAGAGCACTTGTCTAGCAAGTGTGGAGCCCTGGGTTTGATCCACAGCACCATGCACCCATCAAAAATGTTGCTTCTTCTGGATTTGTATATGTTGGAAGGACTTCTGTTAGAATTGGGACCACAGATTACTAAAAAAAAAGAAATGATCTGATTTCTCTGACCTTGAGCATGTAGACAGATCTGTTTCTTCACTGTCCTCTAGACTCTCCACAAAACACCAAAAGGGACTTTCCTGAGAGGCTTTAGAGTTGTGTCACAGGGACCCAGCTGTTATTTTCATCCCAAGTACCCACAATGAAGAAGGAGCTTGAGGAACCCACATTAGGGATTTTTTGCCAGGAAGGGTTGTCAGGCCCTGCTGTTTGTTCTGGGGAGGAAAACTGTTCTTGGAGCCTTTGCCCACTGGCTAACCACCACCTTGTAGAGATTGCATGAGGTCACTGCCTCTCAGGATAGTGTCAGCTTGTACTGTTATGGGCTGAGCAGACTACTGGCTGCAGGCTGGGGAGGAGGAAAGGAGGCAGGAACACAGTACTTTTTTAGTCGTTCATCCAGCTGCTGCTTGTCATTCTCCAGGTCCATGATGCTCTCCTGGGTCAGCTTCAGGTCACCCTCCAGCTTGCGCTTTGCCCGCTCCAGGTCCATGCGCACCTTCTTCTCCTGCTCCAGGGATCCCTCCAGCTGATGGAGAGAAGGCCCAGCCAGGGCCCATGAGGTCAAGCATCCTGATGTAGTGATGCTGTGGTTTACTCTGTGCTTGGGGAATCGTACGATTCACTTGGGGAACCTTTCCCAAGATGGGCCAAATGTTTCAGGGGACTGTGAGAGTACCAAGGAAATAGGGCTGCTGGATAAATACAGTACTTTGTGAGTGAATGAATTATTGTGAGATAAAACCCCAAATATATGTTCATTTAATTCAACATTATGTAAGTACCTACCGGCACCTGCTAGGCACTGCAAAATTGAATTGAATCAATCCAAGTTTTCTTCTAAAGGGCCATCCCAGTCTTGTGACTGAAATAGTTACTTAAATCACTGATACTGAGTGGTAAGTGGTTCTGTGGAGACATGTGCCTCTCAGGGAACGTTTGAACACTCAGGACAAGATTCTGCTGAAAATATTAGAAATTCAAAGATCCTCTGTGAGGAGCCTAGAAAAACTCCCAGAGAAAAATATCTTGTTCTTCTGAGTACATCTTCTAATGCTTGTGGCCAAAGGCAGAGATATTTGAAATTAAATGGAAATTATAGAAGAAATTCCATCTTCATTGTTGATCTTACGAATGAAATCAGATACCTAATTCAGATTTGAAATTCTTTCCTTTTCTATTCCCCAGTTTTCTTTTAAAAACAGATCTGAGTGGACACTGTCAACTTCCCACTCCTTAAGTGCATGTGCACACCCACGTATCATACAGAGAGACAGAGACAGAGAGAGAGAGGCACACACCTCAGAGCACAGAGGGACATGGTATGTCTAGAAGTCAGTGCTCAGTCTACTTACATCATCCACCTGCTGCTCCAGCTTGACCTTAGCCTTGGTCAGGGTGTTGACCTTGTCCTCCTCAGCCTGAAGGTCATCCAGGGCCTGCTGGTGGGCTTCTTGCAGAGCTTTCTTCTCCTTGGTCAGCTTGACAATGATCTCATCCAGTCCAGCCATCTCCTCTGTCAGGTTCTTCACCTGCCAACCAAAGTTCCCACTCCTTAAGAAAGGAGGTCCCCTTAGGCCATAGCTGGGGACATGTGTGGGGACCTCAATGCCAAGGACCGAGATCCTCTCTGGACTGGAAATCTGAGGAGATCTGGGCCGGAGCCAGAGGGAGCAGCCCTTACCTTGTTCTCTGTTGCATGCTTCTCCTTCTCCACCTTGGCCAGTGTCAGCTCCAGGTCATCGATGTCCCTTTTGAGCTCTGAGCACTCATCTTCCAGCTTTCGCTTCTTGGCAGTGAGCTCGGCATTCATCTCCTCCTCATCCTCCAGCCTCTCATTCATCTCCTTCACCTTGGCCTCCAGCTGGATCTTGTTCTTGATCAGCTGATCGCAGCGCTCCTCTGCATCCGCCAGGTTGTCTTGTTCCTGAGGGTAAAGTGCAAGGAGAGGCTGTCCAGTGGGAAGGATCCCTGTCCTTGCAGGCAGGGGAAGAAAGAGGGACATCTCTCAAGCAGGAGGGGAGCTCTGTGGTTCTCAGTTGAGAAGAACCTCAGAAGGACGGAGAAATGAAGAGTTTTAGGCAGCATGACGAGAGTATTGAGGAGAGGAGCAGAGAAGAAAGTGACTGGAGGACTTTATTGGGCTCCTTTTCTCTACTTTACACCACTAAAGGGGAAAATTGTATTTGCTGATGCAAAATGCTTCATGTATTTACAAACTAGTAAGATGGTCCATTTTATTCTTGTCTAGAGATGGAAGAATTGAAACTCAAAGATGATGTGTGATTTTCCCAAGATCTTAAGATTATTAAGCAGGTTTAATGCAAGTATAAAGCCTGTACATTTAAATGTTAGCTCTTTTTACTTTCCTTCCTCCTAAGGGAACATTTTGGAAGTGTGATCCCAGGACCCTTTTGCTTTTGAGAGGGCCAGCAGGTGAGCTCTTGGGTGGGGAGATACAGGTTGCAGGAAAAACAGGGTGGACGAAAGGGGCCAACAATGGCTCTGGAGCCTCACCGTCTGCACTTGGAGCTGCAGGTCATTCTTCTCCTGCAGCAGCGACACCATCTTCTCCTCCAGCTCCTTGCGGCGAGCCTCGGACTTCTCCAGTGCCTCTTTGATGCGTGCAAACTCCTCCTTCATGGTGGCCATCTCCTTCTCCGTCTCTGCGCTCTTCAGCAGCGGCTTGATCTTGAAAAAGAGCTTCATCCATGGCCAATTCTTGACACTCATGAAGGACCGGATGTTCCACTGGATTATCAGCAGGGAATCTCTGCACAGGCCCACGGCAGGGGTGGTGAGTGAGCCCTCCTGCCTCCTTCCCAGTTGAGGTCCTGGCTCCTCTGTAATGCCCCCTTTTCTTTACTCATTCCACCCTCTCAAGGCCCAAACTGTGTTCTCCCAAGCCCCTCTCCCAGGTGTGTTTATTTCAAGACTCAGTAATGTCTTTCTTCCTATATCTGCCTGTATCTCAGAGAGGCCGGGAAACCTTTTTTTGAGATCTCGCACCTGCGTTCCAGTAGCTTCTTGTACTCCATTCTGGAAAGCACACCCCGCGACTGCGCCTGGATGCGTGTGATGATGCGGCTCAGCCTCTCATCTCGCATCTCTTCCAACAGCCCCAGCAGCCCGGCCTTAAAGAACACCTGCAGAGAAAGTGTATGTTGAGCTCAACCAGGAAGAGGAATGAGAGGAAGAAGGTGATGAGGATTATCTTAGGACAGGCAGTGGTTTGGGGAGAATTGAGGGCATGAAGGGGGTCAATGGCAGTTGGAGTGTAGATGGGGTGTTATTACTGGACAGCGAAGGATAGTGTAGGGTTCAGGGATATCCCTGGGATGCCTGGTGAAAGGAGTCAAAAGGCAAGAAGTCAAAGGACAAGACATAATTTGTCTCCTGCATTTCCTCACCTTGGTGTGGCCGAACTTGTACTGGTTGTGGTCAATGTCCAGGGAGCCTAGCAGCTTCTCTGCCCCTTTCCTGCTGTCAATGAACTGTCCCTCAGGAATGGCCGCCGGGTTCAGGATACGATACCTGGGAGGAAGTGCCCAGAGTCAACCCAGTTCTGCCAGGATCTGCTCTGCAGACTCCCACTCCCACATGGCAGCCCAAGCTCCCTGTGCTCCCTGAGGTCCGCAGCCCCCTGTGCCCACCTCTGCCGGAAGTCCCCGTAGAGGATGCGGTTGGGGAAGCCCTTCCTGCAGATGCGGATGCCCTCCAGCACACCATTGCAGCGCAGCTGGTGCATGACCAAGGGATTGTCTATCACCCCTGTGGCAAGAGGGGAAAGGGAGAGGTTTGTGAGGAGAGTTTTGCACTAAATCGAAAGTCCTGGGTTCTGATCCTAATTATGAGCCTTATCAGCCTATAACTTTAGCAAATCACTTAATAATTCTTTATTTGTTATTCTACATCTACATTTTTAAGTGCAACCAAAGGACATTAACATTTCTTATTTTTGTCTTACTTTGTTTTGTTTCATTTGAGACAGAAACTCACTATGTGGCTCAGGCTGGCTTTGAACTTACTATGTTGCCCAGGCTGGGCTCAAACTGTCAGAGATCCTTCTGCTTCAGCCTCCTTGTGCTAGGATTACAAACATGCACCATTATGCCCAGTTAACATTTCTTATTTTCCATGGCTTACACTTTTTACCATAGATCGTAGCCAGAACAGATATATTCCATTTTCTAGAGAAGGCCAAAAGCGTTGATTGACTTGCCTAAGATCACTGAACTGATCAAGATCAAAGCCAGGCCTTGAGGTCCCTGAGCTTCTGTGTCTTCATTGAGTAAAAGTGGAAAGATAACCCTATGTTTTTCATGGTGGGGGTTATAAGTCAGTGATGAGCCAATGCCCACCAAAGTGCTTTACAATTAACACTGAATCGTACAATCCAAGTGTAAGGTGGCTCTGGGTTAGGAAGTCTGGGGAATGTGGTTTGGAAACCACTGTGGTAGTAGATGAGATGACTTAGGATGCCTTGGCGCTTGGGCAGTGCATGCCCATTGGTGGGCTGGCCTGGGTCTGTGGGCTCACCTGGGGACTTGGTCTCATTAGGGATAATGCAGCGCACAAAGTGGGGGTGGGTAGAGCGTAAGTTGGTCATTAACTTGTTCAGATTTTCCTGTGACAGAAAAAGCAAGAGGAAAATGTAAAGGATGTGAGGAGACAGAAAGAAAGACGAGAAACAAAGGGAAAGAGAGATGGTGAGAATAGAAGGATTGAAGAAATGAAAGCTTGCCAGAGGAAAGAGAATGGAAGCCAGGCAAGAAATGAGAAGGGATGTGAGCTGGGAAGCGAGTGAGTTCAGTGGGCAGGAGGTGATGTGAAGAGAACACAGGGAGTGGAAAGGGTGGGGAGCAGACAGGAGGCTGGGAGGGGAGGAGTTGAGGATGAATAGGGAGGGAAGTGCTGGAGCTAGGGAGTGGCTGGGGGACCCAAGCAGATGGGGGCCATGCTGGCCCAGAGCCATGGACTCACCCTGTGCAAAGCTGACACAGTCTGGAAGGATGAGCCTTTCTTGGCCTTGCCTTTGCCCTTCTCGACAGCTGTGGGAGGGATCATCAAAATGAGCATCAATGGGTGTGTGGAGAGGCGAGGGCACAAGGGAAAGAATCACAGCCTCTCCTCACATCTCACGGATGAGTCTTCAATGTGGCTACCCTTGCGTGTCTATGCCGTCCCACCCCACTAAGTCTGTAAACCTCAGGGCACATCCTGACAGGAAGGAGTACGGTGCAGCAATGACCTGCCTCACAAGCATAGCAGAAACCAGCTCCCCTGGGCTCTGGACCTTACTTACGTGCATCGGCCCCAGCATAGTTGGCAAAGAGATTGCTGAGAAGCTTGAGGGAGGACTTCTGGTACAGGGCCACCACAGTCTCATTGAGTGGGTCCTTGTTCTTCTGTAGCCAGCCTATGATGTTATAGTCCACAGTGCCAGCATAGTGGATCAGGGAGAAGTGGGCTTCTGGCTTCCCCTTGATGTTGCGTGGCTTCTGGAAGTTGCTGGACTTGCCCAGGTGGTTGTCAAACAGCTTGGCCTTGAAGGTCATGTCGGTGGCCTTGGGGAACATGCACTCCTCCTCCAGGATGGACATGATGCCCATGGGCTGAGGGGAAGGAGAGAGTGTCACCCAAGTGTGTGTCACACAGTTGGAGGTGGAGTCTGCTCTTCAGTCCCTGTGAGCTTGTGGGGATGTTCTTGGGGTGTTAATGTACTCGGCTCAGCATGGAGGACACTCATCTACTGACTGGCACCTGTTCAAGGCTTTGCCAAGTGGGAAACCTGGGCCGTGACAGAGGGACCTTTGTGAAAGTGTAGGCCTGGGGCTGCTATTGGTGCTTCACTCACCACTGTTACCCAGGTGCCTGACACTTGCTGGTCTTTGGGTGTGTAAACTGGGGCCAGCAACCTGCTGCGGGGGAGGCCATCCTGCAGGTGCCTGCCCTCCACATGTCTGCTCTCAAGGGCCTGGGTTCTAGACCAAGAAAGTGCTCTAGGAACTGGAGCTTAGGATTCTACAGCCTCGCTTCTATTCATCAGACCACACCCCCAGCGGGATGAGGCTGCTCGGTCTGGGGTGCAGAGGAGACACGGAAGGGTGGTGGGCAGCACCTTCTCAATGAGGTCAATGCAGGCCTGCAGGTCCATGCCAAAGTCAATGAACTCCCACTCGATGCCCTCCTTCTTGTACTCCTCCTGCTCCAGCACGAACATGTGGTGGTTGAAGAACTGCTGCAGCTTCTCATTGGTGAAGTTGATGCAGAGCTGCTCAAAACTGTTGAACTGCAGAGGGGTGAGGGTGGCAGCAGTGAGGCGGGAGTGTGTGTGAGGGGCCTCTGGGGTCAGCCCAGCACGTGTCCTGCCTGAGCCCAGCAGGGGGTGGCTTTCCCCTCCAGGTGTGGTTAGGGAAGTGGGGATGGCAGGTGGGTTCCCCTGAGGACAGGGATGATGACTGTGTGGCACTGCCTGATTCTCACTGGCTTCCCAGCCTGGCCCACAGCTGGCCCTGCACAGTGACTGCGATTGTGTGAGTGAGTGCGTGATCACCCCTACTCCCAGGGCTCTGGACTCACATCGAAGATCTCGAAACCAGCGATATCAAGGACCCCTATGAAGTACTGTCGTGGCTGCTTGGTCTCCAGGGTGGCATTGATGCGTCCCACCATCCAGTTGAACATCTTCTCGTACACTGCCTTGGCCAGTGCTCCAGTGGCATATGCCACCTACATGGTGGGAAAGAGACCCAACTGAGCAGGATTATTGGAAAGAATTGAATCCTCCCACCTCTCCATGCCAGAATCCCTACTCATCCATTTTTCTTCTGAAGATGACCCACCTGTTGGACATTTTGCCCCTTGGTGACATACTCGTTGCCCACCTTCACCCGAGGGTGGCACAGCCCCTTGAGCAGGTCAGCAGAGTTCAGCCCCATGAGGTAGGCTGATTTGTCAGCCTCTGGAAGGAAAGACCAGGTAGCAAGGTTGGTGAAAGAACGTACAGATGTGGCCTTCAGGGACTGAACATCTGTTCCCCAGCTCCTCTGCCTCCCACCTTCAGTGCCATCTGGCTCTGCCTGCTCCTCCCGCTGCTTCTGTTTGAACTTCATGTTTCCAAAGTGCATGATGGCGCCAGTCAGCTTGTACATGGAATTTTTCTCCTCTGGAGTGAAGCCCAGCACATCAAAGGCATTCTGTAGGCACACCCCATTTCCAAGAAGCCCAGAAAAAAGTACGATCAGTTATCATAGCCAAGTTGGAGAGAGAATTTGTCTCCTTAGTCGCTGTCAGTTTTGAGACTACCATACGCAATGGGGAGCTCCAGGTTAAAGATGGAAGATATAAGGGCAGATGGCTGTCATAGGCCTGTGCCTGCTACTGGTCACAGGTGTCCTGTGGGGCTAATCTGGGCTACCCACTTATGTTCCCCGTCTCTATACTGGCTTCCCTGCTTGGTCTTCCATACTTGTATGGAAGTACAGAACTTCCATATTTGTCTGTCCTTTACCCAACAGCCTGTCCCTAGTGACTTTCCCTCCCCCTTATCCTTAGGTGATCCTTTATTTCTCGCCTCATTTGCCTGTCTGTCCCACGGCTTTCTGCCCTCTCTGGTTTGACTGAATATCAAATACTTGACAGTCTTGTCTTATCTCACCCGTATCCTAGCACACCCTGGTCACAGTGCACGTTCTGGCTTCCCAAGAGGGCTGTGCTGCTTTGAACAGGAAATAGCCAGCGTCTTAGTTCTGCCCTGTGTGCTACCATTGCTTATCCTCCACCCCCTGGCAGGATCCTCACACACTTACATCAGTGGCCATGAGCTCTTCAGAGTCATCAATTGAGGCCACAGTAGTCTCTCCTTGGGAGATGAATGCATAGTCATAGGGGTTGTTGGTGATCAGCAGCATGTCTAATGGGAGAAAATATGCTCAGATATGTTACAAGCCTCTAGTTCTCATGGGAGTTGCTGGCCACAACACATGGCCCAGAGAAAAAGCACAGGACAGGGCTTGACTCGGCTCCACATTCCACAGAAATGAATCCAGCAGTGCCATAAAACCCAGGACATACCAACAGAATCCAGCTACAAGCAGAGGGGACCAGGTTGCCATGGAGATAGCTAGTCTCAGTTGGTGGCTCTGACTCACCCAGCAACTCAGGCTTTTTGTTAGACAAGATTTGGTAGAAAATGTGATAATCTCTCTCTGCTTTCAGCTGGAAAATAACTCTGGATTTTTCCAGAAGATCTGTGAACAGGCAGATAGAAGAAGAAAGAAAAAACGGTTAGGATTACGTTCAAGGAATTACAGGAAAATTAATGATAAACGTAGAAGCAAAAAGCAGAAGGAGAAACTGGTACAAACAAATAGAGCTCATACATAGAGAACGACAAAGACCTGGAAGGAGAGAAATGATCTCAGAAAAATTCCAGAGAAACACACACACACAAAATCCCAAGAAACAGAAAAATATACAGACCTAAAGACTGAGACAGGAAGAAAAGAAAAACAGAGGCTGGGAGGGGGTGTGTGAGAGAGGTTGAAGCCAGACCATCCAGACAAGGGTGAGCTCAGACTGAGCCCTAGCAGATTCATGGCACTCACAAGTCTCTATGTCTGCAGATGCCAACTTTCCAGTAGCCCCGAAGTGGATTCGAATAAATTTCCCCTGAAAAGATGGAAAAAGATGATGATGAATTGGGGAAAGGCTCACATTAAAGGCCAAAATCCCAAACCCAAGCTCAGGGACTACTCACAAAGCGGGAGGAGTTGTCATTCCTGACGGTCTTGGCGTTGCCGAAGGCCTCCAGAGCAGGGTTGGCCTGGATAATCTGGTCCTCCAGGGTGCCCTGCAGAGGTCAAGAGGAAAGTCAGCGTGAGAAGGCTTCTCCCTACCTTTCTGCACTGCAGGCCCTTGGAAGACAACAGGCCTACCTTTCCTGGAGTCTGCTCCTTCTTGCTACGGTCCCCAATGGCCGCAATAACAGCAAAGTACTGGATGACACGCTTGGTGTTGACTGTCTTCCCAGCACCAGATTCTCCGCTGTTGGGACAGTCAGGGTCTCATGAGGTAGAGAAACACTACTGAGGACAGCGAAAGAATGCCTGTTCCACTCAGATAGGACCCCTAAGCAGGAAGCTGCCAGACAGTGTGCACTGAAAGCACACAGCCGTCTTTGGACACATGTAGAGTCGGGGCAGTGACTAGGAAGAACACTACAAAAAGGTGCTGGGTTTGCACAGGCTGAGCCGTGCTTCACTGAGGACAGTCAATCAGAGGACAACAGTCTGGGCTATCTTGGAAAAGAATGGGTGGGACTGAAAGAATAAGAAAGGTTCCAAAGGGAAGGGTGAAAGAACGTGGAGAGATGAAAAGGACATGGTGGTGACAGGCTTATGGATGAGGAAGTGATTATTTGAAGGACAGTGGGAGGAGAAGATGAGAGAGGAAAGGAAACACAGGGGTAGGAAGCAGAGAGGAAGAGAGGAGAGCAAAGAACAGTCAGGGCAGAGTTCAAAGGAGAAGGAGGAGGGACAGATGGTAGCCTATACCAAGGCTGGGGTCAGGGATTCTCACAGGAACGGGGCAGGCGCTACACTCACGTGATGAGGATGGACTGGTTCTCGCGATCTGGAAGAGAGGAGAGGCAACGGGGTCAGCGCTGAGGGCCCAGGCCTGTGTGGGGCTGGGGGGCACAGGCTGGGTGCCAGGCTCACCCGTCAGCATGTACTGATAGGCGTTGTCGGAGATGGAGAAGATGTGGGGTGGGGCCTCGCTCCTCTTCTTGCCCCGGTAGGCGGCCACCACCTCAGCGTTGTACACTGGCAGCCACTTGTAGGGGTTGACAGTGACGCAGAAGAGGCCTGAGTAGGTCTGGGCATAGAAAAAGGGAAGTGGGCTGCTGCTGAAGAAGGGGGAAGGGTGGCAATTTTCAGGGTCTCAGAAAAATGCCACAGGAGGAAAAGGGAAAGGGAAACCTGTGCGTGTGGTCGATCTGGGCCATGCCAGTTGCCAGGGTTTTAGAAATGAGCCAAGGGTGTAGGGACAGGGACAGAGTGCATGCTCCCTGCATACAAAGAGCAGCCGTCTTGGCTCCAGGAATAAAAACCCGGGGCCAGGCCGCTTGCAGCAGGATGCAGCCGTCACTCACATAGATCATCCAGGATGCGTAGCGCTCCTTGAGGTTGTACAGCACTGCGGGCTCGTGCAGGAAGGTCAGCATGGCCATGTCCTCAATCTTGTCGAACTTGGGTGGGTTCTGCTGCATGATCTGGTCCTCCCTCACCGTCACAGTCTGCAACAGCCCCACAGTCCTTGTGTCAGCCTGTGCTTTTCCTTCTCCCTCACAGGGTCAGGAGCAGAGTAAGGACCAGGACAATGGCGTTTGGCAAAGATGGAACCAAGCTCCCACAGGAAACACTGATTAATACGGGACTGAAAAAGGCTCCTCAGAGCGAAGGTTTAGATTTCTCCCCAAAGGAGCCCCACTCTGTCCTCAGCGTGCATTCGGGGGATCCTGCATGCACCCTTTCTATCCACCCCAGGAAGCCCTCACCTCAGCCCTGCTACCCACCTTGCCATGCTCAGTCTCGGCAGTGACTTTGCCACCTTCTCGAGACACGATCTTAGCCTTGACAAATTCCTCTTTGTCATCAGGCACGAAGACATCCTTCTTGAGGTCGAAAGGCCTGGTTTGGGCTTCCAGCCGCTCTTTCTCTGACTTGCGCAGGTAGGGGGCAGCAGCCCCAAAGGCGGCCATCTCCGAATCCCCCATGGCTGGGCCTAGAGTGAGCCAGAGAAGCTGATTGCCCACCCATCACTCACGTCCCCTTCGTTTCTCTGGGTTCTCCCCTTTGATGGGACCCCCAATACCTAGCACCATGCTCCAAAGGAGTCACCAGCAAGTCCATTTCTCTCAACATTTACCCCTTAACCAGAGAGCAGCCTAGCAAACCCACCAGGCTATAAGAGGTGCCAACTTTTGCTTAGGCTTGGAACACTCTTAGGGGGCAGAAGAGTATCTGACACTTCTCCCAGGAGGAAGAATCTGACTGTGTAAACCTGAGCCCCTCACCTGTCTTTCCCCCTCTCAATAGTTAGAGGTAACATGCTCTAAAGCCAAGATATTATTCCCACAGCAGGGTAGAAATCAGAGATCCATAACTTGGTTTTGGGCCTTTGTGCCTAATATTCCCAGATTCTGCCACACTGTCTTCACCTTTTCTTACCTTGGTTTCTCAAATGTGTCTAGAGATGAGGAAAGGGCACCTAGAAACAAGGAGGAGGTTGGGTCAGTGCAGGCTCTGGCCCAGCCTTGCTAGTGCAGCCTGCCTGCTTGTCCCTGGCTCTGTCCTTCAGCACCCACCTTCCCCAGATCGGAAAGCATGAGGAGTGCAGCAGACAGCTTCTTTGGTCCCATCCTCCGTCTTCCTTCCTGAATGCTATTCTTTTCCTCTCAAGGGTTGGTTTAACAGTTCCCTGGCATTAACTGCACTCTGAGTTCTAATGCTCTCCACTTTTGAGAGACTGGGTCTCTCTTGTCTGTGCCCACTTGATGAGCCTTTCTTTGGGCCATCTACAAAACAACAGTTGATTGTCCACTTGTTTGGTGCTTTCCAGTCAAATGCACACTTCCAGGCACATTGTCTTACTCCATCCTCACATCATTGGACAGATGAGGGAATTAAGGTTAAGTGGCTTGCTTGTCCAAGGGCATAAACCAATAAGTAGTACAGCCAAGACTCACGGAACCTAAATTCTGTGAGTTCATTGCCAGTCCTTTTCCTTCCTGTCCCCATTTTGTCAGACGTTTGGACACTGTCAGAGGGGAGACACTATGAGAATCTCTGCACAGATACCTGTCATACATCTACGTGCTTGCATACACCCTCTGATGAATACACATACCCGCTGCTCATAGACACATCTCAACCAGAGACAAGCTTCCCCCAGTGCGCTACATACATCCCAACAATAGATCTGCATGGCATAAGTAGGCTCTCATGACTCAATTATTCTCCAGTGTTCAGATATCTGGGAAACCCACAATCACTTGCTTGTGAGCTCCTCCTGCAGAGGATGCAAACACCTTACCAAGCTCGACCCCTGGGTGCTCAGACAAGCACTTCCACGTGCGTGGATGTGGGCAGCTCTATATTCCACCTCTCAGAACCCGCTTGGAAGCCTATGCACTTGTCCTTAGCTTGATGATTAACATGCCCCTCCCACATATCTGTATCTTAGGTAGTGAAACACATACCCTCTCTTACATTCAAACTGTGTGTGCTTACACACACATGCGCACATGCACACATGCATGTAAGCACGTGCACATACACACACACATCTCTAATAGACAAATATCTTCTTCCAGGAACACATGAGCTCCCACACTTCCATGTTACAAACATGCATGTTTAGATCTATACAGCAATGTTCAGGGACCAGACCTGATACTCTCATGAAACTCTGCAAAAAGCTCATTGTTCTAGAGGAACTGCTTCCTAGTCCTGGAGTCCCCTTAGCCCAGGGAAAGCCTCTGGCTCCCATTCCTACCTGAGAGCAGCAAAGAAAGACAAGAACAGGAGAGAGCTGAGAGCCAGACTTGGCCTCAAGGGCTGTATATATGGGGCAGCGGGGTGCCCCCACCCCCACCTGCACCCAGTCCCTAGCCGGATTTAGAAAGGACTGTTGTCACTAAAAGCATTCCCCCAGATCTCCCCCTCCAAACACTGCTACCCCTCCCCCTTCAGCTAGGAAACAATTGGAAGTGGTCGTCATTGTTATGGCATGGAGTGTGCAGGGTCTGAGTTCCAGGGGGCGGGGTGGCTCAAAGTGCAAAAATATCTCCCAGGCTAGGCCTTGCATTCCACAGCTGGCTGGAGAGCAAACTGACCTCGACCACTATGACCTTAGGCAAGCAGGGCCCTGACTGCCCTGCAGGGCACTCCTGGTCCCTGACACCGCTGCTGCTGCCCCTTGGACTCTTTGCCATCTGCATTGGCCTGGCCCTATATTCACAATGTCCCCTCTGCTCCCCTGGCCTGGGATTGGTATCCAACTGTGAGACTGGAAGGGACTGAGTGTCAGCAGCAGAGAGGGGTGGGGCAGAGTTGGGGGCATGTTCCCTGGGAGAGGCTGGACTAGCGCAGCTGGAAGGAAGTTTCCTAGCTAAGTGGTAAGAACAGTGACTAGAGAGATTAGACATGGGGACTCTGGCTTGTGCACTGATTTCCTTGGACCAACAGGCAGTGTGTTGAAGTCACTGATCCTCAGAGCCAGACAGGTCTTTGGTGATCTGTCTAAGCTTTTCATTTTATGGAGAGGGGAAGTGCCTTTCCTTCTAAGGTCACACAACTAATCAGCTCATCAGGGAAGCAACATTTAAGGCTGGAGAAGAGGAGCAGATGAGGGGTGGAGCCTGGCCTCAAAAGGAGGGTGGGATC
Organism: Cavia porcellus; assembly: GCF_034190915.1. Lineage (NCBI taxonomy): Eukaryota > Metazoa > Chordata > Mammalia > Rodentia > Caviidae > Cavia > Cavia porcellus. Next base: position 21,919,551 of record NW_026947509.1, on the reverse strand, counting down.
CCAAGGAGGTGAGGAGCCACTGTGGGTAGAGGCATGGCCTCAGGGTCCTAACTTGGTTTCCTAGCTTTGCTCTGCCAGTACCTGACACCCTAGCTCAGAGCCCCCTTCCCAGGGCTGTGGATGAACAGCTGCTCTGAGCCAAAAGAAGACCTTTGATCCACATTGCTGCTGCTTACATCTGTCTCCCAACCTGCTGGGGCGACCTCTCTCTAGACCTATATGCAATTAGTATCGTAGAAAGTAGGGAGTAGAATGGAGCAGGAAAAATGACCCCCTTTCCTGCAGGCCTTAGGAAAGGAAGAACGCTGGGGCTCGGGCTCTGGGCACAGAATACAGTTAATGCCTTATTCTTCCTGCACAGTCTCTGCAGGCTTCACTGCTCTGTGTCCAGGCAACCACTGCATGATTTGGTTTGAAATCCCCCCTCCCTCCCTAGCACAGCTCTCAGAGAGTGTGGATTACTCCAGTTATACCTCTGGCCAATTAGCCATTAGCTTGGAGGAAAAAAGTAGCTGGGGAAAGGGGTGCAGAGCACCCCTTTGAGAAGGGGGATGGGCACAGCAAGGAATGGCAGTCCAGCTCCAAAGGGGCTGCTTGGCAACCAAGGCACATTGCCCAGATGTTGCTGGGGAGTGGTCACAGGCCAGCTGGGGATGAACCACAGGCTGCAGGGGCTGAGTCTGATGTAGTCTGAGAGAGGTGTACAGTTGCTGAGATGGCCTCAATTGGCCCTGCACTGACTTATCCAGAAGAACCCATTCTGCCCGCCATCCTGCCCGGTGCTGAGGAATCAGGCCCACCAGTAAGGATAGTGATAAAGAGCAAAAACTTATCCACCTCTTCCAGCTTTCTAAGCACAAAGCCACCCCTCCCTGATTTTCAAAGACACAGGCACAGATGCAGGAATCTGAGATGCAAAAAATGTGACCGGGACTTAGGTGAGCCATTTCTGGCAATGTCTTCACCCTCAGCCAGTCTCCCTGGTGTGGAGTTGGGAAGCCTTCTCTACTGTTGGTGCCTCAGTCACACTTGGTCTCTCTCCCTTCAGGTTTGGGGGGCTCTGGCCTATTGGTGCTCCATGTTACTGTTCTCCACATCCTACTGTAGAATAGGACTCATTTCTGTAATCCAGACTTTCTACTTCATGTCTCAGACTGGGGGGTCTGATGGCCTTAAAGATCCCCATCAGGGCTGAGTGCGGTGGCACACACTTGTAATCCCAGCCCTTGGGAGGCTGAAGCAGCAGGGTCACCTTGAGTTTAAGGCTAGCCTGAGCTACATAGTGAGTTCAAAGCCAGTCTGAACTGCATAGTAAGACCCTATCTCAAAAAAAAAAAAAAAAAAAACAAAAAAAAAACAAAGTCAAAAAAGAAAAAGGGAGGGTGGAGGGAAGATCTCCATCAGTCCCCAACCCCTCCAGCCCCTACCCTTGACTCCACTGTGGTTCTTTATTCTGCTTGCTGCTGTCTGAAGACTGAATGGTTTTGCCTCTCCTCTCTTTTAGCAAATATTTATTGTCTACTTTCTTCCTGGCATTGCACTAATCAATGGGACTATCAGAGGCTGAAAGAAGGACTCCTGTTCTGGGCAGCTCTGTTGGCTCTTTGTAGAGTAGGATCCAACCCCAAGCTTATAGGGACACACGTGTTCCTGGTGGGAGAGCGAGTGCTGGGGCTCATGGATGGGGTGGGTGGTAATTGTGCAAAGTGCACTGCAGAGTGATAGCAGACAAGACAAAGGACAGCAGCAAATGCTATAAATAAAAAGGGGTTGGAGGGCGGGCAGTTTCACCAGGGTAGACCAAATAAGGCCTGGGTGGAAGGAAGGTGATCCGGCTCCCGCCCTCCCCTCCCCCGGCACTGTGCCTGCTTTGTCTGACTTCTGTCACCACCCTGATCAAGTGTCAGGCCCAACCAGGGGCCATCTGCTTTGAACATGCCAGAGGGAGTCCAGAGGAAAAGTTGCTAAAATTACTACCAGGAATTGTCGGTGGGGGACCATTGGGGAAAACTGGAAGAGACAACATGGAAAAAGGAAATTAAAAAGGAACCCCAAAATCCAAAGGGAAAGAAGCAGAAGGGACCAGGAAGAGGCAGGGGACGTGGCCCAGTGGGAGGAACAGGGCGCCAGTTGTTTGTGCGTACCGGAGTGGGGCTCACCCAGGCACGGGGTCCAGCTCTCCCTTCTGCCTGCCCCCAGAATCCCTGACCTTAGGGGGACCCTACCCTGGCTCCACACGGGCCTGGGATTAAGGAGTTGAGCTTTGTGCCTGTCTCAGGTTTCTTTTTACAGGCAGCTGCTCCTTCTTGTCATTCTTTTGTCTTTCTGCTTGCTCCAACATCTTTTGTATCTCTGCACCTCCACTATCTCCTCAGGCATCAAGCTCCCTACTCCACAGTCTCTGCTTTCTAATAGACAGTGGACAGCAGGGAAGACAGCCCAATTCAGTTTGGAGCACTTTGAGAAGGTAGATCTCTCCTTCAGGGAGTGTTTGGAGAGGCACGATTTACAGAGAAGGAGATGTTGTGGGGAGTGGTGGGTGTGGACCCTAGGGCTGGAGGCCCATGGACAGGCAGCCTGGAGAACTTTGGAGGCCATCACAGAGGTCCACTTTGAAACCCAGGTCCATCTGGCTGTGTGATTTGGGTCGGGCATTCAACCTCTCTGACCTCACTTTATCATCTATGACATAGAAATAATCACATTTATTGGCCAAAGTGATGAAGACCCATGGAGTTTGCACAGGTAGAGGGTCTAGCACATACCAGAGGCCTAGCTGGTCCTCAGAACGGGAAGTTCTCATCTTTAGGAACAGAGATACAAGGAAGCCAGGCTGCATGCTGGAGGTCAATTACTGTGCTACACATTCTTTGTCCTCACAGCTCTCTCAACTCCTCATGGTCCCCTAAGTTCAAGGAATGGTGAGGAGCAGGGTGGATCTAGAATTCTTCAGTCCCAGATTGTAGCTGCCTATGGCAGCATCATGCCAGGAGACCAAGATCCTCAGGCTGTCCTAGACTCAGCCTAGCTAGGAGAGATACCACTGCCTGACCACTGACCGAAGCTTCCCTCATGACCAATGTGTGTCTTGAGGACCACCAGGAATTGGCCCAGGACAAATAGAGATATTGAATAGGATATGAAGGGGAGCAGAGGCCGAGCATCAGCTAAGTCGATCTTAAGGTTCCTAGGTGGAGCTGGGCTGGCTCTGAGGACTGGGAATCAGGCTGTAGAAAAGAGATGGGGCTAGCCTTCATCTGACCAGGGGTTCCTCAGCAATTCCTACCATTCTTAGGCTGGAGCTGTACTGATTTTTGGATGTGGGGAGTTTAGATTCTTTGGAAGGAGAAGAACTAGAGTAAAGTGACATGACAATAAAAACAGAAAAAGGAGCATCATGGCATAGTGGAGCCATGTGTACTGCTGTCTCTACATTGAGCTAGGACTGGGGACACTCCACAAGCTCCTGTTCTGTTCACAGGACCTGTGCTCTGATCATAGATCCTATGAATGCCCAGCTTGGATCGGAACAGCTTATGGAGAACCTTGTGATGTATGAAGAGTGGAAGGTAATAGCTCAGTGAGGAGCCAAAAGGCTGGGTAACCAGGAGTCCCCTTCCCACAAGGAGAAATGATTCTGTACTTCATTCCTTTTTTCAAAGAGTCCTGTTCCTTAAGCAGGCTCCCGAGGACCATAGCCTGCTTCTCTTTCCTCACTTCTACTCCCCACAATAAGTACAGGTGGATGTGCGCATGTGCGTGTCTATACCCCCCCATGCATGTGCATGTGTGTACATCTTTGCACAAACATAGATGCTACAGAGTCTGAGCTACCTTCTGTAGACAGTTTTAAGTGGTCTCTGTTGCAGTCCATGGCCCAGTTCAGCTTGTCTCATTTTCCTTCCACCCCCAGCTCCAGGTCTGTCAGCCAGGATGATGCTTTTTGACCCTTTCTGTATGTCAGGCTCTGTGGGAGCCACAGGAAGCTGCCTTGTGGTCATTCCTGTGGGCTAGAGAAGCCAAAAGTGCTTTGCTGTAAGCTAAGGGACTAAATAGTGGAACCAGATCCAGTCCAAGCAAGGATGGAAAAACTCTTGGTCAATGGGAGTGGAGCAGTTCAAGGTTTTGAACTGGGGACAAAGAATTGGAACTGGAAAGGAGGAGAAGGCTTTGAATGGCATTGGGAATCAGGATGTGTTCTAAGTGGTAAGAATTATAGCCTGAACAAGGCGTGAACGGCAAATGCTGTGGTGAGTTGGAAAGATCTCAGACATTCCCTGCCAGACTAAGTTATGAGAGTCTGAGGACATACAGTGGACAGAAAAAAAGACATGGCCACATTGTAGAGGAAGGAAAGGGCTACCTGTGTGTTGAGCGTCTATGTTTGCCAGGTACCACGAACAGTGTTTATGCATTTTATCTGAATCAATGCTCACAACTGCCTGTCACTTAATTGCATTCTATGGCTGAGTAATGGGGTTCAAGGCTAACAAGTTTGCCCAGAATCAAGCAGCAAATGTGACATTAGGGTTTCAAACCCAGATTTTTTTGCTTTCTATTGATCTACCATGTTTCTCAGACCAGCGAAATGGACAATATCCCAGAAGCAATGAAAAATGACCAAGACTGTAGACAATGACAGTCTTTGCATTGTCATGAAAGCAGATGTTGAGGGGCCTCGTGGGGTATCATGAGGTGCTTTGAGAGAAGAGAGGCTGAGGCAACAAGTCCCAGAAGAGGACAGAGTAGACATTAAGACCGAAAGGTATAAAGAGGAGAGGATAAGGCCATGAGGCATTCCTAAAGAAGGAGCAAAATGCCTTAGGGACAGCCAGGGTATGGAAAATGGGGAGTGAAGTCATGGTGTTGGCCAGGATGGGGATGGTGATAAAAGGAACATGTCCTAAGAAGGCAGGTTGGGGATAATAGTGGGGCAACAGATGGAAGATGAATTTAATCCCTGTAGGAAGCTGGAATGAGGGGACTGTCAGTCAGGGCTGTTAAATGATTGCTGGCTGCCCTGAGACTGGGGCAAGGAAGAAAGGCCTGAGAGATACCCACAACCCAAGGATGGGAGAAGGAAGAGAAGTCCAGACAGAACCAAGAAGGCAACCCAAGAGCCAAGGAGAACGAGAAAAGGAAAGTTTCCTAGAAATTGTAAGAAGTATTCCAAGAGAAGCAGGTGGCCAGAAGCATCAGATTCCAAAGAAAGGGTGTCAAGAAAACACAAGAGGGAACTTGGGTGATCTCAGGGCAAGTGGCCCTGGTAGAGTCACAATGCAGAGCCAAGCTGCAGTGAGTTAATAAAGGAAGGGTAGACAGGAAGTGGGAGCAGTAGGTATGAGCTGTGCATTTGAGGAGTTTGGCAGTGAAATGAATGAGATTGGACAGCAACCAAAGGGGAAGTCAGCCAAGTTGCATGGTTTATTTTGTTTTTAAGATAGGGCAGTTCTGAACACGTGAAGAACGGGTGATAAAAGTTGCCTTCTCATTCCCGCATACACTTCCTGGGTCTTTTTTTTTTTTTTTTAACTCTCATCTCTTTCACAAGTCTGGAGGACAGTTTGGAAATACCTGGAGAGTCAGGATCCCTATCGTCCATAAGGTGGGCTTGCAAATGTGAAGCTCAGCCAGCTTCCTCCTCATTTTCAGATATGCATGCAGGAGCTCAGAGCAGCTGCAGCTTTCAACCTTTGACCCTCACTGTCTTCCTTAGGTCCAGCATAGAGGACTCAAGTCGGGCTGGAAAGTTCCTAATTTGAAGGCACAAGTGCCCCTGTAGTACCAGCCCATAACTGGGAGCTGGGATACCTTCTTGGTTGCAATGGGCAAGGCTCTGATTGGTGTCCCAAAAGCTAAGGAGAAAGCAAACCCTTCTCTGCCTGCTACTGTGTATGCAAGTCCTGGCTTAGTGCAGAACTGTAATGTCAGTTCTTTGCTATCCTGGCCCAGAGTTCTCAGAGAAATTAGACAGTGATTAAATTGACAAACAGACTGAGAGAGGGTGGTAACCCACCTCCTTGTCTGAGACCCTCAAAGTCAGCTTTGGAAGGGAGGAGCCTTGATGGCTGGCTGCTGCTCTCCCCACAGGTGGCATTTTGGGGACAGCAGGCAGCCTAGGGACAGATTGCTGCACTGATCTGTGGAACAGACTTGCGACTCAAAGCAGGCTGGGCTCCTTGCAGGGACTAGTGTGGGACTGTCCCCATCTATAGTAATAAAAGAAGAGTCTTCATCAAAGGCTTTGCATTTACTAGGTTAAATGACCTGAGTCTTTCCAAGCAGAAGAGAAAGAATCTGGAGAGTACAGTGGTTGGTTTGTTGACGGGGGAGGAAGGGTCAAGAAAGAGGTCCATGGGGATCCCCAAGACAACAAGAGAAGGAGGTTTGCAGAATAGCATGGGCAGGGCTGGCAGAGCTAGCTCCTGCCATGGGACTGAAGGCAATGGCATGAATAGCCAAGATGGCAGCGTCGTGTGTCGGTGTGTTGTAGGGGGAGATGACCTTGCCAGCGGCAGAAGCTAATGACAAGGAGAGACCAGGGCAGGGAGCACAGCCTGGTTCCAGCCTGGCCTCCCCATGCTGGGCCCCTTGTCTCTGACATTATATCTTTGGCTATCATGGGGGTGGAGTGAAAAAAGGCAAAGCTCTTTTGTGGTGCTCAGTTCCTAAGAATAGCTATGGCTGGGCTCCAGGAGGTGTCTCCTACAGCCTACATGCCCTGGAACTTGTTCTCAGAGGTGTCCCAGTGCTTACTGGAGATGCAGGTTACTAGTTGTTGGGGGAGCGGAGACCGTCAGCGCATTCTTCCCCACCTCAGTCTCCAGCACCTACCTGTGCTTGCTCAGCTCAGCTGCGGGAGAAGGCAGAGTAATGGAGGCAGAGGAAGGGTGGACACAAAGTTAAGGACAAAGGCCAGAGGGCTGGGGAAAAAGTCTAGAAGACACTGCTGAAGACACTGAGAACGTTGTGGGATGAAGACTCCAGAAAGGACCAGGGGCAGGACAAGGATGGATGTCACACATGGAAGTGCTCGTGGAAGTGATGGAAAGAAGCAGTTATGGCAGAGAAATAGGGAAATAGGTGCGGGAGACCAGAACATGGAAGGAAAAGCGATGAGGAATTCGGGGTGATAGTGAGGAAAGAAATGGGGGCTGACAGGAGAGCAGATGAAGGAGAAAAGAGAAGCTGCAAAAGATAGTGGTATTCTTGCAGTCACTTAGGCAGAGGGGGAGCTTGGAAAAAAAGAGGCCTGAACGCCATTCCTGTGAGATAACAATGCAGTTCAAATCCCTCTCTAATCTCCACTCCTATTATTAGACCTGCGTCCTCTCGGTGAAGAGAGTGCAGGTCCCTGGGCCCTGTCCTTTCCTTCATGCCCTTGACTAGAATTAGACAGGCGTGCCTGCATGGTCATCTGCTAAGCATTGTCCTGGCTTCTGGGCAATGTCACTGGAGAAGAGCATGGAGAGGCGGCAGGAAGGAGATGGAAGGTCACTGGACACCCCTATTGACATGTAGCACCCGGACCCCGAGGGGTGAGGCGGGGCACTGCCAACCTATGCTCCAAGTTTTCAGATCAATAAAATGATCACACAACCGGCATAGTAGTAAGGTCCCAAGTGACAACAGTTGCCATATTTGAGATAACTGGAAAACAGGTCCAAATAGGGGGGCAAAGGGGGACACAGGGAGGGCCTCTGGGACAAGTTAGCTTGGAGGTGGATCTTGAAAGAACAGGACACTGGGGACCCAAGTCCACAACTGCTGGCCAATGCCATGTCATTCTCAAGGGAACGAGGGACACCTGGAGATGGTGGCTTCTGTGTTTACTCTTCTGGCCCTAGCTCTACGGGACGAGGTAGCCATACATTAAGTAAAGAGTAACAGATCCTCGGGTTTTCTAAGGAGGACTGGGATTTCCTGCCATTTGCTTGCAACCGCTGTCTACTTCCTTGCTCAGTTTGTTCCTGTGTGTTTCTCCTTTGGTCTCCCTCTTGCCTTCAGTCTCCCTACATCTTGTTCACTATTTTGATTCTTTTAATGGCTAAAAGTTATTGTGCATATTTTTATCTTGAGCTCTCTTGACTGATGAATCTGAATAAAATAAATATGTGGTGAATAACATACTAAAGCAGGGAGACAGCTGCTGTGCCTGTGAGGGCTCCAATAGTTCCTGCAGCATAGGACATAGATGAGATTCCCCAGGTCTTATTCAGGGAGGAGGAGGAGGAGGGTAGATGTAGCTTGCTGCTTTGTCTGTTTCTCCTTTTCTCCCTCTCAAATCTCTTCCTCAAATCTCTCTCTTCCTCTCTCCTTCTTTTCCATCATTCCTTCTCTCTTTTTTTCAGATACATAAGCAATGCTAATAATTAAGAATTTTTACTCTAAAAATTCAAATCACTGGTCCATTGCAGTGGTGCACATTTGTGATCCCAGCACTCAGGAGGCTGAGACAGGAGGATCACCTTGAATTCAAGGCCATCCTGGACTACATAGTGAGTTCAAGTCCAGGCTGAATTACATAGTCAGACTCTGTCTCAAAAAATACAAAAGTCAAAATAAAAATTAAGGTAGTCTTCTATAAAGCAAAAGAAATGGAGCCATTTCCACTCTGTAATCTCAGGATGGTTACCCAAAGGTAACCATAAGGAATCTCTTTTGTATATGTATAAAATACATGTTGGATTTTATGAGACAAGAGTCCAATATATTTCCCAGGATAGCTTTGAAGTCCTAGGCTCAAGCAATCTCTCTGCATCAGCCTCCTGAGTAACTTATAGGCAGGTACCATTACATGTGGCATGTTTTATTTTTTTAAACTGGGATATATAAAAATGAAATGTTTTAATCTTTTGGAGGTTTCTCATGTCGTGAATGATCCTAGGGATCTATTTCAAGATGGTCACCTGAGGATCTAGAGCTCTTAAAAAAAATAAAAATGGGGGCCCAGGGTATAGCTCAGCAGCACAGTGCCTGCTTATCAAATGCAAGGTGGTGAGTTTGATCCCCATTACAAACACACACACACACACACACACACACACACACACACACACACACAAATGACTTGAAGAGGCCCCGAAAGGGTAAGTGAAAGGATGCTGACAACACCCCTTTCTGCAACAGCCTTGTTTTCCCCTTGACATCTTCCCTCTTGGGAGAGGGATCACTTGGGGGTTTTTTTGCTGAGCTAAATCCCTGGCCCTAGAAAGGGATCACTTGGACACAGAAGCTCTGCCTGGCAGAAATGACAATAGGCACACAGTGGACTCTCCAGTCATCCTGATGTGGCAGAGAGTTTATTGCCTGTTTCTGCCTGGGAAAAAGACTGTCTTCTGTGACAATAGCATTGATATAACATCTGATAATTTCTTTCACATTCATGCGCAGATATTTGTTGGGAGCCGCAGCCCCGAGCCCGGTCGCCTCACTTGGCGGACGTGAGGCCTGTAGTAAAGAGTAAAGCCTGAGGTAGATTACCCCTCCCATCGAGCACATTAGTTTCCTGCTTACCGCGTAAGCAACCCGCTCAATAATATAGTCTGCCTGGCAACTGATGATGTTAGCCAATCAGCTTGCCTTGCTTACTTTAACATGATTGGACACTGTATCCGTATATATACTGGTGCCACCCCTGGGGGGGAAGAAGAAGCCCGGAAGTAGAAGCCCAAAAGGAGCCGCGGGGAGCGGACCAGAGGAGGCTTCGGCTGGGAGCGATCCCAGGGCAGGCTGTACGGAGAAGAAAAATAAAAGAAAAGGTTGTCCACTGCCAGACTTTGTCGTGTGTCCTTCCTGCCGGCCGGGAGCGGACATCGACAGATATTTATCTCATTTATTCTCTTTCAAGCTTTGTAACTTATCCTCAAGGTCACACGTGTACCTATCCTTTGTTGTGGAAGTTCTGAAGTGGCCAGAAGTCCATGAGAAGTTCTGACCATGATCCCAATATAGTCACTGACGGAGAAGCAGCCGCACGCTGGCGGGTGGGGCTCCTTGCCAAAGCAGCAGATCAGAAGCGTCAGAAACACCCTGCTCTCCCTGCCTGCTCTGGGGTCCTCCCTGGCTTCCCCTCCCCATGCTGAGCTTACACTGGCTTTTTGGGTCTCTCACCTTCCTGGAGACCTACCCTAGGGAAGAAAGCACTTTGCTAGGCTCTGACCAATCAAAGGGAACAGGCAGGAGTGGAAAAAGAAAGGAAAAAACATAAAGCAATTATTATGGATCTAGACAGAGCTCATTTAAAAGGATTAGGGCGTGAGCTACAGAACCATCTGGTCACACAAACAAGAAACGTACAAGCAGAAGACCAGATCAGAGAAAGTCAAGAGAAGGAAGGATGGGAAAGTGGGGTCTATACCTCAAAGATACAGCTGACCTTAGGAACGTCTCACCTCTCTTGGCAGTGCTAAGGACCCTGGGGAGGAGAACATGGGTGATGAATATGACTTTCAGCTCCCTGGCCTTCTCCTCTTCATGCTCATGGGGACTGCAGGATCAATCCTGCCTCAGTAACTGGCCCCAGGACAGTGGTGGCAAACCTTTGGCATGTGGGTTATTGTGTTTTTCTTTTAAGCCAAAAGATGTTAATGTAGAGTTAGTTTTTCCAAACTAAAACCTCAGGATTCAGGCCTAACTACAGTGATAGCACTTTGTGATTAAATAAGTGGGTTTTGGGTTGCAGTTTGGCATTCCGCCTCTAAATGTTCACCATCACTATGCTGGGAGGAGAATTCAGCAGACTCTAGTCCCCAGCTGGAGTCTCAGCACCAAGTCATTGACCACTGTGTACTGTGCCCTGGTTCTGGAAAGTCAGCTTCTGTCTTGTTCCTAAGACTTGGGCCCCACCCTGTGCCACAGTCTGGTAACTGATCTCTGGGTTTGTTCCCTCTGCCTGTGATCCTGTCCTAGTAAGTGTCTTAGTTTTTTCTGGCTCCTGTCCATTTCTCAGGGAGCAGGAATTTTCTCTTAAGCCCTAGTCTGGAAGCTGGAGGGCCTGCTTCTTGCTAGTAGAGGGAGATATCATAGTTTATTTTAATGTCTAAGATTGTAGGCGCTGTTGACGAACTTATTTATTTTGGTACTGGGGCTTGAGTCTGGGAAATGCTAAGCCCCTAAGGAAAAAAATTCATAAGATAAGTGTGGTCGGACATGCCTGTAATTCCAGCACTCTGGGAGATTAAAGCAGGACTGTAAATTTAAGCCCAGCCTGGGCAATTTAATGACTTAGAGAGACCCTGATTCAAAAAACAAAAAAGGACTGAGAATTTAACTCAGTGTGAAGGCTCTGGGTTGAATCCTCAATAATGAAAAAATCTTTTATTAAACTTTGAGACAGACTCTAAGTTTCCCAGACTGACCTCAAACTCAAGATTCTCTTGCCTCAACCTTCTGAGTAGTCAAGATTACAAGCATGCACCTTGTCTGGCAAGTCCGTAGGTTTTGGAATCGAACAGATCTGGCTTTATATGTGGCCTGAGTGAATTCAACTCTGAAAAAAAAAAAAAAAAAAAGAACAGTGTTACAATCCAAAGCATAGTCTATAGACTGGCAGTACCAACATCAGCAGGAGTTTGTTAGCTTTGTGGAACCCTAGGCCCCAACCTAGGTCTATTGAAACATTAACATTTTAACATGACCTCCAGGTGATTTAGTGTACATTCAATAAAGTTCAAGAAGTACTAACATAAACACAAGAGCTCAGCTTTGGAACCAAAAGATCTCACTTTGTATGCTAGCTCTAAACCTCAGTTTTGGCTGTAAAGTGTCAGTGGTTAGTACCTACTTCATGATGATGAATATGCAGTTACAAGCACGGCTCCTAACAAACCGTGACTGCTGAATGAGAAGCATATACTACCATATATGCTGCCACTTGCCTTCTGGGTATTTCCCTGCCTCCTGTTAGAACATCGCCATGAGTCTGACTGCTGTAATGGACTAACTTCTTTTACATGCTGCCATGCTGGCCTGGACTTCTTTTCAACCTCTGCACTGAGAATCTTTCCTAGGATTAGCCCCATCTCGGTGTCTTACTCCAGATCGATGCTTCTTCCAGGCTGACTCTTTAGCTAGTGTTCATGGGCATGACAGTAGTCTCATGAAAGGGACTATTCCTCACCACACCAGAAATTCATCCCAATATCCCACCAAAACTGATCAAGCACCAACTTTGTGGCAGACCCAGTTCTGACTTCAGGAGCTCACAGATTATTATTGTTAAAAAAGTGAACAGAGGCACAACAAAAATTTTTTTTAAGTTTATTTGCTTAAACTAACTTGTGAGTCAGGCAAGTCCAAATCAGAAGTAGTTTGAGAGAGGCTTTTTTTTTTGTCTTTTTCATTTGTATCGGTACCAGGGATCAAACTCACGACTGGCTGCTTTGCAAGGCAGGTGCTTATGCTGCTGAGCTAAATCCCCAGCCCCGAGAGAGGCTTTTATGGAACTTTTTTTTGTTTTGTTTTGTTTTTTGTCTTTTTCCTTTTTATCGGTACCAGGGATTGAACTCACGACTGCCTGCTTGTAAGGCAGGCACTTATGCCGCTGAACTAAATCCCCAGCCCCTTTTATGGAACTTTTACGTGAGGCTTTTATGTGAAAGTAAAGCAAGCAAAGCAAATACCTGATTGGGTGTAGTTACAGAGTTGTGATATTTGATCTACCCAATTGGAAGGTCTCTAACCATGTAAGTTTGTTGGCAGCTTCTGACTGATTTGGTTTACATTCTGTTTTTCAAGAATAATCTCATGTTAAGTTTTGCTTATGGGACTGGGGATATACTTCAGTGTTAGCATTTCACCAGCATGTGTAAAGCCTTGGATTCCATTCCCAACACACACAAATGTGTGTACATGGACTTGTATGCAAGCGTGCACACAGTATTATGAAGGCAGAAGTACCAGTGCTATGATGGAAAAAGAGCTGCATGGTTTGTGAACAGGAAGCAAGGTCATTCCCCCTGGGTAAGAGATCAGGAAGTTCTACTGAAGAAACCGTGCTTAAAGTGAGACTTAGAGGAAGGGGTGGAAATATCAAGAAAGGAAAGAGCTTAGTGGAGAGATCAGCACAGGGAAGACCTGATAGGAACTGGACTCAAATCAGTATGGCTGCAGCGGAAGTATGAGGTGGGGGGATCTAGAGCCTAGAACACTGGCAGGGGGAGTTGCTTGCATTGTTTTGTTCTGAAATCTGCTTTGTTCTCTTTTATTCTCTTTTTTAAAAAATCAGTTAGTGTCATTTCCCCTCTTAAAACACATTAGTAGGGCTGGGACTGTAATTCGGTGTTACAGTGCTTGCCTAATACATACAACCGTAGCAGTGCAAAAACCAAAAACAAGCAAAAAAACACAATAATACCTGCTCAGCATCTATAATTTAATGTTCAGACTCCCTCAACATACTTTGTGAACTCCCCCTGCCAGTATTCTAGGGTGTACATATATCACTGTGGTATGATGCTTCCAATTCTGGGAATATGCCCAGAAGTGGAACAGCTGGGTCAAATGAAAGTGTGGTTTTAATTTGCATTTCTCTAAAGACCAATGATGTTGAACTTTTTTCATGTATTTATTTGCCATTTGTATTTCTTCAGCTAAGAACTATGTATTCATCTCAGATGCTCATTTTTGGATTGGGTCTTTTAATTTCGGGGGTCTGATTTATTTAAAAAAATCTTTATATGTTCTAGTCAAAAGTCCTTCTTTGTCTGAGGAACAGTTGACTAAAATTTTTTTCTCAGTTGGTGGATTTTCTTTTCACTCTGTTGGAGATTTCTTTTGACATGCAAACACTTTTTAATAGGGTGAGGGACTTAGTTCAGAGGGCCAGGGATTTAGCTCAGCAGGCATAAGTGCTTGCCCAGCAAGTATGAGGTGGTGAGTTTACTGCTGAATTTTTTAATAAGTTGAGATACCAGTTGTTGATTCTGGGAAGTATTTGCTGTGCGGTTTGATTTTTGTTCATGAATTCTCTGCCTACCCTTATGTCTTCAAGAATTCTACCTACTTTGTCTTCCAGCAGATTTAGTGTTTCAGTTTTAATATTTAGATCTCTGATCCATTTTGACCTTAGTTTAGTACACAGAGATAGGCATGGGTCTAGTTTTAGTTTTTGGCATAAGCCAAAAGTATGGGAAGCCAGTTTTTCTAGCACCACTTTTTTTTTTTTCTTTTTCCTTTTTATGGGTATCAAGGATTGAACTCACGACTGTCTGCTTCTAAGGCAGGTGCTTATGCCGCTGAGCTAAACCTCCAGCCCTTCTAGTACCACTAATTAAAGAGACTTTCTTTCAGTGAACGTGTTTGGCCTTTTTGTCAAAGATAAGGTGGCTGAGTGTGCTTGTAGTTGTGGTTGTATCTTCTAATCTATTCTACTGATTTTCAGGTCTGTTTTTATTCCAGAACCATGCTGATTTTATCACAGTAGCTTTGTAGTATAACTTCAAGTCAGGGATTGAGATGCCTCCTGCCTTGTCTTTGTTGCCCAGAATTGCCTTTGCTATTCTAGGTCTTTTCTGGTTCCAGATGAATTTTAGGAATGATTTCTCTAAGATCTGTGAGATACATTAGCGGTATTTTTTTTTTTTTGTCTTTTTCATTTTTATCGGTACCAGGGATTGAACTCATGACCGCCTGCTTGCAAGGCAGGTGCTTATGCCGCTGGGCTAAATCCCCAGCCCCCCATTAGTGGTATTTTGATTGGAATTGCATTAAATCTGTATAACAATTTTGGGAGAATGGTCATTTTCACAATATTTGTTCTTCCTATCCATGAACAAGGAATGTCTTTCCATTTTCTAAGATCTTCTATTTCTTTTTTCAGAATATTATAATTTTCACTAAATAGATCTTTTACTACCTTTCTAGATTGATTCCTAAGGGCTGGGGATTTAGCTCAGCAGGCGTAAGTACCTGTTTGGCAAGTGCAAGGTCGCAAGTTTGATCCCTGGTACAAAAAAAAAAAAAAAAAAAAAAAAGGAATACATTGATTCCTAAGTATATTTCAGTTTTTTTGAATGTTATTGTGAAGGGTGTGGTTTCTCTTATTGATTCTAACTGATTCTGAGTGCTAAAATCAGTCATTTTGGGGAAAAGTAACATTTAGAGTTTTTCATTTATTTGCATAAAGGGTTTTCAATTTGTGATCACAGAGAAGCAATGAAGAAGGCTGTCTAAAGAAGCTGGGTATTACCTGTTGTGAGGGAAGGAGTTTGAGGCAGGACGAGCTCTGGGAGTTCCAGGGCAGCCTGACTTCACAGTGAGTTTGAGGCCAGCCTGGACTATATAGCAAGACAGTTTCACACTGCCACACACACCAAAAATAAGTTGGGCATTAGAGAAGGGAGAGGAGAAAGGGTCCAGATGAAAGGCATTCATTCCCATTTCTACTGTGCTATAGAGCCCATCTCCCTTCCTTTTCACTGTCAGTACTAAGCAAGGCCCCTTTTCACACCTGGATAATTGCACTAGCAACTAATTAATATTACAGATGCTCATTTCATCAATTGGTGGTAGAATAAATTTTCTAAAGTGACTTTTCTTAAGTGCCTGTCATTCATAAAACTTCCTTGGTTTTCAGTTGCCTCCAAGACAAAGCCCTAGGTGCCTCTGGCTGTCATTCAAAGTCATTCCATAAACTGGCTGATTGCCCTACTCTCTCCTGTCCCAGTCTCCCACCCCTCGATCTGATAGGTCTGCACAGCACACTCATCTCAGGTGGGGCTTCCCCACTCTGAATTTGGAGGGCTTTTCCTACCTTCTCTTTCAAGCATAGCTCATGGCTCTTCTGTGAAAGAATTTTCCAATCTGATACAGCTACTCCTGAAATAGAAAATCAAACACAACTTTGTTGAAACTTTCCAAATATAAAGATTACACCTGAGATCTCAACAGACATTTCTTCAAAGATAGGCAAATGGTTCATATGCACATGAAAAGATTTTAACATCACTTAGCCACCAGCAAATGCAAATCAAAACTAAAATAAAAAGCTACTTCATATTTACTGTGAACTATTGTGGCTATAATTGGGAAGACAGATTATAACAAGTGTTACAAGGGTGTGGAAAAATCAGAATCCATGTTTTTGCTCATGGGAATGTAAAATGGTGCAACCTTTCAGAAAAATCTAAAAGCTCCTCAAATGGTTAAATATAGAGTTACCATATAAACTAGCAACTCCATTCATACATATATAACTGAAAGAAATGAGAATATATAAACCCACCAAAATTTGTCCATAACAGAACTTTTCCTAATAGCCAAAAAGAGAACACAGCTTAAATGTCATCAAGTGATGAATGGATAATCAAATGTGGTATACCTATACAATGAAGTACAATTCAGCAATAAAAAAGAATAATGTAGTGATATGTGCTACAGGATGAATGAAACTTGAAAACATGTTAAATGAAAGCAGCAAACTACAAAGGACTTAATAGTGCATAATCCCATATTAATGAATAAGGAAGTCTGCAAAATATATTAGCGGTTGTCCACTGTGGGGTTGGGTGGTTGAAGAGGAAGAAGTGACCACTAATGGGTTCTATTTTACAAGAGTGGAAAAATGTTCTAAAACTGACTATAGCAAACTGAATACAGTGGTGCACATCCATAACCCCAGTACTCTGGGAGGTTGTTGCAGGTAGATAGCAAGTTAAAACTCAGCTCAGATAACTTGGCAGGACAAAAAGAGCTGGGGATACATCTCAGAGTGAAGGCTCTGAATTCAGTCCCCACTACTGCAAAACAAAACAAAACAAAACCAATTATGGTAATATTTGACAACTATGGGAATACACTAAAAATCATTAAATTGCATGTTAGATGATTTTGTACAGGGTGTTTATTTGCTCAGGCTGATGTGTGTGCTTGTAGTTTCAGCACTCATCGGATGGATGTAGGACAGCTTGAATCCAGGAGTTGAAAGCAGCCTGGGGAACTTAGTAAGACTGTAGTATTTTATTTTCCACAGCACAGGATGGGAACAATTAATATCCACCCAATCCACTTTACCAGCCTGCAGGAAGCAAGCGTGGTGAAATATTTGAGAATGTGAAAAAATAAAATGTATGTAGAAAGCCTCGGTTTGGATCAAGTCCTAAGAGGGCCCTGTTGGGGAAGTCATGTAGTGCTAAACTACTTCCTCCTCTGTAAAACGAATTCCCTTTCAGGCCCCCAGATTGCCAAGGGCAAAGGGCATTGCATGGCACAGGGCACACACCAACGGGGCAGGCTAGTATTCCCGCAGTTAGCTTTTAAACTCTGTCTCTGAGCTTCTCAGGCCCAACTCTTATTTACTAATGAAAAAGGCTCAGAGACTAAGTGACTTTCCCACCATGGTTGCACATGGAGGACTGTTGTAGATCGATCCAAAGGCCACTTGGAGGTGTAGTGGGCAATGGCGGCCCCACAAACGTGCCTGCTTCCCAGCAAAGCCAAGGCGCGCCACACAGCGGCCTATTTGGGCACTACAAGAGAGGGGGCGTGAAAGAGACACTGGCACTGCGGCATACAGGAGCCAATACTCTCAGTTCTCTCGGCTAACTCTTTTTTCCTATTGGGCTCATCTAACTTTCAGTCAATCATTTGCACAGCTTTTGTTGGCTTATCTTCGATGGTTTTCCACAATCTACCAATAACATGCTTCTTTCCAAAACTGCCTACACGTCATCAGATGTACACCCAAATCTGCCGAATTTGGCCATTTCCTTTATTCCATTGGCCAAGTCAAGCCCCTCCTTCCTTCCATCCCGTTCAGGGCGGAAGTGAAAGAGCGCCTATTGCTATTGGCTTACATTTGTAAGGAGCGCTTGTCTATCAAGTCTATGAAGGCGAAATTAGCACCCAGGAAGTATGGCACCGGAAGGGGCGGGACATGTAAAGATGGCGGCGTCGGTAAGTGCGGTGTGCTTTCTTCCTTTCTCAATTCTGGTAGCTGTTTCCTTTTGCTTCAGCTGCTCGAAACAAACTGTTGGCATCACGGAAGGACAGTGGTGAAAGCTGCTTCATGGAGATAGCTGCCCTGGCACAGCGAAGCAAGAGCAGCAATAAGGAGCGGGGCTGGAGTTCGCAGCTTTCTGGTTAGCCCGAGGCACTGGCGGAGGCGAGCTGCCACTGCATCCAGAGAGAGAAGGCCCAAAGTCTAGGGTGTTCGGAGGAGATGGGACGGTTTCTCGCTCCAGATGTTTAACCTCATCATCCTGAGTATGGAATGACTTTTCGTCTCCTTATTGTAGGAGGTGCTGGAGTCAGAGGTACCAAATGCAGTGACACTCCTGAAAAACCTCCAGGAACAGGTAACTTTTTGTGTCTTATACCCAAACTTTGGTGATTTGGGGCAGATATTTGAGTGCTGCCGTCCTTTCGGAGTGAAATGATTTGATGAAAACTTTTTCAAACCAGAATTCAAACTAATTGACTTTTGCACTCAAAGAAATACAGAAAACTTCGAACTGAAATAATCACAGTCAATTTCCTTTATTCTTACAGCCAAGGAAACCGATGCTGGGAAAGTGATATGATTGGCAGTTTGGGTGCCTGCCTAATGTACATTAATGTAATTCTGAGCTTTGTAAGTTCAGTCAGTACAGAGTGAGTCCTCATCCCGTCCTCATAGTTTGGGAAACATGTTCTCTTTAGCTTTCAGAAGAAATCTTAAGTTTTTTCCTGCCTTTTGAAAAACTACCAAAAACTATTTTGACAACTGTGAAGATAAGACTGTTATTTAGCGTTTCTGATAACTTTTAGGTGGCATTGCTTAGTTTTTGCTCTTTTCAACTCACAGACATGACTTGTATCCTAGTCAGCGGGTTTCTTTGGGTTAATTTCAGGTAATGGCTGTAACTGCACAAGTGCAGGCACTGACAAAAAAAGTTCAAGCAGGAGCGTATCCTACAGAGAAGGTAAGGTGTACTTGAAGAACGAACATTCTTTGACTTGGTGTGTTATATAGTTCTGTGTCATAGATTTATTGTATATTATGTTTCCTAAATGTTAGAGCATCAAAGGATAAATGAGATGGAGCCTGGTGGGGAAGACACATCAGAATAGTAGATAAGAGGAGTTGCAGTCACTTTACTGAGTAACTGGGTCATGAAAAGTGCTATGCCAGCCACTGAGTGAGATTAACTGCCAGAGGAACAGAGGGAATAAAGGAATGCTGCTCAGAAAAGTAGTATGGCTCTGATGGATAAATAGGAGTTAGAGGGACGGAAAGAAACTTTACACAAGGGCCAGGGATTTAGCTCAGTGGTGTAAGCGCCTGCCTGGCAAGCGCAAGGTCCTGAGTTTGATCCCCCGTACTGCAAAAAAAAAAAAAAAAAAAAAAAAGAAACATTACACAGATACAAAGTTCTGAAAGCATAGTGATATTCTGGGGGAAGGGATAAGTATTTTTGTGTATGGATGTACATTTTGTGTGATAGTAGGAAGTAAGACAAGAAAGTAGTCACACTGAAGAGCTTTGTAGGTCAGCTAAGGATTGTTTCATTTAAGATACTTGTTCTTATTAATCTCTTAAATTGAAATTTATCATTGGTATGTATGCATTGGAAAAACAGCATTTATAGAATTTTGTACTATCTGCCATTGCAGCTATCCACTGAGGCTTTTGAAATGTGTCCCAAGGGGCTGGGGATTTAGCTCAGCGGCATAAGCGCCTGCTTGCGTGAGTTTGATCCCTGGTACCAATAAAAAAGAAAAAGACAAAAAAAAGAAAGAAAGAAATGTGTCCCAAAGTGCTAAGCCAGGCAGATTCCTGTAATCCTGCCAACTCTGTGGGCTAAGTCAGGAGGACCACAAATTCTAGGCCAGTCTAGGCAACTTCATGCATGACTCTTTTCTTAAAATTTAAAAAACATGGCTGGGGATGGTGGAACATTCCTATAACCCTAGCACTTGGGAAGCTGAGATAATCACTATGAGCCTCGACAACATGGCAAGATCTTATATGAAAAACAGAAGAAAAGAAGTAACTAAAAAGGACTAGAGGGGGCTGGGGATTTAGCTCAGTGGCATAAGCGCCTGCCTTGCAAGCAGGCAGTCGTGAGTTCGATCCCCGGTACCGACAAAAAAGAAAAAAAGGGGGGGGGGGGCTAGGGATGTAGCTCAGTGGCTTCGATCTCCATTACTGAGGAGGGGAAGAAGCTATTGATACATGGCGTAATGCTAATATACCATTGGCTAAAAAACATCCTAGTGTAAAACATATTGCCAGGGATGGTGGCACATGCCTATAATCTGAGCACTCAGGAGATTAAGTAGGAGAATTTCTGTGTTCCAGGCAACCTGGGTTACATAGTGAGTTCAAGGCCAGCCTGAACTACATAATGTCCCCTGTCTCAAAATTGTGTGTGTGTGTATACAAAAACCATTGTAGAATGTCGTTAAGAATCATTGAAGGATTTTAAAATATGGGAGTTGTAACAGAAAGCTAACAAATTTTAAAGTATCTTGACTTTTTTCTATTTTAATTTCCACCCCTCCTTTAGATTTCCCTTGTTGCCTCAAATTCCCTCTCTTTGCTTTCTAACGTTGTGTTCATTTTCTAAGCCCTGCTTGTTTCTCTCCCCTTCCTTCCTGCCATCATTAACCCTTTATGTAATATAACCAGTCTGGAGCGTTGGGTTTCTACTTTTACTCCCTGCGTGTGATTGATGTTTCAGTTTCCTGCTTCATCTTCACGTTAAGTGGTGTTTTGTTTTCTTCCTTTGATCTTTAGGGGTTCCTGAGCCTCCGTTTCCTTGCTCCTGTCCTTGCAGTGTTGCATGCCTCAATTACCCAGGCTTTCTTGGTGGCCCTCAGCCCACCTCCTGAGCTATCTGCTGCCTTGCACTGAGCAAGGCACAGTGGAAGAGGAAGTGGAGAAGGTGCATCCACCAGAGAGTTTTAAAGGCTTGGCCACTGTTCACTCAAGGGCTTGCCTTTTTTCCTCATCATTCACTTTTGTTCTCATTGCTTGTATTTATTTTTCCTAATTTTTTGGTTTGTTTTTTCCTTACATGCTTCTAACCAATTTGAACTTGACATTATCCAAGCAAGTCAGAAAAGCCTGCTGCTCATACCTTTTCTTGCTTTTGGCCTGAAAACCGTGTTGATACATTTCAGCTCTGGGCTGCTAGCATGCTTTTAAGTCACCATAGAACAGATGTTTATTAATTAACTTTTATGGCCAAAGACTTACAAGGTGCTTAACAGGTCACAAAGTGCTTTCATGTTATCTTGTTTGTGCCTTGGCGCAGGAAAGAAGTATTGTATGTATTTACAAGTGAGGAGACTGTCACAAGGTAAAGTG
The DNA here is from genome assembly GCF_034190915.1 of Cavia porcellus. Classification (NCBI taxonomy): domain Eukaryota; kingdom Metazoa; phylum Chordata; class Mammalia; order Rodentia; family Caviidae; genus Cavia; species Cavia porcellus. The sequence continues at coordinate 21,898,259 of NW_026947509.1, read as the reverse complement.
GCTTACCTAGTATGTGACTACCAAATGCCTAATTCAGACTCTAAGCTCAGCTTGTCAGTCTTTAAATCGTTTGCTCATTCTTCAGTACTGTACTAGGGCAGATTTAAAAACTAAACGTATTGGTGTAAGTATGCCCAGGACTTATGTGTCAGAGTTAGACTGAATTTGAATTTCACCTCTCCTTCTATTGCTGTAGATTTGGCCTGAGTATTTAGCTTGTCTGAAATAGGTTTTCCCCGGACTGTTTACTTGATTTTCAGGCTGTAATACTGGTTTATTTGTTTTTTCCTTCTTGTGGTGGTGGAATTGAAAACCTTGTGCATACTTGGTGGTCACTCTACCACTGAGTTAGACTTTCAGATTTTTGATACAATTTTAGTTTTGGAAAATCTGGAGGATACATAAAAGCACAAAGAACAAAATGAAAAATTAATATAATTACCACTTTGAGATAACCACTAGGGTGCATTATAGTTGAGAAATTCTTTTTTTGTTTTTTTTTTTTTTTTGGTACTGGGAATTGAACTCATGACCTTGCGCTTGCCAGGTACGTGCTTAGGCTGCTGAGCTAAATCCCTAGCCCTAGTTGAGGTATTCTAATTGAGGTATTTTTTATACTGTATGCTTGTTGGAAAAACAGCCTTGCCTCACTCCATGAAGGTATTAGTTAATTGTGTGTTGTCTTCTGGACATTGTTTTATGCATATAAAAATGTGAGTGTCGTATTCCCTGCCCCCACTGGAATCATAAACACTTTCTACAACATTTGCTGACGTTGGTTTATAATTTTATGTGCATATATATATATACCATTGTTTTTACTTGTATTGTGTAATTTTGTTATGTGGGGATAAGATCAGTTATTATTTTGATTAAGTTAATTTTTTTTTGGTACCAGGAATCAAACTCATGACTTTACACTTGCCAGGCAGGCGCTTATGCTGCTGAGCTAAATCTCCAGCCCTGATTAAGTTAATTTAAAAATTTACAGTATATACTTGTTTTTTTGCTACTGGGATTGAACTCGGGGCTTTCACACACAACATCGGTAGTCCTTATATTGCTTTGGTTCTGTGGATTGAACTCATGACCTCATGCTTGCTAGGCAGGTGCTTACACCACTGAGCTAAATCCCCAGCCCCAATAGTGTTTTTATTTTGAGACAAGGTTTCACTGAGTTCTCCTGGCTGGGCTCCAACTTGTCCTCCTGTCACAGTCCCTCCAAATGATAGGATTGTAGGCCTATGCCACCATGCCCAGATGGAGACACTTTTGTTTGTTAACATTTGGGAAGGAGCAGCGGTGAGTTGAGGTCAAGGATGCTGTTGCAAAGGTACTATGCCAAGACAGCTTCCTTAACAAGGAATTATCTGGCCCCAAATGTCAATGTCTCTTGCTAAGGGGGTACTGTGTTGTAATCTCTTTGGGAGGTTACTTGATTGATTTTCCTGGTGTTGTCTATATCAACTTTTTGAGCTTTGTTTCTCTTGCATTAGCATAATTTTCTCTTTTGGCCATTTTTAAGTTTAGCTGCTCCTTGAGACTACAGTAGTCTTTCCTTGTCTATAGGGGATATATTTGGAGACTCCTTCACCCTAGTTCATTCCTAAAACCATGGATAGTTTTAAATTTTATATACTCTGTATGTATGTGTATAGGTATGTATGAGTGTGTGTATGTATATATATATATATATATATATATACACATATACATATATATGTGATTTTTCCTGTATGCCCTGTAGTGTTATCACATAGTACCAAAGTGAATCTGTGCTTTCACATTTTATGCTCTGATGTCTCTTTTTTATTAAATGTTTTTCTTGCATGTTGGGGCCATTATTTGGTAGGATAAAGGTCACTTGAGCAAAAGTTCCACAGTACCTTGGTAGTGGATCTGAAAACTGATATGGCTAATAAGTAATGGGCAGGCGTGTGCTCACTGTGGATACCATTGATGAAGCCATGGTTTAGGTCCCAGGTGGAGCAGAGTGAGACAGTGCAATATTTCATCACCCTGTGTGGAACAGTGGACAATTTAAAATGTGAATTGTTTGTTTCTGGAATTTCCCATGTATTTTGGGGATGCAGTTGACTTTGGGTATATAAAACCACAGACGGCAGGACCACAGATAAAAAGAAACTGCTGTACTTCCAATGCTTTATATTAGTCAACTGGAAAAAATTTTAATTTGGGGAAACCTCGGCTATCCTGGTTTTTCCTCGTGATAGGTCTCCCTGCTCTCTCTCATAGAACATCTCTACGAGGTGTTCTTTTATCTTTTTTTTTCCTCTTTTACTCTGACCAAGCTCAGTCTGTTGAGCCAGTTTCTCCCCCACCCTTCACTTTTACTTTCTTGAATACAGTTTGCCACTGCTTTATCCAAAAAACAAACCAAAGACAAAAACAAAAAACCACCTCATCCTGTTTTAGGTACTTGTGATTTTTTTGGGTAAAACTGAATTTGCATCTCTGTTTTGTTTAACTCAGGGTCTGAGCTTCTTGGAAGTGAAAGACCAGCTGCTGCTCATGTACCTAATGGATTTGAGCCACCTCATCCTGCACAAAGCCTCAGGAGGATCTCTTCAGGGACATGCTGCAGTTTTGAGACTAGTAGAGATTCGCACGGTATGAGATCTTTGGCATCTTGGAATTGTAGGTTTCTTTTTTGGGAGGGAGAGTGGTTTTAGACAAGGTCCCACTGTGTAGTGCAGGCTGCCCTTAAACTCAGTTGTGTAGCCCAGGCTGGCGTGGAACTCATGGTGATCCTTCTGCCTCCACTGCCTGAGTGGTGAATTACAGGCATACGCCTCCATGCCTGGAAGAACTATAGGTTTCTAAATCTTGAACTTCAAAACTGTCACACAGTAACTCTTATTTAAGTGTGTTCTTATGTTTATGTAAGAAAAAACAAATGGAGAAAAAGTATTTTGCTCTTTATTTACTCTCCTTTGTGCATATTTTAGGTGCCTTACTGTGTACTTAGCTTTAAGGGAAAGTAATCCTGTTTAATACGTTGTAGGTTTTGGAAAAGCTTCGTCCCTTGGACCAAAAACTGAAGTACCAAATTGACAAACTGGTCAAGACTGCAGTGACAGGCAGCCTCAGTAAGTGAGAGGACCATCACAAAAGTTGGTGAGTGTCATCATAAAGTTCCAGATCTTACAAATTGTCTTGGATTTTGTGCTTCAGGTGAGAATGACCCACTTCGTTTTAAACCTCATCCCAGCAATATGATAAGCAAGGTAAGGGTTGCATTTTCCTCTTAATTTTCCTGAAGCATTTGCATCTAAAGGAACCTCATGGTAGTCTTGAATTTCATAGGATTCTTTTGTAACTTTATGTTCTAGCTTGTGCCTTGTTTCAATATGAGATTCCCTTTTCTTCCTTTTGTTCATATTTCTATCTTGAACAGACACTGTACTTTTGAGTTTTCTTCTCACTTATGTCTCCAACACTTATGTCTCACTTATGTAATACTTCCCCAGTTTGTGTGCATCATTTCTTTTGTAGTTGAGCTCCGAGGATGAAGATGAAGCAGAGGATGACCAATCTGAGGCTTCAGCGAAGAAATCTACAAAAGGAGCGTCTAAGAAATATGTCCCTCCACGCTTGGTTCCAGTGCATTATGGTATATATTATGGCTGCTGTCTCCTTGGGATGAGCTATGTTTCTCTCTCTCTTTTTTTTCCTGTTCCAAGATAATCCTTGGGTATTTTTATCACATAGATGAAACAGAAGCTGAACGGGAGAAGAAACGTCTGGAACGAGCTAAGCGGCGAGCGTTGAGCAGCTCTGTCATTCGTGAACTTAAAGAGCAGTACTCAGATGCTCCAGAGGAGATACGTGACACTCGCCATCCCCACGTCACACGCCAGAATCAGGAGGACCAACACAGGTCTGTGCTTGTGCAGTTAGAAGTTATTTCTACTCTGTGGACACCTGTCCTCAGGCTTTAGGTGAACATAGAGTGAAAACTTGAGGTGATTTTTTAAGAATTAAGGAGTTTGAAATACCAAATAAGAACTAGAAAAAAAGTGCGTTTTTTTTTTTTTTTTTTTTAATTTTGCTGTTGGAGACTAAACCCAGGGCCTTCATTTGCATTGAGCTGTGTCCCCTGCCTTTTTAAAATTATTTTGAGGCAGTGACTTGCTGAGTCACTAAATTACCTGGGTTGGGCTCAAACGTGATTTTTTTCTGCCTCAGAACATTGTGTTCCCCTCCCCATCTGCTGTGTAGGTTCAAGCAAATGGTATATAGAGAGAAATACATGCAGTAGTAGGACATGCATGCGTTCATTCATTCATTCATTCATTTACACTGGGGATTGAATCCAGGTTCCTGCATACTAGGCAGGTGCTTTATCCCTTGGCTATATGCCAGCACCATCCCTCCCTCCATGTCTCTTTCCCTTCCTTTTTGAGATAAGGTCTTAGTAATGTACTTCAGGCTGTCCTTGAACTGACTATATAACCCAAGCTGAGCTCAAACTCAAATAGTCCTCCTGTCTCAGCCTCTCAAGTGCTGATTACAGGTATGGAACCTCTGTGTCTGACAAATCCTTTTCAAATTTTATTTTGAGACAGCATCTTGCTCATCTGTCTAGACTGACTTGCAACTTGTGATCTTCCTGCCTCAGCTTCCTGAGTAGCTGGTATTACAGTGGTGTGCCGCTGTACCTGTTTAGTAGGTGTTTTAATATCCTGTGTTTTACTGTCACAACTCTCATTCTTGTGTAGAAGGCAATAAAGGCAAGTTTTTATATTGGCATTGAAAAGACTTGAAGTTCATGGAAGAAAAGTAGAGAGCCTTGGGTTCAGGCTCATCACCTTTGCACAGGTGTCTATACAGTTGATGGACTGTAGAGAGCTGAAATAGAATTTTCTGGTATAAAGTTTTACATCGTTGAATGGATGGGCTGTGAGTTTATTTTTAGGAGTGAAGGAATTCCTAGTGGAAGCTTGACACTGAGGGTTCCCCATGACCCTACTGCATATGGTATTGAGTTGTCAAATTTTCTGCGAACTCTGAACTAGGATGAGTAAATACCAGGTTCCAGGCTCTGGACTGTAGCTTTCCACCACCCTGGTCTGAGCCTGATGGAAATAGTGTGTGTCTTTTTCTGACAGGATTAACTATGAGGAGAGCATGATGGTGCGTTTAAGTGTCAGTAAGCGAGAGAAAGGAAGGCGAAAACGGGCACATATCATGAGCTCCCAGCTTCACTCCCTCACGCACTTCAGTGATATCAGTGCATTGACAGGAGGACCTGCTCATCTTGATGAGGTGAGGTCGGGTTTCAGTGGGAGGAAACAGCTGTCATGCTTTCGGCCAAATGTGTGTGGGGCTTGGTACCATGAAGAACTTGGGGAGGGATGCTGGCAGCTGGAAACACACTAGTGCTCCTTTACTTCTCTGTCTGTTTTCAGGATCAGAATCCTGTTAAGCGGAAGAAGGTACCTAAGAAAGGTCGGAAGCGAAAAGGTCAGTGAACTGCTAGGATTTAGGTGATCAGGGGAAGCAGGGTGGGGAATTCAAATTGTTACCTGAGGTCTCACCAACCCACATAGTATCTCTTCCATGCTGGACATTAATCACTTCAGGGGAACTTTTATTTATTTTCCTTCATAAACTTGAAACCAGCATTATTCCCAAAAAGGATCTCTAGATTTCATCTCTAAGGTCCTCCAGATCCTGTTAGCCTTCCTTAATTGAACCATAAAAATGTCACTGAAGGAAACATTAGCCCATTTTAATTTCATTCTTTCTTTTAGTCTTTTGTCCTGGGAGGATATAATGCATATTTCCTAGGAGCCCTTCTCTCCAGGAGACCTTTTCCCCCTTTTATTGGCTTTTCCAGCTGTCCTTTGCTTCATTCTTGGTTTCCCTTCCTTTCAGGTTTTCGGAGGCGGCGATGATTATATGTGTACATATTTACATATTTTGTATCATCCCTGGGATACTTCTCATTTTGCTGTATGTTAGTTTTTTCCTTTGGAATTCATTAATTGTTTGCTTTGGACATATGGAAAGATCTTCACTAATAAAATTGATTTTGTTTAAAAATTTAAGCCCCTTTTGCACATGTATTGTATGACTGGAGCTGTTGGGTATGTTTTTGGTGAATGGGTGAAAAGTGAAAGATGAGATTGTCTTGGAAGTTCCAGAAGTTTTGGCTTTGTAAATTTTGTTTGATGATATATTTTTCCCAGAAACTAGTAGTTATTTTACAAAAAATTTGACAGTGTAATGTAATCAACTTTCCCCAGTCCGTGTTTTCCTGATTTCTTGTGTGATTTGTTAAAGTACAATACAAGTGTTTTAGGATTTGCTAATGTTCCAGCCTGGCCACCAGGTGGCATTGGTAGTTCAAGAAATCTTTGGTACTTGACTAGTGAAAAACTGCTTTTCTACGCCAGCAGTTGTTATTCTTGTCTTCATTTCTCTGGATGCTTTCTTTCTAAAATAATTTGAATATATTTCTGATCTTTGGTCCGTTGTTTAGCATTTGTAGAGAATAGTAGAGTGAGAAGACTAGAGGGAAGAATCAGTGTAGTCTTGTATTTTCCAAACTCTTTGACACTCCTTAAAGGCCTCTGTTTTCCAGAGTAAGTAAAGAGCAGCCCTTTGATAGAGAGTTGCAAAAGAATGCCAGCAAACAGGCAGGCAGAAAATTCCTAGCTTAACAGTCAAAAGAAGGAAACCCCTACAGAAACATAGCTAAGTCCAGGTTAGACTGGTGGGAGTTACAGACCTAAGATTTTGTACTTTTCTAGTGAATAACTTTAATTGGTGAGAGATCCTGCAGGTCTTAGATAATGCAGAAGATGAAAAGAGAGGTTGAACCCATAGGATTAATTTATTGGAACTTTTAAAAAATATTTTGGTCTCATGAGCATCTAATTTTAGTCTCTGGCTTTCCTGGGCAATGTCACGAGCAAGAATATACTTGGTCGATTCTGAATTCTGTTAGTGTGGATTCTATTAGTGTACCTGACTGGGGTAAGGATCTATTTTAAGTCAGCTACAGCCTGGTAGAAGTTAGAAGACAAGATCTATGGCTAATTGTGTGATCTTGATCAAATCACTTAACTCTGGCCTTTGATTTTGCTCAGCTAAAAAGTAAATATATTTGAATCTCTGAGATTCCCTCCAAGTCAGCCTAAAACTTTTATCTATGACACTAGAGATGGACTTGCCTCTTTTAGTTCCTGGAGATCTGAGAGAGCTATCTGACATTTCCTGGGCCCTCTTACCTTCAAGTGAGTCTAAATAGCACAAGAACAAATGTAGAGATTCTTTTCTTTTTCTGGATTAAACTACCTGGATAAGTGGTTTGGTTCAAAAATGCTCTGCCTGGAACTACCACGCTGATTTCTTAGGACCATTGCATTTATTTCTAATTTATTAAGGTTTTTGGATTAGGGGATTTATTTATTTATTTATTTATTTTTTTTGAAAAATCTTAAATTGGGCTGGGGATTTAGCTCAGTGGCATAAGCACCTGCCTTGCAAGCAGGCGGTCATGAGTTCGATCCCCGGTACCGATAAAAAGATAAATAAATAAATCTTAAATTGTGTTACATGCTGAGCTAAATTTACACTTAATCCCTGCAAAAATATATGATAACTCTATTTCACTAGTGACGAATCTGAGACCTTCAGCTTAAGCAATTTGTTCAGAAGCACTTGACTCGTAAATTGGAGAACTAGTTCCTAAGGAGCACAGAGAACAGGGAACTTTTTTTAAAAAATGTAAGTAATTTATAATCTCTAGCTCACCTCTCCCTGTTGCTACATTTTTATTAAAGGCTTGCCTTTAAAGAAATCACAAGTTCTAGGCACTGTGCTGGCCTTTTGGTAGTATAGAACAGAACAAGCGAAATCCCTGCCTTTGTGGATCTCATATTGATTCTTTAATTGTAGGACATCTTTTGTTTTCCTTGGCCTTTTGCCATTGGTTGAGAAAGGAATCATTCTAAGAATATTTGCCCCAAAGTCAGGCAAACTATTTAGAGGATATTTTATGTGGATTTTTTAACATGAAAATCAGGCATTCATAGTGAGAATGAGGTGTCCTGAAGTTCTTTTTCTTGTCTTTTTTTTTTTTTTTTTTTTTTTTTTTATCAGTACCAGGGATCAAACTCACGACCACGTACTTGCAAGGCAGACACTTATGCCACTGAGCTAAATCCCCAGCCCCTCTTTTTTGTCTTTTTGAGATAGAGTTTCTCTATGCAGTTCGGGCAGGTCTTGAGCTCATTTTGTAGCCCAGGCTGGGCTCGAACTCACAACAATCCTCCTGCCTCAGCCTCCCAAGTGCTGGGATTACAGGCATGAGCACCATGTTTGGCTCTTTTTTTTTTTTCCCTGATGTTGGGTATTATGTGCTGAGCTATTTTTAAAATTATTATTGTTATTTTGGGACAGGGTTTCAATAAGTAAGTTACCTGGGCTAGGCTCAAATTCATGATCTACATCAGCCTCCCACAACCCTGGCATTACAGTTGTGTGCCACTAGGCCTGGCTAAGATCCATGTTCTTACGACTCCCCCCATCCCCCAAGATTCTCAACACTATCTAAACAATCTTTAGAACTCCACTGTCCATAGTTTTAAGAACCATTTTTAGGCAGTAGAACTGGAGAACAGTGTTTATGACTGTTCTGTTCAGTTTTCTTTTGCTACTTCTACCCATAGATTTAGTTCTTTGATCTTTCAGCCCATATAAATGTCAAATAAGAGATCATTTATAATGTCCACTGAAGAGCATCTGTTAGAGCACACGAGCTCTTGTTCATTGTTATCATGTGATGGTAAAAATTCTGAATGAGTAATTTAACATCTCTTCTTTAGTTGTTTCATCTCAGGGAGTGAGGGAGAGAGAGCTTGGCAAAGGCTGTTTTGACCTCGGATGCTTTGTTAGGGTTTTGTGGCAGTAACTACTGTTTTTGTTTTTGTTTTGGGGGATTGAGTGCAGAGTATTGTGCATTCTAAGCAAGCACTGCACCACTGAGCCACATCCTGAGCCCTTGTTAGGATTTTGTGAAAGCTTGGAGAAGGATCTGTCTGGAGTTCACAGCAGTCTTCATGGATACATTAATAGAAAAAAGCATTTTGTTTGTGAGGAAGGGCTGAAGGACTATGGGGCGTTCATTTCAGCACCACGGAGAGTTCATGCTCTCCTTGCTCACCTTCACTGCGTGCTGAGATCTGTCCTTTTCCCCAGGACAGTTTATCTGCCCAGACTCCGGGTCTGATTGGTACGGACTGGATGTGAATTGCCACCCTCTTAAATGTCCTTCATCTTCCCCGGGATCTGTTGGCTCTGTAAAGCCCAGATTCACACCAAGGATTTGATCAACTTGATGTGGGCAAATGAATGAAATCCCGCATCTGTTGGTCACATCATTCATATTGTGTTTTACATGATTTTTACCAGCACTTGAAGAATATACTGTCTCCTACTTTTCTTTGGTTACTGACCCTTGAGGAGACTTAAAGTTGCTTGTTTTATTCTTTGGGCCTCTTTTTCTGCCTTGCATGGAGAAAGGCATCATTACTTTGGCTCTCTGCCCAGTCTTGCTTTTGTATTTCTTTGATCTCATTGTTCAGAGGGTCTCAGAGCAGCCCCAAGAGCCATGCCTTTGCATGTTTAAGCTATTGATGCTTTTGAAATAACAGAGCATTCCTGTGTAAGAAGTGTATTAAAGGTCTATCTTGAACAAATTTAGGTCAATAGGTGGCAGTAGTCACTGAGTCCGGAGGCCCTGATAACCCCCTATGCACAAGCACATTTGATAGCCAGTATAATTTTAAGGGTATGAGAAAGGAGGTCACATTGAAATAGACATGGGGAGAAAAGCAGTCCTTTTTGGTAGAATCCAGGAAATGCTGACATATACTGTGTTTCTTCTGTTACATGGGGAAGAGGTTGAAAAGAGTCGGGCAGCAGATCTAAGATGTGGGTGCTCTTTGAGTTAGTGTATGGCTGTGTTAATTGAGAACCAGTCCTGAAAGAAAGGTAGGGTTAGAGGATAGAGATGGGGGAGAGGGGTGCAGAGCTGTGTGAAGGGACCGAGGAAAGGGTGGGCTGTGAAGGGAAGGACTGTGGTTAGAGGGGAAGGAGGAGGGGGAGGCGGCTGCAATACTGAGCCTAATGGGGGAGGGGAGGGGAAGATACTGGTCGTGCTGCAGCTGCATTGGCTCCCCTCCCCCACCCTTCCTAAGGAGCCAGAACAGTGCAGGCAAATCTGTCTTCATGTATTTATTATTATTAAAAATGTAACCGATCCTTCCTCCTTGGAAGCACTACAAATACTCTCCCCTCCCTGGGCGGAGCTTGTACATTCTCTTTCTCTGCGCTCTGTACCCTGGCCTCCCCACTAGATTTGTTTGGCTGAAGGGAGGACCCTTCCTTTGCTTCTAGAGCCTGGTGCATCCCTGGGGCTTTCTAATGGTGGTTGGGAGTTGCGATGCTAAGAGGAAGCAGCTGAGTGAGGGGCATCCATTGCCCCAGGGATGGAGCTGTGCTCTCTGATGTCCAGTGGGTAAAGGAAATCACTCAGAAATAAAGATAAAATCCTTTTGCCAGCTAATGAAAAGAGAAACAGCCGCGCCCCCATTCTTTTCTGTACCTGGCATTACTCCCTTTCAAGCCCTTCTCTTTTCCTTGTCTCAATTCTGAGGGGAGACCCCTTGGAATGGAAAAAGCCAAGGGTTCTCTCTCCTCCCTCCTTACCTTGTTAAGTCTCTCTCTTCCCAGGAGGACCATATACCATCTATCCTCTAGCCTGCGTGTGGTGTGGCTGAGAGGTTTATAGGGCAGAGGCCATGGTGTCTCCCTCCCTGCCTGCACCCCAGACTCCAGTGCCCAGGCCGGGGCCTCTTTGTTGCTGTCTAGCCCTTCACCGTACCCATAGGTGGTGCTGCCGTCACCCCGCAGGCGAGGCCCTCCCCCAGCATCGTTCCTGCCCACCCGGTCACCCTCCCTTTTTGCCCAGCCCTGCTACTGCCTGCTTGTTATTCCACCAGCGTCTCCTTTACTGTTCCCTTCCTCAAATTAATTTTGTGGCGCTGTCCCCCCACCTCGCAGTGCCATCTTCCTCCCCTCCCCCCTACTCCAGTTCTCTGGCTTTCTCTCTTGCTTTCTGTCTGTCTGTAGGATCGCCATCTCACTCCCCTATCTAAAAGCTTTATCTTACCTCTTTTCTTTTTCTTTATCCTTTCCACCTTTTGCATCTTACAAATGATTCTTCTAGTGTAAGGGGGCTATCGATAAGAGTGCTTTAGAGGAGAATGAGGTGAGGAAAATTAAGAGATCAACACTGAAACTGGGGAATCACAAGACTAAAGGGAACATACGGAGCTCAGAGAGGAAAGACATCCTTTACTGTCCATACATATTCAGTTTCTGGATTGGGTAGTGGACATTCACTGGCAAGGCATTTGTTATGTGGGTCTACAGAATTTGGGTCTGTATGCTGGGAAAATGAGAATAATGAGAATTCAGATATTAAGGGCTTTGTACAGAAACATTAGGTTTAGAGTGCCAAGAACAGCCATACTGGTTATCCTTTATTTTGAAGGCTGGAGGACACTATGCTCTAACACCTGTTCTGTAGTCCCTTAGGAGATACCCTGTTATTGATCTTCCAAGTCCTGAAAAGCTCCGGCTGGGGCCACTGTGATACCTGCGGGCACTAGGGCTGTCTGATCATTACTGAGCACATCCTGGCTGCAGGGCCTCAGCTGACTCTTACAGTCTGTTTCTTTCTCTTCTGTGTTTCTCCTTTATCTCAACTGAGTTTTGGTGGTTGCCTCACATCAGCCACAGCTCCCTTTATTGCTTAGCTTTTCTAGAATATACCCCAAATTCACCAGACCATTCTGGCTCTTTCCTCACCTCCTTATCTGGAGACTTCTCACTGTGTGTGACCTGTGTCACAGGCCTCAGCTAATACAGCTGTGTTGTTGATTGTAAAAGTACCTAGTTTGTAAGATGGCTCATTTTTCTCTTACTGAATTTTTCCTTTTGAATTAATAGCATCCTAGTACTTCCCTCATTAGTAGTGTTGAGTCCTTTCCTTGTACATGTCCTCAGAATTATCCACAGCGTGGCAGTAAGGCATCTTTTCTGCTGGTAGGAGGAAATCTTTAGCTTGCATGGCTGTCACAGGATGCGTGAGTCCAGGCTGACTCCTGGACTAAGGCAGAAGCCAAGAATGCCAGAGGCCAGGCAGTAGCTACAGTGAAAAATGGGGGGTAAGTCATCATATACTTTGCTTTATTATCCGAGCTGTGCACATGCCTATGAGGACATGTCCCTCCTGCCTCCTGTCTTTCCTGCCTTCCTAAGGTGTGTGTATTGATAAACTTGATGGACCAGAAACCTTTCGTTTCCTTAACTGATTTTCCTCTTGCCCTTGTTAGTCCTCTCTCTTGTCCTATTTAGGGAGCCCTAGTTAGGGCCATAGCTTCTGATCACAGATAGTGATCTCTGTTAAGGACCTTTTTTAAAAAGCAAGTGCCATAAATTGTTGTTAAGTTGAATGATGAAGACTTTTCAGCTTTAGACTTCTTTGGACCAGTAGTGAGTTTCAACTGTTTTTTCTCTAGGTATTGAAGGTACTGGTTAATTTTTATTTTCTTCTACTTATAGACCCTAGCGGGGAAAGTAATTTGCCAGGGTTACATAAATAGTAGTAGTCCTGGCATTTAGTAGAACTGACATAAGAATCCTGAACTACACAGCGAGACTGTCTCAAAAAAAAAACAAAAAAACAAAAAAACAAAAAAACAAAAAAAACTATGTCCTGACCTCTGTGTCTGACTTCTCCTTTACTCCTTCCTCCCAGTACCCTGGTTTCTTCCTGGGGTCACTGACAGCCTTGAAGCCAGCAGCACGGTCGGCCTGCTGGGTTAATGTGAGCAGTCAGAGCACTGGGCTGTGTAGGCTGGGTGTGCAAAGGACCTGGCTCACCAGAGGGAGGCAAGTATATAGGTCAGCCTTTTGGGGTTCCTTGAGGCTGCCACAGCAGGGGACGAATTCCCTTCGAGGTTTGGTTTGACCTCACTGTGACTAGTCTGCCTCTTCTCCGGAGCCTTCTTTCCCTTTAGGGGTCACAGAAGGCAGCGTGAAGCTTGGTGTGAATACCACACTTAGGATCTCTTCTGCTTACAGCTGGTTTGCAGCACACTTATCTATCCCAGTGCTACATACTGTCTGAATCTTCACTCACACAGAATTCCCTCTAGTGGTCAGGCTGTCACTGTGGCTGTGTTAGTAAACTTCTCATAATTTTTGTTAAGTAAAACCTAGCACAAGGTTTAGAAAGCATGTGTATGTTTTCCCTTTAATTGAGCCCGAGGTAACTAACTGTGGAACTGCTTTGTTTTATCTCCCAGTATGGGTTGAGCTCCCTGCCCAGGGTAGGGCACTCTAGAGGATTGAAAGCCCCTAAGCTTCTACTTCTCTCCTTCCCAGTTTGGATAGACTCACTGCTGGCTGTTACAGGAAGCCTTGGGTGGTAAAGAGATCAAGTCAGAATTCCTTGCCAGAACCCAGTCTCTGAGCTGTGTGATCTCTGCACTGCGCTCAGCTCTGTGGCAATTCATACGTACAACCTTCATCTGGCTTTACACTCGCCTTCTTAGTTTCCTTCAGCCAAGTCTTAGGTGTCTGTCACTGAAGCCAGACCTTCCTTTCTGCCCTCCTTACTTAGCCCTCCCAAGGCTTTCTGCCTAAAGCTTCCTAGCTCTAGCTTCTGACAGAGGCTGTTTCTAAGACAAGCTCTTTTGCCCTTTCTGACCTCAAGTCCTCAAGTCTATTCCTCTAAAGGACGTTTTTTCCCTCAGAGTATCAGATGACACCCCTAGAGAGCCTCTGGGGACTGCTGAAAATCCCATTCCTCACCCATCTCCCCGCTGGAGCTCCGGGAATCGGATCCTGCAGCCTTCTGTCATCCTAGCTTCCTTTTCTGTTCACTTGGAAGCTTTTCTCCATTGCTTTTGGTAAGTCCTGGTTTGGCAAAAATATCCAGTATTTAGGAGGATCCTCTGAGATGAGTTCCCTGTCTCTGGCAGCTCAGGTGGCACTCCCTGCCGGACCTATGCTCCTGTCCTCTGCTTTAGCGCTGCCCTCCTGTACCTGAGGCCTAGACTGAGTGGAATCAGTGTGCGGGCGTCTTCAGCTCAGTGTCCCATCCCACGTTGTCCATCTTGCCAAACAAAGCATGGCTCTGGCCCTGCCTTCCTCTCCCTTCTCCAGCATTTATTTCTTCTTTACCTCTCTCCACTTTTCCCTTCCCTCCTCATGTGTACCCTTCATTTCTTTCTTTCAGGTCCTTTTTGTCCCTGTGCTCGCTGGTGCCCCTTTGTGCCTACTCTCATCTGTCATTCCCAACAGCCATCTTCCTCATCCCGCTCACTCAGAGTGGTCAGCGTGGTGTGGGATTCACACACCACGCTGCTGCTCTGGCAGCAGAGAAGCTCCCTGGTGCCAGTATAAGTGATCCCTTTTTCTCCAGTGACTCAGTCGCTGCATTTTCTCGTCTCATCTCGTCTTCAGCGATCCTTGTGAGCTGGCGACCCTCTGACATTGCTATCTTGCTTTGTCCAGAATTGAGGAAGAGAGCAGTTACTTGGTTCGGACACCCTTTCCTTGGCTCTTCCTAAGTGTGGGTCTGTCCAGGTCTCTTCCCTTCATTCTCATTTTTCTCCCTCAGTCTCTCCCAGCACAAAGCGGCAGCAGGACTGAGAGTCTGCTGCAGGCTGCCAGCCTATGCCCCTCACTTCTGTCCCTCCCCTCGCTGTGCTGCAGGGGAGGGGGCTGGAGGGCGGTGGCATGGTGCCAGCCAACCCAGAACCATCTGCAGTGCCTTCTGCATTGAAGCAGGCTCTGTTGCTCCCGCCCTCTTTTCCCACTCTTCCTCTCTCATTTTTAATTAGCTACTGAATTAATTAAATTCCACATGCTAATTAACATTCCTACAGGGAGGAACGCCAGGTCAGAAAAATGGGGGGTGCTAAAGCAAGACTTCCGTCCATTCAAGTGAATAGATTGAGGGACGGGAAGATACAGGAAAGAAAAGATAGATAAGGAAAGAACAATCTAAAAGTAAGAAAAAATCTGGAAGAGCTATGAAGAGACAGAGAAGGGAAATCGTGGAACTTAATATTATTAACGCAGGAGAAATTAAAGTCTTGAAGCCTTTAAAGGTTCAGAGGTAGAGCTGAGTCTCCAACATAATCGTGTGAATAACCCGAGAAATAATGATACAAAGGATGCCAGTTTGCTGCTTAGATTACGCTTGCTCAAGGAAAAAAAAAATTACTTAGTTTTATTTTTAAAATTTTTTGGTCGGGGATTTAGCTCAGCAGCATAAGTGCCTGCCTGGCAAGCACAAGGTTGTGAGTTCAAACCCCGGTACCAAAAAAAAAGGAAAAAAATTTGGGGGACTGGAAATTGAACTCACAACCTTCCTTTTTTACCAGACAGCCACTTGTGCCACTGAGCTAAATCCCCAGCCCCCCAAAAATTATTTAAATAGGAGTGCTTTAGGTTAGAAAGAAAGCAGAACGTCCTTGCAAGGAAGTAGGATATTTAACTGAAGAAACTTTATTTTTTTAGAGAGAGAGTCTTGCTGTGTATATCAGTCTAGCCTTGAACTCACTATATAGCCTTGCTGGCCTCAAACTTGCAGCGATCCTCCTGCTTCAGCCTCCTGAATGCTGAGATTATAGATGTGGGCCACCACACCTGGTTTAAAAAGTTCAGGTGGCATTTTTTTTTTTAAATAACAGGGTTCTACTGTGTAGTCTAGGCTGCCCTTAAACTTGCTACATAGCCTACATTATTACCTCAAACTCGAGGTCCTTCTGCCTCAGCCTCTTGAGTACTGAAATTACAGGCATGAAGAGATAAATTCTTACCTACTCAGAATGGTTAGAGTTTGCCTAAGTCAGGGTTAGGGGAGATGAACTTGCAGTGTTTTATTAATCCTGCAGTGTGCATTGTGTCCTAGAAAAATCTGAAATGGGAAGATTACAATTCAATGTCAGTTCTTTTCTTTATAACATTTAAGAGAAACTTGAGTTTTCTGTGGTCCTGTCAGCTTTTTTAAGGATATGACTTCTCTTCCCCTCAGATCATTGCTTCCTAGGGAGGTTTAGATTGCTGGTGGCTAGCATGGCTCTCTCTTTGGCTGAGGGCTGCAAAGGCATGAGAGTGGCTGGAGTTTCACACTGGTGCAGAAAAGAGGATGGGGTGTGAATTGCCTGGCTGGCACAGAGGACTCCACTAAGGTCATCACTGTCGCCCAACCTGAAAAAAGTGGGGACAGTTTATTTAATCTGACTTTTCCTTTCCAAAAAGTAAAGAAAACTATTCAGTATGGTATCTGGTAGGTTTGCGGAGTCTCCTAAGGTAGGTACTCCAAATTTTTCCAGTGTGAAATATACCAGGGAAAGCTATCTTATATATCATCCTAACCACCATTATCTTAGTCAGATGGCATTCCCTCTATTATTCCTGCTATCATAATCAACTAAAAAATATTCACACATTTAAACAGACATAGTGACCGATTCCTGTAATCCCAGCACTCTGGAAGGCTAAGGCAAGTAACTGGGAACTTTGAACCTAATTTGGGCAACTCAGTGACTCTTGAAATCCTCCCTCAAAATAAAAAAGAGCTGGGGATATAGTCTATTGCAAAGGCCCTGGATTTAATACACAGTAATGCAAAAATAAATACATAAATAAAATTACACAAGCATTACTTATTTAGTGTTGTACACTGAATATCACTATTTTGTTAATCAGCTACTATTTGCTAGACCATTAGGCATTAGGGTTAGATACGAAAACAAGGAAAGAAATAGAACTACTATATCTAAAAGGTTTATATTCTAGATTGGGGTAAAATACAGAATAAAGTGCAGTAACTCACTCTATATGTGCATCAGTGTTAACTCCTATAGCACTGTTGCCTGTATTTCTTTTATATTGTCTTATTTCTTTTTTTATGTGTGTATGTGTGTGTGTCTTTCTGAGACGCGGTCTCACTATGCAGTTCAGGTTGGCATTATGCTCACTTTGTAGCCCAGGATGGTCTCGAATTTGCAATGATCTTGCTGCCTCAGCCTGCTGAGTGCTGACATTATAGAAATGTGGTACCACACCCAACTATATCATTTTATATCTTATACTGATACTTACTCCTTCATGTATCTATGCAGAGCTGGGCAGTTCCCTGAGGTCAGAAATCTGATGTTATGGTTTATATCTAGATATCCCCCTAAAATCTCATGCACTCAAAGGTGGGGCTTTTGGAAGGAATAGGGGGACTTATAGCGGCTTGCTGTTGAGTGTGGGGTCTGGTCGGAAGAGGCAGGTCACTGGGGGTGTGGCCCAGTGGGATTTTTCTCTTCCCAGCTCCTCCTTCCCTTGCTCTCTCTGTTTCCTGTTTGCCTTCCATGGGGATTTTCCTGCACAGCACCCCTCTGCCACCATGTTTCTTCAGAGCCTGCTGACCCTGTTGAGCCTACTGACCACTGAATTGGAAGCTACAATAAACCTCCTCTTTTCAGCTGTGGGGTTAGGTATTTTATTCCAGTGACAAAGAAAGTGACTTGGGTCCTCTGTAGGGTACACATAGCACTAGCATCAAAATTATATGTTAATAGCCATTCAGTGAATGTGTTAATTAATACACAACCACACATTAAAGTGAAATCATTGCTTAGACTGTAACATACCTACTTACGGAAAATACTTGTCCTCTGAAAAGAGCCCCGCCCCGCCCAGTGCAGGAGATCAAACCCAGAGCCTGGTACATGCTTACCAGGCGTCCTACCACTGAGCTTCTCTCCCGTGCCAGTTTTTTTTTTTTTCCTTACCTGTACCAGGGATCGAACTCATGGCCACACACTTGCAAGGCGCTTATGCCACTGAGCTAAATCCCCAGCCCTGCTCCCGTCTGTTTTTTAATGGTGGTTTTTATTTTTCCAAAAGTTACAAAAAGTGTGATGTGAGATAAAATTATATGCTGAGTAAGAGATTTTTTTCTAAGTGGTGTTTGAAGCCAGGCCCTAAAGGCAGGCCTGAGGAGAGGCAGCAGTGAATGCGGAGAAAGGGCACAAGCTGCCTGCTGTCTGTACTGTATTTTCCTTTCCTTCTTAGCAGTGTTGAGGGTTGAACCTAGGACCTTCACATGAGCTGTGTCACTAGGCTCCTCCCTTGCTTTTTTTCTTATTTTGAGATTCGTCTTGCTAAGTCACTAAATAACCACAGGCTGAGCTCGAACCTGTGATCCTTCTGCGTTTGCCTCCCAGAGTGCTGGAAGTACAGGTGAGTGTCACCACGCCTGGTTTCCTTTTACTTTTTAATGCACATTTTCCCACCTCAAAATTATGATTAAGCCACTGATACACACTCATTTTTTATTTTGTTTAATGTGTCATATTTCCCTATCCTGTTAAAAATCTGATAAAAAATATTAATGAACATCATGGGTATACTGTAATTATAAAACCATTTCTTACTTGTTAGACATGTAGAATATCTGTCTTTTCTTGTTAGATTGGATTTTATTTTTCCTTCTGTGGTGGAGATTCACATCTTTTGCATATATCTTTGTTTCTGAAGTGGAATTTGTTGGGCTAGACATAGAGGCTCCCATTCTAGATTTGGGGAACCTTTTGTTTTTTTAAGACAGGGTGATCCATATTTGGTTCACGCCGATCTTTAACTCACTGGCATCCAGGCTGGCCCTGAACCTGCCTCAGCTTCGCAAGTACTGGAATTACTGGCATGTGCCACCACGGGCAGCCAAGACCTCCATTCTGGTTTGTGGATTAATTAAATTAAATCAACTCAAAAGCTTATTATTAATTTTTAAAAAGACTTTAAATATCACAAAAGGGAATTGCATCACCTTTGTGAAATTTCTTTCTACCTTTGACTCTCATGTCCCCTCTGTAGAGATATATTCATGGATGAGTAGGTGTATAGTTACAGATATACAAAAAAAAAAAAAAAAAAAAAAAGAGGTTAATCACACCTTCCAGAAGTTCTAATCCAGTCTGAAGCAGAGTCCTGAAATCTTCTCTTCCAAGCTATCTTGTTAATTCAGCTGGGCAGGCAGATTTGGAAACCACTAGTTTAGATGAATTCTTGGGATCCTTCCCAGCTCTAAAATTTAATGACTGAAACTCACAGAATCAATCACTTAAAAAGAAATAATGACTAATGTACAATATACAATGTATTAACCATTAATACCCTCCAATTGTCATGTTCCGAATTTTTTTTTTTCTTTTGAGACTGTGCAGTTCAGTCTGGCCTTGAGCTCGTTTTGTAACCCAGAATACTATAGATAGTCTTAGTCCCTCCCCTTCCACTCCTCTCTCTCTCTCTCTCTCTCTCTCTCTCTCTCTCTCTCTCTCTCTCTCTCTCTTAACCTCAGGGAGCACTAAACTACACACCCAGCTACTTATTTATTTATGGTACCGGGAATTGAACTCAGGACCTCGCACTGGCCAGGCAAGCGCTGTGCCACTAAGTTACTTCCCTGGCCATATTTATTTATAAGACAGGGTCGCATTGTAAAGTTTAGTTCAAACTGACCTTGAGCTCATTATGTAGCTCAGGCTGGCCTCAAATTCATGATGATCCTCCTGCCTCAGCCCACTGCATGCTGAGACTACAAACATGTAACACACTCAACCAGCTCTTTTTATTTTTGAAGCAGTGTCTAACTAGTTTTCCAAGCTGTACTCAAACTTACAATCTTTCTGCCTCAGCTCCCATATAACTGGGATTAGGCCATAGGCCACCTTGCCATTCCTTGAAAATCTTTCTCTGACTAAAGTTTCCCTTGACTTTTAAAAACTGGTATGTAATGTCTACCATTTGTGTATTTCCTTGATGACAAGTGTTGCGGAATAGTTTTTGAATTTTTTTGTTACAGTGCAGGGGTTTGATCCCAGGGCTTTGTGCACGCTAGGGCAAGTACGTGACCACTTAGGTACACTGCAGCCCTGGATAGAATCCTAAATGTTGGTGAAGATGGAGTTGTTTTCAAAAAATCTTTCCTCTCTTCTTTCTTTGTTGTCTGAGATTCATTGACTTTTTATTTTTAAGAGTCTAAGTGTCTGAATCTTGTGCCTTTTCTGGAACTTCCTCGTGCCTGTCTCCATCTCCTGTTGGTAGTCACCACTATGCCTGGAATGGTTTGGGCATACTCTGCTTAGAGTCAGAATGATATTTCTCATTTCTATTTTGGCAAATGAGAGGCAATTGGAAGGATTAGATCACTCATTTTAACAAATTTTCTCCAGACCATTTTTCAGGGCTGCTTTCTCTTTGCTGTTACTGCGATTCGTTTGGAATGTGGGGGTCAGGCTACCTTGCATGGGAGCTGTTAACGTGGGGTCAATGCACATGTGTGCACATCCGTTCTACAAAAGCCTGCTTGAGGTCAGGTCAGCGCTATGCGCAGTGAAGATGGGCCTGCCTCGGAGACAGGGCAGCGCCTTTCGCCCTACTAATTTTCATATAGGAGTAAATAAACAATATTAAAATAGATGAGCAAAACAAATACTGTTTAGTCCCGTTGCCTTAGTTTTTTACAGAAAAAGTGAAAGGTAGATGAGTTTAGGGAGCCTTCTGCTCCTTTAAGGGCTTCCTTGATTTTCTCCTGTGTCAGAGTAAGTGTGGAGAGGGGTTTCATCATTTGCAGTCAAGATAATAACTATTTCCCAGGGTTTTCTGAGTGGTAGAAGTAGGTACAAAGCATTTCTCAAAGAGCTCGGCATGTGGGATGCAATACTGGAGGTTATCGCTGTCAGGCACCCTCATCTGGTGAAGAAACTGGCTCAGGGAAAGGAAGCGGCCAACTTAGTCATAGTCACAGAGCTTGTGACAGCTGAGCCAGGCCTGGGATTGATCTGTCTGTCTGTCTATCTATCTATTCTTTTTACTTTTGATTCAGTCCACAGTGAAGTCTTTTTGTTTTTTTTGTTAGTACATGCTTGCAGTGCATAATGTTTGCACTCTGTGTGTGAGATTGCTACATGTACATAACACACCCCAATTCCTTTTTTTTCATCCCTTCTCCCCTTCCTCTTTCCTCCATCTCTTGATCCCTTTCCCCTTTGAGAACCATATATCTCCCTACTCCTTCTTATCTTTTATTTTGCTCTTTATTTTTATTCTGAGTTTCTCATGTAAGACAAACCTTGTGATATTTTAGTTTATGTATTTGATTTATGTCATTTAACGTTATGGTCTCAAGATGCATCCATTCTCCTACAAATAACTCATATTTATCTTTCTTTATGGCAGAGTAGTACTCCACTGTGTAATTTCACATTTTCTTTATTCATTCAACTGTTGATAGACATATGGGCCACTTCTCATTCTTCATTTTAAAAATGAGCCAATAGTTTCTCATCATCCTTCTTACCATCACACACACACTTCTTGTCTTTCTTTGTGTATGGGCAGGTAATTGGGACAGGAACCCTATGGAGTTACAGGACAAGAAGAAGTAGCTAGTAGGGGAGCCTTAACTCATGACTTCATCAAAAGTTGTTGTCAGGCTGAAGTCAGCCAGTGGTCTGGCTCTAAGCAGGGAGGGCATACTCAGCATTCCTCCAGCCCTGCCCCCTTCTGTGTTCACAGGCTCTAACTGACCGACTTCCAAATGGCTGAGGCTGACTAGAGCAGATACTGTACTGCTAACACTGTTTTGTGCTAGGCAGGACTGCCGAGAGAGGAAGCAGCAGGTTGATGTTTGGAATTTTTTCCTGCAATCTGAAGAGGGAGGAAGGGAGGCGGGAGGCGAAACCGAAGGGTCGAGCCTGGGGTTTTGGCATCAGTAGAAGGACACAGTAGCTCTGGGAATACTTGGCTGCCTTATAGCTGAACTCTGTGCAGTTGGCCCTCCGTGGATCAAGTTGGAACACTTAACTCACTCTCCTTTCAGAGCCAGCTTTAGGGGCTGCTCGTCTGGTGCTAACCAGCACTGCGCACTGAATCTCTCCATTCCTTTCTTGATCTTATTTTATCGTTTCCTGCTTCCATTCCCAAAGAGCCGTGTATTTTCTGGTTAGGCAGTGAAGCAGTGACATCAGCTAATCACTGCTAATGAGCTGACTGCTCATGGCACCCTTCCCAGGTGACATATGGCCCTCACCTGGGTAAGAGGAGCACATCTGTCCACAGGTCCACAAGGGAATGACTAGCCATGGCCAATTCGGACAGCGTCGTGTCTGCAACAGGTAGCATTTGTTAGCTGACCATTTTTCAGGGCTGCTTTTGTTTTATTAGGGGTGGTGCTAGGTGCTGGGATAAGGCACGAGCCTCTCACAAATTGGTTCATAATTTGAAGGGCAGTCGGACATGTTCACATAGCCATGAGGAGGGTGTGCTCTGAGACTGACCATTTGGAGAAGCAGGACATAAGGTGAGCTGAGCAGATCCATTAGACAGGTCAGATGGGAAGGCCTCGGTCCACACCTGCATGGTATGGTGGGAACCCACACTTACGCTGTCTGCTGGTCTCAGGGCCATATGGGAATCGGGTTCAGTGGTAGGGGCAGAACTTGAGTGGAGTTTCCTGGAGCAGAAGACTTGATAGCATTGTTTAGCTACAACTGAGAGCAGTGGGCACCATTTACATGCTCTTATCATGTCTGGGTGGTACAGTGGCAGGAGCTGTGACTGGACAATAAAATATCTCGGCAACTCTCAATTTTTTTTTACCTAGAACTAGACTAACTAACAATTTACTGAGTACTTTCATGTGCAAGGAAGAATACATTTCCTGACTCCAAGAGCCCATGGTCAAAGTTAAGGGAAGTACACACAGGGGTTAAAAAGGAGGCAGGATAAGCAATTCAGTAATTACTAGTGAAATAAACTATTGGCAGGACTTGAGATACTGATAATTCATTCTCTCCACTGCCCAGCTGCTTGGAGCTAGGAACTTAGCAGAGCCTTCAGTAAATATTAATAGATTAAGAATTGCCGGGCTGGGGATTTAGCTCAGCGGCATAAGCGCCTGCCTTGCAAGTAGGCAGTCGTGAGTTCGATCCCTGGTACCGATAAAAAGGAAAAAGACAAAAAAAAAAATAAGAATTGTCAGCAAGGGGCTGGGAGTTTAGCTCAGCAGCATAAGCGCCTGCCTTGCAACTGTGTGGTCGTGAGTTCGATGGCTGGTACCGATAAAAAGGAAAAAGACCAAAAAAAAAAAAAAAAATTGTCAGCAAAAGGTAAGATGTTTCTTTTTTTCCTTTTCTTTTCCTTTTTTCTTTCTTTTCTCTCTCTCTCTCTCTCTCTCTCTCTCTCTCTCTCTCTCTCTCTCTCTCTCTCTCTCTCTCTCTCTCTCTCTCTCTCTCTCTCTCTCTCTCTCTCCTTCTTTTTTTCTTTGACATAATTGCCAGGCAGGTACTGTGGCCTACCACTGTCCTACGTACATTTCCTGCAAGCCATTTCTTAAGACCTTGGTGAAAATGATGTTACTTGAAATAAAACTTCTTTTGGTGTTGTTGTTTTTTTTGTTTGTTTGTTTGTTTTTTTTTGAGACAGGGTCCCACATTGTAATTCAGGCTGGCCATAAACTCACTGTGTAGCCCAGGTTGGCCACTGGGGCAGCGATCTTCCTGTCTTACCCCCAAGTGCTAGGATTATAGCCAGGTACAGCCACGTCAGCTCTGAGAGTATATACAGTGCTTTAAGATCCTGTGAGGCAAATGTTGGACTGAACGTAGCGTGCCTAGTGGTATGGTCAGACTGTATTTAGTCACCGTGACTGTATTTAGTCTGACCCATGCCACTAGGCTATACATGTTCTGTAGGAGGTATGAGTGGCTTCAGTGTAGGCTGTGTGATATAATGAGATGTGCCCGGTTCAATACCTGTAATCCCAACTACTCAAGAAACTGATGTGGGGGCTGGGGATTTAGCTCAGCTGCATAAACACCTGCCTTGCAAGTGTGTAGTCGTGAGTTCAATCCCTGGTACCGGTAAAAAAAAAAAAAAAGAAAAGAAACTGACGTGGGATGCAAAGTTGTGGTCAGCAATTTACTGCATCCTTGTTACCGAAAGTAAAAAGGGTAGGTGGTATGGTAGCTCACACCTGTAACCAGGAGGCTGAGGCAGGACGATCCTGAGTTCAAAGTCAGTCTGAGCTACATAGTGAGACCTTGTATCATAAATAAATAGGGCTGGGGGTGTAGCTTAGTGTTAGAGTACTGCTGGGTTCAATCCCCGATATCTCCCAAAATGCCCTAGACCATGAATCAGAAGATCTGGGTTCTCATCAGGGATATAGCTCAGTGGCACAAGCACCTGCTTGGCAAGCATGAGGTTGTGAGCTCAATCTGAGCACACACAAAAAAAAAGGTCTGGATACTACTCTCACTTCTGCTACTTAGCAGCAGGGTAACTTCAGGGGAGCCAGCCTACCTTCAGTTGCCTCACCTTTAGAGGAGAAACTGTCATTCTTCACTGATATATGGAGCAGGAAATTCCCAAAGCAAAGCTTAACATCTAATATGTAAAAACAACTTCCTCAGTGGCCTCCTAACACATGCCTATAATTTGAACATTCTGGGGGCCTGAGGCAAGAGGATCATGAGTTTGAACCCAGACAGCGAGTTAGTGAAACCTTGCCTCAAAAAATGAAAATGGTCGTGGACATAACTCAGTGGGAAGGCCCTGAATTCAATCCCCCATACTGCAAAACAAACAAGAAACAGTAAAAACATACCTCAAGGGATTTGTTCCTTGACTGTAATTTTTTTCTTTTTTTGAGACAGGATCTCATTATGTGGTTCAGGCTGGCCTTGAGTTCACTTTGTAGCCCAGGCTGGTCTCAAATTGCAACGATCCTCCTGCCTCAGCCTCCTAAGTGTTCTTTGATTTTCGATAGTGCCTAAAGCAATGATGGTGAGCCTGTTAGGAACCAAGCACCCAAAATGCAACGCAAAACCCACTTATTTATCCCAAATAGCCAATGCTGCAATTACTATAAACCTGAGTACTACGGTTTTAGTTTAGAAAAACGCATTATCCAAAGCTTAGCTGCTGGGATGACTTGGCTCGTGCACTGACAGAGAGTGCTCTGTGTGCCTGCTGTGGCACATGTGCCATAGGTTTGCCACCACTGGCAAAGACGTATCTGCTTTTCAGATGAAGCACTGGGCCTATGGAGGCGAAATGATTACAGATTATGTTGATGTACTCTCGTCTTTGTTTCAGAGAAAAATAGCTTTACTCAGATGTCACTTTCTCTGTATCAGCGTATCTAAAACTGCTCCTTGCCCCCATCTGCACATTCCTACGCCCCTTCCCGGCTTGTTCTGTGTAGCAGGGAACCCACCCATGCAGTATATGTCCTTACTGCACATCGCCTGATCGTACATTTTCCATTGTCACTTCAAAAGCAGAGGAAGGGCCAGGCAGGGTAGTGCATGCCTATTATTGCAGTACTCAGGAGGCTGAGGCAGGAGGACTGCTGTGAGCTCCAGGCCAGCCTGGGCTACAGAGTGAGTTCAGAGCCAGCCAGCCATAGTGAAACTATCTCAAAAAAAAAAAAGCAGAGGAAGGAAGTAAAGTGACTAATGTGAGCCCCGACAGTGTGTCTGCCTTGTATCTTGTCTTCTGGCTGCGAAGTGATTCTGCCAAAGGAAAAAAATCTTAGTAGTCAGCTTAGGTGGGTTTGGCTTGTAGGTCAAGCATAGAGCCAGCAGTAAGTAATGTGTGGAAGAAGAGATCTGGATTCCTGTGCTTTTGTATGTGGCTCTGTCATGGCGGGCAGCAGTGGTGGTGGGGGGGTGCTCTCAGGACTCATATTCCCCAGAGTGGATTTTCTGTGGATTGATTCAGTTGCTAATAAGGCTACTATATGAAAGATACAGAGGCTGGGATGTGCCTATGTGGTACAGCACTTGCCAGTATGTGTGAGGCCTTGGGTTTGATCCCTAGATAACAACAACAACAACAACAAAAATCAGATTTATGCAACATATAATGATCAATGAAAGAGGGAATATATACTTCTAAAATGATCGGGAGGGCTGGGGATTTAGCTCAGTGGCACAAGTGCCTACCTGACAAGTGTGAGGTTGTAAGTTTGATCGCTGGTTAAAATAAAAGAGAGATTTGGGACTTTTCTTTTCTTTTTTATTTTTTTGGTCTTTTTCGGTACCAGGGATCGAACTCACAACAACCACAAACTTGCAAGGCAGGCACTTATGCTGCTGAGCTAAATCCCCAGCCCTGAGACTTGGGACATTTATGTGCTGGAGAAGACAAAATCCTGGAGTAAGCCTTAGCTGGGCCAGGGGTATAGTGCCTCCCTGGCAAGGGTAAGATTGAGTTCAATTTCAAGTACCCACACAAAAAAGATTTAGCTGCCCTGCATTCCAGTCATGGTTTTGCAGCTATTTATCTGTGTGACTATTGATAAGGAAGTTAACTTCTCTGAAGCTGAATTTCTCCATTTCACTCTTGGTTGTAAGAATCGCATGAGATCTAGGTTTAAAAGACTTGAGCTGAGGATATATCTCAGTGGCACAAGGCCTGCATGGCAATTACAAGGTCCTGAGTTCAATTCCTGACACTAAAAAAATAAAAAATGAAAGGCTTTAGGCCAGGCATGATGGCGTAAGCCTGTAATCCCAGCACTGGGGAGGCTGAGGCATGAGGATCACTGCAAATGTGAGGCCAGTCTGAAGTACAAAGTGAGTTCAAGACCAATCTGAATTGCATTGAAACCCTGTCTTAAAGACAAAAAGAAAAAAAAAAAAAAGAAAGACTTTAAAGCTTATAAAGGAAGAAAAAAAATGAACATGTATTAGCATTTATGGGTTGATTTCTAAGTGCCAGCTGATCATGGTGTAAGATGTTCTCATCAGCAAGATTAACTCAATCTTCACAACTACTTGGGCTGTTTTACAACTTCTTTATGGATGAGGAACTGAGGCTTAAGGCAATTTGCCCTGAGAGAGTCAGTAACTTTATCCAGGCCTGTGGTCTGTGGGTCTTGGCCCGTGGAGACTTCCTGGTGACTCTGCCCCAGCTGCCCTCTTGGAGCACTGCTATCTGCACAGGATTCTGCACTGTACTTTCACCATGAGTAAAAAAACTGTTTTTCTTACTCTGTAATGTTAAAATGGGGTTCATCAAACAAAGCTGTGCTAAGCAGCACTCAGAGAGTAGCCCAGGTGGAACAGACTGGGAAGATCGCACCGTCACTGATTCTGCCCGAAAGCAGAACAAGCCAGCATTTGAGCTGCTGGCATCTTTTTCCTGAACCTTCCTTTGACTTCTGAGACACACACTGTCCTGTTTGACTTTGTACCTCTCTTTTACTTTGGATTTGTTTGCTTTGCCTCAAATCCTTCTCCTATTCCTTAGATAGAATTTGTTCTCTTCCTTGTTTCTCACTTGGCTATTTTCTTACTGGGTGATGTCCTTCATTCCCAGTTTTAAGTGCACCAGGTTTTTTGTTTTTTTGGTACCGAGCATCTCATGACCTTGCACTTGCCAGGCAGGCGCTTATTCTGCTGAGCTAAATCCCCCCATTTTTTGTCTTTTTGAGACAAGGTTTTGCTATGCAGTTCAGGCTGGCCTTGAGCTTACTTTGTAGCTCAGGCTGGTCTTGAACTCACAGTGATCCTCCTGGTTTAGCTTCTGAGTGCTGGGATTACAGGCACGTACCACCACGTCTGGCTTCTGCATCAGTTTTTAATGATTCCTGAGTCCCTTATCATCAGCCCAGAATTCTTCCTTGAGCTCCTAACACCTATATTCATCTGTTCACTGGGTACTTCCACTTGGATAGTCTAAACACACTTTATCATAACATTCCTAACACCAACTCAGCTATTTTCTCAAATCTGATTTTAAATCTACTTCTTTTATTCACTTTCTCAGTAGTTGATTGCTTTATCTTCCTGATCCCCAACCAGTGACCTGGAGCATCTCCTTGGATTTTTCCCTACTTACTCCTATATACCGTAGGTTGGGGAAAGCTGAGGTTCTTCATGTTGCCTGTTGCTGCTGTGCTTTACTTATTCATAATCAGAAACCTCAACCAGCCACAGCCTCAAGTGTCATATCTTAGGGAACCAGGAGCCTCTCCACTGAGATCTGACTGATGCTTCTATGCGTCGTTCCTGTGGGAACATCTGCGTCCTGGAGAGCAGCATGGTGAGGAATATCACCCTTGGTGGTAGGAATGTCAGGCTTATTTCAGTTTCATCCTTTAGAGTCTCTCTGGTCAAGAGTGTTGTGCCGGGCGCTTGGAGGCATCTAGCAGAGCTCAGGCCCAGTCTGCTTGACTGACTTCTGCTGGATTTCTTCATATCAAATGGACAGAAGGAAGCATTCCAGACATACTCATTTTTATCTGCCTACTTTCCAAGATGAGATAGATAAACTTAGAACTTAATTGCTAAAGGAAGGCTGTCAAAGCTATTCCAAGGCGCAGAGTCAAGCACTGGTGGTGCAGACCTACTCGTGCTTCAGTTTAATTCACAGCACTGCCTCCCACTTCCTCACTGTTACCCCTGCTTCTCTAAATGCTGTTTTAATGTTTAATACCTCCGGTAGAAAAAAAAAAACCTGCCTATCAGGTGATTCTTAATGTTACTTAAATAGGAGATTCATGCTCTAGCAGTTGTTTTTCAGTCTGGGAGTCTGGGACAGCCTAGAGTAGGGAGCTGAAGTCTGTGGAGGACGTAACAGCCACACCGAGTGCCGCCTGGGAAGGTGTATAAGGCTCAGCATCCCACTGGAATGTCCAGCTTCTCCTAATTGTCACAGTGAGACTCTTTAGGCTGCACTAGAAAAAGAAGGGAATGTGAGATGTTCATCAGCCATCTTGCCAGAAAATACAGAACCCCAAAATGATGGTGTATGTCTTCCCTGGGCCCAGCTAACTGCCAGTGATGGGACTGAGCAAAGGGGTCTGACCAAAACAAACGTAGCTCCACTCCTTCAGCAAGTGTTCACCAAGCACCTCCTCCATGTCAGGCACTGTTACTGGTGTTTGGTGGACTTAGTTACTTTTCTCATGGCTGAGACAAAATGTCCAACACCCAAAGTTAAAGAAGGAAAGGTTTGTTTTGGCTCAGGGTGTGTAGAACTTTCAGTCCGTAACTGGCTGGCTCCAAGGCAGGGTTGCAAAACAAGGACATTGAAGAAGAGAAGCAGTTCACGGCAGGCAGAAGACCAAAGGCAGAAGGCACCAGGCAAGCAAGCATGAGTAACCATAATAGCCTTCTTTCTGTCCTTTATATTTTAACCTAGAACTATGCCAAACGAATCAGTAAACTAATTTACTAATCATGCACCCTTAATCCCAGCATCTCACGCTAGACATAGCCACCTCTGAAAAAGCCCACTAATACCACATGAGAAGATGTTTTGGTTACATTTCTCTTGTATTTCTGACAAAATACCTGACGCCCAAAATTTGGGAAGGGAAGGCTTATTTCTTACAGTTCTTGGAAGTTTCAGTCCTTACTCAGTCGGTTCCAAGCGACAAGGTGGCATGGTGGGACTGTTCATGACCAGGGGCAAACAGCAAGCACCAACAGCAAGAGAAATAGACACACCCTCTTCCCCCCATTACACTGGATGTTGGCTCCGCTCCTGGGAGGGTGTAGCACTCATACCACCAATCTTAGCACTAGACAACAAACTAATCACAAATGCTAGATTCAGCCATGTCCATGATTGCATGAGACTTGGAGGGGGCACTGACATAAACCATGACGGGGCTGGGTTGTTTCTAGACTCAAGCCATAACTTTGGGATGCACCAGTGGACAGAGCTTTATGCCTCCATTTGCAGGACTACCTGCCAGAGGTATGAAATAGAAAATAAACAGTAAACATAAGCAAGTAAATTATACAGTATGTTAATGAAGTAGAAAAAAGAAACAGCAGGGCAAAGGGGATAGGTGAGTGGCAAGCTGCAGTATTAAATAGGAAGGTCGAGATAGGCCTCACTGAACAAAGAGCAGGAAGACAGCTTGCAGGTATGGGGAAGTGTACACCAGGTCCAAAGAACAGCCAGCACAAAGGCCCTGGGGTGGGGAGCACATCTTGTTCAGATTGGCGGTCTGTGGCAGTGGTGGGACTAAGGACTTCTTGTCCCTCTGCCTGGTTTCCTTGCCTCTGGGCCTTGTCATTAAGCAGTCTCTCTCCTCTCTGCTGCCAGTGGCAGGTGGCCTAGAGTGGCTGTCAGGAAGACTGATGGTTCCAGAAGACTGTATACAGTTTATCAGTATTGAATTTTCTAGCAGGCCTCTGCTGCTGCCATCATTGCAAGGAGCTGCCAGGCTTGGCAGTGTTGTCTGATAATATAATAATCACCATTTATAGTGTAGCTCTGTAGTGCCTCTCCTACCGATGTGGCTCTGTGCCTAGGTGTTGGAAAGATAAAACAGACTCTAGAAGAGCAAGTCAAGTAGGTCCAAATCCATGACTGTGGTAGGGTGGAGTTTGGCCTGTCTCACTGAGACTGAGATAACACCCCAGGATAAAAGCAGCCCTGAAATGTTTTCCTTAAAAACTTTGTCCTGTTAGAATATCTGTTTTGTCTTTTGTTCTCTAAAGTTGGGCAGTTGAGTCATTTTGTCCCGCTTTATCCTGTGGTTTCTTGGCTAGAACAGTGGTCAGCAGATGGACAGTGGGTCATACTCTGAGGTTGCCCAGAGCTATCAGGAGTGTGGGCTTCTGTGGAAAGGTTAGAGAGAGGAGGAGATGGGGTCAGATGACACATTCAGACTTTTAGAGCTGCAAGGAAACTGATGACTTGGAAATGTGGATATAGGTATCTTCGGCAAATAAAATTTTTATTTCAAATCTCTGTTCTCTTTTTAAAATGGTGTGGTAAATTCTCTTGTAAAGAGTCACATCTTTGCTAAGTTGTAGGCAGGACAGGGCATGCACTGGGAGTGTGGGTATGAAATACAGCAGGCCCATACAGTAGGATCCAGAATCCAAAAACAATTTAATAACGTTCTACAGTCTTTTAAAACGAGCTCCATCTCTACCCATCACAGTTGGTCTCCATAGAGGGCTATGTAAGAGAAGATGGCTAACAGTATGGCAGGAGGGACACTGATCGTGAGGATAATGTTCATTCAGAAGCCTGGGGTGAGGGGCTGGGGATTTAGCTCATCGGCATAAACGCTTGTCTTGCAAGTGCGCAGTCGCGAGTTTGATCCCTGGTACCGATTAAAAAAAAAAGTTCAACAGAACCCTGGGGTGCTGGTGCAGTATTCATACTGTAGTGAGTTGCATGACCCTGCAGGTTGAAGAGTACATACCTGAGGACTCTAATGGAGAGGTTAAGTGACCTCAGGGATCTACTTGCCAAAGTGAGGATGGAAAAAGGGAAAATTGCTAAAAGTACAGCCGGAGATGGCCCAGGGGACACTTGCCGTGTCCAGACTAGAATGGGCTTGAGGCAGTGATAGTAGAAGCTTTGGATTGGTGGCAGTGCTCTATGGCAGAGTGGTAAGGGTGGGCTGCAGGTATTGTGGAAGAAAGTGCAAAGATGGCTTAGAGCTGAGGTTCTGAGTTCAGGATATCAAGAACTCATGAGAGGTTCTGTAAAGTATAGCTCCTGCCCCTGTTTCCACAGAGACACAGGATAGTGCCCAGGGACAGGCAGCAGCTGCATGATTCTAGAGCCAGAAAAGCCTGGGCCTGGGCCTTAGTCAGAAGAGGGAAGGGGGCTCTTTGGGAGGAGCCTTCAGAACTCTGGGTGATTGGGGCTGGGGATTTAGCTCAGGAGCATAAGTGCCTGCCTTGCAAGCATGTAGACGTGAGTTCAATCCCCGGTACTGATAAAAAAACAAACAAACAAAAAACTCTGAGTGACTACTAAGTCTTCCCTCGGCCTTGGCCTGGACTTTTAACAACCAGACATGGGGACAGAGTCATGTCAGCACTGTCATTTTAATGGCATTGTGACCTTGGACAAATCTCTTCACCTCTGAGTTTCAGTTGCTTCTACTTTAAAACTGTAGAGTTAGACTTACTGGTTGCTGAGGGGCTTGGTAGCTCTGAAAGTAGGGGTCTATGATTCTAAAGAGTAATAGTTTCTCCACCTTGAGCTTCCTGCCTTACGTTTGAAAGACAGAGCCTTTCTGCTGTGCCCCTGTTCATGGACTGTTGGAATTTCACTGACAGGCAAGTCGCGGTGGCAGTCACGTAATCTCAGCTGCTCAGCAGGCTGAGGCACAAAGACAAGTTTGAGAGCAGTCTGGGTAACACAGGGAAACCTTAGCTCAAAATAAAAAATAAAAGTAGAGCTTAGTGGTCACTTGCTTACTTAGCATACTTGAGGCCCTGAGTTTAATCCCAAGTACCACTAAAAACCAAAGCAAAATGAACAAACAAAAAAGAGTAGAATAAAACCTACGAATGGCGTTTCTAGGGTCGGACCAGTCTGATCTCTTAATGACCCAAATGCAGAACACTTTGTAAGAATACATTAAAAATTAAGGTCTGGAAAACACACACACACACACACACACACACACACACACACACACACTAGGATCCAAGGTTGTAATTTAGTGGCAGAGTGCTTGCTTAGCAAGCTCAATGCTCTGGGTTAGATCTCTAATTGGAAAAAATTTTTTCGTTAAAGTAGGGTTCCATGACCAAATGAGTATGAGAATCAGTAGGCTACACACTATCGATAGTTTCTTCTAAGTCAGGCATAGTGGCTCATGTCTGTAATCCCAGCACTTGGGAGGCCGAGGTAGGAGGATTGTTGAAAGTTTGAGACCAGCCTAAATTACAAAATGAGCCCAAGGCCGCCCGAACTGCGTAGTGAGACCCTGTCTCAAGAAAACCACACACACAATTTTTCTTTCCTCGTCTTCCTTCCCTCCTTCTTTCCCTCTTTCTTTCATCCTTCCTTTTCTTTCTTTCCTTTCTTTTTTTCCCTTCCTCTCTCCTCCCTTTCCTTCCTTCCTTCTTTTTCTAAAATAGACTTCTCAGAGCCTTTAACATGCCAGTATGAATTGTGAATCTCCAAAGAGAAAATACACAGTATTTTCCACACTAGCTTGATTGGAGGAGTCATTTTCATGTTTGAGGGCATCTTACCAGATTAGTGCTTCACAGAATACCACCGGGAAGAAGTATCACTACCCTGACCTCTCTCCCATTAAAAACTGTAGGGGTGGGGCTGGGGATTTAGCTCAGCGGCATAAGTGCCTGCCTTGCAAGCAGGCAGTCGTGAGTTCGATTCCTGGTACCGGTAAAAATGAAAAAGACAAAAAAAAAAAAAAAAAAAAAAAACTGTAGGGGTTCAAAATTAGATAGTTTGTCCCGCTGCCCAACTCTTGAGTTTCCCAGTGGATTAGGAATGCCTATTTTTCTTCTCAGAAACCCCAAAGATAGGCATTGTTTTTTCATGGTCTTCCTAAGCCAGCCATGCAGGCAACACTAGCCATTGTCCCCATTGAACTGACACCTTCACCTTGACAGAGGATGAGCAGAGTATAGGCCCCACTGAGCCTCTTGGTGACCATGTCTGAAGGTCACTGTGGCTGGTTTATGGATATTAGCTGTTGACACTCGAGGCTGAGCTAGGTAGAGGCAAGCTTCCACACATGGAGTTGGCTGTGTCTTCTTTGGGTGGGAAGGACTTGGTTGCACTCACTTGGACCTCAGTTTTTATACCCTCGTTCCATGCTCCCCTCCTACCCCACCTGCCCATCGCCACTCTGCTTTCTCCCTCATCCCTCTTTTGGGTTCCTTCTGTCTCCCAGCTATTCCTCTAAGCAGATTGGCTCTCCTTTTTCCTCCCAATCTCCACTTGTCTTCTTATCCCCTCTGCCCCCCAGCCTGGCAGCCTGCCCTGTAGGAATGTTAATTAGCATTTGCGATTTAATTAATTCAGTAGCTAATTAATGATTGGGGTGGGAGGTGGGGGGTGGGGAGCTGGGGTAAGGGAAGGGTTGGGGGCTGGAGGTGGCAGGGAGAAATAGCAGAGCCCGCAGAAGGCATCGCAGATGGCTGTGCGGCGGCTGGCACAGTGCCCACCGCCATGGATGCAAACACACTTGCGCACACGCACATGCACACACACAAAAAAACCCGGAAAGAGTGATCGAGGAATAAAATGAAAAGCAGGGAGAAGGGCGCAGGGCCTTGGGAACTGGGGCTGGGGGTGGGGAAGGCTCTAGATCCATTTGAATCTGCTCCGGAAGTGGAAGAGCAGAAAAAAAAAGAAACCACAGGCGCAGAGAGAAGAGAGCCTTCCCGATACCCCACCCCACCCCCACCCACCCCAGCCACCCTCCTCCCTGGCATGGTATTCATGGGCACCAGCTGAGGACAGGGTCCCCTCCCTCTGCCTTCCATAAATATTGGTACCGAGGATCCAGACTACGAAGAATTGGACATTCCAAAGAGAATAGTTTTTCTTCTAAGTTGCTTTAAAAATATATATATATATATGTATATAGTGTGTATATATATATATATATATATATATATATAGTGTATGTGTGTCTGTGTATATACACACACACACGTATATGTATATATCTTTTAAAATTGCACCTGTATTGGTATAAGGGCGAAGGCAAGTGAAAGAAGGTGACCGAGCCAGGAAGCGAGAGCACAGATGGCTTGGTGGTGGTATGGTGTGGTGAGTTTTGGGGAGGAAGAGGGGGGTCTGCAGAGGTTGGGGGTGGGTGGAATGAGGATCCTGCTTTCCTCTTTCGCTGTAGATGAAGGAAACGGAGAGAAAAAGAGAGAAAGGGGGTGGGGAGAGAAGCGAGACAGATGGCAGAGTGGAGAGGCGGCAGCCAGTGCCGGCACTGCCCAGCCTGGGCGGACCCAGCTCCCCACCCCGCCTGCCAGCTCTCCAAATGCCACCCTTCCCCCATCTTCCCCTTTACCCATCCCCCCAGCTTGGCACTGATCTCAGGGAGGGAAAAGGAGGGAGGCTGGGCAAAGAGCATCTGTTCCCTCCATTCTCCCAGCTCCATCGGCTGCCAACCTAGGGCCATCGTCTGCCTCCATCACCCCTCCGCCCGCTTGCCTACCCACCCAATCCCAAACGGGTGCTGGATCAGGTGCCGAATCTGGCTGCCTCCTCGGGTACCAGTCACTGTGCATTGCTGTGTGTCTGCCACTGCTGCCTGGCACTCATGGGGCCGTGTGCGTGTGTGTGTGTGTGTACGTGTGTACATGTATGTGTAAGTGTGTGCTGTCTGTGAGCCTCCTGGGCATGGGTGGGGGTTGGCATTGCGGTTGCCAATTTAGTGTCCAACCAGAAAAACAGAGGGATGGAGTGGAAGACAGAGGGGAAGGGTGTGGGGCCTGGGCGGGGAGAAGAGGGTGCATGAGTTGCTTCATTCCGCCTGCTTGCGGGCATTGGCACTGCAGCTGCCATCCTGTGCCCATGGAGATGGGAGGAGGCGAATGGAGGGGCAGCGACAACAGTCCCTGTGCTCTGGGAGGAAGGCGCGGTACACAGGAGCTGTTGGCATCACATCTGTCAGGCCAGTGCCCAGTGCTGGAGCAGAGGGGAATGGTGGACCCTGGAGGCAGGGAGGAGGGACAAGAATTGTTGCTGGCCTTCTAGAAGCTCAGCTCTGAGAAATGGTTGGACTTTGAGGTGGTTGCTCTGTTCCAGCCTGGGAAAGTGAAGTGGTAGAGAGTAGACATGGAAATACCAAGAAAGAGTTCCAGAGCTGGCGAGGATGGACAGTGCCACCACTGCCCAGGGAAACTTGTTTGGGCTGGCAACATGGCCCTTTGTCACAGCACTGAAGGAGACAGCAAGGGGACTGGGGCATGAAGGGGGGTGGCACTGTCCATGGAGACTGGCATGAGTGCTGGCATTGTATAGAACAAGGAAGGGTAACAGTGCCTCCCATTAGTCTGGTGGAAGAGTTGTTGTGCCAGGAGTGAGAAAAGAGGAGGTGAGATGGGGGTCTTTATTTGAAAGAACAGACTTTTTTTCTGCCAGGACCTCCTTCCAATTTCTTCTTAGGCATGAGGAATGAATGACAGATAGAAGGCAGCGTGAGGACACAAAGGAAGAAGCCCGCCATTGCTAAGACCCCAAGCAAGAAGAGTGGAGAGCAACTGCCAGTCCTGCTTGGCCTCCAGCCAGTTCCTTGCTGAAGATAGCCAGGTCCTCCAGCCCGGTCTGTATGTGCCACTGTTGCAGGTGCGGTGGTGGGGGCAGGGCGTGCTTGGTGAGGCGGGCTCTAGAGTGGCGAGGGCACCTTTCTGCCAATCCCATTTGAACCTCACTCTAACAAGCGAGGTGTCTGATTTTTCTTTCTGGTGCCTCCCTTTGCCTCACCCCTCTTTCATCTTTCCATCACCACCTGGGTCCTACTGCTTGGCACCCAACCAACTAGATGCCGCCACACTTGGCAGTGCTGCACTGGCATGTGAACAATGTCTCAAATCCTGGCACTGCGGCAAACCCAAAACCGCCCGACATGCTCACAACGCCACTTGGTGGCAAGGAGAGAGAGGAGCCCGCACACAGAGTGCCAGGCATTGGGTGGAACTCTGTGCTAGGTAGGAAGTGGCCAGAGACGATGCCCCTAACAGCTGGGCGGGGCCAGCATTCTCTAGGCCACCCCAGTTCTGCCATTCTCCTGGACACCCACCTCCCTCTTTTCCTCACTGCCTCCAAAAAGGGAATTTACATGGTGCTCTACTGTGTTTGAACAGCTAGGCAAAGGGAACCCAAAGTACAGGAGGGTGAAAAGGGAGCCTGGAGAGAGACATGCCAGCTGTGTTGTCACAGAAATGGACTGGGGATGTAGCTCAATGGTAGAGTACTTGCTAGCGTACATGAGGCCTAGATTCAATCCCCAGGACTGGGAGAGAGAGAGGGGAAAAAAAGGATATCAGATAAAAGAGATTGGAAGGGATGACGGAGGAAGGAGAGACCTTCAGAGCTTGCTGTTGGATAGCAGGGCAACAGGAACTAGTACATAATTACCTTGTGCCCTGTGATTGGCTGAGCTATAGTTGAGACGAACTTATTGTTTCTCCTTTGTTAAAAGGTTTATATTCAGGCTGGGGATGTAGCTCAGCTGCACAAGCAGCTGCCTGGCAAGTGCAAGGTTGTGAATTTGACCCCTGGTACCAAAAAAAAAAAAAAAAAAAAATGTCCTGGAAAGATGGAGAGGTAGTCTAGGTCTGGAGAGGTAGGCAAGTGTTAGGAAGGCACTGGCACCTAGGACTTGCCCATCCAGAAAGGATGCAAGGAGATTTTGTGGTTAGGAATTTCTCAGTGATACCTCAAATTGAGTTGGGTAGGTTTCGTGTCTTTGAAATCTATGCTAGAAGGGAGAGTGAAGATGAGCAGTGAGCTCATGTGGAGGGAAAGGCCCATTGGAGAAAAATCCTTGCATCTGTAGTAACAGAGACCAGCCCTTTAAGCTGCTATCTGGAAGTTTCTAGTTGGATTGGCTTTCCCTGCTTTTGGGTACAAAGAAACTGTAGGTCAGTGGCCTGGCAGATCTGTGGAAAATTTGGCTCTGGGTGATGTCAAGAAGGAAGTTAGGCCTGTCCGGAGGGAAGTAAAGCCATTCATTGTCCATGTGGGGCTGAGCTGCTCAGGGCTGGGAAAGTTCTGATTTCAGCATCTCTGGAGTGGATGGCAGCTTCAGAAGAAGTAAGGTGGTTTCCACAGCAGAGGAGAAAGCAGAAGGCACTCAGCCAAGGGGGTGAGTGGACAACGTTTATATTTTCTGTCCTGTTCAAGAGCAGCCAACATAAGCCAAAGACACTATTGGATTTCTAATATGTCGGAGTGAAGGGGTTGGTGATGTCACTGTCATGAAGACATGAGGGGAGCCAGGACACCGCAGTAGCCCCAGGCGTGTGTAACAGGGCTGGTCTGGGTGCTGCAAAGTTGTGACAAGTTACAGGTGTACATGGGAATGAGCTCTCTTAGCTGGCGATTCTCAACCTCCAGAGAGTGTAGATCACTTCAGCAGGAGTTTCTGATTCAGTTGGTCTGAGGGATGGTCCAGAAACGTGCATTTTAAACAAGCTCAGGTGACATGATACTCATGGGCAAACCCTGAGAAACAGCTGTCCTCAGAGACGGCATTTACAGTTGATCTGGTCTGGGGTTCTGCTGCCTTTGCTTCTTTCTTCCTCCTCAGCAATATTCATGTCTTTATGCAGGCATGTGTGGGATACGTATGTTTGGACTGTGTGTGTGTACTGTGAAGATCGTTCTTCCTTTCACCCCTAGATTCTCAGTGGTGTTCTGCCCATGTATTTCTCAAAAACATCAAAAAACATTAGGTTATGAGCATTGCCAGGAGATTGTTGTCTGTGGTCCAGTGATACTTGTGTGGATTTTGTGGCAGAGTACAGGACAGGCCTTTGTCACGACTTCCTGAAGGCTGGATCCCAGGGGATGAAGTAGGGTCAGTAGAATACAGGGCCAGACTTACTGCTGACACTCAGCAATTTACAGAGCTGCTGTTGTTTGAGCATTTGGTGGGGATCCAGAAGTGAGCAGTGTGGGCATTCTTCAAGCTGAAAAGCCGCATGCAGATTTGACATCAGGGAGGGACTGCAGTGTGGAGCAGCACTGAGTCCCTGTTACTTACTTGTTCCAGTGTTTTAGCTATTGTTTGTGAAAGAATGTGTGTGTGGTTGGATAGGATACAGGGACAGGCTGGGCTTCTTTCTGGTTCACTTGTGTTAGTTAACCTGCTTCTCCACTAGGTATTAGCAATGCATGCTTGTAATCCCGATGCTCAGGAAGCTTAGGCAAAAAGATCTCAGTGAGTTCAAGGCCAGTTCAAGGCCAGCCTGGGCTACATAGTGAATTCAGGCCCTGCCTGGAATACAGTGAGACCCTGTCTCAAAGAACAGAACAAAACAAAACCTTTGCAACCTTTCTTCCTAATGTCTTTTTTACCTCTCCTCCTTGGAGTCCAGAGTCATTTAAGGAACTTTTCTCCCCATTTCTTATCGACTTTAGTGTAAATGAAACTAGCATGTATTGGCAAGTGTAAAGCGTGATCCAGAGACTCTTTCTGTCTCTCATGTCTCCCTCTCTCCAGGGGGTGCCTTGCTGGCATTTGTGTGTATCTCTGGACACCTGCAGCTGAGGTCTGCTTCTTTTTCTTAGCATCAGTGTGCCTGTTTTGCTGTACTTATATACAGCAAAAAGTACAGTATATTGCTGTACTTATTTCAGGGTTTTTTTCCCCTTTGGTTTCAGATTTGAATATCTTTACAAGGATGAATGACTGGATGAACACATGTCTTAACATTAGTCAGGATGTGGAGATTTGGGGGAATAAATGATCTGGTCTATTAGGTCTGTAAGCAGATAAGGAACAAATAGAATAAGCAGGTGGGTACTACTAAGCCTGGAATAACTGGCTTTCTTGGTTCTTACACACAGTTCTCTTAATTACTCCAGGGCTGGAGGACTAGGGTAAGAACAGGTTTGTTTTTGTAATCCTGCTACAGATATTGCCCCATTTGGCCACTAAAGTTTAAAGTTTCTCATGTTCAGCAGTTAGATTTTTGTTCCTAGTTAAGAAGTACCTTAAGTTATCCTCACAAAGATTCTGGTTTAGAACAAAGACAGCTGAGATCATTTGTACTTCCTCCTCTTCAGTAATGACCCTGGCATAAGTAGGGACCTGCATTTGCATGCTTTTTTAGGATTTCATATTTCAGAAATCTTAGTTCTTTGCTCCAGGCTGTGGAAGTCTTATGAGCCATTGATTCAGGGTCACATTATACATAGGGTGGCTGGAGGCTATAAAATAGATATCAGTGTGCCGGGTGCTGGAGCTAAGTCTATTCCTCCACAACATCCTGTCACCTCTAGTATTCTGCACAGGGCTAGGCTGACTCAGCCCTCTGTCCATCAGAAGTGCCACCATGTGTTGTTCTCTGAAGCAAGGTTACTGCCAGGACATCTAGTGTGAAAATGGAATGCTCCTTGGGAATATGGAACGATGTACCCTCAAGTAGCATGCCAACTGACCTGTCAGCAGCCAGCCCAGCCATTTTCTCCACAAAATTCCAGGGTACAGTTGTTCAGTGGCAGCTCGTCACTCTGCTATGCATGTACACAGTGCCCCAGTGCCTCCTAGGCCAGGGTGTTTAGGTGTGAGGTGTTAGAGGGTCTTTTTTTTTTTTTTTTGGTCTTTTTCTGTTTTTACCGGTACCAGGGATCGAACTCACGACTGCCTGCTTCCAAGGCAGGTGCTTATGCCACTGAGCTAAATCCCCAGCCCTGAGGGCATTAACTCTTGAGGAAGACATTCATAGTTCAAAGTAAGCCAACCTACCCTGGCTGTAAGTCCCTAAAATGCATGACACCATGCTTTTAATCATCCAGGGCTAGGTGTTTGCCAAATGTTCTTTAAAACGTTTCCTCTTTTTCTGAGTTTTTTTTTTTTAAGTTTTATACATGAGTCACATTCGCAGAAAGCACAGAGTTAAAAAGCATCTTTCCTCATATGCATGCTGCTAAGAAAATAGTTTTATACACAGAACTTCAACAGGAGAGAGAAGAGGACAGGGAGGGCGGGGTACAGGAGGAATGTCAAGAAGTGAGGAAAGGACAGCAGCCAGGGCCAGACCACAGTTGGTCACTTTTCCTCTGTTGTCTATATTTGTAACTGCCATTTTTGGTGTCATAGTAACTAGCTCCATCCTGCCTGCAATTGGTTGGGATATGTTTTAATTTTAAAATAGATGGGACAGGAAGTAATATTCACAGAATACATGGGGACTAAGGACTGAGTTGAAATTTTTCTCTCCATCTCTTCTGCACACAAGCCACTGCTTCATGATTAGCATTTATAGAGCAGAATCACTGAGAGACTGGAAAACCTAAGTCCCAGGACTGATTTAGGAATATTAAATGGGCAATAGTGGAGACAGCCCGAGCAGCGTGACCTCAGGGATATCAGACTAGAAGAAAGTTTCTGGGCAACATAGGAAATTTTGCAGGCTTTTCCTTACTAAAATAAAATACCTAATTCTCTATCCTGTCCACCTTAGCTGGGCTTTGGAGTTGCCAGAATTAATGCCCCTGGTAGTTTTGGAAGCAGTGAGGTGAGGAAACTTCCCCCTGGTCAGTCTTCTGTGGGGCCCCCTACTGATAGCCCCCTACCAAAGGCTCATGGTGGGCTCTAGTCCTCTCCTTGCATGCCCATTGCTATGAATGTCTTCCTCAAACGGTGCCAGCTCTAGACCCCTGGCTCCATCGTGGATGCCTCCTCTGTAATGGAGGAGCTATGCTGGGCTAGATTGTGGGGAGCACGACCAAGGGCAGAGGACAGGGGGATAGAAAAGTAGACGGGGAACAGGGGGCTCCGTAAAAGCAAAGAAGGTTTAGTGTCCAGAAATGTGACGGGGCCACAGGGGAGGGGAAGAGTGGCTTGTAGAAAAAGTAAATGAGTAGAGTAAGAGATGCATACCTCAGTTTCACAAAACAAACTGCCCCATCTGCCTACCCCTATCTTTCTGGTACTGCCGAGGTACTTCTGTTGACATTGGCTTTGCTGACAACTGAGAATAAGGGGATGTTGTCTATCTTGGAAATACTCAATTCAGGGGAGAGGGACGCATCTCTCCCTAGAGTCCGGGCTCTTCTCCAGGTTACCGGCCTTGCCTCTGAGGCTGGCATGGTGAGAAGGCTGCAGTCCTGTGAGGATCACCAGACACCAGCAGGAAGTTAAAGCTGTTTGGTTTTTCTCCAGAGACAAGGTAGTTTAAAGACACCCTTAAAACAAGGGAAGGGTGGCACAAACAGAAAACAAAACAAAAAAACCACTTGTTTGATGGGAGAGGTTTTTTTTTTTTTTTTTTTTTGTATTTTCCAAGTTGGTTTTTCTTTAGTTCATTTTCTGATCTCTCCATCTCTTTTGTGCATATGTGCACTCACTCTCTCTTGCTCTCGTTTTTTTGGTTGTGTTTCAGTCTTTTTAAAATAACTTTGGATTTGCCGTTGGTGGGCAGTGCCGGTCCCCAGAGGCTGAACTGCCCCATAGCAGGGGTAGGCCAAGGGGCAGACCCATGGCTGCTGAGAGGATCTCTGTGTTTAAAGCCTTTGAGAATAAACTACTGCAGTTCCCAGGGTGCAGGGTGGGGCTGGCAGAGGGGTTCCTGGGGCGGCTTCTCCTAGAGTCCAGGCCACAGGGCCCCCCTATCTGGGGAGGAGAGGGCTAGGAAGGAGGGGTCTGGGGAGAGTGAACTGGGAGCACTTCTCCTCCTGCCAACCTCCAGTTTGGTTGAGTTTTGTGGGCTCCCTGCCCATCTCAGGCTCCAAACTTGGGAGCCCACTGTTTTTGGGAAGAGTTTGAACGCTATGATGCTCTAGACAAAGGGGGTGGGAAGAAGGGGGAGTGACAAAGTTTATTTTGTTCCCCTTCTTTGTCTTGGGTTTTCTTTCTTTCTTCTTCTTTCTTTTCTTCTTCTTCTGTTTTAGTTTGTGTGTTTGCCCAGGGGAACACCATGGGATAGAGTGTGTGTATGCATTTAAAGGAGTGGGGGAATGCTGATTCAGTGGGGAGAGTAAAAATGGAACCAAGTGTGTATTTTGTGCATGGTGGGCAGATAGGTATGAGTAATATGGATGCCAAGGGCT
The DNA here is from genome assembly GCF_034190915.1 of Cavia porcellus. NCBI lineage: Eukaryota > Metazoa > Chordata > Mammalia > Rodentia > Caviidae > Cavia > Cavia porcellus. Next base: position 21,855,587 of record NW_026947509.1, on the reverse strand, counting down.
GTGTCTATGTGTGTCTGTGAAGACACGGGGCAAGGTTGACACCTGCAAGGACCAAGGATAAGGATCAGTGTGTGTCTGTGGGTAAGGGAGGAGGCAGGAGTCTGCTGGAGGTGGGGTGTGTGAGGCCCACTGAGGGTGGGAACTGAAGGTTCCCATGAGGTGGGCGGAGCCAAAGGTTGGGGCCAGGGATCTGAGCTCCCACCAAATACCCCTTGGGGTACAAGTAGGAGCCCTCCCATCTCCCATCTTGGTTTATCTGTTTATAAAGCTAGAAGTGTAGAGGTAGTAGTAGTTTTTGGGTTGGAGTCCGTGTGAGGTAATCTTGCTTCCTCTTTGGCAAAAGCCACAGCAGCTGTGGCAGCAGTGGCGGTGTTGGTGACGGTGATGGGTGGGCCCCCTGGGGGCGGGGCTGCCTTGCGCCTGTGGGCTGACGAGCGTAGGTGGGAAGCCAGGGCTTCACGGCCACTCAGCAGCACCTCACATGCCAGGCAGTGGTAGGTGCAGATGGGCACCCGTAATGGGGGGGGCACAGAGCCTCCTGAGCCCCGCCCAAAGAAGCAGAAGGATCTCTGGTGGGCAATGGCCGGGGCCTCCCCATCAAATGCCATCTTGCATTGGCGGCACAGGTAACGGTGAGTCACATCCACGGTGGAGATGCCAGTGCTGCCTGTCAGCAGCTCATCAGCCTCACCAGCTTCTCCCTCCCCCGGAGCTGGCAGTTCAGGAGGCTTTGGAGGTGCTGTGCCTGTGGGCTCAGGGGGCTGAGGGGGTGGCTGGAGTAGGGCATTGGGGAGCAGCCCAATGAGGGTCTGAGGTATCACAGGGTTCATGGGAAATAGCCCCTTCTTCATGCCATAGAGCTGCTGGAAGTAGGCCCCCTGTAACTGGGGGCCAAAGACAGCTGGTGGTGCTGCCCCCCCTGCAGGGGGCAAAGGGAAGGGCAGGAATTGGCCTCCCAACAGGGCTGGGACAGTGGCCTTCAATGCTTTGAGGTTCTTGAGGGCATCAGTGGAAGAGTTGGTAGGGGCTGTTAGTGGCTTTCGCTCACCAGAGACCTTGTTCCCTGAGGGCTCAGTGGGCAGGCCCAGGACAGGGTCAGTGGTGCTTGCTGTGGAGGTGTTGGTTTGGTCGGGCACAGGTCTCTGAGGTAAGGGGCGGCCTGGGCCAGCAGTCTGGACCACTGTGGTAGCAGGCAGGACAGAAGTAGCAAGGCTGAGGAGGCCTGAGGAGGCTGCAGGGCCTAGCAAGATCAAAGGGTGATGAAGCATTAGCCATTTCCTGCCTCCACACCCACATTCCCAGCTCCCATGCTCCCTTCCCTCTTTTCCCGGGAGCCTAGGCAGTGATGGTGAACTTTGCAAAGCTTTCAATGGTGAACAGCCCATGGCGGCATGTGTGCCATAGGTTCATCACCACTGGCCTAGAACAAAGGAGGGACACAGGTAGACACTGGACATGGGAGGGTCAGGAAGACAAAGCAAGGGCAACTGTCCCACTCACCTGAATTGAAAGGAGCTAAGCTGCTAAGTGGTGGCTGGGCCAGAGCTGGGCCAGACAAGAGGACTGGGGCCAGGCGAGGCAGGGCTGGGGCAGCCCCAAGGGGCAAGGAGGCAGGTGTGGTGGCAGGTGGAGCTTTGGGAGCTGGGGCTGCCTCAGGTGCTGGGGCCAAGTCGTAGCACTTGCTTTCGCTCTTCAGCTGGGCCCGGACTGCCTCCTTGAGTTTGGCCAGGTGCTGGCGGGAAAAGAGATGGCCTCGGCAGGAGACATAGAAATCATACTTGACATCACAGTAGGGGCAGTCAGTGCGCTGGGCTGCCAAGAGGCCCTCGCTGCTGGCCCCGTTTCCCCCTGTGGCCATCCCCTGCAGTTTGGCCTTCTTTTCCTTGGCACGAGCATTCTGGAACCAGACCTGAATGACTCTCTTGGGCAGCCCGATCTCCTCCCCCAGCACTTCACATTCCTGCATGGTGGGGGTGCGGTAGGCTTCATAGCAGGCTTTCATGATCTTCAGCTGCAAGCTGCTCATCTGTGTCCTGTAACGCCGCTGCCCCATCCCATCAGGAACCCCATTCCCTCCTCCTGGGCCCCCACTGGTCCCTCCAGCCCCAGGGGACTCTGGCTCAGCCAGGCTGGAAGCAGATGAGTCACTTAGGTCTCCTGCAGATGGACTGCAAGCTTCACTCTCTGGAGATGCTTTAGATGACTCTTCAGGGCCCTCGTCCTCACTGGGTAGAGGGGGAGGTGGGAGAGGTAGCAGTGGCTCTGGTGTGGATGTACTGGCCTCCTTCCCTGGTGGTAGGAAAGGTGGGGGCCCAGCACCTGGGGTGGCCGTGGGGTAGGGAAAAGCGGGTGCTTCCCTCTTTGAGGACTCCTTCCCAGTGCTGTCGTCTGACTTGCCCAACAGGAGGTTGAACTTGGGAAAAGGTGCAGGGGTAGATCCAACAGTGGGTTTGACTGCGGGACTGGACACCCCACCAGGAGTGCTTCGAAACTGGCCTTTCCTTTCCCTGGCCCTGGTATTCTGGAACCAGACCTGTACTACTCGCTTTTTGAGCCCCACCTCCTCGGAGATACAGTCAAGCATCTTGCGTGTTGGGTTGGAGTCCTGCATGTACCAACGGTACAGGATCTCCAACTGCTCAGGCAGGATGGTGGTGCGCAGGCGCTTGTCCCTGGGGGGATCCCCATCCACTGCACCCCCTGCTTCACTGCCTGTTGGGGACAGGCTGCCGTCCTCATGCTTCCTTTTGAGGGGTGGCCCTGGCACCGGTGGGGTGCCAGCTGCCAGCGGGTTTCGCTCCCCAAACACCAGCAAAGGCAGATCTAGGAGCTGGGGAGGAGCGCTGGGTTGCACAGATGGCAAGAAATGTAGTCGGCGGTGACTGATGAGAAGGTCCTGGCTGGGGAAGGAGATGGCACACTGCTCACAGGTGTGGGCTGGGGAAGGCGAGGGATTCCCTTCGGGCTCTTTGCTTCCTGACTTGGTTGCCTCTGCCTGGCTCAGCTCTTCCACTTCTGGAGGTTCTGGTGATGGACCCTTAGGTCCTGCTGGGGCTTCCAAGCTCTGTTCCTCCTCTGCATCTTCTTCTACCACTTCCTCCTCTTCCCTTCTCTCTGTTTCTTCCTCCTCCTCTTCAGGGGTCTGATCATCGTAACACTTCTTAAGGTGCCGTACCAACTCAAAAACACAGGAGAAAGTGGTGTGGCATCGCCTGCAGCCAGAGGCTCCCCCAGAGCTTCCTCCGGTTGGCACAGGCCCACCTTCACAGGCATTTTTGCGTGCTTTCTGGCGGGCATTCTGGAACCACACTACTACCACACGGCTAGCCAGACCCAAGAGACTTGAGAGTCGCTCCACCTCTCCATCCTTGGGGTAAGCACTGGTCTCAAAGAAAGACTGCAGGGCCTGGGTCTGGAACTCTGTGAACTTGGTTCTGGAGAACCTGCGGCCTGCAGGAGCTAGGAGAGGATGGTTCCCTTTGGAGCTTTCTTCCTCCTCTGTAGGCCAGCATCCTCCTGCCCGGCTTTGCTCTTCAGGGGCATGGGTTCCTCCTGCCTCAGGCTCCGGAACCCGGAAAGGTGGGCCCAGTTGAGGAGCAGGTGACTCGAGAGACCCATCGGGAAGTTTGGGGGGCTCCACAGGGGGTGGGTATAGGCTATCATAGCTCTTTCGAAACTGGGCGGCATAACGGCTCAGTGCCTCGAAGGGCAGAAAGCGGCGGTGGACATGCTCCTCATGTGTTTTGAGGATAAGCATATTGGAGAAGAGTTTCCCACAGGCCCCACAGGCCAGCTTGTCCCCACCCCCTAGGGCCTCTGGAGGAGGAGGTGTTGGGGGAGGGGGCACAGCCTGCTTCCCTTCATTGTACTGAATCACGAGCTCAAAGCCGAAGTTTTCTAGAAGGGCTTTGGCTGCGGTGCGGGTGGCCTCATTGGGTGATGGGTGGGGTGGTGAGGATGGCCCTGCCTCATTCCCCTCCTCAGCCACGACAGGCCGCTCCCATTCCTGCTCAGCCAGCTCAGCTTTAGGGGGTGGGGGTGGAGGAGGTGGGGTGACAGATGGTAGGGACAGCATGGGTGCAGGCCCAGCTAGTGCCAGCTTGGGCCCTACCTTGAGGTCATGGAGATAGAAGGGAAGGAGCAGCTGTTGCTGCTGGAGCTTAAGCAGTGATTCGGGCATCAGAGGGAAGGGGGGAAATACTGGTGGAGTGAAGATAGGGGCTGGGAATCGGTGCAGGTCCAAGGGGGGCGGAGGTGGGGACAGGAAGGGCAGCCCAGATATGAAGCCACTGGGGTCAGGGCCCTTCTTCTCAGTGCCCACCTCCCCCTCAGTCTCGCCTTCCTTGGGCTCTTCTTGGCTACGCTCTGGCCCCTCAGCCTTGGCATCGGTCTTGGGCCCTCTGGAGCGAGTCTGGTGCAGAACTGACCGCATGTGGATCTCTAGCGTAGAGCTCTGGTTGTAGGAAACCCGGCAGACTGTGCACTTAAAGGGCTTGTCAGTGGCAGTGGTGGTGGTTGGTGGGGCACCAGCCTCTCCACGGGCAGGGCCCGAAGGGTCAATTGCAGCCTTCTTCATCTTATGGAGGTGGGAGACAGAATTATAATGAACCAAAAGGATGTTCTTCTGAGTGAAGGACTCCTTACACACAGTGCACTTGTAGGGCCGGGCAGGGTCCAGAAACTTGTCCAGGGCAAAGTTAGTAGTTTTCCGATAGGTCAGAGGATGGCGAGGATCAGCTGGGGCTGGCTCTGCAGAGCGGGGCTCCCCCGTAGTCCCCTCTTCTTCTTCAGCCATCGTGGGTGGAGGAGCTGTTTCTTCAGTTTGGGTGTCAGGCTGAGGGGCTGGAGATGGAGCTGCAGAAGAAGGTTGCTCAGGGCTTCCCAGTGGCTTGTCTGGAGCCTCAGCTGGGGCCAGAGGAGGCTCAGGAGGAGAATCTGGGCTAGCTTCTGAGGTCAGGTTAGGGCCTTCTATGGAAGACAAGAAAGTGCAGTGAGCAAAGAACTTCGTTCAGGATGGCCCTCGTATCTTTAAAATCTAGGGCAACAAAGCCTGGCTTCACTGTTCTTTAGATCTTCTTAGCCCATCCCCAGGGAAGGTATGCTGTCTTCTTCCTTACCTGCTGTCTGGTCTCTGCTTGGTGTGGGCTCTGGCCCAGGAGTGGGGGCTTGTGGGCCATCCTCCAGAGGGCCGAGTGAGGGCCCAGGCAGCACTTTGGTTGGAAAGGCCATCTCTATGGGTGTGGCCTGTAATGTAAAAAGCTCTGGTGGCTTCACCATCTCCCATCCCCATTGCCCGCTGTGCTATTCCTGTGCTGAGCTTCCCTCCCATAGATCAGCCTTTCTGGACAAACACACCTCCTACTGGCTGCTTCCCTACGACGAAGGCCTGAGATGCTGCCTTTCCTCTCAGCCTCCCTCCTTCCCCAGGCCAAGGTCAGCTTTCCTCGAGGCCACCTGGCCCTGACAGACCTGGAGTTGCTGTCTTGTTTGTCATCTCCAGATTTAATGGAAGTGAGAAGTGCTGAGTTTCCTCATCCAGTAGATGCAGCCAGCCAGGCTTAGCTCTGAGAGTCCCTCCAACTCAAAATCCCACTCCAAATCTGTGAAATGATGCTTTCTTCATCAGCCTCCCCCTAACACCTACACTTGTCTGCAGGGCACTGCACAGTCCTGCCTAAGCCTCAGTGGACCATCCTCACCCAGCCTGTACTCACCACAAGCAGCAGCTTCTCAACACATTCAGGGACTACGTTGTGCAGGTGGCTGAGGTGGAAGTGCAGGGCAGGCCGGCCTACCAGCTGCTCCTGGCACAGTGGGCACCTGTATTTGGGCTGCACTGCATGCTGGGAGAGTGTATGAGCCCTCACTTGGTCAGACTCTGGGCTCGAGAAACTGCAGTATGGACAGCAGTACACCTGGGGAGCACAAATGGACAGTGGAGGAGGTGTCAGGGAAGGGGACCCACCATTACACAGTCATCCGGGTTTGCCGGTGCAGCTGTCCCTCCTCCCAGTTTAGTAGGAACAAGCCAGATGGGAAGGCACCTCAGCCCCAAAACCTGAGAGCTGGCTTCTCTCCCACCTCTCTTGGACTGAGACAGAAGATTTAGCGTAAGCCGTGACCTTGCTTTCCTCCTTTCTTTGGCACTTTCTACTCATCTTGGCCTCTATTTTTTTTGTTATTGTTGTTGGTTTTTCTGTATCTCTGCTGACATACTCAATTCTCCAGCTGACAGCACTGTACCTGCCTCCATCTCACATTTAGTTTTTTGGCTCACACCTGTCCTGCCTGTATCTTCTCTGTGAAATGCATCCAGTTCCTTTGGGTACCTTCTAGACCCAGAGATCTCTACTCACTTTTGCCACTGAAGGTTCCTGAACGTTTCCCACAGAGGGGTCCTACCTGTCTGCTCAGAAATTGGCTCATTTTCCCTCTGGTTCAGAAGCTCCCACATTTTTTTCCCCTGTCTTTGTAATATGAACAAATGCCCTATCTTCCCCATGGGGCCTGAGCTGCAGCACACTCCTGCCCATACTTCAGGAGGGGCAGAGCCAGGAAAGGCCTGCTGTCACCACCTGACTGTCTCAGCTGGCCAGCCTGAGCTGCAGAGCAAACTTATCTGTGGCTCATTTCCTCTCTCTCCTGTCACCTGAAGTGGGTGGCTGTAGAGGAGAGAATCCAGATGCTCATCTTAATGTACCCACTAAGCCTTAGAGCGGACATCATAACAGATCTGTTGAGCAGGAGTTAAAAGGGAGACAAGCCGTGAGTCCCCGAATAGCATCTCAAGGCCAGAGGGTGGGAACCCTTCAGAATCAACTTTCAGATCGCAAAGCTAAACCACTCTGAGATCCTGCTAGGTCCAAATCCTGGGGGCTTGGAGGCTTGCAGGACATGCTTTCAGCATGAATCATTTGGTTGGTGCTTCCACCTTCCAGAAGAGGGTGTCAGGACAGTCTCATTCAGACTCAGCTTTCTGCAGGATGAAAATATCTGCGTGTAGTTGTCTCTCTGCAGTTGGTCTTTTTGTTGTTTATTTTTTTTGAGACAGGGTCTCCCTCTTAGTCCAGGCTGCCTTTGAACTCAGTATGTAGCTCAGGCTGGCCTTGAACCTACAGTGAGTGATTCTCCTGTCTGGGCCACACTGGGGTTATAGTGCCTGCCAACATACCCCACGTGGTAGCTGGTCTTTAGTTTTGCCTTTCTCTTTTCATCTCTTCACTCTTTCCTCCTTTCCTGCCATCTGTCTCCCTCATCCCTGCTTTAATATAGTTCCTCTCTTGTACCTCTCCCTCTAACTCCTACCATCCCTTCCTCTCATCTGCTGTACCCCATCCCTTGGGCCATTTCTGTTGTTTATGCTTAACATATGTAATTGGCCCTGATATAATTTCTCACATGTGGGATTCTGAGTGAAATAAGTCACAAGTATACTAAAAGTGCCTAGAATATGACCAGACCCCCCTCTCAACTGGTCCCGTTTCCCCAGTTCTGACCGTGGTTTGGTTGGCACTGTCTCTGGAAGGGCCAGTCTTGTTCTCTGCCTCTTCAGAAGCTGAGGATGAAAGCAGAGCAGATTAAGAGACTCCGACAGCCTTCCCTTTTCTGTTCACAGACACCCAGCCCTTAAGATGATTTGTAGTAGAGGACTTTCTGGGCAGCAAAGTGGGTTCTTGGAACAGGCAAAAGGGCAAGAAACTCAGTACCCAGGTGAGGCCTGAGTCAGCAGCCAGGCAGGGGCTAACTGTAGGTGGGTAAGGTGGCCAGGGTTGGGTCCTCTGAGAAGGTAGAAGCATCTAGCTCAGCCTCCCTTCCCTCTAATGAGCCCCTCCTTTTTTTTTTTTAATCTTTTTAAGACAAGGTCTTTCTATGCAGTTCAGGCTGGCCTTGAACTCAGTTTGCAACATAGGCTGGTCTCAAACTCACAACAATCCTCGTGCAACCTCCCAAGTACTGGGGTTACAGGTGTGTGCCACCATGCCCAGCCTAATGAGCCCTTTCACGGACCAATGTAGCCTCAGCATAGGAGGCTTTGTTGGGGGCTTAGATCTCTGTGACGACCTGTGAGCATGTCAGAATGTTATGGAGGACTGGGACTGGGGGACAAGAAAGAAAATAGGACCACAGAAGCAACTCACCCAACTGTTCTGTCTTGTTCTGGAGATCTTTCTCAAAGGTGGGTGGCTCGGCTAGGGGGGTGACAGGAGTCTTCCCTGTGTAGGATAGGGGAAGAGTTAACTTAAAGAGGTGAAGCATCAGGGAAGAGAGGACAGAGGAAGCAGGACAAGCAGCCAGTCAACAAAGAAGAGATAAATGGGTAATCAACAGGTAGGAGAGGATAAAACCCCCGAAAGAAATCATCACCAAGAAGGCGAAAGGCAAAATTATAGTAATGGAACTAGGAGGGCTTAAGAGATCATTTCAGGCAAATCTTGCCACCCTTGTCTTTTTGTAGAAATAAGCCTTACAATAGGCAACAGAAACTGGACTACACTTGGACCCTTGTCTTGACTGACCCTAGAAGCAGGGAATCCCAAAAATATAGTGGGAGGGGCATTCTGGAAGGTGCTGAAGTTGAATGGAAAGGCAGTGGTGGTGAGCAGGAGCAGCAGGCCTAGCTGGGAGAGAAGATTACCACTCAAGTAAGAATTGACAGATGTGTAGGAATTTATTTTCAGTGGCAGCCTAATTAAAGTGTTAAAGTTCCTTAACTCCATTCAGCCCTGCGCCAGGATCGTTAGCTATTGATCTGGGCCCCTCCAGCACTTAACTCCAGCCAGCATATTGGCAATTCAATTAGCACCAGTCAATGCCGCTTGTTCCTGGTTCCTGCTGCCTGTGCCCTCACCCTCGCCCACTGCTGGCCTCTGCAAAGCCTGCAGTCCATGCCCATCTCTGTTTGACAGCCCCTTCCAGGCTCTTCTGCACCTTTTGGATCGATGGTGCTGGGCTGTTTCTGGCCCCTGCTGGCACAGCTTCAGCCGCCTAAGGGGAGCTCTAAGCCCAGCCGTAGGGCTGAAGACCTCCTAAGAGAGGAAGAGGCCAGGAAGTTTATTGGTGCCTCTTCCCATCCCTGCTGCTTTCTCTCCTTTCTGACCAGCTTCAGCCTGTGGTTTCCCACCCCCACAGGTGCTAGGACACCAGTCAATACTGACTCACTGGGCGATTTCCCCTCATCTCCCTTCCTGTTCTCTATTCTCTACCCAGCCCTTCTCAGCATGCCTCCAAATTCCCTCTTGTACCCTCTCCTCACAGGGCAGCCACTGTGATTCTGTAGCCCCCATCCTAGCTTATTTCCCTCCATGGCTGTTTTCTTCGTGCTGTTGATGAGACCTATTTCTCCTTCCTGTTTCACCCTCTTAGCTCCCTGCTGCCCACCTGCCCAGTCCTCATTCTCCAGGCCCCTCTTCCTCACCAGGAGCTCGGAGCTGCCCATGGCTGAAGCTTAGGATGCTCTGAAGAGCTGAGAGTCCGTCCTCGGCTGATGGGCCATTCTGTAGCAGCTGCAGACGCCTCTGGGCTTGAGCATCCCGGTGGGCAGGTGCGCGGAGGTGTTGCAACACAGCCAAGCGGGAGGGTGTTTCCCAGGCACACAGCAGGCAGTGGTAAAGCCCCAGGTCCATCCCTGCCTCTGCTCCTTCCATTTCCAGCAGAAACTAGAAGCATGGGAAGTGGCTGGCACTCAGGCCCTAAAGGGACACCTCCATATCACAGACTTTGCTTCCCACACTTCCTCCCAAGGCCGTTTCCCTCCAGTGATCACCTGAGTATCTGCTTGGCCTGGACAGCACTCCCTCCTGTATGTGAATGAAATCTGCTTCTGTCTTTTTGAACTTTTGGTAATGCGATGGACTGAGCTGACACTGACTCCTCCCTCCAGCCCCAAATACCAGAAGAGCTGAATAAAGTCTTTGTTTCATGTTCTCAGAGTCTACTATCCTTTGGTCTCTAGATTCTCTGGGTCTGTCCAGTTAACCCTGGTGCTTACTTCCCTTTTCTTCATTTCTGCTGACTTGACTTCCCTACTCTGCACCTCCTCTCACCATCTCCTTCCCCTTCTCTTTCCTGCCCCAGCCTCACCTTATAGATCTGGCTGTTTTCTTCATGGGCTGAGCCCCGGGCATGCAGCTGCATCTTCTCCTTGCTATTGGACTCAAAGTCACAGATGTTGCAGCGCAGATGCAGGGGGGAAATAGACCCATAAGGGGTCCCATCACCTAGGGAGACTGGGGAGGGAGTGCCCATGGCCCCACCCCCTTCCCGCAAATGGGCTGCTAGCTGGTACTTCTGTGCATGTTTGTCGGTCTTGAGGTGGAGTTGGAAGTTGGCCTTGAGCTGGGTGCCATAGCAGCAGAGCTTGCAGCGGTGGGTATCACCTGCCACCTCCTTCCATTCAGCTTCTGGGAGACTTCGACCAACACTGCAGTGGTAGAGCAGCAGCTCCAGGCTGTCTGTGCTGAAGGCCTGGCACACCAGGCAGCGGAACACCTTCAGGGATGGGCTGTCATCCGGGGGTGGTGAGGTGGACAAGCCATCGGACGAGGAGCCCAGGAGCTGACTTGGAGGCAGGTGGGCCTCAGGGGAGAGGCTGCCAGGGGCTAGGAGACAGAGCCAGATTAGTGTCTAAGAAAGAGATGGGGCAGGGTCAGTTATATGGAGAGGTGGGTTAGTAAGTTGGATGGTACTCAGAGGACGTTATGGTTAACTAAGCCAGAAACTTGCCTTTGGGAGAAAGCAAGGGTGGTAGACGTCAGCCCGGACAGAAGGATAGAGTTCAGGGAGCTTACCAGGTGTGGGGAACTTTCGGGTAGGTGCTCCAAGATGGTGGAAACCGTTGAGAAGCAGCTGGGCTTCCAGGGGCTTGTCTGGCCTCAGCCCGGGGCCAGGCATGGGAGTCTGAGTCTGCCCTAAAGCCTGGGACCCGAAGTACTGGAAGAGTTCAGGGGGGTTGCTTGGGGCTGCCCCTGGTGGGGGAGGAGGTCCTGGCCCCACCAGACCAGGGGGCAGGCCCAATGGCAGCCCCTGGTGCAGCATTAGGACGTTCTGCATGTGCTTCTCAGAGGTCATGTGGATGCGCAAGTTGCGGGAGATGTTTGTCTCATAGCTGCACACCTTGCACTGCCAGGATGATTTGGTCTTGGGCTCTTTGTCTCCTGCAGAGGGTAGGAGTGATGCTTCTGGGGGGCTTCCTTGTCCCCCAGGTCCTGCCTGGAAGCCCTGCAGGTTGGCCAGGTGCTTGTCAGACTGCATGTGGATGCTGAGGTTGCCTTTGGTGGTAGTGGAGTAGTTGCAGACAGCGCATCGGTAGGGCTTATAGCCGCAGTTGTAGCTCTCTCCCCGGGCTAGGCGGGGGTGTGCGCCCCCGGCACTGCAGTAGCTACAGTGGCTGTTGCTCTCTGGGTGTTTCTCCCGCATGTGCACATCCAGTGTCTGCTGGTACTTGTAGTGCCAGTTGCACTTGGGACACTTTAGGGTCTTGCAAGAATTCCGGGAGTGTAGCAGGGACATGTGGCTGGACAGGCTGAGGCCCTGGAAGGCTGCAGGAGCTGGAGTGTAGTCGTCGGTCAGGCGGTAGGGCTGGGGTGGGTCACTGGAGTCTTCAGGGGAGCCCCCTAAAGGGGGGAGGGCGCCCCCTTCCTTAGAGGTGGGTGAGCTTTGGTTGAGTGGGGGACAGAGTCCTCCATCCTCTTGCCCCTCAGGGAACCAATCTGGCCCTGCCTCGCCTGCTACTACTGGCAATTCTTTGGCTTGGGTTGGGCTGGGGTCCCAGGTGGCTAGAGTTGTGGGTGGGGAGGGTGGGCTGAGAGCCATGACTTCTTCAGTGGGGAGGACAAGGGTCTGGACTTCTGCCTCAGGATGACCATCCTCAGTCTGGGGTGCATTCGTCTCCATGTTCACTGTGCTGCTGTTGTCAAGGGGTGTTTCAAGAGGGGGACAAACAAGGGATTTTGGTTCCAGAAAGCTAATAAGGGCTGTACAGCCCTCGTCTCCCTCCTGGAGCACTGCTGGGCTGCCTAGCAGGCCCTGGTGTTGAGCAGGGGTTAGCTTCACCCCATGAGACTGTGTGTGCTCCATAAAGGCCTGGGGCCTGCTAAAACCCAGACGGCACTGAAGGCAGAACCAGAAGAGTGCCCTGTGATCTCCCCTACTGCTCCCCGTGGGACCATCTTTGGGATCTCCGGGTGGATTTGGAGCCAGCTGGTAGCTCCAGAAGGCTCCATCCCTTCCCTCACAGGCAGCCGGAGATGGCGCTGAGGTATCATGGGACAGAATTTGGTCAGAAGAGCTAAAGCCTTGGATTGGGTCAAAGCCATGTTGGATGTGAAGGGCAGTGAGGTGTGTGGGGGTTGGGTGGGCAAGGAGAGGCAGGTTCGGCTCTTCCTTGATGCCTGCCTCACCCCAGGGGAAGCCCTTTGGTAACAGGAGTTCATTGCTGCCTGGCAAGGACAGCTTGGCTGCTAGGTAGGCCTCACCACCAGCTGAAAAGAACAAGTGGTTGCTTAGGTCCATGGGAGAGAGCCCTTCTTCCTCCTCCTCCTGCTCTTTGTCCTTTTCTACTCCCAGGTCCTTTGGTGTGAAGCCACCACAGCCAGGCTCTTCTTGGGGCTCCCCGATCTCCTTTGGTGGGGTGAGATTACAGCTTGGCTCCAGAGGCTGTCCCCCGAGCTCTGAGGGCCTCATGCTCTCAGAGGTGGAGGGGGCAGCAGGGGGATCTTTGGTGACAGGGTCAGAGGAGGTGCTGGAAGAGGAGGTGTCCGGAGGCGGGGACGGGGCATTGTGCCCAGGGGAGGGGGTGGTGCCAGCAGTACAGGCTGAGTTAAGGGTGGCCATGGTAGACGGAGGAATGCTGGAGGTTCATTTCAGCGTGACGGCCAGTACCCTGCAGGGAAACCCAGAGAGCAGGACAGTGAGGCCACAGGGACACCAACCAGGCTCAGTCTCTGGATACTCCAGCTTCGTTTTCTCCTAGCTGCAGATTCAGACACCCACTCGCTAACCCGAAGCTTCACTTAGTGTCCAATAGGCTTCAGAAATTAACTCGTTCATTATTTCTCCCAGAATCTGTTCCTCTTAATCTCAACTGTGTACATCAAAAGTTGATACCATGCTGGGTATGGTGGCACATGCTTGAATCTCAGCACTCGGGAGGCTGAGGCAGAAGGACTGTTGAAAGTTTGAGACCAGCCTGGGCTATATATAAAGTGAGCTTAAGGCCAGCCTAAACTGCATAGCGAGACCCTATCTCAAAAAGACCAAAAAAAAAAAAAAAAAAAGAAAGAAAAAGAAAAGGTTGATACCATTTATCTATTCCAGTTGCTTAGGCTAAAAGCCCCAAAACTTTTCTTTGACCTTCCCAAATACCACCTCCCTTTCCTTGTACTGGGGATCAAACTCACAACCTTGCACTTACCAGGTTGGTACTTGAGCCACTGAGCTAACTTCCCTGGTAGGCTTCCAGACCCATCTGTGGTCAGGAGCATGTTTCCCAGGTGGGAGTTTCCCTGGCCAGTTGAAAGACAATAGCTCTTATGTTGCCCCCTCCTTCCCAAAGGGCTTTTTTTTTGTCTTTTTGCTTTTTATCGGGGTACTGGGGATCGAACTCACGACTGCCTGCTTGCAGGGCAGGCGCGTATGCCGCTGAGCTAAATCGCCAGCCCTTCCCAAAGAGATTTTAAAAGAATGTTATTCATAGCTATTATGTAGCACATACACCACAGTCCTGGCCTGATGTTAAGAGCTTATCAATTATCTCATTTAACCTCATAGCAACCTTATTTTATTGATGAGGCAACTAAGAAACAAGTTAGGGGCTGGGGATTTAGCTCAGCGGCATCAGCGCCTTTCTTGCAAGTTCAATCCCTGGTACCGATAAAAATGAAAAAGACGAAAAAAAAAGAAAAAGAAAGAAACAAGTGAGCTACTGGTGGTCATTAGGTTCCAAAGCGGTAAAACTAGGAAAGGACTAGACATATATAGTTACAGGACAAATAAACCTCTAAAAGAGTAACAGGGAGTCCTGGACTGCCTGCAGCTGTCTAAACACACCAATGCTTCTCCCAACCTTTTTGCCACCATAATCTCTCAAAGTCATCAATTCCCCATGCCTCTCTCTATCCCTTCTTGAGGTATCCCAAGCACCTGCCGCCATCTTTTCTCCTTGCATACCTGAGCATGTCTAACTTTGGCACTCAAGCAAGACTGCTTCAGGGAGAGGGCGAAGGGAATGACCTCTTTTCCTTGGCAACCTTGAACCCTCACCCCCAAATTCTTCAATTTAGAATGGGTCCTTGTGATGGCCCCAACCAGGGGGCAGACCTCTGTTTCTCCCCCTCCTTTCTTGAGAGAGTCTAGCCAGGCATGAAGCCACACAGCTTTAAGGAGCTGAGAGGGGCTGGCTTAGCATGCTAATGAGAATGCAAATCAGTTCCTACGAAAGGGGTGGGAGGGAAGGCTGGGCAGGGGGTCTGAAAACCTAAAGGTAAGTGAAGAAATTGGACTGGGGAGTAGAAAGAGAAAACTGGCCCCTGAAGTTGTGGAAAGAAGGTATTCTTCCTAGGGATCCTTGGTGGTGGGAGGGAGTAAGTGCAGTGATTTATGAGTGGCTGATGTGCTCCTGTCCTTGCTACAGGTTGGGCCCACTGCCTTCCACCACCTTACCTGGCGGGAGAGCTGGGGCCCTTGCTCCTGGAGCTGAGCCTGGTGGGTGCTCCTCCAGCAGGCTGCCTACTGTCACCAGCTCCTTCTGGGTACCTAACTCAACTCCACCTCACAGCTCAGGGGAGACCTAAGTAGACTCTCTGCAGTAACCCTCTGATATGCGCTTCCAAGTATTTAGTTCCTAGGACTGGAAGAAATAATAGCTTAATGCCTGGATAGGAACCAAAGAAGCCAAGCTTTTGGCTAGCTTGTGAGACCCGGATGGACCCAGGGTAGGTCGGCAGCTGTTTAAAATTGCAAATCTCTTCCTGTGTCCCAACCTATCCCTCCTCCCCTTTGGGAAGGAATTTCAATTGCAAATTTATCTCTGCCTCAGTGCCTCTCCCCCTACCTCCCACTGCCACAAATTCCCCTCCCCCTTTCTTCTTAGGGCTTCTTGCATCACTCACCATGTATTACAGATCTTTAGCTGCAGCAATTACTTTTCACTTTTTTCTCCTTCCATTCGCTCCATCCTTTCTGCCTCCCCTCCTTGAATCTCATGCCCTTTTCTCTGCCGTTCCCACCTTAAACTGGAGATAACACAGAAATGGGCCTAAAAGTAACCCCTCATCCAAGCGCCAATGCACTTGTTCACCCAGGCTCTGCAAGTCCTGCTTTCCTCCAGGGTACCCTCCTCCCCAGGGAGCCATCTCAGGTATGAGTAAAGGGAGGACCCTGACATTCCTACGTCTCAAGGGAGGGGGAAGAGGGCGGAGGGGGGAGGCCCAACGTCCACTGGAGGTAGGGGACTGTCAAAAGGACCTGGGTGGAGGCCAGGGCTGGGGGTCTCTGGAGGAGAGGGGCTGGGGAGCTGGCAGGCAGTGTGATTAGAGCAGAGATTGATGTGAAGGGGCGCCACAGACGGCAGAGAGAGTCAATAAAACGAGAGGATCACATTAGAGGCGACAGAGAGAGCTTTAAATTACAAGGCTGCTGCCACTGAGGAGGGTGGGGGGAGGGAGGCCTGGAGCCAAGGGAGGGCGGAGAGTTCTGAGGGTGTAGTCATCCCAAGATGGATCTGCTAGCTCCGAAATGGCCTTCGGTTTCCAGAGCTTCCTGGCTGCCCCTTCGTCCTGTCTTTCCTCCCTCAGGCTTCCTTCCCTCACAAGGGTGAGGAGGACCGGAGGAGGGCACTGCAGAGACAGATCCTTTTCTCTTTTTTTGAACTGCCTTCTTTCCTTACTTGGCACATGGATCTCTGGTTATTCCTCCAGAGGAGAGGCAGTGATGGAAGTGCCACTGTCAGGCCCAGCAGGAGTCACTGCCTCACAAACAAAAACACACACACAAAACAGTTACAGGGACTGAACTACAGAAGTAAGCAGAGATACAGGACCTGGAACGGAGTGAGCCAGCCAGAAGGCAACAGCATGTACACCAGGACGGGGAGAGAGAAAGAGAAAGAGACAGACAGAGATTTTAGGAGACAGAAACCAAAGGGCCTGGATGTGAAACTGTGGAAGCAGATGCAAAGCCGAAGAGGCAGGCTTTGAGATCCAGCAAGATGGGACACAAGCTAAAAGGGAGAATTACTGGAGCCCGGGGTGCGAGGGACAAGAGCAAAGGAAGGACCAAAAATGAAAGCAAGAGCGTGACCCTCCCAGATGAGAAGCCAGGGTGTGGGGTGAGCTGGCTGCAGAACCCAGATAAAGCAGACTAGGGGGGTTTCCTCCGGAGAAGCCAGCAAGAGCATACTTCCCTTGGTACCACCCTCTCCCAGCTCGGGCAGACCAGGCAGGAAAAAGAAACACTACTGCCCCCCAGTGGTCACCAAGGGAACACCACCAAAGACAGGGCTGACCGATGCAGGCCTGATTTTCTCCTCTTCAATTCCCTTCCAAAAAACTCTCAGCAAAACCTGCCTCCTTTTCTCCAAACCCAACTACAGGGAAAAAATGGTATTTTTTTGAGACATAGTTTCAAAAGAAATTATGCTGGCCTTGAACTCATAAATAGTGCAGACTGGCCTTGAACTTGGGGTCTCAGCCTCCTAGAATGCTGCGGTCATAGTTATGTGCCACCACACCCAATATAGGGCAAAAAGTTTTGTACTGCTGTTTCCACATTCACTTTGCCCTTGTCTTTTTCCCATTTTGGTTTGACCTGTTGCTTTCAAGAGGAGGCTACCGTGGAGAAAAGGGGAAAAGTACCAGGACAGATGGAGTGTGGTTCCCTGTGTCAGGAGACTAATGATATAAACAGCAAATAAACCAAGCAGTTGAGCTTCCTCCCCACCCTCCTTCCTCTTGTGGTGCTGCAGAATCAAACCCAGGATCGTGCTCATTCTAGGCAAATGCTCTGCCGCTAAGCTACACCCCCAGTCCCTTGAGAAACCTCTCCCAGAAGTGCTGGTGATTGAACCTAGGGCCTGGCGAGTAGTAGGCATGTCTCCACCCCTGAGCTGCACTCCAGCCTCCTGCCCCGCCTACCCATAATGGGAACTGAACCCAGATCCTTTGCACTAAGCCACCCTCTCCCTTTTAACTCAGGACCTCATAAATCACTAAATTGTCCAATCTGTGCTCAAACTTGTGATCCTTCTGCCTCAGCCTCCCAGAATCTCTGGAATAGGAATGCATCACCATTCCCAAATCCCAGCCCTTTTTATTTTACCTTGACACAGGATTTTGCTAAATTGTCGGAGTTGGCTTCTAACTTGTGATCCTTTGGCCTCAGCCTCCAGAGCAGCTGGGGTTTGCCACCTTTCCTGGCAACTGAGCTTTATTTCTTACAGTAATAAAAGACCATGGGCTTTGGATCCAATGCAGACCCAAGTTCCATCCCAGCTCCACTGTCCCTTGAAAGTTACTGATGAAGATACAGCTTGTTTATCTGGGAAAATAAGAATGCTACTGCCCTCCAGTTTTAGAGAACAGAGCAGGAAATGTGTGACAAGTGCATCTGTTGAGTGACAGTGAGGTAAGTTCTTTTCCTTGATTCCTCCCCTGGATCATAGCAAGGTGTCTGCACAGAGGCTGACACCTATTACTTTGACCTTTCTTAATGGGCTCATCCTCTGATCTCTGCCCTTTTTTTTCCTTCTTTTTTTTTTTTTTTAAAAACAAGGCATCACGATGTATTTCAGGTTGGGTTTGAACTCACTATGTTGTCTAGGCTGGCCTTGGCCTCACAGTGATCCTTCTGCCTCAGCCTCCTGAGTTCCCAGTTGCTGGGATTACAGGCATGCATCACCTTGTCTGGCTCTTTTTTTTTTTGGTACCAGGGATTGAACTCATGACCTTGCGCTTGGCAGGCAGGCACCTGTGCCTCTGAGCTAAACCCCCAGCCCTCATGTTTTATTTATATTTTGTGTTGAGACAAAGTCTGGCTCTTTAGTTCAGGCTGGCCTTGAACTCACTATGTAGCCCAAGTTGGGCTTGAACTCAGCAATCTTCTTGCACAGCCTCCCCAGTGTTGAGATTACAGGCAAGTGCCACCATGCCTGATCAGATTTCTATCCTTTTCAAAAAAGGGCAAAATAGGTAGGCAGGATTGAAATATAGTTTTCTCAACAGTGTAGTTGACTTCTTACTTGGCTTTCTTGATTGGTGGGCCTAGAAACGCCAGTTATCACAGAGCAGAGTGAAAGTTTTGCCTAGACTCACACACTGACTGGGTATAGCAGAAACTCATAACTGGATCAAAATTGTGGCCTCAGTTGGATGTGATGGCATATACTTTTAATCCCAGCACTGGGAAGGCAGAGGCAGGAAGACAGCTGTGAGTTCAAGGATATTATTAACTAGGTAGCCAGAGTGTGTTAAAAAAAAAAAATTACTATGGCCTCTCCCTGCATTTAAAGATATCATTTTCTTTCTTTATTTTTTTGAGACAGGATCTCACAGTGTAGCCCAGGCTGCCCTTTAACTTGCTATGTAGCTCAGCTCCCCTGAGCTTAGTATAGCCCAGGGTGGCCTTAAACAGGTCTCTGGCCTCAGCTTGAGTGCTCAGAATACAGGCATGTGTCACCACGCCCACCTCTGAATTTTACCTTTTGTAGCTAAAAGAAAGGTAAAATAACAGTAATCCTTATTTCTCCATTTCAATTCTACTTATCTCTTCTGCATCTCTCTCCCTGATCCCTCATAAATATTCAGGGAATGCTAGAATGCTTACTTCACAAAAGCTAAGTTTTGTCCAAAAGAGAGAAAATGAATATTATAGCAAATAAAATAGACAAGTAGAAGAAATGTCATAGAGGGTAAAGAAAACAATGGTTGGGGCTGGGGATTTAGCTCAGCGGCATAAGCGCCTGCCTTGCAAGCAGGCAGTTGTGAGTTCGATCCCCGGTACCGATAAAAAGGAAAAAAAAAAAAAAAAAAGAAAGAAAACAATGGTTAAGTCAGAGGGAAAAAAAGAGGGAGAGAGGTAGAGGCAGAGGCAGAGAAGTAAGGAGGAGGATAAAGGGGATCCTGATATACATATAAAAACATTGGTCTCTTCCAGGCCTGCAGCTCCAGCACTCATTGGGAAACTGACTCCAGTGAGAGGGGGGGCAGCAGAAGGGGGTCTGAAACCTTGCTGTCTCATGTGGGCACGAAGAAATTGGGCAAGATGTGCAGAAAAAGGGGGAGGGCTCATAGGCAGGGGTAGGCAGGGGTAGGCAGGGGGCAGTAGGCACATGTGCATGGTTATTGACCAGTGCTGTGCTGTTTGCTGTTGGCAGGGGCTGGTGTCCAGGGAGACGCCTCCTGCCTAGCCTCTCCCTCCTTGGATGACTTGGAAAGTGTTAGATATTTTGGAACAGCAGCGCAGAGCTGTTTGATATCACAGTGCATGTGCTGGAGAGGCACAAGAGGGGTCCTGTTCTACATAGCTCAGGCTCAGCCAGCTCAGCACCCTTCTTCAGTGTGAGGGCTGGGGTTGTGCCTTGTGCCCTTGAATTCAGATACAAGATCCTCTAGCACTGGGGACCTCTACAGAACACGGTGATCTTCCTGAGTATGGAGAAAATCTCAGGCAGCTCTGCTACAGTTATTTGAAAGGATGTCACTGTTTGTTTTGTTTTGTTGTTTAACAGGGGATCAAACTCAGAACCTTGCACCTGCCAGGCAGGCACTTGTGCCACTGAGCTACAATCCCTGGCCCCCTGGAAGGGTACCATTGTAAAAGGATCATTAAATCTTTCTGGTTCTTTGACCTGATGAGAACCTATGTGATGCAGTGAGTCAATTAAATGCTATTAACAACAAGTACTACCAGAGGTTGAGCATACTTACTCTGTAAACCCAAAATCTAAAATGCAGGCTGGGGGTGTAGCTCAGTGGTACAGTGCCTGCCTTGCCTGGGTAAGGCACTGAGTTTGATTCCTGCACTGTAAACAAACAAAAAATCCAGAATGCTCCAAAATTTTAAACATTTTATCTCCCAAATCTGAAACTGAGAGGTGTCTGTGTGTGTGTTGGGGGAGAGGGGTACTTAGAATTGAACCGCTATATCACTAGCTTTTAAAAAAAAAAAATGAGATCGGGCCCTGCTAAACTGCTAAATTGCCTGGGCTGGGTGTAGCTGGGCAATCCTTCTGTCTTGTAGGGGTCCACAAATTCACAGTGGTTAGTTTTACATACTTCCCTAAAGGATAGGTTTGGGATTACTAGTATCAACCTTTTGAGATTTCCCATTATCTCACCTCTCCCACCTTCTAAGACTAAGATCTAAGACTAAATCTAAGACTAAAGACATTCCAGGGCAAAATTCTCATTAGTTTAAAATCACCACCACCCTCTAAATGATGATACTCCCTCAGATTATCATGTGCACCCCATTAAAAAAGGCTAGTTTGAGTGTCATTGTCTGTGCCCATCCGGAAACACTCATCTCCCAGCCCCCCTTTTATGCATTACTAAATTTGTTTGTTTTTGTCTTCATCCTTCACTGTACCCCTCATACAGGGAGTTGGGGATATTGGCCAGGTCCCCAGTACTGCCTCAACCTCCCAGACTGTTGTGATTATAGTCATTTACCACCACACCTGGCCAAAAATCTGAAACTTTTTTGAGCACCAACATGCCAATTCTGTTAGCAAATTCCATACCTGGCCTCATGGGATGAGTCATAGACAAAACAGAGGTGCACTAAAAATACTGTGTAAACTTACCTACACGCTGTCTGTATATGTTATATAGTAAACACAAATGAGTTTTGTGTTTAGAATTGGGTCTCCTCCTGAAGATACTTGAAGTAAACATTCCAAAATGTAAAATATTTCCATGCCAGATGTGGTGGTGCACATCCATTGTGTGATCCCAAGTGGAGGCAAAAGTGGAACTTGGCAGCCTAAATACAGCGCCTCTGCTGTTGGGTTAACTTATAATCTTCTGAGTTCTGGCTGGTGTGTTTTGAATAAGACCTGAGTGTTACTCTGCCCTTGTGTGTCCCATTCAGCATATGTGCTTTGCTCCGAGCGAGCTGGAATGTGCTAGACTGCCACTGGGGGTTTGTTTAGCATAAAAAGGGCCACTAAACCAGGTGTGGTGGCACATGCCTGTAATCCCAGCACGTGTTCAAGGCCAGCCTGAAGTACACAGGAAGACCTTGTCTCAAACCACAAAAAACAAAGATGGGCTGGAACAGGACCACTGCTTTGTGCAACTCCAGGGGGCGCCACTCACACTGCATCTATGTAGGGCTATTGGCCGTTCTGTGAGTGTTGTGAGGTTAAGGTTATCTGGATGATGATATTGTGCCTAGCTGGGGAGACCTGACCCATGGGCAGGTCTCTTGAAGGTGACATCTAGATTTATGTATCCACGTTAGCATATAATCTTCATCAGGTATGTTCATGGCCCTGGGTTCAACTCCCGCACTAAAAACAAAATAGAAAAACTCACAGCCTTTAAAATCAGATCTGGAATCTGAGACTAGTTCTAGTTTTAAGACCTAAATGATTCTAGCCAAGTTGCTTAACACTTCAATTAAGTTTCTTTACACAGAGAATGGGAAATTATACCTCATGGAGTTGTGTCCATTGAGATGATCATTACTGAGATTGGCACTTTTGATGTGATCAATAAATGGAAATGATAACTATCTATCTACACGCCTTATTTCCTGAGTTGGGGAATATGCATGTTTATAGCCCTTTGTGCATTGGGGATGTGTAGCTGATGGCTGTTCAGGCGCCTTGGCGAATAGTCCAGGTGCCTGCTCTTGCCCAAGACCGATTTCCCCAGGCCCTCCGGTTACACCTGAGTGGACCCTGGGCTTTCGCGTCAGCGCAGGGTGCCCGGTGCTTGCAGTGTGCTGCTGCTGTGTTGCTGTGTGCTGCCTGTGCTTGGTGGCCGGCTGGCACTGGCGTGTTTGGGGTGGTGGTAATTACTGGGATGGCCCGGCCCTAATGAGTGTGATCTCGTTACACTCTCGCCGCCTCTAATGGAGCTAACCTCATTTCACAGCCATTAGAGATGGAGATGAGGCCCCGCCCATGGGTCCCACCAGCTGCAGCTTGGGCAGCCTCGGCGGCATTCTTTCCCTCTGGCTCGCCATTGCTCGGTCCCACCTCTCCTTCTCTGCTCCTCCCTCAGGTTTCCCTCCCCTGGTCCCCATTGTTCTTTTCCCTATCCGTCTTTCCTTCTCCCTTCTCTTTTCTCGTCTGTCGTCAGCCTCTTCTCCATTCCCGGCTTCCTCTCCCTACACTCAGGGCCCACCTGAATTTGTCCTCTACATTTCCAGTTCTCCCTCCTTTCCACTGCCTCCCCCCTCCTTCACCGCGGTTCTTCCCTCCCCCACACTGCCCTGTCTGGCCAAAGGACAAATCTCAAGGGGAAACCAGCAAAGACAAACAAGGAGCAGTGACTTCATTATCATCGTTAATTTGCCACTTCAGTTCCTCCCACAAGGGTCAAAGCCAGCACGGCTTGAACTCAGGACAGCTGTGGAGGCTGAGGCCACAGCCGGCTCTGCAGGTCTGCTGTGTGTCACCACCATCCCCCCCCATTCTTGGTGGTGGTGCTGCCCAGGCCCCTGCCTTTCTGTCTAAATTTTTATCTAGTCCTCACAACCTCCTCCCTCTTTCCTAATTTTTTGTCTTTTTTTTTGTACAGGGGATTGAACTCACAACCTCTTGCGTGCCAGGCAGGTGCTGTACTGCTAAGCTATATCCCCAGCCCTCCTTTTTCATTTAAAATGTGGACATCTCTCCACTTTTTTTTTTTTTTTTTTTTGGTACTAGGAATCGAACTCAGGACTTTGCACTTGCCTGGCAGGCACATGTGCCGGGGAGCTGTATCCCCCCCCAACACACCTCTTTTTTTTTTTGAGACAGGGTCTCATATGTATTCTGGACTGGCCTTAAACTCACTACCTATGTAGCCCAGGCTGGGCTCAAATTTGCAGTAATTCTCCTCTCTCAGCCTCCCCAGTGCTGGCCTTAAAGGCTTGCATCACAGGCAGGCTCTTTTCTTCCGTCTCTGTCACCCTTTCCTATTTCTCTCTGCCCAGTCTCTACTGACCCTTTCATGTCCTTCAGGGCTGTTATCTCTTTCTAACCTCCAGAGCACTTCTTTCCTTAAAGCACCAGTTTGTATCTCTAGGTGTTTAAAAGCCATGTAGTCTGAGGCAGCCACAGATGGAAAAAAGGCATTTGCAACCTAAACTGACCAGTGATACGGCAGACAGCTGTGAAGCCCCTGAGAGGGGGCAGAAACTCTGAGACCCAGATCCAAGATCCAAGAAAATGGAAGGGGAGATGGGGGGGGGTGTGGGGGGCGAGTGCAGGGGTATCTTAGGTTTTTGTTACTGATAAAAACAAATGAAAGACTGAGTAAGGGGGGCTGGGGGTTGGAAATGGCATTTACTCCATCAGTTCCTCCAGGGAAATGCAATCTAACACTCTGGTCCCACCCTCTGGCCTCCTTCACTCAGATGCCAAATGACTGGCAATTGACTCTTGACCTTTAGCTGAAGCCCAGCCCCAAAGGGAACAGCCCAGGGCAGTTAGCTGTGACTGGGGAAATGTCTACACATGAAGTAAAAATTTCTGGCTCACCCCCATCTGCCCCATTGACTTTGCACTTCGACATGTCCTGTCACAAAAGACCAGCCCGTACATGTCCACACTCTTTTCACAGGGGGCTCTTGCACACTCTGGGCCAATTATGTCCTAACTGCGCAAGTCCTTATCCTATGCCCACACCATTCCAGTGGCTCAACTGTCTTAGTGGAAATTAGAAAAAGACGCCTTCTACCAGATACATGCAGTCCCTACACTACTGTTGTAACATGGCCACAGAAGCACAGGATTTCACCACGCTGGATGTCCTCTGAACTTTCACCCCTGCCTCACCAGCCTGGGCTGGAAGAGGGACAGGCAGACAGTTCCCTTGGGCTTTCAATACAGGGGAAGGGGCTCTGGGAAAGTGGGTGGTGGGATGCCTGAGCTTAGCGTGAGGAGCCTGAAAAGAAAGATGGAAAAATCAATGAAATGAGTTTCTAACGGTGAGGTAAAGGACTGCCGTGTCGACAGCCTGTCGCCTGCTGCAAAATATGAGCTGCCAAAGTCTGTGGCAGAGGCTGACAGTGTATACAGCCACTACTGTCCTTCCTTCAGGCCCTCACTCACCACCGCTTTCCCACATACGGCCTTTCTTATTATAGCCAGACTCTCTGAGGGTCTCGGCTCACTTTCACCTGTCTTCCCTTGATTTCTCAACTCTTTCAGGGTCTTTTGCAGAACAGGATAGGCCAGGCGTGGGAAGCCTACAGCACTGGTTCCACAGAAGGCTGTAACACTGAAAGCTCCACAAGGTTCAGCATCACAATACAATCCCTGACTTGATTTGGTACACCTTTTTCCGCTATGGCTTTTGTGTATTTAGATCCCTCTGTTTCTGCAGGTACCACCTTGAGAGTTGTGGTGAGCTCTGTATCTCATCTCTCCCTCTTCTTGGTGCTTCTAGATTCTTTCAACAATGGGCAGTCAGAGTTGGGTGTGGTGGCACATGCCTGAAGCCTGTAATCCTAGCCAGCACTCTTGGAGGCTGAGGCATTTGAACAGGATCAGGTTCAGATCCAACCTGGGCAGTCTGGTGACAGACTATCTGTGAGTGTGTGCATGGGCGTGTGTGTATGTGTGTGAGCGTGCATGGCAGATTCATTTATAGTTGCATGATTAGGAATGGGGTAAGGATACTACTTTCAATTCAAATTATCTACTCTCCTTGGAAACCTTTTCTGGAAACCGCCTCTCTTCTCTGTCCTCCTCCACATCTTCCTCTGGGGCTCCTAGGACTGTTCATTCATGTTTTCTTCCCGATCTATTTCCTGATAAGCCCCTAGAGTCAGCCCTGGCCTCAAGTGCACCCCTAACTCTCTGTCTCAGGCTTTATTGTTATGTCAGGTTAACTTCCTTCCAGCTCTTCTCTCCAGTTTCTGTTGGCATTTGCTTAGTAGATATTAAGTCTGTTTTGTGTGGCAGGCACTGTGTTAGTGCTACTAGAAACTAGCTGGAGGGGCTGGGAATTTAGCTCAGCGGCATAAGTACCTGCCTTGCAAGCAGGCGGTCGTGAGTTCAATCCCCGGTACCAATAAAAATGAAAAAGACAAAAAAAAAAAAAAAAGAAACTAGCTGGATACGGGTGTGCATGCCTGTAAACCTAGCACTTTTGGAGGCTGAGGCAGGAGGATCTCAGATTTGAACCCAGTCTTGGTAACTTAGTGCAATCCTAATGAATAAAAAAATACATTTAAAAAAAAAAAGGATGGGGATATAGTTCAATGTGAAGGCCTTGGGTAAAAAGAAACTAGACAGATGCAGCCCCTGCTCAGGTGACCAATGTGACTCACACCAGTAGGCTTAGTCTCTCAGACCAAAGGAATTTTTTTCCTTTCCTCCATAGCCAAATTCCACTGTACCCTCTGGCATTTCAGAACCCTCCCTTCCTCTGTGCAAGCATCAATTTACATTCCACCACAGCTCTGATACTTTTTCTTCTGCACTTCTAGCTTTAGCCTCCATTCCTAAACCCAAACCCAGGGTTCTTCTAACATTTCGACAAGTCTCCTCCCTGTCACAAAGCCTTTCTTGTCCATTCTGCAACTGCCACTTCCAGTTTTCTTCCATCTTTGCCTGCCTTTCGGCCCTACCATCTGACTTCAACACCTCCTTCTCCCTAGGTGTCTTCCTCTTACTCCTGTCAGGCTCTAGCAAACCTCAAGCACAAACAAGAGGGGCTTTTGATAATTGTTGTTTTCAGCTAGAACAGCTCCAGGGAAGGAAGGTCAAGCTAAGAGGGTAGGAACTGTACAGATCCAACTAGGACCAGGCCTCAGCCCATGTATGATGATACAGCTTCCCAGCAAAGCAGCAAGTTGTTCCTGTATAGGTCTCAAGGTAACACCAGCTGCCTCTGACATCACAGAGGGAGGAACCCTGTCAGGTTGCCAAGGCAACACCAGCAATTTATGACATCAGAGGCTTGAGGTCTTTGGTTGTCAGGGGGCCAGGAAGATTCAAGTTCCTGTCATTACAAGTAAATGGGAATTCTACTTTTTCATCTCATTGCTTGTGTTCTCCTGGCCTGGAAATGAAGTGCAAAGGCCTTTGGAAGGAGACTGAGTGATGAAGCTACTGGAACGAGAGGTTTTCTATCCTCTCCCTTCACTGGCTATCCCTGTACTTGCTTTCCCTCTCACGGACAGCTCTTTCTGGAGGCCTAGTGGTATTTCTGCTTTGCCGTTTCCCCCCCAAATCATCTACCCTCCTGCAGTGCTTTCTGCATCCGTCAGTCTTCCTCCTTCTCCACAGTCCTCCTCACCCAAGAGGCATTTGTTTCCTTTGATATCTCATCCTCTCCTCTTTGCCTCCTACCAGGCTCCGCGAGGCTCTGATCTGCTTCAGCACTCTCGCCTTTGCTATCCACTTACCTTCTTTGTACCACACTCTTCTCCTACCTCATTCGTCAAGTCCTCCCTTCCCCCATTTTACCACATTGTATTCACTTGATATTGCTTTTTTGTTGACTGCTCTTTAGGAATATTCTATCATTTCTCTTCTTTCCTTCTGCATAGCTATTAACTTGTATCCATTTCATTCTCCCAATTTTTCATTAATCACCCCTCCACTCATCCCCTTCCCCCCATTCTGCATAGATTTTCTTCCTTTGCTCGTCTCTCATGTTGTACATTTCTCTACCCTATGTGTTGATTGTACTCATCCTCCCCTTCCCTTCTGTAATTCTGGTCACCTCTGAAATCCTCTATCATGTGCACATATCCACCTTCTTTTACCCTTGGAAGCTCTGAGGTCTAGAAAAAATGATGGGCTCAAAACCAAGATAAACTCGCCAGATCCTTTATCTACCTTTACCACATTTCTTTAGGCTGAATGAGCATGGCCCCTTGAAGAAGACAGCTACTCTCACAATAATAAAAAGTGCCTCACAAAGAATGGTGCTGAATCCAAATATGATAACAGTGGGGGCCTAAGAGGAAGATGAACTAAAAAGTAAAGAAAACAGCCACTGATATTTAGAACGAACTGAAAATGGGGGCATCTGGGCAGGGTGGAGCTTAGAGTCCTAGAGAATGTCCCCTTACAAAATCAAAGTTGACAGTTAACTGACATAATGGCACTGATTGATGAAGGGGTTATATGCCCCTAGAAGCCCATTAAATTGATTTCTTGGCCTGTTTATGTGCCTTCACAAACCATATCCCCACCCCTCCCAGCGGCCTGTCCGTGGTATCTCCTACGCTAGGGTTAAAACGCTGGGCAACAGTGTGAGGGATAAGAGGAACTTAGGGTGACCAAGGAGAAGAGGTAGGGAGAAGGCAGATTATGGGAACAAAGGTGGTGAATAAGCAAGGATTACTCTGCAGGATACCAGAATAGAGGAAAAAAAGAAGTAAAACAGGAAAATGAAAAAAAAAATGGTAAAGTGAGGAGAGAGGGAAAAGAATTAAGTCAGCACACAAGAGGTTGGTGGAAAGCGGGCACATGACACAGACCACAAGGTGAGATCTTGATGGGAGACAGACACATGGCAAAAGGAGACAGTCAACACGCTAAGGAAGTTCCAAATCCTCCCTAGTGAATGGGAAGAGGAGGCTGTTCTGGCCGAAAAGACACTGGATTCTTGGCGGGGGTGAGGGGTGGGGGGGGGAGCGGGGGGCACATCTGCTTCATCCCCGACTCTTCAGGCCCCTGACTAGTGGCTACCACAATCATAATCATGGCTGATAAGCAAACTCCTAAGTAGCACGGAAAAGACCAGCGATATCTGGACCTACCCTGAAGGAGAGGGCATGGAGTCCTAGCTGGCCAAACAGGCAGCCAAGGCGTGACACATAGTGACAGGGACACACAGGGAGAAGATCACTCGGATGGGAAGGTTCACAGCAGAGACAGTGACACACAGAGCTGGAGATGGATGGGGTAAGGAGACGATGTGAAGATCGGCAACATCGACCAGGGACATATGACAGGGATCAGCTGGGCTACAGGCACAGCGAAAAGCGTGGTACAGTGCTCAAAAATGATGGGACTACTTATAGAGAGGGGCAGCTGAGCCACGGAGAGTGTGTGTGGGGGACAGCAGCACAAATACGCTTCACCTTGAATGGGGCTTCCTGTTACCTATTCATACCTTTTCAAAAAAAAAAAAAAAAAAAAAAAAAAAAAAAAAAAAAGCAGCTCAACTTCAGGTGGAAGGAGGAAGGAGGGTATCCATGTCCCCTCCGCCCCGCACCCCAGCGCACTAGCCCATCCATCAGTCCTACGGCCGCCGTTCCTCCCCCATCCCGCAGCCGACGGGGGGCCGCCGCGACTCGGGCCGCTCCGAGCTGACAGCTCGGAGCCCTCGCACTCACCCGGCCTCCCCTTCCCTCCGGGAACCCCGCGCCCCGCGCGGCTCGGCGCGATCCGTCCAAGCTCTCGCTACCTCCCGTCCGTCCGTCTGCCGGCCCGCCTTCCCGTCCCCGTCACCCTCTGTCCCAATCCCCGCCCGCATGCTTCTCCCCCATACCCCTGCCCCCCTCCCCAGGCTCTCGGTCTGTCGGTCCGTCTGTGTCCCCTCCCCCAGCCTCTTCCCGTCCCTCTCGTCCCCTCCAGCAGCAGTATCCGAGCGCCTCCTCTCCCCTCGATCTCCAGCTTCCAAAGAGCAAGGAAGGGAAGAACAGTGAGAGGGAGAGGAGGAAAAAAAAAGAGGAAAAAAAAAACCCCAGCAGCATCGGAAATCGATGCACTTACACCTCAGCTGGAAGCAGGGACGGGAGTCGAACCGCGGCCGCCGAGCAGCGCGAGGCGGGGAGGGGAGGGGGCGGCTCTTGGAAGGGACTTCTCCGATGTGTTGATTCCTTTCCCCCCTCCTCCTCCCTCCCTCCAGCACTCGCTCCGGGGCGTCGGGGACGGAGATGGAAAAAATAAATAAATAAATTCACAGCGGTGAGGGAAGTGAAGGAAAATAATCAATGCTATTTGGCTGCGGCTGAAGTGTTTTCCCAGCTTCGTGAGGGGGTTTCCATTGATTCACCCTGGGCACTAGCTCGCTCCCTGCCTCCTCCTCCTCCTCCTCCTCCTCCTCCTTCTTGTTCTCCTCCTCCTCCTCCTCCTCGCCCTCACTCCTCCGCCTCATTCACTGGCTGGAGCCGAAGCGTCCCACACAATGGAATAATCAATACCCAGGCGCCGGGGCGGCCCCACTGAGCAGGTGCAGCGGCTCGTCCGTCGCGATGCATGCCGGGAGTTGTAGTTTGCCCGCCTCCACCCTTTGGCCCGCAAGCGCTGCGCCCGCCCGCACCCTTCAACGCTAAAACACCGCGACGACCTGTGCTCCCGCTGCTTGCTGGCCAGGCCAACCTTCCGCCTCCTTAGACCTTGGTGCAACCCCACCCGGTGCTTGAAAAGAAGGCAGATTCCTTTTACCTCTTCGTGTTCTCTCCTCCTCTTCCTCCCGTTTATAGAAACCATACGCTTTTTGTTGTTTTAAATCAGCTGTACAAGCTTTGGCTTCTGCCAGCTTGCCAGAGCTGCCGGGGGTCTGTTTTTTCCCTCTCCCCCACTCCCTTCTTATTTATTGAATTCATCTCCCTTCCGACTAGGGTACTGGAACCTGCTCTTGCACAGCAATCTTGGAGAGCTTCTGTCTCTTCCACGCAGTCACATAGTTCCCTGAGCTCTGTAGGAGGTTCTGGCTCCTGCTTTTCAGTTTATCAGCTCAGAAACACTGTATATTTCAATAATAACTTTTAAGATTTATTGAGTGTTCACAGATAGTTCCAAGCACTTTAACATACACTATGTAATCCTCATGAGACAGATACTATTAGTCCCACTTTACAGCTGAGGAAACCAAGGTACAAATAACCAGCCCAAGGTCACCCGGCCAATAAGTGACAATGCCAGGATCCAAATCTCAGTGGTCTGGCTTCTGAGTCCAAAGTACCTGCCTGCTAAGGCCTACTGCTCTAATAGCCTCCCCACCAAATTCACAGAGGAAGCTGGGAGAGAGGAGAAACTAACATTTTGAGTTTCTACTACATGACAGTTTGTTACCTGTGAGAGTCCTCATTTTACCAAGGACAAAGCAGTCTTAGGGAGGTGGCACAGTTATCCAAGGCCAAGCATTTGGGAAGCAGAGCTTTCCAGGTGTGTCTGTCTCTGGAGTCTAGTCTGGACGGGACCTTACACAAAAGGAAAACATGAGACATTTTTCTTGGTCCAAAACCTGAAAAGCAAAGGATGCATGAAATGCAGGCTATGAGAAGGGTTAGGGACTGAGGTCTGTTCCCTGCCTGCTGGGTAGTGCTTGGCATGGGGTGAGGGGACAGATACATCTAAGACAATCAAAGTTCAAGATGTCATGTCTTGAAGTGACCTCCTACAGTACTTCCCAAGTGTTTCCAATTACACAATAAGGAGAGGGCAGGTGTGGAAAACCTGGCACTTCTCACCTATCATAGGAGCAAGCTTAGGAGTTGACAGTATTGTCACCCAGAGGGTCAAAGGTAAAGTCTACACATAATCCTACTACTCTGAGACAAGAAGACACTTTCTCTGTTTGGTCTCTCAAGGTAGTCAAGAGGGTCATCCCTGTGTCTTACTCTCCTGACAAAATTTACTCAGGGAGTGCTGGACACTGACAAACTCTTGGTCTGGCACTCATTCAAGATCTTTTCCCACCTGCCCCTCAGCTGCGTGTCTAAACTGATCTCTACTTACAAACTGGCCAGGTGCTTTTGTTTCTGGGTCTTTGCTCACACTATTCCTGTCTCCAACTGTTGAAATCCTACATGTTTGTTTCTCATTCAAAGTACCCTTTCCTCCTATGACAGAAAGTTTGTTACACCAAAATATCCATATCAGGATTATTAAATCTGCCTTAAAACTCCAGAGTAGCTAAAGCAGACTTAATCTCCACCACCATATAGCACTTAGGGGGCCACCATAATATGTACCAGTCATGGTCTCTAGTGAATGACTTGTGCCAGAGGATGGATACTAGGGCTTCATTCAGCTCCTTGCATCCAGCTTGCCCCACAGTGCTGCAACCCCAGTTCAGCTCTCGGTAGAGTCCCGCTGGCACTAATTGCAGCTTTCCGGTCACTATAGCGACGGGTGGGGCGAGCCGGCGAGTCTCCTTTAGAACTACATCTCCCATCATGCATCGGACCCTAGGGTGCTGGGCTCAGCCTGAACCCGAAGACCCGACTGACCTCGCGCTCCAGGAGGGATAGGGGATGAGAAGCGGAACATGACGGTACTGTCTTACTTCCTTGCCCACCTCGAGGGTCGCGGCCGCCCATAACCTAACAGGACTCTCTGGCCCCAGCCGGCCCTCGGCACCGCTACTGTGAGCCTAATATGGCCGCTAGTGCAGGGACCGGCCTCTCGCATTCAGCCGGGCTGAGGTCCGGGGCCAGGGCCTGCTCCCGGCATTCCTCGCGAGTGTGGTGTGGGTTCCCTTCCCCCATCTCCGGGTCCCGCGAGAGGGAGACTCTGGGGCTTTGAGGTGAGACCGGGACTCCAGGGGCAGGTGCTCTGGTGAAGAGGGTGGGTGACTACGAGCAGTGAGCTACTACTGGCTTCCTTGGGAAGCAAGATGAATCGAGGGGGCGTTGAAAAGACATCTGATGTAAGGCCTGCTTTCTAGAGAGCGCTTTGGGTTGAGAACATCACAGATTAACTGGAGACCTGTCAGTGTTGCAGAATCAAATATTGACCAAGGGGCTCTGGGTTATTTTTGTAACGAATTTATTTGTAGCAATTTTCTAGAGGACCCATTTTGCATACAGTTTTATCATGGAAGGCCTGTATCACTGAGTCAGAGTCCTTTGCAGCACATAAGCCCATCCAGGCCTGGATCACTGCTGACCTGTAGCCCCACAGGCTGGACACTCTTGGGCACTCAATGACTGTATTGCCCTATCTATTTATGTCCTGCTTTTCTTTCTTTCTTTCTTTTTTTTTTTTGTCTTTATCCTTTTTATCTGTACCGAGCATCTAACTCACGACTGCCTGCTTGCAAGGCAGGCGCTTATGCCGCTGAGCTAAATCCCCAGCCCCTGGCACTCAATGAATGTTTGTTGAAATTGTTTGTTGCAGGTAGCATGGCCCAGGGCATGATAGAGGTGGAGCGAAAATTTGTTCCAGGGCCTGGCACAGAGGAACGGCTGCAGGAGTTGGGAGGCTCTCTGGAGCACCAGATCACCTTCAGAGACATCTATTATGACACCCCCGAGCTGACCCTCATGCAGTCTGACCACTGGCTGCGACAACGAGAGGGTAGTGGATGGGAATTAAAATGTCCTGGAGCAGTGGGTGTCTCAGGAGCCCACACTAAGTATGTGGAACTCACATCTGATCCTGCAATTGTGGCCCGCCTGTGTCAGGTGCTAGAAGCTGAGGAGCTGGGGAGTGGAGGTGTAGCTGCTGTGCTGAGTCCACTGGGGCTGCAGGAAGTAGCTAGTTTTGTGACTAAGCGGAGTTCCTGGAAGCTGATGTTCTCTGGAGCTGATGAAGATGAAGAGCCCCTGCTCAAGGTGGACCTGGATACAGCCGACTTTGGTTACACAGTGGGTGAGGTAGAGGCCCTGGTGCGTGAGGAAGCTGAGGTACCATCTGCCCTAGAGAAGATCCAGAGCCTCAGCAAAATGCTTGGTGAGGGAGACAGGCTTTCTGTGCTTTCCCTGCTCCACTTCTGCCTTTTCCGGAGGTATCTACTGGGGCAAAGAATGACTGAGTATTTCTGGGTTATTTCTGTAACGAGAATTGTTTTAGTAATTTTTTAGAGGATGCCATTTGCTTGTATAGTTTTTTTGTTGTTGTCTTTTTTGAGACAGGGTCTCTATGCAGTTCAGGCTGGCCTTGAGCTCACTTTGTAGCCGGTCTTGAACTCGCAATGATCCTCCTGCCTCAGCCTCCCTAGTGCTGGGATTACAGGCATGAGCCACGACGCCCGGCTCTCTCTCTCTCTCTCTCTTTTTTAAAGACAAGGTCTTACTATGTGGCCTTAAACTCATAATGTAGCCCAGGCTGGCCTCGAACACATGGTGATCTGTTTCCTGAGTGTGAGTGCTGGGATTACAGCTGTTTACTACCAGACCCAGTTTGTTTACACAGTTTTATCAAATCCAGTTTCCCATTTTACTGTAGTTAATTTGGATTCACTCCTTCAGTGCATTTCTGATTTTCCCAGTCATTGTGTCTCACTTAACCTCTGGCCAACTCTCCAGTTCCATTTGTCAGCTCTTTGCTTCGACTTTTCCTTCCTCAAACTTCTGCTGTCCTTTTGTTTTTACTATTTCCTAGATCCTCATGTATCCTTCTGCCTTTAAGGGCGAGAACGTTGCATTTATGAGGCAGTAGGGTAATCGTTGGCAAATTTTTTTGTTCCCATTTTTAGTTTCCTTAAGGATAGTTCATCTGGGGCTGGGGATTTAGCTCAGCAGCATAAGCACCTGCCTTGCAAGCAGGCAGTCGTGAGTTCGATCGCCGGTATCGATAAAAAAAAAAAAAGTTAAAAAAAAAAAAAGGCTAGTTCATGCACACACCTGTGGGATTGTGCACCGCACAGGGCTGACATCCCTGGGATGCTGTTTGAGTTTCCTCAGCAGTCATACACTCGGTTTCCTGCTACATGCTCAGCATGTGCTGGGCACCCACAATAATGGCAGTTCCAGAAGTAGTAATTGTGTGTAAATCCTGCCTTACAGCTATAGCTCTTTTTTCTTTCTTTCTTGGTTTCTTTCTGTGTACATCTTTGTATGTGCTTCATTACCAAGCTAATGAGCTTTGGGCTGCCTCGAAGGGCTTCAATCTTGATTGGGGGACAGGGACAGTAACTGAAATGAGTCTGTGTTGAGGCATTCTCTGTCTTCGTGGTGTCTGGGCACCTCTTAGTTTTTTCTTCCTAGATGATGGGCTCATGTGTGGCTTCCCAGCCACTCCTGCCTGAAGTGGCTCTTTTAGGTCTCATTTCCACTTTAGGTCCATTGAAGGGGTGGTGAGAAGCTGGTGGATGGCATTCAGAATCTCAGTGCTGCCTTGTAGACAACTTTAGGGTCCTGGCTGGCTGGGCTGGGGGCAAAGTTCAAATGTGTGTGGTTGCTCATTGTCATCTTGCCTATAGGTGTGCCAGCACATGAGAAGGCACCTGCCAAGCTCATCGTGTACCTGCAGCGCTTCCGGCCTCAGGACTACCAACGCCTGCTACAAGCACATACCACTGGAGAGAAGCCACAGGGGACTGAACATCCTGACAACCACTTGGGTTAGGGGGTGTCCCTTCTCAAAGGGCAAAAGAACTCTGGGTTCAGTGGGGTCCACACTTGCACTCATGGTGCCTCTTTCCTTCGAACAGTGCCCCCCCTCTCTCCAGCTCTGCCTGTTCTTTCACCCTGTCCTTAGTTACCCTTCCGAGAGCCCTCCCTGGTTGCCTTCTCTCCCTCATCAGTCAGATGCAATCTGTGGGCCGCCCCTCTCCCCTGGCCGCTAAGCAGCCTCCATTGATTTCCGCTCGTGTTTATAGGATTTCCACTTAGCCGTGATCAGTAGTTAAGCACAGGAAAATCCCTTGCCACCCCCCCTCCCTTGGTCGATGCCATTGATTCTGCCAGCGGCTCTGAAACTGCCTTACAGCTGAGTTAGAGATGAGGGGAGGCAGCAGGGATTTCCCTGCCTTGGGTTGTGGGGAATAGCAGCAGGGAGGTTGGGTTGGGTATTCTTGTTAGAAATTCTGCTTTAATTTTTGTCACAATGCCCACCTCTGGCCCAGAGGGCAGAGTGCCTCTTGTGGCAGTTCTGAGATACATGTGTTCCCAGACCTGGAAAGAGATAGAGTTCCAGGACAGATTCACACTTCCTATGTGAGAAAGTTCTTTCCTTGCTGTTATTTATATATATTTTCTACCTCAGACATATCCAAATACGGTTTTCCACCTCCTTCAGGTTTTATTGCGCTTTTCGTACTTGTGGGGGAAGGGGTTGGCCCTCAGTTTTGCAGTGACAAATGCAGCGCCAGAGTGCCACCTAGTGGTGGCCCTCAGCGGTGGGTTCACAGCTGCTGGGACCAGGGTCTTTGCGGAGTGAGTAGCGATAATTATTGCCATGTCTCCACAGGCAAGTTGTGCACCTCAAAGATCTCCTGCACCGACTGGCCAAAGTGGTTGTAGGTGACGCGTAGCTTTAGCCGCAAAGGGGCCTAGGAACAGGAGCACAGACCAGGGTTAGTGCCCATGACGTCTTCCACGTCTAAGTCTTAGCCATGAGGCCCTGGAACTCACTTTGTTAGGATTGAGGACTCTGAAGAGCTGAGTGATGGGCAGGCCACTCCGAGCTGGAGCTGTGTTTCCACTAGGGGCCTGGAGCTGCAGCTGAAAATTCTGAACATGGGAGGTTTGGGAGACCACGGAAAGGCAGCTGGCTTGGCTCAGGAAGCCCCTTCATACAGAGTGGCTCCAAGCCCTCTTCCCCTACATCGTGCTCTGTGTGTTGTTCCCTTCCATCACATTCTGTCTCCCACCCACCTCCTCTGCTTTGGGGCTGCTTCTGGATGCTAGGCCATCTCTGTACCCTGATCTGTGCAAACCTTGGGCACCGCTGCCTGGCAGACGAAGTGGGTGACATCATCCTCTGAGGAGTTGGTAGTGGTGACAGTGATTAAGAGCAAAGGAGGGGTTCCAGGGGGTCGAGTAAAAGACAGATTCAGTCGTACACCCTCGCGTTCAAACACTTTGAGATTCGGGATGGGAGCTGGAATAGAAAGAGAGGCACTCGGTGTACAGGCTTGAGAGAACATGTTCATTCCCTCACTAAGTGACGACAGAGTGAGCACCTCTCACCCCTCACTCCTGAGACACTTGTGACAAAGTTGACAAGCAGATAGGTTGAGGTTGAAGGGACACAAATTCATGGCCAGCTTGGGCAACTTAGTGAGACCCTAGCTCAAAATTTCAAATAAAATAAAAAACCTTTAAAACAATATACAGGGGTAAGGGCTGGGGATATAGCTCAGCAGCACAGCACCTGCCCAGCAAGCACAAGGTCATGAGTTTGATTTCCAGCACAAAAAAACAAAAAAGAAAAAAGGTTAAAGCTAATAGCCTAGTGGTATGGGAGAAGCAAAAACAAAAAGATACTTGGGGTGTAATGGGTACTATGAGTGAAATAAATGAAGCCAGAATAACCAGGAAGAACTACCTCAAATAGGAGCAGTAGGGGAGAGCAACTGACATTTCATGGTGACAAAGCAAAACATGAATGCCAAGGGCTTGAGGTGGAAGGGCTGGAGAAACCGAAGGGCCAGTGGAGCAGGCACTGGGCAAGTGGTATGAGAAGGTAGCAGGGCTCTGCAGGGTGGGGAAAGAAAACACTGAAGAATGGACAGAGGGGACTGGCATGATTGAACCCCTTAGCCTACCAAGATGGGGCGCTCTGGATTGGGGGCAGGACACACAAGGGCAAACATAAGCTGCAGACTGCGGCTCCAAAGGGGAAAGCACATTTCCACGCACCTTCTCTACCACATGGTCCCTTTGCTGAGGTTTACCTGGGGGTGGAGGCGCACAAGGAAGGTCCAGGAGGTGGACTAAGCCACCCACTGGGCAGGGGTTCAAAGTGGGTGGCTGCTGGGTGTCCCCAGGAGTATCATCCAGGAGATCTAGCAGATCCAAGAGCTTTGAGGTCTGGAGGAAAGAATGGAAGGATCAGGGCTGGACACGTAAGCCCAACCAAGTCCTTGCTCCAGCGCAGTGATGGTGAAACCGCAACCCCAAACCCACGTATTACAAAGTGCCAACACTGCAGTTAAACCTGAATACTGAGGTTTCAGTGTACAACTCGTGGTAACACCTTTTGTCTTAAAACTACCACTGCTGTAGGCCCTCCAGCCTCCTCACCTGGGGCTCTGTGGGGACAGAGGCCTTGTCTTCAGAAAGCTGGGCTGCTGCTTGGCTTTCTTTTGCTGCTGCTTCAGCCTGATGATTACCGTGCTCCACAAGGGGGATCTTTTCAAGGATGGCAGCCCTGAAATGATGGAATCAAGGTGTTCTTTTGTGTGATGCCTGCACTTCTCACAAGATGCGTCTGGCAGGAGGACTAGGAACAAGGGGTTCCCTTACATGGGGATCAGAAGTGTCCTGTATTTCATAAGATGGTATATTATTGCCAATGTGGAGGATAGGGAGTCAGTTTAGCTTCAGTGTCTGTGTGTCAGGGTTTTCACTGGGTGAGGAAGGATGCAAGAAGATTGAGAGACCTAGAAGGGGGCATTTGGGACAGAGTAGGGATTTGGGTCCCACTCGGCAGCAGATTGCTGGGCGCACCTCATGTGGTCATACTTCTGGAAGAGTGTGTTATACTCCACGGCCCGCTGCTGCAGCTCCACGTCCACACAGCTCCCGTAGATGGACACCACCTGGCGGATGCGGCTGACCCAATGTGGCATGTGAGTGGCAGTGGCAGTTTGTCCTGCCCTTTTACTCCATGATGTGGCAGGGAAGGGGAGGCCCCATGGAGTAATAAGGCACCCAAACCAGCCGAGCATGGTGGTGCACTCCTGTAATCCCAGCACTTGGGAGGCTGAGGCAGGAGGATTGTTGCAAGTTTGGGGCCAGCCTGGGATACAAAGTGGGCCCAAGGTCAGCCTGAACTGCATAGCACAAAAACAAAACAAACAAAAAAACCCACCTAAGATAAGTGGCTCATAGGCTTGGAGGATTCAGCACATGAATCTGAGAATTTACAAACTGGGAGACAGTGTAGGGAGCTCTTTCAGTGCAGGGACTGGAGCCACTTCTTACTTGATGTCCCCCTGGAGCCGAGTGCTGAGCTTCATGAGGGCTGTGAGGGCATATCCGCGGGTGGCTGGCAGGGACAGGTGGGACTGTAGCACCTTTTCCAGTAGTGCCAGCACCTCCTCCTCTTCTACCTTCTGGTGTGGATGCAGGGAGTGACCCTGAGTCCAGCCCTGCTCCCTGTCCTGGGTCCCTCCTCAGGGCACTTTCCTCGGAGGTCTCACCTGAAGGGTTTCTGTTTCCTCACAGTTCTCCAGCAGGAAGTCCCCGTACTCCCCTATGCACCAGGTGGCCACCTGCACCAGTGGTTGCTGTGTGGGAGAAACACTGATGGGCAAGTGTGTGGGGTCCTCTCCTTTCTTTTAGATGGAAACATTCCTTAGGCAGTGCAAAGATCAGGGGATTGGTAGGGTGGTGAAAGGGAAGTTGGCTGGCAGGCTCTGTCCGGTTCCTGAGCGCCTACTGCTCTCTGGTGGCCAAGCATGAGAACTACATGGCCTTACCACATAATGGAGCCTGCACAGTGCTTGCTCTAAGGAAGTTCTAAGGAGGGTTCCTACCCACCTTAGTGAAGATGGAAAAGGAGGCTACACAGCTGGGTGTGGTGGTGGATGCCTGTAATAACAGCACTCAAGAGGTTGAGGCCAGTCTAAGCTACTTAATGAGACTCGTCTCAAAAGGAGGGGGGCCACAGATACCTGTTAATTTTCATTTGAGGTAATAATAAAATAAGTAGTGCACAATCTTTTATCCATCTCATTTGATTTTTCAGGCAGCTCTGGGATGTGGGCAGGATGGAAAACTGAGCCCATGGGGCCTTAAAAAGGTTAATCATCTGGGATTTACACAGCCAGTTGGTAGCAGAGGCAGGACAGGAGTCCAGGTGTGTGTGTGTGTGTGGTACTAAGGACTGAGCCCAGGGCCTTCACATTGAGCCGTACCTCCAGCAGTTTTTATTTTGTGATAAGATCTTTAGTCACGGGGTTGGGTATTTAGCTCAGCTGGGGATTTGCAGTTGCCTTGCAAGCAGGCAGTTGTGAGTTTGATTTCCGGTACCGATAAAAAACAAAACAAACAAACAAAAAAAGATCTTTAGTCACTCAATTGCCCCAAATGGGTTTGACCTTAGGATCCTGCTACCTGCCTCAGCTTTCCAGAGTACTGAGATCACAGGCACATTTGATCATGCTATGCCTAGTGGCTGGCTCTGTTCTGCAGTGTCTCCTGCAGTAAGTAGACAGCTGTGCCCCTGATGGAAAAACAGTTCACAATCCAGAGCAGAAAAGTGGCCCAGAAGGGGTCAGGAAGTTACTGGGCAGTCCTCGACCATGGCAAGTAGGGATGGTACCTGAGAGATGTCCTCTGCCAGGGCATGGTAGAGGCGGTGCACAGAGTAGGCATGTAACTCCTGGGCCCCTCCAATCAGCAGAGTCAGGTTGGCCACTGCATCATCCCGCACATAGGCACCTGCCTGGAGTGGGTGGGTAGCCTGTCAGTGTGAGGAATTCTGCCCACTCCTGCCCAGCTCTAACTAGCCCATCTCACCGTTGTCAGCACATGCAGGATGGTATCTATATGCCACCGCTTAGTTGGAGCAAACCTAGGGCAGACAGCTTATCAGTCCTGGCACTATCCCTTAGCAGACTATACCCTCTCTGTCTCCTGGCACTTGTCACCTCACCTCTCTGCAGCCAGCAGGATTCCTGAGGCACAGTCAGCCCGAAGATCCGAGGGGCAGGACTCCAGAAAGGCCTGCAGCTCCTGTGTCATCACTCGAACATTGGAGCTGTTCACCAGAGCCAGGCTCAGTTCCAGGGCCCGCCTGGGGAAGGAGGGTGTCTGTAGGTATTCCAGGTCAACTTGCTGCTCTGACCACCACATACTGGGTCCCCTGTCCTTTTGTCCCATCTCTGCTTACCGGCTAAGGGAGGCATCAGTTTCCCGCAAACATTCTACCACAGTAGGCCGATGTCGCTGAACGGCACTGTGATCAGACTGCACCAGCCTCAGCAATGAGGTCAGGGCCACATACCTGGCCAGGGTGGGAAAGGCTCTATCATACCATGGCCAACAGCACTGATAGTCTGTCCTGCTCTGGGTATAATGGTAAGAAGTAGGTAGATTGGGGGGCTCTGGAGGGAGGAGTGCAGAAGGCCAGGGTTTAGTGGCACAGCCTAGCAAGACACCAGGGATTCTTACCTAATGTTCCTATCACTCTTGAGCAGGAAGCGGCCAAGAATGTTGACAGCTAGAACCTATGAGGGACAAAGTGCTGAGACATTCACAGAAGACACAACGTATTCACTCAGGAGAAGGGACTGCATGGTATAGGGTGACAGGTATGGGGGAGAAGCCAATGAATAGGGCCCACGTGTGCCTGGCTGAGGGTAAGGCAGGTAGGGCCCAGGGGAAGGACACATGCGATGATACCCGTAGGCCAGCTGCAGAACGGATGTCCATGATGGTGAGTACTGTCTCATATAGGACTGCACTGCCAGCATTTCGGCGGGTGTCTGTGTTGGTGGCCACCTAAATGAATGGGAGATGCACGTGCGCAGGGCTTGTTCTCCATCCTAGGGTGCTGGCACTTCTGTTTTTCACTTCTGTTCATTTCACAACCACCCAACAAAGTTCCCCAAACCCTATTATGTGCTAGGGCCAGCCTGGGCACTGGGGCAGTAGCACTATAACAGCCTGTGTTCCTCCTACATGGATTTCACTGGCTAGAGAAGATGGAGGGGGTGCTTACAT
Organism: Cavia porcellus; assembly: GCF_034190915.1. NCBI lineage: Eukaryota > Metazoa > Chordata > Mammalia > Rodentia > Caviidae > Cavia > Cavia porcellus. The sequence continues at coordinate 21,814,907 of NW_026947509.1, read as the reverse complement.
GGCTGCTGCACAGTAGGGGTCCCTTGAGTGATACCCTGGGCTGATGGACCCCAGCTTCCCTCCACAGGGGGATCTAAGCAGTGACCCCCTTCCAAGCCCCAACCTGGGCCAGCAAGTCATTCATGGTCTCACTGCTTTCCTCGTGGTTCCGGCCTAGGATCCGAAGCAGACGAAGTATCTGCACCTAAGGTTGGGTTAACCAGTAAAACATGAAGGAGTTAATAGGAGTTGTGGGCCAGAGGAGAAAAATCCAACACTAAGAGATCTGGCTAACCTTTTAGCACCTTTTACCCACCTCTCATCTCCACAGGTCCTTCGTGTGGGAGGTCAGGGGAGTTACGACAAGCTTCTATTTTTAAAAACTGGATTTTTTTTTCTTTGTGATACCAGGAATCAAACTCAGGACCTCGCCCTTGCCAGGTAGGTGCTGTGCCATTGAGCTATATCCCTGGCCTAAACTGGATTTTCTGAACTTCAAGCATTCCCTCTCCCCAACTGGTCCTGGGGTGACCAGAGAAATCCTGAGCTTGCTAGCCTCCTGCCCATGATGCTGAGCCTAAGTGTCCTCTAGAAAGTGACTACTGGCAATGGTCTTACTGCTAAGGCTTCTCTATTTCAGGGGCAAAACAGGGGGAGGTTTCCCACCTGCAGAAAAGGGTCACTGACTCCAGATATGTTGTGCTCTGTGGAGTATCCTGCTGTCACTAGAGTTCGGAGGATCTGCACCAGCTTGGGTACCACCTGGAGAGGGGCACAGCCTTGTTTCAACATCCATCATCATCCTCTCAACTGTATGTCCCATTCCTCCACCATGCCCATCTTTCTCCAGCCCACCTTTTGAAAGTGCCTGAGGGCTGCAGGGCTTCGTTGGCAGAGCTCCGTGATCAGTGTGATGGTGCCCAGCAGGATGCCTGGGGTCAGGGTGGGGAAGTAAATTGTGGGTCAGGGCGCAGGAGAGTCTAATGCATGCATGTCTGTATGGGTATGCAACCCTTTGTCCTAAGAGCTGGTGCTGCTATCCCGTTTTTCACTTCTATCTATAGCCAGACCTGAAGCAGAGGATGGGGAGTCAGCAGTCTTACCATGGTGGCGCTCATGAAGCAGTGTGACACACGGTGGAAGGAAGATGTCAGAGAGTTCAGGGACTTTTCGGACCATGTGCACTGCAGTAAGAATAGCCTGCAGGGGTCAGAGGCTTCAGATAGGTCAAGGGTCCACCAGGTTGGGTTCCTCACCACTCCTACCTGGCAGACCAGGGAGAGTTTTGGAGGTGCGAGTGCTTAGAGCTGTATCTCACCTTTTTGCGTACATAGGGGCCTGGCTGCAGGAGCAGCTTCTCCACTTCTGTGGCCAGGTCCCGGCACATCTCAGCAGATCCCATGGTGCTCAGAGTGCACAGAGCAAGGCCTTGAACTGGCTGAATCCCCTGGCTCAGGTCACTGCAGGGTTGGGAAGATGAACCCTTAGGGCCTCTGAGAAAATTCGGCCTTCCCACCCTGAATAGCAGGCAGCCCATTAGGATTTCTGTTTTCCACTCTCCCGTCTCCCTGATTTCAAATGCCCCCAGAACCTTCTCACTTTTTGATGCTGTTGGTAATAAGCAGGTGGGCATCGTGCCTCTCATCCAACAGAAGCATGGCCCCCAGGTAGCCCACCCTCTTGTCTATGAATCTGGGAGAAGCGATCAGTTTCAGGCACTCCATCTGTAGAGAAGGAAGCAGGGATAAAACCAGAGACCCTAACATTCCCGCTCCATTGTCTGCCTTAACATCAGTTTACTGTAACATGTGGGACATCATATACTGCCACCCTCTTCAGCCAGATGCTTAAGAGTCAGGTTGGTGGGCGGTTTCAAGGACCCAGGAGTGGAGGAGGATGAGAGGAAAGGGGGTGCCTTAAATGGGGCTGGCCTGGCCCGGCAATGAAGGGTTTAGGTCAGCTGATGAATAGGGGTTGCCACCTGTGAAGCAGTTTTTCAGTGCATGATGTGAGGGCTCAGGAACGGGGAAATGAAAGCGGTAGGGGCACAAATGCGCAAGCAGTTCTACGAACCCTGTCTTATTGGCCTTCCTCCTCACACTCCAGAGGGAAAGCTCTTGGGCCATTACCTGTCCAAAGTGGGCGGGGTAGCCCAACATGTGGACGTAGAGCAGTTTGGCTAGCTGGCGGTGCCTCTGCATGGGGTCCCCATCACGGAAGGCCGCCCGGATATGGGCGCACTCCTTTTGGATCACCTCCCGTTCCTGGGCCTGAGTCTTGGCCCCGCGAATCTCCTCGATGAGGTCGTGAAGCTTTAGCGAAGACACCAGCATTCTGGGGGACAGAGTCAGAGCTCAGGGGTGGAGAAGGCTTTAATACTCTCTGCCAGGGGGTCAGCCTCGTCCCGCGCCAAGACCTTAAGGACCCAGGTGCCACCGCTACGCTAAAACTGAGTCGACATTTCCCTTTGCCCACCCGGGTCTCCAAATCCCACCGCCCAAAGTGCTCCCAATACGCATGCGTCCCGCCCCACGCCTGTTCCTAGCGAGCGTGCGCCACAACCCCGCCCATTGCCCCCTCCCTCCCCGACCTGGTGGCCCGTCTGCAGCTCAGCGCTTTTCCCTTCCCGGGCTCTGCGCCGCTGCGGTGGCGAGATCCCTTCCCTCCATTTCCAACTCTGGATGCTTCAGTTTTCCGGCCCCACAACGCCCGAGTCTCACCTGTGTTCAGTTTTAACTGTGCTTCTCTACCCCCCAGCGCTTCCTGGTGCAGGGCCCAGTAGGGTTGGAGCTTGATCAGGTCCTTCCCTCTCCCCGCCTCCACGACGTTTCCCGCCCCTGTCAGCCTTTAGACCTCAGGCCGCCTGAGGGGATGGAGCTGTGGCCCGTGCAGGGTGCGGGACTGTACAATAAACCTGCTTCTTTTACATCCGTATCGCCGGGAAAGCCTCTGAGAGCTTGGGTCTGAAGCCATCGCAGCCCAAAGTAAATGACGACTCCCCCCTTTTTTGAACTTTTTTATTAATATATTTTTTGTTAAATTTCTTTGTATTTTTTTTCCTGCAAGACTTGGTGTTGGCGGCACTGTTGTATAACTTCAATCCCAAATTCCATGTAATAGAAATCAGAAGTAAAGGTTGAAAGGGGAGGGAGGAGGGAGGCAGGCCAAGGAGTAAACAGAGTTTGACTAGAAAAAAAGAGGGTATGTGTGGTGGGCATTCCCGGGCAAGGCCATTCCTCGAGGGAGGGGTTGTAGGGCAGTAGTCTCTACCTCATGCAGGGGAGGGAGGAAAGATCCCCAGGGGACCCTACAATCCCCTCTTTCTAGGGCTTCCTGCCCCCAGGGGAAAAGCTAGTACAGGGGATCAGCCAGCAACCTCCCAGAGGGCTCTCCACCCACCTCACCCTAGGCCCAACTCTTCCCTTCCTGGGAAGTAGAGGAGATGGCAGCTTCCTTTGGTCCCCTCCTTCTGCCGCTGGTTTCCCATCCCACAAGATTCTGATGTGATGGGGGAAGGGACAGAACCCGGAGACTACTGGACTTGTCACTTCTGCTGTCCAATGAGCTCCGTTAGCTTGGTTCTACCCCCCCAGAAACGACTCCCCGACTAGGAATGCCAGAGTTGGGGAACAGGGTCCTAGCTCAAATGCCTCTAACCCTCTGCAGTACAAGTGTCTCCATCAGGCCCCATAGGAATTTAATCAAAGGCCACAAGTGAGTCCGGACCAACCAAATACACTTTTAAAGGGCAGAGAGGTCAGTGGCAAAGCCAGAGGGGTGGGCTTTGCTGCATGGGAGGTTGTTTTGTTCCTTTACACACTGCTCTTGGCATTGCATGCCCTCACAGGGGTCGTAAGAGCGACCGGCTGTAGGGAAAGAAAGGGGGTTTCTAGGACTTTGTTCTATTATTCCCTTCCTTTAACTTCCTCCAGGAAGGATCAAGTTAGGCAAGAACCTAGCTGGGAGTCGGGAGGTGAGGTAATATCCTCCAAGGTAAGAGGTGGAGGCAGCATCTCCTCCAGCCTGTTCACTTGGGCCAGGAAGCCACAGGCTCAGCCAGCAGCTGGTCCAGCATTTAGTTGCCTCATTTCCATTTTCTTCCTCCTCTGCATTCAGCTTCCAGCACACTCCTCAAGACACCAAATCCCCACCCTCAGCAGAGTGTAGGTTTAAAGAAAATGTGGGGAGGGCACGGGGCAATGGTCTGACTTAGATTTGTGTGTCTCAGAGAGGAGAGCAACTCTGAGAGAGAAAAGCCCTTCATATGTAAACAATCTAGAGAAGAATAGGGTGAGGGAGCAAGAGGTCCAGGGCAAATAAGAGCATCTGAAAGAAGAGAGAGAGGGAAGGCAAAAGCAAGAGACCAAAACCAAGAGGGACAGAAGAGAAAAAGGCGAAAAAACAACCAGGATGAGGAAAAGAGAAAAAGGCAGGCCAAAGGGGTGAAGAGGCAGGCAACCAAAGCCAGAACTAGGCCAGGAAATAGCCTCAGGTGAGGAGCTGGGAGAACAGGAACGCCAGACTGAGGTCCAGGAGGGCCACGGCTCCCACCACCAGCGGGTTGGCAGCTCCCTAGAGAGACATGGGGGAAGCAGCCTCAGTCCCTGCAGTCCAAACCCATTGCTAAATCCTGTCTCTCTGTCCTGGCTTCAGTAGATACATCCCTCCAGAGAGCAGGTGGATCTCCAACCTTTGTTTCCTATTGCAAAACAATTCCCTGCTCTCAGGCAGAGCCCCACCTTTGCTCAGGCACTTTCGAGACAGGGCCAGCCCTTTTCTGTCTCCTCCTTCCACTCCCCTCCCATCAGCATATCATGTGGCCCAGGCAGAAGGTGCCCGGCCTTAGTAGCAGACACTGGCATCAGCAGCCAGTGCTGCAGTAAGGCAGAAGGATGCAGGGGGTGAGGATGTGGTTGCCAGGAAACAGGAGATGGCCTGGAATCCAATCAGAACAGAGGGTTACGGGGAAACTCCTCCTCTTCTGGTCCTCTGCCTTTTTTCCCCTATTTTCTTTCTTCCCAGGAGAGGGAGGGGGAGTGAGGGAAGAATTTTTTCTTTTTTTATTTCTGGGCACCAAAGAGAGAAAGTGCGGAGGTGGGGGTGGGGGTGGAGTAGGAAACTGGGAGCTGGAAATGATATGGAAGGAGAACAGGCAAATATGTTCTGGTTCTATCATTAATTATTAGTTTGATACTGTGGTAAAGTTACTTTAACTACTGTGAGTCTCAGTTCCCCCATCTGTCAAATGAGGGAGCTGGACTTGAAGGTCTCTAAGGTTCCTTCTAGCTTAAAATTGTCTATTTTTTTTTTTTTTTTTTTTTTTTTTTGAAGTGGAATATGGTCCAAGACTAGTCTGGCAGAGAGGAAGCTGAGTGGAAATCAATGCCCCTCAGGGAATCAGACAGAGGTCTGGAAAGGGTGTGAGGCCAGGCTTTGAAAGTGGGGACAGGGGTGTCTCACCGGCTGGGCAGGTCTTTCAGTTGCAGCAGGCTCCTCAGATTCTTCCATCAGGTACCCAGCATCCAGACCCCTTGGGGAAGGGCCCCTCAGGACTGGACAGGCAACGGGCTCAGGTTCTGAGCCTCCCGAAGCCCTCAGTTGAGGCAAGGGCTCTTCATCTTCACCCTCCTCTTCTCGAAGGCTTCCGGAACTGTCACTGCAGCCTCCAAGGAGTAAGGAACCATCTCTGGGCCCTGGCCCCTGTATCCCAGCCTCATCCTCAGCCTCATAGCCAGCTAGTTCCTCTGCCTGCTCACCCGGCCCCCCCCACTCCTCAGGCCAAGCTTTGGGGCTGGAGAAGGGACCCCAGTCCCCTCCAGGCGGCAGTGGGTTCCGGCACGCAGGGGCTCGCCAGGGTTGGCGGGAGGAGGCAGGACTGCTGGGCAGTTCGGGGGAGCCCTCTGATGGGGTTAGTCCGTTCTCGTAAACCCCAGGGCTGTCCTCATCCAAGGGCTCTGTGTCGGAACCTTCTGAGTCCTGCCTGGGTCTGCGGCCTGGGTAGGGATAGCTGAGCATCAGTGGTGCTTGCCTGGCTGCAGGCTAGAGCAGTCGCAGCCCGAGGCTCTGCCCAGGTCTTTGGTATCCCCCAGCCTCCAAGTTTTTCAACACCAGACCTAAAACCCCATTAGCCTGCTGCATAATTCCAAGTTCCACTCCCCAGAAAACTGGGTGTGGTTCCCATCCTTTATACCCTTGGACTCTGTACCTTGGCTTTTCCCATCCCCAGACTTCCGGTGGTGCTTGCCACCCGTTTGAGCCTCTCTGGCTTCCAGGGGCTCACCCATTCCCCAGGCTGCCCACATCTCACCTGGAGCCTCTAGCATGGGTTGTAGGTCCTCAGCGATCAGTTTGGCCATCCGTGCTGCCTCCACAGCCTTCTCAGCAATGCTGCTGGCTGCCACTGCCTTTAGGAGGGCATCTGCTGCCCTGTTAGGTCCCAGGAGATACAGACTTAGTGGATCTCCCTCCACTTCAACTGCTCAGACACCCTAGCCCCCTCATTCATGTCCCCACCATTTCACACCCCTCAAGTCTTATCTGAGCTCACCTGCAGTCCTCGCCCTTCCTCAGGCTCTGCCAGCTGCTCCCTTCCTGGGCAGGCCAGGCTCTCATTCCCTGCCCTGCCTGCTCTCATTCTCTCTCCTGGACTGGGCTGTTTACCTCTGTCACACCTTCCTGCTCTCTCACATCCTCTACCCTTGCATCCTGTAGTAACACTTCCTCCTTCCAGTGGCAGGGGCAAGGCCCTCTCCAAACCCTGCTGTTCCATTGCTGTCTTCTTCCCTGCCTAGTGACAGCACATCCTCTGTACCCCGCTTGATGCTTACAAGCTCTGCTGATCGCCATCTTTGCGACTTCCTGTTGTTACCAACCCCTCACACCTGGGCTCACATGCCTTCCTGTGGTGTCCAGGGGACTGTCCTGTACCATGATCTTTTTCTTTCCTTACAGTTCCACCTCTCCCTTGCCCCCTTGTTCCTAGGCCCCCTCCCCCTTGCCACTGCTAGCTTTCCTAATTATTTAATCCTACCTTTTCCAGGGCAGTTTTCCCAGCATGGGAATTTCCCTTTTGACTTTTTTGTGGCCTCTTTCCACACCATTCTTCCCACTCTGTCACTGCCCTGCCTTATGCTTTTCTGAGGTTGAGAACTGGACTGAGAGTGGATCTCCCCTGTATGCTACAATTGCATCCTCTTCTCTCAGTATTTGCTCAATATTTCAATTATTCTTTTGGGGTAAACTCGTAGTCTCCTTTCCATACACCCCTGTTTTATCTTGGCCTGCTCCCTAGGTACAGGTCATCCTGAAGCATTATCAATCCTTTGTCCATTGTTGTTTCTCAGTTTTCCTAATGTCAGATGTTCCTCAATTTGTCCTTCCCTTTCCCTCTCAGCTATTAGTTGGAGATGGCTTGCAATCATTAAATTAGTTCTGTAATTCTGACTCAAGTGTGGGACAAAGATAATCAGATAGACTTGCTATGAGCTTGAATGGTTCAAGACCTCTGACTCCTTCAGGCCTCAGGTCTGTTTTATCTGGCTTAGAAAGGCAATCTGGACCTGAGGGATAGTGATGTCCACTGTAGTCTTAAGTCCAACTCCTGTTTATGAAAGGACTTCAGATAACCCTGTCCTTTGCTGTCTTAGTGTGTTCAGACTACCTCATGACTCACCCTGTCTTGAAACTAAGCTGGTCTTGGGGTTTGGGGTAGAGTATGAAATCACGGTCTTGAGTTTCACTGAGTTCTCTTGACAACCATGACATGACAAGGGCCTGTGTTTTTGTGTCTGGAAGGTACAGATGATGACATTTAAGCAGTTGATTTAGTCTGTGCTCAGGCATCAAGGCCAGGCTCAGGCTACCTGGCCGAGGCACCTGCTGCAGAGGCTGTGCTGTTCCCATGGCAGCCAGCAGCCAATCAGAGTTGCCAGGCCTGTTGCCGGGGATACCAACCAGCCTTTTCCTACAGCCTGATCCTCTAGTTACTGAGCTCAGTTTTTTCTTGCATATGCCTCCACCTTATCTAGCCCAAAATGTTCCCTGTTGCTTTGCCCTCCCCCTTTCCTGGCTTAAAGCCCTGGATTCTAACAACCAGATTCTCAGATACATCTACATCTGTACATTCTCTGGCACAGGCATTACTCTGGATTTGACATGTTCATACTAAGGCATAAACACACACACACACACATACACACACGCACACGCACACTTTGTAACCTATTATATAAATTCACTGAATTATATTTGGACATATCCTTATCTCTATCTAGCTCTCTGGAACAGTCTCAAATGTCTTAAATGTGCTCCATCTCTTTTAAAGAAACTGCAATATATAAACACTCAAATTATGAGCTTTATAAATCAGGGGTCCACGAATCCAATTACAAATAGAGTTTTGGCTTTCTTTACGTCTGTGGTGTCTAATTCAGAGTCACAAGCCATAGGTGGTTATTAAACATTTGAAATGTGACTAGTCTGAATGAAAATGTTCTTATTAGTGTAATTTACACATTAGATTTTAAAGGCTTGGTCCAAAGGGAATGTATAATCTCAATAACTACATTGATTATGAATTAAAAAATTTTGGGTATATTGGTTTAATATAAATGTTAAAGTTTTTTCACCCATTTCTTATTTATTTATCTATTTTTGGTACTGGGAATCAAACTCAGGACTCTGCACTTGTCAGGCAGGTGTTGTGTCATTTTATTTTTAATGTGGCTAATAAAAGATTTATGATGACATATTTGGCTCACATTACATTATTGTTGGGAAGCACTGCTTTGGATAGTGAGTTTCCTGATGCATGGAAATATAATCTGATTTACAGAAAGAAATTTCCATTTACAGGTATGTCTCTTCTCCCCCTACCTTCACCTATGGTTAAAGTCAGGGGAAGCAAAGCTGGGAGAGACTAGCTTTTTCAGGTGGGTAGACAGGCTGCAAAGATTAAATCTCCCCAAGGCCCAGGGCTGAAAGGGTGCCAGGCTGGAGCATAGTTGGGAAGAGACCACTCCCACTTCTGCCCAAGGCTGATGCTCCTAGCCTGAGGCCAGAAGGCTGGATGGGCTGCAAGAGGAAGACCAGGGACAGGTCAGTTTGAAGAGGTTTCTGGGTAGCAACAAAGAAGGCTCACTGCTATTCTCATACACACAACTGATGGATTCAACAGACACACATCTCCATAGAAAAGACACTGAGACAGTTTTGTGCACTTCTGGGAATGCCCAGCCACCCAATTACACCCACATCCACCTGTAGCCTCACATATAAACACCCCAAATCCAGGGCTACAGCTGCAGGGCCTTAGGCGTGCTCTTTCCCATCAGGCCCTAGGCCTTGCCCCTTAAGGGCCTCTTAGACACCCCTCTGCTTTCCTATACATACAGCATTCTCTACTTTTAGCCCACCTGGCAGCGGCGATCTCCTGACGCTGGCGGGCAGCACTCACGGCTCGACGGGCGCCTTCGACCGCCCTGTCCACTTTCTCCTTGACTTTGCCCCGACGCAGGGCCAGAGGCAGGAGGCTGCGAACACGGCCCCCGTGCACCAGCCGGTTACGCTTGTACTTGCCCTCTTCCCGGGAGCCGTCCGGACGGGTGGTGCGCCCATAGCCGTGCCGTCGGTTGCCCAGCCACTCGCCCTCATAGCGCAGCCCGTTGGAGCGCTGGCTCACTCCGAAGCCACTGCGCCTGTCAGCTCGCCACTCGCCCGCATACACTTCAGTGGCTGAGCCCTCAATGAGGGCTGGAGGTGCTGGGGCTGGGGGCCCGCTGGCCTCGGAACCCGGTGGTCCGGTGCTGCCCACCTCGCTGCTCACCTCGCTGCGCAGGGATCCCCGCTTGCTGCCCAGGGAACTGCGGCGCCCACCTGCCCGGAGCCCGCTGAGCAGCAGCGAGCGGCGGAAGAATCCACCTGCCGCTGGAGTGCGCTTGCGGGAGGATGCACCGTCGGCGTCCCCAGGCCCGGCCAGCACGAAGCCGCCCCGGGAGCCAGAGGCTGGGCTGCCTCCCTCATCGCCGGGCAGGGGCAGGGGCGGGGGCGGCGTCGGGGGGTCGCTGTGGCCTGAGTCCAGGGAGGTGCGGCGGGGTGAGCGCAGCAGCGCCGCCTGATGGTAGGGTACACTCTGGCGCACCCCGTAGCCATGGCGTTTCCCAGCCTGCCACTGGCCCTGGTATGTGCCTGCAGGCAGAACAGAGGTGGGAGAGAGTCAGAACCTGGCGCTTGGGCTCCTTGCATCCCAGGCCCCCAAACCGTTGGAAGCCCAAGTGTCAGGTGGGAGAGGTGGAGGCAGCGGGTATGGAGGCTTGGAAAGGGCACTGGGAGAGGCGGCCAGGGCAGGCTAGGTGGCAAGTTGTAGCCAAGCAGTGAAGTGCAGGTATCAGAAGACACGTGCATTAGAATGCACTGTGGGTAGACGGAAAGGCGGGGTAGGCAGGCTGGGAGTGTGTGACAGATAAAGGGTGTGAGGGGCAGGGAGACACGGTGGGGGGAGGTGTATAAGATAAGCTTGTGACAGGCAAACAATTGTGAGGACATGCTGACTGGGGCAGTGGTGTGAGCCTCCAGGCAGGCAGGGCACAGTCTGGAACCCGCAGGTAGAGGTTGGGAAGCAGGCAGAAGACAGTCAAAGGAGGAGTACGCGTGCGCTCGCTGGTGGGAGAGGCAGAAAAATGGGGCTGTGGATGGGGAACAGTATGCAGGACAGATGGGTGCATGGAGAAGCAGAAGAATGGGCGCAGGGGCACATGTGTCTGGGGAACACATGTGCGTGGGGAACAGCAGGGTGTGGGGGGCAAGTGGCAGGGGAAGGCACCCGCGGATGCGAGGGCGACAGCAGTGGGCCGGGCCCGCACCTCCGTCGGAGTAGGTCTCGGTGCCGTAGCCATCCTGAAAGCCGTCCTTCCAGAGTCCTGCGTAGCGCAGGCCGGACGCACTCTCCCACACGCCGCTGCGCCCTTTCAGTCCGCCCAGCCACTCGCCGCGGTACGTCCAGCGGCTCTTGCGCTCCACGCCCAGCCCTTCGCGCTTGCCCTGTTGCCAGTGGCCCTGGTAACTGTGTCCACCGGGCCCGGTGAAGACGCCCAGTGACTCGAAGCCGTGCGCCCAGCAGCCGCTGTACTCGCCCTGGGCTCCGGGCCCCGTGCACACGCCGTAGCCATGTGCCCGCCCCGCCTCCCAGCCCCCCACGTAGCAGCCCCCGTCGTCAAAGTCGAACTTGCCCCCGGGGGACATGCATGTAGTTGGCGTGGCCTCAGCCCCCCGGTGGCTCAGCGCATCCTGAGGCTGGAGAGCCGGCTGGGGGTCTGGGGGCCCGACGAGGCCTGGGGGCGGGGGCAGTTAGACCGGGGCTGGGCGGAGGGGCCCCAGCGCGGGCAGGCAGGGCCGGACCCTCATCCTGAGTGGCTGTGGAGAAAGAAGGGGGCAAATGGAGAGCGAGACCTCTCCTTTTTGCCCCCACTCCCGGACCAGGTGGCTCAGGAGCATCAGCACCGCCCCCCAGGACCCCCTCCCCCGCCCCGTCAGTAGCATCTTCCGGCCGCTCCCAAGCTTTGGGGGCGCGGGGGCTTGTCCATCCTCCCAACTTGTAGAGGGCTCCTCCCAGGACTTGGGGCTCCAACCCCAAGCAGGAGTCCCACTTCTTCAACCTAGAACCCTAGATTGCCGAGTAGGGAATGGCAGTTGCGGGGGGTGGTGGTGGTGGTGGTGGTGTTAAGAGGGAGCTGGGCAGAATGGTAGGCCACCGCTTCCCAGCTGATATTAGAACCCCTCTGTCCTGGTTCTTTGGCTTCCCCAGCAAACCCAAGGTGGGTGGTGTAGAGGCTGTAGCGGGGAGATGGGACCGAGGTGGGAAAACGGTCTGTGGGGGAAAGGATAGAGATGGGGGAAGCTCCCTAGGGGAAAAGCCAGGGTGGGGATGGGCAGACGGGTGGAAAGGAGGAGGCAGGTACTCACCATGTGGGCTGAGGCGCAGGCTGCCTCCCAGGCAAGGCGTCCATGGCAGGATACCTCCACTCCCACCCGGGCTAGCCAAGCCCCCTCCTCTTCCGGAGAGACTGCTCCAACCCAGAGAGGGAAGGCGAGGTGGGGGAGCTGTGGGAGAGTCCCCTCTCTCTTCAGCTGGGCGGTGAGGTCGTGGCAGGGGTGGAGGGAGAAGAGAATAGTGTAGAGGGAAAAAAATCTGCTTTGGATAGAGATAGGAAAGAGGAGCTGGGCGCTGGATGAGAAGGGAGGGCTATCAAGAGGGAGTGTTTTTATTATTTTTTCTTCTTTTGGTTGGGAGAAGAAAAAGAAAAAAATCAAAATTCCGATTCCATCCCAGCACAAATCAATGTTTGCTCCATCCCAGCATCACGGGGGAGGCTGGGCCAGGCAGATTTAAAGGGGCAGAGAGAAGAGAAAAGAGAGAGGAGAGGGTGGGGAGGAGAAGAGGATGAAGAAGAGCCAGTGGCAGCGATGGGGATGGGGTTGGGGGGGGTGTGCCCAGGGAGAAAAGAATGGGTCCCACTGATCCTGCAGTGAAAGAGGAGGCAGTGGGGAGGGGGAGGAGGACTGAAAGGTATAGAGACCCCCAGGTAGAAAGGAACCCTGGCATGCAGGCGGGAGTGGGGTGAGGCGAGGGGAGGAGAGAGGAGCTGGAGGGAGGAGACTGAGCTGAAGATGGGGTAGCAGGGGGAGGCCGGAGCCGGGCGGGGGAGGAGAGATGCTCTAGAGGCGGGGAGAGGGCGAGCAGAATACAAAGAAAGAGGTGCAGGGAGAGAGCCAAGGAGGTGGCAGATGCCGACAGGGAGGGAAGGAGGGAGGGAGGGACATCCACTCGGGCTGGTGAGGGATGGCCGCGGAGGGGAAGAGCGGGGAGAAAAGAGGGGGAAATCCAGAAACTGACTTGGAGCCTGAGAGAGCAAAATAAGGTAGTGAAGGGAGGGAGAAAGCACTGCAGGGACGGGCAGGCGTGGCTATAGAAATCCTGGCAGGCAGAGCCCAGATCGAGGTAAGAGAGCTGAAGCGCTGCTGGGTGGGGGTGGGGCCCTAGGAGGGGAGGTGAACCTGCCACCTTCCTGCCCAAAGCCTGGCTCCAGACCTCACCATCCTCTGCCCTCATCATCTGTTTCTCCCAGGATTGGCCCTCTAAAGGGAGAGGGGTGTGTTGTTTTTGTGTTAGGGTGTGGTGCTTTAATTTAGCTAGGGAATGAAGATTTGGGGGCTTTACAGTCTTATCTTTTGTGAACCTAGAAGCAAAGACACAGAAATATGTTTGGGCAGGCTCTTCTTGTGGCAAGGACCTTTCTAGCTCACAATCCCCCTATTTCTGTCTCTTCACCAGAGAGGGGCTGCACATCTGGACCTTAGTATTTACAGCCAGATGTAGGCACACAGAGTTCCCTTCTTCTTCTTCTTCTTCTTCTGCTTCTTCTTCTTCTTCTTCTTCTTCTTCTTCTTCTTCTTCTTCTTCTTCTTCTTCTTCTTCTTCTTCTTCTTCTTCTTCAGGGATTTGCATCCAGTTCTATCCCTGCCCCTAAGCACCTGGGAAGAAGGAAGACATTGTTACTGTGTCCAGTTACACACAGTAGGTAGAGACATCCACTCAATTGGCTGAACAGGCCTCCACCCCCATTTTAGAGGAGAAAAATAGGGCCAGAAGAGGAAGTCACTCAGAAGAAACCACAAAGCAGAGGTGGCAGAACTAAGATTATAACACTACATGAATTTTCTTTTTGTGCTAAAACTCAAATCCAGCAGCCTGGGCATGCTAAGCATATGCTTTACCAGTAAGCTACACCCACAGAAGACTTCAGATTTTTTGAGTCAAGTAATTTCTCCCAGTGTTCCATGTGCTTGGGAGCCTCCCTTAGGCTCAAAGTCACCATTTTGAGTTCTTTGGTAAGATAAAGAGCATGAAAGAAACAGGGATTTCCCTTGCACTGTGTTTTTCTCAAATTTTATATGAAAAGAAACCTGTGAACGTTAAGCCTACAGTGTAGGGACCATATATTTTGGGTGTTTGGCACAAAACAAGGAAGCAATGGTTCCACTTGGGACATCACTGTTGCTAGAGTTCATTCATTTCTCTATTCATCACCATCAATATAGCTTGCTGTTCACCAGCAAACTATGACCAGGAGCTGGATTTCCAGGGGAGAATACCTGGTGCTTGCCCTCATGGAGTTTCCTGTCTAGTACAGAAGACAGTCACCTATGAAGCTTTCTAGTGTGGTTAGTGCCCTGACAAGTTCACAGGGTAGAAATAGGACTACAGTGGAACTGAACTTCAGCTGGCTCCGGAGGGAAAGAGGCACTGACTCTGACTCCCACACAAGAGTGCTCTGGGGCAGGCCCAGCTGCATGGCTCAACTCTAGATATTTAGCCCTTCCTTCTCCACACAGTACCTCGTCCCTGTGATTCCTCTTTTCTGAAAAAAAGGGGAAAAACAAGTAAAAGCAATCAGTGGGCCTGGAGGACCTGTGCCCTGTTCTTGAGCAGGAGTTAAGGCAAAATGCCTTATTGGTGACAGGGTTTGATGAAGCCCTGATCTTGAACAAGAGAACCCTGGAGTGCGTGGATTTGTATTTTTTGGAGAGAGAATCAATCTTGCAGCCCCTTTTTGGTCTCTCCCTACCACAGCCTGCAGTACCCCTTTTTAGGGAAGGGACACTTTTTTCAGGGAGTCCCTTTTTAAGTTTACCACAATTTAGTGATATTCAGGTGCCATGGAAAAGGGAACCAGTGTTAATGGGAGCAGCTCTGCACTAGGAGCTGGGTACTGTGCTTGGCACTCCTTCTGTATTACCTCATCCAATCCTAGAATCAAAACTGTAACTGTGAGCAGTCCAGGCTGGAGACTAAGAGCTGGGCTTCCAAAGATGGAAAAACCTGAGCACATAGTCTATGTTGTCTGAGCTGAGTTTGTATATCTCTAAAACAGGAACATCATAATCTATTCCACTGCTTATTGCAGAAATTGAAACAATCATATACGAATTATATGTGTGATGGTATGTATAGTATTTAGAGGGTAAATAGTTGGCATAGTACCACTGCATAGCAAGTGTTCAGTAAACGGTGGCTTGAAAAATAGCTTGGTGCCGGGGGTTTAGCTCAGTGGCGTAAGTGCCTGCTTAGCAAATGTGAGGTTGTGAGTTCAATCCCCAACACCAAAAAAAAAAAAAAAAAAAGAAAGACAAAAGAAAAGAAAAACAGCTCGACATTGTGCCACTTTTATAGGTGCTCATCTGAGATTCAGAAGTTAATTTGCTCAGTGTTGTCCAACTAACATATGGTGACATTTGGAGCCCAATATTTATCAGACTTCTAAGTTTGAATGCTTTAATAGATGTATTTTGGGGAGTCCTGTTTTAAAAGTAAGATATTCTCACTGAAGAATTAGGAAAATATATAACAATTCAATTAGAAAAATGAAAATCACCCAATAGTCTGACTATGTAACAAATCTTTCAGTGTATCTTTATGTAATATTTTCTTTGCATTTTAAAATTGAATTCAATTTGTTAAATGTCACACATATGATTTTGTATCCTACTAACTCGCTTAGCTATACATTGTAAGCGATTTCCATGTCATTAAAGCATCCTTGAATCTTTAATGGCTGCATAATATTTGCTGTTTGGATGCTCCATAATTTGTTGAACTCTTCTAGTGTAGCACTTTTATATTGTTTGCACATTTATACCATTAAAAATTAACATTTCTGTATAATCTTTGTATCTCTGATGTTTCATTTCAAATATTTTATCCAGGAAATTAAAAAAATACACTAAGGCACACCACATAGAATAAAAAACTTCTGTGTACCCATCACTCAGCTTTAGTAATTCAGTCTTGGCTAATCTTGTTTTTCTCCTCTTCCATTCATTTAAAATCCAAGGTATTGTGTTATGTTAGTCTATTTTTAAAGAAGACTGACTTTATTTTGTCAGAATCACTTCTAGAATGGTAGGACAGATTTACACTCAACAATTGAGCATGAAAGTGCTGATCTTATTGTACCCTAACCCACACTGACCTTAGTTGTAAGGTAAGGTCTCTCTCTTTCACTGTCAGCTTGACAGGTAAAGAGTGTTTTTTTTTTTTTTTAAATCGGTACCAGGGATCGAACTCCTGACCACCTGCTTGCAAGGCAGGTGCTTATGTTGCTGAGCTAAATCCCCAGCCCCAAGAGTGCTTTCTTTATATGCCTTTCTTTGATTGTCAGGCTTACATTAAAAAGGCATCTGGTGACTCCAGTGGAGTAAACCTCCTGGAAGGGCCCTAGGAAATACAGTGTCATTGAGGAGTGATCTGGCTGAGGTCTGGGGGCTAAGAGGACCTGCTACCTACCAGCTGCCCAGAAACAGGGGGAGAAGCTGGGAAGCTCTCCTGCCTTATCTATCTAATGGGCACCACCAGGGGTCAGGATGGGGCCAGTGATACTGCGGGTGGGAGAGGGTAAGAATGGCCAGCAGCCAGACACTGCATTTCCTCTGTTTGGCCATTGCTGGCTAGATGCACAGCTCCTCTCTGCTCATAGATCATGATTCCAGAGTGTTCTGCAAGGCTGTCCTTCTCTGTCTGTTTGTTCCTGCTCTCACAGGTTGCTGAAAAGAGCCAGGCTGTCAGAAACTACACTGGATTTATGAGAATTTGGTTTCTTTCTCTTCTTCTCCTCCTTTTTATTTTAAAATTTATTTTTAATTAGTACATGTTTGGAGTGTACAATGATTACACTAATCATGAGGAGTTCATACATGTACATAACACACCTTAATTCTTTTTATATTCCTTTTTTTTCTCTTTCCTCCTCCTCCTCCCATTGGCTTTTGTTTTTTCTCTATAATATGTTTCATTGGGACTGGGTTCACTAAGGAGCAGAAATTTTGATCTGTGAGCTGAGAAACACAAGGATAAGGTTTTAGGTATTGTGAATCTGAAATTGAGTAAATGGAGCACACATATCCTTTTTCTGTCTCTGGAGAGAGAATAATAGTTTTTGTGAGGTTCATGCCCCCACCCAAAGTCTAGTTCTTCTCTTCCCTAAGCCCTATACTTCCTATGGTGGCTGAGCAGATGGCAGTTATTTGGAAACAGGAGTGTTCTTGGGAGTCAGGCTGAGGGGTTGGACCATTTTCATTATCCACTGAGCACAGAGAAGACCCTGAATTTTCCCTGGAGTGGGATGGAGTGGTAATGGGGAGGCGCACAGTATTCTAATAGCTACCTGGACACTCTGGCTCGCACTGAGGTGTGCATTTTTGTACACTTTAAATGACTAGTGCAGGAAGTGAGGAATCAGGGAAGGGAGGCTGACCCCTGGCCAGTGGTCTTGAATCCATACTTCTGAGCCCTGGGTGATGGCATGGATAATGTGGCAGCAACCAGCCAGGTTACTTGTTATTGGGGCACTGCTTTAAATTTAATTTTAGGACAATTTGCTCTACGCCTTAAACCCTGTTCAGATGTGGGTGGGATGTGGGCTTAGGACCCGTGAGAGTCACAGAGCAGTGCAGGCTTTCTCTGAAACAGATAGAGGATCTGGGGACCTGGAGAGGCTGAGGATCAAGACCAGGGTCCAACATGATAGATCTGAAGGAAAATCCCTGAGCATTCATAAATCCCATACTAGTGATTCACTTTATCTCATAATAATGATTTCATTTGCGCATAAAGATAAACTGAAGATACAGCAAATTGTGATCATTACCCAAACCCCTGCTTGGCAGCTGCATGAGGAGAAGGAGGCAGTCAGAAGAGGCCTGGTAACTGAACTACAATTAGATATGTGTGAATACAGGAAATCCAGCTCTTTCATTCTGAGGCTTCTTCTGGATGTGTAGTTCACCCATCTTATTTCCCAGGGTGGAATTTCACTTCTTGCAGCTGTAACTACTGCTCTTCACAGAGCTTCCTTATTAAATACGAAATAAGCAGATGTGTTAAGGCTGATTAACATGTTGCTGACTCTCTCTGGTGAAAATAGAAAAATTGAAAAAAAATATTTTAAAGGTGACATACTCAAAAAAAAGTGACATCTTCGAAGAAAAATGGAAACAACTGTTTGAAATGATGTGCCAATTATAGACACAGGAGATTTCGGTGTCTGTGAAATCCACTTTCAGGTAAAGAAGCTTTTCCTTTAGGTGTGGTGGTGCACGCCTGTAGTCCCAAAACTCGGGAGGCTGAGGCAGGAGGATCGCCATGAGTCCAAGGCCAGCCTGGACTACAAAGTGAGTTCACAGTTAGCCTGAACCTCATAGTGAAACCCTGTCTTGAAAACAATAAAAAATAAAAAAAGAAGTTTTTCCTTTCCTCCACGAGGCCTGCAGGTGCCCCCTTTCTTTCCTTACTTTATACTTGTTCATTACCTTCTTCCAGATATGGTACCACAGACTCAATTCCTGTTGCTTATACTCTGGATCCTCTTGGGCAGTGCTACCCTTGACCCACATTTGCCCTTGCAGAAGTGTAAGGGCATTCATATCTGGAGTTTAGTGCCCATCCCTACACTTCCTTAACAAAGTCTTAGCAGAGGCACATGGATTCTTTGCATCTGTCCTTTGATTACATAGCCTACCAGTAACAGTGCATTGGTTCAGGCTGGAGCATGGAGCATGGAGCAGTTGAGGTCAGTTTCACTCTTTGGTGGGGGCTGAGCTTCCAGCACGCCCCCTGTTCTGTCTGTGGGAGATGTGGAGAGGCTTCACGCCTGACAGCTCCTGTTTCACACAGCTGGCAGCTACCGAGCTGGGGCCTCTACCAGGGGACCTGCCAGCAGCTCTCAGTGCTCTTTCCTCCCCTTGTGCCAGCTGTGAGGGGGTACACCTGGGGTTTTCCTGTCACTGTGGGTCCAGAGCAGATGACACTAACCAGGAAGTCCAGGAAGACGGTGCTACAGGTCCTGGATTCTTTTTGTCTTACAGATTAGATGGGAGATAATAGTAATAATAGCTGACATTTATCAAAGGCTTCCTATGTACCAAGCCCCGTGCTAAGTCCCTCACAATAACCATGTGAAATAGGTGCTGTTGTTATCCTCATTTAACAGATGAAAGCACGATGGCTTGGAGTGGTTTGTGACTAAGTCTTAGATCAGTGGTTTCTTTTCTTTTTTTTTAATTTTATTTTTCTTTTTTATTTTTTTATTAAAAAGAAAAATTTAAAAAAGAAGGAGGTTAAGATAAAAGAGGACATAACAACATAACAACACAAGGTCAGAACAGAACAATTTAAGCAACATAGTGTTTCACCACAAGATAACCCGATATAACAGTAGTTTCCATAGTATCTCTTTCCTTGAAATATTTGAGTATAACTTCGTATACTATAGCATCAAACATATCGAGACAGTGTAAAACCATTCAAGAGAATGAAAGTATTACAGGGTATTTAGAACCAACTAACAGAAAACGAACAATGGTTTCTATGTTATCTCCTTGTCTATAAAAATTTTTGTTTATACTATCACATATAATAAAATCCAATAAGATACAACATGATAAAACCAATGGAGACAGAAGAACAAAAGCTTGATGGGACTTCAAAACAAGATGATATTAAATCAGCACTAGCTATTACGATGTCTTGTTTTCTTCAAAACAACTGTTCGTCTGTGATGGTATAAACAGGTCAGTGGTTTCTCTGCTTTAACGTTCAGTAATCACCTGCGGAGCTTGTAGAACTTGAGCTTTACCCCTGCTGTATGATTCAGTGATCTGGGCTGGAGCCCAAAAATCTGCCTCGCCTTGCCTTTTCTTTTTTTCCTCCCACCTTCTTTCCCTCCCTCCATCCCACCCTCCCTCCATCCCATCCTCCATCCCCTTTTAGCACTGGGGATGGAAGCCAGGACCATGCGCATGCCAGGCTATCACTTTACCACCAAGTTATAGCCCAAGCCAAGTCTGCTTTTTGAACCACTGTCTATACTGCCTCATTCTGGACTTCTCCAGGCAGATTCCCTCACATTCTGCCCTTGGTGAGAACAACTAAGTGAAGCAGGCAGCCAACCTGATCCATTCATCCACTTTCTCCCCACCTGGAAAGATTTGTCCCAGACTCCCAGATCTTTTCTTTGCAGCTTTATGCTTTGATCTGAATGTTTTCATCCCCCTAAGTGTATATGATGAAGCCTAATCCCTAATGTGATGGCATTGGAATGGTTGATGGAAGTAGAGAAGGTCATAACAGTAGAACTGTCACCAGAGGTATAGTGCTCTTATAAAAGCTGCCCTTCTACCACATAAGAACATGGTGAAAAATTACCATCTATGAACCAGAAGTTTTGTTATTCATAACTTACCCTGTCTGTGGTACTTTGCTCTAGCAGCCCTGATGGGCAAGACACTCTGTTACCTTATCAGGAATGTCTTCCCTCCCCTCCCCTCCCCTTCCCTTCCTTTCCCTTCCCTTCCCTTCCCTTCCCTTCCCTTCCCTTCCCTTCCTTTCTCTTTCTTTCTTTCTTTCTTTCCTTCCTTCCTTCCTTCCTTCCTTCCTTCCTTCCTTCCTTCCTTCCTTCCTTCCTTCTTGTTACTTTGTGGAAGAATGTCTTTCTAAGGACACCATTCCATCACCTCCTCCATCTTTCATTCTGGAAGCCATCTTGGTCTTTCCCATCAGATGGGAGGTGCCCAGAGTTGCAATTTTCTAGCCTGGCTTTAAGGCCATGTGGTTGCTGACTTCACTGTGACTCTGGAGTTTCCTCACATGTCTGAACATGGTTTTATGTTCCTGACCACATAGTGACCAAGGATCCTAGGGTCTGTTGCATCATCAAACAGACTACTGCCATATCGCACTGGTTTCCTGCTCACTAGAATTTTGACGGATCTCTTCCTGCGTGGCCAGCCCCCTGTTTATCCTGACACAGGA
Source organism: Cavia porcellus (assembly GCF_034190915.1). Classification (NCBI taxonomy): domain Eukaryota; kingdom Metazoa; phylum Chordata; class Mammalia; order Rodentia; family Caviidae; genus Cavia; species Cavia porcellus. The sequence goes on along the minus strand of NW_026947509.1, from coordinate 21,794,068 downwards.
GCTTCCCTGCATATGTCTGGAGTGCCTGTGGGGATTCATCCCTTTGGGATACATGTTTTATGTTATCATCCCACCCTGAGAGATGAGCTTCCCCTCACCTCCATCCCTTCTTTTGGTCCCCTGTGTGATAAGCCATTAGAAAAAAAGAATGCGGTAACTTACATTGCACTACAATTTAGTGGTGATCCCAGCACCTCCTCCCCTGCCAGAGCAGTCTTTGGACTGGGATAGAGGGTAGTGTGACTGTTTCCCATCAGAAAGTAATGTTCAGGAATAATGCAAATGTTGGGACCCTGGCACCACATCCAGAAACGCTACTGAAAAAGGCCACTATTTCATCTTTAATAAATTAAGCATTAGATTAAGCACATTAGAAGGCCAAGTGACTCATCTCTATTTCTGGCCTTCAGACATCGGTGAGAGTGGTGACCTCACACTGTGGACAGGAAGGATTGTTTAAGAACTTTGGCAGCAGTGGGAGCAGAGGGCCCTGACCCTCTTCAGGGGACCCCTGAACAGCTTTGGAAAGAGTGGTAGATGTTTTCACCTCAGCTAATGGCACACTGGTCTCTCTAGGCCTGGCCCTTGGTTCTCTTCAACTCAGAACTTACTCCTGAACATCCATTTTCCCATTGCATTCTTTCCAGTTTCTGGATCATTCTCCAAGCAGAAGTAGTGGCTCTCCCCTCTGGAATCCTGCAGGGCTGCATTCCTAGTGCAGCTTGAGAGTTCTATACCTTGTGTAATCCGTGCTTACATTGCCCAGCCTCCACTAATGGCCTCTGCCTTCACTGCTAAGCTAAGGCTGGCAATGCATGGAAAGCTGAAGGCTGTCAGTTGCCCTGAGTCAGGTAGCTTGTGAGCCTCTCCCCCAGGACTTCTAGGGTGCCAGACTTGGAGTGCTGGGACCCTGGTTTTCTAAATTGTTTTGGAAATTCAGGGGGCTGGGGATTTAGCTCAGTGGCATAAGCGCCTGCCTTGAAGGCAGGCAGTCGTGAGTTCGATCCCCGGTACCGATAAAAAGGAAAAAGACAAAAAAAAAAAAAAAATTGTTTTGGAAATTCAAAGCTCAAGCTACTCCAGCTAAATGGGCACACTGGGAGGTAGGAGGCAGGAACCAGGCAGGTGGGCTGCATGTGGGGGAACTGAAGGACTACGGTGGCAGCTGAGAGGTCATTCTTTTCAATTTTAAAGAGAAAAAAATAAGACAAAATTTCAAAACAAGATAATTAGAGGGTAGCAATGGTTAATACATTGCATGTTGTTATCTTTAAATTAGTTACTGAAAAAAAAATAAATTAGTTACTCAGAGTACAAGGTATGGGCATTTAATTGTTCAAACAATTTAGCATAAACCTTTATTCTCTTTCTTTCTTTTTTTTTTTTTTGTCTTTTTCCTTTTTATCGGTACCGGGGATCAAACTCACGACTGCCTGCTTGCTAGGCAGGCGCTTATGCGGCTGAGCTAAATCCCCAGCCCCAAACCTTTATTTTCAAAATGAACCAAGAGAAATTAGTAATATAACTATCTTAACTGTCATATATATTTATATATTATTTATTTCAGCTTTCTCACATTAGAGAGATGATGCGATGTTTACACATGTGAGTCTTATTTATTTCACTAATAGTATGGTCTCAGGTTGCATCCATTTACCTATAAAAGTCTCCAGTTTATCCTTCTTTATGGATGAGTAGTACTCCATCGCATAAAAATACCACATCTTTTTTATCCACTCCTCAGTTGATGGGCATTTAGGTTTTTTCTAGATCTGGCTGTTACAAATTGTGCAGCTATAAACATGGGTGCACACATACTGATGTGGTATGATGTTTTTAATGCTTCTGGGAAGATACTCAGCAGAAGAATAATTGGGTGAAATGGGAACTTCAATCCTAGTTCTTTAAGGAATCTCCACACTGATTGTCACAGGGGTTGCACCAGTCTACACTCCCAAAAACAGTGGAGAAGGGTTTCTTTTTCCCTACAGCAATAACAACATTTGTTATTGGTTGATTTCTTGATAATAGCCATTCTTTCTGGGGTGAGGTGGAATCCCTGTTGTTTAATTTGCATCTCTAAAATGACCAGTGATGTTGAACATTTTTTCTATATTTATTTGCCATTTTCATTTCTTCATCTGAAAAATGTATTAATCTCAGATGCCCATTTTTGCACTGGGTTTTTAAATTTGGGAGGTCTGATTTTTTTAAGCTCTTTATATGTTTTCGATAGTAATCCTTTGTCTGAGGTACAGCTGGCAAACATTTTTCCCACACTGTGGATTGTCTCTTCACTCTCTTGGTGATTTCTCTTGCTGTGCAAAAGCTTTTTAATAGGATGCGATCCCAATTGTTGATTCTTTGTGATAGTTGAGGAGCCATTCTTTAAGTTAAGCTTTGGTATAGGGAGTGGGGTCAGAAAGGCAGGCCAGTCTCTAGTAGTTAGAGGAACCAGGCACCTGTAAGCTTATTGACTGGTGCATCTTATTGACTGGCATCTCAGTAATTGGATGCCACCTTTGGATGAAATGGTCCTTGTGGTAGAAAGGAGGCTGGAATACCTGAAGGAGGGGGAAACAGAAATAAACTTCCTTAGGCCTCCAATGCATCTTCTTCAGACTGCAACTGTCTCTCTCTGTAAATACAACTACAGTGTTAGGCCTGAGGCTACCCACAGGCTCCTTACAGCTGCTGGGGGCTCTCATGAAGCACAGGAGGCTCTTCTCAACACACTGGAGCAAGCTTGGGTCAGGCAGTTCTAGCCAGTTTGTAGCTGGTATGTCCTGGGGAAGGCTGCACGACCTCTTTTGAGAACTGTTTTTCTTACCGGTTAAAATGGCACAATTCTGCTTCACAAGTTGTTAAGAAAGTTAAATCACACAATATAGAAAAGTGCCTGAGAGTGTGTAGCACCAGAATTGTCCAGGAAGTAGTTCTTGTCCTGGCCTCCCTCTCCTCCCTTTCCTTTGGCTCCAGGCAGTTATAGTCTTTGAAGCTACTACAAATTCTCTGCCAAAATTTCTGGGCCAAGAGCCTCAATTCTCAGTCAGTGTCACCTATCAGAACCTTGGTTATTTCCGATTTCTGAGACTATGCCTGGTGTCCCCAAGGTGAAGGTCTATGGATGCAAATCTATAGACCAAACTGCAGAAGAGTGAAAGGGCACCTGTTCCCCTCTCTGCAGGGAGGAACTGGTTTAAGTTCCCTGCCCAGACTCAGCCATCTGATATCTCCCACTTTGATGTTTCATTCTTTCTGAATGCCAGGCCCTACTGAGATTGTACTGTGCATTATCTGCCAGGAAAGCAGACAGAGATTACCTGTTGGTAATTCAAACTCTGGCCTTGCACTGATTCCTGCAGGGCCTTAGCTTTTCAGGAAAAGGGGACCTTGCTTCCCGATGAGGGGAGAGCTGACACCGCCCCTACACAGAGACTTGTGCCTGTCCTGTCTTCACTTGTGTACACGTAGAGGCTGGAACGTCACACGAAGCTTTCTGGTCCTGAAATGGTTGTCCTTCTCTCAGGCATCCTCTCTGCATCACGGTCCCTTGTACCCTTTATCCTGAATCTTTTTCGCTTTCCGTGTCAAGTTTGCCTCTTACCTCTCTGATTCTTCATTTTTTGGCTTTCCTTTCCACTTCCCCCTGGGAGTTAAAAGGATTTCTGTGTCAGTCTTGGTCTGGGCAGGAAAATGTTTCCATGCCATGCATTTCAAACAGATGGGAGGTGTGCAGCGAGCTGGTTACTGCAGTGTGGGAGGCTGGGGGAGTAAACCCAGCTGGTGCAGTAACCAGATGTGGTACCCTCAAGAAGCAGCTGCCACAGGGCTGGGGGGACAGAAGAGATGAGGTGGTGCCTCCAGGTTCCCAGAAGGGGAAGCCTGCACAGGTCTCTTGCTCAGATCTTAGAGTGGGGATGGCGTGGGGCCTCTGGGATGCTGGTACCTCCAGGATAGTTTTTAGCTGCAGTGGGAGTAGCTAAGAGTGAAGAGGCCAAATTACAATCATGCCTGTCCTGATGCCCGTCTTTCCATGGCAGTGGTGGTAAACCTGTGCCTGCTGCTGCAGCAGGCATGCAGGGCCCGCCCTTTTGGAGTGTGAACCAATTTACCCCAGCGGCCATGCCTTGGGTAACAGTTTTTTTTCCTAAACTGAAACCTCAGTATTCAGGCTTAATTGCAGCGCTGGCATCTTGTGAAAAATAAGTGGGTTTGGGGTTGCAGTTTGGGCACTCAGTCTCTAAAAGATTTGCCATCTGCTCTATGGCCTGTGAGCTAAAAACGTTTTTCACCTTTTTAGAAATACTGTAGACTGAACCCAGGACCTGCTCATCAAGTTACATCCTCAGCCTCCTCCTTTCCAACCTGCTTTAAAAAAAAATTTTTTTTAGATGACAAATATAAATTTTAATATTATTGTTTTTCAAAATTTTTTATTTTAAAAAGATTAAAACAAAACAAAATAGAACAAAGCAGGCCAGAACAAAACAAAGCAGATCAGATCACAACAAAACAATGCAAGCAACACAGGATTTCAAAACAAGACAACAGGAAATCAACAGTGGTTGCCATAATGTCTCTTGTTTTCTTTGAAATACTTGTCCATATCTTCACACACAATGAATTCAGACAAAACAAAATAGTATAAAACCAATCAAAGCAAAAGAATGAAAGTATTACAGGCCTTCAAAACCAAACTATAGGAAAATCAGCAATGGCTACTGTAATGTCTCTTGTTCTCTTCCAAACAGCTGTCCATACCTTCACACATATTGAAATCAAATAATAGAAAACAGACTAAAACCAATCAAAACAAAGAATTACAGGACTTCACAGCAAGATGATAGAAAATCAACAATGGCTACTATAATGTCTCATTTTCTTCAAAGTAGCTGTTCATACCATCACACATAATACAATCAATTCTTATAAACTGTTTAGGAGAAGTTCTAGGCATGGATAAGCCTGTACACATACATCTTTCCTTTCCTGTTTACTAGAGCAATCTTCAAAGTCTTTCTTTTCTTGTTTGGTAGTGCAATCTTGTCTTCGAGTATATCTTCAGTTTCATTGAGGCAGTTTGCCAGGTTTTGATGGAATTCTTGATTTCCTGGATATCTCTATTTTGTACCAGGGATCGAACTATGACCTAGTGCTTGCCAGGCAGACACTTATGCTGCTGAGCTAAATCCCCCATCCCTGGATATCTCTTTGAATTTGTTTCATGCATTCTGTTTCTTTCTTATCTTGTTCATTCAAGTTTTCCATCTTTTTTCAGTGCTACTCAATTTATCAAACTGTGTTTTCTTTAAATGCATTCAGCATTTCTTTTATTATATTTATCATTTCTTCTTTTATCTGGGAGATTATTTCTGATCTGAGTTCCTTTATAGTTTCATGGTGTTGTTTCTTTACTTCAGTTGTTATCATTTCAGATGTTTCAGGTGTATGGCTTACATTTTTTCTATGTCCATGTCTCCTAGGCTTGTTTGGGATGGGCTGGAGGTTTGAGATTGCATTTTGCTCTTTTCCTTTGTCATTTTCCTGTATTACCCTGGAGAAGCTGAATGCAAGGTCTCAGTTGCTTCCTGGGGTGAGGATATTTGTCAGTACTGCAGCAAGTTTCCTCAGTTGCAGGCAGTTCCTTATTAGTTAGGTCTTACCACGTCCCTACTGGCACTCAAAGGCTCCTCAAATGTGGAGAATACACTGGGCAGGCCTTCAGCTTACCCCACGTAGTACTGCCAAGCTTACCAGCTGCTTGACATTGCTGGGCAGGACTCTACCAAGTTTTGAGTGATGTACCAAGGCTGAACCGCTAGATGGAGTACGCTATGCAGGCCTTCAGCTCATGCCACACGGCACATTAAAGCTCCACAGCTGCTTGTGGTTCCTGGGTGGGGCCTTACCAGGTTCCAAGCAAGGTCCCTCGGTTGCACGGCTGGATGAGGTTCACTGTACAGGCCTTTGGCTCATGCCACTGAGCTCAGGCTATTCCCTGGCCACTTGGGGTTGCTGGACAGGGCCCAACTAGGCCCTGAAGGACCTACCTGAAGGTCCAAGCCTGATCAAAGATGCTGGGCAGGGCCCTACCAAGTTCCAGCTAGGTGCCAAAGTTGCACAGTTGGATGGGATTCACTGTGCAGGTCTTTGGCTCACACCACTAAGCTCAGGTGATTCCCCCACTTTTATTTTTGGTAAATCTTTTTTTTTCCAATTCTATTTTATTTCAAGGACAAAAAGAAAAAAAAACTATAACAAAATTTCAATGCATGTCAATCATGGTACATAAAGGCAACAATGGTACAAATATTGTGCTTTGGCATCCCCAAATCATTTACCCAGAACACAAGACATCTGTGTTCAATTGTCTGAACAATGCTAGCACAAATCTTTCTCTTCAGTGGACTCAGAGAAATCAGTAGTATAACTATTCTTAACTATTTTTTATATACATATACATATACATATGTTATTCCTTTCAGCATCTCACAGTAATGAGACAATATGGTGGTTACACATGTGTGTCTTATTTATTTCACTAGTAAGTATGGTCTCAGGTTGCATCCATTTATCTATAAAAGTCTCCAGTTTATCCTTCTTTATGGATGAGTAGTACTCCATTGCATAAAAATACCACATCTTTTTTATCCATGCCTCAGTTGATGGGCATTTAGGTTGTTTTCAAGATCTGGCTATTGCAAATTGTGCAGCTGTAAACATGGGTGCACACGTACTGATGTGGTATGATGTTTTTAATGCTTCTGTTTTATTCCTCAGCAGAGGAATAGCGGAGTCAAATGGGACCTTCAATCCTAGTCTTTTAAGGAGTCTCCAGACTGATTTCCACAGTGGTTGTACCAGTCTACATTCTTACCAACTGTGGAGAAGTGTTCCTTTTCTCCCACAGCTCCTCCAGCATTTGTTATTGCTTGATTTCTTTTTTTCTTAAATTTTATTTAAGGAGAAAAAGAAAAAAAAAGCAGAAAAGGGTACAAGTTATACAGAATTTCAGAAAAAAAATAAACAGTAGGAAATCACTAGTTAATGGATTACATATTGTCATCTTAGAAATATTTGTTCAAGTTACAAAATTAAAGCATATAAAGTGGACATTCAAACAGTGAGACTGCAAACAGTTCTGTTGAATGATCCAACAAAACTTAGTAATATCATTGTCTATCTTATACACTTATATATACATGCAGTTATATCGTTTAGAGCACTTTCTTTTCCTCTCTTTTGTACAATGACTATTACAGTTTTTGAGTTTTATTACTCCCACAGTTCTTATTACTTTTTTGGAAGAAAGTAAAACCAAATGTGACATAACAGAACAGAGTCAGTCAAATCAAAAGAGTGGACATAATAGATAATGTGAAAACATAATACAAGATGATCAACAATGGTTACCATAATGCCTCCTGTTATCTCCAATAGAATTGCCTATATCATCAGTTATAATAAAATTGAACAAAACAGTAAAGAATGAAACGAACAGAACCAAGACATTGGAGACATTACAGGTCTTCAAAAGTAGATAATAGTCAATGAGAATGGGAGTCATAATGAATCCCACTATCTTCACAGCTGTTGCCTAAACTTTCAAACCTGGTACTATCAAGCAAAACAGAATAGAGGAACATCAGTTAAAACAAGATGGTGAGAGCGATACAGGGCTTCAAATCAAGTTAATAGAAAATCAAAGTGGGTTACTATAATATATCCTGCTATTTTAAATTTATTTTTCCCTTAATTAAAAGGATAAAAATAAAAAAGTAAATAATAAAATGGAGATTGAGATAAAAGAGGGCATAACAACAAAACAGTGCAGATCAAAACATAACCATTTAAGCAAAATATGTTTCACCACAAGATAATCCCAACATAAAAGTAGTTACCATATTGTCTCTTTCCTTGAAATCTTTGAGTATAACTTCATATACCGTAGCATCAAATATATCAAAACAATGTAAAACCATTCAAGAGAATGACAGTATTACAGGGTACTTAGAATCAACTAACAGAAAATGAACAATGGTTTCTGTATAATCTCCTTGTCTATAAAAGTTTTTGTTTATACTATGACATATAATAAAACCCAATAAGATACAACATGTTAAGACCTATGGAGACAGAAGAACAAAAGCTTGATGGGACTTCAAAACAAGATGATATTAAATCAGCATTACCTATTATGACATTGTTTTCTCCAAAATAGCTGTTTCTATCATCCAATCTTCTCTGCCTCATTTCTGTTGAGCTCTTTTTCTGTCATTAGTTGTCAGTTTGTCTTCATTTTGTTTTCTGCTCCATTCATTGTGGCCTCTCTGCCACTATTTCTGGATTCTTCGTATTTTTCTTTTTTAGAGTATCCTGCAGTATTCTCTATAGGGTTGAATTGGTGGTTGCATATTCCCCTAGTTCCTCTTTATCCTGGAAGCACTTTGTTTTTCCATCAATTTCCAGGGATAGTTGTGCAAGATATATCAGTCTTGGATGGAGGTTATTATCTTTCGAAGCTTGAATTATTTCCCCCCATGCTCTTCGTGATTTGATGGTTTGTGCCGAGGAGTCTGCTGTAATTCTGATGGGTGTTCCCTTGTAAGTGATCTGTTTCTTGTCTCTGACGGCTTTTAATATTCTGTTCTTATATTGGATTTCTGGTATTTTGATTATTATATGCCTGGGTGTAGCTCTCTTTGGGTTGTAGGTGGCTGGGGTACTGTATGCTTCATACATCTGAGTATCTTTACCTTTTGCTAAATCAGGAAAATTCTCCCGGATTATTTCTGTGAGTAGCTTTTGTAGTTCATTTGTTTGTGTCCCTACCTCTTCTTTTATGTTCTTTATTCTTAAGTTATAGATCCTCTTATCATCTTCTAGTCTTTGTGTTATTGCTGTTTGTTTCTTTGTTATTTTTAAGAAGTTTTTCATTTCTTTCTCCCATATTACAAATCTGCCCTCCAGTTCAGATAATCTATCCTTAGTTTCTTTCAAGCTGTTATGCCAGTTTTCGATAGAGTTTTTAGTTTCCTGGTAATCTCTTTGAACCTGCTTCACATATTCTATGTTTTCTCTATTTTCTCCATCAAACAATTCTGCCCTGGGATGAATCCCACTTGATCATGGTGTACAATCATCTTGATGATTTGCTGCAGTCTGTTTGCCAGTATCTTATTGAGAATTTTTGCATCAATATTCATTAGGGAAATTGGCAGGTAATACTTTTTCTTAGTTGGGTCCTTCTCTGGTTTTGGTATCAGGGTAATGCTTGCTTCCATGAATGATCTTGGAAGTTTTGCTTCCTTTTCAATTTCATTAAAGAGTTTGAAAAGTAGTGGTTTTAGGTCTCTACTAAATTTCTTGTAGTGAATCTGTCAGGGCTTTTCTTTGTTGATATGTTTTTAATTATACTTTGATTTAATTTATTGATTTTTAATTATTTAGGATTTTAATATATTCTTGGTTCAGCTTTGGTAATTCATATGTATCTAGGAATCTGCCTAGTTTTGTATTTTCCAGCTTATTAGAACACAAGTTTTCATAGTAGGTATGGTTGATTTTCTAGATTTCTGCAGGGTCTGTTGTGATTTTACTCTTTTTCTTCCTAGTTGCATGTATTTGAGTCTTTTTTTCCTTTTTCTATAAGATTGGTTAAGGGTTTGTCAATTTTATTTAACCTTTCAAAGAACCAACTCTTCATGGATTCTTTGTACTTTTTAAAGTCTCCAATGTGTTAATTTCTGCTCTGATCTTTATAATTTCCTCACTTATATGAGATTTTGGCTTAGCCTATTCTTCTTTTTTAGAAGTTTGAGGTTCAACATTAGATTGTTTATACGTTCTTGCTCTGTTTTCCTGATATGGGTATTTATTGCTTAAGACTGCTTTTATTTCATCTCACAAGTTCCAGTGTGTTGTATAATTATCTTTCAACTGTAGAAACTGTCTAATTTCTTGCTTAATTTCATTTGTGACCCATTTGTTGTTCAGCAAGGTACTATTTAATTTCCATCTGTTTATGAAGTTCTTGTGATTTCCTTTGGCATTGTGTGATTGCATTGTGGTATGATAGTATGGGTGAATTTTCAATTTCTTTGCGTTTATTTAAGCATGTCTTATGAGCCAGTATATGGTATATTTTGGAGAACATCCTGTGTGTAGCTGAGAAGAATGTGTATTCTGATGTTGTGGGGTGGAACACTCTATAGATATTTATTCAAAGTTTGATTTAGTTCAAATATTTCCTTATTGATTTTTTTGTCTAGTTGATCTGTCTTATTGTGACAGTGGGATATTGAGGTCTCTCGATAATGTATTAGGGCTTATTTGATTTTTCATGTCAGTTAATAATTGTTTTGCATAGTTGGGAGCACTAGTATTTGTTGCATATATATTTATTATTGTTATCCTTTCTCTTGGATTGCTCCCTTTATGAGGATGGAGTTATCTTCTTTGTTTCTCTTAGTCAGTCTTAGTTTGAAATTCACTTAGTCTGCAAATAGAATAGCTAACCCTGCTTTTTTCTGGGTTCCTGTTTCACGGAGTATTGTTTTCCATCCTTTGACTTTCAGTCTATGAATTTCTTTTTGAATTAAATGTGTTTCTTGTATGCAGCACACTTCTTGATCCATTCTGCCAGTCTTTGTCTTTTGATTAGTGAATTAAGGCCATTAACATTGATTAGTGAATTGAGGCCATTAACATTGACATCCTTATCATGTTATTTGTATTGACATCCTTATCATGTTATATTTCTGTTGTTGGCTCCTCCCTTTTTTCTCCTCCCTCTAATTGTTTGCCTTGTCAGGTGGACTCCTTTTGGGTTCATGAAGCTGTAGTCCTTATTATCTCTTTTTAGAATGTCCTTCAGAACATTTTTGAGTGCTGGTTTGGTGGTCATAAATCTCCTCAGATGTCCTTTGTCATGGAAGTATCTTATTTTACCATAAGTTTAAAAAAAATTTTTTTTTATTGGTACCGGGGATTGAACTCATGACTGCCTGCTTGCAAGGCAGGTGCTTATGCCACTGAGCTAAATCCCCAGCCCCTTTACCATCAGTTTTGAAAGATGGTTTTGTGGGATACATCCATCCAGGTTGAAAGTTGTTTTCCTTTAGAACTTGGAGTAGTTCATTCCAGGATGTCCTTGACTTGAGAGTTTGTGCTGAGAAATCAGCTGTAATTCAGATGGGCTTTCCTTTATAGGTGATTTGCTTCTTTTCTCTAACAGCTTTTAGATTCTATTTTTGTGTTGAATTTTTGGAATACTGACTATGGTTGTAGATTTTTTTCTAATCATTCCTAAATGAGTACTATATGCCTCATTTATCTCTATGTCACATTCTTTTTCACTACCAGTAAAGTTTTCTGTCAAGATGTCTGTGAACATATTTTAAATGTCATATGTGGTATCTCTTGCTTTTTCATTAACTCTAATCAATTTTAAGTTATTTTTCTTCATCTCATCTAGCAACTGCTGGATTGATTTCCCATGGCTCCTTGCTAGTTTTGAGAAATCTTTCTTTTCCTGGTCACTAACTTGAAGCCTGTCTTCAATATCTGAGATCCTGTCCTCACATTGGCCTAATCTGCTTCAAATACTTTGAGTGGAGTTTTGTTCTCCTGGATATCTGACTGAATTTGCTTTATGGATTCCATTTCTTTCCTATGCTGAGCTTCTATAGCTTTCTTAAGCTCATCTATTCTTTTGTTTGTATCTGCTCTAATGTTGATAAGCATAGAGTATATTTTGGTAATCTCTGTAGTTATCTGAGAGATTATTTCCAATATTTTTTTTCCAGAGCCTCATTCAGTTGTTTTGTTGTTATCACTTCAGAGAGACCTGGTGGGAGTCTTTTGGATTGTCCCACCTCATTGCCCTCTGGATTTGCCTTTGGTGAACTAAATGTCTGGGGAGAACTAAATGTTCTCCACATCCATGTCTCTCTGCAGAGGCCTCAGGGTCACCAGCTGTCACTGTCACCATGACCGTATGTCACCAGGTGTGAACAGCTCCTCTCGCACAGTGAGTCCTGTCTCAGGGTGAGGGCTCTGCTGCCTACTGTCGTCTTCTTCCTTGAAGATTTTCTTCTTATTCTCGCTGCGGGCTTCAGTTCACACTTCAGATTATTCCTCGTTCAGGGATCTACTTCCTTACTTTTTGTCTTCCTCATGATGCTATTTTTCAGCCTCTGAGCAGTGACTCTCAGAGAGGCTGTTTGCTATTTATCACTCCACCATCTTCCATGAAGTCCTCAAAATTTTCATTTTGAGACAGGGTTTTACTAAGTTGCTAAGTTGCTGAGACTGGGTTTGAACTTGTACTTGTGATCCTCCTGCCACAGTGTTCCTCACAGTTTTAAATGGTTGAAAATGAAAAAGAAGCAAGTATTCTGGAGCCATCAGTATAATTAAAATCTTAAACTCCAGTGTCTGTAAATAAACTTTTACTGCAACACAGTCATGCTTGTCATTAACATGTGTCAGTGTCTATTTTGTGCAGCAAAGGCAGAATTGAGTAGGTAAAACAGAGGCAGTACAGTCTGCAAAGCCTGAACTATTTAATACCCAGCTGTCCATAGAAAAAGTGTGCTGAACCCTGGGAAGGACATTAACAGGGTCTGGAAATAAGAAAGACATCCCTTCTCTGTCCCTTCCTTCACGTCCAGTGCCTCTCACTAGCAGAATTTAGTAGGAAGCCAGCTAGTAGGAGAAGACCTGGGAGAAGCTATTTGTAAACCTTTATCACCAGCAATCACAGTGTTGAGGCAACAGGTAAATGACAGCACAGTCTCCCAGTACATTGCCTTGGCCCTCTCCTCTTCTGACTATGCAGTTCCCTTTTTAGCAATTCTACTCACATCTGTAGCTTCAGCAGTCACATCTCTTGTCAGGTATAGTGGTGCATGCTTGTAGTCTCAGAACTCTGGAGTCTGAAATAAGGATCCCAAGTTTGAAGAGTCTGGGATATAGAGCAATACCTGTCTTAAAAACAACAGGGACGGGGGTTTAGCTCAGTGGCACAAAAAAAAAAAAAAAAAGAAAAAAAAAAAGAAAAAAAAAAACTCAAACAAGCCAATAACAACAACATGTGCTGGGGAGTATAGCTCAGTTACCTAAGCACTTGCCTGGCAAGTGCAAGGTTCTGAGTTCAATTTCTGATAAAAACAAAACAAAACAAAACAAAACAAAAAACCAAAACCAAAAACAAAAAACCACACAGCAACAATGACAACGACAACAACTCCACTAAAAAGCCCAAATAAACTCAAAAAGCCAGGTGAGGCAGCACAGGCCTGTAATCCCAACATTCAATATACTGAGGCAGGAAAATCGCTGTGAGTTTGAGGCCAGCCTGGACTATACGCTAAATTTAAGGCCAGCCTCCACTAACTAGTGAGGTCCTGTCTTGAAAAAAAAAATCAATCTCTATAGTCAATGCCCAAACCCATTAACTCCATGCTTGACTTTTCAGTCTTACAATTGTGCCTGCTTAGCAACTTCACTTAGAAACTTCTTTTTAATTTCAAATCCATTATGTTAGTGGGTGCAATTCATATTTCTTTTCAAGTTTGTTCTTTCTTCTCTGTAGGGGATCTACAGCCACCCTGATTGTAATCATCATTTTGCCTGCCAGGGGATTCTGGCACATCTCTAAAACCTTTCAGGACAAGCAACATCCTTAAGGTAGTCGGTTGAGCATGATGTGCAGCCATAATGTCCAGAGAGATGGGGTGTCGATGTCCGCTCCCGGCCGGCAGGAAGGACACACGACAAAGTCTGGTAGTGGACAACCTTTTCTTTTTATTTTCCTTCTCCGTACAGCCTGCCCTGGGTTCTCCCAGCTGAAGCCTCCTCTGGTCCGCTCCCCGCGGCTCCTTTTGTGCTTCAGTCTGCCCCAAAGCCTCTACCGGTCCGCTCTCCGCGGCTCCTTTTGGGCTTCTACTTCCGGGCTTCTATCTGGCTTCTACTTCCGCCCAGGGGTGGCACCGGTATATATACGGGTACAGTGTCCAATCATGTTAAAGTAAGCAAGGCAAGCTGATTGGCTAACATCATCAGTTGCCAGGCAGACTATATTGTTGAGCAGGTTGTTTACGCGGTAAGCAGGAAACTAACATATTTGATGGGAGGGGTAATCTACCTCAGGCTTTGCTCTTTACCACAGGCCGCACGTCCGCCGCGCAAGGCGAGCTATCACAGACGCGGCTCCCAACATCTCCCCCTATTTTATTTTTTATGAATGTGCGCATCGTAGCCCTTCCTGGACTGGGTGCAGAGGCTTATGCCCTATGTGTAGGTCCACCGTAGGTCCTTGGCTTAGACCCTGGTTGGCCATGCCATGGTCTGCCAAGGCCCTGAGGCCCTCGTCCTTTTTCTAGGGCCAGGCACAAACTGGACGGAACCTGGATGCACACAAGCTTGCACTCATTTCCTCTCCGTAAAGAAATCCCCTCGGAGAGAAATTTAGACCTGGGCAGCATCTAACAGTCCAGCGGCTTACGTGCAGGATGGGGTAGGGCCTGGCTTAGGTCGAGTCGTGCTGGGGAGGCACGCTCTTACCCGTCATTGACTCACCTACCCTGCTGTGTATTGTCACCTTATGGAGGAGAATGAGGGATGCCCGCCATATCTAGACTCGGTCGTGGGCCAATTGAGCAAGCCATGCATATGCCTGAGGATCTTCTTGTCCATTTCGGGCTACCGCTATTTCTATTCATCTTATTGGTTGGTCTGTGATGGATCTCCAGTAGGGCAGGTCTGATCTTCAGTCGAGGGCTTTGTTGCCCGTGTCAGTCTCTCCGGTATCCACAGTGGTTCTCGTCCCGGTTCCTGTGGGAAAACACAAACCGCGCCTCGGTTCCAGCTGACCACTGGATCCGGGCCCATCCATTGTCCTGTCAGGACATCTTTCCACTTCACCCACCCTTTATGGTTGGGGGAAGGGTTGCAGTGCTCCACAGCTGGGGAGCGATTATCATTATTTAAATTTAAAAAATTGTGTGTGAATAGTGCCATGGATAATCGTGCCTTTGGGGCCAGGCCTTGGCCTACTCCCCCTTTTTGTTTTTGTAAAATTTCTTTGAGGCTTCTATGAGCCCTCTCAATGATTCCTTGACCTTGGGGATTGTATGGGATACCATGTTTTAATTGAACCTCCATCATTTTGCAGAACTCATTGAAGGCTTTGCCTATATAGGCTGGTCCATTATCAGTTTTTAATATTTTTGGTTTGCCCCATGCGGCCCAAGCTGCCAGGCAATGATTGATCACATTAGACACTTTTTCACCTGTTTCTGCTGTTGCGAATATGACGTGAGAACAGGTGTCTGTGGAAACATGAACATATTTAAGAGTCCCAAACTCCTGTATATGTGTGATGTCCATCTGCCAAACATCACCAGGGATCAAACCTCGAGGGTTTACTCCCATCGGTATGGCAGGTTTGTATGTGGCACAGGAGTCACATAGTCGCACGATATCTCGTGCATCTGCTCTAGAAACATGGAAATGGTTTGCTAGTGTCCTGGCATTAACATGAAATTTATCATGGAAGGCACGGGCTCGCTCGATTGGTGTTAGTAAGGTAAAAATCCATAACGGGCGAGTGGCAGTGTCAGCAGCCGCATTCCCCTGTGCCATGGGCCCCGGCAGGGATGTATGTGCTCTTATGTGGGTGGTGAAGACCTTATGGTGTCTGTTCTGAAGCAATGTCTGGATAGACAGGAACAGTCCAGCCACTGTGGAAGTGGATCTAATTAAACTGGCAGTCTCAAGCACTTGCATAGCATTGACCACATACCTAGAATCGGAGACAATGTTAATGGCTTCTGAGAACCGTTCAAGAATCATTTTAACGATCTGCAGTTCTACCACCTGAGGCTGATCTGGTTTAAATTGTATGGTAACCGGGGGCTTGCCTAGGATCACATAGGCGCCTATCCCCGTCTTGGAGCCATCTGTGTATATTGTAGTTGCTAGGACTAATGGCTCAGAGGCAGTAACCTTTGGAAAAATTATAGGGTGCTGAGTGACAAATGACAAGATAGGGTCTTTAGGGTATTGATTGTTTATATCCCCATGGAAAACATATCTCAGAATGGCCCAGGTATCTATGCAGGCAGCCAGGGTCTTGATCTGGCTGGCGGTATAGGGTACTCGGATGGCTTGTGGTCCTGAGCCAAAATGTTGGACAGCTCTATCATGCGCTTCAAGGGCCAATGAAGCGACTGCCTCCGGGTAATGTTCTATGACTTTTGCAGGTGAGACCTTAGGGTGTATCCACAGTAGTGGTCCTTTCTGCCAAATCACCGCTGTAGGCTGTAGACTAGTCTGTAGCAAACAGACATCAAAGGGTCGCCCTGGTTCAATTCTGTGTAAGGTAGCCCCACCTAAGGCTTTTTCCACTCTCTGTAAGGCAGCTCTTGCCTCAGGAGTGAGCCTCCTGTGGGAGGCTATATCTGGGTCTCCCTTCAGAAGGTCGAACAGGGGTTTGAGATCTGAATTTGGTATATGTAAATATGGCCTAATCCAATTAATGTCTCCCAATAGCTTTTGCATGTCATTTAGGGTCCTAACGCCATCCGTCCTAATGGTGACCTTCTGCGGAGAGACTAGCATAGGGGAGATTCTCGCGCCTAAGTAGGTCACCATTTCTCCTCCCTGAATCTTGTCGGGGGCAACATGCAGATTAGCTTGTCTCAGGGCCTCGACCAACTGGCTGAGCATATTATTTAGCATGTCTGGGTCCCTGCCGCTGAGCAAAAGGTCGTCCATGTAATGCATACATCTTATCTTGGGAAAGGATTTTCGTAGGGGGGCCAGTAGGGAATCAAGGTAAATCTGACACATAGTGGGACTGTTGGCCATACCTTGGGGCAACGTTACCCACTCGTATCTGAGATCAGGGCTTTCTTGGTTAATGGTGGGCAAAGTAAAGGCGAACCTATGAGTGTCCTCTGGGTGCAGGGGAATTGAGAAGAAACAGTCTCTAAGGTCTATAACATAAACTGGCCAGGACTGAGGGATGGCTGAGAGAGCTGGCAGCCCCCTCTGGACCGCCCCCAGGGGCTGCATCTGCGCGTTGACCGCCCTTAGATCATGGAGCAGCCTCCACTTGCCAGACTTTTTCTTAATTATAAAAATGGGGGTGTTCCATGGGGAGGTTGACGGCTTAATATGTCCTAATCTAAGTTGTGTACTGACTATTTCTGACAAGGCTAATAGCTTCTCCTTAGGCAGGGGCCACTGAGGTACCCAAACCGGATCATTTGATTTCCAGGTGATTTTGATCGAAGTGGGTAGGAGAGCTTCTTCAGCGGCCCCTAAGAAAAACCCAATCCTTGCCTACCTTTTTTGTTTTCTACTGGTATTGGGGATGTCCGACCCTGCAGGGCATTGCCCAAGCCTTTGCCGGGGGTATATCCCTGGTTCCTGAGTATATCCTTAGCCTGGGGGGAGCAGTTTGACGTAAGCGTGACATCCATCTGAGTGAGGATGTCCCTTCCCCATAGAGACACTGGCAACTGCAACACAAACGGTTGGAAATGGCCCTGATGACCCTCCTCATCGCACCAGAGCAGGGTTGAAGCACTAACCTGAGGAGCTGACACCATCCCCAGGCCCTGCAGCGTGTTATCTGCAGTGTTGGTGGGCCAGTTGGAAGGCCAATCCTTTCTGGAGATAATGGAACGGTCAGCTCCTGTGTCTAGGAGCCCTGTTATATTCTTGCCATTGACCTTAAGTGAGAGCATGGGCCTTTTACCAAGTGTCATATGGAGTCCCTCAAAGACTTCCCCTGAGGAACCGAAACCTTGACTTTCTCTAATTTTCTGCTTTGAGGGAAATCTCTTGTGGAGACTGGGGAGCAGCAAGAGCTGCGCTATCTTGTCTCCTTTATTGATTACCATAGTACCCACAAGAGATTGAACCATAATTTTAATATGTCCTGTGTAGTCTGAGTCTATGACCCCTGGGACTACTGTGAGACCCCGAAGGGCCGTGGAGGATCTCCCGATCACCAGACCCACGGAATTTTCGGGTAACGGTCCCTTAAAGGTAGTTTCAACCACTTGAACACCCATATCAGGCACTAATATAAGTCCTGAGGCGACACTGAGGTCCACACCTGCTGACCCAGGGGTGGCCCTTGTTGAAGGCTGCCACCCTGAGCTGTCCTGTCTCTGGGGTGGGGGCCCGCCTGTGAAGGGGGCCCCCTCTGGCCGTTTTTTGGCTCTCTAGCATCTTGTCCACAAATACGGTTGCCCTGAGCATCAAAGACCGACCTACACTCCTCAGCTTTGTGTGATCCCTTTTTGCATCGCCCACAAACATATGGTTCTTCATTCCTAGGGCGAGGCCTAGCATCTGCATTGTTTGGGCAATGACGTTTAATGTGTCCTGGCTCCCCGCAGGCAAAACACCCTTTAGCCTTACATTCCCCTTCTAACCCACGAGGTCCCCTCTGCTGTACAGCCGCGGCCAGGAGAGCAGCCACTCCCGAGTTGGAGAGCGGCCCCCCTATCTCTCTGCATATCCTAATCCAGGCGTTGAGGTCCTTGTTCTTATGAGGAGCTATCGCTGCCTTGCACTCCTTTGTACATTGCTCAAAAATCAGCTGTCTTACCAGCGGTTGAGCCACTCCCGGATCAGGAAATATCTTATCGGCAGCATCTTGCATTCGGGCCACAAAGTCAACAAATGGCTCTGTGGTACCCTGAATTATTTTTGAAAGACACAAGGAGGCTGTTCCGGCACCACTTACCTGTTTCCAGGCGCGGAGCCCTATGGCATTGATTTGTTCATAGACAGCGCCGAGGAACTGGGTCTGGTCATCAGCGTGCCGACCTTCTCCCATAAGCATTTCCTTGTTCCACCCCCGGTTTCCCCGATTGGCGTTTCTCTCAGCCTGCTCTGCAGAGAACTCTGCGTACCAGGCTCGCCAATCCAGGTAACTGCCCGAGGGCAGACACGCCTTTGCCAGCTGAATCCAGTCCGCGGGGGTGAGGGGCCCAGAAGACAGATTCTCCAGCATGGCAATGGTGTAAGGCGCAGTTGGCCCAAAGGTTGTAACTGCATTTTTAAGTTCTCTAATCTGCTTTATCTCAAAAGGCTCCCATACATTGCGTCCCTGGCCCATAGCTACTTGTACAGGAAACATCCCGTAGGGGCCACTATCTATCCCAGGTGGATGTACCTCATGAGACAAGCGTCCCCCCTGCCAAAGCCGCCTGTAAAAATACCGACCCGCCGGCGGCGGAGCATAAGACAGCGGCCGTGATTGGGCGGAAAATGGGGGCCCGTGCATCACTTCCTGTTCTGGCGAAAGGGGAGAGAGCTCCCAGGCGGCCGCCTCGTGGCGAGGAATGGCCTCCGGAAATGGCCCCCAAGGTGGGGCGGAAGGCTTCGCCTCCCTCTCGCGCCGGGGAGCGCTCAGGAGCTCTCTACTCCTCCGCAGACCAGGTTGAGCAGAGCGCAATTCGCGGGGCAACGCTGGAAAAGAACCCTGCGACTCCTTATTGAGCGATTTAGGCTCCTGACAGCTGGTCTCTTTGGCCTCCTTGCCATTCAACTTTCCCTCGTCCTCGGAGTCAGACGACTCCAAGGCTAGAGCCCCGTCCTCCTCCTTAGCATCCTTGTTCCCCTTGACGGACCCCTCTCGGGAGCTCCCTGACTGGGCCTGCTCAGATACCCTGCGTACTTTTGTAAGCTCTTGAGAGCTTTCTCCACAACCACCCTCGCTCTTAGTGTTGCTACCTAACATGTTTCCCATCTTTTAATATGTTACTCACCGCGTGAGGCCCAAGGAATCCGCCACTTACGCGTGAGCCTGAGGGGAGTCTAAAAGCCCTGTAGGTGCGCGCCACCCAGAGCCCAGGCTTATCCCCAACTCACCTGTCTCGCAGCTCTGTACTGGAGCGTTGTCCACTTCCACGTCTCGGGGGTGATCAGTCCCCGGGCGGGCCTCCAAATGTCGATGTCCGCTCCCGGCCGGCAGGAAGGACACACGACAAAGTCTGGTAGTGGACAACCTTTTCTTTTTATTTTCCTTCTCCGTACAGCCTGCCCTGGGTTCTCCCAGCTGAAGCCTCCTCTGGTCCGCTCCCCGCGGCTCCTTTTGTGCTTCAGTCTGCCCCAAAGCCTCTACCGGTCCGCTCTCCGCGGCTCCTTTTGGGCTTTTACTTCTGGGCTTCTACCTGGCTTCTTCTTCCGCCCAGGGGTGGCACCGGTATATATACGGGTACAGTGTCCAATCATGTTAAAGTAAGCAAGGCAAGCTGATTGGCTAACATCATCAGTTGCCAGGCAGACTATATTGTTGAGCAGGTTGTTTACACGGTAAGCAGGAAACTAACATATTCGATGGGAGGGGTAATCTACCTCAGGCTTTGCTCTTTACCACAGGCCGCACGTCCGCCGCGCAAGGCGAGCTATCACAGACGCGGCTCCCAACAATGGGGGACATGCTGGACATTTTTAAAAAGCTGAGTATATTTTGGCTGACTGCAGCTCACTTTATTTTTTTTGAGAAAGGGTCTCATTATGTAGTTCAGGCTGGTCTTGAACTCACTATGTAGCTGAGGCAGGTCTGAAGCTTGCAGTGATCTTCCATGCCCAGCTGGCCGCCCACTTATAACTTATAAACTTGGTTTATAAACTCTTTCCTCCTGCCTTGGCAATCGAACCTGTTTTAAGTCCCGAGCAACTGGGCTTTGTGTAACACTGAATCTGTGTAACATTTGGATCTGGGTAACACTGGGCTTGTGTAACATTGGATCTGTCTACTTGCTTTGGTTTCTCCTTTGGTGAGTAATTTGCATATTCTGGGTTTTCCATATTTTCTTGTCTGATTCTGTTGGTGGTGCACAGGCTAGATCCCAACCTTAGATTTACATCTGGGTCCTCTGGGTCTCCTGCTTCCTACATCAGATCAGTTAGAAAGAGGAAATCTTTCTCCACAAGGTTTTTGTAACTTTTTCTATTCCTTACGACAGTGGAATCCACACCACCACGACTTCTTGCTTAAACTGTGTCTTAATTAGCTTAGATATGGCCTTTAAATAGGTCACATCTCTTTGCAACTCATCCTACCCTTAGTTGCCAAGTGAATTTTCTGAACCATCATGGCTCCTTTTGTCTATGAATTTGTCAAGCATTAAAGCTTTCCATACAGTCTAATGGCTTCAGTTTGATTTTCCAACTTTGTTTCTCGTTTCTTTCCTTTCTAATACTTTCACCTAAATTTTTTGTGTACCACCTTCTATATACTTTATTTACACTTTACCCTCTGCCTGAAATGTCTTTGGTACTTGTTAGGATTAGGTTCAGTTGTTTTCCCTGTTTTCTCTTACTGCTTTATCTTGGGAGCTTGTACATTAACCTTTGTCCTAGAATCTGTTTCTGGTAACCTAACCTAAGTCATTTACTAATACTGGCTCAAATAAGATCTTGGTGGTTCTTTATGGTATCTTTATGATTATCAGGAACCTCAATATGTGTCTTCCTTTTGTGTTCAAAGGTAGCTGCTACAGCACCAGTAATTAGGTTCACATTCTACCCATCAGGAGGGAGACATAGAAAGGAGGGGGCGTGGGAGGGTGATGCTTCTTTCATTTAACAAAATATGCAGAAAAGTGCATATATTCCATAGCCTTTCACCAGGGATTTGGTCATGTGAGCATGTCTGGCTGCAAAAGAATCTGGGAAATGTAGCTTTTATTCTGTTTAGTCAATTACATAGCTAAAATTTTAGAGCATGCTTACTGAGGAAAAAGAGGGAATGAAAATTAGAACAACTAATAATCTCAGTTAACCCTCCTTATCTCTGCCTGTCTAAATCCTTCCAACTCAGGATAAATGCCACTTTTCCCTTGGATCCTTGTTTAACCTGGTTAAAAGTTATAGACCCTGACCAACCCTACCACAACACTTTGGATGCCATGTTTATGTATGTCTCCCTCTGAGGACTGAAAACATCTTTAGAGTAGAGGGTACATTTCTAGAAATCTCTGATTTGAAATGTGAAACCCTACAAGCCCATACTCTGGAAGGTTAGATTTTGATCAATCTGATTTAAAAGCAACAATGTTTATCTTTAAACTAGCCATATGACACTAGTTTACTCTACTAATATTTATTGGTGCTTCCCATCTGCCAGGAGTTGTTATAGATGCTAGAACAATGGCAGAGAACAATGCAAATAAAAACCCTGCCCTCACATGGTGCATAAAGCATGAGGGTTAAAAGCACACACTTCACAGCCAGTCTGGCTTTAATCTCAGCTCCACTGCTTACAAATGATGTGACTGTTGGGAAGTTACTTTGCCTTTCTGTTCCTCAGTTTTGTTCTCTAAAATGTGGAGACACTCAGAGTGCAACTTTGTGGTGATGCCTAAATGCTTTTATACCTGTAAAGTATTTAGAACAATGTCTGGCACAAAATAAAAGCTAAGTAAGTATCAGTTATTATTATTAGCTTGTGGAGCTCACATTTGGGAGGGGATAACCAAAGAAATGAGAAAGAATATGCAATGATAAATGCTGTAAAAAATGAAAAATAGGCAAAGATGCTGCTCAGAGGCTGCCCTGTTCTAGTTTGGGAAAGTCTCTAAGAGGAAGTGATATCTAGAAGCTGCAAAGTGCTTGTGGGAAGAACTTTCAGGGAACAGCAAACACAGAGGTGTGAAAGTAGCTGAGTTAGCAGGCTGGGGGGAGAAGGAAGGGAGAGCACACGAGATGGCCTGAGACCTGCTTGGCAGCAGATCCTCAGGGGTTTGTAAATTGGTGACATGATTTAGATTTGATTCAAAGTACAGTATCAAGTCAATGGAGAGCAGAGGAGATTTATGTTAAAACAGACACTTCTGCTTGCAGAGTAGAGGCAGAATGGCTGATGGGGATTTAGGAGTGGAATGAAGGGGGCTTTTGGAGGCTGCTGCAATCATAGATTAGAAAGGAGAGATGGGGAGACAAAGAGAACTTGGTGTATATTTTAGAGGGGAAATCAATAGGTCCTGCGATGGATTGTATGCAAAAGGTAAGGTGAAGAGAAAACTCAAGGAGGACTCTCAAATTTTAGCCTGGATCATGAAAGAGTTTTGCCCTAGAATAAATTACTGTACGGTTATGGCAGTGTCCTTGGGCAGGACAGCCCAAGGACATGGCGGAAGGCCAAAGTGGGAACACCTACCACTTCCTGCTTCTTCCTCAGCTCTGATTGCAAATTCCCCTTTCTGTTTGTATGCACAGAGAAGTCCAATCGGTTCCTCACAGGTCACCAGTGCCCACCCTGAGCACCACCCCTGGTCAAAAGTTACTTATGTCCCATACCCCATATTCTGGTCGAAGGAGACAGCTCAGACTCCATTTGTGTGCTCCTTTCCACACCCTCAACTCAACAAACCTGTTCATTTTGTACTTTTGTTTCTCTATTGCACGAGAATACTCATATTCTATCATTATGGGGCCATGATGGATGGCAGAATGCATTAGCTCCTGGGAGCCATTCCCAGGTCAAGCTACCGTGCCTATGAACCACCTATTTTTTCCTATGGGACTGTTTACTTGCTGCCACTAATACACATGCAACAGTGACCTTCCTCATTCATCGCAGGTGAGCTGCCGTCTGGGGTTTTCTATTTCCGTTCCTAAAATTTGCAGGCTTGCATCAGAAAACCTATCCTTGCCATCCCTGGACAGAGATAGCAGTTTTTATGTTCCTTGGGCAGGACAGCCTGAGGCAAAACTGTTATTTTTGTTCCCTGGGAACCTGCTCTACACTCTTCAGTGACAGCCAAGGAGAACAGGTGTTGGGGCTTTCCGTGTCACACTTTGAAAACAGGTGATGACCTTTTTGCTAGATGTGATCTAGGACAGCTTTCACGTTCCCTGAGAGGGAGCTAAAGCTTTTACATCCCAAGGCCAAGGTGTTCTCTCAGCTCACCTATAATTTGGTCATGGGGTCCATTTCCTGTCCCTCAAAAAACACATCTTTGAGGTGCCTGGTTCATAACCTTGGTGCTCTTGGCTTCAAGAAGGCCATAAAAACCAAAAAGCAGATATTTTAATTATGCTTTTGTCACAATGGTGGCAAGTTGGCAGAAACCCTTCATTTTTAGGCCTTTTTCACATTAAGGACATGTCCTTCTCCCATTCTGTCTTGTATGATGGCCCAAATGCTTCTGGCTCACTCTGCTTCACCAGGAACTCTCCTTCCTTTCCCACTGGACCCTTAGATGATGCATCTCCTGTCTTTATGGCTCTTCCCAGTATCTCCCAGGCCAAACTCCGCAGCTTTCTTCCTCTTCTTTTTTTTTTTTTTTTGTCTTTTTCTTTTTTTATCGGTACCGGGGATCGAACTCACGACTGCCTGCTTGCAAGGCAGGCACTTACGCAGCTGAGCTAAATCCCCAGCCCCTCCCGCAGCTTTCTCAACCAGAGATTTCTGTGCCCCCGTACCATCCTCTACCCCTTCTTCATACTTAGAGACCTCTAATCCTTCCCTCAGTTTCTCTCCCCAGTCTCCAATTTCTCAATCTCCTCCACCTGAGCCATCTATTCTGTTGGATGGTTCTTTGTCCCCTTCCCCTGTATCGCCATTTTCCCCACTGGCCCACCATACTCAGTCTCATGCATTCTAGCATTCCAGCAAGCCACATGTTTCTCAGCAGCCATCTTGCTGCAGCTTGCAAGGAGAACAGCAGCCATCTTGCAGCCCTCCACCACGTGACAGTGTGCTGCCATCTTGTGATGGGTCACAGGGTTAATGGCCACCATCTTGCAGTCCCTCATCATGGGACTAGCAGCAGCCATCTAGTGGTGGGTCTCATAGTAATCAGTCACCATCTTGTGTTCCCTTGTCACATGGTGATGAGCAGCTGTTTTATAGTCAGTCACCCAATAATTGCCTGCAGATGCCTGCTGGGCAGTTGGCTGCTCAGTGGCCATCTATACCTCCTACTCCACAGCCTTCTCAGCCTCAGTCTGTATTCTTGTTTCAGGAACAGGCTGGTCCTGAGGGACTAGTTCGTATTCATGTTTTTTTCC
The DNA here is from genome assembly GCF_034190915.1 of Cavia porcellus. Lineage (NCBI taxonomy): Eukaryota > Metazoa > Chordata > Mammalia > Rodentia > Caviidae > Cavia > Cavia porcellus. The sequence continues at coordinate 21,769,015 of NW_026947509.1, read as the reverse complement.
CCCCTCGCTGGCCTATCTCAGAGTAATCATAAATTAGATTCCTTTTCTGCTATTCTTATTTCAAGAGATCTTTATTAATTAATCTACAAAAAGGTTCACATTAGTCTATTTATTATAGTTCAATTGGCCAAATATATCTGAGTGCACTCTAAGTTTGTAAGATGTTTGTCAGTCTCTATATATGCTTTCTGTTTGTCCAGTCTGTTTATACTGCACAGATTGTCTGTCCATGTTTGTCCATTTGTCTGGTCTGTAAACAGCTGTTCCTTTTTATTTGAGCTCAACAATCTTTTTTCCTCTTCTTTTACATTTTCGGATCAGTTAATCAAAATCAAGGTTTATTTGGGTTTTAAAAGATTTAAAAAGCATGCCTCCACCTAGGTTGCCAGCTGATCAAAATGATGCTAAAACTGGTTAAATAAAATCCCTTGAGGTGAGGAGAGATTGCACAAGACTTCAATTAATGAATAAGAAAGTGGCTAGCTGGTAACTTTAACCAGCTCTTATTCATTAATTGGAGGCCTCAACAATCTCTATAGCCTTATGGGAGACACCTCAACTAGCGTTCATATGTCTAAGACAACTCATTGTTGTGGATCTGATCCTTCAAATATAAAATTGGGATTGTTTGTGATGATAAATGTTTTTTTTTTTCAGATCCAGACATCTGCCTTTTTCTTGTGCTCCAGCCAAGAGATTCAAGTCAAAACAACATGAGGTCATCAGTCAAATCATAATTTTTAAACAAAAATTTATGTAATATCCATCAACAATAGGACCTAAGAGTCAATGAGTTACAATTGCTATAACCTAAAAGCAGTTTCTAAACTTAACTGTTAGCCCTACTTCACATGCTTTGATTATACATGCTTTATACTTTGTACATGCTTTATACTTTGATTATACATGCTTTGATTAAAGTTTGTTCTTGCCTAAAAGGTGCCGAACACCAAGGCATCATAACAAATACACTTAATTCTTTTTACATTCCTTTTACTGGGATCCACCAGATCTTTCCCAGAAAAAGGTTATATGACTCATATTTGGGCCATAATTAACTATAGTGAACTGGCCTTAAATGACACCACAGCTGATCTCTCTCCTAAATAAAAAGGTAAAATTAATAAAACAGACCATCTTCCAAAATCAGATGGCATTAGACATTCTGACAGCACAGGAGGTACTTATACAATTGTAAAACCTAAATGTGTGTAAGACAAATGAATGACATGTCAGTTTCTAAAATTCCCTGGATCTTATCCTTATCCTTCTTATGGGAAGTTAGTACTAAAATTGTACTCATAAATACCCTGTTGATTCTATTATTTGACTCCTGCATACTTAATTGATTATTTGCCTTTGTCTCCTTTAGACTTAAAGCTGTACACCTACCCCAAATGAAAATGCCTAGTATCTACTGAGGGCCACTAGTTAAAACCTCTGCAGAGTATCCCTGACTGCTGTTCAACAATTTCAACCCCCTTCAGCCTGAAGAAGTCAGATCAGTCTCCACCCATTATCCCTCATGGTAGTTTGGGTTACTTCTTCAGAGAAAAAATGCTACAGACAGCTAAATCAGTTAAAATTATTATAGGCAGTCAGACAGGGCTAGGACCTTAAAATAGCCAGCACAGAGTACCTGATGTCTTGTGACTGTGGAGGAGACAGATACCTTCCACTGTGGGCCAGATCCCAAGACAAAAAGCTCAAACCCCACAGGGAGACCTTCCTAATATGGTTTTCCATGTTTTCAATGACAGAGATAAAAATCAAAAGGAAAAATAACAATTGGATCTTTTAGCAGTGACACTTGGAGCTCTAAGAAAGGTAAATCGAGACAAAATGGAGCTGCCTGAGCCCCTCCTGTACCAGGCTTCAAGTGTGGCAAAAAAGATGCTGGGCAAGTGAATGTCCCTTCTGCAATCTCAAGGGCCATTGGAAGAGCGACTGTCCTAGTCACCAGAGAGTGGGTAAGCCATCCTCTAAACCCTTGCCCTCACAGGAGATCTCATCACCAGTGCATTCATCCTGACTGATCTACTTGGACTTACTGCTGAAGATTGATGGGGCTTGGGGCCCACAGCCTCACATTAAGGTATTCTCCTCAGAGCCTCAGGTCTCACTGGAAGTCTCAGATAAGACATTTCCTGTACTATTGACATAGAGGCCATATATAGTGTTCTTCCTGAGTTTTCAGACCGTTATATTAAGTCCTCAGTCTCTGTAGTGGGTCTTGATGGCCAACCTACACAGCCTCTGTGGACAGGGCCTATTCCAAGCAGGTTCCAGACTCTTCTTTACCCATAGCTTCCTAGCAGTTCCAACATGTCCCACACCCCTTTTAGGTATGGATCTTCTCCAGAAGCTTAACTTCTCCTTTACTTTCTCCATCCACACAGCTCTCATCCTCCAGACACCCTCACAGTGTGCTACAAAGCTATCCCCTCCCCTCCCTTCTTCTTTGGTTGATCCTATAGTTTGGGATATCTGCAATCCCACCTGTGCTACCCATGCCATGCCTATTTTAATTCATCTCAGGGATCCTTCAATTTTGCCTTGTGTTCCCCAATATCCCATAGCCCCCCAAAACTTACAGGAACTTAAACCTATAATCAAATGCCTTTTAGACAGTGGTTTTCTTGAAACTTACCCATTTACCCTACAATACTCCCATTCTCTTGATACTCAAGCCTAATGGGTCCTGTTTCCTATTCATCAGTTTCACAGATACACCCTTGGTCAGGAAGGATGAATAGGTAGATTTTACACACATGCCCTACCACAAAACTCTCAAATATCTTCTCACCTTTGTTTTTACTTTCTCAGGATAGATAAAAGCCTTTCCCACAACTAGGGAGACTGCTGATGTAGCTACTAAACTTTTGTTACAGAAAATCATCTCAAGGTTTGGTTTACCTTAGAGTATTTAGTCAGATAATGGTTCAGCCTTTATTCCTCAGATCTCTCAACACAACTACAGCTAAAATGGAGTGGCCTTGGGGCTGGAGATTTAGCTTAGCGGCATAAGCACCTGCCTTGCAAGTGTATGGTCGTGAGTTTGATCCCCGGTACTAATAAAAAAAGAAAAAAAGACCAAAAAAAAAAAAAAAAAGAATGGGGCCGGGTGTGGTGGCTCACGCCTGTAATCCCAGCACTCAGGAGGCTGAGGTGGGAGGATTGTTGCGAGGATCGAGGATCCTTGCGAGTTCAAGACCAGCCTGGGCTACAAAGTGAGCTCAAGGCCAGCGAGACCCCGTCTCAAAAAAGACAAAAGAAAAAAAAAAAGAAAGTGGAGTGGCCCCTACCTGGTCTTCCTTGGAACTTCAACAGTGGTCAAGGTCGCTGGACTGCCATCTTGGTTCCACATCACTTAAGCTAAGCAGTGCCCCCCTAGTCCTAACTCCCCTGACTCTAAACATTCTGAGTGGTCATCTCATCTCCTATCTCCCATCTCCATCTCACCAAGGCTCCACAGCCACAATTTTCAGGCTAGGTCATGTTTTGTTATCCTTTTTGGCTCCTGATCCCTTTCATTCTATTGGTTAATTTTTCACTTACAACTATCTTAGTTCTCTCTGCCCTCATCTGTTTAGTTAAACATGAGACTCCTGTAGGTCTAAGATCTCAAGTCACTTATAGTGACATAGCCACAGCCCTCCCTAACTCCTACTCTATAATTTCCCAATCATGATTCAATCATCAGGCCTTATATTTCTCATGCTTCTTATTCTTTCCAGCTCAACTCCTAAAACAAGGACAAGTTCTACCTACACTTTTAACCTCTACCCTTTCTGATGGGGAAATAATTACCTCTTGTAAATCTATCCCTTCCAACTCTATGCTTATTTTTCAGATTCTTCTTCACCATGGACCTGGTAGAATGACACATTTGGGTCAAGGGCACTTTTCCTTCTACCTTTCCTGGGTCCTTTAAATATGATGGTGATCTGCCTCCTCATAGCACCTTGTGCTTTTATTTCTCCAATCTAGGATGTGAGCATTCACCAATGATTAATTCCTTGTCCTGGCTGAAACACTTGGTACCAGCTTCTACATGGACAACTATCATCCTGTCAATCTTCCTAAACCCCAATATGGTGCCCCCTTTCAGCAGTATGTGGTAAGAGAGAGACTTCACCCTTTTCCTAACAATAAAGAGCCAGGAATGAAAGAGTTTTGCCCTAGAATAAATTACTGTACGGTTATGGTATTGATCTAACATGGCAGAATGCCAAAGCAGGAATGCCTACCACTTCTTGCTTCTTCCTCAACCTTAATTGCAACTCCCCTTCCTGTTTGTATGCACAGAGAAGTCCAATTGGTTCCTCACACATCACCAATGCCTGCCCTAAGCACCAACCCTGGTCAGTGGTTACGTATGTCCCATACCCCATATTCCGGTTGAAGGAGACAGCCCAGCCTCCATGCCTTGTGTGCTCCTTTCCACGTCTTCAACTCAACAAACCTGTTCATTTTGTCCCTTTGCTTCTCTATTGCACCAGAATACTCTATCAGAACATCTTCCTGTAGTGGATTCAAATGGTTCTATAAGTTGCATGGTGAATTCACAGAAGATATAACTAATGACATAATGACTGTATTGAAAAAAATGATCAGTGAGTGTGGAAAGCCACTAATAAACAGCTATCAGAGTTAAAGAAAGAGATACAGAACATGAACCCTCAGCATAGAGAAAAAGGGTACCCAGCAGGAAGTCCCAAACAGAAATCCAGGAGACTAAAGTCATGACCAGTGCGGAAAAACAAAACAAAAAACTGGTGTTAAAAAAAAACCCCTAAAAACCAAAAAAAAAAAAAAAAAAACAACAAAAAAAAAAACAAAACAAAACATGACTGATGTGAAGACAGTATCAGAACTAGAAGACAGGGCTGTGGTTATGATTGTTAATGAGAGATATCTTGGAAACAACAAGAGAACCGGAAGAATGGATCCAACAGCTCCCAGATGACTTAGAGAGAACTAACACAAGAGCAGCTGCAATTAGTGAAAAATCAGAAGACAGCACAAAGGGCAAAAACCCTGTTTATACAACAAATAGCAGAAAACATTTCAGATATGGAAAAAGAACTTAACATACCGATAAATGAAGCATTATCTAATCTGAGTCATTATATCTTCACCTCACACCTGGGGACTTGATGTTTTTCTTGTATTTGTTCAGCACCAGCACTAACTAATCATTAAAGATCTTTTGCTTGAGTACATGGCAACAAACACTAACAGTGGTGAAATTTTCAGCACTGACTCTTTTGAAATCCGTGGTTTCTCATGGAACAGCGGCTTCCCTAAGTTCACTGACCAGCGGCACAAAAGCAACAGTGGGCAAAACTGCTGGCACATGGGGTAAATCAAGGCAGCAACACCAGGCTGGCCCAGCTGTCAGTATATTTTCTATATCTGCAGTGAGAGGAGAAAGGCCGGTGGGTTGTTTTCTTAAATCTTGATCTTTATGCACCTATCTTTCTAACCTCTGTGAAGAAACAGGAAATGCACATTAATCACTTCTACTGTGTGGTGAAGAGCGATGGTTATCTTCTGAAAAGACGCTTGTGCAATTGTCTGAGATGTGAGTTGAACTATCTGGTTTGTTCATGTGACACAGGTTTTACAAGAAAGAATGATTGACAGGCAGACCATGATTATTTACATCTGGGTATTCTCAAAAACAAAGAGAATGAGGGCTGGGGATTTAGCTCAGCGGCATAAGTGCCTGCCTTGCAAGCAGGCAGTTGTGAGTTCAATTCCTGTTACCAATAAAAAGGAAAAAGGCAAAAAACAAAAAAACCCAACCCCCCCCCCCAAAAAAAACAAAGAGAATGTCACTGTAAGGGAAATAGTTGTAATATTAGCTGCAAAGGATACAAGAGAAGTTTCCAGCAAAAATTAGATCTGTAAAATTTCCATATCTGCCATCCCAAACTTGACAACTTCCTTACACTAAAAGAGCCCAATGCTGAGATTAATCAGGGTTAATTAATTTTTTGACATTGCACAATGGAGTGTGTCAACATTTAGAAGATCTGCAGATCTCGGTGAATCAGAGATTTCCAGATAACAAATGCTTGATGTTGCAAAAACATGTGTACATGAAATATCTATTCAACATTCAAGGTTGACCAATAGAATTTGTGGATAACAGAAAAAAATTCTATTAATATAGTATCAGAATCCACACTTTTTTTTTGTAGTACTGGGGATTGAACCCAGGGCCTTGTAAATGAAAGGCAAGAACTCTACCACTGTGTCACATCCTCAGCCCCTGCAACTAATATTTAAACAAGCAAACAAATAAACAAACACTATTTGTCAGGTGGGATGTGCTGCCTCAGCACAGGAGGCTGAGGCAAAAGGATCACCACAAGTTCAAGGTTGCCCTGAACTACACAATGAAACCCTGTCTCAAGAAACAAAGCAAAATAAAACAAGCTAAACACACACACACACACACACACACACACACACACACACACACACAGCCTGCGGACATAGTTCAATGCAAAGGCCCTCAGTGTAATCCCCAGTACCAGCAAATGAATAAAAAACTACAATTTGTTAAATTTTAGTGTAATATCAAAGAATAGTCATGATTATCTGAAACAGCTAAAATTCTTTTTCAACTGTTGGTCTGTATAAGATTAGATAATCTTTATATATAGTTCTTCCATCAAAAAAGCAATTATATCAGATTAAATTCAGAAGTAGATATCCAGCAGTCTTTATTAAGCAATACATTGAAGAGTGATAGAACTGTGGGGGACTGGCAGCAGCTGAAAAGATAAGAAGTATGAAATATAAATGACCTTTATTTTGAGAATGCGGGAGAGACACCCCTGATCCCCTGGGGCATGGCATCTCTCCCCGGGGTCAGAGATCTCTCCATGGAACACGTGGAGTGGAGGCATATAAGTAGCCTAGGTTTGGGGTGGAACCTAAGGGGGCATTAGGGATGCACGTGTAGCCATAGGTTTGGTGCCATAGATAAATTCCTAGGGGTGGGGGAGATGGAGCTCCTTGGTTCCATCTGAGGCTTTACCAGCTACAGTGTCCTGTCTGGGCAAAAACTCTTTCATATCCTGTCTTATGATTATTATTATGAAAAGGGGCAAAGATTTCTTTCTTTAATTGCTTCCTGCTGGAAGAGGGTGCTGTACTGGGGTCTAGAGGAGTCGACGGGATGACGGTTGATGCCCAGGTAGAAACTGGTGCCAGGTGTTTTAGCCTGGACAACTTCACTGGTGAATGAACCTATGTTAGACTGGAAAATAAAGACTCAAGATGTTATGAGGAGGCATGGCACTGTCATATTTAAGGACCCAGGTGAGGTAGAAGGAAAGGTGCCTTTGATTTATTTTTCTTTTTTCTTTTTTCCGGTACTGGGGATCAAACTCATGACTGCCTACTTGCAAGGCAGGTACTTATGCCGCTGAGCTAAATCCCTAGCCCCGGTGCCTTTGATTTAGACATGTCATTATATCAGGACCATGTTGAGGTAGAATCATTGCTACGGTAAGGAAGAATTCTGAAAAATAAATATGGGGTTAGGAGGAGTGAAGTTATGAGAGGTGATTACTCCCCCATCTGAAAGGGTAAAAGTTAAGAGGGTAAGTAGGTAAGGCTTGTCTCTGGTATGCATGACATTGGAGTCTTTAGGAAATACTGTTAAGAGTCCTGCTGTAAAAAGAATAAGAAATTAGAAACAAAATTGGATAACAAAACATGGCAGCCTGAGAGTTGTAGCTTTGGGGCCTTCATAAGGCAGAGATGAGTAGGCAACAGGATGGTTAGATCTAGGGCTGGAAGGACACCACTTAGCCTGAGTGATGTGAAACCAGGATGGCAGTGTAGCAACTTTGATCACTGTTGAGGTTGCCAAGAATATCAGGTATGGGTCGCTCTAACCTGGTTGTAGTCCTTGGAATGATTTGCTGTAACAGAACTTTAGCAAGTATATCAGCAGTCTCCCTGGTTGTGTGAAAGGCTTTTATGTATCCTGAAAAAGTATAAACAAAGGTGAGAAGGCAAAATTTATCTGTCAATCTTGACCAGGGTTGCCTGAGAAATTGGTGAATAAGAAAGGAAGAGGGCGGACTATCTGGAACCTGCACAAAATAGGCCCTACTTGTAAATGGCATAGGTTGACCTTTAATATCCCCTAGAGATTTGAGGACTTAATATAGTGGCCTAAAAACTCAGGAAGAACTCTGTACATATGGCTTCTATGTCCACAAGTATAGAGAATGTCTTAACTGAGACTTTTAGTGGGACTTGGACTCTGAGACGGACACCTTAAAGTGGGCTGTTGTTGGCCCTGAGCCCTGTCAGTCTTCAGCAGCAAGTTTAAGCAGATCTGTCAGTGATGAATCTGGCAGTGCTGGCATTTCCTGTGAGGGCTAGAAGTTAGGATGTCTTACCAACTCTCTGGTGGCTAGGACAGTCCAGTAGCTCTGGGGTAAGGTCTCAAAGAATGCCAGGATGGGGCACTCTCTTGCCCAATGTCTTCTGCTGCATTTGAGGCATGGTCCATGGGGGGGGGCAGGCAGCTTCACCTTGTGTCAGTTTACCTGTCTCAGAACTCCAAGTGTCACAAGTGTTATTGTTATCTCTGTTGCTGAAAACATGAAAAGCCATATTAAGGTCTCTATGAGGTTTGAAGGTCAAGTTTTGCCTTTTTGTTTGGGATCTGGACTACAGTAGAAGGTATCTGTAGAATTAAGTAAGTATGCAGGAGTTAAATAGAATAAACAGGGTATTTATAACTTTAGTAATGACTTCCCATAAGGAAGACAAGGTCCAGAGAACTTTAGGAACTGACATGTTATTTATGTCATATATATATATATATATATATATATATGTATCTCTTTATGTTGTTAAAATGTCTAATGCCATCTGATTTTTGGAGGATGGCCTGTTTAATTAATTTTTTATCTTTTTATTTAGGAGAGAAATCAGCTATGGTGTTATTTAATATCAGTTGAATATAGTTAATTATGGCACAGTGGAGGGCTGAGCCAGGGCAGGCAGATAGGCTGGGAAAAGGTTTAAGTTTGGCTTCTGCTGCAGTGCTGGCCCCACTGTCCTGCACATATCACATAACCCCTGTCCTGGAAAAGAGCCAGTGGTTCCCAGCAAAAGGAATCCACAAATACCTCTCAATTTTAGTTGTTAAACAGGAAATCGGCAACACTACAGGAGATTGGCGACAACACAGTACAACATAGGCATTAAGCCCAACACAGAACACCACTGGTGGTTTATAGCAAAAGGAATTCATAAATATCTCTTAATTTTAGTTGTGAAACAGGAGATTACTGAAGGCTTTGATTGATAAACAAGGCTAGTAAAATTACCAAGTGGCCACTTCCCATTGATCAGCCAAAGTCGTCTATTGCCAGCTTATTTAACCTTGATTAAATTGTTTGAGAACATAAAAAATAGCATTTCTGAGCAGAACCACCGAGCTGCTGTTTATCTGTGTTTGTGTTTAAAGTGGCGCTTGTGTTTGGGAGAAGCCTGCCTGGGAAATGCACCTGCCTGGAAGACACGCAGTGCCTAAGGCAGGACGGAAGTCTGAGGCCAGGCAGGGCACGCCCAGGGTGGGGGCATTTGTCATGGCTGTAACACACAAAAAAAAGGCAGCAGAAACAATCTGAACTTAATATCTGAAAACATAAACAGCATCAGATCAGCAATATAATGAGTTGCGCCTGTCTGTGCTGGCAGACAGACCCAGCTTGAGCTTGGGGGTGGGGACTGTGCAGAGCATGCCCAGCATGGGGGCAGTGCACACAGAGTGAAGGTGGGCGAGTGCTGGGATGTAGCATGTGGGGCGGGGCTGGGACTGCCCCCAGGAATGTGCACAGAGTGGCGGTTGCGCATGGGGGGCGGAGCTGGGAGGCGGAGTTGGGATGCTGCTGTGAAGCTGGGGCTGCTCCCAGAGGTGCAGCCAGTAGCCAACCAACATGGAGCTGAGCCACCACATGGAGGAACTCTTTATGGGACATGCAGATTAGGGTGCAGTGTTAGAGCTGAACCCCGTGCGGACCTGGAACGCCACATGAGAGCAGAGATACTGCGCAGAGTTGGGGGCAGCGTGAAAGCTTAAAGCAGTAGTAGCTCTCAACACTGTTTGGGCTCATTTTTACCATCTCGGTGGGGAATGGGTTGGCGTGTGGCGGGGGGGGGAAGCAGGGAGAAAAGGAGACGCTGAGAAAGTTCTGAAAGGCTGCAGAGAAAGACACTATTATCTCTTTAAGTGCGGGGAGGGGGAGGGATTCTGGAAGAGCGGGAAAGGACACACATTTCCAAAACAAAGGCTTAAAGATAGAGAGTTTTGTAAACTTGTCATCAGTGTGATAAGGCATAGTTAGGTATGGTTTTTTTGAGGGGGACAGGAAGTGGTCCCCAAGATAAAATCTGGTGTGGGGTCTGGCCCATGGAGTTATAGATGAGGCAATGGACCCTGGTCTGCTAAGTTTAAAGTCGTCACTTTTTACTCTAGACCAATTGGTATTATATGGTTCTAAAACTCATAATAATTGGCCGCCACCAATATATGAGTGGATTTCACATGGGTTTAGTAACAACTCTGCCCATGAGAACTTAAAAAGCTCTGAAGGATGTGAGAGTCTCTCAGTGTGGACATAGGCTGGCCCAGGAAGACTCTGTCTTGGGCTATCCGAACCCTAAGGACGTGAGAATCTCCCAGTGTGGACACCGGTTGGCCTAGAAAGACCCTGCCTTGGGCTATCTAAGGACATGAGAGTGTCACTTGAACCCAAGGAAAGGGGGAGAAAACCCGCCTGGGGCCTGGCCCAGCGGCAATCTCTGGGGGGTTGCTCACCTGTGGTAAATTGGGTCAGTGTTGTTTGTGAGCCAGCAGTGACAAGTTTACAGCTCCCGAGTGTAGAAGTGAGGAATTAATGCAGGATGCAGTCTGGTCCTAGTCCTGAACAGCAGGGGACTCAAACTGAGAAAGTCCCAGGAGTCTCTCATCTGCCCTTCCTGGTCAGGGAACCATATGATAGAACTGTGGGGGACTGGCAGCAGCTGAAAAGATAAGAAGTATGAAATATAAATGACCTTTATTTTGAGAATGCAGGGAGAGACACCCCGATCCCCTGGGGCACAGCATTTCCCCCCAGGGTCGGTGATCTCTCCGTGGAACACATGGAGTGGGGGCATATATGTAGCTTAGGTTTGGGGTGGAGCCTGAGGGGTCATTAGGGATGCACAGGTAGCCCATTGGTATTCTTTTGGCACCAGAGGTAAATTCCTAGGGGTGGGGGAGATGGAACTCCTTGGTTCCACCTGAGGCTTTTCCAGCTACAGTGTCCAGTCTGGGCCAAAACTCTTTCAAAGAGATTTATAAAATATATAACAATGTTATTATTCTGAGTATTTTGCTTTAGAAAAATGTAGCTATTTTTCATTTAAATTCTTGTTTATGTGAGTATACAAGTTTGTTTTCAATGAATAATTTAAAAAAATTTCAGTTTTAATTTCTATTGCAGTAAATATTGACACATATTCTCCATAAACCAAAACCTGTTAATAATAATTTTTAAGAACTGTACATAGCCCAGGCTGGTCTTGAACTCAGATCATCCTGCTTCAGCCTCCCAAATGCTGGGATTATAGGTGTGCACCAGCACACCCAGCTTCTGGCTCCCTTTTAAAAAGTTTTGAGATAGAACCTTACAAAACTGTTCAGTTGCCCAGGCTGGTCTTGAACTTCTGATCTTCCTGCTCCAATTACTCTGAGTTCTGGGACTCTAGGTGTGTGCCACCATGCCCAGCTGGACAGCTGCTGAAGTGGGTGCTCGTTGCATATTTGGACATCATGGGTGGGGTGTGGGCTCCAGGAGCTCTACATCAGTGATCCTGGGGAGTTCCAGACGCTTGACTTGAGGCAGGGGGACTGCTTCCCTGGCTTTCAGTCAGAGGCCTGGGGTATTTCTGGAGCTGGTGGAAATGTCATTTCAGCCTTGTGTCCAGTGCTCCCTGCCCCAGCAGCCCAGCCTGTCGCTCCCTGTCCTGCTCACCCAGCCTCAGGAGGGTGGGGCCTGGGGTGAGGTAAGTTTGAGGCCTTGTCACTGGGTCTGTCTGTTTCTGTTGTGTGAAAGCACTTGGGGGAAACCAGGCCAACTGCAAGGGGTTCTGGCGCTTGCTAGAGCAACACTATGAGAACATTGCTCAGAGAAGTCCGACAGGCTCCCAGGTGTCTTTTCCCCTGGGGGCCCAGTTTATGTCACCTTCCTCTCACCCTTTGAATTATGGTACAATAAATTCTGCCAGTATTTGAGTTTTTCAGGTATAATCAGCAATGAGTAAAAACCAGCGTAATTCTGTTACATCCTCACATTTGCAGACCACAATGCAGGGCTGGGTAAGGCTGGGGCCTCACTGCCTGCTGAACAGGATGGGGAGGGGCCACCCAGGCTGAGGCCACATGCCTGTGTTGGGGTCCAACCAGCTGGAGCTGCTCGCTTCATTCCTTTTTTTTTTTTTACTTTTTGCCCTGATGTTTCTTTCTCTCTGGCTCTATGGAGCACAGTCTATTTCTTGATTCTCCTAACAAGGATCTTGGGGTACCACATCACACCTGATTATATGCCTGACCACAGCATCTGAGAGGCTGAGGTGGGAGGATGGACCACAGCATCTGAGAGGCTGAGGTGGGAGGATGGGCAGTTCAAACTCAACCCAGGCAACTTAGTGAGACTCTTATCTCAAAAAAAAAAAAAAAAAAAAAAAGGTAAAAAAGGCTGGACATGTGGCTAAGCACAAAGGCCCTGGGTTCAATTCCCATTAAAAACCAAACTAAACCAAAAACCAAAAAGCCCCTTGAGGACATCAGAGCCCTTGAGACCACCCAAGTTACCAAGCGTGATAGGGGCCAGGGAGGGGAACAAACTTGCCCACGATCTGTCTTTTCTGTCTCTCATTCTCCACCCACCCTTGTTTTCCTTCCCCTTCCATGATCTTTCTCTTCTCTCTTTGGACCCAGTGCTGAAGGTCATCCACCTCCAAAGTGATTGTAAGCTGGCTGTGTGTCTATTTGGCTCCCACTCCCACTTGAGTTGACGAGCAGTTAGAAGTTAGAAGGTATCAGAGTAGGTAGTGCCAGGCTCAGGGGCTGTTTTAAACTCAACTAGCCCCAGCTGGCTGCTTCGAGATAAAGTGCGTGCGTGCGTGCGTGCGTGCGTGCGTGCGTGTGTGTGTGTGTGTGTGTGTGTGTGTGTGAACTGCTCTCCACTTGGAACAAGAGCTGTGCAGGATGGGGAAGGGAGGACACATGAGTCCCACCTCCTCTTTGCATGTGTTTTATCCACAACAGACCAGAGCTGCTTTTACCTACAATCGGTCTGCCTTCCTGCAAACCATTTTGAGGCCAGTTCAGAGAAGCAGGGTTTGGTGACACCCACTGCAGGCCATATAGGGGGCCAGCCATGGATTTGCAGAGCTGGGACTTATTCTCAGAGGTGCTGTAACTCTGGACTTCCAGCAGAGGGAGGCATATCCCGACAAAATGCGAGTCCTCTATCTCACTGCCCTCCAGGCCAAGGAGACTGGATTCCTTCCTCACTCTTGATAGGGGGTTAATCAGTGCTTGGCCGGGGTAGAGAGAAGTCCCCCGGGGGCCATTAAGAGGGCTTGGAATTTGATGTCCTGTTTAGGAAAAGGTAGACTAGTCAAGAGCCAAAATCCACTCCCTTATTCCTCCAAATTCGAGAAAGTATGGCCTTGACCTTGAGGAAAGGGGGGAGGGGGGAGGAGAGGTGAAGAGGGAAGGGAGCAAAAGGGAGAGAAAAAGAGAGAGGGAGAAGAAGAGAGAGGGAGAGGGAGACAGAAAGAGAGAGACTGGGGAAAAGGCAGGAGGTTTAGCACTTGCAAAGTATATTTTTGGAAATATTTTATCAGACAAATTGGAAGACAAAGCTGACCTTCCCAAAGCAGAGTACTTGGTTGCTTTTATTATTAACTGAGTACAGATTGATATTTAATCTAAAATTTCTCTACAATTCCTCAGCAGCACCCATTCACTTATAATTACAGATGCCAACCCCTAACTCAAGGGAATTGGGTTATGCCAGGGTTGCTAAGGAACAAGGGCAGATGCAGTAGGTAAGGCAGGGGTTGCTAAGTAACCAGGAGTCCTTGGGTGGTGGAATGGCCGGAGCGGGTTTGGAATTGATGAGGATCTGTGGACAGAGCCCCCCCTCTCTTTATATCCCTGGGACTGCTCTGCGGGTAAAGCACACCCCTAAGTCCCAGAGAGCTCCACTAACTACTTGCTCCAACCATTCCTTCGCCTCCTTCTTTGACAGGAAGTTGGACAGATTCCTAGATTAATGTAAGGCTAGCAAACTAATGGGAACCACACACTGAGAGACACAGGAGTCTCTGGACTGGTGCAGAGCCAGGATATTTGGGGCTTCAGTGAAAGCATCTCCAGCATTTTTCTCAGTTTCCAGTGAATGTCTTCATACTTTAGACTCCCATACCAAGTGGTTACTCTGCCTGTGTGTGCCCTACAGGGACACATCTCTTTCCTGAGGGTCTTCTGAGCTTTTGGGTCTCCACACTGCACCTGGCTGGGATGCTGTGACTGGCCTGGCTCCATGTGATTGCCCTTCAGAGACCTCCACTTCAGCATGCGGCTGGCCCCACCACTTAGACTCACAGCCTGCTTGCCTAGTCCTGAGTTCTGCTCTCTTCAGGCATGTGCCTGGTCCTAGTCTCTCCTGAACCCCTTGGCATTGACACTCTATTGGGCTGTCCTCTCGGCCACAGTGTCAGTCCTGCCACTTCCCCGCCCAAACCCTCGTTAACCTGTGTCCTGTTCACTGCAGTTCCCCTAGCCTGACTTTCCCAGCCTTCTCTGCATTAGCCTGGTGAGCCTGTGTCTGGATGGGCACCCCACTGAGTGTGCTGAGCACTTCTGCGTTTCAGCCTCTGGACTGGATTCTGGGCTCTGAGAACTTCAAGTTCAACTGATTCCTCCTTCTCCATTCTCTGCTTCCCAGCTCGCACACTGCCAGGAGACTGCTTGTGTATAGACTGAAAGCTTGCCATATAAACAAAAACCCAGAACACCTCTGAGATGCTGGTATTTCAGAGAGTGGCAAGTTTGCTTCTGAGAAGGGACTTGGGAGATTTAGTTTTTGAATTAGTTAGTGTAGACTGGCTTGAATTATCATATTTCCAGGAGCAGGTGACAGTTTTTAAGCATTTTTAAAATTGTGAAACACAATAGACACATTAAAAGGAGGTACATATATGTGTGTCTATATGCATCTTAATAGGCTCTGTGTAGACATCACTTGCTCATAAAATACACACTGTCAGCATCCCAGAAACCCTTTCATTTGCTTCTCTGTAATCACAACCTTCCTTCTACCCAGTCTACTCTCCTGACTTATGTGGTTGGTAATCACAGCCTTGCCTTTTGCTGTGGTTTTATCACCTGTTTGTATTCTTAAATGATATGGAATTGTGTTGCCTATTTAGGATCTTGTGGAGTCCCACAATATGTATTTTTGCATCTGACTTAAAACGCATATAGGTATATGCATATATATATATATATATATATATATATATATATATAATTTTTTTGGTCTTTTTGAGACAGGGTCTCACTATGCAGTTCAGGCTGGCCTTGAGTTCACTTTGTAGCCCAGGCTGGTCTCGAACTCGCAACGATCCTCCTACCTCAGCCTCCCGAGTGCTGGGATTACAGGCATGAGCCACCACGCCCTGCTATATATATAATTTTTGAGACAGAGTCTTGCATGTAGTTTAGGCTGGCCTTGAACCTACTATGAAGTCCAGATTTAGCTCAGATTTATGCTTCTCCTGCCTCAGTGGCTAACTGTAATCCCAGATTCTGGGAGGCTGAGGCAGAAGGCTTGTAAGCTTGAGTCCAGCCTGGGCAACTTAGCAAGACCTTGGCTCAAAAATTAAAACAATAAAAAAGAAGCCAGGCATGGTGGCATATACCTGAAATCCCAGCACTCAAGAGGGTGAGGCAGGAGGATCACTTGAGTTCAAGGCCATTTTGGGCTACAGAATGAGACACTGTCTCAAAAGAAAAGAAAAAAAGACCGCCACTAAGTTGTATGAAAAAAAATAGATGACAACATTTAAAAAAATTTAAGAAAGGACTCATGTAGCATAGTATGAAGGTCCTGGGTTCTGTTCCCAGTACCACACACATACATGAACAAAAGAACTCAGGCATGTGTCACCTCAATGGGATCAATGGTATCTTTTAAAATTTTTTTATTTTAAAGAGAATAAAATAAAACAAAGCAAAACAAAATGGAATAAAACCGAACAGGACAAAACAATGCAAATAACACAGGACTTCAAAACAAGACAACAGGAAATCAACAGTGATTACCATAATGTCTCTTATTTTCTTCGAATTTTCCATACCTTCACCCACAATACGTTAATACAAAACAAAGTAGTATAAAAACAATCAAAACAAAAGAATGAAAGCCTTACGAGACTTCAAAACCAGACAATAGGAAATCAGTAATGGCTACCATGTTGTCTCTTGTTTTCCTCAAAATAGCTGTCCATACATTCACATATATTGAAATCAAATAATCGAAAGCTGACTAAAACCAGTCAAAACCAAGAATAAAAGCATTATTAGGCTTCAAAACAAAATGATAGGAAATTAGCGATGGCTGCCATGATGTCTTGTTTTCTTCAGTGAAGCTGTTCATACCATCACACTCAATGACATCTTTTAAAAACTTATGTCCTGGGGGCTGGGGGTTTAGCTCAGCAGCATAAGCGCCTGCCTTGAAAGCAGGCAGTTGTGAGTTCGATCCCCGGTACCAATAAAAAGGAAAAAGAGAAAAAAAAACCCAAAACAAAACAAAAAAAAAAAAACCATTTATGTCCTTCAGTGCAGTTTCAGTTCCTTAATTTTCATTGCTGTGTAGTATTTCATGACGTAAACATGAAACACAATTTACCTGTTTCCTCTGCTGTTAATGGGCAGTCGACTTGATTGTTTGCTCTGGTAGAGCTCACTGCTCTGAACCCTTTGCACTGTCTTTCTGCACACAGATGCCCTCTCTGCAGACTGTGAGCTTCCTCTGTGAACTCAGCGGCCTGTATTTTCAACTTCCCCACACAGTGTCAAGTTATTTTTCAAATGCTGGTCCTTACCCTCTAGCCAGCAGTGAATGAGAGAGTCTGGTGATTTTGCTTTTTCAATTAGAAACAGTTAATTGAAATTACTGATGGATGCTGGTATGGTGGTACACGAACACCTATAATCCTAGCACTCAGGAGGCTGAAGCAGGAGGATCATTGCAAGTTTGAGGTTAGCCTGGGTTAGATAGTGAGTTCAAGGCCAGCTTGTACTATGTAGCAAGACCCTATCTTAAAAACATACTGAGCAATCATGTATACTATCTTGCTTAAAGAAGTCAATGATGAAAGAGCAGTATCTGTTATATGTAAATTTTCACATTTTAAAGAAAGCAGTTATGTTTCATAGATATAAATTATGTAAATAAAAGTTATTTTATATGACTAAAAGTACTGATGGAATGATGGAGTCCAGCATCCTCTCTTGATTTGAGAGCTTCCTGGGAGGTGGTCACCAAGGTGTCCCGGGGTCTACTGCCCAGTGTCTGACATCTTGTAAGAGCTTAGCACTTATGGAATGAATAGGAAAATAATCCTTATTGCCTGGGTGCTGGGTCTCACTTTCTTAAGTGTCTGCCTTATAGCTAGGAAATAGACTAGCCTGCCTAGCGTGTTTTCTGATGCTGGCCTTGTTGGTCTGGAGGAGTGGGAGCAGGTTATCTTCATGTTCCCCACTGCCATCAGTGAAATGGGCTTTTTGTTCCAGGGCTGATTCAGCAGGAAGCACTCAGGTCCTCATGTGCTCATCAGTCTCATGGGCCCGGGGGGCCTGTTTTGGTACCAGCTCAGCTCTCTATGAGGGTGCACAGCAGTCAAATGGCCCTCAAGAACCTGCTGGCCAACTGTATGGCTGTGTCACAGGGCCCACCGAGGGATGATGGCCCTGATTGCCCTTGGGTTCGACCCCTTTACAGGTACCCTGTAAAGAGTCCTTCTGTGGAAGGACTCAAGATTGCACAGGGGTCCCCTCTTTCCTGACTTCCAGGACTGGGTGGAGGAAGAATGGTGGGAAGGGGTAAAGCTGACTGTGACCTCCATCTCCACTTGCAGCTTTGGCTTTGCCATCTCTTGGTGTCTGGTCCAAGACGGGGCCCGTGTGGTCATTGGCAGCTGGCAGCAGCAGAATGTGGACTGTGCTGTGGCCATGCTGAACGTGGACTGAGTGTGATGGGCACCATGTGCCATGTGGGGAAAGCTGCAGATGGGGAGTGGCTGGTGATTGTGGGAAGGAGTCAAGGCTGGAAGGACAGAGAAGACAGGGAATAGAACCTTTATGTCACTGCTCAGCCTGGGCAGAGTAGGAGCGAGGGGGGATCCAAGGCTTTCTGGCACGGGGCTTGTTCCTGAGAGAGCAGCCCAGGGGTAAATAGGCATTGAAAGGTGATGGGGGAACCCCCAGGAGGTTTCTGGAGAAGACCTTAGGCCTGAGAATTTAAGAACCAGTCTTTGGGCCCCTTGAAGACACTTTCCTTCATTAGCATTTAGTTTTCACAGGGCCCTCATGACTATTTTTGACCAGGCATCTAATTGCCAAGCTTTTCCTTAAAGACCTGAGCTGCTGGGGGGCTCTGGGAGGATGATACCTTTTTAGGTCACTTCTGCACTCTCCCATGCCCCTGTCTGATAGGCCCTGGAGTACTGTGGAGGTGTGGGCTTCCTGGTGGGGAGCACCCTGAGGATCAGTGAGCAGGTGTGGGACAGGGTGAGTCCTACACCAGGTCTGTGCTGGGCTCCAGCAGCTCCTGTTCCCAGATAGGACTTTCTTTTCCCCTCCTGAAGTTACTGTCAAAGCAGGTCCTGGCAAATCTGACCCCTTGTCCTTCTAAACATCCCTATGTGGCTTTCTGGTTTGTTTTTAAAAATCTGGCTCTAGCATGCTTTCTGCTTTCTTTTATCTTTCCATCTCTTTCACACATATTCTTCCAGCCAATACATGTTGAGTCCTTGCTTAGTGCTAGGCACTGTTCCAGGGCCTGAGATGTAACTGTGAACATACAGGAAGAGCGTCTCCATAAAAGCTGAGAATTTGTATTTTCTACATTCCTCTATGCAGCAACATATATTGGTCAATACGTTCATTCTTGATGACCAGTTCTGCTGCTGAAATCTTATGTTTCCTAGATTAGGCCTTCTTCACAGTCCCCTGATGAACCTGCTGCCAGGGAGGGACCCAGCCATCAGCTTCCCTGAACTTGGACCTTCCAGTCCATCATGAGTCCGTCTCATGATTCTGCAGTCTTTTCTGCAAGGGTCCAGGAGAGACCCAGTAAAATGCCTCATGGTTCATCTTAGGCTTTGCTATTCTTCTACCTCTGGTTCCACCATGTTTGTCCCCAATTCCCTCTGACTAATCAGTTAGACAAAGATTGAGTCTCATTCTTCCTGCCTTTAGTACCCCATCCCAATTTTTGCCCGAAGCACTAGGTCAAAGCGTCTCCTACCTGCTGGCCTTTGTGTTCTGCCCTCTCCAGCCCCTCTGCTGTAATTTGCTGACTTGTCTTCCAGCTGGCTTCCCCTTCCTCTCTCCTCTTGGCTAGGTGCCCTTGGCTCCATTCTCAGAGATGACCTGAAATCTGAGCTCCCTGCAGTCACTGTGGAGCAGCCTGCCAAGCTCGTTAAGCTTCATTCCTAATGTCTCTGAAAGATCATGTGTGATTATGTAGCTGGGATTTCATTGCAGATGGTCTCCTAACCCTCCTGAGTAATTTTCCTTCTTGGTGTCTCAGTTCATGACTCCTTTTCTCAGAACTGTTAGAAACCTTTCCCTCTTGGAGCTGAGGTACAAGCTGACAATCCTCCTGATTTTCTCTAATGCTTCCCTAATTCTTCAAAGATTTGGTATTCAACAAGCAATTTTGTACCACTGGACAGAAATTGTTGGTGGAATAATTGTCCCCTAGTCACATCTGTTACTACCTTAGAGGTGAAATTGTCACAAAATAAGTTTAGAATTCACCAGATGCTCTGCTTTTAACTGAAGGCAATCTTCAGTTGATGTGCTGTGAGGGGAATTCCTTATTCATCCTGAAATCGGTTTGGGGACCTTCCCTCGGCAGATCCCATTACCTGCAGTTGGTGAGGAAACCTCTGACCTACTGCCACAACCACATCTCCTCATCCCGCTCCTTGCCCAGGGACTCTCCAGCAGGCACCTTCCTCCAGGCTCCTGGTGTTCTGCTTGGGACCTCATGGCACTTACAGCTTCATGCTCTTTTTTCTAATGGGATGGTTTTGTTCAGCACCATGTATGATGGAATCTCACCTTTTCTTCTGCTCAGATTTGGCCCCCAAGTCTCATCTCATTTCCCAGCTGTGAAGCACACACAGCTTTAAGTAGACATCCTCTAGTCAACAGGAGTTCATCAGCTCACAGTCTGACTAAACCTCGATTTCTTCTTCTCAGGTTTCTTGTGGACATCTGAGTCACTTTTTCTTTTTTTTTTTTTTGGTCTTTTTCTTTTTTATCGGTACCAGGGATCGAACTCATGACTGCCTGCTTGCAAGACAGGTGCTTATGCCACTGAGCTAAATCTCCAGCCCCCTGAGTCACTTTTTCTAGTCATAGTTGTGAAGCCTAGCACTGATAACCTGTCATCAAACAGGCTGGAGCAGCACTTAGTTGAGGCATTGCCCCGGTCCACTTTAAGAGGATGGGTGGGGAGCCAGGTGTGGTGGTGTACATCTGTGATCCCTGCACTCTGAAAGCTGAGGCAGGAGGATTTGGAGCCTGAGGCCAGCCTAGGCATACAATGAGACATGATCACAAACCAACCAACCAACCGACCAATCAGACTAGAGGTTGAGTGGTTATGGGATGAGGAAATGGGGAAAACAGTGGACGGTTCTGGTCAACTACAGGTGTACAACCTCAGTCCCTAGGGATTCAGAGCAATGTTGACTTCATTCAAAACAGCACCCCACAGGAGAGACCCTAGTACCACCCTACTTCTATCTGATACTACCCTTGGGCTCAGTCTCTTCACCTTGTGTTACCAGTTTTTTCTCTGTTTCTCTCTTGTTTCCAAACCCACAAGACAGAGGTCCTGAACTACAGGACCCATCTAATAGCCCAGATCCGGGCCAGTCACAGGGACATCTGAATGGGCATCTAAATCCCATAGCAATTCTCTGTTGTGCCTCTGTATTTGCACTGGCTGCAGGAAAGCTCAGCTCCAAGTCTACAAAAATTGGTTTGTGTGTGCAAAAAAAAAGTGAACAGGGTATAAAATAATGCCCAGTTTTACTGTACGCTGTGAATTGTAGGCACTAACCTTGCTCTTGCTTTTTCTTATTTTTCTGCACTCATTAATTTTTTATTTTTTTGTTTCTTCACAGAAATACCTATTCTTCACAATACCTATTTTTTTTTTACTCCTGTTGCATTGTGTGAATGTTACATATGCTGTCAGGACAAAGCAAGGGTACAAGCAAATGAGTCATAGAGCCACAAAGATGACTCTTCCAGAAATCTGTCTGGATGCCAGTGCCTGCTTCCTCTCCAGCTGGTCTGCCTTCAGTCTCTTTCCAGTGGCTTCTGTTGGCAGATTCTTCCTACACAACTGGAACATAGTCCAGTTTCTTTCAAAATCTTGTACCTTTTCTTCCTCTATCCCATTTAAACAATTCATATTTTTAGGAATGTACTCACAGGCCTATCTCAGCCGGCCTGCCTGTGAAACACTTTTTGATTTGGTATCTTAGTTATTTTTCTCATTGCTGATACAAAATACCTGACACCCACAAGCTAAAGGAGGAAAAGCTTACTTCAGATTTCAGTTTGTAGAGGTTTCATTCCACAGTGAGCTGACTCCAAGGCAGAGTGGCATGGGAGAGGGGCATTGCAGAGGAGAAATTGTTCTTGAGAAAGCAGCCAGGAGGCAGCAAGTAGCAAGCAAAACAGCATCTAGCCTCTCTTCCTTTTATCCCATCCAGGCTACAAATCTTTTGTGTGATGCCACCACACTCAGGGTGGGCCTTGCCATTATACACACCCAGGACTATCCTAAACCAATCAGTGGACTAATTCAGTTATCACACACTTAATCCATATTCAGACAGCTTCAATACATAGTCACACATTCTAGATCCAGCTGTCTCCCAAAAGCCCCACCTATAAACACATGAAGCTTTGGGGGGACATCTAGATATAAACCACAATGCCCAGGTGGCAGGGGGACTGCTCTATCACAGCTTCATATATTTGGGTTTGTTGTACAGATTATAAGAACCCAAGCATCATGTGAACAGGCCCATAGCTGACCATTCTCTTCCTCCTCCCCCTTTTCCCTGCTCTGATTTCAGATCCTGGAAATGTGAAGGCCTCAGCCCTGCTGCTGAGCCAGCTCCTGCCCCACAGGGAGAATAGTGATATGGTTGGAGAGTGGGAGTGGGCACTGGTGGGAAATCTGAGGCACAGGAACCGGACCTGGAGGTCAGAAGGGTGGAGCTGGGGAGAGTACCGACTCTCTGACCACCTCATCCTTTCTGTGGCTACTGTTCTAATTCCAGTGACTGCAGGAGGAAGGCAATGTCTCAGGAGTCAAACCTGTGCTCCTTGGTTAGGTTTGGGGAGAGGCTGTGTTTTGGCTTCTTAACCTTGTGGCTGATCATGCTTAGTCTCTGGTCTTCTCACAAATAGATAATTCCCCTGACCTAACTTAAAATCTGTGCCAGGACTTCCCTTCCTTTTCCTGATAGAGAGATGTTCATCCCAGGACCTACCTCACTCCCTGCATCTTGATTTCCAGTAACTTTGTGCAGACCCTGCAGATATGACTGCTTTTCTTACAGTTACACCCCCTAAGACCTGGCTGGGCCCTGTCTTGGTTAGAACAAAAAGCTCCTGTCCCTGTTTTTTGTCTGTCCTGGCGCAGGTACTTCTTAGAGGCTGCTTATTGATAGGCATTCACTCTTAGTCTTGGATGTGTCTCCACCTAGCCATGGACTCTCTCCTCCAGCACCCGGCTTTCTGCTCAGCTCTCTCCCAAAAAGGCAGAAAAGTATATACGTACAAGGGATGAATATAGGCACTGATTATGAGAACTAGGGCTAGAATATAAGCTCTGTCATTCATCTGATGTTATCCAACCTCTTTCAGGCTGCTTCCTCATGTGAAATGTAAATAACAATAGGACCCTTATTGCTGTCTAAGGGTTGTAGTGTTAGACTGGGTTGCCAGAGTGTATCACAGTACCCTGATCAGTAGTAAGTCATAAGCATTATCTCTTCACAGGGCAGGCACTGTCAACCTGGTCTCCTCCATTTCATTTTATACACTACTTGTGATAAGTGCTTGCTTCTTGTGTTTCTGGCTGATGTAGGGTGAGGGGTAGCCAGAGTTCTATAAGGTAGTGCTCAGGACAGACACCTGCAGCCCCTTATTCCTGTGGTCCTGGCTTGTGCTTGTGCCCATGTGGCTGCTGGGTTCCTCCGATCTGTTCTCAGACAAGATATAGGAGAGCTTGTCTGAGCTTTGGCCTTGTTCAACTGTGATGCTCTGTAGGTGAGAAACCCATTTGATTCTTTTTTCCATTACTCTAAATCCTAATCATCTCTCAATTTTCTTCCTAGCAACTGGGTGTCTAAAACATTAGCAAGACAGCCCTGCTGGGCTTAACCAAGACATTGGCATTGGAGCTGGCCCCTGAGGACATATGAGTGAACTGCCTGGTCCCAGGATTAATCAACACTGACTTCAGAAAAA
This sequence comes from Cavia porcellus, assembly GCF_034190915.1. Classification (NCBI taxonomy): domain Eukaryota; kingdom Metazoa; phylum Chordata; class Mammalia; order Rodentia; family Caviidae; genus Cavia; species Cavia porcellus. The sequence goes on along the minus strand of NW_026947509.1, from coordinate 21,745,113 downwards.
TAATGGGAAATTGGATGTTCCCCACCCCCAGCCTAGCCCAGTGGAAACTCTCCTTAATGACTAAGGGACAAGGGGTTACTGAAGCTTCAGGTGACCATCCTTTGGGCCAGGGTCCTTGTTGTCTATTGCAATTAACTGTGGGCCAGGACACCCACTTTGAGAAGGATAAACTTGCCACAGGTGTTCTTCCAGGTGGCAGCCTTGGGGCCCTGTCGATCTTTTTGTCTCAGCAGTCCTGTGTCTCATTTTTCCCCTTTGTTCAGTTGCATGAGAACAAGGCCTTTTGGAATCTTTTCAAAGAGAATCACCAGCTGTAGAAGCAAATGGGGTTCAGAACTTTGGTGGTGCAGGTAGGAGGGGCAGCTGAGCTACCTCATGAGCAGACTCCTGTCTGTCTTTTGGCCCCGCCCTGTGCTGCACTCTGATAGTCCTACTGAGTCCACTCTGTCCCTTGGGACTCCACTGTTGCTTGTGGCCTGTGAACTCTAGGATAGCAGGACCAATGTGCCATGGACTAATACTGTGTCCTTCTTTCATCCAGGATAGGGAAGCCTGAGGACTGCGGGACTTATGTCCTTCTTGTGCTCCCTAGATGCCAGCTACATCACAAGTGAGAGCACCATGGTGACCGGCTTCTCACCTCGGCTCTAAGGTGGCTGCTGGAGGGTGATTGTGCTGCTGTGGGTCTAGGACCTTGTTAGGGCATGGGGAGAGGGTTCCGCATCACATCCTGTGCAGCAGTTGTCAGGCTTGATTATGCATGACTCAAGGAAACAAACCCTTCAGTGTTCTCCTTTTCAGGTCTCTCCTAAAGGACCATCATAGATTCGGCAGATCCAACCAATGTGTGAGATTCTTGGTGTGGGGCTGCAGAGCTGAAGAATTTTGAGTAGCTGGTGCTTGGGAGGAACCTTCAGAGAAAGGAGTAGAGACTCAAGCTCTTGGTGGACCCCAGCACCTTCCCTTTAAACATGTCTTTCCTAAAATAAACTCAAGATTCATCGACATATCTGGAAGCTCTTGACAAAAGGGGAGCCTCTCATCTCCTGCAGCAGAGCCAGCAGGGTGGGGAATGGTGGTTGCTCCCCAGTAAACTTTGTGCCCTATCTCCTGTCCTTTGTGCCCTGTTCTTGGTTTTCCAAGGCTGAGCAGGAATATAAAGTGGCAGGAGGTGAAAGGTTCTTTCTGGGCAGGCTAGTGGTTCTTAATGTTTTCTGCACCACAAAACATCAAAAATCTGAATAAAAAATAGTCAAACTAAATCTTGCATATAATTCCAAACTGAGAACAGCTATTTAGATAGAAGAGAGTAGTCAGTGGTGAAATTCCTCTTGGAGGTAGGCCAAGAGGTGGCTCTCTGACTCCTTTTGATTGTCCTGAATCATATTTGAGGGCACCATTCTCCATGAGTACACACTCAAAGCCCAGGGCATTTGAGGAGAAACTGTGGCTTTCAAGTTACCCTTGGCTCTGAGGACACTTCTCTTGCCATTCACAAGTCTTGTCCTGAACTACTCCAGAAGGAGGGACCAAGAAAAAGCTTGTAACCTGACCATTGGCCTTTGTCAGTGAAGTCCACTGGGGGTACGTGGGTTCTGGGGGTGAGAATAACGCAGTTGGTAAGTACGTGTTGCTCTCTACTACAAGCCACACACTGAGGCAGGCACCAGGAAGACCACAAATATCAAAGACCCCCCTCCCTCAAGATCCTTCCATGTAGTGGGTAAAACAATAGCAAGTGAAAAAACAGCAGGGAAGACACCCATCAATAACTGAGGCATCAATGCACAAAAGTCCCTCTATGCCAGGCACTGTTCTAGGATCTTGGATACAACAGTGAACAAAACAAGATTCTCTGACTTTCTCATGAGCAAAGCTACAATAGTCAATATACTTAAAATTAAATTGTATAGTATGACAGCAGGTATAGAAGGAAAAAGATGCTGAGAAGTCAGAGGTTAGGGGAGGGTTGGAAAGTCCAGGTAGGTCTCATGAAGGTGAGGAATAAGATTGGGGGAAACACTGTACCAGCAAGGCATCATGGGAACACAGAGAACCATGAATGCCTATGGGGCTCGGGAAGATTTCATCAGAGCTCAGCCCTAATCAACTAAGGCATTGTGGCTCACACTTGTAATCCTAGCACTCAGGAGGCTAAGGCAAGAGGGTTGTTGCAGGTTTGAGACCAGCCTGGGCTACAGAGTGAGCCCAAGGCCAGTCTGAACTTCATAGTGAGACCTTGTCTCAAACAGACAAAAAAGCAAAACGAAACAAAGCAAAACAAAAACCATGAGTTGCTGGAGTTCTTTCATGGGGAAGGCTAGGATGTAAGAAGTGGGACTGATGCTGATGGTGGAAAGTTGGCACAGCCCTGGGCTCCGGGATGTGCAGGTGGAAGCAGGAATGGGTAGGAGCAGAGTCAAGGTGCAGTTTTGCTCCTTAGTCAGGTCCTTGCGCTTCCTCTCTCAGCTGCGTGGTGCCCAAAACCTGATCTCAGCACTGCAATGTGGAGGCTCCCTTGCCCTCAGGCCTCCAGTCTGGAGCAGGAGCCTGTGGGAGGCATGAGTTTCCCTGACCTCCTCTTTTTTTTTTTTTTTTTTGGTACCGGGGATTGAACTCCCCAGCCCAAGATTTTGTAACTACCCTACTCCCTCCTCCATTCTCAGTGTTGGTCAGCTTTGAGGGGTAAGAATCTGATTATTGTATCTTTCACTGGGAGTAGTTTGTTGTGTATCTGCATTTCAAGTTAACCCCCTTATTTTTAATCCTCTAAGAAAAATCTGGAAAAAGTATCAGAGCAATGGAGATTTCTAGGGCATTTAGGGATGCTTACAGATAAGGACTATAACAAACTGTGGTGATAGCATTCCAGTCTGAGGGGTCTCTGTCTTTGTGACCCTTCTCCCCAGCCCCTGCAGGTTACCCAAGCTTGCTTAGATGTTATGTTCCTCCCCATGCCCCTGTTTCCTCACCAGAATAAAAAGTGGTACAAGCTGCAGCCTCTAACCCAGCTTTTTCTTGTTTCTCTTCTGGATCACTGTGGTGGCAGATACCCCACTCTCCTCACAGACTCACAGGAAGAAGTATCAGAGTACTGTGAGGGTAGAAAATCTTAGAGCTGGATTGAGTTGTTTTGGGGTGGCTTAAGACACAGCAGCTAGGCAGGAGAGTCAGATGTGAGGTTTTAGTAGGAACTGGGTTCCACTGGGGTGAGGTAATGATGAAAATGGATGAGTGTTCAAGGGGCTGTTTGTTCACAGATGGGTTTCCTAGTAAACATCTGGGTCAGATTTTACCAAGAAGATAAACTGTCCTACTATGATTTGAACGGTGTTTCCCAAAACTCATTTGTTGGGAAGATAGTTTGATGTGTCAATGGTATTTGGAAGTGAAGTGTTTGGGAAATAATTAGGAGTAGATAAGGAGATGAGAGCAGAACGTTGTGATGGTGTTAGTGGCTTTATAAGAAGACAGACTTGTGTAAGTACACTGGCTCCATCTTGCCATGTGACATCCTCTCCCAGATTGTGGTGAAGAAATTTTCTCATGAGACAGACAGGGTGTCGGTTTCAGACTCTTAGATATCCCAGCTTGTAGAGCCATGAGCTAAGTAACTGCCATCCCCTGCCCCTGCAGTACTGGGAATTGAACCCAGGACCGTTGCACTAAACTACATCCCCAGCCCTTTAAAACTCCTTTCTTTATTTTTTACAATTTTGAGAATGTCTCAGTAAATTTCCCAGGCTGGGTTGAATATGTGATTCTTCTGCCTCAGCCCCAAAGTGCTAGATTACAGTTGTGTGTCATCATGACCAGCATCTATTCTGCATAAGTTCCTCAGTCTGTGACATTCAATTATAGCAAAAGAGAACAGACTAAGACATATTCGTTCTAAAGCAAATTGTCCTCTTGGCCAATTAATAGTGGAGTAAACATAAATTGACAGAATGGGTGAAAGACTGGGTGGAAATGTAGAAGAGGAATGATCATGATACAGAGTTTGGAATGAAGGACACAAGCCCAAGTGTGTCCTGGAGAGCTGGAGTATTGGCTGGAGGCAGGTGGGGAAACTGAAGGATCCGTGCAGGATTGGACTGTTTTTTGTGTCATGGTGGCTGGACACAGGTTTAGAGTTTCTGTTCCTTTAATCCTTGAAGGCAAAAAGATGCTACCCACTATGCATGAGGTATTTCTGTGAGTCCCATTGAGTAAAATAACTACATTTTTAGTCTGTCAGTGACCTTTAATGTTTTCTAACTGTTGCTGTCTCAAGAGGTTTGTTTTCACACACACACACACACACACACACACACACACGGCTTGGAAGAGGCAAGGCTGAGATCTGAACGCAAGTCTATCTCTTAGTGACTTTGTATAATAAAGTAAGTCAGAGCTCTATTAGTCCAGCTTTTTCCTGAAGTTCTGTATGGTTCTGGTTTCTCTTGAAAGTAGAGCCCAAGGCAAGGATTTTTGGATGGAGGTTCAGAGATAGTAGAAGTGAGAAGTTGAGTGGAGAGAGTAGATCAGGGAAAGTCACCCTGGTGGTGTATCATGGAGGAGTAAACATACAACAAGGCTCTATCTCACCTGCCATCCACTGAGAACTGTCCCGGATTGTCAGCCCTCCTAGCCAAAGAGGAAGATGCTGTCCATGGTTCCATGACTCAAGGTCCCAGGAAACAGCCTACACTAGCCATAGGGTATGAGCTAAGCACTTCATGTGTCTGTTGCAGTGTCTCTAGGGAGAAATGGTTCACTATCGCAAATATATTTAAGAGCCCAAACACTCAGCCCATTGTCCCTGTGAGGCTCCAGGGAGAAACAGAATCTCTTCTTTGCACAAAATAACAATTAGTCCACTTCCCTAAGGGATGGTGTTTAGAAAATTTCTTAATGCTTTCAAGCTGCCTGATCTCAGATCTACCCTTAATGGTCTGAACAGTCCTTATGGCTGTCTCTTGGGGCTATCAGAAGAAACCTGAGGATTAAAAGCACAGAAAGGCAGGAAAGGGAGATCAGAGAGAAAGTCCTTAATTAACTAATCACACATAAAAAAGAGCTGAGGGTCTTTCAAGGGAGGAATGTTTTATATGCTACAAGACAGAATTATTTAAACCTATACCATAAATTTTATATACTTAGTTAAAGCCCTTTTTAGCTAGGTGTGGTGGCATGGGCCTGTAATCCCAGCTACTTGGGAGGCTGAATCAGAAAGATTGCTGAATTCAAGACCAACCTGGGCAACTTAATGAGTTCTTGTCTCAAAATAAAAATTAAAGCATGGAGGGAGCTGGGAATGTAGTTCCATGGTAGAGTGCTTGCCTAGTATGTATGCAGCTCTGGTTTTGCTCCCAGTGCTATAAAACAAGACAAGACAAGACAAGACAAAATAAAACTCCCTTTAATTTTCCCAAGAAAATATCAGAACAGTTTTAAAAAGCGAAGACCTGGGAAGCGGAGAAATTCAGATTCTCCTTTGTCCAATTTTTGGTGACCAGCTTCTGGAGCCAATTGACATAGATGATTGTAACAGGGTCTTGGTGACTCGAGGCACGCAAAGAGATGGAATGAGATGAGGGGCCTTGGGTTTAATGCCTGGATACCTCAGCAGTAACCCTAGCCAGAGCACAGGGCATTGCTGGACTTGAACATCCTGGGTGACTTTTTAGCAAAGAGATGAACTGTCCTTCCACCTAAAAATATGGCCAAAAATCAGCTTACAGAAAGCACAGTTGTCCTACATCTGGAGAGTTTCCTTTGACAGGCAGGAAGCAATATGGGATGTTAAACAAAAGAAATTTCTACTGCCTTTTCTTAGTCTGTTAGCTCTGTTGTAAACAAACGCCATATAATAAAGAATGTGCAGAGAGCACAGTTCAATTTCTTATGGTCTTTGGAGGCTGGAAAAAAATCTAAGATCAAGACACCAGTGTTTGTGTTTGGTTGAGACTGCTTTCTTCTCCCAAGATGGTGCCTCATTGCTTGTGTCCTCAGCTAGCTGCTGTAAGAGCAAGAGAGAATGAACACAGTCCCTCAAGGCCTTTTAGGAGAGAGGCCCAAATTCCATCCATGAGGGCTTTGCTCTCATGACTTAATCACTTCCTAAAGGCCCCACCTTTTAACATTATCACATCAACTATTAAGTTTTAGCATATGAATTTTAGGGACACATTCAGACAGAAGCACACCTGATCTCCAACTACAAAATAGATCCCACCAGCCTACATCAGGTAGAGCCATTTCCAGAATCCTCTTACTCTTCTTCTCGTCCCCATTATATTGAAGTTTATTGACTAACTCTATGCCAAACTGCTTAGGGGAGCTCAGTTCTCCTCTTGCCTTGTTTTATTTGTGAGAGGCTAAGTACTGATGCAGGTGTGGGTAGGTGGAGCCCCCTGAGGACTATAAGATCTAAGCCCACATTGCCTGTCATGGAAGCTATATTTTTCTTGCCAAATTTTCTGGTTTCTCTCCAGTGCACCTGCTCCCTAATCTTTTACAGAAGAGTTTGAAACCTACCTGTCATCTGCCTTGGGAGCAGCTGTATGCCAGAATCATGAAACAGGGAACTTGAAACGATCATGTAAAAGATCTAGTTTTCCTTTCCCTGCCATGCTACAGATGTGGAAACTGAGATCCAAAGAGGGACAAAAGATGGATAATGTGGTGGACTGGTGGGAGAAGAGGTCCACAAATCAGACTCCTTGATTCACAGTATGGATTGTCTATGAGAAAGTACCCTGCCAGTCTGCCCAGCTAACTTTACCTCTTTCTGTGATGATTCTCTAAGAAGTTCTTTCTTCCTTGAGCAGGAATTTTTTTTTTGTTTTTTGTTTTTTTTTTTGCAGAAAAGGCTTCTAATAAAATCCAACACCCAAAGACACTAAAGAACATAACTATAGAAGGACTATGCCTGGATTTGATAAAAGCCATTTATCACAAAGCAATGGCCACATCATGTTAAATGTAGAAAAACTGAAATCATTCCCTCTAAATTTAGAAACAAGACAAGGATCTCCACTACCACCACTTCTATTTAACACAGTCCCTGAAACACTAGCCAGAGCAACCAAGCAAGAGAAGCAAATAAAGTGGATACATATGGGAAAGGGATAACTCAGATTATCATTATTTGCAGATGATATGACACTCCGCATAACAGACCCAAAGACCCAAAATTTGGTAGAATAAATAACCAATTTCAGCCATGTAGCAACATGCAGACTCACACAAAAATTAATAGTATTTGTGTATACCAAAATTTTTTTTACTTTTATGATTTATTCCAGATTATAAAGCATGTTCATATATGCTATGCAATTTTACTTTGGAAATAATGAAGTGATTAGGGCAGTCATTATATCTTTAGTTTAAAGATAAGCAGTGGATCAGCTCAGAGGGCTGAGGTGTCTTCACTCCATAAGGAATTTTTGGATTTGAACAGGGACAGTCCTTGTAGACAGGACTGTGGAGATGGCATTAATTTCTGCAAGCCTTTTGATAAGCTCAAGTGACTTCACTGTTGCCCTAGTGGGTGGTCAGAGAGCATGGCCAATCTCTATTGGCTTTCTAATTAACAGTGGACTCACACTCAAGTCTCTGCCCATTAGGGCTTTAAGATATATTCTACTACTTGCCTTTGGTAGCTCACAAAACTTTACTGAAGTAATCTTTACTTGGTGTTGAATCACTAATTTAAAAAAAATTAAGTCAATGCCTATATTACTCAGGCGGCTTAGTAAAAGCAACAAATTGAACTTTACTGTTTAGCTGGGAAGACACTGCAAAAGAAAAGCAGTCCCTGGCATCAGGCCTTGATGTTGATAGGAGACAGCCTCGCCTCATAGCTAGAGGAGTGTTCTGTTGAACATAAATGATTTTTGAACAACATCAAACAAGGTCACTGTATTAACATGATGGATAAAGACAAAAACAATACATTCTGTGTATTAGTCAGTTTTCTGTTGGGACAGAACACCTAATTAACACAACTTAAAAAACAGTAGGTTTATTTGGCTTGTGGTCTCAGACACGGTGGTCCACAGTCACTTGGTTCCAAGGTAGAAGCATCAGAGAGAAAAGGCACAGTGGAGAACAGCTGCTCAACTTTGCATCTGGGAAGCAGAATACAGAGGAATAATTCCAGGGAGGAAGATGCCATGAATCAGATATAGTTCCCAAGGTCAAGTTTCCTCAATCTACCCAGACATACCCGGAAACGTGTTTTACTAATTTCCTCATTGTTTCTCAAGCCAACCAAATTGACAATGAAGATTAATGATCACACCTTATAATCATGTCTGAATACAGATTTCTTTGGCCCAAACCCCCCAAATTACCAAACACGGTGCCTCATAGTTTTTTTGGTACCAGAAATCAAACTCACGACCTTGTACTTGCCAGGCAGGCTCTTTGCCATTGAGCTAAATCCCCAGCCCTTGATGCCCTATCGTGCATAACAAAAGTAAACACTGTTGTTTCACCAATAATACTGTTGACTTTTCTTTTTTCTTTTTCCCTTCTAGAAGACATTCTAAAGAACTGTATGCTGAAGATTATATTCACCGAATCTCCTTGCTTCCTGGCAGTGTCCAACCTAGAATACAGCTTTGCTTCTCGACTCCTTCTATCTCCTACCTAATCCATCCAAATCCTTTCTAACATTTCTTTACTCAGATCCCTGCCATTCCCCAGGAGTGTGTTCTCTCTCAATGCTGTGAATCAACAAGCCTAATTTTATTTAACTGAAGCTGGGTTCTTGTGGTATTTGGTTGGAGGATATAAATGGTCCTTATATTTATTAAAGAGAACATGGCCAATGAATATGGTAGTCTTTAAATCCCTGGAAAGGGTTAAAGGTGAAAAGTAAGCCTCCCTTTCTTGACCTTGAAAATTCAGTTCCGCTCTGCAGAGGCAATTACTGCTACGAAAGCCAGGCTAGTTCTACACAAACAGAGATGCATACTCACTTGGGCATACTTAGCATCCTTTACCCTTCTATATGTCCACCCCATACATATTTTGCTTTGGATTTCTTGGTTATTCAATGCTCTTTCTCAGGCAGTAAAATTATAAAGGTGACTTTGGACAGGGTCTGAACAATTTTCAGTAAGCAAAGGTAGGGGAGAAGAAAGGACTTGGTTGCTAGTGGTGATTTTAAACTGCTGCCAAATTTTGTTTACAGAGAACAAATAGCAGGCCTCAAAGACCCAGGGAGGGAGGTTTTTATGGGGTTGCCAGGGGGGAGAGTATGTGTGTGTGTGCACAGAGGTAGAATACTTGACCATCTTTGATTGGTTCTTACAATATCATCCTATAGACCAGCTATGCATCACAGTGACCAGCTGTTTCTAGGAAGCAACAGGAACTTGCAACAGGAACCATTACCTGGTTAACTAAAAGACTGAAGTATACTGGCTAGGGGGGCATTTTCTGCTATACTTTCAAAGAACAAACTCTGCTTCATTGATCCTTTACATTCTTCTTTTAGTCTCAATTTTATTAACTTTTTTGACGATATTTGTAATTTCTTTCCATTAGTTTCAGATTTGGGCTGTTCTTGTTTGTTTAGGCCCTTAAGATACATTATGAAGTTATTTGGGATTACCGTATTTTTGTGTGTATGCATTTATAGCTATATACTTCTCTCTTACAATACTTTCATTGAGTCCATAGGTTTTGGTATGTTGTGCTCCCACTTTTATTTGATCATGGGAACTTTTTATTTTTTCTGTGATCCATTTACTATTCAATAATGTATTATTTAATTTCCAAGTGTTTGAATCATTTTTGTGGCTTCTTTTGCTATTGGTTTCTAGCTATATTCTACTATGATTCCATCATATGTAGGGGATTATTTCAATTCTTTCGTATTTATTTAAGCAGGCTTTATGGGCAATAAAGGATCTATTTTGGAAAAAGTTTCTTGTAGTATTAAGAAAAAATATATATTCTGCTGTTGTTGGATGACATTCTCTGTAGATATTTGTTAGGAACATTTGTTTAATTGTGTGTGCTCATTTGTTCAATGTTTCTTTTTTTTTTTTTGTCTGATTGACCTGTATAGTTGTGAAAGTAGGGTACTGAAGTCCCCCACCACTATGACTGTATTGAGGTTTAACTGTTCTTTAAAGGCCAGAAGTTTTTGTTTTATGAAGTTGGGTGTGCTGACATTCTGCACATTGTTATTTACAATTGTTATCTTTTCCTGTTGAACTGTTCCCTTTACCAGTAAGTACAGAAAGGCCATCTTTGTCTCTTCTGATCAGTTTTGGCTTGAAGTCTCCTGTGTCTGAAAATAAGATAATTATTCTTGATTGTTTTTGGGTTCTTGTTGGATAGAGTATTTTTTTCTCCAACCTTTCACCTTAAGTCTATGTATTTATTTCCTTTTGGATGAGGTGAGTCTCCTGTAGGCAATATATAGTTGTATTTTTTTTTTTTTTTTGGAATCAGGTATCGAATTTGTGACTTCGTACTTGCCAGACAGGCACTTATGCCGCTGAGCTAAATCCCCAGCCCAGTGGTTGCATTTTTAAACCAGTCTGCCAGTCTGTGTTTTTTGATTGGGGAGTTGAGACCATAGCCATTGACATTTATAATTACAAGGTGCTTGTTGAATTCTGCCATCACATTATTCTTCCTTTATTTTTTTCCTTTTGTTTACTCTCTTAGTAAGATACATAATTTCCTTTGGGCTCTTTGGTGCTGGTGTCCTCCCTGTCTCTGTCTGGGATTCCCCTAAGTATTTTCTGCAGTTCTGGTTTAGTGGTCATACATTTATTTAGGATTTACTTGTCACAGAAAGTTTTTACTCTCTGTCAATTTTGAAGGCTGAGTGGACAACTGTTTTCTTTTAGGGTTTGAAAAACTTTGCTTCAGGCTCTTTTGACCTTCAAGATTCGTGTTGAGAAATCTGAAGTTATTCTGATGGGCTTCCCTTGTAGATTACTTCTTATGTTTCTCTAAGAGCTTTTAAAATTTATTTTTCTTCTACATCTATTTTATTTTAAAGAGATAAAAGCCCCAAAATGTCAAAATACAATACTTAGGGGATGACAATGGTATACACATTGCATTATATATATATATATATATATACACACACACATAGTTTCTGTCAGCTTCTCACATCTAACAGCCTTTTATATCTTTTGTTTAGTTGAATTTCTGGAATTTTCATTATGATGTATCATGGTGAGGGTTTTTTTGGTGTGTGTGGCTATTTAGAGTTCTATATTCATTGAAATTTTCCTTTATATTTGGAAAAAATTCAGTGAATCAATTTTCAATAATTTCAGTGAATAAATTTTTAATGCCGTTTGAATCATCTTCCATTTTTGCTTTTATTTCTGTTATTCTGAGGTTGGTTTTTTGAGTCTAGCAGCAGTTGGTACCAAGCTTGCATGGTGCCTTGTCAGTTTTAGGGTATTATTGAGTTTATGATCTACTATATCCAACCTTAGCTTTTATTTCTGCCCTTTGTCCAGACCAAATCTGTCTGCTCATGCTTTCCAAAAAATATTTCATATCTTGTATTTCTGATTCCTTTATTTTCCTACTTTCTAGTTCTTTACTGAAGTAATCATTCATTTGTTATATTGTCTTTATTTTTAAAAACCATTTTTATTAGTACATATTTGTCATACATATTGATTGCATTCATCATAGAGAATTTGTATCTGTATATAATGTCTCAATTCTTTATTTCCATTCCTCATCCCACCCTTCAACATCTTTCCCCTCCCCATTTATAAATGCTTTGTTTCTATTTTTCCTTTCATTTTCTTTTTTCCTATGCTCCTCCTTCCCTTCCCCTCCCCATCCCTCATTCCTCTTCCTATATAACATTTTCTTCCTACTTCTCAATACTGTCATCCATTTTGCTTCTCATTTATGCTCTTGGTTTCTCACATAAAATAAACATTGTGATATTTAAACATTCGTCTGATTTATTTCACTTAAATGTATGGTCTCAAGTGTATCCACTTACTAAAATCGTTCCAAGTTTATCCTTCTGTATAGCAAAGTAGTATTTCACTGTATATAAAAACCACATTTTCTTTATCCACTCATCTGTTGATGGGGATCAGGGCTATTTCCAAGACTTAGCTATTATAAACTGTGCTGTTATAAACATGGATGTGTTGTGGTATATTGCTGTAGTATATAGTTGTGGTATGATGCTTTCAACTCTTTTGGAACGATACCATGAAAGAGAACAATGAGTCAAATGGAACCTCTAGTTTTAGTTTTTTGAGGAATCTCTATACTGATTTCCCTGTTGGCTATATTAATTTACACTTTCACCAACAGTGGAGAAAGGTTTTTCTCTACAGCCTTGACAGTATTTGCTGTTGTCTTTCTTATCTCAATCAGTTTATTGCTTCTTCTTCTTCTTCTTCTTCTTCTTCTTCTTCTTCTTCTTCTTCTTCTTCTTCTTTTGGTACTAAGGATTGAACTCACAACCTCATGCTTGCCAAGTAGGCACTTACCTCTGAGCTAAATCCCCAGTCCACTGTTTCTTCTTTAAGATCATAGTACATTTACTGTAAAAAATCCGTTATCTCTTTAATTAAATTCTACTTGATCTTGTTAAATATGCATTTGTTTATGTATTTCTTCATTTATCTCATTAAATAATTTGACAATCAGGTTTTTAAACTCTTTGTCTATAGCTTTCATTACTTTGATGTCTGGGAAGTCAGCTTTTGGGTAGAGACTTTGGAAAGTATTTTGTTGCCTGGTTTTCTAGCACTTCTGTTGTTTTTGAACTGTGTAATGAAGATCAACTGGGTTAGAGAAACTCTCATTACTGTGAAGATCTCTCTCTCTTTTTTTTTAATCGGTACCGGGGATTGAACTCACGACCGCCTGCTTGCATGGCAGGTGCTTATGCCACTGAGCTAAATCCCCAGCCCCTAGATCTCTTTAATTAGATTCTGTTTCTTCGTGATGTGTCTTTGTGTTTGGTTGTGTTTTGGTGTTTATAACCCTTTCTCAGCCTACTCAGCATAATATTTGAGGGTCTTCTTAGTGTCCAATCTTCTTCTGGGGGACTGATCCCCAGCACCACTCCGAGAGGAGAAAATAAACTACAGTAATGTAGATGGCCCAAAGGCAAACCAGTTAATGGCATTGGTTAAAACCAATTAAAAGCAACAAGTATGCCATTATTAACAATAGAAAGGAAATCACCAATAAGAACCAAACTAGTTAGTGACACACTGTAAGAACCAACAATAGCTACAGTTATATCATTCTAATAGTCAAGGAGAGATTTGCAGTAATAATGTAGACACAAAGACAAACTAAATGTTGACATATAGTAAATATCTCCTCAAAGCAACAATTATGACACCATTAATAATAGAAAATAATTCAGCAATAGTAGCAAAAACTCAACTAAGTAGCTAAAAATTAATAAAGCTTTAATAGTACTAATAAAAATCGAGCAGGTAGGGAAGGGGAAAATGAAAGAAGTAAAATTTGAAAATGAAATAAAAGGAAGAAAACAGATAAAAATCCAATTAATGAATAAAAATGTTAACAGAATTAAGTAGAAACTAGCAGGAAAGACAGAAAAGAAAAAGATAAGAAAGAAGAAAAAGAGCAAAACAGGAAAAAGAAACAAAAACACCCCTCCTTGAGAAATAAAAAAAAAAAAAAAATGAATAAAAAGATCCTCTCTGTGTCAGCACCTGAATTCTGGAAGAGACATATTCAAACCACTCAATGGGAATGACTAAGGTGTATAAATGAATAAATGTATAATGAATAAATCCTTTGGTGTGGCTTCTTGCCAGCTTTGGGGTGAGCTGTACAAATCCCCTTGCGAAGCAGACTTTCCTAAGGTCCTCCTGCTTTTGCCTCCTTTTCAGTCATGTTCTTTCCTTTTTTTCTATAACCACCAGTTTCACGATGCATGGGCATCATTGTTGTGTTTTCTATCTTTTCCAAAAGCTCAGGAGTTGCTTTCATTTCTAAATCTTCAGCCTCTAGCAGTGAGCTAGTGCCAGGAAAGTCCTCAATGGAGGTTTTTTGAATAAATGAGTGAATTCTTCTGAAGGTGAGGTGGGGTTGTGGATTGCTCAACAGAGATGCTCTGTGGGCTCCATTGCTAGTTAGGTGCTGGTAGCAACTGTTGACTGAATGTTTATTCTGAATCAGGTACCGCCCTAAGTGTTTCTCAGGAATTCTCTCTTTTCAAGATTATAGCTTTTCTTGTGCCTTTTTGGGTGTGGGGATTTGAGATTCCAGAAAAGAAAAGTCATGTGCCTGAACAGCTCCAGGGAAGCCTGTTTGGACAATACATAAAGAAGTACAGAAGCACAGGGTTAACACAGCAAGAAACAGGAGCAGGCAGGCATTGGCTTCTGTCTCGCAGGTGGAGAAAGCTGGAAGATCTTTTGGCTGTGTCCCATGGGGTCCTTCTGGAAGTGAGGCCTGTTGCCCACGAGCCCACTCCTCACTGTATCCTTATGCCACCTCCGCTTGCTGGTCTGCTCATTCTTTCTGGGGTAAGATGGAATCTCAGTGTTGTTTTAAATTGTATCTCTCTAATGAGTTAAGCTCTACTTTTGGAGGAATCTAATAAAGATGGTTACACTATGAAATAACTAATAAAGTCAGATTTTGGATCCATGCATCTGATTTTCTTTTTCAGTACTGGCTATTGAACCCAATACCCTTACACTAAGCTACATCCCTAGACTTTTTTTATTTTTTGTTTTGAAGCAGGTTTTACTAAGTCACTAAGTTGCCCAGATGGGTTTAAACTCAAGATCCTCTTCCCTCAGCCTCCTTGAGTGTTGCTATTTTAAGTGTGTGCCATCATATCCAGCTAGATTAAGGCCTTTTTGATTTCTTCTTGGTGAGAAGCCCCAGGAGAAACCCAGGATCAGTGGGAGGAGGCAGGCTGCCCTATTTGAGTATGGCAGTGAGTGTGACAAAGTGTTTGCTCTTGGGTTGGGCCACTAAGAAGCAAGCAGAGACATTGGGTATTAGAGGTAAAATTCTCTTGTGGTGACATCACTCCCAGCTTTAGTGCAGTAGCATTTTAAAAGAAATCACATTGCTGGGCTTTAAAAACAGGAATTGAATCAAAACAAACTCTCTTTAGAATTCGAGAGTGGAAAAGTGTCAAGAAATGCTTTGGAGCCTTTTGTCACTCTTGCTTTTTTTTTTTTTTTTTGGTAAGAGTAAGAAGCACTGTTTCTTGACCTGCCTGACTCGAGTTTAAAGTCTGATTTCCTAGGGGGAAAAGAAAGGCTGATCTGTTATTAGTCATATTCAAGCAGGCACAATTTTCTGATTCTTCTTGGAAAGCACGTGAGATTGGTGGACACAAAAGGCACTAGATGTCCAAGGAAGGTGAGGAGGTGGTTCCTGCCTATGAGGAAAAGTTAGGAAACACAGTTTTCTGGAACCCAGCTCACCCTGATCCAGTTGTGCAATAATGTTTTAGAAAGGGACTGAGAGGCTCAAAAAACTCCAGTTGTCTCCCTGCTGTATTTAAGCTTGAGCTGTGCTAAAGACTTGCAATTTGAAAGGCAAATACAGGGGGAGGGTAGAGAAATGTCTTCTAGACACTGTGAAGTCCAGCACAGATGTATTTGTTTTGCTGTCAAAGGCCCTACAAAACACAATTGTTTTGGGAAAGGGCTCTATTTTGAGGGTTATGAGGCCTCCACCTGATGGGGAGGTGACCTGGAGTCAGATCAGAGTGGGAAAGAGGCCAGTCTCTGAAGACTGGGGAAGAGGGGTGAGATGCCCGGTGGGCAGGAAGGTGCATGCTGTGGATCATTGAAAGAGCAGGTGTTCTGTGTCTCAGCTATGCTCTCCTGACTTGCAGTTTTCACCTGGTATAGCCAGGAATATGGAGTTGGCGTCTGCTACAGCTAAAAGGATGATGAATTCTCTTGTTAGATAAGCTGAGCCTCCTATGCCAGTGCAATGGCTGAGGAAACATGTCTGTCACCAGCAGTGACACTCTTATGACCTCCTCCCCTGTCAGAAGAGGCTTATTTCCCAGGAGTACTCCCATAGGCTTGTTTCCAAGGCCAAATGTCCTTTCTGCACAGATCCTTTTTATTGCCATGGAGACAATCTGCTGCTCTGTCCAATCAAGAGTTTGAAGCAGCAAGCACCATGACAACCTGTGAGGGTAGCAGTGATGCCTGGAAAGACGGCTTCAAAGCACCCCCAAGACCACAGCGAAAACTGAGACTAGAGACACAATGGTTCTCAGAGGTGTGGTTGATGAAGGGAAGGGTGGGCTCCCTTCCTATCTTTTAGAGTAAGCTAGGGATGGTGTGATGAGCAGAGCCTGGGACTGGTGTGGTTAGTCTTGGGCTGTCAAAGTCAGTGGGCTTTATTATTTTCTTAATGCATGTTTTGCTTGTCTCTGCTCAGGCTGGCTACTAGGTTCCTAGAGACAATGCAAATCTGATTAGTCCTGGGTGGGGAGGAGAAAGAAGCATGACCCCAATATGTATTTCACAACTGAACAAAGGTTTTTATAGAGAGAGCCCCACAACCCTCCCAGAAAGGCGGAGAAGGACTTGCTTTCAGACTGAAGTGCAAAGTGCTGATTTCTGCACTGAAACATCTGTGTCATCCAGTCAACAGAATTTGTTTATGGTAGGAACTCAAAGGCTTGCTACAACCTCCCTGCCTGTCCCCAGTGTTGCCTGACTCTTGCTGGAGCCCACTCAACACAAATGGATCTGGTCACCTCTGTATTCTGCCCATAGCTGTGCAGAGCTGGGTCAAGAGCTTTATTCTCTCCCTTCTTTTTTCTTTGGCCGTCTTGCAATGGCAAGATCTCGCATTCACTGTTGACCTGGGCTTTCTGACTCCCCATCCGATGCTCTTACTCCACTGCTCTGGCTTGTGTCTCTTCTATAGCCCTTATCTAGGAGGACTGGAAAGAAACAGAGTGGTACTAAGATCTACTAGTTCCTGGGATGGTGTTGAGCAGTGTAAGAAAGGCATGGGTAAGAAATAGGGCCATATCACTCTGCTTGGGGCCATCTTTGTGAAGACCATATCTCAGGGGACAGCCAGGAAGTGTTCACCAGAGTTGACTTTGGGAATCTGAGTCTCACAGGACAGAAAGAAGAAGTGTCTAGTAAAGACACTACGTGAGGAAAGGCCTTGGGTGGAAACAGTGAGGGTCAGCAATCCTCAGCAGCAGCAACTTGCCACTCCTTTCCTGCTGGCCAATTTCTGGGACATCGGCAGTTTCAAGCTGCTGCAGTAGAATCCGGTGTGGGACTTTTTATGCAAATGTGTCTTGAGACAGTTCTTCTAGCCGGTAAAGGAGCAACCTGAGTTCTCTGGGGCAGGAGTGGTTCTATTCTGCGTGTGTCCAATACCGCAGTTTGTTTTCTTCAGACCTGTTCTCCCTTGAAAGATAGGCACAGAAGATTTGTATGACTGATCTGTTTTTGCTATCAATTATATACTTCCCTATAAAATATGGATAGATTTCGCTCTGTTTCAGCAGGGAGGGAACAAAGCAGGGAGCTGTCACTGAACCAGACACTTGTGTAAGAAGGTGGATCTGAAGGACCAATGGGCTGTGGCGGTCATGCTCCCACCAGAAATGAGAGACTCAACAGTGTGCTGTCGGATGACAGGCTGAGAAAGAGGGCTGAGTGTGCAGCCTCTCTCCCTGTCTCCCAGGCAACGAATTCTCCTGATGACCCTGCCAACAATAATGGCATGAAAATGAAGAGCACTTCAGTATAATAACCATGATAAAAATAGAGATGTTGCTAAATAATGTGTCAGCTGTGGTGGAAAGGCAGGAGAAAAAGCCATCCCTAGAGAAGTGGACATGACTTCCCTGTCTGGCCTCCACCTAGTCCTCTGCTGTGTCACTGTGACTCAATTAGTCCTAGCTACTTCTAAGTCCCTGGGGTATCAGAGAGAAGGTGGGCCTGAGTGGTGGCCCCAAGCAAGCTCTATCTTGGGTCACTGTACTCCGGTCCAAGTTGGGGATGGGGGTCGTAAAGACGTGGCAAACACATGTTGCTAGTATGAATATTTTGCCTGCCAGTGAGTGTGAGAAAACAGTTTCAGAGTTAGTACTTAACACGTTTGCAGAATATTGAACCCCTTGTCTGGATAGGGCAGAGTGGAAAACACTGTTAATTATGTCTTTCTTCCTTGGTTTAATTGGTAGTTTGAAGTATTTGCCAGGAAAGACAGCCATTGCTGGGGAAGGTGCCATCCAGCGCCACAGGAACAGCTGCTGGTGAAGTCTTTTGGCACCAAGTTCCTCTGTATCTTTGCTTTAAAAAAATTAAGGGAAGGGGAACAAGAGATGGAGGGTAGAGGAGGGAGAAGGGGAAAGGGATATAAAAGGGATTAAGATGTGTCATGTGTATTCACCAACTCCCTATGAGGAATATGATCATTATGTACTGCAAACATGTACTAATAAAAATAAAAATTAAAAAATTAAATTAAAATTCTTTGAATAAGTAATGCATATATATGTAGTATAAAATTCACAAGGAAACTAAATAGATGCAACAGAAATAAATACCTATTTTTCCCACCCAGTCACCTAGTTTCCTTCCTCTGAGGCAACTACTACTAGCATTTTCTTGTACAGTTTTCCAGAGGTTTGCTAAGCATGAATAAATGCACACATGCACGTGCATACACATACACATTTTCTGTATCGCTCTCACTTTTTTCCAAACACAAATACTAACATGCTGCACCAGCCAAAGCCCTGAAGAAAACAGATGGAACACTTCAAGTGAGTCATCGGAATGAAGTGTAGCACATGCATTGTTTGCAGAAGAGTGGGCAGGCTGTAGTCAAAGCACAGGGCCAGGGCAGCACCTGGGGAGGGAGACAGGGCATGGTGATTTTGTGTGAGTCATTTGGCTGGTGAGGGGCATGGCAGGGAAGAAATTCTCATTCTTCTCCTCTTTTCTTATCTCCTGCTACAGGACCCCCTGTGCTGACCCTAGCCTGAGGCAGAGGATAACACAACCAGATTGTGTAGTTAACAGAGGCCTTTCTCAGGGAAGACCAGGTGGGTAAGGTGAAGTGAATGGGGAAGACAAACTGTGGGCATCCAGCACTCTGCCCAGCAACAGGATCTGCATTTTACCCTTTTCCATTGGCAATCTTTCTGCACGGTAGTCTCATTCTTTTTGCTGGCTTAGAAGAGTCTATCATACATGCTCTGTTGTGAAATACTAAATGCTACTCCATAGGCTGAACTGCTAATGCCAAATTTGGTGGTAGGATTAAGGAATTGTTAAGGTTACGTGAGGTTGTGAGGCTGGAGTTTAGGATTAGGCTCTAATGGGGGGCATCCTGTAAAAAGATACACCAAAGAACTCCAACAGCCATATGAACACAGCCAGAAGGTGGCAGCCTATAGGCTCAGAAGAAAGCCCTTACCAGGAAATCCAATCAGCAGGCAACTTGATCTTGGATTTCCCAGTCTTTAGAAAACAAGTGTCTTTGTTGAAGTCACTTAGTGTATGGTATTTTGTCTTGGAAGTCTGAGCTAATTTAGACACTACATATAAAATATGTAAATCACATATATAATAATATATACCACCATATATTTAAATAGTTCATCATTAACGGACTTTTGTATGATTTTAAGATGATTTTAAATGATTTTAAGATCATTTCAATTTTCTGCTATCACAAACAATATTTCAGGCAGATCCTTTTATCAAGTCATTTCACATGGCAAAGATATGAGCAGAATAAGTTCTCAGGGAATAAATTGCTGGCTCGAAGAATGTATTTAAAATTTTGATAGAGATGGCTGCTGCACCGGGCATAGAATTTACACCAGTTTCTATGTACATCAGCAATGTAGGAGATTCCTGCACAGTTTTTAAACATCTGGATTACAAATGTGTGAATAACTTACTAGAGTATCTTTCCAGCAATGTCTGGAAAGATACAGAACATAAGCATTTTTTTCACTGAAGTTTACAAAACTATGTACTTTTTGCTTTTTTTTTTTTTGGTCATCTCTTTTAGGGATAAGATTCCTTCACTCCTGATGAATGAAATTCTTCTGCTCACTCTTTGGGAATAGTCCTGTGTCAGTTGAGTCACAAATAGCCTGATTTTGGGAGTTAAGTTTCCAATGTATCTTTCTGAATTCATACAAATAATTTGTTTTACAATTTTTTTGAGATAAGATTTCACTATGCAGTTGAGGATGTCCTTGAACCCACTGTACAGCCCAGATTGGGCTCCAATTTTTGGTGATACTCCAGCTTCAGCCTCTTGAGTGATGGGGATTATAGGCATGCAGCACAACACCCAGCTCTATTTTATAACTTTGTGGAAAATGGTTGTGTAACTGTCGGAGGGAAATAACTGCGGTCATATTGTTTTAATCTGTTACCGTTTATGTCTGGATGTCCCCCCAAAGCCTCATGCAGTCATGGGAGGTGGACTTTCTGGAGGAGGCTGAATCTAGAGTTTATGATTGACTCATAGTCCAGTGCTAGAATTAAGGGTATGATTGCCTCACTCATCCTAGGGTGAGTAGTCTGTATACAATATAAAGGACAGAAAGAGGATTGTCCTTGTTGTCTGTCCTTTGATTTTGCTGTCTTCTGCCACCATGAACTGTTGCCCCTCTGCCATTGCCACTCTGTGTTGGAGCCAGCTGATTATGGACTGAAACATTTACAAACCATGAGCTGAATATATCTTTCCTCCTCTAACCTTCGGTGTCGAGTATTTTGTCTCAGCCATGACAAATGTCACTAGGACATTACCCAACATGGAGTTTGCAAAGGAAGAAAATTTTGTGTAACACTTTTGTTTGTGAACCAGATTCTTTGCAAACAGAAGCATTTGTGAACCTAGGTATTACTGTATATGGTAAGTCCATGACTTACCAGTGAGTTCTACTGGAAAAATTGTTCATAAGTCAATATGTTCATAAACTGGCAGAACGAATCTTTTAAAAATTAATTAGTTAATTAATTAATTTTTAATACTGGGGATCAAGCTCATGACCTGGCACCTGCCAGGCAAGTGCTTATGCTGCTGAGCTAAATCCTCAGCCCCCAAAATGAATCTTATACAGTACACCTGTGAAAGTTTGCAACTTGAATGTTTGAAAGGTAAAGTCTCTCCCTCTCTCCACACACACACACACACACACACACACGTGCGTGTGCGTGCATTTTGGAGACATTTAGGGAAGCTACATATGTGTCAGGTAGTACACAAAACTTTAAGGGATCCCCACTAATCCCACAGAGTTGCTGTGGCATGTATATAAAGGTCCCTATTCTGTGACGTGGTAGTCTGAAATATCCAGAATGTGAAATGCTACATGTCCTCAACCTCTTTTAAACACCAGAAAAAAAGAAACAAATAGAGTAATACCTTGGTTTGTGAATGCTTCTGTTCAAGAACAATTCTATTTGCCAACAGAAATATTTGTTAACATTTTGCTTCTCTGCTTGGGTGATGAACACGACTGTGGCCATCTTCCCCAGAATTGTGGAATGAATGAAGTTTGTGAACTGGGGCACCACTGTATGCAAATATTAACAGTTATTGCATTTTGATGATGAACACCCTTCTAAATTCCTCATAATAAAAAAAATCTATCCAAGATAGTAATCAGCACGTCGTGCTTGAATTGCAGAAGAGGCTTCTCTCTTCTCCTCGTCCTGCCTTTCTTCCTCTTCTTTGTCCCTCTTTTATTACTTGCCTGGGCCCCAGTGGTAACAGAATCTGTAGGGTGAGAAGGAGATTGCAGTCTTCTTGCCGGCCAAGGTTGAAGAGTGGTGGCTAGGGGACAGGATAGTTCTTACTTGGCTTACTCTCTGAGCCTGGCAGATGTTTAACAGACCCCTGGGTGACATGTCTTGGGTCCATCAGAACCTAACGTGGGCAATGGATTCTGTTCCTCCAGCTGCCATCTGCTTATCGCCACCTCCTGCCCTAATCTGGTGTTTGAGAATATACCGGTGACTAGAGTCCTTTACTCTTCATGTGGTCTTATTGGGATGAACTTAAAATGTTTCCAGCCTGACTTGGCTGTTTGTAGAGTGAGAAACATTCGCTCTCCAGAAAACCCTCAACTCTCCAAGAAATCCTAGAAATGTAGGTTCTGTGTCCTGCAGCTGCCAGCAGCTTCTACTTTCTCAGGCCTGAGTTAGAGCCTCGGATCCCCTCCCCATTGAGTGAATATACACCGACTCTCCAGAGGGTCCTGGACACTGTCTCAATAGGTGCGTGTTTTGTTTTGTTTTTTTTTGTCTTTTTCATTTTTATTGGTACTAGGGATCGAACTCACGACTGCCTGCTTACAAAGCAGGCGCTCATGCCGCTGAGCTAAATCCCCAGCCCCAGGTGCGTGTTTTAAAGGCGCTTCCTACCATCTTCCTGGAAGAGTGGGAATGAGAAAGTATAAGTACTCTCCAAAGATATAAACCTTCCTGATATATTGCGTGGATGATTCGCTTTCCCATGATATTTCTTGGTGGTA
The DNA here is from genome assembly GCF_034190915.1 of Cavia porcellus. NCBI lineage: Eukaryota > Metazoa > Chordata > Mammalia > Rodentia > Caviidae > Cavia > Cavia porcellus. Next base: position 21,722,597 of record NW_026947509.1, on the reverse strand, counting down.
TTAAACACTTTCTTTCATTATATGCACTTAGAGTTTTATTTATATTTAACAGTAAAATTTACTCCATTAAACTCCATAGTATTTCTAGAATACTATTTTATTAGTTATATATTGCTACAATGGCTAAAGATAACAGCAAGAGTGTCCACATTTTTGTCATAGGAGAAGTGAACCCAAACACTGGGAAAGACGGAAAGAAGGAAAGACATCAAAAGTCCACCCCCAACTTAAGACCTTCATAAAATTCACAGAGTCAGGGATGGACCTGATTTCCACCGTTAGGACTTACTCTCCCAGAAGGAAGGACCAAGGACAGGGAAAACTTCTTTTGTGTCTGGAGAGGAACTTTATACTTGGCATTTATACTTACTGAAGAAGACAAATAAATTATGTTTGGATTTCCACATCAGTTCCTTGTAGTTTTGGTTGCTATAAATTAGCAGATCTTCTCTTGGTAATTAGTTACAGCTGCCATTTAGTTCTGGCACTGTCATCTAATTTAGCCTCTTCTCAAGCTCAGTCCTTTTGTTTCAGAGATGAAGAAATGTACCCAGACAGCATAACTTATTTATGTTGTTTCTCTAAAACTCGAGAGGATGTTCAAGACAAGATGAGGTGAAACTCACAGTCTAACTGCGCTGGTAAATTGTCTCGCAGGTGCTGGAGATGGATGTTAGTCACGATTGCCATTTTCTTCACAGGCTGCCAACAATTGTCCTCCCTCAGGAACATCGTTCATGTTTTTCTGTCCAGAAGAGAAAGCCTCTGCGACCTAACCAGGGGCTAAATTGGCAGTTGACATCCACTAGCAGCAGGCATAGTCCTGCCAGTCTGTTGCTGCAGATACTGGCAATGGTGTGGGCTCATCACAGGGAGTCAGTCCCATGGAAGATAGGGGTAAAGCAAGAAGAATAAATGCGTGTTTTCTTACTTTCTTTGTGTCTTCTTCTTCTTCTTCTTCTTCTTCTTCTTCTTCTTCTTCTTCTTCTTCTTCTTCTTCTTCTTCTCCTTCTCCTTCTCCTCCTCCTCCTCCTCCTCCTCCTCCTCCTCCTCCTCCTCCTCCTCCTCCTTCTTCTTCTTCTTCTTCTTCTTCCTCTTCTTCTTCTTCTTTTGTAGCTCAGCCTGGCCATGAACTCACTATGTAGTCAGCTAGCCTTGAACTCTTGGCAATCCCACTGCCTCAGCCTCCCAAGTGCTGGGATTACAGGCATGTGCCATTATACCCCGCTTGGATGATACTATTAAAATAATTTTTTGTGTGTGTGTGTGTGTTTTTCAGACGGAATCTCTGTATGCAGTTCAGGCTGGACTCGAACTCACTATGTAGCTCAGGGTGGCCTCCAGGCTGGGTTTGAACTTTTGATCCTCCTGCCTCAGCCTCTCTAGTGCTGGAATTACAGGCATTTACCACCACACTCAGTGTGATTTTTAAAAAATTAGTTTTATTGTTATATTTTATATATACGTAATGATAACATGATTCATATGGAATTTGTACCTACGCATCACATATTTTGATTCTTCTTTTTCCCTTCCCCTCCCCTCCTTTCAACGCCTCTCCTCATTTATAAAGGCTTTGTTTCCACTTTTTCCTCCTAGTTTTTCCCTTTTCCCCTCCATCCTTTCCCTTGCTTCCTTCCTAGTTCCTCTTTCCATTTCAACATTTTCTTCCTATTTCATAATATCCATTATACATTTCAGTCCTTATTTATACTTTTGATTTGTCACACCAGAGAAACATGCAATATTTAAACATATGTGTCAGATTTATTCCATTTAAGAGTATGGTCTCGAACCAGCGCTCCCAAGATCCAGCGATGGTGGGACTTAGGCAGCTTATTCGCCCGCTATCTTGGTAAGCACCCCGGGCGTGGACCAGGAGGACAACCAGTGGCTCCTGTGAGCCTACCAGCGCATGGGCTGAAAATCAAGCACCCTCCCCCCACCCTGTAGCAACTGGGGGTAGATGTCTCAGCATCTCTTGGGAGGATGACCATATGCAATATAGCAAATATGGGGGATTTCCTTCTATCTTCTGTTTGAAGGCAAAGATTGTTTTCACTGTTTTGTTTTGTTATGTTTCTTTTGCTCTATTCAGTACTCTCAATTGGTTTTATAATGTTCTATTTTTGGTTTGATTTTGCTATACCCAATTGATTGGACAACTATTGTGAAGATAATGAGATATACCGTAGTATCTATTACTACCATTGCAGTATCCGACTGTGAAGTTCTGTACCAATTTCACTGCATTGTCTCAATTGTCTTTGTTTTGTCTTGTTCGGTTGAATTTTTACTACTTTCAAAATAAAATTAAACAAAAAGAGTGTGGTCTCAAAGTGTACCTATTTACCTAAAAATTCTTCAAGTTTATCTGTCTTTATGGCAGAATAGTACTCCACTGTATAAAAAACCCCTACATCTTCTTTATCCATTAATTGATGGATGGGCATTTGGGCTGTTTTCAAGATTTAGCTACTACAAACCATGTTGCTGTAAACATGGGTGTGTATATATCATTGTGCTATGATGCTTTTGATTGTTTTGGGAAGATATCAAGGAGGTGAACATCTGGGCTAAATGGAGCCTCTAGTATTAGTTTTTTGAGGAATTCCACACTGATTTCCATATTGTTTGCACCAGTCTACACTCCTACCAACAGTGGAGAAGGATTCCTTTTTCACTTACAACCTTGTTGGCATTTGATGTTGGTTGATTTATTAATACTAGCCATTCTTTCTGGAGTGAGATGGAATCTCAGTGTTGTTTTAATTTGTGTCTCTTTAATGAACAGTGAAGTTTAACTTTTTTTCATATATTTATTTGTCATTTCCTCTTCCTTTTCTGAGAAGTGTCTGTTCATTTCAGATGCCCATTTTTGGACTGGGTCTTTACCTTTTGAGAGATCTGACTTTTTGGAGTGCTTTATATATTAGTCTAGATATTAGTCCTTTGTCTAAGAAACCGCTAGCAACAATATTTTCCTACTTTGTGGGTTATCTATTCACTTTGTTGGTGATTTCTCATTGTGAAAAAGCTTTTTAATAAGATGAGATTGCAGTTATTGATTCTTTGTGACATTTTCTGTGCAATTGGGGCTTTGTTAATTAAATATTTGCCTACACTGATGTTTTCAAGAGCTCTCCCGATTTTATCTTATAATAGATTTAGTTTTTCCTTTTTAATATTTGGCTCTTTTATCTATTTTTATTTTAACCTAGGTACAGTGAGAGATACAGATCTACTTTTAGTCTTTGGCACATGGAAAGACAGTTGTTCCTGCACCATTTATTAAAAAAGCTATCTTTCTTCCAGTGTAAGTGTTTAGTTCCTTTGTCAAAGGTAAGGTGGTTGAATGTGTTTGTTGTTGTTTCTCTATCTTTAGTCTGTTCCATTGAGTCTTGGGTCTTTTGTTTTGTGCCAATATCATGCTTTTTTTTTTTAACACTACAGTAGCTTTGTAGTATAATTTCAAGTCAGGGATTGTGGTGCTCTCTGCCTTGCTTTTGCTGCATAGAGTTACCTTTGCTAGTCTATGTCTCTTTTGGTTCCAAATCAATTTTAGGATTGTTTTCTCTAATTCTGTGAGATGTGCTGTTGGAATATTGATCAGTCTCCCATTCAAGTACTAACCAAGCCCAATCCTGTTTAGATTCTGAGATAAAATGAAATCAGGCCCATTTGGGGTGGTATGGCTGTAGACTGGAATTTTGACTGGGATTGCATTAAATTTGTGTAGCAATTTTGGGTATATGAGTATTTAATTTTTTATTTTAAAAAACAAAACAGAAAAAAGAATAGAAGTGATACAGAATTTCAATAAAATAGAAAATTAAAACTAGTTAACATATTGCAGATATATTAAAAGTGGTTACAAGATCTAGGCACAAAAAATGATCAAACAATCAGACAATGACAGCACAAACTGTTCTTTTTGATGAATTAACAGAGATTGGTAGATTACTGTATGGTCATTTTTGCCATTTCATTCTTCCTCCCAAGAGCAAGGGGAGTCAATTTTATTTAATCTTTTAAGGAACCAATTCCTCAATTCTTTGATTCTTTGTATTGTCTTGGTCTCAACTGAATTAGTTTCTGCTCTGATATTTATAATTTCCTCCTTTGGGCTTGACTTGCTCTTCTTTTTCTTTTCTTTTCTTTTTTTTTTTTGGAGTTTTTAAAAATATTTTTTGAGTGTTTATTTAAAAAAGTCAAAAATTTCAACATAGACTAGTTTTTGGTGTACAAAGTCTGAAAAAGAACAGCAGAAATAAACTCCCTTATGAACTACAAAGAAAACACCAGTAGCACTCTGCAAAAAAATTCGTTACTTCAATTATCACACCTAAGGCAGTCTGCACACATGACAACAGTATATTCCACACACATGCAACCTTTACACTGGCAGCACATATCATTTGCTTTCCTGGCATATTTGACATCTCAGTGGTCTTGCTGTATTGTCAGGAGGTTATTATTATATTCTTGTAATTAACAGGAACATAAGATATCGATAAAATATATTATTAAATTCTCAATATGTATTGTGTATTTAGAATAGACATCATATTTTCACATCAAATGTGTACTTTGCTTAAAAAACCTAAAAGATAATGTCACAAATAAATTCCTTTATGAACTACAGTGAAAATACCAATAGAACCCTACCACAAAAATAAGCTTTGTTTCGACTGTCATACTCAAGGCAGTTTTTATAAATGACAACTGCATATTCCGTACACCAGTATCACTTACACTAATAATATGTATGTTTTGTCTACCTGTCCTTTCTTTTTTTTTTTTTTAAATTTTATTTAAGGAGAAAAAGAAAAAAAAACAGAAAAAGGGTACAAGTTATACAGAATTTCAGAAAGAATAAACAGTAGAAAATCACTAGTTAATAGATTACATATTGTTATCTTAGAAATAGTTGTTCAAGTTACAAAATTAAAGCATATAAAGTGGAATTTCAAACAGTGAGACTGCAAACAGTTTTGTTCAGTGATCCCACAAAACTCAGTGATAAGGTTATCTATCTTATACACTTAAATATAAATGCAGTTATATCCTTTAGAGCACTTTCTTTTCCTTTCTTTTGTACAATGGACAATTACACATTTTGGGTTTTATTACTCCCACAGTTCTTATTACAAGTTTTTGAAGACAGTAAAACCAAATGTGACATAACGGAACAGAGTCAGTCAAATCAAAAGGATGGACATAATAGATAGTGTAAAAACAAAATACAAGGTGATCAACAATGGTTACCATATTGCCTCTTGCTATCTTAAAAAGAATTGCCTATATCATCAGTTATAATAAAATTGAGCAAAACAGTAAAGAATAAAACCAAAACATTGGAGACATTACAGGACTTTAAAAGAAGATAATAGTCAACCAGAATGGGCGTCATAATGAAACTTATTGTCTTCACAGTTGTTGCCTATACTTTCAAACTGGGTACTATCAAGCAAAGCAGAATAGGGGAAAATCAGTCAAAACAAGATGGTGAGGGCAATACAGGGTTTCAAATCAAGTTAATAGGAAATCAAAGTGGGTTAGTATAATGTATCCTGCTATTTTTTAAATTTTTCCCTTAATTAAAAAGAAAAAAATAAAAAAGTAAATAATTTTAAAAAAAGGAGACTGAGATAAAAGAGGGCATAACAACAAAACAGCGCAGGTCAAAGCATAACCATTTAAGCAAAATAGTGTTTCACCACAAGATATCCTGACATAAAAGTAGTTACCATAGTGTCTCTTTCCTTGAAATCTTTGAGTATAACTTCGTATACTGTAGCACCAAACATATCAAGACAATGTAAAACCATTCAAGAGAATGACAGTATTACAGGGTATTTAGAACTAACTATCAGAAAATGAACAATGGGTTCCTGTCAGACGAGGGAGTCCAGTGGAGGCAGGGAACCCCGCCCCAGCCCAGTGAACTTTTTTCTTCACCTGGGGACCAGGCTCCAGCTCCCTGCGGGGATGAGTGGGTTTGGTGGAGGCCCATAACTCTTCTTCACCTGGGGGCCAGGCTCCGGCTCCCTGTCAGACGAGTCCATCAGAGACGGGGAACCCCACCCCAGTCTGGCGAACTCTTTTCTTCACCTGGGGGCCAGGATCTGGGCTCCTGTCAAGTCGAGTGGGTCCAGAGGAGGTGGGGAGCCCCGTCCCAGTCTGGTAGAGCTCTCTTCTTCACTTGGAGACCAGGCTCGGACTTCCTGTGGAGATCAGTGAGTAAGGAGGGGGCAGGGAACTTCGTCCCAGCCTGGCTGACCTCTCTCCCTCACCTGGAGCAACACTTGAAGCTGGAAAATACAGGAAAATTACAAAATGAAAGGCCAAAACGCAGTCTCAAACATCCAGCCCATCCCAAGACAGCCTAGGAGCCATGTGCATAGAAGAAAATACATGCCACATAACTGAAATACCTGAAATAATAGTAACTGAAATAAAGAAGCAACTCTGGGAAGCCTTAAAGGAATTCAAACTAGAAATAATCTCTCACATAAAAGAAGAAATGATAAAAGAAATGAAGGAGATGCTGAACATATCTAAAGAAAACACAGTTAAAAAATTGGAGGAGATAAGAAGATAGAATCCCTGGATGAACAATATAAGAAACAAACAGAATATATAAAGGAGATGCAAAGAGATATACAGGAAATCAAAAACTTCATCGAAAGCTGTAAAAACCGCCTCAATGAATGTGAAGATACAATCTCAGACCTCGAAGACAAGATTGCAGCCAGTGAACAGGAAAGAAAAGGTCTTTTAAAAATAACAAGAAATCAGGAAATAACAATTCAACACCTGCAAGACGACGCAAAGAGGAACAACATAAGGCTAACAGGGATAAATGAAAAAGAAGGGAACAACATAAAGGATGTCAAGAGGATATTTAGAGAAGTAATAGCTGAAAATTTCCCAAACATGAGATTGGAAACTGATGTCAAGATCAATGAAGCATATAGAACTCCAAATAGCCATAACCAAAATAAAACTACACCCAGACACATAATAATGACCATCCCAGAAATTGAACAAAAGAATAGAATATTAAAAGCTGTCAGAGAGAAAAAGACAGATAACCTATAAAGGAAAACCTATCAGAATCACAGCAGACTTCTCAGCACAAACAATAAAGTCAAGAACAGCATGGAGTGAAGTATTTTAGATCCTAAAGGAAAATGATTTCCAAACTAGACTGATATATCCTGAAAAACTGTCCTTCAAAATGGATGGAGAAATAAGATACTTCCATGACAAAGAACAGCTGAAAAACTACATGATCACCAAGCCAACCCTGCAAAGAATACTGAAAGACAGCCTAGATACATTTAGGAAAAAACCACTGAACAAAGCAGACAATTAAACAGAACTGAAAGACAAAGATGCAACAGCAGAAAGATAACATGTCAACAATAAACCAATATATAACAGTGATAAACATTAATATAAATGGTCTCAATGCACCAATTAAATGAAACAGACTGGCAGAATGGATCAAGAAACAAAATCCAACCATATGTTGTTTACAAGAAACCCATCTAACCCAAAAGGGTACCCACAAACTGAAAGTCAAAGGATGAAAAACAATACTTCATGCAACAGAAACCCCCCCAAAAAGTGGGGGTGGCTCTTCTGTTTGCAGACAATGTGAACTTCCAGCCAGTAATGATCAAAAGGGATAAAGAAGGTCACTACATACTGGTTAGGGGAAAACTCCAAGAGGAAGAGATAACTATCTTAAATATATATGCACCAAATTCCAGAGCACCTAGTTATATAAAACAAGTACTAACAGAAATGAAAAACCAAGTTAACAGTGACACAATTCTAACAGGAGATCTTAATACACCATTGACACCAATGGACAGATCAACCAGACAGAAAATCAGCAAAGAAATAAAAGAACTGAATCGCACCTGTGAACAAATAGGCTTAATAGACATATACAGAGTATTCCACCCCAAAACAACATAACACACATTCTTCTCAGCAGTGCATGGGTCGTTTTCTAAAATTGACCATATATTAATTCACAAAATATATCTAAATAAATGATGATTTGAAATCATCCCTTGCATGCTTTCAGACCACAGCACTATAAAATTAGAAATTAATGATAAAAGATACTACAAAATTCCCACAAACACATGGAAACTGAATAACACACTCTTGAGTAATCAGGGGGTCACAGAGGAAATTAAAGAAGAAATTAAACACTACCTACAAGAAAATGAAAACACAAATATGACTTACCGGAATCTGTGGGATGCAATGAAAGCTGTCCTCAGAGGAAAATTTATTGCACTGAGTTCCCACATCAGGAAAACAAAACGAATACAAATAAATAACCTGATGCTACATCTCAAACAGTTAGAAAAAGAAGAGTAAGTCAAGCCCAAAGCCAAAAGAAGAGAGGAAATTATAAAAATCAGAGCAGAAATTAGCGCAATAGAGACTAAGAAAACAATCCAAAGAATCAACGAATCAAAAAGTTGGTTCTTTGAAAGAATAAATAAAATCGATAAGCCCCTAGCCAACCTTATTAAAAAAAGAAAAAGCTCAAATTCATGCAATAAGGAATGAAAGAGGAGAAATCACTATAGACCCTATAGAAATACAGAAAATCGTCAACACCTATTTAGAAAACCTCTACTTTCAAAGGTTTGATAACACAGAGGAAATGGACAGATTCCTAGAAGCATATGAAGTACCAAAGCTAGATCATGAAGATGTAAAACTACTGCAGAACCCAATTTCTACTAATTAAATCAAAAATGTAATTAAATCCTTACCTACAAAGAAGAGCCCAGGCCTAGATGGATTCACTGCAGAATTCTACAAGAAATGCAAAGAAGACCTAATGCCAACACTCCTCAAACTCTTCAATGAAATTGAAAGGGAAGAAATCCTTCCTAAATCGTTCCTAGAAGCAAATATTACTCTAGTACTAAAACCTGAAAAGGACCCAACTGAAAAAAGAACTACAGACCAATCTCCCTAATGAACATAGATGCAAAAGTCCTCAATAAAATATTGGCAAATAGGATGCAGCAAATCATCAAGAAGACCATACACCATGACCAAGTGGGATTCATCCCAGGCATGCAGGGATGGTTCAATATATGTAAATCAATAAATGTAATCCATCATATCAATAAAGCCAAAAGTAAGAATCACATGATCATTTCTATAGATGCAGAAAAAGCCTTTGGTAAGGTCCAACATTCATTCATGATAAGAACTTTACAGAAAATTAGAATAAATGGTCTTTACCTCAATATAATAAAGGTTGTCTATGACAAACCAACTGCCAATATCATACTAAATGGCCAAAAATTGAAGGCCTTTACTTTAAAATCAGGCACAAGACAAGGATGTCCCTTATCACCACTCCTATTTAATATAGTACTGGAAATGCTAGCCAGAGTAATTAGACAAGAGAGAGAAATAAAAGGTGTAAAGACAGGAAAAGAAGAAGTTAAGCTGTCATTGTTTGCAGATGACATGATACCCTATATAGAAGATCCCCAAAACTCCATTGAAAGACTGCTAGATATAATAAATAAATTCAGTAATATAGCTGGATATAAAATCAAAACTCAAAAATCAATAGCATTCCTATACACTAACAACAAAGTCACAGAGAGAGAAATAAGAGAAACCACACCCTTCACCCTAGCAACCAAAAAAAAAGAAATATCAGGGATTACTCTCACGAAAGAAGTGAAAGACCTGTACAAGCAAAATTATAATACACTGAAAAATGAAATTGAAGATGATCTCATAAAATGGAAAGACATCCCTTGCTCATGGATAGGAAGAATAAATATTGTGAAAATGGCCATTCTCCCAAAACTTTTATACAGATTCAATGCAATCCCGATAAAAATACCATCAACATACCTCATAGATCTAGAGAAATCACTCCTAAAATTCATCTGAAGTGAGAAGAGACCTATAATAGCAAGGACAGTTCTAAGCAGCAAAGGCAAGGTAGGAGGCATCACAATCCCTGACTTCAAGTTATACTACAAAGCAACTGTAGTAAAATGTGGTACTGTAACCAAAACAGAGCTGAAGATCAGTGGAATAGATTAGAAGATACAACCACAACTACAAACACACTCAACCACCTTATCTTCGATAAAGGGGCCAAACATGTCCACTGGGAGAACGACAGTCTCTTTAATAAATGGTGCTGGAAAAACTGGCTCTCCATACGCCGAAAACTAAAACTAGACCCATGCCTATCACCATGCACTAAAATAAAATCTAAGTGGATCAAAGATCTAAATATTAAAACAGAAACACTAAATCTATTGGAAGACACATTGGGTAGAAACCTTGAAGATATAGGAGTAGGTAGAGAATTCATGAATAGGACTCAAACCTCATGGGAAATACTTCCCAGAATCAATAACTGGGATCACCTCTTATTAAAAAGTTTCTGCACGTCAAAAGAAATCTCCAGCATAGTGAAAAGAAAACCCACAAACTGGGAAAATATCTTAGTGAACTGCCCCTCAGACAAAGGACTTCTGTCTAAAACATATAAAGAATTAAAAAAAATCAGACCCCCAAAATTCAAAGACCCAATCCAAAAATGGGCATCTGAGATGAATAAACAATTCTCTGATGAAGAAATGCCAATGGCAAATAAATATATGAAAAAATGTTCATCATCATTAGTCATTACAGAAATGCACTGAGATTTCATCTCACTCCTGAAAGAATGGCCAAGATCAAGAAAACCAACAACAACAAATGCTGGAGAGGCTGTGGGGAAAAAGGAACTCTCCTGAACTGTTGGGGGGAATGTAGACTAGTGCAACCATTGTGGAGGTCAGTCTGGAGATTTCTCAGAAAACTGGGACTGGAAGCCCCATTTGACCTAGGTATACCACTTCTAGGCATATTTCCAGAAGAACTGAAAGCATCATACCACAGTGATATATGTGCATCCATGTTTATAACAGCACAATTTGTAATCGCCAGATCTTGGAAACAACCTCAGTGTCCATCAACTGAAGAATGGATAAAAAAGTTGTGGTATTTTTTATACAATGGAGCACTACTCAACTATAAAGAATGATCACATTGAGATATTTATAAATAAATGGGTGCAGCTTGAGACCATACTCATAAGTGAAATAAATCAAACTCACATGTACAAATACTAATAGTTTCCCTAGTGTAAGAAATGGTAAGAATACATAAAAGTATGTGGTAATGCATGATTCCTAATCATATTGGTTTGAAGCCATATAAATTTTCACTCATTAACTGCAATAGTTTTAACCTGGGTTGTCTGATTTTAGTATCTATGATAGTACAAATAGCTATTTTGAAGAAAACAACACAACATAAAAGCTAGTGCTGATTTAATATCATCTTGTTTTGAAGTCCCATCAAGCTGTGGTACATCTGTTTCCACTGGTTTTAACATGTTGTATCTTACTATATTTCACTACATGCTATAGTATAAACAAAATCCTTCTCCTTTGCATTCAGCTTTCCTGGATCAGTGTTCTCAGGATTGGGGCCTGAGGACCCTTTCTCTTTGCTTCCTCTTCCCATACTTTTTGTTCCTTCCATACCAGTGAATATAGGAGGCCCAGTTTTTTTTCTCTTTGTCTGTTACAGTTTGCTTGAATTGCACCGGCTAGGTGTTCCCGCCCACTGCAGTGTACTAGGGAGACACAGACCTGGATAGCTTCTGCTGGGCCCGTCCCTCCAGGTCAACCTACTGAAGGCTTTACTGCTAGGGTGCACCTCCAGGTGCTGGGACCTGGTTTGGGCTAACTTACTGGGTCTTAGTCAGCAGCGTCACGTAGGCCAGGCACTCCCACCAATCCTGCTTGAGAGGGGAATATGCGACTAAAGTTACTGCAGCGTCCTGTTCCAGCAAGTCTGCCCGGTCCCAGTATGTCTTTTGCCAAAGCCTCCTACTCTATGTAAGGGTCCCCGATCCACTCAGTCACCGCAGGTCAATGCAGAGCTCTCTGCCAGTCCCCTTCTTAACTCCATTCACCCATTCCCACTCTGAGTTTTTGCGCATCTCTCTCCCTGCCGTGCTGATTTGGATGCAGCAGCAGCAGCAGGAAATTCAAATCGCGGCTTCCAATGGCACGGGATCCAGCTTCTGCACTGAGATTTTATCTGTTCCCGTTATAGCACCGGAATTGCATTTCCAGTTGGTTTCTCTAGCTTAATTCATTCTTGGGTTGGCAGGGTGTATCTCCCCTTGCTTAGGACTCCTCGCACCGCCCCATTCCTGGATTCTAAGTGGGGTATCTCAGAGAGCCTCTGTAGCTGCTGCTATCTATCTGCCATGTTCTTACACGTCCTTTCTTGTAGAGCACAGCTGACATCTTTTTTGTTTTCTTGTTGTAGTAGTTTTTGTGACACTGTGCCTGTCTGCTCACCTGTCAGCTCACTAGTGTGCTCCACAATTTTTTGTGTTGTTCTCCAGACAGAAACATTTTGTTTTTCCTCTGCTCCAGTCCCAATCCTTTAAGAAAATTTCTCTGTGATATTTTTCATTTGTTATTTTCTTTGTAAACTATCAAACTATGCCATGCCTGTTTAGCAGTAAAACACAGCCATTGGCCAGGGCTTTGTGTTTCAAGTGACATCATAGTTGCTTTATAACTCATCAAAAACATCTACTACACTTGGTTTTGTTGTAGAAAGTTTCCATCTAGGCTTCCATTTTGTCAAGGCTTCCCTATCAATGTTTCCATCCTGATGAAATGTTGACAAAAGCGGTACCAGGTTTCGAAAAATTGTTTTTGCTGTATATGAGGCCAACATTATATTTTTCTGAAATTCAAAGATTGTACTATACAAGTCTCTGCTTTGAAACTGTGACATTTGATTTGGAATTTCTACTTTGTTCCTGTGTATAGTTTCTGTGTTGGTCAACTCGTGCTCTGTTAGCAAGTGTACCATCAATTGGAAACTGGTAAACCAATTGTCCAGTGTCACATCCAATTAGTCTGGGAGATGGGAGAAACATGTCTGCTCACAACATAATTTGGTTTACTACTATATGAATGAGGAATGACTTGATGGCTGAAGTCCAGGATAAATGTCTAAATTGGAAGCATAATAAATCTTTGCATGTACAAGGGTATAAATTGTTATGTCATGTTTTGACCACTTTTCTGTAGGTCTTTTATATACCTGTGAATATCATGAGAAATCTGTGCTAAGTACCAAAGACCTATGAATGCTTTCAGTTCAGCTAGTAATAAATACATTTTTGAATATGGCCATTGATATATATAGTGTTTTACTTGCATTTTAGTCTCTGCATATTTCACAGCATTTTGTAGCATTTTATCTGTTACAGTTTCCAACACTGAATGGCAGTGTTGGCATTTTGTCCAATACAGTTCACCCCTGTGAAGACTCTCACTATATTTTCAGACTTAGTTCTAACATTGGATCTCTGCTATGCCTTTCACCATATTTTTAAGCCTAGTTTTAATGGAGTATTGCATTTGGCGCTGTGGTTATTTTGCAGCATTTCAACTGTAATCACATTGCTGTTTTCTTCATGATCTGAATCAAGAAAGTCTGTATGCCATATGTCTGCATAAGTTGATTCTTGCTCCATTTCACGGTCACAGGAACTTTGGCTCACATGACCAACATCAAAGTCATCACCATCATTATCATCACCCACCTGTACCACTCTTATAAGGTTAGTGGGCTTCTTGGATGCTGTGCAGTGCTGTTTATATAGAAAGAAGTTTGGTTCATTGGTAGCATTTTCCAATGTGAAGTAAACATCTATGTTTTATAACAATCCTTAATTTGACCTCTAGGCTGCTCTTGAGCCCAGCGCACCTCCTCAGAGCCAGTCAGGGATGAGTCCACTCTGCCCCATGCCTGCTTTTCTTTTTCTAGAAGTTTGAGGTTGAACATTAGGTTATTTTAGCCTGTTATGTTTTTCTGATGTGAAAGTTTACCTCTGTAAATTTGTCTCATAAGACTGTTTTCATTGCATCCTATACATTTGGATATGTTATATTAGCATTATCATTTAATAATAGATATTGTTTAATTCTTCTTTAATTTCATTTGTAACCCATTCATTGTCAGGAAGGTGTTATTTAATTTCCATGTGTTTATGTAGTTTTTTTGCCATTGATTTCCATTTTCATTGTACTATGATCAGATATTATGCATGAGATAAGTTGCATTTACTTAAGCACGTCCTATGGGGTAGTATCTAGTCTATCTGTTTTGGAGAACATTCCATGTTCAGTTGAGAAGAATGTGTACTCTGATATTGTGGGGTGGAACACTCTGCAGACATCTACTAAATCCATTTGTTCATAGGTTTGGTTCAGTTTTTTGTTGTTGTTGTTGACTTTTTTGTCTAGTTGATCTATTTGTGACAGTGGTGTATTAAGATCTTCCATTACAATTATGCTAGTGTTTATTTGATTTTTCATGTCTGTTAATGTTTTATATAGTTGAGTGTGCCAGTATTTGGGGCATATATATTTATGATTGCTATCTCTTCCTCTTGAAGTTTTCCCTAATAGGTAGATAGTGATCTTCTCTTTCTCTTTTGATCAATCTTGGCTTGAAATTTACTTTGTCTGCAAATTGCATAGTTGCCCACAATTTTTTCCTGATTCCTGTCATACTAAATATTGTTTTCCATCCTTTCACTCATCCTTTCAGTCAGTCTATGAATTTCTTTTTGAGTTAAGTATGTGTCTTCTATGCATCATATTGTTGGATCTTGTTTCTTGATTCATTCTACTAGTCTGTTTATTTTGATTGTGAATTGAGACCATTTACATTGATGGTTATTACTGATATATAATGGCTTATCCTTGTCATATTATTTTCCTGTTGTTGGTTTCCTGTCTTTTCCCTCTGTTTAATTGCTTGCCTTGCCTGATGGATTCTTTCTACTGGAGTTTTTAGAATTGTGGTCTTAGTTATCTCTTTCTAAAATATCCTTCAGAACATTTTGTAGAACTGATTTGGTGGTCATGAATTTTTTTGTTCTTTGTTATGGGAGTATCTTATATTTCCATTGACATGAAACATAGTTTTGCAGGGTACATCAATCCAGGGGAGAGTTTGTAAGTGATTTGTTTCTTTTTTTCTAACTATGTTTAATATTTTGTTCTTGTATTGAATTTCTGGAGTCGTAGCTATCATATGCATTGGAGTAGATTTTTGGGGGGTGATCATGGTTATGGACTTCTATATACCTCACTTATCTGTATGTCAAATTCTTCTTATATGCCTGAGAAGTTCTCTGCCATGACTTCTGTGAACAGGTTTTTATGTCATTTATCTCCTGCTTTTTTCCCTGACTGTGATCAAGCTTATTTTATTCTTCTTTGCCTTGTCTGGCATCTGTTGGATTTATTTTTTGTGGTCCCTTACTATTTTAAAGAAATCTTTCTTTTTAATGATTACTAACACAATACTGTCTTCTATATCTGATATTCTATCCTCATGGTGGTTCATTTTGCTGTGTATACTTTCAATGGAATTTTTTTAGTCTCTTAGATATCTGATTGAATCTGTTTCATGGATTTTGTTTCTTTCTTATGTTGGGAATTCATAGTTTCCATAATTTCCCATGTTCCTCTATTTTTTTTGCATCCTTAGCTGCTCTGAAATCACTTAGTGTGTCTTTCATTTTGGTCAGCATCTCTGAAGATATCTGAGAAATTACATCTGATTTTGATTTTTTTTATCTTATTATTTCCACTGTTAGTACTTTAGAGAGTCCATGTGAATGACTTTCAAATTGTTCCACATGTTTGCACTCTGTGTTTGCCTGGAAAACTGAGGTTGCATCTTGTTTAAATGTCATCTCATTTTTTATTTTTTCAGTTAATTTCTGCATTGATGTTTATAAATTATTTATGGTAGATATCTTTATTGGTAGTCCTGAGAACAATTAGGAAATGGCTTACTTCTCAGAGATATCTTACAGGTGTAGCTGGCTTTGGGTTTTGAGACAGTTACAAAATATTACCTCTCCAATTTATTGGGGATGAGAAGTTGCCACCTACTTGGCCTAGCCCCTGGTTGTTTGGCACTGGCCTATAGTATTTTCTTTTTATGACTCTCAGGAAATCTCAGTCTTGGCATACAAAGAAGAAAAACTGATTAGAACAATTAGGTCACTTTGGCTAAAGTAGTACAATCAGTAATAGCAATAGCATCAAATACCCTCTAAAAATAACAAACTGTAGTGACTATTAATTGCCATTTTTAACTATATGAATACGATTTTCAGTTATATAACTAAATCTAGAACAAACCAGCAAATTGTGTACATAATCTTTCAATATAGCGATTTTATCTTCAAGGGAGAAAAGTTAAAAGGGGTAGGGGGAAAAACAAAGAAACAGAAGAGAAAGGGATTAGAAGGAAGGCTGAAGGTCAGAGGAACATTATGTAAGCTTTGGGAACTGAAACACAGGAGGGAAAGAAAGAAGGAAGAGTTTCTACAAGAACAGAACAAAATAAACAAAACCCAGAAAACTAGAAACAATGTTCTTGCTCATATAAAAACAAGAACAAACAAAGAAGAAAAAAAGAGAGAGAAAAAGAAACAGAGAAAGGAAGAAAAGCAGGAAAAAAAATGACCACTTTAGATTTGTTTCTGCTGTCACTGGTTGACTGAGGTGGCAGACAGAGCCCAGATCCGTTTTGGAAAGCGAGGAGTAGGATTATGATGGTGGTGGATAATCTGAGTAGACTGGGCTTTCAGTTCATCTCAAGTTCAAGCTGCTTCTGCTTTTTGTCTGTGAGGCTGGTGCCTGAGTTATTCACCCCACAATACTCCAAGCAACTCTTGCCAGTTTGAACTCAGCTCCTTGACCTCTTGCAGACTTGAGCCTTGGTTGTGCCTCTCAGTGACATTAGGAGCCACTAGATACAGCTGGACCACAGCTGTTCTCAGTCCCTAGTCAGTTGGTCCCTCTCCAAGATGGCTATCAGTTAGTTGCCCTTTCCTGGGGGATGTCCGAACCCAAATAATTCACCAGCCACTGCAGTCTGTTGCATCACTGCTCTGTTCCACGGGCGCACTTTTCTGTGGAGGCCTCGTGAGTCACCAGTAATCACTGTGCTGAAGGTTCAAGTCCCCCTGCCACACTGGGAGCTGGAGCTCAGGAGGAAAGCCCCACTTGCCGCCTCCCTCCTCTGCACTGTAGTCCCTCTTTCTGATTTCCCTGTGGGCTCTAATTCTCACTTCAGATCCTTCCAGAGTCTGGGGGAAACCCACTTTGCTCCTCCTCCTCTTCCTCATGTTGCTATATTCTAGCTTCTCAATTCCAAATATCAGAAAGGCTGTTTCCCTGATGCTCACCATTTTGTTATCTTCCCAGAAGTCCTTTGGAATACTTTTTAAAAAACATGCATATAACTTTTTTTCTGTCAGAATCAGAAGTTAATTAAAATGGTAACACTCCTCATACTTTAAAGACATAGAATGTATTAATTTCCTCCTGCACCATTTTTTCATAAGTTCCACAGCACAGTTGTCTAGAATTTTAGTTCCTCCCTGTTTTTAACTTCTCGGTAGAGTCATCCAGCCTACTTTAAAGTGTTTTGCCAATTCTTTTTTTTTTTTACTTTTTTGTGGGAGAAATATTTTGTCTGCAGTTCTTCATTCTGTAAATCAGAAACACAGGAATATGCCTACAAAATGTTTTATAATGTAAAGCTTCAGATAAGATGTCAATAAAAATTTTGAACCCCATAGGGAAGCTGTCTATTTTTTTCTGTCTATTTGAGACAGGGTCTCACTCTGCAGTTCAGGTTGGCCTTGAACTCACTTTGTAGCTCAAACTGGCCTTAACTCACAGAAATTCTCCTGCCTCAGCCTCCTGAATGCCGGGATTACAGGTGTCCACCATTGTGCTCTGCCATTGTGACTTCAATTCTTAAAAATTAGAAATAAAAATAGATAATTATATTAAACACTTAGGAAATGTCAGGCACTGATCTAGATGCTTTAAACGTATTGAGACATTAAGTTTCCCATGAGATAGATACTATTATTGTAAGTCAGACTCAAATGAGGAGACTGAGGAGGATGAGGAGTGCCTTACTCCCAGCTCATCAAGGAGTCATTGGTGGAGCAGGGATTCAGTATTGAATAGTGGTCTGACTCTACAGTACTAAGTAATTCAGCAAAGTGATAGACTGGAAAAGATGACATAGGAAACAAGAAGCAATGGTACTCAATAAATTATGTAAAATATTTTGGTAAGTATTAAAATTGACAGCTCCTTGATTTTTTTTTGAAATCAAGTTTTGCTAGTTCAGGCAAGCCTTGAACTCACTATGTAACCAAAACTGGCCTGGAACTCAGTGTGATCTTTTTGTCTCAGCCTCTCAAGTGCTGGGATTATAGGCATGCATCATTGCACCCAGATCCCTTGGATTATTTTGACTATATAATAAGATCTCTAAACAAGTGCCCTCCAAAATGGAGTGTGTAAACCCCAGAAACTTAGTATAATGATTTCTTGGTATTCAGAAGAAATTATTAGAACTTTTGTCTTTTTATTTTATTTCTCCATCTGCATATATTTTATGTTTTATAATTTATCTAACATGTTGATAAGTAATGCATGTCTATAATTTGTACTTAAGTGATTATGAATGTACATATATTACACAGGGCTTCTCAAAATCTATTATTTGGATATTGAATTTTTTTTCTTTCTTTTTTTTTTGGTAGTACAGGTGATTGAATTCAGAGCCTTCTCATTGAATGACATCCTCAAATTTTCTTTTTTGTTTAAATTTTGAGACAAGGTCTTACTAAATTGCCTTGGTTGGTCTTGAATTTGCAATCATACCAGCTCAGACTCCAAGAGTGCTGGGACTATAGGCATGTGCCTGCCTGGGTATTAGAAAGTTTGAAGACCGCTGTAGTAAAAATAATAAGACAGGTTGGGCTGGGACTAAGTCATTGAGTAATAAGAAATGCTAATTTTTAAATCATTTTTAATGAGAGAATAAATACTGAAATTTTTGGATTTTATTAGAAATTTTATGGATATTTATATATTATGATATATGAATACTTAGTAAATTAATGTAAATTTACATATCTTTTTGTTGTATAAATTTCCCAGAGAAACATGAAAGACTTAGACAAGTCCAGCTTGGTGAGTGAAGAGGAGTTTACTTGGGAGTCCTTACAAAGTTAGTGTGTGACTTGTGGGCTGTGGCACTACCAAAATCACTGAAGTCCCTGTGTTGAACTTTTGTTTTTTTTTTCTTTTTTATGCAGTACTGGGGATGAAGCCAAGGGCCTTTGAACTGAGCTACATCTCAACTCTTTTTAAAACATTTTGAGACAGGATCTGGCCAAGTCACTAAGTTATCTGAGCTGAGTCTGAACTTCTGATCCTCCTGCCTCAGTGCTGGGATTGTAGGCATGTACCACCACATATAGTTTAAACTATTTTTATAGAGCACTAAGTAAAACAAAAGCTGGGTCATATGAGGAAGAACTACTCAGCCATAAAGAGGATAAATTTGAGTCATTTGCAGGAAAATGGATGTACCTTGAGACTGTAATACTAAGTAAAATAAATCTAACAGGGAAGATCAATTATCACATGGTTTCTCTTATACAAGGAACTCAAAATATAAATAATTTAAAGAGTAAAATAAAAGATATATGATAGACATTTTAGATACTTTCTTGTTGCAAAGACAAAATTCTCAACCCCCACAATTTAAAAAAAGAGAGGTTTGTTTGAGTTCATGGTATTTAGAGGTTTTGATTCAAAGTTGGCTAGTTTCAAGACAGAGATGGTGTGGCAAAGAGGCGTGGTGGCAGAAGCTGCTCATGCTATGACAGCCAGGAAGCAGAGAAAGAAAAGAGGTGAGTCCACCCGTACAGGGAGTGCACGCAGCGCGGATTTCTGACTGCTCCGCACCGTGCCGCGAGTGCACGCTGCGCAGGTTTCCGACGGTTCCGCACTGAGCCGGGGCTGCACGCAGCGCGGATTTCTGACCCCTCCACCTGTACAGGGAGTGCACGCAGCGCGGATTTCTGACTGCTCCGCGCCGGGCCGCGAGTGCACGCCGCGCGGGTTTCCGACGGTTCCGCACTGAGCCGGGAGTGCACGCAGCGCGGATTCCTGACCGTTCCACCCTGTACCGGGAATGCACGCAGCGCGGATTTCTGACCACTCCGCACTGTACCAGGCGCTGCGCGGATTTCTGACCATTCTGTGCTGTACCGGGAGTGCACGCTGCGCGGATCTCTGACCGATCAGTGCTGTGCTGGGAACGTGGGAAAGGTGGGCGGCGTGGACCCTGGTGAGTACTACTGCGACCCTGGTGCGACTGCCGGGGTTGGCCAGAGAACATCTTGGAACGGGACAGTGCCCGCCACCACGGGGACATCAATAACACAGAGTCTGGTGGCAGCCATTTTACAGTTGGGCAGAACCTACAGCTCAGTGGCGTCACTGAGCCCCCTGTAGGGAGGGCTAGTGGAAGGCATCTTGGAATTGGGCAGAGCCTGAGTACGTGTTGGCTTCAGCCTCATACAGAGTTTGGGCAGTTCTGCTGTGCTGGTGCTCCTGACACAGAGAGGTCTGGGAGAGAACAGCTGAGATTTGGGCAGGACCCTGTGCCATAGTGACATTAGTCAGCTGCTTCTGGTACAAAGAGAACTGGCAGGAGATACTGGGGCTAACCCAAGCCTCTGCTTGGGGCCCAATGAGCGGATACAAAATAGTCACAACTCAGTGACAACCAGAAAGTACAGCCTAATTTAGGAACTAACTGGCACAGAGGCTAGAGACTAGCCTGTACTGCCCCTGCAGCCCAGTCTACCCCAGATAACAGTAAATTGGGGAGGACAGCAAAAACTCAAACCAGCACGCTTCTGAAAGGGCCTAAGCAATTCGGAGAGGGCCAGAGAACTCCAGGACAGTCTAAAAGAAACCAGAAACATGACAAGAGATAAAAATAAAAAAAAATCTCCAGCTGCCCAACAGGAGAAAATAAGCCCAGGAGAAGTAAACACCGAAGAGAACAAGCACAGTAACCATCCATTGCTCAACACAGCATCAGCCGAAATTAAAAAGTACCTACATGATCTCATAGAGGAATTTAAAGCTGTACTCCTGATCCAAGTGAGGCAAGATATAAAGAGATTAATTAAAGAAATGACAAGCCCCGCCCAAGAGAACACAGATGGAAGAACTGAGGAAATCAGAAAAGAAAGAGAAGCATCTGAAGAAGAATTTAAGCGTAATCTAAAATACATGAAACAGATCCAAAGAGAATATCAGGAAACTAAAAACTCCATTGAACATTGGCAAAATGCCTTGACAGAAACTAAAGATAGCCTTCTGAAACTTGAAGAGAGATTTAGGACATATGAACGTGAAAGAAAAAGCCTCTTAAAAATAACAAGGAACCAGAAAGAAGCAATTCTAAAACTGGAAGATGACAAAAAGATACATAACCTAAGAATAAAGAATGTGAGTGAGGAAGCAGGAACATCCAAAAATGAAATACAAAAAATATTCACAGAGATATTAAAGCAAAATTTCCCATGTATAGCAAAAAGAAATGATATCCAGATAAAAGAAGCATACAGAACACCAGCTACCTACAACCAAAACAGATTTACGCCTAGACATATAATAATCGAGATCCCAGAAATCCACCAAAAAAACAGAATATTAAAAGCAGCCAGAGAAAAGATGCAGGTTACCTATAACGGGAAATCTATCAAAATAACAGCAGACTTATCAACACAAACTCTTAAGTCAAGAAGGGAGTGGGGAGAAATATTCCAAGTCCTGAAAGAAAAAAATATGCAACCAAAGTTCATATATCCATCAAAACTCTCTCTAAAAATTAATGAAGAAATAAGATACTTTCAAGACAAGGAGGAACTGTGGGAGTTCGTGACCACCAATCCAACCCTACAGAGAGTGCTGAAGGACATTACAGAGAAAGAGAGGAAGAGATACCAGGATTCCAGCAACAGTGGCAGAGAGGCCTCAGTGAACGGGGCAGACAATGGAATGAGGGAATAAGGTGGACAAATTATAGCAGAAAAGTGTAGTAGCAGACATGAGGCAGGGACAGTAAGCTAGTCTTTAGTATAGACAGCTCTGAAACTATATTTTTTTAAAAAAAAAGCAGAGGTCATTGCTAATGGTGTATAATGATTTAAAAGACACAGTAGCCCTAGTGCCATATTTAGATTGAATTTAATTTGTTCTGGTCTGTCCGCTCATGTCAGATTTGAGGACACAGACATCTTGACCCAAAAATAGCAGGCTATACCATGGTAACTATCCTTACTTTCCTATTAACTTAAACTGAAATCCTATAATACTTACATTGTCTTACTATGACTGATCTTAATTGAATCTGAATCGTAAGACTATGGGTTGGCCATGGCTGATTTTATTTGAAATTGGTATGCTTGTCAGTATCAACCCTAAAAGTAGAGGCAACTACTCTGAGGATGACAAGTTGTAAAGAATATCCATACTGGTATTAATTAGTAACAGCTTCCAAACCCTACAATGCTGCCAAAGTTAAGTTTTTATAAAAATAATTGATACTATATTTAACTATAATAAGCCAGTGTGGTGGTCAAATCTATTGAAAATAACAAGAGGAAACATAGTAACTATGGAAGATCATCTATATTGTGGTCTTAAATGTTTTATCCATTGCATGTTTTTCTAGGAAATTGTTTTGCTGGCTTGCTATGACTTGGTATTCCCTATAACACAGAGAGGATAGATATATATGTAGAAATTCACACATGGGTTCTTTTTTTCTTTTTAATTATTTATGGGAACAGATTATATAATGTAAGATGTAATGAACAGATACTCTGAGGAAGAGACACTAGGAAACTTGAGGCTAATTTAGTAGCATTATGATAGAAATTCTAGCAATACTAATGTTTGCTGATTAGAATGACATTGGACTGGTTTCTTGAGTTCAATTTCAGCATATGTAGAGATGGGGACAGCTATCACAAAGAGAAGGAGAGATGAGTTGGTAGTTACTATTGTCTTCCCTAATTTGGTACTTGAGGACCTAAAAAGTCTTCAATGATTTGATTAGTTCTATAATATAAACTAAGTATATAAGGTGGATGAAGATGGGGACAACTATTTGTAAAAAACTAGAGACAGTTAGGTAGACAATCAAGATCTCCAGTGGGCTTCCTATGAAATCTGTATTTCTTTAAATTGTTTTTTTAACTGCTATGTTCTGTTTTGATATGTTTAATCTTACCCTCTTTGAGAAGTAAAACAAATGTGTAGGACTGATAACCATGTTACTGAGCTCTTGTTCGATCATAGAGCAGAAGGGTTTGTAGTGTCACTTTATGAATGTCATTCTAAATGCTTTAATTCCATAACATGAACAGCTACCTCTAAGATGACAATGTGTAACTTATCAACCAGCAATTTCTTACCGTTTGTTTTTCTGTAAGTTTGTATCATTTCTACCCTTTTTTAAAATCTCCATGTATTCTTTTGTTTCCTTTTCTTTAAATAAAAAATTAAAAAAAAAAACACAAGAAAGGAGGTGAGATATACCCTTCCAGCAATATCCCTTGTTACCAGTTTCTTTGGACAGGCTCCCGCATCATAATATCATAGTCAAGATCTAATCACCTTTCCAAAGCCCTATCTCTGAGTGCATGAAAACTTTGGGGGACAATTTAGATCTAAACTACAACAGGAAATGGGAAGGTAGACTTTCTGGAGATAGGCAGGGGATCTGGGAATTGTGGGGGAGACAGAAGGGGTGAGGAGAAGGAGAAGTAAAAAGAATTAATTTGATATGTACATATATCAGTTCTCCAAGATGAATGTAGTTATTATATATCACAAACATATACTAATAAAAAGAGCAAGATCAACAGTAAGAAGGGGTCCTTGGGAAAAATGTGTACTTTTCTCCCATCTCATCCTTATCAGCAGACTCCACCAGCCTCAGCCATCACTGCCTAGCCAAAATGATAGACGACCTTGTATGGCAGCCTGGCACACAGCTTCAGCATCTGGCGGGGGTCCCATTGGACAACTTGATGGGGAGATGAGATCATAATGTGGAAGTATTTCAGCTAGCATTTGGAGGACACTGTTGAACAAACAGCAATAAACCTTGTCAATAAAGGAGAAAAAAGAAACAGAGAATATGGAATAAAAATGTTACATTGTCATGAGTTCAGTAGTGCCTTTTGTTTCCCAAATATATCCAAAACCTCATCCCTGAAGTGTACAAATACTTTGCACATGTAATTAAGAATTCTGAGGTGGGGCTGGGGATTTAGCTTAGTGACAAAAGGGCCTGCCTGGAAATGCAAGGTGCTGAGTTCAATCCCTAGTGCAAAAAAAAAAAAAAAAAAAAGAATGCTAAGATGGGCAATTATTTCAAAGATAATGAGATATATATTATGGTAGGCATTTTGGATTTACTATTTTCTTGTTTTGAAGTCCTGTATTGCATTCTTTGTTTTGTTTTTATTGATTCTATTCTGTTCTGTTTTGTTTGATTTTTACTATGTCTGAAGGTATCTGTAGCGGTTTAGAAGACAAAAGGCATTGTAGCAACCATTGTTGATTTTGTATTGTTTTGGAGTCCTGTATCACTTATACTTTTTTTTTTTCTTTTGGTACTGGGGACCGAACTCATGACCTCGCACTTGCCAGGCAGATGCTTATGCCGCTGAGCTAAACCAGGCCCACTGGTTTGTTTTCATCAGATTTGTTCTGTTTAAATTTGCTTGCTTTTATTCTCTTTAAAATAAAAATTTACATAAAAAAGAATTCTGAGATGAAAATGAACCCTGGGTCCACCAAAGCTGCATGCTGCTGCATCTCACATCTAGCACTTGGGTCCCACTGCGGTCGCCACGCCCAAGAGAAAGGCTGAAGGGGAAGCTAAAGGGGATAAAGCCGGGGTGACGGATAAAACCCAGAGAAAATCTGCAGGGTTGTCTGTTAAACCAGCTCCTCCAAACCAGAGCCTAAAAAGTCCTCTGGAAAGAGGGGAGAGACGATACCCAAACGGAAAAAGTGAAAAACTGATGCTGGCAAGATGGGAATAACCCTGCAGAGAAGAGAGAGGCCAGAACAGACCAGGCACAAAAAGCTGAAGATGCTGGAGATGCCGAATAAGTGTGTGGTTTTTGGATAACTGTGTACTTCTGGTGACTGTACAGTTTGAATTACTATTTTTATCAAGTTTTATAAACATGCAGATTTTTTTACTTTTCTTAAAAGCTAGGTTGTCAGCATACAGAACACTTCATTGTTTTTTGGGGAAGGTGCATATGTCATTGGTACAATGTCTCCAATGCTGGATTGAAGTTGGGAAAGCACTTTTCCTGCTAGTTTTCAGAGACTTACTCTGGGCTCACAGGAAAAGGGATTTCCTGATGTTGACACATGGCCATCTTGACGTAAATGTCTTGTGGTATGGGACAACTCCCAGTTCATTTTATGTCCTCATTTACTCTGCCATCCACATAGGCTTAACTCCCTTAATCCTAGATACCTATTGGGACCTAATTCTTAGAAATTGATGTTACCATTGTGTCAGGCAATCTGGACTTGCCAGTGACATTGAAGATGTTGTCCCACAAGAGCAGTGACTTCTTTTTCTAGATTGTGAATCTTCAGATTGATAATTCAGCCATTTTCATTTCCTGAAAATCAGGGTTGGCCTGTGAAAAATTATCAAACAACATGTGAAATGTCAACCCTCACTATAAACTTTCCGTACTTCAGCGCCTCGAATGAAGACTTCTTTGGATTTTATAGTGGCTTTCTGATTTTTGATAGTCCATCCAAGAAGAGAGTTGGTCCAGTTCAACAGGAAGCTGCAAAATTCCCTGTCCAGTCCGAGCAAGGGTCCCAAACTAGCTGGGCTTTGGGGGGTGGTGCGGGAACATTCACCCCAGGCTGCCCAGCCTCTGGAATGGATGGTGCTAGCAGGCCCAGAACTCTAGAGTCTGCCAAGCCCAGCAGGGAGTGGCAAGACCTGTCTGCTCTTCTTTTTTAAATCTATATCTTCAGATATGCTGAGCATTTCCTTCATTATATTTGTCTTTCGTTCTTTTACCCGAGATATTATTTTTGATCTGATTACTTTTACGGCCTCATGAAGTAGTTTCTTTACTTTGATGGCTACTCTTTCACAAATTTTAGATGTGCAACTTAATAATTTTTTTCCATTTGTATGTCTCTTAGCCTCATTCTTTGTGAGCCAGAGGTCTGAGATTGCTTTTTGTTTCTTTCTCTTGACATTTTCCTTGGTTTCTCCAAATAAGCCAGTTGTGGCATCCCAGGCACTTCCCATGTTGTTTGTCCATCCACAGGGGAATGGGCCAGATACCTAGGTTTCTCCTATTGTAGGTTCCCAAGGAGGCAGTGGGGTGCAGGGATGGCTGCTGTAAATACACACAACTATACCAAGGTTCCCCTGATGGCAGCAGGTGCAAGGAGGTTGGTTGGCTGGTTCCCTCCACCAGCGCTGGCTGCCAGTCCCGATGGTAGCTGGCAGGTTCATGGAATGTCCACATTCAGTTTCTTCTTCTGGTGTTTACAGTTTTATGATAATGCCTGTTTTATCTATGTGTCCCAGAGATGTGCTGGGTAAGGATCTGATTTTGGCCTCTGGATGCAGGCCCGAGGTTGGTGTTCTGTCAGTGGAGTTCTCCAGATTCTAGCCACTGTTTCCTCCCTGCTGCTTCAGATGCTTTCACATTACTGGTCTCACTGATTACTTCACCCTCCAGAGATGCATGTGCATTGGTGCACTGGGCTGCTGTCCTGAGTCTTGGGGTTCCTGTCAGTCTTACACTTTTCCAGCTGGCCTGCCCTCTGGGATGCAATGGGTGAGGCCTGGACCACAAACTCACTGTCTTCCAGCTGGCCAGCCTTCTGGGATGTAATGAAGGGCAGAAAGAGTCCAAAATTTAACTATTATAGGCCAACCCTCTGGGATGTGATTATACCTTTTTGAGAAATTGATCCCCAGTTGGGTGTGGTGGCACATGCCTGCAATCCCAGAATTCTGGGAGGTTGAGGCAGGAGGATGAAAAATTTGGGGCCAGCCTGAGCAATTCAGTGATTCAGTGACACCCTATATCACTCAATTAATCAATCAATAAAAAGGAATGAAAGCCAAGGATTTAGTTCAGAGGCATAAGCATATACCTGTCAAGCACAAGTTCAATCCCGAGTACCAAGAAAATAGATAAATAAAAATAAAAAAGAATGAGGTTGTAGCTCAGTACAAAGGGGTTTGTTTCAATTCCCAGTTTTAAAAAGTCCCTGTTTCACTATGTAATTTTCCTCTTTATTCCTGGCAGTGTTCTTCATTCTGAGTCCACTTTGATCCTCCTGCAGCTGCTCCTGCTTTCTTTTGCTTTGTGTTTGTATGACACACCATTTTCCATCTTTCCATGATATATCTTTGTCCACTGTCTAGCTTTTAACTTATTTATCTTTGTACTTAAAGTAAGTTTTCAGTAAATAATATATTAGTTGGGTCATATTTTGTATCTAATCTGATAATATCTGCTTTTTAAATTTTGGATTCTTTCTGCCCTGTTTTGCCCCTTAACACTTGGTGGAGGCTGGTAGGAAGAGCTTGTGAGTAAGTGCAGACTCCCCTATGACTGGGCTTCCACTCTTCCAAATCAGTGACCTTGCCTAAGGGAATTGCTGTTGCTCAGAGATATTTGACAAAGTCTGTGTATATTTTTGGTTGTCAAAATTGGGAGAAGGAGTATTGCTGGCATCTAGTAGAAAGACATGAGCTATCATTTTCTCTTTCTGTTTCTCTTTCTCTTTCTCTGTCTCTGTGTCTATCTCTCCCTTTCCCCTCTTTCTCATCTCTATCTCTATATCTATGTATCTATAAAATCAAGGTCATGTTAGATTTATTCCAAGAATATTAGAGTTGCCCTATAATAGAAAACCTACAAAAACCTACATTTCTTCAGTAGATCAAAGAAACAGTCCATGTGATCATGTCAACAGATACAAAAAATGTTATACAGACTTTTAAAAAAACTCTCTCTTTGAAAAAACTCTTAAACTAGGACTAGCAGGAAATTTTCTTGGCCCTGTGGAGAATCCTATAAAATAGTTACAACATATACCATTTAAGAATGAATCCTAATTACATTCTTATTCAAGAACAAGACAAGAATTCCTTTAGTTCACTACTATTCAACATTATACCAGAGGCCCTAACCCATATGTTGTAGTCAGGGGTTGCAGGGAGAACAATTACATACAGGACACAGAATTTATTATTTTATGATAGTCACCCAGAGTTAAATACAAAAATATGCAGGAAATATGTCCACAACACTAAAGACCTAGAAAATTCAACTAAGGGCCTGCATGAGTCCAGCTGAAGACATAGAGCCCATGACAATGCCTCTCATGAGTCCAACTGGAGGTCTAGAGCCCACAACAAGGACTCATGCCAGCCTGTTTTACCCATCTGCACTGGAAAGGCCCAAAGGTGAGCAGTGGAAGTTAGAAAGTCTATGCCAGTGTTATGAAGAAGTTGTACCAGAAGGTTTGAGAATTCTATACTGGAGCCAAGAAGTGACACTCAAAATAAGGATGAGTGCTCCCTTGAAAAGTACCACAGCCATCCTCAGTGACAGTGAGGTTCCAAGCTCTTCCAATGATCAGAACAGTTGAGTACATGCCAGGAAGCCAGCATGACAAGTTTCTCCTGGAAATTAAACAACACACACTTTTCCCTCCAGAGCCAGGAAGTGATGCTCAATGTAAGGAGCAAAGCTCCAGCAAAGTGAACTACAGCCATTCTCAATGACAGGGTCTCAAACTCCTTCAAAGATAATGGCTGGATTCATATCAGAGAAATCAGCCATGACAAGATCCTCCAGGAGAACCAACGGCTCCAAACAGCAACATTTAGGAGAGCCCACAATGCCCCACTCTTCCTCTCCACATCTCTTTTTATGCTGGCAACTTTCCTCAGGTGTGCCATCTGCACTCAGCACCATGCTGATTTAATTTAGCTAGTGCTAAGTACCAGTTTTTAATCTGCAACACCATACAATAAGAAAAAGAAGTAAAAATAAGAACTCATAAAAAAGAGAAAAGCTTGGAGATACAGCCATTGTGGGACCTAGGCAGCTTATTCACCCACCCTCTTGGTAAGTGACTCCAGTGCACACCAGGAGGAGAACCAGTGCTCCCAAGATCTGGCCATGGTGGAACTCAGGCAGCTTATTCTCCAGCCCTCTTGGTAAGCGTCCCCGCCATGGGCCAGGAGGAGAACTAGTGGCTCCCATGAGCCTATGGGCATGCCAGCTGAGAGTTAAACACTCCCCCTTCTCACCATAGTTACTGGGGATAGATGTCTCAGCATCTCTTGGGAGGATGACCATAAACCATGTAGCAAATATGGGGGATTTCCTTCTATCTTCTGTTTGAAGGCAAAGGTTGTTTTCACTGTTTTGCTTTGTTATGATTCTTTTGTTATATTCAGTACTCTCAATTGATTTTATAATGTTCTGTTTTTGGTTTGATTTTGCTATACCTAATTGACTGGACAACTATTGTGAAGATAACTAGATATACCATAATACCTATTACCACCATCCCAGTGTCCTGTTGTGAAGTTTTGTACCAAATTTACTGCATTGTCTTGATTGTCTTTGTTCTGTCTTGTTCTGTTGTATTTTTACTACTTTCAAAATAAAGTTAAAAAAAGAAAAAAAGCTTAATATTTGCTGATGTATATAGTCTATGAAAAAGTATTAGAGTCTGTTAGACAATTCAACTATTTACTAGTTTCAAGATCAACATGTAAAATCAATAATGTCACTACACAATGCTAGTTAAAATATTAAAGCAAATGGGCCATATATAATTTATATATAAATGATATAATTTATATATATGTATATATACATTTTATACATAAAATTTTGTTTTAAAGTATACTTACAAAGGAAAAAAACATATAAAGCATTTTTAAAAGTTGATATGTTTGCCATACATAATGATCACATTCACTGTAGGGAGTTTGTACCTGTACATGTTATATGTTCATTCTTCTTTTATCCCTATTTCCTCTCCTTCAATGCTTCTTCCCCTCCTCATTTACAAAACTTCTGTTTCCATTTTTCCTTTTATTCTTTCTCTTTTAAAATCCCTTTTCCTTTTCTTCCCTTTACTCCTCTCCTGTTCCCCTTCCCATGTGAACATGCTCTTCCTATTTCCCAGTATCTATTCTCCATTTTGCTCCTCAGTTACCCCATATAAAGCATTTTTGAAGAACAAAATGAAGATCTGAATAAATGGAGAGACATACTACACAGGGACAGGCTCAATAGCATAAAAATGTTGTCCTCACTTTAATATATAAAGCTAATGCTGTTCTGATAAAGGTCTCAACAGTTTTCTTTTCAACAATGGAACTCATATACAAGAATGAAATTTTAAGAATAGTGAAACATTTTTATGAAGAAAAATAAAATGGGTATATATATATATATATATATATACTTAGCACAAGCTGTGATAAATAAAATACTGCATTATTGGGACAAGGAGAGAAAAATAGACCAGTAGAATGAAAGAGTGAATCCTGAAACAGATCCTCACATAGGTGAAAATTTAAAAAATGATATAAGTGCTATTTCTAGTCATAAATTGAAAAGAGAGACTAATTAATAAGTAACAGTTGACATCATTGATTTTCTACATGAAAATAAATTAGAACCCCACAATCTTAAACTATGCAAAAAAAAATTGAAGTTGAGTTAAAAACTAAATAGAAAAAGCACAAAAATGTAAAACTTTCAGGAAAACAATTTGTTCATTCATTCAGCAAATATTTAATGAGCTACTGTTAAATGTGGAGAACTGAATGAAGCAAGGTCCTTGCACCTTTGATATTCCACATTCACAATGAACAAATACAGACATCCTATCTCCAGTTATGAAAAGTGCCATGAAGACATAAATAGCAGGGTAGGGTGTAGAGAGAGATTGTAGCATGGGGTTGCTATTTCCCAGGCATGGCTAAGAAGGCTGTCCTGGTAATCTGACAACTATGGGGAGAGCTGAAGGGACTGAGTTTGGTATATGAGTATCTGGAGAAGAAAATGTCAGGCAAGAGAACTAGCCTTACAATGGCCTGGAGGTAGATGTAACCTGGGGTCTTTTCAGAACAACTAGAAGGCCAGTATGGCCAGAGTGGGGAACAGACTGATAGAAGATGAAATCAAAGAGGAAGGAGGGAAGCAGGGGAGACAAGGCCTAGAAGGTTGAGACAAAGATACACAAAGAGCATGGGAAATCCCTGGAAGACCTGTGTTGAGTGGCAGGACATGACTCATTATTTACAAAGATTGCCCCAGCTGTCCTGTGTAGAAGGTACATTGGGGAGGTGTGACAGGGAAAGAAGGATCCCAAGAAGACTATTTTGATGCCAAGGCAAGGCATGATGACTTGTCCCTGGGTGGCAGTGGTGGAGATGTAAAAACTAAATGTGTTCTGATGTATTTGAAGGCAGAGGAGATGTAATTTGGTGGCATTGAGAATGAGAAAAGAAGGCTGGGTGTGGAGACTCCAAAGCCTAAGCGGTGGGGTGAAGGATGGTGCCTTTCACAAAATGGTGAATTCTATGGAAGAAACAGGTTTTTGGGAGAGCTGAGCAAGAACCTGGCTTTAAATGCGTTAACCCTTTGGAAATTGTGGCTGATCTGAGAGACAAAAACCCTTATAATATATTGTTAAGAGGTAATACCTGACCTCCTCTCTCTTCAGGGGTAAGTGAGAAATGCATATCAGACATCAAAGGATGAAACCTGAGACACTGATCTGAGAGTGATCATTTTATAGACACAGAACAGGGTGACATCACCCAGGGAGTTAGCGTTCATGGAAGAAAGAAAGTTCTGAGGCCTGAGCTCAGGGAACTCCAGTGTTAGAGCTAGGAAGAAGAGAAAGAAATGTTAAGAGAGACTGGGAAGGATCATTCTACGATATTTGAAAAGAATTACAAAGAAGATGTTTTAGGAAGGAGGGAATGTTTGTGTCAAAGGCTGAGTAACAAAAGGGCTGAGCATTTATCATTGGATTTGACGAAGTGGAGATTATCCATAACCCTGATGATAGGTTCAGGGGAGCGGTGGTGATGGCACCTGTTTGAGGTAGGCTGGGAAAAGAATAGACGAGCAAAGGGAGAATGTGTGTTTATACTCTTTTTGAGGAGTTTTTCTGCAAAGGGAGGAAGGAAAATAGGGTAGTAGTTTGTGGAGGTGGCTATATGATTTTTTTCAAGTTAGGAAATATACAGAGTGTTAGCATTTTTCTGAGAATGATTCAGTAAAAAGCAATATTTTTGCCAGGTGTGGTGACACACATCTGTAATCCTAGCACTTGGGAGTCTGAGGGAGGAGGATCACTGTGAGTTTGAGGCCAGCCTGAGCTATAAAGTAAGTTCAAGGCTAGCCTGAGCTACATAGTGAGTTCCTCTAAAAAACGAACAAACAAACACAACAAGAAAGTAAAACAAAACAAAACAAAAAACAATATTGTTGAGTAGATGAAATGAACAGGACCCAGGGGAAAAGTGGAAGCATTGGCTTTCCACGGGAAAACTGAGTTTATTACTTTAACAGACAGAAGAACAGAATATTTGGAACATGTGTAAGGTGTGGGTTATACTCTTTAAATGCTTTTATGTTTTCAGTGTAAGCAGAAGGAAGATTATCAGCTAAAAGGAGAAAGTGAGAGGTGCTGGAAGTTTGAGGAAAGAGGAAAAGTTATAAAATTATTGTCCTTAAGAAACAAGTAAGTGAAGGAAATTGAGGCAGGATTGAAGGAGAGCCTGAGACAATCTCCTAAGATTGTTGGTCATGAATTTAGAGAGGGCTCTCTCCAGGCTTGTGTTTTCCCCAGTGAGTATCACTTGGTTGTGTGGTGGAGAGTAGATGGAGAATTACATTTATTCAGTATTAGAGTTCCCTAGTAAAGGTCAAGAGAGGGAGAAAAGTAAGAGTATTCATACAGTGAAGCAACTGTAAGAATGGAGCATGGATTCTGAGCTCAACAGTGTGGGAGATAAGGATAGGAAGGGGAAAGGGAGATGAAAAAAACTGGCAAAGCAATGCATAACAGTTTCTATGTGGATTGAAAAATTGTTGAAATCAGACTATTGGAGGGAGTGTGCTGAGGAGTAACAGATGACAGTGAAAGAGCCAGATACTTCCTGTGAAGGTAATGGTAGCAGTGCTGGTAATGGTGTATGTCCACAGTGTTTTATTCCATGGTGGCACAAGTCAATCGACAGGGTGCGGTTGGTTCAGATCCTAAAACTGAGGAGAACTGAAAGCTTCATAACAAGAGGAATAACATGTAATACCACTTTGGATAAAGTTTAAAAACAAGAGGTTATGCACATTTATAGGCATATATTGTTGTCAAAATATGGACAAAAAGGACACACACACCTTTTGGGGAGGGAAAAGAATGGGATTTGGAAGAAGCACAAAAGGAGATTTTACTCAATTTTTGAAAATTAATTTTATTTGTACATTTTGGGTATGCATAATGATAACATTCATGATAGGGAATATGTACCTGCACATGATATATCTTAATTATTTTCCCTTTTCTCCTTCCCTCCCTTTAACCCCTTTTCCCCTCCTTATTTACAAAAGCTTTGTTTCCATTTTTCTTTTTTTCATTTATAGAATATTTATGTATTTATTTTTATTTAAAGAAAGACAAAAAAATAGAAAACAGGCAGAAATAGTACATACTTTCAAAGAAAAGAAATAAACAGTAATAAATCACTAGTGAATGTATACATATTGTCTTCCCACAAGTAGTTGTTCAAGATACACAAGTGGAACATATAAATGGGAATTCAACTAGGGAGACTGCAAACAGTTCTGTTAACTATCCAACAAAAACTAAGTATTATGGTTATCAATCCTATATACTTAGGCATGTATGCATTTATCTATACCTTCATTTATGTTGAGACATAACGAAACTTATTAGATTAAAATCCTTCTGAACAAAGATTAATAATATTGCTGGATTTCACATCATAACACTCCAGAATCAGCACTGGGTACTGTAGTGCCCCTTTCTTTCCTTCAAAGTATTTGTTTATTTCATCATGTGTCATAAGATCAGTTCTCATAAACTGTTTATAGGTTTTATGCAAGCATGAGTCTTTACATGTATTTCTATCCTTTCTGTAGTAGAGGGAGAAACAGAACAAAGCAGGACAGAATTAAACTTTTTCCTATAGACACATAAAACTAAAAAGACATATAAATCTGCTGTATAAGGATTTCTACCATGGTCACTGTGCTGTTTCTTGTTATAATCAATAGAATTGGCTATATCATCAGATAAAGTATAATTGAACATATCAGTACATAACAGGATTAACAGACATACAACTTTGTAGATAGTGTAGAGCTACAAAAACAGGTAGTAATCAAATCAGAATGGATACTGTGGTGAATCATTGCCATTTTCAGTATAGTTGTCTATACTCCTCAACTTGATACCAGCAACCTAACAGTTTTGAATAAAATCTGTCAATAATAAGCAGCAATCAAACAAGTCAGATTTAACTAAGACCAGTCATGATACAACAGTATAAGTCATACAGGGATCCTGACTGAGTTAACAGAATATTAAAGATGACCACTGTGCTATGTCCTGATATCTTTGGGACAGCTGTCTGTGCCCTCAGATCTAGTGCTTGTATACAAACTAGGACAGAACAAGTTCCAACCAAGCAGAGTGGTTCGAGGATTAGGGGTTTTAATTCCTGATACACTGTTAGCTATATCTTCTGCTGTTTTTTTTAAGACTATTCCTCCCCCTTTTCCCCCCAGAATGAACTGTGTATTTTTGGGTCTCCCCAACACTCATGGTTTTGTATGGAGGGGCAACCTGTTATTTACCTAAGTGTTTCCAAACTTTCTCACTCCTGGGCTGGATTTCTAGTTATATTTCTTTGTTTATTAAAGCCTGTCTGTTCAACCTATCCATAAATACTGTTCTAGTTACCCCTATTACTCTCTGGTTCCCTATCACATCAAGCTCTGTTTTCTCATGTTTGATTTTGGTCCACATAACCTTCTTCAGACTAATATGTCCTATAAAGAGCCTCTCGGTGGACTTTACCTCTTGATCCACTCTGCCTGTGATTCTCTCTTTTTTCCCTTAAGTTAGTGTATCTAGGCCATCTATACTAGAAATTATATCCAAACTTCTTTGCCTCATTTCTGTTGAGCTCTTTTTCTGTAATTAGTTGTCTGTCTTCTTCATTTTGCTTTCTGCATTCTTGTGGCCTCTCTGCCACTGTTTCTGGAATCCTGGTACTTTTCTCTTTTAGAATGTCTTGCAGTATTCTCTGTAGAGTTGAATTGGTGGTTGTGAATTCCCCCAGTTTCCCTTTATCTTGGAAGCACCTTGTTTCTCCATTAATTTCTAGGGACAGCTGTGCAGGTTATATCAATCTTGGCTGGAGGTTATTGTCTTTCAAAGCTTGGATTATTTCACCCCATGCTCTTTGAGATTTGATGGTTTGTGCCAAGAAGTCTGCTGTAATCCTGATGGGTGTTTCCTTGTAAGTGATCTGTTTCTTGTCTCTGACAGATTTTAATATTCTGTTCTTATACTGGATTTCTGGAATCTTGATTATTCTATGCCTGGGTGTGGTTCTGTTTTGATTGTAGGTGGTTGGAGTTCTGTATGCCTCATACATCTGAGCATTTTTACCCTTTCCTATGTTTGGGATGTTTTTCTTGAGTATTTCTGTGAATAGTCTTTGTAGTTCCTTTGTTTGTACCCCCTGCTTCTTCATTTACATTCTTTATTCTTAAGTTATAGATCCTCTTGTCTTCTTCTAGCCTTTGTATTGTTACTGCTTATTTCCTTGTTATTTTTAAGTTTTTCCTTTCATGTTACCACATTACAAATCTGCCCTCCAGTTCAGATAATCTATCCTTAGTTTCTTTCAAGCTGTTATTCCAGCTCTCAATAGAGTTTTTAGTTTCCTAGTAATCTCTTTGAGCCTGCTTCATGTATTCTATGTTTTCTCTATTTTCTCCATCAAACAATTCTCCCCTTTTTTTGTTCTTCCATTCTACCATCTGTTTTTTCTTGGGAGGTGCTTAGCATTTCTTTAACTATTCTACTTATATTTTGCTTTACTTGGTTAAATACTTCACTTTTGAACTCGTCTATGAGGTCCCAAAAATATCGCTTTATGTCTATTTTTGCCATGCCTGATATTTCATGTTTTCTGTCCTCATTCTCCTTTGCAATTACCTTTCCTGGATCTGTGTTCTCAGAATTGGGGACTGAGGACCCTTTCTTGTTGCCTCCTCTTCTCATATTTTTTGTTCCTTATTAGGAGGCATATATTAGGCGTATATTAGGAAGCCCAGTTTCTTTCTTTGTTGGTTTCAGTTTGTCTGAAGTGCACTGACTAGGTGGTCCTGCCCACTGCAGTGTACTAGGAAGTACAGACCCGGGCAGCCTATGATGGGCCCGCCCCTTCAGGTCAACCTACTGAAGGCTTTACTGTGGTGTGATGCACTGCCAGTTGCAGGGACTTGATTTGGGCTAGCCTATTGGACCTCAGTCCGTGACATCACCCATGTCAATCACTCCCCACCAATCCCACTTGAGAAGGGAATATGTGACTGAAGTCACTGCAGTGCCCTATTGTGGCCAATCTTCTTTGTCCCAGAATATCCTGTGTTGGAGCCTCTTTTTCTGTGGAAAGGTCTTTACCCCTCTCACTCACCTCAGATTGATACAGGGTTCCCCGCCAGCTCTGCTCTCAATTCAGTTCACCAATTCCCTCTCTCAGAACATTTGCATCTCCAGCAAGTTGAAACCAATTCAGACACAGCAGCAGCAGCGAGTTCAATCTGCAATTCTAGCAGCAGCACCAAGACTTTAGCTGTTCCAATCATAGCACCTGAACTGCATTTTCCAATTGCTTTCTCTCAGCTTAGTTCATTCCTGGGTCAGTCAGCAGAGTATATCTCCCTCTGCTTAGGATTCCTCACACCGCACCCTTCCTGGAATCTAAGCTGGCTATCTCAGAGAGCCTCTGTAGCTGCTGTTGTCTATCTGCCATCTTCTCTTGATCTCCAACAGCTCTGCCTTTACAATGGAATACCAAGGAGCCTCCTGTCACATTGTTCCCAAGTATTTACTATCATTCACTGTCACAGTAGGAACATTCTCTGTATGCTTCTTAGTATAAATATGCTGAAGTTGGTTCCAGGATATATCTGATGCTTTGGCCATGAAGGCTGCTAAATGATCCCACAGACAAGAGCCACAACACAGGTGTCAGACTTCTTCTACCAAAGCCCATCATACAAACATCCCAGCTAAAACTTTCATCCACTACTTCCCAACTACAGCCACAGTCTGCTCGAAGAAGCCAGATCAGTCATCACCCTTTCCCCAATAGCAGTTGGATATTTTCCCAGAGGGGAAAATGTAGGAATGGGGGTGAGGTTGTGTGCCAGGGTGTGTAGATAAGGAAAAGATAAGATCACAGAGGTAATTTGTTAGATTATGAATTTTTCATGGGTGTTTTCTCATTTCCACTACTTTCCTAACACTTCTTCTCAGGACTACCTTCAAATGAATTATTTGCTGTCTAGTATGCTTCTGAGAGTAGTTAGCCTAAGATAACTTTTATTCCTTGATGTTCACATTAAGTGGCTAGGGTATTTGAGATGCAATCTGGGTCAAGCATCATTTATTTCACGTGTGAGGTGGTGCTGATTTAGTTAAAATGATTCAAGATGTCAACATGGGCAACAGGGCTGTGTATCAGGAGAATCTGGGGTGGGGATCCTGGGAAAGTTTTGGAACTAGAAGGGAATGGCTGCACTTTATTTGGAGTAAAATGAGAATTGTGTGTGATGAGGGGAAGCAACTTGCCTGTCAAAACATGCTGTTTTAATATCTCTGAAAATTGTGTTTGTTTTAGATGAGGACTTGAGGGAAAAGAAGATTGCAGCAGGCTGGGAAAAGGTCAGAAACTGGAGATGTTTAGAAAAAATTGCAAGTTCTTCCTCAGCTTTGTGTCCAGGAAGAAGGAATCCAAATATCCACTGCTATGTTGAGTGGATAGCATGTGCTAGGTCCTGGGTTCAGTATTCAGAACCCCCAACACCAAAGGGAAAAATAAAATTTGTGCTGCCGCCGCCGCCCCTGCTGCCACCCCCGCTGCTGCTGCTGCTGCTGCTGCTGCTGATGATGATGATGATGTGTGTGTGTGTGTGTGTGTGACAGTCTATTTGGTGGTATGGATGTAGTTTAAGCAAGGGTCCCTTAGGCTCAGCACCAGGTTTGGCCTTGTCAGCTGTGGTCATGTATTTCACTATGGTTACGGAGAGCCTGCTTGGAGACTAAGTCACAGAACACATGGCTGACTCTGTGCTTTCCTGCTATGTTTGTTGAATATCTATAAGAGATTTCCATGGAGGTAACACAGGTTCTAATGCATCCTATAATGTGATTGTCTCCCCAGTCTCTTCCCCAGCTTTAGATCACGAGTAAGAAAACCAGACATTGACTCTCATGTTCAAGACTGTATTGTGGGAATGGTGAGCAACCCAGGGAGAGAACCAGCCAGCCAAAGTCTCCCGAGATCTGCACCATGTTGGAACTTAGGGCGCTGGGCAACACAGAAATCTGCTTGTCTCCCTGGTAAGCAGCCATGGCTTGCGTGAGTGGCAGGTGACTCCGGGAGAGGACCAGCTAGCCAGCATCTCCCAAGATCTGCTCCATGTTGGAACTTAGGGCACTGTGCAACAAAGGAACTTGCTTGCCTCCCTGGTAGGCAGCTGTGGTTTAAGCAAGCAGCAGGTGAATCAGGGAGAGAACCAGCCAGCTAATGTCTCCTGAGGTGTACTTCATGTTGGAGCTTAGGGTGCTGGGACACAAAGCAATCCACCCACTTCCTTGGTAGGCAGCTGTGAGCCTGATGGTGCATGGGCTGAGACTCAAACATCCCTCCCCACCCCATTAGCAAATGGGAGCCAGAGGTCTGAGCATCTCTTGGGAGGATGACTGTATGCAATATAGCAAATATGGGAGATTTCCTTCTGTCATCTCTTTTAATATTGTTATCACTGTTTTGTTTTGTTGTGATTAATTGTATTACTGCATTCAATTCTCTGTTTTGATAGGTTTTATGGTGTTCCGTATTTGGTTTGATATTGCTATACCTTGTTGAAAGGACAACTATTGTGAAGATAACAAGATATATTATGGTACCTATTACTGTTATCCTGGTAACCTGCTGTGAGGTTCTGTACCAATTTCATTGCATTGTCTCAGTTGGTTTTATTCTGTCTTTTTCTGTTGTATTTTACTACCTTTAAAATAATTTAAAAGAAGAAAAAGAAAAAAATAGACTGCATTGTGGGCCTTTTAGGGGTTTTCACTGCTCCTCAATCCCTCTCAGCTAGAATGCTTTTTCTTAATTTTAAAGAGAAAAAAGGAAAAAAAACCCTAGAAAAATCAAGAAGCAAACAAACCAAAACAGCAGCAACAACAAAAGTAAAATGACAATAACAACAACAACAACAACAAATAACAACAATAGCTATATAGCTTTTCAAAACAAGTTGATAAAAATTTAATAATAGTTTTTATATTGCATATTGTTATTTTCAAAATAGTTGCTCAGGTTACCAGACACAGTTGTAAAACAAAACAGTAAAATGGGAAAAAAACATTGGACTTCAAAAACAAAGACCAAGATGGTACAGTGGTAAGCAGTAAAGAAAACAGTCTTTCAATATAGCATCATAAGAAAGGCAAGAAAGAGGAAAGTGGATCCACTGGACCTGCGAAGAATCTGAAGTGCAAACTGAAGTTCACAGAAAGAATGAAGAGAAAAACTTCAAAGTCAAAGAAGGAAGTAGCTGGCAGTGCCTTCTCCCCAAGATGGGACTCACTGCCCAGGAGAAGTGGTTGGAACCTGCAGATGCAAAGTCACGGTGACAGTTATGGCTGGCAATCTGGAGGCCTCTGCAGAGAGATGTGGCAGTGGAGGGGAGCAGCAGATGTGAAGGACTGCACTGGCCGGTTGTGAGTGCAGAGGACTCAGTTCTTCCACCAGAAAGAGCGATTGGCCAGGAGCCATCTTGGAGATGGGCCAGTTTCGTTTAGAATGCAGAACTGCTTCTAGCTCTATCTAACAGCTCCCAGCTGGGATCAGACCCACAGAAATTGTTTGTGTGGCAGCAATCCCAATGTGTCTGGCCTAAGGGCAGGCCTGCTGAGATGATCTACTACTCTGCCAAAGTCTACTGCTAGTTTGCTGGGATAGATCAGCATGATTCAGGACTCTGTCTCCACAGGTTGTCTACTAGTGAAACTAGAGTGAATCCTGGAAATGGACTGTCTGTTCTTTTTCATTTTTTCTCTTACTCTATCATTGTTATTATATGACTGTGAACATGGTTCCTAGCCTCTTTGTGGATGTGGTTCTGTTCTGTTCTTCCTCTTATCTCTTCTGTCTCTCTTTTCATTCAGACTTCTGCACCAGTTTCCCAAAGTTGGTGTGATCCTCCTTTGTTCTTCAGCCTTACTTCTAATCTCTTCCCCTTCTTCAGCTTCTCTATTTTCTCCTTAATCCACTTTAAAGTTTAACTCCTGAGGGAAAAATTAACACATTAAGGACTTATATACTGCATATAATTTTCTGATTTGTTTTACATTGTTTTTACATAATCATAAAATCTAGTTTTTATGGTTTATATCTAGTTTATATGGTTAAAAGTGGAAAATTAAGGGTAAACTCAGTTTGGCATTTTCTAGGCTGTGTTTGATGCTGTTGGTATCACTACAGCCAAAATTGACATAATTTTTCT
The DNA here is from genome assembly GCF_034190915.1 of Cavia porcellus. Classification (NCBI taxonomy): domain Eukaryota; kingdom Metazoa; phylum Chordata; class Mammalia; order Rodentia; family Caviidae; genus Cavia; species Cavia porcellus. The sequence goes on along the minus strand of NW_026947509.1, from coordinate 21,681,601 downwards.
AAACAGCTGTTGGCCTTGGTATTCCATGTCTGAGATTGACTAAGGGGTCACAGAAAATGCTGTGGCACAGTGCCAAAGAGCCAGGGACTAGGCCAAACAAGCAACACCTTCTCATCTCCAGCAAACTGAAGAGGTAAGATCTTCCAACAGACTCGAAACCCAAAAACCAGCTACATCTGGAAGATATCTCAGAGCAGCAGTCATTACCTAAGAGTCTTAAATACTAGCAATAAAGCAATTCACCATAGGCAACTTACAAGCATCACCCCAAGAATTAAATTAAAAAAGAGAGAAAACAAAATGAGAAGATACTTAAACAAAATGCAACCCCAAACAACCAGTTCACCAAAGACAAATCCAGGGAGCAATGAGATGGGACAATCCTAACCCCCACCCCCAGGCCTCCCTGAAATGGTAACAACAAAGGAATTGAATGAGGCTCTGAAAAAATGAAATCAGAATTAATCTCTTACATAACTACAGAGACTACCAAAATACACACCATGCTTCATGTCATCAGAGCAGATATGGACAAAAAAAAAAAAAAAATAAATGAGCTTGGGGCTGGTGATTTAGCTCAGTGGCATAAGCACCTGCCTTGCAAGCAGGTGGTCATGAGTTCGATCCTCAGTACCAGAAAAAAGAAAAAAAAAAAAAGACGGAAAAAAAGTAAATGAGCTTAAGAAAATTATGGAAGCTCAGCATAAGAAATGAATGGAATCCATAAAGCAGATTCAAGTAGATATCTAGGAGAATAAAAAGCTCCACTGAAAGTATTTGAAGCATAGTAGGCCAATGTGAAGATAGGATCTCAGATATTGAAGATAGGCTTGCAGTTAACAATCAGGCAAAGAAAGATTTCTCAAAAATAGCAAGAGGCCACGAGAAATCAATCCAGCAGCTGCTATATGAGATGAAGAAAAATAACTTAAGATTGATTGGAGTCAATGAAAAAGCAAGAGATAACACAAATGACATTAAAAATGTTCACAGACATCATGGCAGAAAACTTTGCTGGTAATGAAAAAGAATTTGAAATACAGATAAATGAGCCATATAGAACTCCAATTAGCCATGATCAAAAAAATCTACAGCCAGACATGTCATAGTCAAGATTGACCACAACAGAAATTCAACACAAAAATAGAATCTTAAAAACTATTAGAAAAAAAAGAAACAAATAACTTACAAAAGAAAGCCCATTGGAATCACAACTGACTTTTAGGCACAAATTCGTAAGTCAAGGAGAGCTTGGAGTGAAGTACCCCAAGTACCAGTGGATTTCAAAAACAAGGCAGAATGAAAACCTCCACAGTTTTTATAATGCATGTTGTTATCCTCCAAATAGCTGCTCAGATTACCAGCTTTAGACCTACAAAGCCAATCAAACAATACAAGCATTAAATTATTATTATTATTATTATTATTATTATTATTTTACTTTGATTGCTATCATCTCAGCCTGAGTTTCTCTGAATCAGCCAGTTGCTTCTGGGGGTGCAGTGGGGTGTTGCTTTCCTTGTCTCACAGCCCATGCACTGGCTGGCTTACTGGGAGGTGTGGTTTGTCTTCTTGATTCTCTTCCTATTTCCTATGACTATCCCTGATTCATGAGAAGGTTTGGTTTCTCCTGTTCCCCATGTGTCCCTGGCTCATAGGAAGGTGTGGTTTCTCAGCAAGAATGTCTAGCAAAAGAGCAGATAGGAGTCCAGCTCTGTCTGATAGAGTGGTTGTGATTGCTATATCTACAAAAGAGTGAATGAATAGAAATTCCTCTTGGCTTATGACCAGACACTGGGCTTTGTCCATCTCATTCACCTTTGAGTGATGTCCCAACCTCATTACATAGCTCCAATATTGCATCTCAAATCTCCTAAAGTATCTATTTTTTGGGCTCCAACAATGGTGTAGTTCAAAAACCAGATACTCTGAGGCAATTGGAGCTTGTTTATGGTCTCCATCACTTCTTAGATGTTAAATTTTTAGTGCCAGGATCACTCTCTTGCCTCATCTTTTACAGACACCTGGTAATGATATGTTAGGGTACTAATCTAATAGCAAAAAGCTTGACATTTATTGTGCCTCAGACTCAGGAATAGGGGTTTGTTGATTGCAGAATGCCCACTGGCACCAAGGGAATGGGTAGGATAATGTCTCACCACCAGCTCAAAGTTTTCTCAAGTGAATCTCTACTCACTGTCACATTTTTTTCTGTGTCCCTTCAATTCCACTTACCCACAGGCTGCCATAATGAGCTACCATATATAATGTCTTCCCTGCTGGTGGGAGGAGAGAAGTTTTTGTGCTACAGGGGTATTATCTGATTTTTGATGTTTCACAGTCTGTAACATCATTAATTTAGGCCTTCAAACCTGTTTAGTAATTCTAGGCTTCCTGGATCCCTGTGATGTTTTAAATCTTTTTTGTGTGCTGCTATTGCCCAGGTTTATAAGAACTGAATATATGTGAAATCCCAGCCACCCAGACAGCTTTCTAAAAGACAGTGGAAACATGTCATCTGCTCTTTCTTTAAGACAAATGACAGGGGCTTAAGTTAGCCCCAGTGAAGAGTGCTCAGACATTCTTAACTAGGGAACTGCAGAGGGGGAGCATGCTCTTCAGCAGAAAAGTTTCTAAATTGCAGAGGAAAGCTGTTAGGCTTAGAGAAAGTGTAATTTATACTAGAGCCCTCTGGCTAGAACAAAGGGAAAAAATGCTGTGCAGTTTAAAAGATTCTGTACAATTTAGGCCGGGTGCTTGGCAAGTTTACAACTGTTCTGTTGGAACACTATTTCTTAAAGTTTTTTTTAAACAAAATTGATATGAAAATATCCTTATCTATAAAATATTGCTAAATACATAAATTTGTGAGGATTAAAAGAGGTCTCTGTTGTGAGGACCACATATTCAGCAGGTACTCAATAATTCCAGAAGGACTTGGAGGCTGATATTCAGTAAAATCAAGTAATTCTGCATAAAAATCAGGGTCCAGGGAGCTGGATAGAGAGCGCTGCCTGAAGCATTGGCTTTACCATTGACTGTCATCAGGCCCAGGATGGAGCCCATATTGTCATCAGCTGGCAGAAACAGTGGATATGGACCAGGCTGCGCTATAGACCCACAACCTCAGATATGGTCACAGCTGAACTAGAAGCTGCAATTCCAAAGGCCCCCAAAGGATCTGTATCCATGTTAAAGTCTGAATGCACAGCTCTTGTACCCACAAGCGTTGGGCTGGGAGCCCACTAGACTGCCCATTGAGTAGAAGCAGTACATTCTTACTTGAGCTAGAAGAGACAGGTCATGAAATTGAAGGAGCATGAAATGGGTGGACATTGTGTCATAGAACAGGCACTCAGTGAGTCAGACCAAAGGAGCTTTACAGTGTGGTGGAAGGACAGAGAGAGAATCAGTTAGAAATGAAATATTTGAAATTAGGGTTATCTAGTGAGCGAAGATGTGGATGGGTAGGGTCCAGGAATCAAGAAGACACTTTTCAGGGGGCAGAAACTAGATGCTTCCAGGAGGTTAGAGCAAATATTTTACTCAACCTGTGAATGTAAGGTTCTTATTCTGTGGTGGAACATTTATAGAATGGCCAAACAGAGCTTGGTTATTTTTGTCCAGGTCATTACCCCTTACTCCATTCCTTCACTCACAATTCTGCCGTTTTCTTCATAGGTACTAGAACATTGTGGGGGCATGGACTTCTTGCTGTATGTAGAAGGGATCAGTTCCCTGGTGGGGAGTACTCTTAGAGCTGGTGAGCAGATCTGGAACAAGGAAAGGTTGGGAGAAGGATCTTATATGCTCCATCTGATGCACTGTCACCATGTTTTCATGTGAACATGAGCGCACACAATGCATAAGTTTCCATTGTCTCATCAGTACTAGCTCTGATAGGTGTGGAAGAGGCTTGCATTAGTCAAACTGCCAATCAGTGGGTTTATACACCACTAACTATACCAAACCTATAGGAGGCTCTAGCAGCCTCCTCTACATCAACTTTCCTTGTACTGGTCACTGCTAAGTCAAAGTCCTGAGTTGTCAGTGAAGATTTGGGGTCTGTCCATGACAGTGAGTCCTTCTGCCAAACATGTCTGAGGATGTCATGGTCTGGACACACTGGCACCCTGCTTTGGACCTTGAAGTCTATATGTCCCATGGCGGCCCTTCTGGGCTGTCACAGGGACCCCTCTCACTTGCCTACAGACAGTTGACAGTAACTGTTGCCCAGCACTGCCATTCTAGCCAAAAACAATTGACTTCCAGAGGCTCCTGCTGCCTCTGTAGACTCCATCTCTGTTGTCCTTTTGGGCCCACCTGGGACAGGACAGTCTTGGGACCCTCTTGACCTGTGATTTGGGTGTGCATTTACTTCTTTTACATTTTTTTATTTTAAAGAGATTAAGATAAAAGAGGACATAACAAAGCAGATCAGAACAGAACAATTTAAGCAACATAATATTTCACCACAAGACAACCTGATATAACAGTAGCTACCATAATGTCTCTTTCCTTGAAATAGTTGAGCATACCTTCATATACAATAGTATCAAATATAACAAAATAGTATTAAACCATTCAAGAGAATGAAAGTATTACAGAGCATTCAGAATAAAATAATAGAAAACAAACAATGGTTACTATATTATCTATTGTCCATACAAAATTTGTTTATACTACCACACACAATAAAATCCAATAAGATACTATATGACAGAACTAATAGAAACAGAGGAACAAAAGTATAGTTGGACTTCAAAACAAGATGTTATTAAATCAGCACTGGCTACTATGTCTTATTTTCTTCAAAATAGCTGTTCATACCATCACAGATAATAAAATCAAACAACCCATAAAACCATTCTGGCTAATGAATGGAAACATTATGAGGCTTCAAAGCAATGTAATGGGGAATTATGATTACCATAAACTTTTATGTACTCTTACCATTTCTTATACTAGGGAGACTATACAGTATTTATACATGTGAGCTTGATTTATTTTTCTTATAAGTATGGTCTCAAGTTGCATCCAGTGCATTTAATTCTTAGGAGATATTCTTTGTGCTGACTATTCCTTTCCTTCTCTCAGGTAGTATCTGCCTTACTCTCTGTGGCTCTCACATTCCATGGTCCTCCTCATCCTTCAGCCATACGCAGCTTTTTCCAGATTTTAAGAGAGGAAGAAGTCTGGTTTGAGCCCCAGTACCACAGAAACCAACCAACCAACCAACCAACCAACCAACCAACCAGCCAGCCAGCCAGCCAACCATACATCCATCCAACTATCCATCCATCCATCCAGCCAGCCAGCCAGCCAGCCAGCCAGCCAGCCAGCCAGCCAGCCAGGGAGTCAACCAATTGGCCAATCAACTGAGCAAGTGAAAACCAGCCCTGGTTCTATACATTTCCTGACATATGTTAGATGCTGAATGTAGGTTCTCTTTCTCTCACCTGCCCCTCTCCCTGAAGGTAGTGACTATGTTAAACAACTTGGCCTGATTTCTTTTTTTACCCTGCCTCCTTTCTGGAGAACAGTATTGACTAGGGAGTGTTTGTGTGGGGATTGATGGTGTGAGGGTCCCCTAAACCCCACAGAGTATTATTGGTTACCTTATGACCTGAGCAGATCAGGGACCTCAGAAGCCTAAATGTGCCTTCAGAGTCATTCTCCCAGAAGATTCCATATTTCACGCACGGTAAAGGAATATAATTTTCTGAGCACTTACCACAGTTGTAAAGCTTTGTTGCTGCTTTGGCTACTGATCTCCAAGTGAACAGTAAGAATGGTCCCACATACACAGTACCTCTATATCCCCTGCCTCTATGTTCTTTCTGGTTTTAGATCCTGGATAGAAATGTGAAGTCCTTGGCCCTACTGCTGAGTCAGCTGTTGACCTACATGGAGAATAGAGGGTGAGGACTAACATACATTGATCTTTTCTACCTTCAGGAAGCACTTGGGGGTAGTGTAGGGAGCTTTTGAAGCTGGAGCTTGATCACATGAGTGGGGCTAAAGCAAGGCCAGCCCAGGAAAAACAGAAAGACCAAAACAAACTATGTAAACAAGTTGTTCCAGCAGGAGATGGCAAGGGGCCCAGGCCTGCCAGGCAAACACGTTGCTAGGCAGTGGGGTTGAAATTGACATTCTTCTTTGGAAGATATAAATAAACATGCTGCTCTGGTTGAGCAGTTCCTTTCCTCCCATCAGGAGGATAAAGGCTCCACCTGACCCCAGCTTTCTTTTCTTTGTTTTTCTCATCCTCTCACAGTCCTTAACCCCAAGAACCTCAGGAGCTGCACTGGATCACAGCAGGGTAGGGGTGCAGGAAGTGGAAGAGGGTGGGATAGATGATAAATGTGCCCTTTGCGAAATGTTCTCTATTTTCATCCTTACCTTCTTAGGTGTGAGACATAACAGTTATGATGAAGGGAAATATTTTCTGATACAGACAGGAGTGGTGTTTCAGCTCCTTCACTGACATTTACTTTTTAACCTCAGGGAATGGCAGTGAGTTTGCCCCTTTAGTGGCAGCTGCAGGGACAAAGCATTCAGGGTAGAGCTATTTGGGGTCCCTAGTTTGATTCTTTAACTGTTGCCCTCCTCTGTGGTCTATCTCACCTATTTTCTTTCTGGACAGAGACAATGAGTTCACCTGTTATTTTTCTCTGCAGCACCTGGCCCTGGTATGTCCTATTGCCACCCAGAGGCAGGCAGTGTGGGGACTCATTAGTGATGCCCTGCTCCCACTGGAGCTTCTAGGATACATAGATACTACTTGAGCTCTGCCCTCTAGAAGTGCTGTCTCTCAGCCTTGGGTTTCTGCTGAAGAAGACACTACATTGGCTGTATTTACGAGGTAGCGGTGACCTTAGTTACTTGGTATTTTGGAGATTCAGCTTCTCCACAGTGTTACAAATAGATTCCTGTTTATGCTTTTTGTTTTATGCTAGTTTTCTCTTAGCATGGAAGCACAGTTTCCTGGTTTTCTGTCTCTTAATTTGGCTCATTTTTCATGCCATTCAATCTCCTTTTCTTATAAACGAAGCTCCGTGGTTCTGGTCTCATCTATGGTGGCTTATGTGCCAATACCAGTGAATACAAAGTCCTCCTGTAGGACTAGGTGAAGGCAAGCTGAACTGACTTTTTGTGAGGCCTTAAAGTGGGATACAGGACAACTAGCTGTCATCTTGGACAAAATGGAACTAAGATGTATAGTGCCATAAAAACTAAATGCTACAGACCAGATATCGTAATCTCAGTTCACCATATCTGGGAAGCCCAAGGACATTAAGCCATTTCTCCAGGGCTGGTGAATTCAGCTTGAATTACTGAAAGGGCTGGGCTCTGGGTCTTCTACTACTACTTTCCTGTCTGAATGTTCAAAAGAATAGTACAGCTTTCTCTATGCCAAGCATGGACACACATGACAGCAATTAGCTGACATTTCTCTAAGCTTAGAAAGTCTCCTCCATCTCAGAATTTCACTTCTTAAAAATTATTGTGGCAGTGGGGGAGAATTTTTTTGAGCCTAGAGTCAGGGAGCCTCTTAGTCTGTGACCTAGAGTGACAAGTTTTCCTCTTGGTAACAACTCTGGCCTCAATTCTTTTGTCTTTAGCTGAACTGCAGTGTTTGGGAGTAAGTTATATGAGTATTATAATTTCTTAAACTTTGTAACACTTCAGACTTTACTGAATTATTTTTTATTCTGCTCTTTACTCTTCTCTCCTTGTGGAACTTCAATTATGAGTTATGTCACTTTGTGTTATCTCAGGTTTCTAAAGCTCTGTAACTTTTCCCATCCTTTTCTCCCTATACTTCATTTTAAGGATAGTCTATTGGTATATCTTAAAATTCATATTGAACAACCTGCTGTCACTCCTGTCATTAATGGAAGACTGGTTCACAGTTTTCCTCTTTATTCTTACTCCCACACTCATCCTGGGTGATTCATTGATCTTATTTCTGAAGTGCCTAACATGCTATTAATCTTTTAAAGAGATTGTACTTTTTGTCTCTCAATATTCTAAACTGTATCTAATTTCTAGGAAGACTCTGAAATATATACCATCTATATGCTCAGGAAGAAAAGGAAAATGTTTTGGTGAAGCTTTCAACTCCTGATACAATGGTTCATTCTGGATTCACTCATCTCTCAAGTCTTATGTAGTCTTCTTCCTGCTTACCACTTTGATTTTATCTCTGACCTCATTCCCCTGATACATCCTATTCCACTGACATCAGACATCTTATAGTTTGTGTTAGATTTTTGTTGCTGCAACCAAGTAACTGAGAAAAACAGGTTAGGGAAGAAAATATTTTGACTCAGGATTTCAGAAGTCTCAGTCCACGGTCAGTAGACTCCATTACTTTAAGGCCTGTGGCAAGCCAAATACATCAGACCGGAAGGGCTTGGTGGAAGGAGGCTACTCACTTCAGAGCCAGGGAGCAGAGAGGGAAAGAAGGGGCCAGAAACCATGTGTAGCCCACAAGATGACACACCCATGACCCATCAGGCCTTCAAATAGGCTTTGTCTCTTAAGTTTCCATCTTAATAATTTCATCAAATTATGGGTTTCATCAATGGATTAGTGATAAAGTTAGAGTCCACATGATCAAATTGCTTTTTGAAAGCTGAACCTCTGAACATATAAGACTTTAGGGAGACATCTAAACTGTAACACAGTTTCTTACACAGAATCTTTTCATGCTGTAGATGATTAATCTTGATTGTCAATTTGAGTCCCTTGAGAGACACCTATGAGATTAATAAATGTGAACACCCCAAGTGGAAGATCACCAAGACAATATGGTAGGGCACATTTAGTACCTGTCATCTCCCTGGAACGTTGATCGTGGTAAGTGTTCCATGAATGCTTGCTGATTGAATAACCTGCTGTAATTCCTTTCATTCATAAAAGACTGGTTCACAATCTTCCTCTTAAATCCAACCAAAACTCTTGCCCTGGGTGACTTCACTGATCACCTAATTCATTATTTAAACTTACAATGTTTTGACATCCTCAGTTCCAGTGAGCTTCAGTTCAACTTCACTTCAGTGACTCCAACTATAGACTTTTTGTCACTCAGGCCTCATTTTAAATTAATAAATATATATCTCCTGGCCATAAATCCTGTTCTTCCAATTCTTTCTTTTTTCTGTTTTTTTTATTAGTACATATTTTCAGCACATAATGTTTACATTCTATGTGTGGAGTCAATACATTTACATAACACATTTTAATTTCCTTATTCATCCACTTTTCCTTCCCTCTCTCTCTCCTCCCCCTATCTCTTGATCTTCTCATTTGAGGAAGGTCTAACTCCCTGCTTCCTATTATCTATCTTTTTTTGCTCTTTATTTGTAATTTGTGTTTCTCATGTAAGGAAAACCATGAAATATTTTCCCACAAATGATTCAAGTTTTGCTCTATGACAGAGTAGTGCCATTGTGTGCAAATACCACTTTCCTCTTACATTGGCTCTTCAACAGGATGAAGATTTCCTGCTTCCTGACTCCAGCATTATCCTAATTTATAAATTTCTTACTTCCTTGGTTTTCCCCTTAATGCAACTTTGACTGCACAATGTAGCACTTTAAGGTCTTGTCAGTTACTTCAGTTATTTTTCTCACTGCCTTTTCACTGCATACTTTTGGGAAAACTCTCTCATATGGGCAACACAAATATCTTCTTTTTTTTTATTTAAGAGGAAAAAGAGAAAAACACAAAACAAACCAAAGCGGTGTAAGGGTACACGTAATACAGAACTACAAAAAAAAAAAAAAAAAAAAAACACATAACAGTAAGAAATCACCTGTTAGTAGATTACATATTATCATCTTGAAAATAGTTCCTCAAATCACAGTATCAAAGAATACAAGGTGGACATTCAAACAGGGAGACTGCAAACAGCAACACAAATATCTTCTATAGCTAAGTTGTGGAAAGTTGGAGGTATTCACTAAAGAATTGTGATTTCCTATATAATTTTCCCTTTTAATACCTTTTGGCATTCTTTATACACAAACCTATATAAGATCATCTCTCTCTCTCTCTCTCTCTCTCTCTCTCTCTCTCTCTCTCTCTCTCTCCTCAACACATATTTAAAACTTCACCAATCAAACCAACTTGCTAGGCCTACCATGAAAAAGTACATTAAGCAGTAGCTTAGAGTACGTGATTAATTTCCTCTTGGTTTTAGAGGCTAGAAGATCAAGGTGTTGGCAGAGTCTATTTCTTTTTTTTCCTGGATTTTTTAATTTTAAAAAACAAATCAGAAAAAAGGATAGAAATGATACAGAATTTTAAAAGAATAGTGGGAAATTAGCACTAGTTAATATATTGAATACTGTTGTCTTAAGAAGTAGTTGGTCAGGTTATAAGATATAGGCAGAAAAAATGAGCAAACAAACAAAGACAGCACAAACTATTATTTTTGATAAACTAACAAAGATTAGTAGAATTATCTATCCTGCATATACACATATATATTATATACCTACATAATATAAACTTTCCTTTTCTTCCTTTAAAAAATAATAAAAATAAAAAACTGAAAGAGTAATAAGATCCAAAATGTACAATAGATATTGTAATAATGAAAGGTTAAGATAGTGCTCAAGAGAAAGAACAACTGGGATAGGGGAACAGAGTCTATTTCTTGTAAAGCCTCTCTCCTGGTTTGTAGATGGCTTTACTCTGTCTGTCTGTGTCCTAATCTCTTCTTTTAAGGGCATCAGTCATTTTGCTTCAAGTATCTCTTTAAAGACACGACTTCCAATACAGGAGCATCCTGATGTATTAATGGTATGAACGGGAAGAGGACACAATGCAGCCTGTAATGTGACCTGTCTTACATCTACTTCCTTGCTATCTCAACCTTCGTCTTCATAAAGGAGAAAGAAGTAATTATCTGCCCCCTTCATTATCTCACGAATTTGAAGAGTTTTCTTTCCTCACATAGTGAAGGCTGTTGCTATGCTTTGAATGTTTGTATCCCTGCAAAATTCATGCTGAAATTTAATCATGAATGAGACAACACTAGGAGGAGGGTTACTTAGACTATGGTTAGGAAATGAATACTGGGTTGTTACTCTGGATGATGAGTCTGGGACAGGTTCCTAGATTCTTGTGTGTGAACAAAGAATTGGACATGGTTACAATGATAAGAAAAAGGCAGAAAAGTGTATTAAGGTGATAGTACACTCAGAGTGAACAGGCTTGTGCCAGTGAAAGAAAAATGACACAGTGCTGAGGGCATAAGGAAATCCACTTCTATGCCTGCAGCTCCTGGGACTCTGGCACCCAGTTCCCCCAGGCCACCAGGCCTCTGGAATCAGTGCTGTTCACCTGCTTGCTTAGAACTCCAGAGTCCCAAAGAAGCTGGGCTCCGGGAAAAGTTGGCACCTGTCTGCTCGCTTAGAACTCCACAGTTCTCCAAGCACAGCTGGAATGGAGAGGCAGTTGCAGGCGCCTCAGACCCACCTAGCTGTTCCAGTACACTTGGAAGGCTCGAGGGTCCCAAACAAGCTGGGCTCAGGGGAAAGTGTGTGGGGCAGTTACCCCAGGATGCCGGGCCTCCGGAACCGGTGGCACTCGCCTGCTTGCTTAGAACTCCACAGTCCTCCAAGCACCCGGGGAGGTAGATGCAGGCGCCCCAGACCCGCTTAGCTGTTCCACTGCACCCAGATGGTGCGAGGGTCCCAAACAAGCTCTATTTAATTTCAATATACATGAAGGTGTGGACAGCTATTTTTAACAGAACAAGAGACATTATGGCAGCCATTGTTAATTTTCCTGTTGTCTGGTTTTGAAGGCCTGTAATGTCTTCACTACTCTGTTCTGATCAATTTTATACTATTTTGTTTTGTATAAATTCATTGTGTGTGAAGATATAGACAACTTTTTAGAAGAAAACAAGAGACATTATGGTAGCCACTGTAGATCTCTTGTTGTCTTGCTTTGAAATCTGTGCCACTTACATTGTTTTGCTTCTGATCTACTTTATTCAGTTTTGTTATGTTTAGTTTTACCTTTTTTTAAATAAAAAAATAGGAAAATAGAATGCAAGTCCTCAAAGAAAAAGTGCAGTATTCTCTGGAGCTAGGAAGAGTTATATATTTTTGGGAGTGGAAATCTGGAATTTGTGAATCTATAAAATGTTTGGAGTTGGTTTACAGGACAAATGTGATGGTCTACCTACAGGATAGAAAAGTAATTGTTCATTTTATGGATGAAAATGTGGCTTAGTTTACAGAAGAAAGCCCCAGGCCTATATATGTATTATTATTATTATTATTATTATTATTTTTATTTAAGAGGAAAAGGAGAAAAACACAAAACAAAACAAAGCAGTGTAAGGTTACACATAATACATAACTACAAAAAAAAACATAACAGTAAGAAATCACCTGTTAATAGATTACATAATATCATCTTGGAAATAGTTGCTCAAATCACAGTATCAAAGAATACAAAGTAGACATTCAAACGGAGAGACTGCAAACAGCTGTGTTCAATGATCCAAAAACATTAATATAGTCAGCTATTTAACATCCCTAAACACACTTGTTGTTATATCCGTTAGAGCTCTTTTTTTTTTCCCCTCCCTCTCTTTTTTATAACAAAATTTATACATTTTGGATTTTATTACTCCTCAGTTCTCATTACTCTCTTGGGGGGGAGAGAATAAAGTCAAATATGGCAAAACAAAGCTGTAAGTCCAAACCAAGGATAGACATAGCACATGATGTAGAACAGAGTACAAGGTCATCAACAATGGTTATCAACATTGTCTCTTGTTTCCTTAAAAGGAATTGTCCATCTCATTAGATATTATAAAGTTGGACAAAACAGTGGAGAACAAGACCAATAAAACGTAGGCATTGTGAACATTACAGGACTTCCAAAGGAGACAATAGTCAAACCAGAATGGGCATCTTTGTGAATCTTATTGCCTTCAAATTAGTTGCCTATACCTTCAGACTTGCTACTATCGCACAGAATGGAACAGAGTCTAATCAGTCAAAACAAGATCTTGGGAGTATTACAGGACTTCAAAACAAGTTAATAGGAGATCAAAAAGAGTTACTACTATATATCCTAATTTTTTAAGTTTTTCCCTTAATTAAAATAAACATAAGAAATAGCTAAATAATTTTTTTTTAAAGAATAGTAGTTACCATAGTGTCTGTCTTTTTCCTTAAAATATTTGGATAAAACTTCATATACTATAGCTTCAAATATTTCCATATCAAAAAGCCCAGAGTAAAGCCTTTCTAATTAATAAGTGAAAATTTTATAAGGCTTCAAGGCCACATAATGGGGAATCATGATTATCACATATTTTTATATATTTGAATCATTACTTACATTAGGGAAACTATTCGGTATTCATACATGCGAGATTGATTTATTTCACTTATGAGTATGGTCTCAAGCTGCGCCCATTTATTGATAAATATCTCAATGCGATCCTTCTTTATAGCTGAATAATACTCCATTGTATAGAAATACCACAACTTTTTTATCCATTCCTCAGTTGATGGACACTTGGGTTGTTTCCAAGATCTGGCGATTACAAATTGTGCTGCTATAAACATAGGTGCACATATATCCCTGTGGTATGATGCTTTCAGTTCTTCTGGGAATATGCCTAGAAGTGGAATAGCTGGAATAAATGGGATTTCCAATCCCAACTTTTTGAGAAACCTCCAGACAGATCTCCACAAAGGCTGTACCAGTCTACACTCCCACCAACAGTGCAGGAGAGTTCCTTTTTCCCCACAGCCTCTCCAGCATTTGTTGTTGTTGGTTTTCTTGATCCTGGCCATTCTTTCAGGAGTGAGATGGTATCTCAGTGTGGTTTTAATTTGCATTTCTCTAATGACCAATGATGATGAGCATTTTTTCATGTATTTATTTGCCATTTGCATTTCTTCATCTGAGAATTGCGTATTCATCTCAGATGCCCATTTTTGGATTGGATCTTTGAATTTTGAAAGTCTGAGTTTTTTTAATTCTTTATATGTTTTAGACAAGAGTCCCTTGTCTGAGAGAGAGTTCACTAAAATCTTTTCCCAGTTTGTGGGTTTTCTTTTCACTATGCTGGAGATTTCTTTTGACATGCAAAAACTTTTTAATAAGAAGTGGTCCCAGTTATTGATTCTGGGAAGTATTTCCCGTGTAGTTTGAGTCCTATTCATGAATTCTCTACCTACTCCTATGTCTCCAAGGTTTCTACCCAATTTGTCTTCCAATAGATTTAGCGTTTCTGTTTTAATATTCAGATCTTTGACCCATTTAGATTTTAATTTAGTACATGGTGATAGACATGGGTCTAGCTTTAGTTTTTGGCAAATGGAGAGCCAGTTTTTCCAGCACCATTTATTAAAGAGACTGTCGTTCTTCCAGTGAACCTGCTTGGCTCCTTTATCGAAGATAAGGTGGTTGAGTGTGTTTGTAGTTGTGGTTGTATCTTCTAATCTATTCCATTGATCTTCAGCTCTGTTTTGATTCCAATACCATGTTGATTTTACTACTGTTGCTTTGTAGTATAATTTCAAGTCAGGGATTGTGATGCCTCCTGCTTTGTCTTTGCTGCTTAGAATTGCTTTTGCGATTCTAGGTCTCTTCTGGTTCCAGATGAAATTTAGGAGTGATTTCTCTAGATCTATAAGGTATGTTGATGGTATTTCTATTGGGATTGCATTGAATCTGTATAAGAGTTTTGGGAGAATGGCCATCTTCACAATGTTTGTTCTTCCTATCCATGAGCAAGGGATGTCTTTCCATTTTCTGAGATCATCTTCAATTTCCTTTTTCAGTGTAATATAGTTTTCACTGTATAAGTCTTTCACTTCTTTCGTAAGAGTAATTCCTAAATATTTCATTTTTTTGCTTGCTAATGTGAATAGTCCAGTTTCCCTTATTTCCCTCTCTGTGGTTTTGTTGTTTGTGTATAGGAATGCTATTGATTTCTGAGTATTGATTTTGTATCCAGCCACATTCCTGAATTTATTTATTGTATCTAAGAGTCTTTCAATGGAGCTTAGGGGGTCTTCTATGTAGAGTATCATGTCATCTGCAAACAATGACAACTTAACTTCTTCTTTTCCTATCTTTACCCCTTTTATTTCTCTTTCTTGCCTAATTGCTCTGGCTAGTACTTCCAGTACTCTATTAAATAGGAGTGGTGATAAAGGACATCCTTGTCTTGTGCCTGATTTTAAAGTAAAGGCTTTCAATTTTTGGCCATTTAGTATGATGCTGGCTGTTGGTTTGTCATAAATGGCCTTTATTATATTGAGGTAAAGACCATCTATTCCAATTTTCTGTAGAGTTTTTATCATGAATAAATGTTGGACCTTATCGAAGGCTTTTTCTGCATCTATAGAAATGATCATGTGATTCTTATTTTTGGCTTTATTGATATGGTGAATTACATTTATTGATTTGCGTATATTGAACCATCCTTGCATTCCTGGGATGAATCCCACTTGGTCATGGTGTATAATCTTCTTGATGATTTGCTGGATCCTATTTGCCAATATTTTATTGAGGATTTTTGCATCTGTGTTCATTAGGGAGATCGGTCTATAGTTATCTTTTTTAGTTGGGTCTTTCTCAGGTTTTGGTACTAGAGTGATATTTGCTTCCAGGAATGACTTAGGCAGGATTGCTTCCCTTTCAATTTCATTGAATAGTTTGAGGAGTGTCGGCATTAGGTCTTCTTTGTATTTCTTGTAGAATTCTGCAGTGAATCTATCTGGGCCTGGGCTCTTCTTGGTGGGTAAGGACTTAATTACATTTTCAATTTCAGTAACCGAGATTGGGTTATTCAACAGTTTTACATCCTCTTGATCTAGCTTTGGCACTTCATATGCTTCTAAGAAACTGTCTATTTCTTCTGTGTTATCAAACTTTTGAGAGTAGAGGTTTTCAAAATAGGTGTTGATGATCTTCTGTATTTCTATTGGGTCTGTAGTGACTTCTCCTTTTTCATTTCTTATTGCATGAATTTGAGCTTTTTCTTCCCTTTTTTTAATAAGGTTGGCTAGGGGCTTATCGATTTTATTTATTCTTTCAAAGAACCAACTCTTTGATTTGTTGATCCTTTGGATTGTTTTCTTAGTCTCTATTGCATTGATTTCTGCTCTGATTTTTATAATTTCCTCTCTTCTTTTGGCTTTGGGCTTGACTTGCTCTTCCTTTTCTAGCTGTTTGAGGTGTAGCATCAAGTTATTTATTTGTATTCGTTCTGTTTTCCTGATGTGGGAACTCAGTGCAATAAATTTTCCTCTCAGAACGGCTTTCATTGTATCCCACAGATTCTGGTAAGTTGTATCTGCATTTTCATTTTCTTTTAGGTATTGTTTGATTTCTTCTTTAATTTCTTCTGTGACCCACTGATTACTCAAGAGTGTGTTATTCAGTTTCCATGTGTTTGTGGGATTTTTGCAGTATCTTTTATCATTAATTTCTAATTTCAGAGCGCTGTGATCCGATAACATGCAAGGGATGATTTCAGCTCTTTTGCACTTGTTTAAATATGTTCTATGAGCTAATATATGGTCTATTTTAGAAAATGATCCATGTACTGCTGAGAAGAATGTGTATTCTGATGTTGTTGAGTGGAACATTCTGTATATGTCTATCAAACCCATTTGTTCACAGGTATGATTCAGTTCTGTTATTTCTTTACTCATTTTCTGTCTGGTCGATCTGTCCCTTGGTGTCAATGGCGTATTAAGGTCTCCCGTTACAATTGTGTTACTGATAATTTGAGTTTTCATTTCTGTTAATAATTGTTTTATATAACTGGGCGCTCTGGAGTTTGGTGCGTATATATTTAAGATAGTTATCTCTTCCTCTTGGAGTTTTCCCCTTACGAGTATGTAGTGACCTTCTTTGTCCTTTATGGTCATTGTTGGTTTAAAGTTCACGTTGTCTGCAAACAGAATGGCTACTCCTGCCTTTTTTTGGATTCCTGCTGCATGAAGAATTGTTTTCCATCCTTTGACTTTCAGTCTGTGAGTATCCTTCTGGGTTAGATGGGTTTCCTGTAAACAGCATATGTTTGGATTTTGTTTCTTGATCCATTCTGCTAGTCTGTTTCTTTTGATTGGTGCATTGAGACCATTTACATTAATGGTTATTACTGTTAAATGTTGTTTAATTGTAGGATTCTTATCTCTCTGCTGTTGCATCTTTATCTTTCTGTTCTGTTTAATTATTTGCTTTGCTTAGTGGTTTTTTCCTTTGTGTATCTAAACTGTCTTTCAATATTTTTTGCAGGGTTGGTTTGGTGTTCATGAAGTTCTTCAGCTGTTCTTTGTCATGGAAGTATCGTATTTCACCATCTATTTTAAATGATAGTTTTGCAGGATATATCAGTCTAGGTTGGAAATCATTTTGCTTTAGGATCTGGAATACTTTACTCCATGCTCTTCTTGACTTTATTGTTTGTGATGAGAAGTCTGCTGTGATTCTGATAGGTTTTCCTTTATAAGTGATCTGTCTTTTCTCTCTGACAGCTTTTAATAATCTATTCTTGTGTTGGATTTCTGGGATGGTGATTATTATATGTCTGGGTGTAGTTTTATTTTGGTTATGACTATTTGGAGTTCTATATGCTTCACTGATCCTGATGTCAGTTTCTGATCTCATGCTTGGGAAGTTTTCAGCTATTGCTTCTCTAAATATCCTCTTGATATCCTTTATGTTGTCTCCTTCTTTTTCATTAATCCCTATCATTCTTATGTTATTCTTCTTTGCATCATCTTGCAGTTGTTGAATTGTTGTTTCCTGATTCCTTGTTATTTTTAAAAGATCTTTCCTTTCCTGTTCACTTGCTGCAATCCTGTCTTCAAGGTCTGAAATTCTATCTTCACTTTCATTAAGGCGGTTTTTACAACTTTCAGTGGAGTTTTTTATTTCCTGTATATCTCTGTGCATCTGCATTATGTATTCTGTTTGTTTCTTATATTGCTCGTCTAGGGATTCTATCTTTTTGTTTAATTCCTCCAATTTTTTATCTGTGTTTTCTTTAGATATATTTAGAATCTCTTTCATTTCTTTTATCATTTCTTCTTTTATCTGGGAAATTATTTCGAGTTTGAATTTCTTTAAAGCTTCCTGGAGTTGCTTGTCAACTTCAGTAGCTATTGTGTCTAATATATGAGGAGGATGAGATATATTTTCTTCTAAATACACTTCTCCTAGGGTTTCCTGAGATGGGCTGGAGGTTTGAGGTTGTAATTTGGTCTTTCGTTTTGTCATTTTCCTATATTTCTGTGTTTCAAGTGTTATTTGAAAGCCTCCTCAGGATCTGTTGAAAATCCCCTTCTATGTTTGCAGCTACTGAGACTCTGGCACCACTCTACCCCAGGCCATTGGGCCTGCAGAACCAATGGCCCTTCTCTGCTTGTTCAGAACTCCGCGGTTCCAGACAAGCTGGGCCTCAGGGACACTGTGCGCCCACCTGCCCCTTGGTAGATCCACAGCTCTTGGATCGCAGCCGGGTTAGGGTACTCACCACAGACCGCAGTGCCTCAGGAGCCTGTGATCCCTCCCTGCTTGCAGAGATATCCACAAACCTCCAGACAAAGGAAGGGCCTCCTGCGGGCACTCCGGATCTACCCCGCTCCTCCTCTGCACGCAGATGGCTATGCGTGGCTGGGCACAGGCCGAGGTGCCTCAGGAACCCGGGACCCCTCCTCCTCCAGACAAAGGAAGGGGCCTCTGCAGGCGGCTCCGGATCCGCGCAGCTCCTCCTCTGCACACCGATGGCCAGGCGCGGCTGGGCACAGGCCGAGGTTCCTCAGGAACCCGGGACCCCTCCTCCTCCAGACAAAGGAAGGGGCCTCTGCAGGCGGCTCCGGATCCGCGCAGCTCCTCCTCCGCACACCAACGGCCAGGCGCGGCTGGGTACGGGCCGAGGTGCCCCAGGAACCCGGGACCCCTCCTCCTCCAGACAAAGGAAGGGGCCTCTGCAGGCGGCTCCGGATCCGCGCAGCTCCTCCTCCGCACACCGACGGCCAGGCGCGGCTGGGTACGGCCGAGGTGCCCCAGGAACCCGGGACCCCTCCTCCTCCAGACAAAGGAAGGGGCCTCTGCAGGCTCTCCGGATCCGCGCAGCTCCTCCTCCGCACACCGACGGCCAGGCGCGGCTGGGTACGGGCCGAGGTGCCCCAGGAACCCGGGACCCCTCCTCCTCCAGACAAAGGAAGGGGCCTCTGCAGGCGGCTCCGGATCCGCGCAGCTCCTCCTCCGCACACGGACGGCCAGGCGCGGCTGGGTACGGGCCGAGGTGCCCCAGGAACCCGGGACCCCTCCTCCTCCAGACAAAGGAAGGGGCCTCTGCAGGCTCTCCGGATCCGCGCAGCTCCTCCTCCGCACACCGACGGCCAGGCGCGGCTGGGTACGGGCCGAGGTGCCCCAGGAACCCGGGACCCCTCCTCCTTGTATTATTATTTTTAAAGGTTGGTGGATGTAAGATGTTTTGCATAAAAACATTCTTTGAAACTTTGAACTCTGTTTCTTCTCTTAGAAGTCTCTAAGGTCAGACTTCTGCCCTTCAGATTACCTACTAAAGCTAATTTATGGACTTATAGTATCTTTAAGAGATTTTTGTGTGATGGGCCTGGAAGAAAAAGCAGAGAATCCTGAGAAGCATAAACCAGACATGGATAGCTTTGGTAAATTTTATTGTAAAATTGTAGTCTTCTTAAAATTTCAATTTTGAATCACAATTCTCCTTATCATCCATGTACCTCATTTATTCCTCATCTTACCAGGTAAAAAGAACACAAGGGCTGTGTGTGTGTGTGGGGGGGTGATACCACGTGTAGTGGTTTAGTTGGGGTCACCACAGAGAGATTTTGCTAGGGTAATGTCTGGTGGAACCATGGGAATGAGATCACTTTTAGGATCCTGGAACTGTAATATCCAATATGCAACCCCAGCATGGCAGAGTCATACAGGACTCTAACCAGTGGGAGCTCTGACATTGACTGCACCTAGCAGAGCCTTGAGGGCCAGGGTCACTACTGGGAGCCCAACTTGCTCCAGTGTGTTTGGAAGGCAGGACATGGAATCAAAGCAAAATTATTCTTAAGCCTCAGTATTTAATATTGTTTGCCTTGTTGGAGTCTAATGCTATTACTTGTTTGAGCTCTGTTACTTCATTTCTCTGTCCTATTTCTCCCTTTAGGAAATGGAGGATCTAGCCTGTGTCTGGCTTACCCTTGCATTTTGGAAGCACATAACTGGTTTGATTTCACAGGCTCACAGCTGGAGAGGGAATTTACCTTGGATAAATTGTACCTTGACTCAACTATATCTAAGTTAGATGAAATTTTGGACTTACACTTTCAGGTTGATGGTTGAATGAATTAAGACATTTGGGGCTATTGGATAATTAATGAATGTACTTTGTATTTGATAAAAATATGATTTTGAGGGGAGGTGGAGACTGACAGAATACAGTGTTTTAAATGTTTGTTTTTCTCTGTGATGGTTAATTTTGACTGTCAACTTGATTGGGTTGATAAAAGAGTAGGAAATTAGTTAAGTACACTTCCAGTGTGGGCAGATAAGTAGACATGAGTGATGTGGATGGTCTGAGGGAACTGAACTTTCCACCCCATCAGAATATGCCTAGCACCTATCCAAGTGCCCTTAATTTGACCATATTCATTCAAATATATACAAGAGGAGGGCACAGAACACCCTAAAGGCTGGAAATATGAGGGAAATAAAGGAATCATAATAAAGGCACTCATTCTTGTTCACACTCTTGCAATGACCTGGCTCATCTATGAGCCTTACCTTCCTTTGGAATAAAGCTTTGCTTTCTCTAAACCAATACATACTTTGTTTGTATGTGGTCCATCATTGCTTGAGTGTGGCAAGCTAGGTGAATTCTTCTCCCTGGATTTCCAAGAACTAGGACAGTGACACTAGGTCTATCTGTGAGAATGTTTCCAGAGAGGATTGGCAAGTAAGATGGAAACTGATGGGAGACACTTGTCCTGAATGTGGGTGGCACCATCTACTACAGTGGAGGACTTACTACAGTAGAGGACTACATGAACAAAAATGGAAGGAGGAAGCTCGCTAATAGAGACTCTCTCTCTCTCTCTCTCTCTCTCTGTGTGTGTCTCTGTCTCTCTCTGTCTCTGTCTCTCTGTCTCTCTGTCTCTCTCTCTGTTTCCTGGCTGTCATGAGATGAGCAGTTTTCTTTTGCCATAATCTTCCACCATGATGTTTCTGCCTTGCTACAGGTCTAAAAGCAATGATGTTAGCTGACCATAGACTAAAACCTCTGAAACAATGAATCAAAATAAACCTTTATTCCTTTGTTTCTGTCAAGCATTTTGTCAGAATGATGACAATTTACTAACACATCCTAGGAAACTCATGGTAAAACAATATATTAGTAACAAAAAGTGGAGTCTTTAGAGGATTAGGCCATGAGGGCTTTGTTTTATAAATGAGATTGACTCCTTTAAAAAAGAGGCTTCAGAGAACAGTCTTACCCTTACCCCCTTTCACACTTGAAAACACAGCATTTGCTCATCTGGAGGATGCCATAGCAAAGTGTCATCTTGGAAGCAGAGACTGTGTCTTCATCATACGTCATATCTACCAGTTCTGAGACTCTAAACAGTGAAAGAATTAATTTTTAAAAATGAATCACCTGATATAAGATGTTTTGCTATAGTAGCAAATAAGGACTAAGATAGATGTGAACACCTACCTTGGGTGAACACCACATGCCACCCCACCAGAATCCAAGAAGGTTCTTACTTTTGCTATAACTAGATTTCCTTTATCTCCTTCTTAGTGTCCTTGACTCATCAGCTATTCTCTCTTATCTGTCTCTTCCTTATCTGTAGTGGTGAAATTAAGCCAGACTGATTGAGCCTTGTAGATCTCAAAAAGCCTATATACTGTATCAACAATATCAGGTCCTTTTGGTGTTATTTTCTGTTAGAATTCTGTTGTTGGCTGTAGGCTCCTCGCCTACAGCAGGTGTTTCAGGCAATTATTTACCTCCTACTGTCTGGGAAAGCAAGATGCTTTACTCCGGCTTCTCCTTCTCAGTGTCCATATTCCTCTGCTTCCTTTGGGGTTGAATCAGGAGGAAGATGGGCTCCCAGAACTTTCTGATGACCTATGCTTCCTGACCCCTTTATTTCCAGAGCTTCCTATAACCACTTCCCTTACAAAATGGCTTTTACTCTATGTCAAAAATAGTGCTTGAAAGTTAAAATAGGTAGAAGAGATAACATGGCATTATTAGTGCTGTGCTGGGTTTGACTTTCTTTTATCTCTGGGCAGAGGTTAATGTATAGCTTTTGTTTCTTAGAGATACAAATCATAACAGGAAGGATAATATCAAAGGTTAGAGTTTGTATTCTTACTGGATATTAACAAGTTTTTGTCTAATATAGTGATCTTAGTATAGTATTTCCTATAAATACATAATTTCTCAAATGCTTTTTGAATTGGTTGTATTAGTGACACTCATTAATTAATGGGTCAAAACTTAGACATTTGTTCATTTTCATTTGTATGCGAAATATGGTATTATCTTTTTGAAAAATTATATTTTAATGCTGTTATATCCTGTGCAGGAGAAAACAAAAAGACAAAGATGTTAGATTTTTAAATTTTTTATTTTAAAGAGAATAAAACTAAAAAAAAAACCAGAAAAAAGCCAATCAAAACAAGACAGTAAAAGTGACTCAAGACCTCAAAACAGGACAATAGGAAATCAATAATGGCTACCATAATGCCTCTTGTTAGCTTCAAAATTGTTGCCCATACCATCAGACATAGTAAAATCAAACAAAACAGAATAAAACTAATCAAAACAGAACATTTACTAAAACAAAACAATAAAATGGAACAAAACAAAAGAATGAGATCAATATTGGATTTCAAAAACAAGACAGAAGGAAATCCTCCATATTTTCTGTATTGAATAGTTTTTTAGTCTTTTAATGTAAAGAGAAAAAAAGAAAAAAGGGTAGAAATAATACAGAATTTCAGAAAAATAAACAGTAAGAAAGCACTAGTTGATAAGTTATATATTGTCATCTTAGAAATAGTTGTTCAAGTTACAAAATTAAAGTACACAAAGTGATATTCAAATACTGATACTGCCAACAGTTCTGCTCAATGATCCAACAAAAACTTAGTAATATGGTTATCAGTCCTACACACTTGTTTTTTACCTTAAAAGAGGATGAGATTAAACATGTCAAAACAGAACAAAACAGTTCATAAGGAAACAATTTAAAGAAACACAGATTTCAAAGCAAGTCCACTGGAGACCTATGCTCAGATTACTAGCTTTAGGGCTGCAAAGTCAATCAAACAATTTGGGAGAAGAAATCAGAAGACAATTCCCCTTTCCTGAAAGCCAATGGCAGCAATGTGGGGCCCACAAAAATATTAGATTCTGCAATAGGGCTATTTTTATTAATTATGCTGCTCGATTTTTTCCCTTTTTATTTTTGTTTACTTTTCACAGAAAAAGATTATTCTTCTCTTCATCAGTTCTTTATCAGTCTGTATCTGTCATATGACACTCCACTTTCTTGAAAAGTAGTTTTAAAAACTGTCTAAAAGTCTCAGACCAAATATTCGAGGTTGTCTATAAAAATGTAAATATATCAAGTTTTGGTTAGATGGGTGCAAACGGTGTGATGCTTATGCCAGGTAATTACAGTTACAAGAAAGGAATCCTTTCAGTTTTCTTATTGACTCAATTTCTGGACAAAATTTTGACATCTGTTGGGTGCTTTCAGATTTCTATCAACCTTCTCTCAACAAACTTTAAGTAGCTCTCAAAGTAAATGAAAGTTTCTGGCTGCAGAAATTTTAAACAGACTTTCTCTGGTGTCACCATAGAGACAGCTCTCACTGTGGGGGAAAATCACATTATAGAAAGACTGTCGTACAATATGGATTAATGAGCTGAAGAGCAAACCAGATAGAATTTGAATTATGAAGGAATTGAGTCATCGCAGGAACAATCAGAGGAAGGAAATTGGCTCAGTTTTAGACAAAATATATAGTCCAATACTGAGTCTATAAGCCTGATTCATACATATCACAGTATGTGACTTGAGATCACACTATGGCAATGACATAGAGATAAGCAGAATATTCATGACCCTGAGTTGTTTCTGCATATTGTTTTGGAAGAGCTAGAAAAAAATGACATGAGACGTAATAAGCTTGACAATGAGGCCTTGTAAACTGGTAGGAAAAATACAAGTGCCTAAGCAAACAACGATAAACTGTATATAAAGTATAGAAAAGGAAAAATAATTTTTCCTCTGCCTTTCATGTGTTCTTAGACTTCAAATTACAAAAGATAGAGTAGGGGCTGAGGGTTTAGCTCAGCGGCATAAGCGCCTGCCTTGCAAGCAGGCAGTCGTGAGTTCAATCCCTGGTACCGATAAAAAAGAAAAAGACAAAAAAAAAAAAAAAAAAAGATAGAGTAACATGAAAAAACCCAGAAGTTTAACAGCATGTATATTTTGTGTAAAACATGTAAGAGAAATAAGTTAGTCTCTAGATCAGACCTATAAGAGTTATCTTAAACTTTAGGCTTAAATATTATCCTCCCCCAAAATAAGAAGGAAGGGTGTAGTGAAAGCCTGGTAAGAGGAAGTAAGGTTTGCTATTTTGATTTTTTCCTTTTTTCTTTTGGTACCAGGTATTGAACTCAGGACCTAGCATTTGCTAGGCAGGTGCTGTGCCACTGACCTATATCCCCAGGCTGCTATTTTGACTTAAGGCATGCCTTTCCCATAATTGGTCTTTAGTGGCCTTGTCACTCTCTTTTTCTGGTACAGAGAGAAAGACATTTGTATAAATGCAGTTTTTTAAATAGATATAAATAAATGTCTCTTGGAAAAGATCAGTTTTGAAGTATCTTCTGTCCTCGGTGTTTTACTGTAACCAGTTTAAAGTAATCCTCATGCCAAAGAGGCAGATCTTGAGATAGTATAGTGTATTCTCCTACTGTCAAAATTTGAGGCACCATGTTGTGAGCCCCATGACAAAGATATTTAACTGGGCAATAAATTACGAAAAACTATAAGCTAATTGGTAAAAAGTATAAATAAAAACAATGCATTACTATTTTTGCTCAACAAATTGACAAAGATTTTAAAATAACAATACTTACTTGTTATAATAGGTACAATAAAGATGTTCATACATTTTTTTGGTGGAAGTAGAAACTACAGATTTTCAGAAAATCGATTTGGCAATCTGAACCAATTAGTTTGTGAAACAGTGTTGTGGAAGCTGGTACAAAGGTAGTATAACAATCTATCAAGATAGAAATAGAGCCAAAGTTAAGTTTAATAGGAATGTTGCTTAGCAGTAGGCAAGATGCATGTGACCATTAACCATACTACAGCAAATTGAGTGGATTAAGTAATGCCCACCGTGTTAGCGGAGTAAAATTTTGGGGTTTCTGATAATTGGCATGTAGATCAGAATACCGAGGGAGAAAAACCTACCCTGGATGTGTGTGGCACCAACTAACAGGATTATGGTCTGAGGAAAAAGAGAAAAAAGAAGCAAGCGCTCCTGTTTTAGAAGAGTACCCATCTTTGCCATTGTCTTTGCACACTGGCCTCCAGTACCTGTACTCTTCCCGTGCTGATTTACACAGGCAGTCTACAATAAACTTCCAGGTTTTTGACCTTCGCCCGGTGCTGCACTGTTGATCTCTCTTCTGCCGCTTCCATCTTCTTAGGCTGCGTTGCTACTGATCATTAGCTCTTCAGTGGCAGATGCCCCCTGTGGATTCTTCTGTATCTGATCCTGAAGTGACCATTGTGGACTCTCCCGATTCTGTAAGGCTCTGTAATGAATCTGTTGCATCATATGTTCCATAATGCCCTTTGTGCCACATCTTAGTTACTTTTTTCATATTCCTGAGACAAAATACTCAACACCCAAAATTAAGGAAGGAGGAAGAAAAGGGTGGGTTTTTTTTTTTTTGTACCAGGAATTGAACTCAGGACCGTGTGTTTTTTTTTTTTTTTTTTTTTTTTTTTTTATTTAAGAGGAAAAAGAGAAAAACACAAAACAAACCAAAGCGGTGTAAGGGTACACGTAATACAGAACTACAAAAAAAACAAAACAAAACAAAACAAAAAAACAAAACAAACAAACAAAAAAACATAACAGTAAGAAATCACCTGTTAGTAGATTACATATTATCATCTTGGAAATAGTTCCTCAAATCACAGTATCAAAGAATACAAGGTGGACATTCAAACAGGGAGACTGCAAACAGCTGTGTTCAATGATCCAAAAACATTGATATAGTCAGCTATTTAACACCCCAAAACACACTTGCTGTTATATCCGTTAGAGCTCTTTTTCTTTTTTTTTTTCCCTCTCTTTTTTACAACAAAATTTACACATTTTGGATTTTATTACTCCTTAGTGCTTATTACTTTTTTTGGGGGGGGGGGGAAGAATACAGTCAAATATGGCAAAACAAAGCTGTCAGTCAATACCAAGGATAGACATAGCACATGGTGTAGAACAGAGTACAAGGTTATCAACAATGGTTATCAACGTTGTCCCTTGTTTCCTTAAAAAGAATTGTCTATCTCATTAGATATTATAAAGTTGGACAAAACAGTAGAGAACAAGACCAATAAAACTTAGGCATTGTAAACATTACAGGACTTCCAAAGGAGACAATAGTCAAACCAGAATGGGTATCTTAGTGAATCTTATTGTCTTCAAAGTAGTTGCCTATGTCTTCAAACTTGATACTACCATATAGAATGGAACAGAGTCTAATCAGTCAAAACAAGATCGTGGGAGTACTACAGGACTTCAAAACAAGTTAATAGGAAATCAAAAAGAGTTACTATTTATATATCCTAATTTTTTGAATTTTTTCTTTAATTAAGACAAACATAAGAAATGACTAAATAATTTTTTTAAAACAATAAGGAGGAGATTGAGATAAAACAGGACATAACAATATAACAATAGAGGTCACAGCATGACTGTTTCAACAACCTAATACTTCACCACCATATAACCTGACTTAATAGTAGTTACCATAGTGTCTTTTTCCTTGATATATTTGGATAAAACTTCATATACTCTAGCTTCAAATATTTTCATATCAAGAAGCCCAGAATAAAGCCTTTCTAATTAATGAGTGAAAACTTTATAAGGCTCCAAGGCCACCTAATGGGGAATCATGATTACCACATATTTTTATATATTTGAATCATTACTTACATTAGGGAAACTATTCGGTATTCACACATGCGAGATTGATTTATTTCACTTATGAGTATGGTCTCAAGCTGCGCCCATTTATTGATAAATATCTCAATGTGATCCTTCTTTATAGCTGAATAATACTCCATTGTATAGAAATACCACAACTTTTTTATCCATTCCTCAGTTGATGGGCACTTGGGTTGTTTCCAAGATCTGGCGATTACAAATTGTGCTGCTATAAACATAGGTGCACATATATCACTGTGGTATGATGCTTTCAGTTCTTCTGGGAATATGCCTAGAAGTGGAATAGCTGGAATAAATGGGATTTCCAGTCCCAACTTTTTGAGAAATCTCCAGACAGATCTTCACAAAGGCTGTACCAGTCTACACTCCCACCAGCAGTGCAGGAGAGTTCCTTTTTCCCCACAGCCTCTCCAGCATTTGTTGTCGGTTTTCTTGATCCTGGCCATTCTTTCAGGAGTGAGATGGTATCTCAGTGTGGTTTTAATTTGCATTTCTCTAATGACCAATGATGATGAGCATTTTTTCATGTATTTATTTGCCATTTGCATTTCTTCATCTGAGAATTGCATATTCATCTCAGATGCCCATTTTTGGATTGGATCTTTGAATTTCGGAGGTCTGAGTTTCTTTAATTCTTTATATGTTTTAGACAAGAGGCCCTTGTCTGAGAGAGAGTTCACTAAAATCTTTTCCCAGTTTGTGGGTTTTCTTTTCACTATGCTGGAGATTTCTTTTGACATGCAGAAACTTTTTAATAAGAAGTGGTCCCAGTTATTGATTCTGGGAAGTATTTCCTGTGCGGTTTGAGTCCTGTTCATGAATTCTTTACCTACTCCTATGTCTCCAAGGTTTCTATCTATTTTGTCTTCCAATAGATTTAGTGTTTCTGTTTTAATATTCAGATCTTTGACCCATTTAGATTTTAATTTAGTACATGGTGATAGACATGGGTCTAGCTTTAGTTTTCGGCAAATGGAGAGCCAGTTTTTCCAGCACCATTTATTAAAGAGACTGTCGTTCTTCCAGTGAACCTGCTTGGCTCCTTTATCAAAGATAAGGTGGTTGAGTGTGTTTGTAGTTGTGGTTGTATCTTCTAATCTATTCCACTGATCTTCGGCTCTGTTTTGATTCCCATACCATGTTGATTTTACTACTGTTGCTTTGTAGTATAACTTCAAGTCAGGGATTGTGATGCCTCCTGCTTTGTCTTTGCTGCTTAGAATTGCCTTTGTGATTCTAGGTCTCTTCTGGTTCCAGATGAAATTTAGGAGTGATTTCTCTAGATCTATAAGGTATGTTGACAGTATTTCTATTGGGATTGCATTGAATCTGTATAACAGGTTTGGGAGAATGGCCATCTTTACAATGTTTGTTCTTCCTATCCATGAGCAAGGGATGTCTTTCCATTTTCTGAGATCATCTTCAATTTCCTTTTTCAGTGTATTATAATTTTCACTGTATAAGTCTTTCACTTCTTTCGTAAGAGTAATTCGTAAATATTTCATTTTTTTGTTTGCTAATGTGAATAGCCCAGTTTCTCTTATTTCCCTCTCTGTAATTTTGTTGTTCGTGTATAGGAATGCTATTGATTTCTGAGTATTGATTTTGTATCCAGCCACATTACTGAATTTATTTATTGTATCTAAGAGTATTTCAATGGAGTTTAGGGGGTCTTCTATGTAGAGTATCATGTCATCTGCAAACAATGATAATTTAACTTCTTCTTTTCCTATCTTTACCCCTTTTATTTCTCTTTCTTGCCTAATTGCTCTGGCTAGTACTTCCAGTACTATATTAAATAGGAGTGGTGATAAAGGACATCCTTGTCTTGTACCCGATTTTAAAGTAAAGGCTTTCAATTTTTGGCCATTTAGTATGATGCTGGCTGTTGGTTTGTCATAAATGGCCTTTATTATATTGAGGTAAAGACCATTTATTCCAATTTTCTGTAAAGTTCTTATCATGAATAAGTGTTGGACCTTATCGAAGGCTTTTTCTGCATCTATAGAGATGATCATGTGATTCTTATTTTTGGCTTTATTGATATGGTGGATTACATTTATTGATTTGCGTATGTTGAACCATCCTTGCATTCCTGGGATGAATCCCACTTGGTCATGGTGTATAATCTTCTTGATGATTTGCTGGATCCTATTTGCCAATATTTTATTTAGGATTTTTGCATCTGTGTTCATTAGGGAGATCGGTCTATAGTTCTCTTTTATAGTTGGTTCTTTCTCAGGTTTTGGTACTAGAGTAATATTTGCTTCCAGGAATGACTTAGGAAGGATTGCTTCCCTTTCAATTTCATTGAATAGTTTGAGGAGTGTTGGCATTAGGTCTTCTTTATATTTCTTGTAGAATTCTGCAGTGAATCCATCTGGGCCTGTGCTCTTCTTGGTGGGTAAGGCCTTAATTACATTTTCAAGTTCATTAGCAGAGACTGGGTTATTCAACAGTTTTATATCCTCTTGATCTAGCTTTGGTACTTCATATGCTTCTAAGAATCTGTCTATTTCTTCTGTGTTATCAAACTTTTGAGAGTAGAGGTTTTCGAAATAGGTGTTGATGATCCTCTGTATTTCTATTGGGTCTGTAGTGATTTCTCCTTTTTCATTTCTTATTGCATGAATTTGAGCTTTTTCTTTCCTTTTTTAAATAAGGTTGGCTAGGGGCTTATCGATTTTATTTATTCTTTCAAAGAACCAACTCTTTGATTCGTTGATTCTTTGGATTGTTTTCTTAGTCTCTATTGCATTGATTTCTGCTCTGATTTTTATAATTTCCTCTCTTCTTTTGGCTTTGGGCTTGACTTTCTCTTCTTTTTCTAGCTGTTTGAGGTGTAGCATCAAGCTATTTATTTGTATTCGTTCTGTTTTCCTGATGTGGGAACTCAGTGCAATAAATTTTCCTTTCAGAACGGCTTTCATTGCATCCCACAGATTCCGGTAAGTTGTATCTGCATTTTCATTTTCTTTTAGGTATTGTTTAATTTCTTCTTTAATTTCTTCTGTGACCCACTGATTACTCAAGAGTGTGTTATTTAGTTTCCATGTGTTTGCGGAATTTTTGCAGTATCCTTTGTCATTAATTTCTAATTTCAGAGCGCTATGATCCGATAATATGCAAGGGATGATTTCAACTCTTTTGCATTTGCTTAAATATGTTCTGTGAGCTAATATATGGTCTATTTTAGAAAATGATCCATGTACTGCTGAGAAGAATGTGTATTCTTTTTTTTTTTTTTTTTTTTTTTTTTTTTTTTTTTTTTTTTTATTTAAGAGGAAAAAGAGAAAAACACAAAACAAGACAAAGCAGTGTAAGGTTACACATAATACAGAACTACAAAAAAAAAATAAACATAACAGTAA
The DNA here is from genome assembly GCF_034190915.1 of Cavia porcellus. Lineage (NCBI taxonomy): Eukaryota > Metazoa > Chordata > Mammalia > Rodentia > Caviidae > Cavia > Cavia porcellus. The sequence goes on along the minus strand of NW_026947509.1, from coordinate 21,650,903 downwards.
GAAATCACCTGTTAATAGATTACATAATATCATCTTGGAAATAGTTGCTCAAATCACAGTATCAAAGAATACAAAGTAGACATTCAAACGGAGAGACTGCAAACAGCTGTGTTCAATGATCCAAAAACATTAATATAGTCAGCTATTTAACATCCCTAAACACACTTGTTGTTATATCCGTTAGAGCTCTTTTTTTTTTTCCCTCCCTCTCTTTTTTATAACAAAATTTACACATTTTGGATTTTATTACTCCTCAGTTCTCATTACTCTCTTGGGGGGGAGATAATAAAGTCAAATATGGCAAAACAAAGCTGTAAGTCCAAACCAAGGATAGACATAGTACATGATGTAGAACAGAGTACAAGGTCATCAACAATGGTTATCAACATTGTCTCTTGTTTCCTTAAAAGGAATTGTCTATCTCATTAGATATTATAAAGTTGGACAAAACAGTGGAGAACAAGACCAATAAAACTTAGGCATTGTGAACATTGCAGGACTTCCAAAGGAGACAATAGTCAAACCAGAATGGGCATCTTTGTGAATCTTATTGCCTTCAAATTAGTTGCCTATACCTTCAAACTTGCTACTGTCGCACAGAATGGAACAGAGTCTAATCAGTCAAAACAAGATCTTGGGAGTATTACAGGACTTCAAAACAAGTTAATAGGAGATCAAAAAGAGTTACTACTATATATCCTAATTTTTTAAGTTTTTCCCTTAATTAAAATAAACATAAGAAATAGCTAAATAATTTTTTTTAAAGAATAGTAGTTACCATAGTGTCTGTCTTTTTCCTTAAAATATTTGGATAAAACTTCATATACTATAGCTTCAAATATTTCCATATCAAAAAGCCCAGAGTAAAGCCTTTCTAATTAATAAGTGAAAATTTTATAAGGCTTCAAGGCCACATAATGGGGAATCATGATTATCACATATTTTTATATATTTGAATCATTACTTACATTAGGGAAACTATTCGGTATTCATACATGCGAGATTGATTTATTTCACTTATGAGTATGGTCTCAAGCTGCGCCCATTTATTGATAAATATCTCAATGCAATCCTTCTTTATAGCTGAATAATACTCCATTGTATAGAAATACCACAACTTTTTTATCCATTCCTCAGTTGATGGACACTTGGGTTGTTTCCAAGATCTGGCGATTACAAATTGTGCTGCTATAAACATAGGTGCACATATATCCCTGTGGTATGATGCTTTCAGTTCTTCTGGGAATATGCCTAGAAGTGGAATAGCTGGAATAAATGGGATTTCCAATCCCAACTTTTTGAGAAACCTCCAGACAGATCTCCACAAAGGCTGTACCAGTCTACACTCCCACCAACAGTGCAGGAGAGTTCCTTTTTCCCCACAGCCTCTCCAGCATTTGTTGTTGTTGGTTTTCTTGATCCTGGCCATTCTTTCAGGAGTGAGATGGTATCTCAGTGTGGTTTTAATTTGCATTTCTCTAATGGCCAATGATGATGAGCATTTTTTCATGTATTTATTTGCCATTTGCATTTCTTCATCTGAGAATTGCGTATTCATCTCAGATGCCCATTTTTGGATTGGATCTTTGAATTTTGAAGGTCTGAGTTTTTTTAATTCTTTATATGTTTTAGACAAGAGGCCCTTGTCTGAGAGAGAGTTCACTAAAATCTTTTCCCAGTTTGTGGGTTTTCTTTTCACTATGCTGGAGATTTCTTTTGACATGCAAAAACTTTTTAATAAGAAGAGGTCCCAGTTATTGATTCTGGGAAGTATTTCCCGTGCAGTTTGAGTCCTATTCATGAATTCTCTACCTACTCCTATGCCTCCAAGGTTTCTACCCAATTTGTCTTCCAATAGATTTAGCGTTTCTGTTTTAATATTCAGATCTTTGACCCATTTAGATTTTAATTTAGTACATGGTGATAGACATGGGTCTAGCTTTAGTTTTCGGCAAATGGAGAGCCAGTTTTTCCAGCACCATTTATTAAAGAGACTGTCGTTCTTCCAGTGAACCTGCTTGGCTCCTTTATCGAAGATAAGGTGGTTGAGTGTGTTTGTAGTTGTGGTTGTATCTTCTAATCTATTCCATTGATCTTCAGCTCTGTTTTGATTCCAATACCATGTTGATTTTACTACTGTTGCTTTGTAGTATAATTTCAAGTCAGGGATTGTGATGCCTCCTGCTTTGTCTTTGCTGCTTAGAATTGCTTTTGCGATTCTAGGTCTCTTCTGGTTCCAGATGAAATTTAGGAGTGATTTCTCTAGATCTATAAGGTATGTTGATGGTATTTCTATTGGGATTGCATTGAATCTGTATAAGAGTTTTGGGAGAATGGCCATCTTCACAATGTTTGTTCTTCCTATCCATGAGCAAGGGATGTCTTTCCATTTTCTGAGATCATCTTCAATTTCCTTTTTCAGTGTAATATAGTTTTCACTGTATAAGTCTTTCACTTCTTTTGTAAGAGTAATTCCTAAATATTTCATTTTTTTGCTTGCTAATGTGAATAGACCAGTTTCCCTTATTTCCCTCTCTGTGGTTTTGTTGTTTGTGTATAGGAATGCTATTGATTTCTGAGTATTGATTTTGTATCCAGCCACATTACTGAATTTATTTATTGTATCTAAGAGTCTTTCAATGGAGCTTAGGGGGTCTTCTATGTAGAGTATCATGTCATCTGCAAACAATGACAACTTAACTTCTTCTTTTCCTATCTTTACCCCTTTTATTTCTCTTTCTTGCCTAATTGCTCTGGCTAGTACTTCCAGTACTATATTAAATAGGAGTGGTGATAAAGGACATCCTTGTCTTGTGCCTGATTTTAAAGTAAAGGCTTTCAATTTTTGGCCATTTAGTATGATGCTGGCTGTTGGTTTGTCATAAATGGCCTTTATTATATTGAGGTAAAGACCATCTATTCCAATTTTCTGTAGAGTTTTTATCATGAATAAATGTTGGACCTTATCGAAGGCTTTTTCTGCATCTATAGAAATGATCATGTGATTCTTATTTTTGGCTTTATTGATATGGTGAATTACATTTATTGATTTGCGTATGTTGAACCATCCTTGCATTCCTGGGATGAATCCCACTTGGTCATGGTGTATAATCTTCTTGATGATTTGCTGGATCCTATTTGCCAATATTTTATTGAGGATTTTTGCATCTGTGTTCATTAGGGAGATCGGTCTATAGTTCTCTTTTTTAGTTGGGTCTTTCTCAGGTTTTGGTACTAGAGTGATATTTGCTTCCAGGAATGACTTAGGCAGGATTGCTTCCCTTTCAATTTCATTGAATAGTTTGAGGAGTGTCGGCATTAGGTCTTCTTTGTATTTCTTGTAGAATTCTGCAGTGAATCCATCTGGGCCTGGGCTCTTCTTGGTGGGTAAGGACTTAATTACATTTTCAATTTCAGTAACCGAGATTGGGTTATTCAACAGTTTTACATCCTCTTGATCTAGCTTTGGCACTTCATATGCTTCTAAGAAACTGTCTATTTCTTCTGTGTTATCAAACTTTTGAGAGTAGAGGTTTTCAAAATAGGTGTTGATGATCTTCTGTATTTCTATTGGGTCTGTAGTGACTTCTCCTTTTTCATTTCTTATTGCATGAATTTGAGCTTTTTCTTCCCTTTTTTTAATAAGGTTGGCTAGGGGCTTATCGATTTTATTTATTCTTTCAAAGAACCAACTCTTTGATTTGTTGATCCTTTGGATTGTTTTCTTAGTCTCTATTGCATTGATTTCTGCTCTGATTTTTATAATTTCCTCTCTTCTTTTGGCTTTGGGCTTGACTTGCTCTTCCTTTTCTAGCTGTTTGAGGTGTAGCATCAAGTTATTTATTTGTATTCGTTCTGTTTTCCTGATGTGGGAACTCAGTGCAATAAATTTTCCTCTCAGAACGGCTTTCATTGTATCCCACAGATTCCGGTAAGTTGTATCTGCATTTTCATTTTCTTTTAGGTATTGTTTGATTTCTTCTTTAATTTCTTCTGTGACCCACTGATTACTCAAGAGTGTGTTATTCAGTTTCCATGTGTTTGTGGGATTTTTGCGGTATCTTTTATCATTAATTTCTAATTTCAGAGCGCTGTGATCCGATAACATGCAAGGGATGATTTCAGCTCTTTTGCACTTGTTTAAATATGTTTTATGAGCTAATATATGGTCTATTTTAGAAAATGATCCATGTACTGCTGAGAAGAATGTGTATTCTGATGTTGTTGGGTGGAACATTCTGTATATGTCTATCAAACCCATTTGTTCACAGGTATGATTCAGTTCTGTTATTTCTTTACTCATTTTCTGTCTGGTCGATCTGTCCCTTGGTGTCAATGGCGTATTAAGGTCTCCCGTTACAATTGTGTTACTGATAATTTGAGTTTTCATTTCTGTTAATAATTGTTTTATATAACTGGGCGCTCTGGAGTTTGGTGCGTATATATTTAAGATAGTTATCTCTTCCTCTTGGAGTTTTCCCCTTACGAGTATGTAGTGACCTTCTTTGTCCTTTATGGTCATTGTTGGTTTAAAGTTCACGTTGTCTGCAAACAGAATGGCTACTCCTGCCTTTTTTTGGATTCCTGCTGCATGAAGAATTGTTTTCCATCCTTTGACTTTCAGTCTGTGAGTATCCTTCTGGGTTAGATGGGTTTCCTGTAAACAGCATATGGTTGGATTTTGTTTCTTGATCCATTCTGCTAGTCTGTTTCTTTTGATTGGTGCATTGAGACCATTTACATTAATGGTTATTACTGTTAAATGTTGTTTAATTGTAGGATTCTTATCTCTCTGCTGTTGCATCTTTATCTTTCGGTTCTGTTTAATTATTTGCTTTGCTTAGTGGTTTTTTCCTTTGTGTATCTAAACTGTCTTTCAATATTTTTTGCAGGGTTGGTTTGGTGTTCATGAAGTTCTTCAGCTGTTCTTTGTCATGGAAGTTTCGTATTTCACCATCTATTTTAAATGATAGTGTTGCAGGATATATCAGTCTAGGTTGGAAATCATTTTGCTTTAGGATCTGGAATACTTCACTCCATGCTCTTCTTGACTTTATTGTTTGTGCTGAGAAGTCTGCTGTGATTCTGATAGGTTTTCCTTTATAAGTGATCTGTCTTTTCTCTCTGACAGCTTTTAATAATCTATTCTTGTGTTGGATTTCTGGGATGGTGATTATTATATGTCTGGGTGTAGTTTTATTTTGGTTATGACTATTTGGAGTTCTATATGCTTCACTGATCCTGATGTCAGTTTCTGATCTCATGCTTGGGAAGTTTTCAGCTATTGCTTCTCTAAATATCCTCTTGATATCCTTTATGTTGTCTCCTTCTTTTTCATTAATCCCTATCATTCTTATGTTATTCTTCTTTGCATCATCTTGCAGTTGTTGAATTGTTATTTCCTGATTCCTTGTTATTTTTAAAAGATCTTTCCTTTCCTGTTCACTTGCTGCAATCCTGTCTTCAAGGTCTGAAATTCTGTCTTCACTTTCATTAAGGCGGTTTTTACAACTTTCAGTGGAGTTTTTTATTTCCTGTATATCTCTGTGCATCTGCATTATGTATTCTGTTTGTTTCTTATATTGCTCGTCTAGGGATTCTATCTTTTTGTTTAATTCCTCCAATTTTTTATCTGTGTTTTCTTTAGACATATTTAGAATCTCTTTCATTTCTTTTATCATTTCTTCTTTTATCTGAGAAATTATTTCGAGTTTGAATTTCTTTAAAGCTTCCTGGAGTTGCTTGTCAACTTCAGTAGCTATTGTGTCTAATATATGAGGAGGATGGGATATATTTTCTTCTAAATACACTTCTCCTAGGGTTTCCTGAGTTGGGCTGGAGGTTTGAGGTTGTAATTTGGTCTTTCGTTTTGTCATTTTCCTATATTTCTGTGTTTCAAGTGTTATTTGAAAGCCTCCTCAGGATCTGTTGAAAATCCCCTTCTATGTTTGCAGCTACTGAGACTCTGGCACCCCTCTACCCCAGGCCATTGGGCCTGCAGAACCAATGGCCCTTCTCTGCTTGATCAGAACTCCGCGGTTCCAGACAAGCTGGGCCTCAGGGACACTGTGCACCCACCTGCCCCTTGGTAGATCCACAGCTCTTGGATCGCAGCCGGGTTAGGGTACTCACCACAGACCGCAGTGCCTCAGGAGCCTGTGATCCCTCCCTGCTTGCAGAGATATCCACAAACCTCCAGACAAAGGAAGGGCCTCCTGCGGGCACTCCGGATCTACCCCGCTCCTCCTCTGCACGCAGATGGCTATGCGCGGCTGGGCTCAGGCCGAGGTGCCTCAGGAACCCGGGACCCCTCCTCCTCCAGACAAAGGAAGGGGCCTCTGCAGGCGGCTCCGGGTCCGCGCAGCTCCTCCTCCGCACACCGATGGCCAGGCGCTGCTGGGTACGGGCCGAGGTGCCCCAGGAACCCGGGACCCCTCCTCCTCCAGACAAAGGACGGGGCCTCTGCAGGCGGCTCCGGGTCCGCGCAGCTCCTCCTCCGCTCACCGAAGGCCAGGCGCGGCTGGGTACGGGCCGAGGTGCCCCAGGAACCCGGGACCCCTCCTCCTCCAGACAAAGGACGGGGCCTCTGCAGGCGGCTCCGGGTCCGCGCAGCTCCTCCTCCGCTCACCGACGGCCAGGCGCTGCTGGGTACGGGCCGAGGTGCCCCCGGAACCCGGGACCCTTCCTCCTCCAGACAAAGGACGGGGCCTCTGCAGGCGGCTCCGGGTCCGCGCAGCTCCTCCTCCGCTCACCGAAGGCCAGGCGCGGCTGGGTACGGGCCGAGGTGCCCCAGGAACCCGGGACCCCTCCTCCTCTAGACAAAGGACGGGGCCTCTGCAGGCGGCTCCGGGTCCGCGCAGCTCCTCCTCCGCTCACCGACGGCCAGGCGCTGCTGGGTACGGGCCGAGGTGCCCCCGGAACCCGGGACCCTTCCTCCTCCAGACAAAGGACGGGGCCTCTGCAGGCGGCTCCGGGTCCGCGCAGCTCCTCCTCCGCTCACCGAAGGCCAGGCGCGGCTGGGTACGGGCCGAGGTGCCCCAGGAACCCGGGACCCCTCCTCCTCCAGACAAAGGACGGGGCCTCTGCAGGCGGCTCCGGGTCCGCGCAGCTCCTCCTCCGCTCACCGACGGCCAGGCGCTGCTGGGTACGGGCCGAGGTGCCCCCGGAACCCGGGACCCTTCCTCCTCCAGACAAAGCGAAGAATGTGTATTCTGATGTTGTTGGGTGGAACATTCTGTATATGTCTATCAAACCCATTTGTTCACAGGTGTGATTCAGTTCTGTTATTTCTTTGCTCATTTTCTGTCTGGTTGATCTGTCCCTTGGTGTCAGTGGTGTATTAAGGTCTCCTGTTACAATTGTGTTACTGATAATTTGAGTTTTCATTTCTGTTAATAATTGTTTTATATAACTGGGTGCTCTGGAGTTTGGTGCGTATATATTTAAGATAGTTATCTCTTCCTCTTGGAGTTTTCCCCTTACGAGTATGTAGTGACCTTCTTTGTCCTTTATGGTCATTGTTGGTTTAAAGTTCATGTTGTTTGCAAACAGAATGGCTACTCCTGCCTTTTTTTGGATTCCTGCTGCATGAAGAATTGTTTTCCATCCTTTGACTTTCAGTCTGTGAGTATCCTTCTGGGTTAGATGGGTTTCCTGTAAACAGCATATGGTTGGATTTTGTTTCTTGATCCATTCTGCTAGTCTGTTTCTTTTGATTGGTGCATTGAGACCATTTACATTAATGGTTATTACTGTTAAATGCTGGTTAATTGTAGGAATGTTATCTCTCTGCTGTTGCATCTTTATCTTTCTGTTCTGTTTAATTATTTGCTTTGCTTAGTGGTTTTTTCCTTTGTGTATCTAAACTGTCTTTCAATATTTTTTGCAGGGTTGGTTTGGTGTTCATGAAGTTCTTCAGCTGTTCTTTGTCATGGAAGTATCGTATTGCACCATCTATTTTGAATGATAGTTTTGCAGGATATATCAGTCTTGGTTGGAAATCATTTTGCTTTAGGATCTGGAATACTTCACTCCATGCTCTTCTTGACTTTATCGTTTGTGCTGAGAAGTCTGCTGTGATTCTGATAGGTTTTCCTTTATAAGTGATCTGTCTTTTCTCTCTGACAGCTTTTAATAATCTATTCTTGTGTTGGATTTCTGGGATGGTGATTATTATATGTCTGGGTGTAGTTTTATTTTGGTTATGACTGTTTGGAGTTCTATATGCTTCACTGATCCTGATGTCAGTTTCTGATCTCATGCTTGGGAAATTTTCAGCTATTACTTCTCTAAATATCCTCCTGACATCCTTCATGTTGTCTCTCTCTCTCTTTCATTAATCCCTATCATTCTTATGTTATTCTTCTTTGCATCATCTTGCAGTTGTTGAATTGTTGTTTCCTGATTCCTTGTTATTTTCAGAAGATCTTTCCTTTCCTGTTCACTAGCTGCAATCCTGTCTTCAAGGTCTGAAATTCTATCTTCACTTTCATTAAGGCGGTTTTTACAACTTTCAGTGGAGTTTTTTATTTCCTGTATATCTCTGTGCATCTGCATTATGTATTCTGGTTGTTTCTTATATTGCTCGTTTAGGGATTCTATCTTTTTGTTTAGTTCCTCCAATTTTTTTATCTGTGTTTTCTTTAGATATATTTAGAATCTCTTTCATTTCTTTTATCATTTCTTCTTTTATCTGGGAGATTATTTTGAGTTTGAATTTCTTTAAAGCTTCCTGGAGTTGCTTGTCAATTTCAGTGGCTATTGTGTCCGAAATATGAGGTGGATGGGATATATTTTCTTCTATATACATCACTCCTAGGGTTTCTTGAGATGGGCTGGAGGTTTGAGGTTGTAATTTGGTCTTTCGTTTTGTCATTTTCCTATATTTCTGTGTTTCAAGTGTTATTTGAAAGCTTCCTCAGGATCTGTTGAAAATCCCCTTCTATGTTTGGAGCTACTGAGACTCTGGCACCGCGCTACCCCAAGCCATTGGGCCTACAGAACCAGTGGCCCTCCTCTGCCTGCTCAGAACTCCGCAGTTCCAGACAAGCTGGGCCTCAGGGACACTGTGCGCCCACCTGCCCCTTGGAAGCTCCACAGTTCTTCAATCGCAGCCGGGTTAGGGTACTCACCACAGGCCGCAGTGCTTCAGGAACCTGTGGACCCTCCCTGGTTGCAGAGATATCCAGAGTCCTCCAGACACGCAGAGAGGCCGGTGAGGGCACCCCAGATCTGCCCAGCTCCTCCTCTGCAGACCTATGGCCAGGCGCGGCAGCTAAACAGGCTGGGCTAGGCTGATAGTGTGGGCCCGCCCATCCGTCGGCAGCCCAGCAGGTCTCCAAGTGAAGCCGGAATGGGGAGGCTGATGTGGAAGCCTCAAACCCACCTCTCCCCTTCACTGCACCTGGAAGCCTGGGGGAACTCCAGCAGTCTGGGTGGAGATATCCAGAGTCCTCCAGACACGCAGAGAGGCTGGTGAGGGCACCCCAGATCTGCCCAGCTCCTCCTCTGCCAGGACCTTGTGTTTGCCAGGCAGGCACTTAGGCCACTGAGTAATAATATCTCCATCCCAGAAAAAGTTTACTTAGCTCATAGTTTGTGGAGGTTTTAGCCTATAGTCAGCTGACTCCAAAGTGGGGTGGAATGGCAGCGGGGCAACAGTTCAAGGCAGCAGAAGACAGCAAGAGTAATAAGAGCAAAAGGAGGGAGACAAGCCTCTTTCTTTCTTATATTGTAAGCAGGCTATCTGCCCCAGGGCAGGTGTAGAACCCACATCTTCCTGCCCTTCTCTTGCACAGGCTCAGGACTCTGACCCCTTGCTGAGTCACTTAGTTAAACTCAAATTGACACAAGGAATCAACTATTGCAACATCCGGACTGTAAACAGCCGTCCTATACTCCACAATGTAGAACTGCTGAGTTACACAGTTAAGCTTCTAAATTTCTCAAGTTGGCACAGTATATCAACATTACACGCCACCCTACGTTCCTCCAGAGAATATTAATGAATGCAATGCAAGTAAGGTTTACATACTTGATAGCAGAGACATTGCTGTTTTACTTTTTCTGTTCCCATATTTTTATTCATACCTAGTATTGGTTATTCATATGAATGGGTCTCACTTTGGTAGCTGTGAAGGAATGTATAACTGGATTAAAACATAGTTCTGTTTTTAGTTTTCTGAGGAGCTTTTATACTAAGTTCCATAATAATTATATTATGCATGTAACATTTTAATAATTCTCCCATTATCCTTTGCTGCACCTTCCCTACTAGTTACACATTTTTGAGGGATTTCAATATGTGTACTGTATTTTGATCCTACACCTTATTACCTGTCCTCTTCTGTTCCTCCTACTTTCCTACCTTTTGTATTATAATGGTCTCCTACTTTCTTGTCATTGTTTTTAGATTTTGATAATAACTTCTCTTTTTCTTTTTCTTCTTAGTCCCTTAACCTTATTGTTAAGTCCTGAAATTTTGTCTTCTGCTTCATCCAGTCTGTTAGTGAGGCTTTTGTGGTGAGTTTTAAAATTTGACTTCTTGTACTTTTTATCTTCAGAATTTCTATTTGGGTTTTCACAATTTCTATCTCTTTGTTGTATTTATTCTTCATGTTCAGAACAAACTTCCTTAATTTATTCAGCTGTTAATATCTTCTTTGAAGTCATTAATCACTTTATAGTTTTCTGAATTCTTTGCCGTTTTACCTATTTTGATATCTTTCAGTTTTGTTACTAACAAATTATGAAAATTTGGAGAAGTCATATTTCCTTGTTTTTTTTCATCCTTCTCGTGTTTCCATACTGAACTTTGTGCAACTGTTGGGGTGAGTATATTTTTCAGTTTTGTCTGAGAGCTTTCTTAGTGCTAAACCTTCTTTTGGAGACTATATCCCAGCAGCACTCAGAGACAAAAAAATTAAACTGCAGTATTGACAGTGACAGAAAAACAATTCAGATTTTGACATATAGTGAAGACCAATTAAAAGCAACAGCTGTTTCCATTAACAATGGAAAATAAGCAATAATAATAATAATATAGATTCAAAGGCAAGTCAGATATTGACATTTCTAGGACTCCAGTGATTTCTAGAACTCCACTGGATTTCTAGTATCATTTCATTGTGATCTGATACAATGCAAAAACTTATTTCAATTCTTTTTTATTTACTAAGACATGCTTTACAGCCTAAAATATGATCTGTTTTGAAAACGGTTTCTGTGTATATTCTATTGTTGGATCTGTTATATCTACTTGTTGTATGGTATGGTTTCTTTATTAATTTTTTGTTTAGTCTATTTGTGAGAGTGGTATACTAAGGGTCTTCCACTACAACTGTATTGTTATATATCTGTCCTTTTTTATATTAAGCAATTTTTGTTTTGTAAAACTGAGTTCACTGATATTTGGTGCATATATATTTATAATTGTATCTCTTATTGGTGAGTTGTTCATTTTACCAATATGTGGTCTTCTGACCAGTTTTCATTTGAAGCCAACTTTTTTGGAAATTACAACAGCCATTCCTGCTTTCTTTAGGGTCTGGTTGCATAGAGAATCATTTTCCATCCTTTATTTTGAGTCTTTCTTGTACTTTGGGGATGGCTTTGTCTTCTTCAGGCAGCATACTGTTGGGTTTTGTTTTTTGATCCAATCTACTAGTTTGTGTCTTTTCATTAGAAGGTTAAGACCAATTACATCGAGAATTATTATTAAATAATTTGTTTGCTGTTATTATTTTCAGCATTGATTCCCTTTTTCCTTTTCATTTAACTACTCTCCCAGTGAGATTTATTCCTTACTTTATATCTCTTATTGGTGAGTTGTTCATTTTACCAATATATGGAGACCTTTTTTTTCTCTTCTGATCAGTTTTCATTGAAGCCAGCTTCAAATGAAGACATTGACCTTATTGTCTCTGTTTATTGTTTCCTTGAATATTTTCTGTAATACTGGGTTGGTGGTTATGAATTTCTTTCATTTGTCTTTTGTCATGGGTGACTTTTATTTTTCCATCTGTTTTGAAGAATAATTTTGCAGGACATAGCAATTTAATTTGCCAATTATTTTATTCTGGGTCTTGAAAATTTCACTTCATACTTTCCTAATCCTTTAGATTTTGTTGAGAAATGTGCTGATATTATGATGAATTTGCCTTTATAGATTATTGTCATTTTTCTCTATTAGCTTTTAGTGTTCTATCTTTATTCTGAATTTCTGGAAGTTTGAATATGATACATCATGTTTTTCATATGTATCGTACTTTTCCTGGGTACAACTATTTGAGGTTCTAAATGCCTAAATGCCTGGCTATTCAATGCATTCCTTAGTTAATGCTTCATTCAGCTGCTTATTTACATCCTTGAAAAGAGTTATCTTATGGCTTTACTCAGCTGATTATTCATTTCTTCAGTAGGTTTTACTATTTGGTTTTTGAGTTCTTTTCTGAAATTCATTGGTTCCAATATTTGTGTAAACTATTTTGGAGGATTTATGAAATTTTGGGGGCATCTTTTTGGCTTGTTTTCTCATGATAATTGTGATTTTATGTAGAAACTTATAGATCCAATAGAATAGACAGCTCTTATTACTATAGTAATGATTTTTTAATAGGTGAATTTCTCCCTGTTACGCATCCTTGTCTTTGGGAATGATTTAGTGTGCTGACACCTACTTAACCTATTCAGAGTATCAGGGTCTGTCTGTAACACTGCTCTGGGTGTATGCCTTAGAGCATGTGTGTGCTGTTTCCTGTGATAAATACAGAAGACATTTTATTTGTTTTTAAATTTTTGGGCTGCTTTTAAAATATGAATTTATTGGTACCTATTAATTTTACAAAATATTGTATTTCAATGTGCATGCATATATTTTGAACTTATCCATCCCCCATTATCCTCTGTTATACATTTTTCCTCCTCCTTTTCCTTCCTCTTTCATGTATAGTAATAGTCTCCCTTCTTAGAGTTCACATAATAAGAAAAACATGATATTTTTCTTTCCGATTCTAATTTATTTTGCTTAACATAATAATCTCCAGTTCCATTCATTTTCCTGAAAATAATGTAAGATGTGTTTTAGACATTACTCACGTACATAAGGAAAAAAACCTTGAAGACTGTATTTGTGACTAATTGTAAATAAGTTATTTTAATTTGTTTTGTGAAAAATGTAAAGCATTCTAACAACAAGTTTTGATGTAGGTTTATTTGTATACATGCTGTTGATTGATTAATGTAACAGTTTGATCATGATGCTGAATAAAATGTCTTTCAAAAAATATTTGAGACAGTTTAAATGTCCCCAAATAAAGAAAATTTTTAGAAAATGATGTATGCTCTACCATCATTGTTACTTGATCTATACTGTCTTCTTTGGTGCTTCTTGAGCAAACCAGGCTTGTTCCAGAATTAGGGCAGAATTAGGGTTTGCTATTGTCTCTCCTTGAGATGCTGTTTCTTTAGATAGTTGTACGATTTGTATCTGTTATGGCTTATGTCTAGATGTCCCGCCAAAATCTCATGCAGCCATGGGGGTGGAGCTTTTCAGAGGTGGCTAGGTCTAGAGGGTGTGGTGCTGGGATCAAGGGTATATGACTAACAAATCAGCCCACTGACTGATTGGCATAGTCTTGGCTAGGATTAAGAGTGTGAGTGCTACGTTTGTTCTGGAGTGGGTATACTACATAAAATACAAGAAACAGAAAGAGGAATAATGTTCACTCGTCTGCCTGCTAGTCAAGGACTATTTCTGCTTTGCAATCCCCCTCTGCTGTGCCACCCTACCCTGGAGTCAGCCAACCATGGACTGAAACCTCTACAAACTGTGAGCTAAATAAACCTTTTCCCCTTTAACTTAGAGTGTTGAGTATTTTGTATCCACAATGAGAAAAATTAACTAAGGCAGTACCTCATCCAGGCCTTTATTCTGTTGTAGTGACTTTTTTTTAAAACAAAAGCTGTGCTCTCTACCATACTTCTTTTTCTTGGCTTAATTTTTCTTTCTAGCACTTATCTCTATCAAATGCTTTATGCAGGACCTTTATTATAAGTCAGTCTATCTACAAAGCTTGTCATTGACTAGGAGCCTTGGAAAAGGTTTTAAATTTTAAAGCCCAATTAAATGCTACATTTTATTGCACTGCAAGTTATTGCATGTTTCTAAAAATAAGAGAGAAATAAGGAACGGTAAGTCAAATCAAGGTTTAAAAGGGCAGAGATCCCAAAATGGAAATTGACTGAGTGAGCAGCCTTCTTTCCATACGTGTTAGAGACCTTGCTCATTAGATTCTCCTTTACTACAGCTTAGCTGCCTCAGACAAAATTTCTATTGAAGTTGAACCTTTGCAAAACTTGGTAGAAAGATATCAGAATGTTAGAAAATACTGGGAGTTTCTTACGATCTTTACTAAGGTCTTACTGAAAGGAGAACAAGCTTTGATCTGAGCTGACCTGACTGAAAACAGAAATAGAACAAAATACACTTACAGAAAGTGTCCTCTCCAAAGTTTCTGCTCATTCTAGAATTAGCATAAAAGGTAAGGAGGTAGAAAATACAACAATGAGATACAACTGGAACACTTGAGAGGCAGGTTAAAAGCAGGAAGCCAGAGTCCCTGTGCTACTTCCCCGTCTTCTCCCTTGAACAGTCCAATTTAAGTAATCATTCTTCTATTTGTCAGGGCCAGACAGTAAGCTACATACTGGACAGGTGCAGATTGTTCTGCCTCTTTGGAGATCTGTTGCTTTCATCTACTGTGTTTTATTAAGAGGAAAACAATTGAATTAAGGCCCAGGGCTAAAACCAAAATTCCAAAGCTATAGCTATGTGACAGAAGGATGTTTGGGGTAGCAGGTTTGTGATCCAAAGATTCTAATGCTTCCTAGGGATTTAGGTGTATTATCAGTGAAATCTCAGGCCTAGATAAAAGGGAGCCTTATGTTTCCTCAGCCTCAAAGGCATCCTATATCTTCACCACTCATATATAGGAAGTGGACTCCTACACATGTTAGATCTCTAGAAGGGAGTTCTTATTTATGTCCCCTTTCTGTTTCTTTCTAAGAATGGCAATGGAGGTCATGGGCAAAGCAGATCATTTATCCAGTGAGCAGTCAGCTTGCTGATTAATAAATCTAGTATTTTTCCAAGTGTTGTTTATATCTAAAACACACCCTACCCCGTCTCATATGTTCACAAGTGAGGCTTTCAGAAGGTGATTGGATCATGGGGACTATCATTTTATCAAGTGGATTAATCCATTGATGAGATGACATTTTGGGTAAGTGACAGAAACAAGAGGCAGGGCTTAGTTGAAGGGAATAAATCCTGGGGGCACGGCCTTGAGGAGTAGATCTGGTCTCCAGTGTCTTCCTCTCCCGGGCTTTCTTACTGTTTCTGCCTGATTTCTGCTTCCACAAGGCAAACAACTTTTCTCTACCCTGCCATTTTGCTCTGATATTTTCTGTCTCACTATAGGCTTAAAGCAATGGAATGGACTGATCATGATCTAAAATTTCAAGCTAAAATAAACCTCTTCTCCTTTAAGCTGTTATTTTCAGCTATTCTGTCATTGAAATGAAAAGATGAGCAACATCAACACAAAACGCCATGCTATCCCTGATGAGAAATATAAACTTTGATTGATAGTTATTTCTTGCTTCAGTTTTCTGGGTGATTTTTTTAAATTTTAAATTTTAACATTTCTATCCACCATTTTTGATATTTCTTTTTTATTGAGCAATTAGAACAGAAGCATTCAGGAAGGCTGTGTGGTAACTATGCTCCACTCTGTGCATTATTGGTTCTGCTTGAAACATACCTACATGAAAAAGATACTTTGTTTCCAGCCTAGAGCTTGATGATTCAATAAGTAACTTTTTTCAAACCTTTTGTAATTAAACAGGGAAAAAACCAACATAGCAAATCTAGGCATGAAATTGTTTACTAGAGAACCAAATTTTTTCTTTTTTCACCTTTTTATTAGTACACATGTGCAGTACATAATGAGTACAAGGCACATCTTAACTTTTTTGTGTCCTTTCTCATCCTCCCAACATTTCTTGGTCTACTTCTATTTTGCTCAAAATCTACATCCCTGTTTCCTTTTATCTATATTTTTTCATTTTTAATCCTTCCTTTTATTTTAAAGAGAATAAAACCCAACAAAGCAAAACAAAAGGAAAAAGAATAAAGCCAGTCAAAACAATGCAGTGAAAGGACTTAGAGCAGGATATTAGGAAATCAATAATGGCTACCATAATAAATATATCTTATTCTTTACAACAGTTGCCCATTTCATCAGACATAGTAAAATCAAATAAAACAAAACAGAATAAAACCAATCAAAATAAAACATTGAATAAAATAAAACAATAAATCAGAGTAAGAAAAAAAAGCAGTGAGAACAATATTGGATTTCAAAACAAGGCAGAAGGAAATCCCCCAGTATGCTATATTTCATACTGTTACCCTCCAGTGGATGCTTAGACTACTGGCCATAGGCCTGGAAAGTGAATCAAATGATACAAACATTTAGTTGTTTTTGTACTTCAGTTGCTATCAACTCAGCTTTTCCTCCAAACCAGCTGGTTGCTTACAGAGGGTGGGGGGGGGGGGTTGGTTCTTGACTCTCAGCCTATGCATCAGTCAGTCAGCTCACAGGAGAGTGATTTGGCTTCTCTCTTCCCGGGCCCTGCAAGGTTTGTGGGCTTGCCAGAAGGGTGAACTGGCTTCTGATGTGCTCCTCCCAGACTCAGCATAGATTCTGCTGACTCATGGGGCAGGTGATCTGGCTTATTTCTTCCCAGGTCCCACATGGTTTTCCTTTTATCTATTTTTAAATTTATTTATAATTTGGTTTTCTTGCATAAGGGAAGCTATATGGCATTTAAGCTTGTGTGTCTGATTTATTTCACTTGACATTATGCATTCAAGGTACATCCATTTTCCTATAAATAACCCAAATTTGTTCCCTTACAGCAGAAAAGTGAGCCATTGTGTATAAATATCACACTTTCTTCATCCATTCATCTTTTGATGAATAGATACGCCACCTCCAAGATTTAGCAATTAAAAATTGTGCTGTTATAAACATGAATATGCTTGTATCATTGTAATATGATGCTTTTAACTTAGGAAGATACCTTAAA
Source organism: Cavia porcellus (assembly GCF_034190915.1). Classification (NCBI taxonomy): domain Eukaryota; kingdom Metazoa; phylum Chordata; class Mammalia; order Rodentia; family Caviidae; genus Cavia; species Cavia porcellus. Next base: position 21,633,752 of record NW_026947509.1, on the reverse strand, counting down.
GGGGAGAAGTTGGGTCCAAAGGAATTTCTATTTTGTGTTTTCTGGGAATCTCTATCCTGATTTTCTAGTGGTTGTACCAGCTTGCATTACCATTGACAGTACAAAAGGGCTCTTATTTTTACCACTACCTCAGCAGTATTTATTGTTTGATTTCTTGAACATTGCCATTGTTTTTGGAGTAAGATGAAATCTCAGTGTTTTTTTATTTGTGTTTTTCCACAAATGGTCAGTTATGTTGAACATTTTTTTCTTGTATTTATGAGGGATTTGTGCTTTCTTCTTTATTTTAAAGAGACTAAAACCAAGCAAAATTAAAGAAAATGAAGGCAATCAAAACAAACTAGTGTAAGTGACACAGGACTTCAAAACAATAGGAAATCAACAATGGTTACCATAATGCCTCTTTTTGTTTTCAAAATAGCGGCCCATAACTTCAAACATAATAAAAATCATGCAAAACAGAGCAGAATAGAACCAATAAAAACAAAACAATGAATACAATAAAGGACCTCAAAACAAGATAATAGTAAGTCCAAAATGGCTACTATAATACATTTTGTTATATAACTTTGAAATAGCTGCCCATGCCATCAGATATAATAAAATCAAATAAAACAAAGCAGAATAAAATCCAACCCAATAAAATGATGAAAATGATACAGAACTTCAAAACAAGATAATAAGGGATTAACAATGGCCACCACCTTCAGAAGGAGATCCCCCTCATACACGCTACACTGTGTATTGCTATCCTCTGAATGGATGATCAGACCAAGTCTGTGAAACATGAAACACTATAAGAATTAAATTGTATTTTACCTCAATAGCTATCATTGCAGCCTGCATTTCTCCAGATCAGCCAGTTGTTTATGGCAGGGGGTGAGTGGGTTGCCTCTCTTGTTTCCCAGCCCACATACCAGAAGGGGCTGACATCTGCTTTCCCCCTAGGAGCCCACGCATGGTGCTGATTCACAGGGAGGACTTGTTTCTTGGTGACTTCTTGTTTTTTCCCCCTGCAGTCCATGAATGGCACTGACTCATGGGAAAAGGCTGGCATCTGGCTGTCCCCCTAGTGGCTTGCACATGGTGCTAGTTCATAGGCAAGGCTTGCTTCTTGGTGAGTTTTTGTTCTCATCCTTTGCAGTCTGTGAATGGTGCTAGACTTTGTACTTCTGGGAAGTGTTTATCCTTTCAAGTTGCCCATTTTATGACTGGGTGTTTTTTTGTACAGGGGATCAAACTTACAGGTTTTTAAATTTGTGGGTATAATCTTTTGAGTTCTTTATGTAGTCTAGATATGAGTCCTGTGTCTGAAATTGTTATGTTTGTATCTAGATGTCCCTCTAAAGCCTCATGTGTCGTAGAGTTTTGTCCAAATTGGATGAATCTAGAGTGCGTGACTGATTCGTAGTGCTGGGATTACAGGTTCTGGAATTAAGGTGGGTGATTGCTGGGTCAGTCCACTGATCGGATTGGCATAGCTCTTATCCCAGGGGACTGGATAAACTATAAGGGACAGAGTGAGATTTATCTCTCTCTGTCTTTCTCTCTCATTGCTTTTGCTGTTTTCCACTGCCATGAACTGTTGCCCTTCTGCCAGCTGCCACCCTACTTTGGAGCCAGTTGATTATAGACTGAAACCTCTACAACCTGTGAGCTAAATAAGCCTTCCCGCATTTAACTTTAGGTGTTTGGTATTTTGTCCCAGCAGTGAGGGACCTCTCTGTGTGTGGAGCAGAGAGACTTGCATTGGAGGTGGGGGGCAGTTGGTAGGATGTCACCAGGACACAGCATTCTCAAGGGTTGGGGAGGATGAAGCAGCTAGGTATAGCCCATTTCCCTATTTTGTTGTTGCCATTTGTGACTTCCCTGAGTCCCTGACCACCGTTTACTTCCATACTGGGTTTGCTTTTCCAGGAGGAAGGGAGGATATACAGGGAACCTATCCCATGAGTCTAGTCTCTGCAGTGCTGGTTCCTTTTCTCAGGCTGTTAGAGCTTTTCCTCAAATGGCATGCTGCCCTGTGCAATCTGTGCCTTTTTGTTGATGAATTAAGATCATTTATATCGTGCATTATAGAAATGTATTTATGTATTCCTGTCACTATATTATTTTTCCAGAGCTTGATTCTTCTTTTTCTTTTGTTTAGTTATTCTCCCAGTGAGATTCATTCTTTCCTTTGGGGGTTTGTCTCTGTTTAGGTTCCCCTTTAGTATTTTTTACAATGCTAGTTTGGTAGTCCTAAATTCTAGTTTAATTAATGAATTAGTTAATTAACTATTTTTATAATACTGCGGTTTGAAACCAAGGCCTTCACAACTACAGTCCTCTTTATTTTATTTTTAAAACTTTGAGACATTATCTTCCCAAATTGCTGGATTGCTCAGGCTGGGTTTGTTTTTTTGGTTTTGTTTTTTTACTTATATATTTATTATAATTTAAAGAGAAAGAAACAAAAAACATGGAGAAAAAGGGTAGAAATAATATAGAATTACAGAAAATAAACAGTAAGAAATCACTAGTTGATAAGTTACATATTGTCATTTTAGAAATAGTTGTTCAGGTTACAAAATTAAAGCATACAAGGTGACATTCAAATAGTGACACTGCCAACAGTTCTGCTCAATGATCCAACAAAGACTTAGTAATATGGTTATCAGTCCTACACACTTGTTTTTTATCTTAAACAGGGTAAGATGAAACATATCAAAACAGAACAAAACAGTTCATAAAGAAACAATTTAAAGAAATACAAATTTCAAAGCAAGTCCACTGGAGATTTTCACTGTCTATCCTATTGTCTCCAGTTTTCTTCCAAATAGTTGTCCCCATCTTCACCCACATTGAATACATACTGCATATTATAGAACTAATCAAATCATTACAGGATGATGAAGGCTTTTTAGGTCCTCAAGATCTGACACTGGGGAAGTAAATAATGACTACCATAATGTCTCTCATTCTCTTTGTAGTTGCTGTCCTTATGTTTACATATGCTGAAATTGAACATAAGAGACTAGACTAATATCACTCTGAACAGTGAATAATACTATTGCTAGATTTTATATCATAATATTACAGAATTAGCATTGGGTTTCTTAGTGTCTCTTCTTCAGAGTATCTGTTCATTATATCTTGCATTATATAATGTTCCCATAAATAGTTTAAAAAATTCTTCTCACGTGTGAATTTCTACATGTATATCTATCATAGGGAAAAACAGATCATAACAAGACAACAAAACAAATTCCTAGAAAAATATGCAATGAAAAAGCCACATAAGACCACAATATTAGGTGATCTACCGTAGTTACTATGCTTTCTCTTATTTTCAATAGACTTGTCCACATCATCAGGCTTAATATAGTTAAGCATAGTATTACATAGCTTTTTTTTTTTATTGGTACCAGGGGTCAAACTCATGACCACTTACTTGCAAGGCAGATGCTTATGCTGCTGAGCTAAATCCCCAGCCCTTTCATAGCTATTTTTATAAAAACACAACTTTGAAAACATTGTAGGACTTGACAGCAGTTAAAAATCAAAACCGGTATGGATATCTTTTACATCTTGTCATCTTCAGAGTAGTTGCCTCTAGTCTTAGACTTGATACTATCAAGCATACCAAATTCAAATAAAATCAGCCAAGGCAAAACCGTGGTCTAATAAACCAGATTCAAGTAAGATCAGTCATAGTAAGACAATGTAAGTAAAACAGGGTTTCAGTTTAAGTTAATAGGAAATTAAGGATAGTTACCATGGTATAACCTGCTATTTTTGGGTTAGATGTCTGTGCCCTCAAATCTGATATGAGTGGACAGACCGGAACAAAATAAAATCAAACTAAACAGAGAGATACGACTACTGTGACTTTTAAATCCTATACACTATTAACAATGACCTCTGCCTTCCCTTTTAAGGCTATTTTTCACCTTTCCCCTTCTCAGGATGCTTTATATATTTTGGGTCTCACTAGCTCCTTAGTTTTTAGATTAGGTGGCCAGCCCATTGTCTGAGTGTTGCTGAACCTTTCTACCCCTGAGCTTGATCTTGAGCTGTGCTCCTTTACTCACTAAAGTCATACGGTTTTCCTTCCTTCCAGCTTGTAGTTCTACACTGCCCAAAAGTGTCATAGATTTCCAGTCTATCTGCAGCTGCTGGATGAGTTGTCCCTATTTCTCTCTGGTTTCCTGTCACATATAGCTTTGCTTTCTCATCTTTGACTTTCAGTTTATTAACCCTCCTTTGGGTTGGGTGTATTTCCCATTCAGAGCATCTCAATGGCCAGGCTGGGTTTGAATTTGTGATCCTCTTGCCTCAGCCTCCCAGAGTGCTTGGATTATAGACATGTGCCATCACATCTGTTTTTGTGTTCATGAATTTCTTTAGTTTGTTTTTATCATGAAACATCTTTATTTCTCTATTAGTTTTGAAGACTAATTTGGAAAGATTTCTTTCCAAATTATTAACAATTATTTCCTTTTGTCACTTGAAAATCTTTAAACTCTCTTGATCTTTGTTTTGGGAATTCTGGGCAGGGATTTTTTTTTTAATTGCCGGTACCAAGGATTGAACTCAAGAATACCTGCTTGCAAGGCAGGCACTTACGCCACTAAGCTACATTCCCAGCCAAACTCTGGTGCTGTTCTGGTGGATTTGCCTCCATAGGTTGTTTGGTGTTTTTCTCTCAAAGCTTTCAGTATTCTCTTTTTGTTCTAACTTTCTGGGAGTTTTACTATGAGTTGTTGTGGAGACATTATTTTAGTCATGTTTATTAGAAGTATTTACCTGGGTATCTATCTCACTCCCTAGATTTGAGAATCTATCATGTTGATTATATCATGTAAATTATCAGTTGATAATTTAAATATTGTTTAGAAATCAATGTTTTTAAAAATTATATAATGCCAATAATAATTTCTTAGAACGTAATACTAAGGGTAAAAATACAAAAATATCAACCTTCCATCATACTCCCCCGCTACACACCAAAAAACAACTATGGATTTCAATACATGTCAATAACTGAATGCATGTTGTAGTCAGGGGTTGTACACAGAGAACAATTCAGATCACAACATGGAGTTTATAGTATTTTTATAATGGTCACCGGAAGTTAACACAGGAGAATGCAGGAAATCTATCCACAACACCAACGACATAGATTATTTAGTCAAGAGTCTAAACCCCATGGCAATGTCCTACATGAGTCCAGATAAAAACCCAGAGCTCAGGACAACGCCTCCACAAGTCCAACTGGAAGTCCGGAGCCCACAAGAAGGACTCACGCCAGTCTCTTTTATGGATTCGTGCTGGGAAGACCCAAGGGTCAGCGGGGGAAGCCAGCAAGTCTATGCCAGCACGATGAAGGAGCTGTGCTAGTGGGATGAGGGTTCTACACTGGAGCTGAGAAGTCACACTCACAACAAAGAGTAGGGCTGTCCTGAAAGGAACCACAGCTGTCCTCGGCGACACGGAGGCCCCGAGCTCCTCGGGTACATGCCAGGAAGCAGTGTGAGGAGTTCATCCTGGAGACCAGGCAGCACATGTCTTCCCCTCCAGAGCCAGGAAGCAATGCTCGATGTGAAGACCAAAGCTTCTCCAGGAGAACCAACAATGCCTCCATAACGCCTCCATCCCTCTCCACACCTCTCTTCTTCTCCACTTATTTATCCTGGCAACCCTTCTCAGGTGGAGCATCTTCTCTCAATGCATGCTGATGTAATCCAGCTGGCGTTAAGTTGACCACTAGTTATCAAACCATAACAATGCCCCAAATTTTTTTTTTAATTTTGGTTTTCAGAGACAGAATCTGACTTTGTTGTTCAGGCTGGCCTTGAATTCATTATGTGGCCCAGGCTGGTCTTGAACTCAAAGTTATCCTCCTGCCTCAGCCTCCCTAGTGCTGGGATTGCAGGAGTACACCACCACACCCAACTGTCAAAATGTTTTCATCCCTGGGAGTTTATTGCTGGAAATTACCATAATATCTTTTAGTTTTAAAACTAAACTAACCATCCACAAACATAAGACCTACAACAATCTAGTATACTCCAAACATTCAAGTAGTAGGTGGTGGGAAAGTTTATTGCTCATGAAGGGTGATTAGGGCTCTTGTAGGAAATAAGTGTCTCTTGCTTAATGCACAGTTTGTTCTGTTAATCTGTCTGTCAGCCAAAATTTCACAACAAAGCTCTGGAAATGTGGTGCACCCTTGAGAATAAGCATGGTCACTGCCCTGAGGGAATTTAATGTGTAACACAAAATATCAGAAGTACAGATAACAGATAATTACAGTTCTTGCAAAACTGCATTGATTGAAAAGAAGCATCAGGCCTGTGTCAGTGGCTTGAACATCAAATGACTGCTCTTTTCATTTTTATTTTTTTGTATTTATTTATTTAGGTACTGGGGATCAAACTCACAACTGTGTGCTTGCAAGGCAGGCGCTTATGCCACTGAGCTAAATCCCCTGCTTTTCTTTTTAAATAGTAAAGTTTTTATTGTTTAAAATTTTATTGGTACATTTTAGCTATGGATAATGATAGCATTCATCATAGGGAATTTACATGTGTACATGATAGAACTTGCTTCCAAATGACCATTCTTGACATGGCACACGTATCTCCTAAACTTTTCCCATAGATGATCCATTATCCTCCACTAACCTTATGTAAGACCGGTGTCGCAAGGAAGACTCCAAGGGCCTCGCTCTCATGTAAAAACAAAGGGGTTTTTATTATTCCGTGTACACAGGGTCCTCCAAACAGGTGGAAACGGAGAACCCTGAGTTGGGGCAGGGCTGGTGTTTTTAAGGGGGAAAAACTGCAATGTAAGCGTTTATTACAGAAGCCAATCATTACAGTTAGTGCGGAGCGGTGGGCATCTTATCTATCTGCTATTGGTCAGTTCATAAGAGGTGACCAGCAGGTCAGAGTTAATTAACTGTCTTTGTTCTGCACAACTCGTCTTTAAGACACCTGGTTTCTGTAGGCTCAAGTCTGACATATTTTACAACCCTGATTAGCACAATGGCAGGCTCTATCTCTGAGTTCCCTGGCACAGCACATCGTGAGCATATCACAGCCACAGAGGTTGTTTTTATTTCTGCAGGGCTGAGTTAGGACTGAGTCATGAGGCCCAGTGTTGTTTCTAGCTGAGAAACAGCATCTTGTTTTTAACCTTTAAATTTCTGGTTCTACACTTATAGTCATTTTAACTCAGGAGTTTGCCACTATCATATTTGATATATGACATCATATGGTATCTTATAGAAGGGAATATATCAATTTACATGATATGCCATATAATATCCTGTGATCTTATGAATCCCATTTCTGCCTCCCTTCCAACTCCCACCCCAAAATGAATACTCTATGTATGAGAGTACTCGCTTAGACAGATAATGAGAGTTGACCTGTACTGAATGTGGGACAGATCAATTTTTGTGTACATTTACCTTTCTGATGCTCTCATGACAGAAAAGAAAGAGATGGAGTAGAGAGTAGACAGCTCGATGAGAGTATTCTGGAGGAAGACAGGAAAGAAAGAGGAGAGAAGAAGCTATGGGGATTGAACATAAATTTTAAATGGTTTTGCTCAAGGGGATTATCACCTGGGAAAACAGGGAGTTGCTACCATGATAAGTCAACACTTCCAGATATCAGAGAGAAGTAACTAACACCTATCCCTCAGGTCAGGTTCTGTTGCCCTGAGAAAGGCATCTTTTCTTCTTGGGAGACTGAGTGGAAATATTCCCTCAGGGCCAGCACTCTGTAAAAAAGATGTTTTCTTGGTCCAGCTCACTACCTGCTCAGCAAAATGCCAGGATGGTGGACAGTGGACAGAGATTAAAGCCTGTCAGGAAGGGCTCATGGTACTCTCAGCTGTAGACCAGCAGAGTAGCTTGCCCCTGAGTGTATTGTTCATATGCTTTTCCAGTGCCTTAGTTTTGACCTAACATAGTTGCACTTTCATAGAGGCCCTTTATCAGAGGTCTGAGGAAATGCTTTCTTTTGTTTTCTCTTCTTCCTTTTAATTTGTTAAGCCCTGAGGATAGAGGATCAAATCTCCCTTCAGGCTGTAGGAGTCAATATCCTCTATCTGAGCACCACAGGCCAGGTTTGCTCTCAGAAGCCTGGATCATTCCTCTTCTCAGAACATGGGGGCAGGATGAGCCATTTCTAGAAGATTCTCCTAAGAGTTGAGGCCCATCCTTTTCCCACAAGAGATTCTTAGCTGCCTCCCACTGACCTTTACATCTAGGAAATATGGCTGGAGGTTTCTGCAGCAGATGAACCATACTAACCTTTCAGCAAATCTATAAGCAGTCCAATTTTTAAATAATTCATCCAATTGTGTGTTACAATTTGTTCAAGTTTTAAAAATGAATTTTGCTGATACTTTAATAAGACTTGACATTTGAAAATAATCTTTCTAAATCCTCTGTGGTGTTATACAACTTTTAGAAAGAGTTTTACATTATAAAAATTGTGTTTTCTTAGAAAAAATTGGAAAAGAAAAAATAGAAAATCAAAGAAAAAAAACCCCAGAAGTCCTCTCATTCCAAGAAAATTACTTCTAGTACTTTGGTAAATTTCATTTCAATTTCAATAATTTTGCTTTCATCTTTTTTATATCCTTTGCACTTTGTTTATTTGCTATTTATTTATTAGCTTCTTATGCTGAAAACTTACTTTTAATATTAGATCTTTAAAATGGTAAGAGTACATAAGATACAAAATCCTCAATAAATACTTTGAAAGGATCTGGTCAAAGGGAAAAAATAATATCTCAGGGAAAAGGAGAGAAAAAAAGAAAGGGAAAAGAAAACATATCTAAATTTGTGTAAACATACATGATTGTGCTACAAATTCTATTAGCTTTTGGAACAAAATAATGAACATTCATAGGATTGGATCAATTTTGCATGTTGTGTCTGGGGATCTGAGGAACTCTTCTGAAGATCATTATGTAAAATAACAATGTTAGTTATGTTCCTACCACCTTGTTTTGCAGGCCTATATTGTCATTGTTTTTGGGCTCCTTGCTATTGTTATTTATTTATCTTTTTGTTTCTTGTTTTTCTAGTAGTTTGTTTTGTTTTCCCCCCAATGCAGAAAGATAGATGTAGATGTAGATGTAGAGGCTTATACATACCTAGAAGTTCTCCTAATCAGTTTATGAGAATCAATTGTATCATACATGATGATATGAACAGCTACTTTGAAGAAAAAGAGACATTATGGCATCCATTGCTGATTTTCTATCATCATGCTGTGAAATCCAGTAATGATTTTTATTCTTTTAGAGTGGTTTTAGTCTTTTTTGTATTATTTAATTTCAACATACATGAAGGTATGGACAGCTATTTTGAAGAGAACAAGAGACATTATGGTAGCCATTGTTGATTTTCCTATTGTCTGGTTTCGAAGGCCCGTAATGCCTTCATTATTCTGTTCTGATCAGTTTTATACTATTTTGTTTTGCATGAATTAACTGTGTGTGAAGATACAGACAACTATTTAGAATAAAACAAGAGACATTATGGAAGCCATTGTTGCTCTCCTGTTGTCTTCCTTTGAAATCTGTGTCGTCGATTACATTGTTTTCTTCTGATCTGCTTTTTTTTTTTTTTAAACTTTAAAAAAAATCTTTTTATTGGTACCAGGGATCGAACTCACAACTGCCTGCTTGCAAGGCAGGTGCTTATGCCACTGAGCTTGTAAGCCCGGTGTAAGACCGGTGTCGCAAAGGAGACTCCAAGGGCTCCGCTCTCATGTAAGAACAAAGGGGTTTTTATTATTCCGTGCACACGGGGTCCTCCAAACAGGTGGAAACAGAGAACCCCGAGTTGGGGCAAGGCTGGTGCTTTTAAGGGGGAAAAACCACAAAGCAAGCGTTTTTTACAGAAACCAATCATAGCAGTTAGAGCGGGATAGTCAGCGGTCTGTCTATTTGTGGTTGGTTAGCTCATAAGGGATGACCAGCGGGTCAGAGTTAAGTAAATGTCTCGTTCTGCACAACTTATCTTTAGGACACCTGGTTTCTGTATGGTTCGAGTTTGACATGCTTTACAACCCTGATTAGCGTAATCGGCAGGCTTTATCTCTGAATTCCCTAGCACAGTGTAGCCAGAGCGTATCACATTTGCAGGTGTTTCCTTTGATCTCCCTGCAGGGCTGAGTTAGGACTGAGTCATGAGGCCAAGTTCTGTTTCTAGCTGAAAAACAGCATCTTGTTTTTAACCTTTAAATTTCTGGTCCTTCAAGCTAAATCCCCAGCCCCCTGATTTGTTGTATCCTCTTTAAAATAAAAAAATAAATCTTTAATAATATTAAAATAATATTAAATCTTTCTTAACTGAGTTCTAAATAATATAACTAAAACTTTGTTTTTTTCTGAATATTGCTTTGGCCATATTGAACACCCTTTAAAAATGTGGCAAGTTCGGCCATAGGTCTGCAGAGGAGGAGCTGGGCAGATCTGGGGTGCCCTCACTGGCCTCTCTGCGTGTCTGGAGGACTCTGGATTTCTGCGCCCAGACTGCTGGAGTTCCCTCAGGCTTCCAGGTGCAGTGAAGGAGAGAGGTGGGTTTAAGGCTTCCACATCAGCCTCCCCATTCCCGGCTTCATTTGGAGCCCTGCTGAGCTCCCGATAGGTGGGCTGGCCCACACTACCAGCCTAGCCCAGCCTGTTTAGCTGCTGCGCCTGGCCACAGGTCTGCAGAGGAGGAGCTGGGCAGATCTGGGGTGCCCTCACTGGCCTCTCTGCGTGTCTGGAGGACTCTGGATTTCTGCGCCCAGACTGCTGGAGTTCCCTCAGGCTTCCAGGTGCAGTGAAGGAGAGAGGTGGGTTTAAGGCTTCCACATCAGCCTCCCCATTCCCGGCTTCATTTGGAGACCTGCTGAGCTCCCGATAGGTGGGCTGGCCCACACTACCAGCCTAGCCCAGCCTGTTTAGCTGCCGCGCCTGGCCACAGGTCTGCAGAGGAGGAGCTGGGCAGATCTGGGGTGCCCTCACTGGCCTCTCTGCGTGTCTGGAGGACTCTGGATTTCTGCGCCCAGACTGCTGGAGTTCCCTCAGGCTTCCAGGTGCAGTGAAGGAGAGAGGTGGGTTTGAGGCTTCCACATCAGCCTCCCCATTCCAGGCTTCATTTGGAGACCTGCTGAGCTCCCGATAGGTGGGCTGGCCCACACAACCAGCCTAGCCCAGCCTGTTTAGCAGCCGCGCCTGGCCATAGGTCTGCAGAGGAGGAGCTGGGCAGATCTGGGGTGCCCTCACTGGCCTCTCTGCGTGTCTGGAGGACTCTGGATTTCTGCGCCCAGACTGCTGGAGTTCCCTCAGGCTTCCAGGTGCAGTGAAGGAGAGAGGTGGGTTTAAGGCTTCCACATTAGCCTCCCCATTCCCGGCTTCATTTGGAGACCTGCTGAGCTCCCAATAGGTGGGCTGGCCCACACTACCAGCCTAGCCCAGCCTGTTTAGCTGCCGCGCCTGGCCACAGGTCTGCAGAGGAGGAGCTGGGCAGATCTGGGGTGCCCTCACTGGCCTCTCTGCGTGTCTGGAGGACTCTGGATTTCTGCGCCCAGACTGCTGGAGTTCCCTCAGGCTTCCAGGTGCAGTGAAGGAGAGAGGTGGGTTTAAGGCTTCCACATCAGCCTCCCCATTCCCGGCTTCATTTGGAGACCTGCTGAGCTCCTGATAGGTGGGCTGGCCCACACTACCAGCCTAGCCCAGCCTGTTTAGCTGCCGCGCCTGGCCACAGGTCTGCAGAGGAGGAGCTGGGCAGATCTGGGGTGCCCTCACTGGCCTCTCTGCGTGTCTGGAGGACTCTGGATTTCTGCGCCCAGACTGCTGGAGTTCCCTCAGGCTTCCAGGTGCAGTGAAGGAGAGAGGTGGGTTTAAGGCTTCCACATCAGCCTCCCCATTCCCGGCTTCATTTGGAGACCTGCTGAGCTCCCGATAGGTGGGCTGGCCCACACTACCAGCCTAGCCCAGCCTGTTTAGCTGCTGCGCCTGGCCACAGGTCTGCAGAGGAGGAGCTGGGCAGATCTGGGGTGCCCTCACTGGCCTCTCTGCGTGTCTGGAGGACTCTGGATTTCTGCGCCCAGACTGCTGGAGTTCCCTCAGGCTTCCAGGTGCAGTGAAGGAGAGAGGTGGGTTTAAGGCTTCCACATCAGCCTCCCCATTCCCGGCTTCATTTGGAGACCTGCTGAGCTCCCGATAGGTGGGCTGGCCCACACTACCAGCCTAGCCCAGCCTGTTTAGCTGCCGCGCCTGGCCACAGGTCTGCAGAGGAGGAGCTGGGCAGATCTGGGGTGCCCTCACTGGCCTCTCTGCGTGTCTGGAGGACTGTGGATATCTCTGCAACCAGGGAGGGTCCACAGGTTCCTGAAGCACTGCGGCCTGTGGTGAGTACCCTAACCCGGCTGCGATTGAAGAACTGTGGAGCTTCCAAGGGGCAGGTGGGCGCACAGTGTCCCTGAGGCCCAGCTTGTCTGGAACTGCGGAGTTCTGAGCAGGCAGAGGAGGGCCACTGGTTCTGTAGGCCTAATGGCTTGGAGTAGCGCGGCGCCAGAGTCCCAGTAGCTCCAAACATAGAAGGGGATTTTCAACAGATCCTGAGGAAGCTTTCAAGTAACACTTGAAACACAGAAATATAGGAAAATGACAAAACGAAAGACCAAATTACAACCTGAAACCTCCAGCCCATCTCAAGAAACCCTAGGAGCGATGCATATAGAAGAAAATATATCCCATCCACCTCATATATCGGACACAATAGCCACTGAAATTGACAAGCAACTCCAGGAAGCTTTAAAGAAATTCAAACTCGAAATAATCTCCCAGATAAAAGAAGAAATGATAAAAGAAATGAAAGAGATTCTAAATATATCTAAAGAAAACACAGATAAAAAATTGGAGGAACTAAACAAAAAGATAGAATCCCTAGACGAGCAATATAAGAAACAAACAGAATACATAATGCAGATGCACAGAGATATACAGGAAATAAAAAACTCCACTGAAAGTTGTAAAAACCGCCTTAATGAAAGTGAAGATAGAATTTCAGACCTTGAAGACAGGATTGCAGCTAGTGAACAGGAAAGGAAAGATCTTTTGAAAATAACAAGGAACCAGGAAACAACAATTCAACAACTGCAAGACGATGCAAAGAAGAATAACATAAGAATGATAGGGATTAATGAAAGAGAGGGAGACAACATGAAGGATGTCAGGAGGATATTTAGAGAAGTAATAGCTGAAAATTTCCCAAGCATGAGATCAGAAACTGACATCAGGATCAGTGAAGCATATAGAACTCCAAACAGTCATAACCAAAATAAAACTACACCCAGACATATAATAGTCACCATCCCAGAAATCCAACACAAGAATAGATTATTAAAAGCTGTCAGAGAGAAAAGACAAATCACTTATAAAGGAAAACCTATCAGAATCACAGCAGACTTCTCAGCACAAACGATAAAGTCAAGAAGAGCATGGAGTGAAGTATTCCAGATCCTAAAGCAAAATGATTTCCAACCAAGACTGATATATCCTGCAAAACTATCATTCAAAATAGATGGTGCAATACGATACTTCCATGACAAAGAACAGCTGAAGAACTTCATGAACACCAAACCAACCCTGCAAAAAATATTGAAAGACAGTTTAGATACACAAAGGAAAAAACCACTAAGCAAAGCAAATAATTAAAGAGAACCGAAAGATAAAGATGCAACAGCAGAGAGATAACATTCCTACAATTAACCAGCATTTAACAGTAATAACCATTAATGTAAATGGTCTCAATGCACCAATCAAAAGAAACAGACTAGCAGAATGGATCAAGAAACAAAATCCAACCATATGCTGTTTACAGGAAACCCATCTAACCCAGAAAGATACTCACAGACTGAAAGTCAAAGGATGGAAAACAATTCTCCATGCAGCAGGAATCCAAAAAAAGGCAGGAGTAGCCATTCTGTTTGCAGACAACGTGAACTTTAAACCAACAATGACCATAAAGGACAAAGAAGGTCACTACATACTCGTAAGGGGAAAACTCCAAGAGGAAGAGATAACTATCTTAAATATATACGCACCAAACTCCAGAGCACCCAGTTATATAAAACAATTATTAACAGAAATGAAAACTCAAATTATCAGTAACACAATTGTAACAGGAGACCTTAATACACCACTGACACCAAGGGACAGATCAACCAGACAGAAAATGAGCAAAGAAATAACAGAACTGAATCACACCTGTGAACAAATGGGTTTGATAGACATATACAGAATGTTCCACCCAACAACATCAGAATACACATTCTTCTCAGCAGTACATGGATCATTTTCTAAAATAGACCATATATTAGCTCACAGAACATATTTAAGCAAATGCAAAAGAGTTGAAATCATCCCTTGCATATTATCGGATCATAGCGCTCTGAAATTAGAAATTAATGACAAAGGATACTGCAAAAATTCCGCAAACACATGGAAACTAAATAACACACTCTTGAGTAATCAGTGGGTCACAGAAGAAATTAAAGAAGAAATTAAACAATACCTAAAAGAAAATGAAAATGCAGATACAACTTACCGGAATCTGTGGGATGCAATGAAAGCCGTTCTGAGAGGAAAATTTATTGCACTGAGTTCCCACATAAGGAAAACAGAACGAATACAAGTAAATAACTTGATGCTACACCTCAAACATCTAGAAAAAGAAGAGCAAGTCAAGCCCAAAGCCAAAAGAAGAGAGGAAATTATAAGAATCAGAGCAGAAATCAATGCAATAGAGACTAAGAAAACAATCCAAAGAATCAACGAATCAAAGAGTTGGTTCTTTGAAAGAATAAATAAAATCGATAAGCCCCTAGCCAACCTTATTAAAAAAAGGAAAGAAAAAGCTCAAATTCATGCAATAAGAAATGAAAAAGGAGAAATCACTACAGACCCAATAGAAATACAGAGGATCATCAACACCTATTTCGAAAACCTCTACTCTCAAAAGTTTGATAACACAGAAGAAATAGACAGATTCTTAGAAGCATATGAAGTACCAAAGCTAGATCAAGAGGATATAAAACTGTTGAATAACCCAATCTCTGCTAATGAAATTGAGAATGTAATTGGGTCCTTGCCCACCAAGAAGAGCCCCGGCCCAGATGGATTCACTGCAGAATTCTACAAGAAATATAAAGAAGACCTAATGCCGACACTCCTCAAACTATTCAATGAAATTGAAAGGGAAGCAATCCTTCCTAAGTCATTCCTGGAAGCAAATATTACTCTAGTACCAAAACCTGAGAAAGACCCAACTATAAAAGAGAACTATAGACCGATCTCCCTAATGAACACAGATGCAAAAATCCTCAATAAAATATTGGCAAATAGGATCCAGCAAATCATCAAGAAGATTATACACCATGACCAGGTGGGATTCATCCCAGGAATGCAAGGATGGTTCAACATACGCAAATCAATAAATGTAATCCACCATATCAATAAAGCCAAAAATAAGAATCACATGATCATCTCTATAGATGCAGAAAAAGCCTTCGATAAGGTCCAACACTTATTCATGATAAGAACTTTACAGAAAATTGGAATAAATGGTCTTTACCTCAATATAATAAAGGCCATTTATGACAAACCAACAGCCAGCATCATACTAAATGGCCAAAAATTGAAAGCCTTTACTTTAAAATCGGGTACAAGACAAGGATGTCCTTTATCACCACTCCTATTTAATATAGTACTGGAAGTACTAGCCAGAGCAATTAGGCAAGAAAGAGAAATAAAAGGGGTAAAGATAGGAAAAGAAGAAGTTAAATTATCATTGTTTGCAGATGACATGATACTCTACATAGAAGACCCCCTAAACTCCATTGAAATACTCTTAGATACAATAAATAAATTCAGTAATGTGGCTGGATACAAAATCAATACTCAGAAATCAATAGCATTCCTATACACGAACAACAAAATTACAGAGAGGGAAATAAGAGAAACTGGACTATTCACATTAGCAAGCAAAAAAATGAAATATTTAGGAATTACTCTTACGAAAGAAGTGAAAGACTTATACAGTGAAAATTATAATACACTGAAAAAGGAAATTGAAGATGATCTCAGAAAATGGAAAGACATCCCTGGCTCATGGATAGGAAGAACAAACATTGTGAAAATGGCCATTCTCCCAAAACTGTTATACAGATTCAATGCAATCCCAATAGAAATACCATCAAAATACCTTATAGATCTAGAGAAATCACTCCTAAATTTCATCTGGAACCAGAAGAGACCTAGAATCGCAAAGGCAATTCTAAGCAGCAAAGACAAAGCAGGAGGCATTACAATCCCTGACTTGAAGTTATACTACAAAGCAACAGTAGTAAAATCAACATGGTATTGGAATCAAAACAGAGCTGAAGATCAGTGGAATAGATTAGAAGATACAACCACAACTACGAACACACTCAACCACCTTATTTTTGATAAAGGAGCCAAGCAGGTTCACTGGAAGAACAACAGTCTCTTTAATAAATGGTGCTGGAAAAACTGGCTCTACATTTGCCGAAAACTAAAGCTAGACCCATGTCTATCACCATGTACTAAATTAAAATGTAAATGGGTCAAAGATCTGAATATTAAAACAGAAACACTAAATCTATTGGAAGACAAAATAGGTAGAAACCTTGGAGACATAGGAGTAGGTAAAGAATTCATGAACAGGACTCAAACCGCACGGGAAATACTTCCCAGAATCAATAACTGGGACCACTTCTTATTAAAAAGTTTCTGCATGTCAAAAGAAATCTCCAGCATAGTGAAAAGAAAACCCACAAACTGGGAAAAGATTTTAGTGAACTCTCTCTCAGACAAGGGCCTCTTGTCTAAAACATATAAAGAATTAAAGAAACTCAGACCTCCGAAATTCAAAGATCCAATCCAAAAATGGGCATCTGAGATGAATATGCAATTCTCAGATGAAGAAATGCAAATGGCAAATAAATACATGAAAAAATGCTCATCATCATTGGTCATTAGAGAAATGCAAATTAAAACCACACTGAGATACCATCTCACTCCTGAAAGAATGGCCAGGATCAAGAAAACCGACAACAAATGCTGGAGAGGCTGTGGGGAAAAAGGAACTCTCCTGCACTGCTGGTGGGAGTGTAGACTGGTACAGCCTTTGTGGAGATCTGTCTGGAGATTTCTCAAAAAGTTGGGACTGGAAATCCCATTTATTCCAGCTATTCCACTTCTAGGCATATTCCCAGAAGAACTGAAAGCATCATACCACAGTGATATATGTGCACCTATGTTTATAGCAGCACAATTTGTAATCGCCAGATCTTGGAAACAACCCAAGTGCCCATCAACTGAGGAATGGATAAAAAAGTTGTGGTATTTCTATACAATGGAGTATTATTCAGCTATAAAGAAGGATCACATTGAGATATTTATCAATAAATGGGCACAGCTTGAGACCATACTCATAAGTGAAATAAATCAATCTCGCATGTGTGAATACCGAATAGTTTCCCTAACATAAGTAATGATTCAAATGTATAAAAATATGTGGTAATCATGATTCCCCATTAGGTGGCCTTGAAGCCTTATAAAGTTTTCACTCATTAATTAGAAAGGCTTTATTCTGGGCTTCTTGATATGAAAATATTTGAAGCTAGAGTATATGAAGTTTTACCCAAATATTTCAAGGAAAAAGACACTATGGTAACTACTATTAAGTCAGGTTATAAGGTGGTGAAGTACTAGGTTATTGAAACAGTCATGCTGTGACCTCTATTGTTATATTGTTATGTCCTGTTTTATCTCAATCTCCCCCTTATTGTTTCAAAAAAAATTATTTAGTCATTTCTTATGTTTGTCTTAATTAAAGAAAAAATTCAAAAAAATTAGGATATATAAATAGTAACTCTTTTCGATTTCCTATTAACTTGTTTTGAAGTCCTGTAGTACTCCCACGATCTTGTTTTGACTGATTAGACTCTGTTCCATTCTATATGATAGTATCAAGTTTGAAGACATAGGCAACTACTTTGAAGACAATAAGATTCACTAAGATACCCATTCTGGTTTGACTATTGTCTTCTTTGGAAGTCCTGTAATGTTTACAACGCCTAAGTTTTATTGGTCTTGTTCTCTACTGTTTTGTCCAACTTTATAATATCTAATAAGATAGACAATTCTTTTTAAGGAAACAAGGGACAACGTTGATAACCATTGTTGATAAACTTGTACTCTGTTCTACACCATGTGCTACGTCTATCCTTGGTATTGACTGACAGCTTTGTTTTGCCATATTTGACTGTATTCTTCCCCCCCCCAAGAAAGTAATAAGCACTAAGGAGTAATAAAATCCAAGATGTGTAAATTTTGTTGTAAAAAAGAGAGGGAAAAAAAAAAAAAAAAAGAAAAGGAGCTCTAACGGATATAACAG
The DNA here is from genome assembly GCF_034190915.1 of Cavia porcellus. Classification (NCBI taxonomy): domain Eukaryota; kingdom Metazoa; phylum Chordata; class Mammalia; order Rodentia; family Caviidae; genus Cavia; species Cavia porcellus. The sequence goes on along the minus strand of NW_026947509.1, from coordinate 21,615,268 downwards.
CAAGTGTGTTTGGGGGTGTTAAATAGCTGACTTTATCAATGTTTTTGGAACATTGAACACAGCTGTTTGCAGTCTCCCTGTTTGAATGTCCACCTTGTGTTCTTTGATACTGTGATTTGAGGAACTATTTTCAAGAAAATAGTGTGTAATCTACTAGCAGGTAATTTCTTACTGTTATGGTTTTTTGTTTTGTTTTGTTTTGTTTTGTTTTGTAGTTCTGTATTGCGTGTACCCTTATGCCGCTTTGGTTTGTTTTGTGTTTTTCTCTTTTTCCTCTTAAATAAAAAAAAAAAAAAAATGTGGCAAGTTCTCATTGTTCATTTCAAAATATTTGTAATTTGTTACAACTTTTTCTTTTTTGTGTTTGTGGTACTGGTGACTGAATTCTGTGCCTGCACACTGAGGTACATCATTAGCCCTTTCAAAATTTCGAGACAGAATTTCACTAAGTTGTTAAATTGCCTAAATTGGGTGTTATCGGTCAGTGTTTTACTAGAGGAACAGACATAACACAAGATATGCAAATATATTAGGAATTACAAGATCAGCTTATGATGGTCATGCACAGAATTGGATAAAGAAGTGTGCAGAGAGTGGACTGTATGCTGGAGACCAAAGGTTTCAGTCCAAGATTGGAAGTTCACTGCAGTGTTCATGCAGATCCCTATCAGGAAGCCCATAAGTCTGCAATGGAAGACAGAAGAGTCTACACTAAGAAGGCTGAAGGATCTGAGGTGGAAGACAAAGAGTTTGCACTAGAAGTCAAAGATGATGTCCAAGCTGAACATGGAGATGGGAACTCCTCAAAGAACAAAAGCAAGTCGGTCCTTCCTTGTTTTTCCCTTTTACCATTCCATAGGGGCCTGAGCCACTCTAGCGTGGGTCTTTTGCACTCCAGGGTGTGAAATTGTTGAACAAATTCACTTAAGTTTCTAAACTTCTCAAACTGATGCAATCAATCAACCATTACCTAGGCAACTTGCAATCTTCCTGTCTCAGCCTCCCAGTGTGCCAAGATTACATGTGTGTGCCACCGTGCTTGGCTTATAACTTCTTTAACTGGAGAACAGTCAATAAAGACATTTTACCAAAATTATGTTATTTAATTATATATACTTTCACTGTCCAATATGATAACCCCTAGGTGCTTGTGACTAATGAGTACTTGAAATGTGGCTAGTCAATAATTTTTTTTTTATTTAAAGAAAAGGAAACGAAAAAAGAAAAGAAAAAAAAATACATGGAGATTAAAGAATAAAAGGGTAGAAAAATAATACTAAATTACAGACAAACAAAAGGTAAGAAATTGCCAGTTGATAAGTTACAAATTGTCTTCTTCGAAATGGCTGTTTAGGTTATAGAATTAAAGTATTTAGAATGACATTCAAAAAAGTGACCCTACAAACCATTCTGCTCTATGGCCGAACAAAAGCTCCGTAATATGATTATCAGTCCCACCTATTTGTTTTACATCTCTAAGAGGATAAGGTTAACCATATCAAAACAGAACAGAACATTTAAAAAAAAAATAAAAAACAATTTAAAGAAATACAGATTTCAAAGCAAGTCTACTGGAGATCTACCTTATCTAACTGTCTCTAGCTTCTTACAGATAGTTGTCCCTAACTTCACCCACTTTCTATACTTATTGCATATTATAGAACTAATCAAATCATTACAGGATGATGGAGTCTTTTTAGGTCCTCAAGTTCCAAATTAGGGAAGACATTTCCAACTACCATCGCATCTCTCATTCTCTTTGTGATAGCCGTCCCCATCTCTGCATATGCTGAAGTTGAGCTGAAGAAACCAGTCCAGAGTCATTTTAATCAGCAAGCAATAGATTGCTAGAATTTATATTATAATGCTACAAAATAAGCCTCGGGTTTTTCAGGTCTCTTCCTCAGAGTATTTGTTCCTATCTTCTCTGTATTATAGGGAAAACCAATTCATAACAAGACAGCGAAACAATTTCCTAGATAAACATGCAATGGATAAGACTTACAAAACTATAATATAAATGATCTTCCGTAGCTACTATGTTTTCTCTTGTTATTTTCAATAGATTTGTCGACAACACTGGCTTATTATAGTTAAATATACTATCACCTATTTTTATAAAAACTTATCTTTGACTGCATTGTAGTATTTGAGAGCTGTTACTGATTCATACCAGTATGGATATCCTTTACATCCTGTCATGCTCAGAGTAGTTTCCTCTACTTTTAGGGTTGATTCTAACATGCATACGGATTTCAAATAGGATCAGTCAAGGCCAACCAATAGTCTTATGATTCAGATACAATTAAGATCAGTCATAGTAAGACAATGTAAGTAATACAGGATTTCAGCTTAAGTCAATAGGAAAGTAAGGATGGTTACCATGGTATAACCTGCTATTTTTGGTTCTAGAGGTCTGTGTCCTCAAATCTGATATGAGTGGACAGACCAGAACAAATTTAATTCAATCTAAATATGGCACTAGGACTACTGTGTCTTTTAAATCGTTATACACCATTAGCAATGACCTCTGCTTTTTTTTTTTTTAAATATAGTTTCAGAGCTGTCTCTACCAAAGACTAGCTTACTGTCTCTGCCTCATGTCTGCTACTCCACTTTTCTGCTATAATTTGTCCACCTTATTCCCTCATTCCATGGTCTGCCCCGTACACTGAGGCCTCTCCGCCACTGTAGCTGTAATCCTGATATTTCTTCCTCTCTTTCTCTGTAATGTCCTTCAGCGCTCTCTGTAGGGTTGGATTGGTGGCCACGAACTCCCACAGCTCCTCCTTGTCTTGAAAGTATCTTATTTCTTCATTAATTTTTAGAGAGAGTTTTGATGGATATATGAACTTAGGTTGCATATTTTTTTCCTTCAGGACTTGGAATATTTCTCCCCACTCCCTTCTTGACTTAAGAGTTTGTGTTGATAAGTCTGCCGTTATTTTGATAGATTTCCCGTTATAGGTAACCTGCATCTTTTCTCTGGCTGCTTTTAATATTCTGTTTTTTTGGTGGATTTCTGGGATCTCGATTATTATATGCCTAGGCGTAGATCTGTTTTGGTTGTAGGTAGCTGGCGTTCTGTATGCTTCTTTTATCTGGATATCATTTCTTTTTGCTATACATGGGAAATTTTGCTTTAATATCTCTGTGAATATTTTTTGTATTTCATTTTTGGATGTTCCTGCTTCCTCACTCACATTCTTTTTTCTTAGGTTATGCATCTTTTTATCATCTTCCAGTTTTAGAATTGCTTCTTTCTGGTTCCTTGTTATTTTTAAGAGGCTTTTTCTTTCACGTTCATAAGCCCTAAATCTCTCTTCAAGTTTCAGAAGGTTGTCTTTAGTTTCTGTCAAGGCATTTTGCCAATATTCAATGGAGTTTTTAATTTCCTGATTTTCTCTTTGGATCTGTTTCATGTATTCTAAGTTATGTTTAAATTCTTCAGATGCTTCTCTTTCTTTTCTGATTTCCTCAGTTCTTCCATCTGTGTTCTCTTGGGCAGGGCTTGTCATTTCTTTAATTAATCTCTTTATATCTTGCCTCACTTGGATCAGGAGTACATCTTTAAATTCCTCTATGAGATCATGTAAATACTTTTTAATTTCGGCTGATGCTGAGTCGAGCAATGGATGGTTACTGTGCTTGTTCTCTTCAGTGTTTAGTTCTCTTGGGTTTAATTTCTCCTGTTGGACAGCTGGAGATTTTTTTTTTATTTTTATCTCTTGTCATGTTTCTGGTTTCTTTCAGACTGTCCTGGAGTTCTCTGGCCCTCTCCGAATTGCTTAGGGCCTTTCAGAAGCGTGCCGGCTTGAGTTTTTGCTGTCCTCCCCAATTTGCTGTTATCTGGGGTAGGCTGGGATGCAGGGGCGGTACAGTCTAGTCTCTAGCCTCTGTGTCAGTTAGTTCATAAATTAGGCTGTACTTTCTGGTTGTCACTGAGTTGTGACCATTCTGCATCCGCCCATTGGGCCCCAAGCAGAGGCCTGATCTAGCCCCAACAGCTCCTGCCAGTTCTCCCTGAATCAGAAGCAGCTGGGTAATGGCACAGGATTCTGCCCAGGTCCCAGCCGTTCTCTTCCAAACCTCTCTGTGATAGGAGCTCTAGAAAAGCAGATCTGCCCAAAACCAAGATGGCTCCCACTAAGTTCTCCGTGCGGAGCTGAAGCCAGCAAGCAATCAGACTCTGCCAGGACTCAAGATGTCTTCCACCAGCCCTCCCTACAGGGGGTCCTGGTGATGTCACCAAGCTGCGATTTCTGCCGCCAGGCTAATATGTCTGCACCAGATTCTGTGTTATTGATTTCCCCGTGGTGGCGGGCCAGCTGTTCTCTGGCCAAACCCAGCCGCCGCGGGGTTTTCTATACTCACCAGAGTCCGGTGCAAGTCCCCGCTCCGGGACCGCCACACACCAAGCCGTCCACTTTTCCCCACCTCGCGGCTCAGCGCTGACTGGTCAGATTTCTGTGCACCGTTTAGATTCGAAACGCCAGAGCTCTGTACATCTGCTCTGGTGCAGCGGTGCAGAACTGGCTGCCGCCTGGAGTCTCGATCTGGGTCTCAGTTTCCGCAGTCCCCAAAAGCAACTCAGCTTTTCGTGTTGGGTCCACGAGTCTGTTCGTTGATTTAAGGGCGTGGGATTTGCAGCCTCCGGTCTCAGCACGACTTTAAATCCTCCAGCTGTACTGTCTTGGTTGATAAGAATCGCTATGGATTTGTCTGGTCCTCTCCATGCTGTTTTTTTTTTTTTTTTTTTTTTAGCTTTGAGTTTGAATTCTCTGGAGATATTCTTCGCTCGATCCCCTAGCACGCCGCCATTTTCTCCCTCTTAGTCAATAATTTTTAAGTATAAAATATGCACCAGTTTCAGGGACTAATTATGACAATTTAAATTTTTATATTGATTACTTACTTAATAGTAACACTTTAGATATATTGTTAAGTAAAATATATTATTAAAATAAATTCACCTATTTATTTTTGTTGTTTTTAAATGCTGTTATAAAATTTAAATTATGTGCATAGCTTGCATATGTGACTCACATGACAGTTACCATTAACTACATTAAGCACTGGTCTTATTGTTTATTTCAATTGCTACTTCCAGAGGCAGGTGTGTTAAATTCATTGGGATATGACAATTTTAAAGTCTGTTTCCTAGTCCCAAAATATTCAGAATGTATCATGTTGGGGAAGAATATCTTTCATCAATATTAAAAAACCTTACTCTTATTTGTCCTGTTAAATGTTCCTTGCCTTGAATTTTAAAATTTTTCTTTGGCTTTTAATAACTCTTCACTTTCTTTTGATTAGCATTTTATTTCATATATGGTTCCTTATTTATTTTCAAATGTCAAATTAAGTGTACCTTTTGTGAATTATATTCATCTATATTTTTCTGTACATCTGTATTTTTAAAAAATACAATTTGTCTGCTCTTTCTAAATATATTAATTTTATCCATTCACATTTATTGGTTATTTATATATTATGACTCACTGTAAACTTTGTTTCCAGTCACAAGGCACTAACAATTTTTCCTCACAGCTGGTCTATAAGGTTAGTGGCTTCTCATCTTTCTCACAGTGGGGGTAACATTTATGCTGATGACTCCCCAGAAAAAAGGTAAGTACTGGGCCCCAGGGGACCTTGTTGGCCAGCTCTTGCTGGGGCACCAGCTGCAGTCTCTCCCAAAGATCACTGTGCATTGTCCCCTCCTATCATCTTTCTACTTGTGCTGCTACTTTGCTCCAAGCACCATAGCTCTCCTACCTTTTGACACAGTGCACTCCTCCAGGACTTTGGATCATGGTCTTATCTTTCAATATGACCCCATTTCTCATAAATTGTTGCCCATCAGGATTGCCATTTTATATTTTGTGTGCTACTATTGATTTTTTTGTTTTTCTTTAAATCCTTCTTACAGATTTTAGGGATGTATTGTGGAGGCACAGGCAGGATTATGATTTTTGTAGCAGAAAATATTCCCCAGGCAGTCTGTTAGTTGCTCGGCTAACCTTCAGTTTACTTTAGTTCCTGTTACAGTTCCTGTTACTTCTGTCTCCTAGAATTAGCTGGTCACTGTGATGTCATCAAAGGCAGTCAAGTACTCTTGCTCGCAACCCCATGCAAACCTCTCTTTCTTAGCCTTCCAGGCCTGACATTTTAAAAGGTAATTGATTCCTTGTCAGTGCTATCAATGTAAATAAATCTCTCTCCAAATCCTGGGTGTCATTTTGGTGTTTCTGTTTGCCACTGAAGTTTAATTTATGGTCTTTATTCCATTACGGTATATTTGCATTCTGTTTATCTTATATATACATTATTTGATTTTAACATAGTTCTGATTATCGAATATTACACAATTTTGTGTTCTCATTTTACAATTAGCATTGGAACCTAATTATTCCCCCCTCAAATATTACAGGGTATTTTACAATCTCACTCATTATACCTATACAATATCCTGTCAACAAAAAAATTCACAATTCTTTTGTGTTCGGGGATTTTGGTTCTTTCTGTCTTAATATCTTAAAATTTTGAATTGTAGTTTTAGATGTAGTGTTTGTTTTAATTTAGTAAAACAATATATGTGCTCAGAGTACACAGGTTCTTCTGTGTTTTTGGCAGCTCCTTTGAATCATGTGTTGCTAAAAACCAAGACATGAGGATGTAGACACAATCTGTGGGCTTGGGTTTAGGGTAAGGATTATAGCTATTAGAGCTATAGGAATGTCCGGGGTACTGGTAGAATGTTGTTTGCTGACATCACTCTCAGGAAGATCACATCACATTTTGTGGACCAAGATGGGAACACATCTAATAGAAAACTCTGTTCTATCTGTAATGTTCAATATGAAAGTCATTAGCTATATTTAAGTGTTATGCCTATTGTGTTGACATTGAGCTTTAGGCAAGAAAGAGTAGGAGCAAGGAGACAGATGTTGGTGGTCCCTATTAGGTGGTAGCAGTGATGTAACTGAGGGAGAACTTAAACCCTTCAAGTTCAATTCATTTTAGATGACCTTAAAAACCATTAATTTTGGAGCAATATGTGATTAGCTTCCCACTAGCTTTGCTGTATAGATTCAAGCTGCTTAACAGATTAAAACTTCTCCAACAAAAGTTCTTGATCTATTTCTGTCCCGTTCTCATTCTCAGACAATGGCTTTCACCCTGCATTGCTGTGTGATATGATTGTTTTTTAGAAATGATTTAAAGAACTGTTAGCTACAAAGCTGATCTGAAACTGTACTATCTGCCTGAGATAAAAACAACAGCCCCATGAAGAAACTCACCACCTCAAATCAGAGCCAGACTGATGATTCAAACCCCTGAAAAATACTGATTTCTTTCTGTAGCCCCTCATCTGGTTCTCATATATTTATATATATTCTCTGCTTTTCTAAATATGGGAAAGTGGTTTTGAAGACATTAGCCTTCTTCCTTGAAGTCCTTGAATGAAGCTTACTTTCTCTTTACTAACACCTGCTCCTAAGGTATATCGGTTTTCTGTGCAGTGAGCTTCTGAACTTGAGTTATGTAACAGTGGAAGTGGTGAAAACATCACATTTTGATATACAGTGAAAGTATCAGCAGGATTTTCTGACAGGTTAAATGTGAGGTGTCAGGAAAAGAATGGTTGATAACTCCAAAGCTTTCAGCCAGAGACCTGAAAATACAGAGCTACCATCAGCTGAGACTAGGAGACTGCAGATAGAGCAGGTTTGAGAGAAACATGAAGAATTAAGTTTGGACAGTATAATAGTTATCTATTGCTATATAACAAAATAATCACAATTCAATGACTCAAGACAGTGATCTATTATTATGCCCCTATTTCTGAAAGTCAAGGACTCAGGAGTGACTTAGTTTGGTGCTTCTAGCTTAGAGCTTTTCAAATAGCTCTGGTCAGGATGTCAACAGGCTTAAGGTTCACACTGGGCTGTAAGATCCATTTTCAAGCTGATTCAAGGTTGGCAGGAAACCTTAGTTCCTCACTGTGTAAGCCTCTCCATAGGCTGCCTGAGTGTCCTTGTAACTTGGTAGCTGGCCTCTTCTAAGGCAAAGGTTCCAATGGACAGAGAGAGAGAAAGAGAGAGAGAGAGAGAGAGAGAGAGAGAGAGAGAGAGAGAGAGGTAATCAAAGTTAAGTTAAGGTGTTACAGTGCCTTTTATGAGCTAGTCTCTCAGGTCTCACACCATCGCTTCCACTTTTCTCAGTTGTCATTAAGTCCAGGTCATGATGAAAGGCAAAGTTAGGCTCTACTTCTTGAACAAAACAGTATCACAGAGTTTATGGACATATTTTAAAACTGTCATAGTTGAATTAAGTTTGAAATGTCTATCAGCCATCTCAAAGGAGATGTCATGTAAGCATTATATGTGTTAACCTGGGGCTCAAGAGAGTGGTGAGAAACATGAATATAGGAGTCCTTTGCCTATAGATGGCACGTGTGCTGGGAACACTGATGGAACGTACAGGTGCAGAGAAGAAAATCCAGATCAATGGATTTGATTGCCTGGGGAGTCCATGAGTCTGCTATTGCCATGGAAGGTAAGTTCAGTTGTGTTTACTACACACTCCCTAACCATACTTGGGACAAAGTTTACCATATCACATTGGAGAGGTTACCAGTAAAAGACAGACACATGCTGCCTGATCCTCTCAGCATCTCATAGAAAGGGTAGCTGGGGTGATTCTGACACAGTAGGTTTGGGTTCCAGTCAAGAGATGCAACAGTTAAGATTAATTATTAACATGGTTGGCTTGGGAGCCATGTGGAGGATTAGTAAAGCACACTACTATGGAATTTAACGTTTGCAGTGCTGGACTTTGGTCTTGTTTTGGTACTGTTTTTTCCTATACCCCAATTTTTCCCTTTAGGAATGGGAATATTTACCCTGTTCTGTTATACACTGGGATTCTGAAACTTTCTGTTTTATTTTTACAGAGGTTCACAGGGAGGTAGCAAAGGATCTGGGGAGAATGAACTCCATGCAGGTATGGTTGAGTTTAGGATTCATTTTCTAAGATTTAGGTATCATTTTCCTAACAAGAGGACCACAACAGAAATTTAAACAAAAATTTCCAGTAAAACATGGTGTGTATAAGGAAATGTTGAGATCAAGCATGATCCTGTGGGAAGATATAAGAGGATTTCTCAGAGTGATACTGGCCATGAAGAGAGAGGAGTGTGGTAAAGAGAGTTTTATGAACAGGGAAAACTCAGGCCAAAGAGGGAATTAGTGCACTCCAGGTGCATGGAAGCAGGCAGGTAGGAGCCATGCCCTGGATGATAAAGCAGCTATCAGTGTATCACTGGATCCAAAAAGGGGTAAGTAAATGGGAATCTCTGGCTCCCATGTGTCTAGGGGATATTAGTGTCCCTGTGGAAGAATGAGATCTGTGGTTAACGTCTTCATGCATCCATGCCTGACTCACCACCCATTACTTAGCTCTGGGAATGAACATCTCTCTAGTAGTGAGCTTCTGCCATTAAACTCCATTTTCCTAGAAGTAACACGAGATGTAGAAAGAGCAGGTATTTTGGGCCCAGACCTGGATTTAAATCTGAATTAAATCTCCAAATTTATTTACCTGGGAAAATGTATAAATCTATTCAAGCACTTCTGGAAAACTGTGATAATAATACCTTTATGACAAGATAAACTGAAGGCCTGGCACACAATATGTACTTGTGTGATAACTCCTCTTTTCTGCTTTGAAGAGATAGAGGATGGAATATTAGGCAACAGATTTTATGTCTCCCAATCCGGCTCCACTTGGTGTCTGGCTCAGGATGGGGCTCCTGTGATCATCAGTAGCCAGAACTAGCAGAATGTGGACCACATGGTGGCCATGCTGCAGGATGAGGGCTAAATGAGATGCGCAGGGGGTGAGGGGGAAGAAGGCTGAGGCTCATGGGGAGCTGGCAGCCACACTAGGTGACTGAAGGTGGAAGGAGGAACCATAGTTATTTAAAAACCACAACTTGATCAAGTACACCAGAATAGGAACTGAGGCCAACCATATGGTCGATCACTCCAGAGAGTCACACTCATCTGTGCAAAACTGCATGTCTGTGCAGAATGAGAAGTTTCCAGGGGACAACTGGTTCATGGGACTACTCTCCATTATCACTTGGATTCCTCTGTATTGGACCAATGCATGATCCCAAGGACATCAAACAGGATGCACCTCCCCTTGTAACATAAACATTCTTTACTCCTTGACCCTGCTTCTCTACATCTCTTTCTCATTGCCATGAAGCACTGTGGGGTATGGACTTACTGGTGTGCATGGCAAGGGTCAGTCCCTTGGTGGGAAGTGTTGTGGAAAGTGGTAAGGTTGGGGACAAGATGGGTCCTGGGGAGGATGGATCTGTGAGGTTCTCTCTATCTCTCATCTCTGTGCACACACCTGCTTTTATTCCCCAAAGCCACCCAGGTACGTAGGAGCAACACCACTACTTCTACTGAGCAAAGCTTCTCTACTGCAGCCCTATGCCAACCCTGGACTGAGATGTACCCAGTTCTGGTCCAGATCCTCTCTGGCTCTGTGTCTAAGGCTATGAAGGTCTGGACTCATTGGCACCTATATTGGCTCTTCAGTCTGGCTTTTCCAGGGACACCTCGCCTATCCACAGACACAGCTGACAGAAATTGCCCTCATCTAGACTTGCCATTCCATCCTTGATTTCCTGCCAAGCTCACTTGATCTAGGTCAGTCTTTGGCCTTTTTGATGCTGAAGGCAGAGGATGGGGCTGCAATCTGGCCTTCCTAATCCAGCCCTCTTTTCCTGATCTACTGCTGGGTGAGCAGCCTTGCCCAGGTTGCATCTGGTTTTCATAACAAACTTAGACTTTTTTATTTTGAAGAGAATAAAACCAAATGAGACAAAACAAAATAGAGTCAGTCAAAACAAAAGGATGGAGATAATACATGACTTAAAAACAAAATACAAGGTGATCAACAATGGTTATCATAATGCCTCTTGTTATCTTCAAAAGAATTGCTCATATCATCAGGCATAATAAAATTGACTAAAACAGTGCAGAACAAAACCAATAAAAATTGGAGACATTATAGAACTTCAAAAGAAGATAATAGTCAAACCAGAATGGGTATCATAGTGAATCTTATTGTCTTCAAAGTAGTTGCCTATACCTTCAGACTTGATACTATCAAACAAAATGTAATCAAATAAAATCAGTCAAATAAGACAGTGAGTGCAATACAGGACTTCAAATCAAGTTAATAGGAAACCAAAAATGGTTACCCGAGTATATCCTGCTATCTTTGGAATAGCTGTCCATGCCATCAAATCTAGACAAACTGGAACAGAATATAACCAAACTAAACAAAGCAATGAAAACAATATGAGTTTCAAATCATGATACAAGATTACCAGTGTCCACTGCCTTCCCTTTTTAGACAACTCCTCCCCTTTCACTTTCCCAGGGTGCACTGTACATTTTATATCCTACTAACTCCTTTAGTTTTTATACTAGGGAGGCAACCCGCTATTGACTTAAGTGATTCTGAACCTTTTAACCCCGAGTATGATCTCAAGTTGTATCCATTTACCTAAAAGAGCCTCAAAGTTTTCTTTCATTTAGCTGAGTAGTTTTCCATTGTGTAAGAGTGTTATTTCTTTTCAAGCAATCTGCAGCTGATGGGCAAGCTATCGTCACTTTTTTCTGGTTCCCTGTCACACAGAGCATTATTTTCCCGTCTTTGACTTTCAGTCCATTAACCCTCAGGTTAATTATATTTCTATATAGAACATATTGATGAGCCCTATCTCCTGATCCACTCTGCCTGTGTTTCTTTTTATTAGTGTATCAAGACCATCCATATTAGTGATTATGGCCAACCTTCTCTGCCTCATCTCTGCCATGCTATTTTTCTGTCATTGGTTGTTTACTTTTGTCCTTCATTCCACTGTCTGTCCCATTCAGTGAGCCTCCCCTGCCACTGTTCCTGAAACCACAGTCTTTTTCTCTCTCTCTCAAGAATGTCCTTCAGTGTTTTTTGTGTGGTTGGATTGGTGGTCACAAATTCCCCCAGTTCCTCTTTGTCATGGAAGCATCTGGTTTCTCCATTAATTTTGAGAGATAGTTTTGTAGGATACATCAATCTGGATTGGAGGTTATTTTCTTTCAGGGCTTGGAATACTTCACTCTAAGCTCTGTTGTACTCTAAGAAAGTAACTTCATCATTTTGTGTATTATAGCAAACCTGTACTGTGGCTTACTAAATGTGTTTTTTTTTTATCCTTTTTCCCTAACTGATATGTTGAGTGACCTAACTGATATGTTGAGCAATACTCTCCTCTGTAAAGAATTGCAAGAATTTCACTTAATTGAGATGTTAACCAGAGCGGCCCTCTACAAACAAGAAGAGTGGTGCTAAAACAAGCTAACAAGGGTTGTTAATCACTGTTAGGTGCCTCTATTCTTCGCTAAAGAGCTAAAGAAGACTAGGAGGCCCACTAATTTACACTTGTTTGAAGTAACTTGTTTATATGCAGGGAGATTTGCATATGAGTTTAACCTTTTTACCTAACCTTAGTTACTTTTCCCACAAGATAGATACCCGCTGTTTTCCTGTTCTGTAGCGCGCCTTATTGCCCCCCCCCCCACCTATCTGGGCCATAAAGAATTTGGGTTTCTGGTGACCTCTCCCCGATCCGGTGATGATCTGTCATAAAATGAGCCTGCCCCAATTTTAAGAACTGCTTAGCTTAAAAGAAATTACCGGGTAATACTATGGCCCAAACCCCGATCGGTGCTTTCCTTTTGTTCTGTATGTATCAAATGAGTTAGATATCAGATCTTTGTAAAACTTAAGTTCTAGCGTCTTGTAACTCGTGACCCCTTCGCACTCACTAGCGAAGACGAGCTGTCCTGGGATAATTAACTCTCTACTTTCTTCTCCAAATATTGCTGCAGATGTGCCACTCCGAGACAGTGTCAGTCTGTAGGATGGGAGTAATTTGAGGAACACCAGGAACTCCCGAGATTGTCAGAGCTAAGTGGACAGCAATACAGTTTCCAGATGCAGGTCAACAGGTTTAATGGCCTTGCAGGTCCCCCCCCCCCCGCCACTTTCCCTTACTTTTAAAAACCTCTTTCCCCAGTCTTGGACGCGCAGTCTTTGGGTCGATCCGGGAGAGACTGTGCCGCCAGGACTGGCTCAATAAAGCCTTTGCTACTTAAATTTTTGGACTCTTGTTTCCTTGGGTTTTATACCAGGGCCCGAGTTATAACAAGCTCTTCTTGATTTGATGGTTTGTGTTGAGAAATCTGTCATGATTCTGATGGGTTTTTCTTTACAGATGATCTGTTTCTTTTCTCTGACAGCTTTTAATATTCTCTTCTTGTGTTGAATTTCTTGGATCTTGATTATTATATGTCTGGGTATAGATCTATTTTGGTTATAGCTGGCTGGAGTTCTGTATGCCTCATTTATCTGAATATCATTTCCTTTTCCTATGCTTAGGAAGTTTTCTTTAATTATTTCTGAAAACATCCTTATATTTCATCGGTGTTTACTCCTGCTTCTTCACTCACATATTTTTATTCTTTGGTTATAGATCCTCTTGTCATTTTCTACCCTTTGTAAGGCTACTTCCTGGTTCCTTCCTGGTTTTAAGGGATCTTTCCTTTCACAATTGCAAGCTGCAAACCTGTCTTCAAGGTTTGAAAGTCTATCATTAGTTTCATTCAAGCAGTTTTGCCAGATTTCAATGGAATTTTTAATTTCCTGATAATCTCTTTGAATCTGTTTCATGTATTCTAATTTTTTTTTATATTCTTCATTGAAGGTTTCCCTTCTTTTTCTATGTTCCTCTATTCTTCCATTTGTTTCTTCTTTAGAGGTGCTTAGCAATTCTTTTTTTTTTTTTTTTTTTTGGTCTTTTTCATTTTTATCGGTACCGGGGATCGAACTCACGACCGCCTGCTTGCAAGGCAGGTGCTTATGCCACTGAACTACACCTCCAGCCCCAGCAATACTTTTATTACATTTCTTACATCTTCTTTTTAATAGTGCATCATTTAATAGTGTATTAATACTGTAATAGTATTTCTGTTCTAAGTTCTTTTATAGCTTCATGAAATTGTTTCTTTATTTCAGTTGCTGTTACTTCATTGACTGCAGGTGCTCAACTCCCAATCTCTTTCATGTTTACATCTCCTGGGCCAGTAGTGCTTGGGTTGGAGGCCAGAGACTGCTTTTGCTTCTTCCTCTTGCCATGTTCCTATATTCTTCTGGACAAGTGGGTAGTGGGGTTCCCAGCACTTCTTATATTGGTTATAATTACTCTGAAGCATGTTGTCTAGGAACTTCTGCTGTTTGGTGCTTTCCCCAGTCTGCTGGTGACTACTGGAGTGTAAGCAGGGGCGGGGCAGGCTGGTCACTCCCTTCCGAGCTGGTTAGCACAGGGAATCTTCACCACATTAGTGTGCACTGGGTGAGTGGATAGCTTTAGGGAAACCTTGGTCATGGCTATTGGACTGCACACAGGAGTAGGATTCAGTCCAAGCAATTTCCGTCAGTCTGCTCTGCACTAGGAGTAACTGAATGAAGCCAGCTGCATTTCTGGTTCTGGGCTTATCCTGCTTGACTCTAAAATGGCCCCTGGCCAATCGCCCACTCCTATGGGAGGACCGAGTCCCCCACACTCACTGCCAGCCAGTGCAGTTCTCTGGGCTGCCACTCCCATCTGCCACTGTATCTCCCTGCTGAGGCTTTCAGGCTTGCCAACCACCAGCTTCACTGGGACCACGCATCCCCAGGCCCCAACAGCATGTCTCAAACAGTGAGCCTGGCTCTGGTGAAAGCACCACTGGCTACTGCCTTCTTTCTGTTTAAGTTTTTCTTTTTCTTTTTCTTTTCTTTTTAAATTCTCTCTGTGGGCTTCAATTCTCACTTTAGTTTCTTCCTGGATCGAGGGGACCCACGTCTTTCCTTGTTGTCTTCTCCAGAGTGCTTTATTCCAGCATCTGGGCTGATTCTCTCAAAAAGGCCGTTTACTCTGCTGCTCACTGTTCCACTATCTTCCCAGACTCACAAACTGAGATTTTAGCACTTGTCTCTAATCAGTGATAGGGATCTAGTGTTTATGCTGTAAAAATCTCACCTCTACTCATCAGAGCAGATGCTAAGGTAACAGCTTTCCTAACATCTTTTCTTGGCATCGTTTTCACTGACCTGCTTTTCTAGATGGTGTGATGCTTGTGGCCAGTCTGTGAAGTGAGTGACAGTGATGGGGTTGCTAAGACAAGTATTACCATATTCCTGGAACAAAGGAATTCTTTCTGGCTTTTTTCCCTCTATGGTTCTGGGATTGCATAGAAACCAGAAGCCTAGACCCTAAACTCCTCTCATAATCCCTGACTCTCAGACACCATCAACTCCTTCCCTCTGTCCTGGAGTCAGATCCTGGGTGTGAAAGTGAAGGGCCTGGACTGCTGTTGCCCACATGAAGAAGAGGGGTGGATTGAGAGGGGCACCTTGCTCTCCATTTCTCTGAGGGGATATCTGGGGAAGGAGCACCAGAAGTGGACTAACTGGGAGACAGCAGATAGGAATATGCTCCAGCACCAGGAATTCTCTCCTGCCACTTCTTGAACCACATTTTCAAGTTCTTTGTTGCCCACAAGATGGGACCAAAACAAGGAAAGAGAATATTTGGGGGGCATATGGTCCACAGACTGAAAAAGCACGGAGAGTCCTATCACCTGTGATGTGTTTTGTCCTTTGAGAATGGAAGCGCAGGGACAGTGGTAAGGAGCAGGACCAGTGTGATGCAATCTAGAGTCCCTGACTCTCCAAGAGGTCAGGTAAAGCTTCCTGTGTCTCTCATGGTGGAGCCACTTCCCACATTCATCTTGTCTGAGCCAGTGGCCAACTACCACCCTGGTTCTAGAGTTAGACATAGAAACCAGGTTACTCTAAATAATGCCCCACCACCATGTAGGAGTGATGGTCCTCTAAGCAATCATTTCTCTGACCTGAGGCTGGTGGTTCCATGTTTCCAGGTCTTGTGCTCCCAAATCCAGCTGCTGGCTGATCTTTCCACATGGATCCTGCCCATGTGTTGGCATCTCAGCAGGAGAGATGGTCTCAGATCTGAGATTCTTTTTTTTTGAGACAGGATCTTGCTATGTGTTTTAGGCTGTCCTTGAACTCACTGTGTAGCCCACTTTGGGTCATGGACCTCCTGCTGCCTCTTGTCTTCTGAGTGCTAGGACCACAAACATGGGCCACTACACCCAGCTCCTTGCTGCTTTCTGAAGCAGTGCTGGAAGTGCTGTTTTCTGAATATTTTTGAGATGTGGTAAAAAAATATAGTGAATGCTGCTGCTGTGTATCATTCAACAGAAAGTTGGGCTTATAAAAACTTTAATGTGAGTCCTTATTCACTTTATTTACTGCATCTTGTACCATACAACATCTGGTTCTTCTCCAAAATCAAAATGACCATAGAAGGTAAATGTTTTGAATCAAAGCAGGACATTGAGACAGCCTCAATAGTGTGACTAAAGATGTCACGAGAAAGGACTTCCAGAATGGATTCAGGAAGAGGAAGAACAATATAATAAATGTGTTTCAAGGAAGGTAGAGGGCTGAGGGTTTAGCTCAGCAGCATACGCGCCTGCCTGGCAAGTGTGAGGTCGTTAGTTCAATCCCTGGTACCAAAAAAAAAAAAAAAAAAAAAAAAAAAAAAAGGAAAGTACAGTATTTCCAGGGGAATTAATGACAATATGTCTTTCCTTGTAATAAATTTTGGAAACACTTTAAATTCACCATATTTGATCATACTTCATATCTCTATTCTGTCCACATGTAAAGTCACACTCTGTTTTCATCTCATTTAGATTCAACAACCTTTGGGTCATATGTAAGCTTATATGGGCTGTTGTCCACTACATAGAGCACCTAGTCTGAAAACAAGTGGAAGCTGAAATCCAATTCAGGCTCTGTTTGCCAAACCACGAACTCTGGCATTAGTTCTCCACAGTGAATTATTCTTGTCTAGCAATGACCCTCAGAACTTCTTCAGTTTAAAGATTATCTGGCTGTGTAAATTTCCTACATTAGACTAAAAGAATGAGGTGGCTTTATCATTTGTGCTTTTGAAGTTAGGTTTCCATGAGGCTGGATAAATTCAGAAGAAAGATTTTTAAAAAATGTACACCAGGGGGCACTGTAGGATATTGGTGTCTCTGCATGTCATCCCTGTGACAGTATGGTGCAGGATTTAAAAACTCAAGGAGTCAGATAAGGGGACCTGGAGATTTTAGGTGACTTGCTCAAGAATGGCCTGTTCATTGCGGATCAGAGATCTGGCCTTGGGTTTTCTTTATCCTGTTCTCTGACTCTGTACTCCAAGCATTTCTCTGAGGGCCAGGAATGGGCAAACAGCCTCTGCCTTTTTGACTTTTGCTTAAACCCAGGCTTCATCTTGCTTAAATTCAGGTTGCAACCATAACACTGTCCACCAACGTTAATCATACCTTATGGAACAGTAATTCCAGGTCTAGTTCCGCTTCTAGTAGGCAACAGAAATGTGTGTACTTTTGTAGCTTTGTTTATAAAAGACCCAAAATGAAACAATCTGAAGTGAGTGAACAGCAGTATGCATAAAGCATGGTCTATATGTATGATGGTATGAACTAGAAATATATCCAGTAACATGCTCTGTACATATATTCAAACAGAACATGGAGTAAAATTGTAAAAATACGCAAAAGAGTACATATTTCATAATTTGCATTCATATGATATTAAAAGGAAAAAAACCCAAATGAAACCACAATGTTTAGGGATATACTAGTGCTTAGCTAATAGAAATATAAAGAGAAACAAGGAAGCAATTGCTGTGTTAGTCAGTAGTAATGTCTATCAGTTTGGATGGATATGTGTATTTATCTTGAGATAGTAATTATCTTGCTGAACAATTTTGCTTTGTCAGCTTCATTGCAGATATGCTCTCCTTTATTGAAAGTTTAAAAATTTGCTTTAGCATCATAACAAAGTAAGCGTATATTTTTGGAGTAGACCTTTCAAGGGAGAAACTGGAAGTACTCAATTCTCTGGCATTGACACTGGCTCTACTTTTCTTCCCCTTCTCTTTCTGTTGGGGCTCTTTATATCATCTGACACTTACCACTGGAAAATCTGTCTCTGAAAGAGAACTTACGTACCTGGACATTCATCCAAACAAAATCACCAACTCTGATCAATTTCAGAGCACACCAAAGACTCAGCTTTTACAGACATGTCATTATAATTTTCAAATGCTGTTCTGAGTTTCTTTTAAAGGAACCCTAGGCATGATCTCTGAGCCCAAGAACAGCAGTGAATGAACTTGGAAGTGAGCTGCAAATACAGGATGGCTGAAAAAGTTGATTCTTTTGGCACGGTAAAAATCTGAGATCCTGTGCTCTCAATGTGCTTTAGAACTGTCAAGGGTAAAGATGGGATGGTATAGGGTTTCTGAAAGCATGAGCTTTTGGCTTGCATGATGAATGTAAGTAAGAAACTAGAAACTAGAAACAGAACAAAGGCACACCAGGAAACAAGCCCAGTCTAGCACCATATGCGGGCCACTGCCAGACTAGAACAGCCAGATCCTTTCAGTCCATGGGTTGACAAAGAAGTTCCACCCCCTGACACACACATAACCATAAGTGACTGGCTTATCAGAAGAAACACAGGCTGTAATGATAGCTGTGGAAATGAAATGCAATTGGATTCATGTGGTGTTTCTGTGTTTCAGCAACATTGCAGGTCTAGGACCAGGGGTCTGATTACAGGTTCAGAGGATATCAGTGCACAATGTAACATCTAGGAGAGATCTCCTGTTGAGGGTTGTAGCTATTGTTGATTCCCTATGGTCATGTTTTGAGGTCCTATGTCATTTCCATTGTTTTGTTGGGTTGGGTTTTATTCTATTTTGCTTTGTTTGATTATATAAGTCTGATGGCAGGAGCAGCTGTTTCAAAGATAGCACAAAATATTATGGTAGCAATTTTAGATTTACTATTGGCTTGTTTTGAAGTCTTTTATTGCATTCATTGTTTTGTTTTTATTGTTTGTATTCTATTCTGTTCTGTTTTATTTTTACTATGTTCCAAGTTAGCTGAAACTATTTTGAAGACATCAAAAGACATTATAGTAACTATTGTTGAATTTGTAATATTTTGAAGTCCTGTATCTCTTAAACTGTTTTGTTTCGATTGGTTTTATCCTCTTTAAAATAAAATTAAAAATTAAAAAAAAGAAACAGAACAGAATATGAAAAGAGTAAGCTGATTGTTACAAGGCTTATCTGTATCTCTAGAACACATTCATCAAAAAGGAATTCCATTGTGTTTTTATCCTGTTCATATCATGATTATCCATTGTTAGAGGGAACTCTATGAGCAGGAACTGCAATTAACTATTTGTCATTTTGACTAATGGCTGAGAACATTTAGGATGTTTGAGTTTGGGAAAAAGTGTTAAACAATTCCTGTGAGTCTGTAGGGGCATACTGTTCAAGTAAGTTTATCAACCACTGCATTTATGAGCTGTTTCACAAAACTCTGATATATACTTATGAGTTATTTGAAAACAAAATATCCCACTCATGCCAGAGCAGTACATATAATTCTGTACAGGTGAGTTCCTGGCAGTTCTGTTCTATAGGAGTTTTTAAAAATATGTTCTAAAGTAAGGGCAGGCATGAGTAAGTTTCATGGCATGGATAAGCAATTGCCAGAGTTGAGATTGCTACCATAGATTCTCCCTACATGCCTCATTCCTTTTCCTCAAAGTTCCACAGTTCTCCCTTTTCTGACTAGAAAGAGGTGCATTTATATCTCAAATAATAATGTATTTTATTTTATTTATTTATTTTTATTATTTTATTTTTAACATTTATTTATTTTTATTAATTTTTATTTTAAAGAGAATAAAGCCAAGCAAAATAGAACAAAATAAAGCCAATCAAAACAAAACAGTGTAAGTGATACAGAACTTCAAAGCAAGATAATAGGAAATCAACAATGGTTACCATAATGCCTATTGTTGTCTTCAAAATAGGTTGCCCATAATTTCAGACATAGCAAAAATCATACAAAACACAACAGAATAGAACCAATAAAAACAGAACAATGAATGCAATAAAGGACTTCAAGACAAGGTAATAGTAAGTCAAAATTGCTACCATAATATATCTTATTATCTTTGAAATAGCTGCTAGTGACATTGGACATAATAAAATCAAACAAGACAAAACAGAATAAAACCTAACCCAACAAAACAACGGAAATGATACAGAATTTCAAAACAAGATAATAGGGAATTAGCAATGGCTACTACCTTCAGAAGGAGACTCCCATAGATACTACATTGCATATTGTTATCCTCTGAATACATGATAAGACCACCAGCTTTACGTCTGCAAAGTCAGTGAAATATTAAACACTACAAGTGTTAAGTTGTATTGTACCTCAATAGCTGCAATCTGTGTTTCCCTGAAATCAGCCAGTCGCTTATGAAGATGGGGGTGGAGTAGACTTTAGCTCTTCTTGTTTCATAGCCTGTGTGCCAGAAAGGGCTGGCATCTGGTTTTCCCCCAGTGGCCCATTCATGGTGCCAACTTGCAGGGAGGGCTTGGCTTCTTGCTGGCTTCTTGTTCTTCTTCCCAGTCAATGATGTTTTTTTTTTCATCTTTTTTTTTTATTTAAAGAGAGAAGAAGAAAAAAAAAAAGAAAGGACATAAAAAAACAATGCAGTGAAAGGGTACAAATAATACAGTATTTCTAGAAAAAAATATATACAGTACAAAATCATCAGTTAACAGGCTACACATTATCTTCCCAGAAACAGTTGTCCATATCACTAAATTAAAGCATATAAAGTGAACATTCATACAGTGGTCAATGATGTATTTTAAAATCACTGGGAAGCGAAGCAAGCACCTCCCCTCCCTGGTAAGCAGTGACAATGTGGTAGACTGCGGCCCTTCCAGGGGGGAGAACCAGCAGCAGCTCCTGAGATCCACGCCATGTTGGAATTTAGGACGCTGTGAAACCAAACAACCAGCCTGCCTCCCTGCTAAGCAATAGTGAACCTACAGCTACACGGCCTAGAGTCAAATATCCCACTTCTCCTCCCCCCCCCCCCGCCCCGCCGCCCATTAGCAAATGGGAACCAGAAATCTGACCGTCTCCTGGGATGATGACCACAGCAAATAAGGGGAACTTCCTTCTACCATCTCTTTGAAGGCAAATATTTTTATTACTGTTTTGCTCTTTTCTGATTAATGGTACTGCTCTATTCAATATTCTGTTTTGGTAAGTTCTATAGTGTTCTATATTTCATCTCGTTTTGATATACGTGATTGAAAGAACAACTATTATAAAGATAACAAAATATACTGTGATACCTATTACTGTTATCCCGGTAACCTGCTGTGAAGTTCTGTACCAATTTCATTGTACAATCTTAGTTGGCTTTATTCTGACTTGTTCTGTTGTACACTTTCAAAATAAAATTAAAAAAAAAAGAAAAAAATATATGGGAATTTACTTGTACATATCTAACTCTCCACCTCTATCACTGCTCCTATTTTTGCTTTTACATAGCTGTTCATATTTCTATCAAATCATTAATCATATCTATGCTTTAATCTATTTACTTGTCTCTAAATTGCATATAGTTCAACCACATATCCCCCTATCCCCCTGGTCTCTATTCAGGGAAGGGGCTGTTTTGCCCCGCTTAGGACCCATCTGCTCTGGGTGGTCACCATCACCCCAGAATAGCCTTTGGAGAATGAGGTGGACAGCAAGTCCCTTCTGAGTCTGATCTCTCAATGGTGCTCTGTCACCTGTCTGGTGCTTCCCCCTTCTAAGCATGTGTTTGGTGTGGAAGGTAACAGGAGTCTATCAGGATGCCAGAATGGACAGGGAATGAACCACAAGCCAATGGCTGTGGGAAGCAGAAGAGCAGCTATGTGTGGAAGGAAAGGGGACAGATGAGAGTGACACCAATTGGAGGGAGTCTCTAGGGGTTCTAGGTCTTTATCAAAGGTTCTCTTTTCTTCATTCTCATCTGTGCTTGGCTATGTCTATACCATTGCTTCCATCAGGAGACCACCCCCATTCCAAGCCAGCTGACTTGGGGCTCCCCAGATGAGCATGGACATGCTGGAGTGGGGCTGTTACACAAGGCTTAAAGCCTGATCCTTCTTGGTAAAAGTAACACTTTTACCACAGTGTTTTCACAGTGATTTTGGGCCATATGCAAAAGAGTAGCTCAGTTTGTGCCCATCTGACCAAGATGTAGTCAGTTCAAAAGGTCTAAATTTAACAGAGGCATTTTATTCATTTTTACTTGTACAAGTTTAGCAACCTTGTTTTACAAAATAGAATTGTAGCAATACTGTACATTCAAAAGTGGAGATAAATTTTTTTAAAGAGTAAATTTTAGAAAATATATGCTTTGTTAAACATAAACTACAAGGCTGCTTGTCAGGAACTTAGCATACCATTAAGAGTGAAATTGGATATTTAACCAGAAACACATTTTTAAAAAACAGAGACACATGGTTTGAAAAATTTGTGTTTATTTGTGGGAAAAAATGGAACAAAACACTGGAAAGTGAAATTTTTCTGGAAAATTTCGGTTGTATATTTGTGTGATTTTAGAGGACTCATGCACCATCAGCAGAATCCTAGTCATTTAAGAAAATAGCATTTCCTCTTTGTCTTGTGCTGTACAAACCTGAACCCTTCTGCTGCTCCTGGCTCTGGCAGAATTGAGGTTGGTTTAACTTCAGGGGCAAAAGGATGGGACTGTTCTTTATATGAAAACTTATACCAATATAAGTTATTATGCCACACATGCTTTATCATTTTAGCTGAATGATGATATTTAATATCTTGTACCTGACAGTACTAAAAGAAAAAACAACTCTGAACTGATGTAATTGTTGCTGTGCTGAATAGAGCTTGGATTCATATTCATTCTCTGATGTACTTGCTATTTTAAATTTTTATTTTATTTTTTTTAAAATTTTATTTAAGGAGAAAAAGAAAAAAAGCAGAAAAAAGGTACAAGTTATACACAATTTCAGAAAAAAAATAAACAGTAGGAAATCACTAGTTAATGGATTACATATTGTCATTTTAGGAATATTTGTTCAAGTTACAAAATTAAAGCATATAAAGTGGACAATCAAACAGTGAGACTGCAAACAGTTCTGTTCAATGATCCAACAAAACTCAATAATGTCATGGTCTATCTTATACACTTAAATATACATGCAGTTATATCGTTTAGAGCACTTCCTTTTCTTCTCTTTTGTACAATGACTATTACACATTCTGGGTTTTATTACTCCTACAGTTCTTATTACTTTTTTTGGAAGAGAGTAAAACCAAATGTGACATAATAGAACAGAATCAGTCAAATCAAAAGGGTGGACATAATAGATAATGTAAAAACA
Organism: Cavia porcellus; assembly: GCF_034190915.1. NCBI lineage: Eukaryota > Metazoa > Chordata > Mammalia > Rodentia > Caviidae > Cavia > Cavia porcellus. The sequence continues at coordinate 21,591,753 of NW_026947509.1, read as the reverse complement.
ATACAAGGTGATCAACAATGGTTACCATAATGCCTCCCACTATCTCAAATAGAATTGCCTATATCATCAGTTATAATAAAATTGAACAAAACAGTAAAGAACGAAACCAACAAAACCAAAACATTGAAGACATTACAGGTCTTCAAAAGTAGATAATTGTCAACCAGAATGGGCGTCATAATGATCCCACTATCTTCACAGCTGTTGCCTAAACTTTCAAACCTGGTACTATCAAGCAAAACAGAATAGAGGAACATCAGTCAAAACAAGATGGTCAGAGCAATACAGGGCTTCAAATCAAGTTAATAGAAAATCAAAGTGGGTTACTATAATATATCCTGCTATTTTTTATTTATTTTTCCCTTAATTAAAAGGATAAAAATAAAAAAGTAAATAATAAAATGAAGATTGAGATAAAAGAGGGCATAACAACAAAACAGCGCAGATCAAAACATAACCATTTAAACAAAATAGTGTTTCACCACAAGATAATCCCAAAATAAAAGTAGTTACCATATTATCTCTTTCCTTGAAATCTTTGAGTATAATTTCGTATACTGTAACATCAAATATATCAAAACAATGTAAAACCATTCAAGAGAATGACAAGTATTACAGGGTATTTAGAATCAACTAACAGAAAATGAACAATGGTTTCTGTATAATCTCCTTATCTATAAAACTTTTTGTTTATATTATCACATGTAATAAAATCCAATAAGATACAACATGTTAAGACCTATGGAGACAGAAGAACAAAAGCTTAATGGGACTTTAAAACAAGATGATATTAAATCAGTATTACCTATTATGATGTCGTTTTCTCCAACATAGCTATTCCTATCATCCAATCTTCTCTGCCTCATTTCTGTTGAGCTCTTTTTCTGTCATTAGTTGTCAGTTTGTCTTCTTTATTTTGTTTTCTGCTCCATTCATTGTGGCCTCTCTGCCACTATTTCTGGATTCTTTGTATTTTTCTTTTTTAGAATATCCTGCAGTATTCTCTGTAGAGTTGAATTGGTGGTTGCATAGTTCCTCTTTATCCTGGAAGTACCTTGTTTTTCCATCAATTTCCAGGGATAGTTGTGCAGGATATATCAATCTTGGCTGGAGGTTATTATCTTTCAAAGCTTGAATTATTTCCCCCCATGATCTTCGTGATTTGATGGTTTGTGCAGAGAAGTCTGCTGTAATTCTGATGGGTGTTCCCTTGTAAGTGATCTGTTTCTTGTCTCTGACGACTTTTAATATTCTGTTCTTATACTGGATTTCTGGTATTTTGATTATTATATGCCTGAGTGTAGCTCTGTTTGGGTTGTAGGTGGCTGGGGTCCTGTGTGCTTCATACATCTGAGTATCTTTATCTTTTGCTAAATTAGAAAAATTCTCCTGGATTATTTCTGTGAGTAGCTTTTATAGTTCATTTGTTTGTGTCCCTACCTCTTCTTTTATGTTCTTAATGCTTAAGTTATAGATCCTCTTATCATCTTCTAGTCTTTGTATTATTGCTGTTTGTTTCTGTGTTATTTTTAAGAAGTTTTTCATTTCACGCTCCCATATTACAAATCTGCCCTCCAGTTCAGATAATTTATCCTTAGTTTCTTTCAAGCTGTTATGCCAGTTTTCAATAGAGTTTTTGGTTTCCTGGTAATCTCTTTGAACCTGCTTCACGTATTCTATGTCTTCTCTGTTGTCTCCATCAAACAATTCTCCCCTCTTTTTCTGTTCTTCCATTCTACTATCTGTTTTTTCTTGGGTGGTACTTATCATTTCTCTAACTATTCTGCTTATGTCTTGCTTCAGGTCATTAATAACTTTATTCCTGAACTCATCTATGAGGCTCTGGAGATAGCACTTTATGTCTATTGGTGCCATTTCTGCTATTGCCCGTTTCTCAGGGTTGGGGGCCAAGGAGCCTTTCTTGTTGCTCCCTCTTCCTATATTCTTTGTTCCTTGTATATGCAAGTGTATAGAGGTGCTATACCAGGAACAGATAAAGCCTCAGCATGGAAGCTGGAGCCCGCGCCATTCGAAGCCGTGATTTGGGTTTCCTGCCGCCACTGCTGCTTCTGAATCGGCTCGGCAGGGAGAGAGATGTGTGAAAGCTCTGAGAACGGGAATCGTTCCAGCTTCCTTCCCTGTAAGCCACAGTCTGATTGAATTGCACCGGCTAGATGTTCCCACCCACTGCAGCACACCAGGGAGTTATGGACCAGGCAGACTATGCGGGGGCCACCCCTCGAGGTCAACCTACCAAAGGCTTCACCACTAGGGTGCACCTCCAGGCGCTGGGACCTGGGTTGTGCTAGTCTACTTGGTCTCAGCCAGCAGCATCATGTAGGCTAGGCACTGCTCACCAATCCCGCTTGAGAGGGGGATATGTGACTGAAGTCACTACAGCGCCCTGTTCCGGCAAGTCTGCCTGGTCCCAGAATGTCCTCTATTGGAGCCTCCTAGACCGTGGAAGAGTCCCAATTTCCCTCACTCACCACAGGTCGATGCACGGCTCCCTGCTGGTCCCACTCTCAACTCCATTCCCGTTCTCAGAGCTTTTGCATGTCTCTCTCCCTGCTGAACCAGTTCAGATGCAGTAGTGATGGCAGGCAGCCCAAATTGCGGCTTCCAATGGCGGGGGCTCCAGCTTCCACACTGAGGCTTTATCTGTTCCTGTTATAGCACCAGGATTGCATTCCCAGTTGGTTTCTCTCAGTCCAGTTCGTTCTTGGGTCAGCAGGGTGTATCTCCTTTTGCTTAGGATTCCTCACTCTGCACCATTCCTGGATTCTAAGCTGGGTCTCTCAGAGAGCCTCCATAGCTGCTGCTATCTGTCTGCCATGTTCTCCCTTAAATTTCTATTTTAAAGAGAATAAAACAAAACAAAGCAGATCAGAAAAAAGCAATACAATCAACACAAGATTTCAAGACAAGACAACAGGAAATCAACCATGGCTACCACAATGTCTCCTGATCAAAACAAAACAAAACAGTATAAAACTGATCAAAACAAAAGAAGAATGAAAACATTATAGCCTTTAAAACCAAAAAATAGGAAATTAATAATGGCCACCATAATGTTTCTTGTTCTCTTCAAAATAGCTGTCCATGCCTTCACACATATTGAAATCAAATAATAGAAAACAGATTAAAACCAATCAAAACAAAGAATAAAAGCATTATAGGACTTCAAATCAAAATGATAGGAAATCAGCAATAGCTATCGTATTGTCTCATTTTCTTAAAAGTAGCTGTTCATACCATTATACATAATAAAATCAATTGTTTCAAATCTTTTAGGAGCAGTTTAGGAATGTATTAGCCTATACATGTACATCTATCATTTCTGTATTAGAGAGAAAATAAAACAAATAAAGCAAAATACAAGGAAAAAACCCAACAGAGCCAAATAATAATAATACCAAGGAGCCTCAAACAATAATGATATAGGGTTTCAAAACTATTTTGATTCTTTTGCATTTACTTAAGCATTTTCTATGGGCTAGTATATGGTCTATTTTAGGGAATGTCACATGTGAAGCCGAGTCATATTCTGATGTTGGGTGAAACACTGTACAGTCCACTAAGTCCATTTGTTCACAAGTTTGGTTCAATTCTGTTATTTCTTTGCTAACTTTCTGTCTAGTTGATCTGTTTCTTTGTGTCAAAGGGATGTTAAAGTCCCCCACTATAATAGTGTTATTGCTTATTTGATTTCTATTAATATTCATTTTACATAGCTGAGGGCTTCCATATTTGTTGCATATATATTTGGGACTGTTATCTCTTCCTTTTGAAGTTTTCTCCTAACTAGTATGGGGTGACCTTCTTTGTTGCTTCTGATTATTCTTGGTTTGAAGTTCACATTGTCTGCAAACAGTACAGCTATCCCTGCTTATCTTTGGGTTTCTGTTGCATGAAGTATTGTTTTCCATCCTTTGACTTTCAGTCTATGAATTTCCTTTGGGGTTAGATGGGTTTCCTGTATGCAGCACGTGGTGGGATGTTGTTTCTTGATCCATTCTGCCAGTCTGTTTCTTTTAACAGATGAATTTAGGCCATTTACTTTAATGTTATAACCAATATATATTGATTTATGACATTATCTTTCTACTGATTCTTTTCCTTTCCCCTGTTTGTTTGCCTTGCTTAGTAGTTTTTTCCTAGAATATCTTTCAGTATTCTTTGCAGGGTTGGTGTGGGAGTCATGAAGTTCTTCAGCTGTTCTTTGTTGTAGAAGTATCTTATTTCTCCATCCATTTTCAAGGACAGTTTTGCCGGGTACATCAGTCTGGGTTGGAAGTCATTTTCCTTTAGGACCTGAAATACTTCACTCCATGCTCTTCTTGACTTCATTGTTTGTGTTGAGAAGTTTTCTGTGATTCTGATAGGCTTTCCTTTATAGGCAATCTGTCTCTTCTCTCTAATAGCTTTTAATATTCTGTTCCTATGTTGGATTTCTGGGATGGCGATTATTATATGTCTGGGTGTAGTTTTATTTTGGTTATGGCTATTTGGAGTTCTACGTGCTTCACTGATCTGTATGTCAGTTTCCATTCTCATGTTTGGGAAATTTTCAGCGATTACTTCTGTAAATAGCCTCTCAATATCATTTGTGTTGTCTCTTTCTTTTTTCATTTATCTCTGTCAATCTTATGTTTTTCTTTGCATCATCTTGCAGCTGTTGAATTGTTGTTTCCTGATTGCTTATTATTTTTAAAAAGATCTTACCTTTCCTGTTCACTAGCTGCAATCTTGTCTTTGAAGTCTGAAAGTCTGTCTTCACTTTCATTGAGGCAGTTTTGCCAACTTTCAATGGAATTTTTGATTTCTTGTATATTTCTTTGAATTTGTTTCATGCATTCTGTTTGTTTCTTATATTGTTCATTCAAGGTTTCCATCTTTTTGCATTGTTATTCTAATTTTTAAACTATGTGTTTTTGACATGTGTTCAGCATTTCTTCTATTTCATTAATCATTTCTTCTTTTACCTGGGAGATTATTTCTCATCTGAGTTCTTTTGTAGCTTCTCAGAATTGTTACATAAGTTGCTATCATTTCAGGAGTTTCAGGTGTATGCTTACATTTTATTCTACGTCCCTGTCTCCTAGGCTTGCTTGGGATGGGCTGTAAGTATGAGATTGCATTTTTCTGTTTTGTCATTCTGTATTTCCTTAGGGAAGCCAAAGGTAAGGTCTCAGTTGTTTCTTGGGTTTAGAATATCTATCCCTATTGCAGGGAGTTTCCCCAGTTGAGTGGATGTCCTTAGAAAGAACTTACCAGGTGGCTCCCAGCCAATTTGGGTTGCTGGCCTTGCCCTACAAGTTTTGGAGTAAAGTGTCAAGGCTACCTTGTGGGATGGAAATCTCTGTGTACCCTTTCAGCTCTCAAGGCAGAGCACAGGCAGCTGTGAGCCCCTTGGGGGTTACTGGGCCCCAGGGGATTGCTGGGCAGTGCCCAATTACACCTGGAAGGACCTTTCCATAGGTTCTCCAGTGATGTGGGATGCTGGTGAAACCCTACCAGTCTCAGAGCAATGCACCAAAGCTTCCCTGTGGGGTAGAAATTGGTGCATGCCCTTTTGGCTTGCAAGGCAGAGTGCAGGCTGCTGTGGGCCACTTGGGGGTCACTGGGCAGGGCCCAAATAGGCCTTGAAGGACCTTCAGGTGGATCCTCTGGTGATGTGGTATGCTGGGTGGTGCCTTATCAGTCTCCTAGTGATGCACCAAGGCTTCCCTGTGGGATAGAAATCGCTGTATGCCAAGGTTTGGGTTTTTTCCATGTGGGTATCCAGTTGTTCCAGTATATTTACTAATCATACAATCTTTTCTTCATTTAATTGCTTTTGCATCTTTGCCAGAAATCAGTTGTCTGTTTTTTGGTGTCTATTTTTGGACTTCATATTGATACTTTGATGGTTTGTTTCTCTTGAAATCAATGCCATTTTGTCATGATTGCTGTAACTTTGTGATAAACTGTGGGTTTGCAGCTCTGATTTTGTTCCCTTGTTCCCTTGTCAAAGTTGTTTAGACTATTCTGAGTGTTTTGTATTTCTACAGAAATTTCAGTATAAAATATCAATCCTTAGGAAAAATGATGCTGGCATTTTGATAAGGGATTGTCTTTTCTGATCTTTATTATTTTCTTCTATTCATTTTTGTTTTTATTTTAATTAAGAAAAAATATGAGGATATTTCATAACTTTCTCCTTTTATAATAAATGCACTTGCTGTTTTAAAAAAAGGGTAGGTGATGGCTGGATCAGTTCATTGATTAGCTTGGCACTGCCCTAAGCCCAGTAGACTGGATAAAGAATAAAAGAAGCTTTTCTAATTCTCCCCTCTTGTTGCTTTTGCTGTCTCCTGCCACCATGAATTGCTCTCCTCTTTGAAACCTCCCTGCCTTGGAGCCAGCTGATTATGGACTGAAACCTTTACACACTGTGAACTAAATAAACCTTACCTCTGAAACAAACAAAGCAACCCCCCAAAACAAAAACAAAACAAAAATCTTAACCACAGACCTAGAAAAAATGTATTGAATATATAAGAGCAGGAGAGAAGTGACAAAGTCCTTATATAAATGGCTATAAGAAAATTTAATGTTCTGATTAAGGATAAGATGTCAAAATATTTTTTTCTTATAAGGTATGGGAAGCAACAGAAAAGTAATCACAAAAAATGTGAAAGCCTCTTCAGAAAGTGGAAGTCCATTTCAAAAAATGAATATAGTTGAAATGAGTAACTTATTGGCAAATGAGATCCTTAGAATTATAAATGCAGATGAACTTTGCAAAGTATTTTCCTTAATGAAAATACTTTGGTTGACATCATGAACATAACTGGTTATGTTTAAATTATTTTGAAAGAGTAGAAATGTAGTAAAATCATGTCCATAGGAAAGTTGGAACTGCCTAACTAAGGATATATAATTGACAACTCAAAGTTATTTCTCTTTTTCCTGTGCTTCAAATGAGAAAATATCATTTAAAAAAGAGAACCTTAGTGGATCTAGAGTTTACAAAGAATAAACAGATTTATGTGTTGTGGGCATCAGACTGCATTATCTCAATTTTAATTCATTTTACAGGCCTTCCTCATTCCTGTGTTACTTTCCATGTGGCTACTCCTGTCAGTCTATGGGAGTATGAGACCACCCTCCTCCTCTGTCTAGGCCCAGCCTATCAGCCAAGCCTCGACTGGTTCTCAAATCAGATTGCCTTTCCAGGAATGAGAATATAGCGCACCTGGAGCTCTTTTCTTCTCCTCTTTATCCATTATTATAATGTTCCAAATGGAAAATCAATAAGAAAATATTTCAACAGAAATTGTTAAATTTGGAGATTCAGTTTCCAAATAAAAGAAATTTCTAAACACAGAAGAAAAAAAAACAGACAAAAAGAACCAAAAATCAATTCTCAATGAAATATAATAATTTTGGGGGAAAAATACTATCAAAGTCTCAGGCAAAATCAATAGCAAAAGCAACGCCATGACATAGTTTCATAAAAATTTAAAACCCTGTGTGTCTGGGTGGGGGTGAGAATTCTACAAGTATGCAAGTAGAAAAAACTAGGTCATTTTCATGAAGCAAAATATCAAACTAGTTTTGGCTATTTCCACTGCAGTGAGCAATGCTAAATGAAATGTGTTGACATCGTTTTTACGAATGATAAACTGGAACCGAAGAATAATGGACCACATCAAGCCATGTGTATAGGGAGGCACAGGAAGACAGTCTCAGGCATGGCTAATCTTAAAAAATGTGGGAGCCAGGGGCCTTTTTTAAAAAATTGCTCAAAGCTGCAAAATATATTGTGCACTAAAATTAAAGAATTTTTAATGGATAATGGCTAAAAATGAACTTGTGATAATTATTGATATCAACTTTTGTTAGCCAAGTAAACATAACTGTGGAAGGCTTATTTCTGATACTTGAGTGACTATTAAAAGTAAGGTATAGAATGCATAAAACAAATGTGAAAAGAAGGAGAAATATCAAATTAAATTATGAATGGGAATTTACATGTAGAGAATAAGAGACACAGAAAAAAAGAGTAGTATTATTTGGCTTTCATCAGGAAAAGTACAACATAGTTTGATTAGGGTAAAGAACTAGGATGCTTACAAAATGTTTTAAAATATTTGCATGAGTATTTAAAATATATTTGTTCTTTTATTATTGCTGGAGATCCAACCCAGGATGTCCTGTATGCTAGTCAAGTGCTCTACCACTGAGCAATATCCCCAGCCCCTAAAATAGATTTTTTTGTTTTCCAAAATAGTGTAAGAGATAAAGAAGAAAATACAGTCCATTTAACCAAAGAAACAGTAAAGATGACTATATCAAGGATTAGCACCAGGGGTAGCAAAGATCAGATTTTACTCCAGTGTGGTATAATTTGGAGGTGGGGCCACATCTGCCTTGGATGGGGGAACAGTGCATTATAAAAGGGCCAGAGTGAAGTTGCTCAGGTCCTATTGTTCCTTTCACCACATAAGGACACAGTGTCCATCCCCTCCTGTGGACCTAGTGACAAAACCAGTCTTGGAAGCAGAAGGCTGCTTTACCAGGCACCAAACCAATTGACTCATTGACTTTAGACTTCCCTCTTCTAGAACTCTGAGAAAAAAAAAAAAACTCCTTCTGTTTATATTCAGGGAGCTCACTGAGACCCATACCGTGCTGTGCTGGGCACGCTGTGGAGTCAGGCAATTCAAGGTCATGCTGAAGCCACAGCTGCTGATAACAGGAATTGGTGAGTACTGGGCCCTTGGTGGAGGATGTGGAGTGGAGCCAAGCTAGAGAGCTGTATTAATTCTTGGTGAGCACTGGAAATTGGGTCCCATGGTGGGTGAGGCCGGCTGGAAGACATCTTGCAGTGGGGCAGAGTCCAGCACTGCAGTGGCATCAGTCAGCTGCCCCTGGCTCAGAAAGAACTGGTGGGATCTCAGCTTGGGCTGAGTCATGCCCTGGTCGGGACCCAATAGCCAGGGACAAAACTGTCTCAACCCTGTGACGTCAGCCACAGCACAGCCTAAGTTGCTGAAGGCACTTGCTGGTTGACTGGCTCAGAGAAGAGTGGTTAGCTCACAGTCCCTGCATGCACTCAGATAACAGCAAACTGGAGAAGGCAGCAAGCCCCCAGCCAGCACGCTTCAGAAAAACCTTAAGCAATACAGAGAGGGCCTCAGACCTCCACCACACACCTCTCTGAAACAAACCAGAAACATGATAAGAGAAAGAAACAAGAAAAAACCTCCAGCCACTGACCCTGGAAAAATAAGTCCAAGAGAAGGAAAGACAGAAGAGAATCAGTGTATCAGTCATGTAATGTTGGCCACAACATCAGCAGATGTAAAGAAATACGTTTGTGACCTCATAGATGAACTTGAAACTGAAATTCTAACCCAAGTGAGGCAAAGTATAAAAAGATTAATTAAAGAAATGTTAAGCCCCTCTCAAGAAGACACAGATGGAGGAATGGAGGAACCCAGAAAAGGAAGAGAAACCTTTGGTAAGAATATAAACAAAATCTAGAATACATGAAACAGATCCAAAGAGAATACCAGGAAATTAAAAACTGCATTGAAAGCTGGCAAAATGCCTTGACAGAAACTAAAGTTAGCCTTTTGAAACTTAAAGAGAGATTTACAATGTGTGATCATGAAAGAAAATACCTGTTAAAAATACTAAGGAACCAGGAAGTAACAATTCAAAGGTTAGAAGATGACAAGAGGATCTATAACTTAAGAATAAAAAGTGTGAGCAAAGAAGCAAGAGTAACCACAAATGAATTACAAAAATAATTAAGGAAAACTTCCCAAGCATAGGAAAAAGAAATGATGTCCAAATAAATGAGGCATACAGCACTCCAGCCAACTACAACCAAGACAGATTTACACGTAGACATATAATAATCAAAATCCCAGAAATCCACCACAAGATTAGAACATTAAAAGTGGTCAGAGAAAAGAAGCAGATCACCTATAAAGGAAAAATCCTTAAAATAACGACAGACTTATCAACACAAACTATCAAGTTGGGGAGAGTCTGGGGGGAGGGAATTGTCCAAGCCCTGAAAGAAAATAACCTCCAAACCAGACTGTACCCTGAAAAACTCTCTCTCAAAATTAATGGAGAAATAAGATATTTCCAAGACAAGGAAGAACTGTGGGAATTCATGGCCACCAATCCAACCCTACAAAAAAATACTGAAGGACATTCTAGAGAGAGAGAAAAAAAATACCAAAATTCCAGCAACAGTGGCAGAGAGACCTCACTGAATGGGGAAGACAGTGGAATGAAGGAGAAAAGTGGACAAATAATAGCAGAAAAATAGAATAGCAGAGATGAGGTGGAGAAGGTGGGCTATAATCTCTAATATAGATATCCTGGATACACTAACAAAAAGAAGCACAGGCAGAGTAAATTAGGAGGGAGGATCCATCGAGATACTCTGAATAGGAAATATACTCAACCAGAAAGAGGGTTAATAAACTGAAAGTCAAAGATGAGAAAATGATGCTCTATGTAACAGGGAACCAGAGAGAAATAGAGAAAACTCATCCAGCAGCCACAGATAGATTGGAAATCTATGACACTTTTGTGCAGTGTAGAAGTATAAAACTAGAAGAAAGGAAAACCTTGTGGCTTTAGTGAGTAAAGGAGTACAGCTCAAGATCAAGCTCAGGGGTAAAAAGGTTCAGCAACACAAAGATAGACAACAGGCTGGTCCCCTAATCTAAAAACTAAAGGGGCTAGTGAGACCCAAAACATACAAAGCATCCGGAGAAGGGGAAAGGTGAGAAACTGCCTAAAAAAGGAAGGCAGAGGTCATTGTTAACAGTGTATCAGAATTTAAAAGCCACAGTAGTCTTATCACTCTGTTTAGTTTGATTTTATTTTGTTCCAGTCTGTCTATTCATAGTAGATTTGAGGGCACAGACAGCTATGCCAAAAATTGCAAGCTATACCATGGTAACTATCCTCAATTTCCTATTAACTTAAACTGAAGCCCTGTATTACTTACATTGTCTTACTATGACTGATCTTATTTGAAGCTGGTTTGTTAGATTGCTGTTTTGCCTTGACTGATTTTATTCAAATTTGGTATGTTTGTCAAGTATCAAGTCTAAGAATAGAGGCAACTACTCTGAAGATGACCCATTCCAGTTTGAGTATTAACTGCTTTAGAAGTCCTACAATGTCTCCAAAGTTGTGTTTTTATTAAAATAGCTATGTAATGCTATATTTAATTATATTATGTCTGATGATGTGGACAACTCTATTGCAAATAACAAGAGAAAGCATAGTAACTACTGTAGATCACCTAATATCATGGTCCTATATGTCTTTTCCATTTCATGTTTTTCTAGGAATTTGTTTTGTTGTCTTGTTTTGATCTGTTTTCCCCTACAATACAGAAAGGATAGATATACATGTAGAGATTCACACATGGGGAGAATTTCTAAACAGTTTACGGGAACAGATTATATAATGCACGATGTAATGAACAGATACTCTGAAGAGGAAGAGACACTAAGATACTCAGTGCTAATTCTGTAGCATTGTGATATAAAATCTAGCAATACTATTATTCATTATTCAGAGTGATATTAGTCTAGTCTCAAGTTCAATTTCAGCATATGTAAAGATAAGGACAGCTACTATGAAGAGAATGAGAGACATTATGGCAGTCATTATTGACTTCCCCAATGTCAGGTCTTGAAGACCTAAAAAGCCTTCATCATGCTTATATGATTAGGTTAGTTCTATACTGTTCAGTATGTATTCAATGTGTGTGAAGATGAGGACAACTACTTGGAAGAAAACTAGAGGCAATAAGATAAGACAGTGAAGATCTCCAGCGGACTTGCTTTGAAATCCGTGTTTCTTAAAATTGTTTCCTTATGAAACAACTGTTCTGTTTGTTATGTTTAATCTTACCCTCTTTAAAATAAAAAAAGACTCATGCATGTGTAGAACCTATAAACAGTTTACGAGAACTAATCTTATAATACATGATGAAATGAACAGATACTTTGAGGAAAAAGAGACACTACAGTACCCAATGCTGATCCTGGAGTATCATGATGTGAAATCCAGCAATACTATTATTCTTTGTTCAGAGTGATTTTAGCCTGCTATGGTTTGTTTAATCTCAACATAAATGAAGATATGGATAACTCCATATATGTTTAAGTGTATAGGATTGATAACCATATTACTAAGTTTTTGTTGGATAGTTGAACAGAACCATTTGCAGTCTCACTGTTTGAATCCCCACTTTGTATGTTACACTTTTGTATCTTGAACAACTATTTATAAGAGGACAATGTGTAATCATCAAATAGTGATTTCTTGTTGTTTATTTTTTCTTTGACAGTATATATTATTTATACCCATTTTCTGTTTTGTTTAGTCTTTCTTTAAATAAAATTAAAAAATAAAGTATTTAGTCTGTGGCATTTTGTTGTAGCAGCAGAAATAGGCCAAGACAATTTCTCCCTTACTTATTCTGTGACTTTGGAGAGGGGAAGTGGAAAAGGTCTTCTGGGACAAGAACAATGGTTTGGCTTTGTTGTCCTCTGGGTGTGGCCAGTATCTAAATGCTTATCTTTCTTTAATTTGATATTGTGGTTCTCTAGAGACTTTCACCTACAATTTTGTGACCCAGCCAACTGACTCTCCTGTCAACCATTTAGGACTTCCACACTCAGACATCAGCACCCCTGGCCCACCCTAGTACCTCCAGAATGTTCCTGTAGGAAGAGTTAGTTTGGATAACTCCATATGGCATCAGGCATACTCTCTTTCCCTGAAAATAAGATCTGGATAGGGAATAATCAACCTTGAAAACTAGAGACCAAAAATACCAGCCTCAATCAACTTACCCCTTACCTGTCATCACTGTACTTTTTGCTTGGTGGGTTAGTCTTGGTGGGCTTTGTGGACAGTAAGGCAGCTAAGGGTCTAAATCTTGTTACATTTTGAGAATGTTTTGGGTGCCTTTTTTATTTTAAAGAGGATGGAACCAAGGAAAACAAAACAATAAAATGAATCAAAACAAATCAGTGCGATACAGTATTTCAAAACAATATGAAATCAACAATAGCCCTTGCCATAATGCCTCTTGCTGTCTTCAAAATAGTTACAGATATCTTCAGACATAGTAAAAATCAAACAGAATAGAACAGAACAGAACCAATAAAAATAAAATAATGAATGCAATAAAAGGCTTCAAAACAAGACAATTGTAAATCCAAAATGACTACCATAATATATCTTGCTATCTTTGAAATAGCTGCTCATGCCATGATACAACAAAATCAAGCAAACACAGAACAAACCCAACCAACAAAACAATGAAAATGACACAGAACTTCAAAACAAGATAATAGGGAATTAACAATGGCTACCACCTTCAGAAGGAGATCCCCCTCATCGCAAAGTTTTCCTCTAAATAGATGATCAGACTAACAGCTCTAAGCCTGCAAAGTCAGTGAAACATCAAGCACTACAAGCACTAAGTTGTATTTTACCTCAATAGCTATCATTGTAGCCTGTGTGTCTCTGAATTAGCCTGTTGCTTATGGAGGTGTGTATGGAGGATTGTCTCTTCTTGTTTGCCAGCCTGCGCACTGGCTGGGAAAGGGGCTGAGGTCTGGTTGTCCTCTTTCTGGTGGCTGCCCTTGCATTGTGCTGGTTCTCAGGGAGGGCTTACTTCTTGGTGAATCCTTGTTCTCTCCCCCTCTGCAGTCTATGAATGGCACTGACTCATGCGGGAAAGGCTTGAGTCTGGCTGCCCCCTGCCAGTGGTGGCCCATGCATGGTATGCATGGTGCTGGTTCACAGGGAGGGCTTGCTTCTTAGTGAATCCTTCTTCTTCTTCTTCTTCTTCTTCTTCTTCTTCTTCTTCTTCTTCTTCTTCTTCTTCTTCTTCTTCTTCAAGACAGTGTTTCACTATGCAGTTCAGGCTAGCCTCAAACTCATTTTGTAGCCCAGGTTGGCCTCAAATTCTCAGCAATCCTCCTGCCCTGCTTCCTGAGTGCTTGGATTGATTATAGGCATGTGCCACCATGTCCAGCTATTTGTTTAGTTTCAATAAGAAAACAGATAAAACTAAACATACAAATGTATTAACAATTGTTATCCTCTTATTATCTCATTATGAGATTTTGCTTTACTTTTTTTCTATTAAAAAATTAAACATGCAGTCCTGCAATTCATTTACATGTTATTCTTTTTATGGCTACCGTAAGTTAATTCACTGTTAAATATTCATAGTTGCTATTTTTTGCTATTGTTAAATATTCACGTTGTTTCTATTTTTTGCTATTGATACAATGATACACTGAACATCCTTGTGCATATATCTTTGTACATTGCTGTAGAATAAATTCTGAGAGGAGAGATTTCTGAGATATTTATGACATGTTAGTCCCAAATTTTTACACAAAATAATTGAGTCATATTTGCTCCAAATCTTTTCATCAAGAATTTTGCATTTCAAATATTCTTTGTTTATAAAAAATTTTGCAGCTATATAAATACAAGTGATTTTTATTTCATGCTTGCATTCTGGGTGTGGTTAACAAAGAACTATACAAACTTTGTAATTTTTTTCACAAATGTATAAAGTATAAATTTTTATTTCATTTTTTTCAAGAATAGTTTTAAAACAAGATTACTAAAATGATGTGGATATGAGCTGTCATTTGTTATTAAGCTTTTAGCTCTTTGACTTAAATGTGAATATGATTAATAGCATTATTATATTAAATAATAATGTATTATATTAAATACATGTATTATATTAAATGCATGTATTATATTAAATAATTCTTCAATAAAAAGATGATAATAAACTCTAATAATATCTCTAGATCAGGAGCCCCAAACAATGTTCTCTGACTTTAATTTGCCCTTACTGTATACAGGTGACTTTAATTTGCCACTACTGTGTGAAGATCCAGAATTACAGATATTTAGTTTTCAAAAAGCTAACACTACAAATGTTGTTGGCTACTTTTTATCAGTAACACTAAAATTATTCTCAGTAATTAAAGTAGGCAATCACACAGTAAATATGGGAAAAATCTCTATTTGTACTTATAAAATGATGATTTTTGAAAATAATATCCTTGAAAGAAGATTCTGAAGAAATTATGTAAGCTGGTAGGTATGTGACTATTACAGTGTAAAAATATCCAGTTGGTTATTATTTTCTTATATAGTAAATGTATCTGTGAAATCAAATTATTTCATACACAAATAATTAAGATACAAGGATTAAATCTTGCAAAAAAGAAGTTACATAATAAAAGTTTAACTTTAAAACAATTAGAACTTTTGTTTGTCAAATAACCACATAAACAATGCAGGAATAAAAACACAGAACTATTGGAAAAGATGAGAGTTAAGGAAAAGGCCCAGGGTATATGAGAATCTAATAATGACTAGGATAGTATTTTCAATCAGTGAGGAAAAGATATATTATTTATTGCAGAAGCTGACTGAACTAGAAATTAGTAAAAGTAAATCTTTATCTCATATCCTGTAGTATATACAAATAAAAGCGAATGTATTACTTAAATGTACAAAATAAAATCACGGAAATATTAGGCCTAAATGTAAGAAACATTTCTATAATTTTGAAACGTACAAAGAATTCTAAGTATATCTCAAATCTCCAAAATCATAAAGAAAAAGATCTAGGTTTGATTATATAAAAATTAAAAGCCTCTGTATAGTGGGAAATACACAAGAAAATTAAAAAGACTAACAACCAACTTGCAACAAGGAGTTTTGTGCTACTACCAGTGGAGTGATCAGAATCCCTTGTGTTAGTTTGTACATCAAGGGATAACGAGGCATGCAACATACTGTCCAGGTTTCCATCCTACCCACATTCCTAGAGTGAGTATCAGGCATCACCATGCTCCCAGGCCCTAGTGAGTCACACCTTGCTAAGGGCATTATGGTGAAAATGTCAATAAAATGTTTCCAGAAATTTGGGGAAGATAACGCCCAGGTTGCAATTTTAGAATAATTATGCCGACTTTTGGGTAGAGAACCACCTGGAGAGGTAGTTAGGTAAGCAGAATTGAAGGTTAGAAGATTGAGGTAAGACAGAAAAAATAAAGATAGCAAAGAGACAAGGAAATAATAATTTAAAAATTGTTCTTAAAAAAAACTACACATTTAGGCCACAAAGATACTCATTGTTCACCTCTAAGCCTGAATTTTCTCTTCCTGGCTACAATTAAATCCCAGAGTCTTTATTTTTAATTGTTAATTTAATTGCAACACAGAATAGTGATGTTTGTTTTGGGGAAATGATACATGAATAAAACATACCTTGATTATTTTCAATACTTTAACCCTCCTCTTCCTTATCTCCTCTTTGCCTGATCTCCTTGTTGAACTCCAAAAGTCTGCCTTCTTGTTTCCTACTATCTCTTTTTTGCTTATGTTTGTTTATTTATATGTTTATATTATAGCATTTTTTATACTCACATAAGACAAACCATGAAGTATTTGTTCCTTTGACTTACGTTACTTAGCATTATGATCTCAAGCTCCACTCATTTTCTTACAAATGACATGATGTTTATTCTTTATGGCTAAAGAATATCTATCCTGTATTATCTATATCTATCTATATGGTATATAAATCAGTTTGCTTATCCTTATGTCTGTTAATGTACATCTACACTGCTTCCAGAAATAAATTATTATAAATTGTGCTGCTATAAATATGTGCATTATTATGTCACTACAGTTAGATATTTTTAGATCTTTTGAGGGTAGAGCCAGGAAAGGCACAGTTGGATCAAATAGAATTTCCATTTTTAGTTTAGTTTTTTTTTGAGGAAGCTCCACATTGATTTCCATAGTGGTTGTAGTATTTTACATTCCCACCAATAATGTAGAAGGATTTCTTTCCCCCTATTTCCTTGCCAGAATTTTTTGTTTTTTGTATTCTTGATGATAGCCATTCTGATCAGGGTAAGAGAGAGCCTCAGAGTTGTTCTGATTTGTTTCTCTCTTTAATGGTTAAAGATGACCATTTCATTAACTTTTTCATAATATTTTCCTTTAAGAAATGTCTTATCAGTTCATTCACTCACTTTTAATTGGGTAATTTGGTTTTTTGGGGTTAAGATTTTTAGTTCCTTATATATTCTAGATATTAGTCCTTTATCAGATGAATAGCTGACAATTTTTCTCTTATTCTGTGGGTAGAACTTTCATTCTATAGTAGTTTACTTTGCTGTGCAGAAGCTTTAAAATTTGATATAATTGCATTTGTTGATTCTTGGCTATATTCCAAAAGTGATCTACAGATTCAATGCAATCCTTATTAAAATACCTATAACATTCTTCACGCAATTAGAAAAAAACCCTAAAATTCATATAGAACTAGAAAAGGCCCAGAATAGCCACAGCAATTCTAAGTAAAAAGATCAAAGTAGGAGGTGTCACAATTCTTGATTTCAAGTTATACTATAAAGACCTAGTAACAAAAATTACATGATACTGACACAAAAATAGAATGTAGTTGAATGAATTAAAACAGAACACACAAAAACAAGACATGCCTACAGCCATTTGATTTTCTACACAGACGCAGAAACATATGTTGGCTAAAGATAAACTCTTTCAACAGAAGTGGATATCCCTGCACAGCTTGAAACTAAATCTGTGCCTTTCACCCTGTACTCAAATCAAATCAAAGAGGATCAAAGATGTAAAATAAAAGCAAACACTTTGAAGCTGCAGGAATATAACATAGGGAAAACACTTGAAGCCATAAGCATGAGTAAACACTCCTGAACAGCAGCCAGTATCACAGAAAGAAATATCAAGAATCAACAAATGGGATTACATAAACTGAAAAAGCTCCCAAGGGTCTTAAAGATACAATAAGCCTGTGAATTGGGCCAGTGCTTTCTGCTGATACCATAGATTCACAAAGACCACAGACTTATACCCTTAAGGAAACAACACTGTTACTTGGGTACCATATCTCCAACCTTTATGTAAATAGTTTTGCCTAATCTAGTCCTCTGATGGGTAACTTGATAGACACTGGGAATACCATTTTAGTTCATAATCTTGAGGAAATCCCAAGACCATTTAAAAACACATATACCCAGACCATAATGCCCCTTTCCCCTCAAACACTCACTTTTTTTTTTGAGTGTGTGCTTTTTTGAATCTGCGTAATAAGTCCACCGATGTCTGTCACTGATATGTCCTTAAATGCTTTTCTATGGCAAGTTAAGAACCTATTGCATTAGTGAGGATTAACTGAAGTCCTCATCTCCCAGAAGCAAAACCAGTTGGAAGGTGATAACCTGGGTGGCCTAATATAAGTTAGGGTCTTTAGGTTGAAGAGAGACAAATTTACAAGGTAAAGTAGGTAAGACCTAGTAGACTGCATATGTGGGTTAGTTTAAGTAGACATAGGAATAAAATATGATGCACAAGTTTCTGACTTAAGTAACTAGGAAAAAGAGATGTCATCTTACTAAAATAAGGAATCATAATGGAGGAGGGGGGAAGCAGAGGATATAATGAATTCATGTATTGATATGCTGAATTTTTGGTACTATCAATTACACAAGTAGAAAAGTTCACAGCACAGCTAGATGTGTAACCTCGTAAAGAAAATCTAGGGGACAGAGAGATGTATCACAGTGTCTCACATATTAGCATACAAGGAAAATGTATTTAATTCCATTCTAGGTTTCATGTGTTCAGATTTACCACATGAATGATTATAGGGATTCTAATCTCCTGTATTAACTTTCTCTCAAAGGATTTCACAGAATCTTCTTGAGATACTTGTAAGTATTCAGGAATTGAATTCCTCCTTGCATTCAAGGTCAAAGTGGTTCCCATTGCTTCTGCTACCTGAGTGTTTGAATTATCTTGGAATCCACAGCACAAAATGCTGGTGAAATTGGGGGCACCAAAGTTATATCACACAGAGGCTGTGATGGGGTGTGTGAGCATGTCTGTTTCAGCACCCACAGCTCCTTTTCTGGGAGCTGGGAAAGTGATCAGGTTTTGATGAGTTCCAGTGTCACTTGCTGGTCTCCCAGTCTTAGCCCTCCCTTTTGATCCTTAAGCACCAATTCCACTTCTAGTTCTCTGAGCCTAACTCCATACATTACAATAAATTATCTTCTGAGTTCGTTAAGGTCTGTTCCTGCAACTTCCTTCCTTCAAATCTTTTCCAGCTGGCAGACATTTTTTTGTGTCTGAGGCACAAGGACCTTTCAGCCATTATGGCAATAAGTGGCTACAGAGATGTAGGGGGACACACGCCATTCAGTCTCCCTCACCTGAACTCCTGCTGAAGGCAGGACAGGATTATATTATGTAATCAGTGATATACAGCTTTGTTTAAGTCTAAGCCCTTTCTAAAGAATTAAAGTTACAAGGTCATGAGTTTGATCCCTGACACACACACACACACACACACACACACACACACACACACACACAGAGAGAGAGAGAGAGAGAGAGAGAGAGAGAGAGAGAGAGAGAGAGAGAAGAAAATTAAACACTTCCAAAATACAATGGCATATGATAAACATTACCACTTGGAAAGGTACAAATGGGGGATAAAAAGGACTGGTACCAAAACAAGCCCAAAATACAGCAGGGCAAACATTACATCCTGTAGCTTCATATGGAATATCTGAAGCTTTTTGTGGTAATTTGTGAACTCCAAAAGGCTTGCTTAACTCCACCTCCACAGTACTTCCAATGGTGGCAGCTGCCATGACTTTTCTCTTGGGCTGGCTTTGCTCCCTCCTTGCAGGTTTCCATGCTCCTGACTTTTCCAAACTTCTGGGTTCTGCACTGCACCTTTGGCTTCACACAGCTTCACATACTACCCTGTCTGTATGGCCTCTCAGGCCTTCTGAAATTAGGATAGAAGCCTTTTTAGCATCAGAACTCTTGCATTGTGTATGCACTTAAAATCAGTGCCACATGGATGGTGTCAAGGTCTGCTGGAGATGGAACAGTAGCCAGGTTTTTCTCTTTTGTGGCTCTACAGGTTGAATACCTGGATCACTGAGCACCCTGAACCTGATTCTGAGAAACAAATTCTCAGGAGCATTGAATCCATACTCAGCTGGTTCCAAGGCATGGTGGCATGGCCTGGGATAGCCCATCATGGCAGTGTCACCAAAGGTGACAGGAACAAAATAAGGGAATGACATATCTCTTTCCCTTCCTTATATTTTATGCTGGCTACTCATCCCTGGATGAGTATAGCACTCATACTGCCAATTCCAGCCCTAGACAATGAACCAATCACCAATGCTAGATTTATTTGCCTCCATGACTGTATGAGGCTTTTCAGGGACATCCAAACACAAGCCAAAACAGTCAAACATCAGGCAAAACTCTGTGTGTGTGTGTGTGAGGGGGTGTAGAAATGCAAAGAAACAGTTACCTTAAAATGTAAAAGAGTAGTTTTGTCTATGAGGACCCAGCTGGTTTGGAAAGGACTACATAAGAAACTTGAAAGAGATTTGGAAATACTATTTATTAAATCTAGTGCTAGGTGTATGAATATTTGCTCTTTAAATCTCTATTTGTGTTATATTCCATTATTAACAATTAGGTTATCTAGATCCAAAATCATTTTTTATAAATGGTATAATGTGCCTTTTTTGGTACTAAGAATTCAAACCAGAACTTCATTCATATTAGCCAAGAGCTCTGCCACTGAGCTACATCCCCAGCCCTAAATGGTACAGCATGAAAAAGTTCAGTGCCACATGCATGGGATATATTTTATGGCACTTTTTACATTTTTTCTTGTGCTTTAAATATTCTAAAAAGAACAATAAATAAGAAAGGAAAATGAATCTGAAGAAAGGGAAAGAAAACAGCAATATCTCCAAGCTGTATGACTCCAAGGGTGCCTGCTTATTGTAAGCCTGGGTGTGTTTGTATGTGTGCATGTATATTTGTGTGTGTGTGTGTGTGTGTGTGTGTGTGTGTGTGTGTGTGTGTACAAATGCATTAAAAGGGGCATGAAAATTTAAACATTTCCTCCTGGATACTTGCCATGCCGTAGCCCTGTCACTAGCAAGAAAGCTCCTGTAGAAGTCTAAGTTATAAATAGCTATGACCTGGACTAGGACAGTGGCAGTGGGATTAGAGAAAAATAAACACAGTCAAGTTATATTTAGGAGGAAAGAGAGGTCTCAGTAATAGATTGGATGTCTTACTGTATCAAAGGGCTGAGAGTCACACATGCCCTGTGTCATTTGGCTTTTCACAAAATGCTTTTCCAAGAGCTGTGAATCTGCTAAGTCACAGATGCATTGCAAACACTAATAATACCTCATTTGGAGATTTCAGAACTTCAGTTTAGTTCTCACAGGTTTGGAAGTTTTTCCAAAGTCATCCCAAAGATCTTTAAATTCTGTTAGCATGCTAGGTTTCCTAAAAAGCAAATACCAAATAACTGCATAAGGAGCACAGAGCAGAGAAGAGACTCCTGAGGCACCCCAGAGGTCAATTTCTAAATACCTCTAGGACATACTTGCATGTTCATTCATATAATACTACAAAATAGCCTCATATACTTAGTCCTTAAATTACAGTTTTGTTGGGGAAACAGCTCTTGTATCCTCTACACCATCTGGACCTTAGAATGTGTGCCATACAGTCACTTATTTCTTGATCCTGTTATTCAACTTGATTGTTCAGTCTTCCAAATGTACTTGAATCTGCAGCCACTAAGGTTAAGAATAAGCAATGGTGACAGACTTCTCTGAAGTGCAGCCTCCTGTTCTGCCCTGGCCACAGAGAGACAGAGCTCAGAGTCTTTTATTACCACAGGAGCTCCCCTCAAGATGCTGATAACTCAGGATATTATGTGTCAATAGAACATGTGAAAAGGCTGCAATGATCATTCCCTCACTCATTAACAAAATATGTATGGGAGACTTCCCTGATGTGAGGTACTAGGTCAGACCTGGCATAAAAAGTGAACAAGGTAGTCAAAATACAAGCTATAAAATCATTTATATTCACTTGTATTTTGCAAATATGTTCTGAGAGATGATTTCAATAGTCACTGCCTTTCCTACTCATCACTAACTTTTTCTATCTTTTAAAAGGTTTTACATGTGACAGCCTTTTATCCTTTTTATTGGAGTTTTGCTTTTCTTTTTTTTTTAAACAGAGTCTCACTATGTAGTTCAGGCTGGCCTTGAACTCACTATGTAGTCTACATAGGCTTCAAACTCATAGCAATCCTCCTGCTTCAACCTTTTGAGTACTGGCATTACAAGTGTGTGCAATCATGCCTGGTTTATTGGGAGATTTTGAATTTGACTTGTTTTTATTTTTGTCAGTGAATGTTAT
Organism: Cavia porcellus; assembly: GCF_034190915.1. Lineage (NCBI taxonomy): Eukaryota > Metazoa > Chordata > Mammalia > Rodentia > Caviidae > Cavia > Cavia porcellus. The sequence goes on along the minus strand of NW_026947509.1, from coordinate 21,569,349 downwards.
TAAGCTGATTTTTAAAAACCAATTAGAGGGCTGCACTTGGATGTAAGTGGAGCTGCAAGCGCGCAGGCCAAGACGCTGCAGACCTGCGACTCAGCATCCGAGGCAGTGAATAATAGCTCTTCAAGTCTGCAATAAAAAGTGGCGTCCAATAAAACTACATTGCAAAAAATGGGAAAGAAACAAAATGGAAAAAGTAAAAAAAGTTGAGGAAGCAGAGCCTGAAGAATTTGTGGTAGAAAAAGTACTGGACTGACGTGTAGTGAATGGGAAGGTGGAATATTTTCTGAAGTGGAAGGGATTTACAGATGCTGACAATACATGGGAACCCGAAGAAAATTTAGATTGTCCAGAGTTAATTGAAGCATTTCTTAATTGTCAAAAAGCTGGTAAAGAAAAAGATGGTACAAAACGAAAATCTTTATCTGACAGTGAATCTGATGATAGCAAATCAAAGAAAAAAAGAGATGCTGCTGACAAACCTAGAGGCTTTGCTAGAGGTCTTGATCCTGAACGAATAATTGGTGCCACAGACAGTAGTGGGGAATTGATGTTTCTCATGAAATGGAAAGATTCAGATGAGGCTGACTTGGTGCTGGCAAAAGAGGCAAATATGAAATGTCCTCAAATTGTAATTGCTTTTTATGAAGAGAGACTAACCTGGCATTCTTGTCCAGAAGATGAAGCTCAATAACTTACATCATTTATATATATTTATATATATATAAAATATGGATAATAATGGGTCTTGGTTTTGATTTACTGGTGTGAAAAAAACAGCATTCTAATGAAAATCAAGTTGAATATGTTAATTTTGAAAATAGTATTTGGGAGAGTTGTTGGGTTTTGTTTGTTTTGCATCTATAGCACTGGTTTCTTTGAACAAATAAAAGCTTTTGTAGTTGCTTTCTTTGTCAGTAAAGAGCTAGCCTGATACATTTCATCTGCTTTTCTAAATGTTAGGGGAATTGTCCATAGTCAAACTAAATCAGAACTCATGTTATAACTTACATGCTTATGGACCATTCTTGAGTTTTTTGTTTGTGTGTGTATAAATAAAATACTTATATAAAAAAAAAACCAATTAGAGGGCGCCTCATTCTGAGACTGTTAGGACCACGCCCAGCATTCCCCATCACCATAGAAGCCACTGGAAGGTCCCTCCAGGCCTATTTAGGTCCTGCCTAGTGACCCTCAAGTGGTCTGCAGCCACCTGCACTGCTTCACTACCCAAAAGTGCTTGTAGTGATTTACATCCCATGAGGGAAGCCTTGGTGTATTGCTCTGAGACTGGTAGGGCCCTACCCAGCATCCCTCATCACTGGAGGCCACACCAGAAGGTCCCTCCAGGCCTATTTGGCCCTGCTTAGCAACCCCTAGATGTCCCCCAGCCACTTGCACTCCACCTTACAAGCCAAAATTGTGTGCAGTGATTTCCATTCCATGAGGAAGCATTGGCATGTGGCTCCAAGACTGATAGGGTCCAGTGACACAAAGTGGCTTGGAGCCACCTGGTAAGATCTGACTAAAGACTTCCACTCAACTGGGGAAACTCCCTGCAGTAGGGATAGATATTCTCAACCCAAGAAACAGCTGAGACCTTGCCTTCAGCTTCCATAAGGGAATATAGGAGAAGGACAAAACAAAAGAGCCAAATGCAATCTCAAACCTACAGCCCATCCCAAACAAGCCTACAAGACATGGACATCGAATAAAATGTAAGCCACACATCCAAAACTCCTGAAATAATAGCAACTGAAGTAAAGAAACAACTCTGGGAAGCTATAAAAGAGCTCAGGTCAGAAATAATCTCCCAGGTAAGAGAAGAAATGATAAATGTAATGAAAGAAATGCTGAACATATCTAAAGAAGACACGGTAAAAAAATTAGAGGAGGTTGCCGCCACCGTAGCCTCTGCCGCCTCCCCGGATCTGGGCTACATCCTGGAAGGTCCGAGGAGGAGGGCGTGTTGTGGCATTGCAGGTGCGGGATCGGACCTGCTGGGATCACATTGCTGCCTTCACCTTCCTCGCTTGCGTGAGGATCTGAGCTGCAGCTCCAGCGCTGAGAGGGCCCCCTCTGCCAGAGCACCCCCAAGGTCCCCGGGGTAGGTGAGTGTGTCTTTGCCACTGCCAGACCCATGCTACCAGAGCCCTACAGAGCTGCTGCCATGGATGGAGCCCAAAGAATCTGCTTCTGAAAACACCTCTTCAGACAACAATCAAAAATACAGAACCAGAACATTACAGTTTCATGCTCAACCAGCTTCAGGGAATTGGGCCTGCCAGCCTGCACCCTGAACTCTGGACTGGGTGGCCTGGGGTGAGTGCACCTTCCTGAGCCCCTGGGAGGGAGTTTAAGATCTTAGCTAGTGCCAACAAGGGAACTTTACGGCATCCTGCTGCACTGAACCAGCTCAGCAGGGTTTGGACCAGCCTCAGCAACTTTCTGGTTTCCTGAGGTGCTTGGCCAGCTCTGGGAAATTGGGCCTGCCAGCCTGTGCCCTGAACTCTGGACTGGGTAGCCTAGGATGAGCATCCCAGCACCATCCTGATCCCCTGGGAGGGAGCTTAAGATCTTTGCTCGCGCTAGCAAGGGAACTTCGGCTTCCTGCCACACTGAACCAGCTCAGCAGGGTTTGGACCAGACTACACCAACTTTCCAGTTTCCTGGGGTGCTCGGCCAGCTCCAGGGAATTGGGCCTGCCTCCCGTTGCCCTGAACTGTGGAGACTGGAGGCCTGGGGTGAGTGCCCCGTACCATCCTGAGCCTCTGGGAATGAGATTAAGATCCTTGCTCCCACTGGCCAGAGAACTTTGCAGCTTCTGGCCACACTGGACCAGCACAGTAGGGCTTGTCTCTGCCTGCCCCACCCCCCGTGACCCTCTCTCAATCCAGCGAATTGGGTGGCCAGAGTCCCAGAAGCTGAGAGCATAGAAGAGGATTTCCAACAGCCCATGGGAAGCCTTGGAATAACACTTGAAACATGGAAATATAGGAAAATGACAAAACGAAAGACCAACATACAATATCAAGCCTCCAGCCCGTCCCAAGAAGCCTTAGGAGCTATGCACATAGAACAAAACATATGCCATACAACTGAAATACCTAAAATAATAGCAACTGAAATAAAGAAGCAACTACAGGAAGCTTTAAAGAAGTTCAAACTAGAAATAATCTCCCGGGTAAAAGAAGAAATGATAAAAGAAATGAAAGAGAAGTTGAACATGTCTAAAGAAGACATAGTTAAAAAATTGGAGGAATTAAATGAAAAGATAGAATCCCTGGATTAACAATATAAGAAACAAACAGAATACATGAAGCAGATGCAAAGAGATATACAGGAAATCAAAAACTCCATTGAAAGTTGTAAAAACCACCTCAATGAGAGTGAAGATAGAATTTCAGACCTTGAAGACAAGATTGCAACTACAGAATAAGAAAAATCTTTTAAAAATAACAAGGAATCAGGAAATAAAAATTCAACACCTGCAAGATGATGCAAAGAGAAACAACATAAGATTGATAGGGATAAATGAAAACAAAGGGGACAACATAAAGGATGTCAAGAGGACAGTAAGAGAAGTAATAGCTGAAAATTTCCCAAACACGAGAATGGCAACTGACATCAGGATCAGTGAAGCATATAGAATTTCAAATAGCCATATCCAAAATAAAACTATACCCAGACATATAATAATCACCATCCCAGAAATCCAACAAAAGAATAGAATATTAAAAGCTGTCAGAGAGAAAAGACAAATCACCTATAAAGGAAAGCTTATCAGAATCACAGAAAATTTCTCAACACAGTGAAGTAAAAAAGAGCATGGAGTAAAGTATTTTAGATCCTAAAAGAAAATGATTTCCAACCTAGACTGATATACACTGAAAAACTGTCCTTCAAAATTAATGAAGAAATAAGATACTTCCTTGACAAAAAATGGCAGAAGAACTTCATGATCACCACATCAGCCCTGCAAAGAATACTGAAAGACACTTTAGATACACTCAGGAAAAAACCACTACACAAAGCAAACAATTAAATGGAATGGAAAGATAAAGATGCAATAGCAGAAAGATAACATGTCAAAATAAACCAACATATAACAGTTATAACCATTAATGTAAATGGTCTCAATGCACCAATTAAAAGAAATAGACTGGCAGAATGGATTAAGAAACAAAATCCAACCACATGCTGTCTACAAGAAACCCATCTAACCCAAGAGGATACTCACAGACTGAAGGTCAAAGGATAGAAAACAATACTTCATGCAACAGGAACCCAAAAAATAAGTGGGGGTAGCTATTATGTTTGTAGACAATGTGAACTTCAAACCAAGAGTGATCAGAAGAGATAAAGAAGGTCATTGCATACTGGTTAGGGGAAAACTTCAAGAAGAAGAAATAACAATTTTTAAATACATGTGCACCAAATTCTAGAGCACCAAGTTATATAAATCAACTATTAATAGAAATAAAATACCAAATTAGAGATAACACAATTATAAAAGGAGACCTTAACACACCATTGACACCAAGAGGCAGATCAACCAGATAGAAAATCAGCAAAGAAATAACAGAACTGAATCACACCAGATAACAAATGGACTTGATAGACATATACAGAGTGTTCCATCCAACAACATAGGAATACACATTATTCTCATGGGACCTTCTCTAGAATAGACAATATACTAGCCCACAGAACATATTTAAATAAATGCAAAAGAATTAAAATTATCCCATGTGTGTTATCAGATCATAGTGCAACGAAACTAGAAATTAATGATAAAAGATACTGCAAAATTTCCACAAACACATGGAAACTGAATAACACACTCTTGAATAATCAGTGGGTCACAGGGGAAATTAAAGAAGAAATTAAACAATATCTACAAGCAAATGAAAATACAAATACAACTTATGGAATCTGTGGGATGTGATGAAAGCTGTTCTCAGAGGAAAATTTTTACACTGAGTTCCCACATCAGGAAAACAGAGTGAATACAAATAAATAACCTGATGCTACACCTCAAACATCTAGAAAAAGAAGAGCAAGTCAAGCCCAAAGACAAAAGAAGAGAAGAAATTATAAAAATCACAGCAGACCCAGTCTAAAGGAACTTTCTTTCTGGCCTGTTTACCAGGCCAGTCCCTGCTGCACCAGTGAGTGGAGCAGCAGCTACAAGGAATCCTGCCCAGCCTGAGGGAACTTTCTTCTTGGCCTGTTTACCAGGCTGGTCCCTGCCAGACCAGTGAGTGGAGCAGTGGCAGCTGGGAATCCCACCTAGCCTGAGGGAACTCTCTTCCTGGCCTGGGGACCAGGCCGGTTCCATGCTGGATGGTAAGTGGAGCAGCAGCGACTGGGAATCCTGCCCAGCCTGAGGGAACTCTCTTCCTGGCCTGGGGACCAAGCCCTGATTCACTGCCAGGTCCAGTGAGTGGAGCCACTGCAGGGAACCCCTCCCAGACTGGCAGAATTCTCTCCCACACCTGGAACAATACTTGAAGCTCCAAACTACAGGAAGATGACAAAATGAAAGACCAAAATGCAATCTCAAACATCCAGCCCATCCCAAGAAAGCCTAGGAGCCATGTACATTGAAGAAAATACATGCCATATACCTGAAATACCTGAAATAATAGTAACTGAAATAAAGAATCAAATCTGGAAAGCCTTAAAGGAATTAAAACTAGAAATAACCTCTCAGGTAAAAGAAGAAATGATAAAAGAAATGAAGCAGATGCTAAACATAGCTAAAGAAGATGCAGTTAAAAAATTGGAGGAACTAAACAAAAAGATAAAATCCCTGGATGAACAATATAAGAAAGAAACAGAATACATAAAACACATGCAAAGAGATACACAGGAAATAAAAAACTCCATTGAAAGTTGTAAAAACTGCCTCAATGAATGTGAAGATAGAATCTCAGACCTTGAAGACAAGATTGCAGCCAGTGAACAGGAAAGGAAAGATCTTTTAAAAATAACAAGAAATCAGGAAATAACAATTCAACACCTGCAAGATGATGCAAAGAGAAACAACATAAGGTTGATAGGGATAAATGAAAAAGAAGGGGACAACATAAAGTATGTCAAGAGGATATTTAGAGAAGTAATTGCTGAAAATTTCCCAAACACGAGATTGGAAACTGATATCAAGATCAATGAAGCATATAGAACTCCAAATAGCCATAACCAAAATAAATCTACACCCAGACATATAATAATGACCATCCCAGAAATCGAACAAAAGAATAAAATATTGAAGGCTGTCAGAGGAAAATCTCTCAGAATCAGAGCAGACTTCTCAGCACAAACAATAAAGTCAAGAAGAGCATGGGGTGAAGTATTTCAGATCCTAAAGGAAAATGATTTCCACCCTAGGCTGATGTACTCTAAAAAACTGTCCTTCAAAATCAGTGGAGAAATAAGATACTTCCATGACAAAGATCAGCTGAAAAACTTCATGATCACCAAGCCAACCCTGCAAAGAATACTAAAAGACAGTCTAGATACATTTAGGAAAAAACCACTAAACAAAGCAGACAATTAAACAGAGCAGAAAGATAAACATGCTATAGCAGGATAACATGTAAACAATAAACTGATATATAACACTTGTAACTATTAATGTAAATGGTCTCAATACACCAATAAAAAGAAACAGACTGGCAGAATTGATCAAGAAACAAAATCCAACCATATGCTGTCTATAAGAAACCCATCTAACCCAAAAGGATACTCATAGACTGAAAGTCAAAGGATGGAAAACAATACTTCATGCAACAGGAGCCCCCCCAAAAAAGCGGGGGTAGCTATTCTATTTGCAGACAAAGTGAACTTAGAGCCAATAATGATCAGAAGGAATAAAGAAGGTCACTACATACTGATTAGGGGAAAACTCCAAGAGGAAGAGATAACTATCTTAAATATATATGCACCAAACTCCAGAGCACCCAGTTATATAAAACAAGTACTAACAGAAATGAAAAGCCAAATCAGCAGTAACACAATTATAACAGGAGATTTTAACACACCATTGACACCAATGGACAGATCAACCAGACATAAAATGAGCAAAGAAATAAAAAATTGAATTGCACCTGTGAACAAATGGACTTAGTAGACATATACAGAGCACTCCACCCAACAACAACAGAATACACATTCTTCTCAGCAGTACATGGGTTGTTCTCTAAAATAGACCATATATTAACTCACAGAACATATTTAAATAAACGCAAAACAGTTGAAATTATTCCTAGCATGCTATCCGACCATAGCGCTATGAAATTAGAAATTAATGATAAAAGATACTGCAAAAATCCAAAAAAAAAAGAAAACTGAATAACACACTCTTAAGTAATCAGTGGATCACAAAGGAAATTAAAGAAGGAATTAAGCAATACCTACAAGATAATGAAAATACAGATACCACTTACCGGAATCTGTGGGATGCAATGAAAGCCATCCTCAGAGGAAAATATATTGCACTGAGTTCCCACATCAGGAAAACAGAACAAATATAGATAAACAACCTGATGCTACACATCAAACAGCTAGAAAAAGAAGAGCAAGTCAAGCCCAAAGCCAAAAGATGAGAGGAAATTATAAAAATCAGAGCAGAAATCAACGCAATAGAGACTAAGAAAACAATTCAAAGAATCAATGAATCAAAAAGTTGGTTCTTTGAAAGAATAAATAAAATCAATAAGCCCCTAGCCAACCTTATTTTAAAAAGGGAAGAAAAAGCTCAAATCCAGGCAATAAGAAATGAAAATGTGAAATCACTACAGACTCTATAGAAATACAGAAGATCATCAACACCTATTTTGAAAACCTCTACTCTCAAAGGTTTGATAACACAGAAGAAATAGACAGACTCTTAGAAACATATGAAGTACCAAAGGTAGATCAAGAGAATGTAAAACTGCTGAATAACCCAATCTCAATCAATGAAACTGAACATGTAATTAATTCCTTACCTACAAAGAAGAGCCCAGGCCCAGATGGATTCACTACAGAATTCTACAAGTAATACAAAGAAGACTTAATGCCGACACTCCTCAAACTGTTCAATGAAATTGAAAGGGAAGCAATCCTTCCCAAGACATTTCTGGAAGCAAATATTACTCTAGTACCAAAACCTGAGAAAGACCCAACTGAAAAAGAGAACTACAGACCAATCTCCCTAATGAACACAGATGCAAAAATCCTCAATAAAATATTGGCGAATAGGATGCAGCAAATCATCAAGAAGATTATACACCATGACCAAGTGGGATTCATCCCAGGCATGCAGGGATGGTTCAACATACGTAAATCAATAAATGTAATCCACCATATCAATAAAGCCAAAAGTAAGAATCACATGATCATTTCTTCAGATACAGAAAAAGCCTTCAATAAGGTCCAACATTCATTCATGATAAGAACTTTACAGAAAATTGGAATAGATGGTCTTTACCTCAATATAATAAAGGCCATCAAACCAATAGCCAGTATTATACTAAATGACCAAAAATTGAAAGCCTTTACTTTAAAATCAGGCACAAGACAAGGATGTACTTTATCACCACTCCTATTTAATATAGTACTGGAAGTACTAGTCAGACCAATTAGACAAGAGAGAAAAATAAAAGGGGTAAAGATAGGAAAAGAAGAAGTTAAATTGTCATTGATTGCAGATGACATGATACTCTACATAGAAGATCCCCTAAACTCCATTGAAAGACTCTTAGATATAATACATAAATTCAGTAATGTAGCTGGATACAAAATCAATACTCCGAAATCAATAGCATTCCTATACACTAACAACAAAATCACAGAGAGAGAAATAAGAGAAGCCACACTCTTTACACTAGCAATCAAAAAAAAAAAAGAAATATCTAGGAATTACTCTTATGAAAGAAGTGAAAGACTTATACAGGGAAAATTATAATACACTGAAAGAAGAAATTGAAGATGATCTCAGAAAATGGAAAGACATCCCATGCTCATGGACAGGAAGAACATACATTGTGAAAATGGCCATTCTCCCCAAACTGTTATACAGATTCAATGCAATCCCAGTAAAAATACCATCAACATACCTTATAGATCTAGAGAAATCACTCCTAAAATTCATCTGGAGCCAGAAAAGACCTAGAATAGCAAAGGCAATTCTAAGCAGCAAAGGCAAGGCAGGAGGCATCACAATCCCTGACTTGAAGTTATACTATAAAGCAACTGTGGTAAAATCATCATGGTACTGGAATCAAAACAGAGCTGAAGATCAATGGAATAGATTCGAAGACACAACCACAACTACAAACACACTCAACCACCTACCTTATCTTTGATAAAGGAGCCACGCAGGTTCACTGGAAGAATGACAGTCTCTTTAATAAATGGTGTTGGAAAAACTGGCTCTCCTTTGCCAAAAACTAAAACTAGACCCAAGCCTATCACCATGTACTAAATTAAAATCTAAATGGATCAAAGATATGAATATTAATACAGAAACACTAAATCTATTGGAAGACAAATTAGGTAGAAACCTTAAAGACATAGTGGTAGGTAGAGAATTCATGAACAGGCCTCAAACTGCACAGGAAATACTTCCCAGAATCAATAACTGGGACCATCTCTTATTAAAAAGTTTCTGCAAGTCAAAAAAAATCTCCAGCATAGTGAAAATAAAACCCACAAACTGGGAAAAGATCTTAGTGAACTCCCCCTCAGACAAGGGACTTTTGTCTAAAACATATAAAGAATTAAAAAAACTCAGACCCCCAAAATTCAAAGACCCAATCCAAAAATGGGCATCTGAGATGAATACACACTTCTCAGATGAAGAAATACAGATGGCAAATACATGAAAAAATGTTCATCATCATTGGACATTAGAGAAATGCAAATTAAAACCACACTGAGATTCCATCTCACTCCTGAAAGAATGGCTAGGATCAAGAAAACCAACAACAACAAGTGCTGGAGATGCTGTGGGGGAAAAGGAACTCTCCTACACTGTTGGTGGAAGTGTAGACTGGTACAACCTTTGTGGAGGTCAGTCTGGAGATTTCTCAAAAAACTGGGATTGGAAGTCCCATTTGTTCCAGCTATTCTACTTCTAGGCATATTCCCAGAAGAACTGAAAGCATCATACCACAGTGATACATGCGCACCTATGTTTATAGCAGCCAAATTTGTAATCGCCAGATCTTGGAAACAACCCAAGTGTCCATCAACTGAGGAATGGATAAAAAAGTTATAGTATTTCTATACAATGGAGTACTACTCACCTATAAAGAAGGATCACATTGAGATATTTATCAATAAATGGGTGCAGCTTGAAACCATACTCATAAATGAAAGAAATCAAACTCCCATCTGTGAACACTGAATAGTTTCCCTAGTGTAAGAAATGATTCAAATATATAAAAGTATGTGGTAACCATGATTCCCCATTATGTGGCCTTGAAGCCTTATAAAGTTTTCACTCGTTAATTGGAATGGCTTTATTCTGGGCTGTTTGATATTATAGCCTATGATGCAATGAACAGCTATTTTGAAGAAAACAAGACATCATAATAGCTAGTGCTGATTTAAGACCATCTTGTTTTAAAGCCCCACCAAACTATGGCTCTTCTGTCTCCATTGGTTTTATCATGTTGTATCTTGCTGGATTTTATCATATGTGGTATTATAAACAAAAACTGTTATAGACAAAGAGACAATATAGAAACCATTGTTCATTTTTCTGTTAGCTGGTTCTAAATACTCTACAATGCTTTCATCCACTTGAATGGTGTTACACTGTCTTGATATGTTTGATGCTATAGCATAGGTATATTCAAATATTTCAAGGAAAAAGACAGTGGTAACTACTATTAAGTCGGGTTATTTGGTGGTGAAGCACTAGGTTGGTGAAACTGTCATGCTTTGACCTGTATTGCTATGTTGTTAAGCCCTCTTTTATCTCAACCTCTCCCTTATTCATTAAAGAATTATTTAATTTTTTTCTTTTTTAAACTAAGGGGAAAAATAAAAAAACCTAGCAGGATATATTATAGTAACCTTCTTGATTTCCTATTAACTTAATTTGAAGTCCTGTAATACTCCCACTATCTTGTTTTGACTGATTAGACTCTGTTCCACTCTGTATGATAGTATTAAGTATCAGAGTATAGGCAACCACTTTGAAGGCAATAAGATTCAGTTGATGCCCATTCTGGTTTGACTATTATCCTCTTTTGAAGTTCTGTAAAGTTTACAATGTTTAGGTTTTATTGGACTTGTTCTCTACTGTTTTGTTCAACTTTATAATACCTAATGAGATGGACAATTCTTCTTAAGGAAGCAAGAGGCATTATGGTAACCATTGTTGATAACCTTGTACTCTGTTTTTACATCATGTGCTATGTCTATCCTTGGTTTTGACTGACAGCTTTGTTTTATCATGTTTGATTTTATTCTCTTACACAAAAAAGTAATAAGATCTATGGGAGTAATAAAGCCCAAAATGTATAAATTTTGTTGTAATAAAGAGAGGGAAAAAAAGTGTCCAAAAGGATACAACAGCAAGTGTGTTTAGGTGTGTTAAATAGATGCCCATATTAATATTTTTGATTGGATCATTGAACACAACTATTTGCAGTCTCACTATTTGAATGTTCACTTTGTATGCTTTCATCCTGTGACCTGAATCACCGTTTCAAAGATGATAGTGTGTAATCTATTAACTGGAGATATCTTACTGTTTTTTTTTCTTTTTGTAGTTCTGTATTACTTGTACCCTTACACTGTTTTGTTTTGTTCTGTTTTTTTCTCTTTTTCCTTTTAAATAAAAAAAATCAGAGCAGAAATTAATGCAATAGACACTAAGAAAACAATCCAAAGAATCAATGAATCAATGATCAAAGAATCATTGAGTTGGTTCTTGGAAAAAATAAATAAAATTGATAAGCCACTAGCCAACCTTATTTTAAAAAGGGAAGAAAAATTCAAATTCATGCATTAATGAATGTAAAAAGTGAAATCACTACAGACTCTGTAGAAATACAGAAGATCATCAACACCTCATTCAAAAAACCTCTACTCTTATAGGTTTGATAATACAGAAGCTATTGACAGATTCCTAAAAACATATGAAGTACCAAAGCTAGGGCAAGAAGATATAAAACTGCTGAATAACCCAATTTTTATTAACAAAATTGAAAATGTAATTAAGCCCTTAAATACAAAGAAGAGCTCAGGGCAAGACGGATTCACTGCAGAATTCTACAAGAAATACAAAGAAGACTTAATGCCAACACTCCTCAAACTCTTCAATGAAATTGAAAGGGAAGCAATCCTTCCTAACTCATTCCTGGAAGTAAATATTACTCTAGTACCAAAACCTGAGAAAAACCTAACTACAAAAGAGAACTACAGGCAATCTCCCTAATGAACACAGATGCAAAAATCCTCAAAATATTAGTCAATAGGATGCAGCAAATCATCAAGAACATTATACAACATGACCAAGTGGGACTCATCCCAGGCATGCAGGGATGGTTCAACATATGCAAGTCTATAAATGTTATCCACCATATCAATGAAACCAAAAGTAAGAATCACATGATCATTTCTATAGATGCAGAAAAACTTTTGATAAGGTCCAACATTCATTCATGATAAGAACCTTACAGAAAATTGGAATAGATGGTCTTTACCTCAATATGATAAAGGCCATCAAAGGCCGTTACCATACTAAATGGCCAAAAATTGAAAGCCTTTACTTTACAATCAGGCACAAGACAAGGATGTCCGTTATCTCCACTCCTATTTAATATAGGCCTGGAAATACTAGCCAGAGCAATTAGACAAGAGAGAGAAATAAAAGGGCTAAAGATAAGAAACAAAGAAATAATTATCATTATTTGCAGATGACATTAAAGTCTACATAGATGACCTCCAAAAGATCATTTAAAGACTCCTAGATATAATAAATAAATTCATCAATGTAGCTGGATACAAAATCAATACTCCAAAATCAATAGCATTTCTATACACTAACAACAAGACCACACAGAGAGAAATAAGAGAAGCCACATCCTTCACACTAGCAAACAAAAAAATGAAATATTTAGGAATTATCCTCACAAAAGAAGTGAAAGATCTATATAGGGAAAATTATGATACACTGAAAAAAAATTGAAGAGGATCTCAGAAGGTGGAAAGACATCCCTTGCTGATGGATAAGAAGAATATTGTGAAAATGGCCATACTTCCAAAATTGTTATACAGATTCAGTGCAATCCCAATCAAAATACCATCAACATATGTCATGGATCTAGAGAAGTCACTCCTTAAATTCATCTGGAACCAGAAGAGACCTAGAATAGCAAACACAATTCTAAGCAGCAAAGGCAAGGCAGGAGGCATCACACTCCCTGACTTGAAGTTATACTATAAAGCAACTGTAGTAAAATCAACATGGTACTGGAATCAAAACAGAGCCAAAGACCAATGGAATAGATTAGAAGATACAACCACAACTACAAACACACTCAACCACCTTATTTTTGATAAAGGGGCCAAACATGTTCACTGGAAGGACAGACTCTTTAATAAATGGTGTTGGAAAAACTGGCTCTCCATATGCTGAAAACTAAGACTAGACCCATGCCTATCTCCATGTACGAACTTAAAATCTAAATGGATCAAAGATCTGAATATTAAAACAGAAACACTAAATCTATTGAAAGACAAGTTAGTTAAAACCCTTGAGGACACAGGGATAGTTGGAGAGTTCATATACAGGAATCAAACTGCATGGGAAATACTTCCCAGAATGAACAACTGGGATCATGTCTTATTAAAAAGTTTCTGCATGTCAAAAGATCTCTCTAGCATGGTGAATAGAAAATCTACAAACTGGGAAAAAAAATCCTAGTGAACTGTCCCTCAGATAAAGGACTTCTGTCTAAAGCATATAAGGAATTAAAAAATCAGACCCCCCAAAATTAAAGATCCAATCCAAAAATGGGCATTGGAGAGGAATACACAATTCTCAGATGAAGAAATACAAATGGCAAATAAATACATGAAAAAATGTTCATCATCAGTACTCATTAGAGAAATGCAAATTGAAACCACACTGAGATTCCATCTTACTCCAGATTGAATGGTCAGGATCAAGAAAACCAACAACAACAAATGCTGGAGAATCTATGGGGAAAAAGAAACTCTCCTGCACTGTTGGTGGGAGTGTAAATTGGTGAAATTATTGTGGAGGTCACTCTGGAGATTTCTCAGAAAGCTGGGATTGGAGGTTTCATTTGTTCCCACTATTCTACTTGTAGACATATTCCCACAAGAACTGAAAACATCATACCACAGTGATATATGTGCACCCATGTTTATAGCAGCACAATTTGTAATAGCCAGATCTTGGAAACAACCTACATGGTCATCAACTGAGGAATGAATAAAAAAGATGTGGTATTTTTATACAATGCAGTACTACTCAGCTATAAAGAATGATCACATTGAGATATTTATAAATAAAAGAACACACCTTGAGACCATACTCATAAGCAAAATAAATCAAACTCACATATATAAATACCGAATAGTTTCCCTAGTGTAAGAAATGATAACAATACGTAAAAGTATGTGGTAACCATGATTCCTCATTATATTGCTTTGAAGCCTTATAATGTTTTCATTCATTATTTGGAATGGTTTCATTCTCAGTTTTTTTATTTTATTGCCTGAGATGGTATGAACGTTATTTTAAAGAAAACAAGACATTATAATAGCTAGTGATGATTTAATATCATCTCGTTTTGAAGTCCCACCAAGCTTTTATTCTTCTGCCTCCATACTTTTTAACATGTTGTATCTTATTGGATTTTATTATATGTGATAGTATAAACATAATATTTTATAGATAAGGAAATAATATAGTAACCTTTGTTTAATTTGTATTAGTTTATTCTGAATACCCTGTAATACTTTTATTCTCTTTAATGGTTTTACCCTGTCTTTTTATGTTTGATACTCTAGTATATGAATGTATACTCAATTACTTCAAGGACAGAGACACTATGGTGGCTACTGTTACATTGGATTGTCATGTGGTAAAACACTATATCGCTGAAAATGTTCTGTTCTGAACCTGTTTTGTTATATCCTCTTCTATCTTAATCTTTTTTAAATATAAAAAGAACAAATACTCCACCAAAAAAAATTAGAGGAATGCTGTGAAAAGATGAAAACTTTGAATGAACAATACGAAAAACAAACAGAATGCACAAAACAGATTCAAAGAAATACATAGGAAATCAAGAATACCATTGAAAGTTGGCAAAACCACCTCAATTATAGTGAAGGTTGACTTTCAGACCTTTAAGACAAGCCAGCTAGTGAACAGGAAAGGAAAGGTCTTTTAAAAATAACAAGGAATCAGGAATCAACAATTCAACAGCTGCATGATGATGCAAAGAAGAACAACATAAGGTTTATGGGTATAAATGAAAAAGATGACAACATAAATGATATCCAGAGACTGTTTACAGAAGTAATAGCTGAAAATTTCCAAAACATGGGAATAGAAACTGGCATACAGGTAAGTGAAGCATATAGAACTCCAAATAGCCATAACCAAAATAAAACTACACCCAGACATATAATAATCACCATCCCAGAAATCCAACACAGGAACCATATATAAAAGCTGTTAGAGAGATGAGACAGAACACCTGTAAAGCAAAGCCTATGAGAATCACAGCAGACTTCTCAGCACAAACAATAAAGTCAAGAAGAGCTGAAGTTAAGTATTTCAGATCCTAATGGAAAATGACTTTCAACCCAGACAAATGTACCCTGAAAAACTGTCCTTGAAAATGGATGGAGAAATAAGATACTTCCACAACATAGAACAGCTGAAGAACTTCATGACCACCATACCAACCCTGTAAAGAATATTGAAAAACTTTCTAGATAGACATAGGAAAATACCACTAAACAAGGCAAACAATTAAACATAAGGGAAAGGTAAAGAATCAACAGCAGAATGATGACATGTCAAAAATAAACCAATTTATATATCAGTTATAACAATTAATGTAAATAGCCTCAATTCACCAATTAAAAGAAACAGACTGGCAGAATGGATCAAGAAAAACATCTAATCATATGCTAAATACAAGAAATCTATTTATCCCAAAATGGAGCTCATAGACTGAAAATCAAAGGATAGAAAACAATACTTCATACAACAGGACCAACCCCCCCCCCAAACTCAAGGACAGCTGTACTGTTTGCAGACAATGTGAACTTCAAGCCAAGAATGATCCAAAGAGACAAAGAAGGTCACTGCATTCTAGTGAGGGGAAAACTTCAATAGGAAGAGATAACAATCTTAAAATACATGTGCACCAAATTTGGGAGCAACCAGCTGTACAAAAAAAATATTAACAGAAATGAAAAATCAGCTCTGCCTGCTGGGTGCTTCCACCAGAAGGCCCTTTCCTCTGTGTTCCCAGCAGGGGCTGAGAGAACCAAGAGATCTACCTCTGCCTGCTGTGACCGCCACAAAAAGGCCACATCCTGCAGGTGGCCAGTGAGGGCAGAGGGAACCAGCAGATCCACCTTCACTTTCAGGGAACTGCCACCAGAAGGTTCTTTCCTGCAGGCAGCCAGCAGGAGCAGGGACACACAACCAGGTAAGCCTTGTGCATCCATAGGCCATCATTGGAGGCCCTTGGTTCCCTCAGGCAGCCATCACCCATATCAGAATCAGACAAACACATAACTGCCACCATCGTGGGAGTCTCAGTGTAGACACACAGGTTGAGAGAAGCAGACCAACTTCCATGTACTTCTGATCATGAGCAAAGCCACAGTGTATCTGCATAGGTCTAGAGAATCCTGCACTATAACCTGCTATCTCCCTGTAAATCTGGAATTAGAGGAGCCCAGGTGCCTGTCTCACCCCCTTACACTGCCTAGGGGAAACAAACACAGGAAGTGCCTGGGGCCCCACAACAACTTGTTGGGAGGAACCTAGAAGAATATTAAGATGAAGGAGCAAAAGGAAAACTGACGCCTCTAGCCCACACAGGGTAAGTCTGGCAGATATGGTCATGGATGAACACGGAAGTCATATACCTGAAATCTCTCAGAGGATAGCAACTGAAGTAAGGAAATAACTTCAGGAGATTGTAAAAGCAGTCAAATCAGAAATAATGTCTCAGGTAAAAGAAGAAATCACAAGCATCTCTGAAAGAATTGTTGAGCATGTCTAAAAAAGACAAAGACAATAAAGAAGAACAGGAAACTGATGGAAACCTTGAATGAATGTAGAAAGGAATTACAATGAATGAAGCAGATTCAAAGAGGGATAAAGGAAATTAAAAATTCAATCAAAAGCTGGCAAACTGCTTGAAAGAGACTGAAGATAGACTTTCAAACCTTGAAGACAGGATTGCAGCTAGTGATCGTGAAAGAAAAGATCTTTTAAAAATAACACAGACTCGTCTGGTAAAGATGGTGGATAGATAAAAGCAGAATACAGAGGCTCCCTGAGACAGACAACTCAGATGCTGAAATAACACAGTATGGGGAGTCCTGGAGAGAGGAATATGGATCCTCTTGACCCAGGAATAAACTGAAGTGAAAAGAACCAGTCAAACATGCAGTCCTGGGGTCACTATTGAGGCAGCTAAGATTCTATGCTCTCGCACACCCGAATTCCCACTTCAACTCACTGGAACCGCAGTTGCACTGAAATGCAATTGCACTGCAGTGCAGTCACACTGATCTCAGAGGTCAGCAAGTCCCATGGAGAATGGAGCCAGCAAGGGACCTGCATTGACCTTAGGTGAGTGCCGGGAATAAAACCCTTCTACAGGAAAAGGGCACCAGCAGGATGACATTTTGGAATTGGGCAGGATTGGCAAGGACAAGGAGCAGCAGTGACTTCAGTCAGTTGTTTCCTTCCCAGACAAGATTGGTAGGGTATGCTTGGCCTGGGTCATGTCCCTGGTTGAGACCCAATAAATGAGACCAATTCCCTATATGTGGTGCACACTAATGCAGTGAAAGCCTCAGCAAGTTGACTGACCCAGAGGGGAGAAGCTAGCATATGCCACCCCTGTTTGCACCTTGATAACATACTGGAGTGGGAAGGATCACCTATCCAGCATGTTTCAGAAGAACCATAACCAATAAGAAAATGGCCTGGGACCTCCTCTATATGCCTGTATAGAAGAAACAAAAAATAAGAGAAGAGAAAGCAACAAGAAAAAGTCCCTAGCCCCTAACCCTGAGAACATTGATCCAGGAGAGGTAACTACAAAAGAGATTGAGGACAGCAAACATGCAATATCAGACACAGCATCAGTGGACATAAAGATATATCTTTGGGACCTCATAGGCGAGTTCAAAAGTGAAACATTTAACCAAGAAAAGCAAGATATAAGTAGATTAATAAAAGAAATGCTAAGCACTTCTCAAGAAGACACAGAAGAATGGAGGAGCACAAAAAAGGAGAGATACATTTTATGAAAAATATAAAGGAAACACAGAATACATGAAGCAGGTTCAAAGAGATTACCAGGAAATAAAAAACTCCATTGAAAGCTGGCAAAACTGCTTGAAAGAAACTAAGGATAGATTATCCAAACTGGAAGAAAGGTTTGCAATGTGGGATCATGAAAGAAAAAATTTCTTAAAAATAACAAGGAAACAGGCAATAACAATACAAAGGCTAGAAGATGACAAGAGGGTCTATAACTTAAAAATAAAGGATGTGAAAGATGGCAGATAGATAATAACTGGCTACAGATGCTCCCTGAGATAGTCAACTTAGAATTCAACATAATACAGAATGGGAAGCCACAAACAGAGGGAGATGAATTCTCTCATCCCAAGAAGAAATTAAGGTGACTTGCCGACCATCTGAGGTCCTGCTGTGACTTGCCAAGGTCCAGCTGTGACTTGCCGAGGTCCTACCACAACTTGCTGAGGTCCCACCACAACTTGCCAAGCCATCCAAGGTCCTGCCACTTCAACATTGAGTTTTAGGGTCATTGAACTGAATGGAGAGCTAAGTTGGCAGGGTGCCTACATTGATCTGTGGTGAGTGACAGGAGTGGAGCCATTTCATAAATAGGGGGGCTCCAGCAGATGACATTCTGGGACTGGGCAGGACTGGCAAATAAAAGGGGCAGTAATGACTTCAGTCAGTTGTTCCCTTCCTGAATGGGATTGGTGGAGTGAGCTAGGCCTGGGTCACATGACCTGGCTGAGGCCCAATAGGTTATCCAAAATCAAATCCCTACAGCAGTGGTGCACACTAACCACACTAACCCAGTGAAGCCCCAGCAGTTTGACTGACAGTGCAGGCCACAGCAGCTTGACTGGCTGGGAGAGAAGGTGGTACAAAGAAATACAGTGCACGCCACAACAGCTTGACTGATCCACGTGCTGCCACCTCCGGTGCCTCTGGGTTGCTGGCGAGACCTGTTGCCATGGGCCTGCTGGAGGCTGGAGGAGTGGAGGAACTCAGTCCCCACCAGCTGCCCCCACCCCTGACCCCACCATTGCCGCTGCTGCCGCCACTAATCTGGAGGCAGAAAGGAGGCAGCTCAAGTCTGCTGCCACCGCCGCTGCCCAGAGAGGAGGCAGCGCAAAGTAACACAGTGCAGCCCACAGCAGCTTGACTGACTGGAAGGGAGGCACCAGCATACACTGTCCCTGTCTGCAGCTCACTAGCACATGGCAGTGTGAAGGGTCATCTATCCAGCATGTTTCAGAAGAATTGTAACCAACAAAGAAAGAAACTGGGGCCTCCTGGAAGAAACAAAAAAAAAAAAATGGGAAGAGGAAGCAACAACAAAAAGTCCCCAGGTTCCAACCCTGAGAACATGGACCCAGGACAGGTAAATACAAAGGAGAATGAGAACAGCAAACATGCAATATCAGACACAGCACCAGTGGAGATTAAAAGATATGTTCAGGACCTCATTGACGAGTTCAAAAGTGAAATATTTAGCCAAATAAAGCAATATATAAGAAGATTAATAGAAGAGATACTAAGCACCCCTCAAGCAGACACAGACAGAAGAAGGGAGGAACTCAACAAAGGAGAGAACCATTTGATGAAGAATGTAAAAAATATAGAATACATGAAGCAGATTCAAAGAGATCACCAGGAAATTAAAAACTCTATGGAAAGATGGCAAATCAGCTTGAAAGAAACTAAGGATAGGTTATCCAAACTGGAGGACAATTTTACAATGTGGGAGTATGAAAGGGAAAACTTCTAAAAAATAACAAGGAAACAAGCAGTAACAATACAAAGGCTAGAAGACAACAAAAGGATCTATAACATGAGAATAAAGAATGTGAATGAAGAAGCTGGGGTACAAACAAAGGAACTACAAAAGTTATTCACAGGAATAATTAAGGAAAACTTCCCAAACATAGGAAAAGGAAATGATATTCTGATATATGAGGCATACAGACTCCAGCCACCTACAACTAAAACTGAGTTACACCAGTCATATAATAATCAAGATCCCAGAAATTCAATATAAGAACAGAATATTAAAAGCTGTCATAGAAAAGAAACAGAACACCTATAGAGGAAGGCAAATCAGAATAATAGCAGACTTCTTGACACAAACCATCAAGTCAAGAAGAGCCTGGAGCAAAATATTCCAAGCCCTGAAAGAAAATAACCTCCATCCCAGATTTGATATACCCTGTAAACTCTCTAGAAATTAATGGAGAAACAAGACAAAGAGGAATTTGGGAAATTCACAACCACCAATCCAACTCTACAGAGAATATTGCAGGGCATTCTAGAGAGAGAGAAAAGTACTAGGATTTCAGGAACAGTGGCAGAGAGGCCACAATGCATGAAGCAGAAAACAGAATGAAGAAGTTAAGCAGACAACTGATGGCAAAAAAAGAGCATAATAGAAGTGAGGCAGAGAAGATTTTACTCAAAGCTGATATGATTGATAGTATCAAGTCTAAGAGTATACGCAACTGCACTGAAGATGACAAGACTCTTCAATACACATTCTGGTTTGATAAATGCTAGTTTTTGAAGTTCTATACTATATACAAAGTTGTGTTTTTATTAATATTGTTATGCATTGATATATTCAATTATACTATGTCTGATGATATAGCCAATTCTATTGGAGATAGACAACACAGAAACCATGGTACAACTCTTTATACAATGGTCTTATATGTTTATTTTGTTTCATGTGTTTATAGGAATATGTTTTGTTTTGCCTTGCTTTGTTTTGTTTCTCCTTCTAATATAGAAAGGATAGAAATACATGCTAAGACTCATGTATGTGTAGAA
Source organism: Cavia porcellus (assembly GCF_034190915.1). Taxonomy (NCBI): domain Eukaryota; kingdom Metazoa; phylum Chordata; class Mammalia; order Rodentia; family Caviidae; genus Cavia; species Cavia porcellus. The sequence goes on along the minus strand of NW_026947509.1, from coordinate 21,547,985 downwards.
TCTATAAACAGTTTATGAGAACTGATCTTTGGACATATGATGAAATGAACAAATGCTTTGAAGCAAAAGAGACACTAAAATACCCAGTGCTGATCCTGGAGTGTCATAATGTGGAACCCAGCAATAGTATTATTCTCTGTTCAGAGTGATATTAGCCTGCTTGGGTTTATTCAACCTCAACATAATTGAAGACATGGATAACTGCATGTATGTTTTAAGTGTATAGGATTGATAACCATATTTCTAAATTTTTGTTGGATAGTTGAACAGAACTGGTTGCAATCTCACTGCTTGAATCCCCACTTTATATGCTGCCCTTTAGTATCTTGAATAACTATTTGTAAGAAGACAATTTGTAATCATCGACTAGTGATTTCTTACTGTTTATTTTTTCTAAGAAATTATGTATTATTTCTGCCTATTTTCTGTTTTGTTTAGTCTTTCTTTAAATTAAATTTAAAAAAAGACACTACAGTATCCAGTGCTGATCACGGAGTGTCATGATGTGAAACTCAACAATACTATTATTCTTTCTTTAGAATGATTTTAACCTGCTTTAGTTTGTTTAATCTAAACATAACTGAAGATATGGATAATTGCATGTATGTTTAAGTGTATAGGATTGACAACTATGTTACTAAGTTTTTGTTGGACAGTTGAACAGAACTGTTTGCTATCTTGCTGTTTGAATTCCCACTTTACATGTTCCATTTTTGTATCTTGAACAACTATTTGTAAAACAATATGTAAACATCAACTAGTGATTTATTACTGTTTATTTTTTTCTCTGAACATATGTATTATTTCTACCTATTTTCTGTTTTGTTTAGTCTTTCTTTAAATAAAAGTTAAAAAAATAAAGGATATAAATGAGGAAGCAGAGGTATGAACAAAGGAACTACAAAGACTATTCACAGAAATAATTAAGAAAAACTTCCCCAGCATAGGAAAAGAAAATGATATTCAGATGTATGAGGCATACAGAACTCCAGCCACCTACATCCAAAACAGAGCTACACCCAGGCATATAATAATCAATATCCCAGAAATTCAATATAAGAATAGATTTTTAAAAGCTGTCATGGAAGAGAAACAGATCACCTATAAAGGAAAACCCAACAAAATCATGGCAGACTTCTCTACACAGACCATCAAATCAAGAAGAGCTTGGAGTGAAGTATTCCAAGCCCTGAAAGAAAATAACTTCCAGCACAGATTGATGAACCCTGAAAAACTGTGTCTAGAAGTTAATGGAGAAACAAGATGCTTTCAAGACAAAGAGGAACTGGGGGAATTCATGACCACCGATCCAACTCTGCAGAGAATACTGCAGGGAATTCTAGAGAGAGAGAAAAGTACCAGGATTCCAGGAACAGTTGCAAAGAGGCCTTAATGAATGGAGCAGAAAGTGGAATGAAAAAGAAAAGCAGACAGAATGGCAGAAAAAGAGCACAACAGAAATGAGGCAGGGAAGGTTGGCTATAATCTCAATTATGGATGGCCTTGATACACTAAAAAAAAAAAAAAAAAGAAAAGAAAAGAAAAAAGAAACACGGGCAGAGTAGATCAGGAGGTAAGGTCCACCGAGATGCTCTTTATAGGAAATCTAATTAACCTGAAAGAGGGGTTATGGACCTAAAATAAAATATGAGAAAACAGTGTTCTATGTGACAGGGAACCAGAGAGTAATAGGGGAAACTTGACCAGTATTTGTGCATAGGTTGGAAAGACAGACTTTAATAGGTAAAGGAATACAACTAGAGATCAAGTCTCGGAGGGAGAAGATTCAGAACCACTTAGATAAATAGCAGATTGCCCCTCCATCTAAAAACTGATGATGTTGGTGAGACCCAAAAATGCACAGTGCAACTTGGGGGAATGAAAGGGGAGGAATACTCAAAAAAGATGGCAAAAAATATTGTTAATAGTGTATCAGGATTTAAAACCCACATTACTCATACTGCTCTGTTTAGATAGATTTTATTCTGTCCCAGTTTGTCCACTTACACTAGATCTGAGGGCACAGACAGCTATCCTAAAAATAACAGGATATAGTGCAGTAATCATCTTTAATTTCCTATTAACTTAATCTGGATCTCTGTATAACTTACACTGTTTTATTGTGACTGATCTTACTTAAATCTGGTTTGTTTGATTGTTGTTTGGTATTGACAGATCTAATTCAAAATTGTTATGATTGATAGTATCAAGTTTGAGAGTATAGGCAACTACACTGAACATGACAAGATTCACTAGGATTTGGATTCTGGTTTGATTGTTACCTGTTTTTGAAGTTTTACACTATCTACAAAGTTGTGTTTTTATTAAATTGTTATGTACAGATATATTCAATTATACTATGGCTGATGATATAGACAATTCTATTGAAGATAACAAGAGACAACACAGTAACCATTGTCGAACTCCTTGTTTAGTGGTTTTATATATCTTTTTTGTTTGATGTGTTTATAGGAATATGCTTTGTTTTGTCTTGCTTTGTTTTGTTTCTGCCTCTACTATAGAAATTTATAGAAATACATATTAAGACTCATGCATGCATAGAATCTATGAACAGTTTATGAAAACTGATCTTATAATGCATGATGAAATGAAGAAATACTTTGAAGAAAAAGACATTATAGTATCCAGTGCTGATCCTGGAGTGTCATGATGTGAAATCCAGCAATACTATTATTCTTTGTCCAGAGTGATTTTAGCGTGCTTTGGTTTGTTTAGTCTCAACATAAATGAAGATATGGATAACTGCATGTATGTTTAAGTGTTTAGAGTTGATAAACATATTACTAAGTTTTTGTTGGATAGTTGAACAGAACTGCTTGCAGTCTTGCTGTTTGAATCCCCACTTTCTGTGATTCACTTTTTGTATCTTGAACAACTATTTGTAAGAGGACAATATGTAATAATCAACTAGTGATTTCTTACTATTTATTTTTTCTTTGAAAGTATGTATTATTCTTACTCATTTTCTGTTTTGTTTAGTTTTTCTTTAAATAAAATTTAAAAAATAACAGAATCAGGAAATAACAACCCAATGGCTGCAAGATGATGCAAAGAAGCAAAACTTAAGAGTGACAGGTGTCATTGAAGAAGCAGGAGTCAACACAAATGAAATTAAAAGGATATTTACAGAAGTAATAGAAGAAAACTTCCCAAACATGGAAATGGATCTGGCATGCAGATAAGTGAGGCATGTAGGACTGCAACTAGCCACAACCAAAGTAAATCTACACCTAGCCATATAATAATCAAAATCCCAGAAATTCAGCACAAGAATAGAATATTAAAAGCTATTAGAGAAAAGAGATAGATCACCTATAAAGGAAAACCAATCAGAATCACAGCAGACTTATCAACACAAACCACTAGTCTAGAAGAGTTTGGAATGAAGTGTATCAAATCCTGAAAGAAAACAACTTCTAATCCAGATTGGTGTATGCTGCAAAATTATATTTCAAAATTGATGGAAAAATAATATACTTCCATGATAAACAACAACTGAAGGAATTCATGACTACCAAACCAACCTTACACAGAGTGCTAAAGAATATTCTAGAGAGAGATAAAGATGACCATGGTTCCAGGAACAATCGCAGAGGAGGATCCCCAAAAGAGACAGGAAATTGAATGAAGGGGAAAAGTGGAGGGCCCACAATAGGAGGATATCAGGGCAGAGACAAACCAATGTATGCCGGCTGTAACCATTAATGTAGATGGTTTCCAGTCAGTAATAAAAAGAAACACAGGGAGAGTGGATCAAGAAACAAGACCCATTGATACACTGTATAAGAAACACATTTAACTGTAAAGGAAATTCATAGACAAAATCAAAGAAGAGAAAACAATTGTTTCATGTGACAGGAGACCAAAAAAAAAAAAAAAAAAAAAAGCAAGAATAACTTGTCCATTAACCGCAGAATGAATAAGAAAGATGTGGTATTTTCACACAGTGGAAAGTTACCCAGTTATAAACTAGAATAATCTCAAGGTTCCCATAGGTAAATGGACACAACTGGAGATCATGTTCATGACTGAAACAGTTCGAACTCATATTTGTGAACCTTAGCACAAGAAACAGAAGAAATTAATGGAATCCAAAAGCAAAATAGTTAATGTAAGAGCAAAGGAGAGGAAACACCTGAGAGGGAAGGGTGGAAACAACCGTCAATTTCTTATTATCTTATCTTGAACTCATGCAGTATTTACACAATTTTGTTAGGTTTGGCTTTGTTCTGTCTTGTTTCATTGGATTCTGTGCTGTCAGATGGTAGGGGCAGTTGTTTTGAATAAAATGGGATATATTATGGCAATCATGGTTTCCTGTTATATTGATTTGAAATCTATAAAGTTTGCATTCATTTGTTTGATTGGTTCTATTCTGTTTTGTTTGATTTTATCATGTGTAGTGGTCTGAATAGCTATTTTGAAGAAAACAAGAATTTATGGTAGCCATTGATACCATTACTATCATCTTGCTCTGAAGTCTTACCAGGCTTTTGTTCTTCTGTTTTGATTGGTTCTATCCTGCTGTGGTTTATTTGATTTTATTATGCATGATGGGAGAGACAAATTTTTTGAAGAAAATGAGATATTCTAGTAGCCATTGTTCATTTCCTGTTATTTAGTTTTGAAGTCTTGTAATGCTTTCATTCTTTGGAATGGTTTTATACTATATTGTTATGTTTGATATTGTGTGAAGCTATGCTCAACTATTTTGAAAAAAAGAGACATTATGGTAGGTATGGTTGATGTCTGGTTGTCTTGATGTGAAGTGCTGTGTTGCTTGCATTGTTCTGTTCTGATTTGCTTTGTTCTGTTCTCTTTTGATTTATTCTCTTTAAAATACAAAAAAATTTTAAAAAGAAATGAAATATCAAATAAACAATAACACAATTGTAACAGGAGTCCTTAACACCCAACTGACACAAAGAGACAAATCAACTAGACAGAAAATAAGCAAAAAATAAGAGAACTGAATCACACCTGTACAAATGGATAGATGTAGTACAGAGTAGATGTGTACAGTGTTTCACCCAAGAGCATCAGAATATATATTCTTCTCAGTAGCAATGAGACATTCTCTAAAATAGCTCACAGAACATGCTTAAGTAGATGTAAAAGAATTGAAATTATCCCATGTATATTAGTGGATCATATCACCATGAAACTAGAAATGAATGACAAAAGAAACTCCAAAACCGCCGCAAACACATGGAAATTGAATAACACACTCCTGATCAATCAGTGGGTCACAGAGGAAATTAAAGAAGAAATTAAACAATATCCATAAGCAAATGAAAAATACAAATAAAAATTACCGGAACTTGTGAGATGCAATGAAAGTAGTCCTCAGAGGAAAATTTATTGTGGTGAATTCACATCAGGAAAACAGAATGAACACAAATAAACAACTTGATGTTACTCCTCAAACATCTAGAAAAAGAACAAGTCAAGCCCAAAGCCAAAAGAAGAGAGGAAATTATAAAGATCAGAGCAGAAATCAATGCAATAGAGACTAAGAAAACAAGAAAAAGAATCAATGAGTCAAAGAGTTGATTCTTTGAAAGAATAAATAAAATCGATAAGCCCTAGTCAACTTATTAAAAAGGAAAAGAAAAAACCCAAATTCATAATAAGGAATCGAAAAGGGTGAAATCACTACAGACCCTTTGGAAATACAGAAGATCATTGATACCTAGTTTGAAAACTTCTACTCTCATAGGTTTGATAACACAAAAGAAATGGACAGATATGAATTACCAAAGCTGGGTCAAGAAGATGTAAAACTGCTGTATAACCCAATTTTTATTAATGAAATTGAAAATACAATTAAAATCTTCCCACCAAAGAAAAGCCCAGGTCCTGATGTACTCACTGTGGAATTCTACAAGACATTCAAAGAAGACAATGTCGACACTCGTGAAACTCTTCAATGAAATTGAAAGGGAAGAAATTCTCCCTGACTCATTCCTGGAATCAAATACTACTCTAGTACCAAAACCTGAAAAAGACCCAATCAAAAAAGAGAACTACAGGCCAATCTCCCTAATGAACATAGATGCAAAAATTCTCACTAAAATTTTGGCGAACAGAATGCAGCAAATTATCAAAAAGATTATACACCATGACCAAGTGGGATTCATCCCAGGCATGCAGGGGTGGTTCAACATATACAAATCAATAAATGTAATCCACCATATCAATAGAGCCAAAATAAGACCCACACGATCATTTCTATAGATGCGGAAAAAGCTTTTGATAAGGTCCAACACTCATTCATAAGAACCTTACAGAAAATTGGAATTAGATGGTCTTTACCTCAATATGACAAAATCCATCTGACAAACCAACAGCCAGCATCATATGGCCAAAAATTGAAAGCTTTTACTCTAAAATCAGGAACAAGATAAGGATGTCATTATCACCACTCCTATTCAATATATTGCAGGAAATACTAGCCAGAGAAATTAGGCAAGAGAGAGAAGTAAAATGAGTAAGGATAGGAAAAGAAGAAGTTAAATTATCATCATTTGCAGATGACATGATACTCCATGTAGATGACCCCCAGTACTCCATTGAAAGAGTCCTAGGTATAATAACTAAATTCAGTAATGTAGCTGGGTACAAAGTCAACATTCAAAAATCAATAGCATTTCTATACAAAAACAACAAACTCACTGAAAAAGAAATGAGAAACCACATCCTTCACAATGACATCCAAAAAATTGATATACTTAAGAATCAATCTAACAAAAGAAGCAAAAGATCTATTCAGGGAAAATTATAATACCCTGAAAAAGAAATTGAAGAGGATCTCAGAAAATGGAAAGACATTTCTTGTTCGTGGATAGGAAGAACAGTAATTGTGAAAATAAACATTCTGCCAAAATTGTTACACAGATTTAATGCAATTCCAATCAAAATACCACTAGCATACTTCACAGGTATAGAGAAACCATTCCAAAAATTCATCCAGAACCAGAGAAGACCTAGAATAGCAAAGGCAATTCTGAGCAACAAATGCAAGGCAGGAGGCATCACAATCCCTGACTTGAAGTTATACTACAAAGCTACTGTAATAAAATCAGCATGGTCCTGGAATAAAAACAGACCTGAAGATCAATGGAATAGATTAGAAAATACAACTACAACTACAAACACACTGAGCCACCTTATCTTTGATAAAAGGACTAAGCATATTCACTGAAAGAAAGATAGTTCCTTTAATAAGAGTGCTGGAAAAATTGGCTCTTCATATACCAAAAAACTAAAACTAGACCCATGCCTATCTCTGTGTGCTAAACTAAAGTCAAAATGGATCAAAGATCTAAATATTAAAACAGAAACACTAACTTTGCTGGAAGACAAAGTAGGTAGAAATCTTGAAGACATAGGGATAGGCAGAGAATTCATGAACAAAGATCAAGTTTCACAGTGAATACTTCCCAGAATCAATAACTGGGATCATGTCTTATTAAAGAGTTTCTGCATGTCAAAAGAAATCTCCAGCATAGTGAAAAGAAAACCCACAAACTGGGAAAAAATCGTAGTGAACTGTCCCTCAGACAAAGGACTTCTGTCTAAAACATATAAAAATTTAAAGAAATCAGACCCCTGAAATTCAAAGACCCAATCCAAAGATGGCTATCTGAGACGAATACACAGTTCTCAGATGAGGAAAGACAAAACACAAATAAAACATGGAAAATGCTCAACATCATTGGTCATTAGAGAAATGCAAATTAAAACTACACTAAGATTCCATCTCACTAAAGAAAAAATGGCCAGGATCAAGCAAATTACCAACAACAAATGCTGGAGATGCTGCAGGTAAAAAGGAACTCTTCGGCACTGCACGTACTTATAGCCACCTTAAAAACAACAGAGCAAGGAAAGCTGATCCAACAGCTACTAGATGATGCAAAGAAGATACTCCTAAGATTAACTGAAGTTAAATCAAAGCCAGAGGACAAAATGTATGGAATAAAAGGTTCTGTTTACAGAAATTATAGCTGAAAAAATTTCAATTATGGAAAAATAATTCAATATATAGGTAAACAAGGTATATAAAACCCTGAATAGCGATGACCAGAGAACTTCACTATGACACATAATTGTAAAAACCCCAAAAGTCCAACACAAGGACTAAATCACAAAAGCAAACAAATCACTCATAGAAGTAAACCCATTAGAATTACAGTAGACTTCTCAACACAAGTTTTAAGGACCAGGAAAGCATGCAGTAAATTTTTCAAGTCCCAAAAATAAATTTCAACAAAGACAAATATATCCTATCTTTATATATATATATATATATATATATATATATATATAGACAAATATATATACTATCTTTCAGAGTTGAATAAATAAGATCTTTCCAAGGCAAAGATTACCTAAAAATATTCACAACCACAAAACCAGCACTTCAAAATGTCTTAAGAATATCTTAGATAGAGATAATGAAGCTAAAAATATCATAAAGTCTGAAGGAATGAATACAACACAGAGGATAAGTAGTTAAATAAAAGGGAAAAATGAAAAAATCAACAACATAAAAATAATAAAATGAGAAGAATGAGTTAATGTCTTTCAATAATAAACTAAAATGCAAATGATCCCAATTTCCCAGTAAAAAGACAAAGATTGGCAAATTGGAACAACAACCACCAAAAACCCCAACAGTACACTGCATACAAGAGACATGGATCCAAAATGTACAGTGATATTGTGAAAGTGAAAGGAGAAAAAATTGCTCAGAAGGGGGCTGGGGATTTAGCTCAGCGGCATAAGCACCTGCCTTGCAAGCAGGCGGTTGTGAGTTCGATTCCCGGTACCGATAAAAAAAAAAGAAAAAGACAAAAAATTGCTCAAAAGGAAAGGACAATTGGGATGAGGGAAAGAAGAAAAGCAAGAAAGAAAAAATATATATATATATAACTCATAGATAATTAATCTAATTAATCTCTGTTAGTTCATCAAAAAGAGTGTTTTCTGCTTCTATTGTTTGATCATTTTTTCAGGCACAAACCTTGTGATCTGAGCAACTACATTGAAGATAACTCTATGCAATATATTAACTATTGTTAATCTCCGGTTATGTTGTTTTGAAATTTTGTATCGTTGTTTTTGTTCTTGAATTTTAAAAAATCATTATAACATACTGATAACTTCCCTGAGAAAAAAGAGACACATTATCCAAAAAGAAATTAATAAGCTAAAAATTAAAGCACAGAAAACAATACTCCATGCAAAGGCTCCCAAAAGCAAGCAGGGGTAGGTATTTTATTCTTAGGTAAAGTGGACTTCAAGTCAAAACTTGCCAGAAGAGACAAAGAGGTCACTGCATGTCACTAAAGGAACAACTCAACAGGAAAATATAACAACTGAAAATATATATGAAGCAAATGTTTGCACACTCAACTTCACAAAACAAACACCTGGACCTAAAAGAGCAAATAAACATCAGCACAGTCAAAATGGTTGATCACAAATGCCTCATACAAATAGATCAACTAGACAAAAAAAATCAACAAAGAAATATCAGAGTTTAACCACACTTTTGATCAATTTGTCTTAATAGATTTCTACATAATGTTCTGCCCAACAACAAAATGCATGTTCTCACAGCACCAGAACTTCTCCAAAATGGATCATGTATTAGCTCATTAAGCTTGCTTAACTAAACACAAAAGATTAAGTTTTATTCCATGAATATTATCAGGTCATAGCACACTGAAGCTAGAAATCAATGCCAAAAGAATCCAAAGAAATTCTGCAAACATCTGGGATTAAAAACCACTTTTGAGTAATCAATAGATACAAATGAATCAAAAAAGAAATTGAACAATTTATAGAATCAAAGAAAAATGACAGAAAAACACATCAAAATCTGTGAAAAACAATGAAAACAGTCCTTATAGAGAACTTCAAGTTTGTGAATGTTCACATTAGAAAAATAGTAAGCTCAAATAACAGTCAAATAACAGACAATGAATTTGAGACAATAAGAATAAAAACTTTTAAAAACCTACCAAGAAAAGCCCAGAGCTTGATGGATTCTCTACTGAATTCTATAAGAACTTCAGGGAAGATTTAATGCTAATATTCCTCAAACTCTTTAATGAAATTGAAATGGATTAGTACTTCCAAATTTATTCCTGAAAGCTAGCATTGTCTTGATTGCAAAGCCCAACAAGGACTCAAAGACAACCGAAGATCAACCTCTTTAGTGAACAGAGATGCAAAAATCTTCAACGAGATGCTGGCAAACAGAATTAAACAAGTCATCAAAAAGTTCACACATCATGACTAAGTAGGCTTCATCACAGGGATGCAACGATGGTCAAACGTATGCAAATCAATAAATGTAATACATCGCATACAGAAGCAAGGACAAAAATCACATGATCTTAATATATGTTAAAAAAAACCTTTGACAAGATCCAACATGTGTTTACGATAACAAACCTTGATGAAATTGTGTACAGAAGGACTTTATGTTATTCTGGTAAAAGCCATTTAAGATAAACTTACTATTAATGTCATAACAAATAGGAAAAACCTGAAAGCTTTCCCTCTAAAATCAGGAATAAAATACAACTCTCCATTATCACAACTTCTGCTCAATACAGTGTTCAAAACACTAGACAGAATAATCAAGCAAGACAACTAAAAGAGACATGTATGGAAAAGAAGTGAAACTATCTTCTTCATAGATGACATTATCTTTTATATAAGACCTATAAAATTCACCGGAAAGTCTCCTTGAACTCCTAGAACAAATTTAGGAATGTCACAGGATATAATGATCAATAGACTTCACCAAGAAAGAAATTATAAAAATAATATTAAGTCCCCATCTCCTGAGATCCAATCATGTTGGAACTTAGGATGCTGAGCAAGAAAGCAGCACGCTCTCCTTCCTGGTAAGCAGCTGTAGTAGGCAAGCCAGGAAGAGAATCAGTCAGCATCTCCTGTGAGCCTACCAGGGTGAGAGCTGAGAATCAAACATCCCATTCTCCCCTAAGTTAGTAACTGAGGGCCAGAGATCTGAACATCTCTTAGGAGGATGACGGTATGCAGTATAGCAAATATGGGAGGTTCCTTCTGTTTTCTCTTTGAAGGCCAACATTGTTTTCACTGTTTTGCTTTATACCGATTAATTGTTTTGCTCTACTCAATATTCTGTTTTGATAGGTTTTATAATGTTCTGTTTTTGGTTTGATTTTGCTATATCTGATTGAATGGACAACTATTGTGAAGATAACAAGATATACTATGGTACCTATCATTGTTATTCCACTATCTTGCTGTGAAATTCTGTATCAATTTCACTGCATTGTCTTGATTGGCTTTGTTTTGTCTTTTTCTGTTGTATTTTACTACCTTCAAAACAAAAAAAGGTGGGGAGAAGAACAATAGTATTCATAATACCTCAAGAAAAATAAAATACTTTGGAGTAAATTTAATCAAGGAAATGAAAGATGGAATCAGAGTATTATGATACTCTGAAAAAGTAAATCAAAGAAAACATTAGGAAGTGGAAATATATATCTTATTCTGGAATACCTTTATTTATTAATATTGTTAAATATTAATAAAGTATTAATTACTTAATTACTGAGTATTGTTAAATGACATTCTCAAAACTGATGTATAGATTTGAGGGGCTGGGGATTTAGCTCAGCAGCATAAGCGCCTGCCTTGCAAGCACACAGTCATGAGTTTGATCCCTGGTACCAATAAAAAAAACCTGATATATAGATTTAATACAATATGAATCAAAATACCAGTAACATTCCTCATAGAACTAGAAAAAAATTCTAAAATATACCTGGAGTCAAAAGAGACTCAGAATAACAAACTCAATCCTGGGTAAGAACAGTAAAACCAGTGAAACCCCAAGTTTAAAACTATATTACAAAGCTACAGTGACAAAAACAGAAAGGTTATGGCATATAAACAGTCATATGGGCAATGAAATGAAACAAAGTTTGCAGAAACAACTCCAGGCATGTTGAGTAATCTTATCTCTGACAAAGGGGCCAAAATATACACTATAAGAGAGTCTTGGCCTCCTCCACCACACCTGAAAGACCTCAGCAGCTGAGGGGAGCTTTGATTGTCTCTCCCCCATACCCAAAAGACTTTGGCAGCTGAGGGGAGTCTTGCCCCTCTCCCATACCTGGGTGACCTCACCACACCACAGACTGTCAGAAACCACTTAAACTACCGGCAGTTCCTCAGTGCACTGGTAGGAGGCTTAGCAACCCCTTCCCTTCCACCACCCAGAGGACCTCAGTGGGCCTGTAAGAGCATGGTGAGTCCCTCCCCATGAAGAGGACCTCAGTGGATCAGTAGAAGCCTCAGCAAACACTCCCCTACTCAGAGGACCTTGGTGAGCTGGCAAAATATGGGGATCCCTTCTGCATAGAGAACACTGGGTGGGCTGGCATGAGTGCTGACAAGTCTTCCTCCTACCCAGAGGAAGCCTGCTGGACCTGAGAGACCCCCAGTGACAGTAAGGTCCTCCTGGGGCACATATTATAGACAGGTGTGTCTGGCAGCCTGGAACAGTCTGAAGTTGCAGTAACAATATGAGGTGAGGGTTGGTTCACAACAGCACTCCTAGGCTAGCCAGTCTAGGAAGAACCAGGAGGAATTAAGTGACTCACTCAGGAATATAGGATTCACCCAACTGGCTGCTCCACTGCACTCCACCCAGGATCTAGCAACTGGGTGAGTGTCAGTCACACAGTAGGACCATAAATAAGGCACACACAACAGACAGTTGAGACTAGAGGGATTCAAGAGATCAAAATATTAACCCAAGAGGTGAAGATGACAAAACAAAAATGCAATCTCAAAAGCCCAGCCCATCTGGAACAAGTACAGGAGACATCAAAATAGAGGACATTGGTAGTCACACACCTAAAATTTCTGAAGAGATAGCAAATGAAATAAAGAAACAAATCCATGAAGCCATAGAGGAAATCAGATTAGAAATAATCTCTCAGGTAAAGACAGAAATGACAACCTTAATAAATGAGTTGCTTAGCACAGCTGGAGAAGACATAGATTTTTTTAAAAAAGCACAGGAGCATAGGAAAATGATGGAAATGTTGAATGAACAATATAGGAAACAAATAGAATTCATAAGACAAATATAAAGAGATACTCAGGAAATTAAAAATTTCACTGAAAAGTAACAAAGTTGTTTGAACAAACCCAGAGACAGACTTTCAGACCTTGAGGACAAGATCACTGCTAGCAATCACAAAAGGAAAGAACTCTTAAAAGTAACAAGGGACCATGAAATAATTCAAAAGCTCCAAATGACATAAAAATCTATTTGCAGAAGTAATAGCAGAAAATTTCCCAAGTATGGGAAAAGAATATGATATGCAGATAAGTGCAGTGTATGGAACTCCTAATAGCCAGATATAATAATCACAATCCCAGAAATTTAGCATAAGAACAGGTTACTAAAAGCTGTTAGAGACAAGAAACAGTTCATTTGAATCACAGTCAACTTCTCAACACAAACCTACAAGTCAAAATGAGCTTGGAGTGAAGTATTTTAAGCCTTGAAAGAAAGCAACTTTCAACTCAAATTGATGTACCCTGCAAAACTTTCTTTGAAATTTAATGGAGAGGTAAGATACTTCCATGACAAAGAACAACAGAAGAAATTCATGTCTACCAAACAACTCTAGGAAAATTTTTGAAAGGCATTCTAGATGGAGATAAAAATGACCACAATTTCCAGAAAAACAGAAAGAAACCACCAGGCAGGGCAAGCAGTTAAACAAAGGGATAAGAAAGAAACAAATCCATGAGACCATAGAGGAAATCAGATCTGAAATAATCTCTCAAGTAAAGAAAAGCAGTAAACCAATAACTGGAAAATAACATGACAAAGACAATACATATCAGTTACAATGATTAATGTAAATGGCCTCATTCACCAATTAAAAGAAAGATTGGCAGAATGGATTAAAAAACAGAATCCAACAATATGTTGTATACAAGAAATACACCTGACTCTTTGACTGAAAGTCAAAGAATGGAAAACAATATTCTATAGGACAAGAACCCAGAAAAGAGCAAGGGTAGCTGTTCTGTCCGCAGACAATGTGAACTTCAGACTAAAGGTGGTCAAAAGAGATAAAGAAGGTCACTATATACTTGTTAGGGGAAAAAATTCAAGAGGAAGCAATAATAATCTTAAATATTTATGTGCCAAATATAGACAAATACTAATAGACATGAAAAATCAAATATACAGAAACACAGTTGTAATAGATGACCTTAATACCCCATTATCACAAAGAGATAGATCAACTAGATGAAAAGTCAACAAAGAAATAACAGAGCTGAATCAAACATATGAACAAATAGAGTTAACAGACATTTACAGTGTTTTATTCAAAAACATTAGGAAATATTCTTTTCTGTTGCACATTGGACATTCTCTAAAGTAGACAACATATTAGCCCATAGAACATGTTTAAGTAGATGAAAAGGGATTGAAATTATCCCATGCATGTTATCAGACCATAGTGCACTGAAATTGGAAATTAATAGCAAAAAAACCCCAAAAATCCATAAACACATGGAAAGTAAATAACATCCTCCTGAACAATCAATGGGTTACAGATGAAATTAAAGAAGTAATTAAACAATATTTACAATTAAATGAAAACGCAGTTACAACATACCAGAACTTCTGGGACACAATGAAAGTGATCCTAAGAGGTAAATTTATAGCAGTGAATTCTCACATCTGAAACACAGAACAAATAATGCTGTACCTCAACCTTCTAGAAAAAGAAGAGCAAGTCAAGCCCAAAGCTCGTAGCAGGGAGGAACTTATAAAGGTCAGAGCATAAATTAATGCACTTGAGACTAAGAAAACAATATGTAGAAATAATGAATTGAAAAGTTGGTTCTTTGATAGAATAAACAAAATTGATAAACCCCTAGCTAACCTTATCAATGAAAGGAAACAAAAAACTCAAATTCACACAATGAAGAATGAGAAAGGTGAAATTACTAGAGATTCTGTGGAAATTCAGAATATCATCAATAACTACTTTGAAAGTCTTGTATAAGTTGGAAAACACAGAGAAAATGAACAGATTCCAAGAAATATGAAATATGAAAATTATCAAAATTGAATCAAAAGATATAAAAATTTTGAATAACTCAATATGTTACTGAAATTTAAAAAAATTAAAAACTTATCAACAAAGAAAAATTCAGGTCCTGATGGATTCATGGCTGAATTCTACAAGAAATTTAGAGAAGATTTAATGTCAATACTCCTGAAATTCTTTAATGAAATTGAAAGGGAAGCAGTTCTCCCTAACTAATTCCTGGAGGTTAGTATTACTTTGATACAAAAAAACAGAGAAAGGCCCAACACAAAGAAGAGAACTACAGACTAATCTACCTAATGAACGTAGATGCAAAAATACTCAATAAAATACTACCAAATGGAATGCAGCAAATCACCAAGAAGATTATACACCATGACCAAGTAGGATTCGTTCCAGGAATGCAAATTGAAAAATATTATTATTAATGCCTATAAGATCTTTGGGAATTTATTATTTTTATTGGTTTTAATTGAATTTAGTGTTTTTTTATTCATTGAATATTTATTAAGGGCTCATGATCAATTACATGTGAAAAACACTTGAGATACAATGAAGATAAAAATGGGTTAAATGCTTGCTCTCAGAAAGTGTGCAATTTCCTCATACATTAAGGATCAGGCATTAATCAAGTTAATATACTCGCTTTTCCTACACTGGTGCACTGCGGTAGGCGGGAACAGCTAGCCGGCACAATTCAATCAGACTGTGGCCTACAGGGAAGGAAGCTGGGCCTCCTATATATGCTTGCATATATAAGGAACAAAGAATATGGGAAGAGGGAGCAACAAGAAAGGGCCCTCGGCCCCCAATCCTGAGAAACAGGCAATAGAAGACACAGCACCAATAGACATAAAGTGCTAACTCCAGAGCCTCATAGACGAGTTCAGGAATGAAGTTATTACTGACCTGAAGCAAGACATAAGCAGAATAGTTAGAGAAATGCTAAGCACCACCCAAGAAAAAGCAGATGGTGGAATGGAAGAACAGAAAAAGAGGGGAGAATTGTTTGATGGAGACAACAGAGAAAACATAGAATACGTGAAGCAGGTTCAAAGAGATTACCAGGAAACTAAAAACTCTATTGAAAACTGGCATAACAGCTTGAAAGAAACTAAGGATAGATTATCTGAACTGGAGGGCAGATTTGTAATATAGGAGCATGAAATGAAAAACTTCTTAAAAATAACAAAGAAACAAACAGCAATAATACAAAGACTAGAAGATGATAAGAGGATCTATAACTTAAGAATTAAAAACATAAAAGAAGAAATAGGGACACAAACAAATGAACTACAAAGGCTACTCACAGAAATAATCCAGGAGAATTTTCCTAATTTAGCAAAAGGTAAAGATACTCAGATGTATGAAGCATACAGGACCCCAGCCACCTACAACCCAAAGAGAGCTACACCCTAGGCATATAATAATCAAAATACCAGAAATCCAATATAAGAACAGAATATTAAAAGCCGTCAGAGACAAGAAACAGATCACTTACAAGGGAACACCCATCAGAATTACAGCAGACTTCTCGGCACAAACATCAAATCACAAAGAGCGTGGGGGGAAATAATTCAAGCTTTGAAAAGTAATAACCTTTAGCCAAGATTGATATATCCTGCACAACTATCCCTGGAAATTGATGGAAAAACAAGGTGCTTTCAGGATAAAGAGGAACTAAGGGCATATGCAACCACCAATTCAACTCTACAGAGAATACTGCAGGATATTCTAAAAAAGAAAAATACGAAGAATCCAGAAATAGTGGCAGAGAGGCCACAATGAATGGAGCAGAAAACAAAATAAAGAAGACAAACTGACAACTAATGACAGAAAAAGAGCTCAACAGAAATGAGGCAGAGAAGATTGGATGATAGGAACAGTTATTTTGGAGAAAACGACATCATAATAGGTAATGCTGATTTAATATCATCTTGTTTTGAAGTCCCATCAAGCTTTTGTTCTTCTGTCTCCATAGGTGTTAGCATGTTGTATCTTATTGGATTTTATTATATGTGATAGTATAAATAAAAACTTTTATAGACAAGGAGATTACACAGAAACCATTGTTCATTTTCTGTTAGTTGATTCTAAATACCCTGTAATACTTGTTATTCTCTTGAATGGTTTTACATTGTTTTGATATATTTGATGCTACAGTATATGAAGTTATACTCAAAGATTTCAAGGAAAGAGATAATATAGTAACTACTTTTATTTTGGGATTATCTTGTGGTGAAACACTATTTTGTTTAAATGGTTATGTTTTGATCTGCACTGTTTTGTTGTTATGCCCTCTTTTATCTCAATCTTCATTTTATTATTTACTTTTTTATTTTTATCTTTTTAATTAAGGGAAAAATAAATAAAAAATAGCAGGATATATTATAGTAACCCACTTTGATTTTCTATTAACTTGATTTGAAGCCCTGTATTGCTCTGACCATCTTGTTTTGACTGATGTTCCTCTATTCTATTTTGCTTGATAGTACCAGGTTTGAAAGTTTAGGCAACAGCTGTGAATATAGTGGGATTCATTATGACGCCCATTCTGGTTGACTATTATCTACTTTTAAAGACCTGTAATGTCTCCAATGTTTTGGTTTTGTTGGTTTCATTCTTACTGTTTTGTTCAATTAAATTATAACTGATGATATAGGCAATTCTATTAGAGATAGCGGGAGGCATTATGGTAACCATTGTTGATCACCTTGTATTATGTTTTTACATTATCTATTATGTCCACCCTATGGATTTAACCAACTCTGTTCTGTTATGTCATATTTAGTTTTACTCTCTTCCAAAAAAAGTATTAAGAACTGTGGGAGCAATAAAACCCAAAATGTTTAATAGTCATTGTACAAAAGAGAGGAAAAGAAAGTGCTCTAAACAATATAACTGTATGTATATTTAAGTGTATAAGATAGACTATATTATTGAGTTTTGTTGGATCATTGAACAGAACTGTTTGCAGTCTCACTGTTTGAATGTCCACTTTATCTGCTTTAATTTTGTAACTTGAACAAATATTTCTAAGAAGACAATACATAATCCATTAACTAGTGATTTCCTAGTGTTTATTTTTTTCTGAAATTCTGTGTAACTTGTACCTTTTTTCTGCTTTTTTTTCTTTTTCTTCTTAAATAATTTTTTTAAATGCTCACTTTTAAATTACAAACTGTGGTATATTTACCCCTGAGTTGAGCATACAGAAAGAGTTTGGGGAGACCAAAGTAACTAAAATTTACAAGATAGAGGATTGGAAAGGAGAAAGTATATAGAGAGAACATCACACATCTGTAGAATCCAGAAGATATTCAGTACTTACTGAGTATCCAGAAGCATGTTATTCAACACATGAATGTAAGAAATCTAAGTCCAGGGGAAAAACAACCAGAAAGAAGTGTGAGTTTCTCCCGTAGGGCCAGGAATAGTGCCTATTCTCACCAGACAGACTGTAAAATTCATGATTCGTGATACAGTAGGTGAGTGTTTAGGAAGCTCTTTTTCTATTCGTGGTGAATAATTATCCCTGGGTACTGCTTCAGTGGCATTGAACAAACCATAAAAGCAAACTGTAAAAAGATTGAACTGTTCCCAAATGCTCCAAAATGAAACTGAGTATATCAATAAGGATAAAATTATTCAGCACATAATGAGATAAAATTCACTATGTTTGGCTTCCACAAAGATTGTAAGGCATGCAAACAAGCATAAAAATGCACCTATAAAAAGCAAAAACTCTAATCAATCAAGATCAGCAGGGGAGACCAAGGTGGGGAAACAGAATCAGGCAGCACTGTACAGCTTCTCCATGACCAGGAGTGGAGACAGTTGGAAACAGCTACTCAGGAAAGAGAGAGAGAGAGAGAGAGAGAGAGAGAGAGAGAGAGAGAGAGAGCTCAAACAGGAAAGCTAGAAATCAAAAGTATAAATAAATTTTAAAAGCAAGATGAAAGATAACAGAAAGCAGAGAGATCTGTTGCAAAAGAGAAGAAAACAAGAAGGGAGATAGGAAGGAAAGGAGGAGATGAATAAAGAATTAAATGTGTTATGTGCTTGTACCAACCCCATGGTGAGTGTGATCATTATGTACTAATAAAATTTAAGGTAAATTTTAAAAAGAGAGAAACAAAGGCAAAATAGAGAAGATTAAGCAATCTGCAATGCCAATCCTGACTCTCACAGGAAAAAGTGCTGGAATTAGATGGAAGCCAGGCACTCAGAAAAGCTGGACACTAAGAAGACCATCACATAAAAGTAGAAGAAGAGCCAGACGTAGTCGCACATGCCTATACATCTCAAGGTCATAGAAAAACAACAACAAAAAATCTGTACCCAGACTGAGTAGAAGGGAAAGTAATGAAGATCAGAGGTGAAATTAATGAGGTAGAATCTAAAAGAATAATTCACAGGATTGATGAAACACAATTGGTTTTTTAAAAAGCTAAACAATATTGGCAAACAATCATCTCATTAACCAAACGAGAGCGAGAGAGAGAGAGAGAGAGAGAGAGAGAGAGAGAGAGAGAGAATGAGAGAGAGAATGAGAGAGAGAATGAGAGACAGAACCAAATCAATATAATTAGATATAAAAGGGAGAATGTGAAATCAGAAACCGCTAAAATTCAGAGGATCATTAAGGACTATTTTGAAACCTATAATAGAGAATTGAACAGAAACAGATAAAGGGGTAAGAAAATGGGAGACGGGGAGAATCTATACTTTTATGTTCATTCCCTACCTTCTACACTGCAATTATCTATGCTTTTAGAACCCTGAGAAACACTATCAGCAATCTCAAGTGTCCTTCCTCCCATCCATATGCCAAAAAGAAACCTTTCAGTTCCAAGACTAAGTTCCCTGGCTACCTATTTCTCCTCAAACAAGTCTAGAAACTTGTAGATGGGTCAAAACTGCCATCGTATTGATCCCACCTCATTCATGATGTTTGATTGGCTCTTTTTGTTTTGATCTGAGCAGTGTCAGTAACCAGAAGTACTGACCTCTCAATGGGTTCTGCAATCATCCTGTTTCAGCAGTCCTCCCTGTGTCAGCAGTTCTGTCTTTTTGGGAATAGAATCAGTAGTAGATAGGATTTGAAGTTTTTTGACTCCATGAAGATTGGAGAAGATGTGATCTCAAGAAGGGACACTGTAAGAACCTTTCTAACCTAAGTGACTATTTCTATGGCTAAAGTTCCAAGTAGCACATTTGGGCTGGAAATTGATGACAGAATAATGTTTCTGAGTCTCACACTCCTCTATGAACGCCATTATCATGGGATGGATAGTGCTGGACCCTTTATCCAGAGCAGTAGATCTGGGCACAAGAGTTTATCAGTTATCAGTTCTGTTCATCAATTGCTCTGAATTAGGCATAGTGCATTGTCATGTCATATTCTCCAAGTGCTCAGAGAGTATCATTGTCGCTGAGTTTTCCCTTAAAGGACTGAGGCTTGAGGATGTAGTACTATAGAATCTTGGGTGTCAGAAAGAAGTTACACTAGATTTTAAATCTGGAAAGCCCTGAACAGTTGCATAAGGACAAGTATAATTGGTGGTGATTTAGGATGTGACAGCTATCCTAAATTCCCTATGGTGCGAAAAGGCTCATAAAAAATAATTTGAAATATTTGCATAATCCAGATGTAAGGTGAAATAACTGTGTCGTTTCTAAAGAAAATAAAATTATACTCGGGAGCTTAGTTTGCATTCTGTAAAAAATCCAGTGTTCATGCCCACTTCTCAGAAAACTTCATGTATCCTGGGTTCACAAACATTTGGGAGTCTTGAAGTTCCTGTTTTTACACTCTTTTTGACCTCAGTCTCAAGTGTCTTCCTGATACTGGTTTTTCTTGTTTTCTGTTTAAATGTTTTTATCATCCATAATTTCTGTTAACTAAATACTAATTGTTCCTAGTCGCATGTCTGTAGGGGCTAAGGAAAAAAACTCAGACCAGTCCTAAGGAGAAATATGAGAATTTACCCACCAACCCAAGGGAAATACATGAGGTAGGGCTTTGCATGTACTCTTCCAGCCTTTTGTGAATCCTATACTTGTTCTTCTTTTCTTTTCATAGGAATTGCAGTGGGTATAGTTGTGGATCCCCTTATTGGGCAATAAGCAGGATACTAGGGTAGTGATTCAGTATTAATAAATCATTTTGGGCCAATAGTTCTTGCTTTTTATTCTTTTTTATTTTTATATTTTGGTACTCGCAATTGAACTCAGGACTTCACGCTTACCAGACAGATGCTGTGCTGCTGAGTTGTATTCCTGGCCTCTTGCTTTTTATTATTGTTTACCAAATTATGTAACATTTTAAGATAGTCTTCAAGAGCAGGAAAAACTCATTCTGCAAGCATATGTTTGATTTTTTTTTCGCTGTGCATAAATCAACTGTCTTTGAAACACTGATTACGTTTGTCTTCTTCTGGAGTGGGAACATTATTTCTGCTTGTAGAAATTAAGGATAGAAAAGGATGAGATTACATTGCTGGAATAATAAGTAAAGGAATTCCAGGAGCACTTATGGACTGGGAGATGCAACCACTGAATATTTCAGAACAGAATCTCATCACATCAAAATGCAAAATAGAAGTTGTTCTTGTTTTTCAGTTATGTCAAAAATAATATTTTTGGTTTTGTCTACACTAGTACATTTTAAATATTTATAAATATATGATTTTATGTGAAATGCAATGTCTTTTTAAATTTAATGTATTTTATTTTAAATTTTTTATTATGCACATGTTTACAGTGCATAATGATTACATTCATTGTGAGAAATTGATACACATACATAACACATCTTAATTTTTTAAAAAATTCTCTTCCTGAGATCTGGGGTGTCCTCACTGGCCTCTCTGCGTGTCTGGAGGACTCTGGATATCTCCGCCCAGACTGCTGGAGTTCCCCCAGGCTTCCAGGTGCAGTGAAGGAGAGAGGAGGGTTTGAGGCTTCCATATCAGCCTCCCCATTCCGGCTTCACTTGGAGACCTGCTGAGCTGCGGACGGATGGGCGGGCCCACACTATCAGCCTAGCCCAGCCTGTTTAGCTGCCGCGCCTGGCCACAGGTCTGCAGAGGAGGAGCTGGGCAGATCTGGGGTGCCCTCACCGGCCTCTCTGCGTGTCTGGAGGACTCTGGATATCTCCGCCCAGACTGCTGGAGTTCCCCCAGACTTCCAGGTGCAGTGAAGGGGAGAGGTGGGTTTGAGGCTTCCACATCAGCCTCCCCATTCCGGTTTCACTTGGAGACCTGCTGAGCTCCCGATAGGTGGGCTGGCCCACACTACCAGCCTAGCCCAGCCTGTTTAGCTGCCGCGCCTGGCCATAGGTCTGCAGAGGAGGAGCTGGGCAGATCTGGGTGCCCTCACTGGCCTCTCTGCGTGTCTGGAGGACTCTGGATATCTCTGCAACCAGGGAGGGTCCACAGGTTCCTGAAGCACTGCGGCCTGTGGTGAGTACCCTAACCCGGCTGCGATTGAAGAACTGTGGAGCTTCCAAGGGGCAGGTGGGCGCACAGTGTCCCTGAGGCCCAGCTTGTCTGGAACTGCAGAGTTCTGAGCAGGCAGAGGAGGGCCACTGGTTCTGTAGGCCCAATGGCTTGGGGTAGCACGGTGCCAGAGTCTCAGTAGCTCCAAACATAGAAGGGGATTTTCAACAGATCCTGAGGAAGTTTTCAAATAACACTTGAAACACAGAAATATAGGAAAATGACAAAACGAAAGACGAAATTACAACCTCAAACCTCCAGCCCATCTCAAGAAACCCTAGGAGCGATGTATATAGAAGAAAATATACCCCATCCACCTCATATATCGGACACAATAGCCACTGAAATTGACAAGCAACTCCAGGAAGCTTTAAAGAAATTCAAACTCGAAATAATCTCCCAGATAAAAGAAGAAATGATAAAAGAAATGAAAGAGATTCTAAATATATCTAAAGAAAACACAGATAAAAAATTGGAGGAACTAAACAAAAAGATAGAATCCCTAGATGAGCAATATAAGAAACAAACAGAATACATAATGCAGATGCACAGAGATATACAGGAAATAAAAAACTCCACTGAAAGTTGTAAAAACCGCCTTAATGAAAGTGAAGATAGAATTTCAGACCTTGAAGACAGGATTGCAGCTAGTGAACAGGAAAGGAAAGTTCTTTTGAAAATAACAAGGAAACAGGAAACAACAATTCAACAACTGCAAGATGATGCAAAGAAGAATAACATAAGAATGATAGGGATTAATGAAACAGAGGGAGACAACATGAAGGATGTCAGGAGGATATTTAGAGAAGTAATAGCTGAAAATTTCCCAAGCATGAGATCAGAAACTGACATCAGGATCAGTGAAGCATATAGAACTCCAAACAGTCATAACCAAAATAAAACTACACCCAGACATATAATACTCACCATCCCAGAAATCCAACACAAGAATAGATTATTAAAAGCTGTCAGAGAGAAAAGACAGATCACTTATAAAGGAAAACCTATCAGAATCACAGCAGACTTCTCAGCACAAACAGTAAAGTCAAGAAGAGCATGTAGTGAAGTATTCCAGATCCTAAAGCAAAATGATTTCCAACCGAGACTGATATATCCTGCAAAACCAACATTCAAAATAGATGTTGCAATACGATACTTCCATGACAAAGAACAGCTGAAGAACTTCATGAACACCAAACCAACCCTGCAAAAAATATTGAAAGACAGTTTAGATACACAAAGGAAAAAACCACTAAGCAAAGCAAATAATTAAACAGAACAGAAAGATAAAGATGCAACAGCAGAGAAATAACATTCCTACAATTAACCAGCATTTAACAGTAATAACCATTAATGTAAATGGTCTCAATGCACCAATCAAAAGAAACAGACTAGCAGAATGGATCAAGAAACAAAATCCAACCATATGCTGTTTACAGGAAACCCATCTAACCCAGAAGGATACTCACAGACTGAAAGTCAAAGGATGGAAAACAATTCTCCATGCAGCAGGAAGCCAAAAAAAGGCAGGAGTAGCCATTCTGTTTGCAGACAACGTGAACTTTAAACCAACAATGACCATAAAGGACAAAGAAGGTCACTACATACTCGTAAGGGGAAAACTCCAAGAGGAAGAGATAACTATCTTAAATATATATGCACCAAACTCCAGAGCACACAGTTATATAAAACAATTATTAACAGAAATGAAAACTCAAATTATCAGTAACACAATTGTAACAGGAGACCTTAATACACCACTGACACCAAGGGACAGATCAACCAGACAGAAAATGAGCAAAGAAATAACAGAACTGAATCACACCTGTGAACAAATGGGTTTGATAGACATATACAGAATGTTCCACCCAACAACATCAGAATACACATTCTTCTCAGCAGTACATGGATCATTTTCTAAAATAGACCATATATTAGCTCACAGAACATATTTAAGCAAATGCAAAAAAGTTGAAATCATCCCTTGCATATTATCGGATCATAGCGCTCTGAAATTAGAAATTAATGACAAAAGATACTGCAAAAATTCCACAAACACATGGAAACTAAATAACACACTCTTGAGTAATCAGTGGGTCACAGAAGAAATAAAAGAAGAAATTAAACAATACCTAAAAGAAAATGAAAATGCAGATACAACTTACCGGAATCTGTGGGATGCAATGAAAGCCGTCCTGAGAGGAAAATTTATTGCACTGAGTTCCCACATCAGGAAAACAGAACGAATACAAATAAATAACTTGATGCTACACCTCAAACAGCTAGAAAAAGAAGAGCAAGTCAAGCCCAAAGCCAAAAGAAGAGAGGAAATTATAAAAATCAGAGCAGAAATCAATGCAATAGAGACTAAGAAAACAATCCAAAGAATCAACGAATCAAAGAGTTGGTTCTTGGAAAGAATAAATAAAATCGATAAGCCCCTAGCCAACCTTGTTAAAAAAAGGGAAGAAAAAGCTCAAATTCATGCAATAAGAAATGAAAAAGGAGAAATCACTACAGACCCAATAGAAATACAGAGGATCATCAACACCTATTTTGAAAACCTCTACTCTCAAAAGATTGATAACACAGAAGAAATAGACAGATTCTTAGAAGCATATGAAGTACCAAAGCTAGATCAAGAGGATATAAAACTGTTGAATAACCCAATCTCTGCTAATGAACTTGAAAATGTATTTAAGGCCTTACCCACCAAGAAGAGCCCAGGCCCAGATGGATTCACTGCAGAATTCTACAAGAAATATAAAGAAGACCTAATGCCGACACTCCTCAAACTATTCAATGAAATTGAAAGGGAAGCAATCCTTCCTAAGTCATTCCTGGAAGCAAATATTACTCTAGTACCAAAACCTGAGAAAGACCCAACTATAAAAGAGAACTATAGACCGATCTCCCTAATGAACACAGATGCAAAAATTCTCAATAAAATATTGGCAAATAGGATCCAGCAAATCATCAAGAAGATTATACACCATGACCAAGTGGGATTCATCCCAGGAATGCAAGGATGGTTCAACATACGCAAATCAATAAATGTAATCCACCATATCAATAAAGCCAAAAATAAGAATCACATGATCATCTCTATAGATGCAGAAAAAGCCTTCGATAAGGTCCAACACTTATTCATGATAAGAACTTTACAGAAAATTGGAATAAATGGTCTTTACCTTAATATAATAAAGGCCATTTATGACAAACCAACAGCCAGCATCATACTAAATGGCCAAAAATTGAAAGCCTTTACTTTAAAATTGGGCACAAGACAAAGATTTCCTTTATCACCACTCCTATTTAATATAGTACTGGAAGTACTAGCCAGAGCAATTAGGCAAGAAAGAGAAATAAAAGGGGTAAAGATAGGAAAAGAAGAAGTTAAATTATCATTGTTTGCAGATGACATGATACTCTACATAGAAGACCCCCTAAACTCCATTGAAATACTCTTAGATACAATAAATAAATTCATTAATGTGGCTGGATACAAAATCAATACTCAGAAATCAATAGCATTCCTATACACGAACAACAAAATTACAGAGAGGGAAATAAGAGAAACTGGACTATTCACATTAGCAAGCAAAAAACTGAAATATTTAGGAATTACTCTTACGAAAGAAGTGAAAGACTTATACAGTGAAAATTATAATACACTGAAAAAGGAAATTGAAGATGATCTCAGAAAATGGAAAGACATCCCTTGCTCATGGATAGGAAGAACAAACATTGTGAAAATGGCCATTCTCCCAAAACTGTTATACAGATTCAATGCAATCCCAATAGAAATACCATCAACATACCTTATAGATCTAGAGAAATCACTCCTAAATTTCATCTGGAACCAGAAGAGACCTAGAATCGCAAAGGCAATTCTAAGCAGCAAAGACAAAGCAGGAGGCATCACAATCCCTGACTTGAAGTTATACTACAAAGCAACAGTAGTAAAATCAACATGGTATTGGAATCAAAACAGAGCCGAAGACCAGTGGAATAGATTAGAAGATACAACCACAACTACGAACACACTCAACCACCTTATCTTTGATAAAGGAGCCAAGCAGGTTCACTGGAAGAACGACAGTCTCTTTAATAAATGGTGCTGGAAAAACTGGCTCTCCATTTGCCGAAAACTAAAGCTAGACCCATGTCTATCACCATGTACTAAATTAAAATCTAAATGGGTCAAAGATCTGAATATTAAAACAGAAACACTAAATCTATTGGAAGACAAATTAAGTAGAAACCTTGGAGACATAGCAGTAGGTAAAGAATTCATTAACAGGACTCAAACCGCACGGGAAATACTTCCCAGAATCAATAACTGGGACCACTTCTTATTAAAAAGTTTCTGCATGTCAAAAGAAATCTCCAGCATAGTGAAAAGAAAACCCACAAACTGGGAAAAGATTTTAGTGAACTCTCTCTCAGACAAGGGCCTCTTGTCTAAAACATATAAAGAATTAAAGAAACTCAGACCTCCAAAATTCAAAGATCCAATCCAAAAATGGGCATCTGAGATGAATACGCAATTCTCAGATGAAGAAATGCAAATGGCAAATAAATACATGAAAACATGCTCATCATCATTGGTCATTAGAGAAATGCAAATTAAAACCACACTGAGATACCATCTCACTCCTGAAAGAATGGCCAGGATCAAGAAAACCGACAACAAATGCTGGAGAGGCTGTGGGGAAAAAGGAACTCTCCTGCACTGCTGGTGAGAGTGTAGACTGGTACAGCCTTTGTGGAGATCTGTCTGGAGATTTCTCAAAAAGTTGGGACTGGAAATCCCATTTATTCCAGCTATTCCACTTCTAGGCATATTCCCAGAAGAACTGAAAGCATCGTACCACAGTGATATATGTGCACCTATGTTTATAGCAGCACAATTTGTAATCGCCAGATCTTGGAAACAACCCAAGTGTCCATCAGCTGAGGAATGGATAAAAAAGTTGTGGTATTTCTATACAATGGAGTATTATTCAGCTATAAAGAAGGACCACATTGAGATATTTATCAATAAATGGGCGCAGCTTGAGACCATACTCATTAGTGAAATAAATCAATCTCGCATGTGTGAATACCGAATAGTTTCCCTAATGTAAGTAATGATTCAAATATATAAAAATATGTGGTAATCATGATTCCCCATTAAGTGGCCTTGGAGCCTTATAAAGTTTTCACTCATTAATTAGAAAGGCTTTATTCTGGGCTTCTTGATTTGAAAATATTTGAAGCTAGAGTATATGAAGTTTTATCCAAATATATCAAGGAAAAAGACACTATGGTAACTACTATTAAGTCTGGTTATATGGTGGTGAAGTACCAGGTTGTTGAAACAGTCATGCTGTGACCTCTATTGTTATATTGTTATGTCCTGTTTTATCTCAATCTCCCCCTTATTGTTTTAAAAAAATTATTTAGTCATTTCTTATGTTTGTCTTAATTAAAGAAAAAATTCAAAAAATTAGGATATATAAATAGTAACTCTTTTTGATTTCCTATTAACTTGTTTTGAAGTCCTGTAGTACTCCCACGATCTTGTTTTCACTGATTAGACTCTGTTCCATTCTATATGGTAGTATCAAGTTTGAAGACATAGGCAACTACTTTGAAGACAATAAGATTCACTAAGATACCCATTCTGGTTTGACTATTGTCTTCTTTGGACGTCCTGTAATGTTTACAATGCCTAAATTTTATTGGTCTTGTTCTCTACTGTTTTGTCCAACTTTATAATATCTAATGAGATAGACAATTCTTTTTAAGGAAACAAGGGACAACGTTGATAACCATTGTTGATAAACTTGTACTCTGTTCTACATCATGTGCTATGTCTATCCTTGGTATTGACTGACAGCTTTGTTTTGCCATACTTGACTGTATTCTTCCCCCCCCCCAAAGAAAGTAATAAGCACTAAGGAGTAATGAAATCCAAAGTGCGTGAATTTTGTTGTAAAAAAGAGAGGGAAAAAAAAAAAGAAAAAGAGCTCTAACGGATATAACAGCAAGTGTGTTTAGGGGTGTTAAATAGCTGACTGTATCAATGTTTTTGGATCATTGAACACAGCTGTTTGCAGTCTACCTGTTTGAATGTCCACCTTGTATTCTTTGATACTGTGATTTGAGGAACTATTTTCAAGATGATAATATGTAATATACTAACAGGTGATTTCTTACTGTTATGTTTTTTTTGTTTGTTTGTTTGTTTGTTGTTTGTTTTGTTTTTTTGTAGTTCTGTATTACGTGTACCCTTACACCGCTTTGGTTTGTTTTGTGTTTTTCTCTTTTTCCTCTTAAATAAAAAAAAATTCTCTTCCTGTCCCACCTTTCTGTTCTTTTTCCATCTCTCAGTCCCCTTCCTTTTGCAAAATTTCAAAACTGAATTAAGTGTACTTAAAAAAGATTCAAGATTCTACTTTCAGAAAGGTATGGAACTTACATCATATGATGGTGCAAAATACCAGTAAAGGAGAACAATAGAACCAAACAAAAGCCTAGGAAGAGAGAGAGAGAGAGAGAGAGAGAGAGAGAGAGAGAGAGAGAGAGAGAGAGAACAAGGGAGAGATAGCAAGGGAGAAGATAACATTCAGGTAAGTGCTAACAGGACTTAATAAATCACATGATACTTTTGATTATTTATAAGGAAAGAGGTTAGGATTTTATCTTAAAAGTACAGCTGAATAAATTTCCATTGGATTAAATAAATAAAAATGAATTAAGATGTGTTATGTATATGTAACAACTCTCCATGATAAATGTAATAATTATGCATTGCAAACACATACTAATAAAAAGAAAAATAAAAAAGAAATGAAATAGTGTTTTGGTTCACAGTAATGGCAGAGTAGCTTGTGCCAAAGCAATCCTTATGATTATTACAATTATAAACTTAACAGTTTAACCTTTTGAAGACATAATAGAGAAACCAAAATTAAGCAGAAATTGAAAGGCATTCAAGCCTTCAAAGAAGGACATCCTGCTGGGTGTTTATCCACGTTTATGTGGAGTTTCCTTTGAAAACACTGTAATTCAGGGTGAACAAGAGAAAAATCTTAAGTTGAAAGCTATCCTTTACTAAGTGAAAATATCAGAGGTTGGATTTCAAGGCTGCACAAAGTAGCTGGAAACTAAAGGTGAAAAGAAGGAAGCTGTAGAGCTGAAGTGTCTGTATGAAAACTTCCCTCCAATCCTTAGTGGACTCCAAAAATGTACATAAATGGGGCAAGAGTCAAACAAAATAAATAGAAAGCAACAGGTGCCTGGCGGACAAAATTTCAACTGTTGTCTGGTACTAAGAAGGGCTTTCCTTTGATTCCCCTAAAATAACATATATTCCCTAAAAATAATGATAAAATTGATGCTAAAGTGAAGATATTCAGATAATCAAAAGCTGAATAAATTTATTGCGAGGCAATTTGTATCATAGGAAGTACTAAAAGAAATTCTGGCTGAAGACATGATACCAGATGGAAACTCTGAACTACAAAAATAAAAAAGTATTGGAAATTAAAGATACACTGATAAACATAAAAATTATTTTCCTAGTTTTGTTCAATTCTATATAAAAAATTGATTGCTTAAAGCCAAATAGCAATGTACTGTTGAGCTTATAATTATCTAGGAGTAAAATATATGAAGACATTTACATAGTTGAAATATTCTTATGAGAAAAATATTATAATTTTAATTCAGGCTAACAATAGTAAGCTAACAGTACATATTGTAATCACTGATAAAGTTATGGTGCGGCTGAAAAGATAAGAAGTGTGAAATATAAATGACCTTTATTTTAAGAATGCGAGGAGAGACCCCCCTGGGGGTCGCCCTGGGGGTGGCGATCTCTCTCTGGGGTCTGGGAATCATGTTGGAGTGGGGGCATACATGTAGCTTAGGTTGGGGGTGGTGCCTGAGGGACATTAGTGATGCGCACGTATCTCATTGGTATTCATTTCGCGCCAGAGGTAAATTCCTAGGGGTGGGGAAGATAAAGCTCCTTGGTTCCACCTGAGGCTTTACCAGCTACAGTGTCCCATCTGGGCCAAAATCCTTTCAATCACTATAGCAACCAATAAAACATAATACCAAATCAGGTTTAATTTTAAAAATGAAGAGAAATTTTTTAATTTTAAATTGATAAAAGAGCAAAAACAATGACACAATTTCAAAACAACATAATAGATTAACAATGGTTAGTATATTGCTATTGTTATCTTCAAAGTAGTTGCTCAGATTACAAGATATAGGCATGAAAAAATGAACAATCAAAACACAAACCATTCTTTTTGAGGGACTACAGACTAGTAATATAATTATCTATCACATATATATACTTTTTCCTTCTTTCTATTTTCCTTTCCCTCATCCTAGCTGTTCTTTCCTTTTGAGCAGTTTCTCCCCTTTTCACTTTCACAATATCTATTGCGCATTTTGAATTTGATTTACTCTTTCAGTATTTTACACTATAGAGACAATACAATGTTTATACATATGAGTTTGATTTATTTTACTTATGAATATGGTCTCAAGTTTCATCCATTCACCTATAAAATACTCAAGAATATCCTTCTTTATGGCTTGGTTCAGCTTTGGTATTTCATATGTTTCTAGGAATCTGTGCATTTCTTCTGTTATTTTCCAGCCTATGCAAGTAAAGGCTTTTGAAGCAGTTACTGATGATCTTCTGAATTTCCAAAGAATCTGTAGTGATTTCACCTTTTTCATTCCTCATTGCATGAACTGGACTCTTTTCTTTTCTTTTTTTTATGAGATTGACTGAGGGGTTATCATTTTTGTTTATTCTTTCAAAGAACCAACTCTTCAATCATTAATTCTTTGTATTGTTTTCTTAGCCTTGATTGCTTAAAGCCAAATAGCAATGTACTGTTGAGCTTATAATTATCTAGGAGTAAAATATATGAAGACATTTACATAGTTGAAATATTCTTATGAGAAAAATATTATAATTTTAATTCAGGCTAACAATAGTAAGCTAACTACATATTGTAATCACAGAGTGTATGAAACAACTCTCCATGATAAATGTAATAATTTAATAACGTAATATTCATTAATTTGAAATAATGTAATATTCATTAATATTACAATGTAATATTCATTAACTCAAATAATGTAATATTCATTAATTTGAACTTTATAATTTTCTCCCTTCTGTGAGCTTTGAGCTTAACTTCCTCTTCTTTTTCTAGAAGCTTGAGGTGGAGCATTAGGTTGTTTATTTAAGCTCATGTTTTCCTGGTGTGAAAATTCATTACTATAAATTTCCTTTCAGGACCGCTTTCCTTGTGTTCCACAGGTCCTGGTATGTTTTATCTGTATTTTCTTCATTTTGATTGAAGATATTGTCTAATTTATTCCTCAGTTTCATCTGTGACCAACTGGTATACAGGAGATTGTTAGTTAATTTCCATATGTTTATGGAGTTTTTCTAGTTTCTTTTGCCATGACTTTCTAACTTCAATGCTCTATGGCCAGATAATATGCATGAGATAAT